>NC_091261.1:19552500-22052500 GCF_042477335.2 Ovis canadensis | reverse complement strand
ATGGTAACTAGACTTACTGTGTAGATCACTTTGCCATGTTTACAAACAGTGAATCATTGTGTTGTACACCTGAAAGTAACAGGATGTTCCATGGCAATTATACCTCAATAAAATAATAAATAAATAAAAGACACCCACACCATACTCTCTTTCCCTTTATCTACCATTTTCTTTTTTTCTTTTTTTTTTTTGTTTTTGGCCAAGTTACCCAGCTTGTGGGATCTTAGTTCCTTGACCAGGGATCAAACTTGGGCCCTCAGCACTGACAGTACAGAGTCCTAAACCACTGGAATGCCAGAGAATTCCATCTACCATTTTCTTTTTCACAGCATCTATCATTTGATGCACTATGCTCTCTCCTTTATTTATTTGTTTATTTATTACCATCTCCTCCCACAAAAACAAAGGTTAGAATTCATCCTAACATTGAATTCCATAAAAGCAGTCTTTCTCTCACCATCACTTTATATCATATTCTCAATCACTTTTCGGAGAAGGCAATGGCACCCCACTCCAGTACTCTTGCTTGGAAAATCCCATGGATGCAGGAGCCTGGTGGGCTGCAGTCCATGGGGTCGCTAGGAGTCAGACACAACTGAGTGACTTCACTTTCACTTTTCACTGTCATGCATTGGAGAAGGAAATGGCAACCCACTCCAGCGTTCTTGCCTGGAGAATCCCAGGGACGGGGGAGCCTGGTGGGCTACCGTCTATGGGGTCACACAGAGTCGGACACAACTGAAGTGACTTAGCAATCACTTTTATTATCATCATTTGATATTCTATGGCAGGAATGATCAATATCAACATCTCAAAGCATTATTCAGTCAAAATTCAGCAAATACCTACTATGTGCCAGACATTGTACTAGGTGCTAAGGATAATAGTAAACACAACTGAAAAAATACCCTCATGAAGAAGGTACTGAATAAACATGACAAATAAGTGAAATATTTGGCATACATGTTAACTTTCAGTGTGAAAAAATAAAAAAATTAAATGAAGGAAAAGAGGTACAAAATATCAAGGATTGAGGAAACTGAAAGTTTAAATAGGGTGACCAGGGAATGCCTTAAAGAGAAGTTCATTTTTTGAAAGATGTGAGAGAGCTAGCAAAGTGATACAGCATGTGAAAAAAGACTGGAGAGCATAAATGGCACCTTCTAGGACCCACAAGGAGGCCTGTGTAGCTGCTGCGGAGAGGGCAAGGGAGAGGGTAGGTGATGAAGAGGGAAAGGGGCCACCTTGCGGGTAACAGTGAGCAAGCTGTCTTTGACTTTAAGTAATGGGAAAGTTTGGAGCAGATAAACAGCACCACTCACCTTCAGCATTTTCAATCTAGCTCTGGCCTGAGTTTCAAGCTAACTCTGTGCTGAGAATGGCCTCCAGTCTGATAAAAGCGGGCTCAGAAAAAGAACCCATTCTTGGAGGAAATGGAGCTGTGAGAATAAGACTAATTAGCCCTAGAAGTTTGCTGCAGAAAGGAGAAAAGAAGGAGTCTATAGCTGAATGGAGATGTGGGATCAAGAGATTTCTTTCCTAAAGTTAAGTTGGGCAATATTATTGCTTGTTTATAGGCCAATGGGAAGAGTGCAGGAAGGAGAAAGTCAATGGTGCAGGAGAAGAGACCTCTAGACGAGTGAGATCCTTGGATGTAAGAAGGAACTGGGGATTGCCCAACAAAAGAGGTGGAAACCAATACAGCAGGTTTTGTAGATTTGGTTGCAGGAGCCAATAATAGGTATTTTCTGATAGTTTCCGTTTCCTCAATGAGATAAGAATCAAGGTCAGCAGTTGCAAGCTGAGAAAGAGCAGGAGAAGGGAAGAGAACTGAGGGAGAAGTGACAATCTGGAGGCACTTAGGGTGACTGGACTGGGGAGGTGAGGCAGGAGCAGTACCAGCTGGACACTGAGAGGGCTGGGATGAGCTGGCAGTGAGACCAGCAAGGGAGGGAGGGGCTGGAGTTAGCCAAGCGGGCACTTTCCCACATAATCACTGCTTGAAGAAAGAAAAGCAAGAGATTTGAACATATGCCTAAGGAATAATTTTAATGAATGACTGAGCCAAAACTACATCAGAAGGGAAGTACCCTGGTGGTCTACCTGGGTACTACCTCCATGCTTTCACTGCTGAGGGCTCGTGTTCAATCCTAGGTCAAAGAACTAATATCCCACGAGCCATTTGGTGTGGCCAAAAAAAGAAGAAGGTATGAGGAGAGTGAGGCTGAGTGAAAAGCTGGCTGAAACAATGGATGCGGAGGTTCTGGAGGGGATGAAAAACCACCTGTATCTGGATATTAGAGAAAATGAAGTGGAGTTGGAGTGAAAAGTGCTTGAAAATGAGTCAAAAATGGAAAAGGCAGTGATGAAGTGTAGATAACTTTGGAGGTAGGTGGCTGAACAGTGTGAGGGACAAGATCCTTGGAGGGAGGCAGTCAAGGACCCAAAACTCACGATAATGGAAGGGTCATCTCAGTGATAATGAGATGACTGAAGAGGTGGCAGTGAGGCAAGAGCTAAAATCTTTAAGAACTGATGGGGAGTGACCTGGAGAGCTGTGGGTGATGACAACGTGGAGGCATTGTGGAGGAAGGGGCAAAAGTATGAGTTTCCAGACCTTCCCCCGTGACTCAGTGGTAAAGAATCCGCCTGCAGTGCAGGAGCCGTGGGAGATGTGGGTTTGATCCCTGGGTGGGGAAGATCCCCCGGAGGAGGACATGGCAACCCACTCCAGTATTCTTGCTTGGAGAATCCCATGGACAGAGGCGCCTGGATGGCTACAGTCCTCCAGGGGTTGAACTGGACCCTTGGCAGTGAGAGCAGAGAGTCATAACCACTGGACTGCAAGGGGCATCTCTAGGAGACGCTGTGGATACAGATTTGAATTCTGGTGTGCTCAGCCGCTCTTTGCAATCCATGAACTGTCGCCTGCCAGGCTCCTCTGCCCATGGAATTATCCAGGCAAGAGTTCTGGGGTGGGGTGCCATTTCCTACTCTATGGGATCTTCCCAACTCAGGGACTGAACCTGCATCTCTTGCGTCTCCTGCATTGGCAGGCAGATTCTTTACCACTGAGCCGGCTTGGAGGTTACAGCAAAAGATGCCATGATTGCAGAGGAAAGAAAGATTGGGTCAGGTTATTATGGGCTTCACAGAGGAAGTCAAGTGTTAGAGTAAAGTTGCGATCTGGGAGTCTTGGCTTTCTCAAGGTTGCTGAAGTGAATAGGGATGGAGAATATGAGATTTTTCCTAGGAGATTTCGGGGCAGATAAAGGTGCAGAGGCTGAGAGTTCATTGAAAGTGAAGTCAGAGCTCCTGCCCACAGCAGGTAGAGCTCAGAGTTCAGTCATTCTGATGGTGACTTTGAGGCTGACGCAAATGTAGTGGCACCAGGGATCCTGGGGACTTTGGCACAGTCAGTTGATGCAGTGGGACCTTCGTAGCAGATGGAGGGAAGTTCTTGATGGCCTTCTATCAGCATGGGCAAAATTGTTTTCTCCATCTCAAAGATTAACAAATGTAACCTGTGTTTCCCCTGGAGTTCACTCCTGGGAGCACACCTGTCACTCTACACAGCCCAGAGGGCGGGCTCGATGGATTTCTCTTCAATAAGAAGATGAGCGTTGCACAAACCACATAATCAAGGCAAACTAGTTAATTTCCAAATTTACTGGGGACTTCCCTGGTGGTCCAGCGATTTAAGACTCTGAGCTTCCACTGCACTGGGCACGGCTTCCGTCCCTGATTGGGGAACTAAGATCCCCCGCCACACTGTGTGGCTCAAAACAAACAGGACCAAAAAATCCCACTTAAGATTCTTGCTTTTGTTGGCATAGAATTTGAGAGATGAATCATTCTGAGATGGCTTAATATAAGTGTCATTGAGTAGGAGATGCCTTTTTCATGGAAGACGTGTACCAGCTTATTAAATTGGAGCCCATTTTAGGGGGGCTAGAAGGGTTTCCCAACACAGGAAGATTATTTGTGTTGCTGAATGTCCTCCCCATAGGCACTGATACTAGTCGGATCACCTGGTGGTTTTCTTTCCATTACTTCTGCAAAGAAAATGTTAGTAATAAATTGAGGAATTTAAGACTGAATATTTTCTTTTTGGGGGAGAAAGACATTTGGGATGGGGGGAAAAAAAAGACAACACTAACAGGTGAGGGAAAATGGGTAGGACGTCTGTCCTTTCCTTCTTGCCAAATCAGAAACAGCTTCAATCTGCCTTTTCTCTCATGAGTCAGAAAAATAAAGTGATACAAAATCCAGTCTATTCCTATGCCTTGAGGCATGAGTGTAACTAAACCATTAGGGGATGCAAATTGAATCCTCTCTGACTAAAATCCAGCGTATAACATACTCTTTGGGCCACATGTAGACACCACCCACCCGCAAACAGGCTTTTCCTCTGAACATTCACAGGCAGGCTCTGCTCAAGCAAGGAGAAAACTTTGACTCTCTGGATTATTAAAAACGAAGAAATACTTTAATTTTTCCCTTAAGTTAGCTGATAATACATTGAGGATGATATCAACTTTATTCACTGAAGTTTGAAAAATGAGACATCTGATTAACTTGATAGTTTGTGAAAAACACTGCAAGTGATGAGGAACAGATTAATTGCTTCTTACTCATTGTTTGGGGACATGGAATTACACTGTGGTCAGGCAGGTTTGTCCTGCCTCCACACAAATGACAGACAGAATGGAAGCATTCATTTACTGTAAGCTCCTGTGACTTCTTACAAATACTAATGGGAATAGTGCTGCTGTTCCTTGAAAAAACTGAAAACAGATTACCATCAGCTCAGTTCAGTAGCTCAGTTGTGTCTGACTCTTTGCGACCCCATGAACCCCAGCACTCCAGGCCTCCCTGTCCATCACCAACTCCCGGAGTCCACCCAAACCCATGCCCATTGTGTCGGTGATGCCATCCAGCTATCTCATCCTCTGTCGTCGCCTCCTCCTCTGGCCCTCAATCTTTCCCAGCATCAGGGTCTTTTCCAGTGAGTCAACTCTTCACATGAAGTGGCCAAGGTATTGGAGTCTGAGCTTCAACATCAGTCCCTCCATTGAACACCCAGGACTGATCTCATTTAGAATGGACTGGTTGGATCTTCTTGCAGTCCAAGGGACTCTCAAGAGTCTTCTCCAACACCACACTTCAAAAGCATCAATTCTTCGGCCCTCAGCTTTCTTCACAGTCCAACTCTCACATCCGTACATGACTACTGGAAGAACCATAGCCTTGACTAGACAGACCTTTGTTGGCAAAGTAATGTCTCTGCTTTTTAATATGTTATCTAGGTTGGTCATAACTTTCCTTCCAAGGAGCAAGCGTCTTTTAATTTCATGGCTGCAATCACCATCTGCAATGATTGCATCCTCAGGTAATCACAGATTACCATATGTGCCAGGAATTCCTTTCTGGATATACACCTGAAAGAACTGAAAGCAGGATCTCAGAGAGAGTTTTACTGTCTGTATACTCAAGTTCTGGAGAAGGCAGTGGCACCCCACTCCAGTACTCTTGCTGGAAAATCCCATGGATGGAGGAGCCTGGTAGGCTGCAGTCCATGGGGTCGCGAAGAGTCAGATATGACTGAAGCGACTTAGCAGCAGCAGCAAAAGCATACTCAAGTTCACGGCAGCATTATTCACCATAGCCTAAGGTGGAAGCAATGCAAATGTCCATTGATAGATTAATGGGTGAGTGAAGTGTGGTATATACGTACAATGGAATATTACATAGCTTTTAAAAAGGAAGGAAATTCTGACACATGCTACAACATGGCTGTATCTTATGTTATGCCAAACAAAGTAAGCCAGGCACCTAAGAACAAACACTGTGCGACTCCACTTACATGAGAGGCTTGCTGCTGCTGCTGCTGCTGCTGCTGCTGCTAAGTCGCTTCAGTCATGTCCGACTTTGTGTGACCCCATAGACGGCAGCCCACCAGGCTCCCCTGTCCCTGGGATTCTCCAGGCAAAAACACTGGAGTGGGTTGCCATTTCCTTCTCCAATGCACGTAAGTGAAAAGTGAAAGTGAAGTCACTCAGTCGTGTCCGACTCTTAGCAATCCCATGGACATCCATGGGATTTTCCAGGCAAGAGTACTGGAGTGGGGTGCTATCACCTTCTCCGCATGAGAGGCTTAGAGGAGCTAAATTCATAGACTCAAAGCAGAAGGGTGGTTGCCAGGGACTGGGGGAGAGGAGACTGGGAAGTTATGGTTTAAGGAGTAAAGTGTTTTATTTGGGGATGATGAAAAACTTCTGGAGATGGATAATGGTGATGATTGAACAGTAATGTGAATGAAATTAATAACACTGAACTATACACTTAAAATGAGTTATAATGGTAAATTTTATGTTACGTGTATTTTATCACAATTAAAAACATGCTAATGGTTCTATGGATTTGCCTATTCTGGGCATTCCATATCAATGGGATCATACAGTGTGTGATCTTTTGTATCTGGCTTCTTTTACCCCCGATGATGTTTCAAAGTTCACTCATGTTATAGTATGTGCCAATACTTCATCCATTTTTATAGCTGAATAATCTTCCATTGTATGGATAAACCACATTCTTTCTAGGAGCTGGAGGGAAGAGGTAATGGAGAGTAACTTTTAAGGGACATGAAGTTTCTTTGGGGGAGTGATGAAAATGTTCTAAAATTAGATTTTTGCTATAGTTGCACAACTCTGTGAATATACTAAAATCACGGAATTGTATATTTTAAAAAGGTGAGGTTCATGGTATACAAATTATATCTCAATAAAACTTCTATTAAAAAAACAGAGGGAAAAAAAGAACCCCTGATGGCATCCTAGATGCCTTAACCAAAGACTAGAGTCTATAACAAATATGATGGAAAAAGACACACAGAAAGTCTGGGTTCAAGTCTTAACTCTGGCATTTGTTTATGTGATTTTGGCCACGCATTATGTTCTCTGAACTTTGCATTTATGATGTGTAAACTGGAAAAATAAAGTAATGCTTACTTTGTAGGGCATGGTGAGGACCAAATAACAATGGATATGAAGGGCTTTTTAAACATCTGAATTGATGTTTTAATATTAGCACTAATTAGAATGCAGGGGGTATGTGTGTAGGGATAGGAGAAAGTTACCTTCTGTACAAAGAGCTGCTGGATAGAAGAGAATTGGATTTATTCTAAATCGTTTAAAGAGCAGAAATGGAAGCATGAATATAATTTAGAAAGAAAGTAGATGCTGAGTTGGTAATATAAAGACCTTTCCAAAGGAAGATGCTGACTGAGTAGCCCTCACTGTCAGTATTAGAATCGAGGCTGGATTCATGCTTCTCATGGGCTGCTTCTTTCCAAGCTTGAAACATATCTTGGTTTTTTCTAAATGTGAGACTTTTTCCCTCTATTTTTCCCAAATCTTAACTCCTATGTTTTTCCAAAAGTACGTATCTTCCCCATGACAATCAAGTCTTTTTAAAAAATATTTATTAAAATTCATTTATTTACCTGGTTGCACCAGCTCTTAGTTGCGGCATGTGGGATTTTCAGTTGCAACATGTGAGATCTAGTTCTCCATCCAGGGATCAAACCCAGGACTGCCTGCACTGGGAGCGCGGAGTCTTAGCCACTGAACCACCAGAGAAGTTCCTTGATGGTTGGAGCTTTACAAACGCAGCCTTTCTTTACCCCCTGGCCCCTTGTCTTTCCCAGACCCCTCTGTTCTTTTTACCTTCATTCTCCATTCTTTTTAACTTCCGCCGGGAATGGAGCAACAATCCTAGGGCTCTAGGCAATGGGTCTTAGCACTTAACTATACATCGTAACCACCCTGGGAGCTTTACAAACTATTAATGCTTGGATTGTACTCTTAGAGATTCTTAGAGGTCTAGGGTGTAGATGGGACATCAGAATTTTTAAAGCTTCCAGGTGATTCTAATGTGTAGCCAAAATTGAGGACACTCTGTAGAAAGAATGATTGTGTGATCCCCGTGTAACTCAGCCTGGGGCTCAGGGGGTGGTGACATAGAAAGGGTTAGTTTTCCTAGCTCCTTCTCTCACACATCTTGTGCTTTGTCCCGTCACCAGCTGCCTCTAAGTAGGTAAGCAACAGCTGCAGGTGAGTCTGGAACAGATGTCAAGCTGAGAATTCATTCCAGCAATTACTATCCCCACAAAGTCTTTTCTTTCTATTGAAAAGAAACTTTCCTTTACATTGATATAACTGTAAGTCAAGCAGGCCTGAATTGTTCTGCAGTCACCCTGGGGCCACCCATATCCAAGCCAGCACTGGAGAGAAAGAAAGGGGAGGATTTCTGTACATGGCAAATGTAAAATTGTATACATGAGAGTTGGACTATAAAGAAAGCTGAGTGCAGAAGAATTGATGCTTTTAAACTGTGGTGTTGGAGAAGACTCTTGAGACTTGGACTGCAAGGAGAGCCAACCAGTCCATCCTAAAAGAAATCAGTCCTGGGTGTTCATTGGAAAGACTGATGTTGAAGCTGAAACTCCAATACTTTGGCCACTTGATGTGAAGAGCTGACTCATTTGAAAAGACCCTGATGTTGAGAAAGATTGAAGGCAGGAAAAGGGGACGACAGAGGATGAGATGGTTGGACGGCATCACCGACACAATGGACACGGGTTTGGGTGCACTCTGGGAGTTGGTGATGGGCAAGGAGGCCTAGCGTGCTGCGGTTCATGGGGTCTCAAAGAGTCGGACACGACTGAGTGACTGAACTAACTGTTTCCCAGGTGGCGCTAGAGGTAAAGAATCTGCCTGCCAGTGCAGGAGACGCAGGAGACGCAGGAGACGCAGGAGACGCAGGAGACGCAGGAGACGCAGGAGACGCAGGAGACGCAGGAGACGCAGGAGACGCAGGAGACGCAGGAGACGCAGGAGACGCAGGAGACGCAGGAGACGCAGAGTCAGGTTCGATCCCTGGGACAGGAAGATCCCCTGGAGTAGGAAATGGCAACCCACGCCAGTATTCTTGCCTGGAGAATCCCATGGACAGAGGAGCTGGGTGGGCTACAGCCCACAGGAGTCACAAAGAGTCGGACACGACTGAGCGACTGACCGCACACATACACGCACGCTTGTATTGACTTTTGCGGAAATTTTCTCTCTTTCCTCTTTGCTCTAAAGTACCTCATTAAAGGACTCATTCTCCTTGACTTTTAAATTTTTTGCAGTTTTATTTCTTATGTCATATCAGGTTAGGAGGAATGGTTTGATCTTTGATCTGTTTTTCTGGCCATCTCTTTCTAATCATTCTCTTGATCCCTATAGACCCAGAAAAGAGACTTAGTCTTTAAGATACAGTCAACACACACTACTATATATAAGATAGATAACCAAGGAGGACCTACTATACAGCACAGGGAACTCGACTCAATATTTTGTAATAATCTAAGTGGAAAAAGAATATGAAAAAGAATGAATATCTGTATATGTATAACTGAATCACTTTGTGGTACAACTGAAACTAATACAACATTGTAAATCAACTATACTCCAATAAAAATTTTTAAAAAACCAGCTGCTCTCCAAAGACAGGGGGAAAGTGCCCCCAACTAATTCTTTAATTTCATCACCAACATTTCATATTCTATTGTGAGCTATTATTAGGGAATTCTCCAGTGGCTCAGTGGTAAAGAATCTGCTTGCAATTCAGGAGACACAGCTTCAATCCCTGGGTTGGGAAGATCGCCTGGAGAAGGGAATGGCTACCCACTCCAGTATTCTTGCCTGGAGAACTCCATGGACAGAGGAGCCTGGCAGGCTACAGTCCATGGGGTCTCAAAGAGTCAGACATGACTGAGCATGCACAACCTCCAGATGAGATAGGGTTCCACATCCATTCCACAGGGCCAGCGATTCCTTGACTAATTAGGTTGTACACTGAAGATGGGTAGCATAATTATTCCTGTACTTGAACCTACTGAATTCATGAGAAATTTAGTATTTCTAGGACAGTGGGAGGTAGAAGAATAAAAGAATCGGAATGTTCAGTGAGAAACTTAATCCTTTAGATTTGAAGACTTTACTAATGGCAAAAACAAGACACTTTAGGAAGGAAATCTCAGTTTAAGGCCTTCTAATGTGAGAAACTTCAAGTACGTTGGATTGCTGACACCTCAAACTTTCTGCATTCAGATGCTCAAAATATTTCTCTCTTTATGAAAGCTCCTTTAAATATTGTCTCGAAAAATTCTGTCCACTCAGGTATATTTGCAGAGGTGAATAATACTTCAATATGTTTGTAAAAGCCAACTGCTTGGCCTATGGCCTCACTGAGGGTGAATATTATCATGCTTCCACCAAAGAAAAGTATCTATCTTATTTTAAAAAGAAATCTTTCATTTTATGCTCTATGGGAAAGTTTAAAATAGAGAAATATTATTTTCCTTAGAAGGCCTGATAAATAATTCAGACTAGCTATAAATCTTAATGAAAAAAAATCTTTTTTCTTTTTCAGCGAATCTCAGTCCTCTGTCTGTAATGGAACATAGTTGCTTTGACCATTCCACATCTAATCACAATACTTTCTGGAAATGGCTTCTGATTTCTTTCTCTTTCTCATCCTCAATCTTTTGTGATTCTGGTGAAATTTATTTCAAGGGTGGACATGTGACCCAAGTTTGATCAACCAGACCAGGGGTGGTGATTAGTTTAGAAACATCACATGATACAAGTTAGACCAATTAGAGACAACAGTATAATTTCAGCATCACTGGTATCAGCTGGTACATTTTCATACAGGTTATCATTATAGGTCACTGGTGTTTAATCTTGCTTTGAAATCCTGGAAGTAAATGTAGGACACACACCTCAGAGTTATCCCACCCAAAGGCAAAGGAATTGGGGATTTTTTCCCCACCTCCCGTCAGTCATTCGTTGAGAGCCACTGGGGGCAATAGGGGTTCTCAGGTGGCGCTAGTGGTAAAGAACCTGCCTGCCAATGCAGGAGACGTAAAGAGACAGGGTACAGCCCCTGGGTCAGGAAGATCCCCTGGAGAAGGAAAGGCAACCCTCTCCAGTATTCCTGCCTGGAGAATCCCATAGACAGAGGAGCCTTCTGGGCTACCGTCCATAGGGTCACAAAGGGTTGGAGATGACTAAAGCAACTTAGCACCCATGCACTGGTGGTGGTGGGAGGGATCATTAATCCCTTACATCTTGGGCTTGAATAACCAGAGAAAGCGCTCAGGCAAAAATACATATTTGAAAGTTGGCCCTGTATATACCCAAATAGCAAAGGCAGGGGGAATATGGGTGAGGTGTATCTGTCTTCTGCCATAAATAATGATCTTAGTACAATATCTTATTCCAATTTATCCTACCCACTTAGCAAATGCCGATTACTGGTAATATATACTCATTCAACAAATATTTATTGTACCATGTACCAAGGTATATTTATTGTGCTAGGTGCTGGGAATAAAACAAGGTAAAGAATATTCCATCCATTAAGAAGCTGATAATCTATAAACAGAGACAAACAAGTGAGCAAGAATGAATTGCTGGGAAAACATGTATGAGAAAGAACCTAACTTGGAATGTGTTTTCTAAGCAATTCCTCAGCTTTTGGCAGCAGGAAGACAACTGGAAGAAGATGAAAAATAAATTAATAAACAGGCGACAAAGGAAGAAAGGAAGTGGAGGTTTCACTGTGCATCCTTTCGCTGCATTTCATATGATGTGCCTGTATTATGTATATTAAAAAGTCAACTTTTAAAAAGAATAATTGCTTTATTTTAAAGGAATACATCTACTAAGCATCAACGAATGAATAAAATTACCACTGTGCTAGTAATCTAAGTGACTGTGAAGGGTGGCAAAAAAGAACTGGGGACACAGGTTCTGTTTGGGTGATGTGAACACATGTTACATGGAAAGCAATAGCATCAAGAAAGTTTTGAACTAACACCCTGCACTCTGGCTAGTCCAAGGAAAGGACCACCAGCGGTGTGGCACCAGGAAGGTCGGAGAGTGGAGAGGCAGAGATGAAGTATCTGTCATCAAATCTCCAGGGCTGTCAAGGAAGAGGCTGCACAAACAGCCCGTCACGATCGCTGGGTCTGTCTCACAGGATTTTGGAGGGTTCTCAGTAGACAATCACAGAATTTAATTAATTCTATTGAAATGGATAAATTAACCTAACACAATGCAATAACACTATTAAGAATATCCCTGGCTCAAGAATTCCCTGGTGGTCCAGTGGTTAGAACTCTGCTTCTACTTCAGAGGGCCCTGGCTTCCATTGCTGGTCGACGGAACTGAAACCCTACAGGTCCTGCTGCCTGGCCAAAGAACAATTTCACAGTCACTAAATAAGCCTTTGATTATAATCTGGTTTCCCAGGGGTGTAATCTATGAAAGCAGAGTTGGCTGGCTGAGTGAAAAGGTGGTATGTTTCTCCAATGAATGCATTCCTTTACTCTGCTGGGTTGGTGTGACTCGGGAGCTTAAGTCTGATCCTCACCTTAGGGTGCATGCGTCCTAAGTCGCTTCAGTTGTGTTGGACTCTCTGTGGCCCCATGGACTGCATAGCCCACCAGGCTACTCTGTCCACGGAATTCTCCAGGCAAGAATACTGGAGTGGGTTACCGTGCCCTCCTCCAGGGGATCTTTCTGACCCAGGGATTGAACCCGGGTCTCTAGCATCCCCTGCATTGGCAGGAGGTTTCTTTACCACTAGCACCACTTGGGGAGCTCCGATCTCAGGGTAAACTGAGGAAAATCACGTTTCTTGATGTACAGAGTCAAGATTAGGACTTGAAGTACACTAGCCCCAGCAAGACAAGCACCTGGCGGGGCCCTCAATCACATTTCTGTCTCATTTCACTACATACCCAGAAGTTTGAAGGTATCCATGGCTGTGATGACATTCATTCAACTCAGGGCCACCCCATTGCTCAAATGTGTGGAGACCACAAATCACAAGGGCAAAATTCACATACCCACCTCAGATTTAATCAATGTTAGCATGTTACTGTATTTGCTTTACATACATATTTTTACTGTAGGAAATAAAATGTGCTATAGAGAACTTTGTATGCTTCCATGATCCCAGGCTCCTTTCTCTTCCTTTTATTTTCAGAAGTTACATTATCTGAGGCTAGTATGCATTATTTTTTATCATGTTTTCATAGTTTTACTAGAAAATTTTGAACTTCTAAGGAATAGGGTATGGTCTTATAAATTTTAAAGCTTTAAATGAATGGTATTATTTTCTCTATATTATTCTGTCCTTTGTCCACTTAAAATTATGTTTCTTAGACTTATAAGAAGCTATATATGGTGGTACTTACATTTAAAGTTTTAATATGCTTACTCAACAATAAGTTTCTGAAGAAGGAAACGGCCACCCTCCCCAGTGTTCTTGCTTGGGAAATCCCATGGACTGGGAGCCCTGGCGGGCTACAGTACACGGGATCACAAAAGAGCTGGGCGCGACTTGGCAGCTAAACAACAATAATACCAAATGTCGTACTGTGCAACTGATCGAGTTTTTCAGTACATACCAGGCTTTGTTGTATCTAATTAAAACTTAATACCATTATTTCATCTAAAAAATTTTAAAAACAGTAGTAAGCTTCTCCAGTTGTCTCAAGCTTCCCGCTGCCTCCGTACGCCTCAGGATAAAGACCTTGGCCAGCTCTAACCACACACTGAAAACCCTTCTCTCATCTTTCCTGGTACTGCTGTTTGGAATTTCATTTTAACTTACAAATACAAATTTATCATTAAAATTTTCAATTTATATGTTCCCTCTGTATTCCTCTGGATCCAATTTCCTCCTCCCTGAATTAACACTTTCTTCCTTGTTTCAGATCATCTGAAGCTTCAGTGTTCTCTTGACTGGAAAAACACACCACATTCTTTACAACATGGGATTACCTATATATGTAGCATTGACTGCTATATACAAGATGAGTAACCAACAAGGACCTACTGTACAGCGCAGGGTACTCTGCTCAATGTCATGTGGCCCCTGGATGGGAGGGGAGCACGGGGGAGAATGGATACGTGTAGGTGTATGGCTGAGTCGCTAGGCTGTGGACCTGAAACTATCCCAACATTGTTAATCAGCTATGGGGACGGTGAAGGTGTGAGTTGCTCAGTCACGTCCAACCCTTTGCAACCCAATGGACTGTAGCCTGCCGTTCCCTGTCTATGGAATTCCCCAGACAACAATACTGGAGTGGGTTGCCATGCCCTTCTCTAGGGGATCTTCCTGACCCGGGGATCGAACCCAGGTCTCCTGCATTGCAGGCAGATTTTGTACCATCTGAGCCACCAGGGAATCCCTAATCAGCTATATTCCAAAATAAGAGTTTTTAAAAATGTGATGTTAAAATGTTTTCTTTTTGTTCAATGATAAATGTAGTTCTATAGATTCATTTCTAAAGCCCATTTAGTTTTGTAATTTAATCCACTGATTCCCTACTGATGAATGTTTAAATAGTTTTCCAAATATTTGCTAATAAAAATGACATTATAGTGAGTGGCTTTGAGTACTTGGGTCTTTGTGTGTTTGAGTGGTTCTTGTCTTTGGTTAAAATCTGAACCAGGGCATTTCATAGTCAAAACTACACACCTTTCAAAAACTGATACATGTTGCCAACCTGCCTTCAGAAAAATTATTATACCCCTGCTAACATTGTATGTTTTCCCACTTTCCAAACATTTCATCCAAAATGGTTCATCAATCTTTTTAAAAATTTTGACTTACTTTTCTTTGAGTATTAGTAATGTTGAGAGGCCACACTGACCTCCTCTGTTCACAGAACAGATCCTTCTCACCTTGGGAGTCTTCAGACACGCTCTTCCTTCTACCCAGAACCTTGGCGAGCCAAGTGAGGTATGATTAACAGTTTGGACTTTATTTACTTATTTATTTTTGGCCACATCACTCAGCTTGTGGGACCCTCGTTCTGTGACCAGGGATTGAACCTGGGCCCTTAGTAGTGAGAGTGTGTAGTCCTAACCACTGGACAGCCAGGGGAATTCCCTGGACTTTAGGCAATGGCATCCTATATTTCAGCAGAAAGATATAAGATTGTTGGTAATTTTAAGAAGTAGCTGGAAATATTCTACTTAGTGTAAAACTGGCAGATTCAGCCTTGCAAATGTATGGCAATGCTGTCTACCTTTGTAATCCTGTCTTCCTCAAACATTTTCAGTGCAGTTTATTAGGAAAATGTATTTCTGATCTCATCATGTTAGTCATCAGGATTTCAGTTCCCTTCATTATATGTTTATTGAACCCCGATTATGTCTAAGTCAGTATAGAAAGCATAAAAATAAATCAGACCTGGTCTTCTATGCCAAAACCTTTGACTGTGTGGATCACAATAAACTGTGGAAGATTCTGAAAGAGATGGGAATACCAGACCACCTAACCTGCCTCTTGAGAAACCTGTATGCAGGTCAGGAAGCAACAGTTAGAACTGGACATGGAACAACAGACTGGTTCAAAATAAGGAAAGGAGTATGTTAAGGCTGTATATTGTCACCCTGCTTATTTAACTTCTATGCAGAGTACATCATGAGAAATGCTGGGCTGGAAGAAGCACAAGCTGGAATCAAGATTGCCAGGAGAAATATCAATAACCTCAGATATACAGATGACACCACCCTTGTGGCAGAAAGTGAAGAGGAACTAACAAGTCTCTTGATGAAAGTGAAAGAGGAGAGTGAAAAAGTTGGCTTAAAGCTCAACATTCAGAAAAGTAAGATCATGGCATCTGGTCCCATCACTTCATGGCAGATAGATGGGGAAACGGGAAACAGTGGCTGACTATTTTTCTGTGCTCCAAAATCACTGCAGATGGTGATTGCAGCAATGAAATGAAAAGATGCTTATCCTTGGAAGGAAAGTTATGACCAACCTGGATAGCATATTAAAAAGCAGAGACATTACTTTGCCAACAAAGGTCTGTCTAGTCAAGGCTATGGTTTTTCCAGTGGTCATGTATGGATGTGAGAGTTGGACTATAAAGAAAGCTGAGCGCCAAAGACTTGATGCTTTTGAACTGTGGTGTTGGAGAAGACTCTTGAGAGTCCCTTGGACTGCAAGGAGATCCAACCAGTCCATCCCAAAGGAGATTAGTCCTGGGTTTTCATTGGAAGGACTGGTGCTGAAGTTGAAACTCCAATACTTTGGCCACCTGATGCGAAGAGCCGACTCATTTGAAAAGACCCTGATGCTGGGAAAGATTGAGGGCAAGAGGAGAAAGGGATGACAGAGGATGAGATGGTTGGATGGCATCATCGACTCGAGGTACATGGGTTTGGGTGGACTCTGGGAGTTGGTGATGGACAGGGAGGCCTGGCATTCTGTGGTTCATAGGGTTGCAAAGAGTTGGACACGACCGAGCGACTGAACTGAACTGAACTGAACTGAACTGTATAGAAATAATCCTATGGTCACACAGGATGGGGAGATCTAGTTCTGAGGTATTTTGCCAAAATTCATTTACCTTCCTCTTTTCTGAAATACATTTAATTCCCAATAGGGTATCTTTGGAGAGAGTACGAAAGGCAAATATATAGACAAATCTCATACATTAAGCCTGGCTGCATTTATGACTTCAATAGCCTTTTTGAGCTTTTTGATGTGAAGAGGGCAAGACTTGGAGTTGACCTGGATTAAAATCCCAACTCTGCTGTTTGTAAGCTGCATGACCATCAGCAAGTTATTTGACCTCTTTCAGTTTCAGTTTCCTTATCTGTAAAACGGGAGTAATTAACATACTTTATAATATTTTCTGGGAGACTAGAAAATCATATTTTCTAGTAAACCGCCCAATACATAGCAGACACTTTATATATGCTGACTATAATTATTGTTTTACATGGATATGCAAATGAAATTTCAAACCAATTTTGGGACCACTGGCTATTTATAAACTGGGACTATCTATAATCAATACTGGAGAAGGCAATGGCACCCCACTCCACTACTCTTGCCTGGAAAATCCCATGGAAGGAGGAGCCTAGTGGGCTGCAGTCTATGGGGTTGCGAAGTCGGACACGACTGAACGAATTCACTTTCCCTTTTCACTTTCCTGCATTGGAGAAGGAAATGGCAGCCCACTCCAGTGTTCTTGCCTGGAGAATCCCAGGGACGGGGGAGCCTGGTGGGCTGCCGTCTATGGGGTCGCACAGAGTCGGACATGACTAAAGTGACTTAGCAGCAGCAGCAGCAGCATAATCAATACCTCAGTAACATTTTTCATCATTCTTAATATTTACTGACAAAAAAAAACTGTTTAATGTGGGACATCCTTTCGAATCTTCCACCCTTTTAATACAAAGGAGAGTCTTCAATAGCTATTAACTTAGAGTTGTAATCATGAAATGCAAAATAGATACTGCATATGTTTATAAAATAATGCAGTATATTCACAGAAAAGTAAAATACTTGTCTTTCTACCCTAACATGGCCCCCAAAGAAAAATCTCTATTTTTACCATCATTCCAATTCCATACCATGCTTTGTAGTTTCAAGAATGGAAAGACAAGGATATTTAACCTTACTTTGAAATATAACACAAACAAGCAGGGACTTGCCTGGTGGTCCAGTGGTTAGGTCTCCATGCTCTCACTGCTGAGGGCCAGGGGTCAATCCTTGGTCAGAGAACTAAGATCCTGGCGCAGCTAAAAAAACCAAAACCAAATAACAACAACAACCCACTACCGAAACATAAACAAACAAACAAACAACAGGAAGGTGATATTAGATCTCTGGTTCTCAAGGAGAAGATTTTATTCCTGTTATGAATCATAGACCCTTGGCTCAGCTGTCCACACCGTGGTCTGACTTCTTGCCTATCTAATGTGGCCAAGCACTTAGTCTGCAATCTTGGGTCTCTGGGTAAAACAAAAAAAAATCTATCTTACAGGATTCTTGTGAGAATTAAAGGAGAAATGCATTTTAAGTCCTATTCCATGACCCATAGAGACCTTCAATTAATAATATTAATAGCTATTATTTATGGTCACACTGAAGTCAGCTACATAGCATGAAGCAGTACTCTGGTTCTATCTTATGCTGGGAAGCAATCGCAGCTAATTGTCTTACTGCACCCAATCCATCAATCTAAGCTGCCATCATCATCTGCCTGGACTAGTGCCAATGCCTCCTGACTGGTTTCATCATATTCACATTTGCTCTTCCTGCCTCCATTCTCCACACAGAAGCCAAAGTTATCCTGTTAAAAACAAATCAATACAATCTGGGGAGAGAGGACAACTGAAATACAATTGTCTTAGGTACTTTTATTTTGGGAGAAGAGGGAGTTAATATATTGGTTAGCTTGGAGCTTTCTCAAGTTAAGTAACCAAGGTAAAATTTCAAAGATTACTAAAAGATTACAATTTCAAAGATTACTAAAAATATAAACAGTAAATAATAAAATGAGAAAACAAAGAAAGAGGGACAAATTTAAAAAGTCAGAAGTATAACAAAAGATAGCTGGAGTTTCTATATAATATCATACCAAATAGACTTTATCTTAAAATTAATTTTAAGGATAAGGTATGTCATTATTTAATGATAAAACATTCATTTCTTGATAACAAAAGATATAACAATTCTTAAGTAAAATGTCTCTGATAATAAATTGACTTCAAAATGCATAAAGAAAAATGTGTAAAACTGGAGGAGAAACTAATAAATGCACTTTCCTAAAGATTGGTTGATAGATAAAACAATAAAGAATTAGTAAACAAACAAGATTTGAAGACGTCAATTAACAAGATTTATTTCATAAACACACACAGAAGTCTGGACCCCCAAATCAGCCTAAGCTTCTGTCATGCAAGACCTAATGCATCATTGGCTGCTCCCAAAGTTAAAAATGACCGAAGAAGACAGCTGCCAGGCCAACGTCAGATGGGTGCAGAGCAGGTAAACCCCAGAGACTGAGCGGGGCTCCAGGTCTGCAGTCCGTGCTCCCAGATGGACTAGATACACCAGGAGACCTTTCCTCCCTGATCCTCTGAGAATTCTCTTAGATGATTTATGGGCTCTTCCAATGCTTTCTGAAGGTGCTGCTGACACTGTGTGTGATGCAGTGCCTTTCAATTGATAGGCTTTCTCTTTTTCCTAGGCATTGCCAGAAATGGTGATGGATAGCCTTAAAAACGACTTTTGTATAGTCAACACTTCTTACTGCACTACTAACGTGTGTCATGAGACTTTTGGTGAAAAGACATATTTTAAGTTATTAATAATTCTATTGTGTGAAATACTAAATACATGGGTTTTGTAATTTTAAAGAAAGCATGCAATTATTTTGAAAAGTTGACTAGTTTCCCTTTTGGAACAAAATATATAATCTTAGATTTTAACTACATTTGTAAGAATATATTGTCTCCTAACCCCACCCTTGGAGAAGGCGATGGCACCCCACTCCAGTACTCTTGCCTGGAAAATCTCATGGAAGGCGGAGCCTGGTGGGCTTCAGTCCATAGAGTTGCTAAGAGTCAGACACGACTGAGTGACTTCACTTTCACTTTTCACTTTCCTGCATTGGAGAAGGAAATGGCAACCCACTCCAGTGTTCTTGCCTGGAGAACCCCAGGGACGGGGGAGCCTGGTGGGCTGCCGTCTGTGGGGTCGCACAGAGTCGGGCATGACTGAAGCAACTTAGCAGCAGCAGCAACCCCACCCTGTTCCCATTTGCCAGAGCCATTTATATGGAAGAAATACATGTTCGTATGGTGTTAGGTATTAGGTATTCTGGACTTTTTGCTTCATACATGTGAACTATATAGCCATACTGTAAAGACCCATTATGAAATATGAGGCATTGAAAAAGGAAGGAGAACAGAGCAGGAGGAGAGAAGAGATAGCCAACTATAATGAGTGAAGCGTTTGTTGGATTTGGAAGCAAATGTCTCTTATTTAAGACACAGCCAATTGTAAGTCCTAATTACTGTTTTGGAATACTCTTTATGGTATTATTAGATGACCAAGACAAATTCTAACAAAAGTAATAGATATTAATGGTTCTTCTTTAAAATTCTGAAGGTATGGCCACCACTCAGACTATTGTATCAATTGTAGAAATAAAGATTAAGAAGGGGGTTGTATGATCTAGTTAATGGTTCTAATTTTATTGGTTCAGAGAGGTATTGTTGTATATTTAGCCCAGAAGAGATTCAAACATTTTTAGCCCTACCCACCAAGCAGCACAACCATAATACTGAAAATAATATTATCGTATCATATAGATATAATTTTCAACAGTGGTAAAGGGGCACAAAGGATTATTCTGCCTGTGTTACTAAAATCAGAAACACTGTATTCTTTCTCAAAGCATCCTTAACTGTAAGTATCAGAACAAGTTTTGACCAGAAACACCAATTAACTACCACATCTCACAACTGAACATTCTAATTAATTTAAATTTGCTAATTAATCTAATCTAATATTCTAAGTTTGCTTCACCTCATCACAGATGCAAAAGAATTGTCCAAATTCATCTAATCCTAACCTCTGGTCTAAAGAAAAATTGTTCCAAAGTTATCTCAGAAACTGTAATTGCTTATTAAATTTGCAACCATCACCAAGTAGTCATTTTCAACTCTGGCTATGTATTAAGCCATCAGGGAAGATTTTAAAAAATTGGGGACCCAGGTAGTGTGTGTACAGGTGTTTGTTTTATTACTATTTGTTAAACTGTACATCTGTGTTTTATGTTATTTTCTGGGTGAAGATTTTATTTCATGGTAAAATAAGTCTTCAAAAAATATGAGATACACCGCAACATATGGAGCTCAGCTTCTGAGTTTTTATTTTTTTCTAATTGATTTCACTCTTTAAACTTCTT
The DNA here is from genome assembly GCF_042477335.2 of Ovis canadensis. Classification (NCBI taxonomy): domain Eukaryota; kingdom Metazoa; phylum Chordata; class Mammalia; order Artiodactyla; family Bovidae; genus Ovis; species Ovis canadensis. The sequence goes on along the minus strand of NC_091261.1, from coordinate 22,031,652 downwards.
CCTCTCTCAAAGTTCTCCCTTTCAGTAAATGGGATGTCCATACATCCCAATGTTCAGGCCAAATACTAGAAGTCATTCTTGAATCTCTTTTTCCCTCTGTCTCATATTTAGTGTATTAGCCAATTCTATGTTTTCTACTTTGTAAATATATGCCCAGTGTTGATTCGTAGTTAATCTCCAAGCCCCCGTCTTGAGGGTGTGGTAATTTGTGAATCAGTATCTGACACAATCTTCATGGGTCATTGTCTTAGATGTGTATTTCTGACCCATCATTTATTCCTCATTTTATTTTGACCTGCATTTGTCTGGCTACTTTCAAATGCTAATATCATGAAATGGAAACTGACCATTTCTCACCACTTCATTGCTAATATCCTAATCTAAGCTGCACTCATCTCTCATCTAGATACAGATATACGCTTTCAATTCGATTCCCTGCTCCCAGCTTGATTTTCTATAGGCTCATCTTAACACAGCAACTAGAATGACCTTTTAAAGCCAAAACTTAGTTTGAATCACATTCCCTTCTCTGACTTCAGCCCTCCTGTGATTTTTGTCTCACACTGGGAATGAACCTGCTTTTACTTTGGTTTACAGGGCTCTACAAAATCTGTTTAACTGCTGCACTCAATATGCCAGCAAATTTGGAAAACTCAGCAGTGGCCACAGGACTGAAAAAGGTCAGTTTTCATTCCAGTCTCAAAGAAGGGCAATGCCAAAGAATGTTCAGGTTCAGTTCAGTTAAGTTCAGTTGCTCATTCACGTCCGACTCTTGCCAACCCCATGGACCGCAGCACACCAGGCTTCCCTGTCCATCACCAACTTCAGAAGCCTGCTCAAACTCATGTCTATCAAATCGATGATGTCATCCAACCACCTCATCCTCTGTTGTCCCCTTCTCCTTCTGCCTCCAATCTTGCCCAGCAACAGGGTCTTTTCCAATGAGTCAGTTCTTCACATCAGGTGGCCAAAGTATTGGAGTTTCAACTTCAGCATCAGTCCTTCCAATGAATATTCAGGACTGATTTCCTTTAGGATTGACTGTTTTGATCTCCTTGCTGTTCAAGGGACTCTCAAAAAGAGTCTTCTCCAACACCACAGTTCAAAAGCATCAGTTCTTTGGCACTCAGCTTTGTTTATAGTCCAACTCTCACATCCATACACGACTTCTGAAAAAACCATGGCTTTGACTAGACAGATCTTTGTTGGCAAAGTAATGTCTCTGCTTTTTAATATGCTGTCTAGGTTGGTCATAATTTTTCTTCCAAGGAGCAAGTATCTTTTAATTGCATGGCTACAGTCACTATCTGCAGTGATTTTGGAGCCCCCCAAAATAAAGTCAGTCACTATTTCAATTGTTTCCCCATCTATTTGCCATGAGGTGATGGGACCAGATGCCATGATCTTAGTTTTCTGAATGTTGAGTTTTAAGCCAGCTTTTTCACTCTCTTCTTTCACGTTCAACAACAGGCTCTTTAGTTCTTCTTTGCTTTCTGCCGTAAGGGTGATGTCATTTGCATATTTGAGGTTATTGATATTTTTCCTGGCAATCTTGATTCAAGCTTGTGCTTTATCCAGCCCAGCATTTCTCATGATGTACTCTGCATAGAAGTTAAATAAGCAGGCTGACAATATACAGCCTTGACATACTCCTTTCCTGATTTGGAACAAGTCTGTTGTTCCATGTCCAGTCCTAACTGTTGCTTCTTGATATGCATACAGATTTCTCAGGAGGCAGGTAAAGTGGTCTGGTATTCCCATCTCTTTCAGAATTTTCCACAGTTTGTTGTGATCCACACAGTCAAAGGCTTTGGCATAGTCAATAAAGCAGAAGTAGATGTTTTTCTGAAACTCTTTTGCTTTTTCAATGATCCAGCGGATGTTGGCAATTTGATCTCTGGTTCCTCTGCCTTTTCTAAAACCAGCTTGAACATCTGGAAGTTCACAGTGCATATACTGTTGATGCCTGGCTTGGAGAATTTTGAGCATTACTTTGCTAGCAAGTGAGATGAGTACAATTGTGTGGCAGTTTCAGCATTCTTTGGCATTGCCTTTTTTTGGGATTGGAATGAAAAGTGACATTTTCCAGTCCTGTGGCCACTGCTGAGTTTTCCAAATTTGCTGGCATATTGAGTGCAGTACTTTCACAGTATCATCTTTTAGGATATGAAATAGCTCAACTGGAATTCTATCACCTCCACTAGCTTTGTCCATAGTGATGCTTCCTAAGGCCCACTTGATTTCACATTCCAGGATGTCTGGCTCTAGTCCAGTGATCACACCATCGTGGTCATCTGGGTCATGAAGATCTTTTTGAAGAACTGGTTATATGGGTCATGAAGAACTAACACCCAAAAAGATATCCTTTTCATCATAGAGGAAAAGTAGGAAAAAAGTAGGAAGTCAAGAGATACCTGGAGTAACAGGCAAATTTGGCCTTATAGTACAAAATGAAGCAGGGCAAAGGCTAACAGAGTTTTGCCAAGAATGATGGAAATTGATCTCATTTCACATGCTAGCAAGGTAATAGCTCAAAATCCTTCACGCTAGGCTTCAACAGTATGCAAACGGAGAACTTTCAGATGTTGAAGCTGGATTTAGAAAAGGCAGAGGAACCAAAAATCAAACTGGAAATCTGAAAGAAGACTACATCCATTGGATCATAGAAAAAAGCAAGGGAGTTCCAGAAAAACATCTACTTCTGCTTTATTGACTATGTAAAGCATTTGACTGTGTGTATCACAACAATCTGTGGAAAATTCTTCAAAGGATGGGAATACCAGAGCACCTGACCTGCCTCCTGAGAAACCTGTATACATGTCAAGAAAACAACAGTTATAATCGGACATGGGACTGGTTCTAAATTGGGAAAGAAGAACAGCAAGGCTGTATATTGTTACCTTGCTTATTTAACTTCTATGCAGAGTACATCATGCAAAATGCTGAGCTGGATAAAACTCAAGCTGGAATCAAGATTGCCGGGAGAAATATCAATAGCCTCAGATACACAGATAACACCACGCTTATGGCAGAAAGTGAAGAGGAACTAAAGAGCCTGTTGATGAAGGTGAAAGAAGGAGTGAAAAAGCTGGCTTAAAACTCAAAATTCAAAAAACTGAGATCAAGGCATCTGGTCCCACCACTTCATGGAAGATAGATGGGGAAACAATGGAAACACTGACAGGCTTTATTTTCTTGGGCTCCAAAATCACTACGGACAGTGACTGCAGCCATGAAATTAAAAGATGCTTGCTCCATGGAAGAAAAGCTATGACGAACCTACACATCATATTAAAAGGAGAGATATCACTTTGCCAACAGATGTCCGTGTAGTCAAAGCTATGGTTTTTCTAGTAGTCATGTCTGGATGTGAGAGTTGGACCATAAAGGAGGCTGAGCACCAGAGAACTGATGCTTTTGAACTGTGGTATTGTAGAAGACTGTTGAGAGTCCTTTGGACAGCAAGGAGATCAAGCCAGTGAATCCTAAAGGAATTCAGTCCTAAATATTCATTGCTGTCCTTCAAGAATCATGCCCTTTCCTGCCTCCAGCCTTCATGCATCTCTTCCATCTTCCTGGATGCTCTCGTTCCATAGGTAGGCCTTCCCAAACCCACTTTATCTAGCACACCCTGGTCTTCTCTCTCTCCTTACTGTCTTTTATTTTTCTTTCTTGTGTTTAAGTATCTGTTTTTGTTGTTATTGTTGTTGTTAAGCTATTTGTTAACTATCTGGCCATTTCCCAACAAGTAAGCTCTGGAGCTTATCTTCTTTGCTGATTCCATCACATCTAAAATGATATAGTGTGCATTTGATAAAATTTTTTCAAGTGAATGAAAGTTGTTGCTTTTTTAAAATCTTACAAAGCATGTATGGCTGAATAACTGGTATGAAGAATACATAACACTTTAAGTCTCCATTTTCATTTTCCCTACAATCCAGGTCAAGATGAGAATTTTTAAAACATAAATCCTTTCTTTAGGTCTTCCCTGGTGGTCCAGTGGTTGAGAGTCTACCTGCCAATGCAGGAGTCATGGGTTCGATCCCTGGTCTGGGAAGATCCCACATGGCATGGGACAGCTGGGTCTATCGGACCCACAACTACTAAAACTTGCACACCCGTGCTCCACACTCTCCTGTGCTCCACAAAAAGAGAACCCACTGCAGTGAAAACCCCACGCCCCACAACTAGAGAGAGCCAGTGCAAAGCAGCAAAGACCCAGTGTGGTCAAAAATAAATAAATAAAAACTTTTAAAATCTGTTCTTTGTATTTTAAAATATACCCACACCTCAAAACCTCTGTATCATACATCTAAAGTTGACCTTTCTGATGATGTGTTCTATTTCTGATATAAAAGATTCCAGACAAAATTATTCTTTCGGTAAGAGACATGGATCATGGATCACGTTATTAATGATCATACCTGTACACATACTCATGAAATTCTCTCCACCATAGAAAACACTTTCTTGGCAGCAGGGACCTTTAACGTGAATGAGAATAAATGAAAAATTTGAAAAGATTTCCACACAGCTCTGGGTTTAAAGATTTCTTTCTCTCTTTACCTATATCCATGGTAGATTGTAAAGTTCCTTTCCAAATTTTAGGAAACAGACAAGAAGAGGGGAAAATCATAGAGATGGAGCATAATCCAGGAGTCTTCCTACATGTCTTGAGTTATACACTTTTGAATAACGTAAATCAGGGACAAGATTTAAACAGAGAAGGCAAAAAAAAAAAAAAAAGAACTCTGCCAGGAAACAGAAAACCCATTATCTAAAGAAAGAACATAAAATAGTTATCCACAAAGTAACTCAGTTCAGTTCAGTTCAGTTCAGTTCAGTCTCTCAGTCATGTCCGACTCTCCACGACCCCATGAATCGCAGCATGCCAGGCCTCCCTGTCCATCACCAACTCCCGGAGTTCACTCAGACTCACGTCCATCGAGTCCGTGATGCCATCCAGCCATCTCATCCTCTGTCATCCCCTTCTTCTCCTGCCCTCAATCCCTCCCAGCATCAAAGTGTTTTCCAATGAGTCAACTCTTCGCATGAGGTGGCCAAAGTACTGGAGCTTCAGCTTTAGCATCATTCCCTCCAAAGAAATCCCAGGGTTGATCTCCTTCAGAATGGACTCGTTGGATCTCATTGCAGTCCAAGGGACTCTCAAGAGTCTTCGCCAACACCACAGTTCAAAAGCATCAATTCTTCGGCGCTCAGCCTTCTTCACAGTCCAACTCTGGTTCTCTACAATTACTAAATAAGTGTTACTGTTTGAAAATGGCCAGATAAATGCAGGTCAAAGTAAAATGAGGAATGAAGGTTGGGTCAGATGCATACAGCTAAGACAATGGCCCATGAAAATCCCTCTGGGCACTAATTCATAAATAACCGCACCCTCAAGATGGGGGCTTGGAGGTGAACCACAGATCAACACTGGGCATCATTGCTGGTCCCTTGTTTAGATTACCTGAAAACAAACTGCTCATAACAGGGTTGCAGTTAATTTACCCATTTGCTGTCTCAGTGAAGTACTCAGCAAACACAATTCCTCTAGATGTTAAGGACCTGAGCTGGGAGATTTGTTCTGACAATTGCGTCCCCAGATGCAGAAACATTAAGTGCATTACGGCTCCTTAACCCTCATTTCTGTTAGGAAGTTTATCCCTTCAATTGGCACACACAATATATTGTGGACTAACTAGTATTTAGACTAATTTTTCCATGAAAGGAAACAGGCTGAGAGTATATATTGATTTTTTTTTCTGAAGAATTGTCACCCCACTGATCGCCAGGGTTGATTCGGCTGATCTGGCTGGCTAGGCAGGTGTCCCCTTCCTCCCTCACTGCTCCACATGCATCCCTCCCGAAGCCGTGCACTTGGCCGAAGAAGAGGACCATCCCCAATAGAGGAGGACCCGTCTTCGGTCTAGGGTACACAAGTAGCTGCCCTCCCCTGCTAGAACCTCCAAACAAGCTCTCAAGGTCCATATTAGTCTGTATGTCTGTATATTCAGGCAGAGTTTCTTCAAGTTTAAATGGAATACATTTTTCTAAAGTCCAAAAGGTCACTCCATCAAATTTCAATGTTTTGACTCTCAGAAAAAATGCTTAGCCAAATATACCTTTCTCTTTTACTAAGCAACTGAGGACTTCCCTGGAGGTCCAGTGATTAAGAATCCACCTACCAATGCAGGGCACATGGGTTCCATCCCTGGTCTAGGAAGATTCCACATGCCAGGGAGCAACTGAGCTCGTGTGCCACAACTACTGAGCCCATGCTCCAGGGCCCACAAGATGCACCTACTGAAGTTCATACGCCCCAGAGCTCAGGCTCCACAGCAAGGGAAGCCCAGGCACTGCAACTACAGAGCAGCCCCTTGCTCTCTGAAACCAGAGAAAGCCCTCGTGCAGCAATGAAGACCCAGCACAGCCAAAAATAAATGAATATGTAAACGAAACTGAGATAACAGTGCTTTATATCACTGGAAAGGAATAGAATTACTTAAATAAAACAGATTGCATAATAAAAAGTCTGAAAAAAAAAAGACTGCATAATGTCAATGGTAATTTTGGCATGAAAACGCTATTACCTAAAACTGAATATGTCCATGTTTAGTTTTTGAACATACAGGTACTTGTCATTTTAGAAAAAAAGGAATCAAAAACAAGAGATCTTACAATACGTATAGCCTGATACCATTTAAATAAGCCTCGGGCATATAAACACATAGGTACTTACACATAACAACATTTCTCATTACTGGATTCCTTATAGCTGGACATTAAGGGTATTTCTTTTTATTTTTTCCTATTATAAGCAAGCTACAAGGCTGTATATTGTCACCCTGCTTATTTAACTTACATGCAGAGTACATCATGAGAAACACTGGGCTGGAAGAAACACAAGCTGGAATCAAGATTACCAGGAGAAATATCAATCACCTCAGATATGCAGATGACACCACCCTTATGGCAGAAAGTGAAGAGGAGCTAAAAAGCCTCTTAAAGTGAAAGAGGAGAGCAAAAAAGTTGGCTTAAAGCTCAACATTCAGAAAACGAAGATCATGGCATCTGGTCCCATCACTTCATGGGAAATAGATGAGGAAACAGTGGAAACGGTGTCAGACTTTATTTTTTGGGGCTCCAAAATCACCGCAGATGGTGACTGCAGCCATGAAATTAAAAGACGCTTACTCCTTGGAAGAAAAGTTATGACCAACCTAGATAGCATATTCAAAAGCAGGGACATTACTTTGCCGACTAAGGTCCGTCTAGTCAAGGCTATGGTTTTTCCTGTGGTCATGTATGGATGTGAGAGTTGGACTGTGAAGAAGGCTGAGCGCTGAAGAATTGATGCTTTTGAACTGTGGTGTTGGAGAAGACTCTTGAGAGTCCCTTGGACTGCAAAGAGATCCAACGAGTCCATTCTACAGGAGATCAACCCTGGGATTTCTTTGGAGGGAATGATGCTAAAGCTGAAACTCCAGTACTTTGGCCACCTCATGCGAAGAGTTGACTCATTGGAAAAGACTCTGATGCTGGGAGGGATTGGGGGCAGGAGGAGAAAGGGACGACCGAGGATGAGATGGCTGGATGGCATCACGGACTCGATGGACATGAGTCTGAGTGAACTCTGGGAGATGGTGATGGACAGGGAGGCCTGGCGTGCTGTGATTCATGGGGTCGCAAAGAGTCGGACACGACTGAGCGACTGAACTGAACTGAACTGAAAGAACAGAGACTTGATTTCCTAAAGAAAAGCTTTAACACACTGTGAAGATTAGACATTACATCTTCAACAAACAATCAGTATCTCAGTGTAACAAGATTATGTTTGATTTAAAAAAATAATCCACATAATGTACCTTTTCAAAAAATAAATATATATATAATTTGCTTAATAAAACAATTAGTAAAAGTGGACAATAAAGCAAAAAAAAAAAAAAAAAGAAACAAGGTGTCTTAGAATCTCCCAAATGTTACTATATTCTGTCCACAGCTGACATCTATGGTTTTCTTACCCCTCTAACAAGAGGAATCTGCATTTAATAAGGTTTTCAGAATTCCCTGTTAACAGAGATAATCAAGGATCGGGGCCCCACCCTTGCTCGTCCGCCACCCCACAGTTAAAGTGCATAAAATACCCTGCAGACACAGAGCAAGAGAGAGAAACAAAGGAGAAACACTATGTGATATGTTAATAATTATTTGTATTCTCAATCAAAGGCTCAGCATTTTACATTCATGGTTCACTACTCTGGCCCACCCAAGCTCTGAAGCTATTTTTCTTTTTTCAAATTAGGAATTTGCTGATCAAATCAAAAGCTGAGTCTGTATCTAAAATGATATGTTTTCTCTATGTGCAAGTGATTAGTCCCACTGAGAAACTAATTGTTGCCATTTCAAATTGTGCAAGTCACAAAATCGCTTTCCTTAAGAAGGAGTTCCAGCTATACCTCTGATATTTTTTTCACCATCTTAGTTATTTCATTTTATTTTTTGGCTGTTCCGCATGGGACAGTGAAACTGCAGAGTCCTAACCACTGGATCACCAGGGAATTCCCTTTACCATCTTAAGGTTATGTTTTCCTTCAGCTCTGTTGTTCAATCTGTAAAAATGGCAGAGTAATTGAATAAAGTAATAAGGCCAACAGGGTAACATTTAAATGTATATTTACTTTGATAAGTGTATCTCTCATCACTCTTATATGCATGTGGATACTTAATATGCATGTTGAATTACTGAAGATAACATCTCAATATTGTCTCCAGTTTTATTAACACATGCTGCCTATTCACAGGTTTAAGTTCCAATAGATCAACTTTCTGCTCATTTTAAAAAGAGATTTCAAGTAGTCTAGCCTCTTTTTGTCATGCCCATTCTGACAAGTAGGTAGACTGAACAGTAATTTGCATATCACGATGTCAGGGTTACTTTGGTAAAGAATTTGCCTGCAATACGGGAGACTCAGGTTCGATCCCTGGGCTGGGAAGATATCACGGAGGAAACAATGGCAACCCACTCCAATATTCTTGTTTGGAGAAACCCATGGACAGAGAAGCCTGGTGGCTACAATCCATGGGGTCGCAAAGAGTCAGACACGACATAGTGACTAAACCACTACAAAAAAGTGATTCATGATACTTGCACAACAGAGCAATAAGTCAGTTACACGTTAATGTGAACAAATGTGTCAGAGCCTTTTCTGAGCCTTTTTGAGAATGGTGGGAGCAAAGGACCCTCCAAAAGACAAAGAGAATGAAGCAATTTGGATAAAGAAAGAGAATAGATAGAGGATCCAGGCAATTCTTTTCAAGAGGTGTGCAGGCTGAGTAATGTGTGTGTGTGTATGGATCCACTTTTCTTCAATAAGACTTTTGAGAAATAAAAAGAAAATTAAAAGATTTTGAAAATGGTTATTTGCATATCGATTTTGGATAAACATTTAAACATTACACACTAATAAAGATATTAACCTGTAACTTCAGCAAGAAACAACTTAATTTTATAGTTGTTATTTTTTAAAAACAACACAGAGAAAATGTTGTTAGTTAAAGCACAGACTAAAACTTTACAAGCTTCCAAGCCATTTTCAGGTTAACCTAGACCAACAGCTACAAGAAATTTATAGGCTCACTTAGTACCATTGATCCATGCCTATCTGTAAGACTGGAGAAATGAAATGGGCAGTTGACTAGAGTGTCTTAAAATCCAACACAAATCAGCATCATATTGGGACAACAGATATCATAGAAATGTCCTTTTATGAAGACTGAAAAAATTTAAATTTGACAAAGGAAAATAGATTCTGAGCTACTATAAGAAGTAGCATAGAAGTAGCATAAATCAGCAGCCTTGATTACTGCAAGAACTGATGATTCTTGCTGGTCTGGAGTTTGTTTAGAATATTTCAAGTTCCCAGCAATTCCTATTCTCTAACCTTAGGATACAAGATTCTTCTAATCCTAGGCTACTGTTTTCCTGTGAACCACGTATTAGCCACTAATCAACTTGATAAGAAGGTTAGTTCATTTCCAAGGCAAACCATTCAATATCACAGTAATCCAAGTCTATGGCCCGACCAGTAAAGCTGAAGAAGCTGAAGCTGAATGGTTCCATGAAGACCTATAAGACATTCTAGAGCTAACACCCAAAAAAGATGTCCTTTTCATTATAGGGGACTGAAATGAAAAAGTAGGAAGTCAAGAGATACCTGGAGTAACAGGCAAATTTGGCCTTGGAGTACAAACAAAGCAGGGCAAAGGCTAATAGACTTTTGCCAAGAGAACACACTGATCACCCTCTTCCAACAACACAAGAGAAGACTCTACAGATGGACATCACCAGATGGTCAATACCGAAATCAGATTGATTATATTCTTTGCAGCTAATCATGGAGAAGCTCTATACAGTCAGCAAAAACAAGACAGGGAGCTGACTGTGGCTCAGATCATGAACTCCTATTGCCAAATTCAGACTTAAACTGCAGAAAGTAGGGAAACCACTAGACCAGGTATGACCTAAATCAAATCCCTTACGATTATACAGTGGAAGTGACAAATAGATTCAAGGGATTAGATCTGATAGACAGAGTGCCTGAAGAACTATGGACGGAGGTTTGTGACATTGTACAGGAGGCAGTGATCAAGACCACTCCCAAGAAAAAGAAATTCAAAATGGTTGTCTGAGGAGGCCTTACAAATAACTGAGAAAGGAAGAGATACAAAAGGTAAAAGACAAAAGGAAAGATATACCCATGTGAACGCAGAGTTCCAAAGAATAGCAAGAAGAGATAAGAAAGCCTTCCACAGTGATCAATGCAAAGAAATAGAGGAAAACAATAGAATGGGAAAGACTAGAGATTGCTTCAATACAATTAGAGATACCAAGGAAGATTTCATGCAAAGATGGGCACAGTAAAGGACAGAAATGGTATGGGCCTACTGGAAGCAGAAGATATTAAGAAAAGGTGGCAAGAGTACACAGAAGAACTATACAAAAAAGATTTTCATGACCCAGATAACCATAATGGCATGATCACTCACCTAGAGCTAGACATCCTAGAGTGTAAAGTCAATGGGCCTTAGGCAGCATCACTACAAACAAAGCTAGTGGAGGTGATAGAATTCCAGTTGAGCTATTTCAAATCCTAAAAGATGATGCTGTGAAAGTACTGCACTCAATATGCCAGCAAATTCGGAAAACTCAGCAGTGGCCACGGGACTGGAAAAGGTCACTTTTCATTCCAATCCCAAAAAAAGGCAATGCCAAAGAATGCTGAAACTACCACGCAGTTGTATTCATCTCGCATGCTAGCAAAGTAATGCTCAAAATTCTCCAAGCTGGGCATCAACAGTATGTGCACTGTGAACTTCCCGATGTTCAAGCTGGTTTTAGAAAAGGCAGAGGAAACAGAGATCAAATGGCCAACATCCTTTGGATCATCAAGAAAGCAAGAGAGTTCCAGAAAAGCATCTACTTCTGCTTTATTGATTATGCCCAAGCCTTTGACTGTGTGGATCACAACAAACTGTGGAAAATTCTGAAAGAGATGGGAACACCAGACCACCTGACCTGCCTCTTGAGAAATCTGTGTGCAGGTCAAGAAACAACAGTTAGAACCAGACATGGAACAACAGACTGGTTCCAAATAGGGAAAGGAGTACGTCAAGGCTGTATATTGTCAGCCTGCTTATTTAACTTATATGCAGAGTACATCATGAGAAACGCTGGACTGGATAAAGCACAAGCTGAAATCAAGATTGCCGGGAGAAATATCGATAACCTCAGATATGCAGACGACACCACCCTTATGGCAGGAAGTGAGGAGGAACCAAAAAACCTCTTGATGAAAGTAAAAGAGGAGAGTGAAAAAGTTGGCTCAAAACTCAACATTCAGAAAACTGAGATCATGGTATCTGGTCCTATCACTTCATGGGAAATAGATGGGGAGAGAGTGGAAACAGTGACAGACTTTATAGTTTTGGGCTCCAAAATAAATGCAGATGGTGACTGCAGCCATGAAATTAAAAGATGCTTGCTCCTTGGAAGAAAAGTTATGACCAACCTAGACAGCATATTAAAAAGCAGAGACATTACTTTGCCAACAAAGGTCCATCTAACCAAAGCTTTGGTTTTTCCTATAGTCATGTATGGATGTAAGAGTTGGACTATAAAGAAAGCTGAGCACCAAAGAATTGATGCTTTTGAACTGTGGCATTGGAGAAGACTCTTGAGAGTCCCTTGGACAGTGAGGAGATCCACCCAGTCCATCCTAAAGGAAACCAGTCCTGAATATTCTTTGGGAGGACTGATGCTGAAGCTGAAACTCCAATATTTTGGCCACCTGCTGTGAAGAACTGACTCATTTGAAAAGACCCTGATGCTGGGAAAGATCAAAGGTGAGAGGAGAAGGGGACGACAGAGAATGAGATGGCTGGATGGCATCACTGACTCAATGGACATGAGTTTGAGTAAACTCCGGGAGTTGGTGATGGACAGGGAGGCCTGGCGTGCTGCAGTCCATGGGGACACAAAGAGTGAGACATGACTGAGTGACTGACATGCACACACATTAGGACACTGTAGAGCAAGAAAATCTATTGCTTCATGAAAATAAACAGATTCCAAAAAGCTGTGATTTTCCCATCATGGGAGATATGAAATCAGCCAGAAAGAGCATATTTAAGGATAAAGAACGTGAAGGAGTGGTTTCTGGTCACATACAGGAAGGGATGGTGCCTGCATAGAGTAAAGAAAGAGTATTCACATTTACTGCTTGGCAATAAACATGTATGTAAGTACCTCTTCTCTATCCATCACTCTAAAGCTCTATCAATAATTCCCTCTATCTTATGTGGCCTTATGAATATCAATATATCCTTAACCAAATTATTTATGTAGACAAAGCCCTAAGAGGTTTTCTTTTCTTATCTACCATTGCCATGGGTTTGCAACTAATGGGGTAGTCAAAGGCTGGAGTTACTGCACCATCTTGAGCATGAGTTCAATCATCGAGTGTTAGTTTTTCAATTAAACACAATAGCAACTAGTTTACAAAAGCTCTCTAAGTGTACATCAACTAGGGAACCAAGGAGGGAATATAATGGACCCTGACTCTGAGAACTGAGATGCTATTTTAACTCTTTCTTAGTAAAGTTTCTTTTTTTTCCCTGAAACTAACCAAGTATGCATTTTTCCCCTGATAAAATACTGGAAAGGATGAAAATAAGGAATCTGATAATGTACTCCTTCTGGTTCCTGTCTTTTAGATACCTAGGGAGCATCTTGGTCCCACTTTAAGCAAAGAGAGCTGAGCTGGTTGCAGTCGAAATAATATAGGCCTTATTTAGAGGGTTATTTTGTGGAGTCCCCAGCTGAGCATGTGATAGTCAAGACTGGCTTCTATGTGTAACCCTGTGATTTTTTCCACATTCAGAGATGTGGAAAAGGTAAAACTTAGATAGCAAAAAATACATCCCTTTCAAGTAAATTAAATACCATTTTCCAATCTATAAATATTCAGTAGAGCTAATACTAGCTGAATGACTTCAGCTGATGGTTCAGCTGATAGATTGCTTAGTTATAGCACTTTAAATAAGAGGTACAGTGAATCTTACATGAAAAAGTAGTCAACCTGCGAAAGCTATATCTATAACCATATCTAAGTCTGTTCAGTTCAGTTCAGTCCTGTCTGACTCTTTGAGACCCCATGGACTGCAGAACGCCAGGCTTCCCTGTCCATCACTAACTCCCGGAGTTTCCTCAAACTCATGTCCATTGAGTCAGTGATGCCATCCAACCATCTCATCCTCTGTTGTCCCCTTCTCCTCCTGCCCTCAATCTTTCCCAGCATCTGGGTCTTTTCAAAGCATCTGGCCAAAGTATTGGAGCTTCAGCTTAAGCATCAGTCCTCCCAAAGAATATTCAGGACTGATTTCCTTTGGGATAGACTGGTTGGATCTCCTCGCTGTCCAAGGGACTCTCAAGAGTCTTCTCCAACACCACAGTTCAAAAGCATCAATTCTTTGGTGCTCAGCTTTCTTTATAGTCCAACTCTCACATCCATACATGACGATAGGAAAAACCAAAGCTTTGACTAGATGGACTTTTGTTGGCAAAGTAATGTCTCTGCTTTTTAATATGCTGTCTAGGTTGGTCATAACTTTTCTTCCAAGGAGCAAGCATCTTTTAATTTCATGGCTGCAGTCACCATCTGCAGTGATTTTGGAGCCCCCCAAAATAAAGTCAGTCAGTATTTCCATTGTTTCCCCATCTATTTGCCATGAAGTGATGGGACCAGATGCCATGATCTAAATCTGTATACACATGTAATTCTGGTAAGAAGAAAAACACAATTCATCACAAACAATTTGGGAAATTAAAATCTCTCACAATGTAACCTTTTAAATGAAACATTTTTTCCCTATTTTCTGTGCATCTATATACTTCTTTTAAACAGGAAGGATCTCTGTTTTATATCATGCTTGCTTTTTTTTAAGGAATATATTTTCCCAAGTCATTAAGTAGTCTCTGAAAACATGATTGTAGTATGTATTTAACAATATGGCTGCACTACAGTTTTAAAACTATTTTTCTGTTACTGGACACTCCAATTTTTGCCTTAAAGAAAAACTGCTTTTCATCTTCATGGGCATAATGTTATTTTCCTTTTTTTTTTTTTTAAGGAGAAATTCCTAGGAGTAGGATTCATAGGTGAAAATGATCCTTTAAGGCTTTTGATGTGTCTTCATGAATTTTTTTCCCAGTTACATTCCTGCTAGCCAATGGCACTTATGCTAATGAGCTGACTATATCTTTGTATATATATATATATATTTGTTTGAAAAATACACAGATTTTTTGTGTTCAAGTATAAAAATAGCATTATGTTACATACATTGTTCAATTTTCACTCGACTTTTTAAGGCTTTTCTATACTGCCATAGAGTCGTTACTTTTACTGCCGCCTCTACTCCTCTGATATCATAAACAACACTGAGAGGAACATCTTCAAATATCACCTTTTGGATCTGTAGAAAAATTTCTTTGGATTAAAACCCAGCAATGGGATTGGTAGGTCAGAATGTATTTGCATAATCATGTTTACTAGAAATTATGTTTGCATTCCACAATGGCCATCCAATGATTATACTTCTATCAGTATTGTGTTATGGTTTCTAACCCACAGTTAATGACTTTAGATATTATCCAACTTTTCAATTTTATGATGATGATACCTATAAATTGGTACCTCCCTGTTTTAATTAATATTTGTGTGGTTACTTAAGTAGATTTGGCATTTCTCAAATCTTAGTTAACATTTAGCTTTGCCAGTCTATAAATGGCTTATTTGCATGTTTCTATATTTTTGATATATTTCTTTTCATGGTAGTCTGCAAGGGTACCTTGTGTAATCTAGTGTTTCTTTGCCTTTTTTAGTCAATGAAAAAATCTTTTTTTTCAGTCCCTCATTTACCTGTTAATTTGGGGTCAAGTTCTAAAAAGATTCAGAAAAGAACAAGTATTAGTGAGATTTTTATGTACAACATTCACATCATTTGCTATCATAACTATCAGTCATTCAGCCCATCATTGAATAGATATCAAGCACTTACTCTGCCGGGGTCCAGCCCCCTCAGGATCCAAGGGAACCCTCAGGAGAAATGGCGTTGGTGAAGAGAATGATTTAGAGAGAGAGATAAAGAAAGAATGTTGCAGATAAGAAAACAGAGGAGAGAAAGAAAGAAAGAAAAGAAAGTAAAACATGGGGAGACCAAGCTTCTTCAGTGAGCAAGGCCCGTAACTTTATTTTCAAAAGGAACTTTTATACCTTGACTTGTACATAGAGGGAAATGAAAGATACAAGGTCATGCAGAATCAGCCCAAACACTCCAGCAGTTTTGCCCTTATCGAAACCAGGATTTTTTCTGCATACTTTTTTCATAAACAGTGTTGTGTACATTATCTTCTGGCCTTGGAGACCTGTGAACATTTTATGGCCCTCTTTTGATAAAGGCTGCTCAACCAGAAAACTTATTTTCCCTTGAAGTGTTTTTTCTTTATATTTCTAATCTATGTCATCTTCAGACAGTTTCAAACAGAGTTACATTTCTCACGGAGCAATGGTGCAGTGAGTTACAAGAAAGAACCAATTAGCTCAAAGGTCTGATGTGGTTAATTTCAAGGCTACACTTATTTTTCTTACATTCCAACTATGTTAACTAATGCACTCCCAGGTGCACAGTGGATAAGAGATACGGGAACTTAGCAGCAAGCATTGGCTCAACAATGAAATCCTACACCAGCACTATTCTAATAACTTTTAACTCTTTGAAAGGCTCTGTGTTTTAGGCTTCCTGTGCCTCTCACAGTTGGGAGGCTGTGAACAATCGTATGCGTAGCTGCAAGAGTCTGGATAAACCTGTCAAGCAAGCTAGAAAGCCATCAGAGGGGTTTGATTTGGAATATTCCTTTCATGTCCATGAGACTTATTAGCTAGAGCCCTAAGGTGATTTTTTTCCAGAAAAAGATGGTCGGGGATAGCCCCCCGTTATTGTCAGAAGAGTTGGTGAAAGACATAAAATAGTAAGACAGACAGATTCTGGTTTTGGGGTAGACGCTCGGGCAGGTCCAGGGGGGTCCCTCAAATTCTGATCCGCCTTTGCCCGTCAGATGTTCTCCGCATGACCTTTGTCATTGGTGGGATCTCCCGTCGTGGCTCCCGGCATTACTCTATACAGGAAGTGACGATAAGCTTGTTAAGGGCATAGGAGGAACTGAATATAGACTCTGACTTCAGGGATCTCACAGTCTCATCTGGGAGATATAACAAGAATAAAAGATTATACAAACAGAAAGTAGTAAATTTCATTAGTGAAATATCAATGAAGTGGTATGGGTCTGTAGGGATTGGGTTTGAAGGTAAAGCAGATATCCAGGCGAAGAAATTGAGTAAACTGTTGAAATGTGAAACTGCCTTTCAGAAGAGATCAGGGTAATGAAGTGTGTGGAGGCATTTGGGTGAGAGTAGGTACTCTTGCCTGGAAAATCCCATGGACGGAGGAGCCTGGTGGGCCGCTGTCTATGGGGTTGCACAGAGTCGGACACGACTGAAGCGACTTAGCAGCAGCAGCAGCAGGAACTATGAAGGGCTTCTCAGGTGGCGCTAGTGGTAAAGAACCCGCCTGCCAATGCAGAAGACACAAGAGATGTGGGTTCGATCCCTGGGTTGGAAAGATCTCCTGGAGGAGGGCACAGCAACCCTCTTCAGTATTCTTGCCTGGAGAATCCCAGGGACAGAGGAGCCTGGCGATCCACAGGATGGCGAAGAGTAGGGCATGACTGAAGCGACTTAGCATGCACACACCCAGGGACTATGAAAATGATGGAATTAGCAAGAGAGAGGCAGAAATAGAGTTGATAGATCCTTAGGTAATCAAGATCTTTCAGCAAATAGGAGAACAGCCTAAAGAAGAAAGGAAACATGTTTCAGAAGGTATATGTGCAGAATACTTTTGACTTGAGGAAAAGACCCATATGCTCAGCTGTAGATACTGGGTATTCTTTCAAAACTTTACTTTTTGAGGAAATAAGTCAGAAATTATGGTAAAATGGTAGGATTGACAAAATTTTGGGTCTTTCTAAGCATTTAATCAATAATAATTAACCACTGGTTTCTCTGAATGTGCCTTTGAGTTAACAAATAAATGATATACAAGCCCACATTTTTGATATAACAGCCTTGGGGAGATGGGTCACTGGGGTCTGGCCTTGTTTGATGGACAGATGACGGTGGAAAAGAATACCAAGAAAAGCCAAAATCTGGTTTAAAGTTTGAGTCTGCTGAGGCTGCTAATCCTGCCTTTATGGATCATATGATGAGATCCAAGCCAATCTATTTGGGAAAGAGAGAACTGCCAACACTCACATTCCACAAGGACTGTTATCGGTATTGTATCATTAGCTAGTATTTATCAAGTACTTATCACATGCAAGGAAATATGCTAAGCCCTTTACATGCCATCTGCTAAGTACTCTGGGGGAAGAACATGCTATTATTATCCACAATTTTCAGAGGGGTAAAATGGGAATTGGAATTAATAACTGGTAGAACCAGTACAAAATTCCTCACTGAAACCTGTGCTTTTGGGAAAAATACCCAAGTGTGCAAACTTAGAGGTCATTGGTGTTCTATGTGGCAGCATCATCAGTAGCAAGTCGAGAAGTGACTGGATAGTGAGGAGATGAAAGCAGTAAGGGGAACTAACGTTTGCAAAATTTGATGGTGAAAAGAAGAGCGATATGTGAGGAAAGAAATGTAAAGAGTTTTTGTTTTATTTAAACTATATGGCCAGGGGTTTCCCTGGTGGCCCAGTGGCTGAGATTCCAAGCTCCCGATGCAGGGGGCCTGGGTTTGATCCTTGGTCAGGGAGCTAAATACCAGATGCCCCAACTAATAAAATAAGTGTTACGGCCAAAGCACCTTGCTTATATTAGTAGGGTAAGGAGAGAGAGACGGGAGACGAAAAATTAAAGATGCAGGAAAAGGAATACATTGACAGACCAAGGTTTCGGAGGCAGTGAGAGGATGGGAAATCGTGAGTTAAGTAAAGGGTCAACTTGAGGGAGGAGGTGAACTTATGAGAGAATCCAAGGAGAAGCTGGGTAAAAACACAGGAAACATACCTCAGCGGCAGTAGAAAGCTTAAGGGACTATGCGGTGGTGGACTATTTTCTTAGCAAACTGTGAGGTGAGGTTACACGCTCAAAGTCATGATGGCAGAAGTGGAAAATGTTTGCAGCAGATTCTCTAGGGAGTGAGATGGGAGTCAGTTAAAGGTGAGTAAAAAAGGTACTGAGCAGGAGAGAAGACAAGGTTAAGGATGGAGTGGACAGAGCAGTGCTCACTCACTGCACTCGCGGCCGACTCTTTGCCACCCTATGGACTGTAGCCTGCCAGGCTCCTCTGTCCATGGGATTCTCCAGGCAAGAATACTGGAGTGGGCTGCCAGGCCCTCCTGCAGGGGATCTTCCTGATCAAATCCACGTCTCTTACATCCCCTGCATTGGCAGGCGGGTTCTTTACCACTAGTACCACCTGGGAAGCCCTGAGATCAGGGAGTCTAGCTGCAATTCACAGAAACTACTTTATCTGTTTTAAACAAACACAGATTTCAGACAGGCGTGTGCTTACACAGCTTTTAAATAATGAAGCATTAGACTCTACACTGAACTTCTGGGAACAACTCCCAGAATTAGTGCAGAACTACTTTGCCAGAAAAGTCATGAGCTCTAGCAGAATAAGAAAGACACTGGTGAAACTGCAGACTTCAGGAATATACCGTTCTTAGCAACACCTGTTGGCTGTAAGGAAGTTCCACTCCTCTTGGGTTCACACCAATAGAGAATAACTGAGCCACACCTCCGCCTCACAGCCAGTACCTGAACTGTAGGAGAACATGAGAAATGTAGTTTTCAGCATCGCAGGCTGTGTAGCAGAGGAAGGAGCATCAGAAGGAAATTAAGTTTCAAGATATTGCAGATATACATATCTATATATATTTGATATTTAATGTATATAATAAATTATAATCATATCTGACTCTTTGTGATGACACAGACTGTACTTTGCCAGTTTCCTCTGTCCATGGGATTCTCCAGGCAAGAATACTGGAGAGGGCTGCCGTGCCCTTCACCAGGGAATCTTCCCAAACCCGGGATGGAAGATCTCCTTCCTCTCCTACACTGGCAGGCAAATTCGTTACCACTAGAGCCACGTGCTGCTGCTAAGTCACGTCAGTCGTGTCCGACTCTGTGCGACCCCATGGACGGCAGCCCACCAGGCTCCCCCGTCCCTGGGATTCTCCAGGCAAGAACACTGAAGTGGGTTGCCATTTCCTTCTCCAATGCATGAAAGTGAAAAGTGAAGGCAATGGCACCCCACTCCAGTGCTCCTCACACATACACGCACCCCACTCCACGACCTCCATGGGGTCGTGAAGAGTCAGACACAGCTGAGAGCCACCTAGGAAGTCCCTAAATTACAATTTAAAGAGACAGTAGCCTCTTCTCTTATTGCCAGTCCAATCAGCAGCCTACTGGCAAAAGTGGAGAAAAAAGGACAGGTTAAATTTGACAAAGGAAGGCAAGGGAGTAAAGAGATCACCGTGGCTAGCATGGCTACTATAGAAATGACTGATCATGTGGTCCAGACTAGGCAGTGCAGTCCAGGAGAAACTGATGGACTATGAATATAGGAATATGTCAGATAAGCACAATACTGACAACACCTTCTGTGGCCTTACAAGCAAAGGGGTGCAATAAGAACATGGCATCATGAAGTATCATAATAATTTGGCTACCTGGTGCAAAGAGCTAACTCATTGGAAAAGAGCCTGAGGCTGGGAAAGATTGAACGCAAAAGGAGAAGGCGGAGGCAGAGGATGAGATGGTTAGACAGCATCACTGACTTAATGGACATAAATCTGAGCCAACTCCAAGAGATAGTGAAGGACAGGGAAGCCTAGAGGGCTCCAGTCCATGGGGTCACACGACTTAGTGACTGAACAACCGAGCACATAGTTTGTATTTTGAAGAGGAGCGATCTTAAGGCTTTCAAATAAAGCTTGACTGTCACAATACTAGAGCAATTTCATGTCTTAAGTGCATATCAGGAAAACCTAGTCAAAGCGCCAAATTATAACATCTTCCAGAGCACATGTTAGCTGAACTCTTATCTTGATGATCTACACAGGGATCTAAAGGAGAGAACGGTAAGTAAGTAAGTAAGTGAAGCCGCTCAGTTGTGTCCAACTCTTTGTGACCCCATGGACTGCAGCCTACCAGGCTTCTCCATCCATGGGATTCTCCAGGCAAGAACACTGGAGTGGGTTACCATTTCCTTCTCCAGGGGATCTTCCCGACCCAGGGATCGAACCCGGGTCTCCTGCATTGGAGGCAGACGCTTTAACCTCTGAGCCACCAGGGAAGATACTAAAGGAGAGAACGGTAGACGGAGACAATGACACATATTTAGGTACAAATATTAAAATTCTCGGATCGATTCACTCATTTCTATATATACAGGATTTACAGGCAAGTCATGGACAATATGTAAAATTTCAAGAAAGGAAAAAGGGTTTAAATGTGTTTGCTATCATTACTGTTACAATGTCCTTCAACTGCACTAAACAGAAACTGAGAGTGAACGCCTACACGGACTCTATCATGTTTTATGCACTCAGGTCATATTTATACAGCTAAGAAGTATTTGTAATCTTTTCGGGCAGTCCATTAGCATCTCTCCTTAAGTTTTTTTGGTTTCCTACAAAAGGCATGCTGTTTTGTTTCTAATTCTTCTGGGGATGGGGAAGGAAGGAAGCTTCAAATTCTTTAGATTGGAAAGATTTGACATGGGCTGTAGGTCTCCACTTCCTGGGAGCTTCTCAGCAGATGCCTCAGCCATGACTTCACTGAATTCCAGTTGTATGTCTGCAAATCTCTCCTTTTGTATGAATTTCCTTTATCTCTGCAAAGAGGCAGTGAAGTTTGCTTTCTGCAAGGCTCCTTTGATTTCCTCCCAGTGTCTCCAAACATCAACGAAGCACTCTAGGGCAGTCCCATGTGACTCTCAAACAAAATAAAGAAGAATATGCAGTGTAAATCAGAACGGAGTCACTGTATCTTCCCTCCCAACATCTTTTTAGAGGTCTATCGCATGATTAAAAGTGTACTGCATGATTATACGTGGAAAACTGCTCTAAAGCCTTGGAACATTGGAAAATTCATACTGGAAAGAAAATAAATATAATTTAGGTAACAGAAAAATTAATACACACATTTAAAAAAATACTGGAACGCAACTCCTCTGGTGAGGACTACAATGAATGTATAAGGTACAAAGAAAAAGGATGACAATGAATCCTTAAAGAATGACATCTTTTGAAAAAAGTGGTCACAAGCAAGGAACAGAAACAAATGCTGTCTGTAGAGGGTCATTGGTTTGTGAAATCCTTGTGGGATGGAATTGTCCAACCAAAATCTATTACAGAAGCATGGATCTCTTAGGCACCTATAAATATTTGTCAGTGAGGATGGTTAATAGACAAACCATCTGGTGCCCCTGATCTTCACAATTCGATAAGGTCTCTATTGTTATTGCTCAAGAGATTTCTGCTGCATAAACCGACCCTCAGTGTATATGCTGATGGAAAAGGAATGTCCAAGCCAACTCTGAGAGCATTAAAGTGTGTGTGTGTGTGTGTGTGTGTGTGTGTGTGTGTGTGAGGGGAACAAGGAAACTCGTCTCCTTTGACAAATTCACAGTCCTTGGTTAACTTCTCATTAGCAGTCTGCTCACATCTCATTCCCATTAAGAGTATTCCGTTTTCTTTGTCTAAAGTGTTGAGTGGTTATGAATAGTAAGGATAGACTATCTGTAATTATTTTTTAATTATTAATGGTTTTGTTAGATCCTTTCACTTTTACATTACATTTCTGTTAATGTAAGTTAAATCAAAATGTACTTCAGTTTCCAAGCTGTTCCCCAATGTATTTTTCATTCTTTCATAACACTACTTCAGATTTCTATAAGATGTCTGTGAGAAAGCTTGTCTTTCTGGAAACACCCTCCTCATGCTAATAGATTCAGGGACTGCTGTGTTCTGCAAATCTACTAGCCATAGCTTTAGCAATCATGAAATTTCTAAATTCCCAATAGGACTCAACATCAGAATCACAATATGTACAAAATTCACTTGATATTAGCTAGTATCTTTAAACTGAACACAGGAACATCAACTCCATTCATAACCCCCTCCCATGAAGATCTTTTGGCACTTTATGACTACGAAGATTCTCAATTAACTAGAAACCAAAGGAGAAAATGGGTGAGTCTGAAAGGAACAGATATCAGAGGCAGAAACTAATGTACTGGGTTTGTGGTCTAGCTATATACCTTGAAGAGTAGTGTGGTAGGAACAAATATTCAAGTAGTGTGCCTTAGGAAGATAATGAGAGACAGAGAGAGAGAGGGAGGGAGGAAGAGGGGGAATTTCCCTGGAGAGATGGAAAAAAAGTCTACCTTTTAATCAATTTTTCCATCACCAGCAGATTGGCACTTTCTGATGGGGCACTGTTCCTTCAGAGAAATGTTCCTGCCTTGTATTTACTAAGGGTCCTGATTTCAGATCTAGTGTTAGGCAACTCACACAAATTAGACTATAGCTCCAGTGAGCAAAAAGAAGAGAAAATGGGTGAGATTTTTTTTTTTTTCAATCTTTTAACTACACAGAACACTCAGCCCCAGGGATTCTTGTACCATGACAGTTGATGACCTCGGAATTAAAAAAAAAAAATTTACTAGATCAGCTCTGGGGATAAAGAAGAAGGGGATCTAGCGCAAGGCAAAATTCCTGGCTGAGGTCGGGTGGAGTCACCCCCAAGGAATCGGCGAAGGAAACCTGATCTTAGCCAGAAGTATAAAGTTAACACACACTGCACCGAACACGAACGCTACGAAAAATGACTGGATAAATTATGCAGAGGGATTTCTGGATTTCTTTCAAGTAATTAAGTTTCGATTTCTTGCATTTATTTTAGTTCCAGGAAGCGCAAGGCGCCATGGACTGCAAAAAGTCTTCATTGATTGTTCCAATGCCTTAAGTTTGATTTCGTGACTGGACTTAACTTTGGGAAGAGGTAAACACACCGACCAGGGAAATTCACTACGACGAAAAATAACAGTTTCATCGGGGAAAGTAAACATAAGGGCGCTTGCTTGGGCACAGAACGCGGAGATCTGCCCGCCTCTCCTCTGCACAGAGAGTGGGGAGGGGAGAAACAGGTGTGAATCTGAGTGAGTGTGCGTGAGTGTCAGCACTTGTGTGTTTGCATGCGTGGGTGTAAGAGTGTCTGTGTGTGTGTCCGTGCCTGAGTGTGATTCGCTCCCTGGAGCTCTGGGGAGTAAGGAGTTGGAAACGGAGGACTCACTCTTTCCCTCGGAGGCTGTTAATTTCTTGGCGCCTGTTGTGTTTGCTCCGAAGCTTGGTCGACGCCAGTGCTCACCCCACTTCGCTCTCAGTCAGCCTGCCCGCCGGAATCGTGAAGGCGTCTAGGAGCTTTGCTAGCATCCAGCGGGCCTGAGGCTGGCGAGTCCCGCGTTCCCTCTTCTCAGTTAGCCTGCTTTATTTGAAATGCAGCTCCGCGCCTTTCCCTCCACCGGGGAAAGGGGAAGCGTTTGCCTTCCTTTTCTGCCTTGCCTTTCCTCATCCTCTGGCCCCTGCTCGGCCGCTGTCCTCAGTCCAGAATTATCTCGAGTCCCGCTTGGGTTGCCCTGCCACTGCAGGGCCCCGGCCCGGGAGCCGGTCTCTCCCTACCCGCAAAGTACGCGCTACCGAGCGCCAATGCCCCCCTCCGTTCGCCCTGCCAGGCGCTGTTGGAAAAGCAGGAGTTGGCGAGCCCGAATTTCGATCCTGGAGAGCCTGGGAACTGCCGGATGTAGAGGTTTCCGGAGACACTTGCTGAGTGCTTGCAGCCGGAGGCGTGGAGAGTGAGAGTTAGCCAGGAAGACACCGAGGCCAGAGTGCGCCCTCGCGCACGGGCCCTGCCTGGGAGCTTTGGGGGAAAGAAGTACTCCTTGCGACCTCTAAGCGAAGGGGGCTTGGGACTCAGAGGGGAGCCAGCGGAGAGAGAAAGTTAGAGACAAACACAAGAACAGTGTTTTATTGGTGGCCTTATTGGGAAGAGGAAAGGTGTTTGAGCAAAACACATCCCTACTCCTCGAAATAGCCCCAGGGCGTAAGAATTCCAGGCGAGCCCTCCTCCCCACCCCTTCCGCGCTGTAGCTGGGCTCTCTGGGCTCTCCCAGAGGGCTCAATTTCAGGGCTAATTTCCTCCTCTTTTCTTCCTCGGAACAGCGGAAGCCATGGAGGAGTTTGTGCCCTAAGCTACAGAGTGCAGAGAGAGCTCAGGGGGTCGGAGTCTACTCAGATCCAGAGCAGATTGACCTTGAGAAGATGGGACGCGGAAGAATCCATCCTCTCTCCCTTCCCTCCCTGAATCCCTAACAACCCGAGGTCGGGATGGAGCATGAAAGGAGTCAGATCTCTCTTAAAAAAAAAAAAATCTCCCTTGTAATCCAACTCAATTCTGTTTGAAATACAGAGAAATCACACTGCCCTTAATGGATTAAAATTTAATAAAACACATTAGGTCCAGTAAAATATGAATGCATTGCTTAAAATTTTAATAGTAAATTAGGTCCCAGATACAGGAGAGGAGACAGTGATTTCTCCTCTCGGGATGGCTGCGGGCTGATTTAGGGGTGGGAGGGGGTGCCTACCGCAGGGACCCCGCTGCCAGGGAGCTTGAGTGGAACCTCAAGCGATTCTTTGCCCGCGGGAGCGAAGTTGGTCACGTCTATCGCATCTGGCAGCGATGGGACAGAAGCTATTGTCAAACAAAGAGGCGAAAAGAAAGGCGCCCCTCTGGTAGGCACACACATGTGGCACACATGTAGTTGATTCATTTTCTATTTCACTTTCAAAAAAAAAAAAAGAAAGAAAGAAAGAAAATCCCTTCTCTGCTTTCAGTTTATTAGGTAGGTCTGAAGGTGTGCATAGGCACCAGGGCAGATAAATGCTTGGACATAGAAGTGGATGTGGAGGTCATATGAAGCATATTCCCAAGGTTGGGCCATTTGCTGCCGTCCCTTGGGTTTATTCTCGACTTTCCTGCTGTTTAGATGGTTTCCGCTACTTGGGGGACTGGAGTCTCACTTCCTCGGAAAGCAACTTCCACACTTGCTGGTGCACTTTGCAACACTGCCTGTGGGCAAAACCAAATGGGTTTTATTGATAACACCGCAAAGAGCTTGGTACTCTGGACACTTCTGGTAGGAGAGATTTCAAGATTGCAAGTCGTGGTGACGAAGGAAGAATTGCATTTTCCCTCTAATACAACATGATCACTGCTGTTCATTTTCTTATTGAGTGAGAAAAGGAGAAATCTCTCACCTGGTTTTGGGGGAAAAAAAAGTGTGTTTTCTAAGAGGCTGTGAATGCAGGTAAATAAACTCTTGAATTGCTTTACAACTACATAGTAATTTGTTTCACTTTGATAATTAAAATAAAGGGCTCCCCCCTTTTTTGATCTGGAATTAAAGATGCTATTGAGAGATATCAGAAAGATTTTTAAAAGCTGTATTAAATTAATTCAGTGATATATAGATTTTAGACATGAGGAAAATACTCTCTTGGGAGTTGTCCTGCTTAAGATAGTTTTAATCACTAAACTTCATATCAAACAAAGTTTGTCCAGTCATTTCAACAGTGCCCTCTTTATTTCATGAATTTATTGTACTATCTTATTTACCATATGAAATGGTGACAAGTGTTTAGCATTTTGGAGATCAGTTGTCAGTTGCTATTAAAATCAAGATTAATTCATATTAACGATATGCATTTCTCAATACTCCCAGGTGACAACATACATTAAAACAACTATGGCAAGTAATTAAGCTCAATGAAGGGGGAGGGGACAGGGAGAGGTTCAAAACACCCCCAAATATTTGATTTTGCAATCCAAGTTCAGCTGACTGATGCCACAATAATGCTTGGGAAACTCCTCGGGGTTGCTTTTCACTTTACATCTAATTAGGCACCTAATGAAAGAGAAGAATTTTTCCCCTTGTGGTTTTTTTTTCCTTGATATTCTTATGCCTTTATTTAAATACATAAACACATTGTTTATGAGGTGCAATACCCAAAAGTTTCTCCTGTGATTCCCTTAGTATTATAATCCGGAAGAACTAGGTACCTGCACGCCTTTGCCATCCAGTTATTCTCCTCCTCCACTCTTACTTTTAGTCCTTTGGTTCTTAAACAGTACTGCTAGAGTATACACCAAAAATATTTTAATGGATTTCTTTTAGGTTTTAGAGTTGCTCAACAGTTTATACTAATTAGATCATCCAAAGCCTTTTGAAGATTAAGCAAATTGGACAACCCTTGTTAATTAGAACATAATTTGAAGTTTGAAATTATATCATTGATGAAGTAGTCTAATTAATATGATGATATGTTAATAGACCAGTGAGACCCAGTAACACTGGAGTTTGGCTTGAACCTCTCCGATGTTTGCACAAAAATCCTCCCTCCTATACCGACATTAATAAAAGATTTCTATAGACTTCAGTCTTTCCAAGATGACATACAATTTATAGTATACACAATGCATTAGTCCATAGTACTGCTCAATTTTTTCACTATTATGAAAACTAATAAATTCGTCAAGCTGAATTAAGCATACAAATCAGATGAGGCATAGCAGATTACACAGTGAAGCGCAGTGTCTCCCGAGCCTAAATGAAATTTCAATCTAATAATTCCTTCCTGGCCCAGTCATAATTTGTTTAGAGATGTTGTTCTACTTCTTTCAAAGCACTATTCGCACTATAATTAAATGATACTCAAGCCTTTAACTTTGATTTATTTCATTTCTCGAAGCTTGAGACAGTGAGAGCTGTACAATGTCACTTTTTTTTTTTTTTTAATTTCCTTGAAATTACCCTGGTTGTTGTTGAGGTAGAAATTAAACACCTAAGCATTTACTTGAACCGACCGGCGCAAGCCACATTCATTCATGTCAACACCTCTCTGCAGTCCCGTGTCCAGCCTTCCCTGGGCTTCTTCTCGGGAACACTGCTAGTAGGAATTCCCTTCGGCTACTATTTTTTCTTTTCCTCCATGTAACGGAGGAGGAAGGCAAGCCTCGGAGTTGCAAGGGGGTTAAGCACCATGGACAGAGCCCGCCGCGCGCCGTTTGCTTCAGCTTTCCTAGTTTTGGCGACTCCCGAGGACTGAGCTCCCGACTTGAACCTGGTATTGCCCCGCAGAGGTCATGGGTGAACGAGAGACCCCCCTACTTGCCACTGCCACAGGGCTTCCAGGCGCCAACCACTCGAGGGCCCCCCTTCGCCACGCTCCTTGCCACTCTGTTTTGTCCCAGCGCGCGCCAGAGCCTCTCAGGCCTACCGCCTGCTCTCGCACCTGCTCGCCTTCCCCAGGCACCGCGTGCCTGCACCTGCTCCCAGCCACCCCCGTCCGGTTCGGGCCACCCGCGGGCTCTAGCGTGTGGGTCTCAGGGTCTTCTCACCCTCGCCGGTCCCCCGCTCCCTCCGCACTCTGGTGGGGGGTTGTGTGACAGCACTCCCCAACACCGAGAGAAGTGGAAGGAAGGAGGGGTGTGGGTGCGCGCGTGTCTTGTTGTAGGAGAGTGCCTGCTTCTTTTACAACTGGAACTAAGAGTGTGTGTCCACTTCTAATAAAAGTGGTCCGCTCTGGGACAAAAGTGCGAGCAAAGTGTTGGCTAAAAATAGGCTCTCTCTGCACCGAGCGGCTGTGGAAATGAAGATAAGTGGGGCTCGTGCCAGCCCCTGAGGGCGTGCGTGTGTGTGTGTGTGTGTGTGTGTGTGTGTGTATTCGGGTGGGGAGGACTTTTTGCAGCACATGCGCTCTGCGATCTCTGGCCCTGCCTGTCGTCAGTTGCCGCTTCCTTCTTTGATTGTGGCTAATGAAGAATAATAAATCCAGTAGCGGGGTTTGCCAGTGGATCCGCCCAAGACCTAACTCACACTGAACTGGAGACAGGGGGGAGGAGAAGGAAGATCCGGAGGAAGAGAAAAGAGGGTGGAGAGGAGTGACTATCGGTGGTAGTATTGGGGGGAGTACCCGGGGGCCTGGTGGGCACCGGGTGGGGGGGCGTCGCATGCGCATAGGCGACGGGAG
Source organism: Ovis canadensis (assembly GCF_042477335.2). Lineage (NCBI taxonomy): Eukaryota > Metazoa > Chordata > Mammalia > Artiodactyla > Bovidae > Ovis > Ovis canadensis. The sequence goes on along the minus strand of NC_091261.1, from coordinate 22,002,861 downwards.
CCGGCTCCTCCGCCGTCCAATCCGCTGAGAGCAGTGAAAAACCGAGTGTCAGAGAAAGCCCTGCAGCCCTGTCGACCCCAGGTCTCTTTGGCACCAGGCACCCGCCGGGCCGAGGGGGCGCAGAGCCAAGCGCCAACCACTGCGCGTACCAGCCGGAAGCGCAGAGCAGCGCGGAGCATCCAGGTCCGCGGCAGGGTCCGCGTTCTCGACACTGTGGTCGCGAAGCAAGGATCGGGGTCACCCGAGCGGCAGGGAGGGTAGGACCGAGCTGGGGGCGGAGGCCTGCAACTTAGCAGTAAGCAGGAGGCGGGAAGGCAGTCAGGTAAGAGGCTTTCGTTACAGTCTAGGGGAAAACTCAGCCGAGGCCGCGTCGACCCGCAACTTTATTTAGTAGTTTCTTTTCCCGGCGAGGCGCATACTGGGCTCAGGAAGCCGGAGGGGCTGGAGGTCGGCTCTTAGGTAGGAACCGCCCAGCGACTGGAGCAGAGACCTGGCCAGCCCGGTAGAGTTGAGCAGGGGACTGCTGTGAGTGAGTGCTGTGGGGCGCGGGGAAGGGACGGCGGCGTCAGCGCGCGGGCGGGGGCAGGAAGGGGAGGCGGAGGGCGCGGGGAGGGGAGCGGCGGGGGTAGGGGGAGGGGGGGTGTCAGGAGAGCAGAAAGGACCAAAGCCTGGAAGAAGCCAAGAGGGAGCAGGGGCGACGCTAGAATCCGAGCAGGAGAAACCGGCGCTTCCAGGCAGGGGAGGGCGGAGGCGCGCGGGAGGGAGGGAGGGCGGAGTGTGCGGGGGCCGGCGCGGGGAGAGGGGAGTATAACTCTGCGGCCGCGAAGAGCGGGGGCAGTTTCGGGCGCCCAGGTTCTGCAGCCAGCGCCAAGCCGAGCCCAGCATCCGCTCAGACTGACCTCAGTAGCCAGCGGTGGAGCGCGTAGCCGGGCCCAGGCGCGCAGAGCTCGGGGCGGTGGCGAGTGAGCACAACTTTGCATCGCCCTTCCCCGCTTCGGCTCTCGCCCAGCACTTCTCGGGAGGGTCCCAGCAGCCGGAGCCAGTGCGTGCGCCTCGGACCGGCGCCCGAGCGGGCGGGGAAGATGATGATGATGTCCTTGAACAGCAAGCAGGCGTTCAGCATGCCGCACGGCGGCAGCCTGCACGTGGAGCCCAAGTACTCGGCCTTGCACAGCGCCTCGCCCGGGTCCTCTGCACCCGCGGCGCCCTCCGCCAGCTCTCCGAGCAGCTCGAGCAATGCTGGCGGCGGCGGCGGGAGTGGCGGGGGCGGTGGAGGCCGGAGCAGCAGCTCCAGCAGCAGCGGCAGCAGCGGCGGCAGCGGCGGGGGCTCCGAGGCGATGCGGAGAGCGTGTCTTCCAACCCCACCGGTGCGTATTTCTGCATAATCACCGCTTAAAGGCACATTTTGACAGCCCCCTTTATCTGCTTGATGTTTTTTTCATGTCTGCACAGCAAATCACCCCACACCTCCAACCAATTTTCCCCCCTCTCTCTCGCTTATGTATTCAGCGGGTCTTTCCTTTCATATTAATTTTTATGACCTGGAATGTTGCCTGTGCGCGTGTTGTGTTGTGTTGTGTTTGCAGGCTCACTTTCCTCCTCCTCGTGCACTCTTGGTTTCTCTCCGTGGCTTCCCTCTTCTCCTCCTCACCCGCTAGTTTCAGGATTATTATTATCATTATTACTATTATTATTTTAACGTTCTGGGAATGTTGTAGGCGCGGCGGCGGTGCGGAGCGCTGGGCCGGAGCTTCCGGAGAGAGTGCGCACAATTCCCTGCTGAGAGTAATGTGTGCCTTTTACTTGCAATTGCAGAGCAATATATTCGGCGGGCTGGATGAGAGTCTGCTGGCCCGCGCCGAGGCTCTGGCGGCGGTGGACATCGTCTCCCAGAGCAAGAGCCACCACCATCATCCGCCCCACCACAGCCCCTTCAAGCCGGACGCCACCTACCACACCATGAATACCATCCCGTGCACGTCGGCTGCCTCCTCTTCTTCGGTGCCCATCTCGCACCCGTCCGCGTTGGCGGGCACGCACCACCACCACCATCATCACCACCATCACCACCATCAGCCGCACCAGGCGCTGGAGGGCGAGCTGCTGGAGCACCTGAGTCCCGGCCTGGCGCTGGGTGCCATGGCGGGCCCCGACGGCGCCGTGGTGTCCACTCCAGCTCACGCGCCGCACATGGCTACCATGAACCCCATGCACCAAGCTGCTCTCAGCATGGCCCACGCGCACGGGCTGCCCTCACACATGGGCTGCATGAGCGACGTGGACGCCGACCCCCGGGACCTGGAGGCATTCGCCGAGCGCTTCAAGCAGCGACGCATCAAGCTGGGGGTGACCCAGGCCGATGTGGGCTCCGCGCTGGCCAACCTCAAGATCCCCGGCGTGGGCTCGCTCAGCCAGAGCACCATCTGCAGGTTCGAGTCTCTCACGCTCTCGCACAACAACATGATCGCGCTCAAACCCATCCTGCAAGCGTGGCTAGAGGAGGCGGAGAAGTCTCACCGGGAGAAGCTCACCAAGCCGGAGCTCTTCAACGGCGCGGAGAAGAAGCGCAAGCGCACGTCCATCGCGGCGCCAGAGAAGCGTTCGCTGGAAGCCTACTTCGCCATCCAGCCGCGGCCCTCCTCCGAAAAGATCGCCGCGATCGCCGAGAAGCTGGACCTTAAGAAAAACGTGGTGCGCGTCTGGTTCTGCAACCAGAGGCAGAAACAGAAAAGAATGAAATATTCCGCGGGCATTTAGGAGACCCACTTTAGGCCTCTCCAGGGACAGGCCCCCTCCTCATCTCTCCCCCCACCCCCACCCCTCTTGCCTCTTTTCTTTCCATTTTTCGCAACCAGAAAACAATTCCAGTAAATGTGAATCCAGAGAAAGCGAGGATTGGAGCACGAGCGAACGCGTGAGCTACTGAGCCCAAGCCCGGTGAGAATGTGAAACGATTTCTCAAAGGAAAGAAAAACAAAAGAAGGGATTTGTCAAGTTGTAGCAAAGTTGTCCCTTTTGACCCCACCCACTCGGAAAAGGCACCTCGGCCTCTTCAGAGGAAGTCTGGAGCTGGCTGTTTGCAGGAAAGCAGACGAGAGAGCCTTTTAAAAGGCCCCCAGAATGATCAAGTAAGATTTGTTTTTATTCCTAAAGACGTCACCCTTGTTCAAGTTTAAAAGTACACTTTGCAGCTATTTTTCAGAAGTAGAAATTGATTCAGGACTGAAACTTTAAACTAGAGTTGATGCTTAATGTGATAGAGACATCTCTAAAGTATTTTGAATTAAAAAAAAAATGGCAGATTTTCTGCATTTACACTGTATATTATATATATATTTTTATTGTGGTTCTTACCCCCTTCTTCCTTCTCTGAAGTGTTAATGCCTAAGAAAGGAGTTGCGCCTTCTGTGTTCACTGATCTTGAAAGCTATTATTAGATTATTGCTGAACAACCCTCTGTAAATTATTAATTTATCTCTCTAGCAACTTAATTTGTGCACATTCTAATTAATTAAACTTTAGTCTTAACAAACGGGGGGATGTATAGCTAGTGACGTTAAAATTTTTTTTATGTTTAATGAGTTTACTGAATTTATACAGTTTTCCTCTTATACTGTGTTCCTTTTGGCCTATTTGTATATTCTCACTTTGAATGAAGATTGTTTTTTTCTTTGTTTTCACTGGTAGTGTTCTGATTTGTGAGTCAATACTCAGTAATGGATGTCTTAACCGTATAGACCTGATTCACGGTCCAAAGTATTGTTTACTTTGTTACATATTTAATGGGGATTCCCACACTGTCCCTGCTACACACGCACTCTCTCACTCACTCACACACACACACACACACCCCTCTAATGGGAGAGAAGTCAAGCAGTTGGAAGCATGAGTGTGATGCATCATTTTCTAGCTTTAGCTGCATTTGGCACTTGGTGTTTGCCCTTCCAGATTTTAAGATTTCACCAAGGTGTTTCAGTCTTCTAGTTTTCAGTTGCTTTGTGGACTACATTTTAACATTTACAAGAATCCTTCCTCCTTCTGTTTTTCCTTTTGGAGGTTTGTTTGTAGAAAAACTAATTTGAACTATAAGAAAGACAGTGCACTGCTTGTAAATTCACATTGTTTGGTAGAATTCTTTTGGAACAACAACAACAAAAAAATAGGTACATGATGACTGGTACCTTATCTATTGTAAATATTTCATTCAAAATGATGCACATATAGATATATTCTTACAAATTTTGCTGTATTGCTGTTCCATTTAAGGCTCTCTGAAGTCTTGAATTCTGTATATGACCTGGTTTCCTGTTTTTGTTAATAGATGGTTTATTTACTATGGTAATGTACTAAGTTATTTTTGGTGTTGTTTGATTGTCTTTCATTGAAGAGATGACTTTAATGTTTTATTGGCAAAGTATGCTGCTTTTTTCATTAAAATATGCTATTAAAATTAAATGGCTTTTAAAATGTGATGTTGTTTTAAATCATTTACATGGGAACTATTTTGATGAGGGATTTTTTTTAAAGCAGAAACACATTTTGATGGTTTATTATGCATTGATTGTTGCCAAAGTTTGACTTGGATTTAGTGGAGGGAGTTTCTCTAGGAAAGTAGAAAACACCAGGGTTTATAATAGCCAAGCTCATCTCACAGGGTGCTTTGCTTTTCTGGGCAGATAAGGTCATAACATTTGGCTCCAAATACTTCACTTGGAGTTCTTTTTCCAGATGGGCAAAATTCTGCGAAGAGAATCTTCATGAGCAGAGATATTGCATAGGTAAAAGGTAGAAGGGAGCTCAGTTCAGCTTTTAGCAGCACTGGGAGGCTGGGTGTGGCGAATGTTAAGGCCTGTTTGGGGGAGTGGGACACCCTGGCTGAGGCCTAGGGGATAACCCACTATACTTCTCAGTCCAGTCACCACTCCTAAAGAGCAGTGCTCCACAGTCACAGCAGGAAGCACCTAGGTTACTGGGTTATGAAGTAAAGCGTCTCTCTCTCTCTGTCTTTTTCCATGGCCTTTAAGGAAAGTCACATTCTGCAAGAGGCAGAGTGGGGCTGAGGAAGAAATCTTAGGTGATTAGGGAAGCAAAACTTTGCCCCCTTTCTATGACTCATCCAGACATCAAAGTTGGTGAAAGCTGTCTACTAGAGGTCTGGCACAAAGAAATTCTGCCCATTTGATACATCAACTTTTCTTTTTCTGATCCTAGTTTCAAGAAACCTCCTCAGCAATTTTAATAATTTTTAGCCTTCTTACAACAGTTGGGCAACATATTAAGTTTTTAAAGTCTTTTTTCCCAGGAAAGTTCTGGTTTAGATATTTATATTATTTCTATTATTAAAATATCATGTGAGTTATAGGTCCAACAAGAGGGAGAAAACAGGCCATCCTCCATGGGTAATTCTGCTAACCTGAGATGTTATCCCTCGAATATGGAACTGTCTTGGAACATTTCTTATTTTGAGGATGAGGTTACAAAATATCCCATGTGCCAATGAAAACTGTTATAGTGGCTCAAGTTGGAACTAAGTATGGTTGGAAAATTGATTATGACTTTCAGAAGTAACAGAAAGAGTTATGAAAGTTGGAAGGATAATGGGTGAAAAGACTTCTTTCTCTATAGCTGAAATAAAAAAGATAACCCAAAGAACAAAATTCATATGTCCATTTAGAAATAACCAGATACACTGCAAAGATATCTAAGGAAATGTAGAAAGTTGTGGGATTTAAAAGAAAAAATTGTAATCCCACATATAGTGATATTGATGGTTTGATTTTATTTCTGTGTTTTGAAGGCTGATTGCCCCATTCCTCCACTTTACCGCCTGTTATTAGATTCAGTTTTCCTGAAAGTCTTTCAGCCTACCTTCAATCTCATTGTAACAGATACTGATTTCAGCACCACGGATAGTAACCACATGACACATTCTTGCTCCAACGTTTGACTGTACAGTTCTAGCCAGTAGGAGAGCTTTCTGCTTGCTTACTTTTTCTTGAGTGGAGAAAATGAATTAAGTGGTTTGAATATATAGCAAACCAGACTTCTGATCAAGGATAAAAATTATCTTCAATAAATAACACCTCCTTCCTCCTATGTGTAGCTGTTATCTAGTGTGTGTTAGGAAAAAGGGGAGTCAGTTAGGGGAAAGACAGATAGGTGTGCTTGTATTTTCTCTCAACAAATATAACATGTTTAAATGAAGAGAAAAATCTGGTAAAAAAGTAGAAACTGAGAAATATAATGGATAGAAATAGCAGAGGTGTTCTTTTTAGTGCATTTTGAAATATATGATAGCTTCCATGTTGCATGCTTGTCCTAAGGTTTTGTAAGTGAAGTGAAAAAGCAACTATCCATTTACTCCAACAGTTGAGTGAAGGCCTAGATATACTTCATTCATTAAGTGTTCTTTGTCTCCTGTGTTCCTGGACTTTTACAGCTATCACATTTTAAGTTCATCTTCTTTATGTTATTATAAGAGTAAAAAAACCTTTCTTGCCTACAAAATGGAAATTTTATCTATTATTTAAGCCTGCTTAAACATGCTTATTTTATTAAAAAGTGGAAATTTTACAAGAAATGTATTCTGAAAGTTTTCTATTAGTGATAGTTACAGAGAAATACCGAAACAAAGGGATTTGAAAAGAAGAGGCTTGGTCTTAAAGACAAAATTAAAGGTAAGGCAAGAAGGAACTGTGTACAAATTGTTGAGAAATATCCATTTGATATTGGCTTTCAAAATAGTCAGATGGATAAATAGCAGATTGTGCCTGACGATCCTTGTCATATTAATCAAATCTATTGGTATTCATGACTCATTTCCTAATTTTTTCTCCTAAGGTACACAATGACTATTTTATTGGAAAAAGATATTTTATGAATTGACTTAGCCACACACCTAGCCTTCCTCAATCTGATGTTTCAGAACTATGTAGTTTATTTTCTTTTAACTTCTTTAATGGCAAATGATTGCATTTTTTTGGTGTAATCATTTAAGTCTAAAATGGAAAGGAGTAAGTGACTCCTTAAAGTGGAAAGGAGAATAGCAAAGATCGTTAAGGCCTGGTTGATAGCTAAGTACAATCTATACCAACTGGATAATACTATTATCCAGAAAGAATGCAACTTTCTTTTGATATTTGACATTAAATAAGTTGGTCAATCCTTTATAGATTGAGTTTCATTGACATACAGCTTGGGGAAATATAATGGAACTATGAAAAGCAAATGAAGTAATTGGGCTTTATGTTCAAAGGAACCCTATCCTAACTTCTAGAAAATGTATTTTAAAAATAAAAAACAATATATAAGTCTTTTATTATCAAGGAGAGATTCTAGATCTTTATTTTTGTCAAGAGAACTGGAATTTCGGGGAGGGGGTAAAAATACTTTATTTTAAACTTTAAATGAATCAATTCATAATTTCATCTGTTGGGGCAGCTCTTTAAGAGTTGGTGGAAAAGACATTAAAAAATTTGCTTGATCTTAAAAGACATATTATTCAGAGAATGAAGCTCAAATTTTTCTAAGCAAGCTATGACAGTAAGTTTAAAAATTCATCCTTTCAATTGTTTGGCAACAACAATTTATATTGCTAGGTAAATGGTCTACATTAGAACTTAAAACTACACTTTACTTTTCATTTGATCTTAAGGAGAGGGCCTGCAACAGAAGGAAAAAAAAAAGAAGAAGAAGTTGGATTGGTATCCTAGTAGGACAAAAAGGAAGACAAAGGTTCCTGGATAGTTATGATGATAGAAATGTTTCTGAAGTCTACATTTGTCAGGAGACAGATTTATGACAATGAGAAAAAAATCACTAAATTTCCCCCTGCTTTGCTCCTTTAAAGGAGCCATTCCCAGTCCTGAAAGGCTATTATGAGCGAATTAATAAATTACACAGCGAATTATTAAATCCAGATAATTACAAGGAATAAGTAAGTAATCATTAGTTATCTCAGCTAATTACTGTGGGTCACAGCCAGCCGGAATGTGAAATCCTCCTCGGGAATTGAAATTAACTTTGCACAGTGAGTCTCTCTGCTTGACATCCCCAGTCTGTAGGCACATGGCAGCTCCCTTGTGAGCCAGTCTTTCTATTTAACTTGGAGAGAATAGAAATAAAATTAAGTGGCGATGTGATAATAGGAAGCTGCTCAGAAAGCAAACTGTGGGTTTTATTCTGCCTGGAGATGAAAAGCTTTATTTATACCAGTTTCAATTTTTTTTTTGAAGTACCCTTGTTGAGACAGGCTTCTTGAACACACACACACACACACACACACACACACACACACATCCTAGTCCTCTGGTGTGACAGATAAGTAGCACAGGAAGAAGGCTCAAGAACAAACGGTTTGAGGGGTGGGGGTGTGTGTGTGTTTGGGGGCAGCAGTGAGAAAGAAATAAAATGAAAATATTACGCCTTGCTTTCATCCCACACAGTGGAAAGGCTGTCAAAAAGTGCAGCCTGGTCTAATAATCTGTTTGTTTTGTTTGGGTAACAATATGCTTTCATCGTGCCACTGGAAGAACCAGCTTTGTGCAAATGTTGTCTCACGTTGATCTTTCACCAGATGCTTCAAGAACTGATGTCACCTCCCCCCCCCCCCCAACCCTCAGCATATAGTATCACTTTCTGAAGCCAGTCTCCACTACCCTTTCTCCCTCCACTCCCATCAACAACCCCCCACCCCCACCCCCAGGCTTTCTCAAAGGGCAGAGAAGACAGCCAAACTCCATGCCTGTTGGAAAGTGGGAAATGTATCCGTGTGACAAAGTGTGTACCTCACAGGGCTAAGAAAGACTGGACATACGAAGAAAACTGCTGTTAATATATTAAAATGAGGGGGGAAATCTAAGAGCTTTTTTTTTTTTTATCAATTGCAATTAGATGGACAGTCTTTCCGCTCATTCCCTGCTCTAGTCTGGGATGATAATAAAAATTTAATGAAGCCTGGGACGAGCAGAGAGCTCTGTCTAGGGACCGAGGAATAGAATATTTTAACTGTACATTTATACCAACTGTCTGGCTTCAAAGACGTGACTGCTTTTAATCTCGAATTAGAAAACCACAGACTTGAAATTAAATATTAGATACCCTCGGATTCCCTTCCTTTCTGAAATATTGTCACGACTCTGTTTTCCTCCACTGGCCCATAACACATATCTTAGGTCTCCAATTACATTTCCGTGAATAATAGATGGCTTTGATAGGGTGCAGTATTCTGGTGCTTTTGTTTTTTTTTTTTTAAATAGAGTTAATGCAATATTAATTGGCTGTAGATGTTATAAGAATGCACAGCCCCCTTTTCAGGAACAAATCGATGAGATAGGGATGTGAGAGGGAGCGAAGGCGAAGGCTTTCCCCAGCCTAGGTCACTTCTTTGTGGAGGGGACCTTCTTAGAGCTTTGGGTAAGTGAAGGGGCGCCTTGAGTTCTGAGACCGGGGTTTGCGGTCTCAGCAGCCAGGAGCAAGGGCTACCAGTGAGGGCGGAGGTAGGGGTGGGGAGGAGTGAGAGTGAGAAGCAGGACGCGGGAACCGTGATCACTGAGAGGCCTGCCTCTGCTCAAGGCTAGGGCTTCGTGCTCGCCTGGCCCGCTCCGGCGGTGCGGAGGAACCGAGATCTTCGCACCCACCCGCTGGCTTCCCACCACTTTGTACCCGCCGGTCTCGGGTTCCCTGCCAGCCCTAACTCCCCTCTCCTCCAGTTCGGGGTGCAAGCTGCTGAGAAACTGGCTGGGAGGGGCCGAGTGTTAGAGCCACAGTGTTAGGGAGTGGGGAGCAGAGCCGCCCTCCCAGCTGGACGCGCTTGCCCTGGCCCCGCGTGGCCCCTAGAGCCTGGGGGCGGCGGGGGGCGGGTAACAGCCGCCTTACCAGGCGCGCAGCCAGGAACCTGCGAGAGAAAGCTGCCCAGGCTCCTCGCCCCCTTGCATTTTACTAATCACGTCTATTTAAATTCTAGCGCGGTCTGCCGCGCTCTCACCGGGAAAGCTCTGGAGAACTGGACCCATCAATTATTCTGAAAAAATCCCAGACTACGTGAGGCTTCCAGCCTGCGGGAGGGAGGCGGCGGGAGGAGGTGGAGAACCTAGCCCCGACTCCTCACCCCTCCTCTCCGCCCTCCCCAGCGCGGATCCCTCGGCGGACGCTTAACTTCAGGGTTCTGGGGCCCAAGGGAGCGGGCGCGCCCTCTGAGGGTTTGCGCTCAGTGGGCCGGGAGGGGAGGTGGGGGGTGTAGGCTGAGGCCTGGCCTCGCCTTTCGTTCCACCCGCGTGGAAAGGTTTCGGTCCTGTGCAACCCGATCAAATGGATCACCGTTTTCCAGGCGGCTCCTCGCTTCAGCGTCTACCCCCACCCCTCACTTTCTGCCGGGGCACTAATGCGGGCCCGGCCGTTGAGGGCTGCTGGGCACGGAGCAGTCTCTGCTCGGTCTTCTTTTACTCCACAGGCCTGCAAGGGTGAGGCCTTGGGGACCTTCTAGTTGAGAAGCCTTTTAGGAGCCACGATTTAAAGTCCTCTAGCACTTCCCCCTCGCTCTCCAGCCCCCAATTCAGGCTCCAGGATGCCCCGAGGCCGCGCTAGGGCCGAGCGCGCAGGGGACGCTCAAAAAGAACGTGTTCGCTCTAAAGTAGCGAGGCGGGTAAGCCGGGCTAGTAATTACTGCCCCCACCCAGCCTCACCCGCCCCCCAACCTCCGCTCTGGCCCTGCAGCCATTACTCCAGCTGTCACTCGGCGGAAAGCGAGAGCCCTCCCCCGTCCCCAGACCCCGCCGTAGCCATCAGAAACCTGCCCCCTCACACACACCGGCCCCCTCTCACACACCGCGCCCCCCCCACACCGCCCCCCCTACACACCGCCCCCCCCACACCGTTCCCCACCCCCCAACACCGTCCCCCCCCACACCCTCCCCCACACCAGGGTCTGAGTAGTGGATCTTTAAAATTTAGGCATAATTTTTCATAAACCTTTCCCCCAAACCCTCCCGTTATCTAGGCCCTGGGAGCATATTCAGAGTCTCATCTGTGTCTACTGGTGAGTTTCGTTTCTTGTTTCTGGCCAGCGGGTTCTCTTGTAGTTTCCAGGTTTCCCTGAGTAATGGAAGGCCACCAGAAAATCAGAAGTCTGTGTCCAACATTTTTGAAAGAAGCCAACTGGCTTTTGGAATACTTGTAAGATGCCAGAGTAGTCCTGTTAATCAATGAGCTTTGGTTAAAAAGAATAAAACAAACAAGTAATTGACGCGTTTGTAAGCGCTTGACAGGCATAAGGTCACATCTTCTGCATGAGTGGCTGGGGCAGTAAATTTTCCGAAAGCCTGTGTGACTGGGAGGTTGGTGGACTCATTGGGAGATGGAGGGTTAATACACAGTGGGAAAGAAAGTCCCACTTTCTCAGTGGGCCTCTGGGGCTTTGCTAAATGGCAGTCTGCATCTCTGTGCATTTTGGTTAAGCGGGGTGGAAGCTCCCTGATTTCTAGAGTGGGTCCTTGGTTTGGGGAATTATTGGCATAGTGGTGTAAAGTGTTGGTAGTGGAGGTGAGGGAAGACAGTAATCCCTTTGGGCGTGGTGGTGGTGGGGGGAGTCACCTTATGCTCCAAGTTCAACAGCAGGACAAACGTCCAGACATGTTGTAAGAACGTAAGGGTAGACTTCGCAGGAAGGCCCCTGACCCTCGCCCAGAATCGTCATCACCTTTTCTGCTCTAGTCCTAGATGAACCAAATTACTTTGCAGCGTGGGGAGCCACACTTCCGGCCGCAGTACCCCGAGCCTCCGCGGGCTTGGCCTGAAGCCACAGACCGGAAGAGAAGGAGAGATCTTCTTTCCCTGGCTTGTGGTCATCCAGCAACACACGCGTAGCTGGACATTCACAGACCAACACAGAGCTACACTCAGACCGTTCCCTGGGGCGCGCCTGCCTGGGTGAAACTTCAAACTCACCCCAAATCTCTCCTTAGTCTATCCAAGCCACGCGGTTCCCCTAGGAAGATGCTCCAGGCTCCCTGCGGGCCTCTTTTAGAGTGCCGACAGGTTCTGACCTTCTGTTTGCCGCAGGTGTGTGTCCTTGCGGCCTATCCTGCCTTGGCGGGGAGCTAAAATATGGTGTCTCAGGGGCAGCGTTTCCGGCTCCGCGGGTGAAATGGGGCGGAAACCGTCTGTGTCGCCCGGGAAGATCGAGAGGACCAGGCCGGCGGGTGCTGCGCTCAGCCGGGATGGGGGAGCCGGGATTAGATCAGGGGGCCCTGCGAAATCAGGGTTCAGTGCTTCAGGCATGGCTTTCAAAGAGGGTGGCCTGGCTCACTGGTTGTGTCATTTCGACACCAACTTTGAGGTGGTAACTAACAATCTTTACCGGGAACCAGAATGAAGGCAACCACTTTCTCCACTTCCTCCAGAACTGTTGGTCTTTGGGGTAGAGATGGGGGTGAGTGGAGAAGAGAACTCAGGCCCTCGCTGCCCAACTAGGACTTCTGACACCTTCTGAGAGGAAAGTCATTTTTGAGGATGTGGGATTCACGTCCCTAAATTAAGTCTCTGGCTTTCCAGAAATGGCCCTAAATGGGTTAGTGAAGAATCACTTGGCAAGTTGCTCTTTCCTCAACTTTTCACTTTGCAGCCCTGAGAGCTTTTAATTAGTACTGTCAGAGGGGCCCATCCTTCCAATTCCTAAATAATATCATTGATTTCCCCTCCCCTCATGCTGCTTTCTTTTTCAGTAAGATTTAGCTCCCTCCCCCGCCCCCCACACACCCTCCAGCCCCCACTTCCCCTCTCGGGAATTCACTCAGAGTTTGGGAGGTGAACAGGGAAAAAGAGGGAATTTCAGGGAGATGGGTGGTTAATAGGAAATGATACCTTCCTCTCCCTGGGGAGAGGCAGACATGCAGAGTGACCACATCTGGTCTGCCTTCTCCCTAAGTTAGACAGTGTCAATGCCCCCGAAGAAAAGGGAGCTATCATAACACAGAAAAGGCACATCACAGGGAACCATATCGGCTGCATTGAGTCAGGTATCCTCCATGTGTCTCCAGGAGAAGTGGAAGTACTACGTGTAGCTGGGAATTAGTCTTGATAATATGAGCTCATTCATTGTAAATAAAAATCACAAAATCCCCTAAAGGTGACATGAATTATCCACTCTGAGCAGGAGAACAAAGTGGAAGAAGAAGCGTTTCTCCGAGCTGAAATACGCCAAACATCACTTGCCATCCTGAAAAACCCAGCAATTTTCCCTCTCACAATCCAGTGAGATAAGAATTCTGCAGTTTTGTGATTCATTTTGGTGGTCCCATAACTCCAAGTTTTATTTTTCAGTGTTAGTTTTTACCACCCAATTCTGCCATCACACAGAGCATCTGATAGCCAGTGCAAAACAGAGGGGAGCCGGATGTTGCTGGCAGACAAAATGAGAGCTGAGGTTGCTCTTTCTGCTTTGCTCCCATTGCTACAGAATCCTATACCGGTGGGGAGAAGAAATGTCCAGAGGTTTCCTGCATGTGCCTTTAGCTCCTGAGGTGTGTGTGACTGGAGAGGAGGGTCAGAGGGAAGAGTAGACAGACTTAATGGAAGATGAGAAGAATCTTATTTATTGTGCCCCCATTTAAAACTACTTCATAACTCAGTAATGAGGGTAAGAAGCATCCTTACTCTCCACCATTTACTCCTGGCTAATAGGTATCAGTTACTGCAAGATAAAATGATTTAATCAGTCTAGGAGGAATCTCTTTTAACGAGCAACCCATCACCCTTCCATTTTCCCCTCCCTTGCCCGCTTGTCATTGCTCTCATCTCTCAAATGGCTTGGATGAGGAAATCTTAGAAGCTGGTGTCACTGGTAGAAATAGTTCCCTTGTTGAGGCAGGATTTCTGTTTTAACTTGAACACTGCCTAAGAGTTGCTTATAAAAAATGACCCCTCCCCCAAGTCCACATTTATCTGGTATGTGTAAGACAGAGAAAACTGCCCTGAGATGCAGTAATACTTGACTTCCCTGCAGCAGAAAGACTGAAGGTTTGCTTTTTTGGTAATTTTTTTTTTTTTTTTTACTTGTAGGAATAAATCATTGACAAGCTAGAGTTCTCTGGTTTGTCAGGTTTTGCAATCTTCCTCTTACACAAACTTTTTCTCCTCTTGTCCAGGAAGGGATGTTATTCATGAAACTGCTGCCAGTTGTAACTGTAAGCAATCCCAGCCTTAAACATGACATCCACCCCAGCTGACACCAAGCAGATGTGCTGAAGAAGAAACTGGACACAGATGACACCATCTTGGGGTAACTCTTCTTCCAGGCTTTATAGGAACCACCAGAGCAGGAATAGGCTGGAAGGAAATCAATTTGTAGAATCAGTCCCCAAACCGTTTTATTCATTCTGATGGCTTGAGACTTAACACTTAAAATGTGGAGGCTCAGAAGAGAAACAAACGAGCAAAGAAAAAGCAAAGCCCCAAAATATTTCCTCCACTTTAAATTGCTTAGATATTACAGTTCCTCTCATCTTTCCTGCCTGAGCCCCTTCTGCTCTCACATTCTTTTCCACTCCCCTTCTTCGAACCTCTTCATCATTCCCCCCCTCACCCCCTACTCCTCCCCCGATCCCTCTTCTCCCGATCCCTTCCTGTTCCCAGCATGCTCTTGGAGGACTTGAGTTGCATGCAAAGCTGGGAATGAGTACTTCAGCAATTTCACAGTGAGAGGATTAAAAACAGTGATCACTAGAGCTTAGATCTCAGTAGAGTGAACTGTGTCTCTGATGATGATGCAGGATATGTGTTTAGGGAGCATATAAAATGGAGAATTGGGTCCCAGTGTAGGACAAAGTTATGACTGGGCATATGTCCTGGGCATCTTGGTGGGTGTGAGGTACAGGTCTAAGGGAGGTGAGTCTTGATGCTCTTCTTTTGTGAATCTCTTTAACCATGTGGAGGAGATGCCAAGGACGTTTTTACTCTTTTGGTTGAAGAAGAAGCGCACATGAAGTCTAGAAGCTATCATATTTACTGCCTAAACACACTGCCTTTTAGATGGAAATGCCATCAGTTGTCTCTGCCCAGTTCTGTTGCAGATCTATTAATCATATCCATGAGGATTGCCAAAATGGCAGGGCTCTCTTCGCTTTTCAGTTTATACAGAACAGAATCATTTACATAAAGTCCTTAAGGCAAATAACTGTTGGGGCTCTAATTTATATCTGATCGAAAATTAGCCGTCATTATGCGCTCCATTAGCAGCGTCTTTAATGTGCTTCTAAGCACCATTTGTCAAGCGGCTTGTTAATATCCTTCAAGTCTTTAAAGTTGAGAGCTCATTAAAGAGTGCGCTCTGTTATTGATGTAATTTAGATGAGTTTGGAAGAGCAAGTACACCATGCCTTGAATGGGCAACCTCCAGAAGCCAGGGCAGAGGGGCATGTGGTGACCAAGTTCACTATTAATAATTTCCCAGAAGCCTTTGTGCTTTCTTGACAGAAGGTCTCTGGGTCCTGCAAAGGTGGTTTTGAAGCCTCCCTCCCTAACTGGGTGTAAGTTTCTCTGGGAAGGCGTATGTTTGTCTTCAACGATTCATTTTATTTCTTATCAGTTCACTGAATCGTATGAGGTTTGGGTGGTGTGAAAGAATGGGCTCCAATCTAAGATCCTTTATGAGAAAATTTGCCAGTTTTCCTTTCTTATTTCTTTGCACCTTGAGTCCTCACTTATTGCCTAGCTGTTTATCTCCTGAGGTTCTGCCCTTTATTCCACAAGGTGGAGGAAGTAAATATCTATTGAGAAAAACCATAGGCCTAAAGACAGAGATACTGCCCTTGGACCTATTTTGACTGAGGTACAGTAAACCTGCTTAATTATGTACATATTATTACATTATCTATCAACCACGCCATCAGAAGAGCATAAAGGCCAATAAATTACCTCAGTTATTTATCTGAAAATCCATATATTTTGTCATGTTCTTTCTGGAAGAGATTGTGTTAGTGTAACACAATAAAGAAAACCATTAGCACAGGCAGAAAATTGCAACTGAGTGCAAGGATAATTCCACTAGCAGGAATAAATAGCAGTTAAAAAGCTGCATTTTGTCCTGGATTTTCTGATAGGTTTGATCAGCCTCCTTTGGATTCCAGTATTGAGTGTATCCATGAATCTTGCTATCAGGGGTTTAGCAAGATATTGCACCCTCTTCTAAGTCTCACATTAAAAAAAGCATTCAAACCACCATGATTTTTGAACCCCACTTCTGATCTCTAAATTCTCTTCCCCTACTGAGATCTTCTGGGAGCTCAGAGATTAATGCCAGATAATGAAAGACATTAGCATTTTATTCTCTCCTCTAAATTGCCAAGATTCTTTCAGCCTTAGAAGCCTGTGTGCGAAGATATCTCTACTTTATTAGATTGAAGGGAAAAATAAAACCAAGAGTTTAGGAACTGGAACTGGACCTAGATGGGGTTGGTTGGAAAAGTCTTTTTAGAGAAACCCCATCTCCCCCTTTATCTCCTGCTTCAAGAATAATCTTGTTTTCATCATTTGTTAAACAGTTTATTCTTGTGCTCCACACCCTAAAAGAGTCATCACATACACACTGGGAGAAAGAGAAGGGAGAAAGATATAATAAGATCAATCTAAGGACATATTGAGGTCATATAACAGCACAAATATTCTCAAGTGCTCTGTATAATGTGCAGTGGGGATTTTGGGCAGTTTTATTGTGCGGTAGGATCCTCATCTCCGTTGTTTTTTACAGGATTCCTTCAGGCTAAAGTAATAAAGCGAGTAATTAGAATGCTAAAGACAGATGTAAATAACAGGAATGAGACAGCGGTGACAGATGAGCGGCTGGGTCAGGAAAGAGCCCAGTTGGTGGAAATGACACCGCTTCCTCGCTCCCGGTCCCCTCCCCCACTCCATTCCCCTTTTCTCTTTCGGCCTCTCGGTCCTCGCCGCCGTGGCCTTAGGCGGCCGGCCGGGGACACTCCGGTCAAATTGCATTCGGGAGGCGGAGCGCGGCTGCGGGCTTGGGAAGCCGCGCGGGGGGCGTCTCGAGCCTCGAGCCTCGGGAGCCACAGGCTCATCCACCGATCGGCCGCGAGGTGGGCGCCACTTGGGCGCCAGGGCCTTCCCGGGATCTCCCCCAGCCCGCGCCTGCCCGCAGCACCCTCGCCTGCGCCCCGCCGGGTACCTCCGGCGCTGTGGTTGCGCGCTGCAGCCGCTCGGTCCTCCCATGGCTGCCTCGGGGCCTCTGTCGCCCTTTCCCCCCCAAACCAGAGCGAAGAGGCCGCAGAGGTGCCTTCACTGCGCACTTTGGTAGAGGAATCCCAGGCCCGCCCTGGCGCCTAGGTGGCCACACGGCTGAGGCCCCATACCCGGGGAGCGGCCCAGCTACGCCCGGGTCTCCAAGGCCTTTTCTTCCGGAGACTCCGGCCCTGGAAGTGCATTATACGGTTTTTTGGGGGACTCCCTTCTGAGGCCACACCTGGCGGAAGCCAGCCCTTCCTGATGTAAATGTGCAAGTTATCCCACAAAGAACCCGAGAAAAACAACCTACCTTGCCTTTTGATTGAAAGATGTAACAGCAACAACTTGCCTTTCCCAGGCCTGACCTATCAACAGCGCGGTGCGTAGGAGAGCAAATACGGTAATGAGTCAGTGAATGCATAATTTACAGGGACAGCAGTCTTGTCTCAAGTTTGTTAAACGGAAGCTTAAAAATGTAAATACTACGTAAGCACTATCTTTGGCGTTAGAGAAGGAAGAATGGTCAGATCTGATTCAGATCTCATTAACAGGTCGTTTAGTCATTAAGAAAGTGAAGTCGCTCAGTCCTGTCTGACTCTTTGCGACCCCATGGACTGTAGCCTACCAGGCTCCTCCATCCATGGGATTTTCCAGGCAGGAATACTGGAGTGAGTTACCATTTCCTTCTCCAACCCCATAGATAACTTTCCGGATCTGGTTGCCAGACAGACCTTCTAGTTTCATGCTTTGAAGAACCTTAGTCCCGAAATTGGGGCCTGCGTGGGTCTGAAGATTCATTTTAAGGAGAATGATAATCCTAAGGGTGCCCTCTGGACTGACATCATTAGGAGTAGCCAGAAATGAACATGCCTTCTCTTTTTCATGGTTTAACTTTAGAGCATCAAATGCCTTCTTTTTAGCATCAGTACTCTTCAGATTACATGCACACATTAAATAAACAAAAACCCCCTGAGTGAGCCAAACTAGGCCAGGAGGCAGCTCCAATCTCCCCTGGTAATGTTGGGACCCGGGTGAGTTATCGGGTGTGTATGACACACAGTGACACGTATGTCAGCTGAGGAGTTCCCCTGTTACTTGCCAGAGTGCTAACATTAGCTATGCCTATGAGCAGACCGAGATGACCAGTCTTCCATATTTTTAAGGGCAGCTTGTAAATAGTAGGGAAGAGTGAGAAATATATATGTACATGTGTTTAAAATTAATTTTTATTGGGGTATAGTTGCTTTACAATGCTGTTAGTTTCTACTGTACAGTAAAGTGAATCATCTATGTGTATACACATATCCTGTGTTTTTTTTTTGGATTTCTTCCCATTTAGGCCACCACAGAGCACTGAGCAGAGTTCCCTGAGCTATACAGGAAATTCTCATTAGTTATCTATTTTATGTATAGTGTCAATACTGTATATGTCAATCCCAGTCTCCCAATTCATCCCACCTCCCCGCCTTCCGCCCCTTGGTTTTTCTATATCTGTGTCTCTAGAGAAATTCGTTTTCATTAATTTTGTTTTAACTTTTAATTGTTGTTGCTCTTTAGTCACTAAGTCACGTCTGACTTTTCTGTGACCCCAGGAACTGCAGCCCACCAGGCTCCTCTGTCCATGGAATTTCCCAGGCAAGAATACTGGAGTGGGTTACCATTTCTTTCTTCAGGGGATCTTCCCAGCCCAGGGATCGAACCTGCATCTCTGGCTTGGCAGGCGGATTCTTTGCCACTGAGCCATTTGGGAAGCCCTTTAACTTTTAATACCTAATCAGTAAACATACTTTCATTATTTGTATCAATAAGTGCAATGGATAAATTTCTGAACCTGTTTCCTGCCTGATTCAGACTGATTATTATTTTAACACTTTATTTTGAAACAACTATCTCTTCCTTAAAAAAAAAAAAAACTGCTGGGGAATGTCTGTGGAGTATTTATGAAGCTGGTAATGATGAGTACTATTCCTCTGAGGCTCTTAGGTCAAATCTGTAGGGCAAATTTTGGGAGGCTTTGTTAAGTCTATACTTGATGAAAGTGAGTAGTTCACAAAACAAGAGACTCACAGACTTAGAGAATGAACTTATGGTGTGGGGTGGGGGGAGAACAGGGGGAAGGGTTAGGGAGTTTGGAATGGACATATACATACTACTATATTTTAAATGGATAATCAACAAGGACCTACTATATAGTACACAGAACTCTGCTCAGTGTTATGTGGCAGCCTTGATGGGAGGGGAGTTTGCGGGAGAATGGATACATGTATATGTATGGCATAGTCCCTTCACTGTTCACCTGAAACTTTCACAACTTGGTTAATCAGCTATACCCCAATATAAAATAAAAAGTTTAATATATATATACGAAACAGAAAGTGAGTATTACAGATCAGCATGACTAAAGAATGAAGCTCCTTCCCAGATGAGTTTATTGGTGGGTATTGATGAGGGATCACCATAAAGTTCATGGAAGATTTGGTAGCTTACTCTGCATGACATATATTTTTCTGTCTCTAGTAACTGGAAGTCTGATCAATTTTTAAAGGCCTGACCTTGGAAAACTGAACTGGGTTGAAAATTAATGCTCATGAAGAAACCTAGAGGTCTAATGGAAGAATTCCCTCTGTCCATGTGTAGTCTCAGGACCCCACCTGTAGGTCTGAGCTGAAATTTTGATCTAGTCCTACCTCTGATAGTAATCCTCACTTTTGCTTGTATGAAAAAGCTTTATGCCTTCCAACTAAGAATCAGGCCAGTTACCGATGCTGGTGGTAGAAGGTGGCAGAGAAGATGATGCCTGGGAGAAATCATGTAAGTATGTGGTGTGGCCACAATCCAAGTGCGGATCTCTTATTTTTTATGTAACTTTGTATGTGTGTATTTTCGGCTGTGCCGGCTCTTCCTTGCTGTGTGGGCTTTTCTCTAGTTGTAGCTGTGGGGGTCCTCTTTGCTGTAGCACTCGGGCTTCTCACTGTGGTGGCTCCTCTTCTTATGAAGCCAGGCCCTAGGGCCCATGGGCTTCGGTAGTTGCAGCATGTGGGCTCAATTGTTTCGATACCAGCTCTCTAGAGCACAGGCTCAATAGTTGTGGTGCATGGGCTTAGTCGCTCTGCGGCTTCTGGGATCTTCCTGGACCAGGGATCAAACCTGTGTCCTCTGCACTGGCAGGTGGATGCTTTACCACTGCACCATCCGGGAAGCCCTTTCATTGTGAAGGTACCTATGCAACTGGAAATGAGGGGAAGCAGGAGGAATGGGGGGGGAAAAAGTTAGAGGTCACGCTGGCTTGAATCACTTTTGTAGGAGGTGAGAATTACTTTCAGGTTTTCCTTC
This sequence comes from Ovis canadensis, assembly GCF_042477335.2. Lineage (NCBI taxonomy): Eukaryota > Metazoa > Chordata > Mammalia > Artiodactyla > Bovidae > Ovis > Ovis canadensis. The sequence goes on along the minus strand of NC_091261.1, from coordinate 21,982,296 downwards.
ATTTCAAACAATCTTTACTCTGTGTAGAAATATTTTCTGTTAGAGAAATTTCAAACCTTAGGTTATGATTCATTAGTGCATAATGAGCTTAATTTAGTGGATTGTGACCAGCAGAAAGAAAAATTTAAGAAAATGAAATAGAGTAGAAATAATCAATTGGAACTCATTTTTGTGAGGACAAGGTTTGTATCTCAAAGTGTGAGTTTTGCTTGTGCTTATATCTGTATGTTTACATTGGCCTACAGTGTCAAATGCATTTTTCTCTTAAATTAAAAAAATTTCAAAAACCCCATTTTTATTGAAGTGTAGTTGACTTACAATGTTGTGTTAATTTCTGATGTAAAGTGACTCAGTAAAATTTATTTTTTATTGTGTATTTTAATCAAAAACATTAAAAAGCCATTGCTGTAAGTCTACATCATGTCCTACCTTCTCTGAGAACTCTTTCTGGGTTATTCCAGCCCCTAATGAGTCATCAATCCCTTTTCCCATTATAATTTATTTGTGCCAAGTTTTTGATGCATTTGTCATTATTGAGTTCTCATGTCTCTTCTGTGTAAATGAATTTCAGTTCAGTTCAGTTCAGTCGCTCAGTTGTGTCAGGCATGCCGGGCCTCCCTGTCCATCACCAACTCCCGGAGCCCACCCAAACCCATGTCCATTGTGTCGGTGATGCCATCCAACCATCTCATCCTCTGTCATCCCCTTCTCCTGCCTTCAATCTTTCCCAGCATCAGGGTCTTTCCCAATGAGTCAGCTCTCCGCATCAGGTGGCCAAATTATTGGAGTTTCAGCTTCAACATCAGTCCTTCCAATGAACACCCAGGACTGATCTCCTTTAGAATGGACTGTTTGATCTCCTTGAGTCCAAGGGACTCTCAAGAGTCTTCTCCAATACCACAGTTCAACAGCATCAATTCTCTTTTTCCAAAAAGCTTTCTTATTTTCTAAATTTTTAAAATTTATTTTTTATTTTACTTTATTTTACTTTACAATACTGTACTGGTTTTGCCATACGTCAACATGAATCTGCCATGGGTGTACATGTGTTCCCAATCCTGAACCCCCTTCCTACCTCCCTTCCCATACCATCTCTCTGGGTCATCCCAGTGCACCAGCCCCAAGCCTCCTGTATCCTGCATTGAACCTAGACTGGCGATTCATTTCTTATATGATATTATACATGTTTCAATGCCATTCTCCCAAATCTTCTTTATAGCCCCACTCTCACATCCATACATGACCACTGTAAAAACCATAGCCTTGACTCGACGGACCTTTCTTGGCATAGTAAGTGAATTTAAACTTCTTCAAATGTTAGGCTTCTTTGTATACTTCTTAGGCTCTAAGGTGGCACTGTACACATGTTCATTGAAAGGTCTAATGCTGAAGCTGAAGCTCCAATACTCTGGCCACCTGATGCTGGGAAGATTGAGGGCATGAAGAGACAGGATCGACAGAGGATGAGATGGTTGCAGGGCATTGTTGACTCAATGGATATGAGTTTGAGTAAGCTCTGGGAGATAGTGAAGGACAGGGCAGCCTGGTGTGCTGCATTCATGGGGTTGCAAAGCATCGGACATGACTTAGCGACTGAACAACAACAGTTGTACACATGGTGCCTAATTAGCAAAAGCCAGTGGCTAATTATGTATTTAATGAGAGCAAGTCAGATCTCAGCTCATATGTCACTTTTTGAAATATTTAAATTTATTTATTTGGCCATACCGGGTCTTAGCTGCAACACATAGGATCTTCATTTAGGCATGCAAACTCTTTAGTTGTGTCATATGGAATCTAGCTCCTTGACCAGGGATCAAATCCAGGCCCCCTGCATCAGAAGTGCAGAGTCTTTGCCATTGGACCATCAGAGAAGTCGCTTCAGGGATGTGTTTCTTAACGCTTTTGCCTGCCTTTGCTCTAAGCTGAACCCTGTCCTTATTATGCCTCTCATAGCACTTCGTCATGTCTTCATAACACTTACTGGAGTTGGCATATAACTATTTGTGTGACTTGGTAAATTGTTTCTTTCACCAGAGTGTCAGCTTCATCAGAGTGGACCAGATCTGTTGAGCTCACTTGTACCAAGCACAGTGCTTGGCAAGTGACGGTCACTCCATAAGTATTTGTTGACTGATTGATTGATCAGTGAATGATCAGTCATTGATCAATGAATTAAAGAGTGGCCGGTAGTTCTGGCAGAGACAGCAGGCCCATTCTTACTTGTTATTAGGAAGGTGTTTTGTGAATGAATGTGGGATGAGAAGGGAAGTCTCAGATCTGAGGAAATTAAAACTTAGTATGGTGACGTATATTTTCTTCAGTTATGCTATCAGCACTTTAGTTTGGTCTGCCTGTACCTGGCTATAGAAGTGGGTTGGTGAAAGAAACAGCTATGTGAATGACATTTCTGCAGTCTTTTAACAACTGCTATGGAGGCGTGGATTCTGTTGTATAACGTTCGGTTTTTGACATGTATAAGAAATCTCTCTTGGAACTTGTAAGCTGCTCCTCCTTCTTAATAGACTGATAATCTTTTTATTAGATAAATGAGAACTGCTTGCTACCCTTATGATTTCCCTCTTTGCCTTGCCTCATAATATAGACCTAAGATTTGGGTTAAAATATACGTTTTTTCTTCACAGTCCAACTCTCACATCCATACATGACCACTGGAAAAACCATAGCCTTGACTAGACGGACCTTTGTTGGCAAAGTAATGTCTCTGCTTTTCAATATGCGATGGTTGGTCATAACTTTCCTTCCAAGGAATAAGTGGCTGTAGACACCATCTGCAGTGATTTTGGAGCCCCCAGAAATAAAGTCTGACACTGTTTCCACTGTTTCCCCATCTATTTCCCATGGAGTGATGGGACCAGATGCCATGATCTTTGTTTTCTGAATGCTGAGCTTTAAGCCAACTTTTTCACTCTCCTCTTTCACTTTCATCAAGAGGATTTTTAGTTCCTCCTCACTTTCTGCCATAAGGGTAGTATCATCTGCATATCTGAGGTTATTGATATTTCTCCCAGCAATCTTAATTCCAGCTTGTGCTTCTTCCAGCCCAGCGTTTCTCATGATGTACTCTGCAGAGAAGTCAAATAAGCAGGGTGACAATATACAGCCTTGACATACTCTTTTTCCTATTTGGACCCATCTGTTGTTCCATGTCCAGTTCTAACTGTTGCTTCCTGACCTGCATACAGATTTCACAGGAGGCAGGTCAGGTTGTCTGATATTCTCATCTCTTTCAGAATTTTCCACAGTTTATTGTGATCCACACAGTCAAAGGCTTTGGCATAGTCAATAAATCAGAAAAAGATGTTTTTCTGGAACTCTCTTGCTTTTTCCAGGATCCAGCAGATGTTGGCAATTTGATATCTGGTTCCTCTGCCTTTTCTAAAACCAGTTTGAGCATCTGGAAGTTCACGGTTCATGTAATGTCGAAGCTTGGCTTGGAGAATTTTGAGCATTACTTTACTAGCATTTGAGATGAGTGCAATTGTGCGGTAGTTTGAGCATTCTTTGGCATTGCTTTTCTTAGGGATTGGAATGAAAACTGACCTTTTCCAGTCCTGTGGCCACTGCTTAGTTTTCCAAATTTGCTGGCATATTGAGCATCATCACAGCATCATCTTTTAGGATTTGAAAAAGCTCAACTGGAATTCCATCACCTCCACTGTCTTTGTTGGTAGTGATGCTTCCTAAGGCCTATTTGACTTTGCATTCCAGAATGTCTGTCTCTAGGTGAGTGATCACACCATCATGATTATCTGGGTCGTGAAGATCTTTTTTGTACAGTTCTTCTGTGTATTCTTGCCACCTCTTCTTAATATCTTCTGCTTCTGTTAGGTCCATACCATTTCTGTCCTTTACTGAGCCCATGTTTGCATGAAATGTTCCCTTGGTATCTCTAATTTTCTTGAAGCAATCTCTAGTCTTTCCCATTCTATTTTTTCCTGTATTTCTTTGCACTGATCACTGGGGAAGGCTTTCTAATCTCTCCTTGCTGTTCTTTGGAATTCTGCATTCGGATGGGTATATATTTCCTTTTCTCCTTTGCTTTTCATTTCTCTTCTTTTCACAGTTATTTGTAAGTTTTCCTCAGACAGCCATTTTGCTTTTTTGCATTTCTTTTTCTTGGGGATGGTCTTGATCCCTGTCTCTGGTACAATGTCATAAACCTCCGTCCATAGTTCATCAGGCACTCTGTTTATCAGATCTAGTCCCCTCAATCTGTTTGTCACTTCCGCTGTGTAATTGGAAGTGATTTGATTTAGGTCATATTGAATGGTCTAGTGGTTTTCCCTGCTTTCTTCAACTTAAGTCTGAATTTGGCAATAAGGAGTTCATGATCTGAGCCACAGTCAGCTCCTGGTCTTGTTTTCACTGATTGTATAATGCTTCTCCATGTTTGGCTGCAAAAAATATAATCAACTGATTTCGGTTTTGACCATCTGGTGATATCTATGTGTAGAGTCTTCTCTTGTGTTGTTGGAAGAGGGTGTTTGCTATGACTATTGCATTCTCTTGGCAAAACTCTATTAGCCTTTGCCCTGTTTCATTCCGTATTCCAAGGCCAAAGTTGCCTGTTACTCCAGGTGTTCCTTGACTTCCTACTTTTTCATTTCAGTCACCTGTAATGAAAAGGACATCTTTTTTGGGTGTTAGTTCTAAAAGGTCTTGTAGGTCTTCATAGAACCATTCAACTTGAGCTTTTTCAGCATTACTGGTCAGGGCATAGACTTGGATTACCGTGACATTGAATGGTTTGCCTTAGAAACAAACAGAGATTGTGTAGTTTTTGAGATTGCCTCCAAGTACTGCATTTCAGACTCTTTTGTTGACCATGATGGCTACTCCAGTTCTTCTAAGGGATTCTTGACCACTGTAGTAGATATAATGGTCATCTGCATTAAATTCTCCCATTCCAGTCCTTTTTAATTTGCTGATTCCTAAAATGTAGACATTCACTCTTGCCATCTCCTGTTTGACCACTTCCAATTTGCCTTGATTCATGGACTTAACATTCCAGGTTCCTATGTAATATTGCTCTTTACAATATCAGACCTTGTTCCCATCACCAGTCACATCCACAACTGGGTGCTGTTTTTGCTTTGGCTCCATCCCTTCATTCTCTCTGGAGTTATTTCTCCACTCTTTTCCAGTAGCATATTGGGCATCTACCGACGTGGGGAGCTCATCTTTCAGTGTCCTATCTTTTTGCCTTTTCATACTCTTCATTGGGTTTTCAAGGCAAGAATACTGAAGTGGTTTGCCATTCCCTTCTCCAGTGGACCATGTTTTGTCAGAACTCTCCACCATGACCCATCCATCTTGGATGGCCCTACCCAACATGGCTCATAGTTTCATTGAGTTAGACAAGGCTGGGTTAGTTGTGATTAGACTGGTTAGTTTTCTGTGATTGTGGTTTTCAGTCTGTCTGCCCTCTGATGGAGAAGGATAAGAGGCTTATGGAAGCTTCCTGATGGGAGAGACTGACTGAGGGGGAAACTGGGTCTTGTTCTGCTGGGTGGGGCCATGCTCAGTAAATCTGTAATCCAATTTTCTGTTGATGTGTAGAGCTGTGTTCCCTCCCTGCTATTTATCTGGGGCCAGACTATGGTGGATAATCATGACTGTCAGTAATGCCTAATGGGCTCTCTGCTCTTGCTCCTTCAAAAGATCATTATGAAAAGTAGCATGCGTGTACTCTACGCTCAGTGCCCCGACCCTGCAGCAGGCCACTGCCAACGCCAGTGCTGGAGACTCCTGGACACTCACAGGCAAGTCTGAGTCAGTCTCTTGTGTGGACACAAGCGAAATCAAAACAGCCCAACAAAAATAAAGTGCACTAAATTAACCTGGTGAACAAAGGAAATAAAAAATTATATCTACCAGTTAAGAACAAAACTAACTAAAGCACAAACTGGAAAACAAAATTAAAGCAAGCTGCCAGGTGGGGAATAAAGCAATGAAAACAAAACTAAGAAATATGTTGAGCAGAAAGGAAAGAAAGAAATGAAAGAATAGATATGCAAAGTTAAATAGAGGTTGATAAAGAAGATTTCTGTACATTAAAGATTAAGTGCAAGGGGAAAAGAACAACAAAGGAAAAGCAAACAACGGAATAAGTATAGAAAAAATGGTAGGTTTTAAAAAATTAAAATTAAAAAAAGAGAAAAGAAAAGAAAAAGAAGAAAGAAAAAACAAAAAAGGAAAACTCCACAGAACTGCAAAAGCCCAACACAGAGGTAGAGGTTTATAACCACAATAAAAAATGTGACTGAGGAAAAAAAAAAGCTGAAAAGCTTAATTAGATTTCATAGTGACACTAAAATTGACAACTACAACAGAGAGGGGAAAATGGGGGAAAAAAGAAAAACAATCCGAAAGAATCTATAGAAGAAGTCAAAACATAAGAATAATAAATGTTTTTCTTGGGTTACTGCTGTCAGAGTTCTTTCCCTTGCTGGAAGTCACAGTCCACCTCACCTCCCTAAAATGCCCTCAACACTGTGCTGATCTCTGGACCTGCTGTGGGGGCCGCTCAGATTCTAATCTGGTCCTACTCCTGTGTGTTCTTGCCTCCAATGTCCACAGCTATGGGAACTAGTGCGTTTTCTGTTGTGGGAACTCTGAATGTCTTTTTATATATTCCATAGACACAGAGTCTGCCTAGTTGGTCATGTGGATTTCATCTGTAGCTTGTACAGCTGGTGGGAAGGTTTTGGGTCTTCTTCCTTAGCCACACTGACCCTGGGTTTCAACTGTGGTTTCATTTCCACCTCTGCATGTGGGTTGTCCATATGGGGTTTGCTGCTGAGGCTGCCCTGGAGGGCTTGGATCTGCCCCAGTGAGGGCCAGGTGTGGCGGTGAGGCAGGTGCTTGGGTCACAGGGGTTCTGGTAACACCAGGTACTCAGGGGAGTTGGCAGTTAGGGCAGCAGGAAATATAGTGCTCTAGAAGGGGGTGGCAACCAGTATTGGCCAATACGCTCCAGTATTCTTGCCTGGAGAACCCCCTTGACAGAGAAGCCTGTCAGGCCACAGTCTACAGGGTCGCAGAGTCAGACACGACTGAAGTGACCCTGCGCGCATAGATCCAAGACTTTTTTTTGCCTGTGGCAGCTCTGCCCCAGTGAGGGTTGAGCGTGAAGGTGGCACAGCTGCTTGGCTTGCTGGGACCCTAGTGGTGCCAAGTGTGCAGGGACACGGACTGCCTCTGCCGCAGGAGTTATGGCCCTATCAGAGTCTTTTTTCGAGCCTCCTATAGCTGGTGATCAGAGGCCCCTTTGGCCAGTCTTTCTCCATAGCTTCAACCGTTCGGGCACTTAGTGGGCTCTCTTGCCTGGGGTCCTTCTCTGTTGTTCGGTGCACCAGGCACATAGAGGGGCCCTCCTGGCTGGGGTCCTACTCTGTAGATTGGCATGTCAGGCACTTAAAGGGGCACCCTGGCTGGGGTCCTACTCTGTAGTTCAGTGTGTCAGGCGTTTGATGGGCCAGCCTTTTTGTTGTTTAGCTCCGCATGCTGGCCTGTAGGGAGAGAGAGGCTATGGTGACGGCTCTACCCCTTACACATGACTCAGCATATCCCCTTGCTTCCATGGCTGCCTGGCTTTCCTCCACAGGCATTTCCTACCAATCTTCTCCCTCACATCCCCTCCATCCGTCTCTCTACTGTCAACAGCAGCCCTCGCCCTGGGATTGCTCCCCAATTCCTAAAGTCCAACTTCCAGCCGCTGCACCTTCTAGGGAACCTGCGTCCCTGTCCAGGGTATGCACGGCTGTGGTAATGTCTGATTCTCATTTCATTTAGGGTGCCACAGATTAGCTGTTTCACTCTCAACCTTAAATGTTTCTCCTCTGACTTAGACAATTGCCCCGCTGTGGGGATCAGACCCCTGCTTCAGTTCCCCCACCTGCCAAGGGCAGGTCCAGTCCCACTAACACTCCTGTTTTCCGCCCAGTTCCTTCATCCTACCAAGTTTTGCGTGGTTCTATATGTTCTTTTCCACTGGTCAGGTACTCCTGTCCACTCTCAGCTGGCGTTCTGCAATGCACTTCTGTGTCTGAAAGTGTATTCCTGATGTATCCATGGAGAGAGATGTACTCCGTGTCCACCGACTCCTCCATCATCTCGTTCTCTCCATCTTATGTTTTTTGAGAAAACTAAAGGTAAATCACATTCTACCACTCTAGAGGTGGATGTAAGTATTGGCTTAAGTACTAAAACACTAGGATTTTTATTTGTTTATTTGGCTGTGCCATGCAGCATGTGGGATCCTAGGTCCCTGACCAGGGATGGAATCTGAGTTCCGTGCAGTGGAAGCATGGAGTCTTACCCACTGGGCCACTAGAGAAGTCCCTAATGCTAGGATTTAAATAGCAGCCCAGCAGAACTGGCGAGGCAACCACACAGGCTTCTAGCAAAACCAGGTATCAGGAACAAGCTGAATGCTGGAATCTAGGAGGTCAATAACCAGGGAATAAGAAACTAGTTTGGATGTTCCAGCTAGGCAGGAGTTCAACATGCAAAGAATGAAGAGAACTCAAAATATGATACCATCAGCATATGCAGAGAATGGAAATGAATAGAGTGATTTTCTCTAGTTTCTTTTATACTTTTGGGGCTTTATGCATGAGCCTATGGTTGAAGGTACATTCTGGGAGTAATTACCCTTTAGGGAATTCTGTGATTATGGTTTGAGTTCAATATGAGATCTTCTTTTCTCCATTACATGATTTTTTTTTTAAAACCAAGATTCCTGGGATTACTATATTAATGAATAAATTGAACATTGAAATCATTGGTTTAATAAACTTTGCTTCAGATATTTTGAGAGATGCTGAGGATAAAAGACATATTTTACCTTTGAAAAGTTCATGCATCTAGGGAGAGAGAGACACCTGAAGAAAATGATAAGCAAATGGTGGGAGTGGTTGAGTTAAGTCCCATGTGCTTTGGCAGGAGGGAAGCTGAGACAGCAACTACGTTTCATCAGACGGTGGTTTAAGGGACTTAAGGGACTTTCCTGGTGGTCCAGTGGTTAAAACTCTGGGTGTACACTGCAGGGGGTGCAGGTTTGGTGTCTGATCAGGGAACTTAGAGAAGATTACACATGTCATAGCTGATTCATGCTGTTGTACAGCAGAAACTAACACAACATTGTAAAGCAATTATCCTCCAATTAAAAAATAAAAGTAAATACATAAAATAAAAGCTTATTTTATAAGTTAAAATATATTGAATCACTGTATCATACATCTATATTTATACAATATTGTACATCAAATATACTTTTATAAAAATATAGAACAGGTTACTTTTGTACAAATGTATAAATTTACTAGAAATCGAGGATCTGTATACTGACAATGGGTGAATTCTATATAAATGACATCTCAATAAAGTTATTAACAGTGAAAGATAGAAAGAAAACAAAAAAAGATCCCACATGCCCCATGGTGTGGTCAAAACAAAAATAAAGAAAGAACAGATAGTGGTTTATACCAGCCCTCCCCTTCACCTCTGCAACTCACACCTTGAACTAACACAGGCAGAATGAAGAATTTCTTTTCTTTGGGGCCTATTTTGGCTCACATGAAATGATATTATTTGTTAAGGTCAAGTTGAGAGATGAGATAACCACTATGGAGGTTCAAAAAAAGCTTCCATTTCACCACTGAGCTTTGCCTGCCTTTGTCATTTCAACTAACATACATTTGATACATACATTTGCTCAAGAATTTTAGATTTATCCACATTTACTGTCTTGGCTCAGGGAAAATAATACTCCATCAACTACCCCTTGAGTGAAAATAGGTAATTTCATTTTGGTTTCTAGATAGCAGAATAGTAGAAGTAGGAAAGATTTTCCTGTCTTTATTTTACAAAAACAGTGTGATTTTATTTTTAAATCAATGCAGTTTTGAGAAATTTAGTAGGTCACCTACTGGACAGAGTTTCTTTTCCTCTCTTTGTGAGACAGGATGATTATATTTTCTAGGCTATAGCATATTCAGAAGCAGAGACATTACTTTGCCAACAAAGGTCCGTCTAGTCAAGGCTATGGTTTTTTCCAGTAGTCATGTTTGGATGCGAGAGTTGGACTGTGAAGAAAGCTGAGTGCCGAAGAATTGATGCTTTTGAACTGTGGTGTTGGAGAAGGTTCTTGAGAGTCCCTTGGACTGCAAGGAGATTCAACCAGTCCCTTCTTAAGGAGATCAGCCCTGGGTGTTCTTTGGAAGGAATGATTCTAAAGCTGAAACTCCAGTACTTTGGCCACCTCATGTGAAGAGTTGACTCATTGGAAAAGACTCTGATGCTGGGAGGGATTGGGGGCAGGAGGAAAAGGGGATGACAGAGGATGAGATGGCTGGATGGCATCACCAACTTGATGGACATGAGTTTGAGTAAACTCTGGGAGTTGGTGATAGACAGGGAGGCCTGGCGTGATGCAGTTCATGGGGTCGCAAAGAGTCAGACATGACTGAGCGGCTGAACTGAACTGAACTGCTTCAAAGGCATTTCACTTTTATTATTTGCAAAACATGTCAGTTCAATATTTAGGGGAAATGTTTTGGGGAAAGAAGCAGTCACTCCATGCTTTAACGGCTATGGACTTGAAGAGCGGTGGTTTTTGAGATGAGAAGCACATACTGCCAATACATTTAAGAAAATGCTAGCTTGTTAGTCAGCATCAGTTCTGTATTATAAGTCTATTTTTATTCACTTTTAACATATGATAATCTGGCCACTCTGTAATAATCTGAGCCCCGCATTCCCCAGCAGCTGGGAGCTGGCTTTGGCAGCCTTGACTGCCCTTCAGGACTTGGCTGGAAGCCAGGCCACAAGGAAAGGCTGTGTGGAAGTCTGGTGAGGAGAATTAGTTAAGCTTTTAATTAACTCACGCTTTCCTGTTGCAGAGATGTACAGAGACTCAAATCTTCAGTTATCCTTCAAATGCTCAACAAGCCCACTTATTGAAGTAAGCGGTAACAGTTTACTGAGCTTGAAGTGTGAGAGTACAGAGGTATGTTGTTTTTGTTCAGTTGCTGAGACGTGTCCAATTATTTGTGACCCCGTGGACTGCAGCACACCAGGCTTCCCTGTCTTTCACTGTCTCCTGGAGTTTGCTCAAACTCATGTCCACTGAGTCAGTGATGCCATCCAACCATCTCATCCTCTGTTGCTGCTTCTCCTCCTGCCCTCGATCTTCCCCAGCATCAGGGTCTTTTCCAGTGAGTCAGCTCTTCACATCAGGTGGCCAAAGTATTGGAACTTCAGCTTCAGCATCAGTCCTTCCAATAAATATTCAGGGTTGATTTCCTGTAAGATTGACTGGTTTGATCTCTTTGCAGTCCAAGGAACTCTCAAGGGTCTTTCTAGCACCACAATAGCAAGGCTTTAAAGAATTTGTATAGAATTTGTATAGATGAGAATAGAGACCTAGGAACTATTGTATAGAGACCCAGGACCCTGCAAGAATTTGTATAGAGATGAGAGATCTGAGGCACCTCAAGGAGTTGGGGGCTCTGTTCCAGTTATTGTAGCCACCCTTCTGGGCATAGGAAGCAGATGTGGCATTTATCAAAGTAATATGACATTTGAACACATTCCACTTACATATTTGTATGCAGCTAATGACAACCCACTCCAGTATTCTTGCCTGGAGAGTCCCAAGGATGGCAGAGCCTGGTGGGCTGCCGTCTCTGGGGTCGCATAGAGTCGGACATGACTGAAGCAACTTAGCAGCAGCAGCAGCAACCTGGGTTTATCCAGACATTGTTTATTTATACCTGTGGACTATTGCCCTGGCAGGTTCCTCAGTCTGGACATGTTGTCTATACAAAGCTCCTTTTAAATCCTCCAATTCTTATAGATTACAAATTTTGAGTGGTCATATCCTCAGGTGGCCCCTGTCTCTGAAGTCAACTTTTACATTTTTGAAAATAAGAACTGTTTATTGTTCTCACATAATAGGTGAAGTCCTGAGAAAGGGCATTCTAAAGTTGGTTCATCCAAAGTGTCATTGACATAGATAGAGGACCATGTGTAAAATAGATAGCTGGTGGGAAGTTACCGTGTAGCACAAGGAGCTTAGCTCAGTGCCCTGTGATGACCTAGGGTGGGACGGGGTTGTGGGAGAGAGGCTCAAGAAGCAGGGGATATATATATACATAATAGCTGATTCATGTTGTGGTACAGCAGAAACTAACACATTGTAAAGCAATTATCCTCCAACTAATATGTATAAAGTTGGCTCATCTATTGTGAAAGCAAAATGTTATGCCTACTGCTTAGTGCGTTGTCAAGCACCATCTACAGAGTAGAATTGGTCATTTGCCCCTCAGGCTCATTAATGTATGCAGCCCAGCCCTAGCTGTGGGTAAGAAAGGCAGGATTAAGACTCAGCAGCTAAATCAGCTGCCTAAGACTTCTGTATTCTGTTGGGAGGTTGGGGAAGAAGCTGAGAAGCAAAAGTGTGTGTTATAAAGATAATTTGGTCTCTATTGTCTGGGAATTTTAGTAGATATTACGTATGATATAAGGGATGAGAAAAGTTGACTTCCCTGGTTGTATTTTTCAAATTCAAATGATATTTTTAACTAAGCTTTTGGTTTTCAAATGCTCTTCCCATGTTACGTAAAGGTAAAGAACTTTTTTCTCTCCTTCCTTCTCTTCTTCCCCAGTCCCTCTCCGTCCCTAATCATCTGATTCCCCATATTCAATCTCTCCCTCAAAGCTCTCTTCCATCTTTTTCTTAGAAGAGATTTTATCTGAAATCTATTTTATATTAGAGTGGTTATTTAAATTTTAATCATCTAGCTAAATTTTAATAGCTGAACTTTTTCTGTGAAAATGTTAAAGGAAAGTGATTCTTTTCATTTTTAATACTAGCATTTTGAGTTTAGACTTGAGCTTAAAGTCTTAGTATATGTAAGAAGCACACTGGTCAACTGAAGTTTCAGATTCATGCTGTGAGAAAGACCCAAGGGAAACAGAACTAGCAAGCACCAACAAAAGAGGTTGGATTTCCTATGCCCTATATTTTGAAGCACAGTAGCTAAAGCTTTGGAAAAAGACTTCCATAGAGTGTGTGTGTGTGTTAGTCACCCAGTCATGTCTGATACTCTGTGACCCCATGGACTGTAGTTCCCCAGTCTTCTCTGTCCATGGGATTTCCCAGGCAGGAATACTGGAAGGGAAGTGAAGTGAAGTCGCTCAGTCGTGTCCGACTCTTTGCGACCCCGTGGACTGTAGCCCACCAGGCTCCTCCATCCATGGGATTCTCCAGGCAAGAATACTAGAGTGGGTAGATATTCCTTTCTCCAGGGGATCTTCCTGACACAGGGACCAAACCCAGGTCTCCTGCATTGCAGGTAGATTGTTTACCATCTGAGTCACCAGGGAAGCCCTCCATAGAAAAATAAAACGTTATAATCAAAAGAAATTTGAGAGATGATTTAGTCCAAACTTCTCATATTTGGAGATGAAGTGATTTGTCTGAGGTCACATGGCAAGTTAGCAGTGGTTAAATTCCTATAGAAGGATCCTTTATTATGTGCCATGTAGTCGGATAATGACCTCATAGGAAATTAGGGTAACATAAAAGCGAAATAAATTGTTACCAATATCAATCACTGTATGTGCACCATCATTACAGTGATTTTCAAAGCAGTTTTTCATTTTGCTGACTGTGAGGCTGACCTTGGGGAGACTAGAGGCATGTCTGTGCTGTCTCAGTAGCATCAGTAGGAAACGACGGTTGTGTGTGCCTCTGTCTCTGAAGTTGTCTCTTCCCGTCTTGCCTCGTTGACCTCTTGACTAGAAGATACTTAAAAAAAAATTTTTTTTTGTTTTGAGTGTGTCTATTTTAATATTTATTTATTTGTGGCTATGCTGGATCTTTGTTGCTGCACGTGGACTTTCTCTGGTTGCCTTGCATGGCCTTCTCGTAGCGGTGGCTTCTCTTGTTGTGGAGCACAGGCTCAACGGTGGGTAGGCTCAGTAGCTGTGGCGCACCAGGCTTAATTGCCCCAAGGCACGTGGAATCTTCCCAGACCAGGAACAGAACCTGTGTCCCCTACATTAGCAGGCAGATTCTTAACCACTGACCACTAGGGAAGTCCTAGAAGATAATTGTTTTTTTAAATTTAGTTTTTTTTTAAATTGGAAGATAATTACTTTACAGTATTGTGAGGACTTCTGCCGTACATCAGCGTGAATCAACCCTCGGTAAACATGTGTTCCCTCCTTCTTAAACCTCCCTCCCCATTTCACCCCTCTAGGTTATCACAGAGCACTGCTTTGGGTTCCCTGCATCATACAGCAAATTCCCACTGGCTCTCGGTTTTATATATGGTGATGTATATGCTCCAGGACTACTCTCTCCCATCCTCTCCCCCAGCTACTGTGACCCTAAGTCTGTTCTTTATGTCTGCTCTCCTATGCTGCCCTGCAAATAGGATCATCAGTTCTGTCTTAGAAGATGTTCTTAAAGACATTCTTTATTCTCCTTTGTAGACACTTGAAGAGTGTTGTGAATTACATGCTGCGTGGGACATCTGAAGTTCTGTATGTTAGGCATGCCTGTACGCTCTTCTGGTAAGAGTACCTGCATTGTGTTGAGTGATCTCACCTCATGATATGATTGATGTCAGTTGTGTCCGACTCTTTGGGACTCCAAGGACTATACCCCATCAGGCTCTCTGTTCATGGCATGCTCCAGGCAAGAATACTGGAGTGGGTAGCCATGCCTTTCTCCAGGGTATTTTCCCAACCCTGAGATTAAACCCACATCTCCTGCATTGCAGGCAAAATCTTTACCATCTGAGCCACCAGGGAAGCCCCAGCCTACCTTCCTAGGTTGTAACAATTGATCTAATGCGACATGTGACCTAAGTTAGTCCAATGAGACTTCATTCCTTGAGTTTTTGTATATTGAAAGTTGAGATATTCTGTCCTTTGGGGTTTCTAAACTGCGATGATGTCACTTAGAGATGTGTGAAAGGTAAGAGATGTGAGGAGAGGGGAGAAAGGGATGGGGAAGAGAAATAGAACAGAGGAGAATGGAGTGAGTTGAGTTCCTTAATTCCGTGATTTCTGAAATTAATGGCATCCATATCTTTCCTAGTTACATCAGCCAGTAACTCTTTTACGTGGTTAAGTTAGTTTGAATAGGGTATCTTTGACTTGTCTCTGAAAGAGTCCTAGTATACATCCCCACTTTTCCCCCCTGTAGTTATAGTTTAAACTAAAAGTCTATAGTGTAAATTTCCCACTCTGCCTTCCTCTGATGCTAAGTGTTAGTCATTATCAGTGTTAGTATTAATTACTGATGTCCATGACTAAACTAAAAGTGCTGAATTGGTCGACGTTTGAATCCAGATTAGTGAGAGCAGAAGTCAATACACTTTGATGAATAAACAAAGTGTTAAATGAGTATTGAAAGTTTATAGGACATTTATTCTTCACCTTGAGTTTACTATGATAAGTTCGTTACTTTTTCTGTCTGTATTCCTCTCTAAACTGTCTATTCTCAGGTAGAAAAATTACAGTAAAATATTAACTTTTTGCCTTCATTAAATTCTTGGTTTGTTCATGAAAAATCTTATGTTTATTTCCTTTAGAGGACCCAATATATTTCTTAGTTTTTGTAATGTTTGAATTGTATCTGGGACCCTGTTTGAGGGTAAATGATGTCCATTCCAGGTGTCTTGAGTTGCTCCCAGTGTGGGCTGGTTGATATATATTATTGATTTGAAACATTCCTGAAAGACTTTGACCATAAGGTAGATGTGAGAAGGTCTCTAGAGGAGAAGGTAGGAGGGGCTTGCTTACAACTGTAGTTTCTCAAAGCCTTTAAAATGCACAATCTTCCAAAAGAAACTGCGAAAGGTAGCATTTCTCAAACATTTTTCTAACCATGGGACACACTCTTCATCATCAACTTTGTGTCTGCTCCTGGAAGTATAGTAATGAGAACGGTAAAATGTTTCTCTGCTTTCACTGAGTTTGTAGAACTTACAGTGGATAGGTTATTTGCCTTGCTGGAACAAGAGTACAAATGAGCAGCTAAATATTACATGCCTGTATACTCAAAAGCTATCCATTGAGCTAACAAATTATTAAAATGTTCTTACCTTGATGGACATACCTGCAAAATGACCTGGGATGCAGACTTTCATTTAGAATTTTGGGGTTTCTTGGCATTTGGTGCCCTGCCTGGCTCTCTGCTTCTGAGTCTCTTTCCCACTTCTCTTTCCACCCCAGGGGAAGTTTTGCTGGCACGTGTTTTTCATCCTAAATCTACCCTCCTGGTCCTGAGGAAGAAAGAGCAGTGAGGGTGGTGGGGAGTGACCAGGGCAGAGGCCCCAGAGCTGGGTTCTAAGTATTGCTTCTCACTGTATCAGCACTGATCACCTATGTTCTGAGGGATGTGCTTTAGGAACCTGATTGAGTTAATCATTTTGTGACAACCTTGAGAAGATTATGCCTAGAATTTTGTTTTGTTGTGGATTTTTTTTTCATGCCATAGAGTTTTGACTTAAATATAGTGTTATCTTTTGTGACAAGATGCAGGTTAGAATGTTGAAATAGTTCCTATAACTCTGGAGTTATATTAAATGAATTCACCTGTTTTCCAGAAGTCAGATTTAAACTATAACGTATTTCTTCTTAAGCCTAGAAGTACTTGATAAAAGCTTCTGAACCTCAAAGGCCTGCTCAGAGCACATTGGGTTCTGTAAGAGAAGCTGAGCACTACCAACTTCGCCTAGTGTTTGAAAAGGGGCAGCGTGTACTGTTAGGAAGTTGAATTAACAGCTGCTGCTGCTGCTGCTAAGTCGCTTTGGTCGTGTCCGACTCTGTGCGACCCCATAGATGGCGGCCCACCAGGCTCCCTTGTCCCTGGGATTCTCCAGGCAAGAACACTGGAGTGGGTTGCCATTTCCTTCTCCAATGCATGAAAGTGAAAAGTGAAAGTGAAGTCGCTCAGTCGTGTCCGACTAGTAGCGACCCCATGGACTGCAGCCTACCAGGCTCCTCCGTCCATAGGATTTTCCAGGCAAGAGTACTGGAGTGGGGTGCCATTGCCTTCTCCGGAATTAACAGCAGTTAGCAAGAAAACAGAGGAATGCAAAAAGTTGACAGAGAAACCATGAAAGCACAGCCTTGCCATCAGTGGCATGCAGTGTATGGGAATGGACGGCCTTACACCTCTCAGTCCTTGCCTCATAGGACTTTACATGAGTCTCCAATAGACTTAAAAGAGTGAAATTACTTTTATAATACTCTTTATTTAAAAAATGATATTGTGGTGCAGTGAACTCTTTGTACATATTTAGAGTGGAAAAACACTGCTTTGCAATAAGGGCTTCTGTTATTAGTAACATTTACCTACGTGGAATATCTAACAAGTGAGTGTTAGTCGTTCAGTTGTGTCCAACCCTTTGAGACCCCATGGACTGTAGCCCGCCAGGCTCCTGTGTCCATGGAATTTAGTGGGTAGCCATTCTCTTCTCCAGGGGATCTTCCCGACCCAGGGATTGAACCCAGGGATCGAACCCAGGTCTCCTGCATTGCAGGGAGATTCTTTACCATCTGAGCCACCAGGAAAGCCTGGAGTATCTAACAAGGACATTAATGTATTTAGTAGTTGCTGAAAACTTAATGGATTAATGGTGTTCACCAGCATAAGAATTATCATTCTTACACTTTAAATCCTGCACAGCATGATTTGTTTATCTTTGAAAGGAGGCTGTGCTTTTTCAGAATTCTCCTACCCATACTGCATGGAGTTCTAGGAAGTCCTTTGGAGACAAGTGTTTATCTCCTCACTAAAGGACGTACTAGGAAGAACTCAGATCACCCTGGTAAAGGTTGCTTTTACGCTTGATGGGAGAATATTCCTGCCCACTAACAGACCAGTTTTGAGGGAGCTGGAGCAGTGTTTGTTGAAGAATATTGACTAGCTGGATCATTGCTTATTGGATTTGATTAATGTCTTCCTTCATTTTCTTTAGATATTTCCTGAAATCACTTTGTGATCTTCCTCTGGCAAAATGTTTATTTGCCAGTGAATTCAGTGGACAAGCACAGAGAACAAGGACTGTGCTGGTACTAGGTATGTGCCACGAATGTAAGTTGTTGATAGACATTGACTATGACAATACTGTGCCACAGACTTTTTTGTTCTTTGCAGCTGAGCTTCAGATGACAGAAACTATGCTTGATTGCACAATATCTCCCATAGAAATTATAAGGAGAATGCCATGCTCTAACTGTGCTTATTTACACAGAACACCCCAGCTCCCTGTTTCCCCTCTGGCTTTTCTTAAACAAGCAATTTATTCACAACAGTTTTAAATTTAAAATCAATATTTCTAATAAAGTAGTTTTACACTTTTCATCTTTATGAATGGATGAGTATTAGAAGAGAATCCAACTGCGCTTAAGTGGGAAGACGAGGCTATCAATCAAACATATTTTAGGGGCATCTATGAAAATGAAGTATTTCTGTTTATCTTTAAACACAGAAATAAATGTGAATGGGCATATAATGTAACTTGTATCACTAACTAGATATTAAGTAAATTTGGTTTGTGTAAAAGAAAGTAGATTGATTGCTGTCAAATTAGAAAAATGATCGCTTGTATGTGGAACATTAAAAAAAGATATGTGAACTTATCTCCAAAGCACAAACATAGAAGACAAATGTACAGTTATCATAGGGGAGGGAGGGGAGGGCTGAGGGATAAATTAGGAGGATGAGGTTAACAGATATACAACTAAATATAAAACAGATAATCAACAGGGACCTACCGTATAACACAGGGAACTGTACTCAATATTTTGTAATAACTTACAAAGGAAGAGAATCTGAAGGAGAATATATATATCTGAATAGCTGTACCATATACCTGAAACTAACACAGTACTGTAAAACAACTATTCTTCATGTAAAAAATAAAAATAATTTTAAAAAATTAAAAATGCATTTCGTGGCTTGAAAATAATAAGCACTTTGCTCTTTTAAAATTGGTAAAGAGTGTTCTTCAATGATGGGGTCTTCAGTAGATCTCAGATAGAGCAAATTTACTTTGGGGGTCAGGGAGTTTATAAACATTTCTGAGGTTGCTCAAAGTGCTTATACTGAGATACTATTGAAATT
Source organism: Ovis canadensis (assembly GCF_042477335.2). Taxonomy (NCBI): domain Eukaryota; kingdom Metazoa; phylum Chordata; class Mammalia; order Artiodactyla; family Bovidae; genus Ovis; species Ovis canadensis. The sequence goes on along the minus strand of NC_091261.1, from coordinate 21,963,119 downwards.
ATTTTCCATTAATTTAGGGAAGTGGGATGATGAGTTTTTGAAATTACTGAAAATCATATGCATATTTATTGTAGAAAATATACTTATTGCAGAAAACTCACAAAATACAAATAAGTAAACAATAAAAAGTAAATTAACAAAAATCATAGAGCTGAATATCATTAATATTTTGCTCTATTATATCTGTGTTTATAAAAAAGACTTTATTATGCATTTATTATTTTGCTATGAGTTAGTACATAACTTTTGTGAAACAAAAATTAAAATCTACGAAAGCGTACATCTCCAAGTCTAGCTTTCATTCACGTCTCTGTTTTCTTGATAACGCAGATCTGCTTCACTACATTTGTGTGTATACTTCCACTGTTTTTCAAAATAAAAAAAACTTAAAAGATATTATTTTTTAGAGCAGTTTTAGATTGGCAGGGAAATTGAGAGAAAGATACAGAGATTCTGGTACCCCTGTGTCCACTCACATGCGTAACCTCCCCTATTATCAATATCCCTCACCAGAGGAGTACGTTTGTTACGATGGATGAACCTATATTGACACATCATTAACACGCAAAGTCTTTTGTTTATATCAGGGTTATTCTTGGTGTTGTATATTCTGTGGGCTTGTACAAATTTATAATGAAGCCAATCCACCGTTATTATATCACACAGGGTATTTTCACTGCCTAAAGAATCTTCTATGCTCTGCCTTTTCATCCCTCTCCCCACCCTTAACCCCTGGCAACCACTGATCTTTTTACTGTTTCCATGGTTTTTCCTTTTCCAGAATGTCACACATTTGGACTTTGGCAGTGTATGACCTTTTCACATCGACTTCTTTCCCTCAGTAACATGCATTTAATATTATTCCATGTCTTTTCATGGCTTGATAGTTCGTTTCTTTTTAGTACCGAATAATATTCCACTGTCTGGATGTGCCATGGTTTATTTCTCCATTTACCTGCTGAAGGACATTATGCTTGCTTCCAAGTTTTGGTAGTTATGAATAAAGCTGCTATAAATACTTATGTGCAGGTTTTTGTGTGGACATCAGTTTGCAACTCCTTTGTATAAATTAGCAAGAGGTGTAATTGCTGGATGGTATGACAAGGAGCATGTTTAGTTTTATAGGCAGCAGCCAAGTCTCTTCCAAAGTGGCTGTGCCATTTTCTAGTCCCATCAACAATATACGAGAATTCCTGTTGCTCCACACCTACACAGACATTTAGTGTCATTTTTCTGGATTTTGGCCAAGAATGACCAAATAGTTACATTAGTATCTCATTTGCATTTTTCTGATGACAAACGATGTGTAACATCTTTTTCATGTTTATTTTCTTTCTGTTTATCTTCTTTGGTGAGGTATCTCTTTAATTTCTGGCCCATTTAAAAATCATGCTTTTTTTTTTTTTCTTACTGTTGAGTTTTGAAAGTTCTCCCTATATTTTGGGTACCAGTCCTTCGTCACATGTGTATTTTGCAAATAGTTTGTCCCAGTCCATGACTTCTCATTTTCTTGGTGTTGTCGTTTGCAGAGCAGAAGTTTTCAATTTTAGTAAGTTCTGCTTTTCAGTTCTTTCTTTCATGGATCATGCCTTTGCTACTGTATCTAAAAGTCATCATCATACTCCAGGTCATATAGGTTCTCTCCTATGTTATGTTCTAGAAATAAGTTTTTTGCATTTTATATTTAGGTCTATAATCCATTTTGAGTTAATTTTTGTGAAGGGTGTGAATTTGGGTCTAGATGAATGTTTTTGCATGTGGATGTCCAGTTGGTCTAGCACCTTTGTTGAAAATATGACTTTTGCTCCGTTGTATTGCCTTTGCCCCTTTGTTAGAGATCTGTTGACTGTATTTATATGGGTTTATCTCCTATTTATAGAAATACTTTTTATGCCTTAATTTTATTTTTATTCCTTTATTCAGAATTCACCAAGACGTCTACTTTGTCCAAGTCTGTTCTCAAGCAGTGCTATCGCCATGGGGGGAATACGTGAAACGCGGGCTGCGGCTCTGTGTGGTGTTTCTTGAGAGGCTGCTATGAAGTTTGATAAGTGACAGTGCATGCTTGCTAAGTCAATTCAGTCGTGTCCAACTCTTTGCAGCCCTATGGACCATAGCCCACAAGGCTCCTCTGTCCATAGGATTTTCCAGGCAAGAGTACTGGAGTGGGTTACCTTGCCCTTCTCCAGCTGATCTTCCCAACCCAGAGGCTGAAGCTGCGTCTCTTATGCCTCCTGCATCGGCAGGCAGGTTCTCTACTGCTAGCACCACATGCGGAGCCCAGCAAGTGGCAGAGGGTTATGGATAAGAAGTCATCATTATCAACAAGAACAAGAACAAGAACCACCATCAGAGCATCTTTACAGTCCATCTCTGTTTTTGTGTCTGGGAAAATTTTAAGTTTGGAGGTAGAGAATTTCTGTATTATTTGTGTGGATATAGGATAAGGTTCTGTCTAGGAGATGGATGTTTGGTTACATACTTCCTTTGGCGGATGCACTGTAGGTTGTTGTTAACTAAAATATTCGGCCAATATTTTTGTCTTTGGTTCAGGCTCAGGCTTTTGGAAGGATGGCTAGATGAATGTCTACTTCAGTTGACATCCCTAAACATTCAGCCGTGTGGTCATGTAAGTTACTACCATGTTGAATCAGCAAAGCAATGCCAACAACATGAACAAGGCATAGAATTCAGATTTACTGCCACTACCTGGATCAGTCCTAAAGGAAATCAACCCTGAATATTCACTGGTAGGAACGATGCTGAAGTTGAAGCTCCAGTACTTTGGCCACTTGATGTGAAGAACTGACTCATTAGAAAAGACCCTGATGCTGGGAAAGATAGAAGGCAGGAGGAGAAGGGGATGACAGAGGATGAGATGGTTGGATGGCATCACCGACTCGATAGACATGAATTTGAGCAATCTCCAGGAGATGGTGAAGGACAGGGAAGCCTGGCGTGCTGCAGTCTGTGGGGTCACAAAGAGTCAGACGTAACTGAGCGACTGAACAACAGCAACCTGGATATTCACTTTCAAACAGATTACATTCCATTTGTAGTTCATGATGAAAAAAATCTCTGTAGATTCTAAATGTTGAGAGTCTATCCATCTGTTGAAGTATAAATGTAAATGTTATTGCCAGAGTGAAATGCACCAATACTTAATGATTGTAGAAATTAAAATTATTAGAATAATCAGAATATTTCAAATAATAAATGTATAAGGAAATAGATCTAAAGTAAAGATTAATATTAAGATAGAACATGTTGGCTAGATAACTTTAAAAGAATATTATATCCTCTTAGAGCCAGTGAATATTTATAAATTTTAAATAGTACAAGAAAGAATAATAGAAATCATAGCACAGAGGTTAGAATTAATCTTTGAAGTTGTATTACTATTCAAATATTACTGAAAATAATCTTTAAAACTATTCTTATTGTACAGTATTTTTTAGTTATTTAATTCTGTTTAGGCCATGAGTCGTTCAGGAAAAAATTCTCTTTAGAAATTCTTCATATCTTGAAGGATGGATAAAAAGTAAAATGTTAAGTTTGACCTATTCAATTTGACAAGGTGGGAAAACAACCCAAACCATGTACACTATCTGTACTAAACCATCTTTGATCTAGACATAACAAAGAATATACAGAAAGGGAGACAGCGTTAAACAAAAATGAAGAACTCCTAAATATGCCCCTCTACCAACCTCAGTTGAAAGAAAATCTATTTAGTTTCACACATGACGTGTATGGTGAACACAGGAGCAATCCATCAGCTGAAAGTTTTGAGGAATTGTTCTTCTTATGTTAAATTTTAAATAATTGACTAGTGGTTTTAATGAAAAATTTTAGTAAAAACTACTGTGGGGGCAAAATCCAAAGATTCTGACATCTAAGAAATTCAGTCTATGGTGGTGACCTAATAAGGGTTTAGTCTTAGATTTGGCTGAATATTGATTTTCACATTTGTTTATTTTGTGTTACCACATAATTTGGTGCATATCTACTTTTTTAAAAGAGCACTACACCTTCCCTGTTGGAGAAGGTCTTGAGAGCCCCTTGGACTACAAGGAGATCCAACCAGTCCATTCTAAAGGAGATCAGTCCTGGGTGTTCATTGGAAGAACTGATGATAAAGCTGAAACTCCAGTACTTTGGCCACCTCATGCGAAGAGTTGACTCATTGGAAAAGACCCTGATGCTGGGAGGATTGGGGGCAGGAGGAGAAGGGGACGACAGAGGATGAGATGGCTGGATGGCATCACTGACTCAATGGATGCGAGTCTGAGTGCACTCCGGGAGTTGGTGATGGACAGGGAGGCCTGGCGTGCTGTGATTCATGGGGTCGCAAAGAGTCGGACATGACTGAGCAACTGAACTGAACTGAGAACCTTCCCTGCTATATAATAATTAGAAAAAAAGAATGAGCTCATAGTGCTACTAATGAGTTAAAACATCTTTCTTCTGTTTTGTTGAGTCACTTTGTGATTTTTTTTCTTCTCTGAAATGTTTGTTTTTGTTCATTTTCTTTGTTTTTGTCACATTTTTGTTCATTTCTTAGGAGGTGATGGTTATCTTTTCTTACAGCTTTGTAAGAGTTCTTAAACTTTGTTTATCTGTGTTTTATCATTCATTTCGTAGCTTTTGTTTCTCTACTCTTCTTTTGATGAACAGTAATTTAACTTTTAATTTGTCAATTTTATTGGTATATTTTGTTTCAAAAGTTCTTTCTTAACACGAGGTTAGAAGGGTATTCACCTATATTTTTTTCTAAAAGTTTTTAACTTTAGCCCTTCATATTTAAATCTTCAATCAGTTGAAAATTTTATTTTCTGTGTGTCTGTATTATGACAAGGATCAAATTTTATTTCCATTTGAATAGCCAATTCTTTCAGTACTAGTCACTGAATAGTCTGTTTCAGTGATCTTCATTGTCATCTCTGGCATAAATCAAGCTCCGATCTGTGTGTGCGTCTGCTTTTGGCCTCTCTTCCATTGATCAATTTATTTATTCATGTAAAAATACTAAATTTTAAAACTACCATGGATTTATAATGTCTTGATTTTGGTGCAAAAAGTGTGTTCCTAACTTGTTCTCTTTCTCCTTCAACAGTATCTTGACTATTTGTAAGCTTTGCTTCTCCTTGATAATTTAAAAGTTGGATTGTCAATTTATTTGAAAATTCTGCAGTGATTTTTGTTTCTTGAAGTAAACTTTACATACCGTAAAACACAGAATTTTAATGTACGATTCAATGAGTTTTGAAAAGTGTATAACCAAAAGTGTACAAGTGTAATGTTTAGTTGCTAAGTTGTATCTAACTTTTTTGCAACCTCATGGACTGTAGTCCCCCAGGCTCCTCTGTCCATGGGATCTTCCAGGCAAGAATACTGGAGTGGGTTGCCAGTGCCTCCTCCAAGGGACCTTCCCCACCCAGGGGTTGAACTTTGCATCTCGGGCATCTCTTACATTGGCGGATGGGTTCTTTACCCCTAAGCCACCTGGGAAGCCACATAACTATATATAGCCAGTAGCCAATCAAGATGTAGAGTGATTCTCTCACCTCAGAAAGTTCCCTTGTGATCCCTTTCAGTTCCTCTCTACTTGCCAGAAGCAAGCATTGTTCTGGTTTTCTATTATCATTAGTTTTGTGTGTTGTTGGAATCTTAAATAAATTCATTTGGTATGTACTCTTTTCTGTCTGACTCTTTTGCGCAACATGTTTTTGAGATTTACTCATGTTTTGTGTATATCTGTACACAAGTACTTGTTTTCTAAAATTGTTGGGTAATTTTTCATCACGTGGATATCTCACAATTTGTTAGTCCATTCTCATGCTGATGGTCATTTGGGTTGTTTTCAGTTTTTGGCTACAATTCATAAAGCTGCCCTAAATATTCATTTTGTATGGACTTATATTTTCATTTCTCTTGGTAACTACCTAAAAATGGAGTTGGAGGGTGATAGTATAGAAATATGTTTAGATTTATAAGAAACTTCCAAATAATTTCCTAAGTAGTTGTGTCGTTTTACATTCCCACAAGCAACACATGAGAGTTCCGGTTGCTCACATCCCTGCCCGATGTTTAGGAGTATCAGTCTTTTCAATTTTGGCCATTTTAGTGGGTGTGAGGTCATATCCCATTGCGTTTTCTTACACATCACGCTGGTGAGTAGTAATGCTGCGCACCTTGTGTTTATTGTTCATTTGTAGATGTTTGTTTCTTTTTTGAGGAAGCAAAGGGAAGTTTTGCTCTTTATTATTATTATAATTTTGTTGTCCTGGGTCTTTGTTGCTGTGTGCATGCTTTCTCTAGTTGCAGCATGTGGGTAGTCTTCGTTGGGTCTTTGGGCTTCTCATTGCTGTGGCTTCCCTTGTTGTGGAGCACAGGTTCTAGGTGCATGGGTTTCAGTAGTTGCAGCTTGCAGGCTCTGGAGCACAGCCTCAGTAGTTGTGGCACATGGGCTTAGCTGCTGCTCAGCATGTGGAATCTTCCCAGTCCAGGGATCGAACCCATGTCCCCTGCATTGGCTGGAGGATTGCTATCCTCTGTACCACCAGGAAAGTCCTGTAGATGTTCTTTTGTGAAGTGTCTGTTCAAGTTTTTGCCTATTTATTACGTTGGAACTGTGTCTTGATATTATTGAGTTGTATGAGTTCCTTCTGTATTCTGGATAGAAGATCTTTGTCATATACTTGTCTCATGAATAGTTTCTCCCAATCTGTGGTTTTGAGTTTATTTTCATAACAGTTTTCATTAGCAGTTGAGTGCTGCTAATTTTGAATTGTCTGGGATTTTGTTCCTTTTCAATAGCCTTTATTCTAATCATTTGGGACATGTTCACTTGACAAAGAGTTCTGGCTTGACAGTTTCTTCCTTCAGCAGTTTAAAAATATCATTTCATTATCTTCTGACTTCTATAATTTCTGATATGAACTCGGCCATGGCTTGTGTTGTATATTATGTACTTTTTTTCTCTATTGTATTTTCTCTTTAACTTCAGTTGTCAGCAGTTTGACTACCCCGTACCTAGATTTTGTTCCCTTTGCATTTATTTGGGGGTCACAAAGCTTTTTGGAGCTATAAGTTGATGCTTTCCACCACAGTTGTAAAATTTTGGCCACTGTTTTTTTCACATATATGTGTATGTGTATATATATATATGGGCTTCCCAGGTGGTGCTAGTGGTAAAGAACCTGCCTGCCAATGTAGGAGACAAGAGAGACATGGGTTCACTCCCTGGGTCAGGAAGAGAGCATGGCAACCCACCCCAGTATTCTTGCCTGGAGAATCCCATGGACAGAGGAGCCTGCAGGCTACAGTCCATGGGATCACATAGAGTTGGATATGACTTAGCAGCATGCACTCACATATGTATATATGTATAAATCTATCTCTCTCTCTATATATATATAATTATTTTTTTCCTTTGTCTTCTCTCCTCCATCTGGGACTCTAGTTACACTTTATGCATTAGACCATTTTATATTGTCCTTCAGGTCACAGTTAATTTTTCTCAAGTACTTTCTCTTTGCTCTGTTGGATAATTCTTTTTGATCTGCCTTCATTTTAACTTTATTCTACAGTCTCCAATATACTTTTAAGCCCTTCTGGGAATTAAAAAACAATTGTGTGTGTGAAAGTCGCTCAGTCATGTCTAACTCTTTGCGATCCCATGGCTGTAGCCTGCCAGGCTCCTCTGTCCATGGGATTCTCCAGGCAAGAATACTGGAATGGGTGGCCATTCCTTTCTCCAGGGGATCTTCCTGACCCAGCGATCGAACTGGGGTCTCACAGTGCAGCAGGTTCTTTACCATCTGAGCCACCAGGGAAGCCCTTTGAAAAAATATATTAGCATAATTTACAGTTATGAGGCTTCCATTCAGCTCTTCCTTTACAGTTTCTATTTCTTTGCTGCAATTTCTCACGTGCTTATCATGATCCTCTTTTCCATAAAAATATGAACAAATTTATAATACCTATCTTAAAATGTGTATCTGCTACTACTAAAATCCAGATCAGATCTGTGTTTATTGCCCACTATTTTTCTTGGTTATGAGTCATAGGTTTCCAATTTTTCATATATCTAATAATTCACTATTGTATGCTGGGCATTGTTATGATCCACTTTGGAGAGGTTGGATTTTTTTTTTTTTTTGGAATGCTGTTGAGTACTGTGTTATAAGACAGAACAAGTTACTGGCAAATCTTTTTGGTTTTGACAAGTGTGCTTTGATTTTTTTCCCCCTATATCACAATTATTTGTGAAAATTTAAAAAATCTCTCATATATTTACACACACCTGTTTGTATGAAGTTGAAATGTCTTGTACCACTTGAAGAAATTATTATATTTTATTATTCTTTCTACATATGTTCTATTTCTTTAATTACCTTGTGACCCCCTCCCCCCCAGGGACGGATCTTCATTTTATAGCTTTTCATAGTCACAGGATGTAACACACAGCTGGCTTTCAATAAAAGTTATTATTTTGATGAATATGAAGGATATCTGGAGGTGATCCTTTGGGCTTTGCTCCAGTATTTCTTCCATAGTTAGATTTATTCCAATGTTATGAGCATTAAACACTGAGTTCATTCATTCATTCACTCACATACATCCACTGATCTGTTCATTCACCAGATATTTGTTGAGGACCTACTATATTCCAGTTCTTATTCTGATGCTGTGATTACATCAGTGAATAAGTTGAACAATGTTCACACTCTCATAGAAGTTAGGAGTTTGTGGGTTTTGAGAGTTTAGCCTAGTTACTCCATGGTATTGCTTCATTGGCATCCATTTTGTTTGGCCAATCAGCCTTCAAGAGCCTTCAGTTCAGTTCAGTCACTCAGTCGTGTCCGACTCTTTGCGACCCCATGAATCACAGCATTCAGGCCTCCCTGTCCATCGCCATATCCCGGAGTTCACTCAGACTCACGTTCATTGAGTCAGTGATGCCATCTAGCCATCTCATCCTCTGTCATCCCCTTCTCCTCCTGCCCCCAATCCCTACCAGCATCAAAGTCTTTTCCAATGAGTCAACTCTTCACATGAGGTGGCCAAGTACTGGAGTTTCAGCTTTAGCATCATTCCTTCCAAAGGACACTCAGGGCTGATTGCCTTTAGAATGGAGTGGTTGGATCTCCTTGCAGTCCAAGGGATTCTTAAGTCTTCTCCAACACCACAGTTCAATAGCATCAATTCTTCGGTGCTCAGCTTTCTTCACAGTCCAACTCTTGCATCCATACATGACCACTGGAAAAACCATAGCCTTGACTAGACGGACTTTTGTTGGCAAAGTATTGTCTCTACTTTTCAATATGCTATCTAGGTTGGTCATAGCCTTTCTTCCAAGGAGTAAGCGTCTTTTAATTTCATGGCTGTAATCACCATCTGCAGTGATTTTGGAGCTCCCCAAAATAAAGTCTGTTTTCCACTGTTTCCCCATCTATTTCCCATGAAGTGATGGGGCCAGTTGCCATGATCTTCATGTTCTGAATGTTAACGTTTAAGCCAACTTTTTCACTCTCCTCTTTCACTCTCATCAAGAGGCTAAAAGTCTTTTTAGTTCCTCTTCACTTTCTGCCATAAGGGTGGTGTCATCTGCATATCTGAGGTTATTGATATTTCTCCCAGCAATCTTAATTCCAGCTTGTGCTTCCTCCAGCCCAGTGTTTCTCATGATGTACTCTGCATAGAAGTTAAATAATCAGGGTGACAATATACAGCCTTGACATACTCCTTTTCCTATTTGGAACCAGTCTGTTTTTCCTATTTGGAACCAGTCTGTTTTTCCATGTCCAGTTCTAACTGTTGCTTCCTGACCTACATATAGGTTTCTCAAGAGGCAGGTCAAGTGGTCTGGTATTCCTATCTCTTTCAGAATTTTCCACAGTTTATTGTGATCCATAGAGTCAAAGGCTTTGGCATAGTCAATAAAGCCTTGCTGCTGCTAAGTCACTTCAGTCGTGTCCGATTCTGTGCGACCCCATAGACAGCAGCCCACCAGTCTCCCCCATCCCTGGGATTCTCCAGACAAGAACACTGGAGTGGGTTGCCATTTCCTTCTCCATTGCATGAAAGTGAAGAGTGAAAGTGAAGTTGCTCAGTCGTGTCCGACCCTCAGCGACCCCATGGACTGCAGCCTTCCAGGCTCCTCTGTCCATGGGATTTTCCAGGCAAGAGTACTGGAGTGGGGTGCCATTGCCTTCTCCCAATAAAGCCTTACATGGACACTATTCCCTTTATGTAAGAGCATGCCCTAGATAACAGAATCAGAAGTAATTTTAAGTTCTTGATATGACTTCCCCAAGAGCCCTTGTGATAAACAGTCTTCCTGACCTCCCAAGACCTTCCAGGACCTTTCTTTTTTTGTGCTTCTTAGGTAAGACCCCTGTGGAGCTTACTGAAATGCTGCTTCTTCTGATTTGAATTGACCAATCTGATCTTAGCCTGGAAACCTCGAAGCACAACCTCAAACCCCGTGGGTGCACAGTAAAGGCTGGTGCCCCAGATTCCATCCCTTTCTCTGCTTGCACCCTGGCCTCCCAGTGAGGGCCCTTGAAACGTCCTGTGTACTTCCTCCAGGACCTGTGAGCAATGAAATTCTTTATTTTAATTTAGCTTCTGGTCTGCTGCTGCTTGTCATCTGGCATCCTGTGCTCTACTCTACAAACATTAATTTAACATTTGCTAATTAATAAATAGGCTTCCCTGGTGGTTCAGAAAGTAAAGAATCTGCCTGCTGTGCAGGAGACCAGGGTTCAATCCTTGGGTCAGAAAGATCCTCTGGAGAAGGGAATGGCAATCCACTCCAGTATTCCTGCCTGGAGAATTCCATTGACAGAGGAGCCTGGCAGGCTACAGTCCATGGGGTCGCAAGAGCTGGACAAGACTAACAATTAACAAATGGTAATTTAATTATTTAAAATAAGTATTCCCTGATAAAAAGAGAATGAACAAGTAACTTCATAGATAAACTGGGTATTCTATGAAGATAAAGAATAAAGAAGGTAGGTATTGTGACGAAGATGCACGTGTATTCTTAACAATAGAGGTGTGAGGAAAGGCCTGTCTCAGTAGGTGATATTTGAGCAAAGATCTTAGGCAATCAATCAAGCCCTGATCTGTAGCATTTGCCAATACCTGTGGTGTCAGGGAGATCTCCTTGAGGAGGGCATGGCAACCCACTCCAGTATTCTTGCCTGGAGAATCACATGGACAGAGGAGCCTGGCAGGCTACAGTCCATAGGGTTGCAGAGTTGGACACGACTGAAGCAGCTTAGCATGCACGCACATGGTGTAAATGCTTCCACTGTGGCTGAATTCAAGCTGCCAATGTGACATCAATGAAGGTGGAATTGGGATGAGATGTCAGTAGTACAATGTTATATAGCAATTCCATCATTCAGTTATAATAGATGTAAATAACATCCAGAGGCTGGGTAACAGTGAAATGAGGTAAAATACATTATAAAATGTGAAGTAGTAAAATGAATACAATACAATGAAGTTTAATTTTTAATAATGGCTGTGTTTAATGACAAGCTTGTAAAATTCTTAAAAATTTAATAATTGGCACTTGCAAACCTGTGTAAACTGGCTCCAGCATACTACTGTGGGAGGGTAACTGGCCCGAGAGGACCTTCGGACAGCCCTCTGCAATATTACCTGGGTGCCCTTCAGCCAATACCCCTGCTCTGCAGCATACCTTTCAGACCTTTCCACGGAGTCCTGGAGGGATTTGTACAAGGGTCCTCATCGAAGATTGTAGGATAGGAAATTGGAAGCAGCGTGAAGGTTTAATCCTAGGGGAATGGAAAGCTATCGTGCAGTGGACACGTCATCTGGCATGATGTCTCTGTTCACTGCAGACACGAACATTCACCCAACAACACTTTGTATTTGTCAAGGGCACGCACATTAAGGCATATTCCAAACCTGCTGGAGTAGGAGGCGATGTGCCTAAAGAAAGTAGTGAGCTTTGGGATAGCTTGTGGAAGGAAGAAATATAGACTTGAATAAAATAAAATCAGAATTGGGCTTCATTCTGATCAATGAGGACAGCTGGCCTTGATCTGACGGGTCTGGATTTCTGACCTCTCCATGGCCCAGGTGCAGGAGGGCCTGTGAAATGTGAGTGGATGCGCTATACAGAACTTATAAGCAGAAATTTTTGAGTCATCCTATATGTCCACCATGCTCGCTTTTCTCTCTGTCATGAGAATAATTTTGTCTCAGATTGGGGATTCCTCAACCTGGATCCTGCAGTAAAGAGATTATGAAGTAGAACTGCACCCAAAGTCAATATATAACACAAGTGAGAAATCTACTTTGTTGTGAGCCATTGAAATTTGGCGTGATTTCTTATTGTTGTATTATGTAGCCTAATCTTAGTGATACAAAATAATTATTAAAAAAATGCTTGTCATTAAATATGGCTATTTTTAACTGACACATAATATATCTGACACATAGTATAAAATAGATAAATAAGATCTTGAGGGAGTGTGGCTGTTGAAGAAAGACTGAAATAGAATTACAATTCTGGGGTAGCAAAACTAAACTTGAGTACTTCCTGGTGTGGCAAAGAATTGGACATGACTTAGTGACTGAGCACCTCAGTTTACAGGGATATAATAAAATTTCAAAGACAATTAACAGGACTAGATTCTAATATCCACATAAGTGCAATTATAATTTTTCCCTCTACAGTTAGCCTCATTTTTACCAAGGGTAATCATAGTAAAACTAATTTATTTGTATGAAACTTGGCCTGATCATTTATATAAGTGCAGCTAGAATAGTAATTTACCCTACAAGTTCTTTTAAAGACTGATTTGTTAGTAATAAGAATGCTCAAGTTTCTGAATTCTGGAGGGATTGGAAAGGGAAAAAAAGTAACTGTTTCATCTTTGTTCCCCAAAATATATCTTACCAACTCATTGGTAGCCTCAGAGAAGATTTCACTAAATCTAGGAAAAACAGTAAAGATGTTCTGATTTTTTTTTTTTTTTTTTTTTTAGCATTTTGAAAGGGAATAGGTGAGGTTTGGGAAATTGGTTTAAAAAGAGGTGAGCTTTGAACTTTTGGAGCCACACCTGTGGCCCTGCAGCAGAAATTTGCAAGAGAAAGACAGTTGTTTCCAATTCCCCAAAGAACAGGATTGCAGCCTAGATGATAAAGAGGTTGATTTACCCTTCCAACTACATTTTCTCCAATTTGCTTATTTCCCTCTGGGCATATAGTTTATTTTAGTTTGGAAGAGAGGGCCTGCCTGAAAAAATTTTCCTATCAGGCTCTGATTATCAGCTACCAATTTGGCCAAATTTCAGATCATAAAAGTTATTAAACTCTTTCAAATATCTTGTCAGGTTTTGGCTAGGACAAGCAGTAAATATTTCTGGCAGTATTAAACAACCTCATTAATTTTTAGTTTACTTTGGCTTTTTTAAGAGAATAAGCGAACAGTTTTACCAGAAAGATCCCTGAGTCCCAGCAACTTTGGGAGGGGTAGGAAGAGGTTTTCCTCAGAGGGTAGGTAAGAGGGCACTGAAGAATTTGCACATGACATTTGAGGACAATTTCTTTTCCAGTACCCCAGGAAATTACAACTGCAACATTGGTTTCTGGGCAAGTGTTCTGATGATGAAACCTTGGAGATGTCATGGGTGAGAACTAGGAGTTGCCTAGGTACCTTTTGCCTCTTTAATTTTTCATTAGTCTTTTATAAGTTTCTATGCACCAATTAAAATAGGCATCCCATTCTATTTGTTCAGCTTGGGATCCCCTGTTTTTCAGTGCATTTTTAAAAATTATTTATTTTAATTAGAGGTTAATTATGTTACAATAATATTGTGGTGGTTTTTGCCATTCATCGACATGAATCAGCCATGGGTGTACCCCGCCCCGTCCTGAACCCCTCTCTGACCTCCCTGTTTCATCCCACCCTCGCCTTCTCCCTCAGAGACTCATCAAGAAAAAAAGGGAGAAGAATCAAATCAACAAAATTAGAAATGAAAATGGAGAAATCGCAATAGACAACACAGAAATACAAAGGATCATGAGACTACTATCAGCAACTGCTGCTGCTGCTGCTAAGTCGCTTCAGTCGTGTCCGACTCTGTGCGACCCAATAGATGGCAGCCCATCAAGCTCCGCCGTTGCTGGGATTCTCCAGGCAAGAACACTGGAGTGAGTTGCCATTTCCTTCTCCAATGCATGAAAGTGAAAAGTGAAAGGGAAGTCGCTAAGTCGTGTCCGACCCTCAGCGACCCCATGGACTGCAGCCTACCAGGCTCCTCTGCCCATGGGATTTTCCAGGCAAGAGTACTGGAGTTGGGTGCCATCGCCTTCTCTGACTATCAGCAACTATATGCCAATAAAATGGACAACTTGGAAGAAATGGATGAATCCTTAGAAAAGTATAACCTTCCAAAACTGATCTAGGAAGAAATGGAAAATCAAGTGCATTTTAAAAAAATGTATGTGCTCAGACCCTAAGTTGTGTCCGACTCTTTGAGACCCCATAGACTGTAGCCTACCAGGTTCCTCTGTCCATGGGATTTTCCAGGCAAGAATACTGGAGTGGGTTGCCATTTCTTACTCCAGGGGATCTTCCCAACCCAGGGATTGAACCCACCACTCCTGCATTGGCAGGAGGACTTTTTTTTTAAACCACTTGAGCCACCTGGGAAACCCCTTTAAATGAGTGATCTTGTCTAATTGGAGTAAAACTTGTCCATCTTTGTAGACATCCACGGCTTTTGACATCATTGTTCCAGACAGGTGGGCCAAAAGTTGCAGCGCCTAACTCTGAATACAAAGGATCCCATTATCAGTTTGCCTTTATCTACATGAAACAAGACAAATGAACATGTGATTATATTGGAAAGAACCAAGAAATGTTACTGCACGCTGGCCAAAAGAAATCCTTGGTGTACCACTACCATTTCCTGTGGAACTCTGGACATGGGAAAGGACTGAACCAGTAAACCCCAAGGACTGGGAATGTGGACTGATTCAAAACAGAATGGAGAACTGCAGCTGCCACCAAGTTCCCAGTGTGACATCTGGGGATGGATTGCAAAGAAATGAGGTATTGTGGACTAAACCACTGACAGTTCCCAACGTGGAATATTAGCTGTGTTATCCACTCAAAAACCTGGGGATTTCAGTCTGAAAGGCTAGGGGCTTGGGTCTAGGCAGAATTGTCTGCCAGTTCAACTGGGCTCCAGGCTGAATCATGTAGCAGTTCAAGTTGACCTGTCCAGTAAAGGAAAACCAATTAGACCAGGAACTTGAATGCAAGAACAGCAGGGCTCAAAACAAGAGGAACTCGGCAAAGGGCCCCTTGGAAATGATGTAAGACAGAGAACTCAAAAGCCTTCTCTGGCTGCCACACCTGTGTTTCTCACTGTCCCCAGATGTTGATCACGTCACTGCCACCCAATCTGTTAAAAAGCAAAATCCAGCTGAGTACATTTGAAAATCTAATTGGCTTTATTCAGCAATTCATGAATCAAGCAGCATCCCATCTAGTGCACACAAGGGTACTTCACAGAGTTCTACTAAATTGGGAGGTTTTTAATAAGCAGAAGGAGGGCGGGGCAAATAAATTATTAGCAAAAGAAAAGACAGACTTGTTTCAGGCCAGGTCATCTTCTTGGGGAAAAGGAAGGGCAGGGTTTTATCACACTGGTTACCTCACTAGTGCATACCAGGAAATTTCAGACTGTCTCTTTAAATGCCAAGATCCTGGGAGAGGTTGAAACACAGTTGAGTTTCGGTTTGCTGTGTGTGGGATGACTCCACCTTGGGCCTGTTATTTCTTTTTTTATTGTTATACAGACACGTTTGGAAAATATACATATATCCCTGTTTCCACCAGTCACCTTTATCAAATCTTTATCTTACTCTGTACTGTACTTAGTTCAGGTAGGAATTTTTAAAGAAATACAGCATTACAGATATAGATGCTGTCTTATGTGTATCCCTCTATGATCTCATTTCTTCCTTCCATAGAGATAAGGTGAAATAGATGCTATCATTATCCCATATTATTTTTATTGTTACTTCAAAAGTAACACATTCATTGAGATACAATTTGTTTATCACTTATTTATAAACATAAAGCTCACACTTTTAAAAATTGCACAATTCAGTGGTTTTAGTATATTCACAAAGGTGTGCAACCTTTATACATCCCATTCCATGATAGACTAAATTTTATTTATCCATCTATTAGTTTATGGACATTTGGGTTATTCTACTTTTTAGCTATTATGAGTAATGCTTCTGTGAACATTTATGTACACATTTTTGTTTAAATATATATTTCCAATTCTTTTTTAAAAAATAAATTTATTTATTTTAATTGGAGGTTAATTACAATATTGTATTGGTTTTGCCATACATCAACATGTATCCGCCACAGGTATACACATGTTCCCCATCAGGGGTGGAATTGGAATTTCTGAGTTATAAGTTAATTCTAAATTTAATTTTTTGAGGCACTGCAAAACTGCTTTCAAAAGCAGTTGCATCATTTGATATTCCTATCAGTAATGTGTGAGGGTTCCAATTTCTCTACATTGTCCTGATCACTTGTTATTGTCCATCTTTTTTTGTTGCTATAGTTAGCCAAATGGAGATGAAGTGATCTTGCAGGTCTCTGTTCAAATGTTACTTCCTCAGAGAGTCCTTCCCTTATGGCCCTTCTCCATTATTATCTATCACATCTCATTTATATCCTTCAAGTTTTTATAACAATGTGTCTTATTTAGTTACTCATTTGATAAGACATCCATTGTATTCTCCATCATGAATGTTGGCTGCATGGATGCATTAATAGCTTCTCTGTCTTATCTCTGATAACTTACAATATCCTCAGTGCTGTTGCTTTAATAATAACAGTTCAGGACATGTAGTTTAAAAGCTAGAATAAATCAAGAGCATTTTGACAATTAACAAAGGTGAATAAACAACTTCATTGGGAACCTCAGTCTTGAATGAATTATGTTGCCTTAGAAAGCAATTATAGTTTTCTACGGTGTGTGAAATTGGCAAAATGAAGAGGATTTCTTATATCCTTGATGGCTTCCTTCCATCCTTAAAATTTTCCCCTTTTTTCCTTTTTTTTTTTTAAGTTTAGATCGAACCTGAGTTGAGTGGCTGATTTAGAATCAGAAAGTCTTAGAGTTGGAAAGGATGAGAAAAATATCATGTAGCTCATTTTTCTGATTAAGAAATAGGGGTCAGGGGGCCTCCCTGGTGGTCTAGTGGGTGAGAATCTGCCTGCCAATGCAGGGGTCATGGGTTCAGTTCCTGGTCCGGAAGCTTCACACTTGCTATGGAACAACTAAGCCCGGAGTGCCACAACTACTGAGCTGGCACTCTGGAGCCTGTGAGCCAGTCACTGAGTCCCCGTGCTGCAACTGCTGAAGCCCACTCTCCTAACGGCCTGTATTCTGCAACAAGGGAAGCCACTGCAGTGAGCATCCCATGCTCCCCAACGGAGAGTAGACCCTGCTAGCTACAACCAGAGAAAGCCTGTGCGCAGCACTGAAGACCCAGCGCAACCAAAAGCAAATAAATAAATCTTAAAACAAAAAGGGGTCAAAAATGAGGGAATTTTTCTCCCAAGGTCACAGAAGAAAAAGTAGAGAAATTATTTTGTTTATTTTTGTATTAATAAATACATAAATAAATATAAAACAAATGCCAACAATACATGCTCATGGATTTAAACACAGAAAATGAAAAAAAAATTCTATCACTTGTAACTCTAGCTTTTATAAGTAATTATTAACATTCAGTGGTATATCTTTCAGGAATTGCTTCTACGCATATTCAGCAATATAAATGTAAATATAAATACTAAATTTGTGGTGATTTGTTGTAGCGGCAATAGAAAACTAATATGCCTAGTATGAAAGGTATTACTGTTGTTGTTGCTTAACTGCTAAGTCGAGTCTGACTCTTTTGTGACCCCATGGACTGTAGCCTGCCAGGTTTCTCTGTCCATGGGGATTTTCACAAGAATATTGGAATGGGTTGTCATTTCCTTCTCCAGGGGAGACTGAAGGATCGAACTGGCATCACCTGAATTGGCAGGCAAATGCTTTACCACTGAGCCACCAGGGAAGCCCGTGAAGGTATTGATACTACTATAAATTATTTGACTAATTACTTATTATTGGGTATTTAGGTTGAATCTATTAATAGGTTTTGTGTATTCATATATTAGCCTGCAAAAGGAACGTCAATAAATAGCTTTGCATCTTCAATATTTCTCACTTGTCTAATTATCTCCTGAGACAAATTCTTAGAGGTGAAATTTCAGAGTCAAAAAATGTTTAAAGGCTTTTGGTACATGCTGTCAATTTGCTCTGAGATTTAAAAATATTTTTATTTTTCACAACTTACACTTCTACTGCTTTGTTTTACCTACCATTGGTTATTTTTTATTCTTTTCAAATATTGATCATATGGTAGATAAAATGTTAGGATTACATTGTTGCTTCAACTTGTATTTCTTTGACCACTCATGGGTTCTGAACATGTTTTAAAGTTCAGGCATTACAAATGGTGACAAGCTAATTGTTCTCTGATGCCAAAGTTATTCACCCTGGTAAATTCTTTATTGTCTAAGCAAATAATGATGAAAAACTGTTTTTAATACTGATACAATTCATATTTATATATACATATAATTACAGCTATATAAAATATAAAGTTATTATATATACATTTAAAAATTTGGAGACAATAACAATATAATCAGTTGCAATCTCATTGTTTATGGGTATGATTTTATGAACTGTTATGTCAGACAGAGCTTGAGAAGTTAGAAAC
The DNA here is from genome assembly GCF_042477335.2 of Ovis canadensis. Taxonomy (NCBI): domain Eukaryota; kingdom Metazoa; phylum Chordata; class Mammalia; order Artiodactyla; family Bovidae; genus Ovis; species Ovis canadensis. Next base: position 21,944,255 of record NC_091261.1, on the reverse strand, counting down.
AAAAGCAAGATGTTTGGAAACAAAATCAACTTTTAGTAATATATAAACTAAATCTAGAGCATTTGAGTCTTTTTCTTTATTTGATTTTCAGTCAATTTGGGTCATTTCTTTCTTTCTCTCTCTCTCTCTCTTTTTTTTTTTTTTTAACAAAATAAGAATCTCCAAATAATTACATGACCATGTTATTCTCCAGGTCACTGTTTATAATTTCTGTGGTATGTATGTAGGGGGCAGGGCAAGAAGAGATAACTATCAATTAGTAATAATGTTAATACAATACATTCCTTAAAAAATATCTGGGTAAAGTAACTTCAGAAAGAAGGCATTTAAAACTTTTGAAACAAATGGAAGTTGTGGTCATTTCTTTTTGTAAAGACTCCCTATATTCCACCTTTAAAGGAGACTCTTGAAAGTTAACCAGAAATGTCTTCTACATTCCTAAATATACTATCATTCCTGTGCAGACGCTATCACCTCCCTATGAGAGGAAAGGAAGGTCCCTAGAAGGGAAGAAATAAAGGAAGAGAATAAACATAAACAGTCCTCTAAAAATTAGATCAGCATATCTACCCCAGCATATTATCAATGTTAACCTAAAATGTGGAAGCACAAAAATACTTGTTTATTGTAACCTGGGATACATTTTTTTTTTAACCACTTTCAGGGATTCTTGTGAGAAAGTATGAAAAGTTGAAATGGCATGATGATATTGTACCAGTTTTTTAAAGAAGAACCTGAAAGCTCAAGTAATTGTGGTACATTCTGGAATGCTGTATTTTAGGTGCTGTCATTTTGATAAAAAAGGAATTAGAGACCATTGTAAATACTTATACCTCTCAGTGAGTGGTCCTCGCTGCATTATTTATGGAAGGGCTTTTTATAGGTAAGAACTAGCATTTGATGTGATTGTGATTTGCATCTGTCATCATAAGAGCTTGATTTTGTTTTCAGTTTCACAAATAAAAATGACTCAAATTGAAATTTAAGGAGAAACCACCACAGAAACCTTTTGATTAAATCTATCAGAAGGGAGAGCAGTGTGGCTGTTTAGCATTTGATCGTAAATTCTAGTTTCTACTGACCTTCCCGACAGGCTTATGTTTCATGCATCTAATGTCCTGAAGTGTTTTCAAAAATGTGGGGATTAAAAATATTCCCAAAAAACTTTCCAAACATCTTTTTAAAGGATCTTAAAATTAGTTTAAGAAGACACTCCAGCAAAAGGCTGCTATTACAGAAGTGGTTTTAGAAGGGAAAAATAAGCATCTGTTATTTGGATTTAGAACTTCAAAGCTAGAATTGTTCTCACAAAACAAATAAAAGTTTTCTCATAGTCAATCTTTTTAAGCAGTGAGATGAGATGGTGTATTTGTAAAGAAAATGCTTAAGGAAACACTTTACACTATGGTAACAGAATCATTTTGGTCTTTAATAGTTTTTATTGTTAAAACAATAAAACGTACTGTACACAATGTATAGTCATGTATGTGGAAAAATTTTAACCAATTATGTATAAAAAGTAAAATTATTCTCACTTTCCCAGGTAAAGGAAACTGTTGGAGCAGTAGTTATCAATATGGTAGTCTTTATTGCTTATAATCCTTTTATGTATATTAAAAAGATTCTCTGGAATTAAAAAAAATCTTTACCCACCTTTATTCAGCACAGATTTCCTTAAGCTTAAGATGATTTTCTCATTAGACACAACCAAATTTCAATTCTAAAGTAGCACTATTTCTTGTAGAATAATGGATAAGAGGAAAATTTTACAGTTTAGCTTACGGATAATTATTGGTATTCCTAAGCATTTGAGATAAATTTATTTTTCAAGAATTTAAATGTTTTAGGCTAAATTGGTAGTAAATTGTAATACAAATTCCAATGAAAACATAGTCATAGTTTTGTTATAACCCTATCTTTATTATAACTCTGTCTGTATTATTTGTAACATACTCCTGTAGCAGGTATTGAAGACTGAGGTGGTACATTTCTTCATCCTTTGTTGCTGAATCAAAAGCTGGTTTAAGTGTCATTTTTTTGATTACCTGAAAATCTAAAATAAATTATGAAATTTTATATTGGGCTAGAAAGTTAAAAACACACACACACACACACACACACACTTGCCACATTACAACTGACCTCGAACAACATAAGTTTGAACTTTGGGAGTCCACTTATATGCAGACTTTTTCAACAGTAAATACTGCAGTACTATACAATTGGTGGCTGGTTGAATCTGTAGATTCAGAGCTGAGGATATGGAGGAAACAAGTATATGAAGGGCTGACTATAGGGTACATGGATACTTTCTACTGTGTGGAGGAGGGTTAGCACCCCAACCTCCATGTTGTTCAAGGATTGACTGCATTTTGTATTCTGTAATTTTTAGACTTAGCTGAAAAGATTAAAAGTACTTAACCTTATGTAAAGTACATTTGTGATTTTTTAAATGGTGTTTCAGTATTATCTATGACTTACCAAGTGTTAGATGAAGTTACTTTTTTCTGTGTGTTTGGAGAGTTACATTGTATTAATATTTAGTATCTTGTATAATGTGGATACTTAATAGAAAGTTTAACTTGATTTATCATACCCACTGGATTCCTCTTCCGAAAACTCTGAGGTGTGATATAAACTTTCCATTGTGGATCTTCTAAACTCTCCTAAAGAAAAAAGATGTATACATTTAATGTTTTATCTCAAAAACAGTTTACAGTTCTTACGAGTTTGAACCTGGAAATCCCTTTTTGGGGTATCTGGTGTCTCAGACAGTAAAGAAACTGCCTGCAATGCAGGAGACCCAGGTTTGATCTCTGGGTTACAAAGATCTCCTGGAAAAGAGAATGGCAACCCACTCCAGTATTCTTGCTTGGAGAATCCCTTGGACAGAGGAGCTTGGCGGGCTACAATCCATGGGGGTCACAAAGAACTGGACACACTGAGGGATTAACATAATACAACAACAACTCTAACCCATACCAACTGTGTATAATGTAATGTTATATAAACACAGCTGTTATGTATCACTTGTGTTACAGAGAATATTGGTCAAAGATGGCCACAATGATATCTCCCACTCTGCATGTTCCTTAGAAGTATGACCTTGCCATTTCCCCTTCAAAAGGTAGAATCCAATTTCCCTCCTGCTGAAACTGAGCTAGGCTTTGGACTCTTTTGTAATCAATAGCATGTGGAGGAAGTGACTTCATGACTTCTGAAGCTAAATCAGAAAAAGCTATGCTGCTTCCATTCAGTTCTCTTAAGATGCTTGCTTTGGAGGAAGCCAGTTGCCACATAAGAAATCCTACCACCCTGAGATTGCCGTCCTGCAAGGCCATGTATAGATGCTCTAGTTGACAGTCCCAGATGACCTTCTAACCATCCCACCAAAGTTCCAGTCAGTTAGCAAATCCACCCATCTGTCAGTTGAGTATCATCACTAGGTAACCTCAACTGATGTTGAGCCAAGCCATACTGGAGTTCCTAACCCACAGAATTCTTGTGGGGTGAAACAGCAACCGGAATAGCCACTGTTTGGGGATCAGATGACTCGTTAAACAAAAACTGAGAAGGACAATTAATTCAGAGACCGATATAAAGCATCCAAATAAATAAGATTTAGGAAACTTAGACATGAATTGATACACTAGTTTGTTACTTAACCTTTTGCCCTTCCACTTTTGACTTGAAGGCACTGGGATGTATCTAACAAGATGCTCTTTATCCTTGCTGATGACAGGTGTCCATGTGCCCCTTCATTTCCTGCATTCTACCTTTCATAAGGTTTGGCACATTTCATATTTGGTCCCTATCTCTCACCACAACTCCTGAAATATTTCCACTGTATTCTCACTTTATTTTCTGAAATTACTTTTCCTTTCTTGCTCTGACAGAAACCTGGCTGTCCTCTGAGGATACTGCCAGCCCAGAAACCCTTTTACTTTTTCTTTCCCTTGGTCCTCTTACTATTGGACGTGGAGAAGGGCAGGTGTCCTCCTCCCTATTTTTCTCTTTCAGGGCACCTGCCTTCCCTTCTTCTCTTCCTGAAACTCACGTCATCGGTTACATACTCAACTACTGTTGTGATCTACCTGCAGCTGTAGTATTCTCAGTCCATTGGATCATTGGCTTATTGTCACTTTCTGACTACTTTCTTAATGTAGCAATTTAGATGTTCATGCAGAAGACTCTTTCGCCCTGGATCTCAATTCTTTGAGCTCTGTTCTTTTAGGCTGTGTCTTTACCTTACTGCAGCCACCAGTTCCCATGCTCATTCTCAGACTTCGCCACTACCAGTAACTGCAGGCCCCCTCAGTTACCTGCATTCAACCAGCTGACTACCAGCTTTCATCCTTTCTAGATCACTCCCTCTATTACCCCACCACCAGCAGTTCTTCAACCCTACTGGGATTTCCAATTCTATCATCTTTTCATTGTTCCTCTCTGTTTTGATTTCCTCTTTCCCTTCTTTGAACCGTTTAAATTCCATGGTCATTCACCCTCTTGCATAAGTGCTGACTTCCTTACCCTTTTCTCACTTTGTTGTACTCAATTGACAAAACTATAACCCTAGGTAAATCCAACGTGCTGCCTATTCCTGTCCGGAAGCATGAGGCTCAGCTGGAAAAACATACAAGTGGGTCTCACTTTAAATTCATGGTCACAGACATTAGGGGGAACCCTTCACGGCTTCCCAGGTGGCATAGTAGTAAAGAATCTGCCTGCCAATACAGGAGACGCGTGATATGCAGGCTCAATCGCTGGATTGGGGAGATCCCCGGGAGTAGAAAATGGCAACTCAGTCCAGTATGCTTGCTCGGAGAATTCCATGGACAAAGGGGCCTGGTAGGCTACAGGTCCCAAAGAATTGGACAAGACTGAGCCTGCATGCATGTCATGTCATTAATATGTTCAGGCCATCCTATTAAACATTCCTAAGTCCATTCATTCTTCCACTTTCCTAGATGACTTATTTACTCTTTTTTTTTTTTCCATTTTCCAAAACCTACAACTCTCCATATGCATCATAATTCTCATCTGATGATTTATTTTCCATTTTCATAGAGGAAATAAAACATAGTATAAAAAAGCTTCTACAAGCTCTGTGTCAAGAGTTATTCTCTTAATTCTGTCCTGTATGTTTCATGCCCCCATGCTCCTATCTAAGGCCAACCCCGCTACTTCTTTACTAGATCTCATTCTCTCTTCAATACACAAGACATGGCTCCAGTAATTCCTTCTGTCTTTCACGTATCAGTTTTTTTGTACTCCACTAAATCTTCCCCATCAGCATGTACAGATTTGGTTGAAGACACATGAATAAGTTCTCATCAATGAGTGTGGACAGAATGAAACACACCGCTTCTGGGTCTGAGCATTAGGCAATGGGCATTCATTTCTCCTTAAACTTTCCATTTCCTCAGTCTTGAACATGGAAAATTATGATTTGGTTCCGACCATGCGGATGATAATGACATCCAAGTCAGTGGTTCTCAACTGGATGATTTTTCTCCACAGGGAAGATTGGGAAACGTCTGCAGATATTTTTGTTGTTAAAACTGGTAGGTGGAAGTGCAATTGGCATCTAGTGGGTAGAGACCAAGGATGCTGCTAAATATCTTACAATGCTCATGACAGACATACCATTCTCCCCAACAAAAAAATTATTCACCTCAAAATTTTAATAGTGCAATATTGAGAGACCCTGCCCTGGAGGATGGTGGAGCAATAAGACAGAAGGTCAGGACCTTCTGAATGCCTGTGGGACTACCTTGTAAATATAGACAGCTCACTTCAGGATTAGGGAAGAAACAAACTTCCCTATACTTAAGCTACTGTACCTTTGGGACTCTTTGTAATAGAAGCTTAGCCTTTACTTTAACTAATATATTTCATCACTCTTTGAAGTAAAGAACTACCTTGGGCTTCTCAGTTGAATATTTTCAATGCATCATAATATAGAGAACCATCCAGACATCCTAATGCCTGTTTTATACTATCTAATGTCTTCAATCCAGCATTCCCTTTGGTTTAGCAAGGTGTAACAATATTTCTTGCACCCCACTCCAGTACTCTTGTCTGGAAAATTCCATGGACAGAGGAGCCTGGTAGGCTGCAGTCCACATGGAGTGGCTAGGAGTCGGACATGACTGAGCAACTTCACTTTCACTTTTCACTTTCATGCATTGGAGAAGGCAATTGCAACCCACTCCAGTGTTCTTGCCTGCAGAATCCCAGGGACAGGGGAGCCTGGTGGGCTGCCGTCTCTGGGGTTGCAGAGAGTCGGACACGACTGAAGTGACAGCAGCAGCAACAATATTTCTTAAACTGGAGAAACTGTTCCTGGACTTCCCAACTTTGAAATTATACCTGGCTGGTCTCAAATAATTGTTTAACATTCATTTCCCAGGTGTTGAGCCAAGGTGATTTTTATTGTGAAATATTTCCAAGTAGAATCTCTGAGAAGAATAACTGTATGCAAAACTTTTCTTTTACTCAATTTGGGTCACAGTTTCTGGTTTAAATAAAAGACATTCACACTCGCTGTGTTGTTCTTCAGTCATTCAGTCATGTCCGACTCTTTCTGACCCTAGGGACTGTACCACACCAGGCTTCGCGGTCCTTTACCATCTCTTGGAGCTTGCTCAAACTCATGTCCATTGAGTTGGTGATGCCATCCAACCATCTTGTCCCGTCATCCCCTTTTCCTCCTGCCTTCAGTCTTTTGCAGTTCCAGGGTCTTTGCTAATAAGTCAGCTCTTCACATCAGGTGGCCAAAGTATTGGAGCTTCAGCTTAAGCATCAGTCCTTCCAATAAATATTCAGGATTGATTTCCTTGAGGATTGACTGGCTTGATCTCCTTGTAGTCCAATGGACTCTCAAGAATCTTCTCCAACACATCAGCTCAAAAGCATCAACTCTTTAGTGCTCAGCCTTTTTTATGATCCAACACTCACATCCACACATGACTACTGGAAAAACCATAGCTTTGACTATCCAGACCTTTGCTGGCAAAGTAATGTCTCTGCTTTTGGTTGGTTACACTGCCTAGGTTGGTCATAACTTTTCTTCTAAGGAGCAAGCATCTTTTAATTTTATGGCTGCAGTCACCATCTGCAGAGATTTTGGAGCCCAAGAAAATAAGTCTGTCACTCTTTCCATGGTTTCCCCATCTGTTTGCCATAAAGTGATGGGACCAGATGCCATGATCATCATTTTTTGAATGCTGAGTTTTAAGCCAACTTTTTCACTCTCCTCTTTCACTTTCATCAAGAGGCTCTTTAGTTCCTCTTCAATTTTTGCCATTAGGATGGTGTCATCTGCATATCTGAGGTTATTGATATTTCTCCTGGCAATCTTGATTCCAGCTTGCACTTCATCCAGCCCAGCATTTTGCATGATGTGCTCTGCATATAAGTTAAACAAGTAGGGTGACAATGTACAGCCATGATGTACTCCTTTCCCAATTTGAAACCAGTCTGTTGTTCCATGACCAGTTCTAACTGTTGCCTCTTGACCTGCATACAGGTTTCTCAGGAGGCAGGTCAAGCGGTCTGGTATTCCCATCTCTTTTAGAATTTTCTACAGTTTGCTGTGATCCACACAGTCAAAGGCTTTAGCGTAGTCCATTAAGCAGAAGTAGATGTTTTTCTGGAATTCTTTTGTTTTTTTCCAAGGCCCAACAGATGTTGGCAACTTGATCTCTGGTTCCTCTGCCTTTTCTAAAACCAGCTTGAACATCTGGAAGTTCACGGTTCACGTGCTGTTGAAGCCTAGCTTGAAAAATTTTGAGCATTACTTTGCTAATGTGTGAGATGAGTGCAATTGTGTGGTAGTTTGAACATTCTTTGGCATTGCCTTTCTTTGGGATTGGAATGAAAAGTGACTGCTTCCAGTCCTGTGGCCACTGCTGAGTTTTCCAAATTTGCTGGCATATTGAGTGCAGCACTTTCACAGCATTATCTTTCAGACTTTGAAATAGCTCAACTGGAATTCCATCACCTCTACTAGCTTTGTTCATAGTGATGCTTCCTAAGGCCCATTTGACTTTGTACTCCAGGATGTTTGGCTCTAGGTGAGTGATCACATCATTGTGATTATCTGGGTCATTAAGGTCTTTTTTGTATCATTCTTCTGTGTATTCTTGCCACCTCTTCTTAATATCCTCTGCTTCTATTAGGTGCATACCATTTCTGTCCTTTATTGTTCCCATCTTTGCATGGAATGTTCCCTTGGTATCTCTAATTTTCTTGAAGAGACCTCTAGTCTTTCCCATTCTGTTGTTTTCCTCTATCTCTTTGCATTGTTCACTTAGGAAGGATTTTTTTTTTTTTAATCTCTGCTTGCTATTCTTTGGAACTCTGCATTCAGATGGACATATTTTTCCTTTTCTCCTTTGCTTTTTCTTATTTTCTTTTCTCAGCTATTTTTAAGGCCTCCTCAGACAACCATTTTGCCTTTTTGCATTTATTTTTCTTGGGATGGTTTTGATCATGGCTTCCTGTATAATGAACCTCTATCCATAGTTCTTCAGGCACTCTATCAGATCTAATCTCTTGAATCTATTTGTCATTTCCACTGGATAATCATAAGGGATTTAATTTAGGTCAAACCTGAATAGTCTAATAGTTTCCCGCACTTTCTTCAATTTAAGGAGTTCATGATCTGAACCACAGTCAGCTCCTGATCTTGTTTTTGTTGACTGTATAGAGCTTTCCCATCTTTGGCTGCAAAGAATATAATCAGTCTGATTTCAGTGTTGACCATCTGGTGATATCCATGTGTAGAGTCGTTTCTTGTATTGTAGGAAGAGGGTGTTTGCTATGATCAGTGTGTTCTATTGGCAAAATTCTGTTAACTTTTGCCCTGTTTCATTCCGTACTCCAAGACCAAACCTGTCTGTTACTTCAGGTATCTCTTGACTTCCTACTTTTGCATTCCAGTCCCCTACATTGAAAGGGACATCTTTCTTTCCACTGTCATAGGAAACCTTAACAAAGGTTAACTTACATAAAAGAAGATATGAAGTTATCATCCAGGTGTTTGGAGATTTCTGTTCACTTGCAATAAGGTGAGAATCACGGGACGGTTGACTCTTGGTTCCATCTTGTAAAAGCACTCAATTTAATTCCTAACCTAGTTTTCCTGCTGTAGGTCTGACTTAAGGTATGATCTGAGATGTTTGACCTATAGGTCTTCAAGAAAGCTGGAAGATTAGGACCCATATCACTCCAACAAGGGAGACCAGAAACAATGCAAACTTGAGAGTGTGGCATTTGCTTACACACAAGAAACAAGTATCTCCTTGTTAATAACAGTGAAAGTGAAAGTGTTAGTTGTGTGCAACTCTTTGAGACCCCATGGATTGTAGCCTGCCAGGCTCCTCTGTCCCTGGAATTCTCCAGGTGAGAATACTGGAGTGGGTTGCCATTCCCTTCTCCATAGGATCTACCCCACCCAGGAATCAAACCTGGGTCTCCTGAATCGTATGCAGATTCTTTACCATCTGAGCCAAAGACTCTCAAAGCATAGATTCCCATAAGTGGGCAAGAAAAGGATCTGATTTCACCAGCTTTTAGCTTAACCTTGTACCAAAGAGCAATAGAATAAGTCAACGATACTGAATTGCAATAAACCTACAATCCCATTCCTTTACACAAAGACAATGGCATATAATTTTCATATAATACAGTATGATACACAAATGAGATTTTTAAAATGCTATCTGTAAGTGAATATAAATTGAAAGGGAAAAGATGTTACCTGGTAGTTCTGTGGCTGAAAAGGTGAATGAAATTTTATCATTTTGTCATGCAAAACATCTTAATGGTCTTACCAGAAAAGGGTAAATAATAACTCATATGTAAAGGTTGTGTCAGAGTTTATAGACTAGACCCCTGGTAATGGATTCAACCTTTCCACAACAAATCAAAAGTATTGTTGTATGCTCACATGAATATACAGCAGTCATTATCTTAAATTTAAAACACTATAAGCAGCAAACACATCGAGCAGGATATGAAGGCTGTATTGTATCAGTGTGGTCTGCAGAGAATTTCTTCATAAGGTTTTTGCCTTGTTGAAATATGTGTTGCAGTTCAAAGCTAAAGGGATTACTTCTGAATAGTCATCATAGAGGTTGATTACGTTCGTATATTATATTTAGCTGGACCCTGCAGGCTATTACTCCATTAGGTCTGCTGGTCCTGCTATTGTCAAAAAGTTGATCACCCCCTGTTAAAAGACTGTGCTTTCTGTTGACCTTATCAAAATGTCTCAAAGGGTTTTGTCAAAAATAAAATTCAGATTGTGTTTTATGAAAATGATTAAGAATAAATACCATGTATGAAAACTGCTCGTATCTTCTGGGTGATTGTAGCATTATGACATTGTTAATGAGGAGCTTATATTTTACTTTTGCATTGCAGCACAATTTACTTAGACATAGATTCAATTTTAGTAGAAATTGCTCTTTTTCATGCTGAGAGTAGAGAGTCTCAGAAACTGATTTCCAAAAAATGAGAAGTCACTATCCCGCCCCATGTATTCAGAGCATATAGAATTAACACCATGGAAGTAAGCCCGGTATATCAGCATTGATACAGTAGTACATCTACTATGGCCTATTACAATGTGGTTTTCAAAGGTAACTCTACTGAGAACAGAGTCTATACACTGAAATTTGTCATTCACACTTGATAATCAGAAAATCACTTTAAATAAATAAATTAAAATTTAACTGCTTATCCTCTAGACAGCATTATATCATTTCATTCAGTTAATCACAACAGTAGAAACATTTTAAAGAAGCGAGTTGAATATATATATATATATATATATATATATATATATATTTATAATCCTGAGTCCAATTGCCAATATAAGGCATATTTTAATAAACTTGACTTTTAACCTATGTCATTAGGAATGAGCTACAGATTAAGTAACAAAATGAAATTAGATCTTGGACAAAGATATTGACAGGGATGGTTTTATTATTTAAAATAACCTGTATAAAATTTTCACTAGAATCACATTACAAAAGCTTTCCTTTGGGAACCAAGATGATTTTGAAGCTATCTCAACTGAATGGCTCATCTCTGAATTATTATTCCCAGGAGTGGTGATGGGTTGGCACAGACATGTCCTTTTGGGCATGGTCCTCCTTGTAACTGATGGTGCGTACAATGGCTGGTCAGAGATGCAGCCTGTGAGCCTGGAGTGCAGCCAGACACACATTATGGCCTAATTAGCACTGTTCTCTCATCGACTGAACTCTTCAGCAAGGGGAAGCTTCCTCATATTCCTTGTACTCACTCGCCTTTAGCCACCTCACTCGATACTCACAATGGAGGACGAGTGGGTATCAGTCAGGAGGAAGCAGATGGCACATTCAACTGGGATTCTGAAGAGACATTAATGCAGGGGCTGTTAAGAGACAAGGGCATTAAATGCTGAAGAGAGCGTGGAGAAAAGGGAACCCTCTTATACAGGTGGTGGGAATGCAAACTGATGCAACCACTCTGGAGAACAGTATGCTGCTGTTGCTGCTGCTAAGTTGCGTCAGTCGTGTCCGACTCTGTGTGAACCCATAGATGGCAGCCCACCAGGCTCCTCTGTCCCCGGGATTCTCCAGGCAAGATTACTGGAGTGGGTTGCCATTTCCTTCTCTGGGAGAACAGTATGGAGATTCCTTAAAAAAGAAATAAAACTACCATACAACCCAGAAATTCCACTACTGGGCATATACTCTGAGGAGACCAGAATTGAAAAATACACAGGTACCCCAGCATTCACTGAAGCACTGTTTACAACAGATAGGACGTGGAAGCAACCTAGATGTCCATCGGCAGATGAATGGATAAGGAAGTTGTGGTATATATATACAGGGGAATATGATTCAGCTGTAAAAAGAAACGTATTTGAGTCAGTTCTAATGAGGTGGATGAACTTAGAACCTATTATACAGAGTTCTGAAGTAAGTCAGAACAAGAAAAACAAATATCACATATTAACACATATATATGGAGTCTAGAAGGATGGTACCAATAATCCTGTGTGCAGGGCAGCAAAGGAGACACAAAGAACAGACTTTTGGTCTCAGTGGAAGGAGAGGGTGGGATGCTTTGAGAGAATAGCATTGAAACATACACATTACCACATGTAACATATCCAGGGGAAGTTGGTTATACCACACAGGGCACCCAAAGCCAGCACTTTGTGACAACTTGGAGGGCTGGGGGTGGAGGGAGGCAGGAGGGGGGTTCAGGCGGGAGGGGACATATGTATGCCTATGGACGATTCATGTTGATATATGGCAAAAACAATCACAATACTGTAATTATCCTCCAATTAAAATGAATTAAAAAGAAGAGAAGAGAGAGATAAGAGCAGAACTTGAACAACTAAGGATGCTGAGGCACTCGGGGACTGGCAGTGGAAGGATGCTACGCCATTACCTTCCCCAGGCCAAGAGTAAAGAGCAAGAGGAGGGAGTTATTGGACTTGGGAGTGAGGGATGAGAGTTTAGAACAGGGCTCACCCAACCGAGCCTAGAAGCGGCCGTGGTGTCACAGATGTCAGGACTGAGCTGAAGTCAGGGGTAAGTGCAAAACTCTTGACCTTTTTACCACATAACCTCTATTCCCTGGCTGATGACTCCTTTGGATAAATCCAAACTAGGAAGACAGAAGGCAATGAAACTGTGAGATGCAGTCTGAAGTCAGTCTCCTGGGATACACAGCAAAGTGTGAGAATGGATTTTGTGTGTGAGAGAGAAAGAAATTGCATATAATAATCACAAAGTGCAAATGTCACCAGTTTGGCCATGTGAAGCATGGTTTAAGTGTCAACATCCTTGATGGTAGCATACGACTTGATGCTTCTTCTTTTTCTTGATTTTCTTTCCCTTTTCTCTTTTCTTACCCCTACCCCCGTTTTCGGTAATACTGGTTTGTCATTCATGGAACTTTTCATTTTATAGCCTATAACAATTCTGTGAACAAAAGCCTGAGATGACAGAGTTAATCCCACTTTACCACACAAACAAACCAAAAACAACAATGAAAACCAACCAAACAATCCCCACCCTTGACCAAAACAAAACAAAACCATCAACATTTTCTTGGTAATACTTTCCTACTTTTTGTTAACAAACGAGGTAATCCGTTCCATTGGTGTTTTGAGGCAGAAATCATGATGTGGTTATTCTATATCTGATGAGTGTAACGTCAAGATATAACAAATTTTAAACCAGGACACATCTTTTAAGTTTGGGTAGATTTGGTAGATGCTCTTAAACTGACCTGTAGTCTTTTATATTGCAGGTTCTCAGTTCAGCTCAGTTCAGTCCCTCAGTCGCATCCGACTGTTTACAACCCCATGGACTGCAGCACGTCAGGCCTTCCTGTTCATCACCAACTCCCAGAGTTCACTCAAACTCATGCCCATTGAGTCAGTGATGCCATCCAGCCATCTCATCCTCTGTCATCCCCTTCTCCTCCTGCCTTCAATCTTTCCCAGCATCAGGGTCTTTTCAAATAAGTCAGTTCTTTGCATCAGGTGGCCAAAGTACTGGAGTTTCAGCTTCAACATCAGTCCTTCCAATGAATATACAGGACTGATTCCCTTTAGGATGGACTGGTTGGATCTCCTTGCAGTCCACGGGACTCTCAAGAATCTTCTCCAACACCACAGTTCAAAAGCATCAAGTCTTCGGTGCTCAGTTTTCTTTATAGTCCAACTCTCACAACCATACATGACTACTGGAAAAACCATAGCCTTGACTAAATGGACCTTTGTTGGCAAAGTAATGTCTCTGCTTTTAATGGCAACCCACTCCAGTATCCTTGCCCAGAAAATCTCATGGACAGAGGAGCCTGGTGGGCTGCAGTCCATGGGGTCGCAAAGAGTTGGGCACAAATAAGCGACTAACACTAACACTAGATTGGTCATAACTTTTCTTCCAAGGAGCAAGAGTCTTTTAATTTCATGGCTGGAGTCACCATTGTGGTGATTTTGGAGACCCCCCCCCCCCCAAATAAAGTCCATCACTGTTTCTCCATCTATTTGTCATGAAGTGATGGGACTGGATGCCACGATCTTAGTTTTCTGAATGTTGAGCTTTAAGCCAACTTCTTCACTCTCCTCTTTCACTTTCATCAAGAGGCTCCTTAGTTCTTCTTCAATTTCTGCCATAACGGTGGTGTCATCTGTATATCTGAGGTTATTGATATTTCTCCCGGCAATCTTGATTCCAGCTTGGGCTTCTTCCAGCCCAGCATTTCTCATGATGTACTCTGCATAGAAGTTAAATAATCAGGGTGACAATATACAGCCTTGACATACTCCTTTTCCTATTTGGAACCAGTCTGTTGTTCCATGTCCAGTTCTAACTCTTGCTTCCTGACCTGCATATAGTTTCTCAAGAGGCAGGCCAGGTGGTCTGGTATTCCCATCTCTCTCAGGATTTTCCACAGTTTATTGTGATCCACACAGTCAAAGGCTTTGGCATAGTCAATAAAGCAGAAATAGATGTTTATCTGGAACTCTCTTCCTTTTTTGATGATCCAGCAGATGTTGGCAATTTGATCTCTGGTTCCTCTGCCTTTTCTAAAACCAGCTTGAACATCTGGAAGTTCACGGTTCTTGTATTGCTGAAGCCTGGCTTGGAGAATTTTGAGCATTACTTTACTAGCTTGTGAGATGAGTGCAATTGTGTGGTAGTTTGAACATTCTTTAGCATTGCCTTTCTTTGGGACTGGAATGAAAACTGACCTTTTCCAGTCCTGTGGCCACTGCTGAGTTTTCCAAATTTGCTGGCATATTGAGTGCAGCACTTTCACAGCATCATCTTCCAGAATTTGAAATAGCTCCACTGGAATTCCATCACCTCTACTAGCTTTGTTCGTAGCGATGTTTCCTAAGGCCCACTTGACTTTGCATTCCAGGATGTCTGGCTCTAGGTGAGTGATTATCTGGGTCGTGAAGATATTTTTTGTATAGTGCTTCTGTGTATTCTTGCCACCTGTTCTTAATATCTTCTGTTTCTGTTAGGTCCATACCATTTCTGTCCTTTCTCGAGCTCATCTTTGCATGAAATGTTCCCTTGATATCTCTCATTTTCTTGAAAAGATCTCTAGTCTTTCCCATTCTATTGTGTTCCTCTATTTCTTTGCACTGATCACCAAGGAAGGCTATCTCTCCTTGCTATTCTTTGGAACTCTGCATTCAAATGGGTATATCTTTCCTTTTCACTTCTTTTCTTTTCTCAGGTATTTGTAAGGCCTCCTCAGACAGCCATTTTCTTTTTCCATTTCTTTTTCTTGGGGATGGTCTTGATCCCTGTCTCCTGTACAATGTCACGAACCTCCATCCATAGTTCATCAGGCACTCTGTCTATCAGATCTAATCCCTTGAATCTATTTCTCACTTCCACTGTATAATCGTCAGGGATTTGATTTAGGTCATACCATTACAAGTTCTGGTACATAGCAATTCCACTTTCAAAGGCTTCCATTAATATTTGAAGTCTATTAAAATTTATACAAGGATCAGAAGTATATTCAAACTCAAAATTATAGCTTTTTTTCCCCCTTAAGCATCATTATCTTAAATACAGAATGGAGCCAGACCGGATGAAGAATTGAATTGATTACATTGACACAGTATTATCCTGCATTTCTTTTTCAAGATATCTAAACTTTTAATGAGAGTATCTGATTCACATCTATCAATCTGCCCTGACGCTTTCTTAAGATAAATAAATACAGTGGTGATGTCTTCATACCATTTTAAAAATTTCTCCAGTGAATGCCACATTACAGATTCTGCATTATTTTCTAGTCAAGATGGAATAAACCAAAATCAGATTAATGTTTTCCATGAAACAACCCCCTTTCTCCCTCCCAAACCCTGTAAATCTCCCACTCTAAATCTAGTAAATCAGAATCTGCAATTTAAAAGGATACCAAGGTCATCTGCTTGCTCACTAAAGTTTGACATTCACTGTTTTGTATAAATTTCTTCTTTCTTATATCTACTATTTAACATTGGAGCAAAACAGCCCATTTGGTAAGAGGAGGAAGGAGACCAGGTTGCCTTTTGTTCAGCTGCAACATTCAGATCATGAGTAAAAATGAAATTCGTTTCCATGGATTGAGAGTGTATTTTGTATGAGGAGATATGATAGAACCTTTCATATTTTATAAATTAAAAAAATCATATCCTAATTATTGTCAGATATTGCATTTTATGGAACAGTAGATGAACAATGGGTGTGTTAGTCTCTGTTGTGCAGCAAGGTGATTCAGTTGTACACACATAATACATAGATACATATTCTTTTTCGTATTCTATTTGATGCATGTTAAATTGCTTCAGTTGTGTCTGACTCTTTGTGACCCCATGGACTGTAGCCCGCCAGGCTCCTCTGTCCATGGGGTTCTCAAAGCAAGAATACTGGAGTGGGTTGCTATGCCTCCCTCCATGGGATCTTCCTGACCCAGGAATAGAACCCGCCTCTCCTGCATTGGCAGGCACGTTCTTTACCACTAGCACCAACTGGGAAGGCCATATTCACCCTCACTCCAGTGAATTCAAAAGGAGGAAGGTGAGTAACAGGAGAGCCTCTTAGGTAGCTGTATTGTGTTAGGCTCAGAGAGGAAGATTTATTTGACCTTGAGAAGAATTGCTGTGGAAAGGCTGTCAAGTTCCTAATTGTTGTTTGCCTATTTTCTAGTCTTCTAGAGATGGTTTCTAAAGTAGTGGTTTAAAAAATTTGCAACATGCCCCAGAGATCTCCCTGAAGACCACTAACAGGACAATGGCTTGGGCAATGAGGAACTTAAGCCAGGGTTTCCATCGGGTGTGTTGCTGCCTTTATTTCATTATACTTTGACTCAACCCCTAATGGATTCAGCTTCATAAAGTCAGAAAAAGAGAGAAAGAAAAGCAATTTATTCATGTTTTCACTGGAACTCGCTGCAGACATGAAATTTCTCTAAAAATGCAAATCATTTGGTGCAACACAAGAGAAACTCGGTAACTAAAGCTCTTAGAGGAAAGCCCTTTCCCAGAGCTAATGTTCTTCCGCCCAGTGATTGAATAAATCGATCCATTTATTACAACATCTTCACTTAAGTTTTTTTTTTAATCCCTAGATAAATGTGTCTAAGAGTACTAGAGGACTTTTCTTTATCACTAAGAAAATTGATTACACTTGTTAATTTGGCTTTTAATCCTAGATATAGCAAAACAAATACCATAAACAAGTGTACAAGAAATCAATATAGATCTGTTCAATATCAGATTGATCAGAAAAGGATTTAGTAAGATTGTAAGATGTAAAATGCCAATGTACAAACAAAGCCCTTACTTATGTAATATGGCTTTAGACAAGCTCTGGATCTGAGAGAAACTATTTCTGAAAACAGAAATGGTGTGCTTTTGTTGCATTAGAGAGAAATCCCCAGAAGGCCTACCTATCCAAGGTATTTAATGTGAATATTTGTTTCTAAATGATTTCTTTTCTTTTGTCCAGCCAATCTTGTTAATTCACGGAGCACCCTATCGCAGGGTCTTCATGTACACTTAACAAGTGTAAGGTTGGTCATAAAAAACAGATAAAACAACATTCTTAAAAGCTCAGATATCACAAGGAAAGGTTGTCAGCCATTCTTTTCAGAGGAGGTGAGGACAATGAGAAATAAAAAGTGTACGCAAAGGCTTCTGAAATGCAGCTTAGACCTCCTCTGGGTCTAAAACCACAGGTGTTTTGTAGAACCCAAATAGCAATCCCATTGCTCAGTGAACACTTTTGATGAAGCATATTTTAAATTCCCCTTGTATAAAAATGAGTGAGAAGAAGATTAATGCTACTTTACTGTTCAAGTGACACAAATTTTGAACGGGGCTTTTCCAATAGTGGGTAGAGCTTATGTTGAACACACACTGTGTCTGTCCACTGGTAATCCCTTTTCGGTTGTCATTCATTCAACAGATATTCACTGAGGACCATCTGAGTGAAAAATATACACTTGAGAGTGACAGATGCTGGGGTACAGCTGGTGGCAGCGTTCAGGTGAGATGGATTCAGGAGTCCATGGCTGGGGAGAGGGTTGCAGTGGAGGACTCAGCATGATTTTCTGTACTAGTGCCTGGTCTTCAGAGAAGAAGTGAGAGTCTTACGTACAATTTGTTAAAGCAATTAATAGCGCTATATGAAAGGAGAGGAGGTTAGCACTCCCCTGGACAAGGATGGAAGAGGTCCTCAGGCCTGCCAACACGCATATGACTGCCAACACAGGAGACGTGGGTTCAATCCCTGGGTCAGGAAGATGCTCCAGAGGAGGGAGGAAATGGCAACCCACTCCAGTATTCTTCCCTGGAGAATATCATGGACAGAGGAGACTGGCAGGCTACAGTCCAAGGAGTTGCAAAGAGTTGGTCAAGACTGAATGACTAAGCAACAAACAACTATGAGGGAAATACTAACACATTAAAAGAATACATATAAATGCATTTAAGTGCTTGTATCAGGGAACATAAGCCTGTTGGGTTTCCCATGGTCAGACTCAGAGTTTTTGATAGGTTGATTGGCGGGTCAAAAACTTGAGAAGCAAAGAATCTCGTGTTAGAGTTTGTATCCTTAATGTGTGTACATTACACACCTGAACGTGTATTTTGACTTGAAGATGTCATTTTTGAAAAAATTTTTGTGGTTTGAATATAAGTATGTAATCACAATTTTTTGTAATCTTCAGATTATAGGCTTTTCTCTTCTGAAATGTAATATATTCATCCCTGTACCTTGCATGGTATCTTCAGTTCAGTTCAGTTCAGTTCAGTTCAGTTCAGTTCAGTCACTCAGTCGTGTCCAACTCTTTGCAATCCCATGAATCACAGCACACCAGGCCTCCCTGTCCATCACCAACTCTCGGAGTTCACCCAAACTCACGTCCATTGAGTCGGTGATGCCATACAGCCATCTCATCCCCTGTCGTCCCCTTCTCCTCCTGCCCCCAATCCCTCCCAGCATCAGTCTTTTCCAATGAGTCAACTCTTCCCATGAGGTGGCCAAAATATTGGAGTTTTAGCTTTAGCATCATTCCTTCCAAAGAACACCGAGGACTGATCTCCTTTAGAATGGACTGGCTGGATCTCCTTGCAGTCCAACAGACTCTCCAACACCACAGTTTAAAAGCATCAATTCTTCAGCGCTCAGCTTTCTTCACAGTCCAAATTTCACATCCACACATGACCACTGGAAAAACCATAGCCTTGACTAGACGGACCTTAGTTGGCAAAGTAATGTCTCTGCTTTTGAATACGTTGTCTAGGTTGGTCATTAACTTTTCTTCCAAGGAGTAAGTGTCTTTTAATTTCATGGCTGCAATCACCATCTGCAGTGGTTTTGGAGCCCAGAAAAATAAAGTCTGACAGTGTTTCCCCATCTATTTCCCATGAAGTGATGGGACCAGATACCATGATCTTAGTTTTCTCAATGTTGAACTTTAAGCCAACTTTTTCACTCACTACTTTCACTTTCATCAAGAAGCTTTTTAGTTCCTCTTCACTTTCTGCCATAAGGATGGTGTCAACTGCATATCTGAGGTTATTGATATTTCTCCCAGCAATCTTGATTTCAGCTGTGCTTTCTTCCAGCCCAGTGTTTCTCATGATGTACTCTGCATAGAAGTTAAATAAGCAGGGTGACAATATACAGCCTTGATGTACTCTTTCCTATTTGGAACCAGTCTGTTGTTCCATGTCCAGTTCTAACTCTTGCTTCCTGATCTGCATATAGGTTTCTCAAGAGGCAGGTCAGGTGGCCTGGTATTCCCATCTCTCTCAGAATTTTCCACAGTTTATTGTGATCCACACAGTCAAAGGCTTTGGCATAGTCAATAAAGCAGAAATGTTTTTCTGGAACTCTCTTGCTTTTTCCATGATCCAGTGGATGTTGGCAATTTGATCTCTGGTTCCTCTGCCTTTTCTAAAACCAGCTTGAACATCTGGAAGTTCACAGTTCATGTGTTGCTGAAGCCTGGCTTGGAGAATTTTGAGCATTACTTTACTAGCTCGTGAGATGAGTGCAATTGTGTGGTAGTGTGAGTATTCTTCGGCATTGCCTTTCTTTGGGATTGGAATGAAAACTGACCTTTTCCAGTCCTGTGGCCACTGCTGAGTTTTCCAAATTTGCTGGCATATTGAGTGCAGCACTTTCACAGCATCATCTTTCAGGATTTGAAATAGCTCCACTGGAATTCCATCACCTCTACTAGCTTTGTTCGTAGTGATGCTTTCTAAGGCCCACTTGACTTCACATTCCAGGATGTCTGGCTCTAGATGAGTGATCACACCATTGTAATTACCTTGGTTGTGAAGATCTTTTCTTGCCACCTCTTCTTAATATCTTCTGCTTCTGTTAGGTCCATACCACTTCTGTCCTTTCCTGAGCCCATCTTTGCATGAAATGTTCCCTTGATATCTCTCATTTTCTTGAAGAGATCTCTGGTCTTTCCCATTCTGTTGTTTTCCTCTATTTCTTTGCACTGATTGCTGAGGAAGGCTTTCTTATCTCTTCTTGATATTCTTTGGAACTCTGCATTCAGATGCTTATATCTTTCCTTTTCTCCTTTGCTTTTCACTTCTCTTCTTTTCACAGCTATTTGTAAGGCCTCCCCAGACAGCCATTTTGCTTTTTTGCATTTCTTTTCCATGGGGATGGTCTTGATCCCTGTCTCCTGTACAATGTCATGAACCTCTGTCCATAGCTCATCAGGCACTCTGTCTATCAGATAGTCCCTTAAATCTATTTCTCACTTCCACTGTATAATCATAAGGGATTTGAGTTAGGTCATACCTGAATGATCTAGTCGTTTTCCCTACTTTCTTCAATTTAAGTCTGATTTTGGCAATAAGGAGTTCATGATCTGAGCCACAGTGAGCTTCCAGTCTTGTTTTTGCTGATTGTATAGAGCTTCTCCATCTTTGGCTGCAAAGAATATAATCAATCTGATTTCAGTGTTGACCATCTGGTGATGTTCATGTGTAGAGTCTTGTCTTGTGTTGTTGGAAGAGGGTGTTTGCTATGACCAGTGCGTTCTCTTGGCAAAAGTCTATTAGCCTTTGCCCTCCTTCATTCCGTAATCCAAGGCCAAATTTTCCTGTTACCCCAGGTATTCCTTGACTTCCTACTTTAGCATTCTAGTCCCCTATAATGAAAAGGACATCTTTTTTAGGTGTTAGTTCTAAAAGGTCTTATAGGTCTTCATAGAACCATTCAGCTTCAGCTTCTTCAGTGTTACTGGTTGGGGCATAGCCTTGGATTACCGTGATATTGAATGGCTTGCCTTGGAGACAAACAGAGATCATTCTGTCGTTTTTGAGACTGCATCCAAGTACTGCATTTCGGACTCTTTTGTTGACCATGATGGCTACTCCATTTCTTCTAAGGAATTCCTGCCCACAGTAGTAGATATAATGGTCATCTGAGTTAAATTCATCCATTCCAGTCCATTTTAGTTCACTGATCCTTAGAGTGTCAACGTTCACTCTTGCCATCTCCTGTTTGACCACTTCCAATTTGCCTTGATTCATGGACCTGACATTCCAGGTTCCTATGCAATATTGCTCTTTACAGCATTGGTTCTTGCTTCTATCACCAGTCACATCCACAACTGGGCATTGTTTTTGCTTTGGCTCCATCCCTTCATTCTTTCTGGAGTTATTTCTCCACTGATCTTCAGTAGCATATTGGGCACCTACCGACCTGGGGATTTCCTCTTTCAGTATCCTATCATTTTGCCTTTTCATACTGTTCATGGGGTTCTCAAGGCAAGAATACTGAAGTGGTTTGCCATTCCCTTCTCCAGTGGACCACATTCTGAGTATATACTTAATGTTTCCTGAATGAACACAGCTTGTAGCTTATGATTTGGTTTTAAATATGTGACAAGTGATAACTGGAAGTTTGGGATTGACATATACACACTACTATATATATAATAAATAATTTATGAGGACCTACTGTATAGCATGGGTAACTCTACTCAATACTCTGTAATAACCTATATGGGAAAGAATCTAAAAAAGAGTGGATTATATATATTTATAACAGTACACATTGCTCTACACATGAAACTAACAAAACATTGTAAATCAAACTAAACTTCGATAATTTTTTTTAAAAAATGCAACATATCATTGACAGAGGAATGGATAAAGAAGATGCAATACATATATACAGTGGAATATTACTCAGCCATAAAAAGAATTAATGCCATCTGTAGTAATGTGGATGGACCCAGAGAGTGTCATACTGAGTGAAATAAGTTAGAAAAAGACAAATATCATATGACACACTTATATGTGGAATCTAAAATATGACACAAGTCAACTTACCTAGAAAACAGAGACAGACTCACAGACACAGAGAACAGACTTGTGGTTGTTGAGGCAGAGTGGGGAGGGATGGATTGGGATTTGGGGATTAGCAGATGTGAGCTATTAGATATAGAATGGATAAAGAAGGTTCACTGTATAGCACAGGGAATTATATTCAATATCCTGTGATAAAGCATAATGAAAAAGAATATAAAAAAGAATATATATATATAACCGAATCACTTTGCTATATAGCAGAAAGTAACACAGCATTGTAAATCAGATATACTTTAAAAAATTCTCAACTCTGCTTATACCAAAAAATTGTGATATAATAAAGTATTGCTTGGCACAGAGTAGATGACCAATAAATATCTATTGAAAAACAGAATAAATGACCTATGTCTGTCCTTAAAAGTTCAGGTGAGAGCACAAAAGACAAAACTATTGGTCTGAAAAGCCAGCTAATTTAGAAAAAAGTTCCCCAGCAAGATCTATAGATAATTCTTTAATGAATACATAAGAAGTACTCAGTTTTAAAGTTGCTTTCTTCTTAAATATATTATTTTCCCCTCTGGTAACTGTAAGTTTGTTTTCTATGTCTGTGGGTTCATTTCTGTTTTGTATATAAGTAAAAAGCCCACTTATTCAAAATTTGTTTCTTTTCCCTGGTGGCTCAGACAGTAAAGAACCTGCTTGCAATACAGGAGACCAGGTTCGATCCCTGGGTCAGGAGGATCCCCTGAAGAAGGGAATGGCAACCCACTCCAGTATTCTTGCCTGTAGAATTCTGTGGACAGAGGCTACAGTCCATGGGATCATAAACAGTCAGACACGACTGAGTGACTAACACTTTCACTTTAACGAAAGAAGGTTTAAGCTACACAAAGTATCTTAATTTTTATGGATTCTGTTGTTTTAAAGAGCAAAGAGGATATGGAGTCACTTTTGTGCATTTCAGTTATGTAATTGTATTAGGCATAGAGGACAGAAAAGAGGAAGACAGCAGAATTGGAAGACTGCTTTTCCTTACTACACAAATAACCTCCTCCTTTCAAGTTCACCTTCTTTGGCTCTCTTGCAATGTGGCTGGGGGAAAGAAAAAGTACCGTATTTCATAACTGACAATTTATATGTGGAAAGACAATACATAAATTATGTTTTAATGAATGGGAAACTATTAAAAATGATGACAATACATATTCAGATGACAAAAATTACTTGAAAAGGTTTATTTTTTATGGTTAATCCCATTAAGAATAAATTAAGTTGAAGAAAAATATAAAATAAGATTTTCAGTGATAGGACTATATCAAATTTTTAAAAAGGCCACATCAAATTTACAAGTATATATACAATACATAATTATATGAATATTTGATATATAAATAATAGGGATATATAAGTGCTGCTGCTGCTGCGTCGCTTCAGTCATGTCTGACTCTCTGCGACCCCATAGACGGCAGCCCACCAGGCTCCCCCGTCCCTGGGATTCTCCAGGCAAGAACACTGGAGTGGGTTGCCATTTCCTTCTCCAATGCATAAAAGTGAAAAGTGAAAGTGAACTTGCTCAGTTGTGTCTGACTCTTCAAGACCCCATGGACTGCAGCCTACCAGGCTCCTCCATCCATGGGATTTTATATAAGTGAATATAATATAAATATATTAAAACATGTATAGTATAGATACAAAGTATATATATGTATACATATATATATATATTCATTGCAATTTTTATTTAAGAAACTGGGAGTAAAAAACCAAAGACTTCACGCAGTTTAAAGTTGTGTGAATCTGTTCCTGCATCTTGCAGCATTTTTATCATATGTGCTGGGAATGTCAAGTGAGTTACATAACAATTTGAGTAGAGTCCCTTGTAGCTTTACATCTAAACCACCTATCTAAAAAACTTCTCTGACACAACCTTGCCCTGTTATCTCAGTTCTCTGTCACTCATGCTGATCTGTTTTCTTATTTAACAGATGACATAGTGTTGGAGAGGATGTGGAGAGAAGGGGACCCTCCTCTACTGTGGGTGGGAATGTAAATTGGTACAGCCACTATGGAGGACAGTATGGAGGTTCCTCAAGAAACTAAAAATAAAACTACTACATGGCCCAACAATCCCACTCCTGGGCATATAGCCAGAGAAAACCATAATTTGAGAAGATATACGTACTCCAATGTTCACTGCAGCACTATTTACAACAGCCAAAACATGCAAATGTAAATGTCTATTCATGGAGGAATAGATAAAGATCTGGTACATATACACAATGGGATATTACTCAACCATTAAAAAGAACAAAATAATGCTACTTGTAGCCATACGAATGGACCTAGAGATTGTCCATACTAGGTGAATTAAGTCAGACAAAGAGACACAAATATTTTACGATATTTGGTGAAGTGTATTTCCAGATCTCTGGCTTTTTTTAAAACTAGGTAGTTTCTTTTCTTACTGTTGAGTTTTAAGAGTTCTTTGTATATTGTGAATAAGGTTCTTTATCAGAAGTGTCTTTTGCAAATATTTTCTCCCAGTCTATGGCTAGTCTCATTCTCTTGACTATTATTTTTTAGTACATATGGAGTTGCTTCATTCATTGCTAATAGTGTAAGAGTGTTTCACCTATGGATGCACCATAATTTAACCAGTCACTAAATGCCTTGTTGAACATTTAAATTGTTTGCAACCTTTTATAGTTACAATACTGTGAATCAATACTTAGGCATTTGTAAGGCTTTTGCCTTTGTTCTTCCCTCAGTCTGGATTGTCCCTCACCCTTCTCCCCACCAACAGACACTTATGTTCACTCCCTTACTTTAATAAGGTCTCTCCCGAAATGTTACCTCTTCTGAAAGGTCTTCTTTAGCCATTCTATCTAAAGTAGAATTGTCTTATTCCATCACTCTCTGTCCATACACAGTGGGATATATATATATCATATTTTACTGCATATTACATTATGATGTATTATGTCATGTTATATGCTTATGTTTGCAGCTCTAGATTCCCCTCTAGTGAATAAGTTGGATGAGAATGGAGACTATGTTTTATTTGCTGCTGTATCTCCAGTGCCTCAGACAATGCTTAGCACATAGAGATGCTTAGTAAATAGGTGAAAGAATGAACAAGCAAATGAATGAATGAATGTGTTGAGTAAACATAGAATTATGGGTCAAAGCTGTGTGCACTTTAAATTTCTATAACTGCCAGACCACTCTCCCTGGAGGTTGTATTTAGTCTTTTACCAGTAATACATGGGATATAACTGTACCATCACATGCTCACCAAACATATTGCATTATCAAACTTGCCAATTTGAAAGCTAAAAATTTCTTCTTATACTTTTCATTCACATTTTTCTTATCATGAGTAAAGATTAGCATTTTTTCACTTTTTAAAATTTTACACAATTTTAAAATTCACTTTTCAGTAAACTCTCCATATCCTTTTTGTTGTTGTTGTTGTTAAAAAATGGGGTTATTGGTCTTTGGCTTACTGATTTATGATCTCTTTTTATAAAAGAGATGAAATCTTTGTGATATTTACAGATTTTTCCCCCAGGTTCATTTAAAAACAACAACAACAAAAAACCAACTCGTTTGTGGTATGTTGTCATGTAGTACTGCTTTATTTTTATGAAGGCACATTGCTAGTTTTCCTCTTCTGGTTGTAGAGTTCGGTTGGTTACCCTGTGATCTCAGGTCTCTTATGAGCTCAAGAAAAATTTATTTTGCAGATTTTGTAGTTCTGTTGTTGCTGTAAGGATGAGAATGACATTTTTTCTAGCTTTCTACATTTAAGCAGAAGTTAGAAGACTATTAATTTTTACATATTAATTTTGTATCTAGTCATCAAGTTATAAGGATTTTCATTTGCTTTTCCTTGGTTTTTCAATTAAGTGATTATATCTACATAAATAAGCATGCACTCTTCTCATCCCTTTCTAGTTCTTATATATCTTCTTTTTTTTTTCTATGACAAGGTTAAAAGATAGCCGTGATAGTGGGTATCTTTATGTTATTATTATCTTTAATGGAATTATTCCTATCATAGATAATAAATTTTATTAAATGTATTGTGCTCTCCATTGGAATAATCAAGTGATCTTTCTCTTCAGTTGTTCATGCATTCAGCAAATTGGTGAGACACATATAATGTGTCTATGTTCTAAGGTTTGGGGATACAATACTGAGGAAAGGAAGTGGAAAAGAATCTTGTTGTCATGGAGTTTATATCTCTAGAGGTTAAAGACAGATGGTAAATAAATAAAACATGTTATGTCAGATGATAATATATGCTATAGGGGAAGCAAAGTATATACCTATAAGGAATGTATATTTGTGTGTGTGGGGGGGGTGGTTTGCAACTTTTAAAAGTATGACCAGGGAGAGTGGGAGGGAGGTCCAAATGGGAGGGGATATATAGCTGATTCACATTGCTGTACAGCAGAAACTAACAACATTGTAAAGCAATTATACCCCAAATAAAAAAGTATGACCTGATGATATTTGACTGAAATTCTAAGGGAAATACGCTTTGGAAATATCTTGAAGGAGCACTGCACAAGCAAATACAAAGGTCCTGGTGTGGGAGCACGCCTGGTGTGGTCTAGGAACAGAAAGAGGACCCCTACGGGCAGAGGAAGAGAAACACAGGTCGGTGATATGAGTAGGAAGATAGTCAGAGAGGTGACGGAGGGCCAGATCATGCATGGTCTCACAGGCCACTGTGGACACGTTAGCTTGCACTCCATGTGAGATAGGAAATCATTTGGAGGGATTCTAAGCAGAGAAGTGATGTAATCTAACTTTATTTTTAAAGGATAACTCTGAAAACTATTGAGTAGACTGTATAAGAAGCTATTTAACAGTCCAAGCAAGGTTAGGATGGCTTGGACCATGCCGTAGCAGGGAGATCATAAGATGTTACATGATATTGGACACATTTTTAAGGAACAGGATTTGTTGGCAGACTGGACGTGGATGTGAGGAGACTAAGGACGACACTCACGTTTAAATCTGTACACGAATGGGCTCCCCAGGTGGCACTAGTGGTAGCCTGCCTGCAGATGCAGGAGACGCTATCAGACACGGGTTTGATCCCTGAGTTGAGAAGGTCCTCTGGAGGAGGGCATGGAAACCCGCTCCAATATTCTTGTCCATGGAGAACCCCATGGACAGAGGAACCTGGTGGGCTATAGTCCATAGGGTCACAAAGAGTCAGACATGACTGAAGCAGGTTAGCACCCACGTACAAATGAAGCATCCATTAACTGGGACCTGAAAGCCTAGGAGAGCACTCTTTGGGCTCATTTGAAGTTAAGTGATGAGAGGATGATTTTGCACCTTCCAAATTTGAGATGTCTGGTAGATATCCAAGTGAAGATGTCAAGGAGGAACCTGTGTACAGAATTCAGGGGAGGGCTCCAGGCTGCATATATAACTTTGAGCTCACTTCAGTTGTGTCCGACTCTGTGCGACCCCATAGATGGCAGCCCACCAGGCTCCCCCGTCCCTGGGATTCTCCAGGCAAGAACACTGGAGTGGCTTGCCATTTCCTTCTCCAATGCATGAAAGTGAAAAGTGAAATTGAAGTTGCTCAGTCGTGTCCACCTCTTCCCGACCCCATGGACTGCAGCCCACCAGGCTCCTCCGTCCGTGGGATTTTCCAGGCAAGAGTACTGGAGTGGGGTGCCATTGCCTTCTCCGTCTATTAATGAATAACTAATACTTAAGCCATGAAACTGGAGGAGATAAATAAGAGAATGAGTGCAAACAAAACAGAGAAGAAACTAAAGCTCAAGCTATGGGTCTAATATTTAAAGATCAGGTAGATTGGGTGGAATCAGCAAAGGAGACTGAGAAGGAGCGGCTAGGGAGGAAGGAGGAGCCAATAAGGTGAACCACTGGGAAGAATATTTAAAGCAGAGGCAGTGCGACTTCCCTGGTGGGCCAGTGGCTACGACTCTAAGCTCCCAATGCAGGGGGCTTGGTTCAATCCCTGGTCAGGGAACTAGATCCCACATGCCACAACAGAGATCAAAGCTCCTGAGTGCCCCAACTAAAACCTAGTTCAGCCAAATAAACAAAGAAATATTAAAAAAAAAAGACAAAGGAGGAGGGAGTAATGAACCCTGCTCAGGGCTGCTGATAGGTCAAATAAGATGAGGAGGGCTGAGAAATGACGACAGGGTTTGACGATGTGAAACTCATTGACGAGCTCGAGAAGAGCAATCTTGGTAGAAGGTGGGACTGAACTAAGTGGTTCAGGAGCGAATGGGAAGACAGTAATTACAGACAACTAACATAGATGACTCTTTAAATTGCGATAAAGTGGAATAGAGAAATGTGACAGTAACTGGTGAGAAGTTGTGAGGTTAAAAGATGAGAGAAATGACAGTACGTTCATATACTGATAAGAATGATCTACAGGCCATTTAATGCAGATGGAGAGGGAGGGGAGAACTGTTGGAGGTAATGGCTTTGAGAAAATGAGAATGGATGAGACATAGTACACAGGTGGACAGGTTGGCCTAGGCTAGGAGCGTAACACTCAATCCTCAGTAAAAGGAGAGAATGTATATTGAGCAGAGATGTCAGTGAATGAGTAGACGTGATGATATTTCACTGAAGTATTCTTTCGATTTTTTAAAAAATGAAATAAGAAATAGGGTCATCAATTGAGAGTGAGGATGGACAAGAAACGTGTTGGAGGTTTGGGTAAAGGGGACAAAATGTGGCATAATTGTCTAGGAGAAGGGAAGAGAGAATGAACTCAGGGAATATAGTGATCAGAGTTAGCATTAAGGGCCCACTTGAGGTTAGTGATCATGAATTTAAAACGAGGCCAACCACTTGGCTGTATATTTTTCTGCAGTGACATTCTGTGGTAAAGATACAAATAAGAAGTAGGCAGAGAGTTCAGTGATTAATGTAATGGTTTTATCAGGCAAGTACGCAGAAGACAGAGAGGTAAGGGATGGATCACAGACTTAAGTTGCTCTCATTAAGTTTCCAGAAATGTCAACCTTAACTTTGATCCTGAGTGTCAGCATTTCCTGCTCTTGCTTTCAACTTGATGCTGGTAGATTTCTTCCCGAAACTAACATCTCCACATTGTTAAGCTTTAAGTCTCACAGGAGAATTCTTACACTTTTACCTGTGTCCCCAATTTATTATCTTTTTTCCTTTGTTTTTAAGCAGCTTAAAGTCTGTGATCCATCTTTTACATCTTTATATAGGTTGGGTAATTTCATAGGTGAATGGATGGGAGGATTATTCCAACTATTTTGAGAAAGGGGCAGAGATTTCCAGGAATTGGATCGCTGCTCACTTTTTGGCCTTTTATGATTGGCCTCAGAAATGTCACAGCGCCTGTGAGTGTGTTATTTAGCATGCTGATGTATTACGTATGAGGGTATAATGAGCGTATAATGAGGCTCAGGTCTAGTGGAATACACACACCATTTTGAATTATGGCTTTCTCAGGGTATGTGCCCAGTTGTGGGATTGGTGGGTCATATGGTAGTTCTATCTTTAGTTTTTTACACTTAATCTTAGCCAAAAGGCTGAGAAGTGATTTTTTTTTTTAGTTTTTAAAGGAACCTCCATACTTTAATTCATAGTGATTGTGAATTACATTCACAACAATTTACATTCCCAGTAACAGTGTGAGAGGGTTCCCTTTTCTCCACACGTTCTCCAGCATTTATTGTTTGCAGATTTTTTGATAATGGCCATTCTGACTGGTGTGAAGTGATACATCTTTGTAGTTTTGATTTGCATTTCTCTAATAATGAGCAATGTTGAGCATCTTTTCATGTCTTCACTGGCTATCTGTATGTCTTTTTTAGAGAAATGTCTATTTAGGCCCTCCACCTAATTTTTGAGTGGCTTGTTGCTGGTATGTTTTGATATTGAGCTGCATGAGCTGCTTGTATACTTTGGAGAGTAGTTCTTTGTCAGCTGCTTTGTTTACTACAGCACTGTTTACAATAGCCAGGACACGGAAGTAACCTAGGTGTCCACTGACAGATGAATGGATAAAGAAGATGTGGCGCACATGCACAATGGGATATTATTTAGCTGTGAAAAGGAATGCAGCTGGGCCATTTGTAGTGATGCAGATGGATCCAGAGTCTGGCATAAAGAGTGAGGAAGTCAGAAAGAGAAAACCAAACATCCTATATTAACACATACGTATGGAATCTAGAAAGATGGTGTAGATTTGCTGTTTGGAGAGGAGGAACAGAGATGCAAATGTGTGGACACAGTGGGGGAAGGGGAGGGTGAGACGACCTGGGCGAGTAGGACTGACTTATACACAGCACCATGTCTCAAACAGCCAGCCAGTGGGAAGCTGCTGTGTAGCACAGGGAACGCAGCCCAGTGCTCCGTGATGACCTAGAGGGCTGGGATGTGGAGGATGGCAGGGACATTCAAGAGAGAGGGGATGTATGTGTACATATACCTGGTTCACTTCATTATACAGCAGCTACTAACACAATATTGCAATGCAATTATTCTCCAATTTAAAAAATAAATAAATACTGTTCTAGTGGAAGTTGACTTGTCTGCCATCGTGAAACTAGTTGATCCTGACCAGTTCTCGTCGTGTCCTCAACGGCTATGTCATTCTTTCAAAGGTTGTGCCCTGCCCCCTTCTTGTCTCTTTCTCTGTATTTATTATGTGAAGCAAAGTGGAGGGGCAGAAGATAGTGGGATTTTTGAAACTGAGTTTCTGAAGGCAGTGCAGTTTTCACTACTGAAAGGTCTAGGTTTAATGACAGGAATGAGTAGGTAAGATAAGATGAGAGACAAGGAGAGGAAGTTAAGAAAATGAGAGACGAAAATGCTCGAAGATCATTATGTGTGGTAACAATGAACCAGGAGCTGAAAGCGTCAAGGGATGAAGAGGAGAGACATGGAGACAGATGACTGTAAACCATAAGAGAATACAGTCTCATTACTTGAGATTTATAGGTAGGGTTTTAGCCTGCAAAAAGTAGCAGTAAGGTCAGGGTTACTTGTCATACCTTTAGGCTCAAAGGTCCCAAGGCTATGGAGGAGAAGACTGCCAACACTTGAGAACACAGCAGAGAAGGTGATGTCTTGGGAAGACAGCCAGGTTTTAGTTAGCACAAGCAATAAAAAGAATACTGGGAGAAAAGGTGGAGGGTGCTGCTTTTCTGACTGTGGGTTTCTGAGGACTCAATGAAAGATTTCAGGGTTTGAAGAGAACTAGGATTGGGGACAAATGGATATACAGAAAACCTTTTGGGAAGACAGTCTTGGGAGATGAGGATTTTTTGTCATCACTGCTCTGAACAGTGACAACAGACATAATGAGATTCCTCCTGAGAGTCTACAGATAGTGGGGGTAAAGCTGCAAGACTGGGCCAATGCAAGGGTTTTTGCTTGGAGCTCACAGAGACTGGCTCCCCTCTCTATGCAGGCCAGCTTTGATGTGGAGGCAGAAATGAAGGGACATTATACAACACCTGGCTCTCTGGATGAATAGGGGGAGCCCTGGGGTCCATCTGTACTCTTACAGTGGGTCTGAGGGAAGGCCATGCTCATCCCAGTTGCAGTTATATTAATAGATCTCCTAATAGGGGCTGTCTTCACACTCCTGTTAGAAACCTCAGTTGGTCATGGCATGGTGTTCTTTTAATAGTTTACTTGATTCTGCTTATTCAAGATTTTGTAGTATTGTTTGAAAGTGAAATTGGTCTATAATTACTTATCTCTTTTAGTGCTTTGTTAAATTTTTGGATTAAGTCTTATACTGGTTTCACAAAAATAACTGGATGCTTCCTTTTTTCCTGTAACCTTGAAAAGTTTAAATAGCATTAGAGCTATATATTTCTTAAAAGTTTGGTAGAATTCATTTGTGAATACTTTTTATAGGATTGAAATGTTACTATTGCTTTTTATTATACTGAATATTTGAAAAGAGAATCCATATTTTATCTCTTTAGCCTTGGCATGTAGCTGAGTGCCTGAAACAAACTATACAAATTATGATTATTTCAAGAAGAAAAGTGTAAGTTAAAATACGTTAACATGAAGATTTTTACTAGCTTTCCCTCTCCATTTTCAAGACTCCCACTTTAATTTAGCCTCTATTAGCTGATCTATTATACTACTCTCTTAACTGCTCTCTCTGGCTTCTCTCTTTCTTGCCCCCAGTATCCATCTAAGATTCTACTCCTGGGTTAATCTTCCTAAAGGGCTGTTTTATTCATTTGCTGCTGCTGCTGCTGCTAAGTCGCTTCAGTTGTGTCCGACTCTGTGCGACCCCATAGATGGCAGCCCACCAGGTTCCGCCATTGCTGGGATTCTCCAGGCAAGAACACTGGAGTGGGTTGCCATTTCCTTCTCCAACACAGGAAAGTGAAGAGTGAAAGTGAAGTCTCTCAGTCGTGTCTGACTCTTCGCGACCCCATGGACTGCAGCCCATCAGGCTCCTCCGTCCATGGGATTTTCCAGGCAAGAGTACTGGAGTGGGTTGCCATTGCCTTCTTCATTATTCATTTGACCCTTGCATAAAAACTTAATTTTTTAAAATTTTATTGAAGTATAGTTGATTTACAGTGTTGTGTTAATTTCTGGTGTACAGCAAAATGATTCACTTATATATATATATATTTTCCATATTCTTTTCCATTATGGTTTATACAGTACTCTTGCCTGGAAAATCCCATGGACGGAGGAGCCTGGTGGGCTACAGTCCATGGGGTCACGAAGAGTCGGACACGACTGAGTGACTTCACTTTGACTTTTCACTTTCATGCATTGGAGAAGGAAATAGCCACCCACTCCAGTGTTCTTGCCTGGAGAAGCCCAGGGACGGTGGAGCCCAGTGGGCTGCCGTCCATGGGGTCACACAGAGTCGGACACGACTGAAGTGACTTAGCAGTAGCAGCAGTGAATATAGTGCCCTGTGCTATATGGTAGGACCTTGTTTGCCCATTCTTTGTATAATAATTTGTATCTACTAACCTCAGCCTCCCACCTCCCTTTCCCCTCGGCAACCATAAGTCTGTTTTCTATGTCTATGAGTCTGTTTCTGTTTTGTAGATAAGTTCATTTGTGTCATATTTTAAATTTTAAATTAAGTGATATTATATGGTATTTGTTTTTCTCTGCCTGACTCACTTAGTATGATAATCTCCAGGTCCATCCAACCTTTGCATTAAAAACTTTGAGAAACTTCCCAGTGACTAAAACACAAGTCCAAACCTTTCACTGCTCTCTACCTCAATCCATCTCCCATTTCTCTTTCGTCATTTTCCCATAGACACAGTATGTTTAGGTAAGCTGGGCTCCTTGCCATTTCACAAACAATTTTTGTCTTTTTATTTCTGTTCTTTGTTCCTGCTGTTCCACTGCTTATTTATTTATGTTCTAAGAAGATTCATACACCTTCATTATTGTGCCTGTTGCCTGGCTGCTTGTTCACGTCAGACTCCCTGTGGCCCCATGGACATAGCCCATCAGGCTCCTCTGTCCATGGAATTTTCCAGGCAAGAATACTGGAGTGGGTTGCCATTTCCTACTCCAGGGGATCTTCTCAACACAGACTGAATATGTGTTTCCTGCATCTCCTGTACTGGCAGGTGGATTCTTTAACACGGAGCCACCTGAGAAGCCTCCACTCATCATTTAGACTTTTTTTTTTCTATTCCCCTGTCCTTGGGTGTGTGTGTGTGTGTGTGTGTGTGTGTGTGTGCGTGCATGTGCGCACTTAGTTCTCAATTGCTTCCAACTCTTTGTGGCCCCATAGAATGTTGACCACCAGGCATGGGATTTTCCAGGCAGGAATACTGGAGTGGGTTACCATTTTCTGCACCAGGGGATCTTCCTGACCCAATGGGACAAAGAATTAAGCTCATTCCTCAAGCTCAACTCTTCCATGAATCTACTCATGAAGACAGAGTTATCTCTCATAGTTATTTGAAAAAAATCATGTCGGAGTATCTTGCATCCTCTAGCAAAATGAAAACTTCTTGAAGGTAGTAAGAATCCTAACTTAGAGATCTTTACAACACTTACAGCATTTATTCAATAATAAATTTTTGAATGGGTGAGTGAATAGATCTAAAAACTGATAATGATTTACTCTAACAATTTAAGGTAAATTCTGAACATTCTCACTTAGTATGGATTTGACATGCTATGGAATTTAGCATCATGTTTTGATTAATACATGAACATTTGGATGAAATATATGTTTTACACTTCTGTAAGTATGATATATATCACAATTACAAAAATTCATGAGCTTGCAGGAAATAAAGGCAGTCATAGGCCTAATTTCAAATATGTTTTCCTTGAAAAAAATCATAGCTTAATACTTAATGGACTTTAAGAGGCATATTTTAAAGTATTATTAGACCTATTATTTAAATAGAATCTAGTTACTTACCCTATTTTATGTTATTATGTTATCTAGCTAGAGTATGGATAACTTATTGTTTAAATCACTGGTTTTCATCTTGAGAATGACAAATGCCTACCAAAAATGTCTTCCAGAGTGGCTTTCTCAAGGTGTCAAATAGGAGCGGGAGGAAATATTACACTGATGATTTTCAGGTAATATTTGAACAAGCCAGGCTGTTATTAGCATGTAAACATAATATTATGGCTTTCCAGTGTACCTAGACATTTGCTTCTGAGAGACCACTGCCATCTCTTTTACGTTATCAGTGAGGTATTTTTTTTAAATGCAGAGGTTCTCCCCAAGGAGCCCGGCAGTGGGCACTCCAGCCTGTTGGCACTGCACCAGAATACAAGCCTCCAGAACACCTGGCTTTGGAGGCCATCAGGGTTTGTGTTCAGGAGAGCCACAGGGCTGCAGGAGACAGAGACTCTGCTCTTAAGGGGCTCCTGCAGAATCTCCCAAGCTCTGAGACCTAAGGCAGAGGCACTAATTAGAAAAGATCCTGGGTCAGACTCCCCTGCTGATCTTGCACAGTGGCAGCCATTTTGGGGAGTTCACTATACCTTGAGGACACTGGTGCAGGCAACCTGAATTCAATAAAATTGTAGGATACAAATTAATATGCAAATATGCTGCATTTCTACACACTAACAATGAGGTATCAGAGAAATTAAGAAAACAATTCCATTTACAATTTTGCATCAAAATGAATAAATCTGACCAAGGAGGTGAGAGACCTGTACATGGAAAACCTTGGTGGTGGTTTAGTCACTAAGTCGTGTCTGACTCTTGCAACCCTATGGACTGTAGCCTGCCAGGCTCCTCTGTCCGTGGGATTCTCCAGAGGAGCTTCACTGATTGTTCAGACGGTAAAGAGTCTGTCTGCAACATGGGAAACCTGGGTTCAACCCCTGGGTTGGGAAGATCCCCTGGAGAAGGAAATGGCAATCCACTCCAGTATTCTTGCCTGGAAAATGCCATGGATGGAGGAGCCTGGCAGGCTACAGCCCATGGGTTGTTTCTTGAAGTGGGGAAATCTTAAGACATTAATAGAAAAATTACAAATGATCAAACAAATGGAAAGATATACTGTGCTCATGGACTGGGAGAATTAATAATGTTAACATGACCATATAGACAAGGCATTCTATAGGTTCAATACAAACCCCATCAAAATACTAATGACATTTTTCATAGAATTAGAACAAACAATTTTAAAATTTGCATGGAAACACAATAGATGCTGAATAGCCAAAAAAATCTTGAGGAAGAAGAACATAGTTAGAGATATCACACTCTCTGGTTCAAAACTATACTACAAAGCTACCATTATTAAAACAGTATGGTACTGACACAGAAACAGACACATAGATCAATGGAACAGAATAGAAAGCCTAGAAATAAACACATGTTTATATGGTCAATTAATCTATGTCAAAAGAAGCAAGAATATATGGTTTCTTCAAAAAACTGTGTTGGGAAAACTGGAAAGCTACCTGTAAAAGAGTCAAACTGTATTACTTTCTCACACCAAGGGCAAAAATAAATTCAAGATGTATTTAAAACCTAGGTGTAAGACCTGAAATCTTAAAACTCCTAGAAGAAAGCATAGGCAGTTCTCTCTTTGACAATGATTATAGTAGTTTTTTTTTTTTTTTTTTGATATGTCTTCTCTGGCAAGGGAAACAAAAGCAAAAATAAACAAATGGGGCTACATCAAACTAAAAAGCTTTTGCATGCCAAGGAAACTCTTAACAAAATTAAAAGGTAGCCTACTGAATGGGAGAAGATATTTGCAAATGACATATCTGATAATATTCAAAATATAAAAAGAACTCTTGCAATTTAACATAAAAAACAGCCCCATTAAAAAATGATCAGAGGACCTGAATAACCTTTTGCCAAAGAAGACACACAAATAACTAACAGACACATGAAAAGATGCTCAACATAACTAATCGTCAAGGAAATGCAAACCAAAACCACTGTGAGATACCACCTCACACCAATTAGAATGGTTATTATCAGAAAGAAAACAAATAAGTCCTAAGAATGTGGAGAGAAAGGAATTTTCATGCATTCTTGGTAGGAATGTAAACTGTTAAAACGTTATGCAAAATAGTATGGAGGTTCCTCAAAAATGAAAACTACCGTATGGAATTCAGCAATTCTACTTTTGAGTATTTTTCTAAAGAAAACAAAAACAAGGATTTGAATGGATATATGCACCCCTGTGTTCAGTGCACCATTATTTACAATAGCCAAGATATGGAAGTAACCTAAGTGTCCACTGATTAAATAAATGGATAAAGAAAATGTGACACAAATATACAATGGAATATTGCTCAGCTATAGAAAATAATGAAATCTTACCATTTGCAGCAACATGGACAAACCTAGAGGATATTTTGCTATGTGAGATAAGTCAGAAGGGGAAAGACAAATACCATTTTATTTCACCTGTATGTATAATCTAAAAACAAAATAAATGAACAAACATAAAAAAGCAGAAACAGACTCACAGATACAGAGAACAAACAGGTGTTTGCCAGAGGTAAGGGGGTTGAGGGAATGAGTGAAATGGATGAAGGAGATTAGAACGCACAGACTTCCAGTTACAAAATAAATGAGTCACATGGATAAAATATGTAGCATGGGGAATATAACCAGTAGCACTGTAATATCTCTGCATGGTAGCAGATGGTAAGTAGACATGTGGTGTTGAGCATTTTTGAATGCAGAGAAATATCAAGCCACTCTGCTGTGCACCTGGATCTACACAGTGTTCTGGGTCAACTACACTTCAAAACAAGACAAAACAGGAACAAAGGAAAAGCAAAACCACGGACTCAGCTGCCTAGAGACATGCGTGGGAGGACACATACTAAGCTGTCAATAGTACTACTCCTCAAGAAAGTATCTGTGTGTGGAAGGCACTTTGACTCTTGACCATCTACATTTTCCTTCCTAGAGCATTTGGGGAAAGGATGCTATCTAAGTATGAATGGGTGTGTGTGGAGGCTCAAGTTAAAAGTTAAGACCAGATATGGAGTAGTAAGGAATGTGACATCTTGGTTGAAAAAAGAATTCATTTGTGTCCCTTTTGGAATAGCAATAGAGCATATATTGCTGGAGTTACTAGGTAATTTTATAGAGGGGCACACAAGGATTCTTCCCATACTTCTTGCTTTCTAGGAGGAGAGAATTCTTGCAGTCTTTGCAGCTCAGATGGTATAAAATTCAGTATATATAGCAAATATATCTAATAATTAGAAATAAAAGGAACTTCCCTGGTGTTCCATTGATTAAGACTCTATGCTTCCCATGCAGAGGATGTGGGTTGAATCCCTGGTCGGGGAGCTAAGATTCCCACATGGCTCATGGCCAAAAAACCAAAGCATAAAGCAGAAATAATACTGTAACAAATTTAATGAAGACTTTCAAAATGGTCCACACCAAAAAAAATCTTAAAGAAGAAATATTTCAAAACACTAAAAAATTTTTTCTTTAGACACATCAGTGTGAACGAACTTTCCTCTCTTCTCCCCTCCTTCCTTTCTCTCTCCCCCTCCCTTTTCCTCTCACTTCCTCCTTCCTATGTTCAAACGAAACAGTTGATCAGAGGATTTACTTCAGTTTAGTTCAGTTCAGTTGCTCAGTTGTGTCCGACTCTTTGGGACCCCCTGAATTGCAGCACAACAGGCCTCCTTGTCCATC
Organism: Ovis canadensis; assembly: GCF_042477335.2. Taxonomy (NCBI): domain Eukaryota; kingdom Metazoa; phylum Chordata; class Mammalia; order Artiodactyla; family Bovidae; genus Ovis; species Ovis canadensis. The sequence goes on along the minus strand of NC_091261.1, from coordinate 21,905,697 downwards.
ACCAACTCCCGGAGTTCATTCAAACTCATGTCTATGGAGTCGGTGATGCCATCCAGCCATCTAATCATCTGTCGTCCCCGTCTCCTCCTGCCCCCAATCCCTGCCAGCATCAGAGTCTTTTCCAATGAGTCAACTCTTTGCATGAGGTGGCCAAAGTACTGGAGTTTCAGCTTTAGCATCCTTTCTTCCAAAGAAATCCCAGGGCTGATCTCCTTCGGAATGGACTGGTTGGATCTCTTTGCAGTCCAAGGGACTCTCAAGAGTCTTCTCCAACACCACAGTTCAAAAGCATCAATTCTTCAGTGCTCAGCTTTCTTCACAGTCCAACTCTCACATCCATACATGACTACTGGAAAAACCATAGCCTTGACTAGACGGACCTTTGTTGGCAAAGTAATGTCTCTGCTTTTCAATATGCTATCTAGGTTGGTCATAATTTTCCTTCCAAGGAGTAAGCATCTTTTAATTTCATGGCTGCAGTCACCATCTGCAGTGATTTTGGAGCCCCAAAAAATGAAGTCTGATCAGAGGACTAGATTGAAGTAAAGGTTAGATTAGAGCAGCCTACATTCTATAAAACATCTTTTAGTGATCTAATTTTCTTCAAAGAGACTTGAATGTAATAGAAAACAAGTGAAGATAATAGAGAACACAATGCAAAATAAACTCTGCAGACAGGAGTTTTCTTTTTCAGCAAAAGCTGAAAGCAAAAGCTGTCGGCGAGTTCTCAGCCTGACAGCGCAGGATAAATCAGTCTTCTGGTCTGGAGCCTTTCACTCTTCACCTGCATTAGTCGAAGACCTTTTGTCCTAGCAGGAAAGGCAGGCAAAGTCTCCAAATCTCATGGGGGTAACATGCTCAGGAACATGGGTTTTTAAAACGGAAAACATGCAAGGAAGCTTGAAAAGCATTTTATAATAGGCCTTAAGAGCACTGAAAGAACTCAGTTCACAGTGAATTTCAAGACAATCAGATTTCATCTGGATAAGCCTTTTCAATGCTCCAAATTGGAAATTTCTATTACCTTCCTTACAGATCACTGAAAATAAGTGCCTGGCCCATGCTCTACCCAAGGTACAGTCACTCTCTTTTCAAGCTCAAAACAGATATTGATTTTCGTTTCAAACTCTAATGCCAAAATTAGCAGTGTCAGGTTGAATTAGAGGTAGATGGTTTAGAGAGTTCAACAGTGAGCAAGCAGCATGACCAGACTGCCTTTTCTGGGTTATATTGTTGTTTTTTTTTCTTTTCATGTCTTAAAGACAACAAAACATGGGATATAAGACGCCCTTCAGTTTTACGGTACCCAAAGAAATACCTAGTCCAATTTCACTCATGTATCTTTAGCCCATCAGTTTCCTTCAAGTGTCAGTGCAGGGGTCATAAATACATCTTCTTTGAGGATGATTATAGTTTGATTTCCTTCTGCTGGGCATTTTGCCTCTCGCTTAGCTTTGGAAAAATCAAGATTTGTCTAGCAGTTTAAATTGACAGAGCATTTCATCTGCATTGTCCCGTAAAGGGGGTGGCGGCTCAGTTATTGAATTGGCCCATCAGTGGAGTGTGCATCCTTCATATCTGGGATTGATTGAAAGGAAAGGACTACAAATTGCAGTGTGAGAGCCTCCCTCACATGGAACCGTTCATCAAAGGAGCAGACCGAGCTTTGTAATGGGGGCATTTAGAGCATCCATTTACTATGAGGAGCAGGTGCCTGCAAACCCAAGTCACCCAGACTTGATTTATCAATAAGGAAGAGTGGCGTATTGATAAGAGTGGCTTATTTATCAATAAGGAAGAGTGTTGCCAGCATGGCTTTGAGGGGAGCAAAGAGGGGAAAGGAATGAGTATGGATATCCTTGATAATCCTCTAAAATACTTCTATGTCTGTATGATTAATAACATATCTGGTTGCTGCCTCTCTGTACCTCGAATGAAGGCAGCTTTTTCTAGATTGCTGCCATGAAGAGTGGGTGTTTGGTGTGTTTGTGTGTGTGTGTGAGAGAGAGAGCAAGTGAGAGATGGAGGGGGAGTAGAGGGGAGGCAGAGGAGAGAAATGAAAAGTGAATAGGTAACCAAGTGCAGAGGTAGAAACTAGAGTTTCCTCAGTTTGCATCTGATGGAGTAAATGCCTATTAAACCACCCAAGCTGTCTTCTTGCAGACATTCTAGTCCCACAAAGGGTGGAGACCAGTTACTGAATTACTCCCTGAGCTTCGTGTGGAGACCCAGTAACTATCTCTGATGGGCAGGTGGCGGGCTCTCAGTGCTCCCACGCTGTGAATGCCTCACTCATCAACCACTGGAGTATGCTATCATCTGCTCACTGGTCTGTATATGAGCTCTTTGATGGCAGGATTTGCATTTTATTCATATTCTGTTTCCAGGGTCTAGAGAATGCCTGGCTTATGGTTTGCATGTTCAAGTTTGATGAATGACTGGCCAGTGGCCTACTCCCTGTGGGGAAGTTTTAGAGGTGAAGATGGGGAGTGATCCCCCAATCCTATAATATTTTAGGAGTAAAATATTAAGAAGAAAGTGGAGAGAGGTTCCCTTTCATCATCAATAGATCAAGAACCAGAGAGCAGGGACTTCCTTGGCAGTTCAGTGGTTAAGACTCTGAGCTCCCAATGCAAGGGACACAGGTTCTATCCCTGGTAAGGGAACTAACATTCTATATGCTGTGCAGTGTGAAAATAAAAACAAAACAAAACAGAGAGAAAACAATGCTGAACATTAACACCCAGATACCTGGTATGGGTGTTGGACTATCACCGATTTTGATCAAGCTCCTGCCATATTAAGTTGGGGATATTAGATGAAGGATCTGAGACAGATGCAGGCAGAAACTGGTGGACCACAATGAGGCAAGAGCCTAGAGAAAAAAGGGCATGGGGCACTCTGAGTGGACTGAGAGAAAGCGGAAATTTGTTGGAAAAAAACCAATGCTTCCTGGATGCAGAAGGGGGAAAAGACATGCAGGCAGGCAAGAAGAGCACCCAGGTCATGAAACCGGGACCAGCCATGAGTGTCAAGGGGGTGCTAACCTCCCGTGGTTGGCCTTGCCCACGTTCTCTGTTGGTTGCAGTAAACAAAGCGTGGCTAGGAAATCGGGAGAGGAAATGAAGAACGCCTTTTTCTTCTTGCTTTAGCTAGTAAGTAAAATTTAACTAAAGTCTGAAATACAGCTCATAGTTTAGTATTAACTATAGTGGTTTAGTTGCTCAGTTGTATCCGACTCTTTGCGTCCCCATGGACTGAAGCCTGCCAGGCTCCTCTCCCCATGGGATTTCCCAGGCAAGAATGCTAGAGTGGGTTACCATTTCCTACTCCAGGGGATCTTCCTTACCCAGGGATCAAAACCCAGGTCTTCTGCATAGGCAGGCAGATTCTTTACCAACTGAGCCACCATTAACTATAGTCATGCTTAATACTCCATGGATGGAAGTCCATGTAAATGAGAGCTGATAGGAACAATCTCTGTGCTCTTGAGACCCCAGGTCTTCTGGTACAAAATGTAGTTCCCCTCTACCCACCTGACCTTAACTCATGCTGTACCAGTGTTTTCAATAATCTCTGGAACAACATGGTCACGTGTCAATAGTATGAAGTCCCTAAGGGTTATTATTCAAATGTTTATCTAGAGATGGTGATAGGCTTTTAAAAAGGCATTTTATTTTTGCTCTTGCCTTTAGCACTGGCCTCCAGCACTCCCACTGAAAGACAAGGCCCTGTTATTCACAAGGTATTTCTCTAAATGTGTTTTGTCTAAGGAATGCTACAACAGGAAAACCTATTTGCAAAGAGATGCTTTGCTTTCTCTGTTGTCATTGGGAAGCACAGCTAGTTTACTCTGTCTAAACACCCAGCTCAGCGATTGATGTTAGAGAAAGAAGCTCAGTCTCCTAGAGTGAGTGGAGTTTATAGACTAGCCTTCAGCTTGTAGATCCTCTGTACCAGCCCTAGGGGAGGATAGATTTTATAAATAAAATATTTGTGAACAGCAGTAGTCACAGCATTATTACAAACTTAAAAAAAAAAAGATATCAAAGGGCACGGTTACATGAAACCAGCAACAAGCCAGTATTTGCTTCTCTGAACTATGCAGGGCTGTACCACCATGCAGGACTTGTTAGTATGCTCGAAAAATGATGGAAAGTTGTGTTAAAAAGGGGGATGTTAAAAATGTCACAAATTCCAAGTATACTGGTGACAATTTTCCAATTGCCTTAACAATATGCCGTTAGCTATTTTTATTTCGGAAGCAATTATGCTGTTTGATAGTGAACTCTAACTTGAGAAATCAGTCATGATTTTCCCTTTCATTTGATCCTGTGGCAAATATTAGAACACAATGAAATAATGGTTTACGAGTATTTTCCAGATAATTTTAGTTTTAACGAAAAATACTACTTTCAGGTGATTTTTATTTGTTGTTGTTGGGTTGTTTTATCTTTCCCTCCCCCACTGAGATCAAAGTATATTTACAGAATGCTAGAGGGGACCATTCCTCGCTTCCCCAATTTCATAGGTTGGTGTGGTTTCTGCCCCCTTCCAGGCATAACTGAGATACACATATTAAGGTTCTGCACACAGGTCCAAAAGTAGCTCAAAGAATGATCCAGACCTAAGTCCAGCCTATCCCAGGAGCTAGATTATTTCTGGAAGCTTCAATTCAAATAGACTTTTGGTCTTCTTAAAGCAAATGTATATCTCCCGGTTCAACATATTATAGTTTACTGAAATTCACCCCTCATGTTTACAAAGAGTCAGACGCTGATTTTGTTTAGCAAAGGCATCAGTCAGGTTATCAGATGTCTACTAATTTTCTCATGCTCAAGTTTTAGGAGTCCTACTAAGTAGACATCACAGCTATGAAGTTTGAAATAATACAAGGACAAATGGGCATCATTTACAGAACAGAATAAAATTAGATGTCTGAAGTCTTAACATCATTTTGTCGAAAAATTATTCTGTGGTTAGACTGTCAAAAAGTTCACTGTTTAAGAAAGTCAGTGGACAGGTGTTTAACAGGATTAAGAAAAGTTGCCCCTATATGGATAAGGGAATTTTCAATACAAACTACCATCTTCTATATACCATTCCCATTGCAAAGGCAATCTTAGATGGTTAGCAGCTATTCCATGCCTCTTTCTCATTTTGTAGTCTAGGAAATAACCCTCAATTACATGAATTAGAGTAGGTCAATTAAAGAACACCAGGGCATAAAGATTATGAAGAAGATTCTCTTATGTCACAAGTTATGCATGAGAAACAATTCTTCCTGTCCTATTCTTTAGTAATTGGTAATCTTTCTAGAACAAATATATTCAAGTAAGCTCCAATGCACACTTTGCACATCGCATGCATAATCAGTGTTGAAATGAGAGCTGGCTGTTGGTGAATGATATTTTTTGAGTTGGGGGTCAAGGCTGCCTTGTATTCCTCTGGGTAAGATGTGGAAGTTGCAGGAGATTTTAGAGTATTATTCCTAAACAGATTTTTTTTTAATAGACGTGTCTCTTTGCCCCCTTTTACTTACTTTCTTTACTGTGGTGTAGTATACATAATTTAAATAACCAGGGAATGTCTCTGGGCTCAAAACCACCTGCTGGCTTATATTAGCTAATTAATGGTGATTTATCTGAGTTACTAATTTGAGTAGAGCTGATTGCCTTTAGGAATTTGGGAAACGTTGCAAGAATTCTGATTAAAATTATGCCTTTGTGTGGACAGGCTCCTTAAATGACTTAAAAAAAAAGTTTCCTGTTAGCAGATTAAAAATAAATAAATAAATAAACAAAACCAACGGCCAAATTGATGATCTTGTGTTGTTTTCTGGCTCAGATCATGTCTTATGGCAGCTTGTTTCCCTCTGTGATTTGATTTTATCTCTGCCAGGCTTCTTCTCATTTTGTCTCTTACATTAGGGTTTATTTGCTTTTGACTGCTTGAAAAATAGAACTGATCTTGAATCCATAGAGCTTAATCACTTTCCCCAAAACTAATACAGTAGATTTATTTTAGCCCAAGTTCTGTGTCAGGTTGGCTAGATTCCCAGGACTTGAATGTGTGAATTTAATGGTGGTACAATATCTGAGGTAGGAATATAATAGAAAGCTCTCAGTAGCAGATCGTTGGATCAGTGTAACTTCATTTGTCTGCTGGTCTCAATATCTTTTAAGGCAATGGAGTGTACAGACAATGAGAACTGGCCATTTCTCTCTACTGTGATTACACTGATATGAGAACCACTCAAGAATCACCTTCTCAAATAAGTATATAGTAGACAACTGTTATGGAGAAGGCAATGGCACCCCACTCCAGTACTCTTGCCTGGAAAATCCCGTGGGCAGGGGAGCCTGGTAGGCTGCAGTCCATGGGGTTGTGAAGAGTTAGACACGACTGATCTAACTCACTTTCACTTTTCACTTTCATGCATTGGAGAAGGAAATGGCAACCCACTCCAGTGTTCTTGCCTGGAGAATCCCAGGGATGGGGGAGCCTGGTGGGCTGCCATCTATGGGGTCGCACAGAGTCAGACACAACTGAAGTGACTTAGCAGCAGCAGCAGCAGACAACTGTTAAACACACAATGAGGCTTCCATGAAACATCAGTTTTAGTAACTGTGTTCAATTTTGGTTTCAGGAAAATAGTAACGAACCTCTTTGAGTCTTCCGGACTTAGGGATGATCTGACTAACCTAGGCAATTCCTACACCTCTGCCCACACCACATTAATTCAAGGAATGATAAAATGCATCCAGTGCTTTGTGGTGACTGCAGCCATGAAATTAAAAGACGTTTACTCCTTAGAAGAAAAGTTATGACCAACCTAGATAGTATATTCAAAAGCAGAGACATTACTTTGCCGACTAAGGTCCATCTAGTCAAGGCTATAGTTTTTCCTGTGGTCATGTTTGGATGTGAGAGTTGGACTGTGAAGAAGGCTGAGTGCCGAAGAATTGATGCTTTTGAACTGTGGTGTTGGAGAAGACTCTTGAGAGTCCCTTGGACTGCAAGGAGATCCAACCAGTCCATTCTGAAGGAGATCAACCCTGGGATTTCTTTGGAAGGAAAGATGCTAAAGCTGAAGCTCCAGTACTTTGGCCACCTCATGCGAAGAGTTGACTCATTGGAAAAGACTCTGATGCTGGGAGGGATTGGGGGCAGGAGGAGAAGGGGATGACAGAGGATGAGATGGCTGGATGGCATCACTGACTCGATGGACGTGAGTCTGAGTGAACTCCGGGAGATGGTGATGGACAGGGAGGCCCAGCGTGCTGCGATTCATGGGGTCGCAAAGAGTCGGACACGACTGAGCGACTGAACTGAACTGAACTGAAGTGCTTTGTTGCTGTTGTTGTTCAGTCGCTAAGTCTTTGTGGCTCTAGGGACTACTCTTTGCAACCCCATGACTGCAGCATGCCTGGCTTCTCTGTCCTCCACTATCTCCAGAGTGCTCAAATTCACGTCCATTGTGTTGGTGACATCATCAACCATCTCATTCTCTGCTGCCCTCATTCTCCTTTTGCCTTCAATCTTTTCCAGCATCAGGGTCTTTTCCAATGAGTGCTTAATGTATATATATTTTTGGCTTCTACTTGTTAATTCACAAATATCTGTTAAAAAAGAAGGTGCTTTTCACACATGCACATTAGTATAGTTTAAAATTTTTTTACTATTGAAATATCGGCATAAAGGAATTCAGGGCTGAAAAAGAGATGAGAATTGAGTTCTCAGTGACCTCAGACTTATAGCTTGTTGGGCTTATCTGATTCACTATGACAGAATGAAAACCACAATAACAGAAAACTAACCAAACTGATCACATGGAGAAGAGTGGAGAAATGACTCTAGAAAGAATGAAGAGATGGAGCCGAAGAGACAGAGCCAAAGTGAAAACAATGCCGAGGTGTGGATGTGACTGGTGATGGAAGTAAAGTCCGATGCTGTAAAGAGCGATATTGCATAGGAACCTGGAATGCTAGGTCCATGAATCAAGGTAAATTAGGAGTGGTCAAACAGGAGATGGCAAGAGTGAACATTGACATTTTAGGAATCAGTGAACTAAAATGGACTGGAATGGGTGAATTTAATTCAGATAACAATTACATCTACTACTGTGGGCAAGAATCCCTTAGAAGAAATGACATAGCCCTGATAGTCAACAAAAGAGTCTAAACTGCAGTACTTGGATGCAATCTCAAAAATCATAGAATGATCTTTGTTCATTTCCAAGGAAAACCATTCAATATTACAGTAATCCAAGTCTATGCCCCAATGCTGAAGAAGCTGAAGTTGAATGGTTCTATGATCTACAAGACCTTCTAGAACTAACACCCCAAAAAGATATCTTTTTCATCACAGGGGATTGGAATGCAAAGTAGGAATCAAGAGATACCTGGAGTAACAGGCAAATTTGGCCTTGGAGTACAAAACAAAGCATGGCAAAGGCTAACAGAGTTTTGCCAAGAGAACACACTGGTCATAGCAAACACCCTCTTCCAACAACACAAGAGAAGATGCTACACATGGACATCACCGGATGGTCAATACCAAAATCAGATTGATTATATTCTTTGCAGCCAAAGATGGAGAAGCTCTATACAGTCACCAAAAGCAAGACTGGCAGCTGACTGTGGCTCAGATAATGAACTCTTTTCAGAGTTAAATTGACTTAAATTAAATTCAGACTTAAATTGAAGAAAGTAGGGAAACCACTAGACCATTCAGGTATGACCTAAATCAAATCCCTTACGATTATACAGTGGAAATGACAAACAGATTGAAGGAATTAGATCTGATAGACAGAGTGTGTGAAGAACTATGGACAGAGGTTTGTGACCCAGGAGGCAGTGATCAAGACCATCCCTCAGAAAAATAAATGCAAAAAGGCAAAATGGTTGTCTGAGGAGGCCTTATAAATAGCTGAGAAAAGAAGAGGAGCGAAAGGCAAAGGAGAAAAGGAAAGATATATCCATCTGAATGTAGAGTTCCAAAGAATAGCAAGGAGAGATAAGAAAGTCTTCCTCAGTGATCAATGCAAAGAAATAGAGGAAAAAATAGAATGGGAAAGACTGGAGATCTCATTAAGAAAATTAGAGATACCAAGGGAACATTTCATGAAAAGATGGGCTAAATAAAGGACAGGAATGGTCTGGACCTAACAAAAGCAGAAGATATTAAGAAGAGGTGGCAAGACTACACAGAAGAACGATACAAAAAAGATCTTCATGACTCAGATAACAACTACGGTATGATCACTTACCTAGAGCCAGACATCCTGGAGTGCAAAGTAACATGGGCCTCAGGAAGCATCACTATGAACAAAGTTAGTGGAGGTGATGGAATTCCAGTTGAGTTATTTCAAACTATAAAGATGATGCTGTGAAAGTGCTGCACTCAATACACCAGCAAATTTGGAAAACTCATCAGTGGCCATAGGACTGGAAAAGGTCAGTTTTCATTCCAATCCCAAAGAAAGGCAATGCCAAAGAATGTTCAAACTACCACACAGTTGCACTCATTTCATATGCTAGCAAAGTAATGCTCAAAATTCTCCAGGCCAGGCTTCAACAGTACCTTAATCATGAACTTCCAGATGTTCAAGCTAGATTTAGACAAGGCAGAGGAAGCAGAGAACAAATTGCCAACATCCGTTGAATCATTGAAAAAGCAAAAGAGTTCCAGAAAAACATCTATTTCTGCTTTACTGACTACCTCAATATCTTTGTGTAGATCACAACAAACTGTGGAAAATTCTTCAAGAGATGGAAATACCAGACCACCTGACCTGCCTCCTAAGAAATCTGTATGCAGATCAAGGAGCAACAGTTAGAACCAAACATGGAACAACTGTTTGGTTGTTCCAGACTGTTCCAGACTGGGAAAGGAGTACATCAAGGCTGTATATTGTCACCCTGCTTATTTAACTTCTATGCAGAGTACATTATGCAAAATGCTGGGCTGGATAAAGCATAAGCTGGAATCGAGATTGCCGGGAGAAATATCAATAACCTCAGATAAGCAGATGACACCACCCTTATGGCAGAAAGCAAAGAGGAACTAAAGAGCCTCCTGATGAAAGTGAAAGAGGAAAGTGAAAAAGTTGGCTTAAAAAACTCAACATTAAAAAAACAAAGATCATGGCATCCAGTCCCATCATTTCATGGCAAATAGATGGGGAAACAATGGAAACAGTGACAAACTTTATTTTTTTGTGCTCCAAAATCACTGCAGATGGTGACTGTAGCCATGAAATTAAAATACACTTGCTCCTTGGAAGAAAAGCTATGACCAATCTAGACAGCATATTAAAAAGCAGAGACATTACATTGCCAACAAAGGTCTGTCTAGTCAAAGCAATGGTTTTTCGAGTAGTCATGTATGGATGTGAGAGTTGGACTATAAAGAAAGCTGAGTGCTGAAGAATTGATGCTTTTGAACTGTGGTACTGGAGAAAACTCTTGACAGTCCCTTGGACTGTAAGGAGATCAAACCAATCAATCCTAAAGGAAATCGGTCCTGAATATTCACTGGAAGAACTGATGCTTAAGCTGAAACTCCAATACTTTGGTCACTGGTGTGAAGAACTGAGTCATTGGAAATGACCCTGATGCTGGGAAAGACTGAAGGCAGGAGAAGGGGACGACAGTGGATGAGATGGCTGGATGGCATCAATGACTCGATGGACATGAGTTTGAGCAACCTCCTGTGTTGGTGGTGGACAGGGAAGCCTGGTGTGCTGCATTCCATGGGGTTGCAAAGAGTCGGACATGACTGAAGAACTGAACTAAACTTAACTGGCTTATCTGATGCTAAGGAGTGCAGATGAAATACCATTTGTCACTTTTCCTGACTTCTGATACATTTCCACAATGACAAGAACACCATCCTTTAAAAAAATAAAAATGTACACCCATGTTCTACATTAGTTGTCAAATCTGACCAACAAAGCTTTGTTATTTGAGTTTGAAGCTGCAAACAGTTAAGCTAAAGTTATTTCTTGGTTTGGCACCTGAAGTCAGTTCCCTAGGAATGAAGTTCAGCAGTCAGTGCTTTTGCTTTTTCAGTCATTCTCTCCCCTCTTTGGTTACTCAGAGTTAAGATTTTCAGTTCCCACCACTTCTCTGTCTCTATATTAATTGCCCAGCATCAGTTTCTTAGGCTAAAGTACGAGGCTCTTTAGTCAAGCTGAAATCAAACATTCTCTTCTTGCTTGTTTATGCTCTCCTGCTTTGTTCTTTGCCCCTCAACACCACCACCCTCTGAACTATTAATACTTTAGGTAAATAAAGAAGCTCCTCTGAAAAGTCAATGAGCTCTTCTTTATCTCTTCATTTGCTTTATGTTGAAGAGCCATATATTCTTGGGGATAGGGGTGAAAAATTGCCTAATCTCCTCTACAGATACCTAGTTCCCCTATTTCTTATTTTTCTAAGTAAAAGGCAATCCAAGTCAAAGTCCACCTCATTGCATGGTGGCTATAAGTCTCAGGCATTTCCACTTTCATCGGAATGTAGTGGACAGTGTGGTAGAACATAACATTCACTCAATGCAAATTAGTGTATGTATTGTGAGATTGCAAAAGGTTTGTTAATGGTGATGAGCGATGGAATTTAAGCTAGTGCTTTTAAGGTAGGGGGCTCCCTGGTGGCTCAGACAGTAAAGAATCTTCCTGCAATGCAAGAGACCAGGGTTCAATCCCTAGGTTGGGAAAATCTCTTAAGAGAAGGGGATGGCTACCTGCTCCAGTATTCTTGCCTGGAGAATTCCATGGACAGAGGAGCATGGCAGAGTACAGTCTCTGGGGTTGCAAAGAGTCAGACACAGCTCAGCAACTAACACTTGCATTTCAGTTTTTAAGGTAACACAATGAGCAGATGTACTCAGCTCATAACTTTCAGATAAGTTGAGTTAAATGACACATTTTTCAAAAAGGCAAACTCTTTCAGTGCTTAACTGATTGAAGGCAGACAGCATAGCAAAGAGAGAAATAGAGGCTATATAATTTTTTTTTCACTTTAGTCACCATTTAAAGTGAACTCTGAAAGTGGAAGTCATAGACCGTGACCTCCAAATTTGCTGTACTTACAGCCTTCGCCAAAAGACTTCTCTTTCTTTCCCCATCTGCACCTTATTCCTTTTTCAGAGATGTCACATTAATATTTATAGGCTGACTCCATGTGAGTTCTAAACTTTGTTCTAGAGAAAAGATGACACTAAATAACAGGGTGGATGATTGCTAAGCCAGAGGGGAGGACAATGACGTCAGCAACCCAAATGTAATTCTCACATTCCACCCTTCTCGTCTGGCAAGGCAACAGAGTGACACTCCCAGAGCATAAAGTGAAGGATGCACCCCAAAGCATCTTAATCAAGCCATTTTTTAAAAAGCCTAACTTATGAGTTTGATGTTCTTAGTGATTTTTAATGCTCAGAACTAGTTTGGCACTAAGTATTCAATCACCTTGTGATCTGTTCCATTTCAAGAGTGGTAGAGGGGAGAAAATAGACTCCGAATTATAGCTAGTGTCTTGTGCAAGGTTCTTATTAAAAACAGCATATTCCTGTAGCCCAGAGGGCTTACAGCCTCTTCCAAAGCAGAAGTGCTGCTCTAAGCTAACCTCAAGGGGCTACTAGAGAGAGATGCAGCCTTCACCCCTCTCATGGGGCTGGCGGGGGAGGGGAATGATAGCATCATATCCAATCCCAACTCCAAGCCTCCATCACCCCAATAAGAAATATTCCTTGAGGCGTTACTGACATGCAGTTCCCTGGTTAGTTGGTTAATAAGTATTTCAATAAGAATAATTAATTTTAAAAAGATAGAAAAACACTTTACAGTAGAATCTATTTAGGAGAGTACATATGTATAGGCTCAGTGAGGTAAGAGGACTTTGTTGTTTTTTTATCATGTTCTAACATTGATATCATTTGCTTCTGTTACATCACTTGTACTTGACATTTTATCTACAGATGATCAAAATACAATAAACGGATCACCTCCAGACTGAGGCTTTTAACAACGATGAGCAAAGCGATGCTTGGAGACAAGACGCTGAAGAACAGAAATGCACTGAATAAATTCAGTTCAAAAAGGATGATCAGGTCCCAAGGTTACACTAATGTGAGTTGTTTTTTTCTTACTGTCTGCTAAAAGTGACAGCAACTATAAAGAGATTTTTTTTTCAATTTTTTTCCTCCACAAAGATCATCAGCTTCCAGTTTACTGATTAGACTATTTCACTTTTCATGCAAAAGCTTGTTGACTTTAAGTTTGACCACAATCATTATTTGTATATTTCTTATATGTTTTACCAAAGAATCATTAATAAGTCAGATCTTAAGGTGTGATTTCATCACTCTATAGATCGTAAAAATGCTACTAAAGGTTTAGAAGAAGTTTAGGGCTTATTTAAAAATTATTAGCCTTGTGTGTCTTAAATGTATCTATGTGTCGCTATGTTTTAAAGGGTAATTGTATGCTATTTTTTAAAAAACATTTAGAACATTACATCCTCAGTATAAAAAAGGAGACGAGTTTATACTAAGGTAAATTCTCATGCCCTTACAACTTAAAATTATAATTTAAATGTCCAGTTATTTCTTTAAGAGAAACCCAAATCACAAGTTAACTTTTAGTAAAATGCATTCAACTTTCCAGGTTTTCATTTCTAAATCAAAGGATTGGCTAAGTTTGAAAATAAGACCCTAATTTATATCTTACCTACAAAATTGAGAGCATTCTATGTAATTTCTCCCCGTAAACATCTCTGCATATAAGGACACAATCCCTCGATGATAACGAGGTATTCATCATCTTATTTCAGCCCTAATGCAGTTGATTTGGCTTGTACTGTGGCCTCAAACCAAGTGAATCGATGAGACAGGCAGCCTTCAAAAGACAGGCAGACCTTGGCATTTGCCCAGACTCACCATTTTAAATGATGATGATTCTCTATGGCTGGAAATTTAAAAAAAAAATCTTGATCTAGGACTGCACATTCAAAGGATATAAATCAACTATCAATAATATTGACTGAAATGTTTTTAAAGCTTCCACTCTCTAGAGGGGACTACTGCTCAGAATATATGGCCTCTGCCATAGGCACATATGCAGGTCAGATAGCTAAATTCTCAAGGAGAGCAGAATGCTAAGGGCAAGTTGGGGGTTTCAGAAATGGAGTACATCTGGGGAGCAGAGAGGTCTTGAGTCAAAAAATTATTTACTCAGACTCACTGTGTCTCCGTTCAGCTGGGCTCCACTAAATGTTAGGGAAAAAGCAACCAGATTAAGCCAGCCCGTTTTAATGTCTGAATGGGCATGACTTTAGAGATGATGGCTGGATTTAAAAACAAATGTTTGTTAAGTTAAAGAAATACCTAATTATGTAACCTCAAATAGAGAAGCAAGATATTTGTAAGCAAATAATCTTTACATGGGAGAGAAGATGCTTTTGATTAGGGGATCATTACGTATAAGACTGGTCTTTGGGTTAGCGTCTACCACGGAATAAATCTTTCCTTAATTTATTGCTATTTTCAGAGCTGCTTCTCTCTTTCTTTACTTCTGTACTAATAGGTACTCTCAAAAGGTCACATTCATTTTGACATTCTTATGGCATGGATGGTGCATGAGGAAGCTTCACTGTGTGGATGGAACAGGCAGAGCTAAATGTTTCTAAGTGAATATTTTAATGTTAGATTTACTGCACCTGTCTGACAGAAAAATTAACAAGAAAATTTATATACTATTTTTTAAAAGTAGGTTTGTGATAAAGTCATTAGTCTCGTAACTGCTAAATTCCACTGCAAGTGATATCCAAAAACTGGGTTAAATGACATTATGTATAAACACATTTCAGCATTAGGTTTTCTGGGATCTTTGGCAGAGGGTTAAATCACAAGATTTAAAGAATTCTTAAATACTTTGCATAATCTATTTATACCCCAAGAAGAAAATATGGCCTCCAGTTGGGTTAGAGATATTGTTAGAAGGACTGTGAGTTGACAGGAAGCCTTGGTGGGCAAATACAGTGTTCTCAGAACATTTAGAAGCTGTTCAGGTCTTCAGTGAATTGTTTAAGGTTAAAGAAGATCATTGATAAATTTCAACCAGAATTCTTTCGGAATCATCCACTGAATTGTGCTGTAATGGAACATTATTGCTTTAGCAAGTTGGCATTATAGATCTTCAGAGATTCCTGAGGTTTCCTTCATAATATTTTCACTTCCAGCTTTGGATATAAGAAAATGCTTTCTTACGATCTTAGCATAAACATTTGATTCCACTTGTTCAGTCGCTAAGTCGTGTCCGACTCTTTGAGAACCCATGAACTGCAGCACACCAGGCTTCCTTGTCTTTAAACTTATCATACTGTAATTTATCCCCCTTATAGTTAATCATATCAGCTTAGCCACCTGATGTGAAGAATTGATTCACTGGAAAAGACCCTGATGCTGGGAGGGATTAGGGGCAGGAGATGAAGAGGATGACAGAGGATGAGATGGTTGGATGGCATCACCAACTCGATGCACATGAGTTTGCGCAAGCTCCGAGAGTTGGTGATGGACAGGGAGGCCTGGCGTGCTGCAGTCCATGGGGCCACAAAGAGTCGGACACGACTCAGTGACTGAACTGACTGACTGAAACCCAATCCAGAATGGCTTGGGTTCAGTCCTAGTCCTATCACTCTTTGGCTGGGTCACTGGGGCCAAATGATTGGGTTTGTCAAAAAGTTCATTTGAGTTTTTCTGTAAGATGTTATGGAAAAACTTGAACCTTTCCCCATACTTAACCTTTCTCCAAAACCTACACTGTCCCAATTATAAACAGGAGCTCCCTGTCTCCTCTACTGTCTTTCTGCTGTCTTTGACAGCAGACCTTGCTGCCTCACTCTTCTGTTCTATTTGCCCGTGCCTTAGACCTTTTCCCACCCCTCTTCTCCCCCAAATAGAAACATATTGTTTTGTCCCATTGCCTGAAGGCCTCACTAACGTGTTAGCTAACTAATAATAATGCCCCTCCCAGATAACAAAATGCCTTAATTTAGTGGAAGCAGAAATTTCTTCTTAATGATAATAACTTATATCTGTGTACTGATTTGAGGTTTGTAGTGCCTATGTGTACATGCGTGAGGAGTCACTTCAGTCGTGTCCGACTCTTCGTGACCCTGTGAACTGTAGCCCGCCAGGTTCCCCCGTCCAGAGGATTCTCCAGGCAAGAACACTCGAGTGGGCGGCCACGCCCTCCTCCAGTGGATCTTCCTGATCCAGTGGTCACTTGTGTCTCTTAAGTCTCCCGCTTTGGCAGGTGGACTCTTTACCGCTAGTGCCATTGAGGAAGCCTATAGTGCCTATACATATATTAATATAATCCCAGTTAATTCACACAGCATCCCTGAAGTCGGATGTTATTATCTATATCTAGTAGATGAGGAAACAGACCCTAACAAGAGGTCATGAGATTTTCTTAAGAATACATGCATAATTTGAGATTCAAGTTCTAGGCCAGCTGACCCTAGGGCAGTATTCATTCCACTTCACAGCTGTTGTAAGGCAGTAGTGAGAAGCATGGGAATCTCAAACCTGAGGGATGGCTGATAATGCAGAAATAAGCAGTGGAGGGGCCCTGCCCCTCACTCAGAGCCATGTGCTCTAAGATAATCTATTTAACCTGTCTATGCCTCAGTTTCTGCATCTTTCAAACTCAAAGGTTGGACAAGGCGACCTCTTAGATTCATTTCAGCTTTAACATTCCATGGTTCTTGGAGCATTAGCATTATAGATGCAATTTCTATACCATTTTCCACATTCTTTTCAGTTTCTGGCAATAGTTTACACTGAGAACTTAGTTACCAGAAAGTATAAAAGTGTTTAAAAATGTTATCACATATATTTTTAAGAGATAAGGGGAGAGAGTAAATTGAGCACTAAATTTAAAGATTCAAATAGGAAGATGTAGCTACCAATTTCTCCTGACCAAACAACTTCTGTGGGGTAATCTTCTATAGGGAAAAATGCTTAATTTTGAGAGGGATGTACATGGAGAAAAATGGGGGCCATCACTTAGCCATCCCAATCAGCCAGATCAACTCAGGCCTTTAGGAATTGGAAATGTGCAGATAAAGACATGTGGAAATAAGATCCTCATACTTGTGGATCAAATTTTAAAAAGTCAGATATAAAACAGTATTAAGCCATGTAGTCAGTACTGATGTGGCCTAAGTGAAATACAATTCTCTATTATTATCATAAACTGTCCGAGAAAATCTGGCCCAATTTTATAGCACAGGCTAAAAGCAAAATTAAAGAAAAAGATGACATTTTGAAGGGTTTTTCCTCCCCCATTAACACAACTAGGCTGGCTGAGCTGTGAAACTGTGATGGAAATATTAGAGCTGTTGTGTCTGAAAAAAAAGCAGTGATCATTTCATTCTTCCTGTCTTTTAATGCTCCAGGGTTTTGGAGACGAATAGGAGCAATAAGTTCACTTTGCAGAATTAATGCAGTAATTCTTTATCATAAGAGCAGAGCATTACCTCAATCTGATTTTGCTACAAAATGGTTCAAAGTCTATTTTTAATGATGGCCCTAATTTGTTAACACCTTTTAAATTATTAATCCCCTTTATATTCAAGTAGTTATTGCATGTCATAACAATGTATCTATGCAGGGAAATTTAATAGTATTTTCTAGATGTCAAGAAAAGGCTTGTTCTGCAAAATGCTATTAAAACTGATAATGAGCTAAATATTTGCCATAGCAAACACTGAAATTACTATATCAATCAGCATTGGGTGCTCTTATTCAATAAACAGAAATTAACCTATTAACTATTCCTAACTTTCAGCAACAAAATGGTTGCTTTCAAGCATTTCTCTTCTCTTCAAATCTTTCCTTTCTTAAAACTACATATTGCCCTATAATACCACACTTTTGAATCAAATCCTAGTATCAGTATTTAGGACTGGAATTCTAAAAGTACACATGACATAATGTCACAAATGTTTTATGTTAATGACTGCAAATATTTTTACCTCCTTTTAGACAGACATTGACGTATACAAAATAAAAAACACCATATCTGGTAAAGTCAAATACTCAAGCTTTTAAATCATGTTTCAGAATATTTTCCTGATTTTGAAGATTAAAAGAATTCCTTCTTATTTTATATATTATGGGGTTTTACTAAGGCATACCCACAAAAAATATAATAGTGAAAGTTAGTAAAAAGGCCTGCCATTGGCTATTTATAGCTTTTAGATACTAAAATAAAAGATAAAGGAATATATTTTCCATACATATCCCAAATAAAGATGTAAATTCAAAAGCACTTTACACATTTCTTAAAAACAAAGTCAGTCCCTTATTTCTGCTGTGATTTTAGTAGGACAGAAGAAATGCATCTTCACATAGTGGGTGTGCCTTAGTTCCAGTTATTACCTTAGTTACACTTGGGGCTGATAATCAGTGTCACACAAAAATGACCCAAAACTGGCTTTCATTCAGATACTTCTCTGTTATTCTTACAAAGTTTAAGGAGCTTATATGTCTTTAGTTGCTTTAATAATTTCTAAAAAAAGTATTACACTACACAGTCTGGGTCATTTAAAATAACATTCAAATGATGAACATTAGAAATTATACATGTAGTTCAAAATGATAAAATTAACATCCATATTGTGCTTAAAGCCTTTTGTTCTGTTGCAACTCCCCTGAAGTAGGCAGGGTATATATATCATCTTTGTTGAACAGATTAAAGGCAGACCTATAGAAGTTAGCTGATTTGTTCAGGTAGTGGGGGCACTGGGAAAAGAATCTAGATTTCTCAAACTTACATTTCTAGTGGTTCTCCATTCTAGCTCTCCTTAGAAATCACTTAGGAAGCTTTAAAAAATATACTATTGTCTGGGTGCCACCCAATGAATGTCCATTTAAACCCAAATCCCAGGATATGAAGTCTCTGCATTAGCAGTTTTAAAAAGCTGACATAGTGAGCACAATCAAATAACTGCATAAAAGTAGTATGGGCTACAGTCCATACCATTGCAATATTAGCAACTTAGCAAGTGAACAACAACACTGTAATATCATTTATGGTATTTAAAAAAGAATTTTTTTTTTTTTTACTGTGGTAAAGGTAGTCATGTATGGATGTGAGAGTCAGACTGTGAAGAAAGCTGAGTGACGAAGAATTGATGCTTTTGAACTGTGGTGTTGGAGAAGACTCTTGAGAGTCCCTTGGACTGCAAGGAGATCCAACCAGTCCATTCTGAAGGAGATCAGCCCTGGGATTTCTTTGGAAGGAATGATGCTAAAGCTGAAACTCCAGTACTTTGGCCACCTCATGCGAAGAGTTGACTCACTGGAAAAGACTCTGATGCTGGGAGGGATTAGGGGCAGGAGGAGAAGGGGATGACAGAGGATGAGATGGCTGGATGGCATCACTGACTCGATGGACGTGAGTCTGAGTACTGGGAGGCCTGGCGTGCTGCGATTCATGGGGTCGCAAAGAGTCGGACACGACTGAGCAACTGAACTGAACTGAACTGAAAGGTCACATGATACAAAACAATACTATGATTTTGCATACTTAAGTATAGTCTAGCGAAGAGGCATTCATTCCTAATGATCTTAGTCAATGCTAGTTCATGGATATTTTTGGAAGTCAGCTGATGAACTTAATGAAAAAGATGACTAATTAGCTTAATGACAGTTTAGTAACTATTCTTGGGAGTATGCTTTGAAATCACAAGTGATCAATACTGTTTGAACAAATCTTTTAAAGTAAATGGTCTGTGGTTGAAATCAGAATATTCATGTTTTAATGTTTTGTTAAAATATATTGTGGCTCAAAGAGAATCGAAGCTGACAGAGGATTCTAAAGCGCAGCCTGCATTAAGAACCCTAGGGAACTTGATAAAATGCAGATTCCAAAACAGTAGATCTGGGTAGACTGAGCTGCTGCATTTCTAAAATACTCCTCGTGATGTCCAAATGTTTTGCGTAACAAGGCTATACTTCCTCCTTCGCTTCAGTTTCCATTACCACTTTGATGGGAAAACGTAGAACATCATCAACTTTCTGAAAAACAGGATCTTTTGTGTTTAAGGAGTTGGAGGCAAGTATTTCCTCAAGTAGGTCTATAATTACTTTGACTTAAATACATCACAATTTGCTTGACAAAAAGACACTCAACTGAATTCTGATTTTTAAAGTGTTCAAAATTAAGTATACTCTAATGAGATAACAAACTCCAAATTTAGAAAATCTTGGATCAGTGATCAAATAGAGCAAAAGGAAATGGCAACCCACGCCAGTATTCTTGCCTGGAGAATCCCAAGGACAGAGGAGTCTGGCGGGCTACAGTCCATAGCATTGCAGAGTCGGACATGACTGAAGTGACTTAGCACACTTAGCACAGTGGTTCAGTGCAGGGACTCTGCCATCAAACAAACCTGGGTTCAGATTCCAGCTCTGTCACTCACTGAGTCTCCTAACCTTCTAAACGTCTGGTTTTTAAGGTGTAAAATAGTTGCACTAATAATATTCATTCATTTATTTGATAAATACATTCAAAGCCTACTCAATGCCAGGCACGGATACTCAGTGGTGAAGAAGGCAGCCAAGTCCTTGCCACTAAGAAGCTTACCTGTACCTAACTTATAATTCTTTGCAGGAATAAAAGAGATACTGCCTAGAAATTGCTTAGTATGGGACCTAACATGTAAGGGCTCAATAAATGTTAGTCATTACTTTATATTAGCTCTAAGACTTAGCTGTTATTATATCCAATTAGCACATGCCGTTTTGATATGTTGATAGCCCCAATAAGGACAGGAACCATTGATTAAATATACTAATCATAATTTTGGATACAGAAAAGAGCTTACAGGCACATAATGTGAATATGCCCAGGAGGAGAGAGCTTAAACCTTCATTATTACAAAATGTGTGGACTTTAGTTCTTAGTTTTATGGTCAGTTTTTGGTCAAAGGTTATATGTTGTTCAGATGTTTCAAATGAAACTGATGAGTATGTATGCCTGTAAAAGTGATCAGTAAATGCAATCAATGGCAATAGTGAAGAAAGACTTAAATTTCCTTGAATCCAAATTCACTGATAAAAGCTTTGTATCTCATTAGCTTAGTATTGTTGACAATGGCTCATTTAATTATGAAATACTTTTTAACGCAGATTTTCCTTTTCACATTTTAAAAGATACAGTATTTTTTTTTTTAAGTTGAGGTACAGTTGGTATAACCGACATATCATATTAGTTTCAGGTGTACAACAAAATAATTTGACATTTGTATGTACTGTGAAATGATTACCATGATAAGTCTAGTTACCATCTGTCACCATGTAACAGTACAATTTTTTTGTGTATGACAAAAACTTTTAAGATATACCCTCTTAGAAACTTTGAAACATGCAATACAGTATTCCTGATTATAGTCACCACGCTGTATATTACATCCTTATGACATTTATTTTATAATTGGAAGATTGTACCTCGTGATCCCCTTCTGTCTAGCCCCCAAATTTCCTCTCCTCTGGCAACCACCAATTTGTCCTCTCTACCTATTAGTTATATTTTGTTTTCTTTGTTTTTTTTAGTTTCCACATGTAAGTGAAATCACATGGTATTTGTCCTTCTGTCGTTGCAAATGGCAAGATCTATTTATTTTTTTATGGCTGAGCAATGTAAGCGACTGTATGCAGTCGCGTCAGTCGTGTTCTACTCTGCAACCCTACGGACTGTAGCCCGCCAGGCTCCTCTGTCCATGGGATTCTCCAGGCAAGAATACTGAAGTGGGCTGCCACGCTCTCCTCCAGGGGATTTTCCTGATCCAGGGATTGAACTTGTGTCTCTTAAGTCTCCTGCATTGGCAGGCGGATTCTTTTACCCGGTGAGCCACCTGGGAAGCCCCTAAGTCTGGGATCTCATATGCTATTACTTGTTTTCTTGCTCACACCTAAGACAAAACAACTTCAAGCATAACAAGCACATCATCTCTTAGGTCCTTGGGTATTTTCTTTATGTTTTGCTAACTTGGCCACTCATTTTTAAAACGTTGTAATTTCTTCATTCGTTCTTAGCTGCGCTGGGTCTTCGCTGCTGTGGGCGGGCTTCCTCTAGCTGCGGTGAGCTGGGGCCCCTCTCCAGTCACAGGGCACCAGCTTCTCACTGTGATGGATTCTCTCGTTACTGGAGCACAGGCTCTAAGGCGCAGGCTGAGAGTTGTGGTGCGCGGGCTTAGCTGCTCCTCAGCACGTGGGATTCTCCCAGACTAGGGGTCAAACCCATATACCTTATGTTAGCAGGGGGCTTCCTTAACACTGAGCCACCAGGGAAGTCCTGGCCATTTGTTTCTAAAGTCAAAAATTATTTATTCTACATTTCAATGGAAAAAAAGTATGTCATGAATCCACAGTCATCTGTGCCTTTCCCTGTTCTCTACTGCGGCTGCTGCTGCTGCTGAGTCGCTTCAGTTGTGTCCGACTCTGTGCGACCCCACAGACGGCAGCCTACCGGGGCTCTGTGTCTTCTAAATCCCAACTTTTGCTTGCAGTGACCTCTTTTTCTTCTTTCCGCTTAGGCGCTCTCAAGCTTATTTCATGAAGTAACATTGCTTCAAGTGCTATCTGTAAGCCGTGACTCTAAATTTGTATCTGCAGCCCAGTCCTTCCCTTTGAGCTCCAGACTTACATATCCAACTCTTGTCTGAAACCTGTAGTTGAGGATCTAAAAAAATCTTAAACATCCAAAACAATACACTCAAAACAGAACTTTTGGTGTCTCCCAGTCAAAATCATGTCTACAAGCCAAAATTTTAAGAATCCTCTATTTCTCTTTGTTGTTCATCCTTAAATGTAATCCCTCAACAAACCCTGGTTCTGTACAAAAATACGTCTCAAGTTTGTCTGCTTCTTCTTATCACTACATCTGTGCCACCACCTTGATGCCAGTAAACTTCTCAGAGAAGGACAGAATTTCAGCATGTCATTTAGCCTTTCTTTTTATTCAGTTTTCTTTTGGTGGGAATTTAGGTGAAAAATTTCCGTCTTACTTTGCTTTCTGTATTCTGCATGCTTAGGTTCTTATAGATTCTCTGTGGTAGAGAAGCAGCTGCACATGTACACATATCAAACAGCAACTTCCACATCCATATTCAGGCATAACTACATCTTATGTCTGTAAATGTAGGGATGTGATTGCACATTCCACATCAGGAAAGAAACAGAGCACATATTAAGTTAGTTTTTAGAAATGATGAGCAATAACGAGCAACTTAGTAAAAAGCAGCTTTGAAACACTGTTTTGAGATTTGTAGGCTGAGCAGCAAAGACTCTGGACCATAAAAGAAGGAACTTGAAATCTGAAGTGTTTTTGGTCTCAATATAACCTGGTTGGAATACCCATAAAGATCATGTAAAAAATAAAAGAATAAAATAATACATATCTCAGTCCAGAATTATTGAAGACTTCTGAGAACTATTTTATAATCATTCATTGCCAACCTCAGTGGAATATCTCCTGGTTATAATTTATAGCATTTCTTTTTATTTTTGATTCCTCTCCATTAACATCCAGATTTTCCCAAATAATTTCTACTTATCCCAGTGTTTAGGGATAGCTTGATACATTAAACAAATAGGAGCAATAAGTTTCTAAAGGAATTCACTGCAGCTTAGGAGAAGCTTTAAAATAATACTGCAAATTGAATTCAAGTAAAATACGCAACATATTTTTGAGCTGGATCCATTGGTAAATATTGTACAATATTTGAGTTTGATCAGTAATTTAAAAATATTGACTTAATTTAATATTTTAAATAGAAAGATGATAGGATTCTGTTTTAATTTCTGTCATGATAGCCATTACAGACTGGAGCTTTAGGACAGATTAGAATTAGATTAGATTTGGCTTTATCTCACTGAGTTTGAGCATCACTACACTTGCCCCACAGTCATTGGCTCTCAACTACTGGTGATACTGCCAAGGGCTCATTTTTCTTCCTTTACATTGGTTCTGAATCTCCTCTTAATGGAACACCACCCTGGAAGCTAGTCAAAATAAGACTGAATTTATAGGTTTTCATGTAGAATGAAACCACCTGCTATTTCCACTGCTTTTAGAGCCTCTTATAACTGGATAGCTGAAGCTCAGAAGTGAATCTTAAATTCAATACTACATTCAAATCATCTTTTTGGCTGATAAGATGTTATACTTCACCCCCACCCCATCTCAGTAACGACATTTATAGCTACTTAGGATTCTAAACCTGTAGAGATTCTCAAAAGTTGGAATATTTTACTATTTGAAAGTATTATGTACATTTTTATTTTTCTTTGAAGTGTTAAGGATAGTAAACACAATTCTAAGTAAAAATTTTAGCTTTAAGAGAAAGCAAAGATGTTTAAATGTGTATCAATTTTCAATACGAGAGATAAAAGGAAATAATGTTTAAAACATAAAGTTATCTTCTTCCTTCTAAAATCCTCCCATTTGAAGTAAATGTGACATTATACTTTGTAGTAGAACTTTTAAAATATTTTAATCAAATTTAACAGTTGTGAAAGGGCAATTTTAGAGATAAAAGATTCCCAGAATTGATATATCTTTCCAGATCTGCTAGATTCTACCTGCTTTCCCCAAATTAAACCCAGTGGAATACATTTTAAAAGGCACATTTCAGTCAACATTTAGGGTAAAAATCACAGTCTCAGTCATCCCAGTAATACACAAGGGTTGGGCATCTTCATGGATACAGCATGGTCAAGTGAGTGAGTAATTTTCTAAAGAAACCTTTCTAAACTTGGTGTGTGTGTGTGTGATGTTATGAGTATCTTCCTTTTCTGCATTATACATATATCTTTTTATTATTTAAATTGCTTAAACAATTTCATAAGTACAGAAAAAAAGTATATTCCACTGTACAATCTCTTGAGAACAGCAGTCTCCAGCTCTCTTCTTAGGATCATGTGTCCCATTTGGGAAAAAGAGATAAGACATTCAAGCATGTATGTAGTAGACAATAACTGTAAGCAATTTCTTTTTCTCTTAAGACTAAGATCTCTTCCTTAGGTTAATTTCAGCTTTCACTCTCTGGGGCTTCTCATGGATTTGCCTTTCCAGAAGTCCCTCTATTAAACAGCTGATCTAATATTTAACTAATATTCTCTCCCTTCATATATATGAAAGTGAAAGTTGCTCAGTCATGTCCTACTCTTTGCAACACCATGGACTATATACAGTCCATGGAATTCTCCAGGCCAGAATACTGGAGTGGGTAGCCTTTCCCTTCTTCAGGGGATCTTCCCAACCCAGGGATCAAACCCAGGTCTCCTGCATTGCAGGTGGATTCTTTACAAGCTGAGCCTCAAGGAATGCCTAAGAATACTGGAGTGGGTAGCCTATCCCTTCTTTAGCAGGTCCCAACCCAGGAATCGAACTGGGGTCTCCTGCATTGCAGGTGGATTCTTCATCAACTGAGCTATGAGGGAAATCTCTCTCTATAGAGAGAGAGTTTACATATGCATAGAGTCTCTCTCTCTCTTTCTCTCTCTCTCTATATATGAGAGATATCACTGTACCAGGGGTTTTCAATAGTTCTATAAAGTTGGAACAATTTGCTCATATAATGAGTTAGAAAATGAAGATCAGACAGTAAATGGCTGGATTTGAATCTGAATTATCATCTCTTGGGTCTCACTACAGAGATAACTTCTCTTAATTACATTCCAAGGTATTGGAGCTTGTGGATTTGCATGAATCTCACAAACATCAAAATATCCTGACAATCTTGGAACTGAGGACTTAAAGTAGATAAACTCTGTGTAATTTACTATTTAGACAGACAACAAAAGCTACACAAGAAAGGCAGTGATTTATAAAGGAAAAGAATGTTAGGAGACATAACTTTGTTTATAAAAATATCTATTCTCCTTCTTGAAATAACAATGTATGTTCAGAAATACATCTGACAATATAGTATGGGACAAAAAAATGGGAGTAGACAAATGGCTAGTTGGATTATCCAGTATTAGGTAGCTACACTTCTTTCCCAATCAAAAATATATTTTGAATAAAAATTTATAGTTAACCACATTGAAATGAGTTAATTTATAGTAACCTGAAGAAAAGGGATTCAAAGAATCAAACTGTGAATAGATTCCTTTCTTTTTGACTAAAGCTGAGATTTTGAAGTCAAAATTTAAAATATGGTGCGACTCCAATATTCTTAAGCAAATGACGGTCGAAAACATGTAATTTTATAGTTTGAGATTTAAATCTTGAGATGCCCATGAAAAACAAACCAGTAGACTATAAAATTCATTCATTACCATATAAAGTTAATACAAGGACTGTATTCCGAAAGTTTTGTTCAATAAAACAAGCATCATATAAAACCAGCTCGCTATATTTTGAGTTTACTAAGACTTCATTAGGCTTCCCTGGTGGCTCAGACGGTAAAGGGTCTGCCTACAATGTGGGAGACCTGGGTTCGATCCCTGGGATGGGAAGATCCTCTGGAGAAGGAAATGGCAACCCACTCCAGTACTCTTGCCTGGAAAATCCCATGGACGGAGGAGCCTGGTAGGCTACAGTCTATGGGGTCGCAAACAGTCAGACACGACTGAGAGACTTCACCTCACCTCAAGACTTCATTACAAGCAAGGTTTACTAACATGCTGCTTCAATACAGCATTACCTCAAATTATTCACCTTTGATGTAGGACTACCAGAAAATGAAATTTTATCACAGCAGTCTTTTGAAACATTTTCACTTTATAATCTGTAGGAAATGAAATATACCTAGCTGTGCACATGGAGTGTCTCTACAGAATTCTTTGTATACATCTATGGATTATTAAAGAAATTTGGTAATAGTAGAGATTCAATGGTAAGCCAGATGAGTATTCGGATAGCTAAGAGAAAACTTCATTTTCTTAAATTTATTTTTATTGAGATAACATTGGTTTACAATGTTATATAAGTTTCATGCACACAATATTATGTTTATACTTCTGTATGCACCACACCATGAGCACCACCAAAAATTTAGTTTCTATCTGTCACCATATAGTTGCTTCCTTTACCCACTTGCCCTTGCCCCTTGTCCTTTCCCTTTTGGTAACCACTACTCTGTTCTCTGTATCTAAATGAGAAAATCTTGACAATTTTCAATAAATAAAAATCTAAAATGACAACCAGAAGTAGATCTTCAGGCCAATTGATACAAGGAAGAAAACAAACCAAAAAGCAAGACAATGGCAGCTATTAAACATGCTGCAAGGCTAATCAAAACATGGTATCCACACTGACATCTTTTTAGATGTAATGCCCTAATTTATAAGTAAATCTTCTGCTGCAACTGTCAATTACAAATTCCCTTTCTTTAGTTTTACTTCTATTCTACAAATTGATTTCTGACATCCTGATCTAATACATGCAGAAGACACTAAAACTTTTATACTCTGTAGTACATTTCTTCACTTCTTTTATACAGCATTTATCTGGTCTCCTAATAGTCCCTTCCCTGCCACTTCAGTGCAGAAAGTGACCACTTATAAAATAAATTATTGAGTTCATTATTTTATAGATATTAAATGTTATATCTTGGCCATATGAATGGAAAATGTTATTATTTAAAATTAATGGTTGTTGAGAATGCATTATCAAGAGAAGGGAAAAGTCAAGTAAATAAGAAGATAAAATGATTGTTAAATTATATTTCTGTGTTACATAAGAAATAAACTATCATGTGTTTATTGTGTTGGTGAAATGTACAGAGAAATAAATTTTGGAATACCACATTCAGCGCAACAACTAGTCCATTGTTTTCTTTTAATAAGAAATGACAGTGACTGATTTTGCTATTGCAATCAATTCTATAATGTAAAATGCTATCCATTATAGTGTTTTGGGGGCTTTGCAGGTGGCACTAGTGGTAAAGAACCCAATGCAAGAGAGATAAGAGACATGGGTTCAACCCCTGGGCCAGGAAGATCCCTTGGAGTAGGAAATGGAAACCCAGACCAGTATTCTTGCCTGGAGAACCCCATGGACAGAGGAGCCTGGCAGGCTACAGTCCGTGGGGTTGCAAAGAGTCTGACACAAATGAAGTGATTTAGCATGCATCAGTTCAGTTCAGTCGCTCAGTTGTGTTCGACTCTTTGCAACCCCATGAACCGCAGCACACCAGGCTTCCCTGTCCATCACCAACTCCTGGAGTTTACTCAACTTCATGCCCATTGAGTCGGTGAGGCCATCCAACCATCTTATCCTCTGTCTCCCCTTCTCCTCCCACCTCCAATCTTTCCCAGCATCAGGGTCTTTTCAAATGAATCAGCTCTTCGCATCAGGTGGCTCTTCACATCAGCTGTTGGAGTTTCAGCTTCAACATCAGTCCTTCCAATGAATATTCAGGATTGATTTCCTTTAGGATGGACTGGTTGGATCTCCTTGTAGTCCAAGAGATTCCCAAGAGTCTTTTCCAACACCACAGTTCAAAAGCATCAATTCTTTGGTGCTCAGCTCTCACATCCATACATGACTACTGGAAAAACCATAGCCTTGATTAGACAGACCTTTGTTGGCAAAGTAATGTCTGTTTTTTAATATGTTGTCTAGGTTGTTCATAACTTTTCTTTCAAGGAGTAAGCATCTTTTAATTTCATGGCTGTGGTCACCATCTGCAGCCCCCCAAAAATAAAGTCTGCCACTTTATTAGCCTGCATAGTGTCTGTTTTCGAAAGAATCATATAATACCTATAATACCATTTCTTTCAGAATCTAACATAACACATTTAAAAAATATTATCTCAATTATTTTTCAAGATAAAAAGGAAAAGACAGGGTCCTCTATGTGCCATATGCTTAATCATCTCCAAATCTTTGCGACTTCATGGCCTGTATATAGCCCACCAGGATCCTCTGCCCATGGGATTTTACAAGCAAGAATATTGGAGTGGGTTGCCATTTCCTCCTCCAGGGGATCTTCCCAACACAGGATCAAACCTGCATCTCTTATGTTTCCTGCACTGCAAGTGGATTCTTCATAAATAGAGGAATTAACCTCCGACCCTACTCTTAAATGGTACGTTCAACTAACCTAAGACTCAGTTTTCCTTTTCTAACATATAGAGGTAAAATTGGAGCATAATATTAGTTTCAAGTGTATAACATAATAGTTTGATGTTTATATATACTACAAAGTCATCACCACAATAAATCTAGTTACCATTTGTCACCATAAAGTTGACCCCTTCCTCTTTGTTAACCACCAATCTCTTCTTGCAAAGAGTCGGACATGACTGAGCAACTGAACTGAACTGAACTGAATCTCTTCTCTGTATCTGAGTTTTGCTTTGTTCATTAGTTTTCTTTTTTAGATCCCACATAGAAGTGAAATCATACAGCATCAGTCTTTCTCTGAACAACTTAGTTCACTTAGTCTAATACCCTCAGTGTCCACCTATGTTGTCACTAACAGCAAGATTTCTTTAATTTCTATTGCTGAGTGGTATTCCATTGTGTATTTTTACCACATTTTCTTTATCCATTCATCCACTGATGGAAGCTTAGGTTATTTTCATGTCTTGGCTATTATAAAGAGTGTTGCAATCAAATGGGAGTGTATATATATATCTTTTTGAGAAAGTGTTTTTGTTTTCTTCTAACCACCCAGTGAACTGGGGTTGCTGGATCACATTGTGGTTTTGTTTTTAATTTTTTGAGGAACTTCCAGGCTGTTTTCCATATTGGCTGTGTCATTTTACATTTCCACTAGTTGTGTCAGAGGGTTCTCTTTTCTCTACAACCTCTCCAACATTTGTTGTTTCTTGCCATTTTGGTAACAGCCATTCTGACAGCTGAGAGATGACAACTTACTCTGGTAAGTTTTGGTTTGCGTTGCTCAGATGATTAGTGATGTTGAGCATCTTTTCAAATGCCTGTTGGCCATCTGTATGCCTTCTTTGGAAAAATGTCTATTCAGATCATTTGCCCATTTTTAATTTAATTGTTTGCCTTTTTGTTATTGACCTATATGAATTATTTACATATTTGAATATTAATCCCTTATCAGATATATGATTTGCAAATATATTCTCCCATTCAGTAGGCTGCCTTTTTGTTTTATTGTGGTCTCCTCTGCTGTGCAGAAGCTTTATAGTTTTATGTAGACCTACTTGTTTATATTTGCTCTCATTGTCATTGCATTTGGAGTGAGATCTAAAAAAAATATTGCTAAGAGTGATGTAAAAGAACTTACCAGCTACGTTTTCTTCTAGGAGTTTTACATTTACGCCTTTAATTCATTTTGAATTAATTTCTGTGTATGGTACAAGATAGCGGTACAGTTTCATTCTTATGCATGTGGTTGTCCAATTTTCTAACATCATTTATTCCAGAGACTGTCCTTTCCTCATTGTATATTATTGGTTCTTTTGTTGTAAATTAATTGGTCATAGAAGCATGGGTTTATTTCCAGGTTCATTAATTTGTTCCATCGATATGACTTTTTTTAATGCCAGTACCATACTGTTTATATTACTCTAGCTTTGCAGTGTAGCTTGAAATTAGACAGTGATACCTCCAGCTTTGTTCTTCTCTTCAAGGTTGCTTTGGCTATTTGGGATCTTTTGTGGTTCATGGACATTTTAGGATTGTTTGTTTTATTCCTGCAAAAATTGCCATTGGAATTTTTTAATGTTACATTTATTATTATTATTATTTTTGAATAATTATTGGAATTTTTGATAGAAATTTTACTCAATGCATAGATTGCTTGGGTAATATGAACATGGACATTTCACCAACATAATTCTTCAAATTTATGAGCATGAAATATATTTCCATCTATTTGTGTCTTCTTCAGTTTCCTTCATCAGTGTCTTATAGTTTTCAGTGTACAGTTCTTTTACCTCGGTGAAATTTATTCATAGGTTTAATTTTTTTTATTGCAATTGCAGATAAGATTGCTTTTCTAATTCCTCAGTTAGTTTGTTTTTAGTGTATAGAAACACAACTGATTTCTAAATACTCATTTTGTATCCTGAAATTTTACTGAATTTACTATTAATTCTAAGATTTTTTAGTGGAGTCTTTGGGGTTTTCTGCAAATTGTGACCGTTTTACTTCTTTCTTTCCTATTTGGATGTTCTTTATTTCTTTTTCGTGTCTAACTGCTATGGCTAGGACTTTCAGTACTATGTTGAATATAAGTGGAGAGTGGACGATCTTGTCTTGTTCCTCATCTTGGAGGAAATACTTTCAGTTTTTTATCACTGAGTATGAAGTTAGCTGCAGGCTTGTAACATGTGGCCTTTACTATGTCGAGGTGCATTCCCTTTATACTCACTTTATTGAGAGTTTTTATCATGAGCAAATATTGAATTTTGTCAAATGCTTTTTCTGCATCTTTTGAGATGATCTTGTGATTTTTTTATCCTTCATTTTGTTATTGCGTTGTATTATGTTGATTGATTTGCAGATGTTGAATTGCATACCTGGAACAAATTTCACTAGATCATGGTGTATGAACCTCTAAATGTATTGTTAAACTCAGTTTGCAAATAGTTTGCTGAGAATTTATGCATCTTTACTCATCAGGGATATTGGTCTGTAACTTTTTAATGTGGTGTCCTTTTTTGGGGGGGTTTTGTATCAGGGTAATTCAGGCCTTATAGAAGGTGTTTGGAAGCACTTATTCCTTTAGAACGTTTTAGAAAAATTTGAGTAGAACAGGTATCAAATCTTCTTTGAATGTCTGATAGACTTAATCAGTAAGGCTGTCTGGTTTTAAACTCTTATTTGTTGGGAGGTGTTTGATACTGATTCAATCTCGTTCCTAATAATTGTTTTATTCAATTCTCTATTTCTTAGAGATTCAGTTTTGGAAGACTGTATGTTTCTAGGATTTTATTCATTTCTTATCTGTTGTCCAGTTTGTGTGTGTGTGTGTGTGTGTGTGTGTGTGTGTGTGTGTGTTAAATCGCTTCAGTCATGCCCAACTCTTTGCAACCCTATGGACTGTCACCCACCATGTTCTTCTGTCCAAGGGATTCTCCAGGCAGGAATACTGGAGTGGTTTGTCATACCCTCCTCCAGGTGATTCCTGACCCAGCGACTGAAACTGTGTCTCTTACGTCTCCTGCATTGGGGAGGGGTGGATTCTTTACCACTAGTGCCACCTAGGAAGCCCATTGTCCAGTTTATTGGTGTGTAATTATTTATAGTATTCTCTTATGAACCTCTGTATTTCTTTGGTATCAGTTGTAACTTCTCTTCTTTCATTTCTTACTTGTTTGAACTCTCTCCTTTTTCTTTTCCTGGTGTCTTAGATGGTAAAGAGTCTGCCTGCAATGTGAGAGACCTGGGTTCAACCCTGGGTCGGGAAGATCCCCTGGAGAAGGAAATGGCAATCCACTCCAGGATTCTTGCCTGGAAAATCCCATGGATGGAGGAGCCTGGCAGGCCACAGTGCATGGATTGTTGCGTGAAGTGGGGTTGTATCACCATGAACTTTCCTCTTAGATCTGCTTATGCTTTATCCCATGGATTTTGGGTATCTTGTATTTCTATTTTCATTTCTCTGTAGGTATTTTAGTTTCTCCTTTTATTCTTACTGATCTACTGGGTTTTTTGTTTTGTTTTTTACTAACCCACATGTTGTTTAATCTCCACCTTTTTTTTTCACTTTTCTTCTTTAAATTGATTTCTAGTATCATTTGATTGTGGTTGGGAAAGGTACTTGATATGATTTCAATTTTCTTAAATTTATTCAGACTTGTGACCTAACATATAATCTAACCTGGAGAATGTTCTGTGTGCATTTGAAAGGAATGTGTATTCTGCTGCTTTTGGATGGACCCCAGTAATGTGAATGTGATTCCACTTGATGTTGTCCCACAGGTCTTAAGTTTTCTTAACTTTTAAACTTCTCTTTTCTTTCTGCTGCTCTATTTGGGTGAGTTCCAATGCCATGTCTTCCAGGTCACTGATTGTTCTTCTACTTCATCTAATCTGCTGTTAAATGCCTCTAGTATATTTTTCAGTTCATTTCTTCAACTCTATGACTTCTGCTAGGTACTTTCTTATATTTCCTATCTCAATGTTGACATTCTCATGTGTTCAACCATTCTTCTCTTGAGTTTTGTAAGTATCTTTTGTGATCATTATTTTGATCACCATTTTCTTTTTCAGACAAAGGTCTTTGTCTGGTTGTTTGGTTTGGAATATAATTTCCTGTTTTCTCATTTTCCTTGAATCTTGTGTTGTTTCTATTTGTTAGGTAAAGCAAATACCTCTCCTAGTCTAGAAGGAGGGGCCTTGTGTAGGAGATGAACCTTATCATTCATCCCTGTCCTAGTTCCTGATTGTCTCTTGAACCTTTGTAATTGTTTCAGTAGCCAGATTTATGCTTTTCTTCTGCCTTTGCCATATTTATTTTTTAACTTTTTATTTTATATTGGAGTACAGTTGATTAACAATGTTGTGTCAGTCTCTTATATACGAACAAAGTGGTTCCATCACACATAATCTTGGTAGGTCTCAGTTGTTGAGGGTGTGCCAAGACCTCAGTGTTCCAAAGGGAGTGATCTTGGTCAGCACTTCCGGGCTTATTGGAATCTAGATTCTCAGGCAGCAGCTTTAAAGTACGCAGATAGATGCAGTCCTGTGGAGCCAAAGCTGTAGACCCTGCTAACCTTTAGAAGATCTGGAGATATCCTTGGGGCAACAGTTGCAAGAATCGGGGCTTCATTTAAATGTAGAGTCGCATTTCTGGGAAGCTGTGGTGAGTGCAAGGGAGGGCACATAGATGGTGCACATCTAGCCACTAGATGTGCCACAGACCCGAAGTCTGTCCGTCAGGCTAAAGTGGCAGGACAATTAAATGGACCTTTTCACTTGCAGCCTGGTGATGTGTTTCAGTTTGCCGTCTGTGGAATGTTCTGGGTGTTGGAGCCTACCCAGAACTCTGTCTGCCCAATTATTATGGACCAGGAGCATAACCCTCTGTCCATCTGAGACAGGCAATCAAGAGGTGTGCCGTGTATGCAGTGTGCTGGCCCACCAGCTTCAGTGAGGCTGTAGATTGGGCATGCCCTTAATTTTAGTAATGTCAGAAAAGAGTTCTGGGGGGGAGCACACCTGTGGCTTTTGCGAGGCCTGGGGTGAACACTGAGGGTGCAGCACATGTTCAGCTTTATTAAGTTTGTATCTACCCATGTCTACCATGCTAGCAAAGTTAAGGGAGAGTGTGAAAAATGGTGCTTCCCAGCACCTCTGTCCCCGAGGAAGAGTCCAATTAACCCCTGCAGCAGACAATTTAAGATTCACAACTAATTTGCAAATAAAACCATCGGTGGTGACCTAAATGGGAAGGAAATCCAAAAGAGGATATATATATTCAGCTGACTCCTTTTTTTTTTTTGTACAGAAGAAACTAACACAACATTGTCAAGCAACTATACTCCAATAAAAATTAACTACAAAAAGATTAGCAGCTGAATCTCCTTCATGTATATTTCCATCATCTCTCAAACTCTTGCTTTTGTCCTGGCTCCTGGGATAGATAAGTAAGCATGTTAGCTGCTCAGATCCCTACAATACTCCAGGTCCCCTAGATGCAAGTTCTGCTTGTCTGGCCAAATATCTGGCCAAAGCCAGATATTTTTTGGGCCCCATTTCTCTGCTGCAGGTTCCCAGGGCTGGGTTCCCCAGTGTAGGGCACAAACTCCCGGTCCTCAGGGGACAGGCTCTAGGTCTGTGAGATTCTTCCCTAGTGTGTGTCATTGCATGAGGAGTAGGGGTTTTGGCGAGGTCATGTCTCTGCCTTTCCCAGTGTCTCAATGTGCCCTTCTATCCCTTGTGGTGGAGGAGGCTGTGAAGCTTGCTTTCAGCTCTTTTTCAGCAGATGGTATCCCATGGGTTACTGCAGACTTTGTGTGTCCATGGAGGAGATGAATTCAGGATTTCCTATGCTGCTACCTTTATCTATGATCATCTTTCTCTACCTAAGGCTCACTTCTCTCTCTAAACTTTCTGAAAACTTGTGTAGTAGATTAAACAATTAACTCTGTAGCTTGTATTAGTTTTCAAAGCCCCTTACGTTGTCGATCTTTCTTTAGAAGGCAGAGGGTAAACTTTTTTTTTTTCTTTTTGACTTCCCTGGTGACTCAGATGGTAAAGAATCTGCCTGCAATGCAGAAGACCAATGTTCGATCCCTCGGGAGTGGTTGGGAAGATCTTCTGGAGATAGCAACCCACTCCAGCATTCTTGCTTGGAGAATCCCAAGGACAGAAGAGCCTGGTGGGCTATAGTTCATCGGGTTCCAAAGAGTCAGACAACGACTGAGTGACTTTTACTTTCACTCTGTTAGGTACCCAAAATTTAAAAAATTAAATGGTAATAAGATTATTGCATGTAGCACAATAAAATGGAAAGAGTGTGGGGTATGCCTTTAGGAAATCCATTCAAGGTCTGACCCTGCCACTTCCTCTGTTTGGCCTGGGGTAGGACAGCTCACTGGAGAAGGCGATGGCACCCCACTCCAGTACTCTTGCCTGGAAAATCCCATGGATGGAGGAGCCTGATAGGCTGCAGTCCATGGGGTCGCTAAGAGTCGGACACGACTGAGCGACTTCACTTTAACTTTTCACTTCCATGCATTGGAGAAGGAAATGGCAACCCACTCCAGTGTTCTTGCCTGGAGAATCCTAGGGACGGGGGAGCCTGGTGGGCTGCCGACTATGGGGTTGCACGGAGTTGTACATGACTGAAGTGACTTAGCAGCAGCAGCAGGACAGCTCACCTCCGGTAAACGTTAAGTTTCTTCATCTTTAAAATGAAGACTCAACTACAAATCTGTGAATCTTTTACAACACTGAAGTTTTACAAAAGAAAATTTCCTTGAGATTCCCCTGCATGTTCAAATCGACTATAAATGAACGTAATTTAATCTTTTCTGGTGACTAAGGGTCATCAATAGAAAAAATAACATATGTAAAAAAATAATGGAAAAATAACATACTTGAGTCTGTAGGGTTTCTTTGCTCCCACATAAAACTACCTCAGACTACTGAGTGTTTGTATGAATGTGTATTTATGTGTGTATGCAAACATTTTTATTTTCAGCTAATGTTTATTGATGCTGTCCCAGTGCTGTTTATACCATGCTGTCTTGTTTTTAATACACTTATTAGTGGGTAAATATACCCTTCTATAAAGTATGTTACAATTGCTTCAACAGCAACAACAAAGTAAATGTTTGGCTTGTTGAAGTCATCAAAATTTGACCGATTGATAAGTGATTTATATGCTCTAGTACTTAATCCATTTTCTTTTGTTTCTTCCCTGAGAAGATGGAAGGCAGTTGTTAAAGTAGCCTTACCTTAATGACACCTACTTGAAGTCAGTAATTATTCTCTCCCCACAGTCTAAAGTAGTCTCAAGCTTTACCCGTTTGCCACATTTTCCCGATGATTAAAGTTCTTCATTATGATTTTGTAAATCCTTCTCAGGGCTTTCACTTGCCTTTAAAGCTGTCTGGTTTCAAAACAAAAACTGCAGTCTAACATTAAAAATCTTGCTATTTCTGTTAACATTTCTGTTAATAAATCTTAAAGTGATAATAACACTTTTGCTGCCATTTTCATCTTTCTAATAGAATCTGCGACTGTGCATAGCCATGGACCTGCCTGCACACACACACATACACACACACACTCCCATGTGAAACAGTAAACTTGGTTGGCTACAGAGATCAGAAGAATTTTTCTATGAGTTACTTACAAGGCTTGATATCTAATTTAAAGTTTTCTGACAAATAAAACTAATGAATGGGACTGTGCTTATGAATTAGGCCATAATTTTAAGGTAAGAAGACTACGTCCTCCTTTTCCTCTTCCTGCAGTGTGTCATCCTTAGAAGTCTCCTCTTACAGGTGTGTGCAAATTGTAATGCAGAGGTGGTTTATATGTGTTCTTCTATAAACATCCGGCACTTTCAGACAATACTGTGGGTAATAATCAGGCCTATGTTTGAAATGTGTGCTTTAAAATAACACAGTTGTGCCAACATGTAAAGCTTATCCATCCTACTCACACTCAGTAAAAGATAATTTGGATTTCACCCATTTGTTCTATGCACACAAATGAAACCAGAGTACCATGCTCTCCTCTTTGGAATAGCATGCTGGGCTGTGCTGTGCTCAGTCATGTCTGACTCTTTGTGACTCCGTGGACTGTAGCCTACCAGGCTCCTCTGTCCAAGGGATTCTCTAGGCAAGGACACTGGAGCAGGTTGCCATTGCCTCCTCCAGGGGATCGTCCCAACCCAGGGATTGAACCCGTGTCTCTTGCATCTCCTGCATTGGTAGGCGGACTCTTTACCACTAGCACCACTTGGGAAGCCCTTCGAACAGCATAATTTCCAGTAAGTTTTTCCTACTTAAGGCCCTATACTGAAATCCAAAGGCAGTCTTCTTGTATCATCACCTTCTTCTATACAATGACATTAAACCCCAGTTTCTGAAATCCTATTTTTTCTTCAAAGACATTCCTACTTATGTTGACATAGCATAGGAAGTAATGTTTTCCTTTCTGTTACCTAAAACTCCAAAATCTAAGTATTTGGCTAACGCTGTGATCAGTGTCTCAGAAGCAGTGTGTAGGGATTGAATATTGGTTAGAAAACTGTATAAAATTTGGAAGTTGATATTTAGGTTCAGAAAAAAATGCTTTATAAATGTCACAAAACTGAAACAGGGAAAATAACATTATATATACTATTTTCATGTAAATATTATTTAGGACACGATCTGTTTCTGAGAGTCATCAAACACTTGCAAAGGGAATATGGGAAATTGTTCAAGTAACATGAAGGTATGGTACACAAGTATTGTCCTACTGAGTTAGGATCAATTTCCAGTAGTTTATTTAAGTTGTTGAGATAAAGTCTCATAAGTTTAAAAGTGAGACTAATGAAATAATTTGATTAATATGCTGTTCAAACATAATGCCAGATGATTTTATGTACACCTATTATACTTTCCATAGGTCACTTTATATATTTCATGTGTGTCTGCAAGTGTGTGTAGAAGATTGAAATGGAGGTAGTGACAGTGAATTTAGTAAGCCAAATATTGAGTTGTTCCCCCAAAGGGGGGAAATTGATTCACACGCTTGTTTGCTATTAAGGCTCCGATAACTCTCCTACGATTCTGCCTTCTCTTCTGGTTTTCCATTTTGACAGCTGTCAGTTTACAGATATGATTACTTGATCTAAGCATCACAAACACTGC
Organism: Ovis canadensis; assembly: GCF_042477335.2. NCBI lineage: Eukaryota > Metazoa > Chordata > Mammalia > Artiodactyla > Bovidae > Ovis > Ovis canadensis. The sequence continues at coordinate 21,867,372 of NC_091261.1, read as the reverse complement.
AGTAGGGTCTTCAGAAAATACACTGTGAAAGTTGCAGTTTCATTGTCCCCAGTCAATTACCACATTCTTAAACTTGCAGTGTATTCATTTGTGGGCACTGAGGCAGCCAGCGGGAGGGCATTGATTGGAGTATAATGTCATGTGTAGGAGAGAAAGATGAAAAGTATTTTCTGCTTAATGGGTTGGTATTAAGTAGGTGGGAATGGCTTCTAATTAGCCAACAATTGCTGTGGTTCCCCGTTTCCCTCCTTTCCCTCCTCCTGTCGGTCACCAGCTGCCAATCTGCCCCTATTTTTTTTTTTTTGGAGTTCATTGCTCACTGCAGTGAAAGCCTTTGTTTAAGAAAGAGGGCTCCCAGGGTCTCAGCTGCCTGGGTACAGCCTGCTGCCTACGATGAGTAGCAACTGTCAGTTTATTTTATCTCACCCTTTTCATCATTCTGCTGAAACTGATCGACTGAAACCACCTGAGAGAACTGAGGATTCCATACCTACAAGTCATTAGCTAGGACCGCAGCCTCCCACCACAGGGCAAGTCAACTGAACACTCCCCGAAAGGCAGTCCACTTTAACCCCATGTTTCCCCAGGAACATAGGGATTCTGTCGCTTTTTTTGCATCCGAAGCGGAGTCGATGGGAGAGGATGCCTCTGACGTACAGACCCGTAAGTCGGGACTCTCAGCTTTAGGTAAAAGTTGCGGATAATGTCCTCTGGACCGACTGCTGTGGTGACCCCAGCAGTGGGGCACATTGTTCCACCCACAACAAAAGCGAATGTGAAATTGGAAAACATTTTACAAAGTGACTTTATCACCTCATCTCAAACCCCATTCTTTACCGACATCGAATGTGCCAGACTGAAGCCTGATTTCACATGCATGTGACCCACAGGACAGCTGCTTAGCTAAAGACAAACTTCCCACACACTTTAATAATACATTGAAGCCTTTCCTAGAGAAACCTTCTAACCTATTGTATCCAAAATGCATCAGAACAGAATGACACGACATGGCCTGAGCTACAGTGGTGGATAATGTTTAGCAAATATCAAGGACATGCAAACCTACTGAAAAACGGTATTATGTCATTGTTGTTGTTCATTGTGAAGTCATGTCCGACTCTTTGTGACCCCATGGACTGCAGCACGCCAGGCTTCTCTGTCTTTCACCACCTCCTGGAGTTTGCTCAAACCCAGGTCCATTGGGTCTGAGACGCCATCCAACCATCTCATCCTCTGTTGCCCCCTTCTCCTCCTGCCCTCAATCTTTCCCAGCATACCATATATACCAACCACTGCCATATACCACTTGGAATTGTGGAGTTGTGAATATGTGGTATTTAACTACATTTCAACATGGGTAAATAGACTTAAGGAAGTGAAATTTTAGAAACATTTAGAAGGAAAAGGGAAGGTAACTGAGCAGAGAAAAAGATAATTTTGATAAATGATGTGAGCAAATAAGAACTGGAATTAAGAAGGAAGAATTCAAAGGCCTTCATTTGATTTTAAAATACTGGATATATAAAGAAGGCCAAGGTAAGAGATGTATTGATTTAAAGTGCTTTCCATTTACCATATGTAAATTTTTAATACTGCTAAGAAATATTACCTGAAGACTCACTAAATTGGTTTATAGATATTAGGACAACATCACGTATTCACGAGGCAAAGATAACCTTGCACTATTACCTTAAAATACTGAAAAAATTTAAGAGCATTCTCACACATAAGAATCACCTGGTGAGCTTGTTGAAAGCAGATTCTCAAGTCCCTCCACTGGAGATTCGGGATCAATAAGCCTGTGGTAAGGCTTTCCAGGTGGCGCTAATGGTAAAGAACCCACCTGTCAACGCAGGAGATGTAAGAGATATGGGTTTGAACCCTTGGTTGGGAAGACCCCTTGGAGGAGGGCATGGCAACCCATTCCAGTATTCTTGCTTGGAGAATCCCATGGACAGACGAGTTGGCAGCTACAGTGCATGGGGTCGCAGAGTCAGACATGACTGAAGTGACTTGGCAAGGCACACAAGGCTCTAGAATATGCATTTATAACACCGTCTCCCACCACCACTAATCAGGTAATTTTTGATGCAAGTGGTCCTTGAGTTGTATCCTTGAGAAACTGCCTAAGGCTTATTGTGAAGTTTAACTTTACACAGGGTATCTACACTTATTTGAATCATATTAGAAATACAAAATATCTTGAATTACCAATGAACAATTCTAATCTCAATGTCATTTTTCCTCATAAGAATCTATTTGCAATTTATAGACTAGGTTACAACAGAAGAATACCAGAGTGCATCACATGTAGTAAGTATGGTTTTGTCAAAGTCTTGATTCAGTCCCATATTATACATCATATCACAAGGTAAGATATATTTCTTAAGGGAGGTTTTAATCAAAAGGACCACTGCTTGACAACCTGTTCTTCACACAGCAGTCAAAGTGATCTTTTTAGAGTCAGACTCCTGTTCTCAGACCTTAGGGACAATTTTCCACCACAACTGGAATAAAAACCAAAGTCATCACTATGGCTTGAAAGGTCTAAATTAACTAGCTGTCACTGGAACTTGAATTCTTCCTTGTCCTTACTCAGTTTGCTTCTACCATATGGGTCTTCTTGTTACTCAAACAAGCCTGGCTTTACCTGGACATCTTTCCCCTACCCTTTTAGACAGCTTCATCATTCCAAATCAGGTTTCTATATAAGCCATACATATTTTGAAAGACTTCTCTGAACCTTCTGTTTAAAGTAGCCCTCCCAAACCCAATCACTGTCTCTCCTCTTACCCAGCTTTATTTTTCCTTCATGGCACTCAGCACTATTTCTAGTGGTTCCCTGCCAGCAACTGTTTCCATGCTTAAGAAATTCTCTGCTTTATACATTTAAGTGGCAAATTAGGACTTGTTCTCACTCTAGTCATTGAAAAGCCAGATATTCACTTCCTCAGCTTCCCTTGAGCTGTGCAGAGTCGTGTGAGCCAGGCTCCACCAGTCAGTTGCATGCATGCTGAACTCTGCATTGGGATCTGCAGGGCTGTGCAGAAGCCAACCATGGCATCAGGCAGAATTCTACACTGTAATACTTCCTTAAGATTCTCCTGACAAGAAATCAACCTGCCACAATGTGTATGTGTTCCTTAATTTTTTCTGAACATTTTTTGCTGTTGTATAAACTGGCCTTAGTATCTGAAAACCTGAAAGATTTGCTATATACATATTTAGTTGTAGAACAGGATAGTTAGTTCTCTTATATCCTCTGTTATCAAGTTTGTATAAATATTTATGTGGGTCTAAAAATAGTTACTGGATTATTACAAGTATAGATTATTTCATTTATGGGTGTTTAAAATTTACATATGGCTTAATTTTTGTTTCTCTTCAAATTGATATACTAAAGAGAGTCAAGATGCCTCCTGGAGAAAATATAATAGATTGGTTTTGATCTACCTATCTTTTATAAATTATATTTTTCTTGGCATGTATTGAAAGGGGTATCAGTAGAAAGCTGTTGTATTTTTTAAGGGAAAATTCTATGTTAAATATAGAAAGTGACAGTATTATGCATAATTATCTATGCAATTACACTTCCACATGCTTGAAAATTTTTAGCCAGGAAATCCTTAATAACATTTGCATGGTTAAATGAGACAGCAGAAACAACTGGAAAGGCCTCAGGGCATGGTCATCTATTTAAGCATCCACTTGGATTTTTAACATAATTAGTCATATAATTGTGTGCCTAAACTTAGTAGATTCATGTAACTAATTATAAATTATTTAAAAGTTGTGTGTGTAATGTTTTGTTCTCTGCTTCCTGCCAATCAAATTACTAAGGAATATACTATCTTCACATTTCATCATATAAATCTTCAAATAAGATTACAACTGTAAAGCCCTGGATGAAACTGAGCGAACAAGTGAATTCACTCAGTTTACACACACACACGCACACACACACACATGCACACACACACACACATTGAACATCAATATTTTAGGGCGTATCCCTACGACAAAGTCATATCATTCTGTTTATCTGTCTCTACTAAAGACTTTATGAAAAAGATTGTTTCTTTTCTTAATGTTGTGTTCAACACAATTAGTTTTTTATTTTTTAATTTTCAAATTTATTTTTTAAAATTAATTTTTATAGGAGTATAGTTGATTTACAATGTTGTGTTAGTTTCTGCTATAGCTATACATATACATATATCCCCTCTTTTTTGGATTTCCTTCTCATTTAGGTTTATTTTTATTCATTTAGTTTTAAATTTTAATTCATACCTAAAAGTTTGGACATAATAGCTTCCTCCAGTATGCTAAATTTTCTCCTTTTTATAACCTAGTTTGTGGGTGGTATTAAAAACATGGGCCAAGCAAATCTGAGTAGCAAAAATATTAATCTCAAAATTTTATGATGGTCATTTTGACCCAAATTTCTCCCCTGGTTTTTCTCATTAATCATCTTCCTGACTATTGATTCTGAACCTTCATTTCATTTCATATTTCTTCATTGTTATTTTTATACCTGTGTTACAAAAATGTGGAGACTCGAGGAAAACTATGTACCTTTTCCCAGAAGCATATTTGATAAGCAAAACTAGATCTTTGAAGGTGTTAAATTAAACTTCCTTTGATTAAGAGTGCAAAACACACTTTATTAGCTGCTGATACAATGAAAGGTATATGTAGTCTTAATTCTGAGAAATCAGACAGGTCTCACTAAAGGCTAAAATTAACTGGTCTTTTCTCATTTTGAGTGCCTGATTCCATGTTAGAAGTCAATAAATACAGTCCCTTAGAGGCACAGCACTTAAATTAGCTAACTTTAGTTTTCCCTACTGGTTTGACAAAGTCCAACTTTGTTTATCTTGAGGGCATGGTGAAAGAACATCTATTTGCCTCAGATTTTTTGATTGAAGGTTAGAAGGCACTGAAAGGAAGAAAAAAACCTGAGCATACTGCTGTGTTAAAGGATTTGGGATGACGAATATTAGTGTTTTAAAAGTTATTTTATTGCTACAGTGGCTCAGAGATTAAAAAAGTAAATGAATTCAGGTACATTTGCACTGTTTTCGAGTATTCACTTCCAGAAGCTCAAGACACCAATTGAGATGATCTGGCATTAAAATTAAGAAATATACTAGCATTTCATCTGATTAGACTCTTGCTCCATATTTCCCATATTGAGCACATTTTACCTATTCCTGGGAGACAGACATTACCCATGAGGAGTGAAATATACATCCAAGGACTTTTAGCTAAGTCAGTCATCATAACAAGGCATTATAAATGATTTCTAATTTCTAAAAGAATATTCATCATGAAAAGTATTTATTTTTATATTAATTATGCTGGGGAACCTAGATTATAAAAACATTTACCCATGTCTGGGAGTTAAAACTACAAGGAGGACAGAGTAAAAGAATTCAAAGGAAAGCAAATCCTGAGACCATGGATATATTTTTTGATTGATGTTTTGGTTAGAAAAAATCAAAATTCAAAATTCACAATAATGAAAATACCAAGGAGAGAAATAATTAGAAAGCAAAGCTCCCAGGCAACACCCCCAAACAGGGAAACTTTGGAAAAAAATTAGAATCCAACAGAATTGTGCCTCCAGTATGTTCATAATGTTAGCGTTAACTTCTTTTTTCAGAAGGAAGCTATTGGAATTTCATAAAGACAATATGGAATTGTCCTAATAGAGCCTTACCAAAGAAGAATCAAATATACACAGGAGAGGGTTTTTTTTTTTTTTTTTTTTGCTTTCAAACTCTAAAGCAATGGCAGAAAGTGCTTAGCTAAATTGACTGTATTTGTATTAGCTAGATGCAAAGTAAGAACCCCTCTCTGGGAATGAGACAGACATAAACAGGTGACAACAGGGTTCTGCTGGGACTCCAAAGCCTAGCCTTCCACTGGTACAGCTGCAGCGTTTACTCCAGTTTTACTGTGGTCTAACCAATCGACAGGATTTTCATAAGCTCTTCAAGCTAGCAAATAAAGACAAATTAAATCAGACTAGAGAAACCCAGCTACATTTTTCTTAGATATAGTGAGTTCAGCGTACATTGGAAAGTTAAAACTGGTAACACCACCCGCTCCCAAGAACTGTGAGCAGAATCTAAAAGAAGTATAGTTTTTGTCTGAGCAATCAAGAATTCTCTTTTATTGAACCAAGGCAGCAGATAGAGAAGGAGGCTCTCAGAGGGGGAAAAAAAGAAAAAGGAAAAAAAAAAAGATCTTTCAACCCGAGGGATCTAGAGCTACATTATTATTTCCCAATGAAGTGAGCATTAGCTTTCTGAAGTCACACTTGATTCCTAAGGAAGAAAAGTTGTCACTTATAGAAAACATATGAAGATGGATGAACTGCATTAGAGTAAGGAAATTTGAAATTCATGCTCTAGTTCTGCGGTCTTTTTTAATTTAAAAATATGGCTACAATTAAGTATTGACTTGTCTTTTTCAGCATGTTTCATCTTTGGAATTATTTTCTTATCAGGTATGGAAGCCATTGAATTCTCTAAGCTCTTTCTTGACATATACTTTGATTAACCTATTGTGATTGAAATGAGATTAACAGAAAAGATGTTTATCTTTTGTCAATTTTTTGACAGCAGCATAGAATATATAAAGGACACATTTTCATGCTTTATCTTCTACTTGTCTTATCAAACTTGTTTCCTGTGAGTAGGAATGGAAGTTAAAAACAAGGGATTTCTGGGATTTCTGCCTTTAAAAAATTATATGCAGACCTACAACCTATATATACACAATTTGTAAATTGTCAAATAGAGAAATGCCAGCCCAGATCTCCCACTGGAGCTCCCACTGCTGCTGTTGAGGCACCTGTCAGGAAGAATCCTGAAGCTTGTGGGCATCAGGGAAGTTTAAATTCAGCTGTGGCAACAGACAACTCTGAAGTCTCAGTGGTTCACCACCATAAAGGATTATTCTGTGTTCACTGCACTTACGAATGGCTTTCTAGGACAACTGTTTTACATGCAGAGATTTAGTGATTCAAGCTGCTTTGATCTTGTGTCTCCATAATGTTTATTAAAACTTTCTCCATGATCCTTACAGGAGGGAGAGCATCAGCTGCAATATCTCAGGTGGGCTCTGTTTTGCTTTCACCCAGAAGTAACTTTGGCCTGAAAGTAATTTCTGCCAGAAGTAGTCACAGCACCCTGCCTAGTTGCCCACAGCTAAGAAATGCAGCCTTCTACGGGTTCTATCCCTGGTCGGGGAAGATCCCATATGCCCAGGGGCAGCTAGGCCTTTTCTTCACAACTATTGAGGCCATACTCTAGAGCCTCTGCTCTGCTCTTCTCTGCAAGAGAAGTCACTGCAGTGAGAAGCCCACATACCACAACTGGAAAGTAGCCCCACTGGCCGCAATTAGAGAAAGCCCTCCTGCAGCAACGAAAAACCAGCACTAGCAAAAATAAATAAAATAAAATGAAGAAGAAATTCAGGAATAGCTGAGCAAAGCTGAATTTAGGGTCAACTCCAAGACTCTGGTGGAGAAGGTAATGGCACCCCACTCCAGTACTCTTGCCTGGAAAATCCCATGGATGGAGGAGCCTGGTAGGCTGCAGTCCATGGGGTCGCTAAGAGTTGGACACAACTGAGTGACTTCACTTTGACTTTTCACTTTCATGCATTGGAGAAGGAAATGGCAACCCACTCCAGGGTTCTTGCCTAGTGAATCCCAGGGATGAGGGAGCCTGGTGGGCTGCCGTCTACGGGGTCACACAGAGTCGGACACGAACTGAAGTGACTTAGCAGCAGCAGCAGCAACCAAGACTCTGGAGGACCAGGCCATGTTAGCTGCTCGACATTCTCAGAATGATTTCAGTTGCATGCTACAGTACAACTAAGTTCTGACAATAGGTAATCTTCCAACACGTAAAAAATTCCAGTTGCTCTGAATAGGTTAAAGCACTTGCAGTCATTCGTAATAAGGTATGAATTGGTTCAATCAGATGACTTCTTCCTAACATTGTTCATGATTTCAGTCCTCTGAAGAATAGGTATCTGAACTAGGAAAAGAGTTAAGTTGAGAGGAGGGATAAGTAAATTTAAAACGTGGGCCATTTTTAAAATTCAGAAAGAATGTCAGGACTCTGAGACCCTACTTAACGCTTGAAACCTGAGCCTAACAAAAAAAAAGTAGGGTTTTCAATCCACAGTCTGCAGTTGAGTATGCCCTGGGCACTACTATGTGCCAGGCATTGTGCTAGTGCCTGGGGCTATGACACAACCACATGTGCCACTCTGTGCCATGATGATGTGCCAGCACTACTTGGCATTTTTTTGTAGAGTGCTTTTAGCCGCAAGTAAGAAATGATGTTCAACCTGGTTTTAGAAAAGGCAGAGGAACCAGAGATCAAATTGCCAACATCCGCTGGATCATCGAAAAAGCAAGAGAGTTCCAGAAAAACATCTATTTCTGCTTTATTGACTATGCCAAAGCCTTTGACTGTGTGGATCACAATAAACTGTGGAAAATTCTGAAGGAGATGGGAATACCAGACCACCTGACCTGTCTCTTGAGAAACCTATATGCAGGTCAGGAAGCAACAGTTAGAACTGGACATGGAACAACAGACTGGTTCCAAATAGGAAAAGGAGTTGCTCAAGGCTGTATATTGTCACTCTGCTTATTTAACTTCTATGCAGAGTACATCATGAGAAACGCTGGGCTGGAAGAAGCCCAAGCTGGAATCAAGATTGCTGGAAGAAATATCAGTAACCTCAGATATGTAGATGACACCACCCTTTTGGCAGAAAGTGAAGAGGAACTAAAGAACATCCTGATGAAAGTGAAAGAGGAGAGTGAAGAAGTTGGCTTAAAGCTCAGCATTCAGAAAACTAAGATCATGGCATCTGGTCCCATCACTTCATGGGAAATAGATGGGGAAACAGTGTCAGACTTTGTTTTTTGGGGGTTCCAAAATCACTGCAGATGGTAATTGCAGCCATGAAATAAAAGACACTTACTCCTTGGAAGGAAAGTTATGACCAACCTAGATAGCATATTCAAAAGCAGAGATACTACTTTGCCAACAAAGGTCCGTCTAGTCAAGGCTATGGTTTTTCCAGTGGTCATGTATGGATGTGAGAGTTGGACTGTGAAGAAAGCTGAGTGCCAACGAATTGATGCTTTTGAACTGTGGTGATGGAGAAGACTGTTGAGAGTCCCTTGGACTGCAAGGAGATCCAACCAGTCCATTCTAAAGGAGATCAGTCCTGGGTGTTCTTTGGAAGGAATGATGCTAAAGCTGAAACTCTAGTACTTTCACCACCTCATGCGAAGAGTTGACTCACTGGAAAAGACTCTGATGCTGGGAGGGATTGGGGGCAGGAGGAGAAGGGGACAACAGATGATTAGATGGCTGGATGGCATCACGGACTCGATGGATGTGAGTCTGAGTGAACTCCGGTAGTTGGTGATGGACAGGGAGGCCTGGCATGCTGCAATTCATGAGGCTGCAAAGAGTCGGGCACGACTGAGCGACTGAACTGAACTGAACTGAAGAAATGATAGTACGTTGTTTTTTTTTTTTTTAAGTTCAGTTCATGGCTTTTTTTTAAGTGGTATGCAATTAATTGTGAATAAGAGTTGCTAATATAGTACTAAGTCATAAGTCATAGGACTTCCCTGGTGGCTCAGATGACAAGGAGTCTGCCCACAAGGCAGGAGATCCGGGTTCGATCCCTGGGTGGGGAAGATCCCCTGGAGAAGGAAATGGTAACCCACTCCAGTATTCTTGCCTGGAAAATCCCATGGATGGAACAGCCTGGAAGGCTACAGTCCATGGAGTCGCAAAGAGTCAGACATGACTGAGCAACTTCACTCACTCAACAATAACTTAAGCCACTGAAAGTGGCCTAAGTAAGGAAAGTTACGTCACATATAAAAAGGGGTGGTATACTTAACTGTTGTATATTTTCTTTAGTAGTTCTTAAAGTACTGAATATGGCTTTTATTTTTTTCACTTCCCCTTAGCATATATATTAAAAATACAGTAAAAACACTTCTGCTGGACTGTGATTTTGATGGATATAGGTGCAATATTTGGAGAAGGCAATGGCAACCTACTCCAGTCCTCTTGCCTGGAAAATCCCATGGACAGAGGAGCCTGGTAGGCTACAGTCCATGGGGTCGCTAGGAGTTGGACACAACTGAGCGACTTCACTTTCACTTTTCACTTTTATGCATTGGAGAAGGAAATGGCAACCTACTCTAGTGTTCTTGCCTGGAGAATCCCAGAGACGGAGGAGCCTGGTAGGCTGTCATCTCTGGGGTCACACAGAGTTGGACAGACTGAAGTGACTTAGCAGCAGCAGCGGCAGGTGCAATATTAAACCAAATGTTATAAAGATTTTTTTTTTAAAGTTCAGTGCAGTTCAGTTCAGTTGCTCAGTCATGTCTGACTCTTTGCGACCCCATGAATCGCAGGCAATTACAGGATTAGATAATTCAGCATGCAAGGAGTCATTAAGGATCTAGATTCTTTCTATGCTTCCCCACTGCCATCCTCATCATTTTGATATCTCAGTTGTATGTTGGCTATGGCAGCTCCAGGCATCACAAATTCACACATCAACATTTAACATCAGAAATAAGGGGGATCTCCTTGTTTGCACATCTTTTTAAGAATGAGGAAAATGTTTCAAAGAGTTCCTTAGGAGATCTTCTTCTCATATTATTAATTACAATTGTGTTAAATATCCTCCAGAAAGCTATCACTGGGCAAGTAATAATGAGGTCATGGTCACTGACATTAGTAGACACTCAAACACTGGGGATGGAGAAGGGCCATCCCTAACCCTAACCCTAACCCTAACCCTAATCTTCTTCAAGAACATGAGGACTTGAAGAGAGAAAACAATCAGGACTGTTACCAGGAAGGAAGTTGGGCAACGGCTACTGGGTAGGGAATCAATGGGATCTTCCCCACAGATGCATTATGTCACTAGACCTTGACTAGGCTGTCAAGGCAACCTGTTGGACTGAGAACAGGCATCTTCCTTTACAGATGAGGTAACAGAAGTAAAATTACCCAGGTCTACAGTCTATAAAGTGAAGGAATCACCTGACTTCAAAGCCCAAATTCCTCACCATGCAATATTTGATGAATTTGGTCAAAGAAAACTGCCCATCATTGAAATGTTTTTTTTTTTTTCCAAATTCATAGCTGTGTCTCTTTTGTTGCTGCTGTTCACTCTCCCAGTTGGGCCCCATTCTTCTGATCCCATGGACTATAGCACACAGGCTTCCCTGTCTTTCACCATCTCCTAGAGCTTGCTCAAACTCATGTCCATGGAGTCAGTGATGCCGACTTGTCCTCCAAAAATCTTGTCCTCTGTGGTCCCCTTCTCCTCTTGCCCTCAATCTTTCCCAGTATCAGGATTTTTTCTAATGAGTCAGCTCTTTGCATCAGCTGGCCAAAGTATTGGAGCTTCAGCTTCAGCATCAGCCCTTCCAATGAATATTCAGGACTGATTTCCTTAAGGATTGACTGGTTTGATCTCTTTGCTGTCCAAGGGACTTTCAAGTCTTCTCCAACACCACAGTTCAAAAGCATCAATTCTTCAGTGTTCAACCTTCTTTAGGGTCCAGCTCTCACATCCATACATGACTACTGGAAAAACAACAGCTCTGACTAGATGGACCTTATTTGGCAAAGTAATGTCTCTGCTTTTTACTATGTGATCTAGGCTTGTCATAGCTTTTCTTCCAAGGAGCAAGCGTCTTTAAATTTCATGGCTGCAGTCACCATCTGCAGTGATTTGGGAGCCCCCCAAAATAAATAACAATGGTCACTGCTTCCATTGTTTCCCCATCTATTTGCCATGAAGTGATGGGACCAGATGCCATGGTCTTAGTTTTCTGAATGTTGAGTTTTAAGTCAACTTTTTCACTCTCCTCTTTCACTTTCATCAAGAGGCTCTTTAGTTCCTCTTCTCTTTCTGCCATAAAGGTGGTGTCATCTGCATATCTGAGGTTATTGATATTTCTCCTGGCAATCTTGATTCTAGCTTATGCTTCATCCAGCCTGGTATTTCACATGATGTACTCTTCATATAAATTAAATAAGCAGGGTGAGAGCCTTGATGTATAGCCTTGATGTATAGCTTTCCCAATTTGGAACAAGTCTGCTGTTCCATGTCTGGTTCTAACTATTGCTTCTTGACCTGCACACAGGTTTCTCAGGAGGCAGGTAAAGGTTGTCTGGTATTTCCATCTCTTGAAGAATTTTCCACAGTTTGTTGTGATGCACATAGTCAAAGGCTTTAGCATAGTAATGAAGCAGAACCAGAATTCTTCTGGAATTATCTTCTTTTTCCATGATCCAGTGGATCATAGCAATTTGATCTCTGGTTCTCCTACATCTTCTAAATCCAGCTTGAACATCTGGAAGTCCTCCATTCAAGTACTGTTGAAGCCTAGCTTGGAGAATTTTGAGTATTATTTTCTAGCATGTGAAATGAGTGTAACTGTGTGGTAGTTTGAACATTCTTTGGCATTGTCTTTCTTTGGGATTAAAATGGAAACTGACCTTTTTCAGTCCTGTGGCCACTGCTGAGTTTTCCAAATTTGCTGGCATATCGAGTGCAGCACTTTCATAGCATCATCTTTTAGGATTTGAAATAGCTCAGCTAGAATTACATCACCTCCACTAGCTTTGTTTGTAGTGATGCTTCCTAAGGCCCACTTGACTTTGCATTCCAGGATGTCTGGCTCTAGGTGAGTGGTCTCATCATCGTGGCTATCTGGGTCATTAAGATCTTTTTTTTATAGTTCTGTGTATTCTTCTCTCCTCTTCTTATTATTTATGTCCTTTATTGTACCCATATTTGCATGAAATATTCCCTTGATATCTCTAATTTTCTTGACGAGATCTCTAGTCTTTCCCATTCCATTGTTTTTCTCTATTTCTTTGTACTGTTCACTTAGAAAGGCTTTCTTATCTCTCCTTGCTTTTCTTTGGAACTCTGCATTCAGTGGGTATATCTCTCCTTTTCTCCTTTGCCTTTAGTATCTCTTCCCTTCTCAGCTCGTTGTAAGACCTTCTCAGACAACCATGTTTCCTTTTTGCATTTCTTTTTCTTGGGGGTGGTTTCTCTTTTGAATGTGCCTTAATTCTGTCCTTCAGCTCATCACAAAAATCTGTAGAGATGTGTTACTGTAGAGTATGACTTAGGAACTTTGAAGTAACTGTGCTTCAGTTTATGTATAAATCTATATCCTCCTCCTTCACTATAGGTTGATATACTTGTAATATTATGGCAAAAACAATATAAAGGAGTTATTATACGGCAGGTGTGCATGCTAAGCTGCTTAAGTCATGTCCAACTCTTTGCAACCGCATGCACTATAGCCTGCAAGGTTCCTCTGTCCATGGAATTCTCAAGGCAAGAATAATGCACTGGGTTGCCATGCCCTCCTCCAAGGGATCTTACCAACCCAGGGATTAAACCTGCATCTCTTACGTCTCCTGTATTGTCAGGCAGGTTCTTTACCACCAGTGCTACCGGGGAAGCCCCTATTGTTATATGGGGTCCACTGCAAATCATATTGAGAATATTATGCTTTTGAAAACCATACTAATTCTTATGGTTTTTCAAGATTTCCTTAAATTTAATTAAAGGAAAGTGAATTTTAAAAACGTAAGAATTTTCTTAGAAACTTAGGAGACATAGATTTAGAAAACTAAAAATAAATTCAGAGGTGATATAGTTTAATTCCCTTCCTACAATGATTTTACAAATGAGGAAATTTGTAAAACACTGAAAAATCCCAGTTTGCAATGATACTGGGAATAAAAGACAGTATAAAGCAATTATCTATTTGATGCATCACACACAACACAGTCTCACAATAATAAAACCAACATAAGTACCAATAATATGACTACTGAAAATAAATTAAGTTTTTTTGGGGGGGTAGGTGGGGGGAGTGCATTTTTTTAGCTGACTAGAGCCACACAGTCAAATTTCTGTTTTAAAGCTACTTAGACATAGGAAGGGACCTATAGATCTTGAGACGTATAAGCTGGCTCAAGGAACTATCTGAAAATGAACTGACCCCACACTGTCCACAACAACACCAGAGAAAGTCCTAGACATATTTTTACTATTATCATTCTTTAAATTAAAAAAATTTTTTTTATTTTTAAGTTCTCTATTACTCTTATAATTTTCATTTTTATAACATACTATTTTTAAGTCCTCTATTACTCTTATAATTTTCATTTTTATAACATACTAATACTTTGCAAAAGATAAAGACCCTATTTTTTTAGAGCAAACTTCATATATATATATATATATATATATTTTGTAATTTTGTGACTTTTTTTTCTTTAATATTGTATTTCTGACAATCCAATCTCTACTCTAGATTTTTAATTTCTGCTTTTAGGTATTTGTTATCAATTTTGTACCTTTAAGAACCCAATCTTCAGTATCCATTTTTACTTGGGAGCGAGATTACTGGCTTGACTGCTCTCTCCCATTTTGGATTCTCCTTTTTCTCCACCAGGTTGCCTCCATTTCCTCCCTCCCCCTTCTCTTCTCTACCCAACTCTGTGAATCTTTTTGTGTGTTTCAGACAGTGGAGAACACTTAGGAAACTGATTGCTGGCTGCATCTGTCTCTCTCCTTTAGATTTCCCCCTTTATCCTCCTGGCCACCTCTGTCTCCCTCTTCCCTCTTCTCTTCTCTGTGTAACTCCGTGAACATCTCTGAGTGGTCCAGACTGTGGAGAGCACATAGGGAAGTGATTACTGGCTAGCTTGCTCTCTCCATTTTTGATTCCCTCTCTTTTCCTCCTGGTCACCTCTATCTCCCTCCTCCCTCTTCTCTTCTCCATGTAACTCTGTGTACCTCTCCGGATATCCTTAACTGTGGAGAAACTTTTCATCATTAACCTAGACGTTTTATCATCATTGCTGTATAGATGGAGAAGTCTTGAGGCTACTGTAAGAATAAGACTGAAAACCAGAGGCAGGAAACTTAAGTCCAAATCCTGAGAACACCCGAGAACTCCTGAATCAAGGGAACATTAATCCATAGGAGCTCATCAAATGCCTCCATACCTACACTTAAACCAAGCACCACCCAAGGGCCAACAAGTTCCAGAGCAAGACATACCATGCAAATTCTCCAGCAACACAGGAATGTAGCCCCGAGCTTCAATATACAGGCTGCCCAAAGTCACTCCAAACCCACTGACAACTCATAAGTCATTGCTGCACACTTCATTGCACTCCAGAGAGGAAATCCAGCTCTACCCACCAGAACACCAACACAAGCTTCCCTAACCAAGAAACCTTGACATGCTACCCGTCCAACCCAACCCACAGCGAGGAAACTCCACAGTAAAGAGAACTCCACAAACTGCCAGAATAAGGAAAGGCCACCCCAAACAGCAATATAAACAAGATGAAGAGGCAGAGAAATACCAAGCAGGTAAAGGAACAGGATAAATGCCCACCAAACCAAACAAAAGAGGAAGAGATAGGGACTCTACCTAATAAATAATTCTGAATAATGATGGAGAATATGATCCAAAATCTTGAAAACAAAATGGAGTTACAGATAAATAGCCTGGAGACAAGGAATGAGAAGATGCAAGAAAGGTTTAACAAGGACCTAGAAGAAATAAAAAAGAGTCAATATATGAATAATACAATAAATGAGATCAAAAACACTCTGGAGGGAACCAACAGTAGAATAACGTAGGCAGAAGATAGGATAAGTGAGGTGGAAGACAGAATGGTAGAAATAAATGAAACAGGAAAAAAGAAAAACGAATTAAAAGAAATGAGGACAATCTGAGAGACTTCTGAGACAATGTTAAGTGCCCCAACGTTCGAATCATAGGAGTCCCAGAAGAAGAAGACAAGAAGAAAGACCATGAGAAATACTTGAGGAGATAATAGTTGAACACTTCCCTAAAATGGAGAAGGAAATAATCATCCAAGTCCAAGAAACCTAGAGAGTCCCAAACAGGGTAAACCCAAGGTGAAACACCCCAAGACACATATTAATCAAACTAACAAAGATCAAACACAAAGAACAAATATTAAAAGCAGCAAGGAAAAAACAATAAACAACACACAAGGGGATTACCATCAGGATAACAGCCAATCTTTCAATAGAAACTCTTCAGGCCAGGAGGCAATGGCAGGACATACTTAAAGTGATGAAAGAAAATAACCTACAGCCCAGATTACTGTATCCAGCAAGGATCTCATTCAAATATGAAGGAGAAATTAAAAGCTTTACAGACAAGCAAAAGCTGAGAGAATTCAGTACCACCAAACCAGCTCTCCAACAAATGCTAAAGGATTTTCTCTAGACAGGAAACACAAGTTCAGTTCAGTTCAGTTCAGTTGCTCAGTCGTGTCCCACTCTTTGCGACCCCATGAATCGCAGCACACCAGGCCTCCCTGTTCATCACCATCTCCCGGAGTTCACTCAGACTCACATCCATCGAGTCCGTGATGCCATCCAGCCATCTCATCCTCAGTCATCTCCTTCTCCTCCTGCCCCCAATCCCTCCCAGCATCAGAGTCTTTTCCAATGAGTCAACTCTTCTCATGAGGTGGCCAAAGTACTAGAGTTTCAGCTTTAGCATCATTTCTTCCAAAGAAATCCCAGGGTTGATCTCCTTCAGAATGGACTGGTTGGATCTCCTTGCAGTCCAAGGGACTCTCAAGAGTCTTCTCCAACACCACAGTTCAAAAGCATCAATTCTTCGGCGCTCAGCCTTCTTCACAGTCCAACTCTCACATCCATACATGACCACTGGAAAAACCATAGCCTTGACTAGACGGACCTTAGTCGCAAAGTAATGTCTCTGCTTTTGAATATACTATCTAGGTTGGTCATAACTTTTCTTCCAAGGAATAAGTGTCTTTTAATTTCATGGCTGCAATCACCATCTGCAGTGATTTTGGAGCCAAAAAAATAAAGTCTGACACTGTTTCCACTGTTTCCCCATCTATTTCCCATGAAGTGATGGGACCAGATGCCATGATCTTCATTTTCTGAATGTTGAGCTTTAAGCCAACTTTTTCACTCTCCTCTTTCACTTTCATCAAGAGGCTTTTTAGTTCCTCTTCACTTTCTGCCATAAGGGTGGTGTCATCTGCATATCTGAGGTTATTGATATTTTTCCCGGAAATCTTGATTCCAGCTTGTGTTTCTTCCAGCCCAGCGTTTTCAAAACAATCAAGTAAATGGCAACGGGATCATACTTATCAATAATTACCTTAAATGTAAATGGGTTGAATGCCCCAACCAAAAGACAAAGACTGGCTGAATGGATACAAAAACAAGACCCCTATATATGTTGTCTACAAGAGACCCACCTCAGAACAAGGAACACATACGGACTGAAAGTGAAAGGCTGGAAAAAGATGTTCCACGCAAACAGAGACCAAAAGAAAGCAGGAGTAGCAATACTCATATCAGATAAAATAGACTTTAAAAAAAAGGCTGTGAAAAGAGACAAAGAAGGACACTACATAATGATCAAAGGATCAATCCAAGAAGCAGACATAACAATTATAAATTTTCCAGGCAAGAGTACTGGAGTGGGGTGCCATTGCCTTCTCTGAAATATATATGCACCCAACATAGGAGCACCGCAATATGTAAGACAAATGCTAACAAGTATGAAAGAGGAAATTAACAATAAGACAATAATAGTGGGAGACTTTAATACCCCATTCTCACCTATGGATAGATCAACTAAACAGAAAATTAACAAGGAAACACAAACTTTAAATGATACAATAGACCAGTTAGACCTGATCTATTGATATAATTGATATCTATAGGACATTACACCCCAAAATAATGAATTTCACCTTCTTCTCAAGTGCACATGAAACCTTCTCCAGGATAGATCACATCCTGGGCCATACACCTAGCCTTGGTAAATTAAAAAAAATTGAAATCATTCCAAGCATCTTTTCTGACCACAATGCAGTAAGATTAGATTTCAATTACAGAAGAAAAACTATTAAAAATTCCAACATATGGAGGCTGAACAACATGATGCTGAATAACCAACAAATCACAGAAAAAATAAAAAAAGAAACCAAAATATGCATAGAAATGAATGAAAATGAAAACCCAAAACCTGCAGGACACTGTAAAAGCAGTGCTAAGGGGAAGGTTCATAGCAATACAGGCATACCTCAAGAAACAAGAAAAAAGTCAAATAAATAACTTAACTCTACACCTAAAGCAACTAGAAAAGGAAGAAATTAAGAACTCCAGGGTTAGTAGAAGGAAAGAAATCTTAAAAATTAGGGCAGAAATAAATGCAAAAGAAACAAAAGACACCATAGCAAAAATCAACAAAGCTAAAAGCTGGTTCTTTGAGAGGATAAATAAAACTGACAAACCATTAGCCAGACTCATCAGGAAACAAAGGGAGAAAAATCAAATCAATAAAATTAGAAATGAAAATGGAGAGATCACAACAGACAACACAGAAATACAAAGGATCATAAGAGACTACTATAGCAATTATATGCCAATAAAATGGACAACATGGAAGAAATGGACAAATTCTTAGAAAAGTACAACTTTCCAAAACTGAACCAGGAAGAAATAGAAAATCTTAACAGACCCATCACAAGCATGGAAATTGAAACTGTAATCAGAAATCTCCTAGCAAACAAATGCCCAGGCCCAGACGGCTTCATAGCTGAATTCTACCAAAAATTTAGAGAAGAGCTAACACCTATCCTACTCAAACTCTTCCAGAAAATTGCAGAGGAAGGTAAACTTCCAAACTCATTCTATGAGGCCAGCATCACCCTAATACCAAAACCTGACAAAGATGCCACAAAAAAAGAAAACCACAGGCCAATATGACTGATGAACATAGATGCAAAAATCCTTAACAAAATACTAGCAATCAGAATCCAACAACATATTAAAAAGATCATACATCATGACCAAGTGGGTTTTATCCCAGGGATGCAAGGATTCTTCAGTATCCGCAGATCAATCGATGCAATACACCACATTAACAAATTGAGAAATAAAAGCCATATGATTATCTCAATAGATGGCAGAGAAAGCCTTTGACAAAATTCAACATCCATTTATGATAAAAACCCTCCAGAAAGCAGGAATATAAGGAAAATACCTCAACACAATAAAACCTATATATGACAAACCCACAGCAAACATTATCCTCAATGGTGAAAAATTGAAAGCATTTCCCCTAAAGTCAGGAACAAGAGAAGGGTGCCCACTCTCACCACTACTATTCAACATAGTTTTGGAAGTTTTGGCCACAGCAATCAGAGCAGATAAAGAAATAAAGGAATCCAAATTGGAAAAGAAGAAGTAAAACTCTCACTGTTTGCAGATAACATGATCCTCTACATAGAAAACCTTAAGGACTCCACCAGAAAATTACTAGAGCTAATCAATGAATATAGTAAAGTTGCAGGATACAAAATCAACACACAGAAATCCCTTGCATTCCTATACACTAATAATGAGAAAGTAGAAACAAATTTAGAAAACAATTCCATTCACCATTGCAACGAAAAGAATAAAATACTTAGGAATATATCTACCTAAAGAAACTAAAGACCTATATATAGAAAACTATAAAACACTGGTGAAAGAAATCAGAGAGGACACTGATAGGTGGAGAAATATACCATGTTCATGGATCAGAAGAATCAATATAGTGAAAATGAGTATACCCAAAGCAATCTATAGATTTAGTACAATCCCTATCAAGCTACCAATGGTAGTTTTCACAGAGTTAGAACAAATAATTTCACAATTTGTATGGAAATACAAAAAACCTCAAATAGCCAAAGCAATCTTGAGAAAGAAGAATGGAACTGGAGGAATCAACCTGCCTGACTTCAGACTCTACTACAAAGCCACAGTCATCAAGACAGTATGGTACTGGCACAAAGACAGGAATATAGATCAGTGGAACAAAATAGAAAGCCCAGAGATTAATCCATGTACCTACGGACACCTTATCTTTGACAAAGGAGGCAAGAATATACAATGAAGAAAAGACATCTCTTTAACAAGTGGTGCTGGGAAAACTGGTCAACCACTTGTAAAAGAATGAAACTAGAACACTTTCTAACACCATACACAAAAATAAACTCAAATGGATTAAAGATCTAAATGTAAGACCAGAAACTATAAAACTCCTAGAGGAGAACATAGGCAAAACACTTTCTGACATAAATCACAGCAGGATCCTCTATGACCCACCTCCCAGAATATTGGAAATAAAAGCAAAAATAAACAAATGGGACCTAATTAAAATGAAAAGCTTCTGCACAACAAAGGAAACTATAAGCAAGGTGAAAAGACAGCCTTCAGAATGGGAGAAAATAATAGCAAATGAAGCAACTGACAAACAACTAATCTCAAAAATATACAAGCAACTCCTGCAGCTCAATTCCAGAAAAATAAACGACCCAATCGAAAAATGGGCCAAAGAACTAAATAGACGTTTCTCCAAAGAAGACATACAGATGGCTAACAAACACATGAAAAAGATGCTCAACATCACTCATTATCAGAGAAATGCAAATCAAAACCAGAATGGCTGCGATCCAAAAGTCTACAAGCAATAAATGCTGGAGAGGGTGTGGAGAAAAAGGAACCCTCTTGCGGTGGTGGGAATGCAAACTAGTACAGCCACTATGGAGAACAGTGTGGAGATTCCTTAAAAAAACTGGAAATAGAACTGCCTTATGACCTAGCAATCCCACTGCTGGGCATACACACCAAGGAAACCAGAATTGAAAGAGACACATGTACCCCAATGTTCATCGCAGCACTGTGTATAATAGCCAGGACATGGAAGCAACCTAGATGTCCATCAGCAGATGAATGGATAAGAAAGCTGGGGTACATATACACAATGGAGTATTACTCAGCCATTAAAAAGAATACATTTGAATCAGTTCTAATGAGGTGGATGAAACTGGAGCCTATTATACAGAGTGAAGCAAGCCAGAAAGAAAAACACCAATACAGTATACTAATGCATATATATGGAATTTAGAAAGATGGTAACAATAACCCTGTATGTGATACAGCAAAAGAGACACAGATGTATAGAACAGTCTTCTGGACTCTGTGGGAGAGGGCAAGGGTAGGATAATTTGGGAGAATGGCATTGAAACATGTATATTATCATATGTGAAATGAATTGCCAGTCCAGGTTTGGTGCATGATACAGGATGCTCGGGGCTGGTGCACTGGGATGACCCAGAGGGATGGTATGCAGAGGGAGGTGGGAGGGGAGTTCAGGATGGGGAACACATGTACACCCGTGGCAGAATCATGTCAATGTATGGCAAAACCAATACAATATTGTAAAGTAATTAGCCTCCAATTAAAATAAATAAATTTATATTTTTAAAAATGTTATGGTCTCTTTTGTTTCTCTTGCATTTATTTCTGCCCTAATTTTTAAGATTTCTTTCCAAATGGATTAAAGATCTAAATGTAAGATCAGAAACTATAAAACTCCTAGAGGAGAACATAGGCAAAACACTCTCAGACATAAATCACAGCAGGATCCTCTATGATCCACCTCCCAGAATGCTGGAAATAAAAGCAAAAATAAACAAATGGGATCTAATTAAAATTAAAAGCTTCTGCACAACAAAGGAAAATATAAGCAAGGTGAAAAGACAGCCATCTGAATGGGAGAAAATAATAGCAAATGAAGCAACTGACAAACAACTAATCTCAAAAAAATACAAGCAACTTCTGCAGCTCAACTCCAGAAAAATAAACGACCCAATCAAAAAATGGGCCAAAGAACTAAATAGACATTTCTCCAAAGAAGACATCCGGATGGCTAACAAACACATGAAAAGATGCTCAACATCACTCATTATTAGAGAAATGCAAATCAAAACCACAATGAGGTACCACTTCACACCAGTCAGAATGGCTGCGATCCAAAAATCTGCAAGCAATAAATGCTGGAGAGGGTGTGGAGAAAAGGGAACCCTCCTACACTGTTGGTGGGAATGCAAACTAGTACAGCCACTATGGAGAACAGTGTGGAGATTCCTTAAAAAATTGCAAATAGAACTACCTTATGACCCAGCAATCCCACTTCTGGGCATACACACCGAGGAAACCAGAATTGAAAGAGACACATGTACCCCAATGTTCATCGCAGCACTGTTTATAATAGCCAGGACATGGAAACAACCTAGATGTCCATCAGCAGATGAATGGATAAGAAAGCTGTGGTACATATACACAATGGAGTATTACTCAGCCGTTAAAAAGAATTCATTTGAATCAGTTCTGATGAGATGGATGAAACTGGAGCCGATTATACAGAGTGAAGTAAGCCAGAAAGAAAAACACCAATACAGTATACTAACACATATATATGGAATTTAGGAAGATGGCAATGACGACCCTGTATGCAAGACAGGGAAAGAGACACAGATGTGCATAACGGACTTTTGGACTCAGAGGGAGAGGGAGAGGGTGGGATGATTTGGGAGAATGACATTCTAACATGTATACTATCATGTGAATTGAATCGCCAGTCTATGTCTGACGCAGGATGCAGCATGCTTGGGGCTGGTGCATGGGGATGACCCAGAAAGATGTT
Source organism: Ovis canadensis (assembly GCF_042477335.2). Classification (NCBI taxonomy): domain Eukaryota; kingdom Metazoa; phylum Chordata; class Mammalia; order Artiodactyla; family Bovidae; genus Ovis; species Ovis canadensis. Next base: position 21,844,685 of record NC_091261.1, on the reverse strand, counting down.
CTGGGGAGGGAGGTGGGAGGGGGGTTCATGTTTGGGAATGCATGTAAGAATTAAAGATTTTAAAATTTAAAAAATAAAAAACTAAAAATTAAAAAAAAAATAAAAAATAAAAATAAAAAAAAAAACAAAACAAAAAAAAAAATAAAAAATAAAATTACAGGCCAATAGCCACGATGAACATACATGCGAAAATCCTCAACAAAATACTGGCAAATCAAAATTACAATAAAAGAATCATATACCAAAAAATAAAAAATAAAAAAAAAATAAAAAAATAAAAATGTGGTGAAATATGTAAAAAATTAAAAAAATAATTAAAGCCACTTAGAATATTTTCTTTTTCTGCAACTATATCACCAACTGGATACATATTTAGGATCATTAATTTTAATTTGTTTTTTATTTTTAGTGACTGTTTTTTCAAAGTTTACTTTTGTTAGGGCTCCTTGGAGAAATGTTTGATGGCAGTTCTGAAGTCACAGATACGTACATGGAGCCTGAAACAGTTATCACACCAGATAACAAGGCAGCCATTGAAACCCACAATGCCTACACTGAAGGCTTTTTGTGGGAGGCTGGAATGATTTTGGGCCAAAAGATACTTAGATAAAAATGGATCACTTATCCTAAGCCAGATTGTTTTTTTCAATCCAAGAAAAAACAAGATGGAAATCAAAATAAATTCCCTTTAAAGAGAGCTGACCACTAGGTAATGAGAATATGCTTCTAAAACAGGGGCTTCCTCACAACAAGACTGACGGGGTGAGCAATAAGAAATTCAGTTGAAATATGGAGCTATTGTGGTCCCTAAGTTGACAGTTATCTGCCTGGTTGAAACTGAAAGTAGTTTTTATAAAACAAGATATCTCTATTGAATTGAATTGAATTCCATATTTGTTATAAATTGTTCAATACTTTCTTATTACTTTTGTTTTCAACCATTATTTTTTTCAAGGAATTTTAAAAAGAAGGTTTTATTTTTACTAAAATATTTCTCATTTTCTTATTCATGCTTTATGTACATCCAGGTTTCTAACTAGATTTCCTGTTTATTCTGCCTGGAGTGAAACATTTGTTGTGCTTCCCTGATTGCTCAGCAGGTAAAGAATCCACCTGCAGTGCAGGAGACAGAGGAGACAAGGGTTTGATCCCTGGGTCAGAAAGATTTCCTGGAGAAGGAATGGCAACCTGCTCCGCTATTCTTGCCTGAAAAAAATCCTAAGGAGAGAGGAGCTTAGTGGGCTATACAGTCCAATGGGTTGTAAATAGTCGGACATGACTGAGTGACTAAGCATGGAATTCACATACTGGTGTGTTAGAGATGAATTTTCTTAGCTTTTGTGTGCTTGGAAAAATATTTTACCTATGCTTTTGAAAGATATTTTCATTGGGTATGGAATTTCCATTTTGATGGTCCTTTTTTCTTTTAGTACTTTAACTAAGTTACTTTATTTATTCTCTTTTGATTTACAGGGTTCCAAGGAGATTTCAGGTCCTATTATGTTTGTTCCACCTCACCCTTTACAAAGGACCTTTTAAGATTTTTCTCTTTATCACTCATTTTAAACACTGTGATTATGATGCTCCTTGGTTTAATTTTCATGTTTTTCTGCTTAGGGTTAATTGAACTTCTTAGATCTGTGGGTTTATAGCTTTCATCAAATTCAGAAAAAAAAATCAGCCTTTCATTATTTTTTAAAATATGTTTCAAGTCCCTCTTCTTTTCCTCTTCTTTGGAGGTCTCCAAATTACTCACACATTAGGCTTCTTAAAGTGACCCCGGGTTCTCTAACATGCTCTATTCATATCCTTTCAGTATGTTTTCTCTGTATTTCATTTTGGATAGTTTCTACTGCTATGTCTCCAAAGCTGATCTTTCCCTTTGCATTATATAAATCTGCTGCTAAGCCATTCAAGTTTGTTTTGTTTTTTAATTCATCTTGGGCATTTTCTTACTTCTAGAAATTCAGTTTGGGGCTTTTAAAAATCTTTCCAGACTCTATATGTCTATCTTTCTATTATATCCTTGAATATATGGAATATAGCTTTAATATCCTGTTTCTGTCCTGGTCTACTAATTCTATTATCTGTTGCATTTCTGGGTTAGTTTCTATTTATATATTTTCTCCTCTTTATGAGTTATACCTGCTCCTTGGCTTGTCTACATAATTTTGATTGGATGCCAGATACTGTGTATTCTACCATTTGTTTTGTTTCTTGTTTGGTCGCTAAGTCATGTCCAACTCTTGTGACCCCATGGACTTGTAACTCCCCAGGCTCCTCTGTCCATGGGATTTCCCAGGGAAGAATACTGGAGTGTGTTACCATTTTCTTCTCCAGGGGATATTTCCAACTCAGGACCAAACTTCCCTCTCCTGCATTGTAGGCAGATACTTTACCACTGAACCACCAAGGAAGCCCTGCATTTTACTTTGCGTGCTAAATATTTCTTATTCTTAGAAATATTCTTGACCTTTGTTCTAGAATTCAGTTAAGTTACTTAGAAACAGTTTGATCCATTTGACACTTGTTTTTAAATTCAGCAGTGGCTACAAGACTGGAAAAGGTCAGTTTTCATTCCAATCTCAAGGAAGGGCAATGCCATAGAATGTTCAAACTACCGCACAATTACACTCATTCACGTGCTAGCAAAGTAATGCTCAAAATTCTCCAAGTTAGGCTTCAACAGTACTTGAACAGAGAACTTCCAGATGTTCAAGCTGGATTTAGAAAATGCAGAAGAACCAGAGATTAAACTGAAAACATCCATTGGATCATAGAAAAAGCAAGAGAATTCCAGAAGAATATCTACTTCTGCTTCATTGATTATGCTAAAGCCTTTGACTGTGTGGATCACAACAAACTGTGGAAAATTCTTCGAGATGGGAATACCAGGCCACTTTACCTGCCTCCTGAGAAACCTGTATGCAGGTCAGAAGCAACAGTTAGAACTGGACATGCAACAACGGACTGGTTCCAAATTGGGAAAGGAGTATGTCAAGGCTGTATATTGTCACCCTGCTTATTTAAATTTTATGCAGAGTATACCATTGCCAGGAGAAATATCGACCATGATATGCAGATGATATCACCCTAATGGCAGAAAGCGAAAAGGAACCAAAGATCCTGTTGATGAAGGTGAAAGAAGAGAGTGAAAAAGCTGGCTTAAAACTCAGCATTCAAACCCACTCCAGTATTCTGGCCTGGAGAATTCCACAGACTGTATAGTCCATGGGGTCACAAAGAGCTGGACATGACTAAGTGAGACTGTAGGGGTGATATCAAATTTAGGGGCTCACAGATAGCCACAGACTAAAGTGCATCAAGAGGGGATAATGATGAGCAGAGAGGCAGGTGTGTATAGGACCTGGAAGCTTCACAAACAGTGGGGAAAATGTTGGAGCTGAGGAAATACTGACGGGAAGTATGACATAAGGTTGATGATGGTAGATGAATTGAAAGGCTGTAGATAAAATGGTTAACTAGGTTTAGCAACCTCAGCAGTGCCAACCAGGGAGAAGTTAGATTTCATGTGATATCTGATATCTAGAAACTCCTTTATTATAAATTTTAGCAGAAGGGTCAAATAATACACCTAGCATTTAGACAGCTACTTGATATAATAATAATAAAATTACCTCTTGTGGAAACTCTCAGAAACCAGGGTTTATGGGGGAAAAACAACAGATAAAATGCTCATGAAGATTTAGATTGTATTTTTTAAGGACTAGAAAATACCTTACTTATTTAGAAGATGCTCTTATGACAGAACTGTGGTCGGTTCCAGAGGAATCTTATAATGACCTATTTTGAACCTGAGATAACAGGCTAAAGAGACTTGAATCTTTTGCCAAAAGTCACAAAGCAGATTAATGCTCAATGTGGTATTAGGACCCAGGTCATCAGATTCTTGAGTAACAGTCTCTCTCAACGATACTAAGCTGCCAGTAGGTTGAGCATTGATTGAGCCATGGTTTTCACTAGAATCTTTTTATGCGTCATGTTTTTGAACACATGATTGGAGAGAGGTTGCAACGGGTCATCCTGGGTGACCACAGGATGATATAAAACCTGCTTGCTGACTTTTTGGCTAATTTCATAACATCTCCCTCCAGAAGTAGCAATCAAAGTATAAGAGAACATGAGACACACATGTGAGTGAGTGTGGCTTTTTCACATTCTTTATAATGGATGAAGTCATCAGTGAAAAATAAAAAAAAGGATAGGGTGAGAAAATGTGGCTTGACATTAAACCAAGAACCACACATCAAGCCAACACAAACCAAGGCTGGGAGACAATTTCAAGCTTTTTTATTGTTTTCCTTTAAGAATATTAAATGATTTATAAAACTAGGATGATAGTTCTGGCAACTCGAGGAAACCTTCATGTGCCTTTTTGTAGAAAACAGTATCTTTACTGACTAGCCAGTGTGTTCATCTATTTCTATGCTGAGGATTCGTATCCTATTTACCTGACATAATCTACACTTGGTTACAATAAGAATGTGCATGAAGACCACGCTACTGATATCATCAGTGAAGTGCCCAACCATGTTTGCTTTCCAGGTGGCACTAGTGGTAAAGAACCTGCCTGCCAATGCAGTAAACACAAGAGACTCGGGTTTGATCTCTGGTTAGATCCCCTAGAGGAGGGCATGGCAACCCACTCCAGTGTTCTTGCCTAGAGAATCCCATGGACAGAGGAGCCTGGTGGGCTACAGTCCACTGGGTCACACACAGTCAGATATGACTAAGGTGACAGCATGCACAATCACATTTCTAGGTTAACAGTTGTATTAAGTTGGATAAAGAAAGCTTGGGCTTCTGTGTCACTGCTCCTCATTGGGGTCTGTGATCTCCAAAAGGCAAGATGAATTAGCTTTTCATTAAAAAAAAATTTCATGATGGTACAGATACTAGTTCTGGTGAGGAAAATAAACTATATTGTGGAGAAATCAGCAGAAATTCCTAGATTAAGCTTTCCAGAGTCAAACGATTCCTGTTGCTTCAGATTTGAATAATTCTATTGAACTGTAATAAAATTTGAATTCCTTCTAAATTCTCAAATTTTGGAGGAGAATCTCTTCTTACTTTACTATTGGTAGGGGAAGGAGGAATGCGAAATCATTCCCACCATAATCTTAAATGTATTAGAAGAGTATGGAGGTGTCTATATTTGCTATTTTCCCTCTGAAAGACACAGAGATGAGAGGTGATTCTGGTGAATCGCTGTTCTATTTTATCTAGAGACCCAAGTGCTCTCACGGCTCTATTCCCTTAGGAGGTCATGTTCCTTTGCTTAAAAGAATATTGCCTGCTCTGTGAGCTAATGATTTGTTTGGAGGATGTAAGTCTCAGAGGTGAAGATAACCTCACGGCTTTTATAATGTATCTTTCAAATCTTTGATCTGCTTTTTACTGAATACCTGGGACCCCTCAATAGCAAGATTAAAGACGCCTCTTCAGAGAAGAAAGGCAAAATTTGAAAAACTAAAAGCTCCTCAGATTTCCAAATAATATTTCTGCATTCCTTAATTTTGTCAATATATTGGTGTTATCCTCCATTCATGTCATAATTGGATGGTAAATCAAAAATGAAGTATTGGATCATTATAGTTTTTTCCCCCATATTTTCCAAGGAGGCACGGAACTACAAATCTTGTTTTCAACAGTAGTTAATACAAACTAGCTCATACCGAGGGCATACATACACACTTTGAATTCCATTTAATTTGACAAATATTTACTTGGTACCTAGTAGGTGTCAAACATGCCTTCTTTTGTAGAGAATATCAAGAATCTGAATCTGATTTCAAGAGACTCTTACTCTGATCAGGCAGACAAGGCAAATATAGAAACGGCCATGATAAGATGCAGAATATGACAAATGAAAAATACTTGGAGAGAAATGGATGATATTTAATATGAGAAGAGAGAGGAGAAACAATATTAAGTGAGAAGAGAATGAGGGAAGATCTCAGTATTTGAGAAGGACCTTTCAAGGTGGTGAGATTTCCCTGGAGAGGGCTGGCCTTAGCTGAAAGTAAGGCAATAATAGGGTTATGGTGTACATATAGACAGTGGGGATAGGTGGTCAAAAAGGTTGAGAAGCTTGTATTTAACTTGTGAACAGGAATGACTCCATGAAAATTTTTAAACAGAGCAAAGACAGAATAAAAAAGAGTTATGGTTTAAGAAATAATTTTGAAGCATTTTTAAATTTTAGTGGAGCTTCCCTGGTGGCTGAATGGTAAAGAATCTGCCTGCCAATGCACGAGACATAGGTTCAATCCCTGGGTTAGGAAGATCCCCTGGAGAAAGAAATGGCAACCCACTCCAGTATTCTTGCCTGGGAAATCCCATAGACAGAGAAGCCTGGCGGGCTTTGGCCATGGGGTCGCAAAAGAGTTGGACACGACTTAGTGACTAAAAACAACAAAATTTTTGTGTAAAACAAACAAGGTGTTTGATAATGTCCTACAGGTTTAACGTACAAACAAAATAGCTACCACTAAAAATGTTGACTATACCAATAGTATGTGAATTCTCATTTGCCATGAATCTAAAAGATTATTATTTTTCACTTTTATAATGATATAGCTCATTCAGGCATAAATTTTTAGTTTTGGTCAAATGAATCAATAAGGGGGTATAATTTTATAGAGTTATAGGGAATTTAATCTTCTCTACCACATGAATACCTGAATTTTTACTGTCTGAATAACACTTTTTATTTTTTTATTATGGTAACACTGCTTTATAACATAAGTTGCATGTGTAGAACACTCTGTTTTTACTTCTGTATTCTTTGCAGCATGCTTACCACCAAAACTCTAGTTTTTGTCCATCACCATATGGTTGATCCCCTTCACCCATTTTGTTTCCCCACCTCCCCTGCGGTAACCGCTATTCTAGGACTTCCCTGACAGCTCAGTCAGTAAAGAGTCTACCTGCCAATGCAGGAGATCCAGGATGGGTCCTTGATCCCGGAAGATCTCCTGGAGAAGGAAGTGGCACCCCACTCCAGTGTTCCTGCCTGGGAAATCCCATGGACAGAAGAGCCTGGTGGGCTGCACTCCATGGGGTCACAAGAGTTGGACACGACTGAGTGACTAAACCACCACCACCAACACCAACAACCACTACTCTGTTCCTGTATCTATGTGTTTGCTTTTATTCATTCATTTTGCTTTTTGTTTGTATTTTATATGTCTAAACAATATTTTGAAGTGCATTTTTGTTTGCTCTTAAGCTCTTTAGAACACAACATGCCCTTATAAAAAATGGGGAGATAAAATGTAAAAAGAATAGAAACACAAATAGCTTTATAGACTAAAGCAAAGCAAAAGAGATTTTTAAAAAGCCAAAAATAAGACTGCAATAAATGAACACATGACTGATCTGAAGCTAGTTTTGAGGAGTATATATTTTTTCATGATTATCATTGTGTTGGTTATAGTTTATCCCAACTAAATCTGAAAATGTGAGTAACTCAACTTATTTTGCACCAAACCATTCGTCAAAACAAGTAATCTAATAAATGGATCATAATTTCACTGTTGTAGCTCCTGGGCAGAAAAGGTGAGAGCCTAAAGGGAAGATAATTCAAAACTACAGAACAGGTGCCCAAATATATGACAAGACAACATCCTGAATAAGCAAAGTATTATGTGAAAGTTAACTGTTGACTATAAATATTTTTTGAGCACTTGAAATTGCACATTGAAATTCAGCAAGCCATCCACTTCTGAAGATTTCATCTTGCTTCCTCTTACTGTGCTTCCATTAAATGAGACCTTTCCTTATTTTCTACCTAGAGGACAGATAGTCACAAAGCAGTATTCTATTGATGTAAAAGAGTCAATAAAATTTCTTTGTGCCAAGTTTACTACTATTTATTACTTATTCTATGGAGGAAAGAAACAGCCAAACAAATGATTGTTTCATGTAAATGACCTAAGGGGGAAAAAAAGAGTACTAAATAGGAGATACTGAGCAATTCCACTGCTGAAAATATAGCCAAAAAAAGCACTCATTCAAAAAGAACAGCCCAATGTCCATATTGGCATTATTTACAACTGCCAAGATATGGAAGCAACCTAGGTGTCCATCAACAGATGAATGGGAAGGAGAACAAGTACCCCCTGGACACACACACCACACACACAGGAACAATACTCAGGCATAAAAAAGCATGAAATTTTGCCTTCTGCAGCGTCATGGGTGGACTTGGAAGGCATTCTAAGTAAAGTCATATAGAGAAGACAAATACCATATAATATCACTTACATGTGGAATCTAAAAAACACAACAACAAACTAGTGACTAGTACCAAAAAGAGGCTGACTCACAAATACAGAAAATGAACTACTGATGCCCAGTGTGGGGCAGGGGCCACAAGGGGTAGAGGAGTGAAAGCTACAACCTATGGGGTGTAAGAGAGACTCAGGAATCTATGGCACAACAAGAGGAACACAGCCAATATTTTATAAGTGCTTTGTAACTGTAAATGGAAAGTAACCTCTAAAAATTGTGTAAAAAGTTAAAATACAGACAGGAGATGCCCCTTTACATTATGAAATTTTGACTTACGATTTGATTTGAGTTCCCAAACATTTAAAATATTTTGCTTTAAAAATCTGATTTACAAGCAAATAGTTACGTAATGCAAAGGTCTTTCATAGGCAGCATTTTAAAAAATTGTTTAAAAATCCTAAAGTTCTTAAATGGGGACTAAAACTCAGTTGAGTTGATATATAAAATCGACCCTTACACCCACTTATTTGTTTTTAATAGACTATTCTAATTATCACAGTCTTGTGATTATGTAGGAAAAAGTAGGATTAAGAGAAATTATTATCAAGTATTTTGTCAATTAATAGTCACAACTGAATTAGAGAAAGATAGGAAAACTATCATAAGAAAAGTAAGAGTATAATACTAATTAGCGTCTATATACACTTGCTCTTGTCAGTAAGGTACAACACTGAACATTTTTAAAAACATAAACCTATTTCATATTCCTTACAACTGATCAGTACATACTGTTGAGTATTTAAGATAACTGAAAAAATGGTGATTTGTCAAGTTGAATAAGTCATTATCACTATTGTATGCTTTCCTTAAACACTGAAGTTACAATATAGCATGAAAATGCATTCAACATTCACATAGTGATGAATAAACCAAAATAAAATCACCACTAAAATTAAAATCGCCAACGGTTGAATAAACTTTTATAACGAAAATGACTCAGCCATTAAGAATGATACAAAAATCTACAGTGTTCTCAAAAAGCAGAGAAGTTGTGATACATATATACAATGGAATATTACTCAGCCATAAAAGGAACAAAACTGGGTCATTTGTAGTGATGTGGATGAATATAGAGTTTGTTGTACAGAGTGAAGCACGTCAGGAAGAGAAAAACAAATATTGTATATTAACACACATATACAGAATCGACAAAACAGGTATGAATGAAACTAAATTTGCAGGGCAGGAATAGAGATGCAGATGTAGAGAACTGAGCTGAACACAGTGGGGGAAGGAGACACAGTTGGGACAGACAGAGAGCAGCACTGACGTACATACACCACCATGTGTGAAACAGAGCTGGTGGGGAGCTGCTGGACAGCACAGGGGGCTCAGCTCGGTGCTCTGTGATGACATGGGCGAGGCGGAAGGGAGGGAGGCCCAAGAGGGATGGCATACATATATATACTTTCAGCTGTTTCATGTTGTTTAGCACACAACGTTCTAAAGCAATTATCCTCCAATTGAAACAAACAAACAAACAAACAAAAAGCAATGACTTACCAGAAGTTGGATCAGGTATCATGTCGCTTCTACTCTCCTTCCATGACAGCAGGCAGTCAAGGCTGGTGAGGTCTGCAGATTCTATACAACTGTTAACCATCAGCATCATTTGATGAGCTTTTGCGATTCCGTAATGAACTTTAGTTTCATCCATCAGAGATATGTTCATTATGTCTGCTGTTGTGTGGAAAGCTTGCTGAAAGTATTCAGAAGCTTTGCTATAGTGGCCCTAAAGATGTAAGAGAAATATTTTTCTTAATTTTTATTTTACTCTTCCACATATCTGCCCACCGTGGCATGCGCCACACTAATCTTTCAACAGTTTTAGCAGTTTATCTTCAAGAAGAAAGATGACAAGCAGGATCTCTTTTAGAGTAAGTTTTCTTTTAAAAGTTGTGACTACTAACCATGCAATATCTTAAAATTAATTCACCAAGAAAGGAATATCAACCGGGTGGAATGCTATTTCAAAATATAACACAGGGTTTTTTTGGATCCTTTTTTTGACCACATTCTGAGGCATGTGAGATCTCAGCTTCCCAACCAGGGATCAAACTCACACCCTAGGCAGTGGAAATGCAGTCTTAACCACTGGACTGCAGAAGAAGTCCTCTAAAACAGGATTTATATGAGAATTAGATTTTGTAATTAAGAAAATATAAAATTGTATCAAATACATTTGTATGCCAATTAAATAAATTATATGATTGGAAAATAATATCAATATTGACTATGAAAATAAAACTACTTAAAATTATAAATTGTTCTGTTAGATATCAAAGATATGGGACAAAATAGATGAAAATACATGACTAGACCAAATGTTTCTATTTTTAAAACCAGAGAAGTATAACTATCTAATTATTGTTCTAGCTATCATCCTGAGCTTTAGGCTGTTCATTTTTTCTTAAAGTCTTTATTGAGTTTGTTACAATACTATGTCTGTTGTTTATGTTTTTGGTTTTTTGGTTGAGACGCATGTGGGATCTTATCTCCCCGACCAGGGATCAAATGTGTAACTCCTGTACCAGAAGTGTACTAGAAGTGCAAGTCTTAACCACTGTACTGTTTCAGGTGGTAATATCAATTTCGAAGAATTATTCATAAATAAATAAACATATATTTGAATTTCCAGAATTATTTTGATATATTATTATGTTGAAACGAGCTCATTCATCCAATGAACAGCTATTATTTGCCAGGCCCATGCCAGGCAGTAGAGATTCAGCAATGAATAAAGTTTATACAAGCAGGCAAGCTTACTGCTAGTGAAAAAGTGAAAGTGAAAGTCATTCAGTCGTGTTCCACTCTTTGTGACTCCCATGGACTTCTCCACGGAATTCTCCAGGCTGGAATACTGAAGTGGGTAGCCTTTCCCTTCTCCAGGGGATTTTCCCAACCCAGGGATTGAACCTAGGTCTCCTGCATTGCGGGCAGATTCTTTACCAGATGAGCCACAAGGGAAGCTCTACTGCTCGTGGAAGTATTCATTTATTAGTATTCTAACTTTTATTAGGCTTTTTTTTTTTTAAACAAATGCTTTCTCGCCTAAATACGTCTATATTAGGTAATCATTCTTCCATCAAATTGCGCCTAGAGTTCAATCTTGAGACACACATACCTGTCATAAAACTGCTATCAACCTAGATTTCTCTAGTTTAAAGCTCTCTTAAGTAATACAATATCAATTCTTCTCTGATGCAAGAATTTTTACACATACCTTTTTAGAGCAAGGTTTCATTAGTGTGCTTTGTAATTCCAGATTTTTACTCTTTTAATCCCCTCTCCAAAGGTTCTGTCCAACCCTCCACAGTTTCTGTTATCAGTGAATCCTCCTATTCTATTATAAAATTCAGGAGATTCCAGTAATTAATCCTGGTAATCCCAAATATGAGTTTGAGGATATATAAGTGATATATAGAAATGAATTTATGCATCTCATAAGTGCATTTTATTGGAAGAAACAACTTCATTTAATGTTAGAAGTATCAGTAACAAGCATTTAGTGGGCAATTTCAGGACAGGATCTTGATGACATCATAGACCTTGAAACAAAACTTGCATTATTACACTATAAGAGAATTTTCATGCATTATTGTGATCCTTCTTAGTGTCTAAATTTTCATCACTCTGTCCAATGAGCAAGCTCAAAGTAAATGGGCATTTTCTTAGTACAAAGGAGGAATCATTTCTTACATATTTTCCTTACCATGTTACTGTTGGAACTACCATTGTTTTAATTATGTGATTATGCTCTGACCTCATTAGAGGATAAAAGATCTCATAAAGGGTCCACATCTATTTATTTTCCCTAAAATATTCTCACCTGACTCCTTTACATTGATGGTATATTTTGAATTAAAAACCAGTCACATCAGGAGGGTGGGATGGGTGGTCCATCTTCTATCATTATACAGCAAAAGGTAAATTAATCAGGATGTTTTTAAGATGTGTTAACTTTAATTATAATAGCACTATAATAATTAGAGAAAACTGTATATTTCCAAATAGAGTTTAATATTATAATTGTGGTCTTATAAATAATATTATTTCTTGGAAATCACTGTTAAGAATACAATCAGAGGGACTTCCCTGGTCAGCCAATAGCTAACGCTTTGTGTTCCCAGGGCAGGGGGCCTGGAGTCGATCCCTGGCTGGGAACTTGATTCCACATGCCGCAACCAAGAGTTCAAATGCCATAGCTGAAGATCCCGCATGCTGCAAACTAAGACCTGGTGCAGCCAAATAAATTAAATAAATACTGAAAAAAAACAATTAGAATATATTTCATGAATAATATAGAGCCAGAAAAGGTATGACGAGGGCTGTTTATAGAGGTCCTTAAAAGGTAGACTGACAAGGATCAGCACTGTTAGAGTTGCTTTTAAAGATTCAGCGTGATTTTTCAAAATGTCAAAATACTAGACAAAAATGAAGCAGAAGCTTGGAATTTTAAAAGGGACTACTTACTCTCAACTAGTATAAAATTGGTTACAAATTTATGGATCAATTCAATGAACTCATGTATTTTTGTTCACAAAAATATTTTGAACTCTGTGCCAGGTACTCTTCTAGAAATCGGAAAGAAATTTTAAAAGGGCAGGCCTGTTCTCTGTTTTCATTAAGCTCGCATTCTAGACACATTCAACAAGAAGAAAAACATCATAAACAAGAAAATGATGATAAGTGCTGCATGGCAAACTCTAGTCACACGAAAGGGTGAGCTGGTGGCTACTTTTATTAGGCTGCCCCAAGGAAGACCTCTCTGAGGATGTGGCATTTAGCTGAGTTCTGAGTGACAAGAAGCCAGCCATGTGAAGTTCTGCTTGGGGAGCTGTCCACACAAAGCATCCTGGCTAAGGCAAATGTCCTCAGGTAGAAATCAGCTCAGCATATTTGAAGAACTCCTTGAAAGTCCCTTTGCCTGTGGTGGAGAGGATAAGGAAAGAGGAAGGCAATGAAATCAGAGACTGGGGGTGGGGGAGAGAATGCATCTCATGCAGACTTTCCAGACAGGGTGAGGATTTATATTTATGTTCCCAGAAGCCTGAGAAGCAATGGAAATATTTTAATACAAGAAATAACATGATTTTATTTACATGAGTGCGTGCTAAGTCACTTTAGTAGTGTCCGACCTTTTGCGACCCCAAAAGGTGGTGACTGTAGCCCGCCAGGCTCCTCTGTCCATGGGATTCTCCAGGAAAGAATATGGAGTGGGTTGCCATGTCCTTCGCCAGGGGAACTTCCTGATCCAAGTATTGAACACACATCTTTTACATCTCCTGCATTGGCAGGCAGGTTCTTTAGCACTAGTGCACCTGGGAAGCAATTTTATTCACATTTTGAAACAATTACTTGGGCTTCTGTGTGCAGACTGGATTAGATGGAGGAGAAATGGCAAAAGAGGTTCAGAGCTTACTTCAATAGTACACATGAGAAAACATAGTGTCCGAACCAGATGTGGGTCATCTGGAGAGAGGAGGGTGGATTTGAGGTGTGTTTTGGTGGCAGGAAGGTCAGGGTTTGCTTCTGGATTGGATACAAAGCAGGAAGGGAAAGAAGAATCAAGACTATCCAAACGAATGGCTGGAGCAGTGGAGCTGATGGATAATGGTTGTCATTTATTGAAACGTGGGAGCCTTGGGAGAAGTAGGTCAAGGGAGGGAGGAAACATACAAATCTGAGATGTCTATTAGGAGACATCCAGGGAGAGATGCTAGGGGACAGCTGGCTTCACACGTCCTGAGTCCCAAGGCGAGATCAGAGTTGGAGATATACATTTGGATGGTATTTAAAGCCATGGGCCTATCTGAGGTCAGAAAAGAAGAGTTCACAGATTGAGAAGAGAAGTTTGCCTACAGAATGCCTGAATAGTATTCTATCCTGCTTAAACACTAAGTAGGGAGAGAAACAGAATTTAGGGAGAAAGATGGATGAGTTGAGTTCAGTTTTTAATAGGTTATATTTGAAGAGATCTAAGTGAAGATGTCAAATAGGCAGTGAGAATGAGCCTACATGAAGGAGGGAGACCTGAGTTTGAGAAACTAAGTTAAATGCTACTGTGTATCCAATATATGCCAGGAAACATGTACATATTTTTAAATTTCTCATCCTCAGATAACCAGTCTTCAAGGTGTCTTGTTACTGATATATGAAAGAGAGGAAACTGAGGATGAAAGAATTAACTTGCCCAAGGTCACAGTTAAGAAACATCTAAGGGCAGATTCAAAGTCAGGTGGGCAAAAGTTGGTATAGTTCCTCTGTCCTGCTATAGTTTTATTCAAGGAAAAGCTTAACATTAATAGATAGTGTGTGTTCCAAATAGCTTGTGAAATTGTTTGGGTAGGATAACTGGAACAAAGGCATTTAATACAATTAGGAAACATTTCTAAGCAACTGAATAGCAGATATATGAAATAATGTTTTTAATGAAATAATGCTAATAATGATTGATGCTTTTTCTAGGAAATGGCTTTTTAGGAGTAGGAGGAAATTTAGGATGCTGCAAAAAGACAAGGAGAAGAAAAAATAACTATCACTTAGTTCTAATCCACTTAGCTATATATTTTCAAATCATACTTTTAGAGTAATGATTTAGGGTAATGATTTGACATCTCAGACTCAGCCTGAGAAGTCATCAGTAGATTTTCTGACTTGAGAAAATACCAGCAGAGAATCACAAAATTGCACAAAAACGGAGCATAACATTAATAATTTTAGTTTCAAAGCTTTGTCTTGAAGTCTGTGATGTCATAAAAACATTACAGTATTACATTCTCAATATTACACTGTGACTATTTACTACATTAAGATAAAAGCAATCACAAAGGCATATGAATCTACTTGTATCATTGAAGGTATGCATATTTGAAGAGAGGATGATACCTAGAATCTTCCAAATTTTATAACAGAATAGGGATACACTGGTAAAAAATATCAACTTTTGTACTTGACACAGCCTCTGGATATTATTCATTTCTAGCTTTAGATATTAAATTCTTCTTCAAAAATTACTAATCAGAGAATAAAGTACATGTGGATAAGATACTCTTGGTAAAAAATTAAGAAAATGTGAGTATAAAAATATGGCATGCATGCTAAGTTGCTTCAGTTGTGTCCAACTCTGTGCAACCCTATGGACTGTAGCCCGCCAGGCTCCTCTGTCCATGGGATTTTCCAGGCAACAGTAGTGGAGTGGGTTGCTATGCCCTCCTCCAGGGGATCTTCCTGACCCAGGGATTGAACCTGCATCTCTTACGTCTCCTGCATTGGCATGTGGGTCCTTTACCACTAGTGCCACCTGGGAAGCCCTTACAAAAATATTACCCCTCAGATATGTTTATGCCTTTTACCTTCCTTATGCTTTCTGTAATTGGGAAAATACAGGCTGATATTCTATGTCCACGTTATAGTTAAAAAAACACACAACTGTATTCTGGGTATTGTTTGGTAGGAGGGTGAAATGATTTGTGCTTTTTGCACCTCTCTTTTGAAGGACGATCCTTTTAAAAAGGTAAGACTACACATGTTTTGGGACTTCTCTGGGGGTCCAGTGGTTAAGACTTTGCCTTCCAATGCAGGGGGTGTGGGTTTGATCCCTGGTCAGGGAACTAAGATCCCACATGCCTCTCGGTCTTAAAACCTAAAACAAAGCATTATTATAACAAATTCAATAAAGGCTTTCAAGAAAACTGTCCACACTCTTCTCCATCCCTCCCAAAAGACTACATATATTTATTAGGAATGTCAATTCTGCCACCCTAGGATAAGCTTGCCCATTAGATGGTGAGCTACACAAAGGCATAAGCGTTGACTCTTGTTTTCATCACTATATCCTGAAAAAGTACATAAAAGGAAATACAAAATCAGTGATACAGGGTCACCAGAGGCAGAGAGCAGAACACAGAGACTGGCCGGGCAGGCATCCATCAGAGAGAGAACCCTGGGGGTGACACATGGGCGGGAGCACAAAGAGGGGCAACAAAGTGGGGAGAGGGGGAGGACGGTCACGGGGGCCAGAGTGGTTTCATAAAGACAGGGCCAGCGGGAGGCAAGCAAGTGGGCAAGGGAGAGGATGGCCACAGGGGCCAGAGTGGTTCCAGAAAGATGGCCGGCAGGAGGCAAGCAAGGTGGGTGAAGGAGGAGGAGAGGAGAAAGGGTGACAGCCAAGACAAAGGGGCACAAAACATTATTACTGAATGAGAGGACAGGGAGAAGGCAATGAGCCAGGGTGAGCAAGAGAGAAGGGTGTGAAAAGAAATGAGATGCATGTTTCCCACTGTAGAAACTACATATGGTAATTTTATTCATTCAAATTGATTTCAAACTCTTACTTTCTTAATAAAAAGTCTAAATAATTCTGAAATGATTAAAATCACTGACATGGCAAATGCAGTGGTTCAGTGGATGAGTCTGAATACCACTGCCACCTAGAAGCTTGGCGAGCTGGGGTAGGTTACTCCAGCACTCTGAGCTTGGAAAAAAGGTAACCGTGTGATACTATGTGAGAGCAACAGTTAGAAGCAGACATGGGACCACTGACTGGTTCAAGATTAGGAAAGGAGTATGACAAGGATGTACATTGTCACCCTGGTCATTTAACTTCTACGCAGAGGGCATCATGTGAAATGCTGGGCTGGATGAAACCCAATCTGATCTGGGTTTCATCCAGCAACCCAACATTGCTGGCAGAAATATCAACAATCTCAGATATGCAGATGATACTACTCTAATGGCAGAAAGTGAGGAGGAAATAAAGAGCCTCTTGAAGACGGTGAAAGAGGAGAGTGAAAAAGCTGGCTTAAAACTCAACATTCAAAAAACAAAGATCATGGCATCTGGTCCCAACACTTCATGGCGAATAGAATGGGAAAAGGTGGAAACAGTAACAGATTTTATTTTCTTGGGCTCCAAAATCACTGCAGACGACAACTGCAGTCACGAAATTAAGACATTTGTTCCTTGGAAGGAAAGCTATGACAAACTTAGATAGTGTATTAAAAAGCAGAGACATCACTTCGAATATTACAAAGGTCTACATAGTCAAAGCTACAGTTTTTTCAGTAGTTGTACTGGAGAGAGTTGGACCATAAAGAAGGCTGAGTGCCAAAGAATTGACGCTTTTGAATTGTGGTGCTGGAGGAGACTCATTAGAGTCCCTTGGACTGCAAGGAGATTCAACCAGTCAATCCTAAAGGAAATCAACTCTGAATATTGATGGGAAGGACTGACACTGAAGCTGAAGCTCCATTACTCTGGCCACCTGATGTGAAGAGCCAACTTATTGGAAAAGACCTTGATGCTGGGAAAGATCGAAAGCAAAATGAAAAGGGGGCAGCAAAGGTGAGATGGTTAGACAGCATCACCGATTGAACAGACTTGAGTTTGAGCAAACTCCGAGAGATAGTGAAGGAAAGGGAAACTGGGTGCGCTGCAGTCCGTGGGGTCACAAAGGGTTGAACACGGGTGAGCAGCTGAACGGCAGCAACAACCTGGAAGAGGAAGAAGTAACAGGCATTTCCCTTCCCAGCCACTGCCTTCTGCATTGACTAAGTCCTGCTTTCCTGGGCTATTCTGGACAACATACTATGGGAAGATGAGGATCAAATAAAAACAGAAGTTTAAAATTATGCAAAGAAACACAGTATGCTCACTTTTTCGTTGTAGATGTCCCCAAGCATTGTACTTGCTCTCACAAAATCCAGGTTTTGAAAGTTGTTTCTTGCAATTTTCATAACTTTTTTCAAGTATTTGACTGCTTCTGCCATCTGTCCTTGGCTAGGAAAAAAAAAAAAAGAAACCATGAAAGTCTCGTCTCATTTAATATCACATTAAGAGAAGATTTCTTTGTGTCTTTGCTTTAGAAAGTGTTAAGACAGGATATCCTGATATGATAATGAAATGTAGGGTGTAAATTTTAAAAACATGTAGCTCATCTTTGATAGAGTGTACAGTGAGTTAGAACGTGAGCCTTTAAACTTATGGATTACTGGTAGGATTATAAAATGGTGTCATTGCTTGGAAAAACAACTTGTCAATTCTTCAAAAAGTGTAATAGTTACCATATGACCCAAGAATCACACTCCTATGTATATACCCAAGAGAAAAGAAAACACACATTCACCCAAAAACTTGTACATAAATGTTCATATCAATAATCGTGATAATAGCTAAGAAGTGGAAACAATCCAAATGTCTATCAATTGAAGGGATAAGCGAAATGTGCTACATTCATACCACAGAATGTTATTCAGCCATAAAAAAGAATGAAGTAGTGATACATGCTGCAACATGGATAAACATACTAAATGAGAGAAGCCAGCTACACACAAAAAAACCCACATATGATATGATTCCATCTATGTGAAATGTCCAGAAATGCAAATCTACAGTGGCTACCCACTCCCTGGAGAGTTCCATGGACAAGAACCTGGCAGGCTACAATCCATGGGGTCCTGAAGAGTCAGACATGACTCAGCAGCTAACACAACAATGATAGAAAGCAAGTTAATAGTTACTAGAGACTGGGGCGATGGAGGCGGGGAGGGGGTCTTGGGTAGGGAACTGGGTGTGGCTGCTAACAGGTGCAGATTTCTTTTTGAAGCAAATAAAATGATCTGAAATTAAGTAGTGGTGATGGTTGCACAACTCTGTGAACATACTAAGAACTACCGAATCCTAAAATTTAAATGTAAAATGTATGCTATATGAATTACATCTCAGTAAAGCTGTTATATTTTTTAAAAAATAAAACCTCTAAAAAGGTTGAAAATTTATACATTCCTTTTCAAATTAAACCAATTCTTTGAGATGGAGGCATATGTGATTCATAAAATATTTGCTGGAGGTATTAGAAAAAATATAATGAAAATAGAGGATTGTTAAATCTCTTAACCAGGATTCAAGAAAGGAAAGATAAATCCCGGAGACGGAAGGAGCCTGGCTCCTGGCATAAGCTTCTGGTAAATGGCAAGAATTTATATAAACAAGAAATAAGACCTAATTTTCATAAGTCACTGAGATGTTGGAGACTGTTGCTACTGTTGCTGCTGCTAAGTCGCTTCAGTCGTGTCCGACTCTGTGTGACCCCACAGATGGCAGCCCACTAGGCTCCTCTGTCCCTGGGATTCTCCAGGCAAGAACACTGGAGTGGGTTGCCATTTCCTTCTCCAGTGCATGAAAGTGAAAAGTCAAAGTGAAGTCGTTCAGTCATGTCCGACTCTTAGCGACGCCATGGACTGCAGCCTACCAGGCTCCTCCGTCCATGGGATTTTCCAGGCAAGAGTACTGGAGTGGGGTGCCATCACCTTCTCCAATGAGTAAGAGCTAAACAGTAAAGGATAATAACAAGTGGAAAGGAGCTTCCCTGGTGGTTCAGTGGTAAAGAATTTGCCTGCCAAGTGGGTTCGATCCCTGTGTTGGGAAGATCCCCTGGAGAACCCACTCCAACTATTCTTGCCTGGGAAATCCCATGGACAGAGGAGTCTGGCAGGCTACAAGCCACAGGATCGCCAAAGTCGGACACAACTAAGCGACTAAACAAGTGGAAAGGGTCTAAAAATCTCTTTAAAAGAGCCAATTATTTGAAAGTCAGTCTAAAGAGCTAGTTGTCGTGATGTCTTATGTGAAGAACACTTGGGGGCCCATGAGATCAAGAACAAAGGTGAAAAATCCTTGAGCAACCAATGAAAAAGACATTAATTTGTATAAACAGCTCCATCCAAGGTATCATATGCTGTGAGCATTTTTTTTTAATTTTTTTTTATTTTTAATTTTTTTAATTTTTTATTTTTTTTATTTTTTAAATTTTAATATCTTTAATTCTTACATGCGTTCCCAAACATGAACCCCCCTCCCACCTCCCTCCCCATAACATCTCTCTGGGTCATCCCCATATAGATGTAGCTGAAGCTACCTTTAACAACTCAAGGGACATTTAACTGCTGATTCAAAGACTGCTGACTCAAAGACTGCTGATTCAGAGCCATAAAGATTTACAGGCATAACATTGCACACAAGGCCAGAACTGATTTCAAAATAATGACTCCAAATTAAGCATCCTGAAAAAATTCAATATCTTTTGAATATCTGACATTTTGGGGGTCAATCCCTAAAAAAGAATGATGAATCTAAGATGATACACAAGTCCATTGTTAAATCACTCAGAAATATTGGAATTTTTTCTTGAAGCGACAAAATCCAAAATTCAGAGGTTTTTAAAGTAACAGGAAACACCGTCACTGTACCCCTCAAAGGAGCCTAACAAAGGGAAACCCCTACTCCTGCATGTCGCTGAATTCCTAGAACCACCTTTCTTTGCTTTCACAGGTCAGCAGTTACCAGTGAGCATCTGTGCTCTGACCCTTAATAAATAACAAGATGAAATTCTGAAACTCAGAGCTTGTTTTGCGATCTTGCATGAAAATGTGTTTGTCACTCAGACATGTCCAACTCTTTGCAACCCCACTGAATGTAGCCCACCAGGGTCCTCTATCCATGGAACTCTCCAGGCAAGAATACTGGAGTGGGTCGCCATTTCCTTCCCCAGGGGGGTCTTCCCAACCCAAGTATTGAACCCAGGTCTCCTGTATTGCAGGCAGACTCTTTACCATCTGACCCACCAGGAAAGCCCAAGAAGGGCATTTCTTTATGTTTATACGGCAAAGATTTACTCAGAGGAGATCCAGATAGGGTGGTATCAAATATGGCATATGGAGAAGTTTTACTAACAGCTTTTTAAATTATTACAACTATAGAAAAATTCAGCAATATTAAAACCATATTTCATTGATTCTAAAACACACATTTTCCCATATTTTAACATTCCCTAAATTGAGATCCCTCCCTGAGAACAGGTGACATCTTATAGTTTTTCATAGACAGGAGTGGTCAAGTCATCGTTGTTACTGAACTTGTCCATGTCTTTTGACATGACTCATGATGGTAATGCCTTGATCCTTCTGTTGACAACTACTTAATGATAATTTCAGAAAGAAATATGAGGACTGATTGTTTTCTGAAATCCTGGAAGATAAGAAAGTACCAGCTTCAAGACTGGCAGATTGGTAACCCATGACTTGGAAGAAATACTGAAAGCAGGGGACACTGGAGCCCTATTTGAAGAAAGGCTACATAGCACCAATGTTCTTGATGACATAAAAAAGATATGGATGAGAAAAAAATAGTGACAATTTGAGTTTAATGGTGATTCAGAAGAATTGGACTTTGAATGCAAAGATGTTCAAGGAATATGAATTTACTTTGTTTATAGTTTCTTTTTACAAGAATTCTCAAGAATCATTGTAAAAATACTTATTGTGAATGAGTCTAAAACAGCTCTCTTATTAAGTGTAAAATACAAATTCTAAGCAAAAAGAAAGCATTATGTCACAGTTTAGTTGGAATATTTTTATTTATTGGATATGTACAATGTGTAGTCCAATAGGAAGAATGTTAGATTCAGTAAAATCTGAAAATAAAGCTACTTGTTCAGTATAACGAATTCAGTTAGTTCACTGGTTAATGACTTTTTGATTAAAAATGTCTAGGAAGTGTGAAATTCACATTGAATTTATATGTATATACATGAAACGACTAGGACATAATGATATCAAACAACTCTAAAACTGGTCTAATTATTTATGGTTCTAGCAAATCTCTATCTGAATTGACTCAACTTAATTTTATGCAAAAGTTAACTTACCCAATTTTTCATGTTTCTGTTTATGTCATGTGTGTATAGCCATAAAGCGATGAAATATCCAACACTGTTCCATTTGTATGTTGGGCATCAAAATATTAACTGTTCTCACTTTACACATTCATTTGCAAAATGGCCTTCATTTTCCTGGTTGCAGTTAAAAGAGCAAAATCTAACATTCACCCAAATCTCTGAACAAATAGAACTCACTGTAGAATCATTTCTTCCATGAGTGTCTATAATCAATAATTGATGAGCTATTACTATATGTAATAAATAGTTGGAAAAGCACTTCTTGACAAGGTAATGTAAAAGATAATATTTGATTATTAGTGGTAAGGCCTTGAGATCTGTCACACCAGAAATGGTCATATATGGAATAAATAAGTTAATGCAAAAACATTTTATACATTTAGAATTTTCATAAAATAATCCCATTATTATATAATGGGGTGTGTGTGTTAGCATCACCATTAGGAAAATTAAATTTGTTTGGCTTCTTCACAAATCAATTAAAATGAGTAAGAAAATTATGTTTATACCAAGGAGGAATTATCTAAGATTAGAACTCTTATTCACCTTGGAAAAAATGTCAACCTGCCTTGAAACATTGACTAAAATGAGCTAGTTTATCTAAATGCTATTTTTCTGTGATCTATATGGAAATAAACACAGCAGCTCTGAGGAAAAACTGCATATCATTAATCCACAGTCTTTGATCTATACTAAACATTTAATAAAACTAGTCTTTAATGTCAAAAGAGAGGGGTGAATCATATGGTATAGGAATTATATCTCAATAAAGCTGTTACAAAAAAAAATAAAACCTTTAAAAAGTTTATAATGGGTGAATGGTAGTTTGTTTTTGCAAGTGTCCCTCAGCAGTGAAATCTGTATCACTAAAGTCACCTAACAGTTTTGCCAAGAAAACACACCGGTTATAGCAAACACCAACAACACAAGAGAAGACTATACACAAGGACATTACCAGATGATCAAAACCAAAGTCAGATTGATTATATTCTTTGCAGCCAAAGATGGAGAAGCTCTATACAGTCAGCAAAAACAAGATGGGGGGCTGACTGTGGCTCAGATCATGAACTCCTTATTGCCAAATTCAGACTGAAATAGAAGAAAATAGGGAAAATCACTAGACCATTCAGATGTGACCTAAATCAAATCCCTTACGATTATACAGCGGAACTGAGAAACAGATTCGAGGGATTAGATCTGATAGACAGAGTGCCTGAAGAACTATGGGCAGGTGTTGGTGACACTGTACATGAGAAAGGGATCAAAACCATCCCCAAGAAAAATAAATGCAAAAAGGCAAAATGGTTGTCTGAAGAGGCCTTACAAAGAGTTGAGAAAAGAAGAGAAGTGAAAGGCAAAGGAGAAAAGGAAAAATATACCCATCTGAATGCAGAGTTCCAAAGAATAGCAAGGAGAGATAAGAAAGCCTTCCTCAGTGATCAGTTCAAAGAAATAGAGGAAAGCAATAGAATGGGAAAGACTAGAGATCTCTTCAAGAAAATTAGAGATATCAAGGGAACATTTCATGCAAAGATGGGCACAATAAAGGACAGAAACAGTACGGACCTAACAGAAGAAGATACTAAGAAGAGGTGGCAAGAATACACAGAAGAACTGTACAAAAAAGATCTTCATGACCCAGATAACCACGATGGTGTGATCATTCACCTAGAGCAAGACATCCTGGAGTGCTAAGTCAAGTGGACCTTAGGAAACATCACTACGAACAAAGCTAGTGGAGGTGATGGAATTTCAGCTGAGCTATTTCAAATCCTAAAAGATGATGCTGCGAAAGTGCTGCTCTCAATATGCCAGCAAATTTGGAAAACTCAGCAGTGGCCACAGGACTGGAAGCGGTCACTTTTCATTCCAATCCCAAAGAAAAGCAATGCCAAAGACTGTTCAAACTACCACACAATTGTACTTATCTCACATGCTAGCAAAGTAGTGCTCAAAATTCTCCAGGCCAGGCTTCAACAGTACTTGAATCGTGAACTTCCAGATGTTCAAGTTGGTTTTAGAAAAGGCAGAGAAATCAGAGGTCAAATTGCCAGCATCCACTGGATCATCGAAAAAGCAAGAGAGTCCTAGAAAAACATCTACTTTTGCTCTATTGACTACCCCAAACCTTTGACTGTGTGGATCACAACAAACTGGAAAATTCTTAAAGAAATGGGAATACCAGAACATTTGACCTGCCTCTTGAGAAATCTGTATGCAGGTCAAGAAATAACAGTTAGAACCGGACATGGAACAACAGACTGGTTCCAAATTGGGAAAGGAGAACATTCAGAAAATTAAGATCATGGCATCTGGTCCCATCACTTCATGGGAAATAGATGGGGAAACAATGAAAACAGTGACAGACTTTCTCTTCTTGGGCTCCAAAATCACTGCAGATGGTGACTGCAGCCATGAATTTAAAAGATGCTTGCTCCTTGGAAGAAAAGCTATGACCAACCTAGACAGAATATTAAAAAGCAGAGATATTACTTTACCAACAAAGGTCCATCTAGTCAAAGCTATGGTTTTTCCAGTAGCCATGTATGGATACGAGAGTTGGACTATAGAGAAAGCTGAGTGCAGAAGAATTAATGCTTTTGAATTGTGGTGTTGGAGAAGACTCTTGAGAGTCCCTTGGACTGCAAGGAGATCAAACCAGTCAATCCTAAAGAAAACCAGTCCTGAATATTCATTAGAAAGACTGATGCTGAAGCTCAAACTCCAATACTTTGGCCACCTGATATGAAGAACTGTCTCATTGGAAAAGACCCTGATGCTGGGAAAGATAGAAGGCAGGAGGAGAAGGGGATGACAGAGGATTAGATGGTGTGATGGCATCACCGACGCAAAGGACATGAGTTTGAGCAGGTTCCAGGAGTTGGTGATGAACAGGGAAGTCTGGCCTGGTTCAGTCCTTGGGGTCACAAAGAGTCAGGCATGACTGAGTGACTGACCCAAACTGAAAGTCACCTATGCAGGTGCATTCTCAGTCATTCAGCTGTGTCCGACTCGTTGCGATTCCAAGAACTGTAGCCTGTCAGGCTCCGCTGTCCATGGAATTTCCCAGGTGTCATCCTGACCCAGGGATCCAATTTGCGTCTCTTGGGTCTCCTGTATTGGCTGGCATGTTCTTTAGCACTGCACCACCTGGGAAGCCCCAATGTCATCTATATAAGTAGCAAAATGCTTAGAAAGACAAACAAGTTCTAGTAGAGTGCTTAGTATATATTAGGTCTTCGTATATTTTTGAATAAGGAAATGGTTGAAAATTTGAGATGGGAAACATTTATGTAGTACACAGAATTGATGCCTTTGAACTGTGGTGTTGGAGAAGACTCTTGAGAGTCCCTTGGACAGCAAAGAGATCACCAGTCAATCCTAAAGGAAATCAGTCCTGAATATTCATTGGAAGGCCTAATGCTGAAGTTTAAGCTCCAATACTTTGGCCACCTGATGCGAAGAACTGACTCATTGGAAAAGACCCTGATGCTTGGAAAGATTGAAGGTAGGAAGAGAAGGGGATGACAGAGGATGAAATAGTTGGGTGGCATCACCAAGTTGACGGACATGAGTTTGAGCAAGCTCTGGGAGTTGGTGATGGACAGGGAGGCCTGACATGTTGCAGTCCATGTGGTTGCAAAGAGTCAGACACGACTGAGCGACTGAACTGAACTGAACTCATGGGCAATTTCTTAATCATGTACCACTACCTATTATGTATGTACTAATTCCCATATGCACATGCCTGACACATCTATATTTCTAGCCCTGATTTCACCCTCTATTTCCAATTGTCCAGACATAGTTGGTATGCTAAGGAAAACAGTTCTTTCCAAGTGATATCATCTAATGATGACACCAATGGCATTTTTGGGATTAATCTTCAGGAAACCGCTTCATAGTGGAGTGATACAAAGCGTTCACAAGTCATTTAATGTGTTTTGCTCTAAAAATGGGGTTACTCTCAGAGATTATTTTCTATGTTTTCTAACTGTGTCTCTAGATCAGTTTGGCTATTTTGAAAGATCAAGCCCACCTCTCCATCTATGATGTTGAGTAGGAGCTATTCAAAAGGACATCCCACGAGCTCAGAAAGAACTTCAAAAGAGTTTAATTTTTAAAAGACAGTGGCAGGATTAGAGGTATAAACTTGCATAACCTCCAAAGATTTGTTGGGAACAACATCCATTTTCATAGATAAGCTGTGGTATACTTGTAAAACTAAATTAAATTGCTTTAAAATCATGGTATGTGCTACGGTAAATGGTAGAAAGATCTAAGCTTGAATCCCAGCTTGGCCTCTTAGATAAATAACTTTGATGACATCTGCATTATTTCTTAGCTTCTGTGTCCTCATTTTTGAAATGGTCATATGTATTGTGAGATGAAAAATTACATATATGGATAGCTTGGCACACAGTAAAAATTCAATAAATGATAGCTCAGATGGTAAAGAATCTGCCTGCAATGTAGGAGACCCAGGTTTAATCCCGGGGTTAGAAAGGTCCCCTGGAGAAGGAATAGGCAACCCACTCCAGTATTCTTGCCTGGAGAACTCCATGGACAGAGGAGCCTGGTGGGCTACATACAGTCTATGGGGTCACAAAGAGTTCATGACTAAGCAACTAACAGACACACACCAGTGTTATTATTACCTCTCAGTAAAATAAAAAGCTATCAGACTCATAGCTCTGCTGTTACTGTTACTGTTAAGTCACTTCAGTCGTGTCTGACTCTGTGTGACCCCACAGATGGCAGCCCACCAGGCTCCGCCATCCCTGGGATTCTCCAGGCAATAACACTGGAGTGGGTTGCCATTTCCTTCTCCAATGCATGAAAGTGAAAAATGAAAGCGAAGTCACTCAGTCATGCCCGACTGTTAGCGACCCCATGGACTGCAGCCTACCTGGCTCTTCCATCCATGGGATTTTCCAGGCAAGAGTACTGGAGTGGGGTGCCATTGCCTTCTCCTACGTGGTATTATTTGTCAATAGCTGAGAGGAAAATCAATTTAACTAAGCACTGTTTTCTGAAAATCTTCCATTATGCAATGAATTAAACACCATATTTTGAACACATACTCTGCAAGACAGGCACATAAAGTCTTGGTATCTATTTTCCAGGGGACAGAGTAAAAGAACTAACACTGTTTACCCGAGTATCAGGTACTGTCAATGCATTCTTTTTTCCTTTCTTATTGGTAAAAGAATGTTCTATGTTTCAGAAATGGAATGGAGTTTTATATTACTGAAGTTGTGAATATTGCATTTTATGATTCTGTTCCCACTTTTTTATAACAAAATTATGAATAATCTTCTTCCACATGTGGGAATAGTTCAGTTCTCCAAAAAAAAGTCATGAAGCTGAATATTTCAAATGCAGATATCATGAGAGGTGCACTCATTACTTTATAATATTTGTTTTGTGGAACAACTAGAATGGTATTGAGAAAGCTTGACAGTATAGGCAAATTAGTAAATAAAATAATTATTTTACTTAGAATTTTAAGCAAATTTGCAGATTTCTAGGACTAAATTGATCGTATTAATGTAACTCTCAAAGATCTTTCTTGAACTGTAATATTCAAGAAAAAAATGGATGAAATGAGACAGTGAAGACGTTGTATAACTATTTATCAAACCATAGGGGAAATTATTATCTTTATTTAGTAAAAATGGATTTACCGAAGCTTTTTATGTTTGTGTTCCTGAAAGCTGATCTATTTTTGATGGAAGAACATTTTGCATTAGGTTTGGACGGCTGAGGATTGTTAAACTGCAATATACACAAACAAAAAAACAAGTTCAGTGAACAAGAAACACAAAACAGTATAAATAAAACTGCTGCTAGGTGAGTCAAGTTGTTTTTCTCCCAAAGGAGCTACAGATCTCCAAAACATCCAGAATTATCTGGAACTTGCTCTAACAAATAATGCTAGACAAAAAGGCTTCCTATTATAAATTGTATGCCCCACTCAATGAATGTGCAGTGCTAAAGCCAGTATAGCTGTTAATATAACATCTGAAATATAAGCATTATATGCTACTTAAAGGATTTGCACATTTAAAAGTTAGCAATAGATTTAGAAACCAGTCTTTCTTTGCAAGGGGAAAAGTCAAATATTTTCTTATGGGAAACTACAGATTATTTGTATAAGTTAAAGGACAAGGTTAAAATGTTAGACAAATATTAATTCCAGTTTTCTATATGCAGTGCACAGGTGCAACTGGAACAGCATATTATATGGTATAATCATTAAATTCATTCAACCAGACCTTAGAGAGTTAAAAACATATATTCTGAGGAACAGGACTCCTCGGTCCAAAGAATGAGAATGAAATAGTGCAGAATATTTGTGTATCAAGGTGATTCCAGTTTCCAACTGGGAAAACAGGACTGTTAACACCCACATCCCCTGACAACTGTCCAATTATGTATATCACACTTGGCCTACTGTTTGCAGTAGAAGTAATCAATAAAGGATGTGGTTGAGTGAACATAGATTTTGGTTGAACCAATGCATGAAAACTTAATCATTTACTCAGAGAGAAGAAATCAAATAGAGCAGAGATGAAACAGCCACTGAGGGGTTTGTTGATTGTGCCACCAAGTTTGTGGGCCACAGATGAAAGTAATAAGGCAAATGGAATCAGTGACAGGAGAAAATGTAAAAAGCTATTCTTAATTTCATGAATTAATAGAAATGTTTTGATGTATGTTGCAGGGTCATTTTTAGGAAATTTCGCATCAAAGCCTGGATGTTCCATTTTAAAGAATATATGAAAATTACTAGGGCATGTCATTTCTCTCAAGCAAGAAGAAATTAATTTTCAGCTATAACAGAAAGGCAATTTTCACACTTGAAACTTGGTACTGATTGATTTAAAGATCTTCACTGTGGAAAGTTTTCGAGGAAATAATTTAACCCGAGTTTGCAAAAAAATTTACAATTGGTAAGGAATAAACCCAGAGATGGGCTAGTGGTGACCAGTATGTCTTTAATAACTCTCATTTTTGTGATTTTTTCCCCTAGATTTAAAAAAAAATCATTTTGACTATTAGAAGAATTTCAGTAAACGAGGGGGGAAAATGCCAAAAGGAAAATAAGGATATTTCCTTCTGTATTTACTCAAATTGTTTATCTATGTAATAATAATATTTACTTGGTAATTTCTCAACTCAGTCTGTCTTTGTTTTATGGACTATAATTCTGGCTTTTATAGCTGTGTCATAGGCAATTGTTCTCATTTTAGAACACTGACTTTTTTTTCACTAGATTCCAAGTAGGAGGGAAAAGACATTGTAAATGCTTATTTTCTGTTATACTACTTAAACCCCTGTGCAATTAATATTATTCAGACCAACAGCAAAAATAACAAGCCCTGCTCACTATTAAAACCTTCATCAATAACCCTAACACCAGGGCTGAGTCTACCATTACCAAACAGGCAACTGTATTACCAAGTCCCTAGTCTTGAGGGAATGTGGCATGTTTTTCAATTGAAAGCTTAGTATAAATTCTTATAACCATTTTAGAACCTTCCAGCCTTGCAGCTTATTCACCTTTCATGCACGCTCAGCTGATGGTCTTAAACACACACTTATCCTAGACATGGCTATCCTCTTCCATTTCCTTTAAAGAGATGAAATATGTTTATAGAGATAGGACTCCCATTAGTGAAACTTGTGCAATTGCATAGGGTAGGAGAGAGAGATTTAGAGGTGATGCTAAGCTTCATGTGCAGCTTGATTTATTTTCCAGTCGCCACCACCATAATTTCCTCTATTTTGGTTGTGCTCCATTTCTTGTGTGTTACTGCTAATCTGAGGACAGTTTAGGACTATGAAAGGGTGTGTGTGTGTGTGTGTGTGTGTGTGTGTATCCAGGTACATGCCAGAGAACACTAAGCTCTTGAAGTGAAATTTTCTAAAAATGAACACAGAATGTATATCAAAGTATTTCTGGTGATGAGTGGACTCAATTTAATAATGTGTATCAGATATCTCATGAGTTTGATCCCTGGGTTGGGAAGATCCCCAGGAGAAGGAAATGGCAAGCTACTCCAGTATTCTTGCCTGGTAAATCCCATGGACAGAGGAGCCTGGCAGGCTCACAAAAGAGTCGGAAATGACTTAGCGACTAAACAACAACAACAGTCAGGTATCTAGGGTGCTGTTTTCCTACAGGTATAGAATTTTTATTTTTGAAATGTTTCTAGAGTTACTTTGCACAAATAGTGAAAGAATATGTTGTGGTTTACACTCCCCTGACTGGTACTCCAAAAACAGCAAAAAAAGCTGCAAAATAGCAGATTTGGATTGGAAAGCTTATAGTGGCCTTGGGACACTTTCTTCAAGACCTTGGAGGAGCCCTTTTCTATATTCTTCTGTGCATTATCTGGCTACACATGAGCTCAGTCGAGTTCAATCCTTTGTGACCCCATGGACTGTAGCCCAACAGGCTCCTCTGTTCGTGGAATTTCCCAGGCAAGAATACAGTGGTTTGCCATTTCTTCCTCCAGGGGATCTTCCTGACTCAGAGATAGAACCTGTGTCTCCTGAATCGGCAGGTGGATTCTTTAACACTGTGCCACATTTATACAATTAAGAACCCATATCTACCATACAAATCACTGACGACTTCATTGGTATTTTAGTAGATAGGAATTCTTACAAGGGGAATTAACTTCATTTAGTATAAAAGTGAGCTGAGGATACATTTTCTTGTCCATTATATGTTTGCCCCAAGGCAGGTTGTTAGACTGTTGAAACAGTCTAACAGTTATTGGACTGTTGTTACTTGGTTGCCTCTATCCTCCCCAAAACACGTCATACTTCACGATAAATCAAATATAGCTGGATCCGAGGGTCTCCAATCAAGATGGTGGAATAGAAGGAGCTCACCTTCTTCCACAAATACATCAAAAATACACCTACACGTGAAACAGTTCTGACAGAATGCCTACTGAATGCTGGCAGAAGATCTCCGACAGCCAAAATTGTAAGAAAGTTACCACATATCCAGGTAGGATGACAAAAGGAGGGCAACGTAACCGTTATGGGACCCGTGTCCCGAGGAGGGAGCTGTGAAAGAGGAAGAGTTCTCTCACTCCGAGAAGCCTCCTCACTGGTAAGGAGATCAGCTGGACAGAAAGCCAGCCTCAGAGGCTTAGACAAGAGTGCAGCAACCAGCTTGCAGCAAGTAGAACAGAGAGAGAGACCTGCACAGATGGTCTGTGTCACCTCGCTGCACTCCCCAGCCCAAGATGCACATTTGCTGGTGTGCACAGGAGCTGAGCGCTGAAGCTCAGGCTTCGGGGGACAGACCTGGGGGAAGGACTGGGGTTGGCTGTGCAGAGACAGCCTAAAGGGGCTAGAGTGTGGGACAGACTGCAAGTAGGGGGTATATTCAGAAGGGTCCTAGAAGTGAAGCACTACTATTAACAGGCACACAGAGGGAGGGGCAGGGGCCCCGCCACAGCAAGCTCACACTTGGAGTGCTCACAGCTGGTGCAGCTCTGCTTCTACAAGTTTGGGAACACGCAGGTGCCAGAAGGTTGCCCACACATGGGAGCAGGGCTGAAATCAGAGCCAATCCCCAGGGGCCACACCGCTTAGGAAGCAGATCTGAAATCTGAGTCCTCTCCGCATGGTTGTGTGATCTGTGAATTTTTGCCACTGCTGCTGCTGGGGTTAGTAGCTGTGGACTTTGTGGGTACACATGCCTACACACATCCAGGGATGGGGCCAGAGTCTTGGATGCTTCCATAGCTCCCACGGCAGGTCCAGGCAGGAGGCATAACCCTCCCAGACTTCAGACAATATTACAAAGCTACAGTAATTGAAACAGTGTGGTGTTGGCATTACTGTGGTTCTGGCACCTGACTTCAGTGGATCTGTGCCTATACATCTGCACAGGTGGCTTTGTGAATGCAGTGCCTCAGGGACACCAGGGCATACTGCCTGCATTCCCATGACTGAGGCACTGTCAAGAGCAGTTCCCCAAACAGGATACCGTGTAAGCTCACACAGTGAATGGCAGGTGACACCACAGAACTCACTTCCCCGTGGACAGTCCCCGAGGAGGAATACTCAGTGGCTTCTCTCCCAGTGGGAGTGCTCTGCTTCTGCAGAGAGGACCCAAACAAACAAAATAAGAAATGGAAGAGGATCAATAACAACTGATACCACAGAAATTCAGAAAAATAGGACAATACTATGAATAACGATCGACATGCCAACGAATTTGGCAGTCTAGACAAATGAACTAGCTTCTAGAAACATACAGCACACCAAAGCTGAATCAAGAAGAAACAGTAACTTGAACTTACTGATCACTGGAAGTGAAACAGAATATGTAAAAACAAAAACAAAACTCCCTGCAAACTAAAGTCAGTCCCAGATGGCTTCAATGTAGAATTCTACTGAACATACAAAGAATTCATACCAATCCTTCTCAAACTCTTCCAAAAGACTGAAAGAAGGGGATCCCTCCCAATATCATTCTATGAAGGCACTAGACAAAGATACCAAAACCAGACAAAGATACTACCAAAAAAAGAAAATTAAAGGCCAATATTTTTTATAAGTGTAGATGCAAAAATTCTTCACAAAATATTAGCAAACTGAATCCAACAACACATAAAAACAGTAAGAACAGCATGCTAAAAAATCCCTTTTAAACATATCAAAAAAAAAAACCAACATGTAGGAATAAACCCTACAAAGGCGAAAGATCTATAAGCTGAGAATTATAAAACACTGATTAATTGAAGATAATACAAAGAGATGGAAAGATAACCGATGCTCTTGGATTGGAGGAATTAATATTGTTAAAATGGCCATACTTTCCAAGGCACTCTGCAGATTTAATGAGATCCCTATCACATTACCCATGACATTTTTCACAGAATTAAAACATATAATCTTAGAACTTATATGGAGCCATAAAAGACCCAGAATTGTCATAGCAATCTTGAGCAAAAAGAACAAAGCAGGAGCCACAACCCTCCAAGATTTAAGACAATACTACAAAGCTAAAGTAACTGAAAGAGTGTGCTATTTGCACAAGAGCAGACAAACGTATTAATGGAACAAAATAGCCCAGAAATAAACCAACACACCTGTTGTCAATTAATCTTTGACAAAGAAAGTACAGTGGAGAAAAAGTCTCTTTAGCAAGTTGTGTTGAGAAAGTTGGACAGACACTTTTAAATCAATGATATTAGAGCAATCTCTTGCACTGTTCACAAAAATAAACTCAAAATGGCTTAAAGACTTAAATATAAGACATGATACCATAAAACTCCTAGAAGACAACATGAGCAAAACATTCTCTGACATAAATTATAGCAATGTTTTTGTAGATCAGTCTCGCAAGTCAATGTAAATACAAGTGAAGTCGCTCAGTCGTGTCCGACTCTTTTGCGACCCCATGGACTGCAGCCCACCAGGCTCCTCCGTCCATGGAATTTTCCAGGCAAGAATACTGGAGTGGGTTGCCATTTCCTTCTCCAGGGGATCTTCCTGACCCAGGGATCAAACACAGGTCTCCCGTATTGCAGGCAAACGCTTTATAGTCTGAGCCACCAGGGAAGCTCAATGCAAATAAAAGCAAGGCTATGAGACAAATAGGACTGAATTAAACTTACTTTTTTGCACAGCAACGGAAACCATAAACAAAATGATAATATAACCTACAGACTGTGAGAAAATATTTGTAAATCATGCAAACAACAAGGCTTAATTTCCAAAATATACAAATAGTTCATACAATTCAATAACTAAAAAATGAACAACTCAATCAAAAATGGGCAGAAGACCTAAATAGACATTTCTCCAAAGAAGACATACACATGGCCAGTAAAGACATATGAAAATGAAAAAATGATTAACTTTGCTAATTATTAGAGAAATGCAAAACAACACTACAATCGCATCACACTGATTAGAATGGCCAACATTATGGTGGAGAGAGTATGGAGAAAAGGGAACTCTCCTACAGTGTTGGTAGGAATATAAATTAGCAGCCACTATGGAAAACAGTATGGAGGTTGCTTAAAAAACTAAAAACAGAACTACCATATGAGCCAGCAATCCCATTCCTGGGCTTCTATCCAGAAAAGACAAAAATTCTCATTCTAAAAGATTCATGCACCACAAAGTTTATAGCAGCACCATTTATCACAGCCATGGAAGCAACCTGACGGTCCATCAACAGATGAATGGATAAAGATGTGGTATATATATGCAACAGAATATTACTCAATCATAAAGAAGAATGAAATAACGCCATTTGCAGCAACATGGATGGACCTGGAGATTATCATAAGAGGTGAAGTTAGTCAGAGAAAGACAAATATCACATGATATCATTTATATGTGGAATTTAAAATATGATGCAAATGAATTTATAAAACAGAAACAGACCCACAGACATAGAAAACAAACTTATGGTTACCAAAGGGGAAGAGGATGAAAGGATAAAATGGGAGTTTCAGATTAGCAGATACAAACTACTATATATAAAATAAACAACAAAGTCCTACTATATATCACAGGGAACTATATTCAATATCCTGTAACAAACCATAACGGAAAAGAATATAAAAAAGCATATCTATATCTATCTATACATCTGAATCACTTTGCTATATATCAGATACTACCACAATGTTGTAAATCTATACATATATATAGTTTTATATATATATAGTTGAAATAGAGTTGATTTATATATATATATGGATATATATATAGATATATATGGACCCTTTTTCTCAAATAATGCTTAAGCAGCGAAATTACAACATTTGACTGTTGTTGTTGCAAAACTAATTGTTCGACTCTCCCCTCAGGTTTTATGGTATTGCTGCTATTTACTCGCTAGTGTCTAATTCTTTGGGACCCCATAAACTGCAGCAAGCTAGGCTTCCCTGTCCTTCACCATCTCATCAATTTTGCTCAAACTCATGTCCATTGAGTCCATGATGCCATGCAACCATCTCATACTCTGTCACCCCCTTCTCCGCCTGCCCTCGAGCTTTCCCAGCACCAGGATCTTTTCCAGTGAGTCAGCTCTTCCCATCAGGTGGCCCAAGTATTGGAGTTCAGCATCAGTCCTTCCAATGAATATTCCGGGTTGATTTTCTTTAAGATCGACTGGTTTGATCTCTGCAGTCCAAGGGACTCCCAAGAGTCTTTTTCAGCACCACAGTTTGAAATAATCAATTCTTCAGTGCTCAGCTTTCTTTTTGGTCCAGCTCTTACACCTATATGTGACTACTGGAAAAACTACAGCTTTGACCATACAGACCTTTGTCAGCAAAGTGATGTCTCTGCTTTTTGATACACTGTCTAGCTTTGTCATAGCTTTCCTTCCAACAAACAAGTGTCTTTTAATTTTGTGGCTGCAGTCACTGTCTGCATTGGTTTTGGAGCCAAAGAAAATGAAGTCTGTCACCATTCCCATTTTTTCCCTATCTATTTGCCATAAAGTGATGGGGTCAAGATGCCATGATCTTAGTTTTTTGAATGTTAAATTTTAAGCCAGCTTTTTCTCTCTCTTCTTTCACCTTCATCAAAAGGTATACAATATAGATGAGAAATTAAAATCGTGGAGTGGAAAATAAAATATTCCAGATGAGACCCCAGTTTAACAGGTGAAAAGTATTTTAAGATGACCACAGGTTTTCAGAAGTTTCAAAAATAACTATAAAGACTATCAGTAACCAAAGGTGAAGACCAACACCTGTTTTGTGACATAGTTAGTGCTCAGTATAACAGTTTATAGAAGAAAAGATTTTTCCCTGAAGTTTTATCTCTTCGGTTATATTAAAACACAATGTAATTTTGTAGAAATTATTTTATAAACATGTTAAGGGATGCATTTATTTAACTGTTTAGGCTTAGGCTAGGTCTGCTGCTACAAGGCAAGACAAATCATCCCATTGTTTCCTACTGGTTCTAAACAAGGTTCACAGCAGACTCAAGCAATTAAATAATCAAAATGAGCTGAACAAAAGGGTACAGAGTTGGTGTGCTCCAAACAGACATTAAATTGAATCGTTACGTATCTCTTTTTTGTGTGTTCAAGCATCTGCTTCTTTCCAGTGGTTGTTTGGAAAAGAAAAGTTTAAGGGGTAGCTAGGTTGATCATCCACAGGACGGCTATCAGCCTTCATTTGAAGGGACCACAACGCTCACAGGTTGCTTGCTTGACACATGGCTGGCCCTGCCTTCCTAGAGTATATATCCATATCCTTCTTATAAATATGTCTGTCCCAATCATTCATCCAGTGAAGACTGCAGTGCACTTAATTTATTTTGTTCGGCACCTTACACTTCACTGGTGTTGGTGTTTTGATATTTAATTAATTATTTAATATTCAATGATTACTATATTGGCAATGATAATTACATAATGAAGATCCATTTTCAATGCATTAGACATTCTAAGTGCCTTTGGAATAATAATTTTACCTTTTAAAACACCACCGGTTGTATGTATTTACAACTGAAATACAGATAGGAACAAATCAGAATTTGACACAATCTATGTTTACTACTGGGCTTCCCTGGTGGCTCAGCAGTAAAGAATCCGCCTGCCGATGCAGGAAATGCAGGTTCGATCCCTGGGTCGGGAAGATCCCCTGGAGAAGGAAAGGGCAACCCAATCAAGTATTCTTGTCTGGGAAATCCCATGGACAGAGTAGGCTGGAGGGCTACAGTCCATGGGGTTGCAAGCGGGTCGGACACACCTGGACTAAACAACAATAACAACAATATTTACTACTACTATTATTACTACATAGTAATACTATGTATTACTACTACATAGCTAATACTACTATTACAAAATTATTTAAAAGCTATATCTTGGATATAAGGTAACATACCAAAAACCAAGGCCATAACTTTGATAACTTTTCTTATTCTTACTCTATCTTGGCTAAATATAATGCAGTGCTTAAATGGAGTACACAATGATCACAATATGATGACTGAATGCCATATCATATATTTTCCATGGAAAAATTTGTATCACAAGTTGTTTATGTATATTTTTGTTCAATTTTTCTGTTTTAAATGAAACACTGGGAATATTGTTTTTGCACCTGATTGTTTATCCAGATGTGTTCAAAGGAGAGATGGATGTCTTAATGGAAGAAGCATAAAATGGAAACTTTCCTCAAAGAAGATATCTGGAAAGGTTACGGTGAACCACAGTCACTGAAGCGTACTGTCTATGTGCTCTCTGCTTTTTTAACCTGTGAGGGGTGACCTGATTTTCCCCTCTCATTCAAGGTCATCACCAAACTGTCAGAAAATCAAAAACGTAAAATAATATGGAGGAGGAACAGACAAAAGAAGAGTTTAGGTGCAAGTTTAAAAATACCACCTTGGCTTAAAATAACTTATGATGAAAGGGTCACTTAAGAAGGGCACTGCTTAAAATTTAAGCAGGCAGTAATGGAAAGCGACAGACCTCAAACAATTTAAGTCTTTCACAGTTGAGTGAATTCACAGTGACAGCAAGACAAGGATGTGCAAACTTACCTCTGCAGGACCTTGGCCGTGGCTTCATAGGCTCTCCCCAGGCTGAGATCATCATCCAGGTCTGTAGAGATTTTGCCGTACGTGTTGAGGACCTATGGGGAAAGAGCAATACATATTAAACATATAACACGACCAGATTCACTGATGTTTCATTTCAAAACAGAAAAGATCCAAATTAATAGCTGTTTTTCATGTCACCATAAAATTTTTTTATTAAAATTTCATGTTGGTTTGGTTTATTTTTATCTATTGTATTACTCGTTTCACAGCAATCTCTTTGAGCCTTGACAGTGAAGTCTTACTTTTGTAAAAATAATTCTTTTCCTGCACAATCCAAAATCTTCCAATTGATATAACTTAGCTGTGAATAAATAACTGAATGGGTTACAACATTATTTGAAAATATAGGACTATTATCTTAGGTAATATAAGGCAGACTATAATAGTCTACCAGGGTAGGTTAAATATCACTTCTCTTCCTATAAATAGCTGTTTGAAAAGCATGATTTTAGGTGCCAGGTAATTTCTAAATCTATCATTTTATTAGAGGCATATCTCACAGTTTGTACACGTGTTCAGAATACACTAAAACTATTTCTTACAAATGTACTTCATTACCAACAATCTCTTTAATAATCAAAAGATTATGGCTGCCACAGCCCAAAGTATGATCTTAATTTAACACTGACATCTGCATGGTATGATTTTCCTTTTTATTCTATTTCCTTTTCAAGGGCTAGAAGCAGGAAAATAAAATTCCTTCTTCTTCCTTGATTGTTACTTGACCCAACCTATTACACACATGAAGACACAGGAAATCTCCAAAGACCTCTATGGAAATCCTTTTTGCACATTTTCTAAGAAAGAATTAGTGAAAGTCATTTGACAGCGTTGAGAGAGAGTCAGCAGGAGGGAAGATGGACATTCAGGATGTGTCTTCAGCCTGAATTAGGCATCTTAGAAAGTTTGCATGTTACAGACAGTGTTGATATCCATCTTTACTTTCTTAAAGTTGATATTTAGGAAATAATTTCAGTGAGGCCATGGTGATACCTCCTAATTTGTGTGTGTGTGTGTGTGTGTGTGTGTGTGTGTGGTTTACTAATGACTGTTTGAAATAATACTGATATTAAAACTTACTGATGCATCTTGACCCAGTATTGTAATTCCTGTTAAACCTGCAAAGTTCAACAATTCAATTCTTATTTTTAAGCCTCTTAGTAAGTCTTGTATGAACCTGAGAATTTTCTGTTCACTCTGTCCTGCACAAATGACAGCACTCAGACTGTCTGATATGACATGACATAGAGCTTTCTGAGTTAAAGGACAGAATCTTTGAATTTTGTGAATTTATAGGAGACTTTATTAAATCCAAACATCAAAATATTTAGAAAGAGACTGTCTAGTGTCTCTTTTGGCCTATACATGTTTTATACGACATTCTAGAAATTTAAAGATCAAATATTACTATGTTTTTGTGTCAAAAACAATTTATTCAGTAAATATTGTTACTGGATGCCAGTGCTGTGATAGACACTGCGTGCTTGCGTGCCAAGTTGCTTCAGTCGTGTCTGACTCTGCGACCCCATGGACTATTATATATAGCCTGCCAGGCTCCTCTGTCCATGGAATTCTCCAGGCAAGAATACTGAAGTATGGTTGCCATGCCCTCCTCCAAGGGAATCTTCCCCACTCAGAGATCGAACCTGGGTCTCCTGCAGCTCAGTGCTGCAGGTGGATTCTTTACCGCTGAGCCACTGGGGAAGCCCTCTATTAGACCCTGGAAAATCTTACAGAAAAGAGAGCATGCCTACAGACCTTCAAGGGATTTACAGTCTAGTGGTACAGAGGTTTGCACTGATGCACCTGTCTGAATTAGTAATGACTGAAGACAAGTTTCTCCCAGGGCTTTAGCTGCTTATCCTGCACCATGCTCCCATGTCCCTGGTCACTGTGAACCCGGAAGCAGTAATGCAACATCTGGAAGTACCCAGCATTATCTTAGGACTGTGCCTCCTTT
This sequence comes from Ovis canadensis, assembly GCF_042477335.2. Lineage (NCBI taxonomy): Eukaryota > Metazoa > Chordata > Mammalia > Artiodactyla > Bovidae > Ovis > Ovis canadensis. The sequence goes on along the minus strand of NC_091261.1, from coordinate 21,805,053 downwards.
GACCATGGTTAAGAGGGTAGATGTCCAAGAAAGGATAGGTAAACACTTCAGTATTGATGGCTCCTCTCCCACACAAGTATGCAGCACTCCCAGGGAAAAGCTGAGGCAAATACCAGCTCAGTCTGGGCTTCTAGTTTTGACCTTGGACTTGATTTTACAGAAGCTTCCTCATGGAACACGATGGGGTTGGCTGGAAGGAACACTCAGCTTAGAGTAAGAAGACTGGGATGCAAGATGTACTTCTACTACACCCAACACATCTGGCCTAAGGAATCTCCCTGAGAAGCTTTCCTCAGAAGCAAAAATGAAAACCTCCCTCTGAGAGGTGTGAGATAATACAGAGAGCCATTTGAACTTGGGATGAGAATTTTCTGGGACTTTGTTAACCAGCCATCCGTGAAGAGCTCCCAGAGAACCCCTCCTCAGAGTAAGGACAATACATTCTATTTGTGACTTGAGAGAGTTCATCACTCAGCTTAAACACTTTACCTAAAAATCAGAAATATCAGACAGTGGGAAAAATATAGTTCATTACTGGCCCAAAGGGGAATACATACATGTATGTATACGCACACACATATATATAATATACACATATATGGTATGTGGAAAAATAACATTATAAATTGTGTAGAAAATAACTGTTGGTGGGAATGTAAATTGGTGTAGCCACTATGGAAAATAGTAGGGAGGTTCCCTAAAAAACTAAAAGTAGAGCTATCATATGATCCAGCAATCCCACTCCTGGGCATATATCCAGAAAAGACAAAATCTCTAATTTAAAAAGATACATGCACTCCAATGTGCACTGAAGCACTGTTCACAACAGCCAAGACGTAGAAGCCACCTAAACGTCCATCGACAGATGAATGGATAAACAAGATGTGGTATATGTGCACAGTGGAACACTACTGAGCCATGAAGAATGAAACAATGCCATTTGCAGCAACATGGATGACCCTAGAGATTAACATACTAAGTGAAATAAGTCAGACAAAGATAAATATTATAGGATATCAGTTATATGTGGAATCTAAAAAATAATACAAAAGTATCTATGTACAAAATAGAAACAGACTCACAGACACAGAAAACAAACTGTAAATTATCAAAGAGGAAAGGGAGAGATAAATTAGGAGTACAGGATTAACAGATGCACACTGCTATACATAAAACAGATAAGCAACAAAGGTTTACTTTGGGGACACTGTTCAGTATCTTGTAATAGCTTATAATGGAAAATAATCTGAAAAAAAGTATAAAACTGATTCACTTTGCTGTATATCTTAAACTAACAACATATTGTAAATCAATTATTCTTCAATTTTAAAAATGAATATTAAATACCTCAAAAAAACAAATTGTGTAGAAAATAAAGATGCGTTATATTGACCTTACAGTAAGTTATGTTACCTGCTTTTTAACTAAGGTACAATTTGCAAATTAATGAATATTGATCAACTTAAATCACTCGACAAATAGTGGAGTCTTCTTTACAAAGAATACTTTAAGTGAGAAAATACAGTGTGGAAATCTGAAGGATCCACTGTATTTGATTGAATATTCCTGTGGCATGCAATTTGTTGGAAATATATCTAGTGTCTGGAAGGTTAAATTCTGTCATCACAAATCAAAGAGAAGAGAAGAGAAAAAAGAATATCAGGAGCAAAGTATTTTGATGCATTCAAAACTCATTGTCATGGTGGTCATTTAGTCGCTAAGTCTAGGGGAAGGGAAATTCACAGTTTTTGTCTTTTCTACTTTCTAGGCAGCTCAGTGTGTTTGATGAAAATGCCACATCAAAGATGATGCAGTTGGCTGCCTGGCTTCCCATCATTCCAAGATTTCAAGGTTTAATGCTTAGGGAAAAGAGGGGAAATAGTTTTCTGTCTCCTTCTAGCATGGCACAGAGCATGCACAACTCAAACTAATACAGATCCGTGGCATGAAATTTAAAATGGGCTTCTGCACTCTGGCTGGTGACCCAAACTGCCATTGTTTCTGTAGGAAAACAACCCATGGAAAATGACATCGAAAATAAGTTATAGCATCTAGCTCATTTGAGATGGAAATTTTGTAGCTTTTCAAAAATTTCAGTAAACTCCACTTCTTTTATTTCACATTTTTGGTATTTTTTTGTATATACATTTCTTTCTCCACTTACTACCTTCCCCCCACTACTCTCTTCCTTAGTTAATGCAATATTTGAAACCTGTTGGGACTTTTACTCTGAAGGCATCGACCAGGCTTTGGAAGGGCCTTATGGGAAATTAATCCAATCTCCCTCTGGGTGCTCAAATTTTCTTTAAATACCTTACACTCGAGTCAGACAGGCTTACTACTGAGCTAAGTGACATGTGTCAAGTGGCTTAGTATCTGTGAGTTTTATTTCCTCGGGTGTAAAATTGAAATGAATAAAGTCTACCTTGAAAAGATGTTATAAGGTTCTACTACTAAGGATTTGAATGAAGCACCTGCTTAGTTTTCCCAAGTCTTATCTAACTGAGTGGTTCCCAAACGGGGGTTGTTTGCCTTATAGGGGATATTTGGCAATGTCTGGACATGTTTTAGGCTGTCATAATTGGGAGAAGCCAGGGATGCGGCCCAACAGCCTATAATTCACATGATATACCCCCTTCTCCCATGATAAAGAAGTGACCAGTTCCAAATGTAAATGGCACTGCCACTGAGAAATTCTCATCTAGTCTTTGCTTGAACAATTTTCCTGATGGGAGACTATCCTCCTGTGAGACTAGGCACTGAATCATTGGAGAGTTACGTGAAAAAAATTTTTTCGTTAAGTTCAATCAAAATCTATGACTCTGCCTGCTAGCCAAGGTTGTGTTTTGTGGGACAAGATAAGTCCATTCCTCTTCCATGTGATGGTTCTTCCAATACCGAAAAGAGCCATTTTTCCCCCTTAAAGCCTCCAAACTCACAGAGGCATCCAGGACACTCCCAAACAAGTGAGGATGAAACCCCAACAGTTTTGCTCAACATCTGAACATTTTATTTCAAATTCTGTCTACAAGTCTAAGAGTTTTAGAAGAGTTTAAATAAACCGAACTGCACCAAAATACATTTATAAAACCACAACAGGGGTCCATCGGACTTGTCTGTAAATATGAAGTTATGAGCCCATTGCCTGGGGTGCATTTTTAAAAATCTTTTTCTTCCTTGCCCACCATAAAAAGGCAGCAGAGCAAACATTTTGTTATACAGCCCTACACAAAACCGAAATTGTGCCACTTCATAACAAAGGTGCAGCACTGAGCTCTACACTGTGCATTACTTTGAAGAGAAAAAGGAAATGATACAGATTTATTCTTGTGCAATAAGAAATACAGAAATAAAAAAATCAAGTTTGCCATCTTGAGCTTGAAATCATTGTCAAATCTTATCGGAAATACATTTATTCTGATTTCTGGCAATCTAACCCCCTTTAGCCATTTCACAGTTGGTGAGCAGAAAGGATGTTTCTGCCTCATTTACAGCATCTGAACATGATTCAGACAATCAACTGCAACATTAGTCAAAGAAATCAGTGGCTAATGATTTCTGACAAGCGCTGCAGTAACAGGCTGAGGACCAGACTGGGCATCAACGACACTGAGAGCATTTTACCAGGGACAGCAATAGGTGATGGGAGAAGACGATAAAAATGAGGTAAACATACTATTTCCCCATCACCTAAAGGCTCTTGTATGCTTTCTGCAAAGGCATAGTATCTGACATGCAATAGATACAGTAATCTTTTGCTGCAAATATGTTATATTGAATGAACACTGAGGACAATCAAGTGTACGGCTCTGCAAACAATAACACACAAAAGTAGTTAAATATTTTGCATTCCACTGAAAATATAGCCTTAAGTTAGGAGTAGTCTAGCTTTACTATTTTTATGGATCATTTGGACTGTGTGTGCTTTCTCCCTGAAATGTATTACTCTTTATTTAAACTGTTACACACCGACTGTTTACATCACCTGACACAGAAAGGGAAGGCTGATGGCCCAGTGCAGAAAGAACTGAGTGTTAAAAGACATGAGTTCTTGCTTCTCTTAGGCCCTGAGCTCAGAGTGTGACCTTGGACAGGTCACTTGGTTACCTTGAGCTTCAGTTTCCAAGTCTGAAAGATAAAGGGGTAGGACCAAAGGATCTAGAATTCTCCGTTCCAAAAATATGATTTTGATTTTAGACTATGTTGATATATTAAGGAGTTGAAGGTATGTCCTAATTATTTTCAATCATTTATCTTTGGGTTCAAAATCCCTGATGAATTTATCTTATGTTTAATTTTTTTTTTAAACAAGAGAAACAAAATGATAAGTCATTTCATTCACTTGAAATTTTATTTTCAACCTTTCTCCCTTATTTGAAAAATACTGCATATTCTTAATGAACTGCTTTAAAAAAAATATCCCTACCATGGAGTAAGTGATAACAAGAAAGGCTAAATCTACAAAGCTTTTGGTTCATATTAAATAGTGACTGTTACATATACAATGATCAGTGCTGCTCAAAGATAGTAAACATTTTTATACCTTGAAATATTCAAAAATTGGATGAAAATTCACCATGAATTTCAGTTAAATTCATAAACCAAATTAGAATTGCTGGTTAATCTCTCACATATTAGAGTTTACATTGCATTTTCAAAAGCTGTAAGGGTAAAAATAAATCTCAAAAATTTCCAAGAATTTTCCTTCACTAAAAGCTCTCTCTATATACATTCAATATACAGATGACCCTCGAAACAATGAAACAGAAATACACTTACAAACAAAAGTTTCCTCAGTAGTAAATTGGAACATATTACTTAAAACTGTCAGTTTCTAAGTCAGTCAATATATGTGTGTACTATATTAACAAGAGACATGTTCACAAAGAATTTTTATTCTAATTCTCAATGATTATTTTCTATGTGGTAAATTAGAAACCATGGAAACATTTATCTTGGACAGCCCAATCATGGTGTGAGTTATATTTATAGCTCCTTAAAAAGAAAATTTCCCTGCCCTTTATTTCCTGCTTGGGAAATCCACCGGAGGTTTTGCTGTATATTTTGTAGAAGGCCCTTGACCAAAGGCATTACTGAGGTGGCCAGACATGAAAAGTTCTATTCAGTGGAAGAATAGAGTGGTCAGTTAGCTCAGTCATGTTCTCTTAGGAAATTCAGGAACACCACACAGAGGGTAATGGCAGAAGTGAGAAGGTGCTCAAAGACCACCAAGAATGTGGTCAAGTCACGTCAACAGAGTGGGTCAGACAGACGACTACTGCTAAGAGGGTGATAAGGAAACTGAGCCCCTCTTCTTCCAGGACTCCTCCAGTTCCTGAGAGTCTTTCAGTTTGTGAAGCCAACTGTCCACTGACCCTAGGGACTCACGGGCTATGATCTCCCTTCTGGTCACGGGAATCTTTACCGTCAATGACTTACCAGAGGTCCACTGCATGAGCCTCTTTCTTGCACTCAAAGGAAAAAACTGAGAAGTACTGAGAAGTAAAAGAGTTCTGTGGAACTAAAGTGGCAAGTAAATAACTTCAAGCCTTTCTCCCCTTCCATGTTTATCAGTGAAAAACAATACAGGCGGATTCTTTCTACAGCAAGAATTGATGCAGGTTATATAAAATGATTAGAGATTTCACTGTCAGAAAAGATTTGAGGGGAAAATTTTGCATATTTTTCAAACTAACAAAGTCTCCAGTTCCACTCATTGGAAAAGACCCTGATGCTGGCAAAGACTGAAGGCAAAAGGAGAAGAGGGTGGCAGAGGATGTGATGGCTGGATAGCATGACCGATTCAATGGACATGAACTTGGGCAAACTCCAGGAGATGGTGAGGTACAGGGAGGCCTGGCCTGCTGCGTCCATGGGGTCACGGAGAGTTGGACAGGACTGAGCACACACACACAATTGTTGAATGAATGTGGTCGAGTTTTGGAAGGTACTGGTAATACAGTAACTGCAGGAGCATTAGGACAACAATGTTCATAGAAGGATGAAAAGGGAGTGTGAAGAATGATTGTGTTATGATAACATTACCAGCCATTTCAGTTCTCTGCTCTTTATGGAGACTAAAGAGGGTGGTGGCAAACAGAATCAAATGAAGAGCCCATCAATTTTAATTTGGCCAAACAGGTACTGTCACTTTGCCCATGCAGAAATGGCAACATGTATGTCTTACTGGAATGTGCAGGACTCTGGAAACCTCCCTCCAGCCACAAAGACCTCCTGCTGTCAGGAATCAACTCAGATCTCTCCATCTCCCTGCCCCTCTGCCTGTACTGCTCTTTCTGATTTCATGCACGACTCTTCTGGTGGGCAGACACACACACACACACACACACACAACACACATACAGACATACACACACACACACACACACACTCTACTTTGTTCTGTTTCACCGCAGAGTAAAGCACCATATGTATCTACTTAATAATGTTTCCCTCTCCAATTAGATCACAGGTGCCACAAGATCAGGAATGATATCTATTTTTCTCTCTGTTGTACCCTTAGCTCCTAGTCTTATGATAATGTAGTGAAGAGATGCAGGTTTGATCCCTGGGTCAGGAAGATCCCTTGGAGGAGGAGATAGCAACCCACTCCAGTATTCTTGCCTGGGAAATCCCATGGACAGAGGACTCTGGTAGGCTATAGTCCATAGGGTTGCACAGAGTCAGACACAATTGAGCACACACACAATTGTTGAATGAATGTGGTAGAGGTTTGGAAGGTCCTGGTAATACAGTACCTGCAGGAGCATTAATGTGGATATAATGAGCTTTTGTATTATATAACATAATATTAAATATAAATATTTACTTGGCTCAAAGGAAATAAGCTCATATATTAAGTATTATATAATATTAATATATTACATATAATGTATATCAGAGCTTAATATATATTAATTATATTGTATAATGTTTTGCCTTATAACTCACTCAATAAGGAAAAAATACAGCACTTTAAAACTATGATAAATAGAAAGCATGTGAACATTTTTAGCTAACAGCCATCCTGGAGAGTTCAAATATCATAACAGCAAACAAGTCAGACTCCTAAAGGAAGATTCAAATGACTTTTTTTTTTGTTTTGCTGTGCCAACGTGGCTTGTGAGATTTTAGTTCCCCAACCAGGGATTAAACCTGGGGCTGCAGCAGTGAAGGCTATGAGTCCTAACCACTGGAAACTCCAGGGAAGTCCCTGTATGACATTTTAAAATGACAAGAATTCCCCTATCTAAATGTGTGCCTATTTCATCCAGTCGCATTTCTAAATAAACAACTTCCCCTCATTATGAGCCCAAGTGGAATTTAGCGAGGAGGCAGATTAGAGGCTGAAATCATGTTAGATTCGTCATGGTATCTTGAGTCATTCTTCCTGCCTGTAGAAGGACTTTAGATCACTTTTTCCCTCTCTTTTAATCTAGACAACTACAGTTTCTACTCTAAAAGCAACAAGTCGGAGAGCTGAGCAGTGAAAAGCCACTAGCTCAGTGACACAGCAAGCTCCTCAGCTTCCCCTGAAATGGCCACTTACCAACCTCCCTCCGTTGGACCATTTAGCACAAAACGGTTTCTGGTTCCAGAGGGAAGGCTCACGGAGGGTTCTATATTAGCAAGTGACGACCTGGAATGTTTTAATAAACACTGATGCTGCGACAATTTCTGTATTTCTGCATGAACCAATTACCACTAGGAGATTTGTCTTTCCCGTGGCGGAAAAACCATCATCTATTCATAATCCCCCTTACTAGATTTTTTCCTCATTTAAGGCTGGATTCAATAAAATTTCATTCTGGTTCCCCCTTCTCAGAAATCCATAAAAGCTGTGAGAAAACATTTTGAGCATATTGTCTCTGTACAATTTGATATCCTTTCCACCACAGGCCATTACTCTGCTAAACTCAGTAAACCCTAATTTAGATCCACAGTGTAATGCTTTCCTATCTGGCTGCGTGAACATGTTTCTTGAAAATAAAACATGGTAGGAAAGTCTTCCTCTGAAGGCTTGCACACAGAGGAAGCTTCATCTATTTCCCTTTCACCATGAGAGAAGAGACGAGAAAACAATTTATGAGTCATTTCCATTCTGACAGATGTGACAATGCTGGGAAATGCAATGCCTGCCAAGAGCTTTTATCAACTAGGTTATAACGACGAGTAATAAGTGTAAATAATAAATGGCTGGAATCTTAGGGGAAACGGTGGCAATATGAAACGATGTTTGGTCCTTCGGATGGGGGCTCTGTGACTCTTGGAATTCCCTGCCTTCCCAGTAGAGTTTTGGCCTGACAATAAACAACAGTTTAGTACTTTATCTAATCCTAGCCAGGAGGTGAGTTCAACAGCAAGCTTTTGCAGATGTTCACATCCAATAATCTATCCATAATTGATGAAACAGGGAGGTCAGATGTAATGGCTGCTGCTATTCCAGCAGCAAATAAATGGTTATTGACAAAACAAGCCAGCGTGGTGCAGAGCGCGGAGCAGTGACAGGCGGGCGGCGAGGCTGAGCGGAGGCCGGGAGGATGATTCGGATTTCTTGGCAGGCGAGCTGAGCGGCAGGAGGGCCACACTGGCACACAGACAGGTGCAGGGGCCTTGGGAAAGAAAAGGGAGCGTGCTGCAGCGCGCACGCGCACACACACACACACACAGACGACGACGGCGACGGTTGGAGGCGGAGAAGAAAAGGTTAAGTGGGCAAGGCTGGGGACCCAGGTAAGTTCAGACGTGTGTGGCTCAGAAATGCCTTTGAATATGCGTGTTGTGGCCCAGCTGGCTGGCTGCTTTCATCACCAGTGTGTCTTTGCCCACATCGCTGGCTGTCACTCTGTGCTGTCGGGATGACTCGACCACCAAAGTGGATGCATGGGACACCTTGGTGCCCAAACCTTCCCACTGAGGGATATTCACTGATATTCCATTTAACACTGCAGATGCCATTTTTCCCCATATATTAAAAAAATCTAGGAAAATCATGTATGCAATTTTAGTATTTTCAGATAAGCCAAAATTGCATAATTGTGCAGCTGCCCAGTTTCTTAAGACTGAGACTAATCCTGAAATACATGCTGCCTAAATTCAAATTAAGTGCTAAGGACTGTGAGTGGGAGGCAAAGTTTTCTTTAACAGTAAAAAGACAAACGTGACACTCTAGTCACCTCAACCTAGGCAGAGAGGAGTATAAGAAATGCAATAATCGAGTATACTTTTATTGACTGAATAAAATTCAAGATATTTAAACGTAAATAAACAGCTGAAATCTTACATTTCTACTCCAGTGCTAAAAAATAATGTTTTTTACACAGTTTTCTATGTAATATAAGATGAAGAATGGTAGAAGGAAATGGTGCTTATTACTGCTATAGGTAGCCATAAAGAGGCTTGGGACAGAGCTGTTTTAAATATTAATATTCTGAAAATCACTTAAATCAATTTAACACTCTTCAGTGGTTTATTTAGAAGTGTGATTTATTTTATACTCTGCAACCAATGCCTTTGATCAGCCCTGGAAATAACATATGAGCTGAAAATAAAAAGGCAAAACAAATTGCTGCTAACATTCTTATAGGAAGTTTTAGGCTTTATAGGCTAAACTAGAAAATTACCATTATATTGGGCATTTTCAAATTATTTATTAATACCTAGAAACAGAATTATAGAGCCCCAAAGATCATTTCTGTAATCATGTTCTAGTGACTTGGCTTCTTGAGCTCTGCCATCTGCCCTGCTGGGGTCTCCCTAGTCAGCAACTTTGACCTACCCCAGACCCTAGAACCATTCCTACCCACGGTCTTCCAGGGCAGAAGCTTTGTATCAGATTGGTTTGCCGCAAATTATACTTTGATTTCAAACTTTATTGAAAGTGACCGGGTTCTTGCCGTGTGCCTTGAAACCAAGTCCCCAGCAACTGCCCCAGCCTTCGGAGCTGCATCCCTGCCTTCTTACCTGAATCTCTGCCTTGGTACCTGGTCGGCTCCCTACTTGCTGTGAGTCTGGAGACCTTCCTTACCACCATCAGCACACTCCCATCAGAAGTTCCACTCCTAAACCCCAGTCCCTGTGACCTGGTGCTTGTCACTTGCCAGTGGCAGTCACTACCATTGATCGACTTTAATTGGCTTCCTGGGTGGCGCTAGTGGTAAAGAACCCGCCTGTCAATGCAGGAGACATAGGAGATGTAGGTTCCATCCCTGGGTCAGGAGGATCCCCTGGAGGAGAGTAAGGCAACCCACTCCAGTATTCTTGCCTGGAGAATCCCATGGACAGAGGAGCCTGGCGGGCTACAGTCCATGGGGTCACACAGCGTTGGACACGACTGAAGAGATGCAGCATCCACGCACCATTAATTGAGCAAAAACTACGTGTGCCGTATTTTACAGTTTTGATACATTTGATCTTCACAGAGCCCCCTGAGACAAATAGTAATAGTCCCATTGCACAAATGAGAAATAGGAAGTGCAGAGAGGTTAACTCGCGCTAGTATACACAGTGCTAGAGTAGGAAGAGAAGAAAGGAAGTTGAACTGGGTTTATTGGACTTAAAATCCTGCCTTTTCTCTTCTTAAGCACTGTGATAGGTCTGCTGCCAGGTAACCCTGAGTATGGTCGTGCTGACCTAGACCTCACAGCTCACCGCCTCCTGGCACCATTCCCACAAGATATCCTCCACTCACCTACAGGGACACCCACTCCCCAGTATCCAATGCTCTAGACGTTAACCTCATGCTTGCCCAGTTACAGCTTTGTCTATTACTAGATGCTACTTTTCACCACATGGCTAATGACAGTACTTGGTACTAATTAACCCTCCTTATCTTTTTCTTTTTTGGGGGTGCACCACATGGTTTGCAGGATCTTAGTTTCCTGATCAGGGATTGAACCTGGCCCTCTACAGTGGAAGCACAGAGCCCTAACCACCAGACCACCAGAGAATTCTTCACACTGAGTATTTCCTGTGTCTCTCCTCTGCCTGAGTGACCCACTTTTCACCCAGACACAAACCACATCACATTACAATGCTCACAAAGCATTCTGTGATCCCACCTTTACCTGTCTGACTTTAGCTCTTTTTCCTCTGCTCCCCTTTTGCTTCTCCTCAGCCTAACTGGCCCCAAGCCTCTGGGGCATATTGCTGCCTTGAGGATTTAATCCTGACCATCACCCTTGCTTGGAATGTCCTTCTCTCACCTGCGTGACTAACTCTCTCACTTGCTTCCAGTCTTCCGGCCAATGTCAACCTCTCAGCAAGGCCTCTGATCATCTATTTAAATTTCCTCCCACCTACCACTTGCTTTGGCACGCCTGAATTATTTCTTTGTATTTTTTCTTTATTCCTCTATGGCTTATGATGGTCTAATGAACTATCAATTGTTCGTTTTATTTCATGTTCCTTGTCTTTCTCTGCTGGGATGGAAGCTCCGTGAGGACAAAAACCTTTGTCTGTTTGGCTGTTGATGTATTTCAAGTGCCTGGAGCAGGATTTGGCAACAGGTGCTCTGAAACGATTTCCTGGATGAAAATGTCATAGACTTCTCTTGAGACTACACATATTAACTAATTTAATCTCCCCAATACCCACAGGTAGGCATTATTGTTATTATTATTACCATTACTACTTTTTTCTTAAAGATGAGGAAACTGAGGCACAAAGAGGTGAAGCCACTGGGCCGAGATCATACAAGTGGTAAGTGATCAAGGAAACACAGTGGACCCAGGTCACCCGATTTCAGAGGCAGTGTTGTTACCCGGCCCTCTCTCCCACAAGGCTCCTTGACAGCACCACCGTGCAGACAGGGCTCCAAGTTCCAGTTCCTTTTGGGACCACCTGTCCTGGTGTCAGCCAAGATTATAAGAGCAACGTTTTACAACAATGTCGTTAAGGAAACTGAACAAGGCTTAATGACTGGCCCAAGGCCAAAGTACTTGTTAACAGAACCACAACTAAAACTCAGGAAGTCTGACTCCCAGTTTGGTGGTCTTTCTGGTGCATTCAGAACTGATTTTTAAGATCAGAGCGACTGTTTGGGCAGTACTTTTCCATTCCTACACAATCTATTACAAAAAACAATTAAAAAGTCATTTTCGCTTTGCAGACTTGAGACAATTATTAATGAATATTTGCGTAACATTTTAAAGGGAAAATGTTTATTTTGGTAATATCCATGATATTATAACATATAAAATGAACATCATAAACAGTCACTCTGCTGTAAGCTAATATAAGCTCATAGGGAAAATGAATATGTTTAATTAAATTTAGGGAAAAGGTATAGTTAAATCATTTGCAATACAATAATAAGGACCAATAAACCATTAACTTCTTACTATTCCATTGGAATTGTCAGCTACATGCTATATTAATAAATACCATCTTCATTTACAAAGTAAGATGTTGAGAGATTTGTCAATGATCTGCTAAGTTAGCAGTGGCAGCTGGAATAACATAATCCTTGCACTAGCCCAGCAAAAAACATAAAAAACAAAACAAAACCACTTCTACTCTTCCATACTATTCACCAGCATTTATTGAAGGAGTGTAGTATGTCAGGCATAGTTCTAAGTATTTTCTGCATATTAACCCATTTAACCTTCACCACCATCTTATGAGTACCTATTAGTACCTAACTGTTACTAATGTAATCCTTATGCTGCAGGTGAGAAACAGAAGCACAAGACAGCTTAAGTAGCTCACCCAAGGTCACAGGACTAGATCTGGAATCAGGCAGGACCAGGATCTGGAATCAGGCAACGTGACTCTAGGGGCCCTGCTCTTAAAGACTACATCACACTGTGATAATGGTTGAGACAGCAACCGAGAGAACTGCAATCTACTGGAAGGACCTTGTCTCCCTCCCCCTATTTTATTTTATTCAAAAATCATAATCATTCTGTCCTATCAGCTGTTTCAGCTGCAAATTTAGTGAAAGACACTTTTAATGCTCACCCCCTTGCATTTACTGAGAGATAGAAGATTTGTATCAGCAGCAAGAAGAGACCAGGGGTTGTAGGCATGTGTTTAAATACGCTGCTTTCGAAAAAGAATTCGATTGCTTTTTCTGTTTTACAGATGTATTAACACCAGTGCTGCTACATATTTCACTGTCAGCTAAACAGCCAGAGGAAACAAGGCAAATTCAGCGAAGGAGGCAAGTCTTAACCCAAGAGGAACCCATGGTACCCCATTATCTATGAGCGCAAGAGGGAGATGGAAGATGAAAATGAGAGGGGAGAATTCCTGACATCTTCTCTGGAGAAGCTACAAAGCAGTGGGTCACTGCTAGCCTGACACCACTGGACGCTACTACTTCCTGCATCCTCACACCCTCTCTTCCTAATTCTGTGCTCATCCTGAACTGGCCCAGCACTTGGGAGGTGATTTTTCTTTTTAATCATCAAGCATTATTCAATACTAATTTCTACTGGGCATGATAACAAAATGTTATTTATGCCAATCACTAGTTACTTAAGCAGAACAGATGAGAATGTTATTAAAAGTGTACATGAGAGATCTGTGATGAGACTCAACAAGGGAGTTTAAAATCATCTTACTGACAACTCCCCCAGTTGCAACAGCATCAGCAGTTATGTGTGGAGCTGACTCCTCCTCAGTCAGTCTTGACTCTGCATTTGCTGGCTTTGTGACCATGAGGAGGCCACTTAGTCTAAGTCTCAACCTTCTTCATCTGTGAAATGGCAGTACACAGGAAATACTAGTAATATCTGCCTCTTAAGGTTCTTGTGAGTATTAAATGAGGCAAAGCATATAAATAATAAGGATGAATACAGTTCTAGACACATAACATGCAAAGACACATCGGTTGTTATTGCTCAGGATGATTCTGTTCAGTTAGGGCTCATTTGAAGTCATGAGACAAAAACCACCCCAATCTAATTTAGACCAAAGGGGAAAATAGGGACTCAAATGCCGCTAGGAATTGTTCTCTTGATTTCTTATGTTGGTTTTTCTCTCTCTGTGTCAACTGTATTCTCTCAGCCCACCATCTTCCATGGCTCTAGAAGTTCCCAGGCACAGAAGGCTGGTTCTGATTAAGCAAATATATTGGGACTTTCTTGGCAGTCCAGTGGTTAAGACTTCACCTTCCCAAGAAGGGGATGTGGGTCCAGGAACTAAGATTCCACATGCTTCATGGTCAAAGAGCCAAAACATAAAACTGAAGCAATATTGTAACAAATTTAATAAAGATTTTAAAAAAGATTCATGTCAAAAAAAAAAAAAACACCTTAAAAACAAACTTTATGAGGTAAGCAATCTGACTTAGCTCATTTCAGAACCCTCTCCTAGGGATTCGCTGGGTCAAGAGGCAGTGGTGTTGGTAATATTTGTAACCCAAGGTTAGAAATGAGGTTGTAGCCAGCAGAAAGGTGGCACTTGGAATGGTGTGATGTTCTGGAAAGACACAGATGTCTTCCAAATTGCTATTAAATCCTCTGCATAGCTGCTTCTCCTCCAATGGCTTTATCTCAGTTAACAATACCATCATACTTAGGATTACTTGAACAAAAAAACCCAGATTCAACTTGGACTCCCACCCTGTCTCCATACTTTCATCTACCCAGACGGCAGAACTGTAAAATTGGGTAATATCTCTCAAATGTTGTCTATTAGGATTTACACCACCACCACCAAGTTCAAGGGCTCATCCTTCTTCACTGGAAATATTTCAGAAGAACCCCATAATTAGTCTTCCCTCCTCTACTCTTTCTTTTTGATTTGACCTACACACAACTGCCCGCTCATCTTTCAAAACAAGTCCCTCCCCTACTCAGTGTCATCCCACCACCCAGTCTCTCCAGCCTCCCCACCCAGGCTCTCCAGCCTCCCTGCCCAAGAGCTCCACTCCCTCCAACTCACACCCCAGCATGACTGGAATGCTTTTCTGCATTCCTCAGCCTTTACTTGAGCTGCTTCCTCTCCACTGAGGGGTCTGGAAAGGTCCCACTCAAATGTCATTACCTCCATCTTCAAATAAGATAAGGCTTCCCTGTTGCTTCTCTGGCTCTGGTTCCTGTTACAAGCACAGCATGAGTGTCTATTAGGGGCCTATTTCCTCTGTGGACAATGCAGGCTTGCAGCACAATACGAACCTACTTGAGGATGAGGAAATGGCTCAAATCTCTTATTCAACAATGTGCACCAAACTGAACTCTAAAACAAATAACAGTCTATCATCACTATATATAAAATAGATAACAAGGACCTACTGCTCTCATTGTCACGGCCCTGGGTTCACTCCCTGGTCAGAAAATTAAGACCCTGATACGGCACGTGGTACAGCAAAAAAAAAAAAAAAAAAAAAAAATTAATTAAAATAAATTCTTACATTAAAAAAAAGAAACCAACAAGGTCTGCTGAATAGCACAGGGAACTATCTTTAATATCTTCCAATAACCTATAATGGAAAAGAATCAGAAAAAGTATATATATATACACACACATATATTAATATTATATATATTATAACATAAAATCTTTCCTGGTGGCTCAACTGGTAAAGAATCCTCCTGCAGTGCAGGAGAAGTGGGTTTGATCCCTGGGTTGGGAAGATCCCCTAGAGAAGGGAATGGCTACCCACTCCAGTTTTCTGGCCTGGAGAATTCCATGGACTGTACAGTTCGTGGGGTTGCAAAGAGTTGGACAGGACTGAGCGTTCAATATATTCATATTATAATATATTGAACATATATGAACAGCAATGCAGTTATAATATTTGTATATACATATTCAGTGACAATATTAACATATATGCATATATAACTGTGTTATACACCTGAAACACAAATTGTAAATCAACTATATTTTAATAAAACATTTTTTAAAAATACATAATAATAGTCCATCATCTATATCAGTTCAGTTCAGTCGCTCAGTCGTGTCCAACTCTTTGCGACCCCATGAATCGCAGCACGCCAGGCCTCGCTGTCCATCACCAACTCCCGGAGTTCACTCAAACTCACATTCATCGAGTTAGTGATGCCATCCAGTCATCTCATCCTCTGTCGTCCCTTTCTCCTCCTGCCTCCAATCCCTCCCAGCATCAGAGTCTTTTCCAGTGAGTCAACTCTTCGCATGAGGTGGCCGAAGTACTGGAGCTTCAGCTTTAGCATCATTCCCTCCAAAGAAATCCCAGGGCTGATCTCCTTCAGAATGGACTGGTTGGATCTCCTTGCAGTCCAAGGGACTCTCAAGAGTCTTCTCCAACACCACACTTCAAAAGCATCAATTCTTCGGCGCTCAGCCTTCTTCACAGTCCAACTCTCACATCCATACATGACCACAGGAAAAACCATAGCCTTGACTAGATGGACCTTTGTTGACAAAGTAATGTCTCTGCTTTTGAATATGCTATCTAGGTTGGTCATAACTTTCCTTCCAAGGAGTAAGTATCTTTTAATTTCATGGCTGCAATCACCATCTGCAGTGATTTTGGAACCCCCAGAAATAACGTCTGACACCGTTTCCACTGTTTCCCCATCTATTTCCCATGAAGTGATGGGACTGGATGCCATGATCTTCGTTTTCTGAATGTTGAGCTTTAAGCCAACTTTTTCACTCTCCTCTTTCACTTTCATCAAGAAGCTTTTTAGTTCCTCTTCACTTTCTGCCATAAGGGTGGTGTCATCTGCATATCTGAGGTTATTGATATTTCTCCCAGAAATCTTGATTCCAGCTTGTGCTTCTTCCAGCCCAGCGTTTCTCATGATGTACTCTGCATAGAAGTTAAATAAACAGGGTGACAATATACAGCTTTGACGTACTCCTTTTCCTATTTGGAACCAGTCTGTTGTTTCATATCCAGTTCTAACTGTTGCTTCCTGACCTGCATACAGGTTTCTCAAGAGGTAAGTGAGGTGGCCTGGTATTCCCATCTCTTTCAGAATTTTCCACAGTTCATTGTGATCTATACAGTCAAAGGCTTTGGCATAGTCAATAAAGCAGAAATAGATGCTTTTCTGGAACTCTCTTGCTTTTTCATGATCTAGTGGATGTTGCCAATTTGATCTCTGGTTCCTCTGCCTTTTCTAAAACCAGCTTGAACATCTGGAAGTTCACAGTTCACATGTTGCTGAAGCCTGGCTTGGAGAATTTTGAGCATTACTTTACTAGCATGTGAGATGACTGCAATTGTGTGGTAATTTGAGCATTCTTTGGCATTGCCTTTCTTTGGGATTGGAATGAAAATTAACCTTTTCCAGTCCTATGGCCACTGCTGAGTTTTCCAAATTTGCTGGCATACTGAGTGCAGCACTTTTACAGCATCATCTTTCAGGATTTGAAATAGCTCAACTGGAATGCCATCACCTCCACTAGCTTTGTTCGTAGTGATGCTTTCTAAGGCCCACTTGACTTCACATTCCAAGATGTCTGGCTCTAGGTGAGTGACCACACCATCGTGATTATTTTGGTCACGAAGATCTTTTTTGTACAGTTCTGTGTATTCTTGCCACCTCTTCTTAACATCTTCTGCTTCTGTTAGGTCCATACCATTTCTGTCCTTTATTGAGCCCATCTTTGCATGAAATGTTCCCTTGGTATCTCTCATTTTCTTGAAGAGATCCTTAGTCTTTTCCATTCAGTTGTTTTCCTTTTCTTTGCATTGATTGCTGAGGAAGGCTTTCTTCATCGACACAGTAATTACTTTTCTTGTTCATATGGACTTTGGCCAGATTTACTAAGGATACCAAAAGCCATAAGGCTGTATTTTTCTCCCTGTTTACATTGTTTTATATTTTGTAATTTATATGATTGTCTTTTCACTTTTTCAGGTCATCTTTAAATGTCATTTATTACTTTTTAAGCATTTAATAACTTTCTTTAATATTTTGGGATAAGATGAGCTGCAGAAATGACCAACTGCTGTGATCAATACTGTGCAGGAGATTTTTACTACAAACAGTCTACATAAAACCTACTGAAAACATTAATTAAAGTCTTTAAATTTTCATGGAATAGAAAGAAATAATAGCTTACTTTTTCTTACTACAAAAGCAATATATGCTGTTAGAAATTTTGGGGAATACAGTCCATCACTCCCCCCAAAATTGAAAATTAAAGTCATCCATTATTCCAGCTTCCAGGATAACCACTGAAAATAATTTGGTGTTTCTAGTATTTTCATACGTGGTGTGCATGTGTGCTCCATCGTGTCTGATTCTTTGGGACTCCATGGACTGTAGATGACCAGGCTCCTCTGTCTGTGGAATTTTCCAGGCAAGAATACTGGAGCAGGTTGCTATTTCTTTCTCTAGGGGATCTTCCCCACCCAGAGGTAAAATTAACATCTCCAGCATCTCCTGCATTGGCAAGTGGGTTCTCTACCAGCTGAGCCACTGGGAAAGGTCCATTATTTTATATATATGTATGCAATGTAAATACATATAAGTACAGCCTTAATATACATTGTACTGTACCCCTGTGTTTTGCTAAATATGGCAATAATGTTTTTATTGTTATAAAATATTTATTTTTTGTGTCATAGGGTACTCAACAATGTTTAATCAATTTGCTATTGAACGTTTACTTTGTTTTTGGATTTTTCCCCCTTATAAACAACACATAACATTGTGTATAAAAGTTACCGCTAAATTTCTGAATATATTAATAATTAAAAGAATACTATAACTAAATATTTATATAAATTAATATTATTTCCTCTAGACAAATTCTTTAAATGGATAATTCCTGAGTCAGAAGATATGCAAAATTATGAGTGTTCTTAAAACAGAACAAATCTACTATTTATTGAATGCTCACTAAGTGCCAAGTACATCACTATCTTGTCTCATCTCATCCTCACAGTAACTTTATCACCCCATTTTATGGGATGGAAAAGGAAGCTCAGGAGTCAAGTGATCTGCACGGGTGTATTTGACAGCATCAGTGCTGCTCCCATAATCTGTGCAGCCAAGGGCTGCTGAGGCAGCACCTGGAATTTCCTGTCTGATGGCTGGGTTCATGGTAAAGTGGAACTGCCAGAGAATTAGTGTCCTTGGAAGACAGAGGATGGGAATTCATGGGTAAATACACGAGGTCCCTTGTTCCTCTGTTGGGATAACTGATTGGTTTCCAGAGAGTGCCAGCACGTCTGAGCTCTATTTGCCTCTAATGGCAACACACCTCTGTGGGCTCCTTCTTTTGCCTGATGCTCCTGCCGGTGGAACCTCTCCCAGATAAACAAGTTGTCCTCCAATCCATGTCTCCAAGTCTGCGACTGGGGAACCCCAGTCAAAATGTCAAGGTTCTACATCGAACAGCAGTGCAAAAATGTACACCAGAAACTCAAAGAACACTTTGAAAGCTCTGCAAAAAATATCTGAAAATGCATATTTGAGCAAGAACCATGAGACACATTCAGGTTGCAATCAAAAGCATTTTGTGACTGTTGGTTTAAGTGATTTATAACTTAGCTGGTAAAGAATCTTCCTGTAATGCAAGAGACCCTGGTTCGATTCCTGGATCAGGAAGATCCCCTGGAGAAGGGATAGGCTAACTCCGCCAGTATTCATGGGCTTCCCTGGTGGCTCAGATGGTAAAGAATCCGCCTGCAATACGGGAGACCTGAGTTTGATCCCTGGGCTGGGAAGATCCCCTGGAGGAGGGCATGGCAACTCACTCCAGCATTCTTTCTTGGAGAATCCCCATGGACGAAGGAGTTTGGTGGGCAACATTCCATGAGGTTGCAAAGAGTCGGATATGACTGAGAGGCTAAGGACAGCACATACAGGCAAATTAGCAACACTCTTTAGAGCAGGGCGCACTACTGATTGTGCATGTCCCCCTGATTGTTTTTAGTACATATTTTCCCCTCCGTTCTCCCTCCATCTTTTATTCCCTTTCCACTCAAAGGCCCTCTCTAATGTGTTGCTGAAGAGTTTCTCTGTGGAGTGGGGCTGGCACCACAGGGTAATCACACTGACTCTCGCCCACCCCATCCCTCTAAACCGGACTCCACTTCTAACCATTGTTCCTGCTGTTTCACACCCTTGCCAACCTTTGATACAATTTGACTTTCTAATCTTTTGCCTCTAAGTCACACTTTTATGTAAAAGAATCTTAACCTTCTCCCTTGAAATGCTCAGAAATGAAAGCTGTTACACACATCTATGTAATCAACCCTTGATTATTCAAGAACTAAACATCATTTTCAGGGTTGGTTATTTTTTTTCACTGTCTTCCTTCTTTTTCTCTATCCCTGGCCATCAGCATTATCATTTAGAAAAAAATAATAGGGTCAATAGAAGACATTCACAAAAAAAAAAAAAAAAAACAGTGGTTTAGTCTTCAGTGAGTCTACTTTCTTAGTTATAAACTAAACCTTTATATCATTAAGGAGAAAGTTGAAATTACTGGGTAAAATAGTTTTTACATAGTTTTTTAAGGATATAGTTTGAAAATTAAGAGTATAGTATTAATGCTATTTTTTAGAATCTTGTATATGTTGCTATTGTTGCACACTGGTGGTGGTGGTTTAGTTACTAAGTTGTGTCCAACTCTAGTGACACCATGGACTGTAGCCCACCAGGCTCCTCTCTCCATGGGATTTCCCAGGTAAGAATATTGGAGTGGGTTGCCATTTCCTTCTCCAGGGGACCTCCCTGTCCCAAGGATCAAACCCAGGTCTCGTGCATTGTAGACAGTCTCCTACATCACAGGTGGTCTCCTGCATTGCAGGCAAATTCTTTACTGACTGAACCATCAGCAGCATTAATTATACTGATAATCTTTTAAAATGCAGCAGTTACCTGAAGGATCATGTAACTGTCTACACTACAGATAGATTTGAGAATACTTTGGATAAATTTTAAGACGTTGAATTATATTTTCTTTCTGAAGTTACCTTGCATGTTGTAGAGGAAATATATGCGATTTGGCTCTATCTATAATGATGCAGTCTGATCTGCACATGATTGTGGTTTCGCCCATCTAATCCTACAGTCATCTCCAGGTCCTTGCAGGTGTGATGACTTCTTTGTGGGCGTCTGGATCCACATGTCCTAACAGCTGTGCTGTTGCCTCTAGGTCTGTCATACAATTAGTCTTGTGATGAACTATTCAGGTTGCTTTATTGCTCCAGAGAACATTTTCATATGCTAGGCCTTGAACTTTAAGGAGTCTACATACATTATGTTCCATATGTCACTGTTCGGGATAGTTGATTAGAGTCTCAATTTTCAGTCTTGAAGTTCATCCTCTTTTGAATGAACCAGATAAAAATAATTATCCTTCTCTTCATTTTCTCTCAAAACAGATATTAGAAATTTTTGCACTATTTCTTAAAATGTGAATGACTGGAAACAATTTCAGCAGCTTTGTAAACAGCTATTCTAGTGGTACTTTTTAATTTTTACAATAAATGACAATAATTAAAGTGGTATTCTATATCTCAAAGGAATTTAAAATGAGCTTTCACACTTTAAAAAATCAATTAATTTTACAAAATGTTTTATTTATCATATAAATTTCATTTTATCAGTGTTTATATTCATATAGGCCATGAACTTCATTTTTTGACATAAAGCATCTCTTTATTTATGAAAGTCTACAATTTGTAAGTTTTGCCATACAGATTACTGTTTTTTAAAATATAAATTTCACTTTTTCTTGAGCCTTTAAATTTTTCCTTAATGCTTTTGCCACCTAAGTGACTGTTATTTATGTGAAAAATACCATCATGTAGTTATCATGTAAAAAGAAGAAAAACTATACAGGCAATTTCCTAAGGTATAATACCATAAAGAAAAAAAAATCAGGAAAACTATAAATTAAAAAAGGTTTAAAGACAGTTAGCTCCCTATTAGAGGGAAATTTTAAAATTAAAATTTAATTTACTAAGATTTTAGTCTGCAGTCTTTGCTACAGAAATTTATACTAAATTGTCACGGTAAGGTTATTTGTTTTAATGCTTTAGAAAGGTCATGACTTTAACAGAGAGGTAATAGCCACAAAATTATTAGTAAAACATGTTTCCATAATCTCCAAATTATTTAAAACACATTTTTACATTTCTTATGTGTTTAAAATGTGCTTAAATTAAAACTTTTTAATGAACTATGTAAAATACTATTTTCTTAATAAAGCTGTTTAAAGGTATTAAATAAGATCGGAGGGCTGGTGGCTAAGCTGGTAAAGAATCTGCCTGCAATGTGGGAGACCTGGGTTCGATCCCTGGGTTGGGAAGATCCCCTGAAGAAAGGAATGGCTACCCACTCCAGTAGTTTGGCCTGGAGAATTCCACGGACTGTATAGTCCATGGGGTCACAGGGTCAGACACGACTGAGCAACTTTCACTTTCACTACACTTTCAAATAAGATCAGATATGGACTACTTGCTTACACCACACTTGAAGTTATTGCTTAATAATTTGGGGTAATGTAATGCTATGATTTGGAAATAAATTCATTTTTTAAAAAAGAATTAGGAAATATGACTTCCTCTACAGTGTTTTTTCTAATCCAATGACCTTTCTTTCATTTGTCAGATAACGGATATTATGAACATTTTTCTTCTTAGCAAAAGTATGAAATGAAAAGGAAGGAAGTGCTATTTGGATACTTTTTAAAAAATATATAATTTAATTGGAGGCTAATTACTTTACAATATTGTATTGGTTTTGCTGTACATTGACATGAATCTGCCATGGATGTACATGTGTTCCCCATCCTGAACCCCTCTCCCATCTCCCTCCCCATCCCATCCCTCTGGGTGATCCCAGTGCACCAGCCCCGAGCACCTTGTATCATGCATCAAACCTGGATTGGTGATTCATTTCACATATGATAATATACATGTTTCAATGCCAATCTCCCAAATCATCCCACCCTCGCCGTCTCCCACAGAGTCCAAAAGACTGTTCTATACATCTGTGTCTCTTGCTGTCTCGCATACAAGGTTATCGTTACCATCTTTCTAAATTCCATATATAGGCGTTAGTACACTGTATTGGTGTTTTTCTTTCTGGCTTACTTCACTCTGTATAATGGGCTCGGGTTTCATCCACCTCATTAGAACTGATTCAAATGCATTCTTTCTAGTGGCTGAGTAATATTCCATTGTGTATATGTACCACAGCTTTCTTACCCATTCGTCTGCTGATGGACATCTAGGTTGCTTCCATGTCCTGCCTATTATAAACAGTGCTGTGATGAACACTGGGGTACACGTGTCTCTTTCCAACTGGATACTGGTGAGGATGTGTGTCAAGGGGATACAGTCCTGAGTAGAGAGGCGTCTGCATGGCAGCAACTGGGAGAGTGAGGTATGGAACAGCTCCTCCTTTAGATTCTTGACAAGGAGACTGCCTGAGGTGGTCACAGGACAAAAGGATAAAGCGATGAAAACTTGGATGTCAAGCAGGCAAATGACTGAGCTTATACCTGACCTGTCTCAACACTGCATGGCGAGTCCGCTACAGCATATGTTCCAAGCTGGTGATGAACTACGCAGGGACCAAGAGGCTCGCTGGCTGCGTGAAGCACTGTCTGCATGTTTTGTATAATGATGACCAGCAGCCCTCTGGGAGCAGGAGGTCATGACTTCCTCCGTGCCTGCATCTGAGCTCCCCTCAGACACTGAGGCTATTAGACAGGAACAGAAGGGTCACTTTTAGGTAATGATTTCTAAATTACAGGGAAAGACGACTTCTATTTAATGGGTAGTGAAGAGGTCTGATCTTTAAATAAAGAAATGACTTCAATTCCTTTTTTTAAAAAAGGTAAATGCCTTTTCTATTTAAGGAAAAGTTAATAAAAAATTAATATTTCCATAAAATGATGGTCTATTATATTTGTACTATAAAAATATGCTATTACAAAGATAAATGTAAGCACTATGTAATTTACCTATGATACAACTAGTAAATTACAGTTAAGAAAAAAAATAAGTACAAAGCAGGCACTCTGGTTGGATACCGAATATATGCCACCTAGTATGTTACCTAGTAGAGGACTGTCTGAGCCACCAGGGAAGCCTAACACACTAGGGTATTGTTGCCGTCATTGTTCAGTGCTAATTACATCACAATCTGCAGTGATAACGCTATCTCACATTTGAAAACTGACGATAGTCTAAAGTGTAAACCTATGTTTTTTTCTTTTGATTTGCACAAAGAAAGTGCCATTTGTAACCCTTATTTTACAAATAAAACTGAGCTTCCAAGAAGTTAAGTGACTAAGCTAAAGTTAGCAGCTTGAATGTGACAGAAGGACTAAGATCCATGTCTTCTAGTTTCAACTAGCACCTACTCTTTCTATACCATAGTTATCTTCCACATAAAGACCCGTTCAAAACTTACTATTAGTTCAAATATTTAACCACTTGACAATTAGAGATATCACATATTTGTGGAATCTAAAAAAATGATACAAATGAACTTATTTACAGAACAAAAATAAGACAAACATAGAAAACAAACTAATGAGTACCAAAAGGGAAAGGGGAGGGATGGGTAAATTAGGAATTTGGCATTAATAGATATCCATTACTCTATATAAAATAGATAAACAACAAGAACCTGCTGTACAGCACAGGAAACTCTACTCAATATCTTGAATTAATCCTTAATGGAAAATAATCTAAAAAAGAACATATGTATATATATATATACTGTGGTTGTTCAGTCATTAAGTCATGTCCGACTTTTTGTGACCCCATGAACTGTAGCACACGGGGCTTCCCTGCCCTTCACTATCTCTTGGAGTTTGCTCAAACTCCTATCCATTGAACCAGTGATGTCATCCAACCATCTCATTGTCTGCCACCCCTTCTCCTCTTGCTTTCAATCTTTTCCATCATCAGGGTCTTTTCCAGTGAATCAGCTCTTCCTATCAGGTGACCAAAGTATTGGAGCTTCAGCTTCAGCATCAGCCCTTCCAACAAATATTCAGGGTTGATTTCCTTTACAATTGACTGGTTTGATCTCTTTGCTGTCCAGAGCACTCTCAAGAGTCTTCTCCAACACCACAGTTCAAAAGCATCAATTCTTTGGCACTCAGCCTTCTTTATGGTCCAACTCTTATATCATACATGACTACTGGAAAAATCATAGCTTTGACTAGACAGACCTTTGACAGCAAAGTGATGTCTCTGCTTTTTAATATGCTGTCTAGGTTTGTCATAACTTTTCTTCAAAGGAGAAAGCATCTTTTAATTTTGTGGCTTCAATCACCGTCTGCAGTGATTTTGGAGCCCAAGAAAATAATCTCACTGTTTCCACTTTTTCCCTTTTTATTTGCTATGAAGTGATGGGACCAGATGCTATAATCTTAGTTTTTTGAATGCTGACTTTTAAGTCAGCTTTTTCACTCTCTTCTTTCACTCTCAACAAGAGGCTCTTTAGTTCCTCTTCACTTTCTGCCATTAGAGAGCATGAATTGCATATCTGAGGCTGTTGATATTTCTCCCAGAAACCTTGATTCCAGCTTGTGATTCATCCAGCCTGGCATTTCACATAATGTACTCTGCATAGTAGTTAAATAAGCAGGATGACAATATACAGCCTTGTTGTATTCCTTTCCCAATTTCGAACCAGCTAGTTGTTCCATGTAAAGTTCTAATTGTTGCGTCTTCACCTGTATACAGGTTTCTCAGGAGGCAGGTAAGGTGGTCTGGTATTCCTATCTCTTTAAGAATTTTACAGTTTGTTGTAATCCACATAGTCAAAGGATTTAGTGTAGTCAATGAAGTAGAAGTAGATGTTTTCCTGGAATTCCCTTGCTTTTTCTGGTAATAGTCCATATGTACAACATCTTCCTTATCCGTTCCTCTGTCAACAGACATTTAGATTGCTTCCATGTGGTAGCTATTGTAAATAGTGCTTCTATGAACATTGGGGTTCATATATATTTTTGAATTATAGCTTTCTCTGGCTATGTGCCCAGGAACAGGATTGCAGGACCACATGGCAACTTCACTTTGAGTTTTTTGAGGAACCTCCACACTGTTTTCCAGCGGTTGTACCAATTTACATTCCCACCAACTGTGTAGGAAGGTTTCCTTTTTTCCACATTCTCTCCAGCATTTGTTATGTGTAGACTTTTTAATGGTGGCCCATTTGAACAGTGTGAGGTGGTACTTCACTGTAGTTTTGATTTGCATTTCTCTAACAATTAGGTGTCCTTTGGAAGGACTGATGCTAAAGCTGAAACTCCAATACTTTGGCCACCTCATGTGAAGATTTGACTCATTGGAAAAGATCCTGATGCTGGGAGGGATTGGGGGCAGGAGAAGAAGGGGATGACAAAGGATGAGATGGCTGGATGGCATCACCAACTCAATGGACATGAGTTTGGGTGAACTCCGGGAGTTGGTGATGGACAGGGAGGCCTGGCGTGCTGCGATTCATGGGGTCGCAAAGAGTAGGATACAACTGAGCGACTGAACTGAACTGAACAATTAGTGGGAGCTTCCCAGGTTGTATGAGTACTAAATAATCTGCCTGCTAACGCAGGAAACACAAGAGAGGAAGGTTGGATTCCTGGGTTGGGAATATTCCCTGGAGAAGGAAATGGCAACCTGCTTCAGTATTCTTGCCTGGACATGTCATTCCATGGACAGAGGAGCCTGGCTGGCTACAGCCTATGGGGTTGTAAAGATTCGGACCAGACTGGGCACACACATGTGCATGCACATACACACACACACATATTATCAAAGTTGAACATCTCATGTGCCTTTTGAAGAGTCATGATTTTTTGACCCATGAGAGAAAAGCAGGTGGAAAGAGAGATGGGGGAGAAAGGGGTGATTAAACATCTGTGAGTGGAACAGAGGAGGGACTTTTGTGTCCAGGAAGTGACATGAAAATACATCCTTCAGGATATTTAGAGAAAGACAAATTAATTTTTTTTAATGGGAGGAGAGAGGAATTTTTTAAAAATAATGTTGCTGTGAGTTAAGAATTTTATCTCTAGTTTTCTGAAGACAACTATGGAAAAATTGAAATTACTTTTCTTTTAGCTTGCTGGATGTTTTCCTTTTAACATGGTATCCCACTAAGAGAGCTGTGAAGAGCTCACATTTATTTGGGTTGCATCATAGTTTCAGTGGTAGATAAAAATCATCACATAAAATTGATTAAAAGGAAAACTTGTTTCATGTATGTTATTGTAGAATCTGCAAGCATGTGTATGTTAGCTAGATTATCATTTAGGTGAAGAGTTTACTGTTATGAAAGAGGGAGTTACTATTAAGAGAGATGGTAACAAATTAAACAAGAAAGGAACTAAATGGGAATAAGTATATAGGAAACTTCTTGCACCAAACTTTCTATATCCTAAACATTAGAAATAAATTATCCTTTGATAGAAATACTTCCTGATATATATATATATATAATCTTCATATCTGTTGAGTCAAAGAATAAATAAAATTTGATTACAATTATTTAGTGAAACCTTAAGATGATATCATTTTAACCCATATCCTCCATTGTTAATATTTATCAACAACCCATAAGTCACTAGAATATTAGTATAACTATTTTCAGATACATTATTTATTTGCATTTTTCTATGGGATGCTGCTGATAAGGCTAGAGATTTGGGTTAACCATATATAAGAGCTAACATCAATGTTAGAAGCATTATAAATTATTATAAAGATTCTGACATGTCTGCAAACATAGAAATTGCTACTGTTGTATATGTGGAATAATTAAATATAGTGCAAGAATTTAGTACTATAAAATCAAATGAAGTACCAATATGGAGAATTTTCCTTTCAGAGGATCACTTCAGTTCAGTACAGTCACTCAATCATGTCTGACTCTTTGCGACTCCATGAACCGTAGCACACCAGGCCTCCCTGTCCATCACTAACTCCCAGAGTTCACCCAAACCCATGTCCATCGAGTTGGCGATGCCATCCAACCATCTCATCCTCTGTTGTCCCCTTCTCCTCCTGCCCTCACTTTCCCAGCATCAGGGTCTTCTCAAATGAGTTAGCTCTTTGCATCAGGTGGCCAAAGTATTGGAGTTTTCACTTCAACATGAGTCCTTCCAATGAACACCCAGGACTGGTCTCCTTTAAGATGGACTGGTTGGATCTCCTTGCAGTCTAAGGGACTCTCAAGAGTCTTCTCCAACATCACAGTTCAAAAGCATTAATTCTTCTGTGCTCAGCTTTCTTCACAGTCCAACTCTCACATCCATACATGACCACAGGAAAAACCATAGCCTTGACTAGACAGACCTTTGTTGGCAAAGTAATGTCTCTGCTTTTGAATATGCTATCTAGGTTGGTCATAACTTTTCTTCCAAGGAGTGTCTTTTAATTTCATGGCTGCAATCACCATCTGCAGAGATTTTGGAGCCCCCAAAAATAAAGTCTGACACTGTTTCCACTGTTTCCCCATCTATTTCCCATGAAGTGATGGGACTGGATGCCATGATCTTTGTTTTCTGAATGTTGAGCTTTAAGCCAACTCTTTCACTCTCCTCTTTCACTTTCATCAAGAGGCTTTTTAGTTCCTCTTCACTTTCTGCCATAAGGGTGGTGTCATCTGCATATCTGAGGTTATTGATATTTCTCTCAGCAATCTTGATTCCAGCTTGTGTTTCCTCCAGCCAAGCATTTCTCATGATGTACTCTAGAAATAAGTTCTGCTTAATAATGGAAAATAACTAAATAATGGGAAATACCTCAATGAATGTACTGAAGACTGATCTAAGTTGATGTTCCTAAGATTAGGAAGTGGAATGGAGTATTTACAGAGAAAGAAAATTCATGCACAAAAACAATTTACTTAGATAGGACCATCCTTTTCCTTAAAATAACTTCATGGTTGCAATGTTTGATTGTAGGAGCTGGGCCAGATTTGCATAAGGTCTTGACTGTGATTTTTTGGTAAAATATGTTCCTCCTTGAAATCTTAGGACTTCATAAGACACATTTATTTTCTAAAGTTAAGAATTTACTCTACTTGGAAATTTTCAGGTGTAAATTGACTATGGTCGAAGGGAATTACTACTTCTTTCCTCAGCATCTGATGTATATTGGTAGCTTTCTTCTCTTTTAAATATCAGGGTCTCTGTGACCTTCTGCACAGGTTTATTATAGGAACCATCGCTTCTCTTCACCAAATGGACTTTCCCCATTAGTAGGTACTTTAGCTCTAAAAAAATCCACTATTTGTTTTTAGTTTAGTGCTAGTTCATAATTCAATAAATGCTTTGTCAGTGGGGATGGCGTGCCGAGGAAAAACTTATTTATTTAGAAATATAAAGAGAGATTAGGAAGAAATAGTGTAGTGGGAAATTTAGTGGAGAAAAGAGGCTGAATAACTTGGTTTACGCAGAAAACTAATAAAGTTCCAAGACAAGGAACTTGCACCATCTACGTTAGGCCACCAGCGCCCACTTGAATAGCTGACGGTGCCCCGCCTTAGGCTCCCTCTCGTGTGGATCTTGGAAGCCAGAGCAAGTAAGTAGAATCGGAGAGCCTCCATGCCCCAGATGGGAATTTAGCCTGAAAAGGAGAGGGAGGGAGAGGGAGAAAGAGAGAGAGAGAGAGACTTGACATGGGGGAAACCCGTCTTTCCAGTGACTGGCCCATCCTCTATTGTCCAGAAAGGCCTTATATACTTTTGATTTTACATAGAGATCAATGGATAATACAAAATTATGCAGCATCAGCAGCCCTGACTCTTATCGAGACCAGGCTTTCTCTCTGCATACCTGTTGTATACACAAGTCTTAGGTGATTTACATCATCTTTTGGCCAGAAGGCCAATTAGCATTTTACAGCCCTTTTCTGGTAAGGGTAATAGTGTTGTTCTTCCCAAAGTTTGGTGCCACTCTCAGAAAGCACTAAATAAAGTTACATTCTTACATAGCAAGGGCACAACAATTTATAACAAGGAAAAGGAGTACAGTGATTTATAACAAAGAGAAAAGTAATTAACTCAAAAGTCTAGTGTTGCTAACATCAAACCTACTATATTCCTTTTTCTGCATCCCATTTACATTGATTAATATCCTCCCAGGTGCCTAAAAGATAAAGGATATGGAGGCCTGGTGGCAACATTAACTCAACAATGGAACCCTTCAACAAACTAGTTCTTAGCGCATATACTTGTCAATATATTCTTCTATTACATGTATTGCTGCTGCTACTGCTAAGTCACTTCAGTAGTGTCTGACTCTGTACAACCCCATAGATGGCAGCCCACCAGGCTCCTCTGTCCCTGGGATTCTCCAGGCAAGAATACTGGAGTAGGTTGCCATTTCCTTCTCTAATGCATGCATGCAGGCTAAGTCGCTTCAGTCGTGTCTGACTCTGTGTGACCCTATGCACAGCAGCCCATCAAGCTCCTCCGTCCACAGGATTCTCTAGGCAAGAATACTGGAGTGGTTTGCCATTTCCTTCTCCAATTACATGTATTAATCATTTATTAACATATTAAAGCCTTCAAATCAAGATTAAAATTAGCAAAATTTCAGAGTCCCTTCTGTTTCACATCATGAGAACCATTAATTAGGGATATTTACGTGTGACAGGTTTTTCTAAGTCAAGATTCTTTGGAAAAAATAATCACATAAAAATCCTTAAACAGATGGACAACATTTTGGGAAGGAGAAGAAATTTATGAGAGATAGTAGCTGAGTATAGGGGCAAGATACTGAAAATCTGAAAATATTCCAACATAAATTTTAAATATGAGTGAGAGAATAAAAAGAGTGTATGGAGTTGATGATAAGAATTAATGATAGACTGAATATAAGAAGGCAAAGGCTAAAACTAACGGAGCACTTTCTCAGCGTGAGAATGATCAGACCCAGCGCCTAGCATGATGTCTCTGTGACAAGGTGCTCAGTACACAACCATGAGTGAATTAAGGAGATCATGTCACCAGCCTCATCAAAGTCATCAAATGTTCCACACTGCTTAAAAAATGAGCCTCACATTCCCCAGCAAAGCATTTAAGACTCTCCAATCCTCCCACAGATTAAAAAATTATGATCTTGGAATTAGAATGAATTTCTAATTCTCAAAAAAAAACTTTCTGAGAATGAGTAGTCTTTCTGAGAATGTCCAGAAATCATACAAGAAGAAATTGATAAATTTGGCCACATACATATCTAAAAGCTTGGGATGGAAGAATTTCATAATAAGGTAAAAAAAAAAAAACCAACAATGGCCTGTACTTATGGCTGATTCATCTTGTTGTATGGCAAAAACTAACACAACATTGTAAAGAAATTATCCTCCAATTAATTAAAAAACACCTTTAAAAATGGCCTGGAAAAACATTCACAACACATATTAACTAAATGTCTAAATTCTTAAAATACAAATAGCTGCTGAGAAAGCAGGCACTTTCACTGATTGTTATTGTTATATGGCTACAAATGTGTGAAGTGTCTTTGAAGTGAAGATCAGAAGTAAAAATAAATTTATTTTTAAATTCACCTTCTCTCTGACTCAGCATTTCCACCTGTAGGAATTTACTCTGTAGATCATCTCTTACTTCAGCACAAAGCTGTTCACTGCTGTACTCTATGTGATAAAAACTGATTGGTGGGAATGCAAACTGGTACAGTTGCTATAGAGAACAGTGTGGAGATTCCTTAAAAAACTGCAAATAGAACTGTCATATGACCCAGCAATCCCAGTGCTGGGCATACACACTGAGGAAACCAGAACTGAAAGAGACACGTGTACCCCAGCGTTCATCACAGCACTATTTACAATGGCGAGGACATGGAAGCAACCTAGATGCCCACCGACAGACAAATGGATAAGGAAGTTGTGTACATTTACACAATGAAATGTTATTTAGCTATAAGAAAGAACATATTTGAGTCAGTTCTAATGAGATGGATGAAACTAGAGCCTATTATACAGAGTGAAGTTAAGTCAGAAAGAGAAACACCAATACAGTATAGTAAAGCAATATATATGGAATTTACAAAGACAGTAACAACAATTCTATATGCAAGGCAGCAAAAGAGACACAGATGTAAAGAACAGACTTTTGGACTCTGTGGGAGAAGGCGAGGGTGAGATGATATGAGAGAATAGCATTGAAACATGTATATTACCATGTTATAGATGACCAGTGCAGGTTCAATGCATGAAGAAGGGCACTCAAAGCCGGTAGGTGCTCTGGGCCACCCCAGAGGGACTGGGTGGAAAGGAAGCTGGGAGGGGTTCAGGATGTGAGGACACGTGTGCACCCCTGACTGACTCATGTCGACGTATGGCAAAAAGCACTACAATATTGCAAAGTAATCAAAATAAATAAATTAATTTTTTTAAAAGGAAAAAAAAAACTGCTTGGAGATAACCTAAATGCCCACCAACAGGAGATGGCTAAATCCCTTATCGTATAGCTATACCATGGGGCACCATGAGTCCTTTTTAAAATGAGACCTGTCTAGATATCCATCAGTATGGAGGAAGTTAATTCAGGAGGCAGAACAGTGTGTATAAAAACTTACTATTTTGTAAACAACAAAATGGGCACACATATATGTGTACTTATATGCCAGGTATAGACATGAAAATTTTTGGCAGGATAAATCAGAAACTTGTAACTATTAATTGCCTTTGAGAAAACTGTGAGACTGAGTATAGGGGTAGAAGGAAGATTTATTTTCACTATAAACA
Organism: Ovis canadensis; assembly: GCF_042477335.2. NCBI lineage: Eukaryota > Metazoa > Chordata > Mammalia > Artiodactyla > Bovidae > Ovis > Ovis canadensis. The sequence continues at coordinate 21,772,412 of NC_091261.1, read as the reverse complement.
CTATGGTATTGTTTGAATTTATTTTGCTATGCACTTGCCATGTGATGAGGTGGGGGGAAAATCTTTAAGCTAGTTTTCACTTAATTTTCCAGCCTGATCTCCTACTGTATCCTACCTTGCACATAACAATTCAATGCTTCTCAAACCTACTCAAACATTCATGTGTTGAGTGTGTGTGAATGAGTGTGTGTCTAATATTCCACTATCCATGACTCTCATACTTTCTGCCTGTAGATAGCCTACCCCTCAAAAGTTCTCCTGTGCAACCCTCTTGATTTTCGGTATTGGAACTAAATACATACTTATTTCTGAATTCAGAAAACCCCTGTCCATCCTGCTTTGAATTATAGTTGTTTACAAGTTGGTCAACCTCATTAAATTAGCTCCTAAAGGGAAATGTGCATTTTGTCGGCTTCTGTGCTCCTGAAAGTATCTGGAACACAACAGCCTTGCTGAATGCATGTCATTAACTAAAAAATATTAAGCAGAAGAGTCAACTAGGAAAACCCATGTTTCCTATGATGACCCACTTTTAAGGACGATAAAGAATGTGTCTAGCTCAACTATAGGAATGCTACATAGCATGAATATCTAAAAGAGCCAGTAAGAGCTCCTAAAAGCTGAAAATAAAGCCAATACTCCCTGCCAAATAGGGTTATTACCTGAGATGTAAACAAAATTAAATATGAAGCCACACTTGAAATGTATTAGAGGTAAGAGAACAATGGGAGAAAAATTATTTCTGTTATAGAAAAGATAGCTGTTGACATTTTTTTGTGTGTCAAACACCCCAAGCCTGATCATAAAATAGGCAAACAGTGATTTTTATCATGAAACAGGCTACTTCTCAGATTGGGACTAGCGATGCCTTCCCCACTTGGTGCCCTCTCCCCTAACTCCCACAAACGAAAAGTCCACAACAATGGAATTCAATCTGTTCCTTATTAGCCACTGTCTTGTCTAAAAAAAATGTCCCAAACCACAAGTTTATTATAATTTTTTTACTGTATACTTTTTGCTGTAATTTAAATCCATTTCCTCTTGTCCTCGGTGCTATGGGAGTGGAGGGCCCCATTATTTGATATATTTAACTTCATCAGTAAAACCAATTTTTAATGCTTCTAGAATAGCTATTTTGCTTTAGTCTCTATAAACAGGTACACTTACATCAGGCCCATCTCATTCCTGTTGGCCTTATAACAACATACAATTAAACAAATATAATAAAATAAAAATTAAAAGTGGCAGTGGTGAAAAGTCTCCTTGAACTTACTGCTAATGCTGTTTCATACTCTCCAGCAGCCAAGTGCGCTAAGCCCAAGTAATAGGAAGCCTCTCCTTCCATCTTTTTGTCATTTCCTAAAACAAAAATGTAGAAAAAATATTATGGTATTGAAGAAACTGGCTTATTACCACAGACAGAGTCTCTGCTTTTCAAGACACTGGAAAGTTATTATAACAAAGTATACAGATTTATATCAACAACCCCTGAAACCTAGCTGTGTACTGATCAAAAAGGCTGACATTAATATAATTTACCTGGGTCACAGATGTTAGAATAAGGTGTATGAGCAATATAATTATGATGAGTTTCCTCTGTGTACAAAATCCAGTCTTAGCATTTTGACACCCATATATGATTTCTATATTAGTCACCCATGCAAGGGCTTCCCAGGTGGGGTTAGCGGTAAAGAACCTGCCTACCAATGCAGGAGACATGAGAGGCACGGGTTTGATCTGTGGGTCGGGAAGATCCCCTGGAGGAGGGCATGCAACCCACTCCAGTATTTTTGCTTGGAGAATCCCATCGACAGAGGAGTCTGGCAGTCCATAGGGTCGCCAAGAGTCAGACACGACGAAAGCAACTTAATATGCATGCACCACCATGTAAAACCTACAGCCATTCACCATAGCTGTGACTACATACATGAAATAATTGATAAGGAGTATCAGCCTTACTTGGTGGACAAACACACATACACACACAGACTGGCATTCAGCTAAGTCTCCAATAAGGCAGATAATTAGCAAGTTAAGCAATTGTTGCCTTGACTAGGTTTTAGTTGGAAAGTTATTGCTTAAAACTTGGGTAAGAATGCCAGAGCTTCGTTTCTTGGTATAAAGTTCCATGCATATTTTGAAATCCAAACACATTTTCCCTTGCTAGTGATTGGTAAATGCTTTTCACCATCTTTTCAGAAGGAATTTAGCCTAATTTTTGTAGGATGTGCTTTATTCCAGGCATTATCAAATTTTTCTTCCCAAAATATGTCACCATGTAACATGTGCTTCACTAAGACATACATCACATTGTCTAATAAATAGATAATTTACTAACAGTTAATGTGCAGAATTTACCATGTAAATCTAATATACTTGCAAGAACCACAAGAGGTTTTTTGTGGGAGGGGGGTTCATGTTTGGGAATGCATGTAAGAATTAAAGATTTTAAAATTTAAAAAATAAAAAACTAAAAAAAAAACACTATTCTCTTTTACTTTTGGAAGTTTTTTTCCTTTTAATGTTACTTAACTCCTGGGTAGTGCAAATGCTGATTTATCTACCCTCATTTTTTATCTTTGGAAAGTAAAGATCCTTAGATTTCTGCACTCTGCATTCCCACCATGATGGATTTCCACAGGAGCCAGCAATTCTCTGCTCAGCACTCACTGAATTACCTCTTGTGAAGCAATGGCTCAACTGGAAGACTGCAAGGAAACAGGACAGCAAATGCCACTGACAGTATATTTTTTCTTCTCTGACAATTTCATCAATTGCAGAGAATTATACCCTCAAGATCCCACTTCAGCAGAGCTGATGATGCTAGTGATTCAGTCTGGGAAATCTGAACTCAATTCAGCTGGGTCCTCACTTTTTCTCTGCTATAGGCTTACGACTGCTGGGGAGAAAGGTGGGACTAGGGGAGGAAAAGAAGGGGTAGAATGAAGAGACTATGGTGGGAAGTTGCCTCTTCGATAATTAAAGGTTGATTACTTGAGACTTGTACTTGCTGTGTTAAATGGAGTAAAGCAGTGACAACTGCATGTTTGCATACAGGATCATTATTTGCATTAAACTTTATGTAAAAAGCAACCCAAAAAAGTAGAAAAAAAAAATCTATTCCTGTAGACAGAAAGATTTTGAAACAGCTAATTGAAATAGATCACACCAAATAATAGTAGGATTTAAGCATAAGAACTTCCTGTTTACTGAGATGAAGTTAAGATAAACTGAAAATAATAAAACACTGAAGGAAAGCATTGCAGTTGAGTGACCCGCTCAACAGTGACATACAGAAAAAGTGTCCAAGATTAGTTATATTGCGCTGTTTACCTGAGTGGGTGAAATTCATATTAGCCATGCTATCCGAGTCAATAATCATTTGTCTTAAAGAAATTGATATGTTTCTACTTTCAAAACTAAATTGTTCATTCTTACACTAGTATGTTTACTAGAGAATCCAAAGAGGAAGTCATCCCAGGTGGAATAATGGACACAATGTTCTTGGGAGTAACTCAAACGTTTTATTAAAATGTGCCCTAAACCTTCTTTTTGTTATTTGGCTAACACATATTCACTCATTCATTTATTCAGTGCTTATTTATTAGGACCATCCTATACAAGGTAGAAGGGGGCAACAGGGAAAGAGGTGGTTGGATGGCATCATGGACTCAATGGACATGAGTTTGAGCAAACTCCAGGAGATAGTGAAGGATAGGGAAGCCTGGTGTGCTGTAGTCCATGGGGTCGCAGAGTCAGGCACAACTTAGTAACTGAAAACCAAAAACCAGGCACAACTCTCAGCACTTGGAAACCATCAGTACATTAACCAGACAAATTCCCTGTCCTTGGCGAGTTTATATTTTAGAGAAATAAAATAAAAAGACAGAAAATTGAAAATAAACATAATAAAGTATATGGTAAGTTTCAGGGTGATAAGTATGTTAGGGGAAAAAATTAAGCAGGTTAAGGGGATTTGAGAATGTTAAGTAGGGGTACAAAGAAAAAAGCAGGTTTCAATATTAAATACAGTTGTCAGGGTAGTAGATATCACTGAGGAGATGGTATCCACAAGAAAATGAAATTAAAGATAACAGAAAAATTTGAGAAACTCACAACTATGTGGAAATTAAACACGCTTCTAAATAATCATTGGATCAAAGAAGAAATGAAAAGGTAAACTAGAAAATACTTTGAGATGAATGAAAATGAAAATACAAAACCCCCAAATTTGTGGGATTCAGCTAAAGCAGAGCAGAGAGGGACATGTACAGCTATCAATGCCTGTTTTTTTTTTTAAAGGAAACATCTTTTCACTTTATAAAAGTAGAAAAAGAATAATTAAACTTAAAGCAAACAGAAGGAAATAATATACAGAGGAAATAAGTGAAATAGAGAGTAGAAAAAAAAGAGGTTCCCAACAAAACCAAAAGTTGGTTCATTGAAAAAGTCTACAAAATTGACAGACTTTTAGCTAGACTGAACAAGGGAAAAAAGAATATCCTCAAATTATGAAAATCAGGAATGAATGAGGGAAATCACCACAGTTCTTATGGAGATAAAAAAAATATTATAAAGGAATATTATGGACAATGGTATACCAACAAATTAGATACAGTTGATAAAATGGAAAAATAGACACATACTACTGAAACTGACTCAAGAAGAGATGGAAAATATGAATAGATTCACAATAAGTAAAGAACTTAAATTAGAAATCAAGCAGTTTCCACAAAAGAAGCCCAGCTAGCTTCAAGGATGAAATCTACCAAATATTAAAAATATAATCAACACCAGTTCTTCACAGACTCCTCCAAAAACTGAGAGAACACTTCCCAAATCATTCTATGAAGCCACTATTATTTTGACATCAAAAATACACCACAAGAAAAGAAAATGACAAGCCAACATCCATCATAAATATAGACAATCCCCAATATTTACTAGCAAAGACAATCCAGGAGTTAAAGGAAAAGGATTAAACACCAGGATCGAGCTGGATTTATCCCAGGAATTTAGGGTTGATTCAACATGTGCAAATCAGTCCATGTAATATCCTATTTTTAATAGAAAGGACAAACCACATTTTCATCTCAATAGATGCAGAAAAAGACATTTCACAAAATTCAACCCTTTTTTATGATTAAAAAAAAAAACCCTCAACAAATTCAGAATAGAGGGGAACTTCCTCAACGTGTTAAAAAAAAGTATTTACAAAAACCCCCACAGCTAACATTAAACTTAATGGTGAAAGACTGATAGCTTTTGTCCTAAGATCAGGAAGAAGACGAAGATGGCCTCTGACACCAGCCCTCACATTTATGGTCAATTAAACTTATCAACAGTCCCAAGACAAGACTGAGAAAGAAGAGCATTTTCAACAACTAGTACTGGGGCAACTGGATATCTACACGTAAAACATGAAGTTGGACTCTCTTCACACACACACACACATACACACCTAAATATAGGACTTAGAACTATAAAGCTCTTAGAATAATATATAGAAGTAAATCTTCATGACTTTGCATTAGTGAAAACCTGCACAGTCATGATATCAAAAGCACAAACAACCGAAGAAGGAATATATTACTTTGCGCTTCATCAAATTAAAAGCTTGGCCCTCAGTGGATACCATCAGAGAGGGAAAAGAAAACCCAGTGTTTTCAAATCACAAATCTGATGAAGGACTTGCTCTAGAATATTAGAGGATTCTTATAACTCAATAATAAAAAAAAACAATTAAAAATGGGCAAAGAAACAGAATACACATTTCTGCAAAGAAGATATACAAATGGACAGTAAGCACACAAAGAGATGCTCAACATCATTAACCAACAGGGATAGGCAAAATAAATTCAGTGAGATATCACTTTATACCTACTAAAGATGACTATAATAAACAGACGAGCAACAAGTGCTGGTGAGGGGGTGGCTAAAGTGAAACCCTTTATACATTGTTGATGGGAATGTAAAACAATTCAGTGACTCGGGAAAACTCTTTGCCAGTTCCTGAATATTCATTGGAAGGACCGATGATGAAGCGGAAGCTCCAACACTTTGGCCAACTGATGCGAAGAGCTGACTCATTAGAAAAGGCCCTGATGCTGGGAAAGATTGAAGGCAGGAGGAGAAAGGGATGACAGAGGATGAGATGGTTGGATGGCATCACTGACTCAATGGACATTGAGTTTGAGCAAGCTCTGGGAGATGGTGAAGGACAGGGAAGCCTGGAGTGCTGCAGTCCAGGGGGTCACAAAGAGTCAGAGATGACTGAGCGACTGAACAAGAGCAACAACAATAAGTTAAACATAGAGTCATATGACCCAGCAATTCCACAACTAGGTATATACCCTGAGGAACTGAAAACATGCACACAAATGTTCAGACTAGCATTATTCATAAGAGACAAAAGGTGGGAACAACATAAATGTCCACCAACTAATGAATGGATAAAGAAAATGTGATAATAATCATATAATAGGGTATTATTTGGCCATAAATATGAATGAAGTAGTGATACATGTTACAAGATGAATAAACTTTGAAAACATGATGCTAAGTGAAAGAAGCTAGACACAAAAGAACATACAGAGTATAATTCCATTTGTGTGAACTATCCAGAAGAGGTCAATGCACAGAGACAGAAAGATGAATGGTTACTAGGGGACAGGGGAAGAAAGGTGTAGGGCATGACTTCTAGTGAGTATGGGGTTAGTGTTGATGTTTGTACAACTTTGTGAATTTATTAAAGACCAATGATGATTGAAATATGAAAATAATAGAATACTAGAGTCATGAGACTACTGTATGGCGGTTGCTATACTTGTGCATTACACGAAGGCACCCTAACAAAGGAGCTGGTGCACTATGGATATCAGTCTTCTTCAAATACTATGTAATCCAATGTGGGAGGCAAGGCATGCAATCATCAGCTTGCTGCTTCAGGCTCCCTGACCAAAGCAGAAGGCAACAAGAAGGGCTGATTTGTTCCAGAGCATTTCAGCAGCTGTCAGAGCTCTGTGAAATACTGTGCCATCTTTTAACCTGCGTTCTTTCTTATGTGAAAAATATGGGCACAAATATTTATTGGTTTCAAAAGATACTCAAAATTATTACAGCATAAGGAGTTGGTTTTCTCCTATTCTCTTTATCTGTCCTTTGGAAAGTGAGAGATGCTTTCAGAAAGGAGACTGCTTGGCAGGCTCTGACTGTTGGAAGAGACCCTAAGAACTTTGCTTTCTTTGTGAATTACCTTATGATTTAGCAAATGTGAACCTAAAGTGAAATACCTTTTCCTAACTGATAACATTAACTCACATTAAAATTATACATAACTTTTCACATAACTAAAGTTAGCTGCTGAAATTGATCTAAGAGCTAACTATTTATGTCAGTGTTTACCCCTTTGGGGTAGGTACTCAATCACCATTCATTCAAGGGATACATCTTTCAATGTTATATTTATTTCAACTAATAATATTTTTAAAAAGTAACAGAGAGAATAAGCTTTTTACTTTCACTCTTTAAAAAATTAAAATCAAACCCAGAAAATCACTGCTGTTTACTCCAAATAAACCATTTGTTACTGTGTAAACCAACTGATTAAATATAAACACAAGCTAATGAACTTTGGTTCAAGGGCATAACTTCCATCTTTTCCTCCTTCGTGAAAGGGCTCTACTCTATTAATAAATTACTCTGAGGTAATTTATTTTACTTTGCATCTCACAAAGTAAAAGCTTATGAGTTTATGTTCCAAATTTTTTAAAATATTTTATACATATGCAAATGATATAGAATATCAAGCATGTGATCAGCTCTCACAAAAGCATTTTCACTACTGTGAGCGTGCATATGAATCACCTGGGGACCTTGCAAACCTGCAGATCCTGATGCAGTCGGTCTGGAGATGCTGCGTTTCTTACAAGCTTCCAGATGATGCTGAGGCTGTCAGTCCAAAGGCCACACACTTTGACAGGCAAGGGTCTAAAATATATTAAACCTCATCTTCCTGTTATTCCTAACTTAATATCCATCATATATTTCCTACTACCTGACAAAAGGGAATTTACAAAAAGTGAAAGGTCTCTCAGATTTTAAAAAATATATGAATTTAAGCGTGCACATGTGTGTGCACACACGCACACACATGTACACACACACACATACACACACACCCTTAACTTTTGCAAATGACCTTACCTTCTCATTATGGGTTTATTGGTTTATCACATTACTCCCAGAGGGTTGCAATTTTGGAGATAAAGCTTTCCAGAAACTAATGGATTTCTTGTTGTCAGCACTAAGGCCCCTCTGTTTTACAGTGAAACTTGGAAGTATATTGATGGCATTTGTCTCTGCATTTCATAGGAAATAATCACCCAAACACTTGACGGTTTTTACCTCCCTCTTGGGAGAAGCAGTGTCTGCCCATTAAAGGCAGCAGTGTGAGAGCGCTCTTTTCCACCCACCTTCTTTGGCTATTTCACAAGCTTTTATTAGAATTCTGATGGCCTGTTTGTATTCTTTATTTTCCAGCATTTTGTCTGAGAGTAATCTGTAGGTCCTCAGGAGACTCTCGCAGGCCAACAAGTTGAGAACACGGCCTGTCTCATCCTTCCATATCCGCCCTTGCGTCAATTGATGGAAGGCTTCATAATGCTCCGCAGCTTCCAGAAGCTGACCTGAGGAATAAAAGCCATTCATAAATACCAACCACAGACCAGAACGTAGCTTCAGATATTCTGAAGACTTCTTGTGCTTTACTATTCAAGTGGGGTGAAGGAGGGTGGAACCAGGGATGCATTCAAGTCTTTCTAAGGCTGAAGAGGACTTCAGCTGATTGAAAGGAGCTATCTCAATATGGTTCTGAGGTTCAGCACTGATTTTTTAAAATTAATTTCTTTATTTTAATTGAAGGCTAATTACAATATTGTGGTGGCTTTTGCCGTACATTGACATGAATCAGCCATTGGTGTACATGTGTCCCCGATCCTGAATCCCCCTCCCACCTCCCTCTGCATCCCATCCCTCAGGGTTGTCCCAGTGCACCGGCTTTGAGTGCCCTGTTTCATACACGGAACTTGGACTGGTGATCTATTTCACACATGGTAATACACATGTTTCAGGGCTATTCTCTCAAATCATCCCACCCTCGCCTTCTCCCAGAGTCCAAAAGTCTGTTCTTTGTATCTGTGTCTCTTTTGCTGTCTTGCATATATGGTCATCGTTACCACCTTTCTAAATTCCATATATATGCGTTAATATACTGTATTGGTGCTTTTCTTTCTGACTTACTTCACTCTGTATAATAGGCTCCAGTTTCATCCACCTCATTAGAACTGATTCAAATGAGTTCTTTTTAATAGCTGAGTAATATTCCATTTTGTACATGTACCACAGCTTTCTTATCCATTCGTCTGCAGATGGACATCTAGGTTGCTTCCATGTCCTTCCTAGCTATTGTGAACAGTCAGCACTGATTTTGGATGGACACTTGTTAAAGGGATATACTTGGGCTAGTAGAAATTAATGAGAATTGAATATGTTTAGGGATGGTGTGAATGTTAAGTAATAATTATTAACAAGAATCATATTAGCTAACATTTATTTACTCAACATGATGCATGCAAGGGATGGTTGCCATGCACTATACATGCATTTCTCATTTAATCATCAAAACAGTCCTATGGAATATAGATTTGTTATGATTCCACTTTACAGAAGAAAAGAGTAAGGTTAAGAATTTTGCCCATGGGCTTCCCTGGTGGCTCAGTGGTAAAGAATTCACTTGCCAATGCAGGAGACACGAGTTTGATCCCTGACCTGGGAATACCTCACATGCCATGCAGCAACTGAGTCTGTGGGCCACAACTATTGAGTCTGTGCTCTAGGGCCTGGGAATCACAACTGTTGAGCCCACGTGCCACAACTACTGAAGTGTGAGCACCCTAGAGCTGTGTGCTCCACCAGAGAACCCACTGCAATGAGAACCCGAGCACCTCATCCAGAGGGTAGCCCCTGTTTGCTGCAACTAGAGAAAATCCTGTGCAGCAACAAAGACCCTGCACAGCTAAAAATAAATAAATAAATAAATAATCAATTTAGGAAACTATTTTGCCCAAGACTGCATGGCCAGTGGCTTTGCAGATCTGGGCAGTCTGATTCCAGAGCCCGTGTTCTAAACCTCTCTGCTGTCCTGTTATCCCAGTAAAGCAGCAATTCTTCATTCTCAATAACTGAGGTATCTTGAGAGAGGGTGCATTTGCTACAGATTTCAAATGTAAATATTATGAAGCTTTAAACTACTTCTGAAAGTTTGAACTTTTCAAGGAGACTTTGTATACTCTGCTTAATTTTAAATAATAAAATAACAACTGCCCTTCTGAATTATATTTTATAATATAGTTGAAAATATATCTTCTCAAAGCCAAAACTCTAACTTACAGTCATTTGATTCCTTAAAATGTGAGCAAGCACATTTCTGGAAGGGTAGTTTGTAGTTCCCCACTATAGACTCCATTTTACTTGTGAATGGACTTATAGAAATGCCCACAAAATCCTGTAGTAATATAGATACCAATGTTATAGTATTGGAATTACTTAACTGGAATTAACCAAAAAGGCACTTACATCTAGGCATTCCAATAATACTATTTAAGAGTAACTGTAGGCTCCAAGTAGACAGTCTGAGTACCTATACCGCTTTTACCATTTCTGCTGTTTGCGTGCATGCATGCTAAGTCACTTCAGTCATGTTCGACTCTATGTGACCCATTGGATCATGGCTCACCAGGCTCCTCTGTCCATGGGATTCTCCAAGCAAGACTACTGGAGTGGATTGCCGTGCTCTCTTCCAGGGTATCTTCCCAACCCCGGGACTGAACTTCCATCTCTTATGTCTACCCGCACTGGCAGGTAGGTTCTTTACCACTAGCACCACCTGGGAAGCCCTTCTGCTGTTTAGCCTCAGGCTAATTACTGCCCTCTTTGTGCCCCAATTTAAGGCTTCTGCAAACAAGATTATAGTGTAACTATTCAAGGTGTTATTGTGAGAAATGAATTACTATGTGTTCAATATCTGATACAGAGTAGGTACTCAATAAACATACCTACTGTTACCAGCTGGCATAGTGATACTATTTTTTAAAAATCCACAGGCCAAATGAAACATAACCACTATTTATTTTTCTTTTAAGTACAACATATTCTTCCAACAAAATATGTAGTTGAATCCTGATGAAAATATTATCACGACTGATTAAAGGACCCTATGTAGGACAGATTAGGCTCAATTTCCTTAAATAAGATTCATGATAGAGGTGTTAACTAACCCTACAGACAGAATCATTTTGTAACATGTAACTATATCAAATCAACACATTGTACACATTAAACCTATATAATATTGTATGTCAATTACATCTCAATAAAGCTATACAAATAAACAACGGAAGAAAAGATGCATTGCACAGTACAGGTTGAACACTCCCCTGCTATGACTATTGTGTATAATTTCTTCCTACTGACTCACTAGAAAAGACCCTGATGCTGGGAAAGATTGAAGGCGGAAGAAGAGGGGACGACAGAGGATGAGATGGATGGATGGCATCACCGACTCAATGGACATGAGCTTGAGTAAACTCCGGGAGTTGGTGACGGACAAGAAAACCTGGTGTGTTGTAGTCCATGGGGACGCAAAGAGTTGGACAGGACTGAGCGACTGAACTGATTTTTGCATTGAATTTGTTATCAAAATAAATATTAAAATGCACATATAAAGAAGTAGTATTTTCAAAGAAATACGACAGAGATATATAATCAGGAAATGATCTGTACAAAAATTCAGTAAAGACATGACTAGTCTGAGCCCCTTGCAGAAGGAGGGTGTATCAGCAAAGAAACATGGGAGGGGGTGGCTTGTGATGCTGAGCTGTTTATAAACTTGTACTATGAAATTTTCACATGATAAAAGACTACAAAGACATAAATATGATGTTACAGAAGAATATTTGATTACATGGACAGGTGCTTATGATAAGTGAAAATACTGAAGATTATCAGAAAACATTTACAAAGCTGTATCAGTGTTATCTGGGTGATGAATGGTTTGTTTTCTGTTTTTCTTTCTGATTACTGGCATTTGCTACTGTTTCTTGCATCAAAACCTGTTCAGTGTGTTAAAAGAAATATGTAATAGGAGCTATTTTAAAATAATGCCCAGTTCTTTTTCATTTTGATACAAATACTCACGGTTGAGGTTTCCTGTTCTGTCTTTACATCTAACTGACAAATTTTCTCTTACCTCCCACAAAAGCAGGCACAGTTTTTCACCTCTCTCCTGCAGCACCACTCAGCAGAAACACCTTTCTCCAAATACCCACGACTCTCATTTCTTTTTTAAAACTCGAATGCAGCATTGACATATATGCGTGTTATGTTTCCTCTGTTAACTATATTTCTGCCTGTAAAGTGTAGCTCTGTATTCCTGGAAAGATTGTATATGAGAGTTCTTTTTTTTTCATCCAGCATCCATTTATTCATAAAGTATGGATACATATTTCTCTTTGGTCATGTAAATAGGGATGGATGGATACAGGGAACTGTGAGTAAACCAGAGAGTTAAAAAAAAAATGGGGGACTATAAGGAGACTAAGAAGGGCCTGACAGCATCTGCGGTCGCACACAGCAACCCTAGGGTCCGAAGGTGTGTTATACAATAACAGATTCACTAAGAATTCCAGAAGGAGAGCCAGGAGAGGAAGCTCTGGGTAACCCAACTAATCATAACGATATGCAAATGATGCATAATGATGTAGGCAGTATATGAGAAGTGGTAACTGGGTCCAAGATTTGATCCACATCAGGCAGAAAGGGGAGGGGGAAAGTGGGGAAAGGAGATGTCGAGGAAATGGGGAGGGGAATGAAGATGGGGAAGACAGGGAGAAAGTTGGGGACTGTGTCTCGGTATTCCAAACCACCCAGACTTCTCTCCCGGTTACTGATGTCATCAGATTTCCTGCACAGGCTGTCTATGCAGAAATGAAATGAGAGGTTCTTGGGACATTGGTTTCAGTTAATTAGTATGGAAGGGGGCCTTGGAATGATTGAGAAATAGACTTTTCAGTTGAGTTTGATTTTTGATTAAGCAGTGGGGACTAGTATCAGTGTACTGCCTAGCTGATAATTACTAGCCAAAGTTAAGCTCTTTTGTGCGTGAGTTTCTGCTATTAGAAAGGAGCCTAGGCCAAGATACTCAGTAAAAGGTACAGACTACTGTTTCTCAAAGAGCGATGGCTGCTAGTCAAAAAAAGGTTTTTTCCCCCTCATACATTATCCTAGTTAACTTTTCAAAACAACCTTTCAAACCTTTCAAAAGGTGTCCTCTTTTACACCAAAGAGGACACCAAGGCTCACAAACATTAAATGACTCAAATTGCTAAAAGATGATGTTTAAGATTTAAATCCAGGATTGCCAAACCACCCCTAGAGCTTGGTTCTACCATATCAGAACAAGTTAGAAAACTTAGATGGAGTAAGTCAGATTGCCTGGACATAAATCTCTCAAGTTAAAACAATGCTGGAGTTACATGATGTGTTCCAGGTCTATAACTCTGTGCCCCTATTCAGGTAGTCACAGGAACTTCCAACATGAACGAACTGATACTCCACACTGATGTGCTTCTCACTGCTCTCCCTGAGGGAGTCTAATGTACAACCAGCTCTGTAGTCCGCATCTAAATTCTCTACTTTAACCTAAACTGGGAGGTGACACCCATGGGGTGAGGGTACCTAGGATGTCAAAAACATAGTCCCAACCTGTGATCACATCCAGCTACTCATGGCTTTATGTCTGCTTCCTCAACCACTCTGCTACAGAGGAGGTCCCGGGGGGTTCTGATCAGCCCTGTTTATTTATTTTTAAATTTTTATTGGAGCAGAGTTCATTTATAATGTTTCAGGTGTAAGGCACAGGAAATCAGTTATTCATATACATATATTCATTCTTTCTTCGACTCTCTTTCCATATAGGTTATTTTGAGCATTGAATTCCCTGTGCTATAACTAATAGTAGGTACTTATTAGTTATTAGTTATCTATTTTATATATAGTAGTGATCAGCACTGTTTTAAACCGAGGTGCTTATTTAGAGGAAGAAGAGTTTTCTAGCCCTTCTTGAATGTAGGGAATCATTTCTAAAGTTATCCAGTGGCAAATAGGAGAGTAAGTAAGCCAGCAAGGATTTGATCCAAATAATCATAAGCATACAAATGACCTGGCTGTAATTTCTAAAGACTGGTCAGAATGTGAAAGTACATATTATGATATGGTATAATATTTGATTTAAAAATATTAAAATGTCTATGAAGGGAGCATATGAATTTAAATAGGAAAATATTTTCCTTTAAGCATGACTAACAATGTGATCATTTCCATCCAATTTGTATTTCCAACAGTGAAAGAAAAGAAAGTGAAATCGCTCAGTCGTGTCCGACTCTTTGCAACCCCATGGACTGTAGCCCACCAGGGTCCTCCATCCATGAGATTCTCCAGGCAAGAGTACTGGAGTGAGTTGCCATTTCCTTCTCCATCCAACAGTGAACAGGACTTTAAAGATTTTTTTACTTTATGAGTAAAGACTCATATTAATATCAATTAGATATTTATTAGGACATAATGTACCCTGTTCTTATCTAAAAATTCTAAATTTAATATACCTGAGAGAAATAATATAAAAAGTCTTCAATCCAGTGATTATTTTGACAAAGCTAAATGTAAAATATAAATGGAGATCCTAAGTCAGGTTTTCAAGTTTGGCTCATGGCAGCCCTTTACAGCTTCTTCAGCATGCTCAGTGTGTCTGCCCTTTGTTACCAGATGAGCTTTAATATATCAGGGCCAGGCAAGATTCCCAGATCCCACCATCAATCTTGCTGAAGGACAAGTGTCTAGACAGGCATCCTTCTCTGGCATTTTCAGGCATTAACATTACTTTTCATTGAGAAAGAGGGCAGAGAGAAGAAAAACAATTAGAACAAGGTATCACAAAAGCAAAAGTTTACTGAAAACCAAAGAGAGGAGGATTCAGGCACATTCAGAGATGGTAAAGGCATCTTGAGGGGTCATGAGCTTTATCTTCTTGCACCAGGAATTACTCATCACTATGAGTAACAAAGATCACAGGAGTAACTGTGGTAAGGAAGACATGCCGTGTCTCATCATTAGGAGTGCCTGGTTCTACACCAGAACAAAAATCCAGAGCTCCACTCATATTTCAAGCTGATCAGGGAAGAAAATGAAGCCAAGATGTTTTGTGGGAGTGATTGGAGATGGCCTTCCATCAAAAATCAATTTATCTCAAGAACATGAGATACTATCAGAAAACATATCACAGTGGGAGACACACTCTGAACAACTGCATACGAGAAGAATCCAGGCGTGCACAGAAGTAGGCTCAGTCCCAAGTGTTTCTTGGTTTTTCTGGTTTGCTTTTGCTTTTGTAAACAATTATACAACATCTACAGATGTTGTTTATAGTTTTTCATCTAAAAGAAAGTGTACCCTTAAAATAAAACTGCTACAAAGGAGTTCCCTTTACCCAAAGCCCACATAAACAAGAAATCCTCCCATTTATTTAAAAATACAAACAAAAACCTGGACAGTGTTGCAAACTGCAAAATGTTTGGTAGGATGTTAAGATAAACACTATGTAGAAAAAACAAGGTTTTATATATTTGGGTGTTACCCAAATTGCTGCTTACCCCTCTTTCCTGGCACATCTCTGAAAGTTTATAGATATTTGTTGTATGACAGCAGATGTCTAGAACAAATATTAAGCAAAGGAGAATGTATATGGTCTCTCCCATTTTAGTTTTTTTTTTAAAGTAGGAAGATTGACTAGATATTAACACAAATGGGTTTAAATGTGAAGCTGCCATAAAAGCAGGAACATAAATGTAATTCTCCCAGCCGCTATTTTGATGCACATTTTTGATTCCATGAATATTTTATGAAATGGCCCAAACTAAAGCCATATAACATTCCTGCATTACTGATGCTTGCGCCCGTAAGCTACGAACATTAGAGGCATGATTGAGTGCATTAAAATGAACTCATTCAGCAGTGCATTGATTACTCGAAGGGGGAGGGAAAAGAAAAAAAGAAAAAAAAAAAAAGAAGAAGTTGCTCCACTTAAGAAAACAGCACACAGATCTAAAGTTTGCAATATAATAAAGGTGAGAGCAAGTTTGAAATAAAATAATATTTCATAAATAGGCTGTGACTCTGTCTAGACTTGACATTAATTAGGCAAGGTGTTAATTATGTCCAAAGATGGCTCTGGAATTGTTCAGGTAATTTCAAATGTCACAATCTCTAAGACGCCCAGGCTGGCCTGCTTTAGCTCCATGCATCAGCAATTCTGAAGGTAGCTAATTATTTCCTTTTCTATCAACTTGTACATTTGCCAGTAAAAATAATGCTACAGGAACAATTGCATGAGAATAATTTGACAGGCTCATAAGGCCTACTTCTTCAGCAGCCTTGGTATAAGTCATAAGCATATTTAGTTGTAAATGGTGCACATTTCCTTAAAGAATTTAAGGAAATATTCCACTTTGGTTTAAAACAACAACCTAAAGGAACAATAAAGCTTTATGTATCTCATATTACATTTTAATCTGAAGCTACTGTACATCTCTGGCAGTTGGTACTATTCTGTATGATGTAGGCATAAACTCTGCTAGAAGCAATACTGAACAGCAGCAAAGAGAGAAAAATGTTATTATTGCCTTTTTATTAAAACAAAAGACACTGCTGTCCATTTCAGTTTAACTGCATGAACAATTTATATTATCTTTGGGTTTTAACATTCAATTATGGTAATTATAAAGGCATGATCCATGCTGAAATATTAAGGGTCTGTCATATTTCCCAATGGAAACTATCACTTTTAAGGATTTATCTCTTATCAGGGGAGATGTGTTCTGTGTTCTCACTCACTGCACACCAGTGCAAGACGGAATGCCAGAAAACAAAGATTTTGTTTCTGAAACTCAAGAGCATCCCTAATAAACTGGGAAGACAATGTGCCCGTAACTTTTGAGTAGCTTCTCTGGGATGTCTAGAGAAAATGTAAGGTGGTGGTTCAGTTGGCGAAGAATCTGCCTGCAATGCAGGAGACCTGGGTTCAATCCCTGAGTTGGGAAGAAAAAAATCCCTGGAGAAGGAAATAGCAACCCACTCCAGTATTTTTGCCTGGAGAATTCCATGGGCGGAGGAGCTTGGCAGGCTACAGTCCATGGGATCACAAAGAGTCGGACATGACTGAAGGAGTAACACTTTCAAGGTGCTATTTAAAAACTGGAATCCTTTCCTTGTAATTTTGAGCAAAGATTTCAGATGGAAGTTGTAGGTGTGCTACCATGCCTCTTTTAAAGAATACAGGTCACTAAACCAAGACAATGAAAATAGGTCCCAGGAAGACAGAAAGGAAGGCATGGGAGAAATTCACCAAAGCCTTTATCACTGATGTTGGCAATGTCGGTGAGCTAATTTTTAAATTCCAAAAAATTTGCCAGGACTTCTGAAATATTCTGGAGGAACTGTTATCAACTGCTGTTGCTTGTGATTTTAGATAGCTGAATTGTGGTCAGTGCTGGACATGGTGCACAAACTTATAATACACCAATTATTATGCTCAGATGGTACTTTCTATCCAAGTGTTATAATTTCTAAGGATTAAGCATTAGGCAGCTTTGCTCTTAAATGTTCACACTTGGAAGTACTGAAATCTCTCCAATAATATTTTAAAGGGTAAACCACTTGTATGCTGTATAAACAACAGGAAATTAACACTAGCCATTAAAAAGCCTATAGAGCTTTCTACCTCATCTTAAAATTGTAAGTAAAAAGTGTTGACAAACATAAAAGTCTAAGGAGAAATACAGTCAATATTGACATTAGATCAACTAATGAATTATTTTGCTCTGGACTTGATCAATCACATAATTCTTACTTGAATTACAGATTGCTCATGATTTTAAATAAACCACGTTCTGATGACGTGTACTATGGTTACATGAGCCAAGAGAAAGGTGGGGGAGTGTAGATGCTGAAGTATCACTATTGATTCCCCTATGGGAGATGAGGGGAATGAGGAGGATTTTCCCCATACATGGCTGTTCTGATTGAAATAAGTATCTGCCAATTTGGGGTATTACAAAAACCTAACTAACTGAAGGCCTTCCCTGGTGGCTCAGTGGTTAAAAATCCACCTGTGGTAAAGAAGACATGGGTTCAATCCTTGGGTCTTGAAGATCCCCTGGCGAAGGAAATGGCATCACACCCCAGCGTTCTTGCCTGGAGAATTCCAGGGACGGGGCGACTGATGGGCTACAGTCCTCGGTACTGCAAAGAGCTGGGTGCAACTTAGCAACTAAACAACAGCAACTAACAAAGTAATCTAGGTGAGTATGGAGGGAGAAAAATCATGTTAATGGACTCCTTACCATGTGCCTAGCACTAACAGTAGTAAATATATATATACACACACATATATACATATACATATTGGCCAACCCAATATATCAGATGTGCATATATGCATATATATGCATCTTCACCTTATTTAAAATCTTTATTTTTTACTGAGGTATAGTTGATTTACAATACTAGATTAGTTCTATTGTACAACAGTGTTCCAAATTTTTATAGATTATTAATGTTATGAAAATTGGCTACATTCCCTGTGCTGTGCAATATGCCCTGATAGCTTACTTGTTTTGTGCATAGCAGTTTGTACCACTTAATTCCCTACCTCTCTTTTGTCCCTCTTCCCTTTCATCTCTTCACTGGTAACCACTAGTTTGTTCTTGTTATCTGGGAGTCTGCTTCCATTTTGTTATCTTCATTTGTTCTTTAGATTGCACATGTGTGATAATAGTATCTATATTTTAGGGATAAAGACAATGAGCATCAGGGGTTCTCTGGCCTAAATTCACATACCAAGCAGGTGGCAGAGCTGACGCCCAAAGCGCATGATGGCTTTACTTGTTCAAGGTGACCCGTTTTTGGAAACTGTTCAGTGTTTGACTTAAAAGCAAAGACCCCAACACCAGGATATCATCAGACCTCTTCCACGCTTTCTTTAAAGGTTCTGAGACAAGGAGAGCAGTGCCAACCTCAGGGTGTGGCTGAAAGGGGCACTGAGAAAGCTGTGTCAGCACCCCGGATGAGCCTCTTCTATGGAGTGCTTCAAATGTAAATGCTATGGAACAGTATCACTTATTCAAATGGAAAGCCTTTAAGACACTAGTTGCAAACAGCACGCGTCATCCAGCTTGTGCCCAGCACCCCTTTCACTCTTGGTCAGTGGCCCCTCCTAGGAGATATTTCGGGGGCAGTGCCTCTGCTCAGAGAAACAAGAGGAAATACTGCTTTCAGAATGGTGCATCCAGTGGGGCAAGAACTGCAGCCTTGGTGCCTCTATTCAAGACCTCCTTGCAAAGCTTTGAAAAAGAGAAACCCACTACAGAGCAGGCACCTCTGAATGAAGCTTCCTCTCTGTACTACTCGTTAAGCAGTAAATAATTAAATCACCCTGAAAAAGACAGGTAAAATACAAGCTGCAATGTCAGTAACACAGACATGAAAGAGAAGGGGAAGAAAATGAATTTAAAAAAAAAAAGGCAATGAAATAATTCATTTGAAGCTCTAATAAAGTTTCATTTGCAGTCTTGTTTAAAGATATATCAGACTTTAGGGATGTAACCTAATTACATTTTTATTCTAAGTTCCATTCAAAGATCTTGGACTTTGATTCTTTAACACAGATCAAACATGGAATAATTTTCTTGTGGCTATCAATACTTAAAAAGGATCTCTTCATTAAATACTATAAGGTCTTAGGAACATGTACACATGGCAGATGGAGAATAAACTGACATGCCCCGAAAAGTGACAATTAATTTATGTAGAAATAGCAATGCTAATCACTTAACTTCTGGAAAAAAAAAAAAGCCTTTTAAACTACAACATTCACTTTTATTCAAATATAAAGTGACTCAGTTTCTAATATTGATCCAGTCAGATGCACCTTAGATAATGTATACCAGTGCCCATTTCTGAAATCCAGTCTTGGAATTTACCCAGGAAACGAAATACTGGAAGTAGTAAGTCTCGAAATCATGCAGAGATTAAAGGGGAGCTGCTTTCACAGGCCTGCAATCAGTCTAACAGCCTCAGTGAAGGGTGGGTGTTAAGAGTAATCGGTGCTTATACTTAGACACTTTCTGGACTGGATTTATTTCACATGTTTACTAGGAAACCTGAATAGAATTACATGTTTCCTCTTCCAGAGAATCTTCTTTGAAAAGTTTCCTCCAAAGGGACTTTTAAGATGCTAGGACCTTTTAAGTAAACCTTAAAAATGCATTTCAATACACAGTATGTGAAGACAAATATGGTTTGATTCCACTTATATGGCACTCAGTTGTGTCTGACTCTTTGCGACCCCATGGACTATAGCCCACTAGGCTCCTCTGTCCATGGAATTCTCCAGTCAAGAACACGGCAGTGTGTTGTCATTTCCTTCTCCAGGGGATCTTCCTGACCCAGAGATCCAATCCAGGTCTCCAACATTGCAGGCAGATTTACCGTCTGAGCCACCAGGGAAGCCCAGATGTATATTTTAATCATTTGTCTAGTGCTTCAATATTCAGATTATTTCTCCATTATAAATTATGTTACAATTAACCTCTTTGGGTATTTTTCCATCAGTTCAGTTTAGTTCAATCGCTAAGCTGTGTCTGACTCTTTGCGACCCAACAAATCACAGCACACCAGGACTCCCTGTCCATCACCAACTCCCAGAGTTCACTCAAACTCATGTCCACTGAGTTGGTGATGCCATCCAGCCATCTCATCCTCGGTCATCCCCTTCTGCTCCTGCCCACAATCCCTCCCAGTAACAGGGTCTTTTCCAATGAGTCAACTCTTCGTATGAGGTGGTCAAAGTATTGAAGTTTCAGCTTCAGCATCAGTCCTTCCAATGAACACCAGGACTGATCTCCTTTAGGATGGACTGGTTGGATCTCCTTGCAGTCCAAGGGACTCTCAAGAGTCTTCTCCAACACCACAGTTCAAAAGCATCAATTCTTTGGCACTCAGCTTTCTTCACAGTCCAACTCTCACATCCATACATGACCACAGGAAAAACCATAGCCTTGACTAGACAGACCTTTGTTGGCAAAGTAATATCTCTGCTTTTGAATATGCTATCTAGGTTGGTCATAACTTTCCTTTCAAGGAGTAAGCATCTTCTAATTTCATGGCTGCAGTCACTATCTGCAGTGATTTTGGAGCCCCAAAAATAAAGTCTGACACTGTTTCCACTGTTTCCCCATCTATTTACCATGAAGTGATGGGACCGGATGCCATGATCTTCGTTTTCTGAATGTTGAGCTTTAAGCCAACTCTTTCACTCTCCTCTTTCACTTTCATCAAGAAGCTTTTTAGTTCCTCTTCACTTTCTGCCATAAGGGTGGTGTCATCTGCATATCTAAGGTTATTGATATTTCTCCCAGAAATCTTGATTCCAGCTTGTGCTTCTTCCAGCCCAGTGTTTCTCATGATGTACTCTGCATATAAGTTAAATAAGCAGGGTGACAATATACAGCCTTGACATACTCTTTTTCCTATTTGGAACCAGTCTGTTGTTCATGTCCAGTTCTAATTGTTGCTTCCTGACCTGCATACAGATTTCTCAAGAGGCAGGTCAGGTGGTCTGGTACTCCCATCTCTTTCAGAATTTTCCACAGTTTATTGTGATCCACACAGTCAAAGGCTTTGGCATAGTCAATAAAGCAGAAATAGATGTTTTTCTGGAACTCTCTTGCTTTTTCCATGATCCAGTGGATGTTGGCAATTTGATCTCTGGTTACTCTGCCTTTTCTAAAACCAGCTTGAACATCTGGAAGTTCGCGGCCACGTATTGTTGAAGCCTGGGTTGGAGAATTTTGAGCATTACTTAACTAGCGTGTGAGTTGAGTGCAATTGTTCCATATATATTTTTTAATTTCTAGTAGTGAAATTAGCAGATAAAGATGTATGGAAAATTTTGTAGTTGCTATGCATTGCTACATTGCTTTCTAAAACCATTTAAATGATTTACATTATCACTAGCAATATATATAAGTATTATTTTAAGGAACCAGGATTGCTTTGTTTTTGCATTTTAAGAAGTGTTAACTGGTCTTTTCCCTGACCCTTAGTGTCACCCCTGTAGCATCTCTTCTTGAATATCAACTATAGAGATCATGAACACTTATAAAATTAATCCCCAGGGAACAATTTTTTTCTTCTATTTCCCACCCAAGCTACTATGCTTCAAAGAATTTCCTTGTTTGTAGGCAGTAGCCCAGCATCCAAGTGGAACAACAGGGATCAGCAGATAAAGCCTGCAGGCTCTTGATACCAGGAGAATATGTACCTACTAAGCACCTACTGCATACACAATAGTAATCCCACCACTTGGAAAGGCAGCAGAAAAGTTATTCATGGAAGCAAGGCTTCCCCTTTCAAATACACTTAATGTTTTAAAGGAAAATTAAAGAAGTTAACAGTTTTTAAGGACTGATCTTTCAATAGCTATTTAAGTGACCATACAGAGTAGAGCTGGAAGTGAACTCAGAGCAATCCTGCCCCTACTCCCTCACTGTAGAGACAAGGAGAGCAAGATCTACCACGATTAAATAACTCACCCAGATACACATAGTTGTCTAGCACACAGTAGTGTCAAAAGTGAATCTAAGGTTATTGTCCAATCTAACAGTTTTTCTTCTGCTAGACTTCATCTCTAGCCTGATGCTCAAATGCCCTTCGGTTAACTATGCAGACCAATATGGTCATCCAATGTCTAAACATCCATGACTAATGTTTGCCATATATCTTTATTATATCTTTATATAATAAACTTATTATATATCTCATATTTTTATTAAAGCTTTTGTCCCATGTTTCTAATATCCTTGTAGATTTGGAGTTCCCTTGCTATCCAAAGAACCAATCAATAATTAACATCCCCCTCACTTTTCTTCATGATTAACAATATGATTGGATCTCTGATAGTTGTTTAATCTTCATCATTATTATTTTTATCAACTGTAAAAACCTTCTGTCCTTCTCTTTGCTTCGTAATTCAATTAAATCTTTAAAAATTAGCTAGTTTCGCTTTCCAAATAAAAGAGCACACACACAAGAACCAATTCTAATAGTGTGAAATAGCATTTAAAGCAAAATAAGTCTGCCACCATTCCACAGCACTGGTGCCTTTCTCCAGGGCTGTCTCAGTTAAGATTTTGTATATTTGATGGGTTTTAAATCCTCTCAACAGAGCTTACATCGCTATTAATTTTTAATAAAATGAAAGAGAAAATAAAATACCACACTAAAAACTGATATATCCTTTGCATTTCTTTTAGTTATTAAGGCTGTTTTTCTATTAAACTGGCAAACATTATTCCATGATGAATAAGAAATTACCATGAAATTTCTATCCATTTGATGTAGCATCTTTGACAATATTAAAATCTTTGATTATATTATTATATTTGAACCTTTTTTTGAGAACTGAATACTGTGACGATAAATTTCATTTCAAATGCTGAAGAATAAAAATATTCACCAAATGAAGTCATTTTTGTGATAGAATATAGAGTAAGGTAAAAAGCCAAAACTCTAGGAAGAGATTGTTTATATTAGATATTAAGGAGTTTTTAAAAAATTTTTTCTTATATTATTTTAGATAATATTCAATTGATCACCACCCACAATAAGTGTTTAAAACAAGAGAACATTACCTCCTTCTCATGTCCAATTATATCACCTTCCACTATTATATTCCTTTATTTTTTCCTAAAAAAAACCCATTTTTTTTAGTTAATAAAAATCACTGACACTATATCGAATATTGTATTAGTTTCCTGAGTCTGCTATAACAGAGAATCACAAACTGGGTGGTTTAAATAACACAATATACTATCTCATAGTCCTGGAAGTTTTGGAAGTCCAAAATCAAGGTGTGGGTTAGCAAGGCTAGTTCCTCCTGGAGCTTGTCGGGGAGAATCTGTTCAATACCTCACTTCTAGCAGGTGTTCTTTGGATACTTTTTTTTTGGCTGAGGCACGTGGGATCTTAGCTCCCCAACCAGGGGTCGAGTCTGTACTCTTGGCATTGGAAGGTAAGTCTTACCCAGTGGACCACCAGGGAGGTCCCCTGGTTCTTGGCCTGTAGATGAGGTTCTCCTTATGTCTTCACATCTTCCCTGTGAAAGTCTTTCTCTGCACCCAAATTTGCCCATTTTATAAGGATGCCAGTCATATCGGATTGGGGCCACCTAATTACCTCATTTCAACTTGATCGTTCGCCAAGACTCTATTTCCAAATAAGGTCACATTCACATGTACTTGAGGTTAATTCAACCTCTTGGGGACTCCCCTGGTGGTCCAGTGGTTAAGAGTCTGCCTGCCAATGCAGGGGTCATGGGTTTGATCCCTGGTCGGGGAAGATTCCAAATGCCATGGGAGCAACTAGGTTCGTGTGCCTTAGCTACTGAACCCGCGCTGTAGAGCCCATAAGCCAAAATTACTGAAGCCCGCACCTAGAAGGGCTTCCCTGGTGGCGGGGAGTATGCTCCTCAACAAGAGAAGCACTGCAGTGAGAAGCCTGCATACCACAACTAGCGAGTAGCCCACTGACCACAAGCAGAGAAAGTCGATGCGCAGCAATGAAGACCCAGGGCAGACAAAAATAAACAAGTAAATTAAAATTTTTCAAAGAAGGCCTTTTCTTTAAAAAAAAGGAAAAACTCAGCATCTCTTGATGGGTCCCAATTCAATCCATAGCAAATATGATTGAAATTTTTCTCTAAATGAGTATCAGATTCACACGTAGTACGGTCCCGTCTTGGTTGTGTGCGGTACTGAGAGCAGTCAGCACCAACACCGGGGAAGCAAAGGAAGGCAGGGCAGCACATCTGGCTCCAGGATAAGAGACTGCAGGCTGGGGGAAAAAGGCTTATTATCCCACTAAAGCCAGACACAACTAGTATCTCAGACATGGTTATGAGTGAGATGCAGGTGGGAGCCCGTGCCAGTGGCGAATCTGAGCTCAAGCAGAGAGGAGACAGGGTGGGGATTGGAGGGCTCCTTTACTTTCTGAAGAGGCATCCAATGAAGGATGGGCGTCTAATGGTCTGGCAGATGATGGATCTGAAAATACGAACGTACACAGAGAGATACAGAAGGTGAGGTAGAAGGCAAGAAAGCCAGGCTGTTGATGGCAACAATGAAAAGGGTCCCAGAAATTTATGAGTCAAACTCCAGGTTGAGCAGAGCCAGAAACTCTATCCTGAACAGTGCTGAGGCCCAACTGTGTGTCGTGATCAATTCTAAAAGTGCCAATAATTTATTTTTAATTTTATTATTTATTTATTTTTTACTTTACAATATTGTATTGGTTTTGCCATACATCAACATGAATCTGCCATGGGTGTACACATGTTCCCAATAATTTTTATAACAAGAAACAACCGAACTTTTGGAATGCCTTTTTTTTTTTTAAACATATAACGACGATTTACCCATTTTTAAGAGTTCCTTGGAGAAAGAAATGATACCCCACTCCAGTATTCTTGCCTGGAGAATCCCATGGACAGAAGAGCCCGGTGGGGTTCATGGTGTCGCACAGAGTCGGACATGACTGAGTGAATGGGCACACATTTTTAAAAGTCCTACTCATTTGAATCCCGGTGCTTTTTCTAGGTGGGAGAGAGAGACCGTAGAACTTGAGGGAGCATAAGACCCTCGGCCTGCTTTCCTTTCACCACAGCCCATGATCTGTGGTGGCATTACTACTCTGCCTCAGGGGCAGATGTGCGGGTTGAGATCTCGGCATTTTCACAAAAATGTTGTCTAAGTCAATATTAACAATCATGTTGTTAATGCCCCAAGGCTGGGGCAGCTGGAAAATAAAAATATAAGGATACAAAAGCCTATGAATATTAGGTGGTGAGCAGGGCTACAGGGCTTTTTTCTTTTGAGCAGATATACTGGTATGGTTCGAGGCTACCCAATGTCTCTAGGCTTCCGTGGTGGCTCAGACGGTAAAAAAAAAAAAAAAAAAAAAACCACCTGCGTGCAGTGTGGGAGACTTGGGGTCCTATGCCTGGGTTGGGAAGATCCCCTGGAGAAGGGAATGGCAACCCAATTCAGTATTTGTGCCTGGAGAATTCCGTGGACAGAGGAGCTTGGTGGGCTTTGCATGGGATTGCAAAGAGTTGGACATGAGTGAATGACTAAAACAACAACAACGTCCCTAGAGGCATAGGATGAGAGTCTGAGTATTCTTGGCAAGGATCTACATGTAACATGTGTGTCTCTAAAGCTGTACTTCAGCAGTGAAAACCTGTTCTGAGAATGTCCACAGACAGCTAGATGTTTCGAGCTGTATGCATTACCTGAGATGGTGGTTCAGTGGGGCTGAGTGCCAGAGATACTTTCAGGGTAGATTATCTTGAGGACAGCAGATCAGACTCCCTAGATTTCTCAGATAAGGCATCTAGAGAATCTGTGAAACTGGTTCAATGCTCTCATTTGATGGGTTTCTGAAGTGTCTGTGAGCAGTTTTCAATGCTGACAATCACATCTGCTATTTGTGTATTTTCGACATCTTTGCTCTCATGGTTGGTGGTTCTTTCACACTGAGTTACTGAATTAGCCTAGAGGGAGCTTTGAGAGATTTCAGTGAAGGGAATGAGAAGTCCAGACTGAGTGAGCGAGCTCAAGTTTTGGATCCCAATTTCAAGACCCATGATCAGGTAATAAGTCTCTGTGGTAACACTTCAAGACAAGATCAGCCAAGTAGACCACTCTTTCCTCCTGGATTTACTCTTCAATAATGATAATCAGGGGATGTTGAAATAGTTTAGGACCCTGTTTTGCCTAGCAGGCAAAACACTATTGCAGACTTGTGATGGAGTGATTCTGATCCAGAGGGATGGTATGGGGAGGGAGGAGGGAGGAAGGAGGGGGGTTCAGGATGGGGAACACGTGTATACCTGTGGCGGATTCATGTTGATGTATGGCAAAACCAATACAATATTGTAAAGTAATTAACCTCCAATTAAAGTAAATAAATTTATATTAAAAAAATAAAGAAAAAAGTCACCTATTTTTATTTTCTGAATTATAAATATGTTGCTCATCTATTATATTCAAACAATATAGAAATGTGTTATAAAATGCATCTATGTTTTCTACATTAAAAATAGAAATGGAATTTTGGGGAGACTAAGTTATGTTAGTAAATTGAAAAAAGATTTGTAAAGTGTCTCAAAATGTTAAAATGGAAGTGTTTGGAAAAAGCACAAAGACATTATATATCACATCCCAAAGGAAAGCTTTAGTGTGACATTTTCAGAGAAACAGCCAAAAGCCATTCACAAGACTTGTGAAATCTTTCATTCAAATGAGGGCATGCAAATGTTGGAGATTGTATCTGTCAAAGTTAGATGAGGCTGCACCATGGTAGTAAACAGACCCTGAAATCCCAGGGGCTTAGACAAAGTAATTTTCTCGTTCAGGTGAAGTCCCCTTAGGATAGAGTGACTCTCTTGAGCAGCTCCCCTCCAAATGCTCATTCAGGGAGCAGGCTGCTTCCAACTCAAGATTTCACCATCTCATCATAATTCCTCCATGGCCATCATGGCAAAAACAGAGGTAAAAGGAAGGACTCAGCTGCTCCTCCAAGCTTCAGCCTGGAAGTGAGTACTCATAAACCACTGGCCAGAATTTGCACTTTTATAGTGACTGACACATAGCACTCAATAAGCAGTGGCTCTTATTACCATAATCATTGGAAAATAGCATTTTGACTGGCTGGATAAGAGTTTATTGTATATAATTTATTGTTGTTCACCCGCCTAGTCATGGCATTCTATTTTCTTTGTGTGCATGATTCTTTGTGACTGCAGCATGCCAGGCTTCCCTGCCCTTCACTATCTCCCTGAGTTTGCTTGAACTCACGTCCACTGAGTCTGTGATGCCATTCAACCATCTCATCCTCTGTTGCCCGCTTCTCCTGCCTTCAATCTTTCCCAGCCATTGGGGTCTTTTCCAATGAGTCGGTGCTTCCCAGCAGGTGGCCAAAAATATTGGAGCTTCAGCTTCAGCATCAGTCCTCCTAATGAATATTTAGGATTGATTTCCTTTAGGATTGACTGGTTTGATCTCCTTGCTGTCCAAGGGACTTTCAAGAGTTTTCTCCAACACCACAGTTTGAAAGCACCAATTCTTCAGCTCTCAGCCTTCTTTATGGTCCAACTCTCACATCCATACATGACTACCAGAAAAACCAGAGCTTTGACTAGACGAACCTCTGTCAGCAAACTAATGTCTCTCCCTTTTAATAAGCTGTCTAAGTTCGTCACGGCTTTTATTCCAAGGAGCAAACATCTTTTAATATCATGGCTGCAGTCACCATCCTCAGTGATTTTGGAGTCCAAGAAAACAGAATGTCACTTTTTCCACTTTTCCCCCTCCTCTATTTGTTATGAAGTGATGGGACCAGATGTCATGATATGAGTTTTTGAATGTTGAGTTTTAAGCCAGCTTTTTCACTCTTCTCTTTCACCTTCATCAAGAGGCTCTTTAGTTCCTCTTTGCTTTCTGCCATTAAGGTGGTATCATCTGCATATCTGGGGTTGTTGATTCCAGCTTGTGATTCATCCAGCCCAGCATTTCACATGATGTACTCTTCATATAAGTTAAATAAGCAGGGTGACAATATACCTGTCACCTGATGTACTCTTGATATACTCCTTTCCCAATTTTGTACCAGTCTGTTGTTCCACGTCCAGTTCTAACTGTTGCTTCTTGATCTATATACAGGTTTCTCAGTAGGCAATAAGGTGGTCTGGTATTCCCATCTCCTTAAGAATATTCCACAGTTTGTGGTGTTTCACCAAATGTGCATCATTCATTGTGACACAGTCAAAGGCTTTAGCGTAGTCATGAGGCCATAAGTAGGTGTTTTTCTGAAATTCCTTTGCTTTTCCTATGACCCAGCAGATGTTGGCAATTTGATCTCTGGTTCCTTTGCCTTTTCTAAATCCAGCATGGTCATCTGGAATTTCTCAGTTCATGTATGGCTGAAGCCTAGCTTGAAGGATTTCGAGTATAATCTTGCTAGCATGTGAAATGAGGGCAGTTGTGTGATAGTCTGAGCATTCTTTGGCATTGCCTTTCTTTGGGACTGGAATGAAAAAACTGACCTTTTCCAGTCCTGTAGCCACTGCTGAGTTTTCTAAATTTGCTGGCATAATGAGTGCAGCACTTTCCCAGCATCATCTTTTAGGATATGAAAGAGCTCAGCGGGAATTCCCATCACATCCACTAGCTTTGTCTGTCATAATGCTACGTGTGTTAAGTGTTTTTTTCTTACCAATTTGTAAATGTTCTTTATATAATAATTATGCTAATCTGTTATCCTATTTGTTTCCAATAATTTCAAGTTTTAGCTTCTCTTTAATTAAATGAAGTCTTCAATAAATAATTTTTCTTGATGTATCAAATCTGTCAGTATTTCTGAAAGAGGGGAAGCTATTTCACTAGCTTCCTGTTTCCATGAGGGGACCTCCTGTCTCCTTCCCTGTTTACTTCTTACCACAGAGAAGGAGCAACAATATCTCTGACTGGTGAAATCCTAAACTTTCATTTTCTCTAGCCTCTGTTCTCAGGTGCCATGCTGAAGTTCACAGGCACAAGCTTAGAACCCACAGGAGAGTCTGAGCATGAGCTGACTTTCAGCAGCTAGGTGGTTATGATGAATTCTGTGAGATAATCGATTTGATTTGAACAGATATAAGCTCTGTTCCCCACCTATCCTTAGCAATGATGATCTATTTGATTCCTGTATTTCTTCGGACTGGGTTCTGAGCTTGGAGCACTGAGAAGATATCATTATCTTTCCATAAATCCCATCACTTTTCTTTGCGCTTTGTTCCACTGTTTTTATGTTTCAAAGGTCTTTCCCACCTAAGACGAAAATAAATGCTTGCCTATAGTTTCTATTTTTCATAGTTTCTATTTTTTTATGGTTTATGTTTAACTGTTTCTTATAAAATTTAACCTTAAAATAAGTCATTGATGTAACTAACATTACCATAAAATGTTTAAAAAATCATAGAAAGAAAAATTTTAATCACACAGTTTTAAACATTCCTTCAAAGGAGTGTATATTGTATACAACACGATTTTTATACTTTGTATTTTCTATCTCCAAAATTACTGACAATCTGTATACACTTAGTATTTAACCGGTTCCGGTGTATACTGTCAGTTCTTTTATATTAGGACTTCCTTCTTCTTAAAATTTGTACCTTTGATTTATCTCTTGTTGGGTCACAGAATATGGCATACAGGGAAACTACATTCACAGTGTGCTTTCGGAAGCTTGCATAGGTAAGAGTATCTTCCAGTTGCTTCACATGGGAATAGAACTTACTTCTGTAGCCTACTCTGAAGTTTATAGCAGCCCATTCTCTTTCCCCTACCCTCAAATCCCCTGGACTCTACTTGTTTGTTTGTTTCATGGCATTTTTTGTTGCAAAGGAGAAAAAAATGAGACTATCTAATTTTGCTTTCCATGCAGGCAATCTGCGTTTTCTCTTCAGCTAAAGGTGCGAATCTGTCTTAATCTGAGTCGTTCAAAAAATTTCCTGAGAATTATCTAGTTATGGATCTTTCCTTATATTTTTGACTAGAACATAAAGAGCTATTTCAATCTGCATACTCACCGTTTGTGGGGGTCAAGAAAGCTTTCTTAAAATGTCTTTGGTTATTGTTTTCATTTTAGCTATTATCTACTCTATCTCAGAAACTTCCAAATTTATAATGTCATTGTTTTCATTTCTTAGTCTTTCACCTGCATTTCGGAAAAACATTCCAAGTCTGCCTGCCCTCAACACCCCTGATTTAATATTCCGTGGTGTCAACTTTTTATACACTAGGGTTTTCCCTGTGGCTCAGTAGTAAAGAATCCGTCTGCAGTGCTAGAGATGCAGGAGACACGGTTTGATCTCTGGATTGGGAAGATCCCCTGGAGGAAGGCATGTATTCTTGCCAGGAAAATTCCATGGACAGAAGAGCCTAGTGGGCTACAGTCCATAGGGTTGCAAAGAGCTGGACACGACTGAAGTGACTGAGCATAAACACAATCTTGCTCTTTTCTTTTTCCCCTCTGTAGTTTAATTCTACCAATTAATTTTATTTCATTGAAATTATGAATAATTTCATTTCATTGAAATGAAATCTGCATTTCATTGAAAGCCTTCCTTACTTCATCTGGGGCTCACTGTCATCTCATTTGGTTTTATCCTTAAACTTTTCTGCCTTCTTGTATCTTCCTGAAGACACTAGGAATTTTTCTAATTATTCCATTTATAGGTTTATAAGATTAATGGTTTGTTTTTCTTTCATTTTCTACATCTCTCAATTGGGAATATTTAGTCTAGGTATTTAAAGGCAAGCAGCATGGACAGTCTGCCCTTGGATCTGCTAGCTGGTAAGACTAGCACTCACTCAATTTCAGCATCTAGCAGGCATTCTTCTAGGACTGAAATTGGATCTTCTCTTACTTTTGCTCACTCATTTGTTCTTAATTAATTTTTACTGGAGCATAGCTGCTTTGCAACGTGTTGGTTGCTACTGTCCAGCAAAATGAATCGGCCACACACGTACCTACATCCCCCCCTTTAGGACCTCCTTCCCGTCCAGGTCACCACAGGTACACTGCTGATACTACATAGAGGACAAACAACTAATGAGAACGTGTCGTATAGCACAGGGATCCTCTGGTTTAACTGATGCTTCCACTTTGATCCACTCTTTAAAACAGGGAGTCTTCAGTGGTAGAGATCCTTTTGAAGCTTACCACCTTACCGACTTTGTCCTAGTTTTTAAAGGATAGCACTTCTGTGTTCATAATCTGACCCTAGTCTCTGCATGTTCATGTCACTCCTTACACAGAACTTCCAGATTTAACAAATAAGGGTTAACTTGTCCAGAACTGATACCCTGTAGACTAGTTTCCTAGAAAAAGAGATGGACTCTGGCAAAGTTCCAAAGAAACCAGTTAGGTTTAGTATTTTTAGGGCAATGAATCCTGACCTATAGCGAAGGCTTAGACCCTAGAGTTCTCTCCTGACAGGAAAGAGGTTGGGGCTCCCGAAATTACGAATGCCTAGGTGGCAAATCTTGTGACATAGCCTATGATTTTCTTTGCCATACTCTATGTGTGTTAGTCGCTCAGTCGTGTCTGACTCTTTGCAACCCCATGGACTGTAGCCCACCAGGCTCCTTTGTCCACAGGATTCTCCAGGCAAGAATACTGGAGAGGGTTGCCTTTTCCTTCTCCAAACAACAAACAATCCTGTGATCGCAATCCCAATGCAGAGACCTCATCTGTTCCTCCACACCAATTACAGGGGAAGGGCTGGCTGATCTGACATCAAACGATGGATGCTGAGGTGACAGGGTAGAGCTTGTGTCAAGGCTCTGCCATGTCATGTTGTTATTGGGTCTGGTCCCCGATTATACCAAGAGTGTAACAACAGTTCCCTAAACACAGAGCATCCAATGGAAGGGCAATGGGAGACCTGCACACCTGCTCTGCTCCTGTCTCTCTGAGTTTTCTCAGAGCCGTGTGGCCCTGGTAGGCCTGCTGTGAGTGCGGCTGACCAATTACTTTGTTAGCATGGCAGTTGTCCCAGCAAACCGGGCATCTCTCCAGGCCAATAACATGGCCTTCTGGAAGCAAGTCAGGGGGGTTGGAAAGAAATCAAAGACCAAGATGGGAGTGGGAAGAAAACGCTAGTGATACTGTGGTCAGCCTTCAGGATGGCTGGCTAGAGATCATTAGCAGGAACTAGCTTTGAACAATCCTTAGCAGTGGAACCCCTGTGGGGTTAGGACTCTCAGTGATAGAATTCCTTTGGTGGTATGTGTGTGTATGATATTGAAAGTCATTACGTAATACACAGTGGACACTTCACTGAGAGGAAAGCTGAACTACTGCCCCTCATAAAATTAATGCAAAAAAAATGAAAGGGGGCATCTTCCTTACAATGGGTGGAGGATGTGTTAGGAAAAGGCTGACTATTACAAAACAGGATAAAGTGGAAGTGAAAGTCACTCAGACTCTTTGTGACCTCATGGACTATACAGTCCATGGAACTCTCCAGGCCAGAATATTGGAGTGAGTAGCCATTCCCTTCTCCAGCAGATATTCCCAACCCAGGGATCAAACCCACGTCTCCTGCACTGCAGGTGGATTCTGTACTTTCTGAGCCACCAGGGAAGTAAGAAACTGCCTGCAATGCAGGAGACCTGGGTTTGATTCCTGGGTCAGGAAGATCCCTTGGAGAACGAAATGGCAACCCACTCCAGTATGCTTGCCTGGAGAATCCTGTGGACAGAGGAGCCTGGCGGGTTACAGTCCATGACATCACAATAATCAGACATGACTTAGTGACTAAACCACCACCAAATCTATGTACAAGACAAGAAAAGTGGGCTTCCAAATTCTACTTCCCTCTTGTCTAGAAAATCCCATGGACGGAGGAGCCTGGTAGGCTGCAGTCCATGGGATCACGAAGAGTCGGACATGACTGAGCGACCTCACTTTCACTTTTCACTTTCATGCTTTGGAGAAGGAAATGGCAACCCACTCCAGTGTTCTTGCCTGGAGAATCCCAGGGACAGCGGAGCCTGGTGGGCTGCCATCTATGGGGTCGCACAGAGTCGGACACGACTGAAGCGACTTAGCAGCAGCAGCAGCAGCCATGAGATGAAGATGGTAAAGGGGACAGTCCTTTACAATGGGGTGTGTGTGTGTTAGTCGCTCAGTCATATCTGACTCTTTGCAATCCCATGGACTGTAGGCCACCAGGTTCCTCTGTCCATAGAACTCTTCAGGCAAGAATACTGGAGTGGGTTGCCATGCCCTTCTCCAGGGGATCTTCCCCACCCAGGGATTGAACCTGGGTCTCCTACACTGCAGGCAGATTCTTTACCACCTGAGGTACCAGGGAAGCCCATAGAGTGGGGCCTCCTGTGTTGGATCTGTCTTGCACTACCAGATGGTCTGGGGGAGGGGGAGCCATTCCACTGTAACCCTCCTTCTGGTTCCTTCTGCCCCTTGGCAAATCCCACTGGAATACACCATCCAGAATTCGTCCAAAGAATTGGCTGTCAACAGTAAATTGTAGGCTCTGAACTGACCAAGCCAACCAGGACAACTCTTCTGCAGAAGTCCCAGTTACTAGGAGAATCTGGAATCAACGCTGTGGGTCTGGGTCAGTCTTTACTCAATCCCGGTGCTACAGCTACAGATGAAGAACTCTGGAACTGGGAGATGTGCACTTCCTAAGCTGTTCCTACAAGGGCCTCCCCCTGCCTGTTCTCAGGGAAGATGATCAGCACCAACGGTGGTCACCCAACGTCTACTCTTATCATCCTTCTGCCTCCCGAGATGGGGGGTCCACATTCCAAGTCCATATGAGTTGAAATGGAATAGATTGTTGGCAGAGTGAGAGACGCTGCTTGAAGCCAGCCCTCTTTGAACTAGGGGGAGACAGGACAGGACAGAGAGCTAGATAGAAATCAAGTGTTTCCTTGACCAATTCTAATCCTCCAGGTTAGCTCTCCCAAAAAACAGACTCAACTCTTACAAGACTCCAAGGAAACGGGCTAGTCTCAGTGCTAAGTTCACTAATTTGGTCAAAGGCAAGGCTTGGACTCAGATCCTAAATCAGTGGAAGCAAAGAAGGTAGGAGCTGAATTCTGAATGCTGATGTGCTCAGACCCACCAGTTCTTTGCTTACCACTAATAAAGCTGCAACTGCAAGACTTGGATCCTAGTTCCCTGACCCAACAACTAAACGGTGACCTGGAAAGAGAGGACTGAAGTTAAGGTTCTGGCACATCATCTTGTTATTGGTCCCAGACCATACCCAGGGAGAAGCCTGGTACTTCCTTAATCACAGCACTTAGAAAACCATCTCTCTCCCAGACTCTGACATCCAGCCCTGCCAGACCTCTGTGTGCTGCTCTGGAATGTATGGGAATGTTTCCTACCAGTCCAGGGTCTGAGAACTTTCTCCAGTGCTCCACAGATGTGGTGTGAATGCTGCTTATCCATCTGTCCTTCCAAGTAGGTGACAATTCTGAAAGAAGACACGGCCTCTGATCTGCTACAAGTGTTTGTCAGACCATGAGTACTCCATGCCTGCTACCCTAGCAGATATCTGAACTGAAGAATAGACAGCCAGTCTTTGAGTCAATGGAAGCCAGTCCACATTGCATACCAGCACCATCTTTAGCAGCAGTGGAGACTACAGTTTGTGCTCTGGTCAGACGGTGTATTTGTGGGCTGAACAATGGCCCCAAATGCACCCAGGTGCCCAGTCCCCATGACATGGCTTCTGCTTATGTTCATTTGCTCTTTAGTTCCCCGAGGGTGCTGGAGCCATGCCCTGGACTGCAGCCTACTTCACTGCGCTGTGACAAACTGCCCTTTGCCATCTGCTGGCTGGTACCCTGCTTTAACCTGAATGGGCGCCCTGGAACCAGGAGGCTGCCACCTGCCTCTGGGCACAGCTGCCACCTAGCTGTTGCTGCGGGGCCTCCATGGGGCTTGTCTGGACCCATCAGATCAGATATGCGGAAGCTACACACCATCACCTCAGGGGGACCCCATGTTCAGGTGAGCCCTCATGGCACTCTAGTCCCATATTTTAAGTAGTCCTAGTTTATCCTCCTAAGTACACTGAACTTATGAATGAATGAATGAACTTACGAACTTATAAACTGAATCTCTAAAACTTTCATCAATATCAACTCAAATCATTTTATCAATCAGGCAATAAAGGCACAGGTCTTGTGGCCAATGAACTGATTAAGGGCATAGAAAACTAGTTCAGATCTTTCAAAAAGGAGTTGCAAAAAAACCCCAAACAAACACAATCTAACTTAAGAATAGGTTTATAGACAAAACATCCTATTTATTATGGCATTTGGGTACATTTTATCATGCTGTAGGGTGGGGCATCTAATTGTGAGTAAGCCACTGACCCGTGAATGTAATCTGACAGCAGCCCCACCTTGACCACATTTTCCAAACTCATTTTCACTCTCAGCCACTAAGTTGATATGGTGCCCTGGCTGCTGCTTGTATTAGTAACCATTAGTAAGTAGCTCTAACATTTGTTGAATAAGTGGATGAATAGAAGAATGAATAAAGAAAGAAAGAAAACAATTTATAAATCCTCCAATAGAAACATTCACAGATTTTAAAAATCAGAAAGTGTTGATTCATGGGTACTGAGATCCAGGTTTGCTAGATGAAAAAGTTCTGGAGACCAGAACTGTTGTTACACAACAGTGAGAATGCACTTAATACTACTGAACTCACTCACAAATAGTTAGGATGGTAAATTCTATTATGTGTTTTTTACTGTAAAAAATTTAAAAATATCACATCAAGTTTTAAAAATCAGAAATAAAATGTATAGAAAAGTTCAGAATATGTCTGTGGTAGCTATCTGAAACTCAATGAGGCCACTCCTAAACTTTCATCAGGGTAGCCCTGGCTTCTTTAGCTTTAATTTTCATATATTATTTGTTACTTCTTTCTTAAATTCTTTTTTTGGGGGGGGAGTCTGTAATTGAAAGTTCCATTGTTCAATTTCTCATAGTTGGAGAATTTAATGGTTCCAATTATAAAAACAAAATAAGACAGACAACATCTGAGGGATATACTTACAGTAGAGAACGAGAAAGTGCTAAATTACACTGTAGTGTATAATTTTGGGGAATTTTCACAGTTGAAAGTAAAGCAGTTCTTGGTTTGCGTAGGGCGGTGGCTGCCAACACAGGCTCTGAAGCCAGCTGAGTCAACACCAGCCCCAGCACTAACAAGCTCAATTTCTTTGTGCCACAGTTTCCTCATCTTCAAAAAAAGCTAATCATTTTTTAAAAGCTTAAAAATAATCATTTTTAAAAGCTTATGCAAAGATTTTACTTTGAATTTTACATAAGCAAGAATTTATTCCATTTTTACAAACTGAAAAACTAAACTTTTTTTTTTTTTTTCTTTTTTTTTTAATTTAATTTTTAGTTTTTTATTTTTTAAATTTTAAAATCTTTAATTCTTACATGCATTCCCAAACATGAACCCCCCTCCCACCTCCCTCCCCAGAACATCTTTCTGGGTCATCCCCATGCACCAGCCCCAAGCATGCTGCATCCTGCGTCAGACATAGACTGGCGATTCAATTCACATGATAGTATACATGTTAGAATGTCATTCTCCCAAATCATCCCACCCTCTCCCTCTCCCTCTGAGTCCAAAAGTCCATTATACACATCTGTGTCTCTTTCCCTGTCTTGCATACAGGGTCATCATTGCCATCTTCCTAAATTCCATATATATGTGTTAGTATACTGTATTGGTGTTTTTCTTTCTGGCTTACTTCACTCTGTATAATCGGCTCCAGTTTCATCCATCTCATCAGAACTGATTCAAATGAATTCTTTTTAACGGCTGAGTAATACTCCATTGTGTATATGTACCACAGCTTTCTTATCCATTCATCTGCTGATGGACATCTAGGTTGTTTTTAACAACAGGCTCTAGAGTTTTAACAAGTAACTTCTCAATTACAGTAAGTAATAACTCTTCAGTACATAATTCCATAATCACCTATGTATGATCCCCACATTCAGAAAACAACCACTGTTAACACTTGGTTGGTACATAACACATGCCAAATATAATTATATTTTACCTTGTGTTTGGATCTCATTTTTTCTTTAATGTACCATGAGCATTTTCTGAAACTGATATATATTTTGAGATTTCCTGTTGGCTCAGATGGTAAGAACCTGCCTGTAATGTGGGAGACTCAGGTTCGATCCCTGGGTTGGGAAGATCCTCAGGAGAAGGAAATAGCAGCATTCCAGTATTCCTGCCTAGAGAATGTCATGGACAGAGGAGTGTGGCAGGCTACTGTCCATGGGTTGCAGGGGTTGCAAAGAGTCAGACATGACTGTGCAACTAACATTTTAACTTTCACTTTTCACACAATTCAGAATAAAATCCAAAGTCCTCAGCTTGGCCTACAAGCTCCTATGTGATCCCAACCTCCTAGTTTAAACTTGGCTCCTTTCCTTTCATCCCCCACCTTCCTCACTGAGTTCCAGACAGTGCTGAGCCTTCACTGGGCACTCCCTACATCCTCTCTCTAAAGCCTCTTCCTCCAGATTTTTACAAGGCTCACTCCCTCACCTTCTCCATGCTTCATCTTCTAGAAGGTGAACACTGTATGCAAAGTAGCAACTGCTATCTATTCCTCTGCCTCATTTTTCGTCACAGCATTTACCACTAGTTCATACGTTATAATAGATAGGAATGGTTAAGGCCTGTTTTTCCCAGCACAATCTTAGTGTCGCAAGGAAAATATTTTGTCTATCTTGCTAGCTGTTTTATCTCTAGACATTAGGTCCTAAACAAATACTTGCTAAACGAATGAATTTGGCTCTAATTTGTAATTTCATGACTGCACTGAACTCTGTTGTATAGGTATCGCTTGATGTTGCTAACCCTTTGCTTTGAGACATCCTAAATTGTACTGTAGGGACTTCTCTAGTGGTATAGCAGGTAAGACTCCATGCTCCCAAGGCAGGGGGCACCGGTTCAAGCGCTGGTTGGGGAACTGACATCCCATATGTCACAGGTGAAGCCAAAAAATAATTTTTTTTTCTTGCTATGGATATGCTCAAATATATTCTTTTAAATACTCTTGGATTGTTCCTTCAAGGTGGAATGAATGCAGCAGCTTCCTAACCATTCCCTCTTCCTCTTCCCATGGGGTGTCTCACAGTGAGACTCCTATCACACTCCTTTCCTTAGACTGAAGAGACAGAAGCCCAAACTCTGAACCCAAATCTTTCCATACACACTCAACCCCAGTCACTGCTCAGAAATATACTTGCCACTTTAACCAAGTTGCTGCACCTACCATTTTCTCTAATTTTGCTTTGGTCTATGTAGTTCTGCCTTACAGAATATATTCCTGTTTCTTTACCTGCCTAAATTACATCCATCTTTCATGTCCCCCACAAGTCCCTTCTTTTTTCTTCTTTTTTTTACATCTTACTCTTTTTTTTTTTTCTTGGCCTCTCTGTGTACCATGTGGGATCTAGTTCCCTGACCAGGGATCAAACCTGTGCCCCCTTGCATTTGGAACCTGGCGTGTTAGCCACTGGACCACCAGTGAAGTCCTCTCCCACCAGTTCCTTCTGGCTCCGTCCTGCCTTCCTTGAATCTAGGACCTATGAGCTCTCACTTCTTTGAATTGTTCTGCTCTTCTTCACACCTATCACCCAAGAGAGCCCTTGACCAGCAGCCACGTTCCAGTACCTACCATGCTGTAGAATGCAATGCGCAATTTCCTGAGGCACGAAAGCCTTTTTTCCCCTCCTTTCTCAAAGTCCTAGGCAGTTCTAGCCATAAAATAGCGAATATTTTCTAACTTAACCCTATTGCCAAAAACTCTCATGGAGATGAGAGTGCTTTGAGGGGAGAAACAGAATTATTTCTGATCAAATATTTCCATCTTCCCATATATTTGGTTTGTAAATGATCTAACCACTATTCTTCCACAAATAACTTTAATTCTTAAATTTCTCCTCACAATCTTTATTAAACCACCATAAGAAATATGTTTCTGATGAATTTGTGGTTTTGTCTCAGGCTTTGGCTTGTCTTAATATAATATTATTAAGCATGACATTATTTATAAAGAAATATTTCCTTCAGAAATTATTATAAAACCACAACAAATGGTATCTGAGTTATAGAGATTGAATATATGGGATTTGGCATGTCAGGAAAATCACCATGTGTGTCTTTCCTCTTTTCCATTTTCAAACATGAGAAATCAAGTTAAAATGAATGAAAAGGTCTACACGAAAGGAAAAATAATTTGAAATGGTGCAATGCGGAGGAAAGATGTACGTGGAAGACTGGGAAGAAGTTCTCTCTCTGTGATGCTGCTGCTGGGAACTCTAGGCTGAGTACTCAGCTGGGGTATGAGAGTAGCAATATAGAGGGTGAGTCCAAAGTCACATCCCTTTGCTTTTTAATCTCAATAACTTACATTCTTCCCAGGTGGCACAGTGGTAAAGAACCCACCTGCCAAGGCAGGAGACGCAAGAGGCTCAATTCAATTCCTGGATCAGGAAGATTCCCTGGGTGAGGAAATGGAACCCACTCCAGTATTCTTGCCTGGAGTATCCCATGGACAGAGGAGCCTGGCAGGCTACATACAGCCCATGGGGTAGCAAAGAGTTGGACAAGACTGAGCACACAGCACACACAACTTACATTCTTAACACCAAGCCTCAGGTCTTTTTCTCCACCCCTACATGCTTTCTGGATGCCTGGACTCAAGAGCCTCCAAAGCCCCTAGGGCACCCTGGCAAAGGGCTACTCACCATCCTCCTCGAAGAGCAGCCCCATGTGTCCATGTGCCTCGGCTTCCTTCTTCCCACCGTCTATTTTGATGACTTGAGCAATCTTAAAACATCGTTCATAGAAGTGGTTTCTAACCCACTTGTCTTCAGAATTATTGAAGTAACAGGCCAGAGCGTACAAGTTATTATAGACCTCTTCAAAGTACTCTTCAAAGAGAGAAAAACATCAGAAAATGCATTAGAAAAATGTCTCAAGGCACATCTCTTAAAATGGCAAACCAATATAGTGACATTTAGTTTCTATTTTTCTTTAAAAGCATGATTAACTATTTAAAAACTGGAAATGTAAAAATTAATGTGTTTTAACTATTAAACTAGTTATATTAATTAAAGGATGTACACATGAGGAAAAAAATCTTTTGAAGCGCTCAGACTGATATACTCTTTGGTTGATATAGTAGTCTTTATATAAGACAAAAACAGAATGGTGTCTGCCAGCAATGGGCTCAGTTCTTTTGGAATAAATGAGTATATGGTATCAGCAAGTACTTCTCCCACTGAAGATTTGAAAAGTATTTAGAGATTCCAGAGAATGCAATGTTTCCTAACCATGGCAAAAAGATAAAGGAAGAAAGCAGATGAAATTTAAAAATATCAAGGTATTTTCACCCAAAAGAAAAAGTAAGCATGCAGCTTATAGATAGATACAAGAAATGATGATCACTGTATGTTCCATACACTTTACAGCACCATTCCTGACAGTACAAGTTACTAGCAATGTTAAGAAACAGTAGATTTCTAGCATATCTTTTCTATGAGTATCTTCTTCTGCTGAAAATGTGTTAATACTAGTCATCTCTCTCACTCAGGAAGTTACTACTTTATTAGCTGTCAGTTTATTAAATCCCTCTTTTTTTCCCCTAAAGTGGCAAATATCTGACCTATTTTTACACAAAAAAATATACTGATAAACTATGAATCAGTCTTACAAACTTCATTGCAAACAGTCATAAACTTAAACAAAAATGTTTGTGCTAAATTGTACTTCTTTCTTGTAGATTTCATTCTATTGGTGGACATGAAAAAATACATAATCTTTGCATTTCTTTGCATTTGTGCTAAAAACACAGTCACAAGTAAATGGTAGGCTATGGATTACCCTTCCAAGGACTTTTTACAGCAATCA
Source organism: Ovis canadensis (assembly GCF_042477335.2). Taxonomy (NCBI): domain Eukaryota; kingdom Metazoa; phylum Chordata; class Mammalia; order Artiodactyla; family Bovidae; genus Ovis; species Ovis canadensis. The sequence goes on along the minus strand of NC_091261.1, from coordinate 21,730,631 downwards.
CTATCTGTTGGAATTAAGTGATATTAATTGCTCACTACTATCAGAAGAGTCAATCTATATCTGCCTGAAATAATTACAATTATGAAAAGCATTACATATTGCCCACTGGTACTCCTATACGATTAAAGTCAAAAGGCTGAGAAAACATTGACAATAGGCTGATTACAACAAAAATTAACTTTTGAAAACTGTACATAAGTCACTCCAATGTTCCCAGAGAAATTTAAGACCTACGTAATGTCAGCTTTTACACACTGTGTGTGCTGTGCTGTGCTCAGTCGCTCAGTTGGGTCCAACTCTTTGCACACCCATGCAGCCTGCCAGGCTCCTCTGTCCATGGACATTTTCCAGGCAAGAATACCAGAAAGTGTAAGTGAAAGTCACTCAGTCATGCCCGACTCTTTGCAACCTCTTGGACTATACTTGGCCAGAATACTGGAGTGGGTAGCCTTTCCCTTCGCCAGGGGATTTTTCCAACCCAGGGATCAAACCCAGTTCTCCCACATTGCAGGCGGATTCTTTACCAGCTGAGCCACAAGGGAAGCCCAAGAATACTAAAGTGGGTTGCCATTTTCTCCTCCAGGAAATCTTCTTGACCCAGGGATCTAATCCACATCTCTTGCGTGCCCTGCATCAGTGGGTGGATTCTTTATCACTATGCCCCCAGGGAAATCGCTACTTCATAATTCCATAGGAAATGAAGATTTATCTCAAAATAAGTTTTAGAACTAAAAATTAAAGTTAAAATACATTCTCCCTATTCCCCAGTTTTGAAGGAACTGGAGATTCTGCAGAGACTTTCTGCCTTTTAAAGGTTATTCACAATAAGCAATAGCTTAGGTGAAAAGTAGGGGGTAAAACCCTGAGCAATTTATTTAAAAGAAATACTCTCATTTCAGAACTGATTTCTCTTGTGCTTTATCTTTCCATTCTGGACCTGTGCCTAATATGAATAGAGCATTAAAATCTGTTTTGTAATATTTTATATTCTTACTCATATATAGTGATTGAAAGTGAAAGTGAAGTTGTGTCCGACTCTATGTGACCCCATGGATTGTAGCCTGCCAGGCTCCTCCACCCATGGGATTTTCCAGGCAAGAGTACTGGAGTGGGTTACCATTTCCTTCTCCAGAGGATCTTCCCGACCCAGGGATCGAACACTGGTCTCCTGCACCGCAGGCAGACTCTACCATCTGAGCCACCAGGGAAGCCCACATACACAGTGATTAGAGAACTGGTATTTTTAAAACCTGTGAATAAAACGTTTCGTATCTTCCATTTTAAAAAGTCACACAAAGAGCTTTAAAAAAATATGTATGCAAACCTAAAATAATTTTCCATTTTTCAGTAATTAAGCTTTAATAGAAAAACAGTTTCCAACATTTGATAAACTTTTTGGTTTTGCTTAGAAGCTATTTAGATTACATATTTAAAGACTACTTGTCAGCTAAGCTATTCTTCTATGGAAAAATTGAAAGTTTTGAACCTTTGAATAATACAAACACATGGTTTATACCCTTTACATTCTAAACAGCCTTTTCTCCTTGCTTGCACAACATTTCCTCAAATTGTCAGCAGCTATATTAATAAGATGAAAATCAATTTTATTGTTGATTTATTCCTTAGACCAATATTCACTAGGCCACCTTAAAAGGAGATCTCATGATGAAATAAATTTGGAAAGTGCTCCTACTAATTTCTCTCTTTCAGTGAAACACACGATACATTAACATGTCAAAGGCTCTGATAAGTCCTGCAACAAACCAACCTGCTTAATGTATATGTTAATTCACATGGTTGTTTCTCAAACTTATTTCACCAGACACTCACTTTTGTTTTTCTTTATATAAACTGTATAAACATCCAGTGGGACTCTGCTTGAGTAAAACATACTTTGGGTATCTTAAATAAATGTTATTAGAGAAAAAAATTGCTGCTTAACCCTTGACAATAACTTAAAGTCAAGTGTAAATAATGTTTGAATTATCTATTGATTCGGTTACCCATTACCATTATTGCCATCTCTTCCTCAGCCCCATGGGGCACCAGGCCCTAATCATGTTACAGATGGTACAGAGATGACTCACATTGGGTCATATAAGAATGATATCAGGGACAAAGAAATACTTTGTAACAAATGGAAAATGATCCAAAAAGAATGCTCGGCTTTCTTTAAACATTTCTTTGCTATAAAACAGAAAATGATATTTTGAAAAGTAATTTAAATAACTCTGGGCTTCTGCTTTGTGAGGCTCAAGAGACAGAACTGACCTGAGATGACTATTGTTAGTTCCATAGCTTTGATTAAATGAACTTCATTGTGACCCTAGAGTGATGGTCTTTCCAATGAGAAGCAATAAGAATACTCAAAGATACGATGCTGCTTCAAGATAATTGTCTCCGATTCCACAACCATATGGGGTGAAATCGTCCAGGAACTATTAACAGATTTCTATATTCTAGATTAAGTGTGTGGTATACATGGGTTTTAAGATTTAGAATTAATTCAAGTTAATAAGAGTTTCTATACATATTCCCTGCACTACTTTCTAGGACATTCTTAAATTACAGTTTTTCTCCTATAAAGTTCATGTGTTAAATGTGAAAAAACTACACATTTCTTTTCAGAGAAGCATATAAATGTTTACTTGTCCTTCAACTGATGTATTTCCAATAATGTCTTTTTGCAATAATTTTAACTTTTTGTATTTTAACCAGGCAAAAGCCACAACATTTTGAAGTCAATAACCCTACAGAAGAGTTGTTCTGAGCAAGAAGTAATTTTATTTCATTTATCAAATAGAACCTTAGTTACCAAGAACACGTGACAAACTACTCAGTGAGAAACTATTTCATTACTTGCACATGTGTATAAGACACTGGCTATTACGAAGCTCGGACTTTTTAAATTTGGGGGATTGGAGAATCGTTTTAATCTATATATAATATAATTACTTTTTCAAATAAAGTATTTTTCTACCTTCAAATAGATTATTCAGCATTCTAGTTTCTTTATAATTATAAAATGCTTTATAAGTTTCTTTTATGATACTTAATGACTACTGATGTGTTTGGCCTAAATTTATCCTATTATGCTACTAAAATGAATGCATCTATTTAAAATGTTTAATGAATCAAATTAATTCAACTTGAAAAAAATGACTTATGAACAAATTTTATCTTGATCAAGTCTATTTTCAGTGTAAATATCACCTCAGAATTTGGGCCTGACCTAGAAAATAAGTTTTTTTTACAATAGCATTTTAAAATTTAAAACAGTTAATTTCTTGAGAACGTATATGTAAATCACATTTTAAAATTTACCAAAGGACTCTTTTCAAAGTCAATTCTGTAGTTAAATATTTTCATTATACAAATAATCACCTCTCATCTACACATACACACATACACACACGAGTTCACTTACGTATTGTGCTGTACAATGAAACAGAGACATTTTCATGGTGGAGCCTAAGGCTTCTCTCTTTTTGAGTCCATGGTATTTTCACACAAAAAATGTCAAAAAAGACAATTGAGAATACCAAATGTATATGCCAAATTTGGGGATCTCCTTTCTTTGATTGTATAAAATGACCAATTCTGGACATGTAACTAAGAAATACTTACGACAATGATATCATATAGCTGGAGTGGATTGAAACATATTGACCTTCTGGAAAAATTTACAATATCAAAAAAGGAATTAATGAGATGATGTGATAGAAAATAAAAAATTAACAATTTTATTCATAATTATGGGTTACAGACTTTTCCTGTCTCCTCACAATTCACTAATAAGAATTCTCTGATAGAAATCTTAAGCATAGAACTTAAGGATAAAACCTTCAAATTCCATTCTATAAATACTAGAAAATAAGTTTAACTGGCAAATTACAATACTCTGCAAAGGGCTCCTCAGTGAAAGTCAATATTCAGATTACGTATAAAGAAAAAAACTATATAAAGATGTATAATTAATGACACCAAAGATTTTAATACTTTGGGAAGCCCTGGAGATGTTACTAGGTGCTATTTGTTTAGTGTCTCCCCAGGCTTAGAGTGACATCGCCAGGACGGCCGTGTGTCTGGGCACTCTTGTGGGTCAGCATTCTCTACTGTCCATTCCATGAAGATGCTTGGTTGACTAGGCTGAATTGTGCTGAGGTGTCCTAATGGTCTTAAATTCACATATGAAGCAACTGGGAACTTGCCCTCAGGTGCTCCCTGCTCTGGTTTCGGCGGTGCTGCTTCCCCAAACCCCTCCACGTACCTTTCCTTTCAGCTGTCTCAGCCCTGGTCAGGTAGTAGTAGAAGTGATCCAGCTTGTCAGGCTGCTCTTCCAGGGGTCTCTGTGCCCAGGACAGGGATCGGACCCTCGCAGCCTCCCTCAGGGCACCCCACTTCTCTGTCAGAGCAAAGAACTCGGTAAAGGACTTATGATAACCATCCCGCAGCATCTCCACACAGACGTTCTTCGTGTACGAGTTCCGGTAACTGGGAATAAGAATCAGAACACTGAACTCGTTATTTTAATCCTTCAAATCGTTTGATTTTTTTGATCCTATAATAATTAAAGGTTGGATCACGCTGCCTTTTTTTTTCTCAGTGAAAGGGCTGAAAGCTATCTTGACCTCAAACACTTATAATTGAACAACTCCAGTTTAATGAAAGATGCCAAGAGCTATCTAAATATAGTAATTTTAGGGAAATTACATTATAAATATATCAGTTCCAGAGCTGAGCTCCCTTTGATAAGGACAAATAAGCTAGCTGACAGGTGTCTCAGTCCATTTGGGCTGATGTAGCAGAGAATGCAGTCCATAGGGTCGCAAAGAGTCAGACACGACTGAGCAACTGAACAGCAGAATACCACTAACTGAGTAGCTTGTGAACAACTGAACTTTATTGCTCACAGTTCTGGAGGCCAGCAGTCTAAGACCAAGGCTCTAGGAAGGTTGCCCCTCCTGGTTCATAGCCTGAACTTTCTAGTTGTGTCCTCATATAATGTAAGAAGCTAGAGCACTCTCTGGAGCCTCTTTTATAAGAGCACTAATCCTATTCATGGAGCTATTTCAAATCCTGAAAGATGATGCTGTGAAAGTGCTGCACTCAATATGCCAGCAAATTTGGAAAACTCAGTAGTGGCCACAGGACTGGAAGGGTCAGTTTTCATTCCAATCCCAAAGAAAGGCAATGCCAAAGAATGCTCAAACTACTGCACAATTGCACTCATCTCACACACTAGTAAAGTAATGCTGAAAATTCTCCAAGCCAGGCTTCAGCAATATGTGAACTTCCAGATGTTCAAGCTGGTTTTAGAAAAGGCAGAGGAACAATAGATCAAATTGCCAACATCCGCTGTATCATGGAAAAAGCAAGAGAGTTCCAGAAAAACATCTATTTCTGCTTTCTTGACTTTGCCAAAACCTTTGACTGTGTGGATCACAACAAACTGTGGAAAATTCTGAAAGAGATGGGAATACCAGACCACCTGACCTGCCTCTTGAGAAACCTATATGCAGGTCAGGAAGCAACAGCTAGAGCTGGACATGAAACAACAGACTGGTTCCAAATAGGAAAAGGAGTACATCAAGGCTGTATATTGTCACCCTGCTATTTAACTTCGATGCAGAGCACACCATGAGAAATGCTGGGCTGGAAGAAGCACAAGCTGGAATCAAGATTGCTGGGAGAAATATCAATACCTCAGATATGCAGATGACACCACCCTTATGGCAGAAAGTGAAGAGGAACTAAAAAGCCTCTTGATGAAAGTGAAAGAGGAGAGTGAAAAATTTGGCCTAAAGCTCAACATTCAGAAAATGAAGATCATGGCATCTGGTCCCATCACTTCATGGGAAATAGATGGGGAAACAGTGGAAACAGTGTCAGACTTTATTTTTGGGGGTTCCAAAATCACTGCAGATGGTGACTGCAGCCATGAAATTAGAACATGCTTACTCCTTGGAAGGAAAGTTATGACCAACCTAGATAGCATATTCAAAAGCAGAGCCATTACTTTGCCAACAAAGGTCCATTTACTCAAGGCTATGGTTTTTCCAGTGGTCATGTATGGATGTGAGAGTTGGACTGTGAAGAAAGCTGAGCGCCAAAGAATTGATGCTTTTGAACTGTGGTGTTGGAGAAGACTCCTGAGAGTCCCTTGGACTGCAAGGAGATCCAACCAGTCCATTCTGAAGGAGATCAGCCCTGGGATTTCTTTGGAAGGAATGATGCTAAAGCTGAAACTCCAGTACTTTGGCCACCTCATGCAAAGAGTTGACTCACTGAAAAAGACTCTGATGCTGGAGGGATTGGGGGCAGGAGGAAAAGGTGATGACAGAGGATGAGATGGCTGGATGGCATCACTGACTCGATGGACGTGAGTCTGAGTGAACTCCGGGAGTTGGTGATGGACAGGGAGGCCTGGCGTGCTGCGATTCATGGGGTCGCAAAGAGTCGGACATGACTGAGCGACTGAACTGACTAACTGAATCCTATTCATGAGTGCCCCATCCTCATGACCTAATCACTTTCTAAAAACCCCATCTACCTACACTTCCAGGGAATGGGATTTCAATATATGAATTTTAGGAACACAACATTCAGACCATAGCAATTGACAATAACCAAAAATACTTAATAAGTTATCCTCCCCCTCAAACAACACAAAAAGCCAGTAAGGCAAACAAAATTTAAATGTGTCTCTGAATATCCAAACAAAGCTCTATTAAGTGGCTTCCCTGTATGATATGAAGGTTCATTCATTCATTCATTTATGCAGAAAGAGTTTATAGATATCTCTTGCTAAATATATTTTAAAAATTATTTTCAGTTAGGATTAAGTTAATGACGTGTTAGATTACTACTTCACTTCTAACAATAATAAATCATATGCAAAGAGATAAAATGACAATTGAAAGTTGTTGTTATTTTTCAGTTGCTCAGTTGTGTCTGACACTTTGCAACCCCATGAACTGCAGCACTGCAGGCTTCCCTGTCCATCACCGTCTCATGGACATGAGACTCATTGAATCAGTGATCCCATCCAATCATCTTGTTCTCTGTTGTCCTCTTTTCCTCCTGCCTGTAATCTTTCCCAGCATCAGGGTCTTTTCTAATGAGTCAGCTCTTTGCATTAGATGGCCAAAGTATTGGAGTTTCAGCTTCATCATCAGTCCTTCCAAAGAATATTCAGGGTTGATTTCCTTTAGGATTGACTGGTCTCATCTCCTTGCAGATCAAATACACTATTCAAACAATTGAATAGTGTGTTTATTTATTCAATCAATAGCTATTGAGTTTCCTATTAAGTGCTAGGCACTGTTCTAGATCAAATAGAGTCAATACCCTTGTGAGGTGTATATTCTAGTGGAAGAACACAACCAACAAATAAGTAAACAAATCATAAATAATTTCAGAGCATGAACATTGTTATATAGGAAATAAAGAGTTATGGAATAATAGCTGTGTGATAGCTATTAATCTATTAAGCAAGTAATCAGAGGCCAAATGACATCACTTTTTACTAATTATTTTACATTTTTAAATAGGGGACAATTAAATATTTAGAACTGACAAGATGTGATATTACTATCAATAAAAATTTCAGTGTGGAGTGGTAACAGTCTAGAATTAAAACCCCTGAGGTTCAGGCCATTTCTTCCTAACTTTTCTGGACTTCACTTCTTCTCATCTGTGAAATATATATATTAATCTTTGCTATACCTATATCACAGGATTCTTCTAAGAACCAAGCAAAAATATGTACGTGAAGATTCTCTGAGAAACATGAAGTCCAGCAACAGACTCACCCTATAGAGTTTAAAAGGCAAACAAAACAGAAATGCCCAGGTGCCACACACCCAGCATTTTTTACTCAGTGGATCAGCTTTGCTCTAGAACTAAATACATACAGTAATAAGGAAGGGAGTAGGAAGAGGGAAGTTAAAAAAAGGGGAGGGCAGAACCCATATTGTGGAGACTTCAGAGCACAGTAAGCAGTTTGGACTCCAAGCTAAGTGTGGAATAGAGTCATAGAAGTATTTGAGTCTGGGAAATGACTCAATGAGATTGTACTCAGTTCAGTTCACTCACTCAGTCGTGTCTGACTCTTTTCGACCCCATGAACTGCAGCACACCAGGCCTCCCTGTCCATCACCAACTCCCGGAGTCCACCCAAACCCATGTCCACTGAGGCGGTGATGCCATCCAACCATCTCATCCTCTGTTGTCCCCTTCTCCTCCTGCCCACAATCCCTCCCAGTATCAGGGTCTTTTCCAAGGAGTCAGTTCTTTACATCTGGTGGCCAAAGTATTGGAGCTTCAGCTTTAGCATCAGTCCTTCCAATAAACACCCAGGACTGATCTCCTTTAGGATGGACTGGTTGGATCTCCTTGCAGTCCAAGGGACTTTCAGGAGTCTTCTCCAACACCACAATTCAAAAGCATCAATTCTTTGGTGCTCAGCTTTCTGCATTGGGTTGGGCAAAAATTATTTTGAGCTTTTCTATAAGCTGCATGGAAAAACTCAAACAAACATTTCAGCCAACCCAATATATTAGAAAAATTACTTGGAAATGGATTCGCAACTGAATTGCAATCCTCCTCAACCTAGTGGCCAATGCAAGGCACCTACTGTTACAGGACTAGTCCATAAGGAGAGTAAGGAAACCACATTCCCAGGTCCACAAGTCAAAGGCCACCATCTTGTCAAAACAATGACCAAAAATATTTGAAATGGAGAAGAGAGAAGCAAGCACAGATTTTTGCTTCTGCCCTCTGGCTGAGAGCGTGGAGAAGGAAAGCGTGAGATGTAAGGTGAATCAGGTTGTGTCTCTCCCTCCCCTCCCCACCGCCCCAACACAGGGCATGGAAAGGCAGCAAAAGTCACTGCAGAGAGCTTCTGATTAGAAGAAAACCCAAACAGCCTGCATGATGTCCCATGGCCCCTGGACTATATGGGTCAAAGACTGTGAATTGTCTGGTGACCTCTGTGTGTGACATCAAAGTTAATGGGAAGAGAGGGCTGGGATGTCTGCCCTCTGTCACTGGCCCTAGCAAGGGCGTGTGTGCTAAAAGGCTGTCGGATGTGCTGCCCACCTGGGACTGAATGGGGACACAGCTGTAACTCTGCGAGTAAGCAGCACTGGGGTGCTCCTGAAAGAGGCAGGTCAGCATATTTCAAGAGCTGACAGAAAAGGATGAATCAAGCGCATCAGTGACAGAGCCCTGGACAGCACCCCAGAGGTTAGGAACCCATTCAGTTCCAAGGAAGAGAAAACCTGGCTCATGGTGCTTTCAAAACTACAAGTTTGTAATGCTCACAGCACGAGATGCCAAAGATAGGCAGCTGTTAACCTTGGTTCCGTGGCCTGGCGAGTTCAAGGCCTGTGCTTCAGGGATTATTTCCTGCCTGTCCCTGGTCACTGGAGGGCTGCCCCAATGCAGACATCAAGTCCACCTTCCAGCCAAGAGGAAATGGGGTAGGCGGGTCACATCAGCTGTGTCTTTCTCTATTACTGGGAATATTTTTATTCCTGCAACTACTATTGGAATTCCACTTTGTTGCCTTGGTGAGAACTGTGTCACATGGCCATCCCTGGCTGCAAAGACTAGAAAAACAAATATCCTGCCTGTTTGGAGGCACACTGTTGCCTCAAATGAAACTGGAATTGGGTTAGTAAAGAGGGGAAATGGATACCAGGCAAGTTTAGAGTCTATCACAAGGTCCTAGATCAAGATCTGGGAGTAAATGCTGACAAACCCCCTCTCCTGAGCTTGCCAGATAAACCTGGGCAGGATACCCAGTAAAATCTGAATATCAGGTAAACCACAAATGGTTTTTTGTATTAGTGTATCCTGAATATTGCATGGGAATACTTATACCGAAAATGGTTTCGGTTTTTTGAAATTTGAAGTGCATGTTGTATTTTTATTTGCTAAACCTAGTAACCCTACTTCTTCCTACCTGGCATCAGTGCTGTGTTCTTGGCATCAGTGTTGCATTGTTTCTATACAGGAACACAGGGTGATGGGAAGGAGTGTAAGAATCTGAATAGCCTGAGAAATCACTGAATTGGACTGACTTTACCTAAGAGGGACGAGGTCGGATTTTTACATTAGGGAGAATCAAGGCTTAGGACCAGGAATTAAAATTTGTTATTAAAAAAAAAAAAGACATTCAACTTGGCATCCTTGAGCTTGTGACTCTGAAATTCACACTAGGTCCAAGAGAATGGCTGGGAGGAGGGTAGAACCGGGAGCAGGGAGAAGAGGCAGGAGACACTGGTGTTCATGGACAGAGTGACCATGGGACTAACTGAAGTTGAGGCAGGGGAACACACAGAAGTAGGTGGATTTGATACATATTCAGGATATGAAAATACTGACTACTTGGTGACTGAGTGGATGTTAGGGTTGATGGAAAGAGAAGAGCTACGATGGCAATAAGATTTTGGGGGTGGGCAGTTGGTAATTTACTAAAGCGTATGCATGTGTGCTAAGCTGCTTCAGTATTGTCCAGCACTTTGTGACCGCATGGGCTGTAGCCCACCAAGCTTCTCTGTCCATGGGGATTCTTCAGGCAAGAATACTGGAGTGGGTTGCCATGCCATCTTCCAGGTCTTCGCAACCCAGGGATCGAGTCCATGCCTCTTATGTCTCCTGCAGGCCGGTTCATTACCCCTCGTGCCACCTGGGAAGCCCAATTTGCTAAAGAGGGGAACACAAAAGGATGACTAGATTTGGGGAAGGGTAACAAGCTTCCCCAAAGTTCAGGTAACTTGAGTTTGAGGAACCTGAAGCGGACATCCAAGAGGTACCCAAAAGATAGTTTGGGGGATGGTGAGGAAGTTTGAGAGGTCAGGGGGCTGGAAATCCAGCCTTGCTTCAAACAAGCACTGACACATAGAGAATAAGTTTATGGTTATCAAAAAGAGAAGGTGGCGGGGGGGGGATAAATTAGGAGTTTGGATTAATAGATACACACTGCTGTGTATAAAACAGATCAGCAACAGGGACCTATTGTGTGGCACAGGGAACTATATTCAACATCTTGTGATAACATAATGAAAAAGGATCTGAAAAAGAATATATATATATATATGTTTGTGTGTATATAAATTATAAATAAAAATTAGGTCATTTATTTAAAACAGTGGTCCCCAACCCTTTTGGCACTAGGGATGATCAGTTTTGTGGAAGACAATTTTTCCATAGACCAGGGGGATACAAGGGATGGGGAATGGCTATAAATACAGATAGAGCTTCGCTTGCTCGTTCACCTGCCGCCCACTTCCTGCTGTGTGGCCCAGTTCCTAACAGGCCACAGACTGGGACTAGTTCCTGGCCCAGGGGTTGGGGATCCCTGATATAAACAGTAGAAACAAACTATCAGGAGGCCATCTCAGTGCTCATCCCAGCCAGGACAGAAAGGCAGAACGTCACTCCTTGAGGGTGCAACATCACTCCTTGAGGGTGCTTGGGCTGGATTTGGTCCGCTCAGCATCTAGCTCCATGTCCGCAGTACTCTGAAGTATTTTTGGAAATGGCACATCGTGTGTCATATTGGTGGGACCTGATTTCAAAGACTCCCTCCCACATTAAGCCACTGGTCTCTCTCCCAGCCTTCTGAATCTTGAAGCAAGAGACACAAAGAGGTAGAAGGTTTTCGGAGTTCAGCCCACCTGGCAGCAACATCCTGACAAGAGTTGAAAGTGGTTCTGGCTACCTAGATCCTTCCAAGTGTCCCATGTCTTTTCCTTTTCTTCTGAGCCAGGTTTTCTCCTAAATTCAGCTAGTTAGCAAATATCTTTCTAATAAAATCATTTCCACTCTACTTAGTCAGACTCTGTCTCTGCGCCTGTGACCAAAGAACGTGAACTGATTCAGAAGGGATCGTCTTGGTACCCAAGACAGCTCCAAACATCCATGATATATAACTGGTATCAATTTTTTAAATTTTTAGTACATTTTTTAAAAAGACCATTCTTTGCAAAAAATATTTCAAACAGAATGTATTTAGAAAGCATACATGACTATTCTGACCTCAACTCAATTTTACACACACATTTGTGTACACATACACGCATACATGTATGACATTCTTAAAGCCTCATTACTAATATTTTAGAACCAGAAAGAGCAATTAATGCTTTACTAAATAGGTTCCTATTTAAACATTCACAGTTAATGCATAACATTGCTTTTAAACAGGATAATTTTTAATTTTTAAAATGAATCTGCTATCTGAAAATACAAATGCATGTCAACTTCTACTATTATATGTGAATTTGTCAGGTTTTACATTTCCTAACAGGCAAAGTTTACTTGATTTACAAAAAGGAATTAAAAAAAATGCAAACAGAAACATAAAGAGAATTCAAATTCCCTATTTTACTTCTTTCATTTGGACATGAAGTTATTAGTCTTTGGTTTTATTTATATATTACAACAAATACTTATCTAAATTAGAATATGCCCTTTTTCAGCATCAGAATAAGAAAAATCTCATTGACCTGAAATCACCCTGATGGATGAAAACTGAGAATTCTGGTAAAATTTCTGGAAAGTTTCAATATTACGGAATTTGAGGAGAGTCCTATTGACAGAAAAGAGGCCATTCATAGAAACAGAAGTTGTGACATTCACTGATATGCTGAACATCTAAAGTCTATATCCTAAGGAAGATCTTTGCCATTGCAGGCACTTAAGGCGTAACCGGGCTAAGGGATGCAGCCGAAGAAAAGTGGTTTTAAAAATGGAATTAAGTGGTCATGCATTTCATATGGGTTTTTATTACTATTTAAATGCATTATTCAATGGAGATTCTAAATATTTTGAATTTACAACAAAATTTCCCTTTATGGGAGGGGGTGGGAGGAAGGCCCAAGAGGGAGGAGATATATGTAAACATACTGCTGATTTGTTTCACTGTTCAGCAGAAACTAGCACAACATTGTAAAGCAATTATACTCCATAAAAAAAGAATCTATATACTGGAAGAAAGTAAACCTGAACAATCCAACACAATTCTATAGCAGCTGAATGTGCGAAGATGCTGGGAAACGGAGAGCTTTCTATTAAAGGGCCACGGAGATATTATATCATTTTTAAATTCTGCCTTAAACCATTTTGAATAGCTACTATTCACAGAGCATGTACTATGTGTCAGACATCATTTCTAAATCACACGATAACTCTAAAAATACGACTTCCATTTTTACAGATAAAGAAACCCTCTTCGGTGAGGTTTTGGCTTGCCCAAAGTCATACATGATAATAACTGGCTGGGGTGGCTTTCATAATCAGGTTTCTCTGATTACAAATTCTGAATTTTTTTCACTTTATCACATTGCCCCTGATTATATCAAATAATGTTAATTTTCTTTTTCTCTTCCCCCTTCACACATTTTTTTTTGTTGTTACCTGTATGGATTGTTGAGAAATTTGACATCATTATACAATTATGATGTGACTCCAGTTAGAAAGCCATTGTCTTTTGGGAGTAACATATACACACTACAATATATAGAATAAACAACAAGGACCTACTCTATAACACAAGGAACTAAGCTCGATAATATGTAATAACCTATATGGGAAAAGACAATGAAACAAAACAAACATATGTATATGTATATACATATGCATGTGTGTGTGCGTGTGAGTTACTTTGCTGTACACCTGAAACTAACACAACACTGTAAATCAAATATACTTCAGTTTAAAAAAAGGAAGAAAGAAAGCCATCTTCTTTATCCGTGTTAATGAATGTTTGTGCTGGATTGGGGTAAAACACGGCTGTCACTTTGTGACTCTTCCAGAGAGAGAATCCCTTTCCTTCAAACAAGGCAGCAGACAATCAGTAGCATCCAGGCAAAGCAAACTGAATAGATGTGATCCCCACACAGAGATGTAAAGTCTAACCGGGTAACACTGACAAACACATAAGACAAACGTATAAAAGGATGAAACTGGATGAGTATGAAAAACACAAATGAGCAGAATGCCAATTTATCGTCTTCACTTTGTACTTACAAGTATTCATACTAGCCATTAGATAGATTTTCAAAATTAAAATGCATTATCAACTATTCTATGATTAATGTAATTCAACATTTTCATAAGTCAAACTGAAATACTGAACCAAGGTGACGCTTCACATTCAGTAAAATATTTCAAAAGCAGTTCAATAAACTCAATACTCTTCACATTCAGTAAAATATTTCAAAAGCAGTTCAATAAACTCAATACAAGATCATAAAATTTTTACTTAATATGACAAAGATAAACTCAAAAGATATATTATATCTAATCAAAAGGCAGTATAATACTTTTATTCCACTAAGTTAATATTTATAAGTCACTATTGGGTTATCTATGTGTCAGTAATAACAGTCTTAAATTTGTATTGTAGGGATAAATGTTATTAGAATCACCTACGGGATAATTACATTGACTCAAATTAATACTTAAATAGCTTCAGTTAATATAATTTCTGTGGAATAAAGTGAGTCACCAATCTTGCCCATACTTTTCAGTGAAGGTAGATATTATGTATAATTAGAAGGAGGAACAAATCTGTTTCTTGACTCACACACACACACTGATAAGAATCATATGTTATACAGGCATGTTTTATAGGTTTTTTTGTGTGTGAAAAGGATACTTATTTCTAAAATGCTAAAACAAGGATATAGCATTTCTTTAGTCATGTAAATATATAAAGACAGAGGAGGTAGAAAGAAAAAATTATGTTTGAAATGATTTTAGTTTAAAAGCATACAGAATGCTTTTACAATGAAAACTGACAGCATTTTTCTTAATACTGCACATGCAGGATTTTAACAATTATTAGAGTTGAGTAATATGGATTACAAATATATGACTCACTCATATATGATTTTTCACAATAAACTATTGGAGTTGAGAATTTTTTTAGGACTTCTAATTTATTTTCTATGTACTTCAAAATACAGCAAGAGAAAAAGTTTCAATATAAAAAAAGACTCTTTCAAATTTCAAGGATTTCCAATGAGTTGACTGGTCTCTGGGGGCATCTACTGGAAATTTTGCAAACTGCAGTCATGTCATGTAAATTTGATAACTTTCATTATCCATTTTAATACAGATATTACTTTAATTGATATGCAAATAAGGTGACACTCAAAGAAGATAAATGTAAAGTTATGCATGGCATTCTATCTCATCCATCTGGTAACAGCAAAACATGTAGCTGTCTATGGGATCAGTTAACAAATACTCAACTGTTAAAAATGTAAATAGGGCAGGTGGCATATCACACATTCACGGTTTTCAAACCATTCCATTTTTAAGCTTTGAAAAACTAAAAACATATTCTAGAGAGAAACATACTTATTAAGGCATTTTTATTAATCCAAATTAAATGTATGTTAAGGACACTTTTAAAATTATGATGATTTCTCTAAAACATATTCATTTTCTGTCTCCATATATCCACTAATCACAAACAACCTGGTAATCACTGCTTATATTCTATACAACTTAATTTGACTGTATTAATACATATGTTACTGTCTCAAAAAGTAGAATTTGTTATGCTTAGAACAAAAGAATCTATTGTTATAATTAATATTACAATTATTCTTAGTTATAAATATTATTATTAATTTCCCCTACATATTTTTGGAGAACTTCTTTAAGGAAAATGAACATATGATGAACATAATATAATCACTTCAGCTTATGTATACCTTTAACATATATTTAAAATAAGCCAAATAACTCATAATATAATTACAGCTGTGACTAATCTTGCAATAGGAATTCTAACATCACAGCCATTAAACAATCTTGGTTTTCTTTGTAAAATAGATTGGTTGTATTTAAGAGAAAAATTTTAAAATAATTATGAAAGTATATCTATTGTGCTATACTTAATTGGACTATAATACATTTTTATTGCTATAATTTTATATAAAGACTGAAAAATATTTAACATTTTGGCTTCATTCCAAAGAAATATCACTAATGCAGGTATAAGTTTATAGTTTCTGGAAATTTCACTAGAATTATTAGTCAAATAAATGTGTTATCATCTTTAATTGTATAAATTGAAAAAACTAATCACCATAAAATGTTAGTAAAAGTCAGAATATAAGTTATTAATATAGCAGGACTTTTGTTTCAGTTCAGATTTTGATTCATTTTATAGCTGGCGGTACTTGATAATTGAAAAAAATAAATTCCAACCTCAAAGGTTATGGAACAGATTTTTTTGTGATTTTCTAAACAATTCTATTTGCTAAACTGAATCTTTAGAGGAAACTGTTACAAACACAAGTTTTGCTTGGATTTTTGGAAAATACAAATTTTCATCTATTAATAATCAAAGTTAGCACAGTTGGATTTTCAACATTTTAAAAGTATATGCACATTGAAAAATTCCATTTGGAAAAAAAACTACTTAACCTAAGTTGAACCTTTAATTCTTTTTTAAAAAATGTAATAATAATAGTCAATGGGACTATTACTAATATAATTCTTTCAACAAAAAATAAAATATCAAAAAATTTGATCAGCAAAGAATTCTGTCAACAATAGCATAGTAAGAATTCACTTCGACATGAGTGATTTTTATTTTAGGATATATGGACTCTTTGTGAAGAGTGGAACAAAGATGATTTCTCAGTTTCAGTTATGTCACAGCCGGTATTTAGCACAAAAGGCAGTAACTTTTGTGAGATCAATAAATGTTAAACAGTATTTTTGATGATGAGTATTACCCGTTAGCAGAGGAAAACTGGTTTTTCAGCAAACAGTACCGAGTGCAATCCTTAAAATGACTTTAAATGATTTCCTTAATAATATAAAGGTATTTTTTATGTGTATACTCTGTAAGAATGATTTACTCAAATGATTTCCATTCAATCAAATATTTGAAGTACAGAGATTTTCATCAATCAGGAAGGAATAAACTATTCATCAATCAATCAATATAAAATATCACTAAAATATTTATACATGTACCTGTCACACACATTTTCTTTACCGAAAGATTTCCTTTACCGGAAAAAAAATCTAAAACCTACCATTTTTAAAGTGTTTCCTTAGCAGTTCAGTGAAAAAACACCCGAAGAAACTGCCTTATGTGAGACTAATCACACACGTAATCTTTATACGTGGTTTTATTATTTACAAACCCCTTTAAGAAATTCAGACTTTTTAATGAAACAATGTTTTAAGCCAAAGATCAAACAAGGAAAGATATAAATGAAGGTCATTGTTTAACAAGAATTTTCAGGGAAAATATTTCCAACCCAGAAATATCACACTTGAATCCAAACACCCTGGCTAACGGAGAGGAAATCATTCCAAAATCTTGTTTTTTCAGTTTACATTGTAACTTTCCACTACAGGAAAACATAATTTTATACCCAGTTTATACTGATTATATTGTTATTTATCCAATTAAATATAGGCTTAAAATCAAACCCTAAAAATAATCGTAGCTTTTGTATTAAGTTATAATGATAAAAAATCTGAATAAGTAATATAATCCTGTCAGATTCTACATCCTATTATAATGGCAATAAGAAAAAGAGGAGAAAAGGAAAAATTAAGCTTCATGCTACAAACAATGGACTATACACATGTGTAAACACGGCACGCTAGTTCAACTCCATATTTGTGTCTAAATTAATATTTGTAATTTTTAAATTAATATAAAAATCCATACAAGAGTCACTTTGTTTTTTTTTAAAACAATTCTGTAATTGCACTTCAAATTTTGTGAAATTCTATTATTTAGGAAATTTTGTCACAGATAATATCACTTAAAACTTTTCTTTGAATTATTCATCTTCATATCTTTATAAATAAAAGAACTATCAATTCTCCACATATATTGAGGGAAACAATCAAACTTTAATAAAGATGGAAAGCTGGAGAATATAAAGACAAAACTTAGTAAAAACAACAAGTTGCATTAAAAAGAAAACTTCATCTCACTTTGTTTTTTTTTTTAACTAAAGTATGTCATGCATTTTATCTTTGCAAGAGTTTGACGAGTTTTGCAAGTAAAATTCTGTTTCCTCTACACTTGCTAATAGTCATGAGAATCTGTAGTTTGCACCTTCCCATTAAAAATGTATTGTATTTTTTTGAAATTATTCACCCCGCCTTTTATCCAGATCATGTCTTTGAAAGGAGGAAGTAGATAATAAATGGAATAATTCATGATTTCCCATTAAATATGAAACTTTCTTTTGCAGAGTTTAGAAAATGAAGTTCTACATAATGTACAAAAGTTGATTAGAACTTTTTTAACCTTTTCAAGAAAAACCTTTCACATTAAACAACTGCATGAGGAGGTTTCTTTGGGAAAAGTAAACCAATCAATTCCTTATACCTGTGACTTTATCATAATATATTCTAATGTTGTTCCTTCCAAACATATATCCCTTTATAATGTATAAATAGCTATTAAAATGATAGCAAGAAAACAGTGTACATTGGCCTATAAATATGACAAGTATCTAAAAGAAAAATATAACATGTTTAAATTACAAAGGGAAAATTACATGAATTAGAAATGAAAACAAAACATTATCTGTGCTCTTTTCAGCAATGTAATCGCATTAGGATAGCGTGAGGATAAATAACAAAACCTGTATTTCGACTTCTCTTACTATGACATTTCTTCTCGTGAGTTAATATTTTGTCATGAGAAAAAAAAAATAGCTTAAAAAAACTTTTCCTTGCAAACTATCCATTGGGCTCTGTTAACTACATTCTTTTTCTTTTGTCTTTTTTTTTTTCCAGACAAAAAATAAATGATTTTTAGGCTCATTCCAGCGCTATCATTCTTTTTTTCTTGAATAAGAAATCTAGAGTAAATTTAACTGAGGAGAAATGTTAAGTTCTGATTATTTTAGAGCAGCTGGCGACCTCATTATATCTTCAAAATTTTTTTTTGTGGAGTAATTTTTTTTCAATAAATATATTTCAATTTCCCCATATCAAAAAATAAATTAAGAATATATTTTTTCCTTTCAAACTTGAATGCTTAAAAGATAACTTCCATGCTGTAAGTCCTATGAAGAAACCTTTCAGACTGTGGGCTCTTTAACTACTGTTGCAAAGGGTTGTGTATTACAGATACAAACAGTGAAGCCAGGATTTCTTACAAGCTGTACATTCACAGTGGTTAAACTTCCAGAATATATTTTTCATTTTATGCTTAGTAAAAACTGAATTAATAAAAATAAAAAATCAACTGATCATTTTGAAGCTTTGGTCAGACAACATCTATATATAAATATCTTATTTTCCGGTATGTTTCATTCATTTTATTGCAGCTATTTCCAACATTTAGAAAATTCCTACTTGTAACTAACAGCTTAGGGTATATCAAATCAAATATAGACATCATAAAGAATATTGGAAGAACAAAAGGAAGTATTTGTGAGAAAATAAAATAGCCTTGAATTCAAACTTTTAAAAAATTATCCAAGTTAGACATAAAGTAGGGATTACAACTTCCTTAAGACAGAGAGCAACATGCAATCTGTTCCTTTTGTATTTTTACATAATAGAGCAAATTCCAACAAAAATAAAGCTTATATAACATTATTTGTATCAAATAAAATAGAATTTGGGCAAAAAAGATGAAATAGGCATACAAATATCAGAGATTAATAAAAAGATTATTTTACTGGGAAATATGGCAGCTACAAATAATACTCCTAATAACAATAACTTCAAAATATGTAAAATCAGCCAAAAAAGGCATTTTTTTCCAGAAAATTATAAAAATAGAGGGGAAAATATTTGACTAACAATTGTCTAACTTGATTGAAATAATACGCTCAATCTAATAATTAGATTCTGACTGCTTTCTATCCAAGAATTACTACCAAATAGAGAATATATATTTACTTTTCAGACATACATGGCATATTTATAAAAAATTAATCATGTACTGGCCACACTAAACATTTCATAAACTGATATCACACATGGCACATTTACTGAGCACAAATATATATTCAGTCCCCAATCCTGCATTCTCCCTTGCAAAAAAAAAAAATAAAGCCACAAGGAAAAACTATACACTGCAAATGTATAAATATATTTCTAATTTATTCATGGCCAAAAGGGGAAATCACTGTAGAAATTTTCATATATTTAGAACTGAAAGAAAAAAATATTAAACCTTGGGGGAAGAAACCATCATGGTATTTGAAAAGAAATTTATAATTAAGTGCATTTGTTAGGAAATAAGAGTAACATTAGTTAAGAAGCTGGCTTTCAGCTCAGGATCCTAGGAAAAAATTTCTAATACAATAACAATGTCATGAAGTCAAATAAAAGACAGGGAGGGAAGTATTAAAGGCAAATGTATAAATTAGTAAAACAGAAAAAAAATGTGATCCATGAAACAAAAAAAACTTTGATTATGTGACAAGACAAATTTTGCAACCACTTTATAATCAACAAAAGCAGAAGTCATCAAAGTATCACGAAGTAAATAGATAATATATTTTCTAATATTGGTAACTGCTAATTTTTTGTATAGCAAAAGAAAATTATTGTTCAATATTATCATAATTTAGATACAAAATTCCCCCAATAATACTCCCTCATCAAAAAGATCTCATAGCAAACTAAAACTATAATGAATAAGTAGGGTTTATCCCAGAGTTCTAAGAATGGTTCAAAATTAGAAACTCTCTTAACTTTATGATAATCTCAGTAGATGCTAGAAAATTATTTAGTAAAGTTCAAAACTCATTCATGATTAAGAAAAGTGGAAACTAAAAAATGAATTCTTTATCTTGGTAATATGTGTCTATTACAAACCTATAGCATAAAGTTCCTGTTTTGTGATACATTAGAATCATTTCCATTAGAGTTAGGGATTTGAAAAAACGACTGGTGTCATTCCTATTATTTAACACCATGTAGTGTTAACTGGATGTTCTTGCTGACGTGGAACTCAATATTTTAATGATACCAAGTCTCCTAAAATAACATGTAAAATCAAGGCAATCCTAATAAAAACCTCAATGATATTTCCTGACTCTTGGCAAGATAATTCTAAAATCCATATAAAATGGTTAATGTTCAAGAAAAACCTGATCACTTGGAACGAAGAAGGAGACTGTGTCAGATATAAAATATATTTAAACTATATAAATAAAATAAGTTGTGGCACTGATACGAGAAAAGACAAGTCAGGGGAACAGAACATGTATGTACATGTGTATGTATACACACATCAAAATTAGTATTTAATAGAAATGACATTTCAATTCTTGGGGACAACTGATCTATTTGCAAATTTTGTTGGGTTTATTTTTTTATACATTAATATTTCTATACATTATTTTTATATAATATAGATGATAGTATACATTATACTACCTTTCTGCATTTAATAGAATATTTAAATAATACACTTTAATCTCAATTTCCCAATCATTTTCCTAACCTTAATATGTGTGATATATTATATATTAAACCATTATAACTAAGAACTTTCAGGTGCTTAATCACATCAGTTTAAAGCAACTTTGTAGACATTTACTTTGAGCTTCTGAGTTAGGGACTTTTTTTTCTTAGACCCCATAACTCTCTCTTGAGTTCTCTTTTCTTCCCCCTTGCTGCTGTTGCTGTTGTTTAGTCACTAGTCATGTCCAACTCTTTTGTGACACCATGGACTGCAGCCCTCCAGGCTCCTCTGTCAATGGGATTTGCCAGGCAAGAACACAGGAGTGGGTTCCCATTTCCTTCTCCAGGAGATTTTCCCAACGCAGGTATAAAATCCATGTCTCTTGCATTAGCAGGCGGATTCCTTACCACTGAGCCACCAGGAAATCCCCTTCATTCCCCTAGCAGTCCCTAAGCTTTTTGGCACCACGGACTGGTTTCATCCAGGTAATTTTCCATGGATGAGAGGGTTATGGTTTTGGGATGATTCAAGTACAGTACATTTGTGGTGTACTTTACTTCTGTATTATTATATTGTGATATAAAATATGAAATAATTATACAACTCACCATCACTTGCCACTCACTTCTATGGTTTTGATATGAGTCTGCAAGCAATTGATTTATTATGGTCTCTGTGCAGTCAAAGGTCTCTGCCAATCTGTATTTGCTGCTGCTCTCCAGCACTATCACCACCCCAGCTCCCCTTCAGATCATCAGGCATTAGGTTCTCACAAGGAGCATGCAACCTAGACCCCCTGCATGTACAGTTCACAATAGGGTTCTTGTTTCTATAATGTCACCACTAACGTCACCACTAATCCGACAGGAGGCGGAGCTCAGGTAGTAACCGGAGCGATGGGGAGGGGCTGCAAATACATTTAAATGAGGCTTCGCTCAATCCACTGCGGCTCACCTCCTGCTGTGCAGCCCAGTTCCTAAGGGGCCACAGACCAGTACTGGTCCATGGGGTTGGGGGCCTCTGCCCTAGACTCTGCAGTGACCATCTGGAGCAGGGACAAAGTATCCAAAAACACTGCGTAGGAAAAGATGCTTACCAATTCTCATACTATCTGAAACGATTCTTGTTTTGCCCTCAGTTTTGATTAATAGTTTACCTGGGTACAGAATCCTAAGTTAAAATAATTATTCTGCATAAGATATCTATTCTTTTTTTTCTAGAACCAAGTGTTATTACTGACAATTGTGATGGTTGTCTGATCTTTATTTCTTGATGACAACCATTCCTCCAAACCCTGAAAGCTTCTAGTATCCTCTTTATACTTAGTATTCTAAAATTTCATAAAGATATATCCAAGTGGGTTTTTTCTTTTTTTCTTTTTCTTTTTTTTGGTTATTTAATTTCTGGGTTTTTTTGGTAGTCACAGTCCAAAGATCTGTAGGGTTTTTTTTTCCAATCTAAGATTTCTATGTCTACAAATCTATCCACATCTCTATCTATGTAGTTATTATTTTCCATTCTCTCCATTTTCTCTTCTCTATTTCTCTTGGATAAATATCCTCCACCCAGACTATGTTCTGTAGCTCAAGCCTTCTGAAATATTTCTATATCTTTTGTGTTTTTATTCTGCATGTTAAGAGCTAACCTTATCTTTCTCTTCCATCCTTTCTTTGAGTTTTAAAAAAATATTTCAGCAACTTTTAAAGAATTTTTTTTCTCTGATTTCACAGCATCAAGTTATATTGAAAGGATGTAAGATTATCTATAATGTCTGTAAGGAAAGAAATGGGAAATCTCCTAAAGTAGTTCTTTTTCTCTACAGGAACTTTGTTTCAGCTCATGTTGAATGTTCTCTTTGTTAATCTTTTACTCTTTTTTGCAATATTTTTTCAAATAATCAGAAGTTATTTGTCTATTCAAAATAATAAAGTTCTAGATTTCTTAACACGGGTAGTGTGTTTGGTTTTCCTCTGTTTGTAGGCTTCATCCTGAGGTAAATGGTTCAGGAGAGCATGAGCTGGCTGTTCCTTGCACTGATGCCAAAACGAAAGGACTTTGCATGGCACACCAGCTTCCCTAGCAGGAGCTCAGACCAACTGTTATCTTTTTCAAAGATTTTTTTGCATCAACATTCATGAGAAATATTATCACTCTATTTTTTTTAATGTAATGGCTTTTAATGGTATTGGCATCAGGGTTTTCTGATCTCATAGAATGAGTTGAGAAGCATTTTCTCTTTTATTTTCTTGAAGAGTTTGGGCCAAATTGATGGGTTTTTTTATTTTTTGTTTTTCTTAAATGTTAGAATTCACAGTAAAGCCAAATGGGCCTGGAATTTTCTTTGCAGAAAGTTTTTAAACTATTAATTCAATATGTTTAGTGAATCCATTGTCATATCTATTTCTGTTTAAGTGAACTTTGGCAGTGTCTCAAGAAAGTTAGTGGAGAAGGCAATGGCAACCCACTCCAGTACTCTTGACTGGAAAATCCCATGGGTGGAGGAGCCTGGTAGGCTGCAGTCCATGGGGTTGCTAAGAGTTGGACACTACTGAGCGACTTCACTTTCACTTTTCACTTTCATGCATTGGAGAAGGAAATGGCAACCCACTCCAGTGTTCTTGCCTGGAGAATCCCTGGGACAGAGGAGCCTAGTGGGCTGCCGTCTACAGGGTCACACAGAGTCAGACACACTGAAAGAAAGTTAACCATTTCTATAAGTTGTTGAGTTTATCAGTATATAGTTTATTTCCTAATGATCATTTTAATATTCATGTAATCTGTAGTGATGTATCCCCTCTTTCATTTCTGAAACTGGTAAACTGTGTCTTTTTTTCTCTAATCATTATGACTATAGATTTATCAACTTTATTGCTCTTTTCAAAGAAGCAGTTTTTAGTTTCGTCAATTTTCTCTACTGTTTTCTGTATTCTGCCTCCATTTTACTACTCTTTTTTCTATAATTTCAATTTTTTTCTAGTTTTTTTTAATGAAAACTTAGGGCAATAACTTTAGATATTTCTATTTTTCTAATATGAACATTTTAATACTATAAACATCCCTTTAAGCTCTGCTTTAGCTGAAAATTTTGATATGTCATTTTAAAAAAATTCAGTTCAAAGGATTTTTAAATGCTTTGATTTCTTCTTTGATCCATGGTTTATTCAGAAATACACTGTCTAGTTTCTAAATTTGTGGGGATCTTTCAGAGATCTTCCTGCTGTTATTTCTAATTCCATTGTTGTAAGAGAAAATTTTTAGGATTTAAACCTTTTTAAGTATATCAAAATTTGTTTTATGGCTCAGAATATCATCACTTCTGAAAAACGTTCCATGTGTACTTGAAAATAACATGTTTTCTGCTACTGCTTGGTGGAATGTATGTAAATGCTAATTAAGTTTATCAATGGTATTTTTCAGCTCCTCAATATTCTGCTGATTTTTAATCAATCATTGAAAGAGTGGTGTTAAAATCTTCAACTATAATTGTGGACTTATCTGTTTTTCCTTTTCTTTCCATCAGCCTTTCGAAGTTCTGTCATAGGAACACAAGCACATTTATGATTATATCTTCTTGATGAATCTACAGAGAGGCCTGCCATGAGCTTTCCATGGAGTCGCAAAGAGTTGGACATGACTGGGCGACTGAACAACTTCTTGATGAACCAACTTCTTTTATCATTATTATCTCTGGTAATTTTCAAACTGCTCTCTTAAAATAGATTTCTGAAAATCTGGGTAATTCTCAGTTTTCTTTTCTTTCTCATCATGTTAAGAATTTTCTGTCTTTTGGACTTTTGTGCCATCCTTTCAAACATAGGAAGGATGTTTATTTAGCCATCCATCTTGATCTTGAAGTGGGAAAAAAAACAAAACACTAAGTTTAACTCTCAAGACAATTCCCTTATTCAGTAATGTATTTCTCTGGTTATTGGGCTGCAGGATAAGGAATTGTTTCAGACAAGCTTAAGGAGATTTTATGGACATACGAGCCTGGGTTGTAGAATAACTGGGTCCTTATGAGATGACCCTAGAGGGAGGTTCTCGATCCGTAATAGCACTGGCTGTTCAGGAGGAGTCTAGAAATCTGATCTCTAACATATGCCTGATTCATTTTCTTTCTAGCTTACTCACTCTTTCCTCTCTATGAATTATCTTTTCTATCTTACCGTTTGTACTTCTTTATAGCATTAGACTGCCTCGGTCAAACTACTTAACCTCTCCATGCCTTGGTCTCTGAGAGCAGTAACAACCCTTCACAGGTTTATTGTGAAGTTCTCTTAAAACACAGAGCAGCACACAGTATTAATTTAATCTGTCTTATGGATTACTATCTTCCCTGGTGGCCCAGATGGTAAAGCATCTGTCTGCAATGCGGGAGACCTCGGGTTTGATCCCTGGGTTGGGAAGATACCCTGGAGAAGGAAATGGCAACCCACTCCGGTACTCTTGCCTAGAAAATCCCATGGACAGAGGAGCCTGGTAGGTTATGGTCCATGGGGTGGCAAAGAGTCGGACGCGACTGAGCGACTTCACTTTCCTTTCCTTTCCTTAAAACCTAGCTAGGAGATGTAATATTTACGACAAGCTGTCCATACACCCATTTCATTAGGTGTGCAAAACTTTATTACATTGCTCCATTTGTCTTATATAAGGTCATGTGATAACCTTCTTTTGGAATTTTAGCAGGAAAAAGTTTTTCTCTTTTGAAGAACAGATATGCTTCTTTTCATCAGATAATGAGAACTCTGCAGTCCATCATATCTCCCTTTTGCCCAGTCTGAACAGAAATTCAGAATTAAATTTAATTTTTCCAGAGGAACTATATTAACTCTAGTGGGGAGCATATTTACATACTTCTCCCATACTAGCCTTTCATTTACTGTATATATCTGACAGCTATGTAAAATAAAACACCAAGTTTCTTCAATCCTCTCTAGATAGGAAGTTAGCAAGAAATAAAGCATTATCCTATGTAAGTCAAGTCTTAAAGAAGAATGAAAAACTGCTTTCAAAGAACTTTGAGTCTAGAGCAGAGTCCTCTCCATATGGCAATTCACGGCAAGAAAGACATTTTACATTGCAGTTCAGTAAATGTACATGTATATTTCACACATATAGGTACGTTATATGAAACAAAATTTAAAAGCACTAATACTCAAAATGTTCTGATTGTTTTATAAATATTAACTCAATTAATCTTCATAACCATTTCATGAGCCTGGTCCGATAATCATCTGTATTTTTTTCAGATGAGAACACTGAGGCACAGAAATGTTAAGTTACTTGGTCAAAGATGATCAGTTACCTTGTTAGTAAGTGTAAAGCTGGGGTTTGGAGTCCTGAGAGTCTGTTTTCAGAACCCACACCCTATTTCATTACATCTGGCAGAATCTCTCTATGAAAGGCACCCTTTTCTAATTCTATTCTACTATACTCTCTTTCATATTTTAAATGCTGGTTGAAAAGAGGTGGACATGACTGAAGCGACTTAGCACTTAGTGCATGCACACACATGATCGCCAAACTGATGGGTCATAATCACTATCCACTAGTGGACCACAATATTTTATTTTTAATGAAGAAGGAAAAAAAATCCACAAGTACATGGTTATCAATGGCTACGAAGAAAATTCAAGAAGGCACTCTGAACCCTACCATGTGAATGAGGATGGATCAAAGGAGCCCTCACAGAGCAAGAACAGTTAAGTTGAGGCTGGTAGAGAAGTTTAACAAGTACCCAAGGCTTGGGAGAAGGAGCAGGCATTTCAGGCAGAGGACATGTGCAAAGGAGTAAAAGATCCCCATTCATCAACTGCCCCAACACCCGTGAGCCAAGCACCATATGAGTACTGAGGATGCAGATGTGAGCATAGTTGCCATCATTCCATATGTACCACAAATACACACTATATATATTTATAAACATATTTCTAAACACATACTTCCCAGCTCAGAGTATTTAAAATGATTTTAGACTCATCCCAGTACAAATTCTGAAAGTTTCCAAATAATCTAATTAAAATAATCAAGGAAAAATATCCTCTACAAATGTGTACATTTAATTAAATAGACCAAAATATGCACTGTTTCATTGCCAAGGCAAGCCATACAATATCACAGTAATCCAAGTCTATGAGCCAACCACTAATGCTGAAGAAGCTGAAGTCGAACGGTTCTATGTAGACCTAAATGACCTTCTAGAACAACCACCAAAAAAAGATGTCCTTCTCATCACAGGGGACTGGAATGCAAAAGTAGGAAGTCAAGAGATACCTGGAATAGCAGGCAAGTTTGGCCTTGGTGATCAAAATGAAGCAGGGCGAAGGCAAACAGAGTTTTGCCAAGAGAATGCATTGGTCATGGCAAACACCCTCTTCCAAAAACACAAGAGATGACCCTATACATGGACATCACCAGATGGTCAATACTGAAATCAGACTGATTATATTCTTTGCAGCCAAGGATGGAGAAGCTTAATACAGCCAGTAAAAACAAGACCAGGAGCTGACTGTGGCTCAGATCATGAACTCCTTATTGCAAAATTCAGACTTAAATTGAAGAACCTAGGGAAAACCACTTTGGCCATTCAGATAAGACCTAAATCAAATCCCTTACAATTATACAATGGAAGTGACAAATAGATTCAAAGGATTAGATCTGATAGACAGAGTGCCTGAAGAACTATGGATGGAGGTTCATAACACTGTCCACAGGAGGCAGTGATCAAAACCATGCCCAAGAAAAAGAAATGCAAAAAAGCAAAATAGTTGTCTAAGGAAGCCTTACAAATAGCTGAGCAAAGAAAAGAAGCATAACAGAAAAGGAAAGATATACCCTTCTGAATGCAGAGTTCCAAAGAACAGAAAGGAGAGATAAGAAAGCCTTCCTCAGTGATCAATGCAAAGAAATCAAGGAAAACAACAGAATGGGAAAGACTAGATATCTCTTCAAGAACATTAGAGATACCAAGGGAACATTCCATGCAAAGATAGGCACAATAAAGGACAGAAATGGTATGGACCTAATAGAAGCAGAAGATATTTTAAAAAGGTGGCAAGAACACACAGAACTGTACAAAAAGATCTTAATGATCCAGATAACCATGATGGTATGATCACTCACCTAGAGCCAGACATCCTGGAGTGCAAAGTCAAGTGGGCCTCAGGAAGCATCTGTATGAACAAAGCTAGTGGAGGTGATAGAATTTCGGCTGAGCTATGTCAAATCCTAAAAGATGATGCTGTGAAAGTGCTGCACTCAATACACCAGCAAATTTGGAAAACTCAGCAGTCGCCAGAGGACTGGAAAAGGTCAGTTTCATTCCAGTCGCAAAGAAAGGCAATGCCAAAGAATGTTCAAACTACTGCACAATGGTACTCATTTCACACGCTAGCAAAGTAATCCTCAAAATCCTTTAGGCTTTAACAATACATGAACTAAGAATACCCAGACATACAAGCTGGATTTAGAAAACGCAGAGGAACCAGAGATCAAATTGCCAAAATCCGCTGGATCATAAAAAAAGCAAAGGAATTTCATATAAACATCTACTTCTGCTTCTTTGATTACACTACATCTACTTCTGCTTCACTGACTACACACTTGATCCACTTAACTATATGGATCACAAGAAACATGGAAAATTATTCAGTTCCGTTCAGTTCAGTTGCTCAGTCATGTCCGACTCTTTGCAACCCTATAAACTGCAGCACGCCGGGCCTCCCTGTCCATCACCAACTCCCGGAGTTCACTCAAACTCACGTCCATCAAGTCAGTGATGCCATCCAGCCATCTCATCCTCTGTCGTCCCCTTCTCTTCCTGCCCCCAATCCCTCCCAGCATCAGGGTCTTTTCCAATGAGTCAACTCTTCGCATGAGGTGGCCAAAGTACTGGAGTTTCAGCTTTAGCATCATTCCTTCCAAAGAACACCGAGGCCTGATCGCCTTTAGGATGGACTGGTTGGATCTCCTTGCAGTCCAAGGGATTCTCAAGAGTCTTCTCCAACACCACAGTTCAAAAGCATCAGTTCTTCGGTGCTCAGCTTTCTTCACAGTCCAACTCTCACTACTGGAAAAACCATAGCCTTGACTAGACGGACCTTTGTTGGCAAAGTAATGTCTCTGCTTTTGAATATGCTTTCTAGGTTGGTCATAAAGAGAGGGAAATACTAGACCACCTTACCTGCCTCCTGAGAAACCTGTATGTAGGTTAAGGTGCAACACTTAGAACCAGTCATGGAACAATGGACTGGTTCAAAATTGGGAAAGGAGTATGTCAGGGCTGTATATTGTCACCCTGTTTATTTAACTTATATGCAGCATGCTGCTGCTGCTAAGTCGCTTCAGTGGTGTTTGACTCTGTGTGACCCCATAGACGGCAGCCCGCCAGGCTCCCCCGTCCCTGAGATTCTCTAGGCAAGAATACTGGAGTGGGTTGCCATTTCCTTCTCCAATGCATGAAATGAAAAGTGAAAGTGAAATCGCTCAGTCGTGTCTGACTCTTAGTGACCCCATGGACTGCAGCCCACCAGGCTCCTCCATCCATGGGATTTTCCAGGCAAGAGTACTGCAGTGGGGTGCCATTGCTTTCTCCATATATGCAGCATACATCATGTGAAATGCTGGGCTGGATGAATCTCAAGCTGGAATCAAGACTTCTGGGAAAAATATCAATAACCTCAGATATGCAAATGATACCACTCTAATGGAAGAAAGTAAAGAGGAACTAAAGGGCCTCTTGTTGAAGGTGAAAGAGAAAAGTGAAAAGCTGGCTTAAAACTCAACATTCAAAAAACTAAGATCATGGCATCCAGTCCCATCACCTTGTGGCAAATACATAGGGAAAAAATGGCAATAGTGACAGACTTTATTTTCTTGAACTCCAAAATCACTGTGGATGGTGACAGCAGCCATGAAATTAAAAGACACTTGCTCCTTTGAAGAAAAGCCATGGCAAACCTAGACAGCATATTCAAAATCAGAAACATCACTTTGCTGACAAAGATCCATATAGTCAAAGCTATGGTTTTTCCAGTAGTCATGTACGGATGTGAGAGTTGGACCATAAAGAAAGCTGAGCACTGAAGAATTGATGCTTTTGAATTGTGGTGTTGGAGAAGACTCTTAAGAGTCCCCTGGACTGCAAGGAGATCAAACTAGTCAACCCTAAAGGAAATCCACCCTGAATATTCATTGGAAGGACTGATGCTGAAGCTGAAGTTCCAATACTTTGGTCACCTGATGTGTAGAGCTGACTCAATGGAAAAGACCCTGATGCTGGGAAAGATTGAGGGCAGGAGGAGAATGGGATGATAGAGGATGAGATGGTTGGATGGCATCATCAACTCTATGGACATGAATTTGAGCAAACTCAGGGTGATGGTAAAGGACAGGGAAGCCTGGAATGCTGCAGTTTACGGGGTCACAAAGAATCAGACACGACTAAGCGTCTGAACAACAACAACAATGCATTGTGGGCGTCCTAGAGGAGGACAGAGGGTGGGTAGATAGATTCGTTTCAGAAAAATGATAAAAATTTCCCAAGTTCGATAAATGTCATGAATATCAATAGTTGAAAAGTTCAGTAAACTCTATGTGTGAAAATTCAAAGAGATCCACACTGAAACACATTACCATCACACTCCCAAAGGCAAAGTCTGGATCTCTAAAGGGGCAACAGAGGAGCAACTCATTAGATATACAGGATCATCAATAAGTTTTTAAGTAGATTTCTCACTAGGAACTTTGGAAGCCAGAAAGCAGGGTCTAAAATGTCCAAAATGCTAAAAGAAAACAATTGTCAACCAATAATTCTACATCTGGCCTAACTGTACTTCTCAAGTGAGGGAGAAATTAAGAATGTTCCCAGATAAACTAAAACTGAGGAACTTTATTTTCCTTGGACCTGCCCTTCAAGAAATGCTAAAAGCAGTCCTGCAGACTGAAATAAAAGGACAATAGACAGTAATGTGAAACCACATAAAGAAATAAAGGTCTCAGTAAAGATAGACACATGGTCAATTATATGTTAGTATTTTTGTAATATTAATAATAGTTGGTAACTTCACATTCTGTTTTTTACATAATTTAAGAGACTAATGAACTTATACAAATAATTATTCTAAGAGTTAGTATTATTGTAACTTTGATATATAACTCCACATTTTGTTTTGTACGTAATTTAGGATACAGCATTAAAAAACAATGTGTTAACATGTGTGGGAGCAAGGGGTATCTGGGAAACTTCCCCTCGGTTTTGCTGTGAATCAAAAAGTCTAAAAAATAAAGTCTTTCTATAACAAAATGATCTGTTTATGTTATTGGAAGACATAAACATTGCGCACTGTTGGTGAGAAAGCACAGTGCATTGTTGTTGAGAATGAAAAATTTCATAGCCATTGTGGTGTGGTGGCAGCATGGTGGTTCTCAAAAAATTTAAAATAGAGTTACCAAAATTATTTAGCAATTCTACGTCTGAGTATATACACAGAAGAATTGAGAACAGGGTCTTCAAGAGATATTTGTCCACGCATGTTCACATTAACCTTATTCATAATAGGAAAAACACGGAAGCAAGCCAAGTGCCTTTGACAGATGAATGGATAACCAAAATATGGTATAAACATACAGTGGAATACTATTCAGCCTTAAAAAGGAAGGAAATTGTTACAAATACTACAACATGGAAGAACCCGGAGGACTCTGCAAGCCCTAGGAAAGCATACAAGCATTTGTGAGTCCATAGCCTGGTTTTACTTTAAGCACTGAGAAGATGACACTGTTTATTACAACATCTCCATTTTCCAACACAGAAAACAGAACAGGGTATGGATATGAGTCAGGGGGATGATTTTTATAGAACTGAAGCAAGATGAACATAAGAGAGAATGGAACAGAGTCAAATTAGTTTTGGATATTCCCATGCAAGTTTTTCTTAATACAGACAGAACACAACATCAGAGACAAAGCTCACATAGTAAAATCATCTGGCTTCATAAATTACATATGATATGCCTGGGTCTGTTGACCCCACTTTGAATTTCAACTGACTCAACCTCTGTGGTACCTGGGTGCTTATCCCCTTTTATCACTTTGTTCTTCATTACTAAATCTCCCAAATGATTTCTAAATACAATGCCATTATGCACTTCCAGGTTTATGAGCTATTGTAGGAAGAGTCACATTCTTTGACTATATTCTACACATTTCTGAAACAGTAGGTTTAAATTCAAAGCAATCTTATCATGGTAACAATAAGTTTAAGCAGTTTATAGACATTTTAGAAAACTGCACAGCTTAGGAAGCTATGCAAATTATGTTGTTTAGTACAGCATAAAAAATTTCTGAAAAGTTTACTGTAAGTTGAAATTAAAAACATTTCCCCTACTTGGTTAGCACTACTGAGTTTGAAATGTATCTCTTACTAAAAACGATACCTGGTACAAAATAAAATATGTAACTATAAATATTTAAAGAAAAAAGATAAATTAATATTGCTACCTAAATCTACACTTAATGTCAGTGCAAAATATCTAGTTCATTTACATTAATGAATGTTTTAAAAGCCAAAGAAAAATGATCAACGGCAGTTAAAGAAAGTGAAACTGTGTTTCATATACAGATTCTCTTTTTAACTCTCATAAGAATTTTCTTTTATTATTACAGTCTCCCAGTAGTTTTGGAAATCAAAGATTAGTGAAGTCAGGTGACCTGCAACAAATTCCACAGGTTTTAAGTAGCAAAGCCAAATTTCCAGCTGAGGAAGAAATCTCCCCTAATAGCTAGAACTTTAACATCATGATTCCTGTGATTCGTATGCTTTTCTCTTATAAAGCTTTTTTTAAGTCTACTTAAAGCTGTTAAGTTTAAATACCATATGTGAAAATTAACATTTTAAAGCAAACTTTTAAAGGACATAAAGATATAAATGCCTAAGAAATTGACATTTCTCTGTTTTATTGACATTTAAAATCTTTCCTTTTTATTTACTTAGATTTGGTTTTGGTGTAAACTTGAGATCCCTTTTGTATCCAGCAAACAATTTTTAAAAGTTCCTTTCCTCTGCATTTTTTTAAATTCCCAAACTATAAACTTTATTGATGTCAATATTCTTTTTCAAAAAATTATGGTCAAAAATTCTTTTCTTTCCTAGTTTCACAACTTAGGGATCTGCTGTGGAAAACAGCACCAGATTGTAAATAAGTAAATAAATAAAAATAAAAAGGAGTGGCATCTCTCTTCTGTTCCCATCTGTGTTCTCTGCTACTGCTTATTTTGTTTATATTCAGGAGAAAGTAAGGATTAATTGTCTCTCCACTTAAGAACACCAAAATCCTGTCTCTTTTTCTTAAATCAAGAAGATCTTTGTTTTGAAATTTTGTTTTTAATTGGAGGACAACTGTTTTACAGTGTCATGCTGGTTTCTGCCTTACAACAACATGAATCAGCCATGAGTATTCAAGGAAGAAAATATTAAAGTCTGATTTGCATCTGAGAAGGAAAGTGGGTCATTGTCCTTTCCTTCTCTCTTCTGCCTATTCCTACACGCTAGTCATGTAGCCATTTATTTAGCAACTGGCATCTTCAGAAAGTTTAACTGTCAAAACTGTATGAATTTATCACTTTAAAAAGAGGAGCAAAGTGTTTTGAAGAAAAAACAAAATATCACAAAACTATTTAAAAGTAAACAAGATGAATGAAGCAGAGGAAGAGTTCACCTAAAGGGCCTAAATCCTCCTAATGTTATGTCGAAATATTATATT
Source organism: Ovis canadensis (assembly GCF_042477335.2). NCBI lineage: Eukaryota > Metazoa > Chordata > Mammalia > Artiodactyla > Bovidae > Ovis > Ovis canadensis. Next base: position 21,696,431 of record NC_091261.1, on the reverse strand, counting down.
CTGAATAAACACCTTCACCTTGTTATAGATATTCTAAGAGCCTGACTATATGGCAAAGCCAAATGCTAAATTTGCTCACAACAAGGATAAAAGTGAAAGTTTCAGTTACTCAGTCATATCCAACTCTGCAATCCCATGGCTCCTCTGTCCATGGGATCTTCCAGGCAAGGATACTGGAGTGAGTAGCCATTTCCTTCTCCAGGGGATCCTCCCAATCCAGGGGTCGGACCGTGGTCTCTTGCATTACAGGCAGATTCTTTACTATCTGAGGCACATGGGAAGCCCCATAACAAGTATGTCTGTCATTTATAAAAGCACTTTCGGAAGACAGTTTTGAAATATTTTCAAGATGAAAACCTAAGACTGACAAAATACTAATTTACCTTAACTGAGTAGAGTCACTCAGTCATGTCCGACTCTTTGTGACCCAATAGACTATATAGTCCATGGAATTCTCCAGGCCAGAATACTGGAGTGGTAGCCTTTCCCTTCTCCAGGACCTTAACTGAGTAAGGCACAATTCAAAGGCAGGATAGAAAGGTTGTGTTGACCAAGTGACACTCAGTAAACACACTGGAAGATATTCTCAAAGAAGAAAATATCTTAGAGATGCACACAATTTTGAACTAAATCTATTCTTCTGTGTAATAGAATTTGATATCTGAAGCAGAAAATAATATTGAGCAGATTAACATTCTTTGTCCCTTGATAATTTTGCTTATTTGTATCCTCATATACATAGCTAAAGCTGTAAAAACTGCCCCCAAGAAAATTTTATTTGAATCTATAAATGACACTTTTATTATTTAGCTACTCAAAGCAATTATAATAATAAGTGGTACTTTAAGTATCACTTAAATAATGCACTCTGATAATATAACACAGAATAAAAAAGCACAAAGTACAGAAATACAACATAATCTTCTTTAGTTGTTAAAGATCAGTCAAATACTATCAATGAACTATTCAACCACTTATTTAAGAAAATCAAAATGTCATTATCAGGCACAGCAATAATCTGGCCACTTAAGAAGTACAGAACACTACACTAGGATTCCTTCTGTAAATGTAGATGATAAAAAACTCAGAAGCCCTTTGCCTTTGAACCATTTTACTCAGTCCAAAGTAAAATGATTCCCCATCAACTAGATTTGGCCATTCCAGTAACAACTACTTTAGCCTGTCCTGCTCAACTATCCATTTAAATTTTATACTCTTACTTGTAAACATAATACACTTTTGAGGAATTAAACTTCCTCAATACAACAGTGAACCAGCTACCTACAATACTGAACTAAAAATGCTGTAATCAAAGAATATCATAGCACAATACGGATTTCATGGTGTTAGTAATCCAACAGTTATTCTCCACCTATTTATTCATTTATCATTTAGCTATTGAGCTCTGCCTGTGGTCAAACAGTCTGGAGGAAAACCACAGAACATGGCATCGTGGAAGATACAAGCACAGAATGTTCAAAGAGAAAGAACTCAACTCTATCAAATAATGTGCAGACATCAAGAAAGATAAGGACAGACATATGACCATTAGGTGTGATTTAAAAGGAGAATACTGATCACAATAAACAGATTTCAGTGAGTTCTGGGTCTGGAAATCTATTCAGAGTCAATCTCAGCTGGTCTCAGAACAGGATATAGAAATATGGAAATAGTGCTTTCAGGTACTGTGAAGGGTAGAGAAAAATGGGGTAGAATCTGGAAGAGGATAAGAAGTCAAGGTAAATACTAGAGTAGATATGAATGCTGATGAAACTGAATCAGTGCAAAAAAAGAAATTGATGATGTAGCAATTAAATATGTTTAACGGCTGGAGAAAGTCTTGGAACAAGTAAGAGGGGATGGCACCTGCAGCACAAGTAGAGACATAATCCTTAGACAAGAACAGAACTTTCCAACCCATTGCAATAGGAGGGACATGGAGTGTGAGTTTATGTATTAGTACCAATAGTTTGGTAAATTTTAGAGTAGACAGTGAAGGGTTATTCTGGGACTAGACAAAGAACACATCCACATTACAGGACATCAAAGCTAATGGACATGAATTATCTAAGTATACATTTCTATTATCATCTTAGGGAATAAGGCAGTCTAGAGAGGCATTTGAGGATATATCTTAGATATTGCTTTGCTTGATTGAAAATCTGATTCATCCATTTCTCCCCATTATGTCCTTGTATAGTGAGGACCTGTGACTCACCAGTTTGTTCATTATACAATGCTAACAGATAAGGAGCCAAACTTGGAATATGTCTTCTTTGACAAGTTTTATCCAACATCTTAGTTTTCTCTGATTTTTCTCCAGACCTCTAGGCTACATCTCACAGTATAATCAGGATTCATTCATTGCATATTTATTCCCTACTTGTACTATCTGAAATAAAGATAAAGATGAGACCAAATATTTTACAGTAAAATAACACTGTTTCTTGCTCTGTGAAAATCCTAGTATTAGATATAAAGTAGGCACTTAATAAATGCTTCCTGCATTTATCTTTCATCTTTTTAGAGTAGAATGGCTGATTAAAAGTTGTATGCAGAAATTGCTTGGAATATGCATAATTCCTCATGGCATCTGTTGGGTATTGCTGGGAGATGCTGAAATCAATTTTGTCCTTTACATGCTATTCAATTAGTTCGTTTAGGGCAAGATTTAAAATGTGTATCAGTCAGAAGCATAATAGTGAGTCAAGTACAAAAACTTCCTACTAAGATTTGTACCCACTATCTTAGGAAAGAGCTCTGACCTAAAAAAGTATTCAAGTGTAGGTAGGTTTAAGTAGAATTCAATGTTGAAGACTGAGAACTACCCAGTGCTACTTGTTTTGTGTAAAGTAAAGAATCTATCTGCAAGGCAGGAGACCCAGGTTCAATCCCTGGGTCTGGAAGATCCCCTGGAGAAGAGAATGGCTATCCACTCCAGTATTCTTGCCTGCTAAATCCCATGGACAGAGGAGCCTGGCAGGCTGCAGTCCATGGGGTTACACAGTTGGACATGACTAAGTCACTAACAATTTCACTTTCACTTCTTTAGTGAAAACAATATTTGTAAGAGAACACTCATCAGTACAGCCTATTCTGGACTGTTCAAGAATAATGTTTTCTTCAGTGCAGAATGAAAGCAAATTTTAAGCATAAAGGTGTCTAGTTTGTTAAATAAGTGAAGCCTAAGTTTAACTCCAAATTTAATTCTTAATTCTTAATAGCTAGTCATTATATTTATTTTTTTAGATATCCCATATTTAAATCAAAATGAAAATATCACTCACATATATTTTTCTTTTAAGAAAGAATCACACCATCAGACTATATTGACCTTTAATTTTATCCAACAGGTTACCATGGAAAGTTAATGAATTAGCAACTAGAATAGCATTTAAAAACCAAAGGTCCCAGATATTACACTTGGCAGTCAATAGAACTCCAAGGAAGACAGTGATTATATTTACTGTAACTTCTGTCACTCTATAACATATGGATAGAATGAACTATTCCATTTTTCCATGCTATATGCACACTGACAATTATCTAATGAAATGTATCAAGAGACTTTGAATTTTAAACTGCAAGAAAACCTACACCAAAACCACATGTACCCCAATGTTCATCGCAGCACTGTTTATAATAGCCAGGACATGGAAACAACCTAGATGTCCATCAGCAGATGAATGGATAAGAAAACTGTGCTACATATACACAATGGAGTATTACTCAGCCATAAAAAAGAATTCATTTGAATCAGTTCTGATGAGATGGATGAAACTGGAGCCGATTATACAGAGTGAAGTAAGCCAGAAAGAAAAACACCAATACAGTATACTAACACATATATATGGAATTTAGGAAGATGGCAATGACGACCCTGTATGCAAGACAGGGAAAGAGACACAGATGTGTATAACGGACTTTTGGACTCAGAGGGAGAGGCAGAGGGTGGGATGATTTAGGAGAATGACATTCTAACATGTATACTATCATGTAAGAATTGAATCGCCAGTCTATGTCTGACGCAGGATGCAGCATGCTTGGGGCTGGTGCATGGGGATGACCCAGAGAGATGTTATGGGAAGGGAGGTGGGTGGGGGGTTCATGTTTGGGAACGCATGTAAGAATTAAAGATTTTAAAATTTAAAAAATAAAAAACTAAAAAAAAAAAAGTAATACCTCTTCAATGGAATCCCATAGCACTAGATAATATACATAGAAAAACTCTTTTAAAAGCATTTGTTTTATAAAATATTTTAACATTTTAGCCATCTAATAAATTCCATAAGATGCATGTACATATATAAGATTTCTATTTGTCAATACTTACATATAAAAATCTGATAATAACAGAGTCAACACATCTATAGGTAAGAAATATTAAACCTGTTTAGCTATTATTCTAGGTTTCTATTTATTTCTCAGTAACTAACATGGATTTTTATGCTATTTTTACTCAGACCACATATTAGGTTCTAACTAGCAGTAAAATGGCAAAGTTTACATTGTTCATTAAAAAAATACATGGAATTATTTTTAAATTAACCAATAAACTATGATCCATTACTTCTTTTTATAAGTTTTTGATGGGAGAGAAAATATACATTAGTCAGAGATTTCTTTTTAATCACCAGGAAAAAAGATAACACAACTCTTTCTCTTAATAAAGCATTTTTCCCCCATGGAGGCAATATACCCTAAAATGGAAGCTATTAAGTGATCAATGACACCGACTTAACTAAAATATTACAAATACGATAGTATAATATCTTAGTAAATATGAGAATTTTGAAAGTCATAAAATTAAAGACTTTGATATGTATAAGATCAATAGATGTGACTTATCACTATTTAATATGAGCTTTAATTTTTAAATGTCATGTTCCAGTGAAAAAAATGAACTGCACAGGAAAATTGAAATTTCAACAAAGAATCAAGACAAAAAAAACAAACTTTATATTAAAGTACCTTTAAGAGGTATATACTTACGCAGCAACCTCCTCTTTTGACAATCCTTTGAAATTCACCTCCAGATAATGATCTATGTCATCTTTTTCTTTGATCAGTTCAGACCTAAATGAAATAGAAAGAAATAATAAAGAACTGCCTTATCGAGGTGAAAAGCTACGAAACATATAAAATGCTGCCAGGAGAACAGGAATATTCAGGGTATAATATCTTAGATAATAAATGTTCTGCAAGAGCTACAGTGTTAGGCTCTTCATTGATAATTTCAAATTTTTAACTTTCTTGAATGGAAAAAGGGAAGAATACTGAACTCAGTATGTAAACAAATAAAACACCAACATACTAAAATAGTCTACCTTCTTAAATAAATGGGGTTTTCTCCTCAAAACTTTTAAGATTGTCCATTTTACTTATGTTCTCTCACAACCTTCCAGCTACAGAAGTCAGATTGTGTTCAGCACAGTATCGTGAACTAAAACACCCCTATTTGATACAAATGTGTTGAATTTATTCATTGAAAACATAGAATTTTGCTCTGACATTCTGTTTGAGCGGTTTTTAAAAATCACACATGAAACTCAAATTACTATTAAAAGTTCAAGCTGAAAGTGATTTTAGGAAGACTTTAATGAGAAATATATTACACATGTAATATATTCATTCTTCATACCCCTTGCACCTTTAAGAATAAGCAGACTATTAACATATCATGGCAACTGAAATACAGGATATACAAGTATCTCTTTTTATTCAGAAACTAATGGAGAATGTTGATTAAAAATTTTGCCTTAAATGGTTATGATAAAAATGTTTTTCTTTAATAAAAAGAATTCAAAATTTTTTTCTTTAAAATCTGTCTTATCCTAGGGATGTGACACTGAGTTATGTTTTTGCTCATGTTGAAAAGAAAATGTAAACTCAGTTATTACAAAATGACAGGAAGAAGCAGCTAGCTTTTTCAGATTTTGCAAATATTTCACATTGTCCAAAAGGAAGATGGAAAATAAGAATGTATACACTGAAGTTATGCCTCTATCAAAAATGTTGCTTTTCAAATTATTTGAAAGTAAACATAATTTTCCGCAATTCTATTTTACAGTTTCTACAAATTTCATTTCTATTACAAAAGAACTTTGGTGCCAGTTTAGCTGAACGTATTTATTTTGGTCCAGGAGCTTTGGTCTCTGCCAGAAATACCAAAAATGAGGTATGGTGCTTCTTCGAACAAAGCAGTCTCATAATACTTTGATCATTACGCCTTGTAGGAATTGAAAGGCATGCATAAAAAGATAATCAAACCTACATATGCAAATTATTTATGTTGATAAATAATATGTGCATAATTAAAAATCAATAAAACTAGAGGTGGAAACTTCTAAGTAACACAGTCTTAGTTAATATGCATAATTACAATCAAAAACATTAAGTTCCTGCCCTGCAGGTTTTCGGCCCAAGATGAAAATTCCCTGAATTCAGCAGCCATTCACAGGCAGGGGAGGTTTGATGTATTTTCAAGCTCTAGGATCATTTCAGGCGCTAAATCATGACTACTAGTTTACCCTCGGAGTAAGACTGTCTTCCTTCCTCCAAAACAGAAATCAGGATCGAGGTCTTGTGGTTTAGATGCCATACAACTTTCACGCCTACAGCTTCTGCTTTCAATTTTTCCACACATATTTTAAAAAGGAAATGTATTTCCAAAGCTTTGCAGGAACCACAATATAATGGCAGTAGGAAATAAAATGACCAAATGAGCACTTGCCTGCTAAATAAATATAATCTTAATCTTTGAATAAGATTTATCAATCTTTCTGAAACAGCAAATTTGAACATTCTGAATATAAAAATGTACTTTTGTCTTTAAACAATTTTTATTGCTGAGATATGTTACTGACATTTCTTACTGCAAGAAATTTCTTCTGTAGGGAAAAAAAAGAAAGCCAGGGTCACATACCTTGGAATTGTTCTTGGTGAGCACGGCAGCTTCTGTCTAGCCAAGGCCGTAAGCTTTGGGCGTGTCATGGGCAGCGGGGGCAGGGTAGTCATTTTGGACTGCCAAAAAAAATAAATAAACGGAAACAGTATTTAAACAGTAAATCATTCAAAGAATCTTTTAAGACATTATTAGAGATCTAGTCAGTCATCTGAGCTGAGAATAGCTCTGCGCGTAGATCTTTAGCTCTGTTATTCAGGCATGAAGCTCAGTGAGTGAATACTGCAGGTGGCTTCTCTCATTATTTTTCTTACTATCTGCCTTTTGGCCAATTTATTACTTGTCTGAATCTCCATCACAAAGTAGAGAAGAGAAAATCTGATAAATGTGTTGAAGATTCAGACAACTAGGAGCTTTGGTATGGGTTTCGTCAGTAGAGCTGGTTGCAATTAAAAAGTGAAGATTTTTAGGGCAGCTATGGATTTCAAATACTCATGCTTTGCTCTCCTGTTACAAACAATAACTTAAAATTGTTCATACTTTGCTGTTTTCTAAAAACTTTCTCACAAATAAAGGCTTTCCCTTAGAAGTGCTAAATGCTAAGAACAGTTCTCAATAAGGAGACAGCTGGGCATATATCTGGAAAAGATGAAAACTCTAAATCAAAAAGAAACATATGCAGCAATGTTTTCAGCAACACTATTTATAATGACTAAGATGTAGAAGCAAACTAAATGCCTATTGAGCAAAGAATGGATAAAAAAGATATGGATAAAAAAGATAATATTCCAAACACAATGGAATATTACTCAATCATAGAAAAGAATGAAATAATGCCATTTACAGCAACAATGGATGGACCTAGAGATTATCATACTAAGTGAAGAAGTCAGACAAAGACAAATATCATATAATATCACTTAGATGTGATATATGTGGAATGTGGAATCTTTATATGTGGAATCTTTTAAAAAACTATGCAAATTACCTTATTTACAAAATAGAAACAGACTCACAGATGTGGTAAACAAACTTATGATTACCAAAAAGGAAAGGGGGGAGGAATAAATTAGAAATTTGTAATTAACAAATACACATTACAACATATAAAATAAATAACAGAATCTACTGTGTAGCACAAGGAACCATATTCAATATCTTGTAATCACCTATACTGGAAAATAATTTGAAAAAGAGTATACATATATTATATGTATACAGGGGCTTCCCTGGTGGCTCAGATGGTAAAGCATCTGCCTCCAATATGGGAGGCCCAGGTTCAATCCCCGGGTTGGGAAGATCCCCTGGAGAAGAAAATGGCAACCCACTCTAGTACTCTTGCCTGGAAAATCCCATGGACAGAGGAGCCTGGTAGGCTACAGTCCACGGGGTTGCTAAGAGTCAAACACGACTGAGCAACAACTTCACTTCACCTTATACATATATTCAGTATATATAACTGATCGCTTTGCTATATGCTTGAAACATTATAAATCAACTATACTTCAATTTAAAAGTGTAGTGGTTTAAAAAAGATTGCTTAAAACAACAATCAATGTATTACCTTTCATGTTATGTGGGTCAGGAGTTAGGAGAAGGCACAGTGGGGATAGCTTTTCCCTACTTCATTTTTACTGGGGCCTCTGCTGAGAAGACTCAGAAGTTTAGGGGTAACTCAGTGGTGGGAAAGAGGAAATACCTATAAGGTCTTCACTCACATATCTGGTGGTGAATGCTATTATCTGGGACCTCAGCTGGGGCTATCTATCAGAACACATACATGTGACCTCCTCATATGGCTTGGGCTTTCTCTTAGTATGGCAGCCTCATACTTCTTAAGTGGTTGCTCAGGGCTAGAAAGGCAAGTACCCAGAGAAAAGCCAAGTGGAGGCTGTATTCCCAGGGTCTGGCTTTGGAAGTCACATAGCATGACTTCCATTGTTAAAACAGGCTACCTAGATTTAAGGCTAATGAAATAGACTCACCCACTGAGGGGAAAGCATTGAAGTCACATTGTAAGAGGAAGATGTGGGATGGAAGATATTGTGGCTATCTTTGGGAAGTGCAATATGCTACAATGGAGAAAGTAAGTGAGCCATAATGAAGGCAGATCTATAAAATCCAGTTATCTAAATCTTACTCCAAAAAGGAAGAAGTGTGGGCGTGATGTTGATGAACTTATAGTGGAAAACTGTCGCATGTTACAAGCACTTTCAGATACAAAAGAACTCACCTTCTCCTGTTGGAGAGGCATTCAGAAGACCAGAGCCTCTTGATTCTACCACCACTACCTCCACAAGTTTTGACCTCTACCATTTCATTTCTACCTCTACCATCCTGGGTCACATAACCATAAGCAAGGCTTGTTTCAGGTTCTAAATCACTTCCTCCAGTATTTATTATCTCTGTGACCTAGGGTAAATCACCATCAATCTGGGCCTTAAATATAATCAACAAATATGCATTAAGCTACTGCTTAGTGCCAGGTACTATTTTAGGTGCTAAAGATGAGGCAGTGAACAAAAAAGACAAAAATCTCTAGCCTCACAGAATCTATATTATAGGGTCAGTATGGTGGGGAAACAGACAATACACAAACAAGCAAAAATAACACAGAAGATTAGATGATGATGGGATCTATAGCTGAAAATCAAGCAGGGAACTAAAAAGGACCCAGTGCTCACCAGTAGTCAGGGATGAATAACAGCAGAAAAATATGACATCAGAGAAGTTAGGGAGAAATTTGGTGGTGTTCTGATGATAACGGGGTCTTAAAGGACTTTAACGCTGATTGGAGGGTTTGAGCCCAGGAGTGACACAGTTTGACTTCTGCTTTGAAAGGATTACTCTGGCATCTCTTTTGGACTTAGACTGTAGAGGACAGAAAGAAAGACATGGAGACCAGCTGGAGGTTGCTATGAAATCTGGATGACAGAGGATGGTGGTTTAGGTAGAGGTGGTAGAGAGATGTGGTCAGACTCAAGGTAGGACTGCCTGCAGCCTGCAGAGACAACCTATTCCTCTAGAGCTGTGTACAAAGGCATGGCAAGATGGAGGCTGGAAAAGCAATGAGATTTGAGGAAAAGCCTTTTGAAATTCAGTGTGGAAATAGGCAGTCTAGTGTTTCTGAAAAAAAAAAAAAGTTACCTTGGCCTGAAAATAATTATTTGCATAATAAAGAGAAAATTCTAATGGAGATAAGTGTCATGTTTTAGATATAATGCGTGTGTGTGTGTGCTCAGTCGCATCTGACTTTTTGCGACCCTTTGGACTATAGCCCGCCAGCCTCCTCTGTCCATGGGGTTCTCCAGGCAAGAATACTGGGGTGGACTGCCATTTCCTCCTCCAAGGGATTTCTTGACCCAGGGATCAAACCTGCATCTCCTGTGCCTCCTGCACTGCAAGTGATTCTTTACCACTGAGCCATTGGGGAAGTCTATAGAATCCTAACATTGCCCAGATTATTAGAGTATGATATGATCCTTGAAACATAAGGTCTACTTATTTTTATACAGTTATAGTTTTAAAGCACTCAGTCTAAATAGCAAATGTCAGTCATCGTCTCCAAAACAAACATTTAAGAAACATGTATTGCATGCCATAACTTCATAAGAAAGTTACTTTTTCGTATATAAAAATTTGTATTTTTCTGATCAGATGTTATATCAACTTGTTAACTGGATAAACAGAACTTACTAAATGACAATACTGTATAGAACACATAGTGAGAAGTTAAAGCTAAGGCAAAATTAGACCTGGTGGACAGATTTAAAGGGCAAAGGCTCCCCAATCCTACTCCTTGTGAGCCTGTTTCAGAGAAGCTGTGAAGACTCTACATTGCAGAGTCCTCAGCTGTTATGGAGAAAATAAGAGCAAATCTGGGCCATCTCAGCTCCTAACCCAGTGTCTGCCCCGAGGGGATTTGGAAAGGGAAAGAAAGGAAGCCTGTGCTTGATTCAGTCTGGACATTCCTTCTCTGACAAATGAAGACTCTGTTCTAACAGTCCCTATGCTTACCAAAGGCATTGGGCAGAGGTGAACTCTGCATAATCTTAGGGACCTTTGAAGGGTTTCTCAAGGAGCTTCAAAACCAGAAAAAGGTACTTGAAATTTCTTCAAACACTAGGAAGACCCAGACACTTGTACACAGTGGGACTAAATATATTTCCCAAGTGGCACCAGTAGTAAAGAACCCACCTGTCTATGCAGGAGACATAAGAGATGCAGGTTCAATTCCTGGGTTGGGAAGATCTCTTGGAGAAGGGAATGGCTACCCCCTTCTTGCCTGGAGAATCTTATGGACACAGGAGCCCGGTGGGCTATAGTCCACGGTGTCACAAAGAGTCGGACACAACTAAGCGACTTAGCTCGCACACAGAGGGACCAAACCCCTGAAACTCAGTGCCATCTCACGTATTCCAGCAAGGCGTGTATAAGCCTCCCAAGAGCTGGCCTACCAGGTTGTGATATAAAATTAATCCTCACTGATGTTTACTTGTGTTAGACCATTTTTGCTAGAAAATACAAGCATCTAATAAAATCTTATGCACATGTTAGACGTGGAGAGGAACATGTCTTCTTCATCACGCAGATCAACTGCGATTTTTTTTTTTTAATCTGAGTCAATGTTTCCAACCATTAAAGTTTCAGCTGCCAGTTCCTTCATTTTGCTCTCCTCTGATCTAAGAACATTAGCAGCAGGAGCACCTTTACTCTTAAATTTAGTTTAATGTAAGTATTGCAAGCCCTGCTGGCAAGCCTCAAGGCACAACTCTGAATGGGGGGTGGTCAGAGCTGAATGATAAAGTGGAAAAAAATTATTAACTGTGCGCTGGAAAAAATATCCCTCAACCATTTTATGTTGAAAGTTTAAGCTCAAAGTTAGGGTGGAATGTGATGGGCTCCCTTCGCTGCTCTAAGCCCCACATCCTCCCTAGCCTATGCCTATTGGGAAAGGGGTATTTGTTTTTTACAATCCATACATGGCTATGTAAAGATATTTTGTTTTACATAATAGGTAGCTGTTTAACCAAATTTTATGACACACATAATATTTGAAACGCATCAAATATGTAAAAGGATCCTGTAACATATTATTTTCCTAAGTAATCACCATCTCTTTTATGTCTGATCAGTTCAGTCTTATTTCTGCTGAATGTTCTTAGAGTAGAAAATAGCTGCATTTTAGCATATAGAAGCAAACCAAGGGGAAAATAAGTGAGAAAAAATGCAAGCACACTTAGGGGCCTGTCATTTCAGGCTGAAATCATACCTGTTGAGTGAAGAAAGCCTTTTCTTCTTTGTTAATATGAACAGTATCATTTTCCTGGTGTGGACTAGAGAGTGTTCCCTGCTTTCTAGTGGGCTCCATCCAGAAGGAATGGGACTAGTGCTGGGAGTGGCTGATCTAGGCCTGAAGCAGAAATGGAACCCATCATCCTTCACAACTGACACTTTATCAGGGTCCTCCTAGCTCCACACCACACATGGTGGGTGCTACCGCAGGACGGGTACCTAAGGGAGAATAATGAGAGGTACTTCCCTGGTTGGTACCCAAGTGAGCCTAGCCCTAGGAGGTCAGGGTGAAGCTGTCTGTTAGGGGACCCAGAGGCAGCTCCCCCAGTGTTACCAAATGGACAGTGTACTCTAGGCATCACAGGAGCTGAGACAAAGATCAAAAGGTTGCCTTAAGCCATTCCACTGTTGGTATTCAGAGGAGATTTGGTGGACTCTTTGATCTCCTGGTTGGCTCCTGTATCACAGTTACAATCTCTAAGTTTGGCCCCCACATGCAAAGACAAATGAGAATGGAGAAATACAGGATGAAAGGTTTGAGAGGGGTGGATCAGGTTGAATGTGTCCCATGGTGTGAGTTTAAGTTTCTGGCCCCCAAGTAAAATTCTTCAAAGAGTAATCCTCTTTCCCCCACAATCCCCAGAGATACCCTTATCAAGAAACACAAAGGAAGGGGAAGCCTAGAGTTGTATAGACTCAGGCTACCTGGGGAGTAACTACGTTTGAGGCTGACCACTATTTCCAGAATTCAGTCACCTTGGGGGAAAAAGTTGAAATGTGAGAAAGAAAACCAATAAACACACAGCAAGCAAACATATCATGTGTCACAAGAGAGTTCAAAATAAATATGATTCTACCATCATCAACAAGATCATCGATAAGAATTGGAACTTCTCCTATTATCATCACAAGCTCTTTTACTATGAAAGTTTAAAGAAAACTATAGAAGAAACGTCAGTAATCTGCTCCTGAAAAGAGTAAAAAAAAAAATCACATAAAACAAAAAGTCAGTAAATGTTTATCCCTTGTATTTTTGGACACATTTAGCATTCTATGATAGGTAAACAGGTTGTTAAAGAAACAGAAACCACACATTTCCTGCTAACTGACATGCACTGATAGTTAAATCAACACTTAAAGCAGGAAAAGTGTTTGAAAGTGGGCCATGTTTCACTCGACTTACATTTGGAGATTACTGCTGAAGGTCTCTCCAGGTTTACAGACTTCAGCCTGAAAATTTGGAAGCAAAGAATAATAGCAAAGGAGAGAAGAAAAAAGTTAAAAATTAGTCAACAGACTAACTCACTAACTCCCCTCACTGCTCCAAATCATGGAATAAGATTTATTTGTACCACAAAACACCAGGTATCTACTTGTAGTTATATAAACTTAAAAAAAAGAATCCTGCTGTGACAGCTGACTTATTATGTCAATGATTAAAGATGCAAACCATAAAAAAATAAAATAAAACGAAGTATAGTTCCTATTGGAGAACCTAATCACTAATTCAATGAAATATCAATACATCTGAAATACTATTGATATATTCTTTTGGGACTCTTTTGGGACCCCATGGTCTGTAGCCCGCCAGGCTCCACTGTCCATGGGACTTCCCAAAAGTCAGACACAACTTAGGGACTAAACAACAACAAAAATCGGTGTATTCTTACACAAATGTGACTAGTGATAATGTGATCTCTCAAACTTTGGTTATCTACCAAAACCGAGGGCATCTCAGTTCCTACCCAGTTCTAAACAGGACTAATTGATTTTTTCCACTGCCCTCAGAGGGTAAACGGCGGCGAGGAGAGAGCCCTTCTGTGCTCCCCCTTCTATGCATTTCTTGAAATAAATGGCGAGGGCCTTGGCTTAGTAAGCTTGTCGCTCGACTGACTGAGGAAGGTCTGTATGGGTCAGAGGAGGGACTGCCTGGAAAAATAACCCATCTGCTTCTTGGAGTTCGCCACGAATCTCGATGGATTGGTCCTGGGGAACAACTCTGGTTTTCTGTTCCGCCGAAGTGTGTCCCTCACCCGTGGCAGGTGCTGGGCGCCGGCGCTGCCCTCTCCTCCCGCGGTGGTTCCCAGACACTGCGGAGCAGGCGCAGAGAGAGGACGCAAGAGTGTCTCCAGGGATACAAAGGGGGCGGGACGGGACGGAAGGGGGCGGGGTTAGGCTAAACTGAGATTCTGGATTGGTGCAGCTTCCACTCTCCTCGGACTCAGGGGCGGAGCCTTGCAGGGGCGGGGCCTAGTGCACGCAGTGCTGGGGAGGTCCACACCCGGCAGCTTTTTCCCGCCAGACGCCTCTCAGAAGTTAGACAGTTCTCAGAGATTAGTTCACCTTATCCAAGAGGCCTCTAATTTGCCGCCCTGAATCATTTCCCTCACTGCACTGCATTCTCAATATTTTGCAACATTGCCCTATCGTCCACACATTGATGGAAAAACGCTTAGCTTGGCGTTCAAGACCCCCAAGACTCCCACTATCCAGCTGGATAAGTCGTTCATTCTCATCTTCCTCAGCCTCTATTGCGCTCAGAACCATTTTTTTCATGTCCCACGCAAACACCTTTCCCAATCCTGTTTTCAGAAAGAGAATCCAATTTTGAGTGGTGATGAGCTAAAAACTCAAGGTCTCTTTCATAGACTCTCCCTGCGTTCTGTCTTTACATATATATTTTTAAACTTCCTCTGAAACTCGGGATTTTATATTTACACCCACTTAATGTCAGCCAGTTAATCGCAGTCCAAGGTTCCACCCCTTCTCTCACATGTAAATATAAGGAAATGAACTTCCTGGCTCATTGTCTCATACAGACAGAGGGCAAGACAGTGAAGCTTGTTGCTTATTACTCCGCAAATATAGATGTGCTGGAAAGCTAAGCGTTTATTCATTGGCTACTGTCACTCACTGTAAGAAAGTGAGTCAGCTGTACTGTTCACACCATTCTGTTAATCATAAATCTATTCTATTTGGACTACAAGCATAACAACCATAGCCACACTTTCATTCCAACATCTAATTTGCTGCAATAAATTACTGAATTACTTCCACCGAGTAAATTTACATTATATTGAATACATTCAGTCGATCACTGTGACTACCTGTGACTGGGCTCCATGGGACCCCTCGAATTCTGTTCTCGTGAACTCATTTCTCAGTTTCCAGAAACAACACAGTTCCACAGGTGACTGACTGTGTGAATTCTGTTTAAGTTCTTCCTGCCTTTTCAGCTTTGAGGTATGTAAATTCCATACACCTTCCTTCCAGCATGCAGCTCTCCCAGTGTGGCTTTCTAGGAGATTCCTCCAGCCTCTTTGGATTTATTCCTCCTGTTTGCTGTTTTTCACTGGCAGTCCTTTGGTTATTCTCTTTCTCCACTCCTTAGCCAGAGAGTTCATAGAGCTAAGGAGCTCAGAGAATGTTATTTGTAAATGACAGAAGATTACACTTTGAGGGTAAACTCAAACTGGTTTAAGCAAAAAATGGAAACACTGTTTTCTGCAACACACAGATGCCAGCTTCAGGTGTAACTGTATCTAGAGACTGACCCTTCTGAAAACTTTGAGGACTCTACAACAGCCTCACAGAATTAAACTCTCTCTCTCTCTCAACTCCTTCCCCTTAGGCCTACTTTCATTATTAAAAGTATTACTCTGCATGAGTTGGTTTAGTCACTAAGTTGTGTCCAACCCTTGCGAACCCATGGGGACTGCAGCCTGCCAGGCTCCTCTCTCCATGGGATTTCCCAGGCAAGAATCCTGGAATGGGTTGCCATTTCCTTCTCCAGGGAATCTTCCTGACCCAGAGATCAAACCCAAGTCTCCTGCGCTGCAGGTGGTCTCCCACATTGCAGGCAGATTCTTTACCAACTGAGCTACCAGGGAATCCCATTACTTCGTGTGGTGCTTCGTTTATATGAGTAAATTTCCACGGAAAGATTAGGATCTCTTTAAGAGCAAAGAGCTCTTGTTTTTGTCTTACTTTTCTCTGAATTCCCTGGAATGGTACTGGAGTTCATAGATAGTATGTGTTCAAATTTTTTTTTTTTTAGTTAATTGAATGAGTAACAGAATAAACAGAGGTGCCTAGAACTGATTCTTCCGTATGTAATTCCTCTCGTTACTTTCTCTGCCTTCCCCACCTAGAATTGGGAATAATACCATAGTCTTTCCAAGAAGATGAATGCTTGGTTTCTTGCTACACCCCATTGGCAAGAACTTTATCACATTGTCATCTTTAGCTTCAAGAACAGCTGGAAAATATGATCTTTATTTTGAGTAGTCATGTGAATGCTAAAAATCAAGATCTTCAACTATGGAATTTAGAAAATAAGGGGGGTGGATTCAGCATCAGTGCTAAAGACATTGATTCATATTTAATAGAGAAGGACTGTATCTCTGCCTAAGTTTCCTTCCTTGTTTGAATAGTACTGTTCTCCAAGTTTCTTCCTTAGATGAGAGTCTCCAGAGCTGTGGATAAGGTGGGCAAGCTACATCTCCTTGAGTTTCTTTTAGGATGAGAACTTAGACAATCAGTGCTCAGGCTGTGTCCTCTATGCCAGAGTAACAGGGAGTCCACCTGGAGCCTAAACTTCTTGAAATTTCACTGAAAGTCTTTATTAAATGTGCTATTTAAAGGGCTCCTTCCTGCTCTCTGCTTGGGGGTGAGGGGGTTACATAGGGTGTTGAGCAGTTAAACTGTATCATGTTCAGAGTTTTCCCCTTATTTTCAGCCCCACTTCTCCTACTCTTCTTCCCCTGTAGATGCTGAGCAGTGATGCCAGGGTTTTGTTAGACGATTATCCTCAGCCACTTGAGGGCTGTGGTTTTCTTTACTGTCTTGCCTTTCACTCTGCTCCCTTCCGCTGTGTATCTTCTGACAGTTTTAAAAATCCCTCATCCACTGACAGTTCCTACCCTATTTTTGTATCACTATTATTAATATTATTGTTTTAGTTACTTAAACATTTTTATTAAAAGAGATAAATATATGTGCTGTTTGTCATCCTCTGAACCTTTCCTAGGAATGGAATACTAAATTAAGACAAAGGGAAAATTAAAGGGTATAAAATAGAGGAAAAGAAAATATAGAACAAGTATAAAAACTGGTGAAAAGTGACAGGGAGGCCTTGATGAACTCATAATAGCCAAGTTACAAACTCCCTGTCTTAAATTTGTAGTAAAAAAATGAACTAAAATAATTTTCTAAAAATCTGAATCAAATTAATTTATTTGTATGTGGGTTGGTTATTAGGAATCCTCTGACATACACTGTCATTCGTGTGCATCCTCTACAAGAGCTTTTGTGTACAACCAAAAATTTGCATGTGGCTTGGCTGTTTTTGCATCCTTTTCTTATTTCTGAAAATGTGTCTTAAGAAAATGACAACTTTCCATTAGACACTGTCCAGGGGGGCAGATTTAGGTATTCTATTCTCCTCTATCCAAGAAAGCAGAATATGACATAAGCAAGGCCAGTTTTGGGCTTTTTCGATCATTGTTGTAGTTTCTACTTTCTTAGTCTCAGAATCTGCATTGATTCTTGCCAGTTCCAAGCCCTTATTTTTCAGATCCCTGTCCATTCCTTTTTGATCAAGTCACAGTAAATTTTCATTAAAATAAGTCCCTTACATACAAATGAGTTTATTTCCAAGAGTACTTTCGTAAGTCCAATTTGTTCCTAGGTCCAACAAAGTTAGCCTAGGTACCCAACTAACAAGATCAGCTATATAGAATTGTACTACAGTAGGTTTATAATACTTTTCACACAAATAAGACACAAAAAACAAACATAAACACACAAGAAAGCAAACATTATTAATCCTACAGTGTGTGTGTGTTAATTGCTCAGTTGAGTCCGATTCTTTGCCACCCCATGGGCTCCTCTTTCCATAGGATTTTCCAGGCAAGAATACTGGAGTGGGTTGCCATTTCCTTCTCCAGGGGATCTTCCCAACCCAGGGATCAAACCTGGGTCTTCTGCATTGCAGGGAGATTCTTCACTGTCTGAGCCACCAAGGAATCTTGCAGTACAGTTCAATAGCTGGCATTTATTACCAGTACCAGCAACATCACTGTTGCTTTTACACTTGCTTCTGGACTTCCTGGGCTTGAAATAAAGATAGTGTACTTCTATATTCTATACAGTACTGTACAGTTAAGTACACAAAAGCACAAGCACACATGTGACAATGTATGCAGACACGTGAACTAACTTATGTGACTAGACATGCGAACATACATTCACATCTTTCAAAGTTCAAAACTTGAAGGTCGTATGTAGGGGACTAACTGCACAGTAAATTCTATTCATTGGGATTGAATTCTAACTGATAGAAATATTGGTACTAGTGGCCGGATAGTGGGAAATAGTCTTCAGGAAAATGTAAGATTCTTGGGATTGGCCACCTACATTAACGTGAAAAGTAATGAGGCTTTAGTTCATAGTTTTGTAAGGAAGCAGCAAGCTGTGACAACTTCTGTGAAACAGTAATTATCAACTGAGATTACTTGTAATCAATGTTCACTGAGGGTGAAACTCCAACAGATCATGGAGCTACCATCAAAGGGCCTCATGAGAAAATGAGGAATTCAAGCATTTGAGGATGAGTGCCTGCTTTTGAAGACACACTTCCCAGGTGGTGCTAGTGGTTAAAAATACAAGCAAACCAACCCTGCTTGCCAACACAGGAGATGTAAGAGACGCCAGTTCAGTCCCTGTGTTGGAAAGATCCTCTGGAGGAGGGCATGGCAATCCGCTCCAGTATTCTTGCCTGGAGAATCCCATGGACAGAGGAGCCTGGCAGGAAATAGTCCATTGGTTCGCAGAGTCAAACACTACTGAAGCGACTTAGCACACACACAGGCACTCCTCTAACAGCTGTTGAAACCCTACATGGATACGTGGAAGGCCTAGCCAGGAATATATATATATACACATATATATATACATATATATATACAAACAAGAGAATGACAAAATCAAAATAGTAAGTTCTGTTCTCAAAACATGGACTAAAACCCTTTATATAACCATTCTGGAAAAAAGTCAAGTGAGTTAATTCCACTAAGAGCTGATTTTGCAGCCAGGGATGAGCCCCCATATGAATGTTAGGGCATTCATGAGAAAAGAGTGATATTTTAACAATGGAATTGGGATCACAGTGGCATATTCAGAACACTCTGAGCAACCTAAAGTTGGAATTCCCTCTTACACACCTTTGCCCAAGGTCGTTTCCTTGAAGAGAAAGTAGCGTGTGGACTAAGTTCTTTCTTATTCAACATCTCATAATATTCACAGATCTATAATTAGAAGTATACCCCATCATATCCTGGGAGACAAAAATGAAAAACTCAGTCTCTGAGAAGGCTCATGTGTGTACACACACACACACAAACACACACACACACACACACACACACAGAGGCAGAAATTGTTAGTTTACATTGAAAAAGCCTCACACATACAAGGAGTTTGCTAGTTTATGTTAGCCAAACCCTAGGTACATCATTTCTCCTTCAGAATGGAGTCTGGGGACTCTTGAATGAAAAAGGTGAAACAATAATATTATAAAGAATAAAATTGTCAAGGAGGATTTTTTTGTTTTTGTTTTTGTTTTTGTTTTTTTTTTTCAAAAGATCTAGAGTCCACATGCTATTTTGGGTGACTAGGTATATTTTTATTTAACAGTTTCTTGGTTTAGTTAATGACTATCTGGCCAACTGGAAAGTAAGTTGTGTTGCAAACTTACTTTTAGTTTACTTTAAAGGAAGTAACTTAAAGTCTTTCAGAGAAAGGAATTCTAGGATACAATATTGTATGTCTCACCTCTGAACTATGTTCCCAAAGAAAGTCCTGAACATTTTTCCTTCACAAACCATTTATGGAGGAAAATGCCATAGACTCTGTAAGTTCTCTACTAAATTATTTCCCATCATTAAGAGTGCTGGTGGGAAATGTTATCATTGAAATGAGCACCATGGCTTCAGTGATGATGCACTGTTTCCAGGGCGAGGGAAATCAGGTTATTACAGCTCAATGGGAGATGGGGTATATTCACCATGATACACAGCCACGCTGCTGTTTTCATTAGAATGACCTCACCTACAGAGATCTGTGGCTGTGATTCATTGCTCATGTCATTGCTTGGAATCAAATTAATGAGTAACCATTTTATTTAGAAATGTATTTGTATGAGAAGGAAAAAAATATCCTAAAGCTGATAAACACAGTCCTGACTTGAGCTACTAAAATAGAGACTGGAAAGTACTGGTCTCTCTTTATACACCAGGATTAGACCCACAGCCTCTTGAATGAAAGCTCTATATGCAACAGTTAGAACTGGACATGGGACAACAGACTGGTTCCAAATAGGAAAAGGAGTACGTCAAGGCTGTATATTGTCACCCTGCTTATTTAACTTATATATAGAGTACATCATGAGAAACGCTGGGCTGGAAGAAACACAGGCTGGAATCAAGATTGCTGGGAGAAATATCAATAACCTCAGATATGCAGATGACACCACCCTTATGGCAGAAAGTGAAGAGGAACTAAAAAGCCTCTTGATGAAAGTGAAAGAGGAGAGTGAAAAAGTTGGCTTAAAGCTCAACATTCAGAAAACGAAGATCATGGCATCTGGTTCCATCACTTCATGGGAAATAGATGGAGAAACAGTGGAAACAGTGTCAGACTTTATTTTGGGGGGCTCCAAAATCACTGCAGATGGTGACTGCAGCCATGAAATTAAAAGACACTTACTCCTTGGAAGAAAAGTTATGACTAACCTAGATAGCATAGGGAAAAGCAGAGGCATTACTTTGCCAACTAAGGTCCATCTAGTCAAGGCTATGGTTTTCCCAGTGGTCATGTATGGATGTGAGAGTTGAACTGTGAAGAAGGCTGAGCACCGAAGAATTGATGCTTTTGAACTGTGGTGTTGGAGAAGACTCCTGAGATTCCCTTGGACTGCAAGGAGATCCAACCAGTCCATTCTGAAGGAGATCAACCCTGGGATTTCTTTGGAAGGAATGATGCTAAAGCTGAAACTCCAGCACTTTGGCCACCTCATGCGAAGAGCTGACTCATTGGAAAAGACTCTGATGCTGGGAGGGATTGGGGGCAGGAGGAGAAAGGGATGACAGAGGATGAGATGGCTGGATGGCATCACTGACTCGATGGATGTGAATCTGAGTGAACTCTGGGAGTTGGTGATGGACAGGGAGGCCTGGCGTGCTGCGATTCATGGGGTCGCAAAGAGTTGGACACGACTGAGCGACTGAACTGAACTGATGTACCTTGGAGTCCAGAAATAATACCACAATGCACACTGTGAATTTCTTTTCTTCCCCTCTGAGATAATTACTTATTTAATTAGGTAGCTACAATGGCAAAAAGAATATATCTAAAACTTTTGAGCTAGACACTGGACACTAATTCTGAGCTAATGCTATTTTTTAAGGATGAAGAACAAATTATAAACAGTTAAGGTAAGTTAATTGTTTTTCTTTTAAAGTTCTAAAATAGGCATAGTAGACAAAGCCACAGTCATCAAAACAGTATGGTACTGGCACAAAGACAGACATATAGATCAATGGAACAAAATAGAAAGCCCAGAGATAAATCCACACACATATGGACACCTTATCTTTGACAAAGGAGGCAAGAATATACAATGGAGTAAAGACAATCTCTTTAACAAGTGGTGCTGGGAAAACTGGTCAACCACTTGTAAAAGAATGAAACTAGATCGCTTTCTAACACCACACACAAAAATAAACTCAAAATGGATTAAAGATCTAAATGTAAGACTAGAAACTATAAAACTCCTAGAGGAGAACATAGGCAAAACACTCTCAGACATAAATCACAGCAGGATCCTCTATGATCCACCTCCCAGAATTCTGGAAATAAAAGCAAAAATAAACAAATGGGATCTAATTAAAATTAAAAGCTTCTGCACAACAAAGGAAAATATAAGCAAGGTGAAAAGACAGCCTTCTGAATGGGAGAAAATCATAGCAAATGAAGCAACTGACAAACAACTAATCTCAAAAATATACAAGCAACTTATGCAGCTCAATTCCAGAAAAATAAATGACCCAATCAAAAAATGGGCCAAAGAACTAAATAGACATTTCTCCAAAGAAGACATACGGATGGCTAACAAACACATGAAAAGATGCTCAACATCACTCATTATTAGAGAAATGCAAACCAAAACCACAATGAGGTACCACTTCACACCAGTCAGAATGGCTGCGATCCAAAAATCTGCAAGCAATAAATGCTGGAGAGGGTGTGGAGAAAAGGGAACCCTCCTACACTGTTGGTGGGAATGCAAACTAGTACAGCCACTATGGAGAACAGTGTAGAGATTCCTTAAAAAATTGCAAATAGAACTACCTTATGACCCAGCAATCCCAGTGCTGGGCATACACACCGAGGAAACCAGAATTGAAAGAGACACATGTACCCCAATGTTCATCGCAGCACTGTTTATAATAGCCAGGACATGGAAACAACCTAGATGTCCATCAGCAGATGAATGGATAAGAAAACTGTGCTACATATACACAATGGAGTATTACTCAGCCGTTAAAAAGAATTCATTTGAATCAGTTCTGATGAGATGGATGAAACTGGAGCCGATTATACAGAGTGAAGTAAGCCAGAAAGAAAAACACCAATACAGTATACTAACACATATATATGGAATTTAGAAAGATGGCAATGACGACCCTGTATGCAAGACAGCAAAAAAGACACAGATGTTTATAACGGACTTTTGGACATGTATACTATCATGTATACTATCATGTAAGAATTGAATCGCCAGTCTATGTCTGACGCAGGATACAGCATGCTTGGGGCTGGTGCATGGGGATGACCCAGAGAGATGTTATGGGGAGGGAGGTGGGAGGGGGGTTCATGTTTGGGAACGCATGTAAGAATTAAAGATTCTAAAATTAAAAAAATAAAAAACTAAAAAAAAAATAGGCATAGTAGACACCAAGCCAATGTTATGATTATTCCCTTTACATTTGTAAATGTATACAGTACAATGGCAGGATTTTTTTTAGTGACCACCTGACCTATTAAATAAAACTGACTATGATAAGAGACAGACATCCTGGAATGTGAAGTCAAGTGGGCCTTAGGGAGCATCACTACAAACAAAGCTAGTGAAGGTGATGGAATTCCAGTTGAGCTATTTCAAATCCTAAAAGATGATACTGTGAAAGTGATGCACTCAATATGCCAGCAAATTTGGGAAACTCAGCAGTGGTCCCATGACTGGAAAAGGTCAGTTTTCATCCCAATCCCAAAGAAAGGCAATGCCAAAGAATGCTCAAACTACCGCACAATTGCACTTATCTCACATGCTAGTAAAGTAATGCTCAAAATTCTCCAAGCAAAGCTTCAACAGTACATGAACCATGAACTTGCAGATGTTCAAGCTGGATTTAGAAAAGACGGAGGAACCAGAGATCAAATTGCCAACGTTCATTAGAGCATAGAAAAATCAAAAGAGTTCCAAAAAAGCATCTATTTCTGCCTTATTGACTATGCCAAAGCCTTTGACTGTGTGGATCACAACAAACTGTGAAAAATTCTTAAAGAGATGGAAATACCAGACCACCTGAACTGCCTCCCGAGAAATTTCTATGCAGGTCAAGAAACAACACTTAGAACTGGACATGGAACAACAGACTGGTTCCAAATAGGGAAAGGAGTACGTCAGGGCTGTATATTGTCACCCTGCTTATTTAACTTACATGCAGAGTACATTATGTGAAATGCCAGGCTGGATGAATCATGAGCTGGAATCAAGATTGCCAGGAGAAATATTGATAACCTCAGATATGCAGATGACACCACCTTTATGGCAGAATGCAAAGAAGAACTAAAGAGCCTCTTGCTGAAAGTGAAAGAAGAGAGTGAAAAAGCTGGCTTAAAACTCAACATTCAGAAAACGAAGATCATGGCATCTGGTCCCATCACTTCATGGCAAATAGATGGGACAACAATAGAAACAATGACAGACTTTATTTTGGGGGGCTCCAAAATCACTGCAGATGGTGACTGCAGCCATGAAATTAAAAGAAACTTGCTCCTTGGAAAAAAAGCAATGACAAACTTAGACAACGTATTAAAAAGCAGAGACACTACTTTGCCAACAAAGGTCCATTTAGTCAAAGCTATGGTTTTTCCAGTAGTCATGTATGGATGTGAGAGTTGGACTATAAAGAAAGGTGAGCACCAAAGTATCGATGGTTTTGAACTGTGGTATTGGAGAAGACTCTTGAGAGTCCCTTGGACTTCAAAGAGATCCAACCAGTCCATCCTAAAGGAAATCAGTCCTGAATATTTATTGGAAGGACTGATGCTGAAGCTGAAACTCTAATACTTTGGTCACTTGATGCAAAGAACTGACTCATTGGAAAAGACTTTGATGCTGGGAAAGATTGAAGGCAGGAGGAGAAGGGGACGACACAGGACGAAATAGTTGGATGGCATCACCAACTCAATGGACATGAGTTTGAGCAAACTCTGGGAGTTCGTGAAGGACAGGGAAGCCTGTCGTGTTGCAGTCCATGGGGTCAAAAAGAGTTGGACACAACTGAGTGACTGAACTGGATGGTAAGAGAAAATCAAGAGGAAGCTCTTGGAACTCTCCCTTCATGCAGCAATTACACTGGGACAGATAACTGAAAAGATTTAATAGACTCCTGCACAGCTTACTCAGAAAGAGTTCCTATAGGCAGATGACAAAGAGAAGCAGAGACAACATATATAAGGCAGCTTCAGATTGGTCCTGAACACCCAGGGACAACTTCTCTCATCCTCTCCCAGTTGTAAAGGATGCACTTTGCCTCCAGAATGAAAAGTGTACCAAGGGATCTTTTATTTATTATTTTTTAGAATTAAAACAATAAATAACTTCTTTTTTCTAATTTTTTACCTTTATTAAGGAATAACTGAAAAAATAAAAATTTTAAGTAATAATAATAAGAATATTTAAAGTATATAATGTGATGATTTGATGTAACCTGTACATTGTGAAATGGTTATCAAGATCATGAACACTTTCATCACCTTACATAGTTAACTCTTTGTGCGTGTGGTAAGATCACTATTCTCAGCACATCTCAAGCATACTTTACGGTAATAGTGGTAACTCTGATCACCATGCTGTACATGAGTTCCTCAGAATTTAGTCATCTTATAACTGAAAGCTTGTATCCTTTGACCTGCACCTCCCTTTTTCCTCCTGCCAGCAGCCCCTGGCAACTGCCATTCCATTCTCTGCTTCAATGTAATAGGCCATTTTAAAAAATTCTACATAAGAGTGATACCATACAGTATTTGTCCTTCCCTGTTTGGCTTATTTCAGTTGGCATAATGCCCTACAAATTTATCTATATTATTGCAAATGGCAAGATTTTCTTCTTTTTTATGGCTGAGTAATATTTCATTATAGAATATGAAACATTATATATATTATTATATATGCTATATATCACATTTTCTTTATTTATTCACCCATTGAAGGCCCTTAGATTGTTTACATATCTTGGCAATTATAAAATAATGCTACCTTGAAAGTGGGGGGGCAGATATCCCTCCAAGATACTGATTTCTTGTCTTTTCTGGATTTATACCCCAAATTAGGATTGCTACATCATATGTGAATTCTATTTTTAAGTTTTTGAGGAAGTTCCTTATTTTTTTCTGTAATGACCAATTCACATTCTCATCAACAGTGTGCAGGGGTTCCCTTTTCACCAAGGGGTCTTTTATATTCTACCAGTCTTATAGACAAAATAGGCCATGTAACCAGGTAAACCAGGTGCAGATTAACAGTCTATATATTTTTCATAAATAATGTAGACAAGCTAGTCCATAGTGCCTTCAAGGGAGTTTCAGATTTTACACAGCACCTTATATATCACCAGCCAATACATTTCACTCCTATCTTGGTCGACACTGGAAAGTACCATGGGTGCAGGTGTCCCTAGAGATAAATCAAAAGCTACCATGGATCAGTTTCAAACTAACCCTACACTTTCCTACCAAAATAGTGAGTTAAAAGTAGTGTTGCACCATGATGGAATTTCAGACTTGAAAAATATAAGAATGATAATTCCTTGTGTGCATGCTCCGTCGCTTCAGTTGTGTCCAGCTCTTTGCGACGCTATGAACTGCAGCCTGCCAGGCTCCTCTATCCATGGGATACACCAGACAAGAATACTGGAGCGGGTTGCCATGTCCTCCTCCAGGGGATCTTCCCAACCCAGGGATCAAACCCGAGCCTCCTGCATCTCTTGCATTGCAGGTAGATTCTTTACCACTGAGCCACCAGGGAAGCCCCAATTCCTTTTCCATTTAATTCTCAGGATTATCTGACCAAAATAGATTCGTATTCTGAAGAATAAAAGGTTAATCAGATGGTAGCTCTCATAATGCTGCTGTTTCTAATAGAGCCTTCTTGCCTGGACAAACACAACATAAACTCCTCTACTCCCTATATTTTGATTAATTGGAAAAAAAAAAAACCCAAACAAACAGAAACAATTTGCCGTGACCTAGCAGGGACAGCAGTATGCTTTTATTTTCAATTCAGTAATCTGTCAGCTCTGGCTCCTTGCTGCAACTTAGTACACAGGTGCCTTAATTAGCTCACCATCTTACAGAATACCAGCCTAGATCACTGCACTGGGAGGTTCTCTAATAGAGTCGGAGAACAAAAATTAGCATGCACCCTCCATGCCTTGGTGCTATACATGCATGCCAAAAGGAAGCATAAATATCTTGTGAAAATACAGGAGTCTTTCACCTCCGTGAAGTTTGGTGGGGGGTGGTTTAGGTGGATGGATACTCTAATCCAAGTAACGTATGGTTCATTGAAATTTGCACATCAAACTCAAATGCTTATTTACATATCTTTGGATTTTGGAGCCTGATATGTTATGAATTATGCCTCTCATCATGTTGGAAGCTGTAACCTGCCCTGACATAATAACTATAATTTTTATTTTCTAGCCCCAGGTTCTGCCCTGATACTGGCCCTTCCCTTGTCTCTTTCACAGTTTCACAATGACTTTTAGACTTCTGATATCGCTCCAATAATTTAATTTTTCTAAAGTTAGCCAGAGTTGATTTTATTACTTACAAGTAAAGTTAATTTACACAGTAGTTAAGAAAGTATTACAAATGAGATAAAATGTTATTGTGAAATAGTATGTATTAATTACAGACAATATTGATTATTCACACTAAACACATGAGAACATTGTGTTTTCTAAAGTAATAGCTGAGACTTTTAAAATTATATTAAGAAATTGCATTAAGGAGCATATGTTATTACATTTATTTTTCTATTATTATGTAGAGATTTGATAAAATTTGTTTAAAAATTTGAGGCCAAAATATCCTACTTATATAGTCAAATGATGTGGGTTTGATCTGGCTGAAAATATTAGAAAGTTTTTGATGTTTAAATATTTTCTATTTGTGCAATAAATCAGGTGGAGAACCCTAGTCAATATGTATTGATCATACATAAACAGGGCACTGCACTAAATATTCTAAGGTAAAAACAAAAAGCCGTTTGCTTATCAACACTTGCAAGTAATCATTTTTACACTGAATTTAGAATTGAATGCCTTTTGATAAAAGATTTTACCAATATATATGCATGTGTGTGCATAGTTCGGAGAAGGCAATGACACCCCACTCCAGTACTCTTGCCTGGAAAATCCCATGGATGGAGGAGCCTGGTAGGCTGCAGTCCATGAGGTCGCTGAGGGTCAGACACGACTGAGCGACTTCACTTTCACTTTTCACTTTCATGCATTGGAGAAGGAAATGGCAGCCCACTCCAGTGTTCTTGCCTGGAGAATCCCAGGGACGGGGGAGCCTGGTAGGCTGCTGTCTATGGGGTCACACAGAGTCGGACACGACTGAAGCGACTTAGCAGCAGCAGCAGTGTGCATAGTTGCTAAGTGATTGTCAACTTTTTGCAACCCTTTGGACTGTAGCCTGCCATGCTCCTCGTCCAGGGGATTTTTCTGGCAAGAATATTGGAGTGGGTTGCTATTTCATCCTCCAGAGGATCTTCCTGACCCAGGGACTAAACTCACTCTCCTGTGTCTTCTGCATTTCATGCAGATACTTTACCAGCTAAGCCACAAGGTATAATAGTCCCTCAGTCATGTCTGACTCTGCAACCACATAAACTGTAGCCTGCCAGCTTTCTCTCTCATGGGATTCTCCAGGCAAGAATATTGGAGAGAATTGCCATTCCCTTCTCCAGGGGATCTTCCTGACCCAGGAATTGAACACAGGGCCTCCTGCATTGCAGGCAGTTTCTTTACTGTCTGAGCCACATTCACCCTTGAATTGTTTTGCAGTGAAAAGAACCTAGACAAATACATTTTAAGATTTAATTGAATAGAATCAGCAAAAAGTTTTTGAATTATGCATTCTCAAGTGGTCCCTTTGTTAGTCAAGATTTTGTAAAATGAAAAGGGATTGGAGAAGGAGAAGGATCAGGCTTAACAAGCAGGCATACCAAGGTTAGGAAAAAGCACATATGAAAGCCAAGGGTCTGGAAAAAGATTTCCTTAACACCATCAACGTTTAAGAAGCCTGACGGTCAGGACTTAACTTGAAAACCTAAACTACCTTTTTTAACATCTAATGTATATTTTCTTGGTTTAAATATAGTTTTAGCTGCTTTTTTTTTCCTTAATGTGTACAAACCACATTGTTTTAAAATATGAAGTATACAAAAAACAACTTCCTTAAATCATGTCTTATAAATATCAGTAT
The DNA here is from genome assembly GCF_042477335.2 of Ovis canadensis. Lineage (NCBI taxonomy): Eukaryota > Metazoa > Chordata > Mammalia > Artiodactyla > Bovidae > Ovis > Ovis canadensis. Next base: position 21,667,390 of record NC_091261.1, on the reverse strand, counting down.
TAAAACTCATTTCTTTCAGCGTTTTTATACTTTTGGTTCTGATTGGTACAATTCTATTTTCTCAGACTCCTAAATCTGCTAACTAAACCAGTATCATTTGAACTTGAACATACATATATGCTTCATTGTTAATTTTACTCATTATTTTGTGCCTCACACACTGAGTCAAGGTACAGCAGCAATGTTTTCTACAAGTGAAGACAAATTTCTACAAAATAATCTGCTTCAATAGTTGTCAAATCTCTTGAAAACTTAGTTTTGTGTGTCTATAAGAAACATGGATGCGTGCTAAGTCGTTCAGTTGTGTTGAACTCTTTGCAGCCCTGTGGACTGCAGCCTGCCAGGCTCTGCTGTCCATTAGATTTTCCAGGCAAGAATACTGGAGTGGGCTGCCATGCCCTCCTCCAGAGATCTTCCTGACCCAGGGACTGAACCCACCTCTTATGTCTCCTGCATTGGCAGGCAGATTCTTTACCGCTAGTGCCACCTGGGAAGTCCAATAAGAAACATATTCACATCTATACTTTCATCCAGCTACTTACATTTACACAAATATCATTCTAAGATATTAAGAGGCATATCAGTATTTTTCTAATGCAATTCAGAAATGAAATTTCCCATTCTCCAAAGACAGAGATCTAACTGTTTATATGCAAGGGGAATTGTAAGTTCATGAACAAAAATATAGACTATAATGACATTTTACAAAGACTGTTATAAACAAGATGACAAATACCACATTTGGTAAAATTCTACTAATACTTCCAGTTCAGTCTCAGAGGGAAGCAACATATTAAATAAAAGTATAAATAAAAGCTGAATTAGATATAGCAGAAAAAGATATATATATATAAAGTAACAGTCCTAAACACTAAATTTGAAAGTCTAAATTTACAAATCCATCTATCCATCCATCCATCATTTCAACAAACTGGGTGGTCTGCTAGGGTAGGAATATAAAGGTAAGTCATGTCCTCAGTGAACTCACAGAGGTACAACAGAGACAACTGTTCCTTTGCTTTCAAGCTCCATGTCCCATCTTCACCAGAAAAAGAGAGAACTGGATGAGGTCCTTGTCTCCTGCCATTACATTTGGCTCCCTTTTCTGTTCTCAATCCTCTTTGCTCCTAACTTGCTTCTTATATAAGATGATACGCTTAACATTGAGATAGGACTTTCTTCTCTGGTATTGACCTCAGGCCTCCCAAGTATTTCCACCCCAACCCCATTGATTACTGGCCTCCAACCAGCTGATGTAATCAGTGAACCCAATGGAACCTGGTGCAGCACAGGCCACTGTGGCTGGTGCTCCACGCTGCACTGTCCAATCCTGTGGACGTCCACAGTGCATGCGGCAAGTGCTGCAAAGATGACATCACATTTGGTGCCCCCAGGAGGGACCACACATCTGGACAGGACTGGCAGGCACAGAAGTGTTCACAGAGAGGATGGTGCTTGAGATGTGACTTTGAGCCTCAAGAAAGAGAGTAGAGGTGTGTCAGGTATACCAAAGGGACTCGAAGAGCAGATGACTGTGGCTCTTAGGATATATGATCAGTTTTAGAATACAGAGGCAGAAAGCTGTGGAAGAAGAGCTTATCCTGTGAAAAACTACAGCGATAAAATATTCTGAGTTCCAACAAAAGCAAGGAAAACCTGGACACACAACAACATATTTATTGATCTAGGATATTCAGGATTATAGTTGAAATAGATGTCAGTTTTATAGAGTTTGTTGTAGCTATGACATGGGAAAAGTATCACCTTCAAGAAGACTGAAATAATATTTGAAAATAAAATTTATCAGCCCTTTATGGGTGAAATTGGTTATTTACAGAATAGTCTACATATAACTTTGGTCTAGCTGACTCCAAAGCGTTTCCCCTAAGTCATGATTTTAATTAACTCTTTTCCATGCTTATCAAGAATCTCATAAGTAGAATTTCCTTCTCTATGTAGAGATTCCTAAATGGATGAAAAGTGTGTTCTGGCTAAATAACTCACATGAATATTTATGTTCTCCCGGAAATTATATTCTCACTGTAAATTAAGACAGTGGCATTTGGTTTGTGTGTCAACACGTGTGACTTTAGTTATGTGGGATTAAAGCCTTTACTAAGATTGATCACCACTGGGTATGCTTCAAAGTCACATTTCTGGATCTTCAAAACTGAGGAGTAGGTCTTTGACAAGGGGTGTGTGTGTTAATCAGTCAGTTGTGCCTAACCCTTTGCTATCCCACAGACTGTAGCCCACTAGGCTCCTCTGTCCATGGAATTCTCCAGGCAAGAATACTGGAGTGGGTTGCCATTCCCTTCTCCAGGGGAATCTTCCTGACCCAGGAATCGAACCCACATATCCTGTTTCTCCTGCATTGCAGACAGATTCTTTACAGTCTGAGCCATCAAGGAAGCCCTTAACTAGGGTAATCTATCCAAAAAGAGCCATCTGTACCGGCCAATTTAGTGGCCGCTGAGATTTCTGTTCATACCTCTATATAACTCTCTTTACTACTATAATAATAATGAGTCCATGTGATTTATTAAAAAAATTTGAGTACTGTAAAGGATGATAAGAGAAAATAGAAAATCAATTAAACTTAATTAATAACATAACCAGGAAGATAGAATTTTGGATAATACAAATTAAAATGCTAAAAAAAAATAACTTCCCCAGTGGTTCTGTGAACAACTTTAACAGTACCATCTTAATATTTTTCTTAGATAGTAAGATGATTAAGGATACACTGCAGTGATCATGAGATTGTATCTCGTAGGCTGCTCACTACAGGGTGTATAATTAATCACATGTCCCAGTTACTGTGTTTTGAAATTTGCTTCCTCATCTTTCATGAGTCACTCACAGCCTCATATGTACTAAGGCAAACCCCTTCCTGAGAGACACTGAACTCCCTTGAAAGCCAACTTTGGCTAAAGGAGTCCCCTCTGGTTTCCTAGCAGTCTAAAACTATGGCTGCCTGACCTCTCCTTCTCTCCTTGGGGTCAAAATTGCGTCACAGGCTGATAGTTCTCCTAGCCTCCTTCAGTTCCTTCCCTATTTTTGCTCGAGCAGGAACATCTTCAAATAAGATCCTTGCATATTACCCCATTTTTGCACCAGCTTTTGAAGGATCCTGACCAATATGTTTAAAAACTTTACTAAACTCTCTTCAACATTTTATGTCTTGATATTTGAAGTTAGAATGGGAATTGGGCTAATGCTCCCCATGGGGGTTAAATGGCATTTACTCTTGTCCACTTTACCCAGATGGAGAAAGTGTCTGAGAAAGAAGTCCACACTGATATATGGGCATTTTCTAGTTGCTTTTCTGAATGATCAGAGACATGGAAGAAGCAAGGGGTCTGGGGAGAATTACCTGGACTGACTACTTAGAATGGACCCAGAATAGACAGAAGAGGCTCTTAATAACAAGGCAGATATACTTTACTGCTCAGTAGAGGTAAACTTATTCCAGTGTTTACTAACTAACTTATGAACAATGTAATCATATTCATAGGAATGGAGGTTGCCCATGGATAAGCACAGTAGCTAGGATTTGCTCTCTCCATGGGTGACTGGATCTTTCCTACTGCTAAGTGGCAACCCCCTGTTCAGGATCCCTTACCATGGAAGGGCCAATCTACTACCTGGTAGCAATTTGGTCATATCATATCCCCTTCATCAAAGAGGAGGCAGTATTTTGTCTTAATTAGAATAGATGCATATCCTGTATAGGTTTCCCTTCCTTATTGGTTATGTTTCTAAAAGCAGCATCACCTATGCGTCATAAATGCCTTATTTATGGCCACAGTACCAATGGCTTCTGGGGAATAAGGCAGGGGACTTGATACTCACGGATAAGCTGCTTTTACACATAACCTGTTATCCACAAAGACTTGAGCTTATAAAAGGAAACAAACGAAGGCTTGAACAGCTGGCATATACTAATTTCTAAGTTTGGGGTGCTGCGCTATAGGATACACTACGTACACCAAACCAAGAATTAACAGATGGTGTTTTCCCCCAGAGCCAGTATACCTGAATCCAACAACAACCAAGAGCTAGAAGAGGGAATGGTTCTGCTTGATTTTACACCTAGTGTCCCATTTGTAAAAATTTAGAATTCCAAGATGTGTTGAGTTAGAGTTCTTAGTACCACAGAGAGAAGTGATTCACCAAGAGACACATTTTGTTTCCATTCCAAACCACCTGTCTTCTTGAAAAATGTTCGGATTGAAAGATGAGATGGAGAAGGCAGTGCTGTTGAAGATCAAATAAACTACCACTGTAAGCTTCCTCTGTAGATAAGTCATTATATACGTAAATTTCAGAAGAGCGCATCAGTGTCATATTTCATTGCTGCAATGACACATTGAAAGAAGGGTAAAATATTTTCCATAAATTTGACACCCAATTTACATATTTCAGCGTTTTCATTTTTCTCTTCATCACCTTCTGTTCCAGAGATAGAAAGCTGAAAGTTGTGATAGAAAATTTCGGATGTTTTCCAATAGCTTATTCTTCGAAAACACTGATGAAATTCATAGCAAAAAATGTTTTTCAGTTTTTCTCTGTTAGCGCCACTGAAACGATCAAAGCGGATAATTATTTAATAAAATAAAGAACAACATATATAGTCAGTTCATAGGAAGCTACAGGGACCAAGGAGATTGTATCAAGAGCATGTGAGGACTGTGAGAACAGGGTGTCAAGTGAAACTGGGAGCTGTGAAAAGCAACTCTCCTGGGCAGACGAAGCCTCTGTAAAAGTAGCCTGTTTTATAAGATGGCTTATACACACATTGCCTCTGAGACTGAGGGCTTATGGTTATCAAAACTTAGTAGCATTTTTAGAAAATCGTGCTTGTAATTGATTCCACTGAGATATAACTTTCCTAGCCAGAGTTAAGTCACTCAGTTGTGTCCAACTCTTTAGGACCCCATGGAATGTAGCCCACCAGGCTCCTCTGACCAAGAATACTGGAGTGGCTTGCCATTTCCTTCTCAATGGGTTCTTCCTGACCCAGGGATCGAACACAGGTCTCTTGCATTGTAGGAAAACTCTTTACCAACTGAGCCACCAGGGAAGTTGCCTAGAAGAGATAATGTGACTGATAAAAGTGGAAGGCAGTGGGTGAGGAAGAATTTTCACATTTCCAGGGAAACGGGTTGACTCCACTGGCAAATTCCAATCATCTGGTCAGAGATCGCCCTGGAGTAATGCAGTACTAAAGGGGGCCAAAGTCTGGCAGGCATATCTTGTAAGGACATCTGACACCTTTCTCACTTCTGACTCTCAAGCTGCTTTCTACTGTGAAATGGAAAGTTACCTCTCAAGTAAGTAGACAGGATTTGTTGCCCAGTTAAATACAGATTTGAATATTAATTGGCAAGGTGGTGCATAAACTAGCTTTTTAAATGTTTGATTGACTGTGTGGATCACAATAAACTGTGGAAAATTCTGAAAGAGATGGGAATCCCAGACCACCTGACCTGCCTCTTGAGAAATCTGTATGCAGATCAGGAAGTAACAGTTAGAACTGGACTTGGAACAACAGACTGGTTCCAAATAGGAAAAGGAGTACGGGCAAGGCTGTATATTGTCACCCTGCTTATTTAACTTGTATGCAGAGTACATCATGAGAAACGCTGGACTGGAAGAAACACAAGCTGGAATCAAGATTGCTGGGAGAAATATCAATAACCTCAGATATGCAGATGACACCACCCTTATGGCAGAAAGTGAAGAGGCGCTAAAAAGCCTCTTGATGAAAGTAAAAGAGGAGAGCGAAAAAGTTGGCTTAAAGCTCAACATTCAGAAAACGAAGTTCACGGCATCCAGTCCCATCACTTCATGGGAAATAGATGGGGAAACAGTAGAAACTGTCAGACTTTATTTTTGGGGGGCTCCAAAATCACTGCAGATGGTGACTGCAGCCATGAAATTAAAAGACACTTACTCCTTGGAAGAAAAGTTATGACCAACCTAGATAGTATATTCAAAAGCAGAGACATTATTTTGCCGACTAAGGTCCGTCTAGTCACGGCTATTGTTTTTCCTGTGGTCATGTATGGATGTGAGAGTTGGACTGTGAAGAAGGCTGAGCGCCAAAGAATTGATGCTTCTGAACTGTGGTGTTGGAGAAGACTCTTGAGAGTCCCTTGGACTGCAAGGAGATACAACCAGTCCATTCTGAAGGAGATCAGCCCTGGGATTTCTTTGGAAGGAATGATGCTAAGGCTGAAACTCCAGTACTTTGGCCACCTCATGTGAAGAATTGACTCACCGGAAAAGACTCTGATGTTGGGAGGGATTGGGGGCAGGAGGAGAAGGGGACGACCGAGAATGAGATGGCTGGATGGCATCATGGACTCGATGGACGTGAGTCTGAGTGAACTCTGGGAGTTGGTGATGGGCAGGGAGGCCTGGCGTGCTGCGATTCATGGGGTCGCAAAGAGTCGGGCACGACTGAGCGACTGAACTGAACTAAATGTAAAACAGCTTCTGCTTCCAGATTATTTCTTGGTGAACTGGTAAATACTCTTCCTTTTGGACTCTGTAGGGCTGTAAACTAGACACTGAGCTGATGTTTTTCAAGACCACCAAAGACTGTCTTCCTGTGAAACTCTACAGAGCAGCCTACCCCAATATGTCTGTTGTGCTAGTATTACAGCCATTCAAATTTTCTATTCTTCCAACTTGGAAAGGCATAAGAATCATGTAAATTAAGATGAAATTCTGTGATTAGAGTGTGCAAAATTCACGACACACTACCATATATACATGAAGAGACTAGCCTTCATATAAACAAGTATAATATATTTAGGAATAAAATTATCACTGCAGAGATAAAAGTTTTATAAATCCTACCTTTTGTCTTCATAATCCTTTTAAATAGAGGGGCTTCCCTGTTATCCTAGATCTTTGGACCCAGCAACTCAAAATATGGTTTCTTTACTGAAATGGAGAAACGTGAGAGAGGGAAAGTGGGGTGTCTCAGAACAGAAGGAGGGCAAATCCAGGGTGCTATATCGACATGTTAAATTTGAGATGTCAGTGAGATGTGCAGAGGTGAGTGGTCAAGGAAGCTGCTGAATAAACCGGACTGGAACTCAGATTGAGTGATATATATTTGGAAGTAATTAAAACACTGACAGTAGTTAAGCCAGAAAAGGGATGAAAACCATCAAAGGAGGAAGTGTTAACCTGATATGTAATAAGGAACAAAGTTAAATAAATATATAAACTTGCTTCTGACACTGAATAGAGAATCTTGCTTTGTAAACATCAGTTTTTTAAACTTTTCAAAGCTATTGTTTATTGTGTACAAGTTTCCACTCTACATCAAACATTCTTATACACACACCTCACATTATTTACTTACATACCTTTTCTTGCTTACACAGTAAACAAGTCTACACCAGCCCTTTGGCTCAGGTTCACAAGTTTCCCCTGGAGAAGTGTGTCAGGCCAGTTAAACTCAGGGTGTCTTTTTTCTGATGCCTCCTGCGAGTATTGGAAAGTTCTGGGCTTCAAGGGGTGCAAGTGGAGCCCAGCTGTGTGCATGTGCAGAGAGCTCCATGCACAGAGCTCCCTGCCCTTGTGCTTTTTTTCTGGGTCAGCACAGAGTTTTGCTCAACTACTTAGGGCAAAATGAAGCCCATGGGAAATCATACAACTGAGGCAAGATGTCCCCGAACACCCAGACTCCAGCTCCCAGGCTGAACTAAGGATCAATGCCAAGAGGAGCTGGGGGATGATGGAGCATGGATATCCCTGAAGAACTTAATCCGAATGACATATGTCAGGTGGTTCTGAGAAAGATGGGTGAAGGGCAAGCAGGCCGGGGAGAAAGAGCATGTTAAGCAGGAATAAATGAAAAGTGAAAGAAGCTCTAGGGTTCAAGCTATCCATTCAACAGTTGGAGAGTAGACCAGAGGTAGGTTAGAGGAAGTGGGCAGGTGGGAAAAAATTGATACATTATCAGAAGATATACTATCAGTAGGCTATTATCACTATGTTCAACAACATTCATAGAATAACTATTTCATGTGCACTTAGCATTTGCTTAGAATGTGAAAAATGAGAGTGATGTGTAAAGCGAAACCAAGGTTTGCTGGTCCCCCTGCAGTCGTCTTGGTGGCCAGCTCCTCCCTGGCCAGGCCTTCCAGTCACCCCCTCCCCTCCACCCCTGTTTATACTTGAGCTATTGATTCAAACTTGGTGAGCCATCTCTATTAGTCTACCTTCACTCTTTCCTGGTTTTATGTGACCTCTTTGCTTCTAGGCTTTCAACCATTAGTCACACTTGTTAAATTGCCATTTTAACGTAGTAGTTAGAAATGATTACCTCCAAAATAAAATTACTTAATGGAATACATTTGAACCATACCCACTCTCCCTTTTTAGTTGTAGTGATGCTAACACATGATAACCATGGATTGTGGTTCAAGAGTCAAACAAATTGATAAAAATAAACCAAGGGTCTACATAGATGTGATTTGGATAAAGGAAACAGATAATCCCACACTGAGTTTTTACTGTAGGATTTCTGACTTCTCAAGAGTAACTCTTTATCTTTCTTTCATGAGCACGAAAAAAACCTTGCGCTCAGCAGTGCCCCAGGCAAGTGAGTTTGAAGGTCTTCTTCAAGACTGAATGAAAGATAACAATAAAAATCTAGGTCAAGATACTATTTATTCTACAGAGAATTGTTTAAGCTAATGCTTTAAATTTAAGTAAGAACATATTTTAATATATGATTCATACCGTGCCTATCAGATATTCTCAGTGACTGCACACATTGTAATCACATTAGGACTATTTTACTTTGAGGAATTTTCTAACATCAAGTAGTACAGTCATTAAATTATCATTACAAAGATATCAGACTTCTTCATTGCATCTATTTCTCAAGACACAGGTATGCGGTATAGGTCTGAAACCTTTAGAAACTTCAATATACCTTTTCAGAGATAGAATGAAAAGAAAGGGTTTATGGTTAAAAAAAAAAAAGAGTGAAATACAATGAAAAAAAGGCAAAGGAAAAAAGGACCTAATCTGATGCATGACAAAGACAGTTTACCCTCAGAGAACCAGAAGGAAACTGCTTCTAGTTATCATTTTAATTTTAAATTTTAATCTAAAATTTATTTTTAAATTAACTTTTAAAATTTTATAATAATTATTTAAAAAGTAAGAACTAAAAAGTTTGTGAATTAGCAAAATCTTACAAGGTGGAGGACAATTGGTGGGGAATAAAAATATTAAATAAAAAATGAATAGATTTTTACAGAAGAAATTAAGCTATACTACATTTGACCTACATTTCAACACTCTAGTTCATAGCATACAACGAATGAATTTGGTGTTTAAGTGTATTTAAATGAACTATATTATTTTTGAATTTCTTTTATCAATTCATTCATATAGTTGGCTATGAACTCATAATGGCTCCCTATTATGCATGAAAATACATTATACATGAATTAAGTTAGGATAAAGTCAAAGTGAATCCCAAAAGACTCAGATACAGACCAAAATTGTGTTCTCTGGCTAAAGACTCTACAGGACTATTTGGGAGAAAAAAAATTAAGTGTTAAAAAAGGTAGAAAGAGTATGTTGGAGTTATACCAGAACAAGAGGACTACTTAGAATAGATGTCTGCATTTTGTTAGAGTAGCAGTTAGCATTTATATAACTTGAAGCCTGGAGATGCTAAAGAGGTAGATTTGATAGCCAGGTCCCTGATGAGGGATTTAGTCACAGTAAAGTTCACTTGTCCAGCACTGAGCATGGAAGAGGAGGCCACTTCTAATCAGTGCTCCAGAGGAAGAAATGAGAGGCATGGCCACAGGAACTGGCTAGAGGTCTGTAGGGAGAACATGAAAAGGAATGAAGAATTAAAGAGAGCCACACCAGATTTCTGGTTCTGTTTTATGACCCCAAGTTGCACCAAACATACATATAATGATGCCTTTCTCATAAAATGATGGGAAATAGTCACAAGAAGGTTCAGTTCAGTTTAGTCGCTCAGTCATGTCCAAATCTTTGAGACCCCATGAACCGCAGCAAGCCAGGCCTCCCTGCCCATCACCTCCCTGTCCATCGCAAGGAGGTTAGACAGATACAAAGACTCTAAGTTGCCAATAAATTCCATAGCTACCACTGGCTCCATAGAAGATTTCTAGGCACAAATGAAGTGAAGTCACTCAGTCATGTCCGACTCTTTGTGACCCCATGAATTGCAGCACACCAGGCCTCACTGTCCATCACCAACTCCTGGAGTTCACTAAGACTCACGTCCATCGAGTCAGTGATGCCATCAAGCCATCTCATCCTCTGTCGTCCCCTTCTCCTCCTGCCCCCAATCTCTCCCAGCATCAGAGTCTTTTCCAATGAGTCAATTCTTCACATCAGGTGGCCAAAGTATTGGAGTTTCAGCTTTAGCATCAGTCCTTCCAAAGAACACCCAGGACTGATCGCCTTCAGAATGGACTGGTTGGATCTCCTTGCAGTCCAAGGGACTCTCAAGAGTCTTCTCCAACATCACAGTTCAAAAGCATCAATTCTTTGGTACTCAACTTTCTTTATAGTCCAACTCTCACATCCATACATGACTACTGGAAAAACCAAAGCTTTGACTGGACGGACTTTTGTTGGCAAAGTAATGTCTCTGCTTTGTAATATGCTGTCTAGGTTGGTCATAACTTTTCTTCCAAGGAGCAAGTGTCTTTTAAATTCATGGCTGCAATCACCATCTGCAGTGATTTTGGAGCCCCCCAAAATAAAGTCTGACACTGTTTCCAATGTTTCCCCATCTATTTGCCATGAAGTGATGGGACCAGATGCCGTGATCTTCGTTTTCTGAATGTTGAGTTTTAAGCCAACATTTTTACTCTCCTCTTTCACTTTCATCAAGAGGCTCTTTAGTTCTTCTTCACTTTCTGCCATAATGCTGGTGTCTGCTGCATATCTGAGGTTATTGATATTTCTCCTAGCAATCTTGATTCCAGCTTGTGTTTCTTCCAGCCCAGTGTTTCTCATGATGTACTCTGCATATAAGTTAAATAAGCAGGGTGACAATATACAGCCTTGCCCGTACTCCTTTCCCAATTTGGAACCAGTGTGTTGTTCCATGTCCAGTTCTAACTCTTGATTCCTGACCTGCATACAGGTTTCTCAAGAGGCAGGTCAGGTGGTCTGGTATTTCCATCTCTTTAAGAACTTTCCATAGTTTGTTGTGGTCCATATAGTTAAAGTTTTTGGCATAGTCAATAAAGCAGAAATAGATGTTTTTCTAGAACTCTCTTGCTTTTTTGATGATCCAATGGATGTTGGCAATTTGATCTCTGGTTACCCTGCCTTTTCTAAAACCAGCTTGAACATCTGTAAGTTCACGGTTCACATATTGCTGAAGCCTGGTTTGGAGAATTTTGAGCATTACTTCACTAGCATGTGAGATGAGTGCAATTTTTTGGTAGTTTGAACATTTTTTGGCATTGCCTTTCTTTGGAATTGGAATGAAAACTGACCTTTTCCAGTCCTGTGTCCAAATTTGCTGGCATATTGAGTGCAGCACTTTCACAGTATCATCTTTTAGGATTTGAAATAGCTCAACTGGATTCCATCACCTCCAGTAGCTTTCTTTGTAGGGATGCTTCCTAAAGCATCCTAAGGAGTGAGGTGGTCCATCCCCCTTCTGAGCATGTGCCCGTGTACAAATGGGCCGTGTAATCAGTCAGCTCCTTCTGGAAAAGCTGTCATTCCATCCATGCCAATATAGATAAATGCCAAAGGGCTAATGGCCTGGAGGGCGTTTTCCTGGGGTGGCTAACTTACCCCTGCTGCCTTTCACAGACACACAGCTAACCCTCCTCTCCCCCACAGCGAGCCTCCATTGTCATTACTGAGTCTATTTTTCTTGACCCTCTTTTATCTTAGCCCCAACCTCCCAATTCCAGACAACCCCATCCCTTGGCTTTTAAAACCATTTCCTCCCATCTTTCCAAGCTACTGCCCAGTCCTGTGGCCCAGACTCTACCCAGAGTTTCAGCTATTTTCTACTGACTTGTTTCCCTGGTAGAAAGGACAAAGAGAAATTTTATAATTCTGAGAGCAATGGATAGATGGGCCGAGAAAAACAGAGAGACCCTTCAAAAGGGCTGTCCTGAAGGTGAAATATCCAACAAAATCAGCCCTATCTCCCAGCCAAGTTTACTCTTCTGGTGGCCCATCTCCTGTATCTGTGAGTATCTATCCCCTTCCTAGCTCTATTACGTGCAGAATCCAGGAAAAGTGGGCAGAACATAAGAACAGAAAACATGTATATATATATATATATATATATATATATATATATATATATATATTCCCCCTTAAACAATCCATTTCTGGTTGTTGCTGCATCAGTTGAAGTTTTCTTTGTAATCTGCAAAAGGAACACATTTGAGTTAGTTCTAATGAAGTGAATGAACCTAGAGCCTATTATACAGAGTAAGGTAAGGGAAAACAAAAATTGCATATTAATGCACATATATGGGGAGAAGGCAATGGCATCCTACTCCAGTATTCTTGCCTGGCAAATCCCATGGACAGAGGAGCCTGGTGAGCTGCAGTACATGGGGTCTCTAAAAGTCAGACACGACTGAGCAACTTCCCTTTCACTTTTCACTTTCATGCATTGGAGAAGGAAATGGCAACCCACTCCAGTGTTCTTGCCTGGAGAATCCCAGGGATGGGGGAGCCTGGTGGGCTGCCATCTATGGGGTCACACAGAGTCAGACACAACTGAAGTGACTTAGCAGCAGCAGCACATATATGGAGTCTGCAAAGATGGTACCCATGAACCCATCTGCAGGGCAGCAATGGAGATGCAGACATAGAGAACAGACTTCTGGACACAGTGGGGGAAGGAGAGGGTGGGACAAATTGAGAGAGTAGAATGGAAACATATATATTACCATATGTAAAGCAGATAGCCAGTGGGAATTTGCTGTATGATGCAGGGAGCAGAAACCCAATGCTCTGTAACAACCTAGAAGTGGGGGATGGGGTGGGAGGTGGGAGGTTGGTTCAAGAGTGATGGGACATATGTATACCTATGGCTGATTCATGCTGATGTTTGGCAGAAACCAACAAAATTCTGTAAAGCAATTATCCTTCAGTTTTAAAATAAATCAATTAAAAATGTGTTTAAAGGCAAAAAAAAAAAAAAGGATCCAGTATTATCTTAAAAATACACTTTCTTCAAGTCCTGTAGCTCAGATGGTAAAGAATTTACCTGCAATACAGGAGCTGCCTTCAATCCCTGGGTTGGGAAGATTCCCTGGAAAAGGAAATGGCAATACACTCCAGTATTCTTGCCTGGAGAATCCCATGGACAGAGGAGCCTGGTGGACTACATTCCGTGGGGTCACCAAGAGTGGACCCAGTGGTCATCAGTGGACATGACTGAGCAACTAACAGCACTGGAAATAAAAGCCAAAAACAATTCATTGATAAAAGAAAAAAATTGAAAAAAATAAATAAAAATTTAAAAGCTTTATATATCCATCTAATTGGATATCAACTCCATTGACGGAAATAGAGAAACCAAATTTAATTGACCTAGCACATACAGGCATGTGAAATATCTCATCAGACCCCTCAGCTGCATGAGTACAGGGTCAAAGACACCACTGTGTGTCTCAGATCTGTTACAAAGGCCCCTGAGGGCAGGGGATATAAAGTGGGGGCAAAACCCAGTCCATTTCCACTGGGCTGCCTTGTATTCCAGCCAGGACTACTCCTTGCAGAAAGGGGTGAATTCTTTTTCCTGTTTGTTTTTAGAAACAATTCATTCCTATTTCTCTAGTACCCAAGACTGGGAAATTTCTCTCTCTTTCTTTTTCTAAAGGGAAAACTAAGTTTGATCTTTAATGAATGTTATGTGTATGGAAAATGCAAGAAGAGCAACCTTATTCAGATATGGCAAGCAACTGGGCTGAGTGAGATCAGCAGCCAGGTTTTTAACAAGCCCTCATCACCTCAAGAGTAATAGACATGGAAGGGATACTTACATAAGCCAGGCACTGTACTGAGCACTTTTCCGTGTTGTAGCTCAGAATCTGCAAACAAATTAATGAAGTGGCTGCCATTATTATACTTTATCATATTATCATTATATTTTATTATTTTTCTTTTTTTTTTTTTACCTTTTCAGTTCAGTTCAGTTGCTCAGTCATGTCCGACTCTTTGCGACCCCATGAACCACAGCACGCCAGGCCTCCCTATCCATCACCAACTCCTGCAGTCCACACAAACCCATGTCCATTGAGTCGGTGATGACCTCCAACCATCTCATCCTCTGTTGTCCCCTTCTCCTCTCGCCTTCAATCTTTCCCATCAGGGTCTTTTCAAAAGAGTCAGCTCTCCGCATCAGGTGGCCACAGTATTGGAGTTTCAGCTTTAGCATCACTCCTTCCAAAGAAATCCCAGAGCTGATCTCCTTCAGAATGGACTGGTTGGATCTCCCTGCAGTCCAAGGGACTCTCAAGGTCTTCTCTAACACCACAGTTCAAAAGCATCAATTCTTTGGCACTCAGCTTTCTTTATAGTCCAACTCTCACATCCATACATGACTACTGGAAAAACCATAGCCTTGACTAGACGGACTTTTGTTGGCAAAGTAATGTCTCTGTTTTGTAATATGCTGTCTAGGTTGGTCATAACTTTCTTTCCAAGGGGCAACATTTTGAACCCCTTCAAAAATGGGGTCACTCTTGGGTGACATATTTTGTCTTGCAAAGTCCCCTTTGGTTGGCCAAGCTTTTGTATCAGCTGCCACAGGATCAATTATCTGCTCATTTTATGGACATACTAAAAATTATAATGTCTTTTTGTTTTAATTTGGCTTAACTTGTCCTTAATTTGCTTTCATTTGCCTTAGTTCCCCCACCAAGGACTGACCTGCACCTCTTACATTGGAAGGGTGGAGTCTTAACCACTTGTCCAGAGGGGAATTCCCCCCTAAATTGTAATGTCTTCAAATGAAGTCATGAGATTAATAGAGATTTTCCAAGTTTTCTTTGGAAATGAAATCAATTTTATAAATGAATCCTAATTAAATTCTGCATAAGGGTTTGACCCTCTCGTCCCTCAAACCATGCTTTATTGTTGACTGCAGTTTAAGAATTTACCTCGCTAAAAATTACTTTTAATGAAGCATCAGCTAGCTTAAACTATGGCAAATAAATTTCTACCAAAAACTACTCAAAGTTTCTTTTTATATGCTCAAATCACTTACCACTGTCCAAATGTACAAAGTACACTGGTAATTTGTTGTCATTCACTATTCTCCTCCTCCCTTGATTTTTTATTTTCCAGGGAAACTAGGACTGTAAAAACATGTAGTAGTTTGAAATGGTATGAAATGGTTGCATGAAATGGTAGTGCTAAGCTGAGGATCAAAAGGTCATTATTTATTTCATGACAAGTTAGGAAACAAATGACACTCTTGGTTCTTTATGTTTTTAATAAGCACCCCTTCTTTTTACAGTGCAGTTTTATGCTTTGTATGGTGACAGTTGAAGAATACTACATGTGTATATTTTAGGTGCTATGAGTGCATTCTGTGCATAAAACATAGGATGACATTCTTAAGCTGACTCCATATCAGTTACCCAATATTGCTTTTTTCTTTTTTCAACCCAAACTCCTTTTCCTAGTTTGATACTGAGACTTTAGCAAGTGTTATATTTACTTTCTTATCTTATTTTAAGCCTCCTTAAATAAATAGTCTTTTTTTTTTTTCTTTCCAGGGTTGCAATGATTAATATGTGTCTACTTGACCAAGTCACAGAACCCAGGTATTCGATCAAACACCAGTTTCATTATTGCCAAGGTGTTTTTAAGATGAGACTATAATTTTTTATTATCATTTTTGGCTGCACTTGGATCTTAACTGTGGCTCACGGGCTTCTCTTGTTATGGAGCAAGGGCGCTGGAGTGCTCAGGCTCAGAAGGTGAGGCCCCTGGGCGTCTCTTGTTGTGGCATGCAGGCTTAACTGCCCCACAGCATAGGGAATCTTAGTTCCCTGACAAGGGATCGCATCCATATCCCCTGCATTAGAAGGCAAATAAGCCACTGGGCCACCAGGGAAGTCCCTGAGGTTATTATTTTTTAATTGAAGTATGGCTGATTTACAATATCATGGTAGTTTCAGATGTACAGCCCGATGATTCATTTTACACACACATATACACTTATACATATGTATTCCTTTTCAGATTCTTTTCCCTTATGATGGTGATTTAGTCACTAAGCCCTGTCTGACTCTTGCAGCCCCAAGGACTGTAGACCACCAGGCTCCTCTGTCCATGGGATTCTCCAGGCAACAGTACTGGAGTGGGTAGCCATTTATTTCTCTAGGGGATCTACCTAACCCAGGGATCAAACCCAGATCTCTTGCATTGCAGACAGATTCTTTATTGACTGAGCTACAAGTTATTATAAAAATAACTGAGTATAGTTCCCTGTGCTATACAGTAGATCTTTGTTGGTTACTTATTTTATATATCATAGTGTGCATGTGTTAATCTCAACATATGAGATTAATATTTATTTATTTATTTATGTTCTTTTTACTTTTTTAATTTAAATTTATTTATTTTAATTGGAGGCTAATTACTTTACAATATTGTATTGGTTTTGCCATACATTAACATGAATCCGCCATGGGTGTACATGTGTTCCCAATCCTGAACCCTCCTCCCACCTCCCTCCCCGTACTATCCCTCTGGGTCATCCCAGTGCACCAGCCCCAAGCATCCTGTATCCTGCATCAAACCTAGACTGGCGATTCATTTCTTGTATGATATTATACATGTTTCAATGCCATTCTCCCAAATCATCCTACCCTCTCCCTCTCCCACAGAGTCCAAAAGACTGTTCTATACATCTGTGTCTCTTTTGCTGTCTCTCATCTTTTTAAATTCCATATATATGCGTTAGTATACTGTATTGGTGTTCTTCTTTCTGGCTTACTTCACCCTGTATAATAGGCTCCAGTTTCATCCACCTCATTAGAACTGATTCAAATGTATTCTTTTTAATGGCTGAGTAATACTCCATTGTGTATATGTACCCCAGCTTTCTTATCCATTCATCTGCTGATGGACATCTAGGTTGCTTCCATGTCCTGGCTATTATAAACAGTGTTGCAATGAACATTGGGGTACACGTGTTTCTTTCAATTCTGGTTTCTTTGGTGTGTATGCCTAGCAGTGGGATTGCTAGGTCATAAGGCAGTCTTTTCCAGTTTTTTAAGGAATCTCCACACTGTTCTCCATAGTGGCTGTACTAGTTTGCATTCCCACCAACAGTGTAAGAGGGTCCTTTTCTCCACAACCTCTCCAGCATTTATTGCTTGTAGAATTTTGGATAGCAGCCATTCTGACTGGCGTGAAATGGCACCTCACTGTGGTTTTGATTTGCATTTCTCTGATAATGAGTGATGTTGAGCATCTTTTCATGTGTTTGTTCAGTTCAGTTCAGTCGCTCAGTCATGTCCGACTCTTTGCAACCCCATGAATCGCAGCACGCCAGGCCTCCCTGTCCATCACCAACTCCCAGAGTTCACTCAGACTCGCGTCCATCGAGTCAGTGATGCCATCCAGCCATCTCATCCTCTGTTGTCCCCTTCTCCTCCTGCCCCCAATCCCTCCCAGTATCAGAGTCTTTTCCAAAGAGTCAACTCTTTGCATGAGGTGTCCAAAGTACTGGAATTTCAGCTTTAGCATCATTCCTTCCAAAGAAATCCCAGGGCTGATCTCCTTCAGAATGGATTGGTTGGATCTCCTTGCAGTCCAAGGGACTCTCAAGAGTCTTCTCCAACACCACAGTCCAAAAGCATCAATTCTTCAGCGCTCAGCCTTCTTCACAGTCCAACTCTCACATCCATACATGACTACTGGAAAAACCATAGCCTTGACTAGATGGATTTGTTAGCCATCTGTATGTCTTCTTTGGAGAAATGTCTATTTAGTTCTTTGGCCCATTTTTTGATTGGGTCATTTATTTTTCTGGAATTGAGCTGCAGGAGTTGCTTGTATATTTTTGAGATTAGTTGTTTGTCAGTTGTTTCATTTGCTATTATTTTCTCCCATTCTGAAGGCTGTCTTTTCACCTTGCTTATAGTTTCCTTTGTTGTGCAAAAGCTTTTAATTTAATTAGGTCCCAATTGTTTATTTTTGCTTTGATTTCCAATATCCTGGGAGGTGGGTCATAGAGGATCCTGCTGTGATTTATGTCAGAGAGTGTTTTGCCTATGTTCTCCTCTAGAAGTTTTATAGTTTCTGGTCTTACATTTAGATCTTTAATCCATTTTGAGTTTATTTTTGTGTATGGTGTTAGAAAGTGTTCTAGTTTCATTCTTTTACAAGTGGTTGACCAGTTTTCCCAGCACCACTTGTTAAAGAGATTGTTTTTAATCCATTGTATTTTCTTGCCTCCTTTGTCGAAGATTAGGTGTTCATAGGTGTGTGGATTTATCTCTGGGCTTTCTATTTTGTTCCATTGATCTATATTTCTGTCTTTGTGCCAGTACCATACTCTCTTGATGTCTGTGGCTTTGTAGTAGAGCCTGAAGTCAGGCAGGTTGATTCCTCCAGTTCCATTCTTCTTTCTCGAGATTGCTCTGGCTATTTGAAGTTTTTTGTATTTCCATACACATTGTGAAATTATTTGTTCTAGCTCTGTGAAAAATACCGCTGGTAGCTTGATAGCGAGTGCATTGAATCTATAGATTGCTTTGGGTAGTATACTCATTTTCACTATATTGATTCTTCCAATCCATGAACATGGTATATTTCTCCGTCTGTTAGTCTCCTCTTTGATTTCTTCCACCAGTGTTTTATAGTTTTCTATATATAGGTCTTTAGTTTCTTTAGGTAGATATATTCCTAAGTATTTTATTCTTTTCGTTGCAATGGTGAATGGAATTGTTTTCTTAATTTCTCTTTCTATTTTCTCATTATTAGTGTATAGGAATGCAAGGGATTTCTGTGTGTTGATTTTGTATCCTGCAATTTTACTATATTCATTCATTAGCTCTAGTAATTTTCTGGTGATTAGTATTTAAACTGAAGTCCCTGGAATGACTGCCTCCAGACTTGCTTGGACTAGAGCTGTTGTATCAGCTCTTCCCTGGGTCTCCAGCCTGGTAGATTGACCTACACAATTTGGACTTGCCAGCCTCCACAATCACAGGAGTCAGTTCCTTAAAATAAATCTGTCTCTGTCTCCCTCTCCACACATACACACACCCTATGGTTGTTGTTTAGTCACTAAGTTGTGTCCAACTCTCTGTGATCCCATGGACTGTAGCCTACAGGCTCCTCTGTCCATGGGGTTTCCCAGACAAGTATCTGGAGTAGGCTGCCATTTCTTTCTCCCAGGGATCTTCTCAGCCCAGGGATTGAACCTACATCTCCTGCATTGGCAGGTGGATTCTTTACCACTGAGTCACCAGAGAAGCCAGTTAAGACAGATTCAAGGGCAGACAGCTGCTGAAAGAGAACCCTGGGGCAAGGCACTTTTTAGAAATATATCTTGGGAGGCTGAAAGAAGGGGTCTGAAAAGTTTAATTTGTTCATCACTTCTGACCTGAGAAGTTGTCCCTCATGCATGTAAATAGAGATTGAACTGTCTTTTGCATCTCCTGCACTGGCACGCAGATTCTTTACCACAAGTGCCACCTGGGGAGCCCCACACACACCCTGTGGGTTCTGTTTCCCTAGAGAACCCAGGCCTGAGATCCACACTCTCATGTTATTGTACACTCTTGCCTTCATTAAGAGACCAGTGAAATTCCAGTGTGGGCCATGTTCATATTTCTTATAAGCTGTATGACTAAAAGCATTTCTTATTAATTGCTGTTGATTAGCCAAAAGGCAAATATTTAATTAAACCTTGAGAGATAATAAAATTGCATATGAATTATCTATCTAAGAGCACATAGGTCTGTACATTTCATTAAGATGATTTAACTAATCATCATGTCGCTTATACCTAGACTTTGAGCAAGTTGATTGTTTTCTGTTTCGTTTTCTTCTCTCAGGTTCCCCAGAGGGACAGTGTTATTTTTTCTAAATTCATGTGTTGATTTGTATTTACTTTGCTTCTCCTCCATATCCCATTAGAAACACTGCTGATCACAGCACAGATGAACGCTTTTGTTTAGTATCCTTGAAAATGTATACTCAAGAGTAATTATTGACCAGATTGAATGACAAAGTTCTCCATCTTTTTTTACACGCTTTTATTTCCGAGGGATTTTCTTGTCCTGCTGTTCTGTAAATTTCCACAGAACAAGAGAGTCACTGTGATATTGGTGGAGTGGGTTTTGAATGTTTTCTTTAAGGATGAATACAGACTTCTATTTGGTTATTTAAAGAAGCAGTAAAAATCTAAACATGTCTTGCGTGGTCACCCAGGACTGAACAAAAGTGGCTGATGAGGTCTTCAATACAGGGCTTGTGAGATTGTCCTCTAAGATGCTGGGGCAGGCAGCTTCCCCAGGCAGTTGCCAAGGCTGAGCCATCAACCACAGAGGCCAAACCCTGTGAAAAAGAACAAAATACTTTCACTTATAGAACTACTGAAATGATATCTTTCCCGGTTTATTTATTTATTGGTATTACCTATCCTTTCAACTTATGATGGTGACAGAGTAGGTGGGTGTGAAAGTGAAAGTGTTAGTCGTTCAGTCGTTTCTAACTCTTTGCAACCCCAAGGACTATAGCCCACCAAGCTCCTCTGTCCATGGAATTCTCCAGGCAAAAATACTGGAGTGGGTAGCTATTCCCTTTCCCAGGGGACATTCCTTACCCAAGGATGGAGCCCAGGTCTCCTTTATAGCAGGCAGATTCTGTAGCTGTCTGAGCCGTAGGCAGGTGCATATGTGTTTTCCTCATGGCCTCTATATTGGCTCTGCCCATACTTTTAAAATATTTTGAAATTGTCTGTCTCATGAAAATGCCTGGGAAATGCTGGCCTACATACAGCTTTCTTGCTTATAACTGATGCTGCAGCTTCCAAATTCTGGTCACCCCTCTGATGTTATAAGAGTGTGTGTCTATGCACTGGAAAACATGGGATTGTTCATCATCTCCATGGCACAGGGTGCTGATCTTTCTGACCAGACAGCCCTGCTGGAAGGCTTGACACAAAGCTGTTCAAAAATCTGCTCTCCTATAGTGGAGTGGCGCTAGAGGAGCTCAGGAATCTGCACACACATTTTCCTGGACAGCACTTGCTTCTCAACTAAATAAGACTGTTAGCAAGACCTCCATCAACTCTGCTTTATAGGTTGGCTCTAAGGATTGTTTACACAACATAGGCTGTACAGAGTGAGGAGAATTAAACCATTAACTGGGCTGAAATAACCACCTTATTCTCTCAAGAGAGGATTTACTTTATACTGCATTTCTGTGATTACACAAGTTACTCCCGTTGTGTTTATAGATAAGCCTTCTTATATAAAGATGATAGAGTGTTAGTTGCTCAGTCGTGTCTGACTCTGCAACCCTGTGGACTGTAGCCCACCAGGCTCTTCTGTCCATGGAATTCTCCAGGCAAGAATACTGGAGTGGGTAGCCATTCCCTTCCCCAGGGGATCTTCCCAACTTAGGGATTGAAACTGGTATATTTAAAATGATTTTGTGTGTAGAACTCAATGGATTACTTACAAGAACCATGGTCACCTTAAATTGTTCCAGTTACAAAGCTGTCAATTTTAGAGGTCAGCTTCTTAGGTTGATGACTTCAGATTTACTTTACCAATTTACACTTAAAATGCATAACATAATACTTTGTTTTATTGTCACAATTGTAACATCCTTGTGATTTCATTCTTGAGTTTCTTTTATGGGTTGGTCATTGTACTGAATACTAGAGACACAGAATCATATAAATGCAATACAGTAAGTAATAGAAAGTGGTAATTCTATATCAGGCATAAGCTGAGACAACTAAGATCTTATATTCATGGCCAGATTAATGATTCACAAAAGGAAACCAACCTGAACCTTCATCCCCTTTTTGTTCTACCCCATACTTACTTCAGGCACATACACCTTTTCATGCTAACTAACATGATATTTTTCCATTCCTTTCTATCCTGCCTCCTCATAAACATAGTAAGTTTGAAATCTTGAGAAATTCTGACTTATTTAAACCATGGGGCTTTCTAGGGGAATAGCGATTTATTGGTATTGCTGAAACAGTATTCATTGATTTAAGACTCTTAGAGAACCTGTTGCTAAATTATCTGGTGCTTGTTTGAAAGGAAACTCAAAGGAACCAGGCATGCATATGTACTCAGAGACTTCATTTGTGTCTGATTCTGCAACCCTATGGACAATAGCCTGCCATGCTCCTCTATCCATGGGATTCTCCAGGCAAGAATACTGGAGTGGCAAAGGAACTATAGTCATCACAGAAATATGACTGTGGAAATAGTGTCTTAGCTGGAGTATTGGAGGAAGAGCTGAAGGGAGCTGGATGCAAGAGCTTTGGTGATAGTAATAGCGGAGGTGAATGCTAAGGACAGTTGACATCAACACGACCCTACAATGGCTACCGGGATCAGAGGACTGGAATGAGCCCATATGAAACCCAGGAGCAGCAGAGAGCCTCTCAAGTTCAGTGCAGAGATTTTTCATTCTGTGAACAGTTATTTAGACTGAAAATGGAAACGTGCAACTGTGAGGCAGATCTCATTCATGCATAATTGAAACACCCAAGGGTAAAATAGGGAGGCACAATAGATGACATCTGATAAAAAGAGAGCAAGGCAAGAGAAGAAGTTAAAAACAAGATACAAGACCCTGGGGACCACAGAGAAGAATACCTGACACAGGCCAAATAATCTCAAATAAAAATATCCAAATTACCAGACAATGCAAATATAAAGGCAAATGCGTGGAAGAGGCAGGAGGATTGGGGAGGAAAAAAAATGCTTACAATATGAAACACTCGGGGGATGAGTCTGTGGTGAGTGAGACTCTCATTCTAACAAAATGCAACCACAACAGCATTCATGTAGTATTCTCATATACTCGGTAACTAAACAGAATTAAACTAGCACAAGATTCATTGCCTTTAAAGAAGTTATATTCTAAACGACTGTGTAATATGTATACCATACATACATATTTATATAAAACTGTGGATCATATGTATGCATAAATATTAAAATTTTCTTAACCTCAGAGAACAGTAGTGTGTGTGTGTACACGTGTATATTTGTATATAGTTGGCTTCCCTGTCATGAAGGATCAATTCCACTTCATTAGGGAGATCTGCAGAAAAGTAAGTATCGTGGTAAGCATTTTCAGGACAAAAGTGACTGACTGGGAAAGAGTGACAAGAAACACAGTGGTCTTGTCCATTTTTTTTGCAAATACAAGTCATTTATTGAGGACCACTCACAAATCAGGCACATGGATTTGGACTATTTCATTTGATCCTTGTAAAAATTTCCTGAAAGGCATTGTTAACTCTGTTTCAGAAGGGAGATTTAGAGACTCAGAGAAATTAAGTCACATCTGACATAAACCCAAACTCTTCCCATCATATATACCTCTATGCCCTTTGAGACATGAAAAGGGAAGGCTGCTGAGGAAAGCTCTTGTAATGCAACTTTCTAGTATTGTGCTAGAAATTATTTTTATTTGCTCATATGGTATATCTTTTCATTAAACAAAGTGAATACGGCAAAAATAACACTACCTTTATTTCCTTTTGTTTATAAAAAAAGGGAGAAGGAAGTCGTTAGATTGTCTAATGATTCTGCACTTTGGTTCTGTATTTAGGCCCATTCTTGATCCTGTTCATATCCTTTGCAATGAGAAGGAAATCTAAAGAGGTGCAATAGATAGCTAGTGTGAAGCTGCTGTATAGCACAGGGAGTTCAGCTTGGTGCTCTGTGATGGGAGCTCTCGGTGGGAGGAGGGGATGTAAGTGTAAATACAGCTGATTCACACTGTTGTACAGCAGAAACCAGCACAACATTGTAAAGCAACTATACCCCAGTGAAAAAAAGAGGTGCATCCCATACCAATTGGAACCTGCTGTAGTTGTAGGGAAATGATCCATGCCAGATACCTTATACTATTTATGTCCTCAGTAAAGAAAGTAATGAAGTAATCTAAGTTCATTCCAGGGAAATGTTATCATTTACTCTTACATACAAGGCATTGAGAATTTGAAGATCTATAAGTCACAGTTCCTGCTTTCTGGGGACCCCAAATAAATCTGCGTGTAAACATGTATATATACGTACTTGCAAATATGTGTAAGGCAAGTGATACATGCCTCATGGGAGACATGAGCAGTAAGTACAACAAGAATTGGAGATGAGAAAGATCACCTAAGACTTGGATTCATCCAGCTTCCAACACATGTGCTCACAAAGTCTGCATGCACATAGCAAATGTTGCTACTTTTGCTCTTCTCTGATGATTGAAAAATGACTTCACTTTCAAAAATTGTAGACCTATATATGTGTTGCTGCTGCTGCTGCTGCTGCTGCTACTAAGTCACTTCAGTCGTGTCCAACTCTGTGCGACCCCATAGACAGCAGCCCACCAGGCTTCCCCATTCCTGGGATTCTCCAGGCAAGAACACTGGACTGGGTTGCCATTTCCTTCTCCAATGCATGAAAGTGAAAAGTGAAAGTGAAGTCTCTCAGTCATGTCTGACTCTTAGTGACCCCATGGACTGCAGCCCACCAGGTTCCTCCGTCCATGGGATTTTCCAGGCAAGAGTACTGGAGTGGGGTGCCATTGCTTTCTCTGCATATATGTGTTAATATATGATATTTGTTTTTCTCTTTCTGACTTAGTTCAGTCTGTCTGACAGTCTCTAGGTCCATCCACGTCTATACAAATGACCCACTTTTGTTCCTTTTTATGGCTGAATAATATTCCATTGTATATATGTACCACGTCTTCTTTATCCATTCTTCTTTTGGGAAGGCAGTTTGAAAAGGGGGGGAGATATATATATAACTGATTCACCTTGCTGTGCAGTAGAAATTAACAGAACATTATAAAGCAAATATACTTCACTAAAAAAAAAATTTTTTTTAAAGAATTGTGGTGTGAGATACTAGAGGATCTATTAACATACTAGGGAAAATTGGTCCAATCCTGTCACAAATGTGGAAACTGAGATTTAGAGGGGCCAAGTAACTTATTGGAGAAGGCAATGGCACTCCACTCCAGTACTCTTGCCTGGAAAATCCCATAGATAGAGGAGCCTGGTGCACTGCAGTCCATGGGGTTTCTGAGTCAGACACGACTGAGTGACTTCACTTTCACTTTTCACTTACATGCGTTGGAGAAGGAAATGGCAACCCACTCCAGTATTCTTGCCTGGAGAATCCCAGGGATGGGGGAGCCTGGTGGGCTGCTGTCTATGGGGTCGCACAGAGTCAGACAGGACTGAAGCAACTTAGCAGCAGCAGCAGCAAGTAACTTATTGACAATCACATGGACAGCTGATTAAAAATACCTCTAAGAGTAACTATGTTACACTGAAAGTCTTACAAAGAAAACTTTTATCTGGAAATCAGGACTGGCTGTAAACCAACTGGAAAATTTTAAACTGGGAGAATCCAACCACCATGGTTCTAGTAGGATCAATCCTTTGTGCAACCTGAGACATATTGTTTAACTTCAGGGTTGGCCTTCTCCATCTGTGAAAGGAGGATCAATGAATCAATGATTTCTGTGTTCATTTCCAGCAATGGGATACCAGGATTTAATCATTCTAAATTAATTAGAATTTTTTCTGACTTAATATTTTTTGTAGGTGTCCACGCCCTGCGTATTTGCATTGCAACCGAGGTGGCAAAAATCAGTGACGTAATCCAGTGCCTTTCTACTCTGCATGGGTCTTTAAGCGAACTGGCAGCCAGTCTGAAATTAGAATTAAGGTGTTTAAACATTTCCCTGTTAGGTTTCTTTTCCCTGGGAACATATCCCATCCAGTTTTGCCTGACTCATTACCTACTTAGTTGGGACCTGACAATATCAAAGTTACCTGGAGAGTTAATGATTTTTCTACCCCCTTCCCATCCATGGGCTTCCCTGGTGGCTCAGAGAGTAAAGAATTTGCCCACAATGCAGGAGACCCAGGTTTGACCTCTGGGTCAGGAAGGTCTCCTGGAGAAGAAAATGGCAACCCACTTTAGTATTCTTGCCTGGAGAATTCCATGGACAGAGGAGCCTGGGGGGCTACAGTCCATGGGGTCACAAAGAGTGGGGCACACTGAGTGACTGACACTGTCCCATCTGAAGTGACCTGCACAAAATTGGCTTTGATTTCTTGAGGATAAAGCCCCCACACTGTGTTCTGAATTTGCAGAAGTAGCTCTAATGGTAGCAATTCCAGGTCAGGTAGATAGAGAACTAGGGTGATGTCTTTGTCTTATGAAATGCTCATTTTCTCATTCCCAGTATGATCAAACCTTTCACACAGGCTGCACAGATCCTGCTCCAGAGTGAAACCCAAACAACCATTAATGCTCTCCCACTTTCTCCACACCCACTGAGAGCTTCCCCACCTCAAAGAAGAGGATTTGATTTCACTCTTCTGGATAGAGTGAACAACAGTTTCAGGGCCCTGGCAGGATGGGGTAAGTGGTTCTAGAAACTTGGAGAACCCCAGGAAAGAACAACTACCTCACAAGCTGGATCAGATGTCGTATTCCCTTAGGCTCCTGAGAGAACCAAAGCACTATCTTGAGTGTAGCTTCATTGCTCACAGAGTAAACGGCTGGGTCATTAATGGCTGGGCTGCCTGAGGGTAAGTGTCCCACCCAACCCAGCCCTGGACATTGACAGATGTAAGGGAGGAGGGAGAGGCCAGCAAAGATGGATGACTCATTTTTTTCACAAAGAGCTGTCCCAACAGCTTCTCTCTCTTAAATTGAGCACCATTTCTGCTTAAGAGATGTTATAAAGGCAAACAGTATCTGTTAAGAATTAGGAGGAAGGAGAGGCCAACAAAGATAGATGACTTATTTTTTTCATAAAGAGCTGTCCCAACCCACCATTTCTACTTAAGAGACATTGTAAAGGCAGGTGGCATCTATTAAGAATTAGTACATAGTATATCAGTGCTTCTCAATCCTGAATAGATGTTTATTATTATGGCAACCCACTCTAGTACTCCTGCCTGGAAAATTCCATGGATGGAGAAGCCTGGTGGGCTACAGTCCATAGGGTCGCAAAGAGTCGGACACAACTGAACGACTTCACTTTCACTTACTGTTTCACCTATGAGGGTTTTTTTAAATTTTTATGTTGTCACCAAGCCCTATCTGAGAAGTACTAAATCAGAATATACAGGGCTGGGTCCATGTATATGTTAACCTTTCAGTGATCTGTTGAAAAATATCTTTAATTGCTAAATGGTAGATTCATTTGGAGCTACCAAACTTCATATGATTAAGATAAAATTATAAATTTTATGCATATTTATCCTTTTGTTATAAGATTGGATTATTTTTATTCTGTTATGATTTTCAAAAATCTTCTGAAAAAGAGCTTAAATCAGCTAACCATTACACTGAAAAATTGTCCACTGATGGACATTGGGGAATATTGCCTCTTTAGGCAATTCTAGCTCTAATAAAAATTCTATGCGACTTTTAAAAAATGTAAGTGGATGAAAAAATTCACGGTGAGTAGACAGACTGTTGTACAGCAGCAGCTGCTGCTCCATAGATGGTTGGGAGTCAACTATGGTGGAAAACCTTGGCTTACTTGTCCCATCCCACTGAAGCCCCTCCAGGGAAACACCCCTGGTCTGAGAAGTCTGCCCAGGGCAAAGCAGTCCATCTATCTGTTTTTGGATAGATGTTCTTGGTTAAAACTATCTAATAAATCATATCCAAATTTCACTATTGGGGGCTCAGTCTGCAGTAGGAGAGAGGAAGTGGAAAAGGGAAAGTGCAGAGAGTAGCAAAGGATGAACATGTCTAAGGAAGCTGAGAAAAGGGAGAAATGGTGGTGAGATTTAAAAGACCACTCTGAGAGTCCACTGCTGAACTCCTGGATGTCTAAGAGGAATGCTATAAACTGTGATCGATTAATATGTTAAATATTACATTGCAAAATGATACCACAGTAAGGGATAATGACTTTCAGAATGCTGTCAGTAAATGCGAGAGTAAGTGGGAATTCAGGAGAAGGATAGTTAAAATCTCCATCTGGAGAGGAGCACAAATTTTGCTAACCTGAGTTCATGTTCTATAACACAACACTGTAAAAGTGAATATACTCTGATAAAAATTAATTAAAATAATATAAAATCTATCATTAAAAATAAAGAAATGTATATTCTATCCCTGTCACTTCTCTTTATTTAGTCTTGGGAAAGATACTTAAACTTTCAAGACATCCGTTTATCTACTTCATGGGATTAAAGATAATAGTTTTACAACAATGGTAAAGGAATTAAGGTTTAAAAATAAAGAATTAAAGTAAAAAAAAAATTAATGGTAAAGGAGAAGAGGGTGGCAGAGGATGAATGGTTAGATAGCATTACTGACTCAAAACACATGACTTTGAGCAAACTCCAGGAAATAGTGAAGGACAGTGGAGCCTAGTGTGCTGCAGTCCACGGGGTCACAAAGAATCTGACACGACTTAGTGACTGAACAGGAGCGGGAAAAGAATTAAATAAAATATTCTGTATGAAGAGCCACACATAGAGCAATTATTGAATAAAGGTTAGAAATTTTGATAAGAATAGATATTAGAAAGAATAAAATACATTTTTACTACAGTTAACTAAAGCTTAAAATTTTTAAGTAAATAGGATGCCAGAGCAAGATAAAAATCTCATCTCATTTTAATGCATAATACTTTAGTCTGCTCTAAAAATTCTATAAATGAAAGGAAAAATATTCAGCATAAGAGGAAAATTGATAAAAGTAGCATTTATAGCATTGAATGATACTTCTGTTCACTTACTCAGTGTGGATCAGACTTTATGATATATGTGCTAGCTTTGAGGTTGAATGGGAGCAGAAATTGCTTAAGTTCTAGATTCAGACAGACTACAGTTGAATCTCACTAGAAGTATGACTCTAGGCAAGTTATATAATCTCTCAGAGACTCAGATCATGATAATAAAATATTCAGTCCTCAATAAGTAGCTGACTCCAGGGACTTCCCTGGCGGTCCAGGGGTTAAGACTCCATGCTCCCGATTCAGGGGGCCTGGATTGGATCCCTGGTCAGGGAACTGTTATATGTCCCACAAGCTGCAACTAAGACCCAGCACAGCCAAATAAAAAATAAAAGTAAGTAGCTGACTCCAGGTCTGATTGTTTTCCTCCAAAGATTTGATTATCTATGTGCAGTTTCTTCTTTGCTTTGGGCCCCCAGCTCCTAAGCATAAGACAGACCTTCTTGTCCCGGTCCATCACGTAGACCATGATCCACAGTCAGCTAACCTGGCATTAACTGGCAATACAAGGGCAAACATTATCACAGGGAAGAGCGTTACCCTTTCTTCTTAAAAGAGAAGGAGGCACCAGAACTTCCAAGAATTTTCTTTTCCTTCTTTAGAATCCCATATATATGTGTGTGTTTGTGTATGTATTCAGGTGGAGGGGCCAAATGGGTTTTAGAAATCTCAGAAAGGTCTCTATACTTTTAAAATATTACTTTGGAAATTTGCTTATAACTGTGGCTCCAGCCACAGCCTGAACTATGTCTGCTACTGGGATCCATAGTACTTGATTTTTTTTCCTGACTTATTTATTCGTCAATTCTACAAAGATTCATCAAACCCTTGCTATCTTCCAGACATGCTTATAGGCTTGAAAGTCAGAACATTTAGTGAGTAAAGGCCTACAAGCAATTACTTTTATAAACTGAGTTTTGTGGGGTTGAGAGTCTGGATAAAAGAGTTGGGGAAGTGCATCAGAGCCCTGTGTCAAGAAACTATTTTTATGGGATTACAGGAGACACAAGTTCATGAGGGTTACTTTGGTGTCTATAAGGACCCAGGGTTAGAAATGAAAACACTGTCCTCACTACTAGATAGAATGGCTTTAAATCACTGAAGACCTCAATGACTGTTTCCTAATACCCTCAAGGAGTATGTAGTGCTTTTGGTTTAGGTGCCAAGATTCTTAAAAAGCACCAGGAACAATGGTCCTAGTGAAGGGGTTTGCAGAAAGCATGTAAATGAAAAAGGCCACGGTTGGACAGGAGGACCACAGTGCACACACTGCAGATTGTAGCCAGCTAACTCATACCTAGACACAGGAAAGCAACTCCCCAGGAGTTTAGAAATCATGGAGTGAGATCCTGCAAGGAGATGAGATAATGCATGAGCACACAGATTCCAAGCCAGTGAGATAAGAGTCCCTAGTGTTAATATGATCCCTTATCTGATGTAATTGCCATGTCTGGGGAACCGTTTCCTTCCACTTACAGATTCACATGTACTAACAACACGATACCCCTGGGAGCTTCCTTAGTCATTCCAACTGTAGTACGATGTAGTTTAATCAGATGGCTTTCCTGAAATCAAGCTATGATCAGATTCTGCTTCTCTATAGGAATGTGAACTTTAATGACAGAAGAAGAGGAGAAAGAACAATCTTGTCACTATAATTGTTTGGTTTTCCTTTTGCTTTAGTAGGACAGGACATTTCGAGGAGGGTCATGTTTACATATACTGACAAAGATTTGCATACAGTCATACAGTGATGCGGTGCCTGTGGGAGAGGGAAAAGCACGTTAATAAACAAATGTGACAGATTAATGTTGAAAAATGCCAAAAGGTAGCAAGGAAGGCACAGACAAGCTTTTATATGTGGGATCAAAAAAAAAAAAGGTACAAATTAATTTATTTACAAAACAGTAGTAGAGTCACAGATGTAGAATACAAACTTATATTACCAGGGGATAGTGGGGGGAGGGATAAATTGGGAGACTGGGAATGACAATACACACTACTATTTACAAAACAGAGCACTAATAAGGACCTACTGAATAGCACGGTGGTTCAGTGGTAAAGAATCCACCTGCCAACGCAGTAGATGTAGGAGACATGGGTTTTATCCCTGGGTCAGGAAGATCCCCTGGAGGAGGAAGTGGCAACCCACTCCGGTATTCTTGCCTGGAAAACCCCACGGACAGAGGAGCCTGGCGGGCTATAGTCTGTGGGGTCACTGAAGTGTTAGACACAACTGAACGACTGAGTGAGCACACACGTGTAGCACAGGGAGCTCTACTCAACACTCTGTGACGGCCTATATGGGAAAAGAATCTTAAAAAAGAGAGGATATATGTATATGGATAACTGATTCACTGTGTTGTACACTTGAAACTAATACAATACTGTACATACACTATATTCTAATAAAATTAAAAAAATAAAAGTAGCTAGATGACCTATTTAAAAAAGCTTTTAAATTTAAACTTAATGAGGAAGACTTCATCTTCAGTCTTTTTGGCCTCATCTCAGTTAAGCACGCATTTCTTTCACTTTTCTCAGATCGCCAATTCCTGGCACCCATCTCCAGGTATCCCTCAAGCTTTGGTTATGAAGTGGTGAGGTAGGAAGGAGACTTGAGTCTGGAACATAATGGGCACAACAGATAGCTCTAGCCTGTTCTTCTTCAATGAGAGTCACACGGTTTAATACGTTAATATCTCTCTATACTTTCCAAGAGGGCGTCCCCAGTGGCTCAGTGGTAAAGAATCCGCCTGCCAATGTGGGTTTGATCCCTGGGTCAGGAAAATCCCCTAGAGAAGGAAATAGCAACCCACTCTAATATTCGTGCCTGGGAAATCCCACGAGCAAAGGAACCTGGCAGGCTATAGTCCAAAGGGTCACAAGAAGTCAGACATGACTTAACAACTTAAACAACAGTACTTTACAAGAGAAACAAAACACTTGAAAGAAATGTATGTTTCTAAATACACTTCTTACCCATAATAACTAATATTTGCCACGTACATGCAGGATACGTGCAAAGCACTGTATCATTGGTTTAAAAAGCCAATTTGGCTTCTACTATGTTAATCCAAATGTTCCAATTAGTTTAGTGCTTCCATAATTATGTATAATTCAGTTTGCATTTATGCATGAAATGTTTATTTCCATAATTGTAACAAGCACTTAAATTAATTACACTCTAACCTCTTGATTCTATGGGCCAACTGTTGGAGTCTTTTTGTTAATATTTTAAACTCATGCCTTTTTATTTTTGAATTCTACCCCCCACCCCCCTGTCTTTGATGTGTTGTTTCTTATCCTTGTTTGGAAATCTCTGTGGAATCTTCTCAGAATAATCTTGCAGTTTTCTTTTATGACTGAAACTTTGCATTTTAACAGTTGTCTGGAGATAGTTTCTTCCTTGTGAAATATCAGTTTTAATAACAGGAAAAGAAAAATGCCGTAAATCTGCACTAACCACATAAAGCTAAAGTCTCTGAGAGACTGATTAACATGGAGACTCTACACAGGTTTTTCAATAATTAGAGGATGTGCTTGCATGAAGCCACGACTGCTCCGGCCTTGAAGCCATTTCCCAGGGCAGCCGGCAATTATTACAGCCTGAAGGACCTTTCTTCTATTCTACGCCTCCAGCTATTGAAGCTGTTTTCAAATAAAGGTCTCTTAATTTCACAAAAAGTTATCATCACCTTGGATGCACAGCACTTTCTGCTAATACCTTCGCCACTTGGTTGGGAGAGAGCCCTCAGAGAGAAGGCAATTAGAAATTCCTAATCTGTCGTTCACCCACCCAGAAAAGGTTAAGAATATTCTGGTCTCTGAATAGGTGAACTGAGCAGAGGGAAAGTCCGGGCTCCCCCACTGCCTCAGCTAACTGCCTGCCCTATCAGAGAAGGCCACCGAACATTCTCTGCATAGCTCGTGAGTGAGTTTTCTTGTGGATTTGAGGTTTTGTTTCTTTTTTCTTTGTGTCTCCATGAATTATAGATAGAAAATATAGTACAGAAAAGATTGTCATTCTTCCTTTTGGTATAGTGTTCAGAATACTGTCAGCATGCAACAAATGCTAAATGTTTGCAATGATGACTTTCGAGAAAAATTCATTTGATAGTTCATCACCAATAGCCACGCACACACACACAAAGCTCTACTTTCTACCATAATTGCTTGTATGGTCTGGATATAATATAATATTATGAACAATTATAAATAGGGTGCTTCTATATATTACTTTTTTTCAGTGAGTGCTGATGAAATTTTGACTCCATGATAAGTTTGCAGAAACATAAGTCTTCTGCCTGGTGTACTTACTATCGAATAAACAACACATACTATAAATGACAAGAGAAAATTTATCTCCTTGGTCTAGGCAATTGATTTGGCATTTGATTATATTTCACCTATTCTTTCTGTTCTACAATTCAATAATTTAATTTGGCCAAATGGGCAAATTGAGTCCTGAACAAAATTCTGTTTAAGCTGGAGTGAGCTAAGGAGTGCATCTTTTCTAAAAAAATTCTTTTTCATTACAGTTTATTGCAAGATATCAAATATAGTTCCCTGTGCTTATATGCTGCTGCTGCTAAGTCACTTCAGTTGTGTCCGACTCTGTGCGACCCCATAGACAGCAGCCCATCAGGCTTCGCCGTCCCTGGGATTCTCCAGGCAAGAACGCTGGAGTGGGTTGCCATTTCCTTCTCCAATGCATGAAAGTGAAAAGTGAAAGTGAAGTCGCTTAGTCGTGCCCGACTATTAGCGACCCCATGGACTGCAGCCCACCAGGCTCCTCCATCCATGGCATTTTCCAGGCAAGAGTACTGGAGTGGGGTGCCATTGCCTCCTCCGGTGCTTATACAGTAGGACCTTATTGTTTATCTATTTTATACACATTAGCTTGCATCTGCCAATCCCAGACTCCGGATTTGTCCTTCGCCTCCCCTCCCCATTGATAGCCATAGTTTGTTTTCAATGTCTGTCAGTCTCTTTCTGCTTTGTAAATAAGTTCATTTGTTTCTTTATTAGATTCCACATGTAAGTGATGTCACATGGTATTTGAATTTCTCTGTCTGACATACTTCACTTAGTATATAATCTCTTTGTTCACCCATATTGCTCTGCAAATGGCATTATTTCATTCCTTTTGATGGCTGAGTGGTATTCCATTAATATATGTATTCCATTAATATTTTGCACGTCTTCTTTATCCATTCATCTCTCAATGGACACCTAGGTTGCTTCCATGTCTTGACTATTGTAGACAGAGCTACTATGAGAATTGGGGTGCATGCATCTTTTTGAATCAGAGTTTGTAGCTTTTGTTGTTGTTTAGGTGCTAAGTCATGTCTGAGTTTTTTGCGACCCCATGGACAATAGCCTGCCAGGCTCCTCTGTCCATGGGATTTCCTAGGCAAGAATACTGGAGTGGTTTGCTAGTTCCTGCTCCAGGGGCTCTTCCTGACCCAGGGATCAAACCCCCATCTCCTGCATTGGCAGGCAGATTCTTTTCCACTGAGCGACCTGGGAAGCCCTTGTAGCTTTTATTGTTGTTGGATAATATTCCACTGTATGAATATGCCATACCTTTTTATTGATTCATGGGTTTATGGATATTTGGTAAGTTTATATTTTTTAATTTGTGATAAAACTGTTGTGATCCTTTGAGTACAAGTCCTTGTGTGGACTTTTTTTTTTAAATCTTGAGAAAACACTTCAGAATAACATTACTGAGTTATATAGTAAACATATGGTTCACTTTTTGGGTGCCAAGCTATCTTTCAAGTAGCTGTCGAATTTCACATTCCCAACAGCAACATCCAGAAGTTCCTATTGCTCCAAGTTCTTGGCAATATTTGGTACTTGTTGCCATTCTTTCCACTATAGTCTTTTTCACATAAGTGTAATCTGCATTTCCCTAATGACTAACAATGCTACATCTTTTCTTACAGGTTTGTCATTGTTTCTGTGTTTTGCATATATTCTTTGGTGAAGAGTTCAATGCAAAGGTCGTCTTATTAAGTAGTAAAAGTTCTTTATATATTCTTTATACATAAAAACAAGTCTTTTACCAGATATATGTTTTGTGAATGTATTCTCTCAGTCTGTGGTTTTTTATCTTAACAGTGGTTTTCAAAGAGAAAATGTTTTTAATTTTGATGAACTCAATTTTTTTTTCTTTTATGATCTGCGCTTTTTGTATCCATGAAATGAGACACAAAAATTAGTTAGAAATCTTTGTCTCATTCAAGGTCACAAAAACTTTTGTGTTTTATTCTAGAAATTGTATAAATTTACCCTTGCATTTAAGACTGTGATCCATTTCAATTTAATCTTATACGTATGGATTAAGGCAATAACTCAGGTTCTTTTTTTTTTTCTTTCTCTTAAGATTATCCAATTGCTCCAGCTTTTCTTTCTTTATTTGAGTGTCCATGGTCCTTTTATGGAAATTCAATTAACCATCTATATGTGAGTCTGTTTCTCGAACTTTTTTATTCTATTCCATTGATTTGTATGTTTAGCCTTACTAATACTCTTGTTAGCTTTATAATAAGTTTTCAAATAAAATAATGTAAGTCATCTGAATTTGTTGGTTTAAATTTTTTTGTTTTTGGTCCCAATAGTTTTGGCTATTGGTTCTTTGGTTTCCAGGCACTTCTAGAATTAGCCTGTCAGTTTTCAATAAAAATTATGGGATTTTTTTTTATCAGAATTGCCTTGAATCTCCTAACCAGTTTTAGGATAATTGACATTTTAGTAATATTGAGTCTTCTGACCCATGGAAAAGACATACTTCTCATTTACTTAGGTATTCCTTGATCTCACAAGTGTTTTACCATCTGAGCCACCAGGGAAGCCATTACTAGTATATAAAAATACAATTAATTTTTGAATGCTGCAGCATTGCTTAACTTATTTACTAATACTGGCATTTTTTGTTTATTTGTTTCTACATGGACATTATATGGTTTATAAATAAAAACCACTTTACTTAAACATTTCCAAACTAGAAAGGCAGATATCTTTGCCTTGTTCCTGATATTACGGGAAAAGCATTCAGTCTCTTACCATTTGGTAAGATGTTAGCTGCATGCTTTAGTAGATGTTGATCAGTTTAAAGAACTTTTGTCTCCTTTACTGAGACTTTTTACTACAAATGGGTGATTTTGTGGTTGTTGTTGTTGTTTAGTTGCTAAGTCGTGTCTGACTCTTTTGTGACCCCATGGACCCCAGAGGAGCCCTCCAGGCTCCTCTGTCTGTGGGATTTCCCAGGCAAGAATACTGGAGTGGGTTGCCATTTCCTCCTCCAAGGCATCTTCCCGGCTGAGGGATCAAATCTGTGTCTCCTGCTTGGCAAGCGGATTCTTTACCACTGAGCTATCTGGGAAGCCCCTACAAATGGGTAATACATTTTATCAAATGTTTTACCTCCACTTAAACTGTATAGAATTATAATAATTTATTTTAGTATGTTAGGGTAATGTCACATTCCTAAGTTAAATTCCTTTTGTTATGATGTACTATCCCGCTTATGTATTACTGGATTTGATTAGTTAAAATTTTAGGAGTTTTTGTCTAGTTTTGGTACTAGTATAATGCTGGTTGCATAGAGTGAGTTGAGAGGGTTTCCCTCTTCTTCTATGATCTAGAATAGTTTAGGTAAAACTAGTATTTTATCTGGGCTTCCCAGGCGCACTAGTGATAAAGCACCTACCTGCCAATACAGGAAACAAAAGAGACATGGGTTTGATCCCTGGGTTGAGAAGATCCCCTGGAGGAGGGCATGGCAACCTACTCCAGTATTCTTGCCTGGAGAATCCCATGGACAGAGGAACCTGTGGTCTACAGTCCATGGGGTTGCAAAGAGTCTGAAGCAAATTAGCATGCACAAATTTATCATTTTCTTTTCTTATTATTACTTTTTGTATCTCAGATTTTCTTTATAGGTTCATATTATTTTCCTTCTTTTTGAAGTAAATATTTTACAAATTCCACTTAGAGTGCTCAGAAGAAAACTTCTCCAGGGTGCCAGCACCTTATTTATCCACTTACTAGTACCTGTAGCTGTACAATCTGTTTTTTGCTGATGTACATGGCCTTTTTGTGTCCCTAGCTAGGGCCAGAACTTCCTCTTGCACACTGTACTTTGTCCCCTTTTTCTATTCGAGGGTGTGACTTGAGCCCTTTTTCTCCCACTACACTATATTTTTGGGTTCATTTCAATCAGCATACAAGTATGCAATTATTTATATTGTTCTGAAAACAAATGTCTCTTGACCCCACATCCAAATTTTGTATGATTAGGGTTCAACCAGAAAAGAAGATGCAATAGGCTATACACACACACACACACACACACACATCCATGGATTTACATGAGAGGCAGAATTGGTTTATACAGTTGCAGGGGCTGGCTGAACTGCCTCTGTGAAAATGCCTCTGTCAAATGCTGGAGCCTGAAGAGTGTGGACAAGCACTCAAGAAGGGAACATGGTAAGCACGCTGGACCTCCATAGGGATGGACAGAAACTTGTATCCATTCTTGTCACCTCTGACCTTGATGACGAAGGTCTCCTTCCGGAGCCACAACT
Organism: Ovis canadensis; assembly: GCF_042477335.2. Taxonomy (NCBI): domain Eukaryota; kingdom Metazoa; phylum Chordata; class Mammalia; order Artiodactyla; family Bovidae; genus Ovis; species Ovis canadensis. The sequence continues at coordinate 21,629,768 of NC_091261.1, read as the reverse complement.
CTTTTTCACGGAGGTGAACACACACACACCTGATCCCAAGAGTGAGAGAAAATGAAGAAAAACCAAATGGTGAAAAGAGAGAAACAGAAGGCTCAGCTGTTGCTTCACACCAAGGAAATGAATCAGCAGAACACAGTGATCGTTGAAGCTCCACAGTATGGAAAGAGTTGACAATGTTTCTTCCCCTCTGCTGTCTAGCGTCTTTACAATTTAGGAAGGTTAGGAGACATTCTTTATTTTCTCCCCCTTTTCTATCCGCAAACTGGAGGAACCAACCTAGAAGAGAGAGGGAGAGGAAGTATGGGAGACCCAGGCCTTGTTTTTACCACTATGTTAGAACTTATAGTCATAAATCCCACTTAAATGGGAAGTAGGAAAGAAGAGTTTTGGACATGATTGAGAGCAAAGATAAGATGAGAAGGACAAATCTTAAATACACGAATGGTTCTTAAATACCTGAATAGTTCTGAAAGTACCTGAAAACAGATGGGATCCCACCACAGTGTTGAGGAGAGGTTAACTTTGATAGCAGAGGGTAATGAGGAATTTCAGGCAGTCATGATAAAGGCCTGAAGACCTAGCAAAAGGTTATGAAGATCAGTCAAAGGATGAGATGGGTCTAATTATTCTTATAAGTGTTCATTGGAAGTATGACTCTGGCTAGAATAAAAAAAGGAAGAAATATGTAAATATTGTCGGACACGGTGGTGCAGAATAATTAAGAGATGGTCACAATGTTAGAACCGGAGTCAGCAAATCTACCTTCTTTCTCAGGTTCCATGATTTCCATGGACAAGGCATTAAACTTTACTGAACCTCAGTTTCTTTCTGTAAGGAGTACAGAATGTTCATTTTAACGGCTTTGACTGGGCTCAGGCAAAATGACTTATGGGAAAGCATTTTGAAAACTTCAAAATGTCAGATGATATTATTAAACAAACCCCTCAGATTAACTTCATTCTTGTAAGTATCTTGATTTCAAGCTGGCTAGTTTAAATGGTTAGAGAAATGGGGAAGAGAATGAAGTAAGATAGGAGAACTGCATGTGCCCATCACTTTCACAGTGTGAAGAGACAGGCAGGAAGGAAAGAGGCCCTTAATCCGATTGTCTAAGAGAGTGAATGCACGCCTTTCATCTCCTGGCAGGTGGATCGCACATCCTCCATCCAGCATAGTCTCATTTACGAGCGGTTTTGCAGGTAAGGGTGTTGCAGCTTCTCACTCATGAAAATATTTCCAAAGCCACTAATAAAAAGGTAACTCACCATGTGCTATGAAAGATGACAAGCACACCTTGGGATGAATGACGGGTAGAGGATTGTCATTTCTCTTCTTAAAATCAGGCTCTCCCGGGCTCCTGTGGCTTGGCACCTGTGGCTTGTTAGCAATTGCGCGTGGAAGCCAGCCCATGCAAAGATGCCCCTGTAGAGCAAGCAGTTGTCTGCTGTTGGCTTCAGACTCTCTTTACATGGTTTCAAGGCTCTCCGTTAATGTGTATCAGAAGAAGCTTTAAAGTCACTTTTCTTTCTCTTTTCCACATTGTCTCCCATTTCGTTCTTAAGTGTGACTTGATGAGCTTTTCACCCAGGATGTAAGGAGAAATGAGAATAGCAATCCCTCTGAGTGTGCTGATTTGGATTATACTTGGACTAGTTTTGGAACAAATGTTGTGATACTGATTCATATGAAAACTGGTAGCTGTATCTCAAAAATGTTTCAAAGCTGTTTGAGCTAAGTGTCTTGTTTCTTGATAATATTGGCAGAAACCAACACAATATTGTAGAGCAATTATCCTTCAAGTAAAAATAAAGAAATTCAATTATAAAAAAAAGATAATGTTAAAAATAACAAAAATTATTTTTTGCTTAAAAGTTACCAGGCACTGTTTCGAGTACTTATATGAATTACCTCATTTAATCCTCACTATAATAAAGCCATAATTATCGCCATTATTCATATGAGGAAACTGAGGCACAAGAACGTTAAGTAATTTTGTTGTTTTGTATATTTATATACATATATTTTATAAAATTCAGTTAGTTCTATAAACTGCCAAATTATTCTCTCTAAATCACAACCCTGATTCTGTAATTCCCTAGCCCAGAAATCTTTAATAAATACGCTTTGTCTATTAAATGAAGTGTAAAAACCTTATGTACCCTAACACTCTATGTAAATACCTAAGTGTAATACCCTGACATATCAGAGCTCTCAAATTTTGATCCTACATCCCTTCTCCTCCTGTTTTCCAACAATTTCCTATCACGATGTTCCTCATCCAGGCACAGTTTCACCCCCTTGGGGGATATTTACCAATATCTGCAGACGTTTTGGGCTCTCACAACTTAAGAGATGTTACTGGCATCTCATAGGTAGAAGTCAGTGACCCTGCAAAGCACTCTGAAATGCAAAGGACCATCACCTCCCACAACAATGAATTATCTGGTCCAAACCATTGTTAGTACCAAGGTTGGAAAAACCTAACCTACCTTATTCTCTGGCCAAACCAGACAACTTGCGGTTTCTTAAATAGTCTCTATGTGTTTCACCTTTGTGCTTTCTTTCAATTATTCCTTCATTAAATGATCACAAAGTACCTACTGTCTGCCCGGCCCTACTATGTATGAGGCATGATCCCTGATGTCACGCTGACTAGTACCTGGCTTCCCATCCTTGTCTTCCTCCAATATAAAGACCTGCCTGCTCTTCATGGGGCTTTGCTGGTGGCTCAGCTGGTAAAGAATCCTCCTGTCAGTGCAGGAGACACAAGAGATGTGGGTTCAATCCTTGGGTCAGGAAGATCCCCTGGGGTAGAAAATGGCCCAATCCAATATTCTTGCCTGGAAAATTCCATATACAGAGGAGGCTTGTGAACTACAGTCCATGGGCTCACAGAGAGTCAGACATGACTGAGCATACCACAGGAATTACAGGAATCAAGTGACTCAAACACACAACAAAGTTGGAAAACCATCATGCTAGAGATGTTCATTTCATAGACAGCCTACATCTACATCCCAGCCATGCCCCAATCCTCCAACACCCTTTCACTGCCATGGACCCAGGTCAGTGAGTATCTACGGTAAGGGACTTTTGTCCCAAGAAGATAGGTGGATTATCAAAATTAGATTATGGTAAGTAATAAAGAACCCTTGTTGTCTAGAAGGAGTGCTGAATGGGTCCCCATGGAAACCCATCAGGGCCTGGTGAGTTAGTCAATCCTCTTGGGTCATTAGAATCTATAGTTTTGCTTCTCCTTTTTTGCCCTAAGTTTAGGTATCCCATCATATCCATTCAGCTCTGTAGGAGAATTGTGACCTATGTCACACCAAAGAAAGGAGAGAAATTGCCCTGGGCCTGTGTTTTAGAGGGTCTTGACACGGATGCATATGAACTAAAGCAGAGATGCCTGAGGTGAATTGGGAAGAGCAAGTAGGAAAGAGTGAGTGTTCCTTTCTATGGCTGAGAGATATTCCATTGGATATATGTGCCACCTCTTTACCCTTGCCTCTGTTGATGAACATTTAGGCTGCTTCCACGTCTTGGCTATTGTAAATAGTGCTGCAACTCCAGTATTCTTGGGCTTCCCTGGTGGCTCAGCTGGTAAAGAATCCACTTGCCATGCAGGAGACCTGGGTTCAGTCCCTGGGTTGAGAAGATACCCTGGAGAAGGGAAAGGCTACCCACTCTAGTATTCTGGCCTGGAGAATTCCATGAACTGTATAATCCAAGGGGTCGCAGAGTCAAACATGACTGAGCGACTTTCATTTTCACTTTCAAACATTGTGGTGCATGTATCTTTTGGAATTATGGTTTTCTCCGGGCATACGCCCAGGAGTGTGATTGCTGGGTTATACGGTAGTGCTATCGTTTCTAAAGAAACCGCGACGATGTCCTCCACGTGGCTGCTAGAAGAATGGTACAGCTCTTGGTAAAGATGAAATAGAGACACAGACATAGAGAACAAACTTACAGATACTGAAGTGGGAAAGGAGGGTGGGATGAATTGGGAGATCGGAATTGACATATGTACACTACTGTACATAAAATAGATAGCTAATGAGAACCTACTCTATAGTACAGGGAATTCTACTCAATGCTCTGTGGTGACCCACATAGGCAGGAAACCTCCAAAAGAGGAGATTTTTATATATACATATAGATGATTCACTTTGCAGTACAGCAGAAACTAACACGACATTGTAAAGCCATTGAACTCCAATAAAATTTTTTTAGAAAGAGAGAGAGGAAATTCTACATTTACTACTGAGGATGGAGAATCCAAATAACATCCACTGCTGTCCTGGAATGCACCACTCTACACGTTAGAGACCTCATTTTTGTGTCCCTCCACCTTAATGGGGGATGTGGGTTGTGAGCGGGTATGGACTGGGTTGTACAGGTATCTTATGCACTCATCAAGCCAGCCTTTTCTGTGTCTGAACTATTTGGTGACATTCCCCATTTTGCCACTGGCTGGTTCTTCAGTTTCAGAGATAAGCACCACAGGCCAACGTTAAAAAGATTTCATTGTGCTAATCCAGCAAGGACCAGCGGCATTTGTCTGGTCTTCTTAAACCAGGAGCATGCCATAGGCTCAGAAAATGCCACCTGTAGAGCATCTTTTCTTGATTTCATAGATGCCCCAGAAACACAGTCCTGAAAGTGGCTCCTAAATTTCAAAGCATTAGTCATTTATAAAGAGAACTTCTTATATGCGATGAGGACATTTTGTGCTGAATTTTTAAACACAGTTCATGGGGCTCCCCATAGTCAGAATGAGTTTCATGCTGAGATCTTTTTTTTGTTGAATAAGTTTAGAGCTGGCAAGGCAGATAATGAGAACACTTTAGCATGTATGACAAGGCGGGAGTTAATGTCTCTGGCTGACATTATTTTTTTACCAAGCTGAATATGGAGGAAAGGAAAAGTAATGTTGACTACTTTTTTATAAGTTTCATCAGAGAAGAAAAATATTTTAAGGGACAAAATCAAATTCCCCAAGTGAATGTTTTAAAATTTAGTTTATAATAGGCGTTATTCTAACTTCGAATCCTTAAGAACAATTTGAAATGCTGTTTTGTTTGGTTGGTGATGTCCAATGAAGCTGTTTTCTGTTCATAGCACGGTACTGGCTTGTTAAGCTTCAGCTAAAGGTCAGCTGACACTCTAGTCAATTCTCTTTGAGCATGAAGCTTTGAAAGGAAAGCTTATCACAAAACACAGGGTCCCTTTCTGTACTGCCTGGTCTCGGCGAGATGCTGTAAATAAAACATTGGTGAACTAAAACACAAGTAGACAGATCTGTGGAAATGATCTGGGAGAAATCTGGATAAATAAGGAATTGCTTCTGGGTAACCTGGCAGGACACATCATGCCACCTCGCTCTGAGAAGAACTGATCAGAAAGTGACTTGTAGTTACACACTAGACTCAGGAAACAAATGACTGCTGGGAGAGCTCTTGTTAGGGAGATTTACCATGTTGCTCCTCTTGTAGCCCCTGAGATGGCACGTTTATACAAAACAAAGCAAACACTTCAGCAAACAACTAACAGGACACAGGGGAGCTCTCCAGGCAAATACTATGAACCATGGTTTCATTTGCTTTAGGCAGCAGGGGAAATGGTCTGGCTGCAGCATTCCTGATCTATGGAAGCTTTGGTTCTGACTCATCACTGTTTGTTCCTACCCAGTGTCTGAAAGTCTCATTTAAGTCTGGAACACTGCTTTCTTTCTCCTTGTCATTGCCAGTGTCTTTTCCTAAGTATCGTCTAGTCTGGAATCCTTACAAGTCTAATATTTTCTCCAGTTTTACTCAAATCCTCTTTTGAAAATAATACATTCAGTTCAGTTTAGTCACTCAGTCGTGTCCGACCCTCTGCAACCCCATGAATCGCAGCACGCCAGGCCTCCCTGCCCATCATCAGCTCCCGGAGTTCACTCAGACTCACGTCCATCGAGTCAGTGTTGCCATCCAGCCATCTCACCCTCTGTCGTCCCCTTTTCCTCCTGCCCCCAATCCCTCCCAGCATCAAAGTCTTTTCCAATGAGTCAACTCTTCGCATGAGGTGGCCAAAGTACTGGAGTTTCAGCTTTAGCATCATTCCTTCCAAAGAAATCCCAGGCCTGATCTCCTTCAGAATGGACTGGTTGGATCTCCTTGCAGTCCAAGGGACTCTCAAGAGTCTTCTCCAACACCACAGTTCAAAAACATCAATTCTTCGGTGCTCAGCTTTCTTCACAGTCCAACTCTCACATCCATACATGACCACTGGAAAAACCATAGCCTTGAGTAAATGGATCTTTGTTGGCAAAGTAATGTCTCTACTTTTCAATATGCTATCTAGGTTGGTCATAACTTTTCTTCCAAGGAGTAAGCATCTTTTAATTTCATAGCTGCAGTCACCATCTGCAGTGATTTCGGAGCCCCCAAAAATAAAGTCTGACACTGTTTCCACTGTTTCTCCATCTATTTCCCATGAACTGATGGGACTAGATGCCATGATCTTCGTTTTCTGAATGTTGAGCTTTAAGCCAACTTTTTCACTTTCCTCTTTCACTTTCATCAAGAGGCTTCTTAGTTCCTCTTCACTTTCTGCCACAAGGGTGGTGTCATCTGCATATCTGAGGTTATGGATATTTCTCCCAGCAATCTTGATTCCAGCTTGTGCTTCTTCCAGCCCAGCGTTTCTCATGATGTTTTCTGCATAGAAGTTAAATAATCAGGGTGACAACATACAGCCTTGCCATACTCCTTTTCCTATTTGGAACCAGTCTGTTGTTCCATGTCCGGTTCTAACTGTTGCTTCCTAACCTGCATATAGGTTTCTCAAGAGGCAGGTCAGATGGTCTGCTTTCCCATCTCTTTCAGAATTTTCCACAGTTTATTGTGATAGGTGGTGTTTTATTCTCATTGTGTGCGTGCTAAGTCACTTCAGTTGTGTCCAACTCTGTGAAGCCCATCAGGCTCCTCTGTCCATAGGATTCTCCAGGCAAGAATACTGGAATGGGTTGCCATTTCAGGGGATCTTCCCAATCCAGGGATTAAACCCAGGTCTCTTACACTTACCTGCACTGGCAGGCAGGTTCTGTACCACTAGCGCCACCTGGTTTGCGCATCTCCTTTGTCTGTGAAAATGATAAACTTGGGTATAGTGATCAACTTGCTTCTTGGAGTTCATGTGTATCAAGCACAGGAGTCGTACCTGGCACATAGTATGTGATCATAAATGTTACTAAAAACCAGGCCAAGATAAAAATATTCAACAGTTACATCAAACTTCCTCCAAAACATCTAGATTCCCAATAAAACCCTTTAGAGTTTATTTTGTTTGCAAGCAAAAAGGAGAAGCATGGTAAAAATGTATTTCCCTAAGTTCTCTAGCTTTATTCCCTTTAGATTCATCTTTTTTTTTATGAAGATCATAGTTTATTGGTCAAAAGCTTCTTTTCATGGTGGACCACACTGTATGACCCACAGGTGAGAGGTGGAAACTATTTCTTTGCATCTATGAGTGGTTGCTTTTCTTGTTCACTACGTCCAACTCAACGAACATGAAATTGAGTAAACTCTGGGAGATAGTGGAGGACAGAGCTGGCTACAATCCATGGGGTCACAAAAAGTCAGACAAAACTGAATAACTGGACAACAATTTAATTAGCAAGGTGAGATGAAGGTCATGGCATCTGGAGTCAGCTCAGATCTGAGAAGTACTTTGACCCTGTGCTTCCAAGAAGTACGTTGATCCCATGCCTCCACTCCAGCAAAAGATCAATGGAGACTAGAAGCTTGGTCAGTACCCTACTGAGAATGGCCACCTCTCTCGGTGTTAATGACATCAGGATTGATTATATCGACGTATGCAAACTTCTAGCCCACTACAGCTTCTCTCTAAGCTAGAGAAGGAGAGGTGTCTGTCTTATACCACTTCCCATTTGTTGTTCCAGAAAGGGTTTGGTGAACACTTATTAAAATTGGAAATCAGGGTTAATGCAGAGAACTTCCCTGGTGGCTCAGATGGTAAAGAATCTGCCTGCAATGCAAGAGACCTGGGTTCAATCCCAGGGCTGGGAAGGTCACCTGGAGTAGGTAATGGCTACCCACTCCAGTATTCTTGCCTGGAGAATTCTGTGGACAGAGGAGCCTGGAGGGCTACAGTTCATGGGGTCACCAAGAGTCAGACTCAGTTGAGCAACTAACATTTAAAATGAATTCCTTAGGGCTTACATTCACAGTTTGAGTTGGAATCACCCGAATATGTCGCTTCTGTAAATCCAGGTAGTTTTCTGACTGGCTGGACCTGCCCTTATGTGAGAGAGGAGTCAGTCATACCTATTCAGTACCTCATTGTCACTGAGGAATTTTTTAGTCTGTTTAGTCAAGGTCTGTAACTCATTTCTAAAAGCACCCAAATAGTTTAAATTTTTATAAGTTTGCATGCACCGATCACTTCCCTTGAATAGCTAAGCGAGGAAGGCAGGGAGGGCTGAAGGAAAGTTTTCCTGTGAATACAGTGCTTGGGAGTGGATTACCATTTTCCTGCTAGAATTACATGTCCTCTTAGCTCTCAGAAGGTCCCAATTAGGCCTGACACATTGCCATCATAGCGCACACACTCCCTGTAACAGCCGCATTAAGCTCAGTTGGTGCTGGGTAAGTTTTAAAGTAGGTTTTCCAACCAGTGTGGGTGGACAGATTCCCACTTCATCATCTGCACCCCTCCCCCCAGCCCATTGCACATTCCTATTAGAACATCCTACCTAGGAATACGCTGCCTCCCGATGCAGTCCATGTTTATTTGTCAACAGTTTCATAAACCTACAACACAGAAGACCATCCTGTCTACACTGGCTGGAGAATCTCACACAAAAACAATATAGATTTCGTGAAACAGTTCAGAAGTTGTGAGAAAATAGCCACTTGAAAACTTTACATTTTACGTGTGCTTGAATGAAATTTAAACAGTTCATATTTGAGGAATGTTCCAAACAGAAGACCAAAAAGAGACGAATCCCATACATGGAGCCATTGCATTACCTACATGATACCAAAAATACTCTTGCTTAAATGGTTTTCCTCTTTGGGTTAATTTGTTGCTTGGCATTTGGGACATGCACAGAAACACCTATAAACCCACAGAACATTCATTTTGGGTCAAGATTCCCCATTATGGATCCTTCTCAAGCGAAGATGGTTAGTTTGTTCACTCATAGCATCTATAATATTCATTGCAAGGACAGATGATGAAGCAGAAGCTCCAATACTTTGGCCACCTGATGCAAAGAGCCAACTTATTAGGAAAGATCCTGATGCTGGGAAAGACTGAGGGCAGGAGGAGAAGGGGGCAGAAGAGGATGAAATGGTTGGATGGCATCACTAACTCAATGGACATGAATTTGAGCAAACTCCGGGAGATAGTGAAGGGCAGCAAGCCTGGTGTGCCATAGTCCATGGGGTCACAAGGAGCTGGACGCAACTTAGTGACTGAACAACAGCAATAAGGATCTCTAAGTGCTCAGATGCTCAGTCATGTCCAACTCTGTGATCCCGTGGACTGTAGCCCTTCAGGCTCCTCTGTCCATGGGATTCTCCCGGTAAGAATACTGGAGTGGGTAGCCATTCCCTCCTCCCGAGGATCTAACCAATCCAGGGATGGAACCCACATCTCTTAGTCTCCTGCATTGCAGGCAGATTCTCTAGTGCCATCTGAGAACCTCTATGTACAGCACCAAAAATATTCTTGCTTGAATGATTTTCCTCCTTGGGTTAATTCATTGCTTGGCATTTGGGACATGCAGAGAAGGACCTATAAACCTACAAAACATTCATTTTTGGTCAAAATTCCCCACTGTGGCTCTTTGTCAAGCCAAGATAATGATTCATTTGTTCATTCATTTTTTCAACACTTTCACTGCACTCTTATTAAATGCCAGACTGTCTGGCCCTTGGGGATACATGTTTGAATAAATTCTCATTATACTTTTTCTTTAAAACAGGGGAGACAGACAATAAAAAGGTAAATGAGAAAATAGCAGGTGATGATAGTGCCAAATGATGAAAATAATCAGAGTGATATCCTAGAAAACAAGTAGAGACTTTTTTGGATGCGTGGTCAGAGTGTTCAGAGAAGGCTTCTCCAAAAAGATATTGTAAGATGAGGCCTCATGATAAGAAGACGCATGCTTTGTGAGCAACTGGGCTTACCAGGTAGGGAGAACAGCTGGTGCAAAGGCCCTGTGGTGGGAATAAGTTTGGCACATAGTTGGCACAGGAAGAAGATGAGCACAGTGGTTAAAGCAGAGAGTAAAGGATGACATGTAAGAAAGTTAGGCAGATGTCAGGCGAGGCAGGGCCTTTGTAGGCCCAGTGAGGAGGTTGGATTGTACTTCAAATGCTACAGGAAGCCAAGCAAGGCTTTAAAGCAAGAGGGTGACATGATGCAATTTATAGTTTAACAAGGTCACCTCTGCCTTTCTTTGGAGAACATAATGATGTAAAAGGCAAGAGTAAAAGCAGGAAGGCCAAGTAAGAGGCTCCTGTGGTAGTTTATGTGAAAGATGGTAACATTTGGACCAAGGTGGTAGAAATGGAAATGGAAAGAAATTCTGAAATTATGCCCCTTTTAAGGTAGTCCTAATATTCTACCTCACACTCCACTCCCTCTGCAGTCATCAGAATCCCCCACACACCGCAGCCACCCATTTATTTATCCTTAGCAATAGTTTATTGCAGTGTTTCCAACAGCTGTTTCAGCTGTTTCCAACAAATCATTTGCTCAGTCATCAAGGCCAAACCACTTCATCCTACAAGTTCTTAATGAGATACTATTTTATGCTTTAGCCTTGCATGAGAAGGCATAAGAAAAATATGGGGGATTGTAACTCATAGGCAAAAGAATTCTCTTAGTTTAATTTTGCCGGGTATAGTCTATCCTTATTCCACAGAATTCTATTTGCTGATTTCATTTCATTCATATCTTCTTATCCATCTTCATGGTCAATAAGAGGACCAACTAGGGGATCTTCCCCCAGACACTTGCTAGTAAAGAGCTGTTCCTGTTTTCAGCTCCCCACCTGCTTTGCTGCTGAGGTTTATGCTCCCCACCCATAAATCTTGGTCTGTAGGCTTGAATCTTAACATAATGTTACTACCTTCTCTCTAGAGCCCCCCAGGTAGCTCAGTAGTAAAGAATCTGCCTGCCAATGCAGGAGACACTGAAAGAGTAGATTCAATCCCTGGGAAGATCCTTGGAGAAGTATATATACACACACACACACAGGTGTGTGTGTGTGTGCGTGTGTGTGTTAATACATGATATTTGTTTTCCTCTTTCTGACATACTTTGCTCTGTATAACAGGCTCTAGTTTCATCCACCTCAGTTCAACTGACTCAAATTTATTCCTTTTTTATGGCTGAGTAACATTCCATTGTATTCTGTACCCCACAACTTCTTTTTCCATTCATCTGCCAATGGACACCTAGATTGCTTCCATGTCTTTCTGCCCAATTTTCTTAGGTGACTTTTTTCAGCATCTAACCTCCATTCTGATAAATAGAAATAGAGAAGTTAATCCTGCAATTCTATCTCAAATTTGGACATTCTAAATGAGACTCACAATGCTCTACCAACAAAGCAGAGAATCCCAGCCTTAGAAGCTTTTGTTCTAAAAGTCCCAGGTCAGGCACAATTTAAAAGTCTTTCCAGATCCGTAGAAAAATAGCCTCAAATTTCTATGTCTGTTCTTTGAAAAATTAGCAGCTACCATTTCCTTTCCATTTTATGAACTCAATTTTTCCTACTAGACTTTCTTTTCATGTATTTTACAATAGAGTCCTATTATTTTGTGCTTTCATCACTTAGACTATGATTCATTCTTGACTCACAAATGATTCATTTTACTGAGAGTCATATGGGCAAAATCCTGGAAATCATACCCCTGTTATTTACTTCCAACATTTATCAAAGAGAATGTACCAACTGTATCACCTTGCTGGGGTGCAACTCCCCTATTTGCTGCCCTGACCCCTTACTCCAGGCCTGCCCAGGATGGGCCCCAGCCCAGGAGTCCTCAGTTGCTTTCTCAGGCTTCTCTGGGGATCTAGTGAATAAATGTGCATCACTGGTTCTTTTCTTGCTTCCCTATCTGGTTGACACACACTTAGAAAATATTGTTTATAACGTACCATTTACAGAAATGAATTTAGAACATTCTATGCTGTGTGATGTAAAAGTATTTCTGAGTTTGTTAAATGGTATCTTTGTGAGAAGATGTGATGTATCTATATTATATAACATGTGTGCATATATATATATACATAAATATATTCCATTGGAATATATGTAATATATACATATATCTATTATATATATATATAATATATATATATATATATATCGCCAATGGAATACTGCTCAATTAAAGATGCAAGAGACACAGGTTCAATCCCTGAGTTGGGAAGATCCCCTGGAGGAGGGCATGGCAACTTACTCCAGTATTCTTGCCTGGAGAATCCCAAGGATAGAGGAGTCTGGTAGGCTTCAGTCCATAGGGTTGCATAGAGTTGGGCACGACTGAAGCAACTTAGCATGCACATTAAAAAGAATGAAATAATGCCATTTACAGCAACATGGATGGGACCTAGAGATTATCTTCCTAAGTGAAGTAAGTCAGACAGAAAAAGACAATCATATATCACTTACATGTGGAATCTAAAATATGACACAAATGAACATATCTACAAAAACAACAGACCCACAGATACAGAAAACAGACCTTGGTTGTCAGGGGTGGTAGGATGAGGAAGGGATAGACTGGGAGGTTGGGGTTAGCAGATGCAAACTCTTATCATAAAATGGATAAACAACAAGGTCCTGCTGTATAGCTCAGGGAACTATATTCCATATTCCATGATAAACCATACTGGAAAAAAATCTGAAAAAAAATGTATATGTATAACTCAGTCACTTTATTATACAGCAGAAATGAAACATTGTAAATCAACTGTACTTTAGTAAAATTAAAAATAAATAAATGGTACTTTGTGGTACCTTTGGTCAGGAAAGTAGCCCACTATTACCGTGAGTCCCAAAGATATTCAACTAGTTGAACAACCACAATTCATAATGTAAAACATAATGAAATATTAAAACAACAATTTCAAAGTAATTTTGTTCTAAATGAGATAGTTTACACTAGTGTCTTATTATAGACAAGGCTTTAAAAATATGAGGGGGCAAAAATTTCAGCAGAGAGAATTCTATCAGTTAATTTAATCTTTTCCTACATATTTGAGAAAAGATCACTCTCAATATGTTTTAATAGTGAAATCCTATGGAGTGGGAGCAGAGTCTGAAACTCATTGCCCCATTGTAATGTAGTTTCCGGGCACAAATCAGATTTGATCACATTGTTCACACTCAGGAACTATTTTCCAGTCAGAATGCTGAGAACTGCTTGTATTAACAGTAAAATGTCCTTAGCAGGAGGGTTTCACATTGAGATAAAGGCTTTTGAAGAAATCAGCTTTACTCAGTAATTTGTATTTCACTATGTTTTTTTCAAACATATTTGAAAAGTTAGACTTAATGTTCTTAGGGGTCCCTTTTAGTCCTGAAATTTTGTGAATTCCTATGAAATGGCTTAGGTTACTGAATTATCTTGTAATTGGAAAAACATTTTCCAATTGCGTAAGCCCAAGGTACAAGTGCGGTGTGTTTGCATTTCATTTTCATAAGCAGCCTGAGGGTTGGTGTCAGACTCTGGAAAAGTGTGTCTTTCGGAAATCTCTTAAACTCTGAAAATAAAAGTAGATTAGGGAGCAGTGAGTGAAAGAAATGTACATACCAGAATCCGAAAAAAAATCTTTCAGAAAAGCTCTTTTTAATCTTTTGATAATTTTGCAAAGTAAGTAGGTCAGGAGTGGAGGTAAAACCATCCTTTTCAAGACCCTTTTTTCCAGCCTAGATGATATGGAAACTTACCTCAGGGATCAAAAATATTTGTGGGAAATCTCTTTTGGAAATGTGTAGACATTAAAATTAGTATTCTAAAATGTAACTGCAATAATAGATAGGTTCTAATCATTCAGATTAATTGTTATCTATGGGTCTGTAGGCAGAGACCCTGCTAAGCTGATTTCGCACACACTGGGACCCTGAATTATTACTGAATAAAGAACATCAGTGTCGGCATCTGGGAAATGCGGTTTGGGGTTGGGGACTCAGCCTGTGCAGAATACTAGCTTGGGCATATTGCTATGGCTTTCCCAGCTGTAAACTGGAGATAATCATAGCTACCTCACAGTTGAAGCTAAAATACAATAATATGTGAGAAAACGCTGACCAGTCCAATCAGCGTGTTTTCTTTCTCTTCCCTCTGACCCCGCATCGCTCTCTCCCACCACCAGCCATGTTGCTGAGGGAGCACAAAGCACTTGGGTCCCCCAGAAGAGTTTGTGCTCATTACCATTCCTTTCACATTTGTGTTTACTCTTTGGATGTCTGATACATTCGCACCGTGTCCGACAGAAGAAAATTAAGTTAGCAGAATTCTGAGTTAATGTCGTGTTTTATATGCAAGACATGGCATTCTCCCTCCATTCTTTGCAATCTTTCAAGACGTGGTTGTAGAGGAATGCTTGCCTGTCTTCCTCCTGAGGAATTCAGTACTCTTAATCTATGTTGTAACCCGTGTAACATTTCTGAGAGATGCATTTATAGGCAAAAGGACTGGCTCAAGGAAGAAACATTGAAAAGCTGCCGTGTTGGGTCTCCATGTCCACAGCCTCCCCTCACGTGTTCACACCCATGCTCAGAATTGCTCTGTACTTCCCTGTAGAGGTCATGACCTCATGACCTCATACTCTGTCCCTTTCAACCAGACCTTGTGCACCGTCATCTTCTTCTGAGATGCATTGCAGCATAAAAGGCTTTGTCTCCACTGCAATAACTTGAGACATTCATAAAACGGCCATATAGGGAGCTGGGGGAGAAAGATCAGGTTTGAATGAGACAGATTTGGCACCACCCTCCTCTGCACAAGCTCAGCCTGGTTTCTGGGGCAAAGGTTTCTATTACCTCCTGCAGGGTCATCTCATCCTGCCTTTCACATTGTAAAATGGTGCCTCAGAGGGGGGCAGCATCTTTCTCTCCATTCATTCATAACACATACACTTCAGGGGATAACTCTGCTCTCCATCATTTTCCAGCCATCCTTTAAAAGGGATTGGTGCTAGACCAACCTGGAACTTTGGTTATGAGGAAAACAGGAAATTCTGACTTCAAACGGATATTTGATTTTTCATGAGATGTAATTTCAATTTGATAAACTTACTATATAAGGTTTCATTTCTATTGCTTTGATTTTTTTCACACACTTAAAAAATATGTATACATATAATATGTAATAAAAGATGATAGACAGATAGATGGCACACCCTTTACCATTTTCCCCACCATGCACACATAAAATTGAGCATTGGTAATCTCAAACAGCACTGAACTTCAGTAGGAGCAGACCTGTGCCTGATGCTGGCTATTTCCTTTCTAATGTCAATCATTTTTGTCTTGATTTACAAAGTCAGGTGAATGGTTGCAATTAATGAGCAATTGAAGTGGTTCACCTAGAACCAATAGACTGTGGAAGTTGATGAATTATATAATACTATGTAACCTCTTTACCTTTCTGAATGATTAATGGTTAGTATATAAATAGTGTCAGAATGTTTGAGTTTAACTCTAGAAGTGCATTTCTGTGATTAATGTGGTGAAGTAAAAAAAGTGTTTTGATGGCCATGCTTCATGATAATATGTTAACTGCATGTATAAAATATGAATCAGAAGAAGTTACTTCAGGTGTAAATACAAAAAATAATGCATTAAAAAAGGTGGCATCTTGGCATTCCTAAGAGAAATATGTTATTCTTAATTATTATTATTATTCAGTTATGACCATCTCAGCTATGGTATGCTATATTATCACCTGAATTATATTTAAGTCAGCTTCTCCCACATGTTAGTAAAACACCTCTGTGTTCACGTACATTAGGTTGCCAGAAAAGAACAGTATCGTTTTGCCCCAACATTAATTATTGCAGCGTTATTATTTCACTTGTGGAATTTTAAAATTCCTCGTAATCACTTCAAAGTCCCAGGGCTATAGACCTGACTTAATTTGCATGCTGGGCACAATTTATTTCTAACAGAAACTATACTCTGATAAACAGATGTTTCATGACATTTGATAAAAAGGTTACATTTTCAAAAGAAGTAGCGCTGATGTTTTATAAGCCCTAAGATCAAAATGGAATCCCTTAAATCTTGATGTTTGCAATCTAAATGTGAATGAGTTCAAACTCTTGCTAGAAGCTGTTAAGGAAAACTCATTTCCTTGGTCACTCCCTTACTCCCACCCCCCAGTTGCCTTTACAACAGGGAGTTAGCATTTAACCCTCTGGACATAGGTGAGAATTAACCAGTTAGCTATGCCAAAGCGCATCTGGTTACTAGTGGTGAAGGTGGTGGCCGGGTAGCTGTCCCTGCCTTTGGTACCGGGCACCACCACCCAGATTCCGATCTGTTTCACGAAGAGAATCGCCTTTGATTCTCACGACCACCCCACAAAGACAGCAAGGAGATTATCATCTGCTTGAAGAAATGAATGAACAGAAGATCTGTTTACAGCTCATCAACACAGAAAGCCGCTACATCAGAACAAAGAACCTCCGCGTGATACCGGCACATATATTTTTACATATTTCCGACTGTCATTTAACTTATTAATTAAGGGACTGGTCAAATTATCCCCCTCCCACTTAGATGCAATGCTTATTTGCTCTTCTTAAAACTGTGGAGATGGAGATTTAATCGAAAGACCTTAAGATGAGTGCCTTGTCAGAGCACAAACATTTTGAAATCCCAATGAAAATGCAGTTTAATGCATCCAGTTAAAATGCCTGAGAGGAAATAGTGAATACAGCTTTCTTAAAGCCTTTCCCCTCAGGCCATTAACTAAGAAACTGGTCACTAACTGCTGGTAACAACCCATTTTGGAGGGATTATTGCTATTATTGGCATTCTGTGGTTTATGGTAACATTTTGTTAAAGGCAGTAGAAAAGAAGATGCAGCTGGACTTGGGGCTTTTCGCTTCCCTTGTGATTAATGGCCTTTTTTTTTTTTTGAAATTCCAATCGAAATGTTCCGAGGCTGAGCTCACTGCTGAGTTTATTACCTGCTACATTTCTTGTTGCTCTAAGAGATATACTTTACACCAGAGTCAGCATTCAAATCAATGGAGCCAAAATATAGCATTTATTGTTAGGAAAATTGAATCACGCTGAAAAGGCTGAATGAATGCTTGACTTAAACTGAACGTTAGAAATTATTTCACTTGCCATGAGCGCTTTCTGGCTGATACACAGCCCCATGCTCCTTCCTTCCAGTGATTAATTATTAGCTGGAGCAGGCATCTGTACGTTGCCAAATGGAGAATAATAACCAAAGTTATGTTATTGATTTCCCATAACTCTGTGTGAACCTATATACCTAGAGAGGGGCCTGCTCTGTGTGGCTCATAGCTGCCTGCTGATAATTCTACGCTCTGATAATTCCGTTTACTAAAAACAGAATTAGAAAGGAGGTAACCCCAATGAAGGGCAGGCAAGCATCATACAATGAAAGAGAAGTGCTCAAGAGTTTCAAAAATATTTCTTTTGTTCACATCCAATGCGAGAAATAAGTAAGAATGCTGACAGCTTAAAACTATCAAGCCGATTAATAAAATCGAATGCAGATTACAAACATGTTATTTGCATGGGGGACGTGTTTTTTTTTCTGTCTTTTTGGGGTCCCTTTTTCCTCCCATCTTTTAATTACCAATAAAAGGGAAGATCAGAACATATCATTAGCTCTGCTTCTTAGTGAACCTGACTTTTCTCAAGAAATTTACATCTTTCCCTCATTTTCTGTTAAGGTTTCTTCTCCTGTTTTCTCACCTAAAGAATTATAATGAGGGAGAATGAATGAGATCTATGGGGAGAGCGGTGGACCCAGAGACTAAAGGTAAAAGGATGATTGATGGTATGAAATTACCATAAAAGTACAATCAGGATCAGATTTTAAAATGAATTTTTAAGCAGCCTAAGAGATACTCTTTGATTTGCAGTCTGGTGGAATGGATAATGTCTCATTCAGTGGATAAAGTTTCTCACTGTGTGACTTGAGCTTTTTCTGATCTTTCTGACTGGGAGTAAAATGGAACCAAAGCCTGAAGTGGTTTTTAATGCAGAAAATATCAAACACAATATTCTTAATGTCAAAACCTGGGCATAGCAGGTGAGGAACGAAAAATAAATAGAATATTACTGTTAGCATTATTTTATTAGGCTCTCCTTTTACTGACAAATGGGGTTAAACCATACATTTTTTTAAAGGGTGAACTTGTTTACATATTGAAAAAAAATAAAGTTTAGGCTGGTGTCAGATTTTAATATTTCTTAGGAATATAAATACTCCAACTAAAATATTAAAGCAAATTGTCTTTCATGGCTATATGTTTCCCCATTGCTCTTTGAAAATGTAAATACACTTTATTTTAGAATAATTTTAGATTTATAGAAAAGTTGTAATGATGTTAGAGAAAATTCCAATATACCTCTCACCTAGCTTCTCCTAATGTTATTATCTTACATTACTATTTGGGTTGCCAGATTTAACTGATAAAGTACAGGACATCCAGTTAAACAGGAATTTCGGGTAAATAACAAATTATTTTTGCAGTTTAAGTAAGTCCCACGGCATACTCTAAGTGCTATCACACGTTTGTCACTACTAAGCAACAAATACTGGTCAGCTAAACTCTAAGTTTTATTCAAGTTTCACTAGTCTGTCCTAATGTCCTTTTTTTCTGTCTGGGATCTCGTTCAGAATACCACATTATAATTAGTTATCCTGGCTTCCAAGCTCCTACAGTCTGTGACAGTATTTCAGACATGCCATTTGTTTTTAAATACAGTGAAAAATGAGCTAAACTAGTCACTGATCATCTACCAGTGGTACTAAACTCTTAGAATCATTTTTTAGTGAATACATTTCAAAAATGTGTTTAACTGATAAATCATTTTAATGTCCATAAAGCTCTCTGTGGAATATTATAAAATCATAACAAATTCTTATTTTACATCAGAAATTTCCATTTTTAATATCAGAAAAAAACCATGCTAGCAACTTATAAACATGTTCAGGATCATTGTCAAGTTGGAAATATTGTGTCCTATCAAATATTAAAGTTATCATGGTCTTTGAATAGGAAAATAATGACTCAAACCTTTCCAATAAGGTACTAGTGTTTTATTCAGTTTCAACATTTATTTCCTCAATCTATCTGTAGAATATGCCTGCTTCTAATAGCAGATCCTTGAAAGGTGTTAATTCATATTTGTTGTAAACTTCATTTGTAGCCGTGGATACAAAGGTTTATTTTGATTTTTTTTTCAGAATTTTCCCAAGAAGGTTAAAAGAAAAAAAAAGGGGGGAGATGTGGGGTTCATCCACCTAGCAGAAAATATTTGAAGCTTGCAGCTTCTAATTTAGGTTGATCTTCATTAGTTTAAAATTTCGTGCTTTCAAACTGTTAAGCATTATGGGAATCATGAGCGTTTCAGACAGTTGCTTCTTGTGGCAGTTTTCATTTCTTTCCTCCGCTGACAGTTCCTATAATGACTTTAATCATAGAGTCTGGAAACGGACCGGCTATTGAATAGCAACAAACTCAATGGTCAATGTCTATGTCACTTTTCTGGGAGCAGGACTTTCTGAGCATCAAGGAGCTGATGCACAGAGCCTCCTGGAAAAGTGCTAAGTGCATTAAGTCTCTGTCAATCACATCTGTAACACGCAGACCAAATTACTACTATTTGGCTCAAGACATTCCATTGAAACTTATTTGTGTGGTGTTCGGATCTGTGTACCGTATATAACTAATGATGATTGTTTATGGAAAGGTGCCTGTCCAATTATTTTTGAAGGAACACAAGAATGCAGAATGACTGGAAGCATCAGGTTTTTGCCAGAGAATGCCTCAGGTAAGAGGAGAATGGCTAGAGGCTATAAGGAATCACAAGAGACAAGTCAGAGTCGTAAATTGGGAAACTGACATATCTCATCTAATATACTTGCTAACTAGGCCTTTAAAAACCTTGACATTTAACTAAGTTTGTGGAAAAGTTATGGGTTTTTGTCCTTTTCTGTGGGCTCTAACTCATTAATCCGGTGAATTAAGGTGTTGATCACTGTTCCCAATATTTGCAGATGATGTATAGAGAGGCAGGGAAGAGTCTGGCGGCTGAGTGACTGTTTACCTAGCCTGCGCCTCTTTCAAAGTCAAGTCAGTCAAAAGTGATACTCAGGTTATTTACCCTTTTGGTACTTCAGGGCTTGAAATGGCATGAAAGAAGCCTTTCATTTGGCAGAGGTATTTAAATAAAGCTTTCGAAAGGCTGATGCGTTTGGAAGATAATGGGCTCTTTATGGAAATAAACAAGTTTCTGGAAATTTTAAGAAAACAGGAAAAGGAATGCAAACTTTCCAGTGAATGTCGTCTACTTCAATATCTGATTTTGATCAAATTCATATTATTTAAGGGCAGAGTGATGGCCCGTGGCAAGGTAATCTTTGGCTTTATATGTTTATGTTCTTGAGAGAGGTTTAACTTTTCCATAACAGTAGACTCCAGAAACATTAAGAAATAAGACAAAATATAGATCATTTATAATCAGAAAGCGGTACAGTTTCCCAAAAAGGTAGAAAGAGAAGTGCTTCACCAACCACCTAGTAAGATAGTCGAACTTTTTATTCAATATTTTAGTAAGTACTTGTTAAAAGGAACTTCATTAAACTGAAATGCTTCAAAAGGAGGTAGTAGCATTTCCCTTCATCAAATACTGTCACCAAAATCAAACCAAAATGCTACACTCCTTTATTATATATAATTGCAAGGCTCACGTTCTTAATATATTTTTACAAAGTGGATGATTAAGACATCCAGAGACACTTTAGAAAATGTTGAGATAAGACTACTTAGCAATTAATGTGTGAAAATTATTACCTAGTAACCTTAGGAAACTATTGTAACTTTTTTCAAGTTATTAAAAACCATGTTTATGCTTCCTCTTTCACTATTTATCTATGAACTGTAAGATTCATCACTTTGAAAAATTTTAAATAAAGATAAAAAGGCTTTACTACTTGCTTCTAAAATGGTCATGGACAACTTGTAGCACTTATGAATTTTTTTTGTCTGTAGGAAAATAATTCAAAACACATACTTTACGGGACATTATAAATTATCTCTACCAGTTCCCTCTTTTGGGTTAATTATTGTCAACAATATTCAAGCCAATATTCATTTGTATGAACTTGGCATAACATTAAATTCTTCAAAGAAAACATAAAGGAAGTTTAAGACATGGTCTTTACCTTCAAAGGAGTTCTAATTTTACGTGGAAGACAAATCCAACACATATAAAGATGAAAAGCACAGGGGAACAGAGCACAATGAAACATAGTGATTAATAAAGGCCTTTTGCAATAAATAACAAAACACCATGTTGTGTGGTTTAAGAAAAATGAAAAGAAGTACTTATGGCAGTGCAGACAAGGAAGGTCTCTCTGGATTGAGGAGTCCATAAAGGTCTTTGTAGTGACCCCAAGGTTGAGGCAGGAGGGCTGTGTTGTCCATGAGCGATAAATCAGGGTGGCATGTTTTGAAAAAGTGGTATTTGCCTTATTTGGTGATTAGTCCAGAGGTATAGACCTGGAGACATGCTTGAATATCTCTATAGGCTGCTCCAAAGCTAGAAAGCAAAGTTACTGAAATTGATACCAGTCAGGATCCTTGGCCTTTGGCAATCCATAGAAATTGACAAGAGGCCAGACAGGAAATTCAGGCAAGGCTTTATTTGGGCTTCTGGGACCAGAGGAGGGCATGAAAACAAGTAACAGGTTCCCTGGCTTGCTCTCCAGCGGGGGCCAAGCTGGTTCCTTATATGGAATGAGGGTGGGGGTGTGTCCAGGGATGAGGACAGAGGGCTGGTTTAGATGGTTTGTCCACCCCTTAGGTAGTGTTGTGTGCAGAGGTCGTGTGCAGTACCCTGCTTTTGCTCCCGGCACTTCAAAAGTGGCAGCTGGTTTTCTGGTGTGGGTTTTTTTATTTTTACTTTTTTCGTATCTGGTTGTCCAGAATTTGCCTAATTGCACGTGCATGCAGTTATTTTTAGTCCCTTATAGTTTCTTCCTATTTTGTTGCTTGAGGAGATGTCTGTCCAGATACAAGCACTGCTGCAAAAGGTCCTGTGTTCTAGGTCCCAGCCTGTCTCAAAATGGCCAAGGAGTTCATAAGGGGAGTAGGTTATGCTTGACCTAGCATTGGATGGGAAGCATTGCATGAGGGAACGTGGCAAACACACGATGTGCGCTATGCACAAGTGTCTACCACACTGGTGAGTTTTTAAACTTTCTAAACCTGGTATTTCTTGTCTGTTACATAGACCTAATTATAGTGCCAATCTCATCAGTGTTTGTGCATAATAAGTGCCAAAGGGATACCAATACTGCTGACTCCATAGGGCTGTGGTGGGAAGCCACTGGGATAATATGAATGGTGAGGTTTAGGGACAGAGACTGCAAGTGCCAAGGAGTATAGCCACTAGTCTCAGCCTCATGTTTATGGGAGCTCGGGCTGAGAATGCAGGAACTCAATTTGGATGTCTCTGTTTACATCTCAAATGGAGGTGAGTCAACAGGAAGTAACTCAGAAATCAGTGAACGTTGTGGTGCTGGTTTGTGGTGTTGTCATGCATTGCCTTTGGAGGGTAAAGCTTAGGGAAAGGCTTTGCACATAGGGACCAAGTTGTTCTTCACCCTGGAGTGCAAAATGAGAGCCCATGGATTACATTTCAGATAATGGGGATAACTGTCCCCATAACTGTCCTTCTTTAGAGCTGAAGAAGAAATTTGGAATCAGAGTACAAGACACATTTGCAAGGAAGTCTCCTTGCCAACAAGAGTTGGCCTCTGTATCATGCTGGAAGAAAGGGGCTGGGAGATCACTGTATTGTAGAGGCTTGGGTCTCAGAGTTTCAGGAGCTTCAGAGGGTCTTGAGCCCAAGGAAAGCAAACATACCTCCAGTTTGAAGTCTTCCATATAATATTCCATTCTAGTCCTTAAAGCCATCATGAATCTGGCTAAAATATTACAGCTCAACTTTCCCTATCACAGAAGGAAATATGGGAGGCATCTGAGCCTACAGGTGAGACAGAGCTGTGCCAAAGGGAACAAGAGCTGCTGCCTAAGTGAAACAATCCTTGGGACAGGAAAAGGAGAGTGGCAAAACCGCCAGGAGTGGCCAAGCCCCACACCAACATGGCAGAGAGAGCCAGGTTTGGGGGTGGGAGGAATCTCCTGGGGTTCCAAGAAATTCATGGAAGAAGAACTGGTAAAGAAGCTGGACATCTGCTAGTGACAAGGAGTTCACACCAGACGATTGTGACCTGGGTACAAATGGGAGATGTGATCTCATAGCCCACCAGTGCATGGAGTTCCTGGCTTACATAGGATTGTTGTGAGGTTGAAATGAGATAACAGATGAAAAGTCTTAGCATAACATCTAACTTGTAATAGGCTGACAATATCCACTGTAGCTGATGTTATTGTGATTGACCATGTGATAGCAGGCTTCCCAGGTGCCTCAGTGGTAAAGGATTCACCTGCCGATGCAGGAAATGAAAGAGACGTGAGTGCAAACCCTGGGTGGGGAAGATCCTCTGGAAGAGGAAATGGTAACCCACTCCAGTATCCCTCCCCGGAGAATCCCATGGACGGAGGAGCCTGGTGGGCTACAACAGTCTATGGGGTCACAAAGAGTCGGACACAACCGAGCCACTGAACATGCATGCATGGGATAGCACATTCGGGGATTAGGTAAAGGCACTGGAACAGAAGGTCATAGAATATATGCTCCTTAAGCAAGTTCTGCCAATACCCAGGTACACCAAATGGCATCATCGTGTGCACAGCGAGACCAAGGTGTGTCTAGGAGGTCATTTTCCACCACTTGTCACTTTTCCAACTACGGACAAGATTGTAGGTACCCAGAAGTGTGATTTTCTAGAAATGACAAATCATGAATCATTCAACAGATGTGTTTCAGGTCATGAATCTGTGGGAGCAGGTACAAGCCTCCATTGGTGGGTGCACAGAAGCAGGCGGCAGCTCTTTAGGAGCCGGTCCCTCTTTCTTTCATGAGACCAGCAGAGCACCCCTGGAGCAGGCGGGTAGTCTCATAAGCCCCATCATAACTGGGTGTCTCTATTCTTCTATGGGATTATTGCTCAAAGATGGTGTGTGTTTGTCTCAGTAGTGTCCGACTCTTTGCGACCCCATGCACTGTAGCCCACCAGGTTCCCCCATCAGTGGAATTCTCCAGGCAAGAACACTGGAGTGGGCTGCCAACTCCTCCTCTGGGGGATCTTCCCAACCTGCGTCTCCTGTGTTGCCTGCATTGGCAAGGGTTCTTTACCGCGAGAGCCACCTGGAGGTAGCCATTAGACAAAAACACAGGCCCCAGTGAAACATGAGTTGGAGGCAGTCATCTGTGTCTGAAGGCATCTGCCTTATAGACGATCGTCCTGGATCCCTGGTGGTGAGAGCACTGGAGTGTGGCAGGTGACATCGGCAGCACTGGCGATAGAAACCTTATACAAAGCAGAAGGCGGAATTGATGTGAGGAGCTGGATGGATGTCACACCAGTAGAAACCAAGACACAGGAAGAAGGGTGAGCCTCAGATGAGATACAGCACCAGCTTCTCAAAATGTTACCTGAACCAGCTAGTTTTTCCAGCAGGAAGCAGCAGGTGGCAGTGTCCCCAAACACCAGGGTTAGCCTCAGGCCAGGTGGGGACCTGCACTAGCTGGGCCAGAATATATGCAGCTGTCTTGCAAAACTAAGAACTAGCATTTATCAAGAAGGAAACCCCATGGACAGAGGAGCCTGGTGGGCTACAGTCCATGGGGTCGCAAAAGAGTCAGACACTACTTGGCAAGTAAACAACAACAATAGCCAATTTATACATAGGCTCTATCTAAAGTTCTTGAGTGAATTAACTCACTGAACCTCCCAACAACTGTATTTAATCAGTAATATCATCATCTTAGGCACGTGTTAGCCTCAGGGCCTTTGCACCTGCACCTTTCTGTCATAGAAGCACCAGTTACATGCATGATTATTCTTCACATCATGCAGACCTCTGATCAAATATCATCTTCTAAGAGAAGATTGTTCTGATGACTCTATCTAAATACTCTTTATTCTCTTACCATGCTTTATTTTTCTGCATAGCTCTTATCTTCTTGACAGTATATATTAATATTTATTTGTATTAATAAATACAAAACATAAGTTCCATGGCAGCAGGGACTTATCTAGTTTGCTTATGGCTGTATCCGCAGCAGACCCCAAAATAGCAGCCTTCCCTGAGAAGGAGCACAACAGATAATTTTTGTATGATGAAATTTTACTTTATAAGGAAGAATCTGAATTACAGATTTGAGCAAATTGTAGTTTACACAAATTGCTCAGAGTCTCAGAGTCACATGTGGAGAATCAGGCTTGGAATCCATGAAGGGTACCTCCAAGACCTGAGCTCCTCGGCTTTATTCCGCATTGTCTCAGAGTACTTTGGTGCAGTGGTAGAGAATCTGCCAGCCACTGCAGGAGATGCAAGAGACATGGGTTCAGTCAGTGGGTCGGGAAGATCTCCTGCAGTAGGAAATACAACCCACTCCAGTATTCCTGGCCTGAACAGAGAAACCTGGTGGGCTGTAACGACTATGGGGTCACAAAGAGTTGGACCCAACTGAGCATGCACACACATATCATAATAGCATCATTTCAGTCCTGGAAGAGAAGCAGATATACCTCTAGCAGGAGAGCAGCACGTGAATATAAACAAGGACTAGAAAGAGTGGACACCCACATCTGGCCTCCCTAGTTCTAGCAGGCAACATCTGAAAAAACTGATTGCCTTTTCAGTACATTAAAAAAGTCAATTTCACATTAGATATTCCAAATACTTTTTGTTGAGTTTCGGGCAAAGGATCATTCTCTATTTTTTTGTGTAATTTTTTTTGAATATTAAGAGGACTATGTCTTCATAGGACAGGATAATATAGGTGTGGGTATTTCACAGTAAGTTTTTCTCTTTGAAAGGGTTCCATAAGAAACAGTGAAAAAACCCACTGTGATTTGGTGAGTTCACGTCAACCGTAGATTACATCAGTGTCTGGCATACTAGGTTCTGAATAAATAATTGTTGAATCAATGAAAGAATGTAGTGACACACAAAAAGTAGAGGATAACAACACCCACAACTTATGAATGGGGTGTCCTCACCATCCCTTCCATAGCCTGCTATCGGCCTTGGTGGGGAGAGAGGCAGAGCTGACTCAGGTAACTGCCCTCATGGAGAGTGGGTTCTAATAAACAGGGGGAAAAGGAAAATGAATGCTTCTTTTTTTGAACCCCCAAAGCTCAAAATATTTCACAGATTGTACTCTATGTTTTGAAAAATAGAGGATGATACTTTTGATATGCTAGAAGCTCAGGGAAAAAAAATTGTAAAGTTAGTGTGAAACTGAGTTTTATACTGAAAAGGGGATCACTTTTGCTCCAGTGTTGCCTACAAGTCCATCAGTCCTGTCTAGAGCTATTAACGTTTGACTACAGTCCCATCGCCACTCAAAGCTTGTCTGGTTTATAGGCCAGTTTCCTGAAGCCTTTAAAGCATCTTGTTTGTATGTTGTCTCTGTTTTGAATCTCTTATTGTAACTCCTCAGAGTGAATCACAACACTCTATAAAGTGCTGATCTCCATATGTCCCACTGGCTTCACACTCAAAGGACGGGGTCTTTCAGAGAAAGGAGGAGAATGTCAATCACTCACACTGCGGTTGACTATTAACAGGCTTACACATATTTACTGGGCACCGTAAGAATTATCTGTATTAATGAATACAGTTTGAATCTGCAATGGTGACTTTGACTGATTAGTCATTCCACATTATTTGTGTCAGAAAATTACACTAAAAATTGTCAGGCATGTGAATCAAGAGAAAATACAGAGACCACGGCTGGAAACAAAATAAATTTCATAGTTAAAAAAGTAGAAGCCAAGAAGCAACTGGGAGGTCCAGATCTGACTCACTTAGAAAATGCTCACAAGCGCCCACCGAACATCTGGTAGACCAAGGAGGCTAGATCAGGTGGTCTTACTGACACATGCCACCTGCAAGCATCCTCTAAGTGTTCCAAAAAAAAGAGTCACATATACTTGGTCATTTAACTGAAAGAAAGGAAAGTGGAAGTGAAGTTGCTCAGCCGTGTCCAGCTCTTTGCGCCCCTGTGGATGGTAGCCTACCAGGCTCCATGGTCCATGGGATTTTCCAGGCAAGAATACTGGAGTGGGCTGCCACTTCCTTCTCCAGGGGGTCTTCCCAACCCAGGGATCGCACCCAGGTCTCCTGCATTGCAGACAGACGCTTTACCATCTGAGCCACTAGGGAAGACATTTAACTAAAGCACCTTAATATTGCTAATGACAAATTTGTGGGAACTCTTCTCCTAAAACTTTTCACTTAGTATACTTCTCATATGCACTAAAAAAATCAAGTGGCTTGAAAGACTGTGTTTCTTTTTTAATAAAATTCTTAGGGACTTTCCTGGTGGTCCAGTGGCTAAGACTCTGTGCTCTGAATGCAGGAGGCCCAGGTTCAGCCCCTGTTTAGAGATCTGATGCTCTCTTCTAGACAGCCTGAGCTCCTCAGAGGCAGCTCACCTCCACTTCCTCTTCCAGAAATGACCATCTTTTTAAAGAGTCCATTTCCCTCAGAAAGATCTGAATCTCCTCTATTTCTTCTTAGTCTTCTGACTTAATCCTTTAGTCAGTCAGTCATTTCAGTCACTCAGTTGTGTCTGATTCTTTGCAATCCCATGGACTGCAGCACGCCAGTCCTCCCTGTCCATCATCAACTCCCAGAGCTTGCTCAAACCCATGTCCATCGAGTAGTGACGCCATCCAACCATCTCATCCTCGGTCACCCCTTCCTACTGCCTTCAATCTTTCCCAACATCAGGGTCTTTTCCAAGGAGTCAGTTCTTCGCATCTGGTGGCCAAAATACTGGAGCTTCAGCTTTAGCATCAGTCCTTCCAATGAATATTCAGGACTGATCTCCTTTAGGATTGACTGGTTAGATTTCCTTGCAGTCCAAGGGACTCTCAAGAGTCTTCTCCAACACCACAGCTCAAAAGCATCAGTTCTTTGGTGCTCAGCTTTCATATGGTCCAACTCTCACATCCATACATGACCACTGGAAAAACCATAGCCTTGACTAGACGGACTTTTGTCAGTACAGTAATGTCTCTGCTTTTGAATATCCTATCTAGCTTGGTTTAGCTTTTCTTCCAAGAAGCAAGCATCTTTTAATTTCATGGCTGCAGTCAGCATCTGCAGTGATTTTGGAGCCCAAGAAAATGAAGTCTGTCACTGTTTCCATTGTTTACCCCTCTATTTGCATAATGTGATGGGACCAGATGACATGATCTTCATTTTTTGAATGTTGAGTTTTAAGCAAGCTTTTCCACTCTCCTCTTTCACATTCATCAAGAGGCTCTTTAGTTCCTCTGCTTTCTGACATAAGGGTGGTATCAGCTGCATAACTGAGGTTCTTGATATTTCCTCCTACAATCTTGATTCTAGCTTGTGCTTCATCCAGTCCAGCATGTAACATGATGTACTCTGCATATAAGCTAAAGCAAGGTGACAATATATAGCTTTGACATACTCCTTTCCCAATTTGAAACCAGTCCTTTGTTTCATGTCCTGTTCTAACTGCTGCTTCTTGACCTGCATACTGATTTTCCAGGAGGCAGGTAAGGTGGTCTAGTATTCCCATCTCTTTAAGAATTTTCCACAGTTTGTTGTGATCCACATTCTTTAGCTTAGTCAATGAAGCAGAATTAGATGTTTTTCTGGAATTCTCTTGCTTTTTATATGGTCCAGTGGATGTTGGCAATTTGATCTCTGGTTCTTCTTCCTTTTCTAAATCCAGCTGGAATATCTGGAAGTTCTCAGTTCATGGCTGAAGACTAGCTTGGAGAACTTTGAGTGTTACGTTGCTACACTAGCATGTGAAATGCATGGAGTTGTGGAGTAGTTTGAATATTCTTTGGCATGGGCTTTCTTTGTGATTAGAATGAAAGCTGACCTTTTCCAGCTCTATGGCCACTGTTGAGTTTTCCAAATTTGCCAGCATATAGAGTGCAGCACTTTCACAGCATCATCTTTTAGCATTTGAAATAGCTCAACTGGAATTTCATCACCTCCACTAGCTTTGTTCGTAGTGATGCTTCTTAACTCCCACTTGACTTTGCCCTCCAGGATGTCTGGCTCTAGGTGAGTGATCACACCATCATGGCTATCTGGGTCATGAATATCTTTTTTGTATAGATTTTCTGTGTATTCTTGCCACCTCTTCTTAATATCTTTTTCTTCTCTTAGGTCCATACCATTTCTGTCCTTTATTGAGCCTGTCTTTGCATGAAATGTTCCTTGGTATCTCTGATTTTCTTGAAGAGATCTCTAGTCTTTCCCATTCTATTGTTTTCTTTTATTTCTTTGCACTGATCACTTAGCAAGGCTTTCTTATCTCTCCTTGCTATTCTTTAGAACTCTGCATTCAAATGAGTATGTCTTTCCTTTACTTCTTTTCCTTTTGCTTCTCTTCTTTTCTCAACTTACAAAGTAAAGCCTCCTCAGACAATCATTTTGCCTTTTTGCATTTCTTCCTTTTTGGGATTTTTTTTTTTTATCACCACCTTCTATACAATGTTAAGAAACCTTCATCCGTAGTTCTTCAGGCACTCTTTATCAGATCTAATCCCTTGAATCTATTTGTCACTTCCACTGTATAATCATAAGGGATTTTATTTAGGTCATACCTGAATGGTCTAGTGGTTTTCCCTAGTTTCTTCAATTGAAGTCTGAATTTTGCAATAAGAAGTTCATGATTTGAGCCACAGTCAGCTCCCAGTCTTGTTTTTGCTGACTGTATAGAGCTTCTCCATCTTTGGCTGCAAAGAATATAATCAATCTGATTTTGGTCTTGGCCATCTGGTGATGTCCATGTGGAGAGTCATCTCTTGTGTTGTTGGAAGAGGGTGTTTGCCATGACCAGTGCGTTCTCTTGGCAAAACTCTGTTGGCCTTTGCCCTGCTTCATTCTGTACTCCAAGGCCAAACTTGCCTGTTATTCCAGGTATCTCTTGACTTCCTACTTTTGCATTCCAGACCCCTATGATGAATAGGACATCTTTTTTTTTTTGGTGTTCCTTAAGAAAACACAATTATTTCCTGACCCAGGTATATGTAGCCATAAGCCATTTGCTTTCTCTTCGCTCTGGTTTCTCCCCATTT
Source organism: Ovis canadensis (assembly GCF_042477335.2). Classification (NCBI taxonomy): domain Eukaryota; kingdom Metazoa; phylum Chordata; class Mammalia; order Artiodactyla; family Bovidae; genus Ovis; species Ovis canadensis. Next base: position 21,599,241 of record NC_091261.1, on the reverse strand, counting down.
TTAAATTTTTATGTATATACTGAATGTTATTCCTGTGCTAAGTGCTGTTTGATCATTGCACAATCTTATTTTATGCTTGCAGAAACCCCACTAACTAGGTTTCCTTATCCTCATTTAACATATGAGAAATCTGAAGTTCTAAATAAACAATACTTTTTGCCAAAAATCACAGGGCTCAGATACGGAACATTGGCCTAAGATCTCATATTCCAAATGTTATGCTGTTCCTCTATATATTCTATTACTTCCATCTGCCAGATCTGTAGACAGTGGGCATTGACTTTTTATTCATAATATTCACCACTGACATTATGTTACCCTTCCACTTCTGGCCAGAAGACCTTCAAAATACTTAATCTATTTATGCTTCATCTACAAAAATGGGTATTATTTTAGCACCTACCTTAGAAGAAAGTTATGGGAATTAAGAGAGGTAATCTATGTAAAAGAATCAGAACCATGCTTGGCCAACTGCAAGCATCAGATAAGGGTTGATAATCATTATTAGTGGGCTTCTCTTGTGGCTCAGCCGGTAGAGAATCCATCTGCAATGCGAGAGACCTGGGTTCGATGCCTAGGCTGGGAAGACCCCCTGGAGGAGGGAACGGCCACCCACTGGAGTGCAGGAATGCCAGCGGTAGTGATGACAGCGGCAGTAATAGCTGTAGTCGCTCATTTATTTGTTTAAGGATTTATTATCTGTGTCCTTCACTACAGCACAAGCTCCTTAAAGCTGGAAATTTTGTTTAGTTTACTGTGCATTCTCCTTGTCAAGAACAGCGCTGAGGGACTTTCCTAGCAGTCCAGTGGTTAAGAATCCTGCTTCCAATGGAGGGACACAGGCTCAGTCTCTGGTTGGGGAACTAAAATTCCATATGCCATGTGACATGGCCAAAAAATTAAAGCTAGTGTAGAGCACACAGTAAAGCCCAAATAATCATTTGTCAAATGCGCAAATACATACATGACTTCAAGCCTTCAGATTCCTTTTCCTGTGACATTCGGGATATGAGAGCTAAAATTCACAGGTGGCTGAACACAGTCTCCATTGTCAAAGCTGCACGTACCTGGTCTAGTGTCCCCATTTGTCCAAAACCATGCCCAGAGAGAAAGTAGATACCACTTATAATCTTTTCCCCGAATCATGGTGATGGCCTTCTCTCCTGATATCTTCTTCCCAGAGACCCTGAGGACAGCTGAGTCATTCTTCACTCCCTTCACTCTGTCCTCTCCTCTCCATCCTACAAAAATGAAACCTCTCCTTAACTGTATTGCCCTAAAGCCTCCTTCTTGGTAGGTGGTATCTAATTACTCTTGCCAACTAATATGCTGTTCAAATTTTTCTAGCATCCTTTTCATTCTAAGTTCTAAAAACCCTGATCTCATGTGACTGTATGGTTGTTTCAGTTTGTTGTATGTGTGATGATATTAGTTTATCAAAAAATAGGCTAATAATTGCCCCCATCTGGTAATGAAGAAAGTAAAGAAGAAGGGAAAACTTCATCCAAGGGAGGAGCTTTAGTGGTAGAACAAGGCTAACTTCTTGGGGGGAAAGTGTGCTGATGGAGCCTTGAAGAATTCCTGGTCAGCATATTGGGTTGGCCAAAAAGTTCATATTAAGATCTTACAGAAAGACCTGTACTAACTTTTAAAATCCATATGTACCTCTTGGCCAACTCAATAGCTTGTTTTTGCTTCCTGGAAGTAGGACTGTGGCTCTTTCATCCAAGCAGTTTCTTCTCTTGACTGTGTTAGAAACCCCAACTTCATTCCAAATGGGGTAAATTTGGAATTTCACTTCCTTCTCTCCTTTGCAAAGTAGCAGAGTTACCTGAGAGAAAGCATGAGTGAAGACAGAGAAGAAGAAAGAAGACAGAGCAGGAGAGGACCAGAAATCAGCACAGGGCGCAGCAGCAGGAAAGGGCAGGCCAGAGAAAGAGCAGCAAAGTAATGAGGGAAGAAGGAGAAAATGCAAGGGAAGAGCAGAGAGGAGGAGAATGAGCGTAGCAAGCCGAGGATGAAATGCAGAGGATCCCACCAGATGACTGAGACCACCCAGCAGAGAAAGGACGGTGAAGAGAACGACCAGATGCAAATGCATCAAGACGTGGAGGAGCCAGCTGTCAGTGCCCAAGGTGAGAAAGGCTTGCCAGTAAATAAAGTGTTCATTTATAATTTATAATTCTGATGGCTTATACAATTTATGATACATCTAGGTGTTGATGGCTGGATGGCATCATGGATTCGGTGGACATGAGTCTGGGTGAGCTCCGGGAGATGGTGATGGACAGGGAGGCCCGGCGTGCTGCGATTCACGGGGTCACAAAGAGTCGGACACGACTGAGCGACTGAACTGAACTGAACTGAACTAGTGTTGCATTTAATGTTATTAAGTTGCAGTGCTTTTTAGTTTAGGCTGAATCTGGCTGAAGGGAAGAATGTAACTGGAGAAAAGAGAAGCCTTGCCAGCACACTGTATGAGATAAAGAAGACAATATCCTTGGTTCTCTACTTTCTTGACACCACTTTCTTTGCAGCAAGTCTCCTGTTAGCCTCCCCTGATGTGTGAGTTGCACCTCTTCTTTCATTCTGGTCACCAGTGCCTCATGCTTTATTCTGAAACAACAGCATCCAAACATCTGTGCTTCTAACCTAAGTATCTATTGACAGATGAATGGATAAAGAAGGAGTGGTTCATACATATACAATGGACTATTACTCAGTCATTAAAAGGAATAAAATACTGCCATGTGCAGTAACATGGATGGATCCAGAGATTATCATACAAAGTCAAGTAAGTCAGAGGAACACAGGTATCATATATCGTTTATGTGTGGAATCTGAAACAGTGATACAAATGAACTTACCAACAGAAATCAACTCATAGACCCAGAAAACCACTTATGGTTATAGAAGAGGAAAGATAGGGAAGGATAAATTAAGAGTTTGGGATTAGCATATATACACTACTATATATAAAATATTACAGGTAACCAATAAGGACCCCACTATATAGCACAGGGAACTATACTCAACATCTATCAATATATTGTAATGGAAAAGAATCTATAAAAGAATATATATATATTATAATAAGCTATAATGGGAATCTATAAAATTATATATATATATATACACACACACACACATATATATATCACTGAATCAAGGTTTTCCAGGTGGCGCAGTGGTAAGGAGTCTGCCTGCCAAAGAGATATGGATTCAATTTCTGGGTTGGGAAGATCCCCTGGAGCTGAAAATGACAACCCACTCAAGTATTCTTCCTTGGAAAATTCCACGGACAGAGGAGCCTGGCGGGCTACTATGGGATTGTAAAGAGTCAGATATGACTAAATGATTGAGCACAGCACATATAACTGAATCACCTTGCAGTATACCTAAAACTAACACAACATTGTAAATTAACTATATTTCAATTAAAAAAAAATCTGTGCTTCTCAGTGTAATAACTGATTTCTAATAGCTCAGGGTCCTCAAGGACTTTTGACCTAATGTTGCCAATTGGGTCGGGGCAGTCTCTCCAGAAGGACCAGATTCAATCTGATGCAGCTTTCAGTTGTCCTCCCGTGTCCCCAGATATTGCTTTAAAGCTACTGACATCAGCTGGACTATTACACATGCTTGTTCCTTTCTAGCGTTGATGAGGACTCGGGCAGACAATACATTTTTAAGTCCAACATAAGTGCTGGGCTGAATGAATCACAAGCTAGAATCAAGATTGCCGGGAGAAGTATCAGCAACCTCAGATATGCAGATGACACCACACTACTGGCAGAAAGCAAGATGAACTAAAAAGCCTCTTGATGAAAGTGAAGGAGGAGAGTGAAAAAGCTGGCTTAAAACTCAACATTCAAAAAACTAAGATCATGGCATCTGGTTCCATCATTTTGTGACAAATAGATGGCAAAAAAGTAGAAAGAGTGGCAGGTTTTATTTTCTTGGACTCCAAATTCACTGCAGATGGTGACTGCAGCCAGAAGTCAAAAGATGCTTGTTCCTTGGAAGAAAAGCTATGACAAACCTAGACAGTGTATTAAAAACCAGAGACATCACTTTGTTGACAAAGGTCTATATAGTGAAAGCTGTGGTTTTTCTAGTAGTCATGTATGAATTTAAGAGTTGGACCATAAAGGCTCAGTGCAGAAGAATTGATGCTTTTGAAATGTGGTGCTGGAGAAGACTCTTGAGAATTCCTTGGACAGCAAGGAGATCAAACCAACCAATCCTAAAGGAAATAAACCCTGAATATTTATTAGAAGGACTGATGCTGAAGCTGAAGCTCCAATACTTTGGCCACATGATGCGAAAAGCCAACTCATTAGAAAAGACCCTGATGCTGGGAAAGACTGAGGGCAGAAGGAGAAGGGGGTGACCGAGGATGAGACGGTTGGATGGCATCACTGATTCAATGGACATGAGTTTGAGCAAACACCGGGAGATACTGAAGGACAGAGAAGGACTGCAGTCCTTGGGGTGGCAAAGAGTTGGACATGACTTAGCGACTGAACAACAAGTGATCAGATAATTGTGAATTACGATTGGTGATTAGGATTTGGTGGTTCTCTTCTGGCGGCCAAATCTGCTTGTAGCTTTCAGAACCCATGCTCAATGACGGCATTAAACAGTAAGAACCTCTCATCACAAAAGGACACCATGTACATTTTCCATGGTTAGAATCAGCCCATGTCAATGTCATGTTTAATATTTGTACGCCATGTACATTTTCAATGGTTAGATCAGCCCATGTCGATGTCATATTTAATATTTAAATACACTCTATTGTCATTTGTATCTGTTTACTCAGTGGTCATCTGCAGAACCAATATGAATTAAAGAACGGAGCTTGTGGGGCAAAACAATATATTGAAAATCATTGACTTGGACAGACTAGTGAGTCTGCTCAAACACCTGTCTTACCCCTTCCCACCATCTGCGTGATCACGTCACCCTCCAGCCTGACGACTCACCCCTGCAATTATCCTGTCAAGAGGAGAGTGAGTGCAGCTCAGGTGGATTTATTAAGTGTTTAATATGGCCAGCTGAGTTTCATGTTGATTTCCTTTAAGTAACTGTTTGTCTTCTTCCTGAAAATCTATGTCAATATGGCTATGCTTCATTTGCTTGATGAGTCCATTGGAGGCAAGAGCCAGGTTCTGTGTTTTGTAAAGAGACTAGATCAAACAAGCAGAGGACAGACTGTCCAGAGCTGTAAGTGGAAACAGAATGATGCATCATTCACAGGTTACAGTGAAGTTAAAAGGAAAGGCTAATATTTTAATGCATTCTTAATTCTTTCCCTCAAATTCTCCATATAACAATCACCTATAAATAGTTAGAAAGGAGAAAGAAGATGATATGTAATCCCAATGTACCATATATCAAGTGTGATGCTACAGTGTACATTCATTTTCTAAGAAAATTTTCACAGTGAATATTTTAAGGTAAGGGACCACAGGGGCTGAGAGTTGAAATATCTTAGGATATAAGCCTGAGTCTGTTTTCTTCAAAAACATGTATTCTTTCCTCCAAGTGGTCTTATCACTTACCTGATGATAACACTTCATCTGAATGACTCAACCCTCTAAAGGTGTCACCTCACCATGCATGATATATGATTCTATATTTCCTGTAGAAGGCAAAAAGTAGTGATGAAAATGGAAATTGTCTACCCAACTACCTAGCCATGTCATTAGAACTCAAAGGAATTGCATGGCCAGAATTGCTCTATTTCCATCCATTCATGTTTTCTTCACCAAAAACATTTTGATTGCCAGCTATGTGTCAGGCCCTGGGATAGACATTTGAGATAGAGTGATAAACAAGATGGAAATGTTCAACAGGGGACAGCATAGCATACATTGACCTCTGGATTCTGAAGTGGTATATGGCTCCTAGAGGCCTGCCTCAGAGGATGAGAAGTCAAGTACAAATAGCTGCTGCTGCTTTGAAATAATTTATGAGATTTAAAGAAGGCAGCAGGATCAGTAATGCTTCTATTTAGTCAGGCTTAAAATATTTATTTTATTAGATAGACTTTAACCATGATATTTCATAAATACGAGATAAGTCATTAAAGGAAAAGTTTGTGGTTGATTATCTGGATTCATCAATGAGCGTATCCCACAGAGTACCTTTGTATTTTGCAGAGGTATTGCGGAAAGGCATCATAGGCCTTCTGTTTCAATGTACAGCATCTCAGTACTGAGCCAAGAAGTTCCTATTTAAATAGTAAGGTACTTAGAATCAATCATTCAGCAGCATGAACAAGTCAGAAGTCATTCCCAGAGGAAAATATACCCCCCTTTCCCTGGTTTCTGAGCCACGAGTAGGGAGTGGCGTTCATTTACTCCTCATCTTAGTGAGGTCAATCAAAAAATCCATAAGAGATACATTGAGTATGTCACATCAATCTTTGTGCTGTTTGGATGAAATGAGCTTTGTGTTGTTCTCAAATTAGACACTCATCATGCATAATTTGCCCCTTTCATAGAACAGCTGCTGGCTTTTACAATGCTTTCAATCCAGTGCTGAGTGCACCCATTGTTGGTACTACTGTGAGCGTTTAGTCAGTTCTGTGATATATGCATCACTTGATTTGATGATAAAACATTAAAAAAGCATTACCTAGAGAAAAGCATGGTACATTGATCTTCATCTAAAAAATAAACAACTCTGAAGTCATTATACTAAAAGGCTATTATACTGGAAAGCTATTTTATTTTTAATTAATTTTTAAAATTTTAACATTAAATATTATTCTGTGACTATTTACGAAAAAGAAGAGACAGTGTATTTCTCATCAGTATGTTCAGAGAGGCAACTGAATCATGAGCATGGGTCTCATGGATAAACAGGGACTTGGAAAATCATGCATTTAACTCTAAAGCTTGACTTAACACACTGTCTACTTTCACCAACTATAAAATTGGGAGGAAAATCGTCAACAAGCACTAGCAGAAGCACTTTAAGATGAAAATTGTTACCACATATATACAAAGTGGAGTTCTCAGAGTACAGTTGTAACTTTAACCACCGTCATGATTTGGAGCCACTAATTGGAGGTCTTCCGTAGATTCTATTTACGATGGTTCAAGTATTTGAGAAGTGGGAACGCTTGGGGGGCATCTCATCTAATCATTACAGGCAGCAGTCTACGCCACCTTGTATTTTGTGAGTGTATGTATTTCTCATCTCTAATTGGAATCATTGTGTTACAAATAACCGAGGAAAGGAGACACCTGCAAAGCCGCAGTGAGTTAGATAAGGCTAAGATATAACTAGCTCATCAGTTTATAAACTTCATTCTTAATCCCACCCAGCTACAAAGAGAAGTAGAAACTTAATAAATCATATTTTAGATGATAAAGGGCAGTAAAAACCATGTCATAAACACAATTATATTTATTTCTTATTGTGCAGGTAAAATTTGGCTAAGAGGATACATTCAAATTTTCACTGTGAATGTTCACTATTCTTGTTGAATAGGCTTTCCCAGACTGTTCTATGTGTTGGGTTGTACCATGCTTTTTCAGGCTGTTCCACTCATACTGGAGCTGTGTGTTCAGAAGTGATATACTTTGAAGAGCTGTTTTGGGAGTTAGAGATTATTTACCTCTTCCATATGCATATTCGTACTTATGTGTGGATGTGTGTACACACATACACACGCACACACAAACACATGAGACAGTTCATTAGACAGAGTCCTTTTATCAATAGCATTTGATTGAATTCAGCTTGTTGTTCTGAGCATAACTGTTTTATTCAATTCAACTAGCTTTGTCAAGTCAATCTGATTATGTAGACTCAATTTATATTCAAGACCTTTAATTTATTTATTCTGTTTCATGAGGCAGAACCTTGTAAAATTAAATAAAAAAATGATCATAAAGGATTCTCTACATTAATTCTCTATATGTAGGAAAAAGCATACCATCCATTATAAAAATAAATAAATTATTTTTTTAAATAGCTAGCAAAAGTTATTCCAAGAACCACAGGTCTTAGTTTTCTTAGTAGCATCAACTTTATAGATAACTGCCTTGTGACTTTTTCAATTTGTAGAAATGTAGGAGCTTTCACATTAAAATGCACACAGAAAAATGTCCCATCAAGAATCCTTACCCCAAAGTCAATCAGTAATATAAGAAATTTTAGCTTATAAATAATCTCTAAATGCAATTTAATGATTGGAATAACATAGCCTCCACTGAAATACACGGACTTAAAAAAAAGGAACAAAGAAAATTATATTAATAAATGTATTTAAAAGATCTCAAACATGATTTTTCCATACTTTCAAATGATATATGGAGATGGAAGGAAGGAAAGGAGAGAGTTAAAGAAAGAAAGATTATGCCTCTGCCATGAAAATAATGGACTACGGTTACACTGACTACTTAGAGTGAAGGCTGACACTCCATATTAACATAATGATATTGAATGTTCTTTCTGTCATTTTTAAGAGATGTTTTGGCATTTAACATTGATATCTTTTGAGAATTTCCCTGAAGGATATTGAATTATCATAGGGTAGCTGCAAAACTTTTACTATTTAGGCCGACCTATTTTTTTAAGCCATATTGTTCTTTAGAAATTGTTTTTGTTCTCTAAGCTAAAAGGAAAAGGAAGTCAATGCTGAGATGAGTTCACTGCAGTGTGTAAAGACTGGGAAAATATCATATTTGTATAATTTTATGTTGATAGCATTGTACATGGGTCCTGCCACAGAGACTGTTTAAAAAAGCTGAGTTGGATGACTGAAAAAGAATGGAAAGCATCTATTTAAAGTCACTGAAGAATTTGAAGAATTCATTAAAGATTTCCCACTGAAGAAATTCAGAGAAAAAAAGGAAATCTGTCCAAAATTATGTAAATGAGGCATATATAATTGGTGCCTATGTGGTAGTGTGGTCCCACTCTTTCTTCCATTTTCCTGTGACATACATCAAGGTTTCGTCACAGGGAGCCACGAAGGAAAAGCCACTTAAATGCACGAGCACTCATTTTCAGAGAGGAAGGACTTTCAGCATTTGCATCAGTCAACCCATCTTAGAAGAGGTTTCAATTAGTAAGATGGGGGATCAGCAAGGCATAAGTTGAGAGAGGAAGCAGGAAGCCCGTTAGGGACATTTTCATGAGTTCTAAGATTCATAAGGAGGGCTATTTTTAAAAAATCAGGTGAGCCACTGTCTGATTTTCAACTAAGAACTGAAAACTGGTTCATCCACATATTCAAAAATTATTACTGAACACCTTCTGCATGCCCGATATCATTGTATCTATGTGCCAGACACTCCTATACATGCTAGAGGGGAAAAATCAATAACTGATGTGTTTTCTCAAATGGACACATCTTAGGAAGATAAATAAAAATGAGAACCACAAACAACAGCAAGTGTTATGAACTGTATGTTTGTGTCCTCCCCTAAATTCAAGTTAAAACCCTAATGCCCAATGTGACGGTATTTGGAAGTAGGGCCTTTGGGAGGTGATTAGCATTAGCTGAGGTCGTGAGCAAAGAACCCTCCTAATGGAATGAGTATCCTTATAAGAAGAGACCAGAAAGCTTGTTCTCTGTCCCCCAGGTGAGGCCACTGCAGGGCAGCAGCCAGGAAGCCCTCCCCACGAGCCTGACCATGCTGGCGCCCTGCACCGGAGAGTTTCCAGACCTCAGAACTGAGAGCTAAAGGTCTGCTGTTTAAGCCACCCACATTGGGACATTTCGTTACAGCAGCCCAGACAGACTAAGAGGGCAAGAGAGGTGCTTTCAGGAGAGAAGCGTAGGAGGCGGATTTCAGCAGTAAGATAACACTACCTTGACATGGTCATTACGGCCATTATATTTGGACAGTTTATTTTTATTTTTTCTATAATTTTTAAAAAGCAGTAATTGATTAACACCAAAGCAGATCAGTAAGCTAGGTGGGACTAAAGCAGTATAGTTCATGTGTCTCAGTGATGAAATGATGGAGAATCAGGCCTGCGTTCTACTTCTGCTTAGCCACTGTGCAGCTTAACAGGTGGCTTCAATTTCCTAACCCGTCTGGGCCTTGGGAACCTCATCTGTACAGCCACAGAGCAAAATCCTTTCAGATTCTCCCTATAATTATTCTGAATCCTGCAGACACCTCAAATGTGTGCTATGGTCTGGGATGAAGAGGTTTGGCTTAGCCCTAACAATGGCTTACCAAAAATCTATTTCCATTCCTAGAGAAAATAACTCACTACATGTTCCATCATGCCTAAATTATTAAATATGAAACAGAGAACCCTCAACTTTTCTTGCAGGTATGAGTTAAGGAGACCACAAAACCCATTTTTCCAGGCTATGCTTTATAATAGCTTCTAAGTTACTTGCCTTGTTTTTATAAAGCATTTTTTAAAAGATTATTTTAGAGATTATGCTCTCACCTCTAAATAGGAGCAGATCCATTTTAAAAAACACCATGTTCTGCTATACATTTATTTTTTCAAACTGGATGTTGAATCTCAAACCCAAATCAAAAGAGAAAAATTCCTCTTTATTCCAAGTTTAATACAGAGCAGATTTTCCATGAGCCAAGTCTTCAAATATTTGCTTGACTCAGGGAGACCTTTCTCAGTTATCTGTCAATATTGCTCAGATTCCAACAAACATCTGAGATCAGACTCATTCTGAGCCAAGCCAAGCTTCTTAACTCATCCAATGTATTCTTCATGGAAATACGACTGCAGTTTAGGGAGGATTCAAAGACACGCTTAAGATGAATGGTACATATAATCATATTTACCATAAAAATATAATTATATCAATATGATAAACATTTTGAAGTATATGATGGCAGACACTGGAGTCTGAACAAGATAACTGAGATGCATTTTCCCTGAATGTAAGCATTTTTATATGCTTTTTTTTTTTAATACATGCCTGTCTTTTAAAAACATCCCTCGGGTTTATCCTTCTAAAGCTTTCACCTGGTCTGCTTGTTTCCTCTGAGATGAGGTCCCTGGGGTTTGCAAACACTGGTCGTGTCTTCAAGAGCTGCAACGGATTCAGAGTTCAGTATCTCAGAAAGGAATAAATACAGAACCAGAAGACCTTGTCTGGAACTAAGACCTTCTTTAGGGATAATGAAAATCACCTAATGTATGTTATTAGCATTTGGGTTTCAAAGCAGAATGCTTTTTAAGTGCTTGCTTTCAAGTTTTCTACCTCCTCATAGCTGTAGCACTTTGTTAGGGCTTGGCTTCTTCCCTAAATAGAAATTATTTGTATGCCCAGAAATACATCGTGGCATCTCATGAATGCAGAGAGATATTTTCAGATCACTCAGTTAACAGATGCATTCTTTCTTACCACCCTTTACACCCTTGGAATTTTAGAAGCGGGTTCATTAGTGCCTAAAAACTAACAAACCTATCAGAGCTTCCTCTCTCTTCTTAGCGAATTAAAGAGGGTTTTAAAAAGATCATCATTTTTGTATTATTTCTCACTTCTAGGGGTTTGAAATTGCAGCTATCTGCTCCACACCCTTCTTATAAATTCTGTGTTCTAACATAGAAGGACTCTTGCCCTTGCCGTGACTTTTGTCCTTGATCCCCACTTGCTTTTTTTCCCTGGCATGCCTCAAGTTGCAAGTCATTCATTGTATTTCTGACTGGATTTTGTAGGTTGTTGGGCTCAATAAGTCCTGGCCTGAATTGGCTTCTCCCAGCCAGCGCCTCCCCTCAGCCCTTATTCACCGCTCATCCGTCTGAGCCCCAGGCAACAACCAGGGAGCGGCTGGGGGGGCTCTTTCTCCATCTCAGGCTGTCCCCCCACCCCATTCTTCCTTCCCACGACTCCACCCTCAAGTTCAAGGCCAGCCTGAAACTTTTTGAGCAACTTTCAAAAGCTCCTGGGCCTCTTTCTCTCCCTGTCTCCTCCATAAGGGGCGGTCGGAACGGAGCCAGTTCTCATCTTTTGGAGCTGAGATGGGCAGCAAGAGCCTTGGGTTCTGCCTACTGGAAGATTCCTGCTTCCTTGTGGTGGAGGTCCCGCGCTCTTCCGAGAATCTCTAGTGGGGCTGTCACTCTCTGCCAAGTTCAGAGGGTTTTTTTTTTTATTGTCTCTGTCAGTTAGCAGCCCAAGGTTACTGCCAGCTCTCAGTCAGGGCTTTGATTTTTGTCAGCTATGGCCAGGTCCTTTTAGTTATCTGCTATCTTTTCAGCTTTGTTCAGCCTGAGCTCTACTTGTCTACTAATTAGCTCTTTGGAGATTTCCCTTTAAAAACCCACTATCACAGAGGACAGGAACCGTTCAAAAGTTTTGTGCTTCATAGAAATTCCATATTCATCCATATCGCATACAGCCATATTTTTAAAATTAAAACTGGCAGGTCAGGCCAATTTAAGGTATAGAAGTAACATCGTCTCTAAAGAGAGACCTTTGGGTTCTTGATCAGGTATGGAGATGAGGGGCAGGGAAAGGAAAGGGGTTTACATCAAAAAAACACGGAGGGGCACAAATTAAAAAGGAACTATCACTCCGGATAACATATTCACATTTTCTTTATCTTCTGGTGTGCAAATATTGTGCTAGCTGAATATGAAAGTAGCACAACTTTAGGTTACAAAAAAAAAAACCACACTGTAATAACATCAAGAGTGGTCTTACATCAAGGAGGACCCTGAGGATGTCTTTGTTGTCAACTTCAGAAGAAAAGAGAGGAACAGAAGAGGAAACTGGCAGAAGGAATAGATGCCAAAGAGAACTCAAAGGATTAGGTCCGGGTGAGGTGATCGGTATTCGAAAACAGTCTGCCTTCTGGCTCTGATCTAAGGAAATAGGCTGGCAGCCAAGCCAGAGGGCATAGCCGCACAAACACACCTTCAGCACACTGCTTGAGGGTTGCCTCAGTGCCTTAGAAATTGTGCTGGCAATTAGGAGGCTCTGCGAGAGCAATAGGCAAAATACTTGATTTCTTGATAAAACTCTGCTTTTTACATCATTCCTAACCTGGATGTCCCCTCCACACACACATACCTTTTATTTTCCCCTTGTTTGCTTTTTTTTGTAGGCGCCCTTCTTTTGCTAGGCTCCTGAGTCCGTTTTCCTTCTGCTAACTTGGTGCTGTTGTAGGTTGCGCTTACATTGCATTTACACACTGTTAATGCCTGCAAGATGAAAGTAAAAACCTTTGAATATATTAATGCTATAACACAGATGTCTTACTTTTTACTCTCTCTCTCTTTTTTTTTTTTTCAGCAAGTTGATGTGGCTAATAATGATGCAGATTGTGCTGGATGGATGTGCAGATGAAACAGGGGAATACAGATTAAATAAAAATTTCTTCAAAGCTTACGTTTGCTTCATAATTTAACTTCTGGGCTTGTCTCAGTGGTAGTAGGTGTGGACCAGGCATCACAACATTGTTCTAAAACATCTTGGCATCACAGAACCACGAGCAGCCAAACAGCACGGCTGCACTTCTTCGAAGCCAGAGGAAAATAATCATAAAGAAAATAAAGCCTGTCAGCGGCTCCGTACACAGGGATCTGACCCAGATGCTAATAATGCGGGAGCTGAGAGAATCAGGGACAGAAGTTTTGGGCTCAAGAAGTAATCTGTTCATATTCTGAGCTTGACTTTTTGTAGCTATATTCAATGCATCTGTAGCCTGATATTGAATGAGGTGTGTGCCAAAGGTGGTCACACAGTCACTCTGGAAACATCCATGGAATGACTCAATGAATCATTGAGCTCTCTTAAACAATGAATAAAAGGAGGGTATTGATGACAAAAGGCCTTGGAGAAGGTACAGTCAATTTCTCTTTCATGTATCTGTCCATTTAAGGAGGATTTGTCAGGATGCCACTCTGTGCTGGGGATCTTGCTAGGTCCCCAGGATATAAGGTCAGGTGAGACACAAACCCTTCCCTCAAGGAACTCAGAGTCCAGTGGAAGCAGAAAAGCTGCCCTATCATCTTTTAAAGGAATGAAGAAATGCCGTGGGTTCTCCCGGGAAGGAAGAGCAGTCTGCCGGGCCAAACGGGGCAAGACTGCATCTGAGTTCTGCACCTCTTATGTGTGAGGAGAAATGTACCAGCTGGACAGACGAGAAGGAGAAGCAGGGGTTGAGACCTGGAGTCACGGACGAGCAGGACGTCAGCAGGGCCGGGGCTTAGGCTGTAATTTGGGGGAGGCTGAGCGAGGGGAACAGCATGATGGGCCCTAAGATTAGTCACTGAATCAGGCTCTACCAGGTTTTTAGAATTTACACCGCAGGCAACAGAAAGCCAACAGAAAGCTTCGCCAAAGGAAAAGGGTGACACAATCTGAGGTCTTTTCTGTGATAAATTAATGGCTGAAAGGAAGGACATGGCCCCTCTAGAAGAGACTGTCAGGGGCATGTGTGATTCTCCAGACTGTGATGACCACAGTCAGCTGAAGAAAAGAGGCTAGATTCAAAATACACTATGGAGAAACTTGGAGGAGCAGAGCTGAGCGCCAGCTCAAAATGTCTATCTGTGACCACCTTGTCCCCTGTCCCTTCTGGATGATCTCACAGCTATCTTGCAGTTCCAAGGGAACTTGCTGCGAGTTCCAAGCTCCTCTCCAGGTAAACGGCACTCAGTGCATAAGAGTCTAGTAAGATACATGAAGGAAGCTCATCCGTCTTCCCTCTTCCACTGTGAGCTCTGTGAACACAGATGGCAGCTATGCCTTCTCTCCTCCGTTGCCTCAGACAGCATCCAAATAGAGCACTGAAGGGAGCACAAACTTCATGCTGTTTTCCTGAATGAATGATTCAAAATGAGTGAGAAACCGAATGCAACGCCTCCCCAGCCCCAGACTGTAAAGAAAAAAAAAAGTCATTGCTGGATTGTAAAATGTATTTACTTTTTTAATTTTGAGAGAAGGGAAGTAGTCAATTTATTGTAAACAGATTTAAAAAAAAAACAACAACGCTCCCCTCTGGTGCTTTTCGGAAGTGAGCCTCCATCTCTTTGCAGAAATAAAACTAAGTGTATGTTATTTAGGTGGTCACCTAGAATGTTGATTTCTTGGCTTCTCATGTGACACACACAGAGTAGGTATATGTGGTTACGTGGAAGATGCGCTTCAAGAAATGCTTATCCAGGCCTGGGCTTTTTGGACGAGTGATGATGTAAGAGAGGAGATTCATTGCCTTCTGCTGATGTTACTAAAGAAACATGAGGTGGGTGTGGCTGACAGGGACTGTTGGGTTGGTTGGGCCCTGCACCGGGATGTTTTGCCAAGGGGCAAGTGAAATCGAGAAGTTGTGTCTGTCTTGAGGGGGGCTTTTTCTTAATCATACCCAAGAGCTGGATGGGAGAATGGGATCCTGGACTCGAGTTAAGATGACCTGAATGAATGGAAAAGGGTATTGCTGGGAGTTTCACAGACAAACACCCAATCATATCTATGCCCTCCTCCCCAGTCTGTATCGTGTCCTTTCAAAGTATCTTTCCCCCTGTTTTTTTTTTTTTCTCAGTGGTTTCTGAGCTTCATTTCAGCCCTGATGTTTGGACCTTCTCTCACAATCAACTTGGCTGGTACAGCTTTAAAGGGACCTAAAAGGAAACCGAAGCACACAACAAGGTCTTTAGACACGATTGACACTGCCATCTGTCAGGCGCCAAGGGCATCTGGGAGAGATGTGCTCCATGCTCATCTGGCCAACTGGTCGACTGTGGGACCCTAATACTTACATTATTGAAGCCAGAGCACCAGCCACTGTATGAAACTTCAGACATTACTTATGGATGAAATGAGGTCAGAAGAGGTCGGAAAAAGACAAGAGATGAGCTGGCCGTGACAGCTGTCCAAGCTGCCCTGGAGATGCCGCTCACAGCGCTGGAGTCAGAACTGCATTTGCTCTTGGAGAGGAGGTTCTGCCCACCAGAATCACTGCTGCTATGGTGTTTCAACCCTACGGCAAGTTTCCCAGGCAAAGCAACTCTCCTGGAGGAGGATGCCGGAAAAGCCAGCAAACACTGCTTCTGAAATGTGGAAAGCATTAACCTCACGTTTCTGCTTGTCTAGTGAGCTTTACTGCCAGGCTGGGAGCTCCATGAGAGGAGCTATTAGCATCGTGGTCAATCCTTAAGCAACTCTCCGAACGAAAGCATGTACACAGGCATGAATGAACAGACAACTTGATAACTGCAAAACACATATACCTTGGTGCAGAGTTGAGGAGTGAGCTTTTTCAGAATGAATCTCACGGAAGAGAGAACATTTTAAGTCTATGTTTCTTTGGTTGTACAGTCAAATAAAAAGGTCTGCCCTGTGAGTGATACTTGACTGTTGTTTACCTAATTTTCTAGAGGAGAAATATAGTTAGAAGTTGACTTGGAGTATTATAACAGGATTTACTCTATCTTAAACATGAAGCCACAAACAAAACCTTAAAACAAAATCATTCTGGCCTTTTATGAATGGCCCCTTATCTAGGGCCAGAAATTTAAAAAGGGAATAGATCTAGATACTTATATTTATCCTTCATAAAATCCCTAGTTTCTTGCACAAGATTGGTGACTTCATTAAGTTTCGCAAAGCATCTTTTTTCATTTTACCTGAATGCTGTCCCAATGATAGCCACTAATTAGAAAGAAATACAAATATAATACACACATTCTTTGTGAAAAATACTAGGTAATAGTAACCTCAAGGAGCCAAAGAATAAAAACAACAGAGTTCCCATTTGCAAGTATACTAAATCAGTCCAATTTTGAGTTAATGTTGTAAAAACATGTCTGGAGCTTTACACTTGTAAACATAATGAGATGAATAATTTTTCTTTCTGAAGAAGCAAAAACTGCATTTCTAAAATGCAAGCCTTTCCGGCACATTGCTCTATGCCAAATGCAGCTTCCTTCTGTTGCACTTTATGTTAATGCTATTCTTTCCACAGATGAAAGTTTCATTTAAAAAAAAAAAAAGGTACAGCAATATGTAGATGGTATGGTAGTGATGGCAGAGAGGAATAGCAATAGTTTATGTGGTTTGGGAATTCTCTTCTGTGTCACCATCCCTCCCCATCCTGTGAGTGTAGCAAAATAATTGGCCAACATAATTAAATATGAATCCACATAACTTTAGACTCTGAACGCAGGATCAGTCCTTTGATAGGTTAAAAGAGTGCTTCATCCAGCCCCGCATTCTGAAAGCAAAGTGGGAAACCTATACTGCCTTTGATTTGTGAAAAGATGCATCTGCTGTAAATAAGAAGCACCTACTTGACATTTCCTTAGAAAGATTTCTGAAACCTTAGAATTTATCACAAATGCAGTGGGGGCATTATAGTACATTACAGTCCTTCAGTCCCAGTCTTTCCACCAGCATTCGTGTTCTTTTTTTCTTTTAAATATGTACAACTCCAAGTTTATTAGCACTAAAATTTTTTAAAAATATTATCTCATAAACGTATTTTTAGAGAGTGAAATATATATAACATTTTTCATTTTAACTTTTTAAACTTTATATTTTAGAGTACAGCCAATTAACAATGTAATAGTTTCAGGTGCATAGCAAAGGGATTCAGCCTTAAATATATAGGTAACCATTTCCCCTCAGACTTCCCCGTCATCCAGGCTGCCGTATAACATTGAGCAGAATTCCCTGTGCTATACAGTTTGGGATCGACATGTACACACTGCTATATTTAAAATGCATATGTTCTGAAAAGGAAAGTTTTCAGCTGATTTGGGAGACAGCAGTACTATTAGAACTAAACTGGAAGAAACAAACAAAAACCCCTCATGTAATAGTGGAAAATAGCAGTTAGAAAATGATTCAATAGTGTTTACTAAAGGTTTGTGATGGGCAGAGATTATTACCAGGCACCACGGAAAAGCATAAATCAGATAGCAAATATAGTTCCTTTTCCTCCAAAGGCCTAAAGTCAAATGGAAGAATCATATATAAACAAACGCATGTGAACCTTAAAAGAAATCAGAGCATGCAAAACCAAATTACAAGTGAATGCACACGAATTTGTGCAAAGGCACCTCACTGGCAGGCTGAATTCATCCAAGACAGCCTCAAAACTTAGGTCGTCAGGCACAGACACACAGCTGGATGACAAGGCTGCCCACAACACAAACTTCGTCATTTTCTGTCAAAGCATTTATTTATTATGAGATAGAAGCTCCATGATTTGATAATATGATAAAAATTTAATAAAATGAATCCAATAATTGATTTACACACTCTTCTGTTGATTGTTCTCAACGGACTATGGTTTAGCTATTTTAATATTGCATTTATTTTAATATATATTTATTGCTTTAGCTAAAAAGGAGGTAGACATTTAACTGGTCATATTTAATGTGCCAGAAATATGATATTTTTTAGGTTATTTGGAGGGAAATGTGACATATCTCTATGGTAATGTTGAGATTTTTAAATTTATGAGGCAAGGAATAAGAAAGTATTTAAACAGATTTTCCCTGTTACATTAAGACTGTTACTGTCCTCTTAATTTTATTATAATCTGAACATTTAGAATTTGGTTAGGATGGAGAAAGAAGAAGGCATCTGGTTCTAGGAAATAATTTCTCATAGAAAATTCTAATATTTAGAACCAAATTTCATAAACATTCAAAAGGGATAAGCAGATGGTCTATCTGAGTAGAGAAAGACTGGCTGCTACTTTTGATAAAGATTTGATCTGTAAGACAACGATGACACAACTGTATACACGGTAGGATTACAGGCAGGATTGTAACCCTGAAAAGTTATTGATCACTATATTTGAGTTAAGAAATTAGGGAGACAAGTTAATTCCTAACAGGATTCTCTGTGTCTGTACTTACAGCTGTATAAGTGACTGGTCAAATGAGTTACTCACAGTTGTGAGATCTGTGAGTTACCACTTATTTTAAGAAGGGATGTGCTTAGATTTATAATAAAGGCATTATTTCAAATTCATCTCTGCCATAAATGACCAGTTTATTTGTAGTCTTCTTTAACATTTTGATATGTAGTCTATGGGAATTTTATAACAAGTAATATGCACCCAGGAGAATCAAAAACACAGAATGAAGTGATCAATAAAGCCCAGGTAAAACCGTCATCTATAATTTGTCTGTTTATTTAAATTCTGTTCATCAGCAAGTCCAATTAATTGTGATATATCTGTTAATAGTTTAACAATAATAATAAAAATTGGTATTCAGAATTATAAATCTGGCATCCTTGAAATATCTTCTGAATCATTAGTTTGAGAGAGAGCATACATGTCTTTTGTTTGTCTACACATATTAATTCATACCAAATCGTTATCTTAAAATAAAAAAGGGTGATGTAAAGTAAAATAAAGTAAAAATAAAAATTAAAAAAAAAGTTAAAAAAAAACCAACAACTCCACAGCTGGGGCTCAATTTCAAAGAAAATGTAAGAGAGGGGAAAAAAATCAGGATTACATACACATACGCAAAAAAAAAAAAAAAAAAAAGGTGAGAAGTTTGCAATGGTATACCATAAACATACATATACACACACAAGATCTCTAAAATAAAAATATATTAGGACTTCCCTGGTGGTTCAGCATTTAAGATGCCTCATTTCCAATGCAGGAGATGCAGGTTCCAACCCTGGTTGGGGAACTAAAGATCCTACATACCTTGTGGTGCAGCAACAAATAATTAAAAACTGTTATTTCGTGCAGAAGAAATAAATTGATTTTTTAAAAATCTATGAAACTGTGAGAACTGTAGAGAAACACGACAAGTGCCTCTGGAATGTGGTGGAACAGAGAGGTCCCTGGACACGGAGACAGGAAAGCCAGTTCTAGGAGCAGGAACAGCAATTTGTATACTTCAGTTTCCCTGTTTGTACAAAGTGGACACCCTTGACCACTCAGTGCTGACCTTCCTATGTTCCTTCCAGTCACGAGGGACAGAGATAAATCTTTCTCTGGCACATCCCACACATCCTGCAGATAGAGAAGAGGCTGAACATCTTAAAACCAAGCTGAACATAAATGATAAATTCAAAAAGCTGAAATTCTGAGGCTGCCGTACTAAGAGTCAGTTCCTCAGATCATGCTATCTTCATCATTCCATCTGTACCAAAAGCAACATTCCGCTGTAAAGTCATGTATAAAAGATGCACTTTGTGTTAACTAACTTGGAGCATGTTAATATGCTACTTTTACAAGTCAAAATTTATTTGCTCTCACATTTATAAAGTCCTGACTCATGACACATTTTTCACACTCAACTAGAGATGATCTGTTCTAAAAATATGCCACTTTTTAATTTTTTTAGAAGCTGCGTTAATTATCTTCCAAAAATATTGCAAGGTGATGGGGGCAAGGGAAGAAGGGAACCTTTTTCATTTTCATAAAGCTGGTGAAACAGAACAGTTTGTAGCTTGCCTCTTGCTTGACAGGTGTTTGCATTGGGCAGAGTAAGAATTCCACACAGCCCAGTAAACACCAGGGAGCCGTGATGCAGAGTTTGAAATATTGGGGAAAGTTGGGTTCCAGCTGGGAACGTTGCACCTTTAATTTCTCATGGTTGAATACGAACGGGGTAAAAAAACCATAATTAGAAATTATATGGGATACAAAAAAAGCAACTTCTGTGTCATAAAAGCAACGTGGGTTCTACCTGGTCCCTTTTGGGCTAAGTAAGCTGTTTGATCAGCTTCTCTCAGTCTCTGTGGATGTCCTTATATGAGTCTAATTGAAGGACTCCTGTTCTCTTTTTATTTTTGCTCTATGAAAAATGTATCGGAGATGTCTTATAATGAACTTTGATATGGTGAAATGATAATAATGTCCTAATTATATATAAAAATGTAATTACACTTGCTTCTATTATAGAAAAACTCCCTTTATAATGAAGTGTTATGTTGGAAAAAGATTTTCATTATATAGGCGGACTCCTTTACTTGTTAATTTGAGCTCTGATTCATCACTTTAATATTAAAAAAGTTCCTTGTAAGTTACTTTTGATGTGTCTCATTTATGGTTCATTTCACTTCCTGGGCACCACCAGGAGCCCACATCCAAACTTCTTTGAAAGACACTTAAAAATACATCTTTCAAAAGAAATTCTTCTTTCTAGATGGTGGAACAGCAGTAATCAAGAAAAACATTACTGACCGTCTCATTTACCTGAGCTCTGAAAACTTTTATTTTGAAATTTGAAAACAAAAAGATATGTGGCTTTTCAGATGTTTAAAAACCTGTGCCTGCCTGAGATTGTAACAGGCAAACTATCGAAAGATCGGTTTCAGCCAAAAAGCGATTACATAGGTAAAGTCATGGCGCTCACACAATATGGCTCCTTTTCTACTCTTTTTGGATTTGCTCAGAACATCATTCCACCAAATCAAGCGCAAAATTGAGAAGGGCAACAAACCCTTTTTCTTCACTCTTTATAACAAACCATTCAAAGTCCTGGTAGGAAAATAATCAGATGCTTAAAATTAGTTTTGAAATATTCAGTTATTCAACTGAATCTGTCCACCATCACAGGAGATAAATATTTCATCATTTAGCATCAGGAAAAAAAAAAGAGAGAGATTAAGCTATAAGCTGTCAGAATCAACAAGAAAATGTAACTGGCTAAAGAAGACATTTAACAGTGTGGCAAGAGAAACCAAAAATTAACCTACAACTACCACAAACTACTATGCTTATTTTAGGACATTCACTTGTAGATTTTAAGTGAGACTAATTCATTAAAAACAATTTATTTTTAGAGCAGTGGGTCCATTGAAGGGAGACTATGATTTAAGCAGGTCTGACTTGTATAACAGGACTTCCCTGGTGGCTCAGATGGTAAAGCGTCTGTCTACAATGCAGGAGACTTGGGTTCGAGTCCTGGGTTCGAGTCCTGGAGAAGGAAATGGCAATCCACTCCAGTATTGTTGCCTGGAAAATCCCATGGACAGAGGAGCCTGGTACGCTACAGTCTATGGGGTCGCAAAGAGTTGGACACGACTGGAATCGGAGTCCCTATCTTTGTTTATTGTTCTATAATTCCTAAGTAGAATGGGAATCTTGAAAATTCTAGGGAATTCCCGACTTCTTTAAAAACCTCTTCCTGAATTTGATGACTTGAGGAATTTCATTATAACTTTAGTTCCGAGACTTTAAGGGAGTCATACTTGATTCCTCTTGATTCTTCTCTTTCCACTGACCCAGCATTCAGTCTTTTTAATAAATCCTCTTGACTCTGCCTGCAATGCAGGAGACCTGGGTTCAATTCCTGGGTCAGGAAGATCCCCTGGAGCAGGAAATGCATACTCACTCCAGTATTCTTGCCTGGAGAATTGCATAGACAGAGGAACCTGGTGAGCCACAGTCCACAGGGGTGCAAGGAATCAGATACAACTGAACGACTAACACTGGACTACCTCCCAAACATCTCTCATATTCACGGCCATCCCTCAGTCTAAACCATGGTCATGGCTCAGTCAGATTCCTGCAATGGCTTTCTGCTCCCTCTCCAACCTAGTCTTCATTAATCAGTTAATGACCTTGTAAATCATAATCTAAACCCTTCCATCTCCAGGAATAAGTCCTTCCCATGGTTTCCCTGGGCACTCAGAGTGAATCCCAAGCTCCTTACATGGCACAAGGAGCTAGCCATGATCTGATTCTCACACATGCCTCCAACCTTACTGCCTGCCACTCCCCCATCAACTCTCAACAACTCTCAACACACTTTCAATCTCTTCAAAATACTGTGCTCTGCTCGCTCTGCCTAAAGGATCCTTCCCCAACAATCTATGGCTTGTTCCTTTCACGCCAGTTTCACTGCTACGCAAGTGCCTGTGGCTGCCTGCCTGAACAGGGCTGTTCTCCTGCCCAGCACCCTATTTCCCTTTTCATTTATCCCACTTTAATTGGCCCTCAGGTAGTTGAGTGAGGTTTTCCCATTTCTGTAGCCTTCATAACGTGTGGTTTTCAAGAAGAGTCACGCTAAGCCCAAAACCACGTCTACTCGCCCATCTCCTGCCTCCAAGGATCGAACCTTTCCTCTTCTCCCAAATTTACCAAACATTTGCACCTCATCAGACTCTGCGACTATGCTGCTCTCTGCCTGGATGGCTCCTTCACAGTCTACGAACTGAAGACTTTCAAAATCTCATCTTTGTATTCTTTTGGGGGGCACGAACCACATGGCTTCTGAAATCTTAGCTCCCCAACCAGGGACTGAACCTGGGCCTGTGGTAAGCAGTGAGAGTGCAGAGTCCCAACCACTGGGGCACCAGGGAATTCCCTTTTTTGTCTTTCAAGACTCCAATCAAACGTCCTCTCATCTCAGAAGCCTTCTTTGATTCCTGTATTCGTAATTACTTTCTCCTTGAGATTTAGCATCACTTTATTTATAGAATTAATACCATCTTGGTTTGGGGTTCCCTGGTGCCTTCGGAGAAGGCAATGGCACCCCACTCTAGTACTCTTGTCTGGAAAATCCCATCGATGGAAGAGCCTGGTAGGCTACAGTCCATGGGGTCGCGAAGAGTCGGACACGACTGAGCGACTTCACTTTCTTTTCACTTTCATGCATTGGAGAAGGAAATGGCAACCCACTCCAGTGTTCTTGCCTGGAGAATCCCAGGGATGGGGGAGCCTGGTGGGCTGCTGTCTATGGGGTCGCGCAGAGTTGGACACTACTGAAGCGACTTAGCAGTAGCAGGTAGTTCAGATCATAAAGAATCTGCCTGCAATGCAGGAGACCCAGGTTTGATCCCTGGGTTGGGAAGATCCCCTGGAGAAAGAAATGGCAACCCACTCCAGTATTCTTGCCTTGAGAATCCTATAGACAGAGTGAGTCCATGGGGTTGCAAAGAGTCAGACAGCTGAGCAGCTAACACACACAGACACACCTTTGTTTGAACCAAAGTTAGTGATCCACAGGTCTGTCACCTTCATAACCACACCTCTGATGGTTTGGGGTATTTTTCTCAGTATGAGTTTTCTAAATTTTAAACAACATTGATTCTATGCTTCATCTCCTTTCAACAAATAAATTGTATAACTTAATAGACAAAGGATGTTTCCACTCACTAAACAAAACTGGTAAAAGTCACTGGTTTTCTCTATCAGAATTTTCATTCAAATGTCTCAAATCTTTGCTGTTTGAGACTTCAGCCATAAGCAGGTTAATTATAAAGCAATTCAAATGTCCTTTGACAAATAATGGCAACTTAAGGAGAACAATTATATTTCCACCTTTACATTTTTACTTTTCTCTGGGTAAAAATGGAGAACAAAAATTTGTCAGTAGTCATTGCTACTGTGGATGATATTTCATAGGACTATAAATATGATAAGGTCTCACTTACAACATGGGTTCCTAAGTCCTAAGATGATATATGGTGCATAATAATGTCAAAAGGAAGATGCAGCCAAGAAAACCCATTAATTTTTAAAAACTATTTTATTCAACTGATTCTGGGAATGATTTTGGTAAAACGTAAATATGACTAGATGAGCTACTTTCATTCCTGCACCAAATAATAGTTATAACAAGCAATAATACATTAAACTCAAAAGATCAGGGATTTAGAATTGACAAAGTCCCTCTTGGCTCATTGAACATTTTGAGATTTTCATTTCCCTACTTGTAAGATCTTCCAAGTGGTCTCATTTTAAACATTAAAAGGATGACAGAATGTATATATGCATCATTTCTAAAAATAGTTTTTTCAAGAGTATTATTAGTACCAAGAAAATTATTTTCAAAATACTTCTTTAAAAAAAACTTACCAATGTCTTCTTTCCTAGTCAACATGTTCATTCTTTCAATAATCAGTATTTGAACACAAAAGGTAGAGTCTAAGGCACCAGACGTGGTATTTCTGAAAGAATTATATTCTGTTGCATGCAACAATTCGGTATAAATTGAATTGGATGGAGTAAAACAGAGGTTTATTTTTCTCTTTCATGGGGCTAGGCACTCATAGACTAA
Source organism: Ovis canadensis (assembly GCF_042477335.2). Lineage (NCBI taxonomy): Eukaryota > Metazoa > Chordata > Mammalia > Artiodactyla > Bovidae > Ovis > Ovis canadensis. The sequence continues at coordinate 21,574,296 of NC_091261.1, read as the reverse complement.
TATGGAGGTGCCCTGGTCAACGTGAAGTCTGCTTCTTAGCTAGTTTGTGCTCCACTATTGTTAATCACAGTTTTTATTCTCAAGACTGATACATGGACCAACATGGCTGCTGGAGCTCCGGCTTAACTCCTGAATTCCAGGCAAGAAAGGAGAGGAAGGGAAGGAAGGTCAAAATGTCATGTTTTCTAGCTGAGTCAATTCCCTTAAAAAGATTGCCCAGAAATCCTACCCAACTTCTCAATATCTTCTGCTCATACCTCATTAACCATCCTTACCAAAAGAGGCCAGGAAATGTAATCTTTTATTTAGACATGCTACCATTTTTAAAAATCAAGACTTTGTTACTAATGAAGGAAAGGAGAGTGAACACTGGGAAAGTCACATCCTGTAATGATGTAATGACATGTGCTTGAGGATAAATATTGTCAACCTTATCCTGTTCACTCACTCTGCTCCCAACATGACAGCTTTCTGGTAGGACCTGTAGAATTCCTACAACTGCTTTCCTTCTCCATGGAGAGTCTGTCATCTGGCTTCTTTCACGGCTGGTTCCTCCTCACGTGGGCAGAATGTCACCTCCTCTGTGACACTGTCCTCACACCTCTTGTCTGTAGGAACCTCCTTCCCTAATCCCGCTATGCTCGCCATGAAACTCTGCTACGTCTTCCAAAGCACTTGACACAGTCAGTATTCCTGCCTTTACATATTTTCACTAGCTTATCATTTGTGTTTCCATAAAGAGAGTGTTCTCTGGGTTGGGACACTCCTGGAGAAGGACATGGCAATCCACTCCAGTGTTCTTGCCTGGAGAATCCCAATGGACAGAGGAGCCTGGGCTACAGTCCATGGGGTCTCAAAGAGTCAGACACGACTGAGCGACTAAGCACAGCACAAAGAAGGAGTGTAAACCCCATAAGAGCCGAGGTGGGCCTTCAACACTGTTGTTTTCCCAGAACCCAGTCTCATGCCTCATGCATTGTGAGTGAGTGAAGTCGCTCAGTCGTGTCCGACTTTTTGTGACCCCACGGACTGTAGCCCACCAGGCTCCTCCCTCCATGGGATTCTCCAGGCAAGAATACTGGAGTGGGCTGCCATTTCCTTCTCCGTGCATTGTACTGTCCAATAAATCCTCGTTAAACAAAGGTGAGTGGGGGTAGAACTAAGAAACTGTTATTCAACAAATAAATGAAAACATCACTTTGCCAATATTTTTCTTTGGTGTGACCAATTAAACCTCAAATTCTCTCTTGCAGTTCTGATTTGTTTGAGTCATGAGAATCAGGCTTCACATGTGACAATTCAGGCAGTTCAGATGGCTAGAATCATTCTGCTGAGCCCAAGAGTTTCTCTCCTTTGGCATGACATGATAGGAGAGTTGGATTTATCTTCAAGATTGGCCATGAAAGTCTCCAAGTGTGAGAAATGCCCCATGGAACACACGATCTTTTCCAAGTGATTCTCATAGGAACCTAATCAGACCACCCAGGTATCTTTGTTCCATTAATAGATCAGAGGGAAGTCCCATCCATGGCTCAGATGGTAAAGAATCTGCCTGCAACAGAGGAGACCTGGGTTCAATCCCTGGGTCAGGAAGATCCCCTGGAGAAGGGAACAGCAACCCACTCCAGTATTCTTGCCTGGAGAATCCCATGGATAGAGGAGCCTGGTGGGCTACAGTCCATGGGGTCGCAAAGATTTGCACGATTGAGCGACTAACACTTTAACACTTAAAATCCATCAGAAGTTTATGGAGAAAGTGATTCTCAAGCTTTCCTTTGACTTAATATTTTACCTGGCATTTTTATGATATTCATGGAAGTATGGATGAAATATTCAAAAGAAACAATGAAAGAAAGGGAATATGAGAGGCTAAGAAGGAGGGAGAAGGAAAAAAAAGAGAAAGAGAGAGAAAAACTATGAAATTCGACCCTTTAGTTGCAGAGAACTTTCTATTATGGCAGTCTGAGTCCCAGTCTTTGGAGAATTGCTGGAAGACATTTTAGCATCTCATTCTTCAAGGAGCTCATTAGGGGAATGAAAAGCCCATGATGAAGGGGCAGTGCCATGTTTGAAGAGCCAGGGGTTCCTGTTATCCTGAATTATTAAGTAGTCAATGTTCAGTGGACCACTGCTTGCCCGCCTGTCTTCAGCAGGTGGTGGCCCTCTGCCTTTCTCTGGAAAGCAGCTGCTTCCACCCAGCCTCCCCAGAGCCTGCAACAGCCGTTTGTTTCGATTTAAGACAGACACTGTCATTATTTTGTGCAGAACTTCACAGCAATGCTTCCTACTAAATGCTTGAACCATCTGAGTAGCACCAGGCCGACTGCTGGCTTTATTAATAATGCATCCATGCTTATCAATAGGTTTAGACAACTGGTATTTAGAAGCGTCTTCACAAAAAGTGGGGTGGATCTTTTTTCTCACACCAGTTAGCTTCATTCTGTCAGTTCCTTGATGTTGACATTACATCCAACTGTGTTCTGAAAACCAGAGGTGTTAAAACTGTGTCTGAGCTGTTCTCTCTTGCTTCGGAGTGCTTCTTGATGAAGTTGAGACATGGTGGTTGGCTTTCCCCTTTTTCTGCCCTTCCTTTCAACTGTATGCTAAAGGAAAAAATATTTCTGATCACTTCACTTTAAACCTTATTACAGGAAGGCTCCTCATACTCATTTAATTTGGGCTGGTTCTTGTTGACACTCTGCTCCAGTCTTGGTATATTTCAGTAGACTACAGCATCACTGATCTCTGTGAGGTGCATCCTGTCCATGGAAAGTTACACAATTATTTTTAATAGTCACAAAAGAAGCAATATACATTCTGCTGCTACTGCTGCTAAGTCGCTTCAGTCGTGTCTGACTCTGCGCGACCCCATAGACGGCATCCCACCAGGCTCCCCTGTCCCTGGGATTCTCCAGGCAAGAACACTGGAGTGGGTTGCCATTGCCTTCTCCAATGCATGAAAGTGAAAAGTGAAAGTGAAATCGCTCAGTCGTGCCCGACTCTTAGTGACCCCATGGACTGCAGCCTACCAGGCTCCTCCGCCCATGGGATTTTCCAGGCAAGAGTACTGGAGTGGGGTGCCATTGCCTTCTCCAATATACATTCTAAACCTTTGGATTTGAATACATTTCAAATGGCTACTGCAAAATTCAATGTACTGGTTTGTCCCTTGCCAGGAAGCAATGTTAAAATAATGAAAATACTCTGAGATCCCATAGGGCAGGGGTCCCGCACCTCCGGGATCTAATGCCTGATGATCTGAGGAGCAGCTGATGTAATAATCTTAGGAATAAAGTGCACGCTAAATGTAATGCGCATGGTTGTGTATATAGTAATCTGTTGATGCTAATCTCTCAGTTTGTCCCGCCAGGTAGCAGGAAGCTGCTGTATAGCACAAGGAGCTTAGCTCGGTGCTCTGTGATGACCTAGAGGGATCGGGTCGGGCAGGGTGGGAGGGAGGCTCACGACGGAGGGGATGTATGTATACACATGGCTGGTACGTGATTTTGCACAGCAGAAAATAATAGAACATTGTAAAATAATTCTATTCCAATTTCAAAGATGTAATATACTCGATTCATCCCGAAATCATCCCCACCCCTGATCCGTAGAAAGATTGTCTCCCATAAAACTGGTCCCTGGTGCCGAAAAGGTTGGGTGCTGCTGCTTCAGGGCATCAGTGAGAGGAAAAAAAAGCCAGGAAAATACAATCAAAACATTATTTTTTAGTGCTGGAATACGGAACATAGCAATGCAGCAATTTCTTTTCAAATAATGATTTTTCCAGATTTCCTTTGTAAAACTCACCTATCACTGTTGCTTATCAAAATGTATAAGCATTCCAGTGATGTTGATAGGGCTGGTATCAGAGTCTCAATTTTAATGGAGAAATTATCCAGAAGGAAGCTTAAGGATTTTTGCCTAGAACCATACATACAGAAGTACCATACAGATCTTCCTTGATTTAAAATGGGGTTATATTCTGATATAGCCCATTGTAAATTGAAAATATTGTAAGTTGAAAATGCATCGAATGTGCCTAACTTACTGAATATCATGGTATAGCCTCACCTATATTAAAGTCCTAGGAACACTACATTAGCCTACACTTGGACAAGATCATTTAATGCAAGGCCTATTTTATAATAAAATGTTGCACATTTCATGTAATCTATTGAATATTGTATTGAAAGTGAAAAACAGAATGGTTGTCAGTGTATCAGCTGTTTACCGTTGTGATCATATCATCAGTTCAGTTCAGTTCAGTCGCTCAGTCGTGTCCAACTCCTTGCCACCCCATGGACTGCAGTACACCAGGCCTCCCTGTCCATCACCAGCTCCCGGAGTTCACCCAAACTCATGTCCATTGAGTTCATGATGCCATCCAACCATCTCATCCTCTGTTGTCCCCTTCTCTTCCCACCTAAAATCTTTCCCAGCATCAGGGTCTTTTCAAATGAGTCAGTTCTTCACATCAGGTGGCCAAAGTATTGGAGTTTCAGCTTCAACATCAGTCCTTCCAATGAATATTCAGGACTGATCTCCTTTAGGATGGACTGGTTAGATCTCCTTGCAGTCCAAGGGATTCTCAAGAGTCTTCTCCAACACCACAGATCAAAAGCATCAATTCTTCGGTGCTCAGCTTTCTTTATAGTCCAACTCTCACATCCATACATGACTACTGGAGAAAACATAACTTTGACTAGACGGACCTTTGTGGGCAAAGTAATGTCTCTGCTTTTGAATATGCTGTCTAAGTTGGTCATAACTCTTCTTCCAGGGAGCAAGCACCTTTTAATTTCATGGCTGCAGTCACCATCTGCAGTGATTTTGGAGCACAGAAAATAAAGTCTGTCACTGTTTCCATTGTTTCCCCATCTATTTGCCATGAAATGATGGGACCAGATGCCATGATCTTAGTTTTCTGAATGCTGAGTTTTAAGCCAACTTTTTCACTCTCTGCTTTCACTTTCATCAAGAGGCCCTTTAGTTCTTCTTTGCTTTCTGCCATAAGGGTAGTGTCATCTGCATATCTGAGGTTATTGATATCTCTCCCGGCAATCTTGATTCCAGCTTGGGCTTCATCCAGCCCAGCGTTTCTCATGGTGGTATGATGATCATACCATATTCTACCATATATCACCAGCGTAAGAAAAGATCAGAAGTCAAAATGTGAATACAGATTCTGCTAAGTACATATCACATTTGCACCATCATAAAGTCAAAAAATTGCAAGTTGAACCATCTAAGCTGGGGATCATTTATATACATAAAATGACATACATATACATATATATATATGCATATAGGTAATACAAATGTAGAATTCAAATTGCGTGTATACCTATTCATTAAAAGTTCTTTCCTATGCTGTATTTTTCCTTGTAAGAAATGAAAACAGGTTGTAGGCAGAATAACATGACCCCAAAATATCCATGTCCCAAGAGCTGGTGAATGGAATGTGCTATGTTATAGCCAAGGAGTGAAACTAATGTTGCTAATCAGCTAGAAATCATTCTGGATTATCCAGGTAGGCCAACATAATCACAGTGATTCATGAAAGGGGGATAGAGAGGCAGAAGAATCAGAACCATGGGGACAGTGTTAGGAGAAAGACTCAACCAGTCCTTTCTGGCTTTAACAATGGAGTGGGGCCACTAGCCAAGGAGTGCAGGCAGCCTCTAGAAGATAGGAAAGGTGAGAAAACTGATTCTCCCCTGGAATTCTACTCATACCTTCATTTAGCCCCATGAGATCACTTCAATTCTGGTCTTGAACTATAAGATGACACTATAAGATGATAAATTTGTGGGATTTTTAAAGCCACTAAATCTGTGGTACCTTGTTAGAGGAGTAACAGAAAACTAATATAATGCCATTTGTGCAATCTCTAGAAAAAGCACAAAAATGATAAAAATTGAAATAAACAAGCTTAAGGTAAACAATGTCAATCAAAATGACCAAGAAAATGCCCACTTTCCTACACTACTGGCGGTACAGCATTTCTCGAGGACAACTGAGCACTATTTATTGAAAATAGTTTAAAAATTTACCATATTTCTTGGTGAAGAAACTGTGATTATCAGTATTTTTTATAATGAAAAGGCTGCAATTTCATACATATACGCAAGCATGTGCATTTTTTTGAAGCATGATTTGAAACAGTAAACAGGAAAAAATGAAATACGTAACAGTGTGGGGTTAATTAAAATAAATTATGGTATATGTATGTATTATTAGGCAATGAAAATAATACTCTAGGAGAATATCCAATAACATAGAATGATCTCATAATGTACTATAAAAAAAGTTTATTTCTTTTATGTAGAATATATACATTTATACACATTTAAATGCATTTGTAAGACTAGAGTAAAAAAAAATAATAACAATGATCATTTCTGGGTATAATTACTTTATTCTTTTTCAATATTTTCCAAAATGAAAATGTATCATTTCCATATTCAAAAAAACCATACAATCTCTATTTTAAAAACTGCCTTAGAGAATCGCCTTTCCCTATTTCAAAATAGGGGAGCTTGAGACCACTTCCCTCCCTAGGCACACATATCTTTTGCTCTAAAATAAATGACTGTTAAGTTATCTAAAGTAGTCAGAACTCTGAGCTGAAAGTATCATATATGTGGAGAGAAGTAAACTGAGACAGGTCACATACCATCTACCACAGACAGTCTGAATATAACCCAAAGTAGGAAAGATGCCTGAGGCATGTTTGTTCATAAGACAAAGCAGATTTGGAAGCCAATGAGCAGGTCGGAGAAAAATTGCTATTTGGCACTGTGCGGTCTCTTTTCAGATTTTGCTGACTATCAATGTGAACCAGCCACAGAAGACTCATCAGACAAAGGGAAAAAGCTTTTCTGGCTTAATTGAATGCTTTCCCTTGCTTTAGAAATCTCTGATGCCTTTGTTAATTGATTTGTGATTTCCTAGCAGCCAATATATTTCTGGCTCACAGATGGGCAAAGGCATAAGGTTTTTGTTTATATTAAACCATCTAATACATTAAAATCCTATGTTTTGGAAGGGTTTGTAAATTTTGAAAAGTTTGTTTGATCTATAGCAAAACATTCTAATATTTAGAATTTAAAATTCTAAACGCATTAAAACAAATTTACATCTTATTGTAAATTTCAGGATTTCAATGTTGTCATAATGGAATTCTAGTAAGCTAGGTTCACTTCTTACAGTTTCAGACAAAGTTTTAAAAAAGAGAGAAATTTTTAATACCTTACTGCTTTTTCCAATGGGGGACAGAACTCAAGAATGTGTCACAATTTAACAATCGACATTTTAATTCTGTCTATATGGTTTTTTCATAAATTAGCATAATTTATTCTCCCAATTTCACCTCCTTTTTCCTGGCAGGAATTTAAGTTCTCCTCCAACAGAAGAATTTGGAATACATGGTCTCTGTCACTGCTTGCATAGCTGAATAAATATACATTATATAAAATGACACAAGAGGTTTGTTCCCTGTTTGTTTGGGAAAATTCCTTGAGTGAGGAAGTTAGGCTTTAACTTAATCCAAGAGGATGGCAAGAGGAGGAGAGAGTAGTAAACCAGCAAATAATCAGATTGTTCCACTAACACAATTAATGAGGATTGGAGATGGGAGTAAAAATCAACAGAAAGGAGCGCATAACAGAACCAAAAAGACAGCAGCGTGTTAAGAAGCTGGATATGACAAAGAAACAGCTGGAGAAAGACTGACAGAGGTCAGGTGCTCGAAAGGACTGTTAGAAACAGAGCCTCTTAATAACCAGCAGAAAAGCATTTGCCTACTTTATTATAACCCGTAGAAGCCCTCTCTGTGGCTCAAACTCATCAGTAAGTTGACATCAAGGCTGGTATTGACATTTGGGTCAGTGAATGAGTTGAGGTTCTATTCACCATGGGATGGGATGGCAAAACTGGGACAGTTAGAGGACTCAGAACCTGGGGCCAGACGAGACCTGGGTAGTCTCAGCCTTTCTCACCTACCCCAAACCTGTCCCAGGAGGACCCTCAGAGGTTCTCAGGGAGGCCAGGTCTTGCACTGCAGGTGAGATGGAGGTGAGACCGATTTTTCTTGAATCACAAAAGCCTGGATGACCTGTGCTAATATCTAGCTTGTATATGGTTTAAAGGGATCACAGAATTCTCAGATAATTTCTGCAAATCTTATAAAGATTTGGAGATTTTTATCAAGATTTTTATTGTCTAGTGAATGCCTGAAATATCAGAGTCATTTATTCACTGGGAACTTGCAATCTCATGCGAGGTGACAAAGCATGCCTACATAAAAGTTATAAGCAAGACAGAACTCATCATGTGTGTGTCAGTACATACAATGGAACTTTTAAACTAATAGAATGAAGTCAAAAATTGTGCCGTGTAAAGAAAACGGGAGAAGTTGTAGAGAAGTTGACAGTAAAAACTATAGTAAACTCCTTCCTATTGTCACAGATGATTATCTCTCATTAGACTATGGTAAAAAGCCTTTTGGCACCCTGTGTGAAGTGCTCTTATCACTAAAATTCATTGTTTAGATTAGATTACTTACAATTAGATTAATTTTAATGAGGCTGAGTTCTCTCTGGCAGTGTCTGGCACAAGATAGCGTCTCAAGAAACAATTGTTAAATGAACTAACCAATCAGTGATTCTTTTCCACCCTGCACAAAAACGTCAGTTTCTCCTTATTTTCATTTTTATCTTTCTCACATTTCCTCTTACTGTCTCATTAGAGGTGTATTGCTTATCATGTGTCGGTGTTCTAGCTCCGTTCCTATTATTATATCTTATTCTGTGCTCTTCCTTCACTTGGTGCACCGTTTTCCCCATTCCAGAAGTTTCCAAAACCTTTCTCAAGAATCAGTAGCTCTTTCTTTCTGAACACCCAAGCAAGGAATAATCTCTTCCTCCCAATTTTCATACATATATATCCTTACCTTTCTATAGCACTAGTTAATGTTTACTTGATATGAAAATAATCTACTCCCACAGTATCTGCCAACTGCATAGTGTAAAGGTCGGAGTACTCTGATGCAGACAACAGAATCCACTCCAGCTAGCTTATACAGAATGGCGTCTATTACAGATTATTACACAATTTACAGAATTACTGGCAGGACCAGGGAATCAAGCTTCGATCATGTACATCCAAGGAGCAATGCAGCCAAAAGAACTGTTTGGCTCCACCAAAGGAACTGTTTGTATAGAAATTCCATTTCTACTGCCTCCTCTTGGTTCATGGCACCTACCAGGAAAAAAACAGAGAGTCTAAATTTCAGATGCCTTGGGAAAACCAAATGCTTTCATTCAATCTCCCCACACATGACCCCAAACTCATGTTATCATTTTCAAATGGATAAGAAAGCTGTGGTACATATACACAATGGAGTATTACTCAGCCATTAAAAAGAATACATCTGAATCAGTTCTAATGAGATGATGAAACTGGAGCCAATTATACCGAGTAAAGCAAGCCAGAAAGAAAAACACCAATACAGTATACTAACACATATATATGGAATTTAGAAAGATGACAATGATGACTCCTGTATGCAAGACAGCTAAAGAGACACAGATGTATACAGCGGACTTTTGGACTCAGAGGGAGAGGGAGAGGGTGGGACAATTTGGGAGAATGGCATGGAAACGTGTATACTATCATGTAAGAAACGAATCGCCAGTCTATGTCTGATGCAGGATACAGCATGCTTGGGGCTGGTGCATGGGGATGACCCAGAGAGATGTTATGGGGAGGGAGGTAGGAGGGGGGTTCATGTTTGGGAACGCATGTACACCTGTGGTGGATTCATGTCAATGTATGGCAAAACAAATACAGTATTGTAAAGTAAAACAAAGTAAAAATAAAAATTAAAAAAAACCCAACAGTTTTAAGTGGGGTGTGTTAATTTAGTGAAAGTTAGTGCCTACATGGAATTCTAGCTACAAGGGAATCTGTAGTTGATTGATGTGTTATTTCTAGGTCAGAAAATAGACTTTATTTTAGGTATCCATTATTATTTCTAGGTATCCATCCGCTGTAATGCAGAAAGGCATCAACTGGGACAGACAAGATTGATCCAATCTACAACATCACATCGAGTAGGCATACTGAGAACATAACTCATGTCTTGTTCAGCTTTGTTTCCCATTTGCCCCCAGGCAGTGCTCAAGGCCTATGTGCAGAATGAATGAGTGTAGGAGTGAATGTATATTACAAGCACAGTATGCAAAATAGGGGCAAAAGAGAGTTAAGCAAAGGGACCCACAGTTACTACAACCTCAACGTTTCATTTTAGGGGTTTTATTTAAATCATCAAACTACCAATTTTTGGCTCAGTCAGTAAAGACTCTGCCTGCAATGTGGGAGACACAAGAGATGCATGTTTGATCCTTGGACTGGCAAGATCCCCTGGAGGAGGAAATGGCAACCCACTCCAGTTTTCTTGCCTAGGAAATCCCATGGATGGAGAAGCCTGGTGGACTACAGTCCACAGGGTCATAAAGAGATGGACAGGACTGAGTGACTGAGCACACACACACACCCCAACCTTTAAAATAAGCTCTATTTACTGAAAACTGCAAGAAGCAAGTGGCAGAGAAAGAGGATCCTCATCACCAACTGTCCACTTTTTCTTTCGCCACTGATGAAAACTTGCTTGGATGTCCTTAACACAAGGAAAAGAGCAAATTGTTATTTTGAACAAATTGTTCTTTCTGCATCCAAAAATTTAAAAAAAGATGTATTTTTAAGAAAGTTTACAGACCAAAGAATTAAACTTTAAACAACTGATTATATTAATTTATGTATATGTAGTAGACTTCTAAATCACTGAAATTACTTATTTCGTCTGTTCAAAATCTGTCTGAAAGAACCATTATCAAGGGCCTATTTAATTTCATTTATAAGTTATTAACAGATTTTGATAACATTCTTAAAAGACTACCTTCTAAGAAAAAATCCAAGAAAGTAAAAAAAAAAAAAAAGGATGTTTCGTATTAAAGATAATTTAGACACAAATTAAAGAAAGAGAAAGAAAGTGAAGTCGCTTAGTCGTTTCCAACTCTTTGCAACCCAATGGTCGGTAGCCTACCAGGCTCCTCAGTCCATGGGATTTTCCAGGCAAGAATACTGGAGTGGGTTGCCATTTCCTTCTCTAGGGGATCTTCCCAACCCAGGGATCAAATCTGGGTCTCCAGCAATGCAGGCAGACACTTTACCCTCTGAGCCACCAGAGAAGCCAATTAAAGGTTTGTTAAAAATCAGTGATGTTCAGAAATCCCTTGCATTCCTATACACGAATAATGAGAAAGTAGAAAAAGAAATTAAGGAAACAATTCCATTCACCATTGCAACAAAAAGAATAAAATACTTAGGAATATATCTACCTAAAGAAACTAAAGACCTATATATAGAAAACTATAAAACACTGATGAAAGAAATCAAAGAGGACACTAATAGATGGAGAAATATACCATGTTCATGGATTGGAAGAATCAATATAGTGAAAATGAGTATACTACCCAAAGCAATTTACAAATTCAATGCAATCCCTATCAAGCTACCAGCCACATTTTTCACAGAACTAGAACAAATAATTTCAAGATTTGTATGGAAATACAAAAAACCTCGAATAGCCAAAGCAATCTTGAGAAAGAAGAATGGAACTGGAGGAATCAACTTGCCTGACTTCAGGCTCTACTACAAAGCCACAGTCATCAAGACAGTATGGTACTGGCACAAAGACAGACATATAGATCAATGGAACAAAATAGAAAGCCCAGAGATAAATCCACACACATATGGACACCTTATCTTTGACAAAGGAGGCAAGAATATACAATGGAGTAAAGACAATCTCTTTAACAAGTGGTGCTGGGAAAACTGGTCAACCACTTGTAAAAGAATGAAACTAGATCACTTTCTAACACCGCACACAAAAATAAACTCAAAATGGATTAAAGATCTAAATGTAAGATCAGAAACTATAAAACTCCTAGAGGAGAACATAGGCAAAACACTCTCAGACATAAATCACAGCAGGATCCTCTATGATCCACCTCCCAGAATTCTGGAGATAAAAGCAAAAATAAACAAATGGGATCTAATTAAAATTAAAAGCTTCTGCACAACAAAGGAAAATATAAGCAAGGTGAAAAGACAGCCTTCTGAATGGGAGAAAATCATAGCAAATGAAGCAACTGACAAACAACTAATCTCAAAAATATACAAGCAACTTCTGCAGCTCAATTCCAGAAAAATAAACGACCCTATCAAAAAATGGGCCAAAGAACTAAATAGACATTTCTCCAAAGAAGACATACGGATGGCTAACAAACACATGAAAAGATGCTCAGCATCACTCATTATTAGAGAAATGCAAATCAAAACCACAATGAGGTACCACTTCACACCAGTCAGAATGGCTGCGATCCAAAAATCTGCAAGCAATAAATGCTGGAGAGGGTGTGGAGAAAAGGGAACCCTCCTACACTGTTGGTGGGAATGCAAACTAGTACAGCCACTATGGAGAACAGTGTGGAGATTCCTTAAAAAATTGCAAATAGAACTACCTTATGACCCAGCAATCCCACTTCTGGGCATACACACCGAGGAAACCAGAATTGAAAGAGACACATGTACCCCAATGTTCATCGCAGCACTGTTTATAATAGCCAGGACATGGAAACAACCTAGATGTCCATCAGCAGATGAATGGATAAGAAAGCTGTGCTACATATACACAATGGAGTATTACTCAGCCGTTAAAAAGAATTCATTTGAATCAGTTCTGATGAGATGGATGAAACTGGAGCCGATTATACAGAGTGAAGTAAGCCAGAAAGAAAAACACCAATACAGTATACTAACACATATATATGGAATTTAGGAAGATGGCAATGACGACCCTGTATGCAAGACAGGGAAAGAGACACAGATGTGTATAACGGACTTTTGGACTCAGAGGGAGAGGGAGAGGGTGGGATGATTTGGGAGAATGACATTCTAACATGTATACTATCATGTGAATTGAATCGCCAGTCTATGTCTGACGGAGGATGCAGCATGCTTGGGGCTGGTGCATGGGGATGACCCAGAAAGATGTTATAGGGAGGGAGGTGGGAGGGGGGTTCATGTTTGGGAATGCATGTAAGAATTAAAGATATTAAAATTTAAAAAATAAAAAACTAAAAATTAAAAAAAAAAAGTTAAAATGAAAAAAAAAAATCAGTGATGTTAACAACACTTAGATAACTCACTTCACTGATAAACAGAGAGGCTATCATAGGCCGAAGGCAAACTACTTCATGTCATAGTCATAACGTTGGCCATTGAATATTGCCAGCCCCAAATTCACAAGTATCAACAAGCTTTATCCCTTCTGCCTTCTCTAATGAGTTCATGGCTGCCTACCACTATACCACCAGGATTGTTAAGAGATTCAAAAGCAGCTTAAAGGGTCACATCTAATGGAAATAAAGGTGGATAAAAATATCTCCCATTCTAGCAAACACAAATGAAATATTTCAAGAAACTGTAAAAATATATTTTGGCTTAGTGACATATTGCTTTGTTAGAGAAGAAAGAGGTAAGATGGTTGTATTTCCAAGCTCCATGGTAATTCATTGTAGTAAAAAGGATTCTGGAAGAAAGGAAGAGCTAGCTTAACATCCACTTGCACAAACATTGACCTAAAGCCCCTAAAACTCTATATAATCTTCAGAGTTTTCCTTTTAACTTTCTCAAAACTCTATAAACAGACTACCAGTAGAAACCGATATTCAGGGAAGCTATGAGATGCAGCTATGATTCTAAAGAAAATAGAAAACATTACACAACCCACTTCATCTGAGAAATCCTGTGGCATTTGAACTTAAGGAAAAACACCTATACAAAAGGACCAGCTTCCTCCTTGCACACCACAGGTTCACATGCGGTCTGTTTTTTCGTTGTTACCTTGGTTTAATTTTGTAAAAAAGCTGGCATTTTGGATACAGTGGTGCACGCACACACACACACATGTTCTGTGAACATTTAAGATCATTCTGCATTGTCCATGTTGGGGTTATGGAGTTCAGCAGCAATCCTCTTCCGTTAACGGTTACAGGACCAGAGTCAGTAGGGTTAGTTGCTTCCTAATCACCTGATGTGTTTAAAAGAGCCAATGGGAGGCTGCCTTGTAGAGGCAGAGACAGATGGCAAAGATGGGGAGTTCCTCTGAAGGGGCCTACATTGGGAGTAGTAAAGTGCAGGAATCCAGAGTTTATCTGACTTTTTTGTGCTCAGTCACAGGAAAGATCCTCCCACCCACTACCTGCTTACTCCTCAATTAAATGCTTGCTCTTTGGCAGTGGAGAACTAGCTCTCCACTCCACGTAACCTCCCCAAAAATCACACTTTCCCTCTCCATGCCTTGCTTTCGGTGGTGCTGTGTACAGTGAAGAAAAGGGGAATCCAATAACATAAAACTATTTTAATAATTTTTAAAGGAAGTTTAAATGATCCACACTCGATCGGGGTCGATGAAAATGGCTCTGGTGTCGAAGGGCAACAGGTTGCTAATAAATACAATAGTTTAGGAAAGTGCTGCTTCTGTCATGGAGAAACTATTTTCTGGGGAAAATAATACTACTGTAATTCATTTTCGAAAGCCATAGAGAGTTCCTGGATGAAGAATGTAGTTATTAAAGGCAAAAATACACAATATGTTGTAATGAAATGTTTGTGCTTCACACTTCATTAAGTGTTTTGTGGGCCTCTAGGGAAATTCTCTCCTACGTGCAGAGAAATGCTGTTTATACACGGTGGGATCACTAGAGGGAGTGCAGACAGCCTGTATTCAAAGGGAGAACTTGATACAAGTTCCGCAGGTTCCATTGAAAACACACAATGAGACGCTGGAAAAAACGTGTAAGACTGAAAAAAGAACATGCAAAATTATATGTGATTTTGGTTGCCTTAATATTAATCCAGTGGTATTTTTGTCTTACTGGTGGGTTTGCTTGACGTATAGGGTGATGGAGAAAACCAATGCTTCAAATTAGTGGGATTAACTGAAAAACATTTGATGACAAATCCTGCAGCCTAAGATATCCAATAACACAGTTAGGGCTCTGAGAATTCAGATGGTTGGCAGTTTGGGGTCCTTGGCTGTGTTCACTTGGAGAATTTTGAAAGTGAAAATGTAAAATAGTGGTAAAATGGCAAAGAAAGTCACAAAAAATAAAATTCTTGGGAGGTGGGAAAATCCACTCAGAGGAAATATACAAAATATGAGTAACTCAAGTAGATCTCATGAGCAAAGCATCTTCAAACCAGAAAAGTAAATCATGTGAAGAAAAGCAAACGATGAAAGTTCTTGCCTGTATATAGTATGAGCTTCATCCTCTTAGCAGTGCTTTTTTAGGACGAATGTGTCCATGTGTTTGGCCTAAATGTACAAATTGCTGTAACATTTCTAAGGAAAATAGAACAAGGGAATGTAAAAGGGAATCACACACCAAAAAAAAAAAAAAAAATCAGGAGAGAAATACTAAAGGCTATTAGGAGAAAATACTAATATCCAGATTCTTTTAAAAACGCTGTATGAGGTTTTCAAGTAAGCCTTCCTTTGCCTCAAGAATATCTTTTCCCCTGAAGAAGTATGTTAACCTTAATGGCTTTCCCTAGAGCTAGAATTTCAATTAGTTGCTTTACTACTGTGACTCTTGTCACATAAAAAAGTGGTGACTCTCAAGATTCTTGTTCTAAGCCATATTCTTCATGTGCACATCTGAGTTGAATTTAAATGTTTTTTTAATTTCCAAACTCCTGTATAATAGTAAGATGCTAATTATAGGAAACATACAACTTGAACTTAGAAGAACATAGCACTTGATTTCCTTCTTGTTAATAAAAATGCATGTTATATAAAGAGATGCGTTAACTGAAGAGTTGCAAATGTTATTAAAAATAAAAGCTATATAGTAGGATTGAGAGACTATGATGCCAACTTGTGACAAAATTCAGTCTCTATAATCATTTTTATCTGCTGAATTTTGTAATTTAATGCATTATACTGTATTAGAATTATGACAACATAAGCAAATTATATTACATTGTTATATTACATACAACAGGCATTATGATAGTAATTTTTGAAAACCTAAAAAAAATAATCCCTTTGAAGAGTTCACCTATTGAGGATTACCAACAGTACAATATCCAATAGTGAGTTCCTAACTGAGATTTTTCAAAAAAAATCTCAAATCTGATCATTATGGCAATAATATTTTTAATATTAAGAGACAATAATATATAAATGGGGCTTTTCACAGTTCTCTGGAAATACATAAGAGCATCTTCCCTGAGGACATTCAGAATAAAACACCAGTGACAGATAAATAACTGATGAAAACGTCAAAGATTTGTACAAGAGCTAAGAAAGTGACAAGAGTCCAAACAGAGTTTATTCTCTTGGCTGCAACTTGTACTTCGGTTCTTTAGGTAAGTTTAGCTCCTTTATGTTTCTTTAAAAGGCATACAAGGTCTAATTTCAGATTATTTAAATAACCTAAACAGAGGTCAAAACATCTTAAGATTTTAAAAAATAATTATTTTCATCACACACAAAAATGTCTTTTGTAACCATGTGAGGTGATGAATGTTTAGAGGACAAAGAGGAGAGGTAGTGCTGTCAGGGACTGGAAGCAGGGGCCTCTGACCAGGAGCTATGACTCGGCAAAGGCCTCCGGTAGGGCCTGGGCTCACAGAGGACGAGGCCGCCCAGCTGACTTGAAGCCCTGGAGGACAGGCAGTGTTGCTGAAGACGTAGCAGTGTTAAGAAAGAAGAAATGCCTTTGAAAATAAAGTGAAAGTCAAATCGCTCATTCGTGTCCGACTCTTTGCAACCCCATGGACTGTAGCCTACCACGCTTCTCCGTCTATGGGATTTTCCAGGCGAGAATACTGGAGTGGGTTGCCATTTCCTTCTCCAGAGGATCTTACCAACCCAGGGATCAAACCCGGCTCTCCCACACTGTAGGTAGATGCTTTACCATCTGAGCCACCAGGGAAGATGAAATGCCCTTGGTTTTGCCTTAATCTAACTCTCAGCTGTTGTCTCCCATTTCCCATGGCTGCATGGAAGCCAGAAGGAAGGAAATCTGAGAAATGCAATTCTTGACCTCAAGAACAGAGAACAAGGATGCTCAGGGCAGGGAACAGATCTAGAGAGAAAAAATGGCAAGAATGTTTCCAAGGCAGCACTGCAATGCTCTGGTTCATTTCATCACTTTCACCTGATATCTGTCAAAAAACTCTGTAGAGTTCTTTTTTCTTTAATTTTTGCCTCCTTTCAATCTCTTCATACTTTCCCCGGAATAGTTTCTCTGAGATAGGCTGTACTTGTTCAACGACCCCCGTGGCCAACAGACTAATACCTAAATTCTCTTAGATGATGTCCTTCTCCCTAATTACCTCTTTACTTTCAATTACGTAATTTACATCCAGCAATACTGAACTGCTTGTGATTTCCTGAGAATTCCATAGTTTCATGCTTTCCTGTATTTATCTCCCTAGGAAACAACTGCTTACCCGATGTGACTGCCTTGGTTTGAACCCAGGTGCCAATGCTTACTAGCTATATGAACTTGGTCAAATTACTTAAGCTTACTGTGATTCAGTTTCTTCATCTGTAAATTGAGAATAATAATAGAACCTAACTCATAATGTTGCCTTGAAGACCAAAGAAGAGTTAATATATGAAGGCATTTATAACTGTGACTGTATAAATATATATTATTGTGATTATTATCATTTTACTCTTCTTTAAGACCCAAGTTCAGAGAAGGCACTGGCACCCCACTCCAGTACTCTCGCCTGGAAAATCCCATGGACGGAAGAGCCTGGTGGGCTGTAGTCCATGGGGTTGCAAAGAGTCAAACACGACTGAGCAACTTCACTTTCACTTTTCACTTTCATGCATTGGAGAAGGAAATGGCAACCCACTCCAGTGTTCTTGTCTGGAGAATCCCAGGGATGGAGAATGCTGGTAGGCTGCCATCTATGGGGTCGCACAGAGTTGGACATTACTGAAGTGACTTAGTAGTAGCAGCAAAACCCAAGTTAATTACTACCACTTATGTGAATGCCTCTCTTAGGAAGAGCTAAGTATTACTTTTTTTCTTCTCCTCTGGACCTTTTGCACATCTCTAATCATTTTAAGGTCTGTGTATATGTTGACCTCCAACAACAGTGGAGAGACAGTTGGAGAGCAGTGTCTGAGCCCTTCTGTCCTGGTATTACCAGGTCTTATGCAGAGCCTCATCCAAGTAGAAATTAATAATAATGAAAACAACCAACGTGTATCTGTCATGGAAAGGAAATTTCAAAACAATATAATCTGAATAAAACAGGGTAAGAATAAACTTAAATTTAATAAAAATGGTGTCTTGAGATGTTCAGATAAATAGAAACAGTGGAACCTTTGTCTTTATGATTCTCCAGAAAAAAAATAAGTATTCTTTTATGGCCACTTTTGCTTCTGAAACTACTTCTGTAACTATAATCTTCCATTTTTGGATAGCAATAGTCATATCAGACAAAGTAGACTTTAAACCAGAGTCTATAACAAAAGACAAAGAAGGGAATTATAAAATGATATAGTGATCAATATAGCAAGGGGACATTATACTTTTTAACATATATGTATCCAATACAGGATACATATATCACTTATCATATATCCGTATACCACATATCATATATCCAATACAGGCTACATCACTTAAATGAATAAAGGAAATACTAACAGGGAGAAATTGACAATACTAGCAAGATAGTAGGGGACTTTAACACTTCCCCTTAGATCACTGGATAAATCATCTTGATAGAAAATCAATAAGGCAATAGTAGTCTTAAATGACACAATAGACCAGTTGGACTTAATATATACCTATAGGGCATTACATGCCAAAACAGTAGAATATACATTCTTTTTAAGTGCACATAGAATATTCTCCAGAATAAATCACACTCTAGGCCACGAAAGCAGTCTCAATAAATTTAAGGGGATAGAAATTATATGAAGCATTTTTTTCTGACCAAAGTGGTATAAAGATAGAAGTGAATTACAGAAAGGAAAATGGGAAGACAATAAACACATGAAGATTAAATTATGTGATACTGAAGAAAAAAAACTAAAAAGTAGTTAATTAAAAAATTTAAAAGGAAATCAGAAGGTATTTTGAGACAAATGAAAATGGAAACACAACACTCCAAAATCTATGAGACGCAACGAAATTCTAAAAGGGAAATTTATAGTGAGGCAGGTCTTCCTCAAGGAATAAGAAAAATTTCAAATAAACAAGCTAACCTACAAGCCTAAAAGAATAGAAAAAGAAGAACAAACAGAATCAAAGTCAGCAGAGGAATGAAATAATAAAGATCAGAGAGGAAATAAATAAACCAAAGATTAAAAAGTAGAAAAAAATCAATGAAACAAAAGCAGGTTTTTTGAAGATAAATTGATTAACCTTTAGCCAGGCTCACCAAGAAGGGAGAGGACCCAAATAAACAATTAGAAATGAAAGAAGAGAAATAACAGCCAATTCCACTGGAATATGAAATATCATAAGAGAATATTTTGAAACATTTTATGCCAACAAACTGGACAACCTAAAAGCCGTTGACAAATTTCTAAAAACATACAACCTTCCAAGACTAAATCAAGAAGAAACAAACAATTTGAACAGACTGATCACTAGCAGTGAAACTGAATTTGTAATAATGAAGGAAAAACTCATAGCAAACGAAAGTCTAGGACTGGATGATTTCACAAATTTATAGAAAAAAAGCTACTACCTACTGTTCTCAAACTATTCCAAAAAATTGAAGAGGGTAGAACACCCCTAAATGCATTCTACAAGGCCACAGTTACCCTAATACCAAAAGCAGACAAAGATGTCACACAGAAAAAGAAAATTGAAGGCCAATATCTTTCATGAATATTGAAGCAAAAAACTTCAACAAAATATTAGCAAACACGATCCAACAATAAATAAAAGAGATTATACACCATGATCAAGTTGGATTTATTCCAGGGACACAAGGGTGGTTCAATATTTGCAAATCAATCAACACAATACATCACATTATAAAAAGGAACTATAAAAGTCACATGATCATCCCAATAAATGCAGAAATGCATTTGACAAAATTCAACATCCATTCATGGTAAAAATGGTCATCAATATGAGTATAGAAGAAACAAATCACAACATAATAAAAACTATTTATGACAAACACATAGGTAAGATCATACTCAAATGTGAAAAGCTGAAAGCCTTTTCCCTATATTTGGGAACAAGACAAGGATGCCCACTCTCACCACTTCTATTCTGTTGAAAGTCCTAGCCACAGCAATCACACAAGAAAAAGAAAGAAAAGGCATCCAAATTGGAGGGGGAAACTGTCACTATTTGCAGATGGTGTGATATTTTATATAGAAAAACCTATAGTTGCCACCTAAAAACCATTAGAACTAGGAAATAAATTCAGCAAAGTTGTAGAATTCAAAATTAATATACAGAAATTTGTTGCTTTTCTATATACTAATAATGAACTATCAGAAACAGAAAGTAAAAAAATCTTGTTTAAAATCTCATCAAAAATGAAATAAGAATAAACTCTACCAAAGAAAGAATTATACTCTAAAAACTATAAAATATTAATGAAGAAAATTGAACAAAATTCAAAGAAATGGAAAAGATATCTTATCCATGGGATATTTTTGGGAGAGAATACTGGGGTAGGGCACCATTTCCTCCTTCTGAGGATCTTCCTGGACCAGGAATTGAACCCATGTCTCTTGAGTCTCTTGCCTTGGTAGTCAGATTCTTACCTCTGTGCCACATGGGAAGCCCCATAAGAATCTCAACATGATCCAATTTTAACATTATTTTCTGCACTCAGAGCTTGAGAAACATCTCAAACCACATTAAGCTGACATAATTCTAAACGTATGGTTTCCAGTCTTAACTCCATCTGTAACCCCACTTGTAAATTTTTCACATGTCTTCCATCAACTTCTCCCATTTCCCAAAGCAGCAGTTCCAGCTCCCACCGCACCTAGGACCATCTTCATTGTATGAGCTCACTGTTAACTTTTTTAATAAAGAAGTTAATTCAGTGCAGTAAATTCTAGCATCTATTACCCATATACTCTTCTGTAGCCAACAAGCAGTTCCAGGAGGCCTTACATTTTTGTAAGCATCGCTTTAGTGAAGCACTAAGGCAATGCAAGTTGATGATGGAGAAAGGTGCTGGCTGCCGAGCACATACACTGCATATCCATTTCTTTAACCTAATCAGTACAGATTCTCCCTCCTCCTGAGAGCAGCGCAGCATACCATACTTCCCTAGGGTTCACCAATCAAAGATGCACATGCTCTAGGGCTAGACGGATGACTTCTTTAGTAATAAAGTGATTCACATGTGAATCACTTACTGAAAAAGTTGGGGAAAGGAGTATCGTTCTGTATTTCTGGAGTAGATAAGTGTTTAGGATATAAGCCTGGAGCTAGGGGTGGACATTTCTTTCCCATTAAGGGTAGCTAGTAGAATGAAGCCTATTTGGAATAGCAGAATCAAGAGATTTTTCGAAAATGACATCTGATGACATCTGATACTTGCTAACAGTTTTTGAGCACTGTTGTGTGTGTTCAGTTGTGTCTGACTGTTTGCGACCCTATGGACTGTAGCCCACCAGGCTCCTCTGCCCATGGGGATTCTCCAGGCAAGAATAATCGAGTGGGTTGCCATGCCCTCCTCCGGGGAATCCTTCCAAGCCAGAGTTCGAACCTGCATCTCTTTATGTCTCCTGCACTGGCAGACAGAATCTTTACCACTGAGCCGCCAGGGAAGCCCTTTTGAACAGCTGGGTCCAGTCACATCTGAACATCAGCCCTGGGAATCAGTACGTTTCCCTCTTCCATGAAAGAACATAAAAGAGCTGGAGTCATATTTTTATTATTTATTAACAAAAGAATCCCAGCTAATATCCCATCTTTCCTCATTCAAGAGGGCAGAAAGAAGAAATAGTCTGTAAATAAATTTAAGCTAAAAAAATTGAAAACTTAGACAAGGAAATTGTCCTGTTGGAAAATATAACCTACCAAAACTAACTTAAAAAGAAAGACAAACATCCTTAAAATAACTAATGATCACTAAAGAAATTGAATCAGTAGATAAAGCTATTAACATAACTTCCAACCCTCACAAACACAAAGAACAATATCAAAAGGTCAAGGCCAAGTAATTCTATTAGCAATTTACACCAAGCTTAAAACAATAGAGAAAAAACATCTCAAGTAAGATTAACATAAGTTTAAATTAAAATCAGAAGAGTATAAAAAATAATTATAAGCCAATTTCAGTTTTAATATAGAGTGAAGCTGAACCAGAAAGTTTAAGTTCAAAGACTGCTAGGAATCATGACAAATCTAATTCATGGTAACCTTCACTTCAATTCCTGTTGAACAAGTAAGCATTTAAAACAAAAAATATATGCTAAAGACAGAACTGAGAAAGAAGATACAGTTTCCCAGCTTTGCCTAGTTTCTCAGAGAGGTGTTTCCTAAGTTTTATTTTGAAAGAAGAGAGAGTAGGATGAGAAACTCATCACATCAAAAAAGCCCAAGTCACCAGCTTGCTTCCATATGTGCATTAGAAGAGGAGAGGGATTGTATCATCATTTATCTTGTGGTTCAGTCTGGAAGTTGTGTCCAATTCTTTGCGACCCCATGAACTGCAGCATGCCAGGCTCCTCTGTCCTGTTTCCCAGAGTCTGCTCAAATTCATGTCCCTTGAACCATCTCACCCTTTGTCCCCTCTTTTCCTTTCTACTACTATATAAAACAATTCCTTCTATTCTATAATGACACAATTTTGTGTCAATGTATTTTGTTTTTATTGCAACACTAGAACCACAATAGACTTAACCACAGCCTATTACAAATATACATAAAACTTCTAAAAATGTATATCTGCAAACTGAAATCTACAATGTATTTTTAAAAATTTCAAAGAGAAGAAATAAATAGTCTATGTTCAAAATGGGCTCAAGGAGCAACACAAAAAGGCATGGGGCATGCAATGGGAAGTGGATTGGAAATCAGTTCTTTTTGGAAATGTCTAATTTTTGATACTATTTTACAAAACTGAATAATATTAAGTTCTTATTTACCCAAGTTCATGCCTCATCAGCTGAAATATATATTGTTGCTATTTAGTTGCTAAGTCTTGTCTCTTTGCAACCCCATGGACTGTAGACTGCCAGGCTCCTCTGCCCACAGGATTTTCCAGGCAAGAATACTGGTTACTATTTCCTTCTTCAGGGGATCTTCCTGACCTAGGGACTGAACCTGCATCTCTTGCAGCTCCTGCATTGGAAGGCAGATTCTTTACCACTAAGCTACTGGGTAGGCCCTTATTCATTCATCCTTATTCATCTGTTTACCCAACTTCATGCCTTGTTAGCTGAAATATATATTGTATTCTTTTTTTAAAAAATTTATTTTATTTTGATACTTGGGATCTTAGTTCCCTGACCAGGGATCGAACCCATGCCCCCTGCATCATTGGGAGTATGGCGTCTTAACCACTGGACTCCCAAGGAAGTGCCCAAATATACATTATAGAATATTGTATCTTCTGACTACCTACCAAAAAAAAAAAAAAAAGTGTCCACAGCCAGTTTGAATTTCCTCCTCCTCTAGCAGTAGTTCATACTTCCTGTTGGTATAGCTAAGACCCCTCTGTCTGCCTTTAGGCTGTGTATCTCCTGGTGAATTCTTCATTCTCTTCATCTGTTTGCTTTTAAAACTGTTTCAAGGTTCATTGCTCTTTGACCTAGTCAGCTCGGCTATTCTTCCAATCCAGCCTAATTCCCCAACTGGAGCTTCAAGACTATTACTGCTGTGCTGTCAACAACCACTTGCTTATCTGTTTCCACCAACTTTTGGTGACTCCCTGATCACATTCAGGGTGCAAAAATGCTAGGAATGAACAGTCCACCGATCCGCAACCCCCACCAGCAGCGCATATCACCGAATCTATTTGGAATCCTTTCCCATGATGTACTAGCAGAGGCTCTGTAGCATCAATTCACCCTCTGGAAGAACCCAGATAGAAACACAAGACAGGGTTGAGAATTAACTGATGCTAATAGAAATGTTCACCAAGATAGTCCTGACAAAACAGGGCATCCCAGGTGAAGGCCTGTGTATCATTACAACAGAATATGGGAAGGTGTACTTTCCTGGGAAGGAAAAAAGTCCTTTTGTTTGTCGTGTAGCTTTAGAGTACACATATTGTCTGCCAGTTGCATTGACTGTGGTAAGAACTACTTACCACAAGAAGAGTTTATAATGGCAGCACGAACCTCAAAGATGATGTTTATTCCATACCTGAGCCAATGAACCCAAAGCAGTATTTCATGGCTCTTTATCATTTTTCCATATTATATTAGGCTGATCCTTTCAGCAGGAGTTTTAATGCATTCGAAACCGATTTGGTGGCCAGCTTTAAAAGCATTTAATAAGAGGAATATAGAGGAAACATCATCAGTGAGCAAGGTTGGCCTTAACGATAGCTTTTACCTGTTTATTATTATCTCCTGCTTCCTAGGGATAAGGGGTCAGCAGTTCTACAAATCAAGTTGGGAAAAAAAAAAAAAGCCTGAGACTTTGTGGAGCCACAGGCCCTTCATTCCTGCAGGATAATGCAGGCTACTAGCCTTCCATAATGGGGAGGTTGTGGTTTATTCTGTTTCCTTGTAGGGACTTTCTGGAAGGAATTTCATGGCCATGGGCTTCTTGTGAGCATTAAGCAATCCATAGCGTGTGTGGGAAGAGAAAGCACTTGTCCTAAAAGCTGTGACTTCAATTTTCCTTCCTACTTGCTGTCCAAGAGTCTCCATTAGACCCTACACTTCTTTGGAGAAAGCATTGGAAAAGCGGTAGCCCACATTCATTCACAGAACATGTGGCTCAGGCATTCTTGGGGGAAAGCCTGACTTTCCCTGCTCACTGAGGTGGAGAGGACTAACCTGAACGGGAGAGTTGAGGAAAAATGCATCTGCTTCCTGAATAGGGCCTGGCCTTGCTCTGAGGGTATCTAGGGAGCTGATGCCGGTAGCCATCATGGTTCTCACTTGACCCAATCTTTCCCACTGGCCAACACACATTTCTCCAGACAGAGGCATTCTGCTGACTTGCACTAGAACGCTCTGCAAGCAAAGGTGAAGCAGAACTATATGGAGCAAATGAAAATAGAGCCTGTGGGGTAACCTGCCACTCTACAGAAGTAAATATGACAAGCTTTGACCCACAGGAAACTGTTTTATGGTGAAGAGTTTGTCCTTTCAAAGAAAGGACTGGGCATTTTATTTTTTCAAAATGAAACTTTAGATTAGTGAAAATATTGCCAGATGCCTGGTGGAAATGATTTTATCCATAGGGACTTCATGGGGCTCTCTCTTGAAAAGAAAAATTAACCTTCAATAAATAAAAAAAACTTTAAATTCCGTGTTGGTCAAATTATTCTTACATTCGAGTTCTCATCAAGGACTAATATATTTATAACACTTGAAGTTTTTCCATTAAACTGTTTTTGAGTTATGAGCGACAAAAAAATAAGTTTGAACAAATTGAAGGAAAAAAAAGAAAAAGAAAAAATCGAGCTCTCGTGTCCCTTAGCTGGAAAGTATGTTATTTACATCTCTGACAATTCTCTGAACATCATCCCCATCCCCATGTAGCTACGGGCAGCACCATTATTTACAAGTTTTAGGTAGAAAACCTTTTAACTATAGCAAATACTTTAATTCAACAAATATGTGTACCACTAAGGTACGCAAAACGTATATCTTTTAAGGTATGCAAAACTGTGCACAAAGCACACAAATCGTGATCGTGACACAGCGTTGGGGTTTTTTTCTTTAGAAAAGAACAAGCTTTATGCAATGAGAAAACATGGCTATTTCAATTTTAGAAACGTAAAATTTGAAAAGTCTGCAAAGGAGGGAGGAGGTTTGTCAGGCAGCTGAGAATTTGGTCAGTAAACAGGTGAAATTGGGTATCCTGGAGTGACAGTCTTCTTTTAAATTTATTTTTAATTGGAGGATAATTGCTTTACAATGTTGTGTTGGTTTCTGTCATGCAAAAATGTGAATCAGTCATAAGTATACATGTATCCTCTCCCTCTTGAACCTCCCTCTCAACCCCTAATCCCATCCCTCTAGGTCTTCACAGAGCCCCAGATGGAGCTATTGTGGTGATAGTCTTACATGTCACATGAAATAAGATCCCAGAGGCCTGGCATGCTGCGGTTCATGGGGTCGCAAGGAGTCGGACAAGACTGAGCGACTGACCTGTACTGAACATTTATTAATTTTCACAAAATTTTTTGAAGTTATTTGTTTTTTTTTTAATTTTTATTTTTACTTTATTTTACTTTACAATACTGTATTGGTTTTGCCATACATTGACATGAATCCACCACGGGTGTACATGCGTTCCCAAACATGAACCCCCCTCCCACCTCCCTTCTCATAACATCTCTCTGGGTCATCCCCATGCACCAGTCCCAAGCATGCTGTATCCTGCATCGGACATAGACTGGCGATTCGTTTCTTACATGATAATATACATGTTTCAATGCCATTCTCCCAGATCATCCCACCCACTCCCTCTCCCACAGAGTCCAAAAGACTGTTCTATACATCTGTGTCTCTTTTGCTGTCTCACATACAGGGTCATCATTGCCATCTTTCTAAATTCCATATATATGTGTTAGTATACTGTATTGGTGTTTTTCTTTCTGGCTTACTTCACTCTGTATAATCGGCTCCAGTTTCATCCATCTCATTAGAACTGATTCAAATGTATTCTTTTTAATGGCTGAATAATACTCCATTGCATGTATGTACCACAGCTTTCTTATCCATTCATCTGCTGATGGACATCTAGGTTGTTTCCATGTCCTGGCTATTATAAACAGTGCTGCGATGATCATTGGGGTACATGTGTCTCTTTCACTTCTGGTTTCCTTGGTGTGTATGCCCAGCAGTGGGATGGCTGGGTCATAAGGCAGTTCTATTTGCAACTTTTTACGGAATCTCCACACTGTTCTCCATAGTGGCTGTACTAGTTTGCATTCCCACCAACAGTGTAGGAGGGTTCCCTTTTCTCCACACCCTCTCCAGCATTTATTGCTTGCAGACTTTTGGATCGCAGACATTCTGACTGGCATGAAGTGGTACCTCATTGTGGTTTTGATTTGCATTTCTCTGATAATGAGTGATGCTGAGCATCTTTTCATGTGTTTGTTAGCCATCTGTATGTCTTCTTTGGAGAAATGTCTATTTAGTTCTTTGGCCCATTTTTTGATTGGGTCGTTTATTTTTCTGGAATTGAGCTGCAGTAGTTGCTTGTATGTTTTTGAGATTAGTTGTTTGTCAGTTGCTTCATTTGCTATGATTTTCTCCCATTCTGAAGGCTGTCTTTTCACCTTGCTTATATTTTCCTTTGTTGTGCAGAAGCTTTTAATTTTAACTAGATCCCATTTGTTTATTTTTGCTTTTATCTCCAGAATTCTGGGGGATGGATCATAGAGGATCCTGCTGTGATGTATGTCAGAGAGTGTTTTGCCTATGTTCTCCTCTAGGAGTTTTATAGTTTCTGGTCTTACATTTAGATCTTTAATCCATTTTGAGTTTATTTTTGTGTGTGGTGTTAGAAAGTGATCTAGTTTCATTCTTTTACGAGTGGTTGACCAGTTTACTCACATAAATTTTTAACACAAATTTTAAAAATCTTGGAAGTTGAAGGTGTACAGTATGATGGTTTAATCTCATATATATTGCAAAATGATTACCACAATGGATTTAGTTAACATAAAATAAAAATAAAAGAGTAAAAATCTCCTTGTGATGAGAACTTTTAGGATTTACTCTCAACAATTTTACTGTATATCATAAATATATATATATATATCATTGTACATTACACCCCTACTACATATTTATCTTTTAACAGCAAGTTGGCACCTTTTGACCACCTTCCTCCAAATTCCCGTCATCCATACCCCATAACCACGAATCTGATTTCTTTTTTCTATGATGGTTTGGATTTTGTTTATCTGTTTGGTTTGACTCCATGTATAAGGGAGATCATACAGTATTTTTTGTCCAATGTCTGACTTATTTCATTTAGTATACCATCTTCCTGATCCATGCAGCCACAGGGTCCCCTTTTTTGGGCTTCCCTGGTGGCTCAGCTGGTAAAGAATTTGCCTACAATGCAAGAGACCTGGGCTTGATATCGGGTTGGGAAGATCCCCTGGAGAAGGGAATGGCTACCCACTCCAGTATTCTGGCCTAGAGAATTCCATGGACTACAGTCCATGGGATTGCAAAGAGTTGGACATGACTGAGCGACTTTCACTTTCATAAAAATTTACTTCAAGGTTCATCCATGTTGTCACTGTGGTAGAATTCCCTCAATTTTATGACTGAATCCAGTTCAGGTCAGTCACTCAGTTGTATCTGACCCTTTGCTACCCTATAGATTGCAGAATCCCAGGGACGGGGGAGCCTGGTGGGCTGCCATCTATGGGGTCACACAGAGTTGGACACGACTGACGTGACTTAGCAGGAGCAGCAGCAGCACAACAGGCCTCCCTGCCCATCACCAACTCCCAGGGCTTGCTCAGACTCATGTCCATTGAGTCAGTGATCCCATCCAACCATATCATCCTCTGTTGTCCCCTTCTCCTCCTGCCATCAATCTTTCCCAGCATCAGCATCTTTTCCAATGAAAAAGTTCTTTCCATCAGGTGGCCAAAGTATTGGAGCTTCAGCTTTAGCATCAGTCCTTCCAATGAATATTCAGGACTGATTTCCTTTAGGATTGACTGGTTAGATCTCCTTGCAGTCCAAGGGACTCTCAAGAGTCTTTTCCAATACCACAGTTCAAAAGCATCAATTCTTCAGTGCTCATTTTCTTTACGGTCCAACTCATATCCATACATGACTACTGGAAAAAACATAGTTTTGACTAGATGGACCTTTGTTGGCAAAGTAATGCTTTTGCTTTTGAATATGCTGTCTAGGTTTGTCATAGCTTTTCTTCCAAGGAGCAAGCATCTTTTAATTTCATGGCTGCAGTCACCATCTTCAGTGATTTTGGAGCCTAAGAAAATAAATCTGTCACTGTTTCCATTGTTTCTCCATCTATTTGCCATGAAGTGATGAGACTGGATGTCATGATCTTTGTTTTTTGAATGCTGAGTTTCAAGCCAGCTTTTTCACTCTCCTCTTTCACTTTCATCAAGAGGCTCTTCACTTTCTGCCATAAGGGCAGTGTCACCTGCATATCTGAGGTTATAGATATTTCTCACTGTAATCTTGATTCCAGCTTGTGTTTCATCCAGCCCAGCGTTTCCCATGATGTATTCTGCATACAAGTTAAATAAGCAAGGTGACAATATACAACCTTGATGTACTCCTTTCCCAATTCGGAACCAGTCTGTTGTTCCATGTCCAGTTCTAAATGTTGCTTCTTGACCTGCATACAGATTTCTCAGGAGGCAGGTAAGGTGGTTTGGTATTTCCATCTCTTTAAGAATTTTCTACTTTTTTTGTGATCCACATAGTCAAAGGCTTTAGCGTAGTCAATGAAGCAGTAGTAGATGCTTTTCTGGAATTCTCTTGCTTTTTCTATGCTCCAATGAATATTGGCAATTTGATCTCTGGTTCCTCTGCCTTTTCTAAAACCAGCTTGAACATCTGGAAGTTCTCAGTTCATGTACTGCTGAAGCCTGGCTTGAAGAATTTTGAACATTACTTTGCTAGCGTGTGAGATGAGTGCAATTGTGCGGTAGTTTGAACATTCTTTGGCATTGCCTTTCTTTGGGATTGGAATGAAAACTGACCTTTTCCAGTCCTGTGGCCACTGCTGAGTTTTCCAAATTTGCTGGCATATTGAGTGTATCTTCTTTTAGGATTTGAAATAGCTCAGCTGGAAATCCATCACCTCCACTGGCTTTGTTCATAGTGATGCTTCCTAAGGACTTCACATTCTAGGACGTCTGGCTCTAGGTGAGTGATCACACCATCGTGGTTATCTGGGTCATGAAGATCTTTTTTGTATAGTTCTGTGTATTCTTGCCATCTCTTCTTCATGTCCTCTGCTACTATTAGGTCCATACCATTTCTGTCCTTCCTTGTGCCCATCTTTGCATGTAATGTTTCCTTAGTATCTCTAATTTTCTTGAAGAGGTCTGTAGTCTTCCCCATTTTATTGTTTTCCTGTATTTCTTTATATTTATCACTTAAGAAGGCTCTCTTATCTCTCCTTGCTATTCTTTGGGACTCTGCATTCACATAGATATATCTTTTGTTTTCTCCTTTACCTTTCACTTCTCTTCTTTCTCAGCTGTTTGTAAAGCCTCCTCGGAAAAGCATTTTGCCTTTTTGCATTTCTTCTTCTTGGGGAATTATATAACATATACATTACACTTTTACATTTTTTATTAAGATTGTTTCTATGTCTTGGTGATTATAAATGATGCTGCTATGAATGTGGGGGTTGAGATTTCTTTACAAGGTGTTGTTTATGCTTCTTTTGGATATGTTCCCAGAAGGTGAGTTGCTGGATCGTATGGTAGGTAAATACACTTTCCCTTGAAGCAATTTCACAGTGAATATATTCTAGTCTCACCACTGCCTGCCAATGAAATGAAGGGTTCAGGGAACTACATTAACTCTTTGAGGCTTCCTACTCAGGACCGTGAGAAATGATATCAATCCCAACAAGACAGCAGCACCTGGGAAGGTGCAGAGGAGCTGGTCTATAGAATTAGCGAGGGAACATTTTCTAAAGAGTGGGTAAGTATCAGAGAATTTTCACATAAAGAGTAAAAAATTTTCAAGAGAAAAAAAGCAAGAAAGGCAAGTAAAATGAAAATTGATGGTTGTTGTTCAGCTGCCCAGTTGTGTCTAACTCTGTGTGACCCCCATGGACTGCGGCAGGCCTGGACACCATTGCTCACTCTCTCCCCTTCATGGAGCACTGCCTTGTCACGGCAAAGGGGCTTGCGTAACTCAGTGAAGCCATAAGCCATGCCGTGGGGTGCACCCAGGACAGACAGGTCATGGTGGAGAGTTCTGACAAAATGTGACCCACTAGAGGAGGGAATGGCAAAGCACCCCAGTGTACTTGCCGTGAGAACCTCATGAACTGTGTAAGAGGGAGTTGGTTACTCATCCATTTAAATTGTATCATATTTTTCACCCTTAAAAACATTTTATCTCTGAAATTTCTAAACTTGGGAATTATGCTGTTGTCCAAACAATTTGGACATTCATTCACCCCTTTATTATTTAATTTTTTTTTTTTCCGGGCACAATTACTAGCATCACTTTTCCTGAGGCAGGAGCCCTATGCACAATGCCCACTGGCCTATAATATTTTTTTAAGGGAAAAAAATAGAAGCTGATATCAAGCAAAATCCTTCAGAGATCTTCAAAATGAATCTGGTTCTGGTATGTAGCTTACCCAGTATCTTATTTCTATTTAAATAAACGACTTAGTTTCTCCTTTGTAAAAACGAAGTAACCCTAGACATGAGAAAGATCTGTATTTGCTTTAGAGGTTTGGACAGCCTAGATGTTATGAGATAACATTGGATATCAATGCCTCTGCAAAGTATCTCTTATCAAACCAGACCCAAGAAGAGACAAAACGAGGGCTTCTTGTTTCAATCAGGAATGATCAATCATCCTGCATCTGGTAAAATTCAATTTATCCACAAGAAGTTAGTTTGTATCACACGAAATATCAAGGTGATTGATTAAAAGTGTTTTTCACTTGTATAACATTTGCATCCTATTGACTGCTTTCCACACAGCTCTGCATTCAAGTCATGGGCAACAGAGTCCGACTGACTGGGGACTGAGTTTCACTCCCACTGTTAATAGAGACCTCTCTCTAGGCAAGCTAGTTCACCTCTCTGTCCCTCAGCATCATCATGTGTCAAATGAGGATTTACAATACTCATCTCAAGAGTTATGAGAATTAAAGGGAAGAATACCTGAAAGTTTTGAATGGAGTCTGGAGAGTAGTAGCTATTCTCTACTTCTCATTTTAGTATTAGTAATCTGATTTCAACGTAAAAGTCCACACAGGTTGAAAAAAAGACAGAAATACTTATGATAATTAAATTAAATTATCTCTGAGAGTTTGGGGGTAGAGGGCATACGAAATCCCTCTCCTCTTTTGTTTTTAAAACAGGCTATTTCATTTTCTTTTGTACTCTGTCAAAGCATCCATCTACTAAGGACCCTTCTTCCCTCCTTAGAGTGCATACCAACTCAGATCACCAATAGCCTTTGACTCTCTGGAGGCATCCAGCCAAGTGAGGCAGCAAAGACTAGACTTTTGCTATGTCAATTACGATATTTTGGCAACACGGTATTTTGGCGTCCATTTTTCATTACACTGCTGATGATGGGCTAAAAGAATGAAGTTATTCGAGAAAAGCATAAACGTCTGGAGTGCCAACTGATTCCGTCGTAAATTCTTGGAAAGAGTTGCTTTGCAAGGTGTCTCCCATGGAAGGAAAATAGCTCTGTTGGCCGTCAGCTTGGGTACCAATGAACATGGTCTAGTAGGGTTCCATACTACAGAGAGGCAAAATTCTTTTCCCAGAACCTATTTGAAAATGTACATTTGGTTTCCATTGACACTCCTATTAAAAACAGAAATTCACACAAGGAAAGATGGATACAGTTTAGAGTGGATCAGAATTTGTATAATTACATTTTTAAAGTAACATTTGGTAACTGAGGAGTTTTAGAAGCAAAAAGATCATTAAAAGATGTGACGATTTGACTTGAGCTGTTTAAAATGATAAGCCCACATTCATGTATACTAATGTGCATTCATTTTTTTAGTGAGAAAATGGTTATTGTCTCATGAATTGTAGCTTTCTTGTCTAGCCCTAAATAATGTAACTGCAGTGAGAAAATCTGGGTTCTGAGACACATTACAAACAGTTATAAATAGAGCAGTTAAATTACTCAAGTCCTTACTAGCAGAAGTTTTCATTATAAACAGATATTAAGAGGTTCATCATTTGTGTATGTACATGCTATAATCTGATTCTTGACAGAACTGAGAAATGTACCCTTCCATATGTGGGTGAAGATGTCTTCTTTTCCTTTTTCAATTTCTCTAGAGATACCAAAAAAGCATATTTTGTGAAAACCTCTTTCTCAAGGACCAAGGCTCTTTTAGCATATTCCTTGATCTTTCAGGATAAAGATGGAGACTGGGGTGAAATCCCACCCCTGTATAGTATGCGTACCTGGTTTTTAACTGCACAAGTCCTACATGAATATGGGGCTTCCCCGGGTGGCTCAGGTGGTAAAGAATCTGCCTGTAATGCGGGAGTCCCGGGTTCAGTACCTGGGTTGGGAAGAGCCCCTGGAGGCAGGCATGGCAACCCACTCCAGTATTCCTGCCTGGAGAATCCCATGGACAGAGGAGCCTGGCGGGCTACAGTCTATGGGTTTGCAAAGAGTCAGACATGACTGAGTGACTAACACTATGTGTATACATTATCACTGTAGGAAAATCAAACGATACAGACTAGTTACCACCAGGCCTTTTCACTTGAGCTTCAGTCAAAAAAATCCGGATTTCTTGTTTGAGGCAATTCCTGATTATTTAGCATTCTGAATATGCTTGAGGAGCGGATCAGACAATTAACTGTTCTGTACACAGACTTTTGCTAAGCCCCCTGTTTTCTGGCCTATATCTCAGGCTTGCCCTCTATTACACCTGATGATTAAATCAATGTCCTAAAACTACCCAAGACTATTATCCAGAGTTCTCCAATGTGGTTCTAATACCTGCAACAGCAGTACCACTTGAGAACTTATCAGGAATACAAATTATCAGGTTCTACCTCAGACCCACCGAGTCAGAAACTGTGGGATGGGGGTCTAGCAATCTGTGTTTTGGCAAGCGTGATGCCCGCTGGGATTAATGTTTGGGCACCTTAGATTTGGAACAAGCAACTCCCTTGGAGGATAAATCTTCTGTCCACGCTCTAGGCTCCGGCTTTCTCTGCCCTGCTGCACCAACAACCAACACTATCTTGCCTGCTCTCAATCTTTCAAATATGTGTTAAAGTCTATGGGCCTCTAATGACCTCATTCCTGTTCTATTTGTGCATTCTTATAGCCCTTTTGTTTCATTTCTACCCTATCAATTCACTGTAGTTTGGCCATGTTTAGAATCTGGAGTTCAACATCGCTTTCTCTCTGAGCTTTGATGTGCCTAGTTGCATATTTTATTCATTTTGTTTGACCTGAGTGGAACTACACATATAAATATTCACTTTTTAGGTTTTATTGATTTTTATGATCACAATTTTATTTTTCATATTGCTCATTATTTAACAGAAATTATTTTTGTTTTGTAAATACCCTAATGAGAATATTATATTGTCTTGATGAAGATAATAATTCGTATGCAGTGTGCTTGCGTTTGCTTTGTCAATTTGTTTCCTCAGCTGTTAAATGCTTTTGTTCGCTTGTTGAAATTGGTACCTTTATATTCAAGGAGCCAGGTTGGCCATCTATGAATGTGATTTCCATTTAGCACAACCCACTACAGTGTTGTTTTGAATGGGAAGAAAAGAGAGAGGAAGGAGGCAAGATATGACAATAGCTGATTTTCTGTGTATGAGTTCACCCCTGTTCCCCCTGGATCCACAGGATGCCTGGAGCTCCACCTACCCCCCAAGTTCATGCGCCTACACCCTTTGTCCTGTCTGTCTGGGGACAGATGGTTTCTCTCTGTATCATCCTCATTACCACACGCTAAGCCAGTTAAGGTACACTTTACTCACTTTAGAGTTGGGGGAAAATAAAGCACAGTGAACTAAAGTGATTTGTTCTAGAGCTCCACAAAGCAGTGATGGAGCCAAGAGGAAAAGGAATCTCCTGACTCCTGCCTGGGTCTATAGTCCTTTCCTGGATCAAGCCAAGCAGATCTCTTATCTTGGCCTGAGTTGATCACCTGCCATTAAGGACCTGGCCAGTTGGAGAAGAGTTTTGAAACATAAAAGCATCTCATGGTGGGAGTGGGGGGAATAAGAAATTGATGATCCTTTAAAACAAGAAACAATTTATATTTTTCCCCATAAAATGAGATTGGACAGAAAGAATCACAGAGGATGACATCTTTCAGGGTGAATTTAACGTCAGTGGCCACCAAGGTGAGCCAAGGTGTTCTCTGTTTCTGCCAATTCGGCTGCCACCATAAGCGCTACTGTGAGCAAACCAAGCCTCGGATCTGACCAAGGAGATGGCTAAGCGGTGACAACTGGATGAAACCCCCATAAAGATGAAGCACTGGTGTGGAAGGTACCCAACACAAGCAATTGCTCAATGACACCAGTGTCTTAAAAAGGAATTCTGAATGTCTGAGGCTTCCCAGGGGGTGCAGTGGTAAAGAATCCACCTGCCAATGCAGGAGATACAGGATACATGGGTTTGATCCCTGAGTCAGGAAGACCCCCTGGAGGAGGAAATGGCAACCCGCTCTGGTATTCTTACATGGGAAACCCCACGGACAGAGGAGTCTGGCGGGCTACAGCTTCAAGGGCGTCTCAAAGAGCCAGACACAATGAGAATGCGTGCAGGCACACATGCGTGTCTGGGCGTGCACGCTAGAAAGAGTGTCGTTTGGTCAGAATATCTGTCATCTCAGAAACTGTAAGAGGAGCTGGAATTTCAGGCCAAGGGTACGTAGCAGACTAAGGCTTAAGTGCTGAGTTATTTTAGGGAGACAGGACAATGGGATGATTTTATTTAACAGGTGCTTTATGATTTGCAAACTTCAAATAATAATGTATTGGGCTTCTCTGGCAGTCCAGTGATTAAAAATCTGCTTGCCAATGCAGGGGACACAGGTTTGATCCCTGTTCAGGGGAACTCAGATCCCAAATGCTGGAGGGCAACTAAGCCCGTGTGCCTCAGCTACTGAAGCCCATGTACGTAGAGTCCACGCTTGGCAATAAGAGAGGCCCAAGCACCGTATCCCCCACTACCTGAGCTAGAAAAAGCCCGTGCGCAGCAAAAAAGACCCAGTGCAGCCAAAAATACATGAGTAAATAATAAATTTTTAAAAATAATAAGGTATCTGATAGCTTAACCTGCATCACAAACTACCCTTAAAGATTTTGGCATAAACACAAACTATTTCATTCACAGATCTGCGGTTAGCAGCTTGAGCCACTTTGTCCGCTTTGACCCGAGTTCTCTTGGGTCGGCAGTCAGATGTGAGTTCAGCAGAAGCAGGCTGACCCTGAGCTAGGACACCCCATCCTCCCTACATCAAGGTGTGAATTGCTGCCATCGTGAATTTAGGATGGTTTCGTTGTGGAGGATGCACATGAAATCTCCTTGTCCTGTTAAAAGTAAGCCTGTGGTTACTCAGCTTAAGCATTCACTAAAGAAGATAACCTAATAGTTTATTTGAAGTCTGAAGTCCTTGAGCTTGAAGAAGGGAAATTTCCGTTTCCCGGTCATTTCTATCAGTGGTGCGGCCAACTCTCTTCCCTCCGACAATCTCTCACGCAGGCTCGTGGCGTTGCTGTCATCCCCGGCGATTCACACGTGGTCCAGCCCAGTCTCTGGTTAGAATGGAAGCTTTCCCCCTCAGGCCTGTGAAGTCGGCTCAGCCTTTGTCTCCAGTGGCTTGCAGTGCCCCTTCCTCCGTGTCCTTGTCCTCTGGTGTTAGCACAGGGAAGAGGAAGGTAGATCTGTCTCCTGACATCCCTGTGCCTGACAAATAGGCTGTCCTTTCGTTGCTGTGGCTTCCCTGGTGGCTCAGAGGTTCAAGCCTCTGCCTGCAATGTGGGAGACCTGGGTCTGATCCCTGGGTTGGGAAGATCTCCTGGAGAAGGAAATGGCAACCCACTCCAGTATTCTTGCCTGGAGAATCCCATGGACAGAGAAGTCTGGTGGGCCAGTCCACGGGGTCACAAAGAGTCGGACAAGACTGAGTGACTTCACTTTTCTTTGTTAGGCCAAACTACTCTTTCTTTTATGTGAGCGGCTATATGTCAGAAGTGCAAAACTTTATGTTGCTTTTCTAACATTTATTTGTTTGGCTGCACTGGGTCTTAGTTGCATCTAGTGGGATATTTTCTTGCAGTGCACAGACTCTCTAGTTGCTGTGCATGGGCTTAGCTGCTCAGTAGCACATGGTATCCCAGTTCCCCAATCAGGGATCGAACCTGCATTCGCTGCATTGCAAGGTGAATTCGTAACCACTGGACCATGAGGGAAGTCCCTTCCTGTTGCTTTCCTGTAGTCAGTTTCACTAATCAAGTTGTGATCATTGAAGTAGAAGTGGGTAGGAAGATGTCTCAATACCCTGATACCATTGGCTTTAACTCCAAAAAATTCACTAAAGAAAATAACAAGATAGACTATTTGAGATCTCAAGTATTTGAGAAATCTAAACACATCTTCAAAAGTTGAGCCTCACCTGGCCACCATATCACATCCCAGCCTGCAGTGACTCCCAGCAAGTTTATGGTCATCCCTGCCCACCTCCTCTCTACTCTGCATCCTTTCCCAGCCCATTCATGGGAACCCTGAAATAAGAGAACCAATTCATCCTTCTTTATCCAGCTTTATAATTCTACCATGTTTTCTCAGTACTGCCACCACTGCTGCTAAGTCGCTTCAGTCGTGTCTGACTCTGTGCAGTCCCATAGACGGCAGCCCACCAGGCTCCTCCGTCCCTGGGATTCTCCAGGCAAGAATACTGGAGTGGGTTGCCATTTCCTTCTCCAGTGCACCAGCCTTCAAACACCACAGCAAGCCAGCAAGCCCTGTCACTTAGGAGACATCACACGGGGCAGAGTGTCTATTTCTCACTGACACCTGCAAACATTGTGAAGAAGTTCTTTGCTCCCACTCCGTTTGGTTTCAGAGGAGAAACCAGCAAGTGCCTTCCTCTTTCCTTCAGGGAAATCACAGGGCCTCTGAAAGTTATGTTCTGGCCCTTTTCCAGTTTTCTAAACATACACAAAGACAACATGAGTGGAGAGTGGGATGAGAGAAGTTAGAAACAGTGTTGGTCTCTGATTCCACTGAGAGGGCTTTGTAGGTGGCTCAGCGGTAAAGAATCCACCTGCCAATGCAGGAGACTCAAGAGACATGGGTTCGATCCCTGGGTCAGGAAGATCCCCCAGAGGAGGAAAAGCAACCCACTCCAGTATTCTTTTTTTTTTTTTAATTTATTTATTTATTTATTTTTTTAATTTTAAAATCTTTAATTCTTACATGCGTTCCCAAACATGACCCCCCCTCCCACCTCCCTCCCCACAACATCTCTCTGGGTCATCCCCATGCACCAGCCCCAAGCATGCTGCATCCTGCATCAGACATGGACTGGCGATTCAATTCTTACATGATAGTATACATGTTCTTGCCTGGAGAATTTCATGGACAGAGGAGCCTGGAAGGCTACACTCCATGGAGTCGCAAAGAGTCAGACATGACTGAAGTGACTTAGCGCACACACACTGCTGAAATGGTATCTTTCAACAAGTCTTTTAGAAAGATGATTGGCACCCCAGCCTGAAGTTATCATCTCTAACTTCAGAATGCAGAATAGTGGCTTTTGCTCTCAGTTGTGAGTTCTAAGAGCCAATACTGGGAAGTTAAAAAAGATTCCACAAAGTACTTTACACTATCGTGCTATGCTAAAAGCCCATGTGTGTGTACTTAGTCATTCAGTCATGTCTGACTCTTTGCGACCCTCTGGATTGCAGCCTGCCAGGCTGCTCTGTCCATGGAATTCTCCAGACGAGAATACTGGAGTAGGTTGCCATTTCCTCCTCCAGGGGGTCTTCTCCACCCAAGGATCAAAACAACATCTTCTGTTCTCTCCTGCATCGCACGTGGCTTCTTTACCCTCCGAGCCATCAGGGAAGCCTCACAATATGGGCAAACATTAAAAAAATGTTTTTACATGTTGTAACGTCATTGTCATTGTGAATGGAAATCTCTTATTTCAATGTCTGTGGCCCATTTTCCTTTATCCTTTTTACAGACCACTCTTTTTTTTTTTTAACAAATCAAAACAATTTATTGTAAGAGTTTAAGAGTGTCTTTACAAGCATCGATTAGTTTAAATATCATAGCTCATTCCCTTCCCTTCAGCACTGAGAAAATTGATGTGATGGCCTGTCGTAAGTTGGTTTCCTCTATTGGTCTTTTATCTGACAAGACACCTTTGGCAAAGCAACGACAAAGGCTCATCAATATGTTCCTTTTCATCTGCCTGACACTGAAATCAATGGGCTGCAGTGGAAGTTCCTCTATCAGCATTGTCAGAAATGATCACCATGCTGGACACAGTCTGCTACCTGATTTCTCTGAGCATTTGTTCATTCCTGAAAGCTTTCTCTCTGCTATTACAACACTGACCCTGTTCAGAGGTCAGAGACAAAGATGCTGTACAGTCAAAGGGTGCTCAGGAAGTCTGGGAAGGGGAGACTCACTCAGAGTGTGAGACGATATAATGGGTCTGCAGAGCTGGCCCTTGGGAGAAATCACATTCTCCGTCTCTGGGACATGTGACCAGCAAGATCTGTGTTTGTGAGCCTGGAAGCTCTAATTTGTCATAAGTGACAGCTGAGACTAGAGGTTTACACTCAGGACCAAGCAAAGAATTAACTCAAGCAAAAGTGGTTGGGTGGGCATCATTGATTTGCTGAAGAAAGTTTAAAGAGTTCATTAAAAAATTTTAAATAAGAACATACAGATATGATTCTATAAATATTTTATTTTCTGATTAGCCAATGATAATAATTACAGGAAAAAACAAGCTGCCAGGTATCTTTGAACGTACGGAGATAATTTTCATTTCTCAGTGATCACAAGAATGATCACATAGAACACTGAATTTCACTAGCAATTGGAAACCTCAAGAATGAGGTCTTCCTGACTTGGCAGCTACCAGGCTTGTCCTTATTCTAAAAGAACAATGTCCTGGGAACCCACAGCCTTCACTTGGAACTCTAACCCAAGGGAGAAGAAAAATCAAAGACTGCTGATTTCAGAGAGTGACATCCAAATTATTCTGACTGGTGAATGTCTAAATCATCAGAGCAGTTGGGTGTTCTCTCCTTCGAGATATAAAAAATTCATCTGCTAAAAGGGAAGACATTCTGTCCTCCCCAAAACCAATTTTTGCCTATTTAAAATGCAATTTCTTGGGACTTTCTTTGTGGTCCAGGGGTTAAAACTTTGCCTTCCAATGCAGGGGATGCAGGTTCAATTCCTGGTGGGGGAAGTAAGATTCCATGTGCCTTGTGGCCAAAAAACCCCCCAAAAATGTAAAACAGAAGCAATACTGTAACAAATTCAGTACAGACCTTTTAAAACTGGTCCAAATTTTTTAAAAAATCTTAAAAAAAAAAAAGCGAAGTGCAATTTCTTTTGTTCTACATACTGGCTGATAGTTATATACTCCTCCCCACCCCCCGCCCCCCACTGGAAAACAATTTGCTCATTCTATAGTAGCAATATTGACCCTTCAGAGACATTTTCTCCCTCCTTTCCTTGTCCCCATCACTGGTGAAATCCCACAAGTGATGACCATATAGTTAAAATTCTGGGAAGCTCTAAAGTAATACATTCAGTGACAAGTGTCAAGAATTCCTCTGAGGTGGAAAGTATTGTGTACTTCCAGGAACATGAAAGTGTTTGTCACTTAGTCACGTCTGACACTTTGTGGCCCCGTGGACTATAGCCTGCCAGGCTCTTCTGTTCATGGGATTTCCCAGGCAAGAGTACTGGAGTGGGTTGCCATTCTCTTCTTCAGGGGATCTTCCTGACCCAGGAATCGAACCCAGGTCTCCTGTATTGCAGGCAGATTCTTTACCATCTAAGCCACCGGGGAAGCCATGATATCCTACTAATGGGGTGACCAAGTTAAGAAAACACACACACACACACACACAAATCAAAATTATCTGGAAAGAGGATTTGTGAGTGCTGAAGAGAAGCCTTGCAGGAACCCTTGGTCACAAAGCCAGGGGCCAATGTCTATCCTCAAAGGTAAATATCCTGCGAGATCTCACAAAGCATTGTCAAAACAGGCTAAGACTCCTCTGGTGGTCTAGTAGTTAAGAATCTGCTGTCTTTAGTCAAACTCTCAACAAGTAGCTATTGAATATCCTTGCATAATTTGAGAAGACATATATATTTAATTTTATAAGAAATTGCCAAATAATTTTCAAAGGGCTTGATCATTTTACAAATATATGAGGTCCATTTGCTCTATAGCCTCACTATTTGGTATTTTCAATCTTTTAGATATTAAAAAGTTTAATAGTAACTCTAGTGGGTACGTAGTGTTATCTCATTGTATTTTAATCTGCATTTTGTTAATGACTAATTCTACTGTTGTTGTCTGGAGAGGGTGACACCCCACTCCAGTACTCTTGCCTGGAAAAATCCCATGGATGGAGGAGCCTGGTAGGCTGCAGTCCATGGAGTTGCGAAGAGTTGAACACGACTGAGCGACTTCATGTTCACTTTTCACTTGCATGCATTGGAGAAGGAAATGGCAACCCACTCCGGTGTTCTTGCCTGGAGCATCCCAGGGACGGGGGAGCCTGGTGGGCTGCCGTCTATGGGGTCACACAGAGTCGGACACGACTGAAGCGACTTAGCAACAGCAGCAGCAGCAGCACTGTTGCTGTCAGTTGCTAAGTTATGTCTTACTCTTTTCAGCCCCATGGACTGCAGCACACCAAGCTTCCCGGTCCTTCACCATCTCCTGGAATTTGCTCAAGCACATGTCTATTAAGTTGGTGATGCCATCCAACCATCTCATCCTCTGTCATCCCCTTCTATTGAGCAACTATTTATGTGCTAAACAGCCAATCTGATTATATGTTATGAGATATCTCTTTGATGTTTTCACCCATGTTACAGAGGTGTTAATATTCTTAATTTTGATGAAGTCTACTTTATCAAGTTTTAGTTTATGGCTATATTTTTTGTGTCCTAAGAAATGTTTGCCTACACTAAATTTACAAATATATTCTCCTATGTTTCTTCTATAAACTTTATGGTTTTGACTTATGGTTTGGTCTCTGAGAGAGCATTAGTTGCTTAGCCATGTCCAGCTCCTTTGGGACCCCATAGACTGTAGCCCACCAGGCTCTTCTGTCCATGGAATTATCTAGGCAAGAATACTGGAGTGGGTAGCCATTCCCTTCTCCAATCTTCCCCACCCAGGGATTGAACTCTCTTGCACTGCAAGCTGATTCTTTACCTTCGGGGCCACCTAACCCATCTCAAGTTAATTCTTCTGTGTCATCTGAAGTAAAATCAAAGTTTTTTTTTTCTTTTTAAAATAAAGATATAAAGTTATCTCAGTAAAAAGAAAAAAAAAAGAATCTACCTTCCAACGCAGGAAACAGGGTTTTGATCCCTGGTCAAGGAACTAAGATCTCACATGCCTTGGGGCAACAGCCTGCTTGCCTTGACTAGAAAGGCCACTCAGCCAAAACAAACACAAACAAAAAGATAGCTAGAAATCCCAAGGCAGAGGGAAAGAGAAACAATAGCACATATGGATTCTAAGCAGCGGAGCAAGACCTCAAAAGGGTCGAGGGGTTGAGTTAGAATTAAGTTAGGAAATGGAGTAGAACATGAGTTCACTGTTCCTGAGATTACGGACAAGGGATTCAGCTCAACATGACAGTGAAAGGGGAAAACAAATAGAAGGAATTCAGTGCTGGATGATATATCAAGCAGATATTAATTTCTCTTTCTGGCCAGTAGGACAATAATCAAGAACTCAATGACCTGAAAGAAAGCCTTGATGTTGCCACCAAGATTGTGTATTGATCAATTACTCCCAACAAAACAATTTTGATGTGAGACAAAAATGTTAGTTGTTCACCCAAAGTCACTGCTTTGCTAACGGCCAGGACCAGCTTCGCTGGCAGGGTCACAAGGCCCCCATATCTAGAAGGGCCCTGTACTTACTTTGTTTATTTTTTATTTATTTATTTTTTGACATGCTTATTACTTTATTTTTTATTTTTATTTTTTTAAATTTTATTTATTTATTTTTTAATTTTTATTTTTACTTTATTTTACTTTACAATACTGTATTGGTTTTGCCATACATTGACATGAATCCACTATGGGTGTACATGCAATCCCAAACATGAACACCCCTCCCACATCCCTCCCCACAACATCCTTCTGGGTCATCCCCGTGCACCAGCCCCAAGCATGCTGTATCCTGCATTGGACATAGACTGGTGTATACTATCATGTAAGAATCGAATCACCAGTCTATGTCTGATGCAGGATACTTACTTGGTTTAATGTTCTGGTGTCATGCGGTCCAGCTTGAAATTCTCCAGTTTTCAACAAAGGGCCTCACATTTTAATTTCACACTGAGCTCCACAGATTCTTCATTCTCCCTCCTCCAGGTGGCCCATCCTCCAAGTGAGTCCAGACCCCTCTGTAACACAGAGAACAGTTGTATCCATCTGATCCATACACTTTAGTTTCACCCCAGTTGCCAGGAAATTGGTTTAGATCTGGGTAGAATATACCGTTCAAACAGATGAGGAGTAGGAAGAGATAAGCTGGGAAGTTTCTCAAAAACCTTTCCTCAAACATAAAAAGGAACAGTGGAGGAAAGTTTCTTTTGTTCCAGCCTGAAGACATTGATGAGTATGGTTATCTGATTATATCCTGTATCTGACCACTTCTCCTTCTCTCCACCACCAAAACCCAGTCGCCTCTTACCTGGGCTGCTTTCAATAGCCTACAGGCCCCCCTCCCCCCATTTCTCCTCTCACCCCTTTACAGTCAATTCTCCATGAAGTGGGAAGAATCTATCCTTTACAAACATATATCATGTCACCTACCTGCTTAAAACTCTCCCCAAGTTTTATCTTATGATATAATTCAAGATTCTGTGTGTATGTGCATGCTCAGATGTGTCTGACTTCGTGGCCTCATGGACTGTAACCTGCCAGGCTCCTGTCCATGGGATTTCCCAGGCAAGAGTACTGGAATGGGTTGCCATTTCCTTCTTTAGGGGATCTTTCAATGCACGGACTGAATTCGCCTTTCCTGCGACTCCTGCATTGGCAGGTGGGTTCTGAAGCACTGCACCACCTGGGACCACGGCCTATGGAGCCCTTAGGATCTGACATTTGCCTACCTCGGCAATCTCAGGTCCTATACATCCCCTCCCTACTCACTACTTTCCAGCCACACTGGCCTCCCTGCTGTTTCTCAAACATATCAACCACACCACAACACTAGG
Source organism: Ovis canadensis (assembly GCF_042477335.2). NCBI lineage: Eukaryota > Metazoa > Chordata > Mammalia > Artiodactyla > Bovidae > Ovis > Ovis canadensis. The sequence continues at coordinate 21,529,839 of NC_091261.1, read as the reverse complement.
GGCTTTGTGCTTGCTTGGAATCCCTTCCCTAAGAAGTTCCCATGCACACTCCCTACCTTCATTCAAGTCTTCCATGGTAGCCAAAGAAATCCCCTGGACAATCATTTATAAAAGAGGCCCTCCAATGGCCTCTAGTACCAAGCCTGGCTTCATTGTTCTTTACTATTTAATTACTTGAAATAAATATTTATTCTATGCCCCCTGCTTCTTTTTGGGCTCAGTTTCCGTTGGAATGTTACCTTGAAAACAACACAGAATCTTATCTGATAATATAGCAGAACATCTATCTGAACTCATGGCCAGCTTATTCCATTGAGTCCACATGGTCCCATTATAATATCCCCACTACTTAGAACATTGGCCCATAATGTTGACTAGATAAATTACTGTTGAATGTTAGTTGCTCAGTTGTGTCCAACTCTTTGCGACCCCATGGATTGTAGCCTGCCAGGCTCCTCTGTCTATGGAGATCTTCAGGAAAGAATACTAGAGTGGGTGGCCATTCTGTTCTGCAGGAGATCTTCCCAACCTAGGGACTGAACCTGAGTCTCCTGCATTGCAGGCAGATTCTCTACCATCTGAGCCACCAGGGAAGCCCTGTTGAGTAAATGAATATATATTATGTCTAGAGCTGCTACGGTCCTCCTGTGATACTAAAGGATTTCCTGACTTGTGATAGAAGGTGGCACAGAAGGAACTCAGATCCACTGTGACATCCCTGAGATGTGGAATCCATCAATCAAGCATAGCTTACCTCCTCCTTCTCATATGAAACAGTGAGACACTGAAGTCACTTTAATTTGAATTTACTGCTTAAGTGAAAAGGATCTTAACTGATACATAATTTTAGCCTTCTAGAAAATTTTGATGTTTAAAATCCTGGAATGTATCATTCAAGAACTCTTTTTTCCCTATTTTTCATATGATCTGGATAAATTCAGCTAAATAGTTTATGACTTTTCAGATTAACTTGATGCTACTAATCAGATCACCTACCTACCATAATCCATTATTATAGAGCCATTTGAATGTCTCCATTGAGATAATGATGTCAAAACAGTTTTCTTGTTCAATTAGGCAAACCTGAATTATCAAATTTATAATACTGAAAAAGAAAAAAACCAACAAAAAACAAAACACACACAAAACACCCAAAGCCTTGCCTAACACAATACTTATTTTCAAACATCGTTTGGATAAAAGTGATTGCCACCTCTTAGAAACAGTTAAGTAGTAAATGGAAGTTGACTCTATAAGAGAAAAAATATGTATTCCAGAGAGTCAGCTAAAGTCTAAACCATAGACATACTGCATCTTTCAGCAAAATCTGATATATTATAAAAGATATTGAGTTAATTTTCAAGAATAATATATTTCCATTCCTAGTATTTCCCTATGAACTCATTGTTAACTAAATGTGATTATATTATTCAGTTCAGTTCAGTTTAGTCACTCAGTCATGTCTGACTGTTTGCAACCCCAAGGATGGCAGAAAACCAGGCTTCCTTGTCCATCATCAACTCCCAGAGCTTACTCAAACTCATGTCCATCGAGTTGGTGATGCCATCCAACCATCTCATCCTCTGTTGTCCCCTTGTCTTCCCACCTTCAATCTTTCCCAGCATCAGGGTCTTTTCCAGTGAATAAGTTCTTCACATCAGGTGGCCAAAGTATCAGAGCTTCAGCTTCAGCATCAGTCCTTTCAATGAATATTCAGGACTGATTTCCTTTAGGATGGACTGGTTGGATTTCCTTGCAGTCCAAGGGACTCTCAAGAGTCTTCTCCAACACCACAGTTCAAAAGCATCAATTCTTTGGTGCTCAGCTTTCTTTATGGTCCGACTCTCACATCCATACATGACTTGACTAGCCTTGACTAGCCTTGACTAGCCTTGACTAGACGGACCTTTGTCAGTAAAGTAATGTTTCTGCTTTTGAATATGCTGTCTATGGTTGGTCATAGCCTTCCTTCCCAAGGAACCAGAGTCTTTTAGTTTCCTGGCTGCAGTCAGCATCTGCAGTGATTTTGGAGCCCAAGAAAACAAAGTTTCTCACTTTTTCTATTGTTTCCCCATCTATTTTCTGTGAAGTGATGGGACTGGATTCCATGATCTTAGTTTTTAGAATGGTAAGTTTCAAGCCAGATTTTTCACTCTCCTCTTTCACCTTCATCAAGAGGCTCTTTAGTTCCTCTTCACTTTCTGCCGTAAGGGTGGTGCCATCAACATACCTGAGGTTACTGATATTTCTCCCGGCAATCTTGATTCCAGCTTGTACTTCATCCAGCCTGGCATTTCGCATGATGTACTTTGCACATAAATTAAAGAAGCAGGTGACAATATACAACCTTGACATACTCCTTTCCTGATTTGGAACCAGTCTGTTGTTCCATGTTCAGTTCTAACTGTTGTTTCTTGACCTGCATACAGATTTCTCAGGAGGCAGGTAAAGTGGTCTGGTATTCCCATCTTTTGAAGAATTTTCCACAGTTTGTTGTGATCCACACAGTCAAAGCCTTTGGTGTAGTCAATAAAGCAGAAGTAGATGCTTTCCTGGAACTCTCTTGCTTTTTCTATGATCCAGTGGATGTTGGCAATTTGATCTCTGGTTCCTCTGCCTTTTCTAAATCCAGCTTGAACATCTGGAAGTTCTCGGTTTATATACTTCTTGCTTAGAGAATTTTGAGCATGACTATATTATTACCACATGGAATTAGTTCATTTATTTATTGAGCACTTACTTTGTGTCATACTACTGGCAATAGGGAGATGCATGTGAATAAGATAGAGCTCCTTTTCTCAAGGAGTTTAGCTGTGATCTCTAGACCCTCCATTCCAGGCTAAATAAATGTCCACACTTCTTTGTTTTCTTCATCAAATAACTTCTTGATTTCTGGCTCTCCCTTAAGGATGGTGCTTTTCATGTGGTTCTTCTGAGAACTATTCATCAAGTACTAAGCTGGTATTCTTGGCTCCCTGTTGCTATTTCCAGAGAGTTACCCCCCTGCTATGTTGTAAAATTCCTCCTCGTTATGCAGGTGAAGCCACTGGATGTCTTCTACCCATCTCATCTCTGTGGTCTCACAACCATTCCATCAGGTTTATGGATACATGTGACACCTGCTTCAAATTCTTCATCTTTACCTCAAGCCCTGTCATCATCTCAGGCATCTTTGATGGTCACAAGAATAAGCCAGTGAACTCCTCAATCCAATGACTCATTGCTCTCTTCAAACCCAGTGGCTACTCTCTTCTGCTTCATTCACCAACACCTTAGGCACCTGGTGTTGCCTGGATCTGCTCTACATACAAACTGTTAAATTCTAATATTCTGCAGCTGATGACTCCACCCTTATGGCAGAAAGTGAAGAGGAACTGAAGAGCCTCTTGATGCAGGTGAAAGAGAGTGAAAAAGCTGTCTTAAAACTTAACATTCTAAAAACTAAGATCATTGAATCCAGTCCCATCACTTCATGGCAAATAGATGGGGACACAATGGAAACAGTGAGAGACTCTTTTCTTGGGCTCCAGAATCACTGCAGATGCTGACTGCAGCCATGAAATTAAAAAACACTTGCTCCTTGGAAGAAAAACTATGACAAACCTAGATAGTATATTCAAAAGCAGAGACATTACTGACAAAGGTCCATCTAGTAAAAGCTATGGTTTTTCCAGTAGTCATATATGGATGTGAGAGCTGGACCATAAATAAAGCTGAGCACTGAAGAACTGATGCTTTTGAACTGTGGGGTTGGAGAAGACTCTTGAGAGTCCCTTGGATGGCAATGAGAACAAACTAATAAAACCTAAAAGAAATCAGTCCTGAATATTGATTGAAAGGACTAATGCTGAAGCTGAAACTCTAGTACTTTGGCCACTTGATGCGAAAAGCTGACTCACTGCAAAAGACCCTGAAGCTGGGCAAGATTGAAGGCAGGAGGTGAAGGGGATGATAGAGGATGAGATTGTTGGGTGGCATCACCGACTCAATGGACATGAGTTTGAACAAGATCTGGGAGATGGTGAAGGACAAGGAAGCCTGGCGTTCTGCAGTTCATGGGGTTGCAAGGAGTCAGATACGAACGAGCAACTAAGCAACAACACCTCCCGTCCTTCATCATTTTTCTCATGGTCTCTTTCTTGTTAAACTTTATTCTTTTGACTTCACAGAAATCTCTAAGCTCTCTATGTTTCCATATTCTCCCGGGTGATTAGACACTTGTTGACTTTATTTTCCTTCTAGACCAGACTTCTTTGTTGATAAGCAACAATTTTGGTAAAGTATAAAAGTATAGATGGTTCTAGAGATATATAATTAAAGTTGAGAGAGGGAGAGAGAATGAGGCAGAGGCAGAGACAAAGGCATAAAGAGAGACAGAGACAGAAAGAGACAGAGATGGAGAGAAAGACCTGGTGGAATGCTAATGGCTAGAATAAGCGGGCCCCACTCTAGTCCTTTTAAATTTCAGAATGTAAGAGTTACTTAAATGTTGAGTCACTTAAAATGTTGGTTATGTCACACATTGGCCTGAAGTTTTTCAATTGTCCCCCATCAGTTATAGAACTGAATTCAGGCTTCTTAGTCTGGCTTCCTGGGCTGGTAATAATTCAATCTTGCCTCCCCACCAACCCCACCCAGAATCATTTCCCAGTCCTTCTTACTTCTCACATCATGCAATTTGGAGTCTCTCTGCTTTTGCACATGCTTCTGCCTACAGTCTTACTTTCTCTTCTTTATGTAATCCCTTAAGGAGGTCTCTCTCACCCCTGCTCCTGATGGACTCCTAAGTATACTTCAAGGTTCACTGAAAGCCTGACTTTACTCTTATATCTTTCATGACTTCCTGTGGATGGAATTTCTGGGTCCTATCTTCAACGCACTTCTTTATTTTGTGTACACTTCTAAAATCGTATCACTATTTATTCTTATTTTTTTTCCCTATGTATCCTTAAGACAGTGCAAAGTTTTTTAACCTCTTTCCAGTAGGGTCTTTCCAAGTCATGACAACCCAAAAACGTCTCCAGATGTCCCCAAGAGGACAAAAATTAGCCCCAGGTATAGTATAAACCACTCTAGGGCTGTGCCTTGTCCTTTTCACCTTGTTAAACTTAGAAACTGCCAGAGACCTTAGCTTGTAACCTACACTCAGCCTGTGCTTAATTAATTGATCTGAATCATGGAAAATATGTCGCTGCTCTAGAAACGCCAGACAGCCCTGGCGGTGTCCATAGCATTCCTTCAGTTCTTCCTAAATAAAGATACTTTCGAGTTTAAGACGATGTTCCACTGCTAAGGACAGAGGTATTCGAGTTTTCTTTCTAAAAGCAAAGGGCATATTTGAAAAAGTTTTCTGAGCTCCGTGGACCAAGGTTCTTCTGACTGTGTAGCGCTTGAAGCTGTGCAGGCTCCCCCCCTTCCCATCCACTTCCTCACCCTCCTGAAACCCTTTCTGCCCACCCTTGCCCCTCCCTCCCCAGCGCTCATCATCCAGTGCCTCTCTTCCCCACATGGCACTAGGGTGAAGCCCCTGCGTAGGCTGGCACCTACAGCTTCTCAGAACCAAGCACCAACAGAGGTGAAGGGCCCAGTGGACGACCGCCAAGTCCATTGTCTGTCTGCTTCCTGGCCCAGGGCATCTGGTTCCTTTTTACTGGGCTTTTATCTGTACTTATCTTTTCAACCAAATGAATTTAAATGTCTTTACCTTTTACTACTGAGGTGGCCTAGATCCCCTTTCTGTCTTCATGTGACTTCCTAGTCCAGCCCATTTTCTTCTCAAAGAGAGGGTTTACAAACACCAAGAGATGGGAAATGGACTCTTTCTAGGAAAGCTGTGTGAGTCTAGCCTGGTGAGTAGGGGGAAGGCTCTGACTTCCCAGCACCACAGGGTAGGGCTCCAAGAGGATGTTTTATATTTAAAACACAAGGTAACTTAAGGCTTTTCTCCTACATGCCAAATGGCAGGTCTCGTGTTCTTTCATTTGCATAATGAATTATGGAAAAGGAACGAGACTCTGGAAAACCCAACATGGTCAAACCAAATGGATAATGTGTTTTGTTTTTTTTTTTCCCTAAAAGCAACTATACAAATTAGAAGATACCTGATGGGCCATTTCAACAGAGCAGTGATATCTTTACTCAGTTGTGTCCTTTTGCTTTCTCTGCCTTGGACTTTGTGAAAATACGAAGCATTGATTTGAGGCTCTAACGTCTCAAACTGTAATGGCATGGGACTTCCCTGGTGGTCCAGTGGCTAAAACCTTGTGTTCCCAATGCACAGGGCCAGGGTTCTATCCTTCATCAGGGAACTAAATCTCGCACACTGCAACTAAGACCCAGGGCAGCCAAATAAATGAATAAGTAAAACTATTATGGCAGACATCATTGACTGGCTGTCCCAATTACCATTCCCAACAACATCCTCCCTTGACCTGTCTCTAACTTAGAAATTGCCAAAACAGAATATTCATTTTTCCAGCTTCCCTTGAAGCTCACATGGGCTTCTCACCTGGTTTTGCCCACTAGGACAGAAGGAGGATTTTGCGGGGGTGGGGATTGGGGGAATCCTGGGAAAGTGCTTATTTTCCTCATTAAAAATAAGATATTTCTTTCCTTTGTTTCTGCTGGAATGCGGATGTGTTTCTGGAACTGCACTCATCATTTTGAGACTGTAAAGCATCTCTTTCGTCACTAGGCAGCACCACCATTCTGCTGTGGGTCAGAAATAAACTTGTTTCTCTAAACCTTGTAGACCACTGCCAAAAGCACTGAGAATAAAAACAGCTGTTCATCCTCTGATCAAGTCACCATACAAGTAAATGTTGGTTATGCCCATTCTCTTTTCCCTATGCGCTGTCACCAGGAGCTCATGAGGATACAGCGAGGTGAGTCCAAAATCTACCGGGCATTGAGCATAAGTCTAAACCAATGATGTTCCAGAAGGCAGGTTGGAAATCTAAATGATAAGTCCCTCAGTGCTCACTTTCTTATAGTTCACATTTATTGAGTGCTTACTATATACTAAGCACCCTTGAAGTGTGGCTGTACATGAATTAACTTACTTAGTGTTCGTAAGAGCCCAATGAGGTTAAGTATCAAGTTCACACGCATTTAGAGATGAAGCAATGAAGACACATAATAACTAATTCAAGGTTACTCAGCTAATAAGAAGCACAATACTATTATCAATATGGCTCAGACTGAGCCTACAGCATATGTACCCTGAAGAGTAGGTACTGTGGGTAGGTACTGTGGGTAGGTACTGTGAAGAGTAGGTACTGTGAAGGAAAAAACACTGCCATTCCAGGTAGATTGGGAAACTGATGAATTCCCATTTGCATCTTTGAGAGAATATCAGTTACTACCCCAGAAGATAAAACCAGTCCTGGAGAAAGGAATGGCTACCCACTCCAATATTCTTGCCCAAAGAATTTCCTGGTCTGTGGAGCCTGGCAGGCTATAGTCCATGGGGTTGCAAACAGTCAGACATGACTGAGAGAATAGAACTTTCACTTTCCAAGATAAAACCAGCTATAAAGGGAAAGATGAGGGACTTCCCTGGAGGTCCGGTGGTTAAGACTTCACCTTCCAATTCAGGGGGTGTGGGATCTATCCCTGGTTGGGGAACTAAGATCCCACGTGCCTTTTGGCTAAAAAAGAAACCAAAAAACAGAAGCAGTAGGGTAACAAATTCAATAAAGACATTAAAGTGATCCACATTAAAAAAAATTATTAAAAAAGAGAAAGGTGATTATGCCCACATCACTAAGAGAAAATATTCATTTAAATGAAATAATATTAGATTATTTAAATTTAATATTTAATAAGAATAATAAATAACAATAAGAATAAGGATAACCACTAAATTTTATCAAGGGCTTATTATGTGTCCGGCACTTTGCTAATTATTTTTATGGATCTTTTCTATCCCTTAATACTCCGAACAGCGGAAATGAGGCAGATAATCTGCTGCCAGCCCCAGAGCCACGCTTCCGCTTCCTCCTTGCTGTCTTAGTCCCAGTATTTTCCCCTGTTTCCCACCTTCATGCCAAGAGCTCAGAGAAAATGGTACTTCCTCAAGCCCCAGTGGAGGAACCTTTGGCTCTGTCAATTATCCCTTTTGCCAGCAACTGATTCAAGGCAGGCATATTGTACCTAGAGAAGCGGTAAACCAGGAGAAACGAGAGGTGGTCTTCTTGGCATTTCCGGGAAAGATTTCCCTCTTTGGTGAGAAGATGCACCAGCAGGAAATGGTCATATCAAACTAGGAACTACAGCCGTCAGCTTGGGATCATCAGTTGAGAAGCCTAGATACCAAGCCATTTGCTAAGGATGGCAGAGAAAAAGATAGAAAGGAGCTGATCTGCCCCACTGCCCACCCCGGCCCAAACCAAGACAGTGCTTGCTCACTGTGAGTAAGCCCTAAAACTGCCCTCCCTCTGGATTTCCTGTTCTATGAAATAACAGATTTTTCACTTTTTACAGTATGCTAAATAGGTCCTATTATTATCTACCCACTTTAGAGAAACTAAGGCATGGAATTTAGAAATCAGGATTCAAACCTAAGCAGTCTGTCTTCAGAGCATCAGTTATTTTCTTTAAGAAAAATAATAAAATACCATCATGTCCTAAACTTGCCAACTTTCCCTGGTGAGTCACGAAAACCCACTTTTTTTTTTTTTGGTAACTTTCAACTTTTTGTTTTGTAGTGTAGTCGATTGACAATGTTGTGGCAGTTTCAGGGGAACAGCAAAGCACTCAGCCATACATACACATGTATTCATTCCCTCCCCAACCCCCTCCCACCCAGGCTGGCACATAACATTGAGTAGAGCTCCGTGTGCTCTACAGTAGGTCCTTGTTGGTTATTCATTTTAAATACAGCAGTGCGTACATGACCTTAAAACAGAAAGAGGCTCACAGACTTAGAAAATGAACTTATGGTTTTTGGGGGTGGAGGACAAAGGGAAAGTTTAAAAAAAAATTTTTTTTTAAATAATAAGAAACGTTCAGAAGTGAATGCCTGAGCTATCACCCTGTTAACCTGTCCAGTTGAATTTAGATTAGCAAATCATAAAGTGCCATGGGGAAAAACTTGGACTTCTCTAAATTAGAGCGTGAGATCTAAAATCTTCAAGGAATGTGTGTGAGACAATGACCTTCAGAAGAAGTAGCCAGATAAAGGTGAAAAGAACTGGGCAGTTTTTCCATGCCCATCATCCACCAAATTCTTCCCTCACACTCCCCAGATCCTTTTAAACAATGGGAAACACGAGAAAGTCCCCAAACATGGGAAAATTCAGCCTCATCTCTCGATGACTCAGTTCTTCTAGTACTGCTGCCCTTCCCTCCACTTGTCAGCCTAAATCTCATCCCTTCCACAGGGCTCGGTTTTAAAACCCTCACCTCCCAGACCCCCATCCCCGGCCCACAGTTGGTTTCCCTCTCTGTTTGATTCTGGTAGCATTTCATCTGTATCATATGTAGAATTTTATCGTGTTACCTGGCTTGATATTAATTTTATTTGGATATATAAGTCTATGCTCAGCTTCTTTTCTCAGACTATAAATGGAATTAAGAGAAGACCTGTGTTTTATTTGTGATTATAATCTCCAGTGTCTCTACAAAATGCTTTGCACTAGGAACCTCAAGGAGTGATTCAAGCTTTCTAAAACTCAAAAACCAGCCTCATGAATCCTCTAGCATTCGTGGGGTATCTTTATGAATAAATACATAGTTTATTATTTCTGTAAGGAAGCCATTCATTATTTTCTGATTGATATCTCAGAACTGTTACATTTTTGTTTTAACTTTAGAGATACTAAAGGAGACCAATTTTACAAAATGCTATGCTCTATAAAATTAGCATTTTCTAAAGATCTGGCCAGCATTTATGCTTCTTCTTTTCCCCTCTTCCTAGCCGCCTCACCTCTCCATTCAAAGATTCAGAGAAAGGAGACAAGTACTGGTGGTGAACAGAGGGGATTAAAAGTCCTTTAAGGGCTGTCCTAGGGCAGGTGGTAGAAATTGGCTGTCTCCTGACAGTAACGCTCTGACAGCACAAAGAGGTTGGCAGAAGTGCTCAACTGTCAAAGGAAATCTTCTAAGGAGCAGGGGCTCTGATTTCAAACCTGGACAGACGAAGCTTTATAGTCTAATAAAGTCGGCTATCGAAGAGAAAGACTCAGATCATCACAGTAAACAGGTGCAGAGGCAGAAGAGCCTAGCGTGATGACACCTAGAGCCGACCTGACCGTAAAAAGCAAGTTTTCTAAACACAGTGACCATCAGTCTGGTCAAGTTTATAAGTCACATTAAAATCCACGTGTATTTTCACAGAGCATAGCATTCACCTGCGAACACCACTTCTTCTGGACTTGGAGTCCGGAGGCTTTCATACGCCTCTGCCTCTGTGCTCTGCTCCTGCTGGCATTGTTGGAGGGTGGAGGAAAGATCTAGAAAGCACCAGGGAGGAAAACACCCACAAACTGAAATACCCTCTGTGTGTCAGAGGTGTGTACGTGCAATCCTAGGACGGGGATCACTGGCTCCATTTCACAGATGACATTGTTGGGCCCATGAGTTCACATGCTTTCACCACAGCATGAACTGTGTGCTGGAAGCATCAGAGCCTCCAGGCAGAGAAGGCCTGGTCACAAATGCAAGGATGATGAGTGCCATTTGCTGAGCAGAGTAATGTATTCAAATGATTCAAAATTGACAGCCCTGCTTTTGCTATTTGGAAAAAAGCGAAGAAAAAAATTCTTATCCAATGTGTGCACTTCATGGCAAAACCAGTAAGAGGCCAATGCTAAAAAAAGATCAACTTGAGTCAACAAACAAATATAGCTAGGATAGATACCACTGGGCCTTAAAATTCTGAGCAAACTCAAACATGCAAATGGAGAGCCTTTGGTTAATATTTACCCTTGTCAATAGCAACTCCTAAAGAATGATGCTGATCAATTATAAGGGTAAACAACTAGAACAGAAGAGATCCAGAGGAGATCTTCAAGACTTACTTCTAAACTAGACAAGCTTGTGGAACCTAAAACAAACCCATCACTTGAGAACAATCTATAGGAAAGTTCATCATTTCTATAATGGGGTGGGGTAGGGAAATTATGATTTTTTTCATTTAATAAGGGATCTCTGAAGTGAGAAATAGGCAACATGGAGAAAAGTAAACAGTGTATTTGATCCATCTAAAAGCCTTTGAGCAAATGAATGGTGATGAAGTTTCGGGGGAGCCATTGGGACTTAAAGAAGAGAGGATTGGGTGTGTTCAATTAAATCAGCAACTCAACAGCCAAGGAAACGGGGGACTCCAAATTTTAAAGTATGTAGAGATGTTGAAATTCACTTAATTCAGCCCTTAATTTTATAAAGCTGGAGGCCACAATCCAGAGATGGTTCTAGAATAACAAATTATTCACACCTTGGCCAGTGTTCTTCTCCTATGTGATAAGCTTCTATAATACATCCGTTATACTCAGCTATGAAATACATACAACATAATAAACTATATACTTACTCTCCAAAAGTGGCTGTAGATTAGAACAAAAATTTCCTCAAGCTTCCCTAGGCCCAGATCTGAGCTGCCTTCAACATGCAAAAAATGTATTATGAATACCAGAATGAGGTTATTCTAAAAGAGAACTCCAGAGCACATTTAAGCATCATCAAAAAGTGCACAGAAAATACGCCAGAAGATAGATTCTTAATCTTTAAATAAAATATTGGTCCCTCTGCAACAGAAATAGAATTCACAATTTTCTTTATTCTTGCTCAAGAAAAAAATAAAAAATTCCTGGATAATTTGGGAGATTGGATGCAAAATAAATGCAAGTTCAATTCTCTGAATTCTCAATTCCTCACTAGAGGAGGAAAGCTTCTTCACACTTAGGTGAGTTAAGGACAAATAGAAGGAAGTATTACTTTATAAGAAAATAATAAACCCACGCAGCTCATTACCACAAAAGAGGTACAGGCAAGGAATATAAATGGATTCATAAAGGTTTTGACCAAATTTATGAATGTCAGGGCCATAAATGGCTACTGAGAGTACACCTAACCTTTAAGGTTAATGTCAGGGAGGAAACCTACGTCCTTTCCTGGCAAATCCCTTGAGGCCTCTGTTGTCGACACTAGACTGGGTTGGATAGAACAGCCGGCTTGCCCAGCAGAATGGTTCCTAAATTCATTTTAACAGATTGGGTATCTGGGCCCATGAATGCCCATCTCTTCAATAGAAACGTAAATGAAAAATGTTCCATTTTAAACAGGAAGCTTAATGAAATACTGCTGTTAGACTTTACCATTTAGGTACCAGAGTTAAACAAGAGGAAAGACTTCAGTTTGAGGGAACCAGAAAGAAACCCAGGTTCAAAGCCAGACTGTATGGAATGGGCCCTCATGCACATTACCAACCTTTCTGAGCTTAGCTTTCTCACTTGTGAAATGAGGAGCATCACATCCAAGTAATAGGCATTGTGTCAAGACTTGTATGAGAAAATGCTCTGTAAGCTGAAAATAATGCATATTATTACAGGAGAGGGAGTCAGTTTGGAGTATATCTCAGTCATCTAGGGAGAGGGTTTGTGAAACCCATGAAGACAGTAATCCTTACTCCATTTAAGAGAATTGTCGAGCATATATAAAAAGTACTCAGGACACAAGTCAAATGGAACTCCCTAAGGCAGAGCTTCTTTTATAAAAGTCTTCATTTCTGGTAGCATCTGTTTTGGCCGTGCTGGGTCTTCGTGGCTGTGCGCAGGTTTTTCTAGCTCTGCCGAGCCGGGGCTGCTCCCTGGCTGCAGCGTGTTGGTTTTCCTTTGCAGTGTCTTCTCCTGTTGCAGCTTGCAGGCTCTAAGCACTTCAGTAGCTGTGGCAAAGGGGCTTGGTTGCCCCCAGGCACGTGGAATCTCCCCAAACCAGGGACTGAACCCACGTCCCCTGCATTGGCAGGCAGATTCTGAACCACTGGACCACCAGGGAAGTGCCAGTGATCCATTATCCCCTAAATTTTCAGAAAACTCTAGTCATGTCTCGGACAGAGCACTCGAATTATTTATCTGCTTACTCACCTGTATCATTTACCTGTGAGCTCCACTAGAACAGAGACCTTGTTTTATTCATCTCTGATCCCTGCTGTTTATTATAGCCCTGGTATATATTTGCCAGGGGCTTCCCTAGTGGCTCAGAGGATAAAGCATCTACCTGCAATGCAGGAGACCCAGGTTCGATCCCTGGGTTGGGAAGATCCCCTGGAGAAGGAAATGGCAACCCACTCCAGTATTCTTGCCTGAAGAATCCCATGGACAGAGGAGCCTGGTGGGCCACAGTCCACGGGGTTGCAAAGAGTAGGACACGACTGAGCGACTTCACTTATATTTGCCAATCAATAGACATTGAATAAATTCTATAATGTGTGACGAATCCTTTTATTTCTATTTCACAATAGTGAGGAAAAGAAATGATCCAACTATAACATGCAATAAATAGATAGTGCTAAGGCATCCGGTCCCATCACTTCATGGAAAATAGATGGGGAAACAGTGGAAACAGTGTCAGACTTTATTTTTGGGGGCTCCAAAATCACCACAGATAGTGATTGCAGCCATGAAATTAAAAGACGCTTACTCCTTGGAAGAAAAGTTATGACCAACCTAGATAGTATATTCAAAAGCAGAGACATTACTTTGCCGACTAAGGTCCGTCTAGTTAAGGCTACGGTTTTTCCTGTCATGTATGGATGTGAGAGTTGGACTGTGAAGAAGGCTGAACGCCGAAGAATTGCTGCTTCTGAACTGTGGTGTTGGAGAAGACTCTTGAGAGTCCCTTGGACTGCAAGGAGATCCAACCAGTCCATTCTGAAGGAGATCAACCCTGGGATTTCTTTGGAAGGAATGATGGTAAAGCTGAAGCTACAGTACTTTGGCCACCTCATGTGAAGAATTGACTCATTAGAAAAGACTCTGATGCTGAGAGGGATTGGGGGCAGGAGGAGAAGGGGAAGACTGAGGATGAGATGTCTGGATGGCATCACGGACTCGATGAACGTGAGTCTGAGTGAACTCCGGGAGTTGGTGATGGACGGGGAGGCCTGGCATGCTGCTATTCTTGGGGTCGCAAAGAGTCGGACACGACTGAGCGACTGAAGTGAACTGAACTGAAGGTATTAATACAAAATCAAGACTGAAGCTCAGCTTTCCTAATTTCTAGAGGCCAGTATCTAACTTCCTTAATTTGGAAATAACTGTATGTTGGTCCTATTTACATGGGAAATAAAAAGCAAGACATGAATTGCAGGATAGTGAAATCTTTATTAAGTTCATTTAGTAACATGAAATCCTAAAATTATATTGCGAAAAACACAGTTTGTACTTTTTAAAAATAAGATAAATATAATTTTTGGCCATAGCTTCAAATCTTAGGTGAGTACAAGATTGCAGATAGTCTGATCACTACCATCATGTTCAAAGAGAAAACTTCCAGTCTCATTACCTGCTGAATTCAATAAAGAGATCAAAAAAAAAAAAAAAAAAAACAGTGTGAAAATGCAGAACTTGTATTCAGTTTGTGACATAAACCAACAGTTTCAGATATTTAGATCTTTTTAAATATTCAGGAAATATTCTCCTCTCCCTTATAAAGTTAGAAGTTCAGCTCAGTTCAGTCACTTAGTCATGTTGGAATCTTTGTGAACCCATGGGTGCAAAGCGAACCCATGGACAGGGAGGCACGCCAGACCTCCAATTCCCAGAGCTTGCTCAAACTTACGTCCATCGAGTCAGTGATGCCATACTAACATTTCATTCTCTGTTGTCCCCTTCTCTTCCTGACTTCAGTCTTTCCCAGCTTCAAGGTTTTTTCCAATGAGTCACCTCTTCACATCAGGTGGCCAAAGTATTGGAGCTTCAGTTTCAGTTCAGCATCAGTCTTTCCAATGAATATTCAGGACTGATTTCCTTTAGGTTGATTGGTTGGATCTCCTTGCAGTCCAAGGAACTCTCAAGAGTCTTCTCTAACACCACAGTTCAAAAGCATCAATTCTTCAGCACTCAGCCTTCTTTATGGTCCAACTCTCACATCCATACATGACTACTGGAAAAACTGTAGCTTTGACTAGACGGACCTTTGTTGGCAAAGTAATGTCTCTGCTTTTTAATACACTGTCTGGGTTGATCATAGCTTTTCCTCCAAGTAGCAAGTGTCTTTTAATTTCATAGCTGCAGTCACCATCTGCAGTGATTTTGGAGCGCAAGAAAATAAAGTCTCTCATTGTTTTCTTTGTTTCCATTGTTTCCACATCTATTTGTCAGGCAATGATGAGACCAGATGCCATGATCTTAGTCTTCTGAATGTCGAGCTTTAAGCTAGCTTTTTCACTCTTCTCCTTCATTTTCATCAAGAGGCTCTTCAGTTCCTCTTCACTTTCTACCATAAGAGTGGTGTCATCTGCATATCTGAGGTTATCAATATTTCTCCTGGCAATCTTGATTCCAGCTTGTGCTTACTCTAGCCCAGCATTTCACATGATGTACTCTGCATAAAAGCTAAATAAGCAGGGTGACAATATATATCCTTGACATATTCATTTCCCAATTTGAAACCAGTCCATTGTTCCATGTCCGGTTCTAACTGTTGCTTCCTGACCTGCATACAGATTTCTCAGGAGACAGGTAAGGTGGCTGATATTCCCATCTCTTTAAGAATTTTCCACAGTTTGTTGTGATCCACACAGTCAAAGGCTTTAGAATAGTCAATAAAACAGAAGTAGATGTTTTTCTGGAACTCTCTTGCTTTTTCTATGAAACAAGGGATGTTGACAATTTGATCTCTGGTTCCTCTGCCTTTCCTAAATCCAGCTTGAACATTTGGAAGTTCTTGGTTCACGTACTGTTGAATCCTAGCGTGGAGAATTTTGAGCATTACTTCGGAGAATTTTGAGCGTTACTTTGCTAGTGTGTGAGATGAGTGCAATTGTGTAGTAGTTTAAACATTCTTTGGCATTGCCTTTCTTTGGGATTGGAATGAAAACTGACCTGTTCCAGTCCTGTGGCCACTGCTGAGTTTTCCAAGTTTGCTGGCATATTGAGTGCAGCACTTTCACAGCATCATCTTTTAGCATTTGAAATAGCTTAACTGGAATTCCATCACCTCCACTAGCTGTGTTTGTAATAATGCTTCCTAAGGCCCACTTGACTTTGCACTCTAGGATGTCTGGCTCTAGATGAGTGATCATACCATCGTGGTTATCTGATTCATTAAGATCTTTTCTGTATTGTTCTTCTGTGTATACTTGCCACCTCTTTTAGTACCTTCTGCTTCTGTTAGATCCACATTGCTTCTGTCCTTTACTGTGCCCACCTTTGCATGAAATGTTCCTGTGGTGTCTTTAACTTTCTTAAAGAGATCTCTAGTCTTGCAATTCTGTTGTTTTCCTCTACTTCTTTGCACTGATCACTGAGGAAGGCTTTCTTGTTTCTCCTTGTTATTCTTTGGAACTTTGCATTCATATGGGTGTATCTTTCCTTTTCCTTTTGCTTCTCTTCTTTTCTCAGCTATTTGTAAGGCCTTCTCAGACAACCATTTTACCTTTTTGCATTCCTTTTTCTTAGGGATGGTTTTGATTATCACCTACTGTACAATGCTATGAACCCCTGTCCATAGTTCTTCAGGCACCTGTCTATTGGATCTAATCCCTTGTATCTATTTGGCACTTCCACTGTATAGTCATAAGGGATTTTATTTAGGACATACCTGAATGGTCTAGTGGTTTTCCCTACTCTCTCTCAATTTAAGTCTCATTTTGCAAAAAGGAGTTCATGATCAAAGTCACAGTCAGTTCCCAGTCTTGTTTTTGCTGACTATATAGAGCTTCTCTATCTTTGGCTGCAGAGAACATAATAAATCTGATTTCTCTATTGACCATCTGGTGATGTCCATGTATGGAGTCTTCTCTTGTGTTGTTGGAAGAGGGTATTTGCTATGACCAGTGCGTTCTCTTGGCAAAACTCTGTTAGCCTTTGTACTGCTTCATTTTGTACTCCAAGGCCAAACTTGCCTATTACTCCAGATATCTCTTTGAATGTTTGAGTGTCTCCTGTGAAAGCAAGGGTCAGCAGTGGCCTACCGTGGGGACAGGGGCTCTTGCTGCAGCAGACCTGGGATGCACGGTGTATGGCATAGGTCCTCTTGAAGGAGGTCACCATTAGCCCCACCTTAGAGCTACCGAGCATACAACCCACAAACTGGAGAACAATTAACCAAAGTTCTCACACTGTTACGAAAGTTCTAGGGCCCACAACAGATTTCCCAACCTGGTTTTCTGGCAAAGGGACTCAGAACCCCCAGCGAATCTGACTTTGAAGGCCAGAGGGATTTGATTATAGAACTTCCACAGGACGGCGAAACTTCCACAGTAATTGGGAAACTGACTCTTGTAGGGCACAAACAAAACCTTGTGCACCCCAGGACACAGGAGAAAGGAACAGTGACCCCCCCAAGAGACGGAGCCAGACTTTCCTGTGAATGTCCAGGAATCTCTGGTGGAGGGATGGGTTGACAGTGGCCTGCCATAGGGTCAGAGACACTGAATGCAACAGTCCTCGGGGCTGTGACATGCTTGCAAAAGTCCTTTTGCAGGAGGTCACCATTACTGCCATTACCACTGCCACAGTTTGGCCTCAGGTCAAACTACAGGGAGGGAAAACAGCCCTGCCCATCAACAGAGAATTGCATTAAAGATTTACTGAGCATTGCCCTGCCTATCAGAACAAGACCCAGATTCCCTAGCAACCAGTCCCTTCCATCAGGAAGCTTCCATAAGCCTCTTATCCTTATCCATCAGAGGGCAGATAGAATGGGAACCACCATCACAGAAAACTAACCAAACTGACCACTTGGATCACAGCCTTGTCTATACTCAATGAAACTACGAGTCATGCTGTTTAGGGTCACCTAATATGGATGGGTCATGCTTGAGAGTTCTGACAAAATGTGGTCCACTGGAGAAAGGAATAGCAAGCCACTTCAGTATTCTTGCCTTTAGAACCCCATGAACACTATGAAAAGGCAAAAAGATATGACACTGAAAAATGAACCCCCCAATATGCTACTAGAGATGAGTGGAGAAATAACTCCAAAAAGAAAGGAGAGTTGGAGCCGAATCCATAGATGTGATTGGTGATGGAGGTAAAGTCCGATGCTGTAAAGAACAATATTGCATCAGTTCAGTTCAGTTCAGTTGCTCAGTCATGTCCGACTCTTTGCAACCCCATGAATCACAGCACGCTAGGCCTCCCTGTCCATCACCAACTCCCAGAGTTCACCCAAACTCATGTCCACTGAGTCGGTGATGCCATCCAGCCATCTCATCCTCTGTCGTCCCCTTCTCCTCCTGCCCCCAATCCCTCCCAGCATCAGGGTCTTTTCCAATGAGTCAACTCTTCGCATGAGGAGGCCAAAGTACTGGAGTTTCAGCTTCAGCATCAGTCCTTCTAATGAACATCCAGGACTGATCTCCTTTAGGATGAACTGGTTGGATCTTCTTGCAGTCCAAGGGACTCTAGGAACCTGGAATGTTAGGTCCACAAATCAAGGTAAATTGGAAGTGGTCCAACTGGAAATGGCAAGAGTGAACATTGACATTTTGGGAATCAGTGAACTAAACGGACAAATTTAATTCAAATGACCATTATATCTACTACAGTGGGTAAGAATCCCTTAGAAGAAATGGAGTAGCCCTCATAGTCAACAAAAGAGTCTGAAATGCAGTACCTGGGTGCAGTCTCAAAAATGACAGAATGATCTCTGTTCTGTTTCCAAGGAAACCATTCAATATCACAGTAATCCAAGTCTATGCCCCAACCACTAATGCTGAAGAAGCTGAAGAGTTCTGTGAAGACCTACAAGACCTTCTAGAACTAACACACACACACACACAAAGTTAGAAGGGTAAATGCAAAATTAAATAAATATGCATGCTTACAATATCAAAAAGAATTATATATTATGACCAAATGGGATATATCCCAGGTAGGCAAGGCTGGTTCAACATTCCAAAATCAGTTGGTATAATTCATCACATTGATAGGCTAAAAATGAAAAATCACATGATCATATCAGTAAATTTTGATAAAATACACCCATCATGATTTTAAAAACTCTCAGCAAGTTAGGAATATAGTGGAACTTTCTCAACTTGATCTAAAACATTTACAAAATACCTACCTTTAACAGTATCCATAATGATGAAAAATTAGCAACTTTCCCACTAAAATCAGGAAAAGTGAGAACGTTCCCTCTCACCACTCCTTTTCAATATTGTACTGAAAGTCCTAGCTAATGCAATAAGACAAGGTAAGAAAAGATACACAGATTAGAAAAGAAGAAATAAAATTATCTTTGTTCATAGTTGCAGGATATAAAATCAACACACAGAAATCCCTTGCATTCCTATACACGAATAATGAGAAAGTAGAAAAGAAATTAAGGAAACAATTCCATTCACCATTGCAATGAAAAGAATAAAATACTTAGGAATATATCTACCTAAAGAAACTAAAGACCTATATATAGAAAACTATAAAACACTGATGAAAGAAATCAAAGAGGACACTAATAGATGGAGAAATATACCATGTTCATGGATTGGAAGAATCAATATAGTGAAAATGAGTATACTACCCAAAGCAATTTACAAATTCAATGCAATCCCTATCAAGCTACCAGCCACATTTTTCACAGAACTAGAACAAATAATTTCAAGGTTTGTATAGAAATACAAAAAACCTCGAATAGCCAAAGCAATCTTGAGAAAGAAGAATGGAACTGGAGGAATCAACTTGCCTGACTTCAGGCTCTACTACAAAGCCTCAGTCATCAAGACAGTATGGTACTGGCACAAAGACAGACATATAGATCAATGGAACAAAATAGAAAGCCCAGAGATAAATCCACACACATATGGACACCTTATCTTTGACAAAGGAGGCAAGAATATACAATGGAGTAAAGACAATCTCTTTAACAAGTGGTGCTGGGAAAACTGGTCAACCACTTGTAAAAGAATGAAACTAGATCACTTTCTAACACTGCACACAAAAATAAACTCAAAATGGATTAAAGATCTAAATGTAAGATCAGAAACTATAAAACTCCTAGAGGAGAACATAGGCAAAACACTCTCAGACATAAATCACAGCAGGATCCTCTATGATCCACCTCCCAGAATTCTGGAAATTAAAGCAAAAATAAACAAATCGGATCTAATTAAAATTAAAAGCTTCTGCACAACAAAGGAAAATATAAGCAAGATGAAAAGACAGCCTTCTGAATGGGAGAAAATCATAGCAAATGAAGCAACTGACAAACAACTAATCTCAAAAATATACAAGCAAATTATGCAGCTCAATTCCAGAAAAATAAATGACCCAATCAAAAAATGGGCCAAAGAACTAAATAGACATTTCTCCAAAGAAGACATACGGATGGCTAACAAACACATGAAAAGATGCTCAACATCACTCATTATTAGAGAAATGCAAATCAAAACCACAATGAGGTACCACTTCACACCAGTCAGAATGGCTGCGATCCAAAAATCTGCAAGCAATAAATGCTGGAGAGGGTGTGGAGAAAAGGGAACCCTCCTACACTGTTGGTGGGAATGCAAACTAGTACAGCCACTATGGAGAACAGTGTGGAGATTCCTTAAAAAATTGCAAATAGAACTACCTTATGACCCAGCCATCCCACTGCTGGGCATACACACCGAGGAAACCAGAATTGAAAGAGACACATGTACCCCAATGTTCATCGCAGCACTGTTTATAATAGCCAGGACATGGAAACAACCTAGATGTCCATCAGCAGATGAATGGATAAGAAAGCTGTGCTACATATACACAATGGAGTATTACTCAGCCATAAAAAAGAATTCATTTGAATCAGTTCTAATGAGATGAATGAAACTGGAGCCGATTATACAGAGTGAAGTAAGCCAGAAAGAAAAACACCAATACAGTATACTAACACATATATATGGAATTTAGAAAGATGGCAATGACAATCCTGTATGCAAGACAGGAAAAAAGACACAGATGTGTATAATGGACTTTTGGACTCAGAGGGAGAGGGAGAGGGTGGGATGATTTGGGAGAATGGCATTCTAACATGTATACTATCATGTAAGAATTGAATCGCCAGTCTATGTCTGACGCAGGATACAGCATGCTTGGGGCTGGTGCATGGGGATGACCCAGAGAGATGTTATGGGGAGGGAGGTGGGAGGGGGGTTCATGTTTGGGAACGCATGTAAAACTTAAAGATTTTAAAATTAAAAAATTAAATTAAATTAAATTTTTAAAAAAGAAATGTGAAAAAAAAAGATGACATGATCATCTATGTATTAATAGAAAATTCAGAAGAATCAACAACAAAAAGTTCCTGGAACTAACAAGGGCTTATAGTCCTTCTATTCAGGATAGAATACAAGATTAATTTATCAAAGTCAATTGCTTTCCTGTATATCAGCAATGAACAAGCAGAATTAGAAATTTAAAACAAAATACCATTTACATTACCACTCTAAAAAAAAGGAGATACTTAGGTATAATGCTAGCAAAATAGAAATAATAACTATATTTGAAAAACTGTAAAACTCTGATAAATGAAATCAAAGCACTAAACAAATGAAGAGATAGTCTATATTCATGGATAAGGAGATTCAAGACATCATTTCTTCCCAACTTGATCTATAGATTCAATGCAACCTCAATCAAAATTCCAGCTATTTTGTGGATATCAACAAATTGACTCTAAAATCTGTATTAAAGATAAAAGACCCAGAAGAGCCAACCCAATATTGAAGAGAAACAAAGTTGGAGGCTTGACATTGCTCAGCTTCAAGCCTTAGTAAAAAGCTACAGAAGTGAAACAGTATGCTATTGGTGAAAGAACAGACAAATAGAAGAATGGAACAGAATAGAGAGCCAAGAAATAGAACTCCATACATATAGTCAATTGATCTTTGACAAAAGAGCAGAGTAATACAGTGGGGCAAAGACAGTCTTTTCAACCATCTGTGCTGGAACAAATGGACATCCACATACAAAAAGATAGATCTAGACACAGACCTTATACCCTTCACAAAACTTAATTCCCAATGGTCACAAATCTAAATGTAAAATCCAAAACTATAAAACTTCTAGAAGATAACATCTAGGTTTTCTAGAAGACCTTGAGTATGGTGATGACTTTTCAGATACAACATCAAAGGCATGGTCTATGAAATAATTAACAAGCTGGACTTTATTAAAATTAAAAACTTCTGCCCTATGAAAGAAACCATCCTGAGAACAAGATGACAAACCACAGATTGGGAGAAAATATTTACAAAAGGCACATCTCATAAAGGACTGTTATTTAAAATGTACAGAAAACTTCTAAAACTCAAGAATAAGAAAACAAACAGCCCACTTTAAAAAATGAATCAAACAGCTGAACAAACACTTCAACAAAGAAAATATACAGATGGCAAGTAGGCATAGAAAAAGATGCTCCATGTCTTATGTCATCAGGGAAAGGCAAATTAAAACAACAGCAAGATCCAGGTGCACACCTATTAAAATGGCCGAAAATCCAGAACACTGGCAATACCAAATGCTGGTGAGGATGTGGATCAACAAGAACTTTCTTTCACTGCTGGTAGAAATGCACAATGGTACAGACATTTAGAAGGCAATTTTGCAGCTTCTTACAAAACCAAACATACTCTTAGTGTACAATCCAGTACATTCTTGGCATTTACCAAAAGGGGTTAAAAAGTTTTGCCTATACCAAAACCTACACACCTATATTTAGGGCAAACTTAGAAGCAACCAAAATGCTTTCATTACATAAATAGGTATGTAAACTGTAATACATCTAGACAATGAAATATTACTCAGCACTAGAAAGAAATGAAGCTGGAGCTCCAATACTCTGGCCACCTGATGTGAAGGGCCGACTCATTAGGAAAGACCCTGATGCTGGGAAAGATTGAAGGCAGGAGGAGAAGGGGACAACAGAGGATAAGAGGACATGAGTTTGATCAAGCTCCAGGAGATGGGGAAGGCCAGGGAAGCCTGCCGTGCTGCAGTACATGAGGTTGTAAAGAGTCAAACACAACCGAGTGACTCGACAACAATGAGAAAGACATGAGCTATCAAACCATGAAGGTCACGGAGGACACTTAAACACATACTACTAAGTGAAAGGCGCCAATCTGAAATGACTGCATACCGTGACATTCCAACACTCTGGAAACAGGCAAAAGTATGGAGACAGCAAGAGAATCAATGGTGCCGGGAACTGAAGGTAGGGGAGCAGAGAGAAATTAACAGGCAGAGCGCAGAGGATGTGAAGGGCAGTGACGATCTCCATACACTATGATGATGCATGTATGTCATTATGCATTTGTCCTAACCCATAGAAGGCACAAGCCCACGGGCGAAACATCATGCGGACTACAGATTTGGGGTGAGTATAAGTCGTGTCGGTTCATTCATGATAACAAATGTACCACTCTGCGGGAGGATGTTGATAAGGGGGAGGCTACACACGTATATCGGGTACATGGAAAATCTCTGTATTCTCAATTTTGCTGGGAACCTAAAACAGCAAAAAAAAAAAAAGTCTTAGAAAATTTTTTTAATTAAAAATTGTCTTACATAGATAAATAAGCAAGCATGTATATAGATGTGCATATATATAGATGTGTGTGTGTGTGTGTAAAATCCTTTTCTCACTTAACAGCAGTGGAAAAGATAAGAGTTGAAGCGGTCAATAGGCCACTGGACACCAGCGTTTTCTTCCCTGTCCCCAGGGGCCAACTCAGCCCATCATTGCCTTTGGCAGGACCATCTCAGGCCAGTTTTACTCAGCACATTCCATTCTGCAGTTGAAGCTCTTGTTGCAAAGCTGACCCTCTGTGCCTCTAAATCCTGAGATGCTATCCGCTAATATGAATGACATTTCCTTGTCAAAGCACCTGCAATGAACACTTATTTTGTATCTACTCTTCCTTAGCTTATCTATAGCCAGACTGAATGTGCCTCCCTCAAATTTCAAGCCTTTTATTACCCAAGCCTAAATTTACATGGATAGTTAATAATATCATGACCAAGAACATATATAACATATATATATATTTTCCACATCTCTGCATCACAAATACATCCTACGCTAACCTTATTGTCATTATTTCCTGCTGTCAATCTCATATGGGAAAGGCGACATTGTTCTATTTAGTCATGGTGAGGTTTATTCTGCAAATTTTCGGCTTCTTAGGTGTTTCGTGAATGGTTACGCTTACCTCATGTGCGCTCCCAGGCATCTCCAGGGCTCTGCATTTAACTTCGTACTTCTAAAAGCATCTGAACAGAGATAATATTAATGTTATTGCAACAGACAGGCAGAGCCTCATTTCTCTCTGCTTTGACTGAAAATGCCTCTTCATAGTGAGAATATGCAGACATTGGCATTTGTGTGTGAGGTCTGAATGTGTATAGGTCCAGCTACTGGCAGCAGAAAGAACTTAAGACACAACTGCCAGATGGTTTGTTTGATTTTTTTTTAATTACCAGTCAAAAGTGACTGGTGATCCACAACCTTTAAACTTATTTTCCCAAAGGCTCCTCTATTCTGAAGCTGGGAAAAACTGAATTGACTCTCAGTTCTGAGATGGAGTCGCTTGCAAGGGTGGATGACTCGAAGATCACTTAGCTCCCCAAATAGCTACTTAACTAGACATATTGGGTGTTTTAAATATTCAATTTTTTTGAAGACCTAATTTAGAATTCAGGGTAGGAAGGTAGAAAAAATGATTGGATTTGAAGTTAAATTCCAGTCTCTACTACTAACTGGTATCTTTAATCTATCCCTGAGTCTCAGTCTACTCCTCTGGATAATGGCCATAATAACTGCTCTGACTAGGTCACTGTCATGGAGTTGTTTAAATATCTGGAAATAAAAATGCGTGGGAATGAACTCTAAACCATCCAGCGTTTGGAATCCAACTTGTTATATTACTAAAACAGAGGTTTCTGGAAAAGCAACAAGTTAAAGAGAACCTATCCATGGCTCCGGTAGAGTTTGCAGCCTGGGGTTTCTTAGATCACTCAAGTTGCGACTTTCATTTTGTTAGTTTGTCTGATAGCTTAATTTTCCATTCTCATCCCCAAACAATTCAACCCTAAACAGAGTTGTCTTACAGTAATTCATACTATTTAGGAAAAAAAAGATTGGAGCAATACAATGGTAAATTATTTTAGAAATTTTCACCATGTGCATTGGCAACAAGAATTGAAGTAGAAAATAAGTTATTGCCATCACATTTAAGTAACGGTGATGGTCATACTGAAACAATATTGGTTCTTCAGTGTTTTCACAAGGGTCTGAGTGGTCCTGGGCTGCCCACTGAGAACGCCCCCTTCCCACTAGCCTCCTATTTGCCGCTGGAACTGCCGACTCAAAGCTCTTTGAGGTCTTCTCTCTAGTTGACTTCTGGGTGATCAGCTCGTGCCCCATGCCCAGTAGATATGGGGTGAAAACTTGTTGCATGGATGAGTGAGGCAACACATCTTTTCTCCTTAAAAATCCACAAATTAAGGCACTGCTGGTGGGACCGAGAGAGGGAGTCAGATTCTGCATCTGATCATGGCTAAACCCAGCACCCTCAAATGCCTGTGTATGGCTTTTTCTTGAGATATATTCTAATAATAAATGAAGTGGACTGTCTACTTCGCAGCAATCCTGTTCTCAACCTGAATTTCTCTAACACCTCTAAGTCACAGACTGGAACAGCAGCATTCAGAAACATTTTAAAAGCGGAGAGCTAGCAAGTACCTTACAGAGGTCTAAGGACTAGTATGCACGGCAGTAAAATATTTTTAGGTCTTTATTTCTAGGTTATTATTCCATCTCAAACAGAAGTAGTTCACATTTTAGTAGAAGACTGCTATAACCACAAAGTGAAACTACATGTCTATAATCTTTAACTGTGTTCATTACTAGGAAGTAATGGATGGAGAATTCCCTGGAGGAGGAAATGGCAACCCACTACAGTATTCTTGCCTGGGAAATCCCATGGACAGAGGAGCCTGGCGGACTCCAGTCAATGCGGTCACAAAGAGTCTGACACAACTGTACCACTGAGCTCCCACATATTTAAAATCTCCATGATACTGGGTAGTCATGAACATGAAACTATGAAGTTATAACATGGAAAATATTAGGCCCTGAGCACACTCAAATTTCAATTAAAAACATACAGTCAGTAAGAGACACTGTTCCAGAACTATATTTCTTTATTTGGTCTTTCACTATTCAAACTATGCAGCCTATTTCTGTGCTGCAAAACCTGGGAATAATTGAAGAAGAAGGTGCAGTATTGAAGTCACAAGAATCAAGAGTCTAAATATCTAGGTTCCAATCCAAAGTGGATGAGTTGCTAGTCACATGATCTGGGACAAGTCACTTCGGTCCCTTAGACTCAGCCCATTGGTCTTTACGTTTGAATTTCCTGAGCTGTCGTGGGGATGAAAAATGGTGATGACAGAAAGTGTAAATCTTTATAAACTCGGAGGTCTCATTCTGCTAGGAGTGGGTGGAAATCAGGAACTGTTTTTTTTTGGGGGGGGGTGTTATTTTGTTCTTTTTGATGGCAGAGCTCCTCACTGATACTTTTATTTTAATGACTATTATTGCAATAAGCATTTATGACCCCAAACTCTGAGATCTTTGGAATAAAATGACCCACCACAGTGGCAAAGTCTTCTCTTCAAGGGTCTCTTATTTTATCACTAAGCTTTCTTAGGCACTTGGCAAAAGTAACTTCAGACACACTTTAGTTCGGAGGACATGCTGTGACAGAAGCAATAACAAACGAAGTTTTAAAATCTGGATATGGAGTGACGGGTGGCCTCCCTGCTCGCATGTTCACAGACGCTGGAAGCCCAGCCAACTTGGGAAGGGCCAGCTGCTTTCTGAGGTGACTGCTCCGCTGAGGTACCTCGAGCAACCACCATCTCATGTGAAATTCTTTTCATCTTCCCTCTGCACTCCTGTGCAAACCAGGAGGATTTCTGAGAGGCACCGAGATTCTCAGTCATTGCAGCAAAGCTGCTTTCTGGCTTGAGCTCATGAGAGGAAGGGCAATTTCGTGTTAAACATACACACAGGATGGCAGGGAAGGATGAGAGCTGATAGCCCCAAATACATATGCAAATTCTCCCCTGGACACTTGCTTTTCACTATCTTGTACCAAGTTAATGGAAACCAAGGAACTACCTTTCCAGAATCGTCACCCCCTTTAATCCTTAATAACCAAATAAAAATGGGCAGCCTGTATTCGGGAGCAGCTCCAGCAAGCAGATCTCCAGGAAACAAGGCTCCCTACAGACTTCCCCTTGATCTTAAAGCTTAACTTGAAACATTTATATGCACAGAGCACCTGGCCAGGAGATGTGAGGAGGCCTTTTTTTCACCTTGGCTCTATTTTTTTCTTTAATAATAAATTCTCAGGTTTTTTTTTCCTTCTTCTTCCTGGAAACTGATTTCATTCGAAATAATGTTTTTTGTTCTTTCTTAATAGTTTGAGAAAAGCAAAACCAACTTGAACCCCACCTCCAATTAACACCCAATAGGTTCTCTGCCTGCCCAACAATATCATCTCTGCTTTAGCAAAGATGAAGCAGAAGTCAGAGTGGGTTAATTCCAATCAGGCTGAGAACTTCTTCTGCTTGAATTCAAAGGGCTCAGGTTAGCCTATTATGCAGCTGAATATCACCTGGTTGAACAAATCTTTCTCTCAGACACACCTTGCTGGGTAAAGAGCAAATGAACTCTGATTTCGATAAACTATTCTGACTGCACCAGCTTTAACAAACAGGTTTCTCTGAATTACGGTCAGATGTTTAACAGAGGATGTAAGCTGGGACTGGACTAAAGTGGGGAGGCTCTCTAGGTCACACCCTTAACAAGAATATAATGCACTTGATGGTGAAAATGTGCCACGGACTCTGCTCTGTGGTCTTTCTCCCCAGTCAAGTCACATCCACGACAGAAACGCTTCAGTTCTTCAGAAGTAATGTATTTTTAATTTTTTTTAATTTAAAATTTGTCATTTTTTTATTGGAGTATAATTGCTTTACAACATTGGGCTACTTTCTGCTGTACAACAAAGTACATCAGCTATTAATATACGTACATTGTTGGTGTTTACTTGTTCAATTGTGTCTGATTTCTTTGCAACCCCATGGACTGCAGCCTGCCAGGCTCCTCTGACAATGGAATTTCCCAGGCAAGAATACTGGAGTGGGTTGCCATTCCCTCCTCCAGGGGATCTTCCCGACCCAGGGATTAAAGCTGCATCTCCTGCAAATCTCCTGCTTTGCAGACAGATTCTTTACTGCCGAGTCACACATACATCCAAATGTGTTTTTTAAAAGGGGCATCAGTTCATAAGTACTCTCTCCTCTCTTTCTTCTTTCTTTCTCTCAATCCTCATTCCACAAAGTATATTTCAGGAGACTAACCAAAGTACATGATACAAAAGTATAAGTAAATAGTTGAAATTTAAAGCCAAGGGAAAAATAGGTCTTTTTAAAAGGCCAAAGGAAATACTCCAAAATATGTAAATACAAACCATTCACTCCAGTATGGCTGCTGGAAGGTAAAAGGTACACATCTGACTCTGGATGCTGCAACCCTGGCCCAAAGCCCACCATCGCCCCCATCTAATCTCCTTCTCCACGGAGAGAGGTACCTTTAAAAAGCAAATCAGATCAGGTCTTAGTCCTGCTGACAGCACATGGATGACTTCCCACTGTATTCAGGATAAAGTCAGGATTCCTCTGTGTAGCTCACAAGGCTTCATGACCCAGTTCCTCACTGCTCTCAAACTCATCCCTCTGGCCACATGGCACCTTGGTCAACAGTCCAGGTATGTCCTTCCCTGCAAAGCTTTGCCAGCCAATCTTCCTCCAGTTCTGGGTTCATCCCCAGTTCTGAGGCTCCTGAAACCTGCTCTCACCTAACACCCCTCATCTTAGCATCTGTTACATTTTACCATTTACTTAATCTCCTAATTCTGCTGTCTGATATCACACTCTTTGAGAATAGGAACAAGGTATAAGTCACTCTGTATTTTATTCCCAGAACCTAGCAGAGTGCCTGATGTTTATGGCTTAATTATATGTTATTGTTCACTGCATGAATAAAAAATAATGCTCACTGCCATTTATTAAGCATTTACCATGGGTCACAGGTTTCCCTGATGGCTCAGTGAGTGAAGAATCTGCCTGCAATGCAAGAGATACAGGAGACAGGAGTTCGATTCCTGGGTCAGGAAGATCCCCTAGAGAAGGAAATGGCAACCCACTCCAGTATTCTTGCCTGAAAAATCTCATGGACAGAGGAACCTGATGAGCTATAGTCCAAATGATCAAGAAGAGTCAGACATGACTGAGCGACTAAGCGCACGCGCGCGCGCGCGCACACACACACACACACACACACAGCACGCGTGCACACACACACACACACACAAGCCACAAAGATGCCCATTGTTTTACCTTTGTTATCATTGTGAAAAAGTCTGTTCTTCACAGTGGAGCCATAGAGAGATTATGAGAATCTTCATTTTACAGGTGAGGAAACCGAGGCTTCCGGTAGTTGTGTGTGGATGCTAAGCCCCCAAACAGGATCTTTTTGGTTCTCAGTTCTGAGATCTAATCACCATCCTCTACTGTCTTTCTAGTGACAAATGATGCTTCCTAATGGCCTGATTGAAAAAGAAAATCCGTTTACGAGACTCATAGCCTCTGAAAAACACACACCCTAATTGTTGGAGAGAAACACAGCTTTTCCTGGGTTCTAAAACTTTAAAAAATGTCTTCCCCTAAGTCATGTCATTCCCCTAAGTGAAAAAGTTGGCTTAGAATGCAACATTCAGAAAACTAAGATCATGGCATCAGGTCCCATTACTTCATGGCAAATAGATGGGGAAACAATGGAAACAGTGACAGATTTTATTTTGGGGGGCTCCAAAATCACTGCAGATGGTGATTGCAGCCATGAAATTAAAAGATGCTTGCTCCTTGGAAGAAAAGCTATGACCAACCTAGACAGCATATTCAAAAGCAGAGACATTACTTTGCCAACAAAGGTCCATCTAGTCAGAGCTATGGTTTTTCCAGTAGCCATGTATGGATGTGAGAGTTGGACTATAAAGAAAGCTGAGTGCTGAAGAATTGATGCTTTTAAACTGTGGTGTTGGAGAAGACTCTTGAGAGTCCCCTGGACTGCAAGGAGATCCAACCAGTCCATTCTAAAGGAAATCAGTCCTGAATATTCATTGGAAGCACTGATGCTGAAGCTGAAACTCCAATACTTTGTCCAACTGATGTGAAGAACTGATTCATTTGAAAAGACCCTAATGCTGAGAAAGACTGAAGGTGGGAGGAGAAGGGGATGACAGAGGATGAGATGGTTGGATGGCATCACCGATTCAATGGACATGAGTTTTAGTAAACTCCTGGAGTTGGTGATGGACAGAGAGGCCTGGCGAGCTGCAGTCCTTGGGGTCGCAAAGAATTGGACACAGCTGAGCGACTGATCTGATTGAACTGAAGTCATATCAAGGCATTTCCCAGTGCTCGATTTTTGTGGATGAGAACCTGGGAATCCCTGAAGTGAGTAGATAGCAGGATTCATAGAGCCTCTTCCTAGACACAGTATAACCCAAGCCAGTGGCGCCACACAAAGAAAGCAGAATTCACCAAAGTCCATTCTCCACCAGATGAAATACACAGTTCTCTGGTGATCCAGCTTAAACTGAGGTGTTACTTAACTCACTGAGATCAAACCCAGCAAGTTTCCACACTGCCACTTCAAGATCATTTTCCCCTTGATAAAATAGACTTTAAAACAAAGGCTGTGAAAAGAGACAAAGAAGGCCACTACATAATGATCAAAGGAACAATCCAAGAAGAAGATATAACAATTATAAATATATATGCACCCAATATAGGAGCACCACAATATGTAAGACAAATGCTAACAAGTATGAAAGGGGAAATCAACAATAACACAATAATAGTGGGAGACTTTAATACCCCACTCACACCTATGGACAGATCAACTAAACAGAAAATTAACAAAGAAACGCAAACTTTAAATGATACATTAGATCAGTTAGACCTAATTGATATCTATAGGACATTTCACCCCAAAACAACGAATTTCACCTTTTTTTCAAGTGCTCATGGAACCTTCTCCAGGATAGATCACATCCTGGGCCATAAATCTAAACTTGATAAATTCAAAAAAATCGAAATCATTCCAAGCATCTTTTCTGACCATAATGCATTAAGATTAGATCTCAATTACAGGAGAAAAACTATTAAAAATTCCAACATATGGAGGTTGAACAACACACTTCTGAATAACCAACAAATCACAGAAGAAATCAAAAAAGAAATCAAAATATGCATAGAAACTAATGAAAATGAAAACACAACAACCCAAAACCTGTGGGACACTATAAAAGCAGTGCTAAGAGGAAAGTTCATAGCAATACAGGCATACCTCAAGAAACAAGAAAAAAGTCAAATAAATAACCTAACTCTACAACTAAAGCAACTAGAAAAGGAAGAGTTGGAGAACCCCAGAGTGAGTAGAAGGAAAGAAATCTTAAAAATTAGGGCAGAAATAAATGCAAAAGAAACAAAAGAGACCATAGCAAAAATCAACAAAGCCAAAAGCTGGTTCTTTGAAAGGATAAATAAAATTGACAAACCATTAGCCAGACTCATCAAGAAGCAAAGAGAGAAAATCAAATCAATAAAATTAGAAATGAAAATGGAGAGATCACAACAGACAACACAGAAATACAAAGGATCATAAGAGACTACTATCAGCAGTTGTATGCCAATAAAATGGACAACGTGGAAGAAATGGACAAATTCTTAGAAAAGTACAATTTTCCAAAACTGAACCAGGAAGAAATCGAAAATCTTAACAGACCCATCACAAGCATGGAAATCGATACTGTAATCAGAAATCTTCCAGCAAACAAAAGCCCAGGTCCAGATGGCTTCACAGCTGAATTCTAACAAAAATTTCGAGAAGAGCTAACACCTATCCTACTCAAACTCTTCCAGAAAATTGCAAAGGAAGGTAAACTTCCAAACTCATTCTATGAGGCCACCATCACCCTAATACCAAAACCTGACAAAGATGTCACAAAAAAAGAAAACTACAGGCCAATATCTCTGATGAACATAGATGCAAAAATCCTCAACAAAATTCTAGCAATCAGAATCCAACAACACATTAAAAAGATCATACACCATGACCAAGTGGGCTTTATCCCAGGGATGCAAGGATTCTTCAATATCCGCAAATCAATCAATGTAATTCACCACATTAACAAATTGAAAAATAAAAACCATATGATTATCTCAATAGATGCAGAGAAGGCCTTTGACAAAATTCAACATCCATTTATGATAAAAACTCTCCAGAAAGCAGGAATAGAAGGAACATATCTCAACATAATAAAAGCTATCTATGACAAACCCACAGCAAACATTATCCTCAATGGTGAAAAATTGAAAGCATTTCCCCTAAAGTCAGGAACAAGACAAGGGTGTCCACTTTCACCGCTACTATTCAACATAGTTCTGGAAGTTTTGGCCACAGCAATCAGAGCAGAAAAAGAAATAAAAGGAATCCAAATTGGAAAAGAAGAAGTAAAACTCTCACTGTTTGCAGATGACATGATCCTCTACATGGAAAACCCTAAAGACTCCACCAGAAAATTACTAGAGCTAATCAATGAATATAGTAAAGTTGCAGGATATAAAATCAACACACAGAAATCCCTTGCATTCCTATACACGAATAATGAGAAAGTAGAAAAAGAAATTAAGGAAACAATTCCATTCACCATTGCAATGAAAAGAATAAAATACTTAGGAATATATCTACCTAAAGAAACTAAAGACCTATATATAGAAAACTATAAAACACTGATGAAAGAAATCAAAGAGGACACTAATAGATGGAGAAATATACCATGTTCATGGATTGGAAGAATCAATATAGTGAAAATGAGTATACTACCCAAAGCAATTTACAAATTCAATGCAATCCCTATCAAGCTACCAGCCACATTTTTCACAGAACTAGAACAAATAATTTCAAGGTTTGTATAGAAATACAAAAAACCTCGAATAGCCAAAGCAATCTTGAGAAAGAAGAATGGAACTGGAGGAATCAACTTGCCTGACTTCAGGCTCTACTACAAAGCCTCAGTCATCAAGACAGTATGGTACTGGCACAAAGACAGACATATAGATCAATGGAACAAAATAGAAAGCCCAGAGATAAATCCACACACATATGGACACCTTATCTTTGACAAAGGAGGCAAGAATATACAATGGAGTAAAGACAATCTCTTTAACAAGTGGTGCTGGGAAAACTGGTCAACCACTTGTAAAAGAATGAAACTAGATCACTTTCTAACACTGCACACAAAAATAAACTCAAAATGGATTAAAGATCTAAATGTAAGATCAGAAACTATAAAACTCCTAGAGGAGAACATAGGCAAAACACTCTCAGACATAAATCACAGCAGGATCCTCTATGATCCACCTCCCAGAATTCTGGAAATAAAAGCAAAAATAAACAAATGGGATCTAATTAAAATTAAAAGCTTCTGCACAACAAAGGAAAATATAAGCAAGGTGAAAAGACAGCCTTCTGAATGGGAGAAAATCATAGCAAATGAAGCAACTGACAAACAACTAATCTCAAAAATATACAAGCAACTTCTGCAGCTCAACTCCAGAAAAATAAACGACCCTATCAAAAAATGGGCCAAAGAACTAAATAGACATTTCTCCAAAGAAGACATACGGATGGCTAACAAACACATGAAAAGATGCTCAACATCACTCATTATTAGAGAAATGCAAATCAAAACCACAATGAGGTACCACTTCACACCAGTCAGAATGGCTGCGATCCAAAAATCTGCAAGCAATAAATGCTGGAGAGGGTGTGGAGAAAAGGGAACCCTCCTACACTGTTGGTGGGAATGCAAACTAGTACAGCCACTATGGAGAACAGTGTGGAGATTCCTTAAAAAATTGCAAATAGAACTACCTTATGACCCAGCAATCCCACTTCTGGGCATACACAACGAGGAAACCAGAATTGAAAGAGACACATGTACCCCAATGTTCATCGCAGCACTGTTTATAATAGCCAGGACATGGAAACAACCTAGATGTCCATCAGCAGATGAATGGATAAGAAAGCTGTGCTACATATACACAATGGAATATTACTCAGCCGTAAAAAAGAATTCATTTGAATCAGTTCTGATGAGATGGATGAAACTGGAGCCGATTATACAGAGTGAAGTAAGCCAGAAAGAAAAACACCAATACAGTATACTAACACATATATATGGAATTTAGGAAGATGGCAATGACGACCCTGTATGCAAGACAGGGAAAGAGACACAGATGTGTACAACGGACTTTTGGACTCAGAGGGAGAGGGAGAGGGTGGGATGATTTGGGAGAATGCCATTCTAACATGTATACTATCATGTGAATTGAATCGCCAGTCTATGTCTGACGCCGGATGCAGCATGCTTGGGGCTGGTGCATGGGGATGACCCAGAAAGATGTTATGGGGAGGGAGGTGGGAGGGGGGTTCATGTTTGGGAATGCATGTAAGAATTAAAGATTTTAAAATTTAAAAAATAAAAAACTAAAAAAAAAAAAATCCCTCTAGAGTAAAAAAAAAAAAAAAAAAAAAGATCATTTTCCCCTTGAGAAGAGTGAGGAAGAGGATAATTGGTGGGAAAGAAAGTCAAGGACTCGTGACCCATCTGGTCTAGAAGGGAAACGAATGAGCTGGCAGAGTGATGGGAGCTGCATTGGCCAGCAAGGTCTCACTGAGGGATCCCTGACCACACAACATTAACTGG
Organism: Ovis canadensis; assembly: GCF_042477335.2. Classification (NCBI taxonomy): domain Eukaryota; kingdom Metazoa; phylum Chordata; class Mammalia; order Artiodactyla; family Bovidae; genus Ovis; species Ovis canadensis. The sequence goes on along the minus strand of NC_091261.1, from coordinate 21,494,780 downwards.
GCGCAGCTTCCTCCTCTGTAACCTGGAGGTCCCAGAGTCCCAGGGATCCTTGCTGCTCTAACAATCGCTGGTTGTCAACATCTGTTCTCCTTGGGTGCCACCTCCTGGGGTTTTGTTTGGAAGTTAACACCCTAGATCCCTAGGTGAGAAAAATCCCCTGGAGAAGGGAATGGCTACCCTCTCCAGTATTCTTGCCTGGAGAAGCCCTTGGACAAAAGAGCCTGGCAGGTGATACCCCACAGGCTCACAAAGAGTCGGACACGACTGACACTATCACTACTATAACACCCTCCCTATATATATATGTATTTATATATAAATGATACAAATCACCTTATTTACAAAACAGAAATAGGCTCACAGACATAGAAAACATACTCATGATTACCAGGGACTGCAGGGGCTGGGGAGGGGGAGATAAATTAGGAGTTTGGGACTAACAGATACACACTGTGCTGTGCTTAGTTGCTCTGCTGCTGCTGCTGCTGCTAAGTCGCTTCAGTTGTGTCTGACTCTGTGTGACCCCATAGACGGCAGCCCACTAGGCTCCTCTGTCCCTGGGATTCTCTAGGCAAGAATACTGGAGAGGGTTGCCATTTTCTTCTCCTCTTAGTTGCTCAGTTCATTTCAGTTCAGTTGCTCAGTCGTATCCAACTCTTTGTGACCCCATGAATCTCGGCACACCAGGCCTCCCTGTCCATCACCAACTCCCAGAGTTCACTCAAACTCACGTCCATTGAATCAGTGATGCCATCCAGCCATCTCATCCTTGGTTGTTCCCTTCTCCTCCTGCCCCAAATCCCTCCCAGCATCAGAGTCTTTTTCAATGAGTCAACTCTGTGCATGAGGTGGTCAGAGTACTGGAGTTTCAGGTTTAGCATCATTCCTTCCAAAGAAATCCCAGGGCTGATCTCCTTCAGAATGGACTGGTTGAATCTCCTTGCAGTCCAAGGGACTCTCAAGAGTCTTCTCCAACACCACAGTTCAAAAGCATCAATACTTCGGCGCTCAGCCTTCTTCACAGTCCAACTCTCACATCCATACATGACCACTGAAAAACCATAGCTTTGACTAGATGGAAATTTGTTGGCAAAGTAATGTCTCTGCTTTTTAATATGCTATCTAGGTTGGTCATAACTTTCTTGCTCAGTTGTGTCCAATTCATTGTGAGCCCATGGACTGTTGCCCTCCAGGCTTTACTGTCCATGGGGATTCTCTAGGCAAGAATATTGGAGTGGGATGCCATGCCTTTCTCCAGGGGATCTTCCCAATCCAAGGACTGAACCCAGGTCTCCTGCATTGCAGGCAGATTCTTTACCGTCTGAGCCACCAGGGAAGCCCAACATATACACACTACTACATATTAAATAGACAATCAACAAGGTCCTACTGTATAGCACAGGGAACTATATTCAACACCTTGTAATAACCTATAATGGAAAAGAATCTGAAAAAGAATGTGTGTGTGTATAACTGAGTCATTTTGCTGTACGCTTGAAATTAACACGACATTGTAAATTAACTGTACTTCAAATAAAAATAAAGACGTTAACATTACGCTCCCCATGTGAAAGTTGCGATTTTGTAAGGGTCTTGATCATTAAAACTGAGAAAGAATTAGCTCAGAAATTCTGGCTGCTGGCCACCCCCTCTTACTATCTGCTGCCTAGCTCTTGGCCACAGAAAATACCACGTGCGTGCGTGCGTGCACGCACACACACGCACGCGAGCCTTCTTTTATGACAGGTGGTACCGTCCATTTCACAACCCAGTTTGCACGTTTGCTTTCTGAGTCAGCTTGAAGAGCTTTCTCTGAACCCACTGTACTTTTTACCAGTCACTGTTGGTCGTAATCTGTACTTCCCGATCTTGAAGCATTTCCCCTCAAAAAAAACGACTAGCTATTTTATTCCATCTCGTTTACTGCTCAGTGGAGGGAAATCTTCGCCCTTGTGAATACAGAAGTCTGTCTGAAGGAGAGCAGATGTTTAATTTAATCACAATATTGCTGTATCTCCACAGAATCAGTTCCACAGTCTTTTCCTTTGAAAGCTCTGCACTTAAGCATCTGTTTTTAAAAATAAACACCTCTTGTCTTGCACATATTTGTAGTTATGTCTCAATCTTTAAATCACTCTGACAAAATGACTCTGAAGTAGGTAAATAATTCAGTCTTTATTAGAGTTTATAAGACTGGAGCTGAGCAGGAAATTGGGATTGACATATATACACTATTGACACTCTGTGTAAAATAGATCACTGATGAGAATCTACTGTATAGCTCAGGGAACTCTGCTCAGTCCTCTGTGGTGACCTAGATGGGAAGGAAATTTTGAAAAAAGAGGGCATATATGTAAAACTGTAGTTGATTCACTTTGAACAATATTGACTTCCTTTTGCTGTGAAGACACGAAAAAGAAAATATTACATGCAAAAATCTGAAAATTCTAGGATAAAACAGTAATGCTGTCTACTCAATGCTAGGTGATGACATAAATGAGAAGAAGTTCCAAAAAGAATGGACATATGTGTATGTATACCTAATTTATTTTGCTGCACAGCAGGAAATAACACAACATTATAAAGCAACTGCACTTCAATAAAAATTAATTTAAAAACAGAAGAAGAAAAAGAGGCTGGGATCTTTAGACTATTTATCCCACCTGTTTGCTTTTAAGGGATTCTATAAGTAAATAAGTCTGATTTTATCAACTGGGAGGGAATAAAGCTGCTTACTAATAAGATGTGCAATTTTAGTCAACCATGAAATTTAGAATTTTACAATAGTAGGTTTACACTAATTTCTGTGTTTGTTTTTTCAGTATATTATCCCGAGTTTCTTTTAATTCAACATTTCCCAGGGGCTTAACATCATCTTATTCTCAGGTCGTGGCTCCACAAATAAGGAAAATGGGGAAAGTTCCAAACAATTCATAAGGCAATCCGAACTAGCTGAGAAAGAAGACCAAACTTCAGAAGCAAAATGGCAAACACACAAAACAAAAGGATTTGGAGTTTTGTCTTGACAAAGAAAAAGGATGCGTTTTTCTAATAAGAAAAAAGGTAATCATTGTAATTTTGTGAAGGGAAACTTAGGTTAGACTTCTAAAGAAAGTGATCTTACATGTTATGAGAGATAGAATGCATACAGTCTATGGCGAGATTTCAGACTGGAGCTGAGTGGAAAATTGGGATTGACATATATGCACTATTGATGCTAGGTGTAAAATAGATAACTAATGAGAATCTACTGTATAGCTCTGTGAACTCTGCTCAGTACTCTGTAGTGACCTAAATGAGAAGGAAATTTTAAAAAAAAGAGGGCATATACGTAAACATATAGTTGATTCACTTTGCTGTACAGCAGAAACTAATACAACATTGTAAAGTAAGTATACTCCAATATAAATTAATATAAAATAAACACACGCTGGAGTAGATACTCATCTCAGAGGAGGGAGGAGGCAGACACTCCAAGAAAAACGGATTTGCAGCTTTAAGAAAAAGCCTGGAATGCAGTTAATGATTTCTGAAGATGAACTCCTGCCAGCCTTAAGAACTGGCGATTTGCCTACCTTTTAGTAAATAGCCTTTACTTAGAGGATGGGGGTGGGCCTAGTGTTTTAAAATAAATAAGCACATCCCCTGTGGTTCCTGCCCATCAGTATGTACAGACTTGGAGAATCTTCGGTGCTGTATTAATGCCACATGCTCTCTTAAATGGCACAGCCTGGGTTCCCTTAAAAGCAAGTAAGCGAGGGTTCCATTTCTATTTTAGCAACCAGGTTTAAAAACAAACAAAAATTACCCAAGCTCATCTCAAACTTTTCGATAGCTTGTCAAAATAAGAGACAGTAGGAGCATACAACATAACAACATTCGAACACCATAGTTCTTTCAAGAAAACTCTTCAGCATCCCCTGCATTGTTCAATAATACTGCTCATTAAACAAGTTGTTGTTAACACTGTCAAACCAATCTTCGGGGTACCACAATTTCTTTTTGATGAGAGAAGCTAATCAGGGGGCCAGCTCTGTAGACAGGTAAACATTTGGAAACCAGGACAGGGTTTTCAGGTGTTTACAATTTGGAATCTTCTAAATTTAGAGGTCCTCCCCACCTCCACCTCCAACACACTTTTGGGGGGGCTTAAAATATTTTTGAAATTTATTATAATTTTTTAGTTTGCACAGGCACAAGATGCCATGAAACACACCTCAAGTGCCTTTAAAAAATTAACACAGGGTTGGTTTGCAGTGTCAGTGGTTACCGCTAATCAAAATCACTGCCAATTTTTCAGGGCGGAATAGGCACAGCTTTCTCACTAGAAAGCACGGCTTCATTTTCCTGTTTTGATCTGATGCTGAATGTTTTCCTGCAGATAATTCTCTTGCATTTTTTAAAACAAGAGGAATAGGGGATACAATTCTCAGAAAATAAATGTTTATTTGGACACACACATTCCCGTGCCGCCCTAGACAGATGTGCAGAACGCCAGGTCCCTCTGCTGGCCTTGTTCGGTGGGAACATCTCCCATCAGCTTGCCTTCAGAGACGCTGCTTCTGAATCAAAACTTCCCGAATAGAATGTTCTGTTTACTCTGTTCCTACCGCCAAGGACCAGCAGTGGGATGCAGGGAAGGGAGCAGGGGGACACCATTTATGACAAGAAGAAAGAACAGCTTCCCGAGCGAGGAGTCCTCTGACTTTCGTCTGACTCTGAAGCCAATGCACCGTGCAATTCCTGCTCCATCTTCTGATGGACTTTTTGCAATGCCATTTAAAAATTAGAAATATCTTTCATGAACTAGAAAACTTATAGGAATTTTGTCCTTAAATTCAAGGATTTCTTTTAAGTGTTTTTTTTTAATTGTAGTAAAAGTCACATAATATAAAGCCTACAATTTTAACCATATTTAGCCATACAGTTCAGGGGTGCTGAGTACAATCACACTCACCGTCATCCATTCCCAGATTTTTCACCTTCCTAAACTGTAACTCTGTCCCCATTAAATACTAACTCCAAAGAACCAAAGAAACGAACAAAAAAGAAGACACAGGAATTTAACAAAGCAGTAAGTTTCCCCAAATCTTGCCTGCTAGCAACAAAAAGTCATATAAGTATAGTCTGGTGAGCAGCTAATTTGATTCTTTTAAACTGGAGAAATCATGGTATGTCATTCTGGTGTTCTGCTATGAAAATAAAATTGTTCTGTAACGTTTAAGAAGAATCTGTAATTTCATTTTAAATACATTCAAGAAAGCACTGTTCTCTTTAAATTGTCACTATGAGGAACTTTATTTAAAACCATGAGTTAACACCAGAAAGGGTGGTGTTTATTTTCTAACACTCATCACCATGATAATGTTTAATTTCAGAAAAGATCATATTAGGTACAAGAAAAAACTCATGAGGTTTGTGGATTCAAATGGGTCAAGGCAAATAATATTTGAAAGGTGATGAGTTGGTAAATCTATCACATTAAACCAAACACTAAATAAGGACCTAGAGAAATGATAGAGAAAGAGAGAGAGGGAATCACAGAGAAAGAGAGACAGACAGACAGAGAAGGCGAGGAGAGGGAAAATAAATAATGACGAAGAAAACCCACACTTCACATAGCTGATGGGCTCCTCAAATTTTTCAGATACTTTCAGATAATTAATGATGTTTAAGGATATACACCCTAATATTTAATAGATAACAACAGAGGGGCATCATTCTAGAATATCTGAAATCACTTCTGTAGAAATTCAACACTTCCCAGTTTGAGAATGTTCCATCATAAAAAACACACAGGAGAGAGGGCATTTTTCCAAAGCTACCTTTTCATCACATCAACACCGGGCCACACGCAGGTCTGATAACCTTTGTTTTAGATACGTCAGGTGAATAAATATTTCAATTACTAGAGCTCTACTATTTTTACAGATTCAGCTTTTTTGCAGTTGAGATGTTTGAGTATTTTTCAGTTAGTACACTTTGTCTTTTTTAAAAAGTGCATATGGCAATTTTAAATTAAATTAAAATTCATTTTGTTTTGAGAATTACATGAAAAATTAAGGACACTGGGTCCACTTTCAAACTTACTGATAATTGGGAGCATGTGAAAGTGCTTTAAAAAATCCAGACACCCAGGCCTCGCTGCAGACCTACTGAATGAGGATCTCTGAGGGAAGGTCACTGGAAGCTTTCATTTATTTATTTAATATTATGCCTCTGCTTTTGGAAACCAGTGCCTCCAGGATTGTTGCATAATCGAGATGTTAGACTGTTTTATTCAAAAAATCATCCAATGTCTGGCTCGTTCCTTGCAGCTATAAAAGCCAGAGGAATAGAAACCATTCTAGGATCTATAAGCATCAAGCACAAATTACCTGTTTTCAAAGCAGGCATAGAAACAGAATGTTGTTTAGTACACTTTCTAGGTATGTAAATTGCGAAATCATAATTTAATATGCTCTACCTTCTTCCTAGGATACAGAGGGATTAAATTACTAGTCTTTGCTTTTTAATTTTTTTAATTTGGTTGCTGGGAAAAGAAATCCATCCTGTTAATTGTATCAGAATTGTGACACAAAAGGACGATGTTGCCATCTTGTGGTCAAGTGGAGACATTAAAGAATCAGAATGTCTTGTGAAATGGGAGGAAGGTAAACAAATTTCAGTCAAGATTTCTATTACTGAAATATTTTTTCTAAACTAGGGATTACTACCCTCAGGCCCTCTGGGCCCTGGTGTCAGCTTCTAGAATCACAGGTTCTAGAATCACAAGACAGCCGAATTGTGTTTCCTTTGGCTTTTTAAAAAATGACAGTGTAAATTTGCTCATATGTATGTAGCTTCAAAGGTGAATTTGCCTTCCCTCATAGCTCAGCTGGGAAAGAATCTGTCTCCAGTGCAGGAGATCTGGATTCAATTCCTGGCTTGGGAAGATTCCTGGAGAAGTAAATGGCAATCCACTCCAGGATTCTTGTTTGGAGAATCCCATGGACACAGGAGTCTGACAGGCTCCATGGGGTCGCAAGAGTCGGACACCACTTAGTGACTAAACCACCACCTAAGGTGAGTTTTAATAGCAGGGGTCTTTCAGGCCATCAGTGGCACCGTCCTTCATGACAGTGGCAGGCCCGTTGGTTTATCCAATCACTCAGGCTGTCTGAACACATAAAGCCTTTCAAAGGCAGGTGCTACAGCAGTTCCCCACCTCTGACTTCTCAGGGGCGGTACTCTCTCCTTGAGGCATTTCCTCTAGGAACAGCCCATGTTCCCAGCACTCCATTGTATGATGGAGCTGGCCTCCCAAATCACTGGATGAGGGCGGCTTTTGCATCCACCTGTGCATATACACTCCTCCCTGGGAGTTAACACACATAGAATCATAGAGGAAGGAAACACACCCATCAAAGAAAAGGCATATTATTCAGCAATTTTAGTTATTTTCATTTTAAATATTTGGTTTGGTCTAAGTGATCTCTTAAATTGAGTGTTACTCTTATTTATTTTTTAATTTCTGAAGGTTTCAAGACTACTTTGGGGGCAGCCATCATGTGTATCTTTCAAAGGAAAAGGCTGTAGTACAGCTGTGGACCGACCTAGAGCCTGCCATACAGAGTGAGGGTAGCCAGAAAGAGAAAAACAAACATGGTATATTAAAGCACACATGTAAACCTAGAAAAATGGTCCAGATGAACCTATTTGCAGGGCAGGAACACAGCCACAGACCTAGAGGGCAGGCATGTGGACATGGGGAGGGAAAAGGAGGGTGAGATGAATGGGGAGATTGGGCTGCTTCCAGCACAGGAAGACCAGCCTAGTGCTCTGTGATGCCCTGAGCGGTGGGATAGGGAGTGGAAGGGAGGTCCAAGAGGGAGGGGATCTGTATACACGTAGCTGATTCATTTCATTGCACAGCAGAAGCTAACACAACCCTGTATAGCAATTAAGCTCCAATTTTTAAAAAGAGGTGAAGGATATAATGCTGTCTTTCAAAGAGCACTGAAATAACCTGCTTTATGCGTGAAGTAGGGTCCCCCAGCGAAGGCTAGAAAGGATTGTCCTGCAGCAAAATTCATAAATACACTTCTTAGAGGGAGACACCGGTCATGTCTGGGACTTAACTGTTCCTTGTTCTGTTCATTTAACACTTCCATCTTGGGACACACTTTCATCTTTACCCGAATAAAAGGCCTTCTTACTTAAGATTTCCTTCTCCTTTTAACTGATTTAGGACCTCTGTATTTGTTATCCAGTCTGGTGAGAATGAAAAGGTGCCCCACCCAACAGGGATGGGACTCTACGCACCCTGTACCAATATGTGTGCACGCCGGAAGTCCTGCCAGAGACTTCCCCCAGAGAAAGATACCAGCTTATGAGCAGTCTTCTGGACTGTATCCAAAATTACTGGCTAGTGAGGCCTTAGATATGGAATTGTTTTAATAATTACATGAAAGGGGGAGAGGGAGGCTTAATCCTCATAAGTACCTAAAAGGTGCGTGCGTGCTTAGGTGTTCAGTCGAGTTTGACTCTTTGCGACCTTAAGGACTATAGCTCACCAGGCTCCTCTTCCATGGGACTTTTTAGGTAGGAATACTGGAGTGGGTTGCCATTTTTCTCCTCCAGGGATCTTCCCCACTCAGGAATCAAACCTGAGTCTCCTGTGTCTTCTGTATTGTAGGCAGATTCTTTACCTGCTGAGCCACTGGAGAAGCCCGCCTAAAAGGCATGGACTTTCATCACCCCCATTTTACAGATGCTGAAGTTAAGGCAGAGCAGGGGTAAAGGACTTGCCCAAGGATACAACCAGCAAGTGTAGGAATGGAATTTGATTCCACACAATATGTCTCCAGAATCTTCTACCTGCTGTACAAAACTGCCTTACTGTGCGGAACTTCAGCCTTTCTCAAGAATTAGAATTCAACAAAGCACAAGTGAAACCATATGGCACACAACATGTTTTCCTAGATTAATTGAAAGGCTTTGGGGGAGTCCTCTGGCTCCTCATCAGGAATGCCAGTACTCATTCCACAGCGCTGTACTGGATAGATTGGGAAAGAGATTAGGTTGTACCTGGACCAGGACTCAGATGATATATGAGATTAAAAATCACTCTATTCCAAATATTTTGATGCTGAATTTTAAATTATTATACTTCCTTCTAATCACTCTCAAAATTTTGACAATAGAGCAGGAGGCAAAACACAGGTGTTGGGGGGCTTTTGGTAGTTTGTCTATCAAATGTCCAAACACACACATGCTTATTCTATAAATGCTTGTTGAACACTTAGTATGTGCAAGGCACTTGTTTGATGGTGTTGGGGATGGGAAGATAAACGATAAGTCACTGCAATCAAGATGCCTACAGCTAGTAGGGGAGATAAAAAAAAGATGCAAAAATAACTCTTGTGACAGTACAATGAGGCAAGAAATTCTTCCTAAATGATAGGCACAGAGTTATGGGGGCTTGTGAATGCTGTAATTCTCTGCAGAGCAGAACTAGTCTACAGGTTGACCACAATGCATAAACAGCATTTTTGGAACACATAGTTCACTGATTCTCAAAAAGTTCACTAGATCTTAGTTTAAGATTCACCAAGCGACTGAAGAATGCTAGAGAGGCATGAAGAATGCAACCAGAGAATGGAATTTTGTGGAGGAAGTAGGACCAAGAAGAAGCATCCAAAAAGAGCAATTAACATATGCTCATTAGCTCTGCCATTAAGCCACGGCTGCGACATCCTTCCAGGAACAGGCAGGGTTTACCTCATTCACAGAAGATGGTCCAAGTCTCTCCTACTTCATTATGACGTACAGTATCTTGGAAAATGTTTCTAGGGTGCCCCTTAGTTTTTTGCCCACTCATGAAGAAATCATGGTACATTACCCCTCTCTGGAGCTGTTATTAAAGACTGCTAGCCTCAGCACTATTCGCCATAGCCAAGACATGGAAGCCACCTAAATGTCCATTGACAGATGAGTGTGATAAATATATACAGCAGAGTACTACTCAGCCATAAAAGAGGACAAAATAATGCCATTTGTAGCAACTTGGATGCAACTAGAGATGATCACGCTCAATGAAGTAAGCGAGAAAGAAAAAGACAAATACGGTGTGATAGCACTTATATGTAGACTCTAACTGACGGCACAGGTGAACCTAACTCTGAAACAGAAACAGACAGAGAACAGACTTGTGGTTGCTGAGGGGAGGGGTCTGGAAGAGGGATGGAGTGGGAAATCTGGGCTAGTGGAATGGACGAACAAGGTCCTACTGTTAGCACAGAGAATTACATTCAGTATCCTTTGATAAACCATAATGGAAAAGAACATTTAAAAAGAATGTATATATACATACACCTGATCAATTTGCTATATACCTGAAACTAACACACTGTAAATCAATGATAGTTTAATATAAAATAAAAATTTTATGAAAAGTAAGGCAAAATGCCTTCTGCATTGCCAAAATCCAGACAATCTTTACAGTTTATAACCCTTGTTTGTAAATGAGAAGCCGGGAGCAATTCAAGTAAAATCCTTTGTATCTAAGAAAACAGCATGAATTCATTCCTTATGAAAACACTGTTCTTTCCTCCTTCCCTCTTCCTGTATTATACCCTCCACCTCCAGCAGCACACACACATCTACTGTCATTTTAGAGAAATATAAATCCTAGTTGATGTGGAAAAGGAAATGAAAAACAGCTGGCAGTTTTAAAAGGGATTTTCTTATTATAAAACTTCTGGGTACTTATTATAGGAAAAACTTGAAAGTGAAGAAAATTATAAGGAAAATAATTAAAATTGTTTGTTAATTTCACATCATAAAGGTCAATTCGTATAAACATTTCATTAGATTTCCTTCCAACTTTTATGTTGCCATTCATTTTTGTCTATGCACTTATGTAGTAAAATAAACATTAATCTATTTCTACATTATTACATAAGTTGGACCACGTGGTCTATTCAAAGTGTGGAGGGAGTTTTGCCTTTTTAAAAAATTTAGTTTATTCAACTACTGTTGATCTTTTTAAAACTCTGTTTTACAATGAATTTTTTCTAGCCATTACATTTTATTCAAACCTACAATTCTCCCCATGTATACATATCTTCAAGAAATATGTATTTTTGGTGGCATTTAAAGAGCCATGTTAGTCCATTGCATATTCTTGCCTCCTTTGTCAAAGATAAGGTGTCCATAGGTGTGTGGATTTATCTTTGGGCTTTCTATTTTGTTACATTGATCTATATTTCTGTCTTTGTGCCAGTACCATACTGTCTTGATGACTGAGGCTTTGTAGTAGAGCCTGAAGTCAGGCAAGTTGATTCCTCCAGTTCCATTCTTCTTTCTCAAGATTGCTTTGGCTATTCGAGGTTTTTTGTATTTCCATACAAATCTTGAAATTATTTGTTCTAGTTCTGTGAAAAATGTGGCTGGTAGCTTGATAGGGATTGCATTGAATCTGTAGATTGCTTTGGGTAGTATACTCATTTTCACTATATTGATTCTTCCAATCCATGCACATGGTATATTTCTCCATCTATTAGTGTCCTCTTTGATTTCTTTCATCAGTGTTTTATATTTCTATATATAGGTCTTTAGTTTCTTTAGGTAGATATATTCCTAAGTATTTTATTCTTTTCATTGCAATGGTGAATGGAATTGTTTCCTTAATTTCTTTTCTACTTTCTCATTATTCGTGTATAGGAATGCAAGGGATTTCTGTGTGTTGATTTTATATCCTGCAACTTTACTATATTCATTGATTAGCTCTAGTAATTTTCTGGTGGAGTCTTTTGGTCAACCACTTGTAAAAGAATGAAACTAGATCACTTTCTAATACCACACAAAAATAAACTCAAAATGGATTAAAGATCTAAATGTAAGACCAGAAACTATAAAACTCTTAGAGAAGAACATAGGCAAAACACTCTCCGACATACATCACAGCAGGATCCTCTATGATCCACCTCCCAGAATACTGGAAATAAAAGCAAAAATAAACAAGTGGGATCTAATTAAAATTAAAAGCTTCTGCACAACAAAGGAAACTATAAGCAAGGCGAAAAGACAGCCTTCAGAATGGGAGAAAATAATAGCAAATGAAGCAACTGACAAACAACTAATCTCAAAAATATACAAGCAACTCCTGCAGCTCAATTCCAGAAAAATAAACGACCCAATCAAAAAATGGGCCAAAGAACTAAATAGACATTTCTCCAAAGAAGACATACGGATGGCTAACAAACACATGAAAAGATGCTCAACATAACTCATTATCAGAGAAATGCAAATCAAAACAACAGTGAGGTACCATTTCATACCAGTTAGAATGGCTGCTATCCAAAAGTCTGCAAGCAATAAATGCTGGAGAGGGTGTGGAGAAAAGGGAACCCTCTTACACTGTTCATGGGAATGCAAACTAGTACAGCCACTATGGAGAACAGTGTGGAGATTTCTTTAAAAACCGGAAATAGAACTGCCTTATGACCCAGCCATCCCACTGTTGGGCATACACACCGAGGAAACCAGAATTGAAAGAGACACGTGTACCCCACTGTTCACTGCAGCACTGTTTATAATAGCCAGGACATGGAAACAACCTAGATGTCCATCAGCAGATGAATGGATAAGAAAGCTGTACTACATATACACAATGGAATATTACTCAGCCATTATAAAGAATACATTTGAATCAGTTCTAATGAGATGGATGAAACTGGAGCTGATTATACAGAGTGAAGTAAGCCAGAAAGAAAAACACCAATACAGTATACTAACACATATATATGGAATTTAGAAAGATGGTAATGATAACCCTGTATGCGAGATAGCAAAAGAGACACAGATGTATAGAATGGACTTTTGGACTCTGAGGGAGAGGGAGAGGGTGGGATGATTTGGGAGAATGGCACTGAAACATGTATACTATCGTGTAAGAAATGAATTGCCAGTCTATGTTCAATACAGGATACAGGATGCTTGGGGCTGGTGCATGGGGATGATCCAGAGAGATGATATGGGGTGGGAGGGGGGAGGGGGGTTCAGGATTGGGAATTCATGTACACCCGTGGCAGATTCATGTCAACGTATGGCAAAACCAATACAGTATTGTAAAGTAAAATAAAGTAAAAATAAAAATTAAAAAAAAAGAGCCATGTTAGAATGACTGTAGCCACAAAACCGTGAAGATAAAAATCAACTCCATGAGCTCACAGAACCCTGGAAGTGTGTGCCCACTGGGGGAAGTAACTGGAAGTCAGCCTCGGAGCTTGCCAGGAAAAGGCAAAGACAGGCACTTGTAGAAATCAAGTGATTTGGCAAGATGGGGGAAAAAAATCCCCTGGAGCCAGAGAATTGCCCGACCTTCTGAGAAAGAAAACATTATTAGTAATAGTGCTCTGGGTTCTGGCATTAATTTAACATGTATCACGGTCCTCTGTCTCCCAGCTGACCCAGAACCGCTCTATTTTCTGGTGACTCCATACCCTTCCCAGAACTACTAAGAGTCTATTTATAAATGTGGGAGCTCAGCCATGGCCACTGGGACTGGCAGACTCTTGGCAGTGTCTCCTGGTGAGCGAGGGGAACAGGCTTCTAGGCTGTGCCCACCTTAGGGGAAGCCTTCCTCCTCTCTGCAGGGGTCCCTGTTAAGGGCCATCAAGTCCAGAAATTGAAAAGATGCATGAAAACTCAAACCATGGGCATTTGCTCTTTTAATTTCTTTAACAAGATTCAAGCTTAACTTGCCTACAGGTGATAACTAAATTGAGCCCATGTTTTCAAACAAAACTTCCATGGTATTTTAATTTTCTAATGGAAATTACTGAGCTGCTTTTGTTTGCTAGCAAGGTAAATTCTGGACCCAAATATGAATCTGAAGTGATATTGCAAATCAAGCAGCTATGATATATGAGTTTGAACCATCTCTCACCAAAACAGCATTTTAACTGTGTAATGTCTAGATCCTAGGGTTAAATACCAGGTTAATAATAGCACAGAATGATCACAAATTTATTCAGTCTGTAATCATATGTAAAGAAAATAAGATTTCCACATCCCCCTATAATTGAGTCTACCTTTTTCATAGGCCTCCACTTACTGGATCATGGGAGAAAAATTTCTTAATCAACTTAGTCCAGCACAATAATTAAAAATACCTCTTCAACATAAATTGGTATTGCACTGTGCACCAGCTGGCTGCCACTATGGAAGACAGTAAGGAAATTCCTCAAAAAAATGAAAAATACAACTGCCATATGATCCAGCAATCCCACTTCTGGGCATATATCCACAAAAGATGAAAACTCTAATTTAAAAAGTTATATGTTCATAGCACCACTACTAATGAAAGCCAAGACAGAGCAACAACCTGAATGTCAATCAGCAGATGAAAGGATAAAGAAGATGTGATGTATATATACAATGGAATATTACTCAGCCATAAAAAGAATGAAACAATGGCATTTGCAGCAACCTGGATGGACCTAGAGATCATTATACTAAGCGAAGTCAGACAGACAAGTATCATATGGTATCACTTCTATGTGGAATCTAAAATATGGCACAGATGAACGTACATACAGAGCTGAAGCAGGCTCGTAGACACAGAGAACAGACCTGTAGTTGGCCAAGGGGGAAGGGAGGTGGAGGAGGGTTGGATTGAGAGTTTGAGATTAGCAGATGCAAAGTATTACTACAAAATGGATAAACAATGAAGTCCAAATGTATAGCACAGGGAACTATATTCAATATCCTGTAATAAACCATGGGCTTCCCTGGTGGCTTAGTGATAAAGAATCCGTCTGCAATGCAGGGGACACAGGTTAAATCCCTGGGTTGGGAAGATCCCCTGGAAAAGGAAATGGCAAACCACTCCGGTATTCTTGCCTGGGAAATCCATGGACGGAGGAGCCTGGCAGGCTACAGTCTGTGGGGTTGCAAGAGTTGCACCTAACTTAGCAACTAAACCATCACCAATAAACCATAATGGAAAGGAATATAAAAAATACATATACATATATACATTACAGAATCACCTTTATGTACCAGAAATTAATACAACACTGTAAATCAACTTTATATCAATAAATCATTTTTTTAAATACCCCTTAAATAAACACTCTGTCTCTTTAGGCCAAGGTCAGTTCTCTCAAATATCATCCCAGATCATCTCTTTATCGGCAGGGAGTGTGGATTATGTGATCATATGATGGTGAGGTGACAGGGGTTCCGTGGAACCAGGGGGGTGTCCTCCAGATCTTCATGGACCACTTAGAGACAGCGACTTGCTCAGGCTGGATTAAAACACTGAGTTATGAAAAATTCATCTCTGGACTTTCGGCTGGCATTTGCTGTGAAAGGCTGCAGTTTTTCCAGGCTCGTGTTCCAGGCTTCAGTTCGTCTCACACAAGTACTGCAGGCCCGTCAGAGTCTCCGCCTCATCTTCCACCTGCCCTTGGCCAGGCTGTCCACTCTGTTGCAGGGTCATCTTCTCACCCTTGTCCCACTGCAGCACCCCCTGCAGCTCCACGACCCACTGACCAGCTCCCCTTGGAGGACTGTGGAGCTTTCTGAGTTCCATTCACACGTGGAAGAGCCAAGGGAACTGCTACAGATTGAATATCTGTGTCCCCAGCTTCCAGCTACACACACATTCATTGGTTGATATCCTAACTCCCATAGGGAATTTACTAGGAGTTGGGGCCTTTGGAAAGTGATGAGGTCAGGAGTGAGTTTGAAGGGGTTTAATGTCCTCATAAAAGAGACTCCAGCCTGACCATCAATGAGGATGCTGTAACAAAAATATCCAGTTAATGGTATTTTGGTTACAGTAGCCTGAACAGACTAAAGGGCCTGGATAAAACAAGCCTGGCCTCCTTGCTCAATCCCACTCTGCTATTGAATCTATTCAGATGTAGCCATCCCCTACCCACATCCAGTGTTGACATTGTTGATCTGTATAGAAGCTCCTTGCAGAGTTCCAAAGTAGGCAAAAGACTCTCAACCTTAAACCTAACACCTCTCCTCCCCCAGCACCTAATCTGAAAGAGGAAAGATGAGGTTTAAGTGTCTCATCCAGCCTCTTGCATTTTCTCCTCCTTCTAACAATCTCCTGGTGGGGAAGGGTTGGGGTAGGATTCCCTTGTCAAAGCTCTACACCCTGGCCAGCTGCTCGTAACTCTTGAAATTTTAAAGAAACTTAGTTATTAGAAATTTCCTCAGGCTAGCTCCCCACAGTCTGGTTTTCAAAACCTTTGGCTTTTCAAAGAAGTTAAGCAAGTCAACTTTGAGATTTAAGCCTCTCTAGGTCAATGGTTCTCGGAGAAGACAATGGCACCCCACTCCAGTACCCTTGCCTGAAAAATCCCGTGGATGGAGGAGCTTGGAAGGCTGCCATCCATGGGGTTGCTGAGGGTTGGACATGACTGAGCGACTTCACGTTCACTTTTCACTTTCATACACTGGAGAAGGAAATGGCAACCAACTCCAGTGTTCTTGCCTGGAGAATCCCAGGGACGGGGGAGCCTGGTAGGCTGCCGTCTATGGGGTCGCACAGAGTCGGACATGACTGAAGTGACTTAGCAGCAGCAGCAGGTCAGTGGTTCTAGGGGGCATTTTAGAAAGTTGTGCTTTTCATTTTGGTTGTCACAAAAATTGGGCAGCACAAAATTTTTGGCATTTAGGGGATAAGGACCAAGGATGCTCAACATCCTGTCATGAAGGAGGCAGTTCCATGATGAAAATTCATTCTTTCCAAAGTTTTTATAGATGAAAACTCTAATGATAATTTTCTGAGCTTAAAATCTAACTCTAACAAATTGTTTCTATATGGTTTAAATATAAATGATGTATTTAATTTAGATAAACCAGTATAAAATTTCCAGCACTGTAACTAATGCATACATAATAGAATATGATTCTTTGCCTTGTGTGCAATACTAGCAAAAGCTTTTCCGCTGATTCCAAAAAGTCTCCAAGACCACTACTATTTGTTGTAGCTGCACCACACTGCTGACCCTGTCTGCACGGTTAGCTGTCAGTCAGGGCCATCATGGAGGCACAAAGCTCATGCCTCAAAGTGCACCCAAGCATTATACTGAAATGCATATTATTATAAGTCAACTCGTTTTCAGTTCAGTTGCTCAGTCGTGTCTGACTCTTTGAGACTCCATGGACTGCAGCACAGCAAGCTTCCTTGTCACTCACCAGCTCGATAGAGCTTGTCTATGGAGTCGGAGAGGACATCCAACCATCTCATCCTCTGTCATCCCCTTCTCCTCCTGACTTCAATCTTGTCCAGCAACAGGGTCTTTTCCAATGAGTCAGTTCATCCAATCAGGTGGCCAAAGTACTGGAGCTTCAGCTTCAGCACCAGCCCTTCCAATGAATATTCAGGACTGATTTCCTTTAGGATGGACTAGTTTGATCTCCTTTCTGTCCAAGGGACTCTCAAGAGTCTTCTCCAACACCACAGTTTAAAAGCATCAGTTCTTCACCTCTCAGCCTTCTTTTTAAAAAATTAGTTAATTTATTTCAATTGGAGGCTAATTACTTTACAATAGTGTAGTGGGTTTTGCCATAATTGACATGAATCAGCCATGGATGTACACGTGCCCCCATCCTGAGCCCTCCTCCCACCTCCCTCCCCATCTCATCCCTCAGCATTGTCCCAGTGTACCAGCTTTGAGTGCCCTCTTTCATACATCAAACTTGGACTGGTGATCTATTTCACCCACGGAAATACATGTTTCAAAGCAATTCTAATTATCCCACCCTCACCTTCTCCCACAGAGTCCAAAAGTCTGTGTCTCTTTTGCTGTCTTGCATATAGGGTCATCATTACCAATTTTCTAAATTCCATATATATGCATTAATATACTGTATTGGTGTTTTTCTTTCTGACTTACTTCACTCTGTATAATAGGCTCCAGGTTCATCCACCTCATTAGAACTGATTCAGATGTGTACATTTTGAATATAGTTACAACATAGCTGAGTAATATCCCATTGTGTATATGTACCACAGCTTTCTTATCCATTCATCCGCCTTCTTTATGGTCCAACTTTCACATCTATACATGACTACTGGGAAAACATAACTTTGACTATACGGACCTTTGTCAGAAAAGTAATGTCTCTGCTTTTGAATATGCTGTCTAGGCTTGTCAAAGCTTGTCTTCCTAGGAGCAAGTGTCTTAATTTCATGGCTGCAGTCACCATCTGCAGTGATTTTGGAGGCCAAGAAAATAAAGTCTCTCACTGTTTCCATTGTTTCCCCATCTATTTGCCATGAAGTGATGGGACTAGATGCCATGATCTTAGTTTTTTGAATGTCGAGTTTTAAGTCAACTTTTTCAATCTCCTTTTTCACTTTCATCAAGAGGCTCTTTAGCTCTTCTTCACTTTCTGCCATAAGGGTGGTGTCATCTGAATATCTGAGGTTATTGATATTTATTCTGGCAATCTTGATTCCAGCTTGTGTTTCATCCAGCCTGGCATTTCACATGATGTACTCTGCATGTAAGTTCAATAAGCAAAGTGACAATATACAGCCTTGAGGTACTCCTTTCCCAATTTGGGACCAGTCCATTGTTCCATGTCCAGTTCTACCTGCTGCTTCTTGACCAGCATACAGATTTCTCAGGAGGCTTGTGAGGTGGTCTGGTACTCCACCTCTTGAAGAATTTTCCAGAGTTTGTTGTGGTCCACACAGTCAAAGTCTTTAGCATAGTCAATGAAGCAGAAGTTAATGTTTTTCTGGAGTTCTCTTGGTTTTTGTATGATCCAATGGATGTTGGCAATTTAATCTCTGGTTTCCTGCCTTTTCTAAATCCAGTTTGAACATCTGGAAGTTCTTGGTTCACATATGTTAAGCCTAGCTGGGAGAATTTTGAGCATTACTTTGCTAGCATGTGAGATCATTGTAATTGTGCGGTAGTTTCAATATTCCTTGGCATTGCCTTTCTTTGATATTGAAATGAAAACTGATGTTTTTCAGTCCTGTGGCCACTGCTGAGCTTTCCAAATTTGCCAGCATATTGAGTGCAGCACTTTCACAGCATCACCTTTTAGCATTTGAAATAGCTTAACTGGAATTCCATCACGTCCACTAGCTTTGTTCGTAGTGATGCTTTTTAAGTCCCACTTGACTTCGCACTCCAGGATGTCTGGCTCTAGGTGAGTGATCACACCATCGTGATTATCTGGGTCATGTAGCTCTTTTTTGTATAGTTCTTCTGTGTATTCTTGCCACTTCTTCTTAATATCTTCTCTTTCTGTTAGGTCCATACCATTTCTGTCCTTTCTTGTGCCCATCTTTGGAATGTTCCCTTGGTATCTCTAGTTTTCCTGAAGAGATCTCTAGTCTTTCCCATTCTATTGTTTTCCTCTATTTCTTTGCATTGATCATTGAGGAAGGCTTTCTTATCTCTCCTTGCTATTCTTTGGAACTCGGCATTCAGTTGGGCATATCTTTCCTTTTCTCCTTTGCCTTTAGTTTCTCTTCTTTTCTCAGCTATTCTCAAGGTCTCCTCAGACAATCATTTCGCGTTTTTTCATGTCTTTCTCTTGGGGATGGTCTTGATCACTGCCTCCTATACAATGTCCCGAACCTCCATCCACAGCTCTTCAGGCACTCTATCCATTACATCTAATCCCTTCAATCTATTTGTCACTTCCACTGTATAATCATAAGGGATTTTATTTAGGACATACCTGACTGGTCTAGTGGTTTTCCCTACTTTCTTAAATTTAAGACTAAATTTTGTAATAAGGAGTTCATGATCTGAGTCACAGTCAGCTTCCAGTCTTGTTTTTGCTGACTGTAAAGAGCTTCTCCATCTTCAGCTGCAAAGAATATAATCAATCTGATTTCAGTGTTGATGTCCATGTGTAGAGTCGTGTCTTGCGTTGTTGGAAGAGGGCATTTGCTATGATTCTATTAGCCTTTGCCCTGCTTCATTTTGTACTCCAAGGCCAAACTTGCCTGGTACTCCAGGTATCTCTTGACTTCCTACTTTTGCATTCCATTCCTCTATGATGAAAAGGACGCCATTTTTATGTGTTAGTTCTAGAAGGTCTTACAGGTCCTCATAGATCCATTCAACTTCAGCTTCTTCAGCATTAGGGGTGGGGCATAGACTTGGATTACTGTGATACTGAATAGTTTGCCTTGGAAACAAGCAGGGATCATTCTGTTGTTTTTGAGATTGCACCCAAGTACTGCATTTCAGAATCTTTTGTTGACTATCAGGGCTATGCCATTTCTTTTAATGGATTTTTGCCCACAGTAGTAGATACGATGTATTAAATTTGCCCATTCCAGCCCATTTTAGTTCACTGATTCCTTAAATGTTGATGTTCACTCTTGCCATCTTCTGTTTGACCACTTCCAATTTACCTTGATTCATGGATAGGTCCATGAATGTTAGGCATTCCAGGTTCCTATGCAATATTGTTCTTTAAGCATGGACTTTACTTCCATCACCAGTTATGTCCACAACTGGGTGTTGTTTTTGCTTTGGCTCTGTCTCTTCATTCTTTCTGGAGGTATTTCTCTACTCTTCTCCAGTAGCATATTAGGCACCTACTGACCTGGGGAGTTCATCTTTCAGTGTCCTATCTTTTTGCCTTTTCATACTGTTCATGGGGTTCTCAAGGCAAGAATACTGAAGTGGTTTGCCATTCCCTTCTCCAGTGGACCATGTTTTGTCAGAACTCTCCACCATGAGCCGTCCATCTTGGGTGGCCTCACACGGCATGACTCACAGTTTCATTGAGTTAGACAAGGCTATGGTCCACGTGATTAGTTTGGTTAGTTTTCTGTATTGTTGTTTCCATTCTGCCTGCCCTCTGATGGATAAGGATAAGAGGTTGTGGAAGCTTCCTGATGGGAGCCACTGTCTGTGGGGGGATCTGGGTTTTGCTCAGCTGGACAAAGCCATGCTTAGCAAATCTTTAATCCAGTTTTCTGCTGATGGGTGGGGCTGTGTTCCCTCCCTGTAATTTGGCCTGAGGGCAAACTATGGTAGGGGTAATGGCAATGACCGCCTTCAAAAGGGCTTGTGCCAGGACTGTTGTATTCAGTGCCCCTGACCCCATGCCAGGCACTGTCATCCACCCAAGCCTCCGCTGGAGACTCCTGGACACTCACAGGCCAGTCTGGCTCAGTCTCTGTGGGGTCACTGCTCCTTTCTCCTGGGTCCTTGTGCACACAAGGCTTTGTTTGCACCCTTTTGTTTGCCAAGAGTCTGTTTCCCAGTCCTGCGGAATTTCTGTAATCAAATCCCACTAGCCTTCAAAGTCAAATTCCCTGGGTCTTCTCAGTTCCTTTGCTGGATCCCCAGGTTGGGAAATCTGTTACGGGCCCTAGAATTTTCACAACAGTGCAGGAACTTCTTTGGTATAATTGTTCTCCAGTTTGTGGATTGTCTGCTCAGTGGCTCTATGGTGGGGCTCACATGCCACGCTTCCCAGCTCTGCTGCAATCAGAGCCCCTATCCCCGTGGCCAGCCACTGCTGACCCGTGCCTCCATAGAATACACTCAGACACTCAAAGTCAGGTCTGGCTCAGCCCCTTGTGGGGTCCCTGAGTCCTGGTGTACCCATCTCCTGGGTGATACCTGATCACCCTGACATACCTGGAGAATCCCATGGGCTGAGGAGCCTGGAGGGCTAGTCCATAGAGTCACAAAGAGCAAAACATGTCTGAAATGGCAGAAGATGCACACATGGTAAGGAGATTACCCTGGCTATGGTGCTGGTGCTGTCAGCAGACAGAGAAGCGAACTTCCTCTATCTCTCCTCTGTATTTCAGTGAGAGCATTGCATTGATTTTTAAAGAATGGAGTAGGTAGCTAATATTAGCTCTACAATCTCATTTTAAGATAGTAAAGGGGGAGTAAAAAATAATTGTTATACAACGAGAGTTGGACCCAGGTAAGGATAAGAGCTATGCACTGGGTCATCACCATTTTCCCCCTCTCTACACTGAGCTCGCACTATGTGCCAGGCACTCAATATTTTCCAGACATTCTCTCCTTTATTTCTCTCAACCATTCTGTAAGGTGGGCATTATCATCTCCATTCTATAGAGGATGCCACCGGAGTTTAGAGAATCGAAGTTAACCAGCACGTGGAAAAGCCAGGATTCAAATTCAAGTTCATATGGTTGCAAGACCTGGCATCTTAACCATTCCATGTATTCAGTGAATGTAAAAAAAGGAAGGAAGGAAAGGGGAAGAAATAGGCCTTGGTTTGGAAACTGTACTTGCTACCATATTCCTATTTAAATACTTTAATAAACCATTTGTTGAAAATATTTATGAGGCAATTAAAAGGAGCAACAAACCAAGAGCTAGAAGATTCTCCTGTTTTTAACAAGCCCTGAGTGGAATCCTTTACAAACTATGTTACCCAGTTGCCTGCCTTCACATATCTCTATGCTGTAATAACTGCCTCACTGTTTCATATGGTGAAAATACTAATCCTTACCAAGTAAGTTCTTAGCTAAGAATTTTCTAATGCACTCTTTAGAGTCTTTCATTCTAGAAACCCAAAGTACTGTAGCAAGATCAGTCCAGCAATCCTCTATGGAAGACAGTCCTATACAAGAGTTATTATAAACATGATAGTGAGCAGAGTCCCACCCATGTGGTCACCTGAGAGAAGAGTCAGGAGACCTAACTTCACAGAAGGGTTTTTCTCAGACGTCTTCCATCAGGGTTGGCAAAGAACCTCAGCTGATTAAAAATAAGGATAAGGGTGATTGCTATTTAGGGAGTAGCTGCTGTATGTCCATTATCTGGGGTACACTACTTCATTAAAACCTTAGAACAGCCTATAGATTAGGTATCATTAGTCTCATTGTGCAGATGAAGAAATCAAGGCTCCAGGAGGTGATGAGTGGTCCAAGAGCATCCAACAACAGAGGGTACAAGCTGGGACCTGAGCCCAGCTGTGCATCATTCCACTAATGTCTACTCAGCTTCATCCATGGGGCACCAAGCACTTGCAGGAGTTCCCGGACCTTTAACCCCCCACCATTATTATGTCAAAGAGAAGCTTTGTGGAGCTTTGGATTAAACCTTCAGCTAAGTTTTATTGACACCTATGAAGTCTAATTTCTCAGGGATGTTCCCAGACTATCTCTAACAGATTAGAATTTCGGGGAAATGTGGACAGTTGACCTATCACTTCAGTGATGGGAATGTTTCTTGGGAAACGTAACAGTGACAGGAAAGCTTAAGGACATACTTTAATAAAATGCAAAATGACAGGGCAGGAAATTCCCAGAACTGTTTTCCCCACCTTCTGGCACTCTATTTTTGGTATTGTTTTTAGGTTATTCCCATCTGCTAGCAAAGCTGTATCAGCTAAAAAACTTTCTTTGAAGGCTTCTATGACTTCCATAGCCTCATCACCTTTTTCATTTGTTCTGGGGCAGAACCTTACAAAGTTATATTGAAAATGAAAAAGGTAAATATAAAAGCAACAGCCACTGGGTGTCACTGACTTACCACTTGAATACACCTCATCTCTCATTTCTATAGCAGGAGAAAACCAGGCCATTTTAGAGGGGGGTCTTTCAAAACCCCTCATGGTTTTGAGTGCCATTGGTAAAGATAGAAGCTTAGACCACTGAAAATATAGACCTTCTGACATGGGGAAGCAGAGTGCCAATGACTCTTCTG
Source organism: Ovis canadensis (assembly GCF_042477335.2). Lineage (NCBI taxonomy): Eukaryota > Metazoa > Chordata > Mammalia > Artiodactyla > Bovidae > Ovis > Ovis canadensis. The sequence goes on along the minus strand of NC_091261.1, from coordinate 21,471,087 downwards.
TCCTCTGTTATAAATTATTCATCACTATGAGGAATGGGATTCCCATTTCAGAGATGGATACACTGAAGCAGAGCAAGCTAACAGTGGAGGATGACAGAGAACACATTCTAAGCTTTATATTTAAACTTTGTATGCGAGACAGCAAAAGAGACACGGATGTATAGAACAGTCTGTTGGATTCTGTGGGAGAAGGAGAGGGTGGGATGATTTGGGAGAATGGCATTGAAACATGTATAATATATACGAAACGAATCGCCAGTCCAGGTTCGATGCAGGATACAGGATGCTTGGGGCTGGTGCACTGGGATGACCCTGAGGGATGGTACGGGGAGGGAGGAGGGAGGGGGCTTCAGGATGGGGAACACGTGTATACCTGCGGCAGATTCATGTTGATGTATGGCAAAACCAATACAATATTGTAAAGTAATTAGCCTCCAATTAAAATAAATAAATTTATATTTAAAAAATAAACTTTGGTGCTCTCTTTTTATTTTAAAATAATTCTCCAATTACTTCATCCTTGTCCCCCACCTCCCAATTCTATATCTAAGAAGAAAGAAATGAAGTCACTTGAGGACATTTGAGAATTTCAGGATTCAGATTATATCCCCAAACCCTACAATATGATGTTAGGAGCAGTCATTTAACATGTCTATTCTGAGCCCAGCACATTCATAGCAGCATCTCATTTAATCCTCACCACAAAATAGTATGTAGGTTTTCATATCCCCAGATGAAAAAAAGGCGGGAGGGGCGGGGAATCAGAGACAGTAAGTAACTTACGTAAGATATCAAAGGAGGCAAGATGAAGATTTCAGATTTCATCCCACAGTTTTGGCCCCCAAATCCATGCTCTTTCTGCTACATCAGGCTGCATCTCTATAGAAACGCTGCCTTTATTTTGGATACATTCTTTTCAAAATCACATATTGTGCCAAATCTTCAGTTGACAAAGTTGTTGTTGCTGTTGTTCAGTTGCTAAGTCGTGACAGACTCTTTGTGACTCCATGGACTGCAGCATGCCAGGCTTCCCTGTCCTTCACTATTTCCCGGAGTTTGCTCAAAGTCATGTCCATTGAGTCAGTGATGCCATCCAACCATCTCATCCTCTGTTGCCCCTGCTCTTCCCGCCTTCAGTCTTTCCCAGCATCAGGGTCTTTCCCAATGAGTCAGCTCTTCGCATCAGGTGGCCACAGTATTGGAGCTTCAGCTTCAGCACCAGTCCTTCCAATGGATATATAGGATTGATTTCCTTTAGGATTAACTGGTTTGATCTCCTTGCTGCCCAAGGGACTCTCAAGAGTCTTTTCCAGCACCACAATTTGAAACCATCAATTCTTCAGTACTCAGCCTTCTTTGAGGTTCAGCTCACATCTGTACATGACTACTGGAAAAAAACATAGCTGTGATTATACGGACCTTTGTTGGCAAACTGATACCTGTAATAGGTGATAAAAAAAAAAATTATGAAGCCTAAAACAAGTGTGTCTCTTGATTTTTGAGACCAAGTCCCAGGTAATTCCATTTGCTGAGGTAATCAATTGCAGTCTGTCATCTCACAGAGATTAAGAATTCCACACCCCGCCCTCCCCGCCACCTCCCCGAACTCCTCAGGGTGATATTTTGTCCTGGAATTTAGTTTCTTTGGATCTTCTGCTGTCTAAGCAGTCCAAAGCTTATCTCTTTCCATAGTGGATGTGTTCCTGTTCTCATTTTTGGCTTAAAAATACCCATGCATCTGGAGAAATGTAATCCTTATTGGAGCTAAAGGGTGGTAGAGAGCTCTGGGGTTACTTGCCCATCTTCCAGTAGGTGCAGTCACAGTCCAGCAAAGCTACACACTCTTCAGTTCCCTGATTCTTCCTTGCCAACCCCATTAAGCTCAGGGCTAGAGGCCTTCTCTGGGGGGTGATAAGATAACGTGTCTCCGTCACCATGAGCTCCTGCCAAGTTCCTGCTCTGCAAAGAAGCCAGATTTCCAGCTGATGTTTTTGGACTTTTCACCTCCCTAAATCACACCTGGATTATGGACTTTTCCTTTCTCTAACCCAAGGTCAAAACATCATGACTACTTTGCCTCCTACTTTCTTCCTATAGATCCACAGATTAATGGATTTCTTTTCGGACATGGTTATGGTGGTAACTTTTCTACTCACCTTGTGTAGTCTGGTAAATAATCTCATTATTTCCGGTTTGTTCTTCTTCTTCTTTTTTTTTTTTTTTTTTTGGTAATTTGTTTTTAGGCTGAGACCCATGGCTTGCAGGATTGTAGTTCCCCAACCAGGGTTCGAACCTGGAGCCCTGGCAATGAAAGTGCTGAGTCTTAACCACTGGTGTTTAAGTGTGTGTGCTAGGTCACTTCAGTCTTGTCCGACTCTTTGTGACCTTATGAACTGTAGCCCGCCAGGCTCCTCAGTCCATAGGGATTCTCCAGGCAAGAATACTGAAGTAAGTTGCCATTTCCCCCTCCAGGGCCTCTTCCCAACCCAGGGACCCAAGTCTCATTTCCTGCATTGCAGGCAGATTCATTACCACTGGACCACCAGGGATTTCCTCTATTCAGACTTTAAGAAAGAATTAGGTCCTAAAATACAGCTCTGTTTTCCTTTCCATCCTTCTTCTAAGGCAAATGTAATCTTTTTCTTGTCAGCAAATCTCAAATATCTGGGGGATAAGGACTCTCTCCATCTCCCCCACCCCCTATAGCTGATCCTCCTGCTTTTTTTCATCATCATTTTCTGGATAATCACATCATATGCACCTGGAAAAACTCAAGCTTTCTCTCTCGATGAGTGTTTCCAAAACAGAGATGAAATAAATGTACACTAGATGCAATCTAGTTGAAACTCAATTCTTTATTAAAAATAATATTCCAAAATTTTATCTTAAAAATTATATAGCAAAAAAAACACACCACACTCACACAAATAATAGGTATTTTTTAAGTTATGGGCCTCTCCATTGCCCATGCAAACTTTGTTGTTGGTTGGAATACAGCTATAGGTGATTAGGAAGTGTGGGAAAGGACTTTTCACATTTCTGACATATCACAGACTAGATCATCTGTATAAGTACAGAGGAGCATTCATCCTCTTTTTGCCCCAAGTTGCTGATAGGAGCATCTTGTTCTGCTTTCAGTTCACTTGGAGTTGCTTCAGTCCCTGTTCCCCCACCATTGAGTATCTTCACTTAGGTGGTAGGGACAGACAAAGGAACAAAGTAGGTGATTAAATAGTTAATCCCACTAGTGGCTTGTAAGTAGAAAAATATGGGAAATCCCTAAGTTAATGATTACTCAAGAAAGCAAGTTTGCTTGACTACAAAACCAAGCAGGCTTGCTTAGCAACAAAACCATGCAACAGAAGCATGAGACATGCCCCAAAATAATAAAATAATCATAGCATGAGACCCACATCCTGCCCAGCGAGCTCAGTAAGTTAATGACCCCTAGGACTTGCTCTCTGCATGCATAAAGCAGTCACTTGTGGACCTAGTTTGACCATGTAGGAACAAGAAAACTCCCCTGCTCAAACAGGAGGAGGAATCGATGATGACCAGAAAGACAAAGAAGATCTTCTCCCCCTCCCCACTTTCCTTTGATTATAAAGCTATAGCCCACTAAGTTCTCAGGCATGGCACCTTCTCACCTGCCAGCCTGTAAACCTCACAAGAGTCCTGTTCTAATAAATCACTTCTTATCTATCACTTTTTCTCTTGCTGAATTCTTTCTGTGATGAGACATCAAGTATCGGAGCTCTTTGAAGCCCCCGGAGACACCACTGTCTGCACGGCACTGTCCTTCTTCCAGACTTAGATGCTCTAGCCTGCTGGTCATTGTACTCAACCGGCACATGTGTACTAAGTGACCACACTATTTCAGGTACTGATTTCACATTCTTACTTTTGTGCAGTGCCCACCTTCTTCAGTCACCGCTTCCAACAGCAGGACTCGTCAGGGAACTGGTTGAAAGTCATACAACCAAGAATGGACAGAGGAAGGATGCAAAACACAACCAGAATGTGAGCTACCGTGTGGTCCCAGCTCTGAGGTTTACTGCATCTACATTAAAAAGACTTTCCTTTCTCATTCAAGGTCTTTCATTTCTTCATCTGTAAGCTTCCTGAAAGACAAGGGAAATAGAAAATAAAATAGAACAAAGTACCTTAAGCTAGTGGATATTCTAAAAGATAAAATCTGACACATTAATATCGACACAATATCCCTCCCTTTGTCAATGGATTTTAGTCATTGGTCATTACAGAGTAATTATTTTACCGAGGGAAACCCATTTTAGGGGAATGTGTTAATTTGGAAAACACGCCTCCTGAAGGGAGTCCTTCCAGGAGTCCTTCCAGGGTCAGGTCAGGATTAGGACAGCTGGGGGAATCATGGTGTATTCATCTTGGGAAGGATTACCATCAAAATTCTGTCACTTTCACAATCCACATTAGCAATTTAAAAGGTGAACATTGTTCAAAGCTGCAGACACAATAAGGCATTGTCTGTGGAGGAAGAATTCTAAACTCTGCCTAAGGAAAGAGAATTCATGAAAATGAGAAAACGCACTTTGAAGAACATAGGAAAACTTGGCAGAGGTGAAAAGTACTTTCTGTATCCCGATTACAATGTTATTGCCACTCTCTGATCATTTGTAAGGGAACATTCTGCCCTGACAAGTACACTCTGCTCTTGGAGAGGAACCTGTGACCTCAAGATGCTGTGAGTGTGATGGTGGGATCAGGATGCCTGGTCCATGGGAGGCTCATATCAGAACACAGCTCTGCCCCGTGTCTCCAGTCCCCATGCTCATCCAGCTGTCGAGCTTGAGGCCAGAGCAAGCAAGGCTGGTGGAGACCACCGCCAGGGAATCTCCACCCCTCAGGTCTCCTCTCCCTGCACCGTCACCACTGCTTGAGTTCGAGCAGTTCAGCTAATTCATCGCCAACCCAGGAGACCACCCCTCCCAGCATCACGTATGCTCAGGGGGCACAGAAGTTACAAAGGGTTTTGGTCCTTGTTGAGGTCTTTTTTGGGTGTGTGCTTATTTATTTGGTCGCGCTGGGTTTTAGCTGGGGCACACGTGATCTTTGATCTTGTTGCAGCATGCAGGACTATTAGTTATGGCATGAGTGAGCGGTCCTAGTCACTGAAGTCCCAAGGGCTGTTGATCATTAGAGTTCAGGAGTGGGAACTTATGTACACCCGTGGCGGATTCATGTTGATGTATGGCAAAACCAATACAGTATTGTAAAGTAAAAAAAAATAAAAAATTTTTAAAAAATTAAAAAATAAAAAAAAGAAAGATGACCAGACTCGAAACTAGACCAGTTTATTAGATTCTTAGGTTTTAAATTCACTTCTTTACCAGAATTAATAAAGTCATTCCAGCTCTCTGGAAATGTTTCCTAAAAAAAAAATACACTGATCAGGGCTCCCCTGGTGATCTGGCGGTTAAGTGTGTGCCAATGCAGGGGACATGGGTTCGATCCCTGGTCCAGGAAGATCCCACATGCTTCAGAGCTACCAAGCCGGTGTAGCACAACTATGGAGCCCTAGCTGCAGAGTCCAGAAGCTGCAACTACTGAGACTGTGCTCTGACGCCCGGAAGCCGCAAATGCTGAGCCTGAGAGTCACAACTACTGAAGCTCACACACCTAGAATCCACGCTCCATGAGAGAAGTCACTGCAATGAGAAGGCACACGTTACAGTGATGAGCAGACCCCTCTCACAGCAACTAGAGAAAGCCCATTTGCAGCAGCAAAGACCCCAAAGCAGCCAAAAATGAATACGTAAATCTTAAAAGAAAATAACCACACACACTGATCAGATAAGAACAGAGCCGTGTCTAGCATTTCTGACTGGCTTATCCCATTCTTCCTGACTGGAGTTCACCCAGCTAGCAAGAAAAGCCTCCAACCCTGCTCATTCCATCCAGGCCTTTTGCTCTCCATAAAGCAGGGAACTCAAAGAAACTGATTACAATTTCATCAACTAAAAGAAAATTTAGAAGTATTGTCAGCTAGGGAATGTCAAAAACCCTAACGATGGTAAGACTGCCTTGAGGCTGCCGATTCAATTGGCTGCTAAAATATCCTTGGGTACCTATGCCCACCAAAGAAGGATATAGGATAACTGATGCTTTCTAAACTGCCCTCAAACGAACAAGATAAAGTCCCTTAGTTAAATGTCTTCAAACATTATATTGTCCAATTAAACACAGTATTCAAAACATCATGCGCTGTGTTACAAAGATAGGAGCAAGGAGCAAGGAGCTGAGAACTGCCATCTGGACATGCAGCTTCGGGTACAATAGGGAAGAACATATTCTATTCTAAGTTAATCACTAAAGGGACGTTGCCTATAAGCTCAAGGTATACATAAAGGCACATCTCTGGGAATCCTACCTCCCAGGTAATGAGCATCAGACTAAAATACCTGTGTTTAGTTCACAGAAAACATCCTGATCAGGCCCACCTGTGAATGGCTGCATGCAGAATGAAATTAACAGACCCCTTCTGGGGGCTGACCAGAACCAGGAAATGTTTACCTTTACGTTATCCTGTTTTAGTATAAGGGGCTTCCCAGGTGGCTCAGTGGTAAAGAATCCACATGCCAAGCAGGAGATGCAGGAGACATGGGTTCAATCCCTGGGTCAGGAAGGTCCCTGGAAGGAGGGAATGGCAACCCGCTTCAGTATTCTTGTCTGGGAAAATCCGATGGTCAGATGAGCCGAGCAGACTACACCCCATGGGGTCATGGAGTCGGACATAACAGAGCATGCATGCATGAATGAATCTTTCAGTATAACAGAAGCCTGAATTCTAACCCAGGCAATATGGCTCTTTGAGAAAACAGTCCACCATCTCCTCTGTCTGCTGATTTTCCAAATAAAGTTGCTATTTCTTGCCCCAATAATTCACTTCTCAATTTATTGGCCTGTTGTATGGTCAGCAGTATGAGCTTGGGCTCAGTAACACACAGAGCAAGTTGTTTACGGAATAGAAAGTGTCTCAGGATTTACATTAGGTTTTTGTTCTCCCCTCCTCGAGCACCCTAGTGCAGCTTCTTTTTGACTCCAACCTTAAGTAGAATGAAAAAGAAAAGGAGATGCCAAGTAGGAGGGGGATGGGAGGGGTACCCCTTGCTCTTCCTCATGGCAGCTTTCCTCTGTTCTAGTTGAGAGATGAACAATCTGCAAAGGTGCATTATGATAGAGAAACTGCCTGGTGAGCAATTGGAAGCATCGGAGAACTCCCACTCTGTTACCATGAAGCCAGAGCTACGGGGCAAGGGCACTCCATGCCAAACTGGCCTGCAGCGAGTGAAGGATAAGCCTGAAGTCGGGTCCCCAAAAGGACTCAGGATGTTTTTAAGTCAGGATCTCCCTCTCATCAAGTTCCAGGAAGAAAGCCAAGCTTAATTAACTTTAATTCATGGTGAGAAATCATTCCTTAGAACTGGTTTTCTCTTAAAAACATACTCTCTTGAGCACATCCTTCAAGCTAGGATGAGTCTTATAATATTAATCTTGTTCTGGTTCAACTAAACTCTGCCAGAGTATGTTAGGATCTATTTGTGTCTGTGTGTGGCAATACAATCTTCCTGCTTAGGAAACCAGATCTTACTTACAAATTCATGCATTTCAGGAATTTGAACTTTTGTAGGCTAAATCGACAATCATAATCATTTCAAATGATGCTAATGTTCAAATCTAGCCACCTACTACCTGAACTCATTGTTTCAGTTGCTGTACTTTGATAAATATAGTTCTGACACCTACTCCAAATTCCAGTTTTATTTCCCTCATGATAACATTTAACTCAATGTCATAAAACTGTAAGAGGTTTTGTTGCCAAAATTAACCAACATATTCTATTCCTTTTATAGGGAAACTGATGTAAAAGCAAATAGAATGTCTGGGAATTGCCAAAATAAAGCACCAAACCAAGTAAAGTTTTTCATTGATGATAAATATGATATAAATAAAAGAATCAGTCTTAGTAGAAGACAAATGAGATTTGGATGCAAAATTTTCAAATCTTTTCTTGTTAGGTGAAAAAGTAATATTTTGTGTACAAATAGCCTTGTCCAACAACTAAATTTGTGTTTATTTTTACAAAAAGATGAATTATCCTTTAGAAATATTCCACAGATGTATAGTCACTCTCAGATATAAGCAGCAGAACTCAATATCTGTGCTTTAGAAATTATGATCTCATAAAGACGGTAACTTAGCCTCTAGTGAGCTTGATTTCTTAAAATGGCTAAGCTACTGTCATCTAGATATACTTTTTGTTTTCCTTTAGCTCTGTAGTAAATTATTTAAAACAGCATATTCCGTAGTTTGAATATGGCCCACATTTTTAATTAATTTCACCAAAATTTTCACTTAATAGAAATAATTCTATAAATTCATCATATCACTGAAAGTGTGAAGCTATGTACAAGAATATTTCTCAACTCATTTTCTCCGAGGACAAATTAATCTTTGTACAAAAATATCATACAAATATTTATTTGCAAAGAATTCTAAGCATGTCTTTAGACAACCACATTTATAAACAGACTAGTTGGGCTGTTTAAAAAGACTCTCCGCCAAGTTGGTAATTCTTTCATGTTGTTTTAGCTACTTTTATAGAAATGCTTTGTGTATGAAAGACCTACATGATTTTTGACTGGATAGGGAAGTTTCAGTTTTAAAAAGTAAAGTTGTGTTACAGTATTACTAACTACAATTGAGGGCAACTCCTCCAATAGCTAAGCTATTTTGTCTTTCACAGGGCACATTTTCTAGAAAAGCAAATGGAGCGAATGGGGAAAGAAGGGAGTTTACATCATAAAATCTAAAACCTAGATATTCACCTCTGCCCTCTCTGAATTGGTGAGAGCATTTTCAGGTCAAACAGTAACATATGGTGCCTCCTAGAGGCCTTTGATCCCATGGTACTGACTTTTACATCTCTTAATCTCCTTTTTTGGAGAAGACAGTGGCACCCCACTCCAGTACTCTTGCCTGGAAATTCCCATGGACGGAGGAGCCTGGAAGGCTGCAGTCCATGGGGTGCTGAGGGTCGGACACAACTGAGCGACTTCACTTTCACTTTTCACTTTCATGCGCTGGAGAAGGAAATGGCAACCCGCTCCAGTGTTCTTGCCCGGAGAATCCCAAGGACAGGGGAGCCTGGTGGGCTGCCGTCTCTGGGGTCACACAGAGTCGGACACGACTGAAGTGACTTAGCAGCAGCAATCTCCTTTTTTAGGAGTATGCCCTATGTATTTAAGACCCATGTCACTTTCCTTGGCCCCAACTTATTCTCCATTTGTTCAATGACCTTGCAAAAATTATAATAGGCACCCATCCAACCAACATTCCCACCTACACCCAATTTACATATGAATAGAAATCTGTGCTTTCCTGGGTTTGCTAGACTCACTTTGCTAGGTCTTGACCATGTTGTCTTGTGATGTCAAACAGACTGATGTCTCCGCTAAAGAGAGTTAATATTTCTGGGATAATTATCTGGGGAAGAGGAAAGTCCTCAGAGAGAAAACTGGACCTTGGAAAACAAACCTTAAATTCATTCATTCTTTCATTCAATGAATATTTACTGAGGGCTTACTAGACACCTGGCAGTGTTCTCCAGCCCAAACCATTGTCCAGACTGGAGACTGTAGGAGAGAAAAACATTTACCTCGACCCTCTTAGGGTTCTTTTGATTGGGCCTGAGTATTAAATTGATATACGACAGAGCAACAGGAGAAAAGCACACAAATTTAGTAGAAATTTTATGTGACATGAGATTCTAACCCAAAGAAATGGCAAAACCTTTTTTTTTTGCATCAGGTTGAACAAAGAGAGACAGTGTGGAAATGTGACTAAACCACGTGGGGAGGCTGAAGGAAGATAAGAATTATTTTAGCAAGGTTTATTTATATAGAATTCTTTCCATTTCAGTTTCTTGTCCTTGAGGATAAGAATGCTACTTTCCTTCTGGTACAGTAAGTCCCCTACACACGAACCTTCAAGTTATGAACGTTCAAACGAGTGTTCACATATCCAGTCACGTGAGCTGATTCACGTGTCTGCACACACTGTCACTTGTGCGTATCCTCTACAAGTGGCTGTGCTGTTGTGCACTTTACCATACAGTACTGTGCAGAGTACAGGGGCACAGCACCCTTATTCCAAGCCCAGGACGTCCAGAAGCCAGAGTAAAAGCAGCACCATACAGCTGAATGTGTTAGTTGGACACCTTGGGTAACTTAGAAACAAACTTAGACTTATGAGTATGCTCTTGGAACAGAATTTATTTGTCCATAGGAGATTTACTGTATAGGTAGGACATCTTTCATATAGAAATTTCATGTCCTAGTTTTGAGAAAAACAAGGAAGATCAGAGTGTTTTTCTTGCATCTGCTGTTTTTTAAGCACCTTTGACTTTGATATAATCAATATGCCAAAGAAGCATATTTTAGAGTGGCATATTTTGAACTCCTTGGAGATCACATATTCAACACCCACTCAGCTTGTCCTTTTGGAAATCTAAAAGGCACCTCCAATTCAATGTGCTCATAACTAAGGGTCTCATATTCTGACTCCTCAACATGCTCTCAAGGTCAGCTGCTAACAACTCTTTTCCAGTTACTCAAAATACCTGATTCCTTCCCTTTTCTCAAACTGTATATTCAATCCATTAAGAAATCCTGTTGTCTCCCTCAGAATGGGAGAAAATAACTGCAAATGAAGCAACTGACTAAGGATTAATCTCCAAAATATACGAGCAGCTCATACAGTTCAGTATCAGAAAAATCCAATAAAAAAATGTGCAGAAGACCTAAACAGACATGAAAAGATGCTCAATATTGCTCATTATTAGAGAAATACAAATCAAAACTACAATGGTGTATCAACTCAAAAATACAATGGGGTATCAATTCACAGCATCAGGGGAAAAAAAACTGCAATTAATTAATGCTGGAGAGGATGTGAAGAGGGAATCTTCCCGCACTGTTGGCAGAAACACAGACTGACACAGCCACTATGGAGAAGAGTATGGAGATTCCTTTAAAAACTAGGAATAAAACTACCCTATGACCCAGCAATTACATCACTGGGCATATACCCTGAGAAAACCACAAATCAAAATCACAATTCAAAAAAACTGCAGTACTATTTACAATAGGTAGGACATGAAAGAAACCTAGATATCCATCAACAGATGAATGAATAAAGAAGATATGATACATATACATAAAATAGAATATTCAGTTCAGTTCAAGTTCAGTTGTTCAGTCGTGTCCAACTCTTTGAAACCCCATGAACTGCAGCATGCCATGGCCTCCCTGTCCATGACCAACTCCCAGAGTCCACCCAAACCCACGTCCATTGAGTCGGTGATTCCATCCAACCATTTCATCCTCTGTCGCCCCCTTCTCCTCCTGCCCTCAATCTTTCCCAGCATCAGGGTCTTTTCCAATGAGTCAGCTCTTCACATCAGGTGGCCAAAGTATTGGCGTTTCAGCTTCAGCATCAGTCCTTCCAATAAACACACAGGATTGATCTCCTTTAGGATGGACTGGTTGGATCTCCTTGCAGTCCAAGTGACTCTCAAGAGTCTTCTCCAACATCATATTTCAAAAGCATCAATTCTTCGGCGCTCACCTTTCTTCACAGTCCAACTCTCACATCCATACATGACCACTGGAAAAACCATAGCCTTGACTAGATGCACCTTAGTCGGCAAAGTAATGTCTCTGCTTTTGAATATGCTGTCTAGGATGGTCATAACTTTCCTTCCAAGGAGTAAGCATCTTTTAATTTCATGGCTGCAATCACCATCTGCAGTGATTTTGGAGCCCAGAAAAATAAATTCAGCCACTGTTTCCACTGTTTCCCTATCTATTTCCCATGATGTGATGGGACCAGATGCCATGACCTTAGTTTTCTGAATGTTGAGCTTTAAGCCAACTTTTTCACTCTCCTCTTGCGCTTTCATCAAGAGGCTCTTTAGTTCCTCTTCACTTTCTGCCATAAGGGTGGTATCATCTGCATATCTGAGGTTATTGAGATTTCTCCCGGCAATCTTGACTCCAGTTTGTGCTTCTTCCAGCCCAGCATTTCTCATGATGTACTCTGCACATGTGTTAAATAAGCAGGATGACAATATATAGCCTTGACGTACTCCTTTTCCTATTTGGAACCAGTCTGTTGTTCCATATCTGGTTCTAACTGTTGCTTCCTGACCTGTATATAGGTTTCTTAAGAGGCAAGTCAGGTGGTCTGATAGTCCCATCTCTTTTAGAATTTTCCACAGTTAATTGTGATACCCACAGTCAAAGGCTTTGGCATAGTTAATAAAGCAGAAATAGATGTTTTTCTGGAACTCTCTTGCTTTTTCCATGATCCAGTGGATGTTGGAAATTTGATCCCTTGTTCCTCTGCCTTTTCTAAAACCAGCTTGAACATCTGGAAGTTCATAGTTCACATATTGCTGAAGCCTGGTTTGGAGAATTTTGAGCATTACTAGCATGTGAGATGAGTGCAATTGTGTGGTAGTTTGAGGATTCTTTGGCATTGCCTTTCTTTGGGACTGGAATGAAAACTGACCTTTTCTAGTCCTGTGGCTATTGCTGAGTTTTCCAAATTTGCTGGCATATTGAGTGCAGCACTTTCACAGCATCATCTTCCAGGATTTGAAATAGCTCAACTGGAATTCCATCACCTCCACTAGCTTTGTTCATAGTGATGCTTCCTAAGGCCCACTTGACTTCACATTCCAGGATGTCTGGCTCTAGGTGAGTGATCACACCATTGTGATTATCTGAGTCATGAAGATTTTTGTACAGTTCTTCTATGTATTACTCAGCCATAAAAATTTGAGTCAGTGTTAGTGAGGTGGATGAACCTAGAGCCTGTTATACAGAGTGAAGTAAGTCAGAAAGAGAAAAACAAATATTGCATGTTAATGCACATATATGGAATCTAGAAAAATAGTACTGATGAAGCCATTTGCAGGAAAGGAGTGGAGACAGAGATGTAGAAAGTGGACATATCGACACAGCTGGGGAGAGGGTAGGACTAATTGAGAGCATAGCATTGACATATATACGCTATCACATGTAAAACAGATAACTAGTGGGAAACTGCTATATAACACTGGGAGCCCAGCCTGTGATGACTAGAGGGGTAGCATGGGAGGGGAAAGGGAGGCTCAAGAGGGAGGCATGCATGCTAAGTCACTTCACATATATATAATTATGACTGATTCACGTTGTTGTACAGCAGAAACCAACATAGCATTGTAAAACAATTATCCTCCAATTAAAAAACAGAAAGAGAAATCCCATTGTCTCTAGCTTCAAAATATAACCAGAGCATGACCCCTCTCTACTACCTCCACCATTAAAACCCTGGTAGGGTAGACAATAGCAGAATTGTCCCAACTGGAATATTATAACACCCTCCACACAAATTCCTCAGCCTTTCCCTTGCTTCCCTATAGTACAGCTCAAATGAGTCTGATAAAATTTAAGTTCAAATCATGCCACACCTCTGCTCAAATCCGTCCAGTGCCTGCCTTACATTCAAGAAAAGCCTAAGTCTTCACTATGGCCTCTAAGTCTCCTTGACACTTGCTTCTGGTCACCCCGTCCCTTTCTGCAGCCACACTGGTCTCTGCACCTTCCTCTAATTAGCAACCAGCTTAAGCTCTAGGTGCTGGTTCCTTCCTCTGCCTGGTATACAATCCTCTCCCCCACCAGCATATATTCCCAAGGTTAATTCTTGTACCTCTTTCCAATCTTTCTCAGCTCTACCTTCTCTAAATGTCCTCTCCATACCACTCTATCTTGTAAAGACAGCTCACCCTGAACACACCAACTCCCTACTGGCATTTCTGATCTTCCTCAACCTATTCTTCTTTTTTTCCCCCCATGGCACAGAATTCATCCCACTCAAACTTCCTTATTGTGTTTTGCTCGATGACAGTTTTGTTTTGCTTTTGTCTCTCCAGTTTCCTGACACATCCCAAGCATCTGGCAGAGGGTGGGCACTCGATAAACAACTGTTCAGTGAAGGACAAGCAAAACAGATTGATCTCTGGCATCAGGAAGGGGACGGTCCACAGGAGTGACAGCTCTTCTCTCTGAGCGTCCTTTTGGGGTTGGGACCTCAATGAGCCTAGTGGGCATGAAGGTGCTGGAGGGCGCCCCCAGGTGGAGCAGGAAGCGAGGGCGCCCCCAGGTGGAGCAGGAAGCATGGCCTCTCTGGAGCTGCTGGACCACAACCTCAAGAGAAAGAAGTTATTCCTCAACCCCCCTAATTTTATTGACATATATTTGATAAATACAATTATATTTAAAGTGTACAACATGGTGATTTGATATGTGTACACAGTGTGAAAGTCCCCTTCATTAACATATCCCTGACACCCCACATAATTGTCTTTTTTCTTTTTTAGGTGTGAACACTAAAGTTCTACTCTCTTGCCTCAGCAAATTTTAATTTTTTTTTTTTAATCAGCTCATGGAATCCCAGTTTCCTGACCAGAGACAGAACCTATGCCCTGGTGGTGGGAGCATAGAGCCTTAAGTACTGGACCTCTAGGGAAGGCCTGGCCAATTTTAATTATACAATAAAGGATTATCAGCTACAGTCTCTGTGGTACACATTAGATCCTCAATTCTTATGTAACTTGTGACTGAAATTTTGTACCTTTTTATCAACCTCTCCCTAGTCCCCTGACCCCATCAACTGCTAACAATCACCATTCTACACTTGATTTCTACGAGTCCAATTTTTTTTTCAGATTCCACAGATAAGTGATATATCTTGTCTTTCTCTGTCTGGTTTATTTCTCTCAATGTAAAATGCACAAGGTCCATCCATGTTTCCACAAATGACAGGATTTCCTTCTTTCTCATGGCTGAATAATATTACTACATATATTTAAATATTATATATAATGGAATGTTATATATACATATCACATTTTCATCTGTTGATGGATACTTAGGTTATTTTCATATCTCAACTACTATGAAAAACGTTGCAATCAATATGGGAGTGCAGATCTCTCTTCCGGGTAATGACTTCATTTCCTTTGGATATACACCCAGAAGTGAAATGCTGCATCACATGGTAGATCTATTTTTAGTTTTTTGAGGAACTTGTATACTGTTTTTCTCACAGTGGCTATACCAGTTTATATTTTCACCAACAGTGCACAAAATTTTCCTTTTCTCCACATCCTCACCAACCTTCTTATTTCTTAACTTTTTGATAATAGCCATTCTAACAGTTGTGAGGTCCTATCTCACTGTGGCTTTGATTTGCACTTCTCAGATGATGAGTGATGCTGAGCACCTTTTCATGCACCTGTTGGCCATTTGGATGCCTTCTTTGGAAAAATGTCTATTCAGACCCTATGCTTGAACTCAAGACCCTAAATTGTCATTTTGGTAATGTCGCTAGGAATTATTCCTTACATGCCAAATCACTTAGTTTTATATTCCTGTGTCTGTTTCCTTTCTCATAGTCATAAGTTGTTAATAAAATGTTATTCAATGTTCCTGCTTGTATTTAGCTCTGCTCTGTATATTTATCAGAAATTGTGTGTCCACATTTGAGGCCAGTCCCAACAAGGAGGCTTCATTCACTTCAGTGATTCTCTAGGGAAGAGCTATTCAATAAGGTGAACCATCTGAGACAATCTAGGAGAGATCTTTTGGGTCAAGATCACCTTCCAAGTGCCCAAGGCCCCTCACTGATATCTAGTGACTTCACCGACTCAGCTAGACTCCCTGCCCTATGTGCTGTCCTCTTCAGGGAGGCCGCATTTGGTGCTTGGCATGACAATGAATATTAATAGTCTGGGAATTTCTAAAGGAAAGGAAAACTAATTGATTCAATTGTTTCCTGATGATAAGAAATCTTAGTAGAAGTAGAATTAACCGTTTAAAGTCACAACAATGTCATTTAACAAAATATTCATGTTCTAAAGAAATAATGACCATTCTCTGTGCCCAAATAATATATTCATTTTCTTAAATTGTCTCATTTACTTTACAGACCCTTCAAAAGCTAGCACAATGTCTGGGCCATGTATTGAGCAACATGGATGCTCAATACATACAAACAATCCAACATCCTGTCAGCCAACAAAGTCAGAATACAGAGCTCACACTATTTCATTTCTCTCTTTATACCCATAACTATAGACATGTGTCACCGTTAAATATTTAATCCCCCCAAAAAACAAACAAACCATTTCCTCCCAATTGGTTAACTCGGCCCATGACACTGTAATAATACTACAAGGAACATTTACTTCCCAGGAGTGAAATTTAGTAGTTTTTGCCATTTTCCTTTAATGTCCAAGCTTGAACTTCCTTGGAAATTAATTCAGTTATGGGGTACTGTAGAACTGCGCTTGGTAGCATCCAGGATAAGCCTGTAACTCTCCACCAAGATTTAAACCACACTAACTTGTTTCATGATGTCCCAGGTCATCATTCCAAAGCTGTCTTAAAAGGAAGAGTCATTGACCTGGAGGATCCGTTCAAAGTTCTAACAAACTAAGGCATGTAGAATGCAGTCTCCCTCATATATTTTATTTTTAACAGTTATTTCAGTAGAGCAAGTCCAGGGTTTCCTTTTATTAAAAGTACTTTTGTGCCATGGACTTCTTCAACACTTTGGTGAAACCAATAGATAAATGCATGAAATAAAAAACATAGAATTACAAAAGAAATCAATTATTATTATTTTGACATTCCGAAGGCCAATACAGAACTTTTTATTCTCTAAAATTTAAATCTGTGATAGAAGTCTTAACTAGTCATAGTATTAATTACTGTAATTTAATATACCTACATTTACTTGGAACTGAGTATAAAATTAATAACTTAGAAATTTAAGTGATAGTCTATGAACATATTTACATCTAAGTAAATAATTTTAGCAGTCTGGGTGTTAGCATCTCCTGGTTGACCACCCTTGTACTGCACCTGGGTTGCCACATATTGTTGTGTTGTTTAGTCACTCAGTCCCCGACTCTTTGTGACCCCATGGACTGTAGCCCTCCAGGCTCCTCTGTACATGGGACTTCCCAGGAAAAAATACTGGAGTGGATTGCCATTTCCTTCTCCAGGGGATCTTCCCAACCCAGGGATGAAACCTGCATCTCCTGCATTGGCCGGCAGCTTCTTTACCACCAGGGAATGGCTTGGATTCTTAAACTTTTCCAAATCCCTCTCAAATCAATTTTTTTTCTTTTTTTCTTTTTTTAAATAAATTTATTTATTTTAATTGGAGGTTAATTAGTTTACAATATTGTATTGGTTTTGCCATACATCAACATGAATCCACCACAGGTATACACGTGTTCCCCATCCTGAAGAGCCCCCGCTCCTCCCTCCCTGTACCATCCCTCTGCGTCATCTCAGTGCACCAGCCCCAAGCATCCAGTATCATGCATTGAACCTGGACTGGCTATTTGTTTCATATATGATATTATACATGTTTCAATGCCATTCTCCCAAATCATCCCACCCTCGCCCTCTCCCTCAGAGTCCAAAAGACTGTTCTATACATCTGTGTCTCTTTTGCTGTCTCACATACAGGGTTATTGTTACCATCTTTCTAAATTCCATATATATGCATTAGTATACTGTATTGGTGTTTTTCTTTCTGGCTTGCTTCACTCTGTATAATAGGCTCCAGTTTCATCCACCTCATTAGAACTGATTCAAATGTATTCTTTTTAATGGCTGAGTAATATTCCATTGTGTATATGTAGCACAGCTTTCTTATCCATTCATCTGCTGATGGACATCTAGGTTGTTTCCATGTCCTGGCTATTATAAACAGTGCTGCAATGAACATTGGGGTACATGTGTCTCTTTCAATTCTGGTTTCCTTGGTGTGTATGCCTAGCAGTGGGATTGCTGGGTCGGCAGGCAGTTCTATTTCCGGTTTTTAAAGAAATCTCCACACTGTTCTCCATAGTGGCTGTACTAGTTTGCATTCCCATGAACAGTGTCAGAGGGTTCCCTTTTCTCCACGCCCTCTCCAGCATTTATTGCTTGCAGACTTTTGGATAGCAGCCATTCTGACTGGCATGAAATGGTACCCCATTGTGGTTTTGATTTGCATTTCTCTGATAATGAGTGATGTTGAGCATCTTTTCATGTGTTTGTTAGCCATCTGTATGTCTTCTTTGGAGAAATGTCTATTTAGTTCTTTGGCCCATTTTTTGATTGGGTCGTTTATTTTTCTGGAATTGAGCTGCAGGAGTTGCTGGTATATTTTTGAGATTAGTTGTTTGTCAGTTGCTTCATTTGCTATTATTTTCTCCCATTCTGAAGGCTGTCTTTTCACCTTGCTTATAGTTTCCTTTGTTGTGCAGAAGCTTTTAATTTTAATTAGGTCCCACTTGTTTATTTTTGCTTTTATTCCCAATATTCTGGGAGGTGGGTCATAGAGGATCCTGCTGTGATTTATGTCAGAAAGTGTTTTGCCTATGTTCTCCTCTAGGAGTTTTATAGTTTCTGGTCTTATACGTTTAGATCTTTAATCCATTTTGAGTTTATTTTTGTGTATGGTGTTAGAAAGTGTTCTGGTTTCATTCTTTTACAAGTGGTTGGCCAGTTTTCCCAGCACCACTTGTTAAAGAGATTGTCTTTAATCCATTGTATATTCTTGCTTCCTTTGTCAAAGATAAGGTGTCCATAGATGCGTGGATTTATCTCTGGGCTTCCTATTTTGTTCCATTGATCTATATTTTTGTCTTTGTGCCAGAACCATACTGTCTTGATGACTGTGGCTTTCTAGTATAGTCTGAAGTCAGGCAGGTTGATTCCTCCAGTTCCACTCTTCTTTCTCAAGATTGCTTTGGCTATTCGAGGTTTTTTTGTATTTCCATACAAATTGTGAAATTATTTGTTCTAGCTCTGTGAAAAATCCCGTTGGTAGCTTGATAGGGATTGCATTGAATCTATAAATTGCTTTGGGTAGTATACTCCTTTTCACTATATTGATTCTTCCAATCCATGAACATGGTATATTTCTCCATCTATTAGTGTCCTCTTTGATTTCTTTCACCAGTCTTTTATAGTTTTCTATATATAGACATAGTAAAGTTGCAGGATATAAAATCAACACACAGAAATCCCTTGCATTCCTATACACTAATAATGAGAAAGTAGAAAGAGAAATTAAGGAAACAATTCCATTCACCATTGCAATGAAAAGAATAAATACTTAGGAATATATCTACCTAAAGAAATCAAATTATTTTAAATTAACTGAGAAATACTTGAGAATTTCTAGGTAAAGTTGAAAGAGGATACTCTGGTCCATGTATAAATGGCTTTCTTCCATCACCTGAAATTTTATATAACTTGCCCTTTTCACATAGATATATGGAATGTATCAGTGAATAAATGAAAGTCTGTCTTTTTGCTCTTCTCATCCCAACCAAGTATAACCAGTGAAAAGATCCTTCTTGGTCTTACTCTACTGGAGGATGAAGATGGAGCTCTGTAACCTAACAAAGATTGAATCTGGTGATTACTCTAGAGACTTCTCATCTGCTTACAATTTACCAAGGTCTGGGAGTCACTATCTGTGTTGGAGTTAACAGCAGAAGAGCAAAATGAATTATTATTATTAACTTAAAAATTGTTACTAGTATGGCTATCATTACTGAGTTCATCTGTTGATTAATCATAAATATTTTACCTGTAGGACATGCCCTAATTTCAAATTGTATTGATAGTATGTATAGCTCACACACAGGCATTTGTGCATGCATATGCCACAGGGTTTATTCAACAAATATTTATTAAGTACTTATTCTGTATCACAAACTTGTACAAACTAAAAGTATGTTGATATGTTCCAGCCCAATTAAGCTTCTGACACCTCCCAGCTTTAGTTCTATCCAAGTGCAAAATTTCTAGCAATGAACAGCTTCTATTTTCAATTGGCTTTCAACATGTTATACTGATATTCTCAAAACAATCACCAAAATCTCACTTTTAGAAAATTGTAAAGGGTATGAAAACATGTCAGCCCAAGGGCAAAATCATTCAGCAATTTAAAAATGAAAGCATAAATTTGCTAGGGAAAGTCATCTTATACCTTGTGCTCTGGTTTTCCCTCTGAAGAGAGGAGTATGTGTGGTTAACTTTTATGAAAGGCCATTTCCATTTTGTTTTCCAAATAAAAGATGTACTAATTAGGCCTGGAAGTCAAGGATTTTACCAAAAGGGATAAGATGAGGCTATTTCCAATTGGCATTTTGTTTGGTTGATATCACAACTTTAAAATGTGAGGAACACAAAATACCCAAGTGAATTTCATAACTTCCAAGGCCATTTCAAGGATTCTTCAAGCAGAGGTGTATGCATGCTCAGATGCTAAGCCACGTCTGACTCTTTGGGACCCAGTGGATTGTAACCCCGCTAGGCTCCTCTGTCCATGGGATTCTCCAGGCAAGAACACTGGAGTGGGTTGCCATGCCCTCCTCCAGGGGATCTTCCTGACCCAGGGATCAAACCTGAGTCCCCTCAGACTCCTGCATTGGTAGGCAGATTCGTTACCAGTTGAGCCACCTAGGAAGCCCCTTGAGCAGAGGTAAAACTAGACAATGCCCCAAATATGTGCATTAACAAGGCAGACCTTTGCAGAGTAACAACAAGTCTTTTCCAATCAAACCAAAGCCAGTAGTTCACTTTCTGGAAAGATAACTGAAGCAAGCAGCTATTTGTTGCTTGGAATCACTTTAAATTATTTTAGAAAACGTCAGAAAGTAAATTACATTCTCCTTCTTGCATGTATTTTTCCAGTTCCTTTTCAAAACAAAATGTTCATTTAGGGCCATGACAGCGAAAATAGAAATGTGTTTGGCATAGACTTAGCTTACTAGCCTGCAGGCAAAATAGAAAATTGTTGTTAAATTGGAGTGGACCAGAAAACGGATGATAAAACTTGTTCATGAAACTTCTGCTAATAACAAACATTTGTCCTATGGCACGTACTATAAGTAATAACACATGAGAAAGGCTGGATGTGTCCCTGTCCTGAACAGTGGGTTTGGGTGTCTGTAAAGGCAGTAAGTCAAGTTCACTTCGCCCTTCACTTGTGACTTCCTCCAAAACTCTTAGGATTAAAACATGCCCTTTTTTAATTCGGAAATAGTTGGGATGATAATTCTCTGGTGTTTTGGTCTTAATTACTTTTCCTTTAAAATTTTAGAGGCAGCTTGGGAGGTTGTGTTACTTATCATGACTGAGCACCAATCTCAGGTTCTGTTTTCTGCTTCACCAGCATTTACTGTTTCCTGAGAGCTAAGCCATTTATTCGTTTTTGCCTCCATTTCTCTTTCACTCAGTGCTCAGAAAGGGAAAGGAAGCAATTTTGAAAAAAAGGTGGGTAGTTGCTAGGTGAAGAGATGGTGTCGATGGCTAGCTCAATTAGTTCTTCCTGTTGCCAACTGAAAATTGTCGCCTGTCTACAAGAATGAATTCACTAGCCACAGTAGTCACTGACTTTCAATACCTCCTAAAAGGGGTTCAGGGTGGAGATCAGGGATGGGACTCTCTGCGCCCTGGGAAAAACTGGCAGAACACGTCTTCAGATAGTTAAATAACTGCATGAGATTTTATGATCTCAGTTTCTTATATTTGCACTTATCTAGAAAAGCACTGCAACCATAAATGGTGACATCTGCTCCTCATGACTAGCAGCGACCGTCTGCCAAAATGTGTGCTCAACTGCACGTGTCATCCTTCAGCAAAATCACACGTATACTGACCTCCCCTCTGCCTCTTTGGAGCAGTCTCTCAGAGCTGTCTGAGAGGCTGTCTCCCAGGCTGTAGTCCTCATCTGGCTCCAAACAAAACTTAACTCATAACTCTCAGGTTGTCTTTTTTTTTTTTTTTTTTTTTTTTTGCACTCAACACTGATTTTTGGCTTTATTTACCATATTTTTCTTTTTGTTTGATTCTTTTTAATTTTTATTAGAGTATAGTTGCTTTACAACCTTGCACAAGTTTCTTGTTGTTTTTCGGTCACCAAGTCGCGTCCGACTCTTCATGACCCCATGGACTGCAGCACGCCAGGCTTCCCCCGTGTTAGTTCTTACTGTACTGTAAAGTGAATCAGCTATGCATATACATGTATCCCCTCTTTTGGGGATTTTATTCCCATTTGGGTCATCACAGAGCATCAAGTAAAGAGTTTTCTGTGCTATATAGATTCTCACGAGTTATCTTTTTTTAATTTAAAAGTCTATTTTTAATTGAAAGACTATGCTTTATAATATTGTGTTGGTTTCTGCCATATATCAACTTGTATCAGCGATAGGCATACACATATCCCCTGATCTTGAACCTCCCTCCCACCTCCCATCCCTCTAGGTCATCACAGAGCACCACTGAATCTTTTGAGCTCCCTGAGTCATACAGAAACTTCCCACTGGCTATCTATTTTAATATGGTAGTGAATGTTTCCATGCTACTCTCTCAATTCACTAGTTATCTATTTTATGCATAGTATCAGTGGTGTATATATGTTAATCCCAATCTCCCAATTTATCCCACCACCCCCCTTTCCTCCTTGGTCTCCATATGTTTGTTCTCTATGTCTTTCTAATCATCTATACTAGCTTTTTCAGACTCCACACATGTGTTAATATATGATATTTGTTTTTGTCTTTCTGACTTATTTCACTCTCTGTGACAAAAAGGTGGTATTTTGCCTTTTTTTTAATAAACCACCTAGAGACGGTCATACAGTGTCCCTTTGACAGCAAGGAGATCAAACCAGTCAATCTTAAAGGAAATCAACCCTGAATACTCTTTGGAAAGACTGATGCTGAAGCTGAAGCTCCAATACTTTGGCCACCTGATGCAAATAGTCAACTCACTGGAAAAGACCCTGATGCTGGGTAAGACTGGAGGCAGAAGGAGAAGGGGGTGACAGAGGATGAGATGGTTGCACGGCATCACCAGTTCAGTAAACAAGACCTTGGGCAAATTCCAGGAGATGGTGAGGGACAAGGAAGCTTGGTGTGTTGCAGTCCATGGGGTCACGAAGAGTTGGACATGACTCAGAGACTGAACAACGACAGCAGGTGGTATTTTACCATATTTTCTTGAATTTAAGACATCATTGATTGAGAGAGTCACCATTTTATGCAGCAATACAAAAAAAAAGAGTATACAATCAATCTATGACACAATAATGTTGGTTCTACTTGCAGCCTGGGTGGGCCACACAGTTTGCTTTGGCCAGATATTTCTTTCATCTCTTCCAAATTATTTGACATTTTCTCTTGCCTCCTATTGCACTGTTTGGCCTGTAACGGGAATACTTTTGCACTTATCTCAGTAACAAAATGTAACAAAGCCTCCTAGACCGGTAAGATTTTCCCCTCCTTAGTCTGCTAAAGTGTTTGGCTGCTCTTTCCAAGAAATGAAGGAATTGCAGTCATTCCTCCCACAAAAAAACACTGGCTTCAACTAGCATCAAATTTGTGGCCAGCTGCTGTCTTTCTGCATAGACGGTCACTTTTCACGGCGAGGCTGAATAATAGGCTTCTTGTTGAAGATGTTTGAAATTGAAATAACAGTTACACTCACTATGCACCTCCCCAGCATTGCACATAATCTCAATCAACACAGCAGCAAAAACAGTGATGACAATATCTGCAGGCAGTAGCCACTCCACCAGGATGGCTGCTGGCTGACAGCAATTCTGCAATGAGTCTCCATTTCAGAGCTGGTCAGACATGAGGGGAAATGTGCATCTTAGAATTAGCAGCACACAGTATTATCTCTTCACATACTGTACAAGGGTAGCAGACTCAGATGTCCACAAAATCATATATGCTATGTACATTAGACCAATTCTATATAAACAAGTACCTTTTATGTCAACTATTTCTTGCCTCTCATTTATTTCTTCTAAAATTATTTTATTGTACTTTATTTGTACATCTCTAAGCTTTTTGTCCAAACAAACTTTTTGTAGAAAATCATTCAGAAATAAGTACTCAAAGCAACCTGGAAACACTGTTTTAAAAAGTATCCTGTCTCATTTTTAATAAAGATGTGGCTACTGTCCACCATAAAGAACCAGGCTACACACCAGGGATGATACAAACTGAAGAATACATGTCCCGTCTACAGGGGGCAGCAGCTACACAGCCCAGATCAAAATTAATCCTGTCAGCAGTCCTTAAGGCTTTGGACACAGTGTTGCCCAATCTTTTGATTTCTTTTCGAGACACTGGGAAACTGGATTTTTATGTTAAATCTCTTAATTTTTAAGTTTTGGCAATTATTTCAAAACACCATACAGGCCACACAGAGCAAATCTGTTTGCTATATTTGGTTCACAGTTCATTAATTTGTGGTCCCTGCAAGATAACCTAACAGGTCAGTCACGTTATAAACATGGTCATCTGTCCTATGGATTGATTTAGCCAAAACCCTCTCAATATGAATGACAAGTTAATATTACAGTAACATCTTTGCCAGTGAAGCATCAGGGCATGTTAGGTACCAGTAGGAATACTGAACCAGAAAATCTTTCCATTTTGAATATTTTTCTTATAATTATGTATGTGTCACAGAGTTAACTTACCAGAAGAATTTCAAGTTTTGCAACGGGGAATGAGCAGGAAAGTAAAAATTATTTCTTCAGTCCCGTGTAAGTCTTTAAGAATGAGAATGACTGCTCTGGGACCTGGTCCTGCTCAGGGCCTTGTTGAGCCAGAGGACGTGCAGTGAGGCGGCTCCCAGCTCTCCTGGGGCTGTGGGAGGAGGAAGCACAGAGGCTGGGACCTAGAGTAACCAGAAGCAGAGGGTGTGGCTGACTACCAGGGATTACCCTTCTCAGCACCCCTGCCCACTGGGTTTAGAAAAGAAAGGTCTTTTTCTTTCTCTGTCTCTTTTCTCTCAAGGAAGGGTGATAGAAGAATAAATGGAAGAGCCGTTTATTCTATGGTTCAGCCCAATTCGTTCATCTCTGATTTAAAGGCTCTGAGTCAGCCAAAACACTGAGTCCTGCATATATTTGCTTTCATGATGGAATTCAAGGCCAGAAATCCTTCATGGCTTCTTGATTTTCTAGGACTCAATTTTTCCATCTGTAAATAAGTAGACAGATGAAACAAGTATTTTTCAATCTGTGTTCTTTGAAGTGAAGTGTTAGTCGCTCAGTCATGTCTGACTCTTTACGATCCCATGGACTGTAGCCCACCAGGCCCCTATGTCCCTATATATATAATTCATTGATTTCTGGTTGCACTGGACCTTTGTTGCTGTGTGTGGGCTTTCTCCAGCCTTAACGTGAAGGCTTCTCATTGTGGTACCTTCTCTTATTGCAGAGCACAGGCTCTCGGTGTGGGGCTCAGCAGCTGCGGTATGCAGGCTTAGTCGCTCCACGGCATGGGGGATCTTCCTGGACCAGGGTTCGAACTCATCTCCGCTGTATTGGCATGTGGACTCTCATCTCACACCCCCAGGGAAGTCCTAATCTGTATTCTGAGAAGCTTTCAGTTCAGTTCAGTCGCTCAGTTGTGTCCGACTCTTTGTGACCCCATGAATCACAGCACGCCAGGCCTCCCTGTCCATCACCAACTCCCAGAGTTCACTCAGACTCATGTCCTTCGAGTCAGTGATGCCATCCAGCCATCTCATCCTCTGTCATCCCCTTCTCCTCCTGCCTCCAATCCCTCCCAGCATCAGAGTCTTTTCCAATGAGTCAACTCTTTGCATGAGGTGGCCAAAGTACTGGAGTTTCAGCTTTAGCATCACTCCTTCCAAAGAAATCCCAGGGCTGATCTCCTTCAGAATGGACTGGTTGGATCTCCTTGCAGTCCAAAGGGACTCTCAAGAGTCTTCTCCTACACCACACTTCGAAAGCATCAATTCTTCAGCATTCTGCCTTCTTCATAGTCCAACTCTCACATCCGTACATGACCACAGGAAAAACCATAGCCTTAACTAGACAGACCTTAGTCGGCAAAGTAATGTCTCTGGTTTTGAATATACTATCTAGGTTGGTCATAACTTTTCTTCCAAGGAGTAAGTGTCTTTTAATTTCATGGCTGCAATCACCATCTGTAGTGATTTTGGAGCCCCCCCAAAAAATAAAGTCTGACACTGTTTCCACTGTTTCCCCATCTATTTCCCATGAAGTGATGGGACCGGATGCCATGATCTTCGTTTTCTGAATGTTGAGCTTTAAGCCAACTTTTTCACTCTCCTCTTTCACTTTCATCAAGAGGCTTCTTAGGGACTCAGATACTGTGCTTAAGGGTCTGGTTTCATATAATTTGCATTTGGTCGTAAAGGTAAAACTTCCATTTAGTAAGAAAATATAACACCTAAAGAAATACAGTGTGTGAGAAACACTGGCTAAGTGACATAAATGATCTGCAAGGAGGCCAGACCCTTTGATTCTATAACTTCACCAACTCGCATGTACATTTCAATATTGTTCTCACAAAGTAAGATGCGGAGATATTTTCAGATTAAATAATCACTCCAGCTTTTACCTAAGACATATGAACCAATATAAGCATTCTGGTAAGACTGAGTATACAAAGGTACAAATGGCTTTGATTTTTCTCTTCTAAACGAGGCTTTCATTTTTCAGATTTTGCAAGAGACGACAGCAAACAGCCTAAGTCTGGGGAAAGCGTGGAAAAAGGAGACCCTGGCATCTAGTCACTGTCGAACACGTGTTTGCTGATGGAATCTGCACAAACAAGTAAAGAGGAGAACCGAGGTCATTTTCAGCACAGAAAGGTTCCAGACCATTTTCCTTGGGATATGCAGGAAACTGAGGTTAAAATAAACTCCACTATGTGGAACAGGCATTAAATTTAACTACTCCTTGGACACAGTCAGTGATTTCCCACCTTCTTCTGCCTGTGCCTGGAAGGTCCTCCAGCAGGTCCTTCCCTACTTCTCTAAATCCAAGCAGAATGGTGATCTCATTTCCAATCTGTGTTTTCTCACTCCTGGAAACCCCCATAGCACCCACTATCTTTTACAAGTACTTTCTATAAAAGGCTAGTTTTGTAAATCCCAATTAGATACACATATGTATCAGGGAAGGGGTTTCCCTGATGGCTCAAGTGATAAGGAATCTGCCAATGCAGGAGATGCAGGTTCGATCCTTGAGTGGGGAAGATCCCCTGGAGGAGGATATGGGAACCCACTCCAGAATTCTTGCCTGGAGAAGCCCATGGACAGAAGAACCTGGTGGGTTACAGTCCATAGAGTCATAAAGAGTTGGACATGACGGAGCACACACTTGGCACGTGTATTACTTGCTTATATACTCCTGCCATGAGGGACCACTAATCGCTCTTCTATATCCCCCATGGATTCTTGGCACATGGTCAGTAGGCAGTAATCAGTACCACCACTGAAGGATTAAATACACTAATGAATAACTTTTGCATCTATGGACACAACTATTATATGAAGAATGATAAAATAGATTCAAAACCACTTTGAGAAAAAAGTGGAAAAACCTTAATTGTTCATATACTAGAATGAGATTAGATTGCCTCATGAAAACAATGCTTACAACACAGCAGTGAGGGAAGAAAAGGATGTTAAAAGGCATAAAAAGAGAAGAAAACATTTCACAAAAATGTTTAAGATGATTGGATTCAGAGTAGTATTTTTCTCTATGTTTCAAGATTTGATAATGAGGCTAACACTACTTTAATAATGAAAAACAAGAAGAAACAGGCTTTGCATTTCTATGCCAGAGGAATATTAGTGGGATTTTGTTATAACATGGATTTGAGGTCCACATGATTGCCATTTTTTAGAAGAAATCATTTTATAGCAAATGCTCCTTTTTAGTAGTACACAGATTAAAAGTGGATAGCCCCCTCTATGAGTTTCATCATGGGCTTTCCTTTTAATAAATTCCATTCCAGGGAGAACAGCATTGTAGCAACATGTTGTGTCTCACTATCAAAGAAAATTTCAAAAGCGAACTGAGCCAATTTGTTTCCCAGTGTATATTTATCTCCATTAAGATCCCAGGGAGTGAAAAAAAAACAAACATGGTAATTATCTTAAAGTTCTCTAAATGCTTTCATGGTTTAAGCCATGGGCTGAATTAGGTCCTGGAAGATTCCCATCTAGTAAAGCAACAATGTCTACTAGTAACCTGAAGGAAAGACCCAGAACATTTGGACCTCGGGCAAGTGGCTGACCTAGATTCAGATGACAAGCCACAAGACAGTGTTTCCAGGGATGGGGTGGGGAGGGCATGTCTACTCCCAACATCACTTGAAAGTTGTAAGTCTGTGAACATGCATGTGTCTTTTTTTAAAGACAGCATACTATTTCCAAGACAGCAAAAGAAGGTGGGCTATTTTATCACTTTGTTTCAGAAGGACCTAGACACTTCAGAAGGCTTGCCTAATGGAATCTATCTAAAATAACAGATTCTACCTCCTTATTTCTATAGATCAAAACAGAGGTACATACTCAAAACTTCTGGCCTCATTTCTGTTAGTGCATAAGTCACCCAACCCAAAAGTGCCCAGTTAGCAATATAAAACTCCAATTTAATTTCTCCCATAGCTCTTTTGCTCTGTGACAGAGTCCCACACAACTAACTATATTTATAACTATGCTGTGATGTTCCTGAAAACATTTTTAACTTCCTGACTTAAAGAGCAGCCTTTCCTAAACCTTTCCTCTTTCTCCTGCGTAGGATGTAGATGTGAGAGTCAGAATCACTACAGCCATATTGTAAGTATAAGGGAATAGCCAAAGAAATGCAGAAATCTTAGCTCTAACCTCGTTAAGACCTTAATATAAAACAAGAAACGATCTAGCTTCAGTTTCTTGTTATCTGAGTCATGGTGGTTGGATTTCTCTGTAGGTAACAGCATTCTTATTTCTTAGAACCTGTTTATTGCCAGTTTTCAGTACTGTGGTTTATTTCAATTGTTTTTTTTCTTCATCAGATTCTTTCTCCACTATTCTTAGATTCACATGTTAAAGTATGTCCATTTTGCACACATATCTATGGTATATATTCCGCTAATAAAATATAAATGTAGTGTTTACTAATGAATGTGCCTCAGAACATATGTTTGAGGATATACGCCACACAAAAAGAGAGAGAATGGGAAATTTCGTGACCAAATATACTTGGAAAACATTGGATAGTCTATTCTAGAGCTTTGCAAAACACAAAACTATTTCAGACTTTGAAAAGAAGAATAAATAAAATAGACAAATTGGAATGACATTCAGATACATCCCTTTAACTGACCACCGAATTGATTTTTCAACCAATCCCTTGATTTACTGTCTACCTCTCAGAATTAGGATTCTAAAGACTATATGTGGGAAACATTTACTATGTTCATCCATAATGTTTGATTAATGCTCATATTAATATTTTTGATATTTTAATAATTACCATTGCATATTTTCTTATTTGGTAATGACAGATACATTCTAAAGAATTTCAGAGAAACTCCCAGGGAATCCAAATCAACACACATGTCGACACAAACCAAAGAAAGACAAACAGTAGTGAAATCTGTGATTTCTTCAAGCTAGCTACAGATCCTCCATTTTCCCTGGCTAGAAGACTTGACCCCTGATACTTTACTGGCAGCCACGGTAGCCCACATGTGCATTTTTGGATGGAGACAGCTCTTTCCAGACTAAACACTCAAGACGTGACACCTTGCTAGTCTTTGCCACTGCTCTCTGTGAGGGCATTGCTGCGATTGTGTGAAACAAAAAATTCCTGCTAATCTAGGACATCCTTGGATTGTCACGTGTTCTTCAGATCCTTCTTCACCTTTAATGCTGAACTTGCTTTCCCTTTGGGGATAGCTTATTCTCTCAGCAGAGGCATCTGCTGCACTTCTAAGGCATCATAGGTTGTAATCACCACCACTCCAGCATCCTTTTCCAAATGACTTACTCTGTGCCATGGGCCCAACTATCAGGGTGTGTGTGTGTGTGTGTGTGTGTGTGTGTGGTGTGTGTGTGTGTGTGTGTGGTGTGTGTGTGTGTGTGTGTTTCTTTCCTTTTGCTCTCTTCACATTGTCTCAACTTTTGAGCCAGAATAATTTAAGCACTAGGGTCTTGTCGGGTTTTGCAACCATGAACTGCTTTGCAAAGTCTAGGCGTTTTGCCAGAAATCTAAACTTTGTTGAACTATGTGAAAAGGTTAAACATTTCACAGAGTTTCGGCCCCACCCCCACTGCACTCCCAGACTCTGCCTTGTTCTTAAATGTCTGTTTTATCAAGAAATGGAATAACTAATAATGTGCTGGATAGAACATTTTCAACCATCACTCTGTAACCATAGTGCTGCTAAGAACCCCAAACAAATGTTAATCACACATCTCTCCATAATCAAAAAGAGCTGGGGACAAAGAGTCAATGTAGTCTGTTCTAAGATGAAATGCTAGAAGCTTTTCATACAATATCTTTCTAAAACGAAGCTCTTATTCATTGCAGTAATTTTTGTTAACAAAAAGTTTCCTAAAATTTCCCTCAACAAATAAAAATAAATCACAACCTCCCTCATCTGGAGGAAAATATGAAATACTGTTTCCTAGTGCCCTCATTTTGAAAGCCTTCTTGGGGTTATTTCCAAGAACAGCAGATGCCTCTTTACTCTCACAAAAGATGCTTCTGAGGTTCTCAAGCCCACCCAACAAGGATATTGAAGGGAAAGGAAGCAAGTAAGCTGCGACTCATCCTTGAGTCAGCCAGTTCCCCACATTCCATCTGAGCGTCAGTGCTTTCTCTGTCTCTGCTAGAAGGTTTCCCAAATTTGCTGAGTCTGTCCATCTTCACTACCACCTCTCCAGTTCCAGCCTCCACCCTCACCTGGACCCCCACCATGGCCCCTTAGCTGGCCTCTCTTTCTACCCTCTGCCTCCATTCTCCGCAGAGATGCCAGGCCTTAGAATAAAAACACAATCGTCTTATCCTGCTTCATAAGGCACTTCTCAAAATCTTCATCTTGAACCATCTCCTCCTCTCCCATCAGACTCCAGCCACTCAGGTGTCTTCTTTCTTGCCTGCAAAGACCCCAAGTTTATTCCTGCTGCAGGGCTTCCTTGTGGCTCAGATGGTAAAGAATCTGCCTGCAATGCAGGACACCTGGGTTGGATCCCTGGGTTCAACTCCTGAGTTAGGAAGATCCCCTGGAGAAGGGAAAGGCTACCCACCCCAGTACTCTTGCCTGGAGAATTCCATGGATAGAGGAGTCTGGCAGGCTATAGTCCATGGGGTTGCAAAGACATACAACTGAATGACTAACATTCTCATTTCACTTTCATACCTGCGGTAGGGATCCACACGGGGCAAGCCATCTCCTCATCTTTGTAGGGCGGCTCTTCCCTGTCATTAACTCTCTGCTTAAGCCTGGTCTGCCTAGTACCCCACTGCCTTTCCTTAATCTCACAGTCTAAAAAACCCTTCTACCCAAAGCCTCACTTCTCACTCAGATTCCCCTTTTAATATACCACACTGCACTTCTGTTGCCCAATATTTGCCTAGCTCTCCACTCATCAACCACCTGTCTTCTGATTCCCTCCACTGGACATGAGGAAGAACTTACTAGCATACACCTACCTTTGGTCCACATAATAATAATAATAATGCTTGGGACACCAGCAGGACCAAATAAATAGGTATGAAATGAATACATGAGTAGGCTAAGAAGTGAAAACTGGGTGCCTCTCTCAGCTCCCATGGCCCAGGCATGGGAAAATGTGACAAGACCCGGTGAGCAGGTGCTTTGGGGTAAGAGCATGTCAGGGGTTGGAAATCCTAATCAATGTCTTAGGATGGACTGTGAGCCTTTACAAACTAAACCAGAGAAAATAACAGTTATTGATATAAACAGAGAGAGTTATATTTGTCTTCACTCACAGGGAAATGAACCTTACCAGGAGGCTGTGTTTTGGACATGTTTGGTATAATTTAAGTTATTGCTTTGCAAGGCAATGTTCTGAGAAGAAATGCCCTTAAGCAGAGAATAAATAATTTTTCCTTAATGTATTAAGGGAAATTACTGCAGATTTTCTCCTAAATAACAATGACTCATTAAGAAGTTTACAAATACCATTCAGTAAAGTACCAGAGTTCTCACTTCTCAGCAAACAGCCAACTGAGATGACTCACATACATAGGTTGAAAATGATATCTGCCAACAAAGATCAGGGCCAAAGTCGGTCACTGGAAATGTGCTTAACCAAACTTTGGCTTCTAAAGCGGGTTTCATGTGGCGCCAGGATTAACAAGGGAAAGCATGGTCAGAATGGAATGTGAGGTTGAGTGCTGCGGAGAAGATGTCCCCAGAGCTGTGACCTGCTTTGGGTCAGCAGCCTTGGGAGCTGGGTTTGCTTCAATCTTATATAATTTTGCTCTCATGACCTGTAAATAGAATAAGAAGAAAAAGGCAAAGGGCCCTGGGTGAGCAAACACACTAGAATATGGTTGTAAAGATAAGAAAAAAGGTAAAGATCATGGTAAGGTCATTCTGGGAGACTGCAGATAAAGACCAGTTTGTTGATAAGGAAAGAAGGGAAGTCAACTAGCCCCAACTTTATAAATAACAGAGTTTCCAGGAGGCACCATTTTCCCAAGATTCATGCTTCCATGGGGCAAAGTGAAACCGGAGTGTGATAATATTAGCAATCAGCAGAGAGCTTCTCATAAAAATGTCATGTTACCATTGATCACACAATAGAAATGTGTAAAAATACGAGGTGTTGATCATGATAACTTTGACCACTTGATGTGAAGAGCCAACTCATTGGGAAAGACCCTGTTGCTGGGAAAGATAGAAGGCAGAGGGAGAAGGGGATGACAGAGGATGAGATGGTTGGATGGCATCACGGACTCGATGGACGTGAGTCTGAGTGAACTCCAGGAGTTGGTGATGGACAGGGAGGCCTGGCATGCTGTGATTCATGGGGTCGCAAAGAGTCGGACACGACTGAGCGATGGAACTAACTAACTAACACAATAGAAATGTGTAAAAACACGAGGTGTTGATCATGATAACTTTGACCACTTGATGTGAAGAGCCAACTCATTGGGAAAGACCCTGATGCTGGGAAAGATAGGAGGCAGAAGGAGAAGGGGATGACAGAGGATGAGATGGTTGGATGGCATCACCGACTCAATGGACATGAGTTTGCACAAACTCCAGGAGACAGTGAAGGCTAGGGAAGCCTGGCATTCTGTAGTCCACGGGGTCACAAAGAGTCAAACACGACTTAGCAACTGGACAACAACAACAAAATCATGATAAGCATCTATATATTCCCAAAACCTCACGGGGGAAGTATATGATAAGGAAGAGGATGGCAATTTCTTCTGAAGAATAGACTGAAAAAGAAAATTATAGACTTGGATCAAAAAAGCCATTACTGTCTTTCATCTGTTTATTTAAAAAGTCTTTATTGGGCCATACTTTGTGCCAAGTACTACATCAGACACTGTGGAGATAAAGATAGATAAATTACACATTTTGAAAACAGATTTCAGGAAAATGTGGACTCTAGTAACCTGTGTAAACTAGGCAGTAATGGAAGCAGTGGTGTCAGGCCAAGGGAAGGACTCGTTGACAAGACAATGGGAGAAACAGGAGCATGTTAAGGCCTTAGGTTCTTTCTGGAAAGATTGATCAAACACCTCTTTTTCTTTCCACTTACACCTCCATCACAGTTCAGTGAATTCTGCTAAAGTAGAACTGAATTCATCCCTTTTCTGAAAAGGTGTTCTAATCCCTAAAGACAAGGCAAGAAACTTCTAGACAGGTCTCTAAAATAGTATCAATGTCTTCTCCCCAAATCCTCCTCACCAGCATCTCTACAACATCCCCCTACCAAAGTGAGATGTTTCTCTTAATTTTAATTATTATTGAATTAAATAAGAAGCTCCTAGGACTTCCCTGGTGGCCCAGGGGTTGAGAGTTTGCCTTCCAGTGCAGGGGATGCAAGTTTGATCCCTGCTCAGGGAACTAAGATCCCACATACTGAAGGGCAACTAAGCCAGCATGCCACAGTTACTGAGCCTGCATCAGAAGTCCACGTGCTACTACTATAAATAATAAATAAAATATTAAATAATAAATAAATAAAAATATTAAAAAAGAAGTTCTTGCCCACCAACTTTGATGCTTTGTGCATGTAGTTTGTAGGTGCATTTGAATACGTTTCCTAAATTTTTTTAACTTTCAAATTTCTTTGCCACCAGTATCTGATTTTTGGATTAAAGCTGGTTGGATCCAACCATTCATTCAACAGATGTTTACCGCTTTGCGCCTCCACTTTGTGCCAGCTACGGAAGTAGGTGATGGGAAGAGAAAGGCAAGCAAGCATAACTGATCCTGCCCTCAGGCACGGACTTCCTAGTGAACACCAGTCAACAGCGAATTCCAAGAGGACTAAGGACCAACACAGAAGATAAGTACCAGGAACCAAGAGGGCATGTCACCAGACAGTCTTGGGGTGTCAGGAAAATTTTACAGGGGAAACAACATCAAACTAAAACATCAAGGATGACAAGAATTTACCCAAGTAGACAACAGAGGGAAGAATGTTCTAATCAGAACTAGACATAGTTTCAAAATTCCAGAGATGAGAGATATGTTTCAGAAATTACAAGTATGTAGCAACTGGAATGGGGGGCAGTGGGAGGTGTGGCTGGTGCTCACGTTTTAAAGGAGGTGAGCAAGAGAAAAGTGGTAAAGAGTCTCATAAGTCATATTAAATATTTTTAATTTCATCCCTAGGGCACTGGGAGCTTTTGCAAGTTTTTAGGCAGGGAAGCTGTGAAAATCAATTTCTATTTTAAACAGTAACACTGACTGCAGACTAAAGCACAGATTCCAGGATTTCCCTGGCAGTTCAGTGGTTAAGGCTCTGTGCTCCCACTGCAGGGGGTAAAGAATCAAGCCCTTGTTGGAGAACTAAGATCCCACATGTCTGATGGTGCAGTCAAAAAAAATTTTTTTAATTGTTTTTAATTAAAAGATTAAAATGCTGACCTTTATGTTTAAAAAGAAAACAGATCTGAGGAAAACATGGATTATAGTAGCCCACATAAAAGTTGAAGATGGTCAGAGCAATGGTGTCATTGCCCAAGAGAGGGACTGTTTATCAGGAAGGGAGAAAATTGAGCATGTCAAATATTGATATTAACAAATCCATACGGAAGACTTAAAATATAAAGAGAGAAGACAATCAGTAAAGCAGTCCTTGAGGACATAGGATGCACTGGGATCCAGAGAGCAGACTGGAGAAGCAGCCTTGAAGGAGACACATCTCCCAGTGGGACAGGAGGACAGAGGAAATGGCAGACGTGGATAAGGTCAAGTCTGAAATTTGGAGGCAGGAATTGAGGAAACTCTTTTGCTTCTGTTTTCTCTGAGATCCGCTGGCAAGATTTGCTGCCAAGAGTGAAAAGGGAAGGAATTAGGGTAAGAAGTGTGAGAAAAGAAAGGGATCTGAAATCACCACACTTGAAGAAAGCGCAGAGTGATCCCGCACACACACAGTGTCTGGGTGACGCCGAGTGTTTGCTTGAGACCAAAGCCACACCCTTCCAGTGGCATGGATCTGCTCAGTCCTGCGCATGCTCTGAGAGAGCAGACGTTTGGAATGACTTGGCTTTAAGGCGGGTATGGAGGAAGAACAAAAGAGCAGAAGGGTCTGAGGACATTGAGCCAAAGGGAGAAAGCATTAAAAGAAAGCTGAAAAGAAATGAAATCAGGATGAAGAAGAGAGATGGAGATAACAAAAGGGGCAAGAAACTCTATGATGTAGCAGGTCAAGTATAATGCGGGTCATTAAGAGTGAGAGACTGCAGAAAGCGAGGTTGATGTGGGAGAGTGGCGTGATGGATGTAAACATTCAGAGGGGCAGAGAAGTTCCAGGAGATAGTCCAGCTGTATTCAGGAGAGGGAGCAGCTGAAGAGGTCTGGAGGAGAAGGTCACTGGAGCTGAAACTGTTAAGGATCCAAGAGGCAAGGTGCTGCAGGAGCAGCCAAACCCAGGTTAGACAAGAAGATTCTTAAGAAGCAAGGCACAGTCATAGATAAGGTCAGTGAAGAGGGATAAAGACCACACAGTCAAAGAGCGTGAGCCCCAAAGAGGCAGGAGTTTTTATGTGAGGGTGGATGAGTAGTGGTTTAAAATAAGCCCAAGAGAGGGATGCTCAGCCTGAAAAAGTCGGACAAGCCACCTGACTCGAGAGAGCTCTGGGGGAAGCCATTTCCTCAGGAGCAGCCAGATACCTGAGCCAGGAGGTGAACGGCACCAACAGAGGCAGGCTGCGGATGGAATGGTGTCGGTTAACTACAGAGAAGGGTTCCACAAGTCACAGATCAAATCAGAGAGGGTGGAGGCTAGTTCAAGATTGACTTGAGGAAGAATACTTGAGATAAGAAAGAACTGGAAGAGCTTATGTCTTGCATGTTGATCAAGGACATTAGAGATTGGAGGCATGGTGGGTTCAGCTAGTCTCAGGGTTTCCAAAGAATGAGTCACAGCTTCCCCCTTGGACGTGTAGACACTTCAGGCTGCTTAGAAAGATTTAGTTACAGACTGGACTCAATTTTGTTTACTAGGGAGCCCAGCTGAAGTGAGGAGGCTAGACAAAGAAAGGATTACTTGTCCTCAAGCCTCACCTGTCAGGAAGGGCAGGAGTCACTGGACTTTTGACCAAGTGCATGAAGAATTGATGCTTTTGAACTGTGGTGTTGGAGAAGACTCTTGAGAGTCCCTTGGACTGCACGGAGATCCAACCAGTCCATTCTGAAGGAGATCAGCCCTGGGATTTCTTTGGAAGGAATGATGCTAAAGCTGAAATTCCAGTACTTTGGCCACCTCATGCGAAGACTTGACTCATTGGAAAAGACTCTGATGCTGGGAGGGATTGGGGGCAGGAGGAGAAGGGGATGACAGAGGATGAGATGGGTGGATGGCATCACTGACTGGATGGACGTGACTCTGAGTGAACTCTGGGAGATGGTGATGGACAGGGAGGCCTGATGTGCTGCGGTTCATGGGGTCGCAAAGAGTCAGACACGACTGAGCGACTGAACTGAACTGAACTGAACTGATCATGCACTTGAGAAGTGAGTCGCTTCAGTAGTGTCCGACTCTTTGTGACCCCGTGGTCTGTAGCCCACCAGGCTCCTCTGTCCACGGGATTCTCCAGGCAAGAATACTGGAGTGGGTTGCCATGCCCTCCTCCAGGGGATCTTCCTGACCCAGGGGTCGAACCAGTGTCTCTCACGTCTCCTACACTGGCAGGAAGGTTCTTTACCAGTAGCGCCATCTAGGAAGCCCTTAACAGGGGTACTACCACTTTAATTCTCAGATTCTGCTTATTTTTTTTATACATTTCCCCCACAATATCCTTTGCAACAGAAAGATTCAGTCCAGAACCACGTTTGGCTGTGCCGTCCCCAGCCTCCTTCAGGCTGATCCAGATTCTCAGTCTTTGCTTGACTGCCCTGACACTTTGGACACTTACGAAGCAGCTCCTTTGTAGTATGTCCCTCAGTTTGGCTTCACTGGGTGTTTCCTCTTGATTAGATTCAGACTGTGAATTTCTGGCAAGAATATTTCAGAAGTGAAAACATGTACTTCTCACTTAATTCTGTCAGATGGCAAATGGTTTCTATTTGTCCATTACTGACGATGTTTACTTTGATCTTTTGAGTGAAGCCATGCCTGCAAGACTTCTCTTTTGTAAAAAGTCCCTCCTTTCCCCTTAGAAATTAATCATTACTTTGTAGAGAGATACTTTGCAACTATATGGATATCCTGATGCTCTTCAAATGTTTGAGTTATTCATGAGTTTGTTTGTAACTAAGTGGATCGCCAATTTTGTTCAATGGGCTTTAACCCATTACTATAATAATTTTTATGCTCCAATTGTCCCAAATTTGGCTAGAAGGAGCCCATTCAAGGCTAATTCTGTTTCCTTTTGACATGAACCCAACATCCTTCTAGTATTTCCTTGCTTTCTAACACAATATGTCGTAATCTTGTATTTTCCCTACCTGCCTCTGGAATTAGCCACTTCTTCAAGGATCCCTGGTTCCTTTGCATGGAAAAGAATATTTAAAAGCCACATTCTGAATGTTAGATGTGCTCACTATTATTGAGGTGTCAGTGCTCCAAGCCTCTTTTGTTGGAAAGAACCAGGAAATACATGTAGGTAGTATCCAAATCACTTCCATATCCCTCTAGTTACACCTTTCATTATTTCTATATCTATTTACTGATTATCTATCTACTCATCTATCATCTTTCTATCCATCTACTATTTCTCCATCAATCTACCTACCTACCTACCTACCTACCTACTTGTCACAGACCCTGAGTTCACATGGATACTCCCAAGTCCAGTCCAACATAACAGGGTTTATTCTCGCTTCCTTCCTTTTCATAGTCCTAACTCCCTTCTCCTAAAGTGAGAAAGTCATCTCCACTTACTGTTAACGTATTTACTCAGCGGGTCAACCCCACTGACAGGTCTTCACCTGTGTGGCTGCCTCCTCTCTCTGCCGTAGCTCTGATTCCATATTCCAAGTTGCACCTCCACGTGGACAGCTTCTCACCACACCTGGGCCCTGACACTTCCTATCTCCCCTTTGCAAAGAGACCCTACTCCTCTTCCTGGAGCTCTGATATCCCTCACTGTGTCCTCTTTCTCCCCTCTTCTTGGTTTCCAGCACTCCAGCCAAGGTCTTTCTCCGCATGGAGAGTCTCCTGTCCCTGCTTGAGCTCTTCCACCAGCACCAGGCAAGCACTCCTTAAGGATGTTCTTCTTATCTTTCTTGGGCTCCCACTCTGCCCTGGGACACCTCTTACCCTGCTCAAGCTCCAACCCTTGACGCCAGTTTCTCATCCCCTCTGCGTGGATGCCCTCCTTACTCAGTCTGGGCTCTGACTCCCCAGCAAAGCCTCCCCTCCCTTTCTCAGGCATACCCTGCTTGCTCTGCTAGGGCTCTGACCATGAAGCCCTAGTGTGGACCACCATCACTCTGCCTGCAGTCTCAGCCCCTGTTATCCCTTCCTGACTCACACACACCTAGGATGCCTGCTTTGCTTACCTAATGGACTGAGGACTGAGTTTTTCAGGGGAGGTGGAGAAGGGCTCTGAAATGCTTTTGACATAGACAATGAAGGGCTTCAAGATGTCTTAAGACTTGTGATTTATCATTTTTAATCTTAATCATTATCCCAGCTATTACCACTGTTATGATACTAATGATAACTAGTTAGGACAGTTGTGCTATTAATTTATCAGAGATGAATAATACTTAGTGAGTTTATTTGCATCTCATAAAATATAAAACTAGCCTTTTCAATTTCAAAAATAGTCTTTCAATTTTGAGGAAAGATTTATTTTATCTGATTATGTATCTCTCACAAGCAGACAGAATGGCCAACCTACAACATCTCTGTCATTTTGAAGAAGATTATGATTGAAAAGTTTTTGAGGATTGTAGGTTTATAGCAATTGTTTCATAAATTAATAACAAACCATGCAAAATTCTAAAAATTATTTGTAATCACCATGGCTTTAAGGAAAGTCTGGCTTCAGTCATGATAGAACCAACTCTTTGGACTACAGTTACTGCCTGGAAAATGCCCTTTTTTTTCAATTCTTTTAATTTTTCATGCACATTATTGGATACTGATGTAGACTAAGAATATGGATGGCATTTTTATAATTATTAACAAGAGCAGAAAATCAATTTACAAAAGAAAGTTAACTTTAAATAAGAACTCATTCTTTTTATAATGTTCACTGTCAGATTTTGTGTAGAAATGTGATACTTTCTCTATATAGTTTTATTTTAGTAGATTTCAAGTGAAATCCCTTATTAATGGTTCACATTTGATGAAGTTATTTATTCTTGTCATTTTAAAACATTCACAATTTAGGCATGGATGAGCTACCAATTCTATATTTCATTTTTTCATTTCAATAGCATGGACCTGTTTAAAAAATAACCAGTTAAAAAGTGAAACTGTTGATCTAATTATTTATTTCTGTGTAGCTCAAAAAAGAATAAGCCAGGTATTACTGAATTTAGTTTTTTCCATTGAAGGTTTTATTTTTTATAAAATATATGTGTAGCCATTTCTTAAAACTAGCCATTTCACCCTATTTCTGCATGAAGCTCGATTTAAAATAAGCTGCTTTGAAATTCAATACTGGCCAAACTAGAATGTCATTTTCCTTCTGGAAGGGACAGGGTAATTCTTCTTCCCTGATGTAACTGGAAAGAAATTCATTAATTTTCTCTGATATTAACCCACACATTTTATAGGCATTTCCTTTTTCTGAGAATGCTACAACTGCAGTAATTTTAGCATTATATTTTACTTGTATTTATTTTTCAGAAATCCATTATTTTTAAAAAAAGTATG
The DNA here is from genome assembly GCF_042477335.2 of Ovis canadensis. Classification (NCBI taxonomy): domain Eukaryota; kingdom Metazoa; phylum Chordata; class Mammalia; order Artiodactyla; family Bovidae; genus Ovis; species Ovis canadensis. The sequence continues at coordinate 21,430,588 of NC_091261.1, read as the reverse complement.
ACAATACACAAAACTTAAAGCTTTTGCAATATAATGTGACATACAGATTTCAGTAAAGGCTACAGTACTGTGTTATACAATTTGTTACTTTTACTAATCACACCTTTAAACAATGGGTTTGATTGTATGAGAGATGCCAACAAGTACTGATCAATCCCCAACCTTGCTGGAAACCAATTTTTTCTACATTGCCTTTTCTTATCTTCTTATTTTGAAACAACACATCTTTATTCTATTAATCTATGAGATTCAGGAGTAATTTCTTCTTTTCTGCTTGCATTACAAAATGACAATGAACGTGTCCCCCTCCCAGAGTGTGGTTTATGATTTAATAATGCCATAGCTCCTGGCCCTGTCAAGTATTCTTCCCTCTGAAGGCATATTCTGAGGCCACAATCTCAGGCACACCTCATGTCATGTGGGGATCAGGAATAAACAGCAAATCTCATAAATGGCCTGCTTTATAGCACCACGTCAGGAGAAATGCAAGATTTTTGCCATATAATTTCTCATTCCACTGAAGCTTTTCCGTTGGCCAACTCATAAAAATTTATATTTTTCACTTCAAATGCTTTAATACTTTTACCAATCTCATCACTGAGTGTATGTTTGTTTTCACTGAATTATTGTGAATTCTGCCTTTCACTAAAAAGACAAAACGTACATTTTCACATTTTAAAATATAATGTCATTAAATTCTGCATATAGGTTTTATTATAAAAGGTGATGTAGTCTGTGACAGTCTAGAAAAGGAATAAATTAAGACAGATGTTATCTGATTTTTAAGTCTGGAGAAATGTGTTGTAATATTTGGTATGAAGCAGATGAACCATAGTATTGTAATCAAAATAATATCTATTAGATATGGTCCTACTTCTTCTGAAACTTTATTCCCCAAACTCAAATGAATAAATTTCCCCTGGGTAAATGTATCTCATCTACAATTAAAGTCTTAATTAGAGCGACACTTGGAGTTCGGTGTGATGGATTAGACTTTCCCTCCCCTAATTTAAATTGTTTGAAGCTTTTAGAGGAAGCATGCTATAGAGGAACTGGAATTAACTTGTTTAATTTCCATAATCCATGTGTCCATTTGGTTGAACTCTTGACTTAAGTCCATCTTTCCAGGATAGAGTAAGGCTCTGTATAAATGTGGAAAAGTTGGGGTATGCTAATGAGAACCATTTGGTCAGCTGCTTGACATTCACTGGACATGATAATTATATTGCCATATAGGCAGTAAACACCAATGGAGGGTATGATTTTTAAATGCTTAGATATGCAAGAAAATTGCTCAGCTAACTGTATCTTTAGGCTGCATTCAGCTCGGAGATATGTTAAACCAAAGATGTGTGACTCTGAGGCAGCCCGAGGGAGGAAAAAGGGAAAGGAAGGGACAGCTGTGTTCCTCCGCAGTGACCCTGCTTGTGGGACAATGAACTAGTGTGTATAAAAAAGGAGAGAATCTGTGACGGTTTGGTTATAAGGTTGGCATGAAAGGATGAAGAGAAAAGGAGTTATTAAAAACCAGGAAGGGATTAAATTTCAACAGTGAACACAGACGAAATATCAGAGGACAAAATGGTATTTACCAGGTGTCAAACTACCGCACAGTTGCACTCATCTCATACGCTAGGAAAGTTATGCTCAAAAGTCTTCAAGTTAGGCTTCAATAGTACATGAACCGAGAATTTCCAGATGTTTCAAGCTGGTTTAGAAGAAGCAAAAGAACCAGAGATCAAACTGCCAACATCTGTTGGATCATAGAAAAAGCAAGAGAATTCCAGAAAAACATCTATTTCTGCTTCACTGACTACACTAAAGCCTTTGACTGTGTGGATCCCAACAAACTGGAAAATTCTGCAAGAGATGGGAATACCAGACCATCTTACCTGCCTCCTGAAAAATGTATGACTTCCTGTATGCAGGTCAAGAAACAAGAGTTAGACTCAGACATGGAACAACGGACTGGTTCCAAATCGGGAAAGGAGTACGTCAGGCTGTATATTGTCACCCTGCTTATTTAACTTATATGCAGAGTACATCATGCAAAATGCTGTGCTGGATGGAGCACAAGCTGGAATCAAGATTGCCGGGAGAAATATCAATAACCTCGGATATGCAGATGACACCACCCTTATGGCAGAAAGTGAAGAGAAACTAAAAAGCCTCTTGATGAAAGCGAAAGAGGAGAGTGAAAAAGCTGGCTTAAAGCTCAACATTAAAAAAACTAAGATCATAGCATCTGGTCCCATTACTTCATGGCAAATAGATGGGGAAACAATGGAAACAGTGAGAGACTATTTTGGGGGGCTCCAAAATCACTGCAGATGGTGATAGCAGCCATGAAATTAAAAGATGCTTGCTCCTTGGAAGAAAAGCTATGACCAACCTACACAGCATATTAAAAAGCAGAGACATAACTTTGCCAGCAAAGGTCCTTCTAGTCAAAGCTATGGCTTTTCCAGTAGTCATGTGTGGATGTGAGAGTTGGATCATAAAGAAAACTGAGCACTGAAGAATTAATGCATTTGAACTGTGGTGGTGTTGGAGAAGACTCTTGAGAGTCCCTTGGACTGCAAGGAGATCCAACCAGTCCATCCTAAAGGAAATTAGTCATGAAAATTCATTGGAAAGATTGATACTGAAGCTGAAACTCCAATACTTTGGTCATCTGATGCAAAGAACTGATTTATTGGTAAAGACCCTGATGCTGGGAAAGATTGAAGGCAGGAGGAGAAGGGGATGACAGAGGATGAGATGGTTGGATGGCATCACCAACTTGATGGACATGAGTTTGAGCAAGCTCTAGGAGTTTTTGATGGACAGGGAAGCCTGGCGTGCACAGTCCATGGGGTCACAAAGAGTTGGACATGACTGAGAGACTGAATTAAACTCAACTGAAAAAGCTACATCTATGGGAATTAGCAACCCACTCCAGAATTGTTGCCTGGAGAATCCCATGAACAGAGGAGCCTGGCAAGCTACAGTCCCCAAGTCTGAGGTCACAAAGATTTGGACACAACTGAAGCAACTGAGTATGCATGCATGGGGATGAGGAGGGGCTGGTGGGAAACAGTGTCCAGGAGGATCTTTTTACTTTACTAAGATAGCCACAATGACACCACTACATAAGACAACTGATTTCATTGGTCTTTGGTACTATCTTACAGTCTAAATTAAAATGGGAAAACGAGCTTCGTTGCTGCTATTTTTTGAAAGTCAGACCTCCATAAGGGTTTGTCTTCTACCAAAAAACCTACAACAAATAAGTAAACTGCTAGTTCTGGCCAAACCTTCATATTCATTTTATAATTTCCAGGATTATAAAATTATAATTGTCTGTGGGGTCGCCCAGAGTCGGCCACGACTGAAGCGACTTAGCAGCAGCAGCAGCAGCAGAGGATCCTAAACTCACAGACTTATTGGCTATTCTCAGGACCCGCCTAATGAACCATGCTCATTTAGAATGAACTAACCTCCGTAGACCCAGCTTGTGAACTCTCTCTCCCTCTCTCTCTCTATATATATATACACACACACATTGTAAATATATACACACACACACACACACACACACACACACACATACTTAGGTTAAGAATAGCTCTTATGGGACTTCCTGGTGGTCCAATGGCTAAGACTCCATGCTCCCAATGCAGGGTGCCCAGGTTCAATCCCTAGTCAGGGAACTAGATCCCACAAGCTGCAACTAAAAGATCCCATGTGCTGTATCTAAGACCTGGTGCAGCCAAAGAAATAAATAAAAGTTTGTTTAAAAAGGATATTTCTTGTGCACTTACATTCTAATGCTCTTTATATTCTAATGCTAATTATGTTCATATGTTCTTCACATGGTACACTGTACAACTAATAATCAAAAATAAGATCTAAATGGTAAATGCTGTTATACACTCTCCCAGTGTGACCAAAGAGTATTAATAGCACAAAGAGGAGGCTGGGCATTCTGCTAGTGGCAGAAATTGTGAGACACAGAGGAAGTTGTTGTTCTAGACTGAGAGGGACATATTCAGAGGTTAGCAGGAAGCACTCAGTAAGGAGATACATTCACAGATTCATGCAGTGAGGAAGAGAGGCTTTCTTATCTAACAAATATTTTCGGTCTCCAGATGGTTTTTGCCAGCCTTCTGCAAATGACATTTCAAGAAACAATGGTTCCAGCGATGCTCTGGTTACAAAAAAAAAGGTTTCATGTTTAAATGAGTGTGAGAATGTGGCATATAAAACTTCAATCTCAGACATTCACAATATATGTGAACAAAATTAAGGTTATGCAGTTATACAATTTTTGAAAACCCATTTAAAATAGTTTCATTTATGTGACCCTAACAATTTCCTGTATTTAATCCTAATAATTTCCTATAACAGCACAACTATTCTGCAATATACAATTTTTTTAAATGAATAGATTTTTCCATTCATCTGCTTATCTATTCCAGTACAGTAAAATTCCTTTATTAGGCATTCTTTTTCATCTTCAAAATAGTTTAGCTCTTCCTTATCTGTTTAGTTTTTCAAATTAAAATTAGAATTTTGTCCAAGTTAAAGCAACACTGAATTTTTAATTAGAATTCATTAATACTTTAAATTAGTAGGGAAGAATCAATATCCTTATCTGAATAAGTCTACTGTTTAAGAACCAATCACATCTTCATTTGTTAGAGTCACTATTTATGGGAAGGAAAATTACTCAATACATATTTAAAGTTTCCTTTATATGGAAAACTGTTGCTGTTGTTAATACTGTTAATGAGATCTTCAGCTAATAGGATATTTAGGTATTTAGAGAAAACTCTGTTTTTTTCTCTACGTTTACTGTATACCGACCAGTTACGTGAACTATTGGAATTTTTTTTTTAATTTCCTTTGGTTTTCTAGACTAATTTATATTATCTTAAAATAATACTAATTTTGTGTTTTAATTATAATTTTGATTGCTAAACCTCCTGTTTTTGCTTTATATCTTTTATTGGTTTGAAATATAAATGTTAGTGATAATGACATATTTATCCCATTTTTGATGTTAAATGACTGTAGTTTTTCACTGTTAAATAAAATGTTGGCAACAGCTTTGAGGTGGGGCCTAATTATCTTGTTAAGGAATTATTCTTCAAGTCTGAGATCACAGACAATTTTATGCAGAATCAGAGGTTTCATTTTATCATGGGCTTTCAAAAGCTTTCTCAATGATCATATCATTATAAACCTTTTGAAATAATTATATTAATTGTGTTAATAGATATCCTAATAAGTAAACTACCCTTACATTCCTGGCTAATATGAGTTAATTACATTGGATTTCTTCTTAAAAATACCAAGGAATATGATTCACTATCACTTAAGATATTTTGTATATACATTCCCAACAACTGTTCTGAGATTTTCTTTGGTTGGGGAGGGAGGGGAAGAAAAGGGAAATCTTTTCTGGGTGTTTGTAGTGAGGATATTATCTATCAGATTGTATGCTCCAGAATGATTTATTATTTTAATACACAGAATAAGAAATATTAGGTCCTTAAAGATTTCTATAAATTAACCACATGAATATGTTACCTAGGAGCCTGTAAGCAACTTTCTGATAAGTGGAAATTTTCATTTCATAATTATTGATCTGTTAAGATTTCTTTTAAAAGTTGATATTTAAAATTTTTGGTGTCAATTTTCATAAAATTTAGCTCCCCATTAAAACAGATTTGTCTATTTTCTTTCATTTGTCAAAAAGAAGAAAGCAAAGGAGGTATTGCTGATAAAAGAGTAATTGGATTCAAGTAAATTGGGGAGTTTGGTAGGGTTGCTTACTGCAGTTCCCAGAATTCTCTAAGACAGTCCTTTGAATCTTTGAATGAGAGAGGCATATAGAAAGCAGATGGTGATGCCCACACTTAATCACTATGGAACCATTTTGCCCTGAGCATCTTGCAGATGGAATACAGTTTGAGGAAAACCAGTTTACATCATTGCTATCATAGAGATAGGCAGCTAGGTAGATACATACATATAGGAGATTATAGAGCAATTTTTCAGAGAAGGCAATGGCACTCCACTCCAGTACTCTTGCATGGAAAATTCCGTGGATGGAGTAGCCTGGTAGGCTGGCAGTCCATGGGGTCTCAAAGAGTCAGACACGACTGAGCGACTTCACTTTCACTTTTCACTTTCATGCATTGGAGAAGGAAACGGCAACCCACTCCATTGTTCTTGCCTGGAGAATCCCAGGGACAGTGGAGCCTGGTGGGCTGCCATATATGGGGCCGCACAGAGTTGGACACGACTGAAGCGACTTAGCAGCAGCAGCAGCAGAGCAATTTTTGAAATATTTCTGTAATTTGCCTATAAGTTTTGTGGATATTTTAAAATTAATCATACTTTGCCAGGATTCAAACATTTCTAAGAAAGCATGATAGTTTAAGAAAGAAAGCATGATAGTTTAAGATAAGCATGATATTTCCTTAGCTGACTTTTCCTTGTCCCCCTTGGTTGTGAGTTATATAATGGTCACCTCTGGTCATTCAACCGATCTTCTTGAGGGTTCAATATAAACAGAATTACTTCCCCTTTGACCTTGTACCCTGGTCACTATTTTCCCTTGGGCATTACTTGGATGTTTTCTTTTTATAAAGGGTTAGAAGTGCTGCTGACTGTCACTTAGTAAAGAAATTTGAAAGAGGCCTAAATTAAACCAAGGCATAGCAGAGTTGAGGACTCTTAAAAAGATATGACCTAAGTGAGGGAAAACAGACATACACTTCTTATACAAACAACAGTCTATGTGTATGAAACCACTGTTAGGTAAGGAATTTAGAATGCTTCACCAGCGACACACTGAAGGTATCAGTAATTATCACTTTTGGAAGACTGGGCTGAACCCACCAGCAGACACATGCACAGACTCACACATGCATTCACACAGACACACACACACACACACCCCTGAATTTTGTTGGCAAAGCAAGTACAAGACACACAGGGGAAAAGAGACAAACTTTAACTCTTTCCAGAAATCCTGCCATTTGTAACATGGAAGGAAGGTCTTGAAGGTATTATGCTAAGTGAGATAAGTCAAAAGGAGAAAGTCAGCTACAGCAAGATTTCACTCATATGTGGGATCTAAACAACAACACACAAAATAAAAACAAGCCCATAGATACTGAGAACAGACCAGTGGTTACCAGAAGTTAAGGTGATACAAGGGTGGGTGAAATGGGTGAGGGGGGTCAACTGTGTAGCAGTGGATGATACCTAGACTTTTGGGGGTGATCACTCTAGTTTATCCAGATGTGGTTGCTCAGTGGTTTCCGACTCTTCCTGACCCCATGGACTGTAGCCCATTAGGCTCCTCTGTTCACGGAATTTTCCCGGCAAGAGTACTGGACTGGGTTGCCATTTCCTACTCCAGGAGATCTTCCCAGCCCAGGGATAGAACCTGCGTCTCTTACATCTTCTGCACTGGTATGTGATTATTTACCACTGCACGATCTGGAAGCACTGTCAAAATAGTGGGTTGGTCAAAAATTTCATTAAGATCCAATAAGATCTTACAGGAAAACCCTAATGAACTTTTTGGCCAACCCAATACAATTCTGGGTACCTAAAACTCTTAAACACACACACATGCAGTGAACCCTAAAACCAACCAAGGGCTTTCGTTAATAATGAATCAATATTGGTTTATCAGTTGTGACAAATATATTCAGGGAAGATAGACTATAAGGAAACACTCTGTACATCCTACCTGATAGTTCTGTAAAGCTAAAACTGCTCTAAAAGTTAAATCTATTAATTAAAAAAATGACTTCCCTAGTAGCTCAGATGGTAAAAGCGTCTGCCTACAATTCAGGAGACTCAGGTTTGATCCCTGGTTCAGAAAGATCCCCTTGAGAAGGAAATGGCAACCCACTCCAGTACTCTTGCCTGGAAAAGTCCCATGGATGGAGGAGCCTGGTGGGCTACAGTCCATGAGGTCACAAAGAGTCAGACATGACTGAGTGACTTCACTTTCACTTTCCTTCATTTTTATAATTTTTCCCAGAGCCAGACTATATAAATCTGATTTTTAAAAAATCACTCTCCCTTAGTCCTGTAGTTTGGTCAAATCTACCTAAATTCTGAGTCACAAATGCAGCTCATTTAATCTGCTCACATGCCATCATGTGTCCCCAGCTAAGAAAGGTCATTCAACGTATTCTTGAAATGGAGCAGGACCATATGGTCCTTGTCCCCCATGTCCTCTGCCTACCTTGGAAAAACTTTAGCCAAAAAAACATGTTTAATCAGAGAAATGAGGAAATGCAGAAACCAATAGTCAGAGGAGGCCAAATAATAATAGTTTAGTCATTATGCTGGTCAGACCACCAATGACCAATTTCAAGATAACTGTCAGAGCTGTTTGCAGTCCCTGCCTTTTAGACAAGAGCATACCCTCCCCCTACCCCCACAACTGGCATCCAAAATAAAGCAAACATTCCTCTCCACCAGCCTCGCCTCTTTATTGGCCTTTGAGTACTGAGCACCCCGACCCCACTTTCAGTTACATTCCGGTGGCTTTCCAGCAGCACAAACTCTTTGGATCTCATTAGGAGAAGGAAACAGCAACCCACTCCAGTGTTCTTGCCTGGAGAATCCCAGGGACAGGGGAGCCTGATGGGCTGCCATCTATGGGGTCCCATAGAGTCGGACACAACTGAAGTGACTCAGCAGCAGCAGCAGCAGCAGCAGCAGACCTAATCAGCTGGACCAAACAGGACCTCAAATGAGGAGCTTGCAACCTCTCCTCTCCTCTCTCAGAGGAGACAGTAACAACAGACATGTAAATATCCTCAGGTAGTTTTGTTACTAATGGAGAAAAATGGGTCCCAACTTTGTTTCATTCTTAGTGTGCTCACTGAGCCCACATTTCTGAAATAACAACCACAGAGTAACCACTACCACTAAAACAGGCAAAAATCCACTTACTGGAGAGTTTAGTGTAACCCAAAGATTCTGAGTAGGAACTGCTTTGGGTATCCAGTGGAAGACCCATCCAGGCCACAGGCCCAGGTCTTGGACGTGCTCTTTGTAGCCCTAGATTCTCCAGCCATTCTAGAACTTGGCCACTGGGGGAGAATACAGACGGCACAGCCACACATCAGGTGTGGAGGGGGAAGCCCTCCTGGACCAAGAACTCTGTCTTTTGCTATAGCAGACACGCTCATCTTCATCCCTGGACCACTTTCCAAATACCAGGAATAGCCTCTCGGTCTAGAGGAATCTACTCCCGAGGTTGCCCTTGGCAAAAGCAGAATAAGAAAACACCCACAGTTCTCATTGTCATGGTTTCAGCCAAGACAGCTTACTATGACCTTTCCGTACATAGCATGAACTGTGACAGATGTATTGTCTAAGCAGCTCCTCACCTGCACAGCCATGCTGGCAGGAGTAGCAATTTCAGCCTGCCCAAATTTTCGCTCTTAGAAGAGCAAGATGACCAGGAAGCAGCTGCTGTGCCCTCCCAGAAGGGAAACGGCCAGGATCTGTGGGCACCTAGAGGGATTCCCCTGGGCTACAGTGATCTACTTTCCAAATGACTGCAGGTGACCAGAGGGGAAAGTGGGGTGAGGGAAGAGATAAATTGGGAGATTAGGATTGACATGTACACATTACTATCTGTAAAACAGATAACTAAAAAGGACCTACTGTATAGCACTGGGAACTCTGTAATGACCTATGTGGGAAAAGGATCTTTAAAATAAAGGGGATATATGTATATATATGTATGTATATATATATATATATATATATATATATATATATATATATATATATAAGTGATTCACTTTGCTGTACAGCTGACACTAACAAAACATTGTAAACCAACTATACTCCAATAAAAAGATTGTTTTAAATGACTCTGCAACAGAAACACCTGTGTGATGTATTTCAAGGGACAGAATGTTTAATTTGAATAGGCAAATAGCAAAATGAAGCTGTCTCTGTGGAAATCACTCACACATCTCTACTGAGAGACTCTGGAAGCCCACATTTCCTGAAACAGAACATAGCACAGCCATCTGACTACCCAAGAGACCTTTCCTGGGGGTCTCCTGGCACTTTCGACAATTGTGATGGTTTAGTTACTCAGTCATGTCCGATTATTTTGTGACCTCATGGACTGTAGCCTGCCAGGCTCCTCTGTCCATGGGATTTCCCAGGCAAGAATACTGGAGTGGATTGCCATTTCCTTCTCCAGGGGATCTTCCCGACCCAGGGATCAAACCTGCATCTCTCACACTGCAGGCCATCTCTGCACTATAGGCGGATTCTTTATGACTGAACCACAAGGAAAGCCCTTTACAATTGGGATGCTTGCTTTTAACTACTTACCCTGACTTTCTCTTTCCCGGGTGTTCTCAATCCAACCCTTCTCCACTGGACCACAGACCTCTCCAGCTTTTCACAGTCGGCTCCAAGCCCCTGGAGCATCCATCAGGTTCTGAAGACAGGCCCAAGCAAGCCAAAGGGAAAGGCTCACCTAAAACCCTGATGGAGAAGTCACTACGGGTTGACGGGGCAGCCAGGTGGGAGGTAAATGGATCTCAGCACAGCTCAGAAACTGGAAACAGCAAGGTGATGTGATTCATCAGGTGGAACACTTGACTCCTGACCCTTTCTGACTCCTCTCTGCCCCGGCACCTTTCACCGCTTTGACTCTTACCAGTGAACCAAGTGTGCTTTTCACTCTTGGATTTATATCAGTGAATCAAGGGTGCCTATTCTATGTAACAGACCCCATGCTAACTGTGTGTTGGGTTGGGGGAGGGGGGGTCAGGGACAAGATGGAAAAGACTGATTTCTATGAACTGTCAGCTCCAGGAGAGCTTTATCTGCCTGGTAGCTGGAGCGATTACTGAACACATTATACCCCCAGCATCTGAAACAATTTCCTGAACAGCATTAAATTGCCAGTATCTGGAACCTTCTATGGCACACAGGAGGCATCAAATAAGTATTTGCTGAATCAGTGAAATAACCAGTTACTGCTCACAGCCACTCAGGTGGAACAGCTGAGGTCAGCTTGTGACCAGGAACTGCAAACGTTAGTTTGAACGGACACCAGGCAGCTGGACTCTATTCGGAAGGAGGGGCGAGATTTACCACACCAGAGAGGAGACATTGCGCTATCAGTGTTACCCTTTGTCATCCGTCACAGGCGATCCCATAGCTGAACCCCATTGACTGCGTCCCTGCTCTTCCTAACCGCCGCGTCCCTCGCCCCTCTGAGGACGAGAGCTGCAGCCCCGGCGCCCTGGATGGAGCTCTGCGCTGTGGCTGGCAGGCAGGAGGCTGCTCCTGGCCGCTCCGGAGGCAGGTATACAGGCAGGTCAGCTGGGAGATGGGCTTGTCACTCAGGAAGAGTGATCCCTGCTCACTGACAGCCTGCAGACCCCGGGGGATAAAAGCGTTCTCGCCTGTGATGCTATGCCAGATCAGAAGGAGCCTCTCTTGCCCTTCCTAAATCTCCCCTTGCCTGGAATGCTTGCTCACGGGTCCCTGCGGTGGCTGCCTTCTCCTCTTGCTCGTTCCCACAGGACTGGCAGGATGGGGGTTTGGATGTGCATTCTAGGGAAAAGGCAGCAGGAAAGAGAAGAAAAGGAAACCACTTTCCAGAAGAGCAATTAATTTTTAGCAGAAGTAGAAAATGGCTGATGGTGATTTTTTTTTTTTTAAGTTCAGTCAACTGAAAAGACTGGAACTAGAATAAGGTTTAAATAAAAAAGAAATTCCTTCTGTAAATCAATTCCTAGCTCTTCAAATTACCCCGGATAGATTACGGTATGAAAGAAATGATGTAGACCATATACTGTCAAAATATGTATATGTTTCTGATTTGCTTTAAATAAATTATATACATGTATACTATCATGAAAGAAACAAATTGCCAGTCTGTGTTCGATGCAGGATGCAGGATGCTTGGGGCTGGGTGCACGGGGATGATCCGGAGAGATGATGTGGGGTGGGAGGTGGGAGGGGGGTTCTTGTTTGGGAGCTCATGTATACCCGTGGTGGATTCATGTCAATGTATGCCAAAACCAACACAGTATTGTAAAGTAAAATAAAGTAAAAATAAAAATTTTAAATAAATAAATTATATACTAGTAAAATTCACTAATAGTATAGAGTACCTTGCAATTTATCTCAACTGATTTACTTTTTCTTTAAAGTCTTTATTGAATTTATTACAATATTGCTTCTGTGGTTTGTATTCTGTTTCTGTGGCCATGAGGCATGTGGGATCTTAGCCCCCTGGCTGGGGATTGAACCCAAACCCCATGGATTGGAAGGCGAAGTCTTAACCACTGACCTTGAGGGAAGTCCTGGCTCAACTAATTTAAGCTGTCCCACCTGTCTGGTGTTTTAAGACACAGCCCATGGGCAGTGTCTACATGCAGATCTTATAACTTTAAATTGCATTTTGTTGTAACAGGTGGGCTTTATAGTCAGGTGACCTGGGTTCAACGTCACTCAACCATTTACTCTCTCATCTGGGGCAACATTCCTGTAGGGGTTTTTTTTTCAGCTATAAAATTGTGGATCACCATCATAATACAATGGCTCCTCCTTATCCACAGAGGATATTCAAAGACCCCCAAGAGGATGCCTGAAACCGTGGAGTGTATGAAAGTGTATGAAAGTGCTTGCGCTCAGTTGTGTCCGACTCTTGGCAACTCCATGAACTATAGATCGCTGGGCTCCTCGTTCCATGGGATTTTCCAGGCAAGAGTACTGGAGTGGGCTGCCACTTCCTTCTCCAGGGGAAACTTCCCAACCCAGGGATCAAACCTGTGCCTCTTGCATCTCCTGAACTGGAAGGCAAATTCTTTACCACTAGCCCCATCTGGGAAGCACCGTGGATAGTATAGAATCCTTTATATACTATGTTTTTTCCAAAATTGATGGGTAGGTCGCGTATATAGGCTGGGTACACTGGGCAAAGGGATGAGTTCTACCCTGGTGTTCGTCCCTAAATCACATGATTTCATCATGCTACTCAGAATGACACAGTTTAAAATGTATGAATTCTTTGTCTGGAATTTTCTATTCGATATTTTTGGACTTGGATTGACTGCAGATAACTGAAAGTGCAGAACTGCATGAAAGAGGGCACTGCTGTGCCTACCTCATTCTATCGTTGTAAGCGTTATAGGATGCAGTATGCACATGCAAAGGCTGAAGAAGTGCCTGGCACAGAGTCACTTGCAGTAAATAGTAGTTATTTATATATGCTAATTAATTGCTGGAGAAGACTCTTGAGAGTCCCTTGGACAGCAAGGAGATCAAACCATTCAATCAATCCTAAAGGAAATCAGTCCTGAATATTCATTGGAAGGACTGATGCTGAAGCTGAAGCTCCAAGACTTTGGCTACCTGATGTGAAGAACTGACTCACTGGAAAAGACCCTGATGCTGGGAAAGATTGAAGGCAGGAGGAGAAGGGGACAACAGAGGATGAGATGGTTGGATTATATCACCTACTCGATGGACATGAGTTTGAGCAAGCTCCAGGAGCTGGTGATGGACAGGTAAGCCTGGCGTCCTGCAGTCCATGGGGTCGCAGAAAGTAGGACATGACTGAGCGACTGAACTGAACTGAACTGAATGATAAGAAAATCAAGGACCATCAAATCAACTATATTATAGTAATGTCAAAAAAAAATTTTTTTTGGCTTTGTTGCACAGCTTATGGGATCTCAGTTCCCCAACAAGGGAGTGAACCTGGGTCATAGCAATGAAAGCACTGAATCCTAGCCACTAGATCATCAGGCAATTCTCTCTTGAAATACTTTTGAAATGGAATATTACTGTCCTCTTGACATATTTTGGTATTTTCTGAACTTTTTTGCATGCAAATATAAAAATGCCCTATAATTAAAATATATACGCTTCAGTCATGTCTGACTCTGTGCGATTCCATAGACAGCAGCCCACCAAGCTTCCTTGTCCCTGGGATTCTCTAGGCAAGAACACTGGAGTGGGTTGCCATTTCCTTCTCCAGTACATGAAAGTGAAAAGTGAAAGTGAAGTCGCTCAGTCGTGTCCAACTCTTAGCAACCCCATGGACTGTAGCCCACCAGGCTCCTCCACCCATGGGATTTTCCAGGCAAGAGGACTGGAGTGGGGTGCCATTGCCTTCTCCGATAATTAGAAAAAGCACATTCAAATAACAGAAATCATTAATAAGCTTTTAGAAAATAAATTTTGGCTTTTAAAATTTGGTATTTACAAGATTGAGAGACACTTAGAGCCTATATTAGCAGGAAGGCATTAATCCTGCTTGTTCAAAGTCAAGGTCACTGGTACAAATGCTGGTGAGGGTTGATGAACCAATTTGCTAAGATCATGTCATTACTAATGGACTTCCTTGTAGCTCAGATAGTAAAGAATCTGCCTACAATGCAGGAGATCACTGGGTCAGGACCCCTGGAAAAGGGAATGGCAAACCACTCTAGTATTCTCTCCCGGAGAATCCCACGGACCCAGGAGGACAGAGGACTACAGTCTGTGGGATCCCAAAGAGTAGGACATGACTGAGCAACTATCACTACACTGTCACTACTAAGAGTCCCTTCCTGACTGCAGACAATAAGATGGACACTGGTACCTACTTAGGGTTGGGACCAAAAAAGAATGTGTCATACATCTAGAAATCATGGAAGAACCTACCATTTTCAATGTTAATTGCATCAAATTCTATAATTTTGTGTTAATTAAACCAGTAGCTAAGGTCAACTAAATTCTTCATTTTCTAACTAGTTTTGATGCACCAATACAAACATACAATATCAAATTATTAACTATTAGTTGTGGCCTGTCAATTCAATCACCTTAAAAACTGAGATTTTTCTAAAGGCAAAATAATTAAAATGTAACATAAACATTTATTTTTAAGCATTAACAAAAAGATACTACATCCCCATTATTTTTAATAAGAATTTATGGCATAAAAATATCCTAAGTGTATTTTCACAAACTCTATGTGACTTCTTAAATCTAATTTTTATTTTCTTCATTCATATTACTCTATTTTAATTATATGATAAATAAATAACATAGAAATAATTTTTGAGACTTTTAGCTTACTTAAAAAGAAACTAAATCCTGGAAGGTGAAAAGTTTGACAATATTTGATTAGGAAACAAGATAATTTTGATCTAAAGATATTTTGAAGATTAAGAATAATAGAATTTTAATCCTCTGAAGTTCCCTTTTTATAATATTTAAGAATTCATTTTCCCCTTGAAATATATATATATATATATATATATATATATTTCATCAGGTGGTGGTAGTGGTGATGGTGATTAGTGGTTTTAAGAAAATATATTTTGGAGACTATGATTCTTGCAACATTTACTTAAAGTCCTATATTCTAGGAACACAGTTTTAAGGTAATTCTTTTCTAATTTATTTATTTTTAATTGAAGGATAATTGCTTCAGAATCTTGTGTGGGGTTATGCCATACATCAACATGAGTCAGCTACAGGTAGACATATGTCCCCTCTCTGTTGAACCTCCCTCCCACCAATCCCACCACTCTAGGTTGTCACAGAGTTCCGGTTTGAGCTCCCCAAGTCATACAGAAAATTCCCACTGGCTATCAATGTTACATATGGTGATGTAGATGTTTCCATGCCACTCTCTCCATCCGTCCCACCCTCTCCTTCCTCTCTGTGTCCACAAGCCTGTTCTCTATGTCTGTATCTCCACTGCTGCGCTGCAAATGGGTTCATCAGTAACCATTTTCCTAGATTCTATTATCTGTGTTAATATACGACACTTGTTTTTCTCTTTCTGATTTACTTCACTCTGTATAATAGGGTCTGGTTCATCCACCTCATCAGAACTTACTCAGATGGTTGAGTAATATTCCATTGTATGTATGCACCACAGCTGCTTTATCCATTCATCTGCCGATGGACATCTAGGTTGCTTCCATGTTCTAGCTAAATGGTGCTGCAATGAACACCGGGGTACCTGTATTTTTTTCTGTTATGGTTTTCTCAGGGTATATGCCCAGCAGTGGGATTATTGGGTCACACGGTAGTTTTATTTCTAGTTTTTTAGAGAATCTCCATACTGTCTTCCATAGTGGCTGTATCAATTTACATTCCCACCAATAGTGCAAGAGTGATCCCTTTTCTCCACACCCTCTCCAGCATTTATTGTTTGTAGATTTTTTTTTTTTGGATGATGGTCATTTTGACTGGCGTGAGGTGATACCTCATTGTAGTTTTGATTTGCATTTCTCTAATAATGAGCTATGTTGAGCATCTTTTCATGTGTTTATTAGCTATCTATATGTCTTCTTTGGTGAACTGTCTGTTTTGGTCTAAAGCTACAGTCATCAAGACAGCATGGTACTGGCAAAAAAACAGAAATATAGACCAATGAAACAAAATAGAAAGCCCAGAGATAAACCCCTATAACTATGGGCACCTTATCTTTAACAAAAGAGGCAAGACTATACAATGGAGAAAAGATATTCTCATCAACAAGTGGTGCTGGGAAATCTGGACACCTATGTGTAAAAGAATGAAAACAGAAAACTTCCTAACAGCATCAGTTCAATTCAGTTCAGTCGCTCAGCCATGTCCAACTCTTTGCGACTCCAAGGACTGCAGCACACCAGGCCTCCCTGTCCATCGACAGCTCCCAGAGTTTATTCAAACTCATATCCATTGAGTCGGTGATGCCATCCAACATCTCATCCTCTGTCATCCCCTTCTCCTCCTGCCTTCAATCTCTCCCAGCATCAGGGTCTTTTCAGATCAATCAGTTCTTCACATCAGGTGGCCAAAGTATTGGAGTTTCAGCTTTAGCATTAGTCCTTCCAATGAATATTCGGGACTGATTTCCTTTAGGATGGACTGGTTGGATCTCCTTGCAGATTTCCTTTAGGATGGACTGGATGGATTCCTTGGATCTACTAATAACATACACAAAGATAAACTCAAAATGGGTTAAAGACCTAAATGTAAGACCAGAAACTATAAAACTCTTAGAGAAAACATAGGCAGAACACTCTATGACATAAACCACAGCAAGATCCTCTATGACCCACCTCCTAGAGTAAGGAAAATAAAAACAAAAATGAACGAGTGGGACTTAATCAAACTTAAAAGCTTTTGTACAGCAAAGGAAACAATAAAAAAGTGAAAAGACAACCCTTAGAATGGGAGAAAATAATAGTAGATGAAACAACTGATAAAGGATTAATCTCTGAGACAATTATTTTGCAAGCCAGAAAGCAAGGTGTCTTGATTGACATAAGGAACCATTTTAATTAATACAAAAGAGCTTTAAAGGCCCATCAGTTATATACCAGCTTAGCTCCTGCCGGAGGATCACGTTTCAGACTCGGTCCATCTGATCCACAGCTGCAGCCCACAGCCACCAGAGGGCAGACTTTGACATCTGTCCCTAATAGACAGTGAACTTGCCTGAGATCATGGTGTTTCTTTTTCTCAGCACTCCATTATCATCTTCAGATTAGTTTCATCATCAACAATTGAAGGTTATATATAAACATAATAAGTATATATATATATATATATATATATATATATATATATATATATATATATTTTTACATTCCCAGGTAGAAACAGTTTCATTAAAAAAAGAGAAGGAGAAAATTAAGAAAGCATTCTTTTAAGGGGGAGAGCTCTGATACTGAGGAGGAAGGGCAAAAACCAAACAGCCTACAAATCATCTTGAAAAGACAAGGAGAAAGCAAATGATAATAACATTAATAATAAAATAATTGAGAATTCCCTGGTGGTCCAGTGGTTAGGACTCTGTGCTTCCACTGAAGGGGACATGGCCAGGGAACTAAGACCCAGTATGCCATGGCGCAGCCAAAAAATAAAATAATAAGACAATATTAAACAGTTTTCTAAAAAGACAAGGAGAAAGCAAAAAATATCTATGTGAGCAATCTGACGATTAAAATTGTATTAAGATACCTGTTTTCTTTCATTAAAATAAAGCCTGTCTTCCCCTAAATGATAATAAAAGCAATATATAGTGGTAGTGATGGGGCGGGGGGGAGTTGGTGATGGAGCAGCAGGGGCAGCAAGGGTAGTTAGCATCTAACAAATGCCCGGTGCTAAACACTTATTATCATCTCACTTTAAGGATGAGTGAACTAGGCACAGATGATTCTTCCAGTAGTTATCTGGAGGCTGGAAACATATCTCTCTCTTTTGCAACTATCATCTTATATGTGAAAGTGTGGACAAAGAAAAGGATTCAAATAGGGGAGAAGTCAAGAGCTTTGCACTGTTGACATGAAGGTATCTTATTAATCCCAGGGTTATTTATGACAGCAGAATTTGGAAACAATCTGACTTAAGTAATCATAGAAGAACCAAATAAAATAGTAAATATTATGTAGTCATTATAATGAGCAAGATTAGAAGCAATAGAAGAAACTGTGTCTGTACCATGAATAGAACTGTATAAAATATGTATGTATACAGAAAAAGATAAAGAAATCTGATAGAAAAACAATGTATTTGATAAGGCATAGGTTTTAGAGGGATTATCAACTCAGTTCAGTCGTTCAGTCGTGTCCGACTCTTCACGACCCCATGAATTGCAGTACTCCAGGCCTCCAAACTTTAAAAGTAAAAGGCCTGGAAAATTTTTTTCAATATTGCCAAAGGATACAATGTGAAAGATTTTCCTCATGGGACTTTAGAACATAAGCAAAGTCAACTTATTTTACATAGTTGGCATTTACCCAAGGTTTATGCACCAGCCACAACC
Source organism: Ovis canadensis (assembly GCF_042477335.2). Classification (NCBI taxonomy): domain Eukaryota; kingdom Metazoa; phylum Chordata; class Mammalia; order Artiodactyla; family Bovidae; genus Ovis; species Ovis canadensis. Next base: position 21,411,762 of record NC_091261.1, on the reverse strand, counting down.
AGGCTTTTCTACTTCCCATGTCCAAGTTGCCAACTACATCCCTCAGAGAGTCCACAAGATTCAGCAATAATAGTTACTATTTTTGTTAGTAGTAGTAATAACAATACACCAAACATGTATAGAGCTTTACAAATAAAAAGAAATGTTTTTCTTAGCTTATTTCAAGTCCAATTCCTTCTGAACAAACATTGCTATTTAGAATCCCATGGTGCTCCCAGCAGAAAGACAACCCAGAAGAGAAAGAACAGAGAGAGGTATTTAGATGGATATGGATGCACCCTGGACAACAGAGAAGCAACTTGTACAGCAAGTAAAGAATCCACCTGCCAATGCAGGATACGCAAGAGATGCGGATTCAATCCCTGGGTGGGGAAGATGCCCTGGAGTCCTGGAGGAGGAAATGGCAACCCAATCTTGTACTCTTGCCTGAAAAAATCCCATGGACGGAGGAGCCTGGCAAGGATGCACACTACACACATAACAAAGGGCACAGCATCCATCTGCTAGCCTTTCAACAAACCTCCATGACCCTTCAAGTTACAAAAATAAAGCACCCTGCGTGTATGAACCATTTCCTAGGAGCATTCTTACAGAGGACAGCAGGCTCTCACAGATATGATGGATATTCCCTTCCACTCCGAATTCACTTTCCTGCCCTGCTTCCTCTGGGTCATAATAAATGCTATTTGTGGTTTTTAAACTTATCACTGCAATCGCCCCAGGCCAACTGCATGAGTGCAGTGTCTGAAAAACTGTATTTTCTTAAAAACCCCCTAGCTTGTAAAAGTCAAAGCAATATCTTTCTGAGACAGCAAAATTAAAGGGAGGTATAAAGCTCTACCTAACCTTTAACATTTTACCCTTTAGCCCATGACTAGGTAAGTCCTTCCCTGGACATGAGCATTCCTTTTAAGAAATAACCTACCAATTAGCAAATAAAAAACCTGCTTAATCCACACAACCTCCAGCTGCTGGTCAAAACCCACAGCTGCTCTTCTTTGTATCTTCCCACACACTGTCCACATGGAACAGACACAAGTTAAAGAAAGTCTAATTTGCCTCTATCTTTTCTACATGATAACAGAGTACAAACCCAGAAATACAGCCACCATCAGAGAGGCAGAAAATTCAGCAGTAAACATTCCCGTGGGGTCACTAAAGCAGACAGCTGGTTTTGTTCAGAGATGCGGAGAAGATATCTCTAGCAAAGCAGCAGTAAAGACCCTGAGCTTCAAAAGAAGTATGGACCAACATCCCTGATGAATATAGATGCAAAAATTCTTAACAAAATGCTAGCAAACTAAATTCAACAGCACATTAAAAAGATCACACATCACGATCAAGTGAGATTTATCCCTGGGATGTAATGAAGGTTCAACACAGCAGATAGATTCATATCATATTCACAGAACGAAAGATAAAAATCATAAGATCATTTCAATTAGATGCAGAAGAACGTTTCACAGAATTCAACATCTTTTTATGATCAAAACTCTCAACAAATGGGGTATAGAAGAAACATGCCTCAACATAATAAAAGCCACATATGACAAACACCATACTAATGGTGAAAAGTTGAAAGTTTTCTAGATCAGGAGCAAGCCAAGGGTGCCCACTCTTGCCATTTTCATGCAAGGTAGTACTGGAAATCTTAGCCAAACAATTTAGAAATAGAAAAGAAATAAAAGTTACCAAATCAGAAAGGAAGAAGTAAAATCATTTCTCTTTGCAGATGATATGATCTTACACGTACAAATCGCCATTTCCTTCTCCAGGGTATCTTCCCAACCCAGGGATCAAACCCAGGTCTCCTGCATTGCAGGCAGATTCCTTACCATCTGAGCCACCAGGCAAGCCCTCTACAAAATCCTTAAGACTCCACCAAAACACTGTTAGAACTGATAAATGAATTTAGTAAAGTTGTAGAATACAATCATTATGTAAAAATCAGTTGTGTTTCTACCTCCTAACAGTGAACTATCTGAAAAAGAAGTAAGATAATTGCATTTACAATAGCAATTAAAAAATGCATAGGAATAAATAGAACCATGGAAGTAAAGATCTATACATTGAAAACTATAAGACTTCAATACAAGAAGTAACAACACACAAATAAATGGAAAAATATCCAGTGTTTATGGAAACCAATAATGAATATTGTTAAAATACCCATACTACCTAATATATTCTATAGATTCAGCGCAATCCCAGCCAAAATTCCAATGCAACTTTTCATAGAAATTTAAAACACAGTCCGAAAATTTTTATGGGACCACAAAAGACCCCAAATAGCCAAAGCATTTCTGAGAAAGAAGAACAAAGCCGGTGGTTTCACATTTCCTGATTTCAATCTATACTGTAAGGTGTAATAATCAAAACAGTATGGTACTAGCATACAAGTGGCCAACAGATGCATGCAGCTGCTGCTGCTGCTAAGTCGCTTCAGTCGTGTCCGACTCTGTGCAACCCCATAGACAGCAGCCCACCAGGCTCCCCCGTCCCTGGGATTCTCCAGGCAAGAATACTGGAGTGGGTCGCCATTCCCTTCTCCAACAGACACATGAAAAGATATTAAATGTTACTAACTATCAGGGAAATACAAGTCAAAACCACAATTCAGCCAGGAAACAAAAGGAAATCTTGCCATTTGCAACAACATGGATGGATCTTGAGGACATTATGCTAAGTGAAATAAGTCAGATAGAGAAAGACTAGTACTGTATAATCTCACTTATATAGAGAATCTTAAAAAGCTGAATTTATAGAAACATCGAGTAGAATGCTGGCTGTGAGGGACTGGCTGGGGGTTTTGGGGATACGGAGATATTAACTAAAGTGTACAAACTTTCAGTTATAAGAAGAATACGTTCTGGGCATCTAATATAGAACATGGTAGCTATAGTCGACAATATTATATCATATACTTGAAAGTTACTAAAAGAGTAGATTCTACATGCTCTCACCACAAAAAGGAAACAGTGATTGTGACATGGTGTAGATGTTAGTTAAATCTATGGTGATTGTCCTTTTGTAGTATTCTTCCAATCCAACACACTGTACAATTTAAACTTACACAATGTTATACCTAAATTATATTGCAATAGAGCCAGAAAGAGAGGATGAGATGGTTAGGTAGCATCATCAACTCAATGGACATGAGTGTGAGCAAGCTCCAGAAGATAGTGAAGGACAGGGAAGCCTGGCGTGCTGCAGTCCAAGCTGTCACAAAGAGTCGCACGTGATTTAGTGACTAAACAACAACAATAAACAGTACCCTTCACACAGATTCAGTACGATTGGGGGACTACATACATAAAGCACCTAATAACTCAAGAAGCATTTGGAAATATTGGTTATTCTCACTGTGGTGTGTTAATAGCCTCAAGAATCTGGAGTAAGTAAATGTCTTTACACCTTATTTATTTATTTTAAATTTCTAACAGATTTACTTTCTTAAAAAATTGCAATATAGTTAATGTACAATATTAACGTTAGTTTCAGGTGTATAACATCATGATATGACATTTAAATATATTACAATATGATCACCACAGTAAGTCTAATAATCATCTGTCTCCATATAATATTGTTACAGTATTATTGACATTATCTTATGCTGTATATTACATCTTCATGACTTCTTTCTTTTCCGTCTTGAAATTTGTGCTTCTGAATCCCCATCACCTGTTTGGTCCATCCTTTCATCCTCTTCTTCTCTGGTAACTACCAGTTTGCTCTCTGTTATCTCTTGCTCTGTTTCTCTTTTGTTTTCTAGATTCTACATATAAGTGAGATCATATGGTATTTGTCTTCCTCTGTCTGACTTATTTCACCTAGCATAATACCCTCTGGGTCTACTCATGTTGTCACAAATGGCAGTATTTCATTCTCTTTTATGGTGGAGTAATATACCACCTCTTCTCTATCCATCATCTGTTGATGGACACTAGGTTGCTTCTATATCTTGGCTATTGTAAATAATGCTGCTATGAACATTGGGGTGCACGTATCTTTTCTAATTAGTCTTTTTCCCCCAGATACATACCTAGGAGAGGAATTGCTGCATCACACGGTAGTTCTATTTTTAACTGCTGAAGAACTTCCATACTGCTTTCCATAATGGCTGAACCAACTTACATTCCTACCAACAGTATACAGGGATTCTCTTTTCTCCACATCCTTGACAATATCTGTTATGCGTCACTTTCTGATGATCGCCATTCCGACAGATGTGAGGTAATACTCATGGTGGTTTTGATTTACATTTCCCTGATGATTAGTGATGTTGAACATCTTCCCATTTGTTGGCCATCTGTATGTCTTCTTTGGAAAAACATCTAGTCAGATCCTCTGCCCAATTTGGGGGGATTCCCAGGTGGCGCTAGTGGTAAAGAACCCACCAACCAAGGCAGAAGACTTAACAGACATGGAGCTCGACCACTGGGTCAGGAAGTTCCCCTGAGGAGGGCAAAGAACCCACTGTGGTGTTCTTGCCTAGAGAATCCCATGGACAGCAGAGCCTGGCAAGCTACAGTCCATAGGGTCGCAAGGGTTGGACACAACTGAAATGACTTATCATGCATGCACACCCAATTTTTAATCAATTGTTTGGTTCGTTTTTTTTTTTTTTTGACATTCAGTTGTATTAATTCTTTATATATTATGTACATTAACCCTTTATCAGATATATTGTTTACAAATATCTTCTCCCATTCAGTAGTCTAAATTCTTGTTTTATTGATGCTTTCCTTCACTGTGCAAAAGGTTTTTAGTTTGATGTAGTCCCATTTACCTATTTTGCTTCTGTTTCCCTTATCTGAGGCTATGCCCCACCCCCCAGAAAAAAATATTGCTTATTGCAAAATTCAGACTTAAATTGAAGAAAGTAGGGAAAACTGCTAGACAATTCAGGTATGACCTAAATCGAAACCCTTACAATTATACAGTGGGAGTGACAAATAGATTCAAGGGATCAGATCTGATAGACAGAGTGCTTGAAGAATTACGGATGGAGGTTCAAGACACTGTACAGGAGGAAGTGATCAAAATCATCCCCAAGAAAAATAAATGCAAAAAGGCAAAATGGTTGTCTGGGGAGGCCTTGCAAATAGCTGAGAAAAGAAGAGAAGCTAAAGACAAAGGAGAAAAGGTAAGATATACTCCTCTGAATGGAGAGTTCCAAAGAATAGCAAGGAGAGATAAGAAAGCCTTCCTCAGTGATCAGTGCAAAGAAATAGAGGAAAACAACAGAATGGGAAAGACTAGATCTCTTCAAGAAAATTAGAGATACCAAGGGAACATTTCATGCAAAGATGGGCTCGATAAAGGACAGAAATGGTATGGACCTAACAGAAGCAGAAGATATTAAGAAGAGGTGGCAAGAATACACAGAAGAACTGTACAACAAAGAGCTTCACGACCAAGATAATCACGATGGTGTGATCACTCACCTAGAGCCAGACATCCTGGAATGTGAAGTCAAGTGGGCCTTAGAAAACATCACTACGAACAATGCTAGTGGAGGTGATGGAATTCCAGTTGACCTACTTCAAACCCTAAAAGATGATGCTGTGAAAGTGCTGCACTCAATATGCCAGAAAATTTGGAAACTCAGCAGTGGCCACAGGACTGGAAAAGGTCAGTTTTCATTCCAATCCCAAAGAAAGGTAATGCCAAAGAATGTTCAAACTACTGCACAATTGCACTCATCTCACACGCTAGCAAAGTAACACTCAAAATTCTTCAAGCCAGGCTTCAACAGCACTTGAACCAATAACTTCCAGATGTTCAAGCTGGATTTAGAAAAGGCAGAGGAACCAGATATCAAATTGCCAATATCCGCTGAATCACTGAAAAAGCAAGAGAATTCCAGAAAAATATCTACTTCTGCTTCATTGACTACGCTAAAGCCTTTGACTGTGTGGATCACAATAAACTGTGGAAAATTCTATAAGCGATGGCAGTACCAGACCACCTGACCTGCCTCCTGAGATATCTGTATGCAGGCCAAGAAGCAACAGTTAGAACCAGACATGGAACAACAGACTGTTTCCAAATTGGGAAAGGAGTACATCAAGGCTGTATACTGTCACCCTGCTTATTTGACTTATATGCAGAATACATCATGGAAAACACCAGACTGGATGAAGCATAAGCTGGAATCGAGATTGCTGGGAGAAATATCAATAACAGATACGCAGATGACACCACCCTCATGGCAGAAAGTGAAGAGGAACTAAAGAGCCGCCTGATGAAGGTGAAAGAAGAGAGTGATAAAGTTGGCTTAAAACTCAACATTCAAAAATAGATCATGGCATCTGGTCCCATCACTTCATGGCAAACAGATGGGGAAACAATGGAAACAGTGACAGACTTTCTTTTTTTGAGCTCCAAAATCACTGCAGATGGTGACTGCAGTCACAAAATTAAGACTCTTGCTCCTTGGAAGAAAAGCTATGACCAACTGAGTCAGTATATTAAAAAGCAGAGACATTATTTTGTTGACAAAGGTCTGTCTAATCAAACTATTTTTTCCAGTAGTCATGTATGGATATGAGTGTTGGACTATAAAGAAAGCTGAGTGTTAAAGAATTGATGCTTTTGAACTGTGGTGTTGGAGAAGACTCTTGAGAGTCCTTTGGGCTGCAAGGAGATTAAACCAGTCAATCCTAAATGAAATCAGTCCTGAATATTCACTGGAAGGTCTGAAGCTGAAGCTGAAACTCCAATACTTTGGCCACCTGATGCGAAGAACCAACTCATTAGAAAAGGCCCTTATGCTGGGAAAGATTGAAGGCAGGAAGAGAAGGGGAAGACAGAGGATGAGATGGATGGCATCACCAACGTGATGGACATAAGTCTGAGCAAGCTCTGGAAGTTGGTGACAGACAAGGAAGCCTGGCGTGCTGCAGTCCGTGGGGTCACAAAGAGTCAGACATGACTGAGCAACTGAACTGAATTGAACTGAAAATACTGCTAAGACCAATATCAAAGAGTGTACTGCCTACGTTTTATTCTATAAGCTTTGTGGTGTCAGGTTTTGCATTTAAGTCTTTAATCCATTTAGTTTATTTTTGTATATGGTGTAATAAAATGGTCCCATTTCTTCCTTTTGTATGTAGCTGTTCAGTTTTCCCAGCACCATTTATTGATGAGGCTGTCTTTGCCACTGTATATTCTTGCTTTTCTTGGTCATAGATTAATTGTCATATAAGCATATGTTTATTTCTGGGCTCTCTACTCTCTTCCATTGATCCCTGATTCATTTTTAGGCCAGTGCCATACTCTTTTGATTACTCTAGTTTTTTAGTATAGTTTAAAATTAAGGAGCATGATACCTCCAGATTTTTCTCCTTTCAAAGGAAGCAAATGTCTTTAAATGCTGCTTTCTAAAGCCAAATATTTGTCATGCAAAGCCACAAAAAAATACATACGTCTAGGTAAAGCACAAACTTCCAAGTTTCAGCTCCACAGATAATTTCCATCAGAAAATAGGGAAATGTGAGAAACCAGTATAGTTCTTCCATCAGTGTCATCACTTAACATTTAGAGAAGCAATTTTAATTCATTTTTCATTTCAACTTTCCTCAAACCCTTCAGATTCGAAACTGCAACTGCCCTTACCTATATATTAATGAGTGGACTTTGTCACTTGTAGGTAAACAACACATTAAAAGCATGGTTACATGCTGGTGGTGGCTATATCACTGAGCAAGAAATCCTTCCCAAATATACACCAGCTTTCCTTTCTTACAGCTTTAAATCTCCTTATCTATGATTCCCCCTACAGACCTCAGTTTTCTCTGGAGAGTCGAAGTTCCCACAACACTCCTCCAACCCAGTGTGCAAATTTGATAAATAATTGGGATTGCAATAGCCAACTGACCTAAGTCCCTTGGACATGAAAACACTAATTAAAATTTTAAAAAAAGTAAGATGCTAAATTTTAGCCATCTCAGGTCACCATAATTATCTCCTTTCCTCTCTGGCTCTTGCTTTTACATAATTGCAAAGTGTGTTATTAAGCAAATGAAAGCATTTTAAAGTTCAGGTTGTTTAGTGTTTATGAGACTTACTTCATCTGAAAAAAATGTGAAATCAGTTAGTTCCTTTGACTTTTACTGAACTTTCTTCTTTCCTCTTTTCCTCTATCTATCTCTTTAAATGCTTCAAATAAGAAATTAAGTGCCATTCCTCAGAATCATTTTGAGGTCAAACACAATCCCTATCAAAAATGATCACAAAAATTTGAGAGGAAACTGCTATTTTCTATACTTTAAAATGTGCTTCTATGCTCCCTGTGCTTAAAACATGCTCTAAAGTTTTTGATAAAAAGGCTTTGTCTCTTTTTAGCCCTTTTAATGCTTTTTATTTTAAAATAATTTATTTTTAAATGAAAAAAGGAATATTTTTAATGCCAAGATATAATTCACAAATAAGATAGACATCATAAACCATTAGGCACCTAACAACAAAGAAACAAAGATACATAAAGCCAAATTCAGAAGAAATATAAAGGAAAAGAAAAAAATATATAACCATAGTGAAAGCTATGTTAACATTTTCTGAGGATATTTTATTAAGTGCAGACAAAATAAGAATAGGAGCATCTTGAATGATGTCTTTAATAATTTAAGTATAATATATTTATATTAATTTATATTAATCTTATATCCTATACAAACATATTTAAAATTTTGTATCTCACACTTTGTTATTAGATTTCCATAGGACATTTAGAAAAAGTGATAGTTTTTTTTTTTTTAGAAAAAAAGATTAAAATTACTAAATTTCAAAAACTTGTAATCACTTTTTAAAATCCAGTTGCATATTAGAATTATCTTGGAATTTTTTGAAAAATACAAGGATCTTTCACTTTTACCTAGTTTGTTTCACTTTTCCTATTTCATATTCAGTGCTTCCATTTCCTTTAGTTTATGTTTTCCAATTTCTCCATCTCTTTCCTTTTTTCATGTTCTCTCTCAAACCTTTATCAAGTATAGTAGAAAAGCTTTGGCATACATATATATATGTATAATATATATATTTTAGAAAACATGAATTTTTGCCTACTAAAAATTTTTATGACATTTTGAGTTCACTTATTTGACAGTATAAATAGAATGCTAGATTTCTAATTTAATAAAATAGATATGAAACAGGCAACAAAGGTTTATTTTATAGCACAGGGAACTATATAGTCAATATCTCGTAATAATCTATGATGGAAAATAATTTCAAAAATAATAGATGTGTATATGTATAACTGAATCACACAAAAAAGAATTCTACCTCCTTTTAATGCTTTTAATGTTATGATATGTTACGGTACCAGAAATGGTATGGTATGGTATGTGGTACCGGAAATACGGAAGTTTCCATGGCAATAATCTTTTTAAATTATTTATTTATTTATTTATTTGTCCTGGGTCTTAGCTGCAAACTCTTAGCTGAGGCATGTGGGATCTAGTTCCCCAACCAGGGATCTAACCTAGGCCCCTTTCATTGGGAATGCTGATTCTTAACCACTGGACCACTAGAAAGTTCCCACCACCACAAGTATCTTCTATGCACCATAATGAGTGTGGTCCTCAACCTTGTAGTCTTAAAAACCTGAAAATTAGCAACATCCCAGTGTATACTCAGAATGCCAACAGTGCTCAAATGGAAATGTTTGAGTCATCAATTAGTACTTTTCTCTTTAGGGAAAACACCTGGAATGTCTGGTTATAATCAGAAGTTGCTCAGTAAATAATGAACTTAAAGAATGAACTGAAGATTATCCAGTGGTCTTATATATAACATCAACCACAAAGTCCTAGGTGCTTATGTCCCAAAGCTGGGGAAGCTCCAACCAACCCCACTTATAACTGCTAACCTCTGATTCTGCTGTGTTATCTTCTATATTCTTAGCTATTATCCTCCTCCTGTTTACCCAGTTCTCAAAATAATACAAAAGACTAGAATTTTGCTTATAAAATTACCATTGTGTCCTAAGCTCCCTGTGATTACTCCCAGAACATCTCCACTAAACTTCAGGAAATTATGTTAAAAATCAGTGAAAACAACTTTGTGCTAGTTAAAGCCCTGTTCATTCATTCATTCAAAAAGTATTTATCAGTAAGCACTTACTTGTTACTTGGCACCAAACACTAGCACTGAGCTAGATGCTGTGGGAGTTACCAAAGAAATAGGAGATGTAATGCCTACCCAAAAATGAACACCAAGAAAACTCTTAACCATATACAAACAGAGTTCACAGAAGGGAGGGAACACTGTGGGCCATTCATGGCTAGAGAGCTTCCTTGGAAAGGGTGGGGTTTGAGCAAGACCTTGAATGATGCAGAGATTTCAAAAGAAGGAGACATAAGCAGCATGAGAAAATCTATGTAGAAGAACATGAATACACTCAAAATAACTACAGTCAAATACGGTCAAGAAATGATCCGATCACGCTGGTAGAGGGAAAATTCTACACTTGCAACAAAAGATTTAACCACTTCCATTAATCGTCTGTAGGCCATCCTTCATTACCTATAGTATTTTGTTTATGAGTCAGTTTAGGATAAACACATGTTTTAAATTTCCACACAATTAGTGAAAAGGAATTAACATTCCTGAGAACATTAAAAAAAAAAAACAAAAACCCACACAGCACACCTCACCCAATGACTAGAGAGTAGTGACATGGAGTGCTGAGGTATAGTATTGGGGCATTTTTTTCTGTTTTTTGAAATTTGTGAATCTATTACTACAACTTTAGATCAAGTTGCTTCCTCTGAAAAGTGCGGCTTGTTTACAGTCTACATTCTACCAATTGGAAAGCTCTTGATTATTTGAACAAAGTAAATATTTTTCTGTGCACTGGAAGTTTAACTCAAATAAACAGCTGGTGAGTTCTTTGTAAAATATTGGCTTCACAGTTTTTAAGTGCTGGTATAAATCTAAGAGAACACAAACTTTTCAGCAGGAAAAAAAGGCAATAATTATGTCCTGTGGTCACAAGGGGACCTCAGGCCACCTATGACGCCAAGGACACATGGAAATGTGGGAAGATCTCACTGTCATGGATGTAGGTCTGGACAGGGTTTCCCAGTCTCAGAACAACTGGTCACCTGAAGCTAGAAGCAAAACCATCATGTTTTACTACTTAAAACACTTAGAAGGCAGTCAAAAGGTACGAACTTTCAGCTAGAAGATGAGTAAATACTAGAGATATAATGTATAGCATAATAAGGATAACACTGCTGTATGATTGTTGTTGAGAGAGTAAATTCTAAGATTTTTCATCACAAAGAAAATATTTGTTTTTATTTCTTTTATTTTGTATGTATATGATACATATACCTTCACGAGATATATTGTAGTGATCATTTCATGATGTATGTAAGTTAAATCATTATGGTTGTACACCTCAAACTTACACAATGCTATATGTCAATTATATCTCAATAAAACTGGAAGAGAAAGAAAGGAAGAGGGAAAGAAAAGAAAGAAAGATGAAGAGAAAAAAGAAGGAAATAAAGAAAGCATTCACAGATGGAGCCTTTCCTGTAATACGGCCATATTCTCTTTCCTTCTCTCTCACTTGAGCTCACAAAGGAAATAATCATTTAGAGAAAATGGTCAGTTATTAGTAATTTAGTTATGAGTAATGAAAAGTGATCCAAACATCTTTTTGGCTCGCTCACTAGAAGGCCAAGGGAAGCTGTTCCTCAAGATGACCATCAGTCCTTAAATATATACAGATTTAAAAAAAAAAAAAAAAGATGTCACTCTCAGAGAGTATCTGAGAGGTCTTCATGGTTGAGTCTCAGACAACCCCATTGGAGATTAATTATTGACCTGTGTTGATTCCATTTTGCTGATGGGAAAATCAAAATGCATAAAATCCTATAGGCCCTCTTCCTCTAGCCTGTGAGTGATGAGAAGTGAATGCATGTCTTCTGGTCTCTCATCAGAGATCCTTTTTTCAGCCACCAGATCCCATTCAATTATAGGGATGCTCAGCACTTACACTTGATGACTCTGATTTCATCCTAACACTGAAGTAACCACACACAGTAATGACATGTGAGTATAAAACCACATCTCCAGAACAAAGCATATTGCAAAAAACTAATTGTAATCCTGTGGCATGAGTAAGCCTTTAAGAATAATTCTCAAACATCATTATATGTATTAAAACAAAGTGTGGATTAGACCTACCCATTGTAACAAGTGGTTCCATGCCTATTTTTCCTAAATGAGTCTACACGTGTTTGGTTTATTTTGGAAGCTATCAAAAAATTAAACTCGTTGGCAAAAATGAATTAAAAGCGTGGGATCTGATCAGAAAGGTGAGAATGACTCAGAGGGACCCCTGCTTCTCCCCTCACCAATGCCTTTCATTGCCAGAGTCCAGATCTCTCATGGGCCTCTAATTAGACAACCACGAATTTTAGACCAGTTCTTTGAATACACACATGAAAATACTAAGATCCACAGAGTGATGAACAGACTCAAGTCAATTACAAAGCAGAGGAGAAGACAATCTGATTCCTAATTCGGGGGCTTACAGCCTTGTTCCATCTTGCCTTCAGTAAGAGATTACTGTTATTCAATTATGATATATGCTCCCCAGCTTCCCCTGTCCCCTTCTTCTTCTTTTTGTTCAGTCACTAAATCGTGTCCAACTCATAGCAACCCAATGGACTGCAGCCCACCAGGGCTCCCTGTCCTTCACCATCTCTCAGAGCCTACTCAAACTCATGTCCATTGAGTCGGTGATGCCATCCAAGCATCTGGTCCTCTGTCATGCCCTGTCATCCACTTCTCCTCCTGCCGTCAATCTTTCCCAGCATCAGGATCTTCTCTAAAGTGTCGGCTCTAGATTACATCAGGTGGCCAAAGTATTGGAGCTTCAGGTCCAGCATCAGTCCTTCCAATGAATATTCAGGGTTCATGTCCTTTAGGATTGACTGGTTTGATCTTCTTGCAGTCCAAAGGACTCTCAAGAGTCTTCTCTAACACCACAGTTCAAAAGCATCAATTCTTCGGTGCTCAGCTTTCTTTATAGTCCAACTCTCATGTCCATACATGACTACTGGAGAAACCATAGCTTTGACTAGAAGGATCTTTGTCAGCAAAGTAATGTCTCTGCCTTTTAATATGCTGTCTAGGTTTGTCACAGCTTTTCTTCGAAGGAGCAAGCATCTTTTAATTTCGTGGCTGCAGTCACCATCTTCAGTAATTTTGGAGCCCAAGAAAATAAAGTCTGTCACTGTTTCCATTGTTTCCCTATCTATTTGCCATGAAGTGATGGAACTGGATACCATGATCTTTGTTTTTTGAATGCTGATTTTTAAGCCAGCTTTTTCACTATCCTTTTTCACTTTCATCAAGAGGTTCTTTAGCTCTTCTTCAATTTCTGCCATAAGGGTTGTGTCATCTGCATATCTGAGGTTATTGATATTTCTCCCAGCAATCTTGATTCCAGCTTGTTCTTCATCCAGACTGGCATTTTGCATGATGTACTCTGCATATAAGTTAAATAAGCAGGGTGATAATATATAGCATTGACGTACTCCTTTCCCAATTTGGAACCAGTTCGCTGTTCGATGTCCAGTTCTAACTGTTGCTTCTTGACCTGCATACAGAGTTCTCAGGAGGCAGGTAAGGTGATCTGGTATTCCTATCTCTTTAAGAATTTTCCACAGTTTGTTGTGATCCACACAGTCAAAGGCTTTAGCATAGTCAATGAAGCAGAAGTAGATGTTTTTCTGGTACTCCCTTGCTTTTTCTATGATTCAGTGGATATTGGCAATTTGATCTCTGCTTCCTCTGCTTTTTCTAAATCCAGCTTGAACATCTGGAAGTTCTTGGTTCAAGTACTGTGGAAGCCTGACTTAGAGAATTTTGAGCATTACTTTACTAGCGTGTGAGAAGAATGCAATTGTGCGGTAGTTGAACCTTCTTTGACATTGCCTTTCTTTGCGATTGGAATGAAAACTGACCTTTACAGTCCTGTGGCTACTGCTGAGTTTTCCAAATTTTCTGGCCTACTGAGTGTAGCACTTTCATAGCATCATCTTTTAGGATTTGAAATAGTTCAACTGGAATTCTATCACTTCCACTAGCTTTGTTCATAGCGATGCTTCCTAAGGCCCTCTCAACTTTGCATTCCAGGATGTCTGGTTCTAGGTGAGTGATCACATCATCACAGTTATCTGGATCATTAAGATCTTTTTTGTACAGTTCTTCTGTGTATTCTTGCCACTTCTTCTTAGTATCTTCTGCTTCTGTTAGGTCCATACCATTTCTGCCCTTTATTGTGCCCATCTTTGCATGAAATATTCCCTTGATCTCTAATTTTCTTGATGAGATCTCTAGTCTTTCCCATTCTATTTTTTTTTTCTTCTATTTCTTTGCATTGTTCACTTAAGAAGCCTTTCTTATCTCTCTTTGCTATTCTTTGGAACTCTGCATTCAGATGGGTTTATCTTTCCTTTTCTCCTTTGTCTTTTGCTTCTCTTCTTTTCTCAACTATTTGTAAGACCTCCCCAGACAACCATTCTGCCTTTTTGCAATTCTTTTTCTTTGCAATGGTTTTGATTACCACCTTCTATACAATGGTATGAACCTCCATCCATAGTTCTTCTTCTAGATCATAAAATAAAATAAAAATAAGAGCTGAATTTCAAAAAGCCTACCTCTTGAATTTTGTATGTCCTAGAAACAAACGCTAAAAGACAATATCATGGCTGTCATAGGGCATTGGATAATTCCATGCACATATTCATAGCTCAGTCTTACACCAGTGAGTTCAGCTTTCTGTCCATTTGTTACTCTTAGTCATTTTAGTTACTTTTATTTAGGGCAAATAAACAATGACTTTAGTCTCTGGTGCTATAGTTTATTGACTGGAAACACTCATCCATTCATTGAAAAATACTTAAGAAATTATATGTACCAAATACATCAAACAACCAAATTGTACAAATAAACAAATATCCATAGTCTTTTATTCTAAATAAAATTTAACTGTGATTCACAAGACCTCTACAAGTATGGCTCAAATTTGACTTATGTAAATAAAAAGTGATAATTCTACAATATTGTTGCAGTGGCCTAACTTTTCAATTTTCTTACTGAAAAAAATATAAAATGTAAAACTTTTTAGATAGTTTCACATATTGGAAATTATTATGTTATTTTCATGTTCATCTTCAAGATGGCCCTTTGAAATAATACAAGAATTAATTTCTACAAAAGCATATTTAACCAATATTTTCCCTGTCCATCATAATCCAAATCTGAAAATTAAGCACTCTCTGCTGCTGCTGCTGCTAAGTCATTTCAGTCGTGTTCGACTCTGTGCAACTCCATAGACGGCAGCCCACCAGGCTACCCTGTCCCTGGGATTCCCCAGGCAATAACACTGGAGTGGGTTTAAGCACTCCCTATATAACTTTAAATCTTACTCAACAGATCTGGTGTATTCAGACATGAAATATTTAAGCATTTTTTTTCTTTTTCTGTTAAAGATAACATTTTCCTATTATAGTAAGACTATATAGTCAATGTAGAATATTCAAGAAATAGAAAAAAAAAGTCAAAGGAATATTTTAAACTTACTCTAATACTAAGACCTTCAGGTAAAAACTAAAAGCATTTTGGTATTACATTTTAATAACTTCTGCATCCTACTGCCTACCCTTCTTTGCTATTAATGAGTATTTTACCATGTTATTAGATATATTCCTAGAGAACGTGATGGTCAATCACTGGCTCATAATCTATTTAATTATAAACCGTGTTTTCCTTCAATTCCTCTCCTTCAGAGAGTGAGAACAACCAGTAGTAGGAATAAGGCCACTGCCACACATGACGTCACCAGTTCACCTTCTGCCCGTCGGGCACAGGGCCACATCTGCCTCCCCCTCACCCCCAGCAGGTGTAGAAATATGATGAGGCCTGTCTGGCCACCCCAGGTCAGATTTTGATGCAGCCCTGCTAGTTCAGTTGTCTGATGTCCTGTGCAGAAGGCCATAGTTTACGTGTTCATCTGGCATGCTAAGGCAGACACTTAACAGTCTATTCTCAGCAGTTAGTTCCTCTGAAACCCCTAGCATACGGGTCTGTAAAGGCCTTACTTATGCATTCCTGCTGCTTCCTGAGCAACGTATATCTCAGTGAAGGCAATTATTACACGACCAATCCAACAGCCACTGGACATGATGACTGCCTACTCAGGGGCAGCAGACACCTTTTATTTTGCTCCCAAGACCATATATGTACCGATTAAAAGCAGGAATGCTTGCTCAGGCCCTGTGAAGGGAGGCGATGAATGGTATGTCTGAACAGCTCGGTCCCTGGCTTGGTGTCATTGAAATGCCACACTCCTCACTGAAGTCCGTTGATAAACTGGGCAACTTTTATCAGCAGACATTATATCAGAGGACTCGAGCTGAAAGTTAGCACATGGGGTGTTCTGTCAGCACAGAAGGCTTATACCATTAGTAGGTCTAAATAGAGTTTAGATCATGGAGCCAAACAAAAATCTAGGTCATTAAGTGCAGCAAAGAAAAGGTTACAATGACTCCAATCTAAATAAAATTCTGTTTTGTGAGAACCAAAGAAATTAATCTTGCAGTCTAGGTAATAAAGAAACAGTGACTATTTCTTTATTACCTAAAAAAAGAAAAGTATTGCTTTATATACATCATTTTAGTACCATTTGGGCAAATTATTCTTTAGGTTATTTGAACTAAAACCTTCTGGGAGGGATCTAGTGTATTTCTACGAGCCAAGTAGGGATTTTTTATGTAAAAACAAAAAAAGCCTCTCCAATTTCTCTGGAGAGCTCATCCTTGGAGACTAACTTAACATCACATTGCCACATAATCTTGCAAATGTAAAACACTGAAAGAAAATAAGATGCCTGTGGGAATCCTAATTCATGAGACAAAATTAAAAAAAAACTGATCACAGAATTTAAACCCTTGACATTTATAAAACACAATGTAAAGTAAAATATAACATAGTTTTCACACCATAAAATGTATGCAAAATGAACTGGAAAAAAATTCAATATTTTCCTTCAGGGACCATCAAAAGCTATGATATCTTCCAAATATTCACCAAAGTTCAAGACTAACGGGAAACATATGTGAAAAGCATTTGATAAATATATCTGAATGCTCAATAAAGGAGAAATAGAACCAGTTTGCCTAAAGCACACGTGATCATGAGAAGAGAAGCTTTGGACCTATTCCATAATCCATGTATTTTTAATGTGAGAATCAACACTGACTAAATTTAGTTTCTTTACTTGTTATTGGTAATGCCAATAAAAGAGGGAATTCCTGGAAAATGACATTTTAGAAGAGAAAGGCATGAAGCAAGGGAAACAGACAAAACGTAACTTGAATAAGACAATTTAATTATCATATATAACCGTGATCATGGGAAAATCTCTAAGGCAGTCATATGATTTCTATCTGCACTCTCAGGGAAAATACCTGTAGATAAAAACAGTATCTGTAGGTGACGCTCCCATGGAACATAAGACAAAAAGTGACAAGTGATTAAAAAGCAGGGAAGTGTAAGAAGATCACGCCAGTAATGGTGAGGAAGTGTTACTAGAGATCATGTGCAAAGAGCACCGTGGAAGAAGAGGCTGCGGTAGGTAGAATGATGGTCCCCTCCAAGATAGCACACACTAGCCCCCGGGACCTGTAGATGTGTTCAGTTCAGTTCAGTTCAGTCGCTCAGTCGTGTCCGACTCTTTGCAACCCCATGAATCGCAGCACGCCAGGCCTCCCTGTCCATCACCGACTCCCGGAGTTCACTCAGACTCACGTCCATCGAGTCCGTGATGCCATCCAGCCATCTCATCCTCTGTCATCCCCTTACATTACATTAAAAAAATGGGAAGCAAATTCACAGGTGGAATTAAAGTTGCCAAACAGCTGATCTTTAGTGAGACTGTCCAGATGGCCCTAATGTACTCACAAGGGTCCTTCAAAGTAGCAGAGAGAGCAGAAGAGGAGGTCAGAGTGATGCAGATCACTTACATGAGCCAGCAGTCCCACTCCTGGGAATGTATCTGGAGAAAACCATAATTCAAAAAGGTACATGCACCCCTGGCTCACAGCAGCACTATACACAATAGCCACGACATGGAAACAACCTAACTGTCCATTAGCAGGTGAACGGGCAAGGGGGATGCGGTGCATACAGGCATACTGGCTGACTACCCAGGCATAAGCGGGAATGAAACGGTGCCATTCACAGCAACATGGACGGGCCTCGAGATTGTCATCCTGAGTGCGTAAGTCATACACAGAAATACAAATAAATACTATATGGCATCACACGTGGAATCTAAAGTATGGCACAAATGAATTTATCTGTGAAACAGACTCACAGACACAGAGAGCAGACTTTGTTTGCTAAGAAGGGAGGGGGTGGGTGAGGGAAGGATTGGGAGTGTGGGATTAGCAGACGTAAACTATTACACACAGGATGGATAAACCACAAGGTCCTACGGTGTAGCACATGGAACTGTATTCAATATCATGTGATAAGTCATAATGGACACGCATATGAGAATAAATGTACATATATTAATATGTATAACAATCACTTTGTTGTACAGCAGAAATTAATGCGATATCTTAAAGCAACTATACTCCAATTTTTTTAATTATTTTTTTAAAAGAGTAAGAAGGGCTTGACTCATCTTTACTGGCTTTGAAGATGAAGACAGGGGACCACAAACTGAGAAAGGCAGGCCTGTAGAACCTGAAAAAGGTGAGGAATCATGACCTGTACGGAGCTTACAGAAAGGGATGCAGCCCTGCCAATGCCCAGTGTTAGCCCAGGAAGAGGTATGTCAGACTTCTGACCTTTGGAACTAATCGTTTGTGGGATATGACTCACTAAGTTTGTGGTAGCTTGTTTGGAGTAGCAGTAGGAAACTAATAGAAAGGCCTCTTAAGAAAGAAGCACAGAAACAGATAGAGGAGAGCCCGAAAACAATAAAATGATCTTTTCGGGAGCTCCTGATTGGAGGACAAAGCTCTGAAAACAAGAGAAGCTTCAGAAAAGCAGCAGCATCCAGCTGGGAAAGTCCCTTTGCCCCTGGAATCATCAGCATTCAGAACAAGTATGATGAAAGGGCCAACACCTTATAGATTGAGAACATCAGAGAAAGCCAAGAGTGGAGTGAGAGCTCTCCAAGACTTGGGGGGGAGGGTGGTATTTCTACCTGGGTGTGGATGGCCACATTACAAATAAGGAAACACAAACAAGCCACATAGCTGATGTGGAATGACCCAGCAGAAAGATGGATACAGAAAACTGCTTCTCCAAAACAGAATGCTCACCTACTGGGAAGGCCTGAGAGCTGCAGCTTGCCACCCCCACCCCTCCTCTGGCAGCCCCTCTACTGAACAAGTCAGGCCAACTTACATCAACCAGATGCTGGATGTATGAACGGAGACAGCCAAAGGCTGCAAGACACAGCTTCCCTTGCTGCTTGTGGGTCTGAATAGCATATATCATGCAAGATACAGAGGCATTATAGAAAGAGAGAAATATTAGTCAGAAAGATACCCTATGCTTTCAAAATGCAGAATGTGAAATAAAATACAAGATGAAGAAACAGCAGACAAGACACGAAAAATGAACTGTTAAAGGATAGTACATAAAATCTTCCTCCAAGGAAACAAAATCTGTTGGTGACATTAAAATACTCATCAGAAGAGAATGAAATAGAAAATGAGACCAAATAAATGGCACAGAGGACAGAAAACAGAGATTCAACATACAAATGGTGATTAATTTTTAAAGAAGAGTCTAAAACAGACAAAAAAAAAATAAGTACTATAATTAACATGTAATCACCAGATATGTTACTGAACTGAAAAAAGATATTAATGTGCAAAAGAAATGTATTTACCATAGATGAAGTAATGATACTAAGGAAAGATGAACCTTTAGATATATTCTAGAGGAACAGGATTAAATTCCAAGAATAGAGAACATAACCAGAGTCCAAGTGGAGGGAAAGAGTTTACCTAAGATTTATTTTCCTCACCCTTATAAGCCATTGACAACAGGACAATATCTACAGAGATTTTTAAGAAAAACCTTAGATCTTGTGATTTTATCATTAGCCAACTAGTGTTATCAGTCATTTACGAACCAAAGCATTGAAAGATATATACATAGGTATCTGACTTTCAAAAGAAAGCAAGATACATACAACTAGATTAGTCTTGCTCACAGAAGTCCCCTGACCTCACACCCTCTTCCTCCATAACACCCCAGCCACCCTGGTTTCCCTAAGTTTTTGGAAATAGCAGTCTCTCTCCCCACTTTCTTATTTAACACATACAGTTGGTATTAAGGGAATGAGTCTGCTGACATCTTGATCTCAGACTTCTACTCCACAATTGTGAGAAAATTAATTTTGGTAGTTTAGATCACTGAGTTTGTGGTATTTAATTATGGCAACCCTGGCAAAGTAAAACAAAAGACAATGACAAATGGCAATACCCACTGAGCCTAAGTGCACAGCTGGTGAGAGTTTAAACTGGTACCACTGTTCTCAAGGGCAGTCTGCAACCTAGAGCCAGTGCATCCGAGAGCTGATGTTCTTTTCCCCAGAAACGCCACTCAGGACATTCAGCCTAAGGAAACTGGAGGGACTATATACATACACATGTATCATATTTACATATATCATGGGTATATAATATATTCAAGTACACTATATAAAAACATATAAATATACTATATAAAAATATAATGAAGTAAAGTGTTATTCACTCCGTCGTGTCTAACTCTTTGTGACCCCATGGATTGTAGCCCACCAGGCTCCTCTGGCCATGGAATTCTCCAGGCAAAAAGACTGGAGTGGGTTCCATTCCCTTTGCCAGGATATCTCCTCAACCCAGGGTTTGAACCCAGGTATCCTGCAATGCAAGCAGATTCTTTACTATCTGAGTCACCAGGGAAGCCCTAAAAATATAAAATATATTTCTATATTGTTCACTATATTCTGTATTATTATATTATGTAAAGAGCAATAATAATGAAGATACCTTTTAAAAGTGTGATCATTTGATAAATATTGTGTGTCATTTGAATAGTCCACTTCAGAATATATTGTGTGTTTTCTCATATTAACTAAATATTCTTCTATATTTTTTAAATGGATGCCATGATATGGTACAATTATTTACATATACCCATTGGATATATGTATATAAGTAAAATATATTGTTTATATTATACACAGATATTTCAACATATAAGTGTTTATAAATATATCAAATGGGTATATTTCAAAGACAGAAAAAGAAAGGAAAACTCGTAGTATCCTATATCAGAATCTGAGGTGATTTTATACTAACTAGGAGGCCAATAAAACTGTATTAAAAGTACCATCAGTGTCCCACCTATGCTTTGCCCACCCAAAGGTCAATAAGAATATCCCCGCACCCCTTGCATCCAATTTCAGAACTCAAGGTTTTTGCCAAACAGAAACCAGAAAAACTGTTTTCCTATTACCCTGGAAAAGTTTTTATAGCAGGCCTTCTCCCTGCCTTGTACTCCAATCACCTGCTCATTTATATCATAGGAGGAGCTGTTACCTTACACTAGTGAGACAGTAAGGCTTGTGTATTGTCAGTGACATCCTGCAATAAAGGAAATGTAATACCCACAGTGTTAGAATTGAACACAAGGCCGGGAAGATACTAGTACTTGTGTTTATAGTTATATTGTTATTGATGCTATTGTTTAAGCATTTTTGTTCCAAGATCAAGAAGCCTGGAAATGGGAGATCTAATTCAGCAGAGAATTACATTAAGAATAATGCACATTTTTCTGCAATTGAAAACTGAAAACAGGAACAAGATGATGGAAGAGCAGGTGGACGTGGAGTACCTCTCTCTCCATGGATACATCAGGAATACACCTTCAGACACAGAAGGGCATGCAGAACACCAGCTGAGAGCCAACAGGAGTACCCGACCAGAGGAAAAGAATATATAGAAGCAGGCAAAACTCGGTAGGATGAAGGAACTAGGGGGGAAACGAGAGTGTTAGAAGGACTGGACCTGCCCTCAGCGGGTCGGGGGTCCTCTTCAATAAGTGGTGCTGGAAAAACTGGACAGCTATGTGTGAAAGAATGAAATTAGAATGCTTACTAACACCATACACAGAGATAAACTCAAAATGGATTAAAGACCTAAATGTAAGACCAGAAACTATAAAACTCTTAGAGGAAAACATAGGCAGAACACTCAATGACATAAATCAAAGCAAAATCCTCTATGACCCACCTCCTAGAGTAATGGAAATAAAAACAAAAATAAACAAGTGGGACCTGATTAAACTTTAAAGCTTTTGCACAGCAAAGGAAACTATAAGCAAGGTAAAAAGACAGCCCTCAGAATGGGAGAAAATAATAGCAAATGAAACAACTTACAAAGGATTAATTTCCAAAATATACAAGCAGCTCATACAACTCAATGCCAGAAAAACAAACAACCCAATCAAAAAGTGGGGGAAAGACATAAACAGATCTTTCTCCAAAGAAGACAGATAGATGGCTAACACATGAAAAGATGCTCAACATCGCTCATTATTAGAGAAATGCAAATCAAAACTACAGTGAGATATCACCTTACACCAGTCAGAATGGCCCTCATCAAAAAGTCTACAAACAATAAATGCTGGAGCAGGTGTGGAGAAAAGGGAACACTCTGGCACTGTTGGTGGAATATAAATTGATACAGCTACTATGGAAGATGGTATGGAGATTCCTTTAAAAACTAGGAATAAAATCACCATATGACCCAGCAATCCCACTCCTAGGCATATACCCTGAGGAAACCAAAACTGAAAAAGACATGTATCCCATTGTTCATTGCAGCACTATTTACAATAGCTAGAACATGGACGCAACCTCGATGTCCATTGGCAGATGAATGGATAAAGAAGTCATGGTACATATACACAGTGGAATATTACTCGGCCATAAAAAGGAACGCATTTGATTCAGTTCTGATGAGGTGGATGAACCTAGAACCTATTATACAGAGTGAAGTGAGTCAGAAAGAGAAAGATAAATATCGTATTCTGACACATATATACGGAAGCTAGAAAAATGGTACTGAAGAATTTATTACAGGGCAGCAATGGAGAAGCAGACATAGAGAACAGACTTATGGACATGGGGAGAGGGGGGGAGAGGGTGAGATGCATGGAAAGAGTAACGTGGAAACTTACAGTACCATATGTAAAATAGATAGGCAGGGGGAATTTGCCGTATGGCTCAGGAAACTCAAACAGGGGCTGTGTATCAACCTAGAGGGGTGGGATGGGAAGGGAGACGGGAGGGAGGTTCAAAAGGGAGAGGATATATGTATACCTATGGCTGATTCATGTTGAGGTTTGACAGAAAACAACACAATTCTGTACAGCAATTATCCATCAGTAAAAAAAATAATAATAAATTAAAAAAAAAAGAAAACTGAAAAGAGTAGAACTGTTGAATATCACAAGGTAAGTTTTCTTTTTAAATAAATGTCCATTTTTAGAAAAACACAGGTGTAATATCTTAGGTATGCAAATACATGTAGTGTTATGCAAATAGTGTTCTGCAAAACTTTATGGTAAACAGATGAGAAATGTATATAAAATTGATTTCTTGGGAAATACAAATTAAAGAAAAAGTCAAATGAAATGAATAGTAGTACACGGCTGTCAATCTAGACACTATAGAAATTGAGATTAGTATTTAGAACATTAGGAAAGAACTCCTCAACCTTTCTCATCTTCCTTTTCCAGTCAATCACCATATTTTGCTGACTCTACTCTCTCAATCTCTGTTACATGCCCCTCCCTCCACCCTACATCAACACCACCACTTTATCTCAGGTGCTCATCACCTGCTTAAGTACAAGGAGTTCAGTACTCTCATTTCTCTAAACCCAGCACCTAGCAAGGGACCTGGAATTAGACAGGGAATCAGCCAATGTGTGCTGAAAGTCTGAAAGACCACGGTGAAGCAGTCATGAGCCAATCATAAAACGAAGGTTGATTACAGGAGTCTTCTGGTTTAGCAAATTTGGTGGGGAAGTGCACACGTGGTGTAGAATTCTCTGTCTAACAGAAATGATGAAGAAGGACAGTGGTGTGTTCATCTGGCTGTAATTTTAAGGATTTTAAATCTTAAAATTTCGAAGAGTCTTTATGATGCATGAAAGAAAGATGATCAGGTGGGGCAAAGCTCCATCAGGTCCAAAACGTCTTTGTTTCCCTGGTGAGATTCTAAGTACTTTGAGGTTGTTTTCTTTCTTTCACATCCTCCCTGGTGCCTTACACTGTAGATGGCATGGGTCAAGATTTCCATACTGCTCTAAAAGTGCCTTAGATTGGATCCTTCTACCCCATGTAAAGTTATCCCCTAGGCAATGTCTCCTCTTTCCAATGTTATCAACTTTTTTGCTCTCTCGCTCTCTCTGAATTATTCCCAACAGCATATTATCAGGATGAAAGTGAAAGTGAAAGTGAAGTCGCTCAGTCTCTGACTCTTTGTGACCCCGTGAACTGTAGCCCACCAGGCTCCTCTGCCCATGGAATTCTCTAGGCAAGAATACTGGAGTGGGCTGCCATTTCCTTCTCCAGGGGATCTTCCCAACCCAGGGATCGAACCCAGGTCTCCCGCATTGCAGGCAGACGCCTTAACCTCTGAGCCACCAGGGAAGCATATTACCTCTCAAATCTTAACATATACACCCCAACTTTCTTGCCCCTCATTTCACTTTGCCACTAGCAACTATCTTATGCCTTTGATTTAAAAGTTTGTGCAAGAGTCATCTCTACTGCTGTGCCCAGCTCTTCTCCTTCTATCTCCTCCCAGGCACTTGGAGCACACACTACTCTCTCCTGAGAATACCCATGACCAGCACGGTGCTAAACCAACGGTGGATTCTCCGCAGTTCCCATCTGACTCAGTGACTGGTTCGTAGTCTTGGATCTGTTGCTTCTCTTCACCTCTTGGCTTCCAGAACAACATTCCTTTTTGTTGTTGTTCTGTCTCACTGGATCCTCCTCAGTTTCCTTTCTGTTTTCTCTTTTAATTGATTTATTAATGATCCATGGCACACACACCTCTCCTTTATTTACAGTTATTCTGGTGATTTAATCCAATCTCATGATTTTAAAGATATTTTGGAATCCTTCGATTTATATTTTCAACGGTCTTCCACTCCAGATTCATATACAAAACTGCCTACTTCACATGTCCTCTTGAATTTTGAATAGATGTACCAAATTCAAAAAGTACAGGACTCACCTCCTGATATTTCCCCTCAAATACATTTCATCTGGTAGCCTTCTTCCTCTTAAAAACATCCCAATCCTTATAGTTACTCAAACCAAAAAAACATTTGAATTATTTCTTGATTATCTTAATCACACACATACCCACATCCATTCCATCTTTAAGTCCCATTGGCTCTCTAGTCAACATTTATCTGGCACCTGACAGCTTGTATCATCTCCACAGTTCACTATCCTAGTCTCAGCCACCATCATCTCTCACTTAAACTACTGCAACAATTTTTTACCAGCTCTTTATCCTTCCCTTCCTCTATCCTTGCCCTTTTACAGTCTGTTCTCAGCACAGCCTCCAAGGTAATCATCTGTCTCTCAAGATTCCTCCCACCTTCCATTTCCCACAAAGTAAAACCCAAAGTCTCAACACAGCCCCAAAGCCCTCCAGGATCTACCTACCGCCATCAGTCCTCTGACGCCAAGGCCTGCTACTCTCCCCCGTGTTCACTCCTCATCAGTCAGAAACCTGTCACTTGGCCACAGCTCACTTCAAGGGAGCCTGAGAAAACAAGTGTTTTAGGTGGGCACATTGCCACCCAACAAAATCAGGAGAGGAGAAGTGAATATTAGGGAGGTACCCAGCAATACCAGGCACAAATGGTTATCTTACTTTTCAAATAATGAGACAAAGTCTCAGAGGAGTTAAATAACTTTTCACTTTCATGCACTGGAGAAGGAAATGGCAACCCACTCCAGTGTTCTTGCCTGGAGAATCCCAGGGACGGGGGAGCCTGGTGGGCTGCCGTCTATGAGGTTGCACAGAGTCGGACACGACTGAAGCGACGTAGCAGCAACAGCAGCCGCAGCAGACATTCAGTAACTTTCAGAGGAAATAATTTAGCGAGAAAATGGTAAAAGGAATTCAAATCATAGTCTGAGTCCACATTCCCTTAGCCTTCTATTACATTGGACGATCTCTCTCATTATAAGCCTTTGGATGGTTTTCAGGTGAAAATTTGTTCCTCAAACTGTCTTGCCTGAAATAGGCATCTCATATATACATACATATATATACATATATATATATACGTATATATATATTAGTAATAGAACTCTATTTTTTTAGTTTTTACAATGTTGTGTTAGTTTCTGCCGTACAACAATGCAAATCAGCCATAATTGCACATTAAAGAGATGGGAATACCAGGCCACCTTACCTGCCTCCTGGGAAATCTGTATGTAGGTCAAGAAGCAACAGTTAGAACCAGACATGGAATAACAGACCGTTTCCAAATTGGGAAAGGAGTACATCAGGGCTGTATATTGTCACCCTGCTTATTTAACTTATATGCAGAATACATCATGCAAAATGCCAGGCTGGATGGAGCACAAGCTGGAATCAAGATTGCCGGGAGAAATATCAAAACCTCAGACATGCAGATGACACCACCCTTATGGCAGAAGGCGAAGAGGAACTAAAGAGCCTTTTGATGAAAGTTAAAGCAGAGAGTGAAGAAGTTAGCTTAAAACTAAACATCCAAAAAATAGATCATGGCATCTGGTCCCATCACTTCATGCCAAATAGATGGGGAAACAATGGAAATATTGACAGACTTTATTTCCTTGGGCTCCAAAATCACTGCAGATGCTGACTGAAGTCATGAAATTAAAGGACGCTTGCTCCTTGGCAGAAAAGTTATAACCAACCTAGACAGCATATTAAAAAGCAGAGACATTACTTTGCCGACAAAGGTCCATCTAGTCAAAGCTATGATTTTTCCAGTAGTCGTGTATGGATGTGAGAGTTGGATTATAAAGAAAGCTGAGTGCTGAAGAATTGATGCTTTTGAACTGTGGTGTTGGGGAAGACTCTTGAGAGTCCCTTGGGCTGTAAGGAGCTCAAACCAGTCAGTCCTAAAGGAAATCAGTCCTGAATATACCAATACTTTGGCCATCTGATGCAAAGCACTGACTCATTTGAAAAGACCCAGATGCTGGGAAAGATTGAAGGCAAGAGGACAAGGGGACAACGCAGGATGAGATGGTTGGATGCATCACCGACTTGATGGACATGAGTTTGAGCAAGCTCTGGGAGTTGGTGATGGGCAGGGAAGCCTGTCGTGCTGCAGTCTATGGGGTCGCAAAGAGTTGAACATGACTGAGCGACTGGACTGAGTGACCCTCCTCTGTTCCCTCATCCCATTCCTCCAAGTCATCACAGAGCACCAGACTGGGCTTCCTCCGCTGCACAGCGGCTTCCCACCAGCCAGCCATCTCACACCTGATAGAGTGTATATGTTGATGCTACCTTCTCCATTCGTCCTACCATCTCTCTCCCTCAATGTGTCCACAAATGTCTCATGCCTTCCCTGCAAATGGGTTCAATACCATTTTCTAGATTCCATATATATGTGTTAATATACTATATTTGTTTTTCTCATTCTGACTTACTTCAATCTGTATAATGGGCTCTAGGTTCTTGATTAATGAAAATCATTACTACATTTTCAGACAATATCAATCTTTGTGTTACCTGTTCTACGACGAGACTTTTTTAAACTTATTTTCAGCATTTATGTGTTTCATCTCTCCACAGCTACTGGAGTCTATAAAATACTTGCTTGCACTTTAACAATAACTTTAGTTCAGGTATTTTCAATCTAGGTGATACATCCTATTCCTCTATGCAGCTTTTAAAATTATAGATTTCTTCTGATTTTGATCTAAGTGAGTTAGGGTGGCCTGGGACTAAGCATTAAGAAAAAACTTCCTTTATCATTTTAATGTGAAGCCAGATTTCAAATTCCCAGGTTTAATTACATAGTCTTAACAGACAGGACTTCTCTTTCACTTTTCACTTTCATGCATTGGAGAAGGAAATGGCAAGCCACTCCAGTGTTCTTGCCTGGAGAATCCCAGGGATGGGGGAGCCTGATGGGCTGCCGTCTGTGGGGTTGCACAGAGTCAGACATGACTGAAGCGACTTAGCAGTAGCAGCAGCAATGGACAGGGAGGCCTGGAGTGCTATGGTTCATGGGGTCACAAAGAATTGGACATGACTGAGCGACTGAACTGAACTGAACTGAACTGAACTGAATAGCTCAGAGCTCCTACACAGAGATTCAAAGTCTCCTCGTGAGAGGATAACTGCAAAAGTCTCCTTCTGCATCCATCACCTCTAGCCTTACTCTGTATGCCCCAGCTTTAACACGGAATGGTCTTTCCTGCCACTGCTATGGGGTTTCATATTTCCATCCTTATAGACATGTAGCTGCTTTGAATCCTTTATTCTCCCTACATCCCCTCAATCTGTTAGTCAAACGACTTTTTCCATCAAGACATCATACAGATCATTGTCTCTGAACAGAGATCTCCATTTTGGCCCCTACTGCACTGTTGCAGAGACTGCTAGAGCCCACCAAAGACTGCTTCTCCACTTCACTGTGAAGATTACATTGATACTCTTAGAAGCAGCTGCCAATATTCCAGCTGCCTTGCATCAAGGTGGAGCCATGTAACTGGTTCTTGCCAATGGAATGTGGATGTAAGTGACACACATCGTTTCCAGGGAGAAATCTGAATATCCTCCATGAATTGCTCCCTCCACCCGCCCGCTGGGTAACCCCAGGGTGACCTCTATAGTACAAGACGGTGGAGATACAAGGTAGAAGCAACCCTAGCCTCTGACTCATTGCTTGGAGGGAAGCCAGCCAGGAGAGCTGCCCATTCTGGGTCGTCAGCACTGGATTTTACATAAACAAGAAATATATTTTCTCTGTACTAAGCCAGGATTTGGAGTTCTTTTTGACAGTAGTTTCTCATATCTTAAAAGATGAACTTTGTCCTCTACTCTATTTAATACCGTCCTTACAGAATGACATTTATTTTTCACATGTTTGTCTCCCTTACTTGCTTGCTTGTGGATTACTTGTACCCTGAGTTTTGAGCCCAGCATAGGGTAGGCTCTTCCTGAAGACTGGTGAGTTGAATTCAATAAAGAGTGCTAAAGAATGATGTAGTAGGATTCCGTAATACTGTCTGCTACCCTGCACCTATGGTGCCCAAGATTTGTCTTTCCTTTAACTGACACACCTGTCCTAATCCCACGCTCAGGATACACTGATATGTTAAACTCTCCCTCCGATCAAAAGCATCAAGTTGATTTTTTTTTATCACCTCTACCCTGTTCATCATATCTGTAGCTATCTATATTTGCCTGGATACTATACTTTCATCTACTGGATCAATAAATCCATATACTGAAACTTTACTCATTCTTTAGTGAATTACCAGGAAAATGAGTCCCTAGTACCCATGAACATTGCATGAATGTGGCGTTTTATTAATGTTGCAAATAGATAACTTACTTTTAGCTCTTGATGTGTCCGTTTTCCTCATTAGATTCAGTACCCATTAAAGGCAAAAGCCTCTTGTATCTTTGTATCCTTAGCAGCTACCCCATACTTTGCCCGGGACAGGTTTCATAAATGTTTTTAGTTGAACAGCATGGAACTAATTGAGGAGTAGAATTAAATACAAGATTTTAATTACTCTCTAATAAAGTGGCTCTTCTATTGGAAATACTTATAACCCTCTCTAATCAGATTGAATAGCCATTAAAGCACAATTGCATATTTATTTATATATACAACTGTATTCATCCAGTAAAGAGCTAGAGATTATTTTTGATCAGTAAGAGACCTTTGATTTCCCAGGCTAATAAAATGTGTGTGTATGTGTGTGTTATACAGATATCTCACTCTGTATCTAAGAGATGAAGCTGTTTGTAGCTTCCCTTATCTTTAAAGCCTTGTAGCCTATTCCAAAGCAATGTTCCCCTTGAAAATTACCCACCAAATGAGAAAGAGAGAGAGTAACAGAAAAGTGGAAAAAATGTCCTAAGCACATTAAAAGATTAACACATTTTTCCTCCATTATGTGCTTGGCAAATGTGAAGATAATGAGTACATTATAATAAATAGAGTACATTTTAATAAAATCACTTGTTTTTCAACCTATGTGGAAACCACATGAGAATTTCAGAACCTATAGGTTGCTTTCAAAACTGCATGTCTCATATAATATTTATTCTTACTGGGATTATTTAGCTTAGGAAACTTTACTGTATTGCTCCAAAATTCTTTGCATTCTAAAAAGGCTGGGAGGTCTCAGGAACTATGCTTTCCTCTGTGTCTCTCACAAGGTACAAGCTAATTACGTACTCAGTTTAATCACACTAGCTTTTCATTATTAAAAATAAACTCTTAGTTTTGCAAATCCAACATCATCATATATAACACCGCATTCCTTCCTACCTTTCAAACATCAGCATTGCTCAGCTTTATAACCAAATTAAGAACACATGTGTCAGACTTAGCTCTTGGAAACCAGAACTGTTCTTAACTTTCATCTACACAACACCCGGGATTTCTTAAAGTCACTCCTTAAATTTGCACTTGGCCCTCTTCACTCCTTGATCTTCAAGTTTCAAATAGATTACCTGTGCATTCAGAGTCCACATTTAGAATATCTAAAAGAAAAAAAAAAAAGCGCTACATATATTTGCTAAGTTGTCCTGACTTTGTTCTGCTGAACCAACCTCCCTCTGTTACAAACCAAGCTTAGGAAGAGTCCAGCTCATATTTCTAGGGAGAATCTGGCTTAAGTTTAGGCTGTCAGAGCATTGGAAGATTGCCAGGTGGTTGTAAAGAAAAATTTGTTGACAGATACGTTCATGGCATTTTTGCGCCTGTGTGTGTGCCTCCTCAGAGTTATGAGGAAACTTCCTTATTAGGAACAAACCAAAATCCCTGGATTCCCAGAGATATAGGGGAATATGCAACAAGACATATTGCCTTAGCAGATATTTAAGACAACATAAAGGAAACAAAAGATACTGTTTATACATGACATGCAATCCTACACACAACCAACAGAGCAGCCAAATCAACACCAGGAGCCATGGGGTTTGGTCCTGGATCTGGGCCTCAGGTTCAGAGAGACAATGTGGGGGCTGCGGCGTAGAGGGATCGCAGGCTGCACCTCAGTTCCTGCCTCTGGAGTTGGCATCTATGTATCTTCTAGTGCCTCGGTCCTCACATTGGCCAACCCTAGCCAACCACGTGGCAGGGTGTGGCCATATAAACAACACACAGTCCTTGGACAAATCACAAAGCTAGTGGGTCAGAATCATTAAGAATGAGTCATTTAACAATCATTCAAAGTTGATGTTTGTAAATACTCCAAGTGATTCCCAATCACAGTAAAGAGTGAGAACCACTACTTTGGTGCCAATCCTGACATTAGGCAGCAACTAAAATTGAGGAGACAGGGTTAAAGATTCTGGAACTCAGCACCAAGTCACCCTTCTTGATCTTCTCACACTGACTTAGCGTCCCAAGTCTGAGCAGTGAATGTCACCTTTCTGTTAAGACACAGTCTCCATCTTGTATCTTAGTCCACATAATTGGGATGTTGTCTCAGTCCTTGACTCCCTGCCTACAAGCTACCTAAAACCCTGGTCCCCTTCAGAAGATCAGTTCTGTGGCCCCCTAGTTGGAAGTCTATTCCTGAAATGTTCTGTGGCTGAAATCCCCCTTTCTAATGAACTGGCCTGCCTGCCCCACAGGAAATTGAGAATCATCACCCCTGAGTTATCTTTTACCATCTGACGCTCACCTATGAGAACTGTCAGTTGCCTGGTATCTTTGCTGCTTCCCCTGAATCACGGCTACCATCTATTGCTTATCACCAGAGGCTTCAGATACCACAATCTGGACCATCTTTTCTTTTCACCTGGCTTTGGCCTCCAGGAGCACCATTGCACTAATGGATGGGTTGAGCTTTGTCTCCAGCCTCATGCTATTACAGTTGTCTGGACCAAATTCAGACTTAAATTGAAGAAAGTAGGGAAAACCACTAGACCATTCAGGTATGACCTAAATCAAATCCCTTAGGATTATACAGTGGGAGTGAGAAATAGATTTAAGGGCCTAGATCTGATAGATAAGAGTGCCTGATGAACTATGGAATGAGGTTCGTGACATTGTACAGGAGACAGGGATCAAGACCATCCCCATGGAAAAGAAATGCAAAAAAGCAAAATGGCTGTCTGGGGAGGCCTTCCAAATAGCTGTGAAAAGAAGAGAGGCGAAAAGCAAAGGAGAAAAGGAAAGATATAAGCATCTGAATGCAGAGTTCCAAAGAATAGCAAGAAGAGATAAGAAAGCCTTCCTCAGTGATCAGTGCAAAGAAATAGAGGAAAAGAACAGAATGGGAAAGACTAGAGATCTCTTCAAGAAAATTAGAGATATCAAGGGAACATTTCATGCAAAGATGGGTTCGATAAAGGACAGAAATGGTATGGACCTAACAGAAGCAGAAGATATTAAGAAGAGGTGGCAAGAATACACAGAAAAACTGTACAAAAAGGATCTTCACAACCCGGATAATCACGATGGTTTGATCACTCATCTAGAGCCAGACATCCTGGAATGTGAAGCCAAGTGGGCCTTAGAAAGCATCACTACGAACAAAGCTAGTGGAGGCGATGGAATTCCAGTTGAGCTATTTCAAATCCTGAAAGATGATGCTGTGAGAGTGCTGCACTCAATATGCCAGCAAATTTGGAAAACTCAGCAGTGGCCACAGGACTGGAAAAGGTCAGTTTTCATTCCAATCCCAAAGAAAGGCAATGCCAAAGAATGCTCAAACTACCGCACAGTTGCACTCATCTCACATGCTAGTAAAGTAATGCTCAAAATTCTCCAATCCAGGCTTCAGCAATATGAGAACCGTGAACTTCAAGATGGTTTTAGAAAAGGCAGAGGAACCAGAGATCCAATTGCCAACATCCGCTGGATCATGAAAAAAGCAAGAGAGTTCCAGAAAAATATCTATTTCTGCTTTATTGACTATGCCAAAGCCTTTGACTGTGTGGATCACAAGAAACTGGAAAATTCTGAGAGAGATGGGAATACCAGACCACCTGACCTGCCTCTTGAGAAATCTGTATGCAGGCCAGGAAGTAACAGTTAGAACTGGACATGGAACAACAGACTGGTTCCAAATAGGAAAAAGAGTACGTCAAGGCTGTATATTGTCATCCTGCTTATTTAACTTCTATGCAGAGTACATCATGAGAAATGCTGGACTGGAAGAAACACAAGCTGGAATCAAGATTGCCGGGAGAAATATCAATAACCTCAGATATGCAGATGACACCACCCTTATGGCAGAAAGTGAAGAGGAACTGAAAAGCCTCTTGATGAAAGTGAAAGAGGAAAGTGAAAAAGTTGGCTTAAAGCGCAACATTCAGAAAACGAAGATCATGGCATCTGGTCCCGTCACTTCATGGGAAATAGATAGGGAAACAGTGGAAACAGCGTCAGACTTTATGTTTTTGGGCTCCAAAATCACTGCAGATGGCGACTGCAGCCATGAAATTAAAAGATGCTTACTCCTTGGAAGAAAAGTTATGACCAACCTAGATAGCATATTCAAAAGCAGAGACATTACTTTGCCGACTAAGGTCCGTCTAGTCAAGGCTATGGTTTTTCCAGTAGTCATGTATGGATGTGAGAGTTGGACTGTGAAGAGGGCTGAGCACCAAGGAATTGATGCTTTTGAACTGTTGTGTTGGAGAAGACTCTTGAGAGTCCCTTGGACTGCAAGGAGATCTAACCAATCCATTCTGAAGATCAGCCCTGGGATTTCTTTGGAAGGAATGATGCTAAAGCTGAAATTCCAGTACTTTGGCCACCTCATGCGAAGAGTTGACTCATTGGAAAAGACAATGATGCTGGGGGTAATTGGAGGCAGGAGGAGAAGGGGACGATCAAGGATGAGATGGCTGGATGGCATCACCGACTTGATGGATTTGAGTCTGAGTGAACTCTGGGAGTTGGTGATGGACAGGGAGGCCTGGCATGCTGCGATTCATGGTGTCGCAAAGAGTCGGACATGACTGAGCAACTGAAGTGGACCTATGGTATTGGGGAAGACTCTTGAGAGTTCCTTGGACTGCAAGGAGATCCAACCAGTCCAACCTAAAGGAGATCAGTCTTGGGTGTTCATTGGAAGGACTGATGCTGAAGCTGAAACTCTAATACTTTGGCCACCTGATGCAAAGAACTCATTTGAAAAGACCCTGATGTCGGGAAAGATTGAAGGCAAGAGGAAAAGGGGACAACAGAGAATGAGATGGTTGGATGGCATCACCAACTCAATGGACAGGAGTTTGGGTAAACTCTGGGAGTTGATAATGGACAGGGAGGCCTGGCATGCTGCAGTCCATGGGGTCACAAAGAGTTGGACATGACTGAGCAACTCAACTGAACTGGACTATGTCTAGTCATACCTCAAAATTAGGCTAAGACACTGCTAAAAAGTTCTGCAATGCTTTGACTTGTGTGTGTGTGTGTGTGTATGTGTGTGTGTGTGCATGTTAGTCACTCAGTCATGTCCAACTCTTTGTGACCCCATGGACTGTAGCCCACCAGGCTCCTCTGTCCATGGGATTCTCCAGGCAAGAAAACTGGAGTGGGTTGCTATTTCCTTCTCCTATGCTTTGACTTAAGCACTTTGAAAACACATTAAGATGTGAAGCAGGAAAGACATTTATGAATGCATGGATTTCTGAAGTTTGCCCACATGGACTGGAGAGACAAGACTACTGGAAATGGAAAGATGAAAAAAGAGACAGATAAGCCCTGCAAGTTGGGACCTTGGAGACTGGCTAGAGACTTAAAAGTAGGGTGACCAACTGTCCCAGTTTTCTGGGACTGAGGAGTTCCTGGAATGGGACTTTCAGGGCTCAAATTGGAAAATTTCCTGACATGCTTGATGAACTAGCCACTCTAGAACTTGAAATTGTTTGGAGCTGTACTGAATCAAAGATTCGGAATATGAAAGAATTGGACTAAAAAGGAAAGAATATTAGATTTTCTATCATATATATGAGAAAATGTGTAAAGGTCAGAATTCATTTATAAAACACCTTCTCTGTGTCAGACACTGTACATACCTATATTGTCTCTTTCAGTCCTCACAGCTATCTTATGGAGCAGTTCTTACAGGCTTCATTTTACAGATGGGCAAACAGAAGCACAGATAGGTAAGCTCACAAAACTAGCAAAGTGTAAAGCCAAGCTACAAACCCAGGCAATTTGGTTTTATCCATTTAATGACCACAGTTCTCTACTGCAATGCATATAGACAGCAAGAATGTTAAAGTTACAGGAAACCATAACTACTTCTTCTTAGCCTAACATACTCATTTAATTAATGGTAAACTAGTGAGAGTTGAACCATAAAGAAGGGTGAGTGCTGAAAAACTGATGCTTTCAAACTGTGGTGTTGGAGAAGTCTCTTGAGAGCCCCCCTTGGACAGTAAGGAGATTAAGCCAGTTAATCCTAAAGGAAATCAATCCTGAATATTCATTAGAAGGACTGATGCTGAAGCTGAAGCTCCAATACTTTGGCCACCTGATGCGAAGAGCCAACTCATTGGAAAAGACCTTGATGGTGGGAAAGATTGAGGGCAAGGGGAGAAGGAGGTAGTGGAGGATGAGATGTTTGGAGAGCATCCGTGAACAAGAATTTGAGCAAATTCTGGAAGACAGTGAGGGACAGGGAAGCCTGGAATGCTGCAGTCCATGGGGTCTCCATGAGTTGGACACGACTTACTAAGAGCAAACTAAAGACCAGAGGAGTATGAGAGATATAAGAAGATAGTATGCATATCTGAAAATAAATACAGGATAAGTAACAAACAATCTGGGCTTGATCCCTACCTCTGCCACTGATTAACTGTGTCATTTGTACAGATTACTCAATTTTCCTAAAGCTCAATTTCTTCACCTGTGTCATTATAATAGTAATATCTACTTATCAGGGAGATTTCAGGATTAAATAAGACAATGGATATAAAGCATTGAGGAGAGCTCCTTACATCAATAATGGATCGATAGATAAAATTGCTACTAGATTTATTGTTAGTAGTAGTAGCCAGTATAGCAGTAGTTACTACTAATATCTACTTGTACTACTACTACTACCTAGTAGTTACTACTACTATGATTACACCTTCTATTACATCATCAGCATAATTATCATCATGCTAGATCACACAGCTGTCAATTACAGAAACATATTTAAAATCTTGTTGCCTAACTTAACATGGTGACATATGTTCTTCCTTATACAAACAGCATTAAAATCCAACCTGAGAAAGCATTCAGTAAAAATCTTTGGCATCCAAAAGATTATTCAGAACGTGGCCATAAAGTTGCAGATAAAGACATAACAATAATGTAAACGGCATAGGGCACAAATAAGCGAACACAATGCCATGAAATCTTGGGCACTAAGATTTCTGTAGAATATTCTCCAAGGAAAATAAGGGTCAAGTGTACATATTAGGCTTGGCTTTATTTTTTATTTCATTAGGGTTCTGCATGTGTACTGTGAACGCATTGAAGACTGTCAGTCCTTCTGAATTTTGTAGCATAGATTCAAGAGTGTGATGACACAGGGCCCATGAGCTAACTCAACAGAAGTCTAATTTCATGGAGAGCCATTTCTGTTAAAATCAACAAAATAACAGATCTAGAGGAATCTCAGCTCTGTGAGGGGATTTCAGCTTAGAAAGAAGCCATCTTTCTCTCTTCTCCATTTGACACAGTGAAATGGGATTAGCACAGGGTCAAATGTATAAACATTTCTAAACAGAGATACATAGTAGAATACTTTGTAACACTCTTTGTCATACACAAACCATTCCTCATAATCATTTTTATTACACAAGAAACATATGTTATTAGTGTGAAAATTTTACAAAATTAACTAATTAAGAAAATGAAAATCATCCCTAAATCCCACAATCTGAGATAGTGATTTGTAATACTGTTGTTTATATTTTCTTTTTCTAAGCAAATAAAACTCCATATGGAAGTAAATATGCACATTTTAAATGTATCAAACTATAGTCCTTTTCCCCATAGCAACATATAATAAATATATTTTCATATACAGTACATAGAATAATTACATTCCATCCCATGGTTTTAAATAGCTGCCTGACAATCCATATGTTAATACACCATAAGTCAGTTGTCAATCTGCTGTTCAGAAATAGTTGGGTTGTTTACAATTTCTTGCAGTCACAACACTTTTATAAACATCCTTGTTTACATACTTTGGCACACTTGTCTAAGTATTTCCTTAGATATAAAAAAATTCTAGAAATGGAATTTCTAAATCAGATACTGCACATTTTTAAGGGTTATTAACACATACTTTGTATTAAGTACTATGCATGGATTCATACTATGTATACATAAATATTGACATATTTCTCTACAGAACCAATACTCTGATTTGCACTTCAGCAGTGGGTGTAAGCAAGCTTGCCCCACTGCCCTTTACAGCCGAGTGAGCTGCAGCTTGCCTGCGGCTTGCCTTGGCTTCCAATAGAAAAAGTCTACGAAAACATTCTCATCAGTGCTACCTTTGTGACACAAGAGAAAGACGAGACAACATCCAGCTGTTGGGAGGCCTTTCTGCCCCACCCGATGGCTAACAGCTGCTGGCAACACCCACGTCTAGCGTGAAGTCACAGGCTATCGAAGGAAAACCAGCCAAATATAACAAGGCAATTGAGAGCTGCTGGATACTACCAGAGAGAAAAGCCTCAGTTTTGAAATGTCTATCTGTTTTGCCTTAACAAATAGGACCGGGGAAAAAACGTCTAGCTACATTTAGCAAGTAAGAATATTTTTTCCTCTAAAAATACTGGAAAAAAAAAAAGGTGGGGGGGGGGGCAGATTTTGCAAATCACTACAGATTTGCAAAATCTGCTACAAATTTACTGGCCAATTACAGTAGACTATCAGAAGATCCAAAGGACAAAATCCAGTTTTCTCCTTTGCCTGGGTAATTTCAGTTGTTTCCTAGCAGAAGATTTAAAAACTATAACCTGGATAACTCTGCAGATGCAAGCTAGGGCAATGCAATAGAATGAGATAGAATGTCTCGTCCTCTGGTTGCCTGCTTTGCATAAAAGAGAGCTACTGCCTGCATGTAACTGGGCTGCTCTGTCCTCGCTTGGAGCTCTTAAAGTGGAAAGACAAGATTCAGTGAAGTCAGTGCTGGGGAACCAGCATATGTATCTACATCATGGGCAAGGATGCAGGCTGGAAGGAGGCTGAAGGGCAATATGCACACTCAGGGCAAACTAATGAGTAAGCAGATTACTGTTCTCTACATCAGAGACCGTGACGGAGGAGTTTCTTAATTATTTTACAAACGGTTGCCTGGTGCAATAGTAACTTATTTAATTCTATGACAAATTATACCCATTTTCCAATGGGGAAACAGAGGCATGCAGAGGTGAGCGATTTTGCCCAAGATAATACAGTTAATAAGTGGAAGAACCAAGATTCAGACTCTAAAACTCCCCACTCTTAGCCGCACGGGCACACCATCTCTCAGGGTACAGTTATAGAGACAGAGTGGGACTGGAGGCCTGAAGCCTAAGGCTCATGTCCCAGAGCCACCTTCTATTAGCAGCTATAAGTGAACAAAGGGCATTTAATTTCTCAAAGCCTCAGGTTCCTAAAATAAATATATATTTATTTAGGATATATGAACATAGGAGTATTCATAAACCTAACATAGGAGCACCTTGATACACGAAGCAAATATTAACAGACCTAAAAGGAGAAATTGAAAGTAACACAGCAATAGAAAGAGACGATAATACCCCCACTTACATCAATGGACAAATCATCCAGACAGAAAATCAATAAGGAAACACTGGTCTTAAATGACACATTAGGCCAGATGAACTTAATATTTATATAGCATTCTACCTGAAAGCAGTAGAATACACATTCTTTTCAAATGCATCTGAACCAGTCTCCAGGGTAGGCCACATACAGGCCACTCAACAAACCTCAGTAAATTTGAGAAAATTTATATCAAGTGTCTTTTCTGACCACAGTGCTATGAGACTAGAAATCAGCATAAGAAAAAAATTGTAAAAGACACAAACATGTGGCGACTAAACAGTGTGCTATTATACAACCAATGGAGAAATGACTTCACTGAAGATACAACCACCGAAGAAATCAAAGGGAAAATAAGTGAAATCCAGACATTGGCTCTGCCCGTGTTCTCCTCCTCCAGCCTTCATCCCATGCCTACCTAGATGCAGGGTTCAACACTGCTCTCAGTTCCCCATCCCATCTTGCTGCAACTGAACTGGAATCTTCATTTTAACTCACTATCCAAATGATTGTCATTTACCCCAAAACGTAATCATGATTCCCCTAAAGATCCTCTGATATAAAAACATGGGAACTATCTTTGTACAGTGATGAAGCTGGTTACAAGGTACAAGCATACAGTTATAAGATAAATAGATACTAGGGATGTAATGTACAATGTAATTATACTATTAACACTGCTATCTGTTATATATGAAAGCTTTTAAGATAGTAATTCCTTAGCATTCTCACTGCAAGAAAAAATTTTTTTTCCTTTCTTTAATTTTGTACTTGTATGACAGGATGGACATTCACTAAACTTATTGTGATAATCATTTGTTAACGTATGTAAGTCAAATCATCATGATATATGACTTAAACTTACATAGAGCTGTATGTCAATTGCATCTCAATAAAATTGGAGGAAAAAATAAAAATAAATACAAACATTGGAATGATAAATTTTGTTTTTCTGAACCTTCTGTAAGAGATATAGAAGAGGAAGGGAAATACATGGCATATTGCAGCAGAAACTACTTTAAAATTCCCCACAAATATCCACATTGTTCCTTTAGCTCCATATTGTCAAGTCAGGAATGGTGCTTTCAATGCCATTTCCTTCATTCAGTTCCCAGAATTGATAAGCTGAATTTTTTGATAACTGAAAATTTCTAAACTTTCACTTGGCATCTATAAAATATTTAAGATTTCATCTCTCTTTCTTATATGTTGTAAATAACTTATTTATTTATAAATAATTGGACAGGTATGCTCCAATCAGATGATGATGTGAAAGTACCTCAAAAAAGGAAGTGATCCATTAATAGAAAGTATTATTAATATTCCCCTGAAAGATGGTACAAGTTGAATAACTTAAAATATTGGCTCATCTAAACATGATTGACATATGCACACTAAGGAATCACAGGGGACATTTCTACACACTGATGGCTGATGCCAGGTTAACCCTTTCCCACAAACCACGCCTCAGCATAGTTATATCAGAGACAACACAGAGCGCGTGAGACAGATTTCCAAATCTGACTTCAAGCAACTCTCTTATAAATGCAAACAGCCTTTTTCCACTCAGTGTATTATTCAATCCTATCCATCTTTCTTCTACCATCTTACTTTATACAAGTCTCAAATGTATAGTCCATACCCACTGTTTCCAGTTTTCCACTCAACATCCACTTCCTTCCATTTATCATCCACTACCTGCTTTGCCAACTCAGTCAGCATTGTAACATGAAGATACAGCTAGTTTCTGGAAAATTCCTCAGTTCCATATAGCTCATATATGAATGAAACCTGATAGAAGTCTTCTAAAATTTGACATCAATCTTAATAGTAACATGACATTATGAGGAACAAGTTATAAAATTGAACACAGTTTTTGACATTTATAATTTTTGTCATATTTCTCAGATTTTGTCAATTCATACATTCTCACAGTTTTCTGTTTGTAATAAATATTTACTCTTTATATACTTTTGTGTTTGTAATCCTGTGGAAAGATTTTTAAGGAGGGTTTCCCAAAGTTGTAGAAGCTTCAGACCTGCCCAAACTTGTATCCTATTAATTATTCACTAGCTCTTCCATGTTAGGAATACAGACTATCAACTCAAGTGTTTTGCTGGATAATAAAAATGAGATATCATTTTTCAGATCTCACTAAATGACAGTAATCCCTCTCATTTATCTCATTTTCCTGACCCCCCCCCCTACCATTTTTCTGTCTATGAATATATTCACAACTGTGGTTCATGTTGAGAATATAAGATACATAGATAACACCTCTGCCTCAAATAGATTTGAGCCTACTGAGGAAAAAGACATGAATGCTAACAATTATACAGTAGCTTGATAACTGCTCTAAAGGAGTTAAGTGAAAGTCACTGAGTCATGTCCGACTCCTTGCGACCCCATGGACTATATAGTCCATGGAATTCTCCAGGCCAGATTACTGGAGTGGGTAGCCTTTCCCTACTCCAGGGGATCTTCCCATCCCAGGGATCAAACCCAGGTCTCCCGCATTGCAGGTGGATTCTTTACCAGCTGAACCACAAGGGAAGCCCAAAAGAGTTAACAGCAGAGCAAAGAATGTGGAGAGACTGACCCAGTGTTGGGAATTCAGAAGAAGTGTCAAAATAAAGGTAACAGCTGGACTGGGCATGGGCGCCTGAAAGGACGGATGTCAGGAGAAGGAGACAGCATCCCCAGGGGCGGAAATTACAGGCTAACATACGTAAGCAGAGCATTGAAGTCACTCTGAAGGACACAGTCAGATATGCCATGGTACGCAGACACCAAAGGAACAAAGAAACACAAGCCACTAAGAGAAGAATCACTAGCTTCTCAGGAGAATCAACAAATGACACATTTATTTATACATGACTTCCTCTACGATACCAAACATTTATAAAGCTTGAAAACTTGCCAGCTCAAGCTCACGTATCAGAGAAGACCAACCACTGAATCTTCCAGCATTTGTTAGCTGAGTCACCCAGGCCGACTGAACCATTTCTCAAAGCCTCGGTTTCTTCATCTGCAAAGAGATCATATTAGGACTTAGATCAAAAGCTTCTCATGAGGATTAAACCAGTTACGCGAGATGTAAAGCAGTGCTGAGCAAACGTTACCTGTTACTATGATCTGAGAATAACACATTCAGGTTTCCCTAGCATTAAAGGAAGTTGTAAACCTGGCGAAAATCAGCACCTGTCAGCAAAACAATCAAGCTGGAAGCAGGAACATTCCTGCAAATAGCCAGAGCGTTCCAAAGAACTTCAGAAATTCCAGAAATTCTACGATGTTCCTTAAAGCACTAATTTAAACCAACAGCCAAAACACTCCACAACAGAAATATCCAACAAGGGAAGAAAGGCCAAGAAACAAATCCCAGTGAAAAACTGCCCCCTGTGAGGAAGTAAGTACTTGACTTCATAGGCTGCAAGACGTGGTTTACAATATATGTCTGGACAAGTCAAGGTCTCATTGCTTTTTTCAATACTCCTGGGAGCCACCCTATTTTAGACAATTTCACCTGAAGCAATAGTTTAATGGATTCCAGCCTTCATAGAATTAACTGCTTGTTTAATGGTAAATGTGTGCATTTTTAAGAATGAACATCAAACTCCTGGATTTAATCAAAGAAAATTATAGAGCAGTGAACTATGTGATGTTTTAGTCCAGAAGGTCCTTAAATCTGTCACTTTAGAATTAAAAGGTAAATATTCAGCCCTAAGAACACTGGGAAAGGGCAACCAATACATTTATCTTCTCACAATTAAGCCATCCTCTTGGATTTAGTAACTGAAACTCTCCATGTTTGCCTACGGCTCCTCCCAGCAAATGTGGCTATAACCAACAGTCTATAAATATTGACCGATTTGGTTTGGTTCCACTTATAGTACTCTGATACAATAATAGATTCTTAATCTAGAACCTCTGGCTTCCCAGGTGGCACAGTGGTAAAGAATCTGCCTGCCAATGCAGGATACGCAAAAGATGGGGTTCGATCCCTGGGTCAGGAAGATCCCCTGGAGTAGAAATGTTAACCTACTATTCTTGCCTGGAAAACCCCATGGACAGAGGAGCCAGATGGGCTACAGTCCACAGGATCAAAAGAGTGAGACACGATGGAAATGCAAGCAACCTAGAACCTCAGCCCATCCACGCACTCAGCCAGATCTGGGATCTGCCTACAG
The DNA here is from genome assembly GCF_042477335.2 of Ovis canadensis. Classification (NCBI taxonomy): domain Eukaryota; kingdom Metazoa; phylum Chordata; class Mammalia; order Artiodactyla; family Bovidae; genus Ovis; species Ovis canadensis. Next base: position 21,368,447 of record NC_091261.1, on the reverse strand, counting down.
AATTTCATGTTTACCTTACTGGAGAAAGTTAGGTCTGGTGGTATTAATATTTAAAGCCAGCAATTTCCAACTTGCCCATATCTAGTCACTTAGAGAAAGGGATAGTATTCATACACTACAATAAACAGATTAGGCAGCGGGTTCCAAAAGGACCTAGCTGGAGGAGGAGAAGAAAGTGAGAGTGAGGAGTTCAGGGACCCTAATTCACGCCATACCAGCCTGCGCTTTGGGTCCATGGTCCAAGAACTCATCACAGCATCTGCCAGGGAGACAATGCCTTAAAGAGTGTGGATGTTTCCAGTGTTCTCTTGACAAAACAAGTAAGATTCTGAGGCCCTTGCTGTATTGTTAGTCTTTATGTAATGAAATAGGAGACGTGTGTGTGTGTGTATGTGTGTGTGTGTGTGACTCAGTGGTACCTGAAGCTCTTTGCGACCCCGTGAACAGTAGCCCACCAGGCTCATGGATCCATAGAATTCTCCAGGCAAGAATGCTGGAGTGGGTAGCCATTCCCTTCTCCAGGGGATTTTCCCAACCCAGGGATCAAACCTGGGTCTCCTGCATTGCAGGCACATTCTTTATCAACCAATCCACCAGGGAAGCCCAGGAGACTAGAGTCACTGTTATTTATCAAAAGGCAATACTTTTACATATCTAACTATGTTTCATCCATTGTTTAAATAATGTTGGCTGCTATTTCACAAACAAAACAGTCACTTAGGACTCATTTTCATCGCTTAACTCTCTAAGGGCTTGGCATGAATGTCGTGGAAATCACAGAGGCTTTAGAGTGAAAAAGTCCTCCTCACAAATATTCATTGTGCACACATATGGCCAAAGACAGATCCCACACCCTTTCTGAGCCTTGGTTGTCTGCATTAAATGGGAATAATGCCTACTTCAAAAAATAGTTATGACTTTAACTTTGAAAAGCTGGTAGTGTTAGAGGAAGCACACTGATTGAAACCGCCCACCTTGGCCAGGAACCATAGTAATCATTTGCATGAGTTGTTTTATGACAGGAGATCCTGATAAGGAAGACAGAACTAATAAGCCTCCACCAACCGGAAGAGTTCGGGAAAGGTCTAAAGGAGACACTGTGTGTCCATCCACTTCCCAGAATCCCTCTCGCGAGCATCCATCTTGGCTGAACGATGCGTGTACCACCAGGAAAGACTGAATTAGAATGGCCAAAAGACCACCCGGAAACTAATCCCATCACCATAAAACCCGAGACTGTGAGCCACACGGCAGAGCTGTTCTCCTGGGTTTCCTTACCCTACTGCTCTCCACCCGAGTGCCCTTTCCCAATAAAATCTCTTGCTTTGTCAGTGCATGCGTCTCCTCGGACAATTCATTTCCAAGTGTTAGACAAGAGCCCAGTTTCGGGCCCTGGAAGGGGTCCCCCTTCCTGCAATAGTAGCACAGAGAAATAGATATTCATTAAACATTAGCTCACATCCTCTCCACAGAAGAGAATTACTACTCTGAGTATTAAATTCCCCGTATCTGTTACCTTATGTTACTCCTTTTTCCTGCATTGTGTTAGCCTCTATCATCTTCCCTCTGTCACCTGCCTCGGCCTCCTCGCCTAGCTTTTTACTCAGAAATACTCTGCTGCCTCCCTCCTTTTCAGGCTGTTACCTTTTCTCTCTCAAAACTAGAGAAAGGAGGAAAGGGTATATGATGGGAACAAACAGGAAATATAGCCATTTAATTCAATTCAGCTCCCTGCTCTTCTAAGACTCTGCCTGAATCATTTCAAGTAATAAGTTAAAAATAAATAAATAAATCATCTTCACGGAGCAATTACTATGTTCAAGTCCTGTGACATTTGACTTCTCAAGCTCTAGCAATACCCTTTATATTGGTTGCTATCTATCTTTACATGACCTTACACACCACCAAAAAACAACACACACACACACACACACACACATACACACACACACATCAGGAGGAACTGTTCATGGAAGTTTGAGTCTTATTATAGGAAAGGGGCCTACATGTAGGTGCTCCAGTAATATTTGCTTACCATATTAATTATTTAAATATGTACCAATACAAACACCTGATTATGCAAATTTGATCTCTGCCAGGGATATACAAATCAGACATAATCTACCACTCCAGACCTAAAAACAAGCAAGGTAAAAGTCTAAAATAAACTTGAAACTCCCCAGGGTCTCAGCAATAAAGAATCTGCCTACACGAGCTAGAGGAGACACGGGTTCAATCCCTGGGTTGGGGCGATCCCCTGCAGGAGAGCATGCATCCCACTCCAATGTTCTCCCCTGGAGAATTCCATTGGCAGAGGAGCCTGGTGGGCTACGGTCCAAAGGGTCACAAAGAGTCGAACACAACTGAAGCAACTTAGCACGCACAAACATAAAATAAACTTAAAAGAAAGATGATAGGTAACGCAACTCCTTTTATACTTTTGTTTCATTATCATCAATGATGCAAAAAACAGGAAGTGCATTCAAAGCGGGCAAATGGCACTTTCCTGGTGGTCCATTGGTTAAGAATCCATCTTCCGATGCAGGGAACATGGGTTTGACCCCTGCTCAGGGAAGATTCCATGCCACAGGGCATCTAAGCCCATGCACTGCAACTGCTGAGCCCACAGCCCTAGAGCCCATGCTCTGAAAAAGAGAAACCACTGTGGTGGGAGGTCCGCATACCATAACCAGAGAGTAGCCTCCCACTCACCGCAACTAGAAGAATTCCATGTGCTGTAGCAAAGGCCTAGCACAGTCAAAAATACATTTGAAAAAATAAAAAACAGAGTGGACTGATTTTCTCCGAGTTCTCCTAATCACTAAGAAAAAAGTAAGAAAAACATCCATGACAATGTGGTTGAGATAGAAATAACTGACATACCAAAAAAATTTCCAAGATTGGATGATTTCTACAAAGCATTTGCAGGCTGGGAAACATCTTCAACCACTTTCTGAAATGCTTACTCTAGCAATTCAGCTACACTGACCTTAGCTGAAAAGAGCAGGCAGCATACCATCTTAGCAAACTTCTAAACAAAAATGTCAAAGTGGTCGAAAAGGCAATAATACTAACCATCTGAAACTGCCACTGATAAAAAGCAAGTGTGTAAGCTGGAGAGGGTATGAGTCATTTTTATAGTTATCTCAATAACAGCTCTGTCCAAACGCACCACTTGTAACTCTTAAAATAATAATTACTGTTGTTATTCCTTGTGATGCAACCACTCATGGGATTCTAGACATACTGAGACATGTGAGAAAATGGTTTCTGAAGGGGTAGGGTCCACAGCGCTGAAAGATAAATCGTGTGTATGCATGCTCAGTTGTTAACTTGTGTCCAACTCTGGGCGACCCCATGGACTGTAGCCCGCCAGGCTCCTCTGTCCATGGGATTTCCCAGGCAAGAATACTGGAGTGGGTGGCCATTCCTTCTCCAGGGGATCTTCCTGACCCAGGGACTGACCCATGTCTCCTGCATTGGCAGGTAGGTCCTTTACTGAGGCATATTTAAAAATTTTAAGAGTTTATTTGAGCAAATATTGATTTGAATCAGCCTGCATCCAATACAGCAGATAAAAAAGAGCTCAGTGGAGCTGTACAAAATGGAAAACTTTTATAGACAGAAGAGACCAGGTATCATAAGGACACAGTACGAGGCAAAAAAGCAGATTGGTTCTTCCAAAGTTTCTTTCCTTTAGGGAATAGCAGGGGTCTGTCAGGCAGATTTTCTAACTAGTGCTGATCAGATGATTCCTGACTGACTGGTTTAAGAGTCTGTTTCTTAGACAGCAGACGTTGTAATTAAATTGTTTTAATTTGCTGTGGCAGAGCTTAGCATAAGTGACTCCATTCTGGACCTACAATATTACTTTAAACACCAACTGTATTGATAAACTTACAATAAATTTGCCTACAAGATGGGAGGCACTCTGTAAATATATAATAGTAACAAGACCCACAAGGCAAGAAGCTCAAATTTTATTCTCTTGCTGAGAAAAAAATGAAATTAGGTGGATTTACTGTCATTTTAGCTGCAAAAAGTTATCATATGCACATAGGTCATAAAATTACATCCTCTCTCTTTATTTTATATATATATATATATATATTATTATTCTCCAATATCTCTGTAATAGAAATTTCCAGTTTGTTTATATTTTTATCATAATAATATTTAATACAATACTGCAAGAGTATTATTTTACTAAGACAAACACTCTTAGATGGGGGTAGGATAGTTGCAAGACACTGGAAACCATTCACATCAAATTCAGTGTGAAAACTGCCCCCTGGAGCAGGGCAGCCAAGCGGCCCTGGATGAAAAGAGAAGAGGCAAAAAGGAAAGAGAAGAAAGAATGGAAGCAAGAACTACTGGCTCAGAAGGTAAAGGGTCTGCCTGCAGTGAGGGAAACCTGGGTTCGATCCCTGGGTCAGGAAGACTCCCTGGAGAAGGAAATGGCAACCCACTCCAGTACTCTTGCCTGGAAAATCCCATGGACAGAGAAGCCTGTGGGCTACAGTCCATGATCACAGAGTTGGACACGACTGAGCGACTTCACTTTCACTTTCACTTAAGAAATACTGAAGATACATCCTTCTAGGCAAATTTTCACTTATAAAAAATATTTGATCATGAAAGATGTTAGGAAACAAAGAAAATATGTTTAAAATGAAAACTAATAACTCATCAATTTGAAAAGCAGAAGCCCACAATGATTAAAAGAGAGAATGGAAAATAGAAGCAAAGACAAATGTTAGAGTTGCCTAGTTTTCCCTCTACTGCTACTGCTAAATCTCTTCAGTCGTGTCCGACTCTGTGACCCCATAGACGGCAGCCCACCAGTCTCCCCTGTCCCTGAGATTCTCCAGGCAAGAACACTGGAGTGGGGTGCCATTTCCTTCTCCAATGCATGAAAGTGAAAAGTGAAAGTGAAGTTGCTCAGTCGTATCCGACTCTTAGCGACCCCATGGACTGCAGCCTACCAGGCTCCTCCGTCCATGGGATTTTCCAGGCAAGAGTACTGGAATGGGGCACCATTGCCTTTCCCTCTAGATCCCTCAATCAATTAGAACAGGAAAAGCTCCTATATTCCCAGTGCTTTTCACCAAAGGACCAACAGAAGACAAGGCCCTAAAAAAATAACACTCATCAGAATTATCAGCAAAATGGGCAGGAACTAAAGGGTGAAGAGATAGGAGAGAAGTCCTGGTTAGAGGAAGAAGTGATATTCTTTTCTGAAACTATATTGACAAGTTTTATGTTCCAGAAAGTAGAAACAGTAAGATTCTTGGAAGAAGGATGGATAATGACAAAGTAACAATGTTCTGAGGAAACAGAGGAAGCAAGCCCATTCTACACGCATGCTTCTCTGTAGCTAAAGCATTAGCTTAACTTTTTGCCCACTGCTACCATCAAGTCATCTGGGCTTCCCTGGTGGCTCAGAGGTTAAAGCATCTGTCTGCAATGCAGGAGACCTGGGTTTGATCCCAGGGTTGGGAAGATCCCTTGGAAAAGGAAACGGCAACCCACTCCAGTATTTGGCCTGGAGAATCCCATAAGATGGAGGAGCCTGGTGGGCTACAGTTCACGGGGTTGCAAAGAGTCGGGCACGACTGAGCAACTTCACTTCACACCATCACGTCACCACCCCCATAGCAACGGCAGCAACAGAATACTTACTCTGTCCTACTGTACCTCACTATACACTGCATACAGATAACTTTACTTTGTTCTTCAAGTTCCTTCATGAATAATATCTTATTATTATTATTATTTCTATCTTAACAGATGAAGGACTCAAGTCCTAGAAAGTTACAGATAATATTTACAACTTCACATTGACTGTTCAGATATGAAAAGATCCTGTACCCACACATTCAAACTCTTAAAGATTAAAATTAACCTTCAGTTCAATTCAGTTCAGTCACTAAATTGTGTCTGACTCTTTGCAACCCCATGAATTGCAGCATGCCAGGCCTCCCTGTCCATCACCAACTCCCAGAGTTCACTCAGACTCACGTCCATCGAGTCCGTGATGCCATCCAGCCATCTCATCCTCTGTCGTCCCCTTCTCCTCCTGCCCTCAATCCCTCCCAGCATCAGAGTCTTTTCCAATGAGTCAACTCTTCGCATGAGGTGGCCAAAGTACTGGAGTTTCAGCTTTAGCATCATTCCTTCCAAAGAAATCCCAGGGCTGATCTCCTTCAGAATGGACTGGTTGGATCTCCTTGCAGTCCAAGGGACTCTCAAGAGTCTTCTCCAACACCACAGTTCCAAAGCATCAATTCTTCGGTGCTCAGCCTTCTTCACAGTCCAACTCTCACATCCATACATGACCACTGGAAAAACCATAGCCTTGACTAGACGGACCTTTGTTGGCAAAGTAATGTCTCTGCTTTTGAATATGCTATCTAGGTTGGTCATAACTTTTCTTCCAAGGAGTAAGCGTCCTTTAATTTCATGGCTTCAGTCACCATCTGCAGTGATTTTGGAGCCCAAAAACATAAAGTCTGACGCTGTTTCCACTGTTTCCCCATCTATTTCCCATGAAGTGATGGGACCGGATGCCATGATCTTCGTTTTCTGAATGTTGCGCTTTAAGCCAACTTTTTCACTCTCCTCTTTCACTTTCATCAAGAGGCTTTTTAGCTCCTCTTCACTTTCTGCCATAAGGGTGGTGTCATCTGCATATCTGAGGTGATTGATATTTCTCCCGGGAATCTTGATTCCAGCTTGTGTTTCTTCCAGTCCAGTGTTTCTCATGAGGTACTCTGCATAGAAGTTAAATAAGCAGGAAGACAATATACAGCCTTGACGTCCTCCTTTTCCTGTTTGGAACCAGTCTGTTGTTCCATGTCCAGTTCTAACTGTTGCTTCCTGGCCTGCATATAGATTTCTCAAGAGGCAGGTCAGGTGGTCTGGTATTCCCATCTCTTGAAGAATTTTCCACAGTGTATTGTGATCCACACAGTCAAAGGCTTTGGCATAGTCAAGAAAGCAGAAATAGATGTTTTTCTGGAACTCTCTTGCTTTTTCCATGATCCAGCGGATGTTCGCAATTTGATCTCTGGTTCCTCTGCCTTTTCTAAAACTAGCTTGAACATCAGGAAATTCACGGTTCACATATTGCTGAAGCCTGGTTTGGAGAATTTTGAGCATTACTTTACAAGTGTGTGAGATGAGTGCAATTGTGCAGTAGTTTGAGCATTCTTTGGCATTGCCTTTCTTTGGAATTGGAATGGAAACTGACCTTTTCCAGTCCTGTGGCCACTGCTGAGTTTTCCAAACTTGCTGGCATATTGCGTGCAGCACTTTCACAGCATCATCTTTCAGGATTTGAAATAGCTCTACTGGAATTCCATCACCTCCACTACCTTTGTTCGTAGTGATGCTTTCTAAGGCCCACTTGACTTCACATTCCAGGATGTCTGGCTCTAGATGATTGAGCACACCATCGTGATTATCTGGGTTGTGAAGATCTTTTTTGTACAGTTCTTCTGTGTATTCTTGCCACCTCTTCTTAATATCTTCTGCTTCTGTTAGGTCCAGACCATTTCTGTCCTTTATCGAGCCCATCTTTGCATGAAATGTTCCCTTGGTATCTCTAATTTTCTTGAAGAGATCTCTAGTCTTTCCCATTCTGTTCTTTTCCTCTATTTCTTTGCGCTGATCACTGAGGAAGGCTTTCTTATCTCTTCTTGCTATTCTTTGGAACTCTGCATTCAGATGCTTATATCTTTCCTTTTCTCCTTTGCTTTTCGCCTCTCTTCTTTTCACAGCTATTTGTAAGGCCTCCCCAGACAGCCATTTTGCTTTTTTGCATTTCTTTTCCATGGGGATGGTCTTGATCCCTGTCTCCTGTACAATGTCACGAACCTCATTCCATAGTTCATCAGGCACTCTATCTATCAGATCTAGGCCCTTAAATCTATTTCTCACTTCCACTGTATAATCCTAAGGGATTTGATTTAGGTCATACCTGAATGGTCTAGTGGTTTTCCCTACTTTCTTCAATTTAAGTCTGAATTTGGCAATAAGGAGTTCATGATCTGAGCCACAGTCAGCTCCTGGTCTTGTTTTTGTTGACTGTATAAAGCTTCTCCATCTTTGGCTGCAAAGAATATAATCAATCTGATTGCAGTGTTGACCCTCTGGTGATGTCCATGTGTAGAGTCTTCTCTTGTGTTGACATTTTAAATACACTAAATGATCACCATCATAAATCTAGTAGCCATCTGTCCCCATGTGAAATTATTACAGTATTATTGACTATATTTATTATGTTGCATATTACATCCTCATGACTTACTTATCTAAGAATTGCATGTTTGTACATCTTAATTCCCTTCACTCATTTCACCCATCACCTCTCTCCTTTCCCTCTGGCAACCATTTGTTTGTTCTCTGTATCTACGAGTCTGTTTTTGCCCTGTTTGCTTATTCGTTTTTTTTTTTTTTTTAACAAAACATATAAGTAAGATTATAAAGTATTTGTCTTTCTCACTTTGACTTATTTTACTTAGCATAAGAAACTCTAGATCCATCCAAATTGTTATAAATGGCAATATTTCATTCTATTTTATTTCTGAATGTGTGTATATATACATATGTATACATACATACATCTTCTCATCTTATTTATCCATTTTTCTATCAATGAACATAGGTTGCTTCCATATCTTGGCTATTGTAATATTGCTGCAATAAACACAGATTTGCATATATGTTTTTAATTAGTGTTTTTGTTTTCCTTGGGTAAGTACCCAGGAGTGGAATTGCTGGATCATATGGTAATTCTGCTTCCCTGGTGGTTCAGTGGTAAAGACTCCACCTACTAACGCAGGAGATGCAGGTTCAATCTCTGGGTTGGGAAAATACCCTGGAGAAGGAAACAGCAACCCACTCCAGTATTCTTGCCTGGGAAATCCCACGCACAGAGGAGCCTAGCAGGCTATAGTCAGGAGGTTGCAAAAGAGTCAAACGCAATTGACCAACTAAACAGCAACAACACGGTAGTTCTATATTTAAATTTTTGAGGAACCTTCATACTGTTTTCCATAGTGGCACCCACTCACTTTCCCACTAACAGTACACAAAGAGTTTCGTTTTCTTCACATCCTCACCAACATTGGTTATTTCTTATCTTTTTGATGAAAGCCATTCTGACAGAAGTGATGTGATAACTCACTGTTTTGCATTTCCCTGATGATTAGTAATGTTGAGCACCTTTTCATGCATCTGTGGGTCATCTCGATGACTTCTTTGGAAAATTGTCTACTCAGATCCTCTGCCCATTGTTTAGTCAGATTGTTCATTTTTTGGATACTGAGTGGTATGAGTTCTTTATATATTTTTTAATGTTTAGCCTGGATATATCCTCTGAAAATATATTCTCCCATTCAGTAGGTTGGTTTTTCATTCTATTGATGGTTTCCTCCATTGTGAAAAAACAGCACAATATTTCCTGATTAGTCTGGCTAAAAGTTTATCAGTTTTATCTTTCCAAAGGACCAGCTCTGAGTTTCATTGCTATTTCCTGGTGTATTTCAGTCTTTATCATTTATTTCTACTCTGATCTTCATAATTTCTTTCCTTCTATTAATTTTGGGCTTTTTTTTTTCTATTCCTTTAAGTATAAGGTTAGATTGTATATTTGAGATCTTTCTTGTTTCTTGATGTAGGTCTATATTGCTATAAACCTCCTTCTTAGAACTGCTTTTGCAGCCTCCCACATATTTTGGAATGTGGTGCTTCCACTTTCATTTATCTCAAGGTGTGTTTTGATTTCCAGTTTGATCACTAAAATGATCCACTGGCTTTTAGTAGCATGTGTTTAGACTCCACATGTGGGTTTTTTCTTGCAGTTGATGTTTAGTATATTATTGTGGTCAGAAAAGATGCTTAATTTATTAAGACTTGTTTTGTGACCTTGGATGTGATATACCCTGGAGAATGTTCCATGTCTACTTGAAAAGAATGTGTATTCTATTGCTTTTGGATGAAATGTCCTGTATACACCTATCATGTTAGTCTGGTCTAATGTGAAGGCCAATGTCACCTGTTGACTTTCTGCCTGGTTGATCTATCCATTTATGTAAGCGGGGTGTTAAAATCTTCCACTATTATTGTGTGTTACTGTCAATTTCTCCCTTTATGCCTGTCAGTATTTGATTTATGCCCTTAGGTGCTCCTGTGTTGAGTACATATGCAGCTAACTGTTATTCTTATTGGCTCAATCCCTGTATCATTCAGAATGCCCTTTTTTGTTTCTTATTACAGTGTTTCTCTATATCATCTGTTTTGTCTGATTTACGTACTGCTACTCCAGCTTTCTGTTTCCATTTCCATGGATTACCTTTCTTAATTCTCTCACTTCCAGTCTGTGTGTGACTTTAGAAGTGTCTTACAGACAGCATTACACATGGGTATTGTGGTTTTATCCATTCAGCCACCCTCTTCTTTTGACTGGAACATTTAATTAAAATCTTTAGGCTGCCGCCTGTGCACTAAGCGCCGGTGGCCACGGCCAGCACACTAAGCGCAGCCGAGAGAAGCTACCCCACGTCCAAGGTCAGGGGCAGAAGCCAGGAGGACCCCATGCCGGAAGGGCGGTGGCCAAGAGGAGTTACCCCATGTCCAAGGTCAGGGGCAGCAACCGAGAGTGCCAGGCTCCGACGGCGCAGGAATGGCTGAGAGGAGCCACCCCGCGTCCAAGGCCGGGGCGGTGGCTGGGAGGAGCAACCCCACGCCTGAGACCAGGGGCAGTGGCCAAGGAGCAGTGGCTGCGCAGGCGCAGGAGGGCCTAGAGGAGCTATCCCACGTTGAAGGTCAGGAAGGGCGGGGTTGAGGAGACACCCTTTGTCCAAGGTAAGGAGCAGCGGCTGCCCTTTGCTGGAGCAGCCGAGAGGAGATATCCCACGCCCAAGGTAACAGAAACCCAAGTAAGAGGTACGTGTTGCAAGAGGGCATCAGAGGGCAGACACACTGAAACCATACTCACAGAAAACTAGTCAATCCAATCACACTAGGACCACAGCCTTGTCTAACTCAATGACACCAAGCCATGCCTGCGGGGCAACCCAAGACAGGCGGGTCATGGTGGAGAGGTCTGACAGATTGTGGTCCACTGGAGAAGGGAATGGCAAGCCACTTCAGTATTCTTGCCTTCAGAACCCCATGAACAGGCAAAATGATAGGATACTGAACGAGGAACTCCCCAGGTCAGTAGGTTGCCAACACGCTACTGGAGATCAGTGAAGAAATAACTCCAGAAAGAATGAAGGGATGGACCTAAAGCAAAAACAATACCCGGCTGTGGATGTGACTGGTGATAGAAACAAGGTCCGATGCTGTAAAGAGCAATATTGCAAAGGAACCTGGAATGTCAGGTCCATGAATCAAGGCAAATTGGAAGTGGTCAAACAGGAGATGGCAAGAGTTAACGTTGACATTCTGAAAATCAGTGAACTAAAATGGACTGGAATGGGTGAATTTAACTCAGATGACCATTATAACTACTACTGTGGGCAGGAATCCTTCAGAAGAAATGGAGTAGCCATCATGGTCAACAAGAGAGTCTGAAATGCAGTACTTGGATGCAATCTCAAAAACGACAGAATGATCTCTGTTCGTTTCCAAGGCAAACCATTCAGTATCACAGTAATCCAAGTCTATGCCCCAACCAGTAACGCTGAAGAAGCTGAAGTTGTACTGTACAATAAAGACCTAAAAGACCTTCTAAAACTAACACCTAAAAAAGATGTCCTTTTCATGTCCTTTTATAGGGGACTGGAATGCAAAAGTAGGAAGTCAAGAAACACCTGGCTGCTGCTGCTGCTGCTGCTGCTAAGTCGCTTCAGTCGGGTCTGACTCTGTGCGACATCATAGGCAGCAGCCCACCAGGCTCCTCTGTCCCTGGGATTGTCCCTGGGATTCTCCAGGCAAGAACACTGGAGTGAGTTGCGATTTCCTTCTCCAATGCATAAAAGTGAAAAGTGAAAGTAAAGTTGCTCAGTCGTGTCCAATTCTTCGCAACCCCATGAACTGCAGCCTACCAGGCTCCTCCGTCCATGGGATTTTCCAGGCAAGAGTACTGGAGTGGGTCACAATGGAGTAACAGGCAAATTTGGCCTTGGAATGCAGAATGAAGCAGGGCAAAGACTAATAGCGTTTTGCCAAGAAAATGCACTGGTCATAGCAAACACCCTTTTCCAACAACACAAGAGAAAACTCTACACATGGACATCACCAGATGGTCAACACCGAAATCAGATTGATTACATTTTTGCAGCCAAAGATGGAGAAGCTCTATACAGTCAACAAAAACAAGACCAGGAGCTGACTGTGGCTCGGATCATGAACTCCTTATTACCAAATTCAGACTTAAATTGAAGAAAGTAGGGAAAACCACTAGACCATTCAGGTATGACCTAAATCAAATCCCTTAGGATTATACAGTGGAAGTGAGAAATAGATTTAAGGGCCTAGATCTGATAGATAGAGTGCCTGATGAACTATGGATAGAGGTTCGTGACATTGTACAGGAGACAGGGATCAAGACTATCCCCATGGAAAAGAAATGCAAAAAAGCAAAATGGCTGTCTGGGGAGGCCTTACAAATAGCTGTGAAAAGAAGAGAGGCGAAAAGCAAAGGAGAAAAGGAAAGATATAAGCATCTGAATGCAGAGTTCCAAAGAATAGCAAGAAGAGATAAGAAAGCCTTCCTCAGCGATCAATGCAAAGAAATAGAGGAAAAGAACAGAATGGGAAAGACTAGAGATCTCTTCAAGAAAATTAGAGATACCAAGGGAACATTTCATGCAAAGATGGGCTCAATAAAGAACAGAAATGGTATGGACCTAACAGAAGCAGAAGATACTAAGAAGAGGTAGCAAGAATACACAGAAGAACTGTACAAAAAAGATCTTCACAACCCAGATAATCACGATGGTGTGGTCACTCATCTAGAGCCAGACATTCTGGAATGTGATGTCAAGTGGGCCTTAGAAAGCATCACTACGAACAAAGCTAGTGGAGGTGATGGAATTCTAGTAGAGCTATTTCAAATCCTGAAAGATGATGCTGTGAAAGTGCTGCACGCAATATGCCAGCAAGTTTGGAAAACTCAGCAGTGGCCACAGGACTGGAATGAAAAGGTCAGTTTTCATTCCAATCCCAAAGAAAGGCAATGCCAAAGAATGCTCAAACTACCGCACAGTTGCACTCATCTCACACACTTGTAAAGTAATGCTCAAAATTCTCCAAGCCAGGCTTCAGCAATACATGAACTGTGAACTTCCAGATGTTCAAGCTGGTTTTAGAAAAGGCAGAGGAACCAGAGATCAAATTGCGAACATCCGCTGGATCATGGAAAAAGCAAGAGAGTTCCAGAAAAACATCTATTTCTGCTTTCTTGACTATGCCAAAGCCTTTGACTGTGTGGATCACAATACACTGTGGAAAATTCTTCAAGAGATGGGAATACCAGACCACCTGACCTGCCTCTTGAGACATCTGTATGTAGGTTAAGAAGCAACAGTTAGAACTGGACATGGAACAACGGACTGGTTCCAAATAGGAAAAGGAGGACGTCAAGGCTGTATATTGTCACCCTGCTTATTTAACTTCTATGCAGAGTACATCATGCAGTGGAATCAAGATTGCCGGGAGAAATATCAATCACCTCAAATATGCAGATGACACCACCCTTATGGCAGAAAGTGAAAAGGAACTAAAAAGCCTGTTGATGAAAGTGAAAGAAGAGAGTGAAAAGTTGGCTTAAAGCTCAACATTCAGAAAATGAAGGTCATGGCATCCGGTCCCATCACTTCATGGGAAATAGATGGGGAAACAGTGGAAACAGTGTCAGACTTCATTTTTGGGGGGCTCCAAAATCACTGCAGATGGTGACTGAAGCCATGAAATTAAAAGACACTTACTCTTTGGAAGAAAAGTTATGACCAACCTGGATAGCATATTCAAAAGCAGAGACATTACTTTGCCGACTAAGGTCCGCCTAGTCAAGACTATGGTTCTTCCTGTGGTCATGTGTGGATGTGAGAGTTGGACTGTGAAGAAGGCTGAGCGCCAAAGAATTGATGCCTTTGAAATGCGGTGTTGGAGAAGACTCTTGAGAGTCCCTTGGACTGCAAGGAGATCCAACCAGTCCATTCTGAAGGAGATCAGCCGTGGGATTTCTTTGGAAGGAATGATGCTAAAGCTGAAACTCCAGTACTTTGATCACCTCATGCAAAGAGTTGATTGGAAAAGACTCTGATGCTGGGAGGGATTGGGGGCAGGAGGAGAAGGTGATGACAGAGGATGAGATGGCTGGATGGCATCACTGACTCGATGGATGTGAGTCTGAGTGAACTCCGGGAGTTGGTGATGGACAGGGAGGCCTGGCGTGCTGCGATTTATGGGGTAACAAAGACTCAGACACGACTGAGCGACTGAACTGAACTGGAAGTAGTTATTGATAGGGATGATATTATTGCCATTTTGTTGATTATTTTCTGGTTATTTTTATAGTTTTCATTTCTATTCTTTCTGTCTTGTACTCTTCCCTTGTGATTTAATAACTATCTTTAGTGTTATGCTTAGATTCCTTTCTTCTTCTTGTTTGCATATCTAAGTTTTGGGGTTTTGGTTATCATGAAGTTCTTATAAAACAGCCTATGTATATAAGTGCCTATTTTAAGTTAATGATCTCCTACATTTAAATGCATTCCAAAACCTTTTTCATTCTACTCACTATTTTTCATGTTTTGGATATCCTTTTTTTTTTAATCTTTTTATTTTGTGCATCCTTAACTACCTATTATAGATATAGTTGATTTTACTACATTTGCCTTTTAACCTTCCTATTAATTTCTTAAGCAATTAATCCACTACTTTTACTATATATTTACCTTTATCATTGAGAATTTTTCCTTTTATAATTTTTTAATTTCTAGTTGTATCTTTTCTTTCCCACTTAGAAAAGTCCTTTTAACAGTTCTTCTAACACTGGTGGTGCTGAACTCTTTTAACTTTTGCTTATTTGTAAATTTCTTTCTCTCTCCTCTAAATCTAAACGCTAACCTTGTCAGGTTGAGTACCTTTTTTCTTTTCAGTCTTTTGAATATATCATGCCACTCCTTTCTGGCCTGCATGGGAAGTTTCTGCTGAAAAGTCAGTAATGGTCTTATGGAAGTTCTCTTGTACATAATTAGTTGCTTTTCTCTTGCTGCTCTTAAGATTCTGTTTAATTTTTGACATCTTAATTATAATATGTCCTGGTGTGAACTTCCTTGAGTTCATCTTCTTTGGGACTTTCTGCGCTTTCTGGACCTGGATGTCTGTTTCACTCCCCACGTTAGGGAATTTTTTAGCTGCTATTTTTTCAAATAATTTCTTTGCCCTTTTCAATCTCTTTTCCTTCAGGGACTCCTATAATGGGAATGTTAGTACACTTGATGTTGTCCCAGAGGCCCCTTAAACTATTCACATTTTGTGAAATTCTTTTTCCTTTACTCTGCTTACAATGGATGATTTTACTGTCTCTTCCAGATCACTGATTTGATCTTCCATATCACTTAATCTACTGTTGACTTCCTCTAGTCTATTTTTCATTTCAGTTATTGTATTCTTCAGCTCTGACTGGTTCTTTTTTATATTTTCTAACTATGTTGAAGTTCTTACTGTGCTTATCTATCTTTATCCCAAGTTTGATGAGCATCTATATGAACATTACTTTGATCCCTTTATCAGGGAGACTGCTTATCTCTGTTTCATTTAGTTCTTTTCCTGAGGTTGTATCTTGCTCCATCATTTGAAACATATTCCTCTATCTCTTCATTTTGTCTAAATCTTTGTGTTTTCTTCTTTGTAATATTAGGTATGTCCGTTACATCTCATTACATCTCCCAGTCTTGGATAAGTGGCTTTATGGGGCCCAGCAGCACACTCCCCTCTGGCCACCAGAACTAGATGCTCCAGTGGTTTCCCTGAGTGGACAGCATGCACCATTCTGTCTTGGTGGGGCTTTCTACTGTGGGCATGCTGGAGGCTAATCTGACCCTCAACCCCATTGGCCATGAGGCCCTAACTTGTGTGGTTGCTGCAGGCTTGCTGGTGGTTGGGGCAAGCCACTGTGCTTATAGGCTACAGGGGGGAGGGGATTCCAAATTGGTACCTTCTAGCATCAGTATCTGGAGAAAGCAATGGCAACCCACTCCAGTACTCTTGCCTGGAAAATCCCATGGATGGAGGAGCCTGGTGGGCTGCAGTCCATGGGGTCGCTAAGAGTCGGACACGACTGAGCGACTTCACTTTCACTTTTCACTTTCATGCATTGGAGAAGGAAATGGCAACCCACTCCAGTGTTCTTGCCTGGAGAATCCCAGGGACAGCAGAGCTTGGTGGGCTGCCGTCTATGGGGTTGCTCTGAGTTGTACACGACTGAAGCGACTTAGCAGCAGCAGCAGCAGTATCAGCATAGTACAGTGAGATCACACAAATGGCTGCTGTCTGCATCTCAGTCCCAAGAGGAGACCCAATTACCTCCTGCCTCTCTGGGAGGCGCTCCAAGATCAGCAAGTGGGTCTGACTCAGCACCTTTCAAACTGCTGACCCTGCACCTGAGACTCAGCATATGAGATGCTGTGTGTGCCTTTTAAAAAGCATAGACTAGGTTTTCTAAACCCCTGTGGTTCGCTTGAATGTACAGCCCACTGGTTTCTAGAGCCAAATGTTCTGGGGCTTTGTTTTCCCACTACAGGACCCCTGGTTTGCAGAGCCTGATTTGGGGCTCTGATGCCTCACTCTTCAGGGGTTATGTCTGCAATTGTGATACTTCTCCTTTCTGCGAGTCACCACACCAGCGGTTGTGTGCATTAAACAGACTGTGTCTCTTCCCTTCCTGTCTATCTCACTGTGGCTACTTCTTTATATCTTTATTGGTGGAATCTTTCCTGCTAGTTTACAGGTCATTCCCAGAGATAGTTGCTCTGGAATTAACAAAGCAGGGGTTAATCCACATATAATTTACAGTCAGTTTTCCATATCCATGATTCCTCTGCATCTTCAGATTCAATCAACCACAGACAGTGTAATACCATAGTATTTTCTATTGAAAAACATCCACATATGAGGGAATTTTCTGGATGTCCAGTGGTTAGGACTCCATGCTCTCACTGCTGAGGGCATCGGTTCATCCTTGATTGGGGAACTAAGATCCCACAAGCCAGACTGCATGGCCAAAAGAAAAGAAGAAAAATATCCATTTATAAGTGGACTCAGGCAATTCAAACTCCCATTGTTCAAAGTCAACTTTAGTTGCACTTTTGGTATGCCTGTGGAAGAAGGTAAATTCAGGATTTTCCTACTCCACCATCTTAATCCCAATCCCTGAGGACAAGATCATACATTTTCTTTTCTGTATCATTGACACTCTCATTCTATAATTATTATACTGCAACACTTCCTCAGGTCAATAATTCAAATCATTGACCTACCAAATATAAATTTTTAATTTTAATAAAATATCTCCAAAATCAATAAAGTTCCTTGGTGAACAGAATAATACTACAGTTGACTGTACTAGGCCATCATTTGAATATATATATCTAATGCTACAGCCAAGAAGCTGTAGAAGCAACAGTTAGAAGCAACAGTCAAGAAGAACAGTTAGAACCGGACATGGAACAATAGACTGGTTCAAATTGGGAAAGGAGTACATCAAGGCTGTATATTGCCACCCTGCTTATTTAACTTACATGCAGAGTACACCATGTGAAATGCTAGGCTGGATGAAGCAGAAGTTGGAATCAGACTGCCAGGAGAAATATCAATAACCTCAGATATGCAGATGACACCACCCTTATGGCAGAAAGCAAAGAAGAACTAAAGAGCCTCTTGATGAAAGTGAAAGCAGAGAGTGAAAAAGTTGGCTTAAAGCTCAACATTCAGAAAACTAAGATTATGGCATCTGGTCCCATCACTTCATGGCAAATAGATGGGGAAACAATGGAAGTAGTGACAGACTTTATTTTGGGGGGCTCCAAAATCACTGCAGATGGTGACTGCAGCCATGAAATTAAGACACTTGCTCCTTGGAAGAAAAGCTATGACCAACCTAGACAGCATATTAAAAAGCAGAGACATTACTTTGCCAACAAAGGTCTGTCTAGTCAAAGATATGGTTTTCCAGTAGTCATGTATGGATATGAGACTTGGACTATAAGAAAGCTGAGTGCTGAAGAATTGATGCTTTTGAACTGTGGTGTTGGAGAAGACTCTTGAGGGTCCCTTGGACAACAAGGAGATACAACCAGTCCATCCTAAAGGAAATCATGCCTGAATATTCATTGGAAGAAATGATGCTTAAGCTGAAACTCCAATACTTTGGCCACCTGATGCAAAGAACTGACTCACTGGAAAAGACCCTGATACTGGGAAAGATTGAAGGCGGGAGAAGGGGACAACAGAGGATGAGATGGTTGGATGGCGTCACTGACTCAATGAACATGAGTTTGAGTAAGTTTAAGAGTTGGTGATGGACAGGGAAGCCTGGAGTGCTGCAGTTCATGGGATCGCAAAGAGTCAGACACAACTCAGCAACTGAAATGAACTGAACTGAATGCTACAGCCAAGTTATTTATTCAGAAGTAACTCAAAGAAATTCTTCATTTTTATAGAAATCTACTGGAAAGTTACATGTATGGCTGAGATAGAGAAAGATTATGACTTGTCAGTAATCACATTCTTGCTGGAACAAACAGTCAGATTTCAAACAAGTCCATGCTGCTAAGTCACTTCAGTCGTGTCCAATCCTGTGCGACCCCATGGACAGCAGCCCACCAGGCTACCCCGTCCCTGGGATTCTCCAGGCAAGAACACTGGAGTGGGTTGCCATTTCCTTCTCCAATGCATCAAAGTGAAAAGTGAAAGTGAAGTTGCTCACTTGTGTCCGACCCTCAGCGACCCCATGTACTGCAGCCTTCTAGGCTCCTCCGTCCATGGGATTTTCCAGGCAAGAGTACTGGAGTAGGGTGCCATTGCCTTCTCCGTACAAGTCCATATACACATTTAAATACTATTGTCTTTCTTTTTTGATGATGCCTATCACAAGAAAATGATGTTTGAGACTCTGACTCTTTCAAACAAAAGTTTTTCCTTGGATGATCTAATGTGCTTGTCAAATCATAAAACTTAATTATAGAGCTCCAAGTCTATGTCAGAAGGTCAGAAGCCTCTAGTTTAACAAAAAAAAAAAAAAAGAGCTATTCACAGTTTAAAGCATTGTTATATTTAGATCCATGTTATGGCAAGATTTGGTATATAGTCACCCGTTCTATTTTCTTTTTCCCAGTGAAAAAAAGAACAAACTCCTAATGCTCCCTATAGTTGGGTTAGATTCAAGTATAGACTGGGGTCTGGCTAATTACATATTGAGAGAAGTAATATACCACATTCATGCCTGTCTTGTAAAATCTAGTGCATGACCATTCATACAGGCAAACATGGAGATTATATATTGAAGATGACAATACCATAACGTGAAAGAGAGGAATCTCAACTGCCCTGGACAGTGATTTGAGAAAAAAACCTTTGGTTACTCTATGATTCAAGACCTTGTTTACTATTGCACAATGACAGCCCAACCACACTGAGCAAGTGGGACTAGCAATGGGGAAAACCATCACAGAACTTGAAAGATGTGGCAGGAAGTTAGGCAGCAAAGACGCTGATTCATCACAGGCTGGACACATGGTGATCTAGTGGTGCAGTGGGGAGAAAATGCTACAAAACTGTTACCAGTGATAATCTGATGGATGTACTGCAGTCTCCTAAATCAAAATAATCACATCGTTATTAGGGTATCATGGTTAATATAGGCTGTATTTGGCAATGCGTTAAATGAAAGGGATGAATTCAGGAAAGAATTGGCTGGTTTGGAACACTCAAATAATACAATTTTCATCTCAGGAGTCATACTTCATTGAACCAGTAGTATTTCCAAATTTCCACAGGGTCATTATAGCTTTAACATTAAGGATTAACACTGTCTATCTTAAATCCACGAGCCAAACATCATTAGCTGCTCTTTTTTTTTAATTAAAAAAAAATTCTTAAAACTTTTTATTTTATATTGGAGCATAGCCAGTTAACAATGCTGTGATAGTTTCAGTGGGACAGCAAAGGGACTCAGCCATACATATACTCACCTCCCTCAAACTCGCCTCCCATCCAGGCTGCCACATAACCTTGAACAGAGTTTCCTGTGCTATCCAGTAGGTCTTTGTTGGTTATCTATTTTAAATATTAGCTGCTGTATTGTTAAGCCACATCTATTCATATTTGGCAGAGGGGCAAAGGCTGGAGTTGCGGAGAAAGGAAAAACTTAATTCAGCTGTATTCTGACTTTAAGAAGATCCTTTCTGAGTGAGTGGGCTAGAGTCTGTTATGCTCTCCTTAACAGTGCAGTACTTGTTAATAGCATTTGGCCTCTTTTGAATGTTTAGTGAATTTTTATACCAGGAAGAAAGAAAAAAAGGCCATCATCTTACAACTTTCTTCTTAAGGCAAAAGAAAGATAAATACAAACACAATATTCAAATTCTGCTGAAAGACCAACTCTACAGATATGGGGTGGAAAAGCTTGAAAATGTGATCTGGTATTCATTTCAGCGAGCTGAATTTAATTTTCCACTTTGGGAAGAAATGTATGATAGTCACTGTTTAACATCGTTCCACTTGGGCCTCACAAATCTCCATGAAAAGAAACCTTATGGGGAATTTTACGTGCCTTATATTATGCCAAAGTTCTCAAAAAAGTGAGTTTGAACTTGGTGACCAATAGTGTTTCCTTCGTGTTCAAGGAAAAATAGCTTTGATCATCATCTGGACCACATGAAAAGCACTGAGAACCTGGTTGGGACAGTGCCAATAAACCATGTAGGTACCATCTGGCAGTACTATAAGCTGGGGAGGGGGTGAAAATGGCCATGGGCCAGTCCTCAAGAGGCTACCCAGCCAGAGAAAACCCTGATGCGTTCATAGAGTAGGAATCAGAGTGAAACAAGAACCAGGAGATGTGGGCTCTAAAGTGGACTCCCACTGATAAGCTATGTGACTTTAGGACAAGGCATCCCTCCATTTCATTCTCTTCTATAGAATGAGGGAGCTGGGTTTAATTATGGACTGCTCACTGAAATACCTATGAAGATGTAGCTGGTAGTCTAATGGGGATACCCACATACAAGTGGGACCCATGGCTAAGTGACGGACCCATGCTCTTCCAAAGGGAAAGTTACTATTCAACTCCAGCAAATGAATGACATTCAGAAATACAGGGTCAGTTGCCAAATTTCCAATTTTTTTCAAGAGAAGCTAGAAATCACAGATTCTTTATGAAAAAAAAACAAAAACAAAAACCTTTCATTTCTAAACATTCACACCTAAGTCATTTTTAAAGAACATTATTGTCCAAACAATAACAAAATATCTTCTGGTGTGCTCTGGCCTGAAGACCATATAACATGGTGCCCCAGGCATTGTTAGATGACAATCTCAGATAACTACCCCTTTCCATCTTTGTAGAAGTGAATTCACTCAGTCGTGTCCAACTCTTTGGAACCCCATGGACTGTAGCCTACCAGGCTCCTCTGTCCATGGGATTTTCCAGGCAATAGTATTGGAGTGGATTGCCATTTCCTTCTCCAGGGGTTCTTCCCAACCCAGGGATCGAACCCGGGTCTCCCGCATTGTAGACAGACGCCTTACCGTCTGAGCCACCAGGGAAGTCCTCTTCCATCTTTGTAGATAAGTTTAACCACCTGCTTTGTTTCCTCAATCTATAATCCTTATTCTCTCACCTTCAAAATGTTCAGAAATGAACATAATACTCTGTCGGTGTGTGCTAAGTTGCTTCAGTCATGTCCAACTCTTTGAGATCCCGTGAACTGTAGCCCTCCAGGAGCCTCGTTTGGGATTCTCCAGGCAAGGATACTGGAGTGAGTTGCCATTTCCTTCTCTGGGCATCTTCCAGACCCAGGAGTTGAGCCCGTTTCTCTTACGTCTCCTGCATTGGCAGGCAGGTTCTTTAGCACTAACACTACCTGGGAAGCCCTTTAATACTCTGCTGGGGGCCTAAAGATTGGTCTTCTTCCCTTCACTTCCGCTGAGACTGCCCCCAAAGTTACCCATGATCTCCCGACCACAGACTCGAAAAGCAATTGCCCTGCCTTCATTCTTAACCAGTTTGTAGCAATTCAAATCCTTAACACCTCTTTTTGAAAGCCAGCCTCTTCCGGTTTTTCACATGTTTCTAATCACCTTGTCCCAGATTCTTGCGCTGCCTTCTTTTTCTTCCATTGGAGAAGGAAATGGCAACCCATTCCACTGTTCTTGCCTGGAGAATCCCAGGGACAGAGGAGCCTGGTGGGCTGCCGTCTATGGGGTCGCACAGTCGGACACGACTAAAGCGACTTAGCAGCAGCAGTAGCAGTTTTTCTTCCATTTCCTAAATGTGGGTGTTCCAAGAGACACAATCCCTAGCCCTCTAGTGTTCTCTTTCCTATTCTAACATCTCATCCGCAACTTCAGCTTCAGACCTCACTAGATTCATTCATACACAGAAACATCACCTCTCCTGAAGAACCCCACATCTCTATTTCTAATACTCACTTGAACATTTCTACTTGGACTATGTTTCTCATCCCTTAAGCTTGCTCCAAAGTTATTATTTTCTCCAAAACTTTTCCCCTGTGATCTCCCACCGTTCTTCACCCCATTCCTGCAGTTGTTTTTACTCAGCTGCCCACTTATGTCCAATTTTTTGTGACGCCATGGACTGTAGCACAACAGGCCTCCTTGTCCCTCACCACATTCTGAAGTTTGCCCAAGTTCATATCCATTGCATCGGTGATGCTATCCAGCCATCTCATCCTCTGATGCCCTCTTCTCCTGCCCTCAATCTTTCCCAGCATCAGGGACTTTTCCAATGAGTCAGCTGTTCACATCAGATGACCAAAATACTAGAGTTTCAGCTTCAGCATCAGTCCTTCCAACGAGTAAAGATTGACTGGTTTGATCTCCTTGCTGTCCAGAGGACTCTCAGGAGTCTTCTCCAGCACCACAGTTCAAAAGCATCAATTCTTCTGTGCTCTGCCTTCTTTACAGCCCAGCTCTCACAACCGTACATGATCACTGGGAAGACTACAGCCTTGACTGTACAGACCTTGGTGGGCAGAGAAATGTCTCTGTGTTTCAACACACTGTCTAGGTTTGTCATAGCTTTCTTGTCAAGAAGCAATTGTCTTCTGATTTCATGGCTGCAGTCCCCGTCTGCAGTGATTTTAGAGCCCAAGAAGAGGAAATCTGTCACCACTTCCACCTTTTCTCCCTCTATTTGCCATAAAGTAATAGTGCTGATGCCAGGATCTTAGTTTTTTTAATATTTAGTTCTAAGCCAGCTCTGTCACTCTCCTCCTTCAGCCTCATCAAGAGGTTCTTTAGTTCCTCTTCACTTTTTGCCAGTAGAGCGGTATCATCCACATATCTGAGGTTGTTGATGTTTCTCCCACCTATCTTGATTCCAGCTTGTAACTCATCCAGCCTGGCATTTCTCATGATGTGCTTAGCGTGTAGATTAAACAAACAGGGTGACAACAGACAGCCCTGTCATACTCCTTTCTCAATCTTGAACCAATCAGTTGTTCCATGCAGGGTTCTAACTATTGCTTCTTGACCCACATACAGCTTTCTCAGGGGACAGGTAAGATGGTCTGGTATTTCCATCTCTTTAAGAGCTTTCCACAGATACTGCAAGGTAAAATCCTAATTATCTTTGTCTCACCTCACTCATATCCACATTCAGTGATCTATTTGCAATATTGGGAACATTCATCTCTCTCTTTCTAAGGAAGGCTCCCGTATAGGAAGGCTCCCTATTGGGAACATTCGTCTCTATCTTTCCAAGGAAGGCTTATACTTACTACTTTAGGGTTAGATATGCCACTTGTATCTTTCTTACTTCCTCTCTCCAAACTGTATTAGGCACTGCCACTATGTTAGCACTTGCATCACGTCACAGATTCACATCTATTGTCCCGAGGGACAAATATCAGCTTTCTATATCTGACATTCAAAGTCCACTGTTTGCCATCTTCTCCATCCTCTCAATACAGAAGACATTCTGTCCAGCCAAACCAGTCTAATCATTGTTCTCCAAAGACTATATTTAATTTGTGCTTTGAATGTCCTCCCCTGTAATTTGCACCTGTTCAAATCCAACTCATTCTTCAAGGCCCAGTTCACCTTGCATCTTTTCCCAAAAGCTTTTCAGACCACCTTGGCCGAAATAATATCTCCCTTAACAGAATTCAAGGAAATGTTTTTCAGTGTTCCATCCTTATCTAGAGAAGATAAGGATGATGTTAGCTTATAAAAGCTTTATTGTCTTGCCTTTCATGTGTAGTCTAAAATTAGCTAGGTATGTGGTAGGAAGTAGGAGCACAACGTTTTCTTTTTCTTTTTTGCATATATATAAAATTTTTCCCAGCACGCTGGTTGTCTGCCTTTTCCCTATTGTTGTCCATTGTCAACTTTGTCATAAATTAAGGGATCAAATACATGAGAGTTGGTCTTCAGGCTGGCAGTTCTACTCTATTGGCCTGTTATTAATTCTTGCACCAATTTCACATTGGTTCTGTTAAAACACCTTTTATAATAAGTCTTGATATTTAGTAGAGACTGTCGTACTTTGTTATTCTTTAAGTGTCTTGCCTATTCTAAGCTCTTTCCATATAATTTCCAAGTAGATTTTAATGTCAGCTACTCAAGTATCTTTCTCCCTCCCACTTCAACAAAATTAACAACTCCAGATTTCGGGATTTTGATTGTCTAACTAGGCTTTATTTGCATGTTTTAGGTTTAATTTGCTATTTTTCTAGTTTCTGCAGATGAAAATTTTGAGAATTTCCTTTTATTCATTTTCTTTCATTAGTTTATGCATTTAATTCTTACACAAGTTTTTAAATTGACCTTTACTTTTGATTTTTGCCTTTTAAAAAAATTTTTTTTGGACTTTTTAAACATTTTTTTAGGTCTTCACTGTGGCATGTGAGCTCTTTTTTTCGTGGCATGCCAACCTCTCTATTTGCAGTGGGCAGCTTCAGCAGTTGTGGCAAGCAGGCTCTAGAGCTTGGGTTTCTCTACTTGCAGCATGCAAGCTTAGTTGCCCTGTGGCATGTGGGATCTTAGTTCCCTGACCAGGAATGCATGTCCCCTGCAATAGAAGGAGGGTTCTTACCAACTGGACCACCAGGGAAGTCCCACAATTTTTAATGTTATATTTTCTTATTTATTCTATTTCAGATATTTTCTTTTTTCTCTTGTGATTTCTTCTTTGATTCGTGGGTAGTTTAGAAGTATTTTGTTTAACCACATATTGTGTAATTTTCCAGATACCTTTCTGTTACTGATTCCTAGTTTAATTCTTGAGTGATCAGAAAAAACTCTTTTTAAGATTTCAATTCTTTAAAGCCCATTGAGATTTGTTTTATGGTCCAGAATATGTTTTACTTTAATGAATGTCAATTAGGTCATATTGGCCGATGGTGTTGTTTATGTCTTATACATTCTCAATTACTTTCTCTCTACCTGCTCATTGATAATTCATATGCGGAGTGGTGGCATCTACACATGTAATGACGGATTCTTCTATTTCTGTCAGCTTTGCCTTGAGTATTTTGAAGTCCTACTGTGCTTCAAATACACATTTAAAACTGTTTGTCTTCTTTGTGAATTGACGTCTTTATCAGTAAGTGATATTCCTCTGAAACCTGGGTAATATCTCTTGAGTGAAGTCTATTTTGTCTGATTTTAACATGGTCATTCCACTTTCCTTTGATTTCTGTTTATATGGTATATTTTCTCCCATCTTTTTACTTTTAACAAATCTATGTTATATTAAAATAGTATTTTGTAGACAATATACAATTGATTCTTTTATTTTCATCTAACCTGACAATCTCTGCATTTTAATCAGCATATTTAGATAATTTAAGATAACTATTGATAAAGTGAGTTTTAAGTCTATCCACTGTCTTTCTGGTTCCTATTTCCCAGATCCTTTCTTTCCCCTTTTGATCAACCATGTAGATTGTGCATTTTTAAATTTTTTTCTCCACAATTGCCTTATTAGTTTTACTGCCTTCTTTAAAATTTTAATGGTTGACCTAAGTTGATACTCTACATTTTTAATTTATCACAACCTGTTTAAAAACAATGTTGTTATTTCACATACTGTATAAGAAAAGCAACATATTTCTAGTTTCTCCTTCTTATAATTTGTGCTTCGTTGTCTTAACATTTTATTTTTACATATATTATAAAGCATATATATAATACATTTTCACTATTTTTGCTTTAAACTGTCAATTAGCTTTTAGAATGATTAAAATAAGTAAAAAATATATCTTATGTTTGCCTGTATCTTTAACATTTTTGTTGCACTTTTTTTTTTTTGATGAATCTAAGTTTTCACCTATTTTCATACCCCCTTCTTCATGAAGAACTTTCTTTCATAAAGGCATAACTTCACTGTCTTCTGGCTTTCACGATTTCTAATAAGAAGCCTACCATAATTTCTTGTTGTTGTTATTTAAAGTTGTAAAATAACATTTTCTCTCACTGTTTTCATGATTATCTCTTTATATTTGATCACAATGTTTCAAATTTTCTGTTTACTTACTCTTTAATTGTTTTGGTTTTGGTACTGATGCTTGTCACAGTTCTTCAAGCTTCCTGGATCTGTGGTTTGCTATCTTCCATTGTTTGGGGAAAAGTTCTCAATCTTTCTCTTCAGATATTTCATTCACCTCATTCTCTCTTTATCTTCTTCTAGAACTCGAGAACACACATATTAGACCACTTATTATTGTTCCAAAATTATTGGATATTATCTTTTAAAATATTTTTTATACTTTACATTTCGGTTTGAACAACATTATTCAGTTTGAATAACTTCCATAATTTTTCTGGGCCTATCCTCAAGCTCATTCAATCTTTCCTCAGTTGTATCAAGCATACTAAAGAATTTGTCAAAGGGATTTTTCAATTCTAATATTCTTTTTTAAAAAAAATTCTGTATATATATATGGCTTATTGTTATAGCTTCATCTTCTTAAATTTCCCATATGTATATGCATGTTATCCACCTACCTTTCCCAATAGAATCTTTAACATAATTGTTATCATTATTTAAAGTCCTCACCTGACTGTTCTGTTAATAACAGCTTTGTCAGCTCTGCATCTGGATCCTTTGATTCCATTACCTCTTGACAGTGGGTGGTATTTTTTCACAGTTTCTGTCCTGTAATTTTTTAAAGAATATCCATCATTACAGGTAGGACAGCTGAGTCTGAGGTAGCTGATATTTATGCTCCTCTTCTGTCAAGCTACTTGAGTAAGAGGTTAAGTTAATCTAGACAAATGATGAGTTGTTTCTTTCCGGGTTTAGCTCAGTGCACCAAACTCAGAGCAACCCTTGACCTCCTCTAGCAGTGGATTGCAACTGCCATTTGCGCTCAGCTGGAGACCAGGGCACTGGGCAATTTTTCTCCGTGTCCATATCCCATCTCAGCTGCCTCACGTGCATGCCACTGAGGAGGGCCCTTTCTGCCTGTGAGTGACAATATTTGCTGCTTCTCCTCAGCGATGTAAGCCTTTTTATTCATAGGCAAGAAGAAACTAATAACAGAGATGCTTTGAGTTTTTTCCGCAGAGGGCACAGGTCACCTCCTGCATGCCTGTGCCCCCAAGGAGAAATGCAATCTCCTGTCCTGCCCTCCTGAGCACCCAGTGAAGGAGAAAAGGATCCAACAATTCCACTACTGGGCATATACCCCAAGGAAACTGTAATCATAAAGGACATCTGAGCCCCAGTGTTCATCGCAGCACTATTTACAGGAGCTAGAACATGGAAGCAACCTGGATGTCCATCAACAGATGAATGGATAAAGGAGATGTGGTGCCTATATGAAATGGAATATTACTCAGACACAAAAAGGAATGCATTTGAGTCAGTTCTAATGAGGCAGACAAACCTAGACCCTCTTATACAGAGTGAAGTAAGAGAGAAAAACAAATATTGTATATTAACACATACATGGAATCAAAGAGATGGGACGGATGATTCTGTTTGCAGGGCAGCAAAGCAGACACAGACCTAAAGAACAGAACTTTGGACAGAGTGGGGGAAGAAAAGGATGGGGTGATTTGAGAGAGAAGCATTGAAAAGTATACATTGCCATATGGAAAATAGATAACCAGTGGGAATTTGCTGTATGACAGAGAACCCAACTCTGGGGCTCTGTGCCAACCTAGAGGGGTGGGAAGGGGTAGGATGTTCCATAGGGAGGGGACCTATGTATACCTATCGCTGATTCATGTTGATATATGGCAGAAATCAACACAATATTGTAAAGTAATTATCCCTCAATTAACAATAAAATAAAACTCAAAAAAGAAAAGATATTGCTAGTAAGTGAGAACTCATCTATTTCACACTGGTATGGCAGCCCACACTTGGCTTTGAACAATTGGTTAAATTTTTAGCGTATTTATTCTGACCTGCTTTTATGGTATCTTCTCGTCCCTTAGCTGAGACCACTCATATTCCTTTGAGTCTGGAATTTATGTTACTTTGTGACCTTAGCTCTCTAAAGGACTCAAGAAAAGTTACGATTTTGGTGTGTATCTGATTTTTTCCCCTTTGGTGGGGGGAGTAGGAGCAGCTTTCTCTCCAGGTTTTTACATTCTAGGTGAAAGTAGAAACAATTAACTTATTTTTATTGTAATAACTGGCACTTTTTTAGCTCCTTAGGACCTGGAAGACTACAGATAACTTTCTAAAGGCATTTAAGAAGTATTTTAGTTGTCCTTCATCATTACACAAAAAAAGTAATTCTTATCACAAGTCCAGATCCTCAAACTTCAGGAACTCACTTTAAAAAATAACAATACTGTTTTTTAATGATCATAATATTTATCAAGAAAGAATATAGAATCAGTTCCATTGAAGGGACTTATATAAGGACTTCATCAAAATAAAAGCTAATAAACAAAAGATACAATATTCCATAAAATGTGACTTAGCCTCAAACCAAAACAGTGTATTTACTCTAATTTTATGAGGATGTCGGCTGAAGTCAGTCTCATCAATAAGATAGTCCCATAATAGGAAGTCTCAGGATTCACAACAGCATGATTTCAATTCAGATTTAAATTTGTCCTTCTTGCAAGCAGGACTGACCAATTTGTTTTCAAGGGTCCACTGGAGGTGTGTTTTATACTTATGTTTAAAAAGTTCACACTATTTATATATATTTGTAATAGCTATTTTTCTCCATACTTATGTATAGATTCTGTGGCTTAAATAACAAATACCACCTTGCTACATTTTAGTTTTATTTATTTATTCAACAAAAATGCACCCAGTGCCTACTATAAGCCATATGCTAGATAGAGGTCCAATGTTGTAAAGGCATGGTTTACTGCTTCAAGAAATTTACAATCTCTTTGAGAGAGATATATATATATATATTAAAACAATGCAATGTGATCACTACTAATACGGAGGCATAGTTAATAGGAAAATAAAGCAATAGAAACATGAAGTAGTAAGAGACAGGAAATAGTAAGGATTACAATGGGAAAGCAATCAGCCCTAATGACTCTGGTTCAGTCGCTCAGTCGTGTCCGACTCTTTGCGACCCCATGAATCGCAGCACGCCAGGCCTCCCTGTCCATCACCAACTACCAGAGTTCAGTCAGACTCACGTCCATCGAGTCAGGGATGCCATCCAACCATCTCATCCTCTGTCGTCCCCTTCTCCTCCTGCCCCCAATCCCTCCCAGCATCAGAGTCTTTTCCAATGAGTCAACTCTTCGCATGAGGTGGCCAAAGTACTAGAAAGAACATTTAAATCAATGACTAACAGAAGTTAAAATATTTAAGGAGTAGGAGGTACATGCCTAGGTACAAAACACAATAAATGGAGCAAACTAATAATGTTACTTACTCCACTGAGTCACAAATGAAAACTTCACTTTAAAACAGGGATAATAATTGGTAAATGTAACAGTAGAAACAATCATAGGGGATTATAAGAAGTCAAATGAAATAAATCCAGGATTTATTTAGAACACCAAACAAATCCAAAAATCTTTAGACTTAAAAGGTAGCATAAATCTCACATGTGACTAGAATTGGAAAGCTCTAAAAAACTGGAATTAAAAAACAAAAAATTGTCTAACTGAAGCATGTTCTCCTGAGTAGCACCACAAAAGAAATAGAAGATTTGTACTTTTATGATCCAAGTCAGCTTAGTTGTGCTATTTTCTCAATATTCAACAAGTTAATTCCTAAGGGGCTACAAGAAAATATACAGTATATGAACCAGAAAAGTATTTTCATATTAAATTGCAGTGCAAATCTGCCCTGAAATGACTTTAATTTCTATTCCTTTGTCATCATTAGAAAGATAAAGGCTCCCAAAATTGCTTTAGGATAGATTCCAGATCTGTTAAATTCTCTAGTATTTTGTCATTATCTCTGTTTTTACCATCTGTTATAAAAATGATAAATTTTTAAATGAATTAAAATAGGGGTTTCCTTTTGTTTATACTTTCCCCTCCAAGAAAACAGTTATAATGCAAAGTTCCCAGACTCAAAGAGTATAAAATGTAGCCAACAAAAGCCACCATGCAAAGTTTCACTGAAATCTTTATCAATTATAGAGTCTTCATGCTCCTTCTGCACAAAAAGCAAGGGTCCAGGAACTCTCTTGACCATGACCTTCAGCCAAACAAATGGGCACCTTCTGTCATCATGGCTCCTCAGAACAGAGAAGAGACTTTACAGCATCTTCCTGGAGCATGTTTGACCCCACCAGCATATTTGCCAACCTAGTTGGGTCAAGTTGATGTCAAAGGGGAGGTGGTAGACCAGCAGCCTGATTGAAACCAGGTCAATACTCTTTCATTTAACAAATTATTGAGCCCTTACTTTCTGCCAGGCACTTTGAAAAATGTTTGGGATACATTAGTGAACAAAACCAAGATGCCTACATTTGATGGTGCCTACATTCTCTGACAAGGAAAATGCCCACAAGGACCATAATCAACCACAAAGTGAAATGGGTTCTAGAATAAAAATAGTCAGTATATCTTAGATACTGATTATGCACTGTGTTCTCTTCTTCTTAGAGATTTATATGCATTGATGATGGGGTAGATTTAATGATTATCCCCAATGCACGTTAGAATGTTTAAGCATAAAATTCAGTCCTGTAGCAATACTGGGCTGAGCTTACAACTCAGTCACAATAATCCACAATGAACCTATAAATGAAAAGTAACCTTTCAAAATTATATAAAATTTTTTAATTAAAATAAAAAAACAACAATTAAGCATCAAAGAACCAAATAAGGGGAAATTTAGAGTTTTAGAACATAAAGTACCTAGTTTTGCATTTGGCTCACTCAGCCTGTGGATTTTCCTCTGACTCCAGTGAAACAATGAAAAATAACGCAATTATGGCAACTAGAATTGCAAATCAAGAAATTCAAAGGACATCTGAAGCATCTTGTACCATTAAGAGAGAAGAATATTCCATGCGCTAAAGAAAACTTCAGCTTGTGAACTGAAGGCATTTTTCTCTGAAATAACAACAGCATAGGACATTACAACTGTGAAAAAACTAAATTACACAAGAGAAACCTCTTGAATAAATATTTTGCATGTCTGCTGAAACTTAACAAAAATTTCAGCTCAGTTCAGAATGTTGCTGTTGATGTCTGGATCTTGTATCTTGGCCAAGAGTTCCTACCTATAACTTTGCCAGCATTAGGCATGTCTGGCCACGTACCTGACAAATACTATAGGGAAGAAGAGCCTCAAGACAAATTTGTTTGAACTGATCTGAACCTGCAAATTAAGAAAGGCTCTGTGGGTCTTCCGTGTCCAGAAAGAGTAATATAGCAAGCGAGAAAACTTCCACTATCTCATTTCTGACTCTAGGAAAGTAAGTTCAAACAGCTTTGAGGAAAACTCATGTTATGAGTTTCATACTTTGTGTGTAAAGAGGTAACATCATCAACTAGATGAAAAAGAAATTATGTCCTGCGTGAAGAATTGACCCTGAGCACAAGATCTGAGAAGGTTTATTTATAGGGTCTCAAATTTTATGCACTATGAATGTGATAAACTAATTTCAATTATTGGGATCTTCCCAAACGTCAAAATAAAGACTTGCTTTCCCTGAGATAGGCCTGAACAACAAAAAAAAAAATTTTAAATACTGCAGAGTCTGTAGATAGGACACTGATCTTTTCCATCCTTAAATCTATGACTGTATAGTCTGTATTTATCACAGACTTACGGGCATTAATCAGTCTGCTGAAACTCTGCCCTTACCAGTCGCCATTCCATTGCCTTAGCTTCACTGAAATTTCAATTTAGAGTCAATTGTTTTTCTCTTCCTTTCAGGCAAACTGCAGGAGCTTTGAAGGCAATCCAACAAATAGACTAAGGAGAGGTTTGATAGTTTGTTTCCATTGAAATAAAACCTGTTCATTCTTCTTACTAGATTAGCTTGCAAATGGTTTCCAAAAGTTATTATATATTCATGTGTTAATTAATCCAATTGATTAGTAAAATAATACTCACTCATATTAGCATTGTCACTGTGTCTGTCTATTGCTTCTCGTATTAAGAGACAGATAAAATGCAAGTCTCAGCTAGCAGTAGACATAACCCAAACAATCACCCCAGAACACAGATTCCAAAAAGAAAATAAATATTGATACTAAAATGTAGAAAAGGGTGTATCACATTTTTTCATAAGACCCAATGTATCACTTGTTTTGGATACCTCTTAATTTCATGGATGAAACTAGCATTGAATTTTGCTAACATACTTTCCATTTTCAAATAAAAAATTTCAACCTGAGTTCTGTTAGATGACTGCCTTGAAGTAGCTGAATTATTGAAAATAGCCTGACCATAGTCTTCCATGAAGTATGCATGATTTTATAAGTTTGAATGCATTTATTTATAAGTTAACATTTTAAAAGTTTGCGTGCATCTATCTCTAAATATTTATGAGTATACTTTCACATTAAGTCAGGAGACAGGAATGATAAACAGTAAGAAACGTTCTCAAAATTTATTCAAATCTCAATTTCTTCTAAAAAGGGAATGAACCAAAAATTCTAATTCTTGTAGCTTTTAAAAACCACTCTATTGAGGTATGATTAACTGTACTTCATTCATTCGTGTATTTGTTCAATCATTTGTTTTTGATATTTTTTTCCTTCTTCCTCTAGGATATTACCCTAGATTAGCATTGTTGGCATAGCAGTCTGTGTTACCCTAGGAGTTGTTTTAAGAAAGTGTCACAATATGGATTTACTGTCCCACTGGGAGGTAACAAGAAGCCTATGATGAATACACAGGACAGGTGAAAGCAAAGTACAAAGGATATAGAAAATGTTTATCCCAATATTATTCTTCCCAACATCCACCATAAATTTTATAGAGGCATTTTGTTTTCAGAGTCAATTATGACCTAGTGATTTGTCACAGAATAAGATTAAGAGATGCCTGAAATTGCTAATAACTATGGGGCTTCCTCTGGGGTGACTGTTTTAAATTTAGATTGTGGTAACAGTTGCACAACCCTGTGAATATATTTATCATTAAGTTGTACACTTTAAATGGGGTGAATTGTATGGTATGTGAGTTACAGGCTAGTTTTAAAAGATGTGTTTTGTCTAGATACCAGGAATTTTAATGATTACTTTAAGAGGTTGTAGATTATAGAGTAAATTCTAATTGGGGCTTTGGAGTCAGACTGACCTGAGTTTATTCGGGGGGCCACCGGGGAGGCCAGGAGGAACAGAAGCATGTCCTTTCTTTATACAACTGTGGGGCACATTGGGGTGGGGAATGCATAACCCACTGACAGGTCTAAGAAAATCTTCACCACTCACATTTCTTTTCTTTTTCACTTCCTGACCTCTTTCAACCACTTCTCCACCACTCCCCCATCCCCTGCCCCTGGAAACTACCAATCTTCCGGGTTTTTTCTCTTCTTTCTTTGTTGTAGATTCCACACTTAAGAATATATGAGTTTCTGTTTCACTTTTTCAGCTTAACTCCATCAAGGTCAATCCACACTGTTGCAAATGGTAAGACTGCCTCATTTTTTATAGCTGAATGATATTCCATTGTATGTACAGGCATTACTCCTATTATTGCACTCTGCTTTATTGCACTTCTCACATATTGTGTTTTATATAAAGTGAAGGTTTGTGGCAACCCTGTGTCAAGCAAGTCTATCAGCACCATCTTTTCTAATAGCATTGGCTCATTCTGTGTATATGTGTCATTTGGGGGTGATTTTCACATTATTTCAAACTTTTTAATTATTATTGCAATATTTTCTATGGTGACTTGAGATCAGTAATCTTTGATGGTACTATTATAATTGGGCAATTTTTTGCAATACAGCATTTTTAAATTAAGACATATGCTCTTTTAAACATAATGCTATTGTACACTCAATGGACTACAATATAATGCCAATATAACTTTCATATGCACTGTGAGGCCAAAGTATTCATGTGTCTTGCTTAATTGTGATATTTGCTTTATTGCAGTGGTCTGGAACTGAACCTGCAACATCCCTGAGGTATGCCTGTCTATACCACAATTTCTTTATCTGTTCATCCACTGATGGACATTTAAGTTGCTTACATATTTTGGTTATTGTAAATAATGCCTCAATGAATACTGGGGTGCATATATCTTTTCTAGCTAGTGGCTTGGGGATTTTTTTGGATAAATATGCACAGAAGGAATTTCTGGGTCATATGGTAGTTCTATTTTTTTTAATTTTTTGAGTAAACTTCATACTGTTTTCCACAGTGCCTGAGCCAACTTACAATCCCATCAACAGGATACACTATTCTCTTTTCTCCACATTTTTACCAACACTTGTTATTTCTTGTCTTTTTGCTAAATGTCATTCTAATAGTGTGAGAGGAGCCCGGTGAGTTACAGTCCCTGGGGTCACAAGGAGTTGGAAATCTGAGCTACTAACACAGACACACTCATACTTCAGTTTGGTTTTGATTTGTGTTTTCCTGATGATTAATGATGTTGAGCATCTTTTTATGTATCCATTGGCTATCTGTATGTCTTCTCTGGGAAAATGTTTCTTCAGATTCTCCATACACTTTTTGACTGGATTTTTTTGTTATTGACTTGTATGAGTTCTTTATGTATTTTAGATATTAGCCCCTTATCAGATGTATGATTTGCAAATAACCTCTGCCATTCGGTAGGCTGCCCTTTCACCTTGTTTTAGGGATTTCATTTGCTGTGCAAAAGCTTTTTAGTTTGATGTAGTCCCACTTATTTTTGTTTTTGTTTGTTTGGCTTTGGTGCCAGATTCAAAAAATCATTGCCAAGGCCTCTGTCAAGGAGCCTAACACATACTTTTTTTCATCCAGGAGCTTTAGGGTTTGGGGTCTTTCGTTCGGGTCTTTAATTCATTTGGACTTAATTTGTGTTTATGGAGCATGATGGTGGTTGAGTTTCATTCTTCTGTATGTTGCTGCCCAGGTCTCCCAACACCATTTATTGCAGAGACTGTGCTTTTACCCTTGTATATTATTGGCTCCTTTGCCATAATTTAAATGACCATATGTGAACATACATGGGTTTATTTCTGAGTTCTCTATTCTGTTTCATTGATATTTGTGTTTGTTTTGATGCCAATGCCATACTGTTCTAATTACTATATCTTTGTAAGATAGTTTTAAATCAGGGAACATATTGCCCCCATATTTGTTCTTCTTTCTAAAGATTGTTTTGACTATTCAGAGTCTTCCATGGTTTCATATAAATTTAGAATTATTTATTTCTTTGAAAAATGCCATGTGCATTTTGATAGGGATTGCACTGAATCTATAGATTGCTTTGGGCATTATAGAGATTTTGACAATATTGATTCTCCCAGTCCATGAGCATAAATGGAGTATCTTTCCATTATTTATGTCTTCTTCAATTTCTTTCATTACTGTCTTATAGTTTTCAATATACGGGTCTTTCCCCTCCTCAGTTAAGTTTATTTCTAGGTATTACAGTTTTCTGATGGGACTATAAATGGGATATTATAATTCCTCTCTGTGACAGTTTCTTATAAATGTACTCACACAATAGTTTTTTGTGTATTGATTTTGTATTCTGCAACTTCACTGAATTTGTTTATTAGTTCTAACATTTTTCTATGATGTCTTTAGGGTTTTCTACATATAATCCCATGTCATCTGCAAATAGTGATAGTTTTACTTCTTTTCTAAGTTGGATGCCTTTTATTTATTTCTGTTGCCTAATTGCTCTGGTTAGGACTTCTAGTACTAAGTTGAATAAAAGTGGCAGGGGGGGATATCCTTGCCTTGTTCCTGACCATAGAGGAAGAGATGCAGCTTTTCACCACTGAGTATAATGCTAGCTGTGTACTTAGGCTTATATATGGCCTTTATTATGTTGAGGTATGTTCCCTCTCTACCTGCAATGTTGACAGCCTCTATCATAAATGGATGTTGAATTTTGCTAAATGTTTTTTCTGTATCTATTGAGAGAATCTCATAAATTTTATCTTCATTTCACTAATGTAGCATATCATATTGACTGATCAGCAGATGTTGTACCAGTCTTGTGATTCTAGATTCCACTTGATAATGTACATGATCCTTTCAATGTACTACTGAACTTGGTTTGCTAATATTTTGTTGGGGATTTTTGTATTTGTGCTCATCAATAATATCGGTCTGCAGTTTTCTTTTTTTGAGGGGTCTTTGTCTGGTTTTTGTATCAGGGAAATGTTGGCCTCATGAAATGAATTTGGAAAGCCTCTCTCCTTTTCCATACTTCAGAAGAGCTTGAGAGTGATTTGTATTAATTCTCTTTGAATATTTGGTAGAATTCACTAATGAAGCTGTTTGGTCCTATATATATATATATATATATATATATATATATATATATATATATATATATATATTTTTTTTTTTTTTTTTTTTTAACAATACTGTATTGGTTTTGCCATACATTGACATGATTACTTATTCAGTCTCCTAACTAGTAATCAGTCTGTTTGGATTTTCTATTCCTCATGACTCAGTCTTGATAAGTTGTATGTTTCTAGAAATGTACCCATTCTAGGTCGTCTAATTTGTTGGTGTATAATTGTTCACAGCAGTCTCTTATGTTCCTTTGTGTTTCTGTGGCATCAGTTGTAACATCTCCTATTTCATTTCTGATTTTATTTGAGCTCTCTCTTTTTTCCTGGAGAGTCTTGTTAAATTTATCTTTCCAAAGAACCAGTTCTTAGTTTCACTGATCTTTTCTATTGTCTTCTGAAGTGTCCCATCACTTCCTGGCAAATAGATGGGAAAACAATGGAAACAGTGACAGACTTTATTTTGGGGGGGGGGGTCCAAAATCACGGCAGATGGTGACTGCAGCCATGAAATTAAAAGACACTTGCTCCTTGGAAGCAAAGCTATGACCAACCTAGACAGCACATTAAAAAGCAGAGACATTAGTTTGCCAACAAAGGTCCTTCTAGTCAAAGCTATGGCTTTTCCAGTGGTCATGTATGGATGTGAGAGTTGGACTATAAAGAAATCTGAGTGCTAAAGAACTGATGCTTTTGAACTGTAGCATTGGAAAAGACTCTTGAGAGTCCCTTGGACTACAAGGAGATCCAACTAGTCAATCCTAAAGGAAATCAGTCCTGAATATTCATTGGAAGGACTGATGCTGAAGCTGAAACTCCAATACTTTGGCCCACTGATGTGAAGAACTGACTGATTTGAAAAGACCATGATGCTGGGAAAGATTGAAGGTGGGAGGAGAAGGGGATGACCGAGGATGAGATGGTTGGATGGCATCACTGACTCAATGGACGTGAGTTTGAATAAACTCTGGGAGTTGGTGATGGACAGGGAAGCCTGGCATGGTGCAGTCCATGGGGTCACAGAGTTGGACACAACTGAGAGACTGAACTGAACTGATTTATTTTCACTCTGAAAGTGAATATTTTGTCACTGATTTATTTTCACTCTGAAAGTGAAATATTGTCACTCGGTTGTGTCCAACTTTTTGCAACCCCATGGACTATATAGCCCACCAGGGTCCTCTGTCCATTAAATTCTCCAGGCAAGAATACTAGAGTGGGTTCCCATTTTCTTCTCCAGGGGATCTTCCTGACTCAGTGATTGAACCTGGGTCTCCAACACTGCAGGTAGATTCTTTAACATCAAACCACCTCTAATCTTTATTATTTCCCTCCTGTACATATTTAATATATACAACATGATGAGTTTGGAGTTAAGTATACACATATGAATCATCACCACAGTCTATGCCATAAATATCACCCTCAAAAGTTTCTTCTCACTCTCTTTATTTATTATTATTTTGTGTGATAAGAACACAACATAAGATCTACCCTGTTAGCAAATATTTAAGTATATGGTACAGTATCATTAACTATAAGCTCTATGCTGTACAGTAGATTCTAATTCTACCTCTAATTTCAAGTCTTTTGGTTTCAGATTGTTGCTTCCAAATAAAGGAAATTTCTAACACTAAGTTATTTATATACTATGCCAGAGTTTATAACCTGTTAGGAATTAATCCAATACACAGAAAAGAAGGGGAAATGAAGCAGAGGGATCCTATGATCCTTTGCAAGACTTCATTTAGGCAGATTATCAAGTTGTGTGCCTAAATATTTAGGCTTCAATGGACATGAATCTGAGCAAATTACAGGAGATAGTGAAGGACAGGGGAGCCTGGCCTGCTGCAGTCCATGGAGTCAAAAAGAATCAGACATGACTTAGCAACAGAATAATAACAAATTTAAGCTTCTTGGAAATGTGCCTTCAAAGGGATTAGAGGAAAAGTTCCCTGGTTCCACTCTCTTTAAAAGCAAAGGGAAAAAAGAAGAAAATGTCTTCAAAGTTATTTAATTGGAAAAGTATCAGAGAAGGAGCACTTTTCATGTGTGTATATTCTAAATGAAAAATGAGTATGATAAATCTGCACAGAAGGATAAAATGTTCCCTTGCATATCTATGATACTTGGGGGCATCAAGTATCAACCAAGAGATTTCATATTTGATTAGTTGTGACTTTTGACTTGGCGTACTTTCCTTAAGAGCTGGTGGATATTCCTTAGGAAACACAATCTTTGATATTTTCTCTATCATTTTCTGTTTTAAAAAATTAGGGGAACAGTATCAGCATAGTAAAGTAATGCCAGGAATCAGGATAGACTTTCTATTTTGGAAACACAGACGAGGGTGAAGAGGCAAAATTCGCCAAGAAATATTAGATGACAGAGATCACACATTTCCAGTATATACAATTTGTGTTTACACTGTGCCATAAATAAAACAGCTAGTTGGTGTGATTGAGATCTTTAACTTGCTGATGCCTTAAAGTTTTTTCTATTTTTAATCTTAAAAGTCATTGGAATATGTCTAGTTCCTTATTTAATTATAACTGACTTTCAGATAAATCCCA
This sequence comes from Ovis canadensis, assembly GCF_042477335.2. Lineage (NCBI taxonomy): Eukaryota > Metazoa > Chordata > Mammalia > Artiodactyla > Bovidae > Ovis > Ovis canadensis. Next base: position 21,328,792 of record NC_091261.1, on the reverse strand, counting down.
CTCTTAGGAATGTGAGGTGAAGAGTATTTCATTCACAGTAAAGTACTGAATTCTCCTCTCCCTCTTTACAGTTCTTCAGAAGACACAGGCATAATAAAGAGTTGGTCTTAAAAGAAAAAAATCCTGCATAAATAAGTCTTTATCTTTTAATATGTATTTCCTTATTTGGCTGTGTCAGTCTTAGCTGCGGTACGCAGAATCCATGTTGGCACACAGATTCTCTTTTTGTGGCACACAGCTCCAGAGCACCAGGGCTCAGCAGCTGCAGCTCATGAGCTTAGCTGCTTCATGGCATGTGGGATCTTAGTTCCCTGACTCAGGGATGGAGCCTGAGTCCCCGGCACTGAAAGGCAGATTCTTAACTGCTGGACCATCGGAAAAGTCTCCTTGCTTTATTTTGAAATTAACGTAAGACAAAATCCCATAAGCATACTACCCAATAGAAATGTTATGATGCTTGCATAGTCTCTCCATTCTTTCTGTGACTGATTTGCATATTGTTGTAAGTGCCATGTATATCAAATATTGTACCTTATCTTTGTCACATGGGAAAGACACTGGTATTTTTCACATGTGTAATATTATTAGAAGCATAATATTCTACTAATTTACTTAAGCCTTTTCTTATTTGAGGTATATATACTATCTCAAAATGTTGACCTTTGAACTTTGTTATGTATTGGGTTTGTTCTTTCGTTCGAACAAACTTTTTGGCCCACCCAATATTTTCTGCATGCTTTCCAAATCTGGTAGTGGGATCCTTCTGGAGTATGGCAACAAAAGTGTGTAAACATCTTCTGGATCTGTTACTGCGATGCCTCTATCTAGGTAAGTCACGGCTTTGTCAGTCAGCTTTGTGAAATGCTGGTAGATAATATGCATCTCATGCTCGCTTTGTTTAAAATACAGGACAAGCTCTTATCTCAAGAAGCGATGACAGGAAACAGAAATAACACAAGAAGCTATCGTTGTCATACGTCACATACAGATGTCTGAATTGTGCACAAGCTGGAAGGCAGGGCAGCATCCGCCCGGAAGACGCAATCACACGCCTCATGTGACTCCTTGGGGTTGGTGTTATTTACTGGTCCTGGCCTCAGTGGAACTCCCTGAATGTGCTGACTCTGGAAGGCTTTTCATCAGAATGTGTTTTGATCCCTTGGCTTGGCGCACAGGACCCAGACTCCCAAATGTAAGCTGAAAAAATCTTGACCACAGAATTAGACTCTCCCAGTTTCTGACGGCAAATATGCCAGGTGGTCACCGCACCATCTGCTACAGTCGCTGCCTTCTGCAAAGAGTTAGGTCATGCTGTCAACATGAGCTGAAAGTGGGAGAAGGATTTTAATTCAGTGGAGGTTGGCAATTATTTTCTCTTGTGTCTAGCCTTTTTCCAGTGTTTACCGGAAACATGTTTCCTGATTCCACTGGACTCCCTCTTTCCCACTGAGTCATTACAAGTCCTTTCAGTTCTCCTAGCCCACACTTTTTAAATAGTGCATTCTTGTACCCCGGTAGCATCACAATAGATACCAAATGGCCAAGGCATTTTCCAAGAGATGCTCCAATCTGCTCTGTCATCAGAAATGGGTGAGAATTGGTTTCACAACACTCTTGGTAACAGGGACTTCTCTGAATTTTTCCTTCTTTCAGTGAACATCAACAAATATTCTCAAGGATCCAAGATAGTCTCAAAACTCCTTCTGAAGATTATATACAGCCCTATTATAAAATCTATGAATTATAGAGTATCAATTATACGCTTGGCACTTAACATCCTCTCTTTCATTTATTCTTAACAACCTCCCAATATTAATATTATTCTTCCCATTCAACGTCTAAGGAAAGTGAGGATCCAAAAGAGTAACTTGTCCACATCTGTAGCCTCATTGGGAAATGTGGGCATGACTGAAAGCTGTATCTCTCTGAACTTAATTACCTTAAAGTCACCTATGCTACACTAGCTGTAAACCAATACATTTTTACTCAGCATGCCTTTGTAGAATTATCTGTTCTTTATCACAGTTCAAATAAAATTTCAGTTATACAAATAATGAATTAAACTCTAGCTAATTAAACTCAACTACACCACTTTTTGTTCTGAACCACAAATCTGAACCTTACTTGTTCTTTCAAAAGCAGTGAGCTAATTAAGTTACCCTTAATATTATTCTAGGACTATGATGTATTCTTTTGGGTGGGGAGAGGGGTGGGAATCCACTAAGATGTTATTAACTTATTTGCTTAGGTTACTTGAGATTTTTGTAAAATCTGTAAGTAGGGAGTTTTAAAACAAACTCCAACCTCTTCAGTTCAGTTCAGTCACTCAGTCGTGTTCAACTCTTTGCGACCCCATGGACTATACAGCATGCCAGGCCTCCCTGTCCATCACCAACTCCTGGAGCTTACTCAAACTCATGTCTATTGAGTCAGTGATGCCATCCAACCATCTCATCATCTGTCATCCCCTTCTCCTCCTGCCTTCAATCTTTCCCAGTGTCAGGGTCTTTTCCAGTGAAAAAGTTCTTCACATCACGTGGCCAAAGTATTGGAGCTTCAGCTTCAGCATCAGTCCTTCCAATGAATATTCAGGACAGATTCCCATTAAGTAATAAGTTTTAAACCAAACTCTAACCTCTTAGGACTCACCAAATATTTATTTGGGCAAACTGTGATGTCTTAGGGTTGAAATGGAGAAAGAAGAATTATGTGCTAAGTGTTTATGATAATTGATGTCATTTTTTTCTGGATATGAAATCACTTACAAATAGTATTTAAATGATATCAGCTTAAATAAATTAGTCATTTATAGGCCACATGGTAAAAAATACCTCTAAGTGTACACCTTCCTAGGCACACCAATTTTATAACATCAGCTTGCTTAATCTCAGAGTAGGAGCCATCATGGCTGGAGTTTTAGTTGGCAAAGGATTGGAACAAGCAGAGATTAAAATTCCTCATGAAGATAAAAACTAGAATAGACTCTGATAATCAGATCCATATACTGGCTTCTAAAACCCCTATCCACTGACACAAATGCACACACAGAAAGTTTTAACTTTACTCTGTAAAAACATGCGCAGCATCTACAAAAATGGTCAGAACTCATTTAAATTAATTCAATTACACTCATAATTTTTCTCACAGCCCAGTATCTCTAATGTATTACATTGTATCTGGAATTCTGTTTTCTTTTAAATCTTACTAATCTTCAAAGTTTTGCTTGTGAAAGTGATAGTCATTCAATCATGTCTGACTCTTTGTGACCCCATGCACTGTAGCCCACCAGGCTCCTATGTCCATGGAATTCTCTAGACAAGAATATTGGAGTGGGTTGCCATTCCCTTCTTCGGGGGATCTTTCCAACCCAAGGATTGAAACTGGGTCCCCCGCATTGGCAGTCAGATTCTTTGCAGTCTAAGCCACCAGGGAAGCCCCCAGTTTTGCTTAAAGATCATCAGTTTCTTGAATATCCTTCTTTTGGTCTTTCTAATCCTCACCGTCTCCTGCTTCATATTCCAGTAGAAATCATCTCTCCTTTCTCTGAGCTCTGAAAGCTTGTCTCTATAGCTCTTTTTATAATAAGTTATGAGTTTAGGGTTATTTATGAACACTTTTCACCTGCTGTGCTAGTCTGCAACTGTCTTGATGCTGGTATTTCTGCCCACTGAGAGTCCACATAAGTAAAATCCTAGGATTAGAAGAAGTAGGTTACAAATTTGAAAACTTAAGACTTTTTCCAAATTATTATTTTTACTCAACTACACAGGCAGGGGCTAAATAATCCAGGTGCTTTCTGCACTTAGCATTTATTTCCACCTGATTTTTTTCTCCCTATATGTACATTTCAAACTGTTAAGATTAAATCAACTCTCTTCCCCTTGCTGGTTAAAAACTGTGCATTGAATGCAATAATGAGGCACAGAGAAATGAACACCAATTCTATTCCTTTTTTACATTTGACTTGCTATCATTACACTAAAATTAGATTTTACTGAGGGGAGAGAGAGAGAAAGATTGATTCACACTGCCCAGTTATTTCCCTGAGGAACATGGGCTTCTTCTATTAGGTGATCAAAAGCAAGAAGAAGAAGAACAGGGATTCTTTACACCAGATTTAGTTGGAAGAGCAAGGCATGACCTAGAACAAAACAGCAATTAAAACCCCAATTTCCAGTTCCTACCCACTGCCTAGCAGGGGTGGAGAAGGCAATGGAACCCCACTCCAGTACTCTTGCCTGGAAAATCCCATGGGTGGAGGAGCCTGGTAGGCTGCAGTCCATGGGGTTGCTAAGAGTCGGACACAACTGAGCGACTTCTTTCAATTTTCAGTTTGATGCATTGGAGAAGGAAATGACAATCCACTCCAGTGTTCTTGCCTAGAGAATCCCAGGGACGGCGGAGCCTGGTGGGCTGCCATCTCTGGGGTCGCACAGAGTCGGACACGACTGAAGCAACTTAGCAGCAGCAGCCTAGCAGGGACAATTGTTGAGTTTCAATTTCCTTAATAGAAGCCTGACTTTGATGCCATTGTCTAGCAAGCTAATATCATTTTTCCATGGAAGACAACTCATTTGAACTTGACTTTGTTCTGCTTAATTGTTTAAAAGTCAGTAACTTTTTGTAATCTGTAAAAATACATTATTTGAAATCTCATTTTTTTAAAGTCTTTCAGGAAGGAAAAAAAAAACAAAAACAAAAAACAGCTGCTTTTTCTTCCTATATCAAAGAAAAGATTCAGGACAAATCATTACCTTCTTTAACAATTAAAAAAAAGACATTATCCATTATTGAAAAAAAGGATTTTTTAAAAAAAACAACTCACTACTGTGTAGTGGGGACTAAATACACTCTTGCATTCACTATACATCAGGGTTGATTCCATTAGTAGAACATCACCTTTGTAAGGATTATTTCCATTTCTAGTACCAAGATACAGACTTATTCTCTTCTGTCATTCCTTGTAGCTTTTTCAAGCATCAAATTGTATGGAAGAATTCAGACAGCAAGGCTAAAATGTATTTATTTAAGACTTCCAGCATTTTACTAGCTTACTAGACTCTTTTTACTCTTCCTTCACTTAGATTAGACTATGAACATATAATTAGCCATTAGTTTGTAAAGATTTATCAATAAAATAATTATTTGACTACTTTCCTGTCCAGGAAAAAATAAGAAGTCACTTGACAGCATATGATTTAAACCAAATCATTCCTAATTTATCATAAAGAAACATCTGCCTATTTGTTATCAGCTATGGGTTTTTTCCCTTTTAAGTAAATTGGTATTTAATCAATCATTATTTCAATTAAAGATAGTGACTGCAGCCATGAAATTAATAGATGCTTACTCCTTATAAGGAAAGTTATGACCCACCTAGACAGCATATTAAAAACCAGAGACATTACTTTCTCAACAAAGGTCTGTCTAGTCAAGGCTATGGTTTTTCCAGTCGTCATGTATGGATGTGAGAGTTGGACTATAAAGAAAGCTGAGTGCCAAAGAATTGATGCTTTTGAACTGTGGAGTTGCAGAAAGTCCCTTGGACTGCAAGGAGATCCAACCAGTCCATCCTAAAGGAAGTTAGTCCTGGGTATTCACTGGAAGGACTGATGTTGAAGCTGAAACTCCAATACTTTGGCCACCTGATGCAAAGAGCTGACTCATTTGAAAAGACCCTGATGTTGGGAAAGATTGAAGGCAGGTGAATAAGGGGATGACAGAGGATGAGATAGTTAGATGGCATCACTGACTCAATGGACATGAGTCTGGGTATACTCTGGGAGTTGGTGATGGACAGGGAGGCCTGGTGTGCTGCGGTTCATGGGGTCGCAAAGAGTTGGATACAACTGAGCAACTGAACTGAACTGAACTGATTCTTTAATTAAAATGAGTGACAAAGGGTGAATCTACGATGGTTAGATTTTTTTTTAAAGGAAAGAAGGAGAAAAAGAGAGGAAATAAATGAAGGAAGTAACAGTAAGGAAGGAAAAACTAAATAGTATTTATTAAATTTTTAGCATTATGCTAGACATTGACACCTAGACTCATTTTTATTTTGATAGAATCTTGTGAAGAAGGATTATGACTCCCCATTTTGTAAATAAGGGTGAGGCACAGGATATTAAGTCACTTGCCTAGAACCAGAGAACCAGTAATTGGAAGAGCTGGGTTTAGAACCAGCTCTATCTGTTGCCAAAGTACATGTTCTTTCCTCTTCACTGGTTGGCTTGATCATTATCTAGCGACATAGCACCAGCAAGTTTTTTTTAATCCAATTAAATGGATTGTTAAATAAAGCTTTTTACCAATTAAAAGATATACAGTTCTAATCATTTAAAATTGATAAGGAATTAAGTGACGTCCCCCAGTCTCTATGTTTTTCTGATAAATGACAAAATTAAATATTGCACAGACATCTATACAACATGTGACTCAATATATTCCTGTGATTCAGAATAAAATTCAATCAGAATTGGTGCCAAATGGAAAGTTTAAATCACATTTTGTCACATAAGAAAAGAAAACATCTTGTTCTTAAAAAAAAAAAAAATCCTAAAAACCATTTCAAATTCAACTCTATCATATAGATAGGAATGGAGCAGCCATATTAGAAATATGTAAATGTTAACAAGCAAGAAAATCAAGGTGCTCGTCTTGAGAACCCTGGAGAAATGCAAAGCTTCAGCACTATGAATTATTAAAAGAATGAAGTAAATGTGTGAATAAAGCAAAGTTCTGAATCTTTGGGCAGATCAACTTTAAATTGATCAAGAAGGGTCTTGACATCTGTCTGACTGAATGGTTTAAAGAAAGAGCAGAAGCCACAGCTACTGGTTGTTATTGTTATTATTTTCCAAGTGTGTTGACAATTTATCTTTTTGCTTAAAACTTTCCAGCTGCCAAAAAAGCATCCATTCTAAGACTTGTGTTAGACTTGGGACTTTGTTGTGTTGTTTCTGCACATCCACCACGATTCTAAAAATAGAACCCTATTCTCCATGGGAAAGCCAATTTCTTGTGATTTGGGTGGAGTGACTTGCCTATGGTTAAGGGATGATCCTATGATTCACAGCTGGCCAATCAAAATACTCCATCCTTAACCCAACCACAGTGATTGGATGAGTACCTGACCTAATGAAAGCTGGTCAGAGTGGTTGCTTGGATTGAGACAGTCTTTATTCCTTTTAATCAAAATTCAAAAGGATATATTCTTGGGACTTCCTTTGCTCTTAGGTTGAGGCCCTGCCTGTCCAAGCAATAAATCAATAGGAAAATAGGGCAAAGGGGTAGAGAAACAAAGCTCTATGGAGGCTACTTGAAACCCTGAATCTATCTTATATACATAAGTATATCTTATATACATAAGTAGATCCATTCTTGGATGGATGACTGCAGATTCCAGAATATTCCTTATATGTTGCTTAAGTAAATCTGAATTGGAATTCTCTCACTTACAATCAATAGATTCCTCATTAATAAAAGTGTGATATTATTTTCTAAATCACTCCAATCTACTGTGCAGTATATCTTTTTACTTTTAACCAAGTATCAGATCATATGAAGCAACATCAAATGAAATGGCCAGAATCATTAAGGATAACTTAATTTTCTTTTCAACAATATTTCTGAGATCCTAAAAAACAAAAAAGTTCAATTTGATTCAATCATGCTATCATGGTTAACTATCACTTTCTATACAGTACTCAGTTAAGTTCATGGGGATTCTTTCTATATCATAAAATTTTGGAATTGAAAAAGGATTTTGTAGTGCCTCTTCCTCTGACCACACTTTAGACGTAAGAAATCTGAAGTCTGATAACATTAAGCAAATTGTACAAAATTGTACAGCTAGTATGACAGTGTTGGAATGAAACCAAAGTCTGCATCCATAATTTACCAGAAATTATAAAATTATGCCTATTACAGTATTCACATTATTCTGAGATGAAGTGACTAGAGACCTCACCAGAATATTATCATTTTAAAAACAGGAAATGAGCTTAGTAAAGCATACAAATGATCCTGCTTATTTACGCATTAGGGTATCATTAATTCTTCTGAAATGAGGATATACTAAATGAACCAAAATTCCATCAAAAACAAACAATAATAAATGACCTGAAATGATCTCTTTGTAATGCTATTGTGTTTTTCTTATAAATAACTACCAGATAGAAAAGGGCAAAAATAATGATATTCAAGTGGGAACTAGTAAATGTAAATTCTATTAGATATGAAAGCTGAATTATAATTTGAGTAAAAAAAATGCTGATTAAAAAATGGTTTTCTTAAGGATAAGGATGACCTCGTCATTCTTCCTCTGAGTTGATACGCCAGATCTAATAATAACGAAGTCCCCAAAACCAAACGGTACATTTAGAGAATTCTAACAAACAGCATTTTTTACCAAATTAGTAGATGTCCCTAGTTGGATCGGCAAATTGTTTTTTCCTCCATATCCTTAATTCATATTTTTTTAAAGTGAAGGCCTCCTATTACTGCTCCAATAGGCATAATTACTGTAAAATGTTTAGTATGCATTTGCGGATTTTAAAGTTTAATCTCTAATCTTCAGCCAAGTAGTCCTATCAAAACCAAAAGTAAACTACATATTTTCTTTTCGAATTTTTACATAATTACATAGAATAAATTTGTAATCCTAGAAAGTGAACAAAGAAATGACCTGAGTTGGCCACAAGCAAATGAAAGAATGTCAACAGAAGAAAGAGAATTTTAAAAACTAAATTAATATCCATTTAAACACCACTCCTCCAGCAGCTTTTTTTTTTTTAGTATTTTAACTATTTTATTAAAATATAGATAACATTATTGATCAATAGTCACAACCTATTTATAGCAGGCTAAACTAGTTCCCAATGGATTGTTATTTTTGTTATATATTTGTAAAAAATAAGTGCAATTTCATAATAAAATGTTCTTATATGTTTTTAACACATTTCAAATAGCCAAGTTTTGAAGGAGTAAAACAGTGTGTGTATTGCCCATAGAATTAGAATGACTACAGTTCTAAATAATGATTTTTTTCAACCATAATCACATGCTTTCTATATCAGCAAGATATTTGGTACTATAATGATTAATCAATATTTGTAAACGAACCCAGTTAGGCTTTTTAAAATAGCTTCTTTCTTAAGTTCTGGTTAGAACACTCACAACAGACAGGCCGATATGCATGCTAGCCCTGGAAACCTGCCTGTTTCCGTTTCCATGCTCTTTGCCCGCCCTCCCTATTGTCAGGCTAATGAATCATCTCCTCACTCTGGCTCCTATCTGGTCCTCTTTGCCTCTCATTCCCAGGAAGTTTACAAATGCTATTCACACCTTTAAAAAAGCGCACACAGCCCTTCCACACACTTACGCCATAAATACATGGCACACACTCATATTTTACAGAATGAGAGTCGTTTAATCTAGTGACTGCCCTACTCACCAGGTTGGCAGAGAAAGTCACCAAGTGGCTATTTCAATGTGCTCTGCGTACAGGTTCTTCTTCCTGGTTATTACTATTGATCTTCATGTCCAAAACAACACACAGGATATAACCCTGCTGCTTTAGACCTGTTTCCTCCCAGCTCCCTGCATCTAGGAAAACTCTGCTGTCTTTTTTCCACTCAGAATCTTTTTGCTCTAGCCTTCCATGTTGCTATAGACAGTGGGGTACTTTGGGTCAGCCAGTCTCCAGGAGAACTGCTTATTGTTACACGGGACCCTCAACTGCAAGAAATACAGATAATCCAAAGAGGGGAGATTTCAACAAAAAGTTTTAAAGAGACACACACTTTTCTCTCCCTGGTGAAATGCTGCTGTAAATCACAGAACTGAGATCTGAAGGCTTGCTGGGTCCAGTGACTCCACTTGAATGGCAACATATTCCCAGAGCTGTTTGGCTGCAGCCCTCCTATTTTTTTTTTCCTAAGGAGTAAGTTTTCCCACACACTGTAGTTTTAAAGTGCAAATAAATACAAGACACAGTCACTGTTTGGATTCGGTGTTCTCACTTGGAACCAGTGCCTTACAGATTATGACATGCAGCACACAGAAAATGGGATTAGAAAAGGTGCTGTGGCCATAGGGTTGTCCTCAGGCTGTAGAAGGCAGGAAAACCCTTCATTACTCTCCCCTCAGACTGAGGAAGCCAGGACAGCTATGTGTCACCTCTAATGTCATCGTCTCCCTCTCAGCCTCTGTCTCCCTGTCTCCCTCTTCCCCTCACTGTGCTCCCTCCCCCTCCCCCCATCCCTCCCCCTCCACCCCCATCCCTCCCCCTCCACCCCCATCCCTCTCCCTCCACCCCCATCCCTCCCCCTCCACCCCCATCCCTCCCCCTCCACCCCCATCCCTCCTCCTCTCCCTCCTTGGCTCCCAGGACCAAAGGAAGGGAGAAGAGCGAAGAGTGTATCTACCATTCCCTAATGAATAAATAACCACGCCCAGCCTCAACGTGTGTTCGATTTCAAATAAGAGTATGAGGAATCACTAAAAGATGTGCACTGAAAGTTAAAAAATTGGGGTTTTATTATGGTTATTGCTGTGGAAGCCTCTAAAATATTTAAGTTTTTAAAAGATGGTTTCAATAAATCTTACATCAGTGAGTCATGTCAGGTCATGTCAGCTAATTTTTCAAAACACACTAAGAAAAGTTATGATGGAAATATAAAAAGAAATTACTGTCTCTATACAATACATAAAGTTAGGGTGGAGGGCTAACAATATAACAGAATCTCTAAGGGAAAAAAATTACATTGTTTGAAATTATAACCAAATTGCCTAAATTAAGAAGTGGTCACTAAGGTTTTATCTAAATAACTAGATGACAGCTCTCTTATGACCGTTAAATAGCACATTCATTTTCCTTTAACTAGAAAGGAAAAACGTATACAAAAGAAAAAATTACAAAGAAAAAAATAATTACATGTTTATTATAATTCTTGATATTTGGGACACAGATATTTTTCCTAGGAAAAATAGGAAAATGAAGCATGAAATAAAGAGCACGTAAAGTCATTTCACTGGAGAAGGAAATGGAAAACCACTACAGTGTTTTTGCATGGGAAATCCCATGGACAGGGGAGCCTGGTGGGCTACAGTCCATGGGGTCACAAAGAGTCAAACAGGACTTAGCAACTGAGCATGCATACAAAGGCATTTCATAAATGTATACATTTTCCCATAAGACGCTGACAACAAAGTTTCAGTTAGCTTTCCAGTTAGTCACTGCTTCTCCCATATAAACAGACCCTCCCACTTGGATGGAAAGATAACTTGTACAAGGTCTCTATTACCAGGAAACAAAAGATGCTCTGCAATGCAGCCTAGGACTCACTGAAATAAGGGTTCTTTGGGCAGCAGGGCTTGACGAAAGCAGTCAGCAAATAATATTCCTCTAACATCCATTTCACTTCCTTTCTGGAGTTCTCATTTGGGACTGCTGTTTTAATTTGGGTGACAGAATTTGGGCATAAAGTAAGGAATAAATTCTGATAAAGACAAGCTAGCCAGAGAATGAAAATCTCAGGCACACACACAGCACAGCTATGCACCCTGGACATTCTTTTGCTCCTTGTTTACTATATGAGGGGGCAAGATAGTAAAGAAATGTATTCAAATGGTTAATATATAATTAAAGCTGTTCTATCAGTCATCTAAGTAAATGTAGAATCATCAAAAAAAATTAAATAAGCATTCTACTTGTAAAATCAGACTTATTGATTACAATGTTAGAATAAACATTTTACACAATTTAATACAAAGACCCATCATTTTTGTTTCTAAGTTTAAAAAAGTGACAGTACTTGGAGGCATTTTTTATACAGCTTCTGATTAGCCAATATGAAAGAAAAAAATAGGGTCAAATTTTTCCTTCCAAAAAAATATCTGTTAACTTGATTTTAAAATTTAAGCAAGTGAGGGTGTGGGAAGTTCTGGGTGATCCCAGAAGCAAACCAGCATTTGCTCATTCACTGGGCAAAATTTAGATGGAAAGGTTTTGTCAAAAGGAAATGACACAGGCCCACCAACCCAGCAATCCTGAACATATACCTTCACAAGTCCACAAAGGAATATGCCTGAGGGTATTCACAGAAACGTGTTGATTATTGCAAATAAAGGAGGAAACACAATATCCATCCCCAGGAATGGCAAACTATCAACTGTGCACACCGTGAGTATGAAGTCAAAGGCAGGATTCATGAGTCAGACTTAAATTCAGCAATACAGAAGTAGCTCAAAAGCATAATGCTTCATTTTTCCAGCAAGAAATTGAGTGATATTTATAGCATAATAGCATTTATATACTTAAAACATACTCAAAACAATACAAGCTACACAAGACACAAAACAATTCAAGATACATATACATGACAAGAATTGCAAGAATGTGACATTAAGTACATTGAAGCAGACTCTATCAGGAAAGAGAGCAGCACTGGAGATGGGGGAACACATCAGAAAACAGCATGAAACAGAAGAGAGGCTTGTGGGACTTCCCTGGTGGTTCAGTAGTTAGGACTCTCTGCTCCCAATGTAGGGGGCCCGGGTTCAATCCTTAGTCAGGGAACTAGATCCCACATGCCGCAACTCAGAGTTCGCAGGTTGCAACTAAAGATCTTGCATGCTGCAACTAAGACCCAGCACAGTCAAGTGAATGACTGTTTTTTTTTTTTAAAGAGAGGCTTGTGCCAGCCAATCTATAACATAGCAGGCTATGAATGAGGGCCATGATTGACTCAGTTTTGTGTCCTCGACAAAAAAAGCACAAAGGACTTTGGAGCCATAGTTATTGACACTGGGCAGTGGGATAAACCAACATATCTAAACAACCAGCCACATCTAAAACAAATTCATATAAAGGGAAAGAAAATGATTTGTAAAAACGATTATAGATTGGTGGCATTCTTAAGCTATAATACATACATCAAGTACGATTTAAAAATTTTAACATTCCTATACTGAAAATTTTTTATTTGGCAAATCTATTTATGGGTCTGATTATACAGAAACACATGAAAAAAATAAAATAACAGTAAGGAAAATCCATCTAAAGAGTTCACTGAAGCAACCATGCTCACAGGGCACACTGGGATGTGACTTAAGGAATCAGGGTTATCATGGAGATGGCCTCCACCACTGGGAACAGTCACACCAGACAACAGTTTCATGACTGTGTTGAGCAGCCGCAAATAGGAGCAATTTATATGTGTATAAATATATATGAAATTCTGTGTCAGTGATCTAGCTGTTTCATTGAGGTGAAATAGTGGAGTTTGCTCTGTATGAAGACTGTGCCATGTCCCAAATCACTTTACATGAATCAGACATAGTTATGTTACATATTGTCTGCTTAGAGTCTGCTAATTCTATGAAAAGTGAAATATTGTGTTAAACTACTCAAAACCATTCTGAGTGATCCATAACAGTTAACCAAACTGTATTACTTTGATAACAGAAGGAGGCCAAATTAAATAATATGTAAAAATAGCTGGTACTAATTTGACTTCTCAACAAATACATTTTGGAAATATCACCCCTTTTTAAATCTATTATCTCTACTCATCTTACCATTACTTCTAACATTGGTTTCATGAGAATGTCTTGGGAAGTTACTGAAACCACACAAAATGTCAATAATTGTAAATGAAGCCCATTCTTGTAAGTATAATAATAAATCATTCGAGAGATAATCCAAGCCCATCAACCGTAGCATCATCTTAACATTATCAAAAAAATTACTAAAGTGAGAATTTTACCCCAAAAAAGTTACACATAGGAAGTCACAAAAATCAACCACTCTAGAGGTGACCAACAAACTAATACCCACCAAACCATCACTCTAAGCTAGATATGAAACACTAACCAATAAAAGAGAATATGCGGCAAAATGCATCACCTGAAAAGTCTGACCGTCTCCAAGCGTAAACTTCAAAACGTGTATTCTTAGGACATGAAAGCTAAGTTTAGGTAACCATTCACTGACAAAAACACCCAAAAAGGCATCAACACTCCAGGGTATTCATCCTATCATCTCAAACAAACCATTCATTTGACAAGAATTATAAATCAAATCATCAAATTTATAAATGGCTATAAAGCCATATTTTATGTCTTGGCGCTATGTAGATGAAACCACAGTTAGGTGAATTAAGAAATTTGACTTCTATTGTGTAACATTTCCCCCATTAGGAGATTGTCTACATATGATAAGGAAGAAAACTCTACACGCTATGTTTTCAAAAGCTAGAAAATTGTGCACAGACCAAGCAAGTCCTCAGATAGTTAAATGGTCACACCAGAGCACTTATCTGAAATTTCTCTAATAAATGGCCACCTTAAAAGGTTTTTGTTGGTTTTTTTTTTAACACTGAGAAGTACTAAAAAAAAATTGTTGGTTTTTTTCTTTTTTTACCCTCTCCTCTTCGAAACAGAATGAGGGAATGAAGCATTTTTCTTGGACACTGAGTATAATTATAACTAATCATCTCCTTCTCCTTGGAGCAACATTCGTTGACGTTCCCTCATTTTAGGGTGGCTGGCTGACACAATTCAAATATAATTACTCTTCTTGCATGATAAACTCCAGCACCGTGAGCAAATACAGTATGTCTCATTGTCAAGTATGGCTAGACAGCCGCAGTGTAATATAGACCTTTCAAGCCCTGGTGTAGCCCCCTGCCTTTGAAATCTGTGCGAGATGACAAAACTGACTTTCATTTCCCTTGGACTCTCTCAAGGTATCCTTATTAAGAAAAAAAAAAAGCCTAAAACCCATAAATTTAATCTACTGCCTGCCAATCACAATGGTTTCTGCTGTCAGACACTCATGATACATAACCACAAAATTTAAATGTTATTGTTTCATACGAGAATAAAATGTTGCTCATGACTATCCCAAATAGTCATGTGACAATTCAGTGTGTTTCCTTTGTTTGCTTCTTCACCACTGAACAATAGCAAGAGCAGGAAGCCTATAACTGATGGACCAATTGAAGAAGGAGCTATACAATAATAAATGCTAAAAGGAGATCATTTTCCCTAGCCATCTTGTAAGAGACAATTGTGTGATAGAAGAAAGTGCTTTTCCTAACATCGATTTCATTTCAGATTTATAGTCATGTTTGCTTATTTTGTTCAAATGACTTCTAATTTTTAAAAAAAATCAAACTCATAATTGGATGATCGCTGGAACACAACTTTCACCAACTTTTGAAAAATAAATGGGAAGAAAGAAAAACTAGTGTGACATAGTCATGAATGTTGAGCTGAGGAAGGAACAAAGGTTTGAAACTTAAAATGAAATTTTTTGACACAGCTTACCTTTCCAAAAGAGTTATGTTTTCATTAACATGGTAAACTATGTGGCTTTCTGTCACGTTTTGATAAATGGTTTTAAGAAAAATGTATTTTTGTGGATGGCCACAAAGTCAGTATTTTGTCCCTTGTTGAGTTATAGTGGAAAATCAAATGGGATTTGTACCTACTTATTTGCAAGGACAGTGTGTCACTATGGGCTATCCCATTCTAGACTTGGACTTTTCTTTTCCTTGAGTGTACAAGAACTCTCTCTCTCTGAATGTATAGCATTGTAAATGTAACTACACCACATCACTGCCTGCATGTTTCTCTTAGGCTGCTATGGAGACAGTTACAGGCAATTGACTCTTTATTCTACGATCTTCCAAAAACTATATAAAGTAACCATCAACTGTTTTGATTTGCAGTGGATAGACTCAGACGAAGAATCAGATTCAGATGATGAGACTTTCTTTGTTTCTTGGGTGGGAAGACAATTTGGCTCATCACATCCCCTGGTCTCCATTCCTCCATGGTGTGAAACAGTAAAATCTAAATAAAGTAATACCAAATTGAAAGCAAGTCCTTGGTTTGCTCCACATTTATGAGCAAACCATTCACAATTTTTGCTACCACAATAGGCAGAATCTTACTGCACAAATCAGTTGGAAAAAGAATCCACTCTAGCCCTCCTAGGAATGATTAAATAAATGCAGCTAACAGCTACTGAAGGAAATCTATATATGAAATAAAATGGAACCCTTGACTACTGTACTTGCAACAGTTGACTGACTTATTATTAGCAAATGCTAACTATAATAAACGTATTCATGGTTAGAAAAAAGCACACTATGGGATCTTGGACTTAAGTTATTTACCAATAACCTGGAAAATGCAAGTTAAACTCTGTTGCAGATCTGTCCTCCAAAACAGACCACTTATCCTCTTATAAAACAGGGGAGTTTTATTAGGAAAAGTCTGCAAAGTGTGCAAAGAGCTGTTTAGTTTTCTATGGGACACTGTTCAAGCAATCAACACCGCAGTCACACTAAAATACCTTAATGGCTCTCTTTTGTTATGGACAAAGCTTGCACTGAAGCGTTTTCAACAGCAGTCCTGTTTTCAATTTAACCTTTTCCTTTCTTTAGGAAAGCCATCAGACCCACTATTATGATTCAGGACATTCACCTGACCCATAATATTGGCCCCTTGGAGGCATTTATACCTAGACTACTTTGGTTATGCTGTCCCAATGAAGAAGTCATTTAGAAACCAAAACCATTAGGATTACAAAACACTTTAATATTCTTTAAACACTTTAATATTCTTTAAAGTTTATGAAGGAATCAGGAAAGAGACATGCATTTTGTGACTTAACTTCTTTATCTGTTCCTCTTTATCAAATACGCTCGGTTTTCTCTCTGCTGCCCACATAGCTAATAAGCCAACTTCACTTTCTGACCTACTACCCATAAAAAGTCTGAAATTCAGCAGTTTGGACTAACATGAACTGGTTATATAAGTGCATCCCAAGCACCAAAATAAAATAGAAAACAAACCAAACAGAAACAGGTGACTGAGAGATTTGCATTTGGTTTGCCATGTTGCTTCCACTCAAAGGCTGAAAATTCTTCGCCTTGCGTATTTAAATATGCATCAGCTCAGAAGAAGTTACACAATGTTTCCATCAGCAGAAGATGTGGCACTTAGAGAAAGCATCAGGAAAATAAAAACTACAGACAAAATAGGGTGTATTTGCATATTTCACTTGAAATTAGGCTATGTTGCAGCATATTGGAAACTCATATGCACTGGATGTCAGCTGAGTTACTTTTCTTCCCCCCAAGGTGACATTGGTGCTTGTCTTACCAAATATGATGCAACTGACAAGTGTTTTCATGTAAGGAAGATATATGCCTCCCATCACCTTGTCAAGCTGAGTGAAGGCAAACTCCAGCACATCCTTTCACAAGTGATTAGGTGGTCGGAGTCATTAAAAGTCATAAAGTTAGACTGCAGCAGTGTGCCATGCATATATATGAACTCATCCAAAGCTCTCCTCCTTGAAGCAGGTGATAGCTCTCAACTTTGCCTCTGACCGAGTCATAAATTCTTGGCTGAGCTCTCTTTCTCTTAGCATACCTTTGAAATTATACCAAACAGTAAATGCTGCTTTGGCCAGTCTCATTGTCTCCTGCTTTCCCGGCCAAACCTCTAAGACACAGAGGTCCAAACATCTGATTCTGGTTCACAAACACGAAGTAAACAACCAGACTGTCATCGCCGGTTCCTCCATATCCCTTTTTAAATGTTCAAAACACTTTAAAAACTCTTGTCAATCAGTCTACTTTAAAGTTTTCTAAAAGGGCAATAAGAAAAAGAGTGGTATTATTTAACAGTTCCTCAAGATGAGGAAATCAAGGCACAGAGACCCGAAGTGACATTGCCAAGCATCTGGACCCTACATTTAATCAGGAACTTAGAACGAAGTCCAGATTTTTCTGGTTGAACAATTACAATCTTTCCACTTTCAGCCTTATCATTTCTTAACAAGTAAATCTGATTTTCTACAAATCTGATTTCAGAAGTATCCGAGAGAATATGAATTTTAAACTTTTTAAATGTATCACTTGATTCAGTAATTCCACTTCTAAAAATCTGTCCTAAAATATTAGCTAAGTGTATGAGCAAAAATGTATGCACAAGATGTTCAATACATCATTATTTATAACAATTAACCACTACGAACACCCAAAATGTCCAGAAAGGAGAGGATATACTTGAGATTCTTGATCAAATATTATAAATAAAGAATATATTTCTGAAGGTTTTTAATGCTAAGGGAGATGATCACAAACTATTGTTTATGAAAAAATCAAAATGCAATACTTAAGGATTTTAACTGTGCTAAATATACATACATGCAGAGGAAAAAGGACTAGCAAAAATACAACAGAATGCTAACAAAATTTACCTTATGCTTAGGAATAGCATGCATTTCTAATTTTCTATTTTAAAACCTGTATGTGTTTTCTAATACTTACTTCTATAATTAGAAAAAGAAAATAAGACATTAAAATACCTGAGTGTACGCATAGGACAATCTGACATAGTAGCCAATGCATTTTTTAAAATGTTACCTAAATGGGTCTTGGTGGATCAGAGTGCCGTTCCTAGGATAGTTTCATATTCCTATAAATGTCTACAAGTTCATTCTTCCAGCACAGATTGGATGCAATCATGACTGAATAGAGTGGTGGGGAAGGAGATAGCAATTGTAAGACTTTAATTTCAAACTCTCCAACTTTAATAAAACAATTTGGGCTTTGAGCTCTGCAGCAATTAACCATGACTTCCCATGGGCTAAACAACTGGATACAAAACAGCTTATTTCAGCCTTCATAAAGGTCAGTAAAATACAAAAATTTTTAACCAGGAAACATTTTAAAAGACAAAAAGCCCAGTCCAGGAAGCATGAGCCCTTGCGTAATCTCTTACACTGCATTTTCCATTGTTCACACCCAATAACCAAGCACGAAAAGGCCCATGCTATGGTCTATTTAAGATGACAGGAACAGAAATATCTATGTGCCTCACAAGTAGAACATACACAATATGGACATGATCCTTCTTACCAAACACATGGATTTAATTATCAGGCTCACGGTCATCATCGTTATATGAAGCAATTGCTGAAGGAATTCTCACTCAGTATGCTCTAGTTGAAACATTTTAAATATTCAACATACCCAGAATGTGACTGAGAAACTTTCAGAAGAGAGTAGGCTGCAGGAAAAAGAGACTAAGGACAATGCAAACAAAACTGAGTGCTTCATGTCAGGTCCATAGCTCCTCTCCTCCGGGCCCCTCTCTGGGGCGACCCTGACCCAGGAGGACACCACTTTGATTTCCTGCCCACATATGCTCTGCTTTCACTTCTCTTTTAGGACAAAGAATAAGAAGCCCTTCGGAAACTCTGCCACTGGTTCTCAAATAATCTCAACGTTTAAACGACTTCTACAAAAACGATTTGTTAAAAAAAAAACCTGTTACTAAAAGAAAAGACTCTCTTACCTCTCATTAATAAAACTATATTCAAATCCAGCTTATAAGAAGGTCCTATCAGTCTGCTTCCTCTTCTCCCCTCATTCACTTCAAATCACTGGGCTAGTAGGTAGGGAAATCAACAGGAGCAGAGCTTCAGGGATGAAAAAAGAAAAGAACCAAAGTTTTTAGATAGTCAAAAAGATAACAATCGGTTCCTAAGAAATTCAAGTTAGAAATACAGTTAATTGTTCAATGTAATAATAGGAAGTGAAGTCGCTCAGTCGTGTCCGACTCTTTGCGACCCCATGGATCGTAGCCCTTCCAGGCATGAATACTGGAGTGGGTTGCCATTTCCTTCTTCAGGGGATCTTCCTGACCCAGGGATCAAACCCGGGTCTCCCGCATTGCAGGCAGATGCTTTACTGTCTGAGCTACCAGGAAAGCACATGTAATAATAAGCTACTAGGGAAGCCCATAGTATATATACTATTACTATACTATATATATAGTATATACTATATATATCCTGGGACAGGGGAGCCTGGTGGGCTGCCGTCTATGGGGTCACACAGTTGGACACGACTGAAGTGACTTAGCAGCAGTATATATACTATGGGTTTCCCTGGTAGCTCAGCTGGTAAAGAATCTGCCTGAAATGCAGGAGACCCCGGTTTGGTTCCTGGGTAGGGAAGATCCCCTGGAGAAGGGATAGGCTACCCACTCCAGTATTCTTGGGCTTCCCTGGTGGCTCAGATGGTAAAAAAAAAAAATCCGCCTGCAATGTGGGAGACCTGGGTTGGATCCCTGGGTTCGGAAGATCCCCTGGAGGAAGGCATGGCAACTCACTCCAGTATTTTTGCCTGGAGAATCCCCATGGACAGAGGAGCCTGGTGGGCTACAGCCCATGGGGTCTCAAAGAGTTGGACATGACTAAGCAACTAAGCACAGCACAGAATATACTATATTCCTCATTTAAAAATTAATAAATGCTCAAGGCAGAAAAAGTTGTAAAATAAATAAAAATTTAACAAAAGAAATAAAATGTTCTGAAATACTACCAAGAAATAATTATTATGAGTTGGTTGTTCTTTTGAGCCTTGTATATATAAATAGGACTTTAAATGCATTAGTGTATTTCATTATATATATGTGTACCATAATTTAATCATTCTAAATTGTTGGGAATAGGAAGGGTATATAATGTTTTACTGTTATTATGTTTATATAATGTTTAACTCTGACACAAAAAACCCTGGAATATAAATCTTTCTGCATATTTGTGACTTTTTTCTCTTTAGAATAAATTCAAAACAGTGAAATTATTGAGTTCAAAGAGTATGAGCTTTTCTAAGCCTTTTAAAATATATTGTTGAACACCCCTCCATAAATTTTGTACCAATTTATACTCCCAAGAGCAATGTTTGTGAAAATGTCTTTCCAAACATACCCACTAGTCTTCTTTGTCTTAAAATAATAGGTTAGTTATCCAAAAAAGGTATAGTAAAAGCTGAAACAGCATTCTATCTGTTGAGAAATTATTTATGCCTTCTCATACACTCAAAGAGAAAGCATATGTTTATAGTAAGGACAATACTCACCACAAACCACTGCACAGACAAGCCGTGCATACTCACTTATTTTTACCCAAATGAAGCACAAAGAAAGGCAGTTTGGATTTATAGCCTCCCAAGTTGTAAAATCCTATTGTTTTACACTCTCCTGAGTGACAAGAGATCTAACAAGCTAGCAGCATTAGCAAACTGTGTTTATTGCATCGCACACATGCTACTGCATGCATGCTCAGTGGCGTCCAGCTCTTTGCAACCTTGCAGCCTGCAGCCCAACAGATTCCTCTGTCCATGGAATTTTCCTAGGCAAGAAGACTGGAATTACTTACCATTTGCTACTCCAGGAGATCTTCCCAACCCAGGGATCCAACAGGCATCTCCTGCATCTCCTGCATTGGCAAATGGATTCTTTACCACTGTGCCAACTAGGAAGCCCGTTGTACAAATAGAAAACACTTAATCTACAAAAGGTGAGATTCAAAGGGACAAAAAAGAATCTCATCAGTGAGGATGACATCAGACACTAATGTGCCTCAGAGCATAGCTGCTGGGTGTCCAAAAGCACCAGAGAGTTAATGGGTGTCAAGATGGTAGGATTTTATTTCATAGGTGAGAAAATTTGGAGAGAATGACCAAGAGGAAAACAGTGAAAAGAAGGGACAGGGCAGAGAGTCAAGGTCACATCAGTGCATCCAACCAAAAAGAATAGGTGAGTTTTCCATGGGTAACATTCTTAATTTGAAATACACCCCAAGTCATTCTCTTGCTCCCAGGGCCCCCAGGAAGGTAGAGCTGCTTGTCTCCACTCAGTCTCCTCAGGAGCATTTGCATTGTTTCTCTTGCTAGGTGGTCATCGCCACTCCTAAGAGGCATCTCAGCCACTCTCTAAGTTACAAAGCTAAATGGATACATCACAGATGTGTGGCTGCAGTGAACAAGGACCCTGCAGTACAAATGCATCTGGGAGGACTCCTAAGACATGACTTTCTTACTCAGAGCATAGATACGGATTGTCTCTACTGAGTCAAAGTCAGCCGAACGATAAAACATTTGGATTGGTTTTGGGGCCCCTCACCATCCACTGAAATGCTCCCCAATTTGAGATGCCCTGTTAACTGACCAACGTGATGTGAAAACTACACAGGAACTTTTCTAAAACTTCTGGAGGTGATTAAAACCTTTTAGCTGTATATTTCTGAGAGACTACAAAAGAATTGCTACATATGTCTTAAATTTATGAAGACCATCGTGGTCTAAAACAGAAAACAATAGAATAGCTTAATCCTGGATTCAGACATTGAGTAATGAGAAGCAAGCTCCCCTTTGCACCAGCGTCTGTTTGTCTGAATTGCTCTTTTTCCCTACCTCCCTCAGTCTGCTTGATCCTCTAACTCAAGACTGATGTTCTCTTTCCAGACGGAAATCCATCCATGGTCTGGAGATAGTAAGCCACCAGCAAAAACATACACGTGAGGAAGCCATTACCCCCAAACTCAACCATACCACCCAAATCTTACAAGAGACTCAAGTTGGGTTTAAAATGGAAGCAAATGTTTAAAGCACTTCTGTGGATGCAGGACTGGCTCTTCACTGTAGTCTTTCCAAAGAGGGTAACTTTCTTTTTAAATTTTTCAAGTTTTCTTTTTTTGGCCACATGGCATGCAGGATGGTAATTCCCCAACCAGGGACTGAATCCATGCTCCCTGCAGTGGAAGCGCACAGTCTTAAATGCCTGGACTGCCAAGTAGTCCCCAAAGAGGGTAATTTTCTAACAGTTTTTCAACCCAAAATTCAGTTATAGATCAAGCACATTTTTACAGGGAACTATCATGCAAATATGTATTATAGGGGAGGAGTCACTCTTTGGTCCAGCAATTCTTTTTTTCTTTTTTTTTTTCAGTTTACAAATCCCATCATCCATCAAATGAATGGTCTATAAGATGAAAGTGAAGCGACAAGTCAAAGCTCAGTCATATCTGACTCTTTGTGACGCCATGGACTGTAGCCTACCGGGCTCCTCCGTCCATTGAATTCTCCCAGGCAAGAATACTAGAGTGGGAGGCCATTTCGTTCTCCGGGGGATCTTCTTGACCCAAAGATAGAACCCTGGTCTCCTGCATTGCAGGCAGATTCTTTACCATCTGAACCACAGGGAAGCCTGGTCTATAAGATAGGATGCTCACTGGGTCCCTTTTAAAGTGACTCCTGCATCAGAAGATTCCACAAAAGCAAATCTCCTTTCAATCCTTCTTCGATTAAATTCTAAGGGAGTAAAAAAAAAAAAAAAAAAAAAAAAAAATTCTAAGGGAGTAGTCTTAACAAAATAGAATTTGTTCTAAACAATAGAGATTTGACCTAAATTAGATAGTTAAGCCTAAACAAACTAGCAAAAAAAGTAACTCACACTACAATCAATGGTTGTCAGTCTTTGGCTTCATCATTTAAATGTTCGTGCTGCCCTGAGAACTTCATTCTGTTTTAAGAGTGTGTTGAACTGACTCTGATATTTGTAGTTAATCACTGTCATTTTAGCAAATTTTCTCCATCTTCTGGCCAGGATTCATTCAGAGGAAATCTGCCATTTCCATTCTAAAGGCCATCTTTCACCACATTACAAGGAATTATATTCATTTCCTGCAGCTTTCATTCTAGAGTTCAAATTTTCTAGTGAAAGATATCTTTTTTTAATTATACATTTTTAAATTTAAATGTATGTATTTAAATTGGAGGCTAATTACTTTACAATATTGTATTGGTTCTGCCACACATCAACATGAATCCACCACGGGCGTACACATGTTCCCCATCCTGAACCCCCCTCCCACCTCCCTCCCCGTACCATCCCTCTGGGTCATCCCAGTGCACCAGCCCCAGAAATCATGTTGTTTGTATTTTGAAAAGTGACTTATACTTACTTCCACATTCATATAAAAGGTATTACCTTACTATTCCATGAAATAAGACTAAAACAAATCCCTGTTTACCAGGGTTCATATTGATAATAAAGTCTTCTTCAACTATACATATTTAAGTTATTGCTGCATATAACAAATAATTGAGTTATAGCAAATAAGTAATATAGAATCTACTTTTATAAGCAAAAATTGATTTTCACTGAGTTCTTCAATTGTGCCTGAAAATAAAGTGTACTATTTAAAGAGAGCTTGTGAAATTTCAGGAATGTCATATATTGGTAAACAATCCAGAGCTACATGTGTAAAGAGGCAATTAATTTGTAGAGTAAATGAAAAGCAGGTTCTGCTACAGTTATTTTTCTCTCTAAACTAACTCTGGGGTGATCTCTCCTGAATTCAGAAAAGCACAAGCAATTTTGTTGAGGGTGGGGTCCCACTCCTTAATTCTTGCATCCTGTGAAGCTTACAACATCTGGCCAAGAGGCAGAGACTCTGACGATGAACCTGGACTGTGCAGCTGCTGTGACAAAGGAAAGCCTGAGGGGGCTGTGGGGAACCACGCTGCTGCTGCAGGGCACAGTCAGCATGGCGCCATCTTCCCTGTGGCCTGCTCATCTTCTTCTCAGACTAAGTCGACCCACACTAGGCCTGAGGTGACCTCAAAGGAAGCGATTAGGACCAGAAACTTCCCTTCACTTTAGGAAATGTTGGAAAAGTGGGTCCAAAACAGTCCTCCGAGTGATGACTTTGAAATTCCTTGTGAGAGACAGGGGGCATTGTCTCTACCAAGCCCGGTCGTACTCACCATGGCCCTCTTCCTTCTATGAATCTCTGCTGTGTCCTCTGCTAATCTCACGCAACACTTCTCTTCTGTCAGTCTGCTGGGGAGAGCTAATTGCACGTCAAGTATATGAAGGCTTGTGTATACACAGGGAGGCAGAACTGCGGTCTCAGTCAACAAACCAGCTCAACTAAATTATAGTCATTAATGAACTGGGTTCCAATTCTAGGTCCACCGGTCATGGCCTCAGATCCCTCACCTAGGCTCTTCCATGAGTACCACAGAATAGGAAGGACTTGGGATGAGTCAGGGAATCAGTAGCCAAGCTCCATCACTTACTTACAATCCCTGTATTGACCTAATCTTTTTTTTTTTTTTGTATTTTATTTTATTTAATTTTTGCATTTTAATGCTCTGATATGTAGAGCCTTGCTGATCATGGCTGGACTGCTCATCTCAAGGTTAGTCAATTACTGGAGATAGTATAATTTTTTAAAATTGCATGTTTATCAAATACAAACCAACCATCCAGAGCCCACATTCTTCAGTTCAGTTCAGTCCAGTCGCTCAGTTATGTCCAATTCTCTGCGATGCCATGACTGCAGAAAGCCATGCCTCCCTGTCCACCATGAACCCCTGGAGTTTACTCAGACTCAAGTCCATTGAGTTGGTGATGCCATCCTACCATCTTATCCTCTGTCATCCCCTTCTCCTCCTGCCTTCATTCTTTCCCAGCATCAGAGTCTTTTCCAATGAGCCAGCTCTTTGCATTAGGTGGCCAAAGTATTGGAGTTTCAGCTTCAACATCAGTCCTTCCAATGAACAGCCAGGAGTGATTTCCTTTAGGATGGACTGGTTGGATCTCCTTGCAGTTCAAGGGACTCTCAAGAGTCTTCTCCAGCACCACAGTTCAAAAGCATCAATTCTTTGGTGCTCAGCTTTCTTGACAATCCAACTCTCACAACCATACATGACTAATGGAGAAACCACAGCTTTGACTAGATGGACCTTTGTTGGCAAAGTTACGTCTCTGCTTTTTAATAAGCTATCTAGGTTGGTTATAGCTTTTCTTTCAAGGAGCATCTTTTAATTTCATGGCTGCAGTCAACATCTGCAGTGATTTTGGAGATCCTCAAAATAAAGTCTCTCACTGTTTCCACTGTTTTCCCATCTCTTTGCCATGATGTGATGGGACAACCCCAGTGAACTGCTTCATGATAAAATAATCCATCTGGTCAAGCATCCATACTTTCAAGAAAAGCTAAAAATCTATTTTCACGTGAAGAAACTCCCTACATATAAAAGTTGACAACTAATTTAATTTTTTAAATCACTGTCTGAAAACGCTTTTTGTGCTAGTTTTAGTGTTAAGCCCTCCACCTGAAGACTTCTTCCCTAAGATATTTTAGAAGTATTTAAAAATATCTATGAGGAATGCACAGTATTTATTCTGAGGAAGATGGACAGGAAAGAAAGTTCATTTTATTAGAATGGAATTGATGCTTAAAGCCATAAAATTTTACAGTCTAAGTGAAGTGAATTATATTATGTGGGGAAAAAATAAATTTAAAATGTTGATGTTTCACCTTCTTTAACATCTTTCATCCTTCCACTTCAGGTCCTCACTGCAACCCAGCCTCATCAATGCTGCCCTGGAATAGTGCCCTAGCCCTCCAAGTGGGGGGCACCAGGCCCAGTGTAGTCAGCTTTATGTTTTACTTTTTAATGCATAATTTCAACCACCCTGAGCATAATATAATTAAGTGCATGTGCCCTATGATGTTTTCATCCTTCATGCTGACACTTATTTTAGAACTCCCAAGTTGAAGATGCTATTGTTTGTGACAAAAAGTCAAAACTTAAAAGTCTCTGCATTTTTTTCTCTCAAAATGCATATATATATATATATACATGTATATGTATATAATATAGTTACATACATAGTCTGCACATACAATAATAGAAAACACAGGAAACACACTGGCCAAAATTAAATTAAAATGCCAAGATTCAGTTCCAACCACCAAAATCAATTTAGAGCTTTTAGAGTCAGGCTTAGAACAATACAATTTCCCATGACTCATGGTCAAAGTCAAATCTTCATAGGGGTCTTAGAACCATTGCTAAACTATTGGACCTAGGATTTGATATCTTCTTTAAGTTAGCAATAAAGTAATTTCTAATTTTTATTCAATATATAGCCTGTAAAAATTCTGGCCTGCTAATGGAAAAATACATTTTTGAATAGCCATTGGTCATACCCTGGGTCAAATCATGGTTCCTCTGAATGGAGCAATATATCAAAATACAACCTTTAAATCTGTTACAGCATCAGGAACAAGAGTTTAAACTGGGTTCAGTTCAGTTCAGTTAAGTCACTCAGTCGTGTCCGACTTTTTGTGACCCCATGAATTGCAGCACGCCAGGCCTCCCTGTCCATCACCTTCTCCCGGAGCTCAATCAGACTCACGTCCATCGAGTCCATGATGCCATCCAGCCATCTCATCCTCGGTCGTCCCCTTCTCCTCCTGCCCCCAATCCCTCCCAGCATCAGAGTCTTTTCCAATGAGTCAAGTCTTCGCATGAGGTGGCCAAAGTACTAGAGTTTCAGCTTCAGCATCATTCCTTCCAAAGAAATCCCAGGGTTGATCTCCTTCAGAATGGACTGGTTGGATCTCCATACAGTCCAAGGGACTCTCAAGAGTCTTCTCCAACACCACAGTTCAAACACATCAAATCTAAATCTTGCCATATTTTATAGTCTGGCAAGAACTTCTTTTAACTGTTAATTAATTTCTACTGCTCTGTCAACTTTCCTTGAAAAGAATGAGAGCAAAACGTAGCAGTTTTAATGTGATAATTTTAAAAAGCAAAATTTCAATAAGACAAACTTCACTTTCATTAGTTCTTGAGAAAACAACTTCCATAAATTTATTAATCAAAGATATAATTTGTGACTACAGCCTGTCTTTTGTCTATGAGACAAATTTGTCTAAACTCTAATTTTATATGCATATCTGTGTTACCATTATGATTTCTTAACATATAGAAACCAGAACTGCAAGAAATATTACAGACAACCATTCACTTTATTTTTGAAAATGAAATAAAAATGTTCAATTTTCTCTCAGTAGTCTTCTGCATCTAATAGGTCATTGAGCACATTACACCCAAGAAATGAGTTTTTCTGACTCCTTAACTTAAAGAATCAGCTGGAAAAATTCCAGTCTTAGGCAATACAATGTATTACAAATATGTTTTCAAATAATTATCAATTGGAACATGTTATATCGTCACATGATAAGATCTTTAGAGAGATGATGTCACCAAAAATTATAGAGTTAGGACCTCTTAAAATTCTCTCCACCATAAAATCACTGACAAAAACAGAAAACACTCAGAATCAAATTCTTCCAAACTCTGGGGAAAAAAAGCCCAAAAGTTTTATCAATGCTGGGAGCATTTATTCAAGGCAAATGGCTGAATTCTGGTAAGAAGAGGAAGGTTTGTGGCATTTTTACTTGTCCTATTCCAATCCTTCACTTTGCAGGTTTGAGACAGCTTTAAAAAGCTAAAAGTAATCATGATGAAAACCAACAGCCTACAATCACAGTGTAAACCGACAGCCTAACAAAAACCAGAATGAGAAGAATGGTAGTGGAGCTCCATCAAAACCTCTTTCCCAGACGAATGCCATTATTCTATGCTTCTTATGGTTTCTTGGAAAAACCTCATATTCAAGGCTGTGGTATTTTACCTGATTCAGAATTCACTCAGTGCAAAAGCTATTTTCCCAGGAGAATTTGTAAAAACAACTAGAGGCAATTGATTAATTTCATGGCAGCATGAGGCAGTGGATAACCATTGCAATCAAGAATAAGCTAACAAAAAATTTCAAAAAGAAAGGCTGAGGAATGAGATGCCCACAGGGGCATTAAGAAGCCCCACCATATTTCTGGGAATCTAGAGGCCCACAAGATGAGTAGGGTTATACACATGTCCAGGGCTGTGCACACACTCAGGAAAGATCTGAGCAGGCCCTATGTTCTCACTGTAGGCTGACCTTGAGACCTGCCCAAGGAAGAAGGCAAAGTTATTAACTGCCTGAGTGTTGAAGGTTTGCTGCAACACACACACACACACACACACACACACACCCTTCAGCAAGATGCAGGGATATTGTTTACAGGCATTTCAGAAAATTTCTGTCCAATCATTAACTAATTATTAAGCTAGCCAAATATAGGCTTTATTGACAACACTCAACAAAGAACACAGACTTTATAAAATTAGCTTAGAAAATATACTAAGCAAAAAGAAAACAAACAAACAGCAATCCTAAGTGGGGAGGAGAATATGATTTCTAGATTTATCATATTACATCATTTTAAATGTTCAGTTTTCAACAAAAATAACTATATTTGAAAAAGAAAAAAGAAAGTATGGCCATACCAAGCAAAAAATCATTAAACAAAAATGGAAGACCAACACTGGAACTGCTAGACGAATAATTTAAAGAATCTACATGCAAGCAAAGTAACACTCAAAATTCTCCAAGCTAGGCTTCAACAGTACATAAACCAAGAAATTCCAGATGTTCAAGCTGGATTTAGAAAAGGCAGAGAAACCAGAGATCAAAATGCCAATATCCAGTGGATCATAGAAAAAGCAAGAAAATTCCAGAGAAACATCTACTTCTGCTTCATTGACTATGCTAAAGCCTTTAACTGTGTGCATCACAACAAAAACTGTAGAAAATTCTTAAAGAGATGGGAATACTAGACCACCTGACCTGCCTCCTGAGAAATCTGTATGCAGGTCAAGAAACAACAGGTAGAACTGGACATGGAACAAATCATAATCAAATTATTGAAAGAGAAAGACAGAGAATCTTGAAAACAGCAAGACAGAGCTGACTTATCACATACAAGTGATTCCAGTACGATTAACAGCCAATTTCTCATCAGAGCCCATCAAAACCCAGTGGAAATGGCATAGTAACAGTGCTCAAAGAAAGACTATCAAGCAAGAATTCTATATCCAGCCAAACTATCCTTCAAAATGGGAGAAACTGGGACATTTCCTGGTAAACAAAAGTTAAGCAGATCAATCAACTGCAAACTTGTCCTACAAAAAATACTAAAGAGACTTTCAGGCTTAAATGAAAAGTCACTAGAGAGTAACCCAAATCTACATTAAAAAAAAAAATAGATCACTGGTAAAGGTAATTACATATATAAATATAAAATGTAGGTGTATGTTTTGCTTGCCTCTTTTTTTCCCCACATATGATTGAAAGAAAACCACATAATGTAATTATTGCAAATCTGTGTTGAGAGACACACAGTGTAGAGAGACGTAATTTCTATGACAATAACAGCACAAATGAGGGAGAGGTACCTGAACTATATAGGAACAAGGCTGTTTATACAATTGTAATTAAGTTGGTACTGATCTCCCCAGGTGGCACTAGTGGTAAAGAACCCACCTGCCAATGAACATCAATAAGAGACGTGGGTTTGATCCCTGGGTCGAGAAAAGCCCCTGGAGGAGGGCATGGCAACCCATTTCAGCATTCTTGCCTGGAGAATCTCACGGACAGAGAAGACTGGTGGGCTATAATCCATGGGGTTGCAAAGAGTCAGACACTGCTGAAGTGACTTAACACACACAATCCAAACCAGATTATTACAAGTGAAGATATTTCCCAGGGAAATACCTAAGGAATTAAATGAAAAAAAGGTAAAATAAATGACAAGGGAATTAAAATGGTACACTAAGAAATATCTTTAACACAAAAAAAGCAGTAATGGAAGAATACAGGATCCAAAAAAAAAAAAAAAAAGCATAGGACAAGTAGAAAAGAAATAGCATATATAAATCCTTCCTTATCAGCCCATGCAACAGAATATTATTTAACCATAAAAAATAAAGTACTCACTCAGGCAATGATATGTATGAAACTTAAAAACATTATGCTGAGTAAAACAAATCAGATTCAAAAAGTCATTCCTTTTTTTCCCATTTATATGAAATTTCCAGAGTCATTAAATCCATAGAGACAGAAAGTATAAGTGGTATTATGGGTTTACATCCCCCCTTAAAATTCACATGGTTAAAATTCTTCCCTATTAGGAAGCAGGGCCTTAAGGTGACTAGGCTGTACGGGTAGAGCTCTTATAATAGGATCAGAGCTCTTCTAAGAGACTCCACTACTACTACTACTAAGTCGCTTCAGTCGTGTCCGACTCTGTGCGACCCCATAGACGGCAGCCCACCAGGCTCCCCCGTCCCTGGGATTCTCCAGGCAAGAACGCTGGAGTGGGTTGCCGTTTCCTTCTCCAGTTTTCCACAGAGCTCTCTAATTCCTTCTGCCATCTGAGGATACAATAAGTCTGAAAAATCTGGAAGCTGAAAGAGGAAACTTGCCCAATCGACTGACACTCTGATTTAGAATTTCTAGCTATCAAAACTGTGAGAAAAATATGTTGTGGTTTAAAAGCCACAGAGTTTATGATATTTTGTTATAGCAGCCCTAACAGACTAAGACAAGTGGGAATGGACGGTTAATAGGCACAAAATTTCTCAGTTATTGTTGTTTAGTCACTCAGTCATGTCCAGCCCTTTGTGATCCCATGGACTGCAGCATGCCAGGCTTCCTGGTCCTTCACCATCTGCCAGATCTTCCTCAAACTCATCTCCATGAGTTGCTGATGCCATCCAGATTTCTTTGGGAGTGATTAAATATTCTGGAATTAGATAGTGTTGGTGGTTGTACAATCTTCTGAAAATATAAAAACCCACTTAGTTGTACACTTTAAAATGTGAGTTTTATGATGTATAATTTATATCTCAAATTAAAAAAAAAAGATCCTGGAATCAGTTATTGTTTTCCTATCCCCCAGAGCACCTATCTGAGGATGGATCAGTGAGGGCTGAGTAAAAGGCAATTTGAGGCCAATGCTAACATGATAAAGAATCCATATGCCAATGCAGGAAACACAGGAAATGTAAATTCAATCCCTGGGTTTGGAAAATCCCCTGGAAAAGGGCATGGCAACCCACTCCAATATTCTTGCCTGAAGAATCCCATGGCCAGAGGAGCCTGGCAGGCTACAGTCCATGGGGAGCCAGAGGAGCCTGGCGGGCTACAGTCCGTGGGGTCACAAAGGTTGGACAGTACTGAGCACGCATACACAACAGCAGGTTATGGCCTGTACCAAATCTAAAAATAAACACGAGAGAGAGAGACAGAGAAATGGAAACTCAGACTTGATCAATATTTTTCCAGCTTTTTAAGAGAGTTTTCATTAATTTTAATGACATCTCTCAGTTCTGTAGACAGAAAAGCCTTTGGTATAGTGATTTCAATCATAAACTTTATTTTCATGAGTAATTATCATTCCATTTCCTCTCATCATACTGGGCAAAAGCAATGCTCATGTAGTTAACGCATCCCACACTCTAGCCTCTGATTTCAATAACTGCCACAGCATTCCTCATCGGCCATCATATACACAGACAACACCTTGAAATTTATTTTCACCTAAAACTACCCCATGACAAAACTATTAATTAAAAGCACCTCTCCTCCTGATCACAGTCTCCTAATTCTCATATTCTCTTACTCTACACTCTCACTTCCCTTGTTCTTCTACCTCATTGAGTCACCAGACTTTTATTCTGTATCTTCTCCCTTTCTATGGATCACTTATTTACCTTTCAAATTATACTGCTCTGATACTGAGAAGGTAGAAGAGAGATGAGATTTGGAAAAATCAGGAAAGGATCTGATTACATACGGACTTTTTGGACCTGGAAAGGAGTTGTTGGTATTTTACACTACTGAAAGATTTTATTCTATCTAAATTTTACTAAAAGCCATTTTAAACAGAAAAGTGACAAGCAGCTACAATTTTAGAAGATCACTCAGGCTCTTACAGAAGGCAGAGAACAAACAGGGAGGCCAATAAAGAGGATATGATAGAAATCTAGGAAGATGACAGCATTTTGGACCTGAATGATGACAGTGAAGATTAAATGGAATTAGTAAATTTAATATGTACCTTGGAGATATAATAAACAGGAGATGTTGATGATTAGTTGTGAAGGATGAAAGGAAAGGATGCATCTTTGATGACTCTGTAGTTTTCGGCTTGTATAAGTGACTGATAGTGATGCCATTTATCAATATGGAGACAATTTGGTGAAGACTGGTTTGGGGTGAATGATCAGGAATTCCATTTTGAGAAGTATGGAGCAGCGGCAGTAAAAGCACCGTTTTTACTCTCACCAAAACCCACCTGTAAAAGAGATGGGCCCACTAGATAGCAGAATTAAATGGGTAGGTAAAACAGAAGGCAGGAGGAGAAGGGGACAACAGAGGATGGGATGGTTGGATGGCATCACCAATGGACATGGGTTTGAGCAAGCTCCAGGAGACAGTGAAGGACAGGGAGGCCCGGCGTGCTGCAGTCCATGGGGCTGCAGAGTTGGACACGACTGAGCAACTGAACAACAACAAAAGAAAAACTAGATGACATATCTCACAACTTCCAAAATACCAATGGGTGGAGGCATAGCTCCCATATCTATGAAACTTAATGTGTATGAAAATTTGTTCTAGGGGAAGCAGGAGAGTCAGTTAGACATCCACTATTCCTGGCAAGAAGAAAACCCAAAGAGAGAACAGATACACAACTGGGGAACAGGGAGGCACAATTTGCGAAAAAAAAAAAAAGTGAAATGGAAGATGTCTTCACACTTGTTGGTGATTATACATGGGATCCGAAGGGGATGGTACAGAACCAGCCTTATGAACTCTAAAATCTACCTAGTGCTAGTTCCCTTCCAGGACAAGGCCATTCACTAAGTTCAGTTCAGTTCAGTCGCTCAGTCGTGTCCGACTCTTTGTGACCCCATGAATTGCAGCACGCCAGGCCTCCCTATCCATCACCATCTCCCGGAGTTCACCCAGACTCACTTCCATCGAGTCAGTGATGTCATCCAGCCATCTCATCCTCTGTCGTCCCCTTCTCCTCCTGCCCCTAATCCCTCCCAGCATCAAAGTCTTTTCCAATGAGTCAACTCTTTGCGTGAGGTGGCCAAAGTACTGGAGTTTCAGCTTTAGCATCATTCCTTCCAGAGGAATCCCAGGGTTGATCCCCTTCAGAATGGACTGGTTGAATCTCCTTGCAGTCCAAGGGACTCTCAAGAGTCTTCTCCAACACCACAGTTCAAAAGCATCAATTCTTCAGCACTCAGCCTTCTTCACAGTCCAACTATCACATCCATACGTGACCACTGGAAAAACCATAGCCTTGACTAGGTGGACCTTTGTTGACAAAGTAATGACTCTGCTTCTGAATATGCTATCTAGGTTGATCATAGCTTTCCTTCCAAGGAGTAAGCGTCTTTTAATTTCATGGCTGCAGTCACCATCTGCAGTGATTTTGGAGCCCCAAAAAATAAAGTCTGACACTGTTTCTACTGTTTCCCCATCTATTTCCCATGAAGTGATGGGACCGGATGCCATGATCTTCATTTTCTGAATGTTGAGCTTTAAGCCAACTTTTTCACTCTCCTCTTTCATCAAGAGGCTTTTTAGTTCCTCTTCACTTTCTGCCATAAGGGTGATGTCATCTATAGATAAGAATAAATTCCAAATTAAACAAAACAGAGGCAACAGAAGCAAATAAAAGAACAAAGAAAATGCAGGGAGGAGAACACAATTAGAATTGAGAGATCTCAGAAAATACTAAATTATGTTTTTAACACTTCATACAAACAACAAATTCACAGCAATCCTCACACATTAGTACTTTTAAAATCCAGGAAAACTAATTCACATAAATGAGCAACAGAAAAGATTTTGGATATATGTAGTTATTGTAAGAAAAGCGAGAACAGATACTGACACAAATTTATTATGAAAACATACCAAAAAGATGCTACTACAAAATTGACAAAAATTAGAATATAGGATTTCAAATAAATTATAAAAATTAAGAAGATCAAAAGGTGAAAAGGCAATATAAATAAAAGAACATAGAAATGATATAACATAAAAATTATTTTTAAAAGTTATTTCAGAAAAGAAGAGTAAAATAAAGAAAACTAAAAGCAAAAAAACATAACAAATGATGCCTTAGGAGAAATCAAAAATGGCTCAGTGGTAAAGAATTTGCCTGCCAATGCAAAAGACATGGGTTCAATCCCTGGTCCGGGAAGATCCACATGCCTCAGAGCAACTAAGCCAGTGTGCCACAACTATTGAGCCTGGACACCACAGCTATTGAGACCATGCATCATAAATACTGAAGCCCACGTGCCCTAGAGCCTGTGCTCCACAGCAAGAGAATCCACCCCAATGAGAAGACCACACAACACAACCACAGAGTAGCCCCTACTCACCGCAACTAGAGAAAAGCCCACCCAGCAGCAAAGACACAGCACAGCCGAAAATAAATAAATGCAATTATTTAAAAAAAAATAACCTAAGAGAAGTGGTAGAGAATGAAGTAGGGCAAAGAAAATCAGACATACATGTAATAGGGAGCCCCCAGAAGAAAACACCAAAGCAATAAAATAGAATAATTTTTTTAAATTGAATAATACTTATCCTAAAATAAAATTTTGCAAAGGCACACTGCATACAAAAACTATGAATCAAGAAAACTATTCTGAAATTAAAGTATATATATATATATATATATATATATATATATATATATATATATTCCAGGTACTTTCCTGGTGGTCCAGTGGCTAAGACTCTGCACTCCCAATGCAAGGGCCCTGGATTCAACCCCTGGTCAGGGAACTAGATCCCACATGCTACAACTAAGACCCAGTGCAGCCAAATAAATAAATAAATATTTTTTAAAGTATATATATCCATATATAATCTCTATATATATACATAGTATGGATCTATATATCCAGTTTTACTGAGATATAATTCACATATCATACAATAATTCAGCCATTTAAAGTGCACAGTTTGTTTTCAGTATATTTATAGAGCTATTCAACCATCACTACATTCAATTTTAGAGCATTTTCAGTGTACGAGAAAGAAATTGTGTACAGATTAGCAGTCACTGCCTCTTCCCATACCCCCACTATCAACCCTAGGTAATCTCCAATCTGTTTTCTGCCTTTATAGAGTTTCCAATTCTAGATATCACATATAAATGGAATCATGGTCTTTCTTGAGTGACTGCCTTCACATTTCTTTTGCAGACATTATTTCCCCTGTTTCTCTATATACTGTACACTGCAATAATGTGCAAACTGTGTGATACAGTATAATAAAGGTTTCTGCTTTAATTCCACATGCAAAGCTGCTGATGCCCTCTGCCTGTGCATTTGGGTGGTTGGGTTATGTCCACCTCCTAAACTGGCTACTAAGAAAATCAGCTCAAGCCCTCTCAGATTGTCTCTAGCAGCAGTTCCCAATAACTATTATTTATGCCTTTGGAATTTTTTTCAGCTTCTAAAACCTTCTATCCATTTCAATTTGAATTTCTCAGTTTGTACAATAGACGCATATTCTCCTCTTCCATTTTGTCATACCCTCCCCAACCACTGAAATGTTCTGTAGTTTTGTACAAGATGAGACTTAGCCTTGGGTATTTCCTACTGAAGCTTTAGTGCTTTGTAAACAAATTAGAAGTTTATTAAAGAAAAAACCTTCTAATAATTTTTTTTTCACTTTCAGACATCCTCCAGTCTTTGGAAAACCGAGGCTCACTTTGCAGCTTCACTTTTCAGCGCCACTGTCCTCAACTTGCTAATGACTAAACGAATCTGGGAAAGACAAATCTCAGCCACTACAGTTCACCTTCAGTATCCATGGGTGATTGGTTCAAGAACCCCTGCTGCTGCTTTTGGTAAGTCGCTTCAGTCGTGTCCGACTCTGTGCGACCCCACAGACGGCAGCCCACCAGGCTCCCCCATCTCTGGGACTCTCCAGGCAAGAACACTGGAGTGGGTTGCCATTTCCTCTCCAATGCATGAAAGTGAATAGTGAAACTGAAGTCGTTCAGTTGTGTCCAATTCTTCGCGACTCCATGGACTGCAGCCTATCAGGCTCCTCCATCCATGGGATTTTCCAGACAAGAGTAATGGAGTGGGTTGCCATTGCCTTCTCAGATAGCAAAATCAGAGGATGCTCAAGTCCCTTATATAGGATGGTGTAGTATTTGCACATAACCTACACACATCCTCTCTTTTATAGTTTACATTATCTATAGATTACTTATAATAGCCAGTACAGGTAAATGCTGTGTAAATATCTGTAAATACAATGCAAATATCTGTAAATACAATGTAAATGCTATGTAAATAGTGGCTGCACATGGCAAATTCAACTTTTGCTTCATGGAACTTTCTGGAATGTTTCTTTCCAAGTATTTTCCACCCCCAGGATGGTTGAATCCATGGATGCATGACCTGTGGATACAAAGGGCTGACTGTACTTAACAAGTGTGAAAAGTGAGTGTTAGCCACTCAGTCATGTCAAACTCTTTGCAACTCTTCTGTCCAAGGAATTCTCCAGGCAAGAATACTGGAGTGGGTTGCCTTTCCCTTCTCCAGGGGATCTCCCCAACCCTGGGATCAAACCCAGGTCTCCTGCATTGGAGGCAGAGCCTGTACCAACTGAGCCACCAGGGAAACCTTTACTTATCAAATGTATGATTTACTAAATGGTGTCCCTAGAATACTCACGATGCCAAGAGCATTATGTCACCTTCCCTTCATCCTTCACTGCCACACAGGGAAGTACCTATGGTAAATCCAAGCCAGAGAACAGGGAATGCTTGGCAGCATCCACAACTGAACAGATGAGGCTCTCAAAGCAGTAGCTGGAGAACATCTCACCTAGGATCCCTGTGAGTGGGAGGGACACCCTAGTCCTCAGGCCCAAGCGGAACTCTGGAGGATGCAATGACTACTCTGCCAAGAGTTGCGGTGGTCGATATTGGCCCTCTGGCCAGAGGCTCAAGGAGGCCATGATCTAGCCAGGCCTTCCTGGGAAGGGAAGAGGGAGGAAGACCTGGAGCTCATCAATAAGGGCATTCACACCCCCACAGAAGCCTGTTATATTTTCAAGTTCTCAGTGTTTTCAAGGTTCATCCATTTTGTAGCATGCTTCAGTCTTTTACTCTTTTTTTAATTATGAAATAATATTCTATTGCATGGACATGTCACATTTTATTCATCTGTTCATCGTTTTGTGGACATTTGAATGGATTTTTCACTTTTGAGCTATTATGAATAATGTTACCATAAACACTGATGTACAAGATTTTGTGTGGAACCTATTTTTCATTTTTCTTGGAAGTAAAATTGCTGGATCATATGGCAAGTCTATGTTTAACCTTTTGAAAAATGACCACCAGACTGTTTTCCAAAATGGCTGGAATTTTGTATTCCCACCAGCAACGAAAGAAGTTCCAGTTTTCCCACATATTCCCAACACTTGTTATTAACTACTACTTATAAGCTGTGTAACTGTGGACTGGTTACATAACTTCTCTGTGCCTCAGTTCAGTAGTAAAGTAGGGATAATGACACTATCCATCTTGTGGGATTGCAGTGAGGGCTAAATGAATTAATATTCATGAAATGCTTAAAAGAGTGCCTTGCACATAATCAGTGCTATAAAGGTACATGTTAA
Source organism: Ovis canadensis (assembly GCF_042477335.2). Lineage (NCBI taxonomy): Eukaryota > Metazoa > Chordata > Mammalia > Artiodactyla > Bovidae > Ovis > Ovis canadensis. The sequence goes on along the minus strand of NC_091261.1, from coordinate 21,290,488 downwards.
AAACATAAATAATCATGATTCTCTGCATGATTTCCATCATGTCTTGAAAGATAACATTATGTAGACAAACTCCAAGCCAGACAAGAAAGGAAATGAAAGAAGAAGAAAACACTTCCATGTCTGAAAGAAAGAGGAAGTTATGAAAGGGAGGTCAAATTCCAAACCTCTGTGGGATAAAGGGATTAAACGTTAGAGATACTAAGATAAATACCAAAGAATAGCAGAACAACAAAGCTAGTGCCCTACTCTCCCAGGTGTTGTCTGGGGTGGCTGCAAACTCTCTCAGAAACCTTGCCTTCAGCCTGGGAACCAGTTCAATATGGTGCAACAGCTGCAGACCTGCCCTGTCAGAGGGAAGCATATAGAAAAAAAATTCTTCCCACATTGTATGTGGCATGAAGTGCAGCCGTGACTCTGCACTATCAGAGGGAGGCACATGGAAAAAAATTTTCTCACATTGTATGTGCCATGAAAAAAACACAGATATTTTCTAATACTCCTACCCAAGGAGGAAGACTGGTGCATTAAGAGACCCCAAATCTTAGGAAATAAGTACTTCTGAGGTTCAGCAATTCAAGGCAGAGGCAAGGACCATTGACAACAAAAAGTAGCAGATGGTATCACAGGCCCAATAACCACATAGAACGAGGCCCATCAGCAACAAGTTCATGAGAAAGAGACCAATGCCAGAGGCAAGTGGGATGACATCTCTTATGATGAAGAAAATATGGGAAAATACGTGCCCTCATACCTAACAGAAGATAATGCAAACTGTTATAGTTTTACAAAGGGTAATTATGAAAAAATCTACTAAAATAATTTTAGTGTATCTATTGAACCAGAAAACACAATTGAACATACAAAGATTTTCATGCAAGATTAGTAAAATTTTATGGTAAATGCAGATACTAAAAAACAGAAACCCCAAATGTTAACAATAGTGGAGTTTCAGTGAGATGGTTTTTTTTTTTTTTTTTTTAGTATTCTCATATGTTTTAAGTTTTCTGTAAGAAACATCTATAGATTTTTATAATGAGGAAAACATTTTTACATAAACTTACATTTAATCAGCCTCTTCCAAGTTAAGGAAGTTATTTTTCTGGAAAGCTTCTCAAGAAAAAGATAACCAAAGTTCCAAGCCTTTAACCTGAGAGACCAGAGGCCAATATTTGAAACTCAACCACAATACAACCACACCTTAAATTCCAATCAGAAACAGTCATTAGTTTCTTGAATGTTGTTATTGTACTCATCAATTGCCATTTAACTATGCATCACTGACCATCCAGATCATTTATAAAAACGATAATTTAGACACATGTCAGAAGTAATTTCCAGGATGCCACATTGTCAATATTTCTTTCTTCAGGAAAATGCTGTATCTCTATTTTTTATTTCTTGACAGGAAACAAAAACTTCACAGGGTAGAGGAACCCCTTAATCAAGGATGACTTAACTTTTTACTAAAGTTTATGAGTACTTTTCAAAGATTAAATAAATTTTATTCCCTTACTTGGTCTCTTCAAAGAATTCTAATAGAAATTATTCTGCAGATAAGTCTTAGTTTTTAATTTCAGCAGTAATGAGAGTTTTTTCACATACATTTATGTTGATTAACCTCTTGGGAGATTTTGGTATAGGGGTTGTTGTTCAGTCACTGAGTCATGTACAAATCTTTGTGACCCCATGGACTGCAGATGCCAGGCTTCCCTGTCCTTCACCATTTCCTGGAGTTTGCTGAGAAGGCTGAGTGCTGAAGAAATATGCTTTCAAATTGTGGTGCTAGAGAAGACACTTGAGAGTCCCTCTGACAGCAAGGAGATCAAACCAATCAATCCTAAAGGAAATCAACCCTGAATATTCATTGGAAGGACTGACTCTGAAGCTGAAGCTCCAATACTTTGGCCACCTGATGGACTCACTGGAAAAGACCCCGATGCTGGGAAAGATTATGGCAGGTGGAGACGGGAGTGACAGATGGTTGGATGGCATCATTGACTCAATGGAGATGAGTTTGAGCAAACTCTGGGAGATGGTAAAGGACAAGGAACCCAGGTGTGCTGCAGTCCATGTGGTAGCAAAGAGTTGCACACAACTTAGCAACTCTTCAAACTTAGCAACTGAACAACAATGATCAGATTCGAGTGGCATTAATAGCAAACTGTTGATTGGAATGGATCCTCAAAAGCTTTCATGATTAGTCACCAAACAGTCAGAGACTAAAGACACTAGAAAAGATCAAGCTGGGACAAGAAAGAAAGATCTAAAAAGTTATAATGAGTGATGTGAGTCATCTGGCCAAACTCTCCCTTCATTTAGGTCATGGCTTGGTAACTATATTAGCATTAACTTTTGAGTTATCATTTCAAATACAATGGGATATAGTGTTTCTGTCATGAACAAGACAAAATAAGAGATAGCTGGAGATACAGATTCCACCCTTGGTGGGCGGCTGCGACCAGTGCACTTAACATGGCCGAGAGGAGCTACCCCATGTCTGAGGTCGGGGCAGAGGCCGGGAGGACCCCATGCCCAAGGGGCGGCGGCCAAGAGGAGTTACCCCACGTCCGAGGTCAAGGGCAGCAGCCGAGAGTGCCAGGCTGCAACAGCACAGGAGCAGCCGAGAGGAGCTACTCCACTCTTAAGGCCAGGGGCAGCGGCCAGGAGGAGCAACCCCACGCCCGAGGTCAGGGGTGGCGGCCAGAAGGAGGAACCCCACGACCAAGGAGCAGTGGCTGCGTGGGTGCAGGAGGGCCTAGAGGAACTATTCCACATTGAAGGTCAGGAGGGGTGGTGGTGAGGAGATACCCCTCTTCCAGGGTAAGGAGCAGCGGCTGCAATTTGCTGGAGCAGCTGTGAAGAGATACCCCACGCCCAAGGTAAGAGAAAGCCAAGTAAGAGGTACGTGTTGCAAGAGGGCATCAGAGGGCAGACACACTGAAACCATACTCACAGAAAACTAGTCAATCCAATCACACTAGGACCACAGCCTTGTCTAACTCAATGAAACTAAGCCATGCCCATGGGGCCACCCACGACGGGCGGGTCATGGTGGAGAGGTCTAACAGAATGTAGTCCACTGGAGAAGGGAATGGCAAACCACTTCAGTATTCTTGCCTTGAGAACCCCATGAACAGTATGAAAAGGCAAAATGATAAGATACTGAGAGAGGAACTCCCCAGGTCAATAGGTGCCCAATATGCTACTGGAGATCAGTGGAGAAATAACTCCAGAAAGAATGAAGGGATGGAGCCAAAGAAAAACAATACCCTGTTGTGGATGTGACTAGTGATAGAAGCAAGGTTTGATGCTGTAAAAAGCAATATTACATAGGAACCTGGAATGTCAGGTCCATGAATCAAGGCAAATTGGAAGTGGTCAAACAGGAGATGGCAAGAGTGAATGTCGATATTCTAGGAATCAGCAAACTAAAATGGACTGGATGGGTGAATTTAACTCAGATGACCATTATATCTACTACTGCGGGCAGGAATCCCTCAGAAGAAATGGAGAAGCCATCATGGTCAACAAAAGAGTCTGAAATGCAGTACTTGGATGCAATCTCAAAAACGACAGAATGATCTCTGTTCGTTTCCAAGGCAAACCATTCAATATCACAGTAATCCAAGTCTATGCTCCAACCAGTAACACTGAAGAAGCTGAAGTTGAATGGTTCTATGAAGACCTACAAGACCTTTTAGAACTAACACCCAAAAAAGATGTCCTTTTCATTATAGGGGACTGGAATGCAAAAGTAGGAAGTCAAGAAACACCTGGAGTAACAGGCAAATTTGGTCTTGGAATACGGAATGAAGCAGGGCAAAGACTAATAAATTTTTTCCAAGAAAATGCACTCGTCATAGCAAATACTGTCTTCCAACAACACAAGAGAAGACTCTATACATGGACATCACCAGACGGTCAACACTGAAATAAAATTGATTATATTCCTTGCAGCCAAAGATGGGGAAGCTCTATACAGTCAACAAAAATAAGACCAGCAGCTGACTGTGGCTCAGATCATGAACTCCTTATTGCCAAATTTAGACTTAAATTGAAGAAAGTAGGGAAAACCACTAGACCATTCAGGTATGACCTAAATCAAATCCCTTAGGATTATACAGAGGAAGTGAGAAATAGATTTAAGGGCCTAGAACTGATAGACAGAGTGCCTGATGAACTATGGAATGAGGTTCATTACATTGTACAGGAGACAAGGATCAAGACCATCCCCATGGAAAAGAAAAGCAAAAAAGCAAAATGGCTGTCTGGGGATGCCTTACAAATAGCTGTGAAAAGAAGAGAAGCAAAAAGCAAAAGAAAAAAAGGAAAGATACAAGCATCTGAATGCAGAGTTCCAGAGAACAGCAAGAAGAGATAAGAAAGCCTTCTTCAGCGATCAATGCAAAGAAATAGAGGAAAACAACAGAATGGGAAAGACTAGAGATCTCTTCAAAAAATTAGAGATACTAAGGGAATATTTCATGCAAAGATGGGCTCGATAAAGGACAGAAATGGTCTGGACCTAACAGAAGCAGAAGATATTAAGAAGAGGTGGCAAGAATACACAGAAGAACTGTACAAAAAACATTTTCAAGACCCAGATAATCATGATGGCGTGATCACTCACCTAGAGCCAGACATCCTGGAATGTAAAGTCAAGTGGGCCTTAGAAAGCATCACTACGAACAAAGCTAGTGGCGGTGATGGAATTCCAGTTGAGCTATTTCAAATCCTGAAAGATGATGCTGTGAAAGTGCTGCACTCAATATGCCAGCAAATTTGGAAACCTCAGCACTGACCACAGGACTGGAAAAGGTCAGTTTTCATTCCAATCCCAAAGAAAGGCAAAGAATACTCAAACCACTGCACAACTGCACTCATCTCACATGCTAATAAAGTAATGCTCAAAATTCTCCAAGCCAGGCTTCAACAATATGTGAACCATGAACTTCCTGATGTTCAAGCTGGTTTTAGAAAAGGCAGAGGATCCAGAGATCAAATTGCCAACATCTGCTGGATCACAGAAAAAGCAAGAGAGTTCCAGAAAAACATCTATTTCTGCTTTATTGACTATGCCAAAGCCTTTGACTGTGTGGATCACAAGAAGCTGTGGAAATTTCTAAAAGAAATGGGAATACCAGACCACCTGACCTGCCTCTTGAGAAACCTATATGCAGGTCAGGAAGCAACAGTTAGAACTGGACAGGGAACAACAGACTGGTTCCAAATAGGAAAAGGAGGACATCAAGGCTGTATATTGTCACCTTGCTTATTTAAATTATATGCAGAGTACATCATGAGAAATGCTGGGCTGGGAGAAAAACAAGCTGGAATCAAGATTGCCAGAAGAAATATCAATAACGTCAGATATGGAGATGACACCACCCTTATGGCAGAAAGTGAAGAACAACTAAAGAGCCTCTTGATGAAAGTGAAAGAGGAGAGTGAACAAGTTGACTTAAAGCTCAACATTGAGAAAATGAAGATCACGGCAACCAGTCCCATCACTTCATGGGAAATAGATGGGGAAACAGTAGAAACAGTGTCAGACTTTATTTTTTGGGGCTCCAAAATCACTGCAGATGGTGACTGCAGCCATGAAATTAAAAGACGCTTACTTCTTGGAAGAAAAGTTATGACCAACCTAGATAGCATATTCAAAAGCAGAGACATTACTTTGCTGACTAAGGTCCGTCTAGTCAAGGCTATGGTTTTTCCAGTAGTCATGTATGGATGTGAGAGTTGGACTGTGAAGAAAGCTGAGCGCTGAAGAATTGATGCTTTTGAACTGTGGTGTTGGAGAAGACTCTTGAGAGTCCCTTGGACTGCAAGGAGATCCAACCAGTCCATTCTGAAGGAGATCAGCCCTGGGATTTCTCTGGAAGGAATGATGCTAAAGCTGAAACTCCAGTACTTTGGCCACTTCATGCGAAGAGTTGACTCATTGGAAAAGACTCTGATGCTGGGAGGGATTGGGGGCAGGAGGAGAAGGGGACGACAGAGGATGAGATGGCTGGATGGCATCACTGACTCGATGGATGTGAGTCTGAGTGAACTCCGGGAGATGGTGATCGACAGGGAGGCCTGACATGCTGCGATTTATGGGGTCGCAAAGAGTCGAACACAACTGAGCGACTGAACTGAACTGAACTGATTGCATGTTGAGATTAAGACATGATGCAACATTTACATATTTGACTTAAAGGTGACTTGGTACATAAACTTTTTAACCATTTCTGCTTGCAGACCTGTCAGTTGAAGATAAGAGTTCCCCTTTCCCCCAAAACAACATACAACATTCTGAAGATTTATGCAAGTTATTACTATCCAACAGCAATAAAAATTGTGTATTAGTACAGATCTTTCTGCGTTTTGTAGCTTTTTTGTCTACAGGATTTCAGCAGTTTTATACAGCGTTTAACACATTTTCTTCTTGAATATCTTTCAAGTCTTGTTTCTCAGAGTCTGACTCCTACATGAGCAGCAATGGGATTACATAGAAGATTCAGAAATGCAGAATCTCAGGCTTATCCCAGACTGAATAAATAAGAATATGTACTTTAACCACGTCCCCAGGTGATCTATATGGTGTCTAAATTTTTACATGTGTCAGAATCATCATTTAATTTTCATTTTCAGAAATGCTTTTATTCATAGTTTATTTTCAAGAGCCATTTCCTCCATGAATCAATCCTTTTTTAAAATTTTGTCCTCCCATATTTGAATTAAGGCCCCGTGAGCAAGTGACAAGAGTATGAATAATGAAAAGAGGCACTTCCTATGCCCCGCCCATGGTTGGCATCCCGTTCCCTATTGTTTATTGTCTGTTGGATGGAGACTCCCATGCCCTCTGGGAAGAGCCCACACACGGATTCTGTTGGTCTTGGTACAATGCCTAGAACTGACAAGTCACAGTGGAGCTCAGCTCTCACACACCTTCCCTTTTGTGGGTAGAGAACAGTCAGAAACATGCTAAAAAGGGACTCTGGGAGAGTTCGGGAAGCAGTATGAAAATCAGGGAAGGAAAAGGGTAGGGATTCCTGGAGCAGGAAAAACAATGTCTTGGTCCAGCAGTTCAATTGAGGCACTCTCCAGTTGATGGACTGTGCCAACACTCCATTTTGACATGAGTTTTGTTGCTTGGAAAAGACATTTTACCCTGATGAGGAATTCCAAGTATGGAGCTTCATCCATAATTGAAATTAAAAAGTGGTAACTGGGTATTCCCAGATGGTTCAGTGGTTAGGACTCAGCTTCCAGTGTAGGGGACTGGGTTCCATCCCTGATCAGGGAACTAAGATCCTGCATGCCGTATGACACAGTCAAAAAAAAATTTTTTTAAGTGGTAACTATTTGAGGTGATAGATATGTTAACTACCCTGATCACAGTGATTATTTCACAATGTATCAGTTCAGTTCAATTGCTCAATCGTGTCCAACTCTGCCACCCCATGGACTGTGCAGCATGCCAGGCTCCCCTGTCCATCACCAACTCCCAGAGCTTGCCCAAACCGATGTCCATCAAGTTGGTGATGCCATACAACCATCTCATCCTCTGTCTCCCCTTTTCCTGCCTTCAACCTTTCCCAACATCAGGGTCTTTTCCAGTGAGTCAGTTCTTCACATCAGGTGGCCCAAGTACTGGAGTTTCAGCTTCAGCATCAGTTCTTCCAATGAACACTCAGGACTGATTTCCTTTAGGATGGACTGTTTGGATCTCCTTGCAGTCCAAGGGACTCTCAAGAGTCTTCTCCAACACCACAGTTCAAAAGCATCAATTTTTGGCGCTCAGCTTTCTTCACAGTCCAACTCTCACATCCATAAATGACTACTGGAAAAACCACAGCTTTGACTAGACGGATCTTTGTCAGCAAACTAATGCTTTTTTTTTTTTTTTTTTTTGGCATGAGCTTTAAGTTTATTTATTTATTTAGTTAGTTAGTTAGTTTTTTATTTTTTAAATTTTAAAATCTTTAATTCTTACATGCGTTCCCAAACATGAACCCCCCTCCCACCTCCCTCCCCACAACATCTCTCTGGGTCATCCCCATGCACTAGCCCCAAGCATGCTGCACCCTGCATCAGACATAGACTGGCGATTCAATTCTTACATGATAGTATACATGTTAGAATGCCATTCTCCCAAATCATCCCACCCTCTCCCTCTCCCTCTGAGTCCAAAAGTCCGTTATACACACCTGTGTCTTTTTTGCTGTCTTGCATACAGGGTCGTCATTGCCATCTTCCTAAATTCCATATATATGTGTTAGTATACTGTATTGATGTTTTTCTTTCTGGCTTACTTCACTCTGTATAACTAATGCTTTTTAATGTACACATATATTAAGACAATGTACACATATATAAAAACATCAACTTATACACCTTAAAAAGGAACTGTTTTTAGTTTCCAATGTTTACCTCAATAAAGTGAAAACAGAGAAAACTAATCACTGAAGTGTTCTATGGGGGATTGCTGGACTGCATGCAGGATGTCTACAGGCAAGAATGGTCTGATTCACCACCACGACCAGCATCATCACCATAACAAAGTTTCCAGTGTTTAGTCTCGTCAGCTTTTCAGAGTGCAGCATCATCTGGGAAACAGCACTCTTCCCTCCTCTGATTAGCACCATGTCGAGGTCTACACTTAACCTCACAGGAAATCCTCTGACTGGCCATTTCTCCTTCTGAGGCTTGAAAACATCCTGAATTAGTCAGTGCTGAAGCCAACAGATAAATCCCTAGAGCGATGCACAAGCATGGAGACCACTTGGGTACCTAAGGAAGAGGAGGCAGGACACAGGTCTGTTCACCTCAAATCCCATTGTAGCTATATCTCCCTTTTCTTCCCTCAGACCCTCACTGAGTTCTCTGGATGAAGACAATTTGAAGATGAGTTGTAGCAGGGAAGGCGTAACCCCCTAGATCTCTCAATTTCCTCACAACAGAGAAAGCGATAGCAAGTTGTAGGCATTTTCATGAGGCTTCAACATGCCCGTGTGACCCCACAACATCTTTCTCGTTTCCCTCGGCTGAGACGGACCTGTTTCTGACTGTCCCTGTTCTCCTGGTCTTCCCCAAAAGGAGATGGGAGGCTCCTCCCTTTCCAGGGGCTTGAGAACATCCAACCTTCACCTGGAGATCAGAATAAAAATCACCTGCAACATGTAGCTGTTATCAGCCAATAATTAATGTTATTAGTTCATTAGTTCATGAACTCATGAGGAGAAGACAAACAGGAGCCTCTGGAGATACTGACTTAAAGAAGTGCATCTGCTTACCCTGAAGGAAAGACGTAAGAATAATCACACAATTTCTACGTCCTACTTCACTCTGAAGTTAAGTCGTAAAGAGAAAAACAAACATCATATATTAATGCATAAATGTGGAATCTAGAAAAATGGCATGAAGCTCTTACTTGCAAAGCAGAAATAGACACACAGACGTAGAGAACAAATATAGGGACACCAAGGGGGAAGGAGGCTGATGGCGTGAATTGGGAGATTGGGACTGATATACATACACTATTGATGCTATCTATAAAATAGATAACTAACAAGAACATACTGTATAGCACAGGGAATTCTACTCAGGCTCTATAGTGACTTAAATGGGAAGGAAATCCAAAAATGAGGGGCTGTGTGTATACGTACAGCTGATTCACTTTGCTGTACAGCAGAAACTAACACAACATTGTAAAGTAACTACACTCCAATAAAAATCAATTAAAAAAAAAAAAAGAGTAAGCACACAGTAGATGATAACAGCAAGAGAAATTTACCTGGATGTTAACTGAGGCCTCTCTGGCCTCTAGAGAACTAGATATGATAGTGTCAAGCCCTCATTTTCATAGGCTGGGCAAACCCAAATCCTTCTCCAAGTCAATGATAACTTCTGGTGAGGGGCATAGGGAAGACAAGGACGAACATATTCCGTTCAGATCACCTCTGGCTACTTACTGCTGCCTTAGTTTGCTGGCCACTTAACCATCTCAAAGGCACTCTCTCTCTTCTGCACTGCATCAACCTTTAGCAGAAATCAGCATCTGACTTTATGTCTTCACATAGGAATATGTCCCTACCTCTCTCTCCTTCCCTCTCTCTCACACACATCTTGCTAGGAGACAGTGAATATTCTCTATTTTAAGCTTTTCCCTAATATGGAAGAGCAACGTTTAAAGATCTCAAGGACCCCTTTACCAGGCATATTTCTAGAGCTGCCTTGATCTTTACCTGATCGCTCAGCCTCGAGCTACTTCATTCCACCACTTCACTTCTTCCTTCTTTCTCCTCCTCAGTTCCTCCCTCAAGAGCAAACACATATTCCTCATATTGCTTCACGCCAAGCAGTTTGGCAGTCCCCTTCGTTGCATGGGCTTCTGTCTTCACCAAGCCCTTGGGATCCCCTCTACTATGCAAGCATAGAGCTTGAGGGCTGTGGTTCTTAAGTGTGGTCCCAGAATGGTGGCACCAGCATCACCCAGGCACTCACTGCAAAGGAAAATTCTCCCACCCTACTCTGACCTGCTGCATCAGGAACTCTGGAGGTGCGCCCAGAAATCTGTTTGAACACATCTGCCAAGTGACTCTGACACATACTGAAGTTTAAGAATGATTGCTTTAAGGAATAGCAGTTAAGGGGCTGGTGGAGGAAGACCTGCAACAAAAAAGACGGAGAAAGAGTTTCCGCAGTAGAGTATGGTTTTCAATGGCAGTGCCATCAAATGCCTGGAAGCGAGGGAAGTTTCATCACCACCACCACCACCCGGCCCCTGTAATTTCCTGTCACTCTGTAGCTTCCTGTGGTCATATATGGATGTGAGAGCTGGACTGTGAAGAAGGCTGAGCGCCGAAGAATTGATGCCTTTGAACTGTGGTGTTGGAGAAGACTCTTGAGAGTCCCTTGGACTGCAAGGAGATCCAACCAGTCCATTCTGAAGGAGATCAGCCCTGGGATTTCTTTGGAAGGAATGATGCTAAAGCTGAAGCTCCAGTACTTTGGCCACCTCATGCGAAGAGTTGACTCATTGGAAAAGACTCTGATGCTGGGAGGGATTAGGGGCAGGAGGAGAAGGGGACAGAGGATGAGATGGCTGGATGGCATCATGGACTCGATGGACGTGAGTCTGAGTGAACTCCAGGACATAGTGATGGACAGGGAGGCCTGGCGTGCTGCGATTCATGGGGTCGCAAAGAGTCGGACACGACTGAGTGACTGAACTGAACTGAACTGAATTGAACTGTAGCTTCAAGACAAATGCTCCCTCTCCCAGTTCCTGCTGGATTGGTACACATCTCCAACAAGCACTTTCATAAAAAAAGAAGTCTGAAGCTGCTGGTGGGTGCTCTAGGGTTGCCGTAGCTATTACACAGGCTGATGACATAAGCTTCAAGGATAGTATATTTATAATCAGAAAATAATTGCTAAAGAGAGATACAAAATAAGGTTAGGGTGATTGAGCAAAAATACTGTGGAAACCAAACAGGATAGTTGACAGTGAGTGATGAGTTCGAGCTTTGTTTTACTATTATAAATCACAGACGCTCTTCTCTGTTTTCCTTTTTTTTTTTTTTTCTTTAATGTAACTATATTGGAGCACTAAAAGACTCTGATACTGGGAGGGATTGGGGGCAGGAGAAGGGGACGACAGAGGATGAGATGGCTGGATGGCATCACTGACTCGATGGACGTGAATCTGAGTGAATTCTGGGAGTTGGTGATGGACAGGGAGGCCTGGCGTGCTGTGATTCATGGGGTCGCAAAGAGTCGGATACACTGAGCAACTGAACTGAACTGAACTGAAGCAAATAATAGATTCAAAAGACAAACCAGTTTTCGCTTCAAAATCTGACAATAATCATCTCAGAGACTGGCCAGTAGATACTTATTTTGTGTCTCAGTCTAGCACAAAGCTTTTGGATGGCTTCCATCCATGGCCAAGGTCAATCATTGCAAATAAACCTCACAAAAGGTATCACACAGCCAGCAGCCTCAGGGAGGAAAAAAAAGGAAAGGAATGTGTGGGAGGGAAAGACGGAGAAACTTAGAAGATCTCATACCTAGGTTCCCCTCTACCCCAATTAGAAACAGCAAAAACAAACACCCTTCACAGCTGGGTCAACCAGTGATCTGTCTACTGGCCTGACATTAATTGTTTCACAGCTATAATGCTGTTGCAATTATAAAAGCAAAGGTGATCTAATACTTTATATGCCTTCCGACATATTGATGTTTGGATTATATATTGTTACATAACAAATTACTGCAAAATTTAGTCCTTAAGAAAACAAACATGTATTATCTCACATAGTTGTTGGGTTTAGGAACCAGGGAGCAACTTAGCCAGGCAATTATGACTCAGGTTCTCTCAAGACATTTCAGTCAACATGTCAGCCAAATTCATGATAGGAAGCTTTAGTGGGGCTGAAGGATCCCCTTCCAAGCTGGAGTATTCCCATGGTTATTTGCAGGAAGCCTCAGTTTCTCCACATCTGGACTTCTCCATATGGCTGCTCACAAAATGGCGGCTATTGTCCACCAAGTGAGTATTCCATAGCGGTTCCCTCTATGAAGTTGCATACTATTATTCCCACTTTTTGTTTTGTTTTTGCTTGTCTGTTTTGTTTTTGTTTAGTTTTGTTTTGGTGGCATTGAGCAGGTGGATTCCCCAACCAGGGATCAAACCTGTGCCCCCTGCATAAGGACCATGGAGTCTTAATCAATGAACCAGCAAGAAAGTTCTCCACTTTATCCTTTTATCTTTTTTTAATTTTAATTGGAGGCTAATTACTTTACAATATTGTAGCTGTTTTTGCCATACATTGACATGAATCAGCCATGGGTGCACAGGTGTTCTCCATTCTGAACCCCCCTCCCACCTCCCTCCCCATCCCATCCCTCAGGTTCATCCCAGTGCACCAGCCCTGAGCACCGTCTCATGCATCAAACCTGGACTAGCGATCTGTTTCACATATGATAATATACATGTTTCAATGCTATTCTCGCAAATCATCCCACCCTCATCTTCTCCCACCGAGTCCAAAAGACTGTTCTTTACATCTGTGTCTCTTTTGCTGTCTCGCATACAGGGTCATCGTTACCATCTTTCTAAATTCCATATATATGTGTTAGTATACTGTACTGGTGTTTTTCATTCTGACTTACTTCACTTTGTATAATGGGCTCCAGTTTCATCCACCTCATTAGAACTGATTCAAATGTATTCTTTTCAATGGCTGAGTAATATTCCATTGTGTATATGTACCACAGCTTTCTTATCCATTCGTCTGCTGATGGATATCTAGGTTGTTTCCATGTCCTGGCTATTATAAATAGTGCTGCGATGAACATTGGGGTACACGTGTCTCTTTCAATTCTGGTTTCCTCGGTGTGTATGCCCAACAGTGGGATTACTGGGTCATATGGCAGTTATATTTCTAGTTTTTTAAGGAATCTCCACACTGTTCTCCATAGTGGCTGTACTAGTTTGCATTCCCACCAACAATGTAAGAGGTTTCCCTTTTCTCCACACCCTCTCCAGCATTTATTGCTTGTAGACTTTTGGATAGCAGCCATTCTGACTGGCGTGAAATGGTACCTCATTGTGGTTTTGATCTGCATTTCTCTGATAATGAATTTATTCTTTTTGATCGAAGTCAGTCACTAAGTAGAATTCACGCTCAGTTGGATGGGATGGGAAGGGAGGAGTATCAAACAATTTGTGGACATATGTAAAACCACAATATTTTTAAGTGCTTCTTGGGGTTTTCTCCATGAATATTTTAAGAAACACTTATTTTTTAATAATGTTTTGCGTGTAAGAAATTACAAAGAAATAAACTAATATCTAAAATATTATCTCAGGTGATATAATTAACTTTAATTTTCTTCTTTATCAAAAGTATCTTATTTTCCAAATTTGCTACAGCAAGCAGGTATTACTTTTCAAATCAGAATATATATTCTTGAAAACACTGATGTAGTCTATTTTATATGATAACAATCATATAAAAATAACATGCTCAGCAAATGACAACAGTGACCCTTTTCTGTTGAGTTATTGGTCATATTATGTTCTATTTTTCCAATTTTGTCATTTTTCAAAAATGAGCATTTATTAATTTTGTAATAAGGTAATATAAAACATATTTATACTACTGCCTCTCATGCTTTATGCTTCTCAAATATCAGATTAGCAGTACTTGCATTTTATGAAATCTTGGCTCTGTCTGTCAACAGGGAGTTTGCCAGTAGACAGAGGTTTATGCTGATATTAGTCACTGAATAAAGTAAAAAGAGCAAATACCAAACCCATAAAGAACTTTAGCAACTACAAAAGAAATCAAGTCAAGCATATGCTAGTTTATAAGTGACAATATATGACCTTCCACAGAAATTATTAATAATATAAACAATTTCTCTTACCTTCTTCCAGTATAAGAAGCTCAGAGCAGAGAGAAGGAGCTGATACGGAGGTGGTCACAGAGAAAGGTGACTTTTTTGAAAAATAGAGGTTACCATAGACTTAGGATCAGTGAGTATTCACCTTTCAGACAAAACAATTTATACAAAAAAACTACAATAGTCCTTGCCCCCAAAAGTCTTTTGAAACCTTAATACCTGCTTCCTGATGTCAGATTGTTATTGCTGTTGCTGTTTAGTTGCTAAATCCTGTCTGATTCTTTTGCAACCCCATGGGCTGTAGCCCACCAGGCTCCTCTGTCCGTGGGATTCTCCAGGCAAGAATGCTGGAGTGGGCTGTCATTTCCTCCTCCAGGGGACATTCCCGACCTAGGGATCAAACGGGTGTCTCCTGCATTGGCAGGCAGGTTCATTACTGCTGAGCTACCAGGGAAGCCCCCGATGTCAGATACTCAAACTCAAAATGCAGAACACTATACATAAGAAGAAAATGTAACCAGAGGAAAGCAATTATTGAGTCAGTACTGAGAAGTTCAGCTCAGTTCAGTTCAGTCGCTCAGTCGTGTCCGACTCTTTGCGACCCCATGAATCGCAGCACACCAGGCCTCCCTGTCCATCACCATCTCCCGGAGTTCACTCAGACTCACGTGCATCGAGTCCGTGATGCCATCCAGCCATCTCATCCTGGGTCGTCCCCTTCTCCTCCTGCCCCCAATCCCTCCCAGCATCAGAGTCTTTTCCAATGAGTCAACTCCTCGCATGAGGTGGCCAAAGTATTGGAGTTGCAGCTTTGGCATCATTCCTTCCAAAGAAATCCCAGGGTTGATCGCCTTCAGAATGGACTGGTTGGATCTCCTTGCAGTCCAAGGGACTCTCAAGAGTCTTCTCCAACACCACAGTTCAAAAGCATCAATTCTTCAGCGCTCAGCCTTCTTCACAGTCCAACTCTCACATCCATACATGACCACAGGAAAAACCATAGCCTTGACTAGACGGAACTTAGTCGGCAAAGTAATGTCTCTGCTTTTGAATATACTATCTAGGTTGGTCATAACTTTTCTTCCAAACAGTAAGCGCCTTTTAATTGGAGAAGGAAAAAAAAAAAAAAACTTGCAATAATGGTTCAGTTTCAAAAGAAAAATATTCACTGTTGGTTCACAAACTGGTGCCCATACAGTGAGGGCAAGGAGAGATCAAAGAAAGAGGCGGACCTCTCCAGATGGCTAGGTAGGAAGGCTTGGCTTGGATGCCCTCCAGATGAGCAAGTCTCCACACCTCCCACACTCGTTACATGCAGAAGCCTTCACTGGATTCAGTCACATATTTAGTCCAGATGGTCTCAGCAATACCTAACCCTCTTAAGGCTGAGTCTTAGAAACAGCTC
Organism: Ovis canadensis; assembly: GCF_042477335.2. NCBI lineage: Eukaryota > Metazoa > Chordata > Mammalia > Artiodactyla > Bovidae > Ovis > Ovis canadensis. Next base: position 21,274,677 of record NC_091261.1, on the reverse strand, counting down.
CAAGTGTGGAAATGGTGGGTGGGACAAACATTCCAAAGGTGGGAGATGGGGCGGAAACTCCGACTGCCAAGTCCAGCTTTAGGGTCAACCGGCAGTCACATTCTCTCCATGACCTCCTCCAAGAGTGGCTAAGTTAAAGCTTCATCACAACTTTGTATATCCTTACCTTGATTTTCTCAATCATAATAGACATGGATGAAAATAAAATGATGGTAAGTAAAATTCATTGAAGGTAACAAGTGCTGATCTGCTGATTATCATCGATTGATCACTTTCTGCCTTAGTCTGGGTTTTCCGGAAAGCAGAACGGAAGACAAAGTCACTTTGCTACTCTTTTATTAGAAAGTACAATGCTAGGAAAACAGGAGTGAGGGGAAGGGGAAAAGCCAAAGAGGAGGGAAAGCAAATGCAGGTAGTTATACAGCTTCTTGAATCGTTCTGTCTTCTATCACCATCTTCTACTAGGCTATAAATGACTATCTCAGAACAATCCAACCAAGGGGAGATAGGAGGAAAAGTTTATCCACTGGTTAACCTCTCTTACTGAACAAAGTTTTTCCCACTCACACTGGCTTCCCTGTACCTCTGGGATGCACATGAATGGGGATCAAGTAGGTTCTGCAGACTCACACTTAAGCAACAAGAACATTACAGGATAGGAGATGCATAGGCATAAAGCAAAGAACTGTCATGCTTGTCCCATGTGAAAGCGATGGTTGCAGCAGCCCAGGGCAACAAGCGTCCAAAGGCTCGAGAAAGAGGTGAAACCAAAAGATCTGAGATACGTAAGAGGTGCCTGATACATCCCACCTCCTTGTATTGCTCAATTCTCTCACATAATATACAATTCTTACATAATTTAGGTTTCTGTTGTTGTTAACAAAATGTCCTCACTTGTTCCATGAGTGAAAGATACAAGCCTAGTCTGTCACAGAGTCCTCTTCTAAGTGACTTTAGAACTTTTCTAAGACCCTTTTAGAACTTCATTAAAATGAAAACACAACATAGCAAAAAGTGTGGAATCCAGCTAAGCTAGCATTTAGAGGGAAGTTTATAGCAATAAAGGCCAACATTAGAAAAGAAGAACGGTCTCAAATCGCCATAGTCAATTTTTTCCTTAAGAAATTAGAGGTGGGGTGGGAAAGTACATTAAATCTAAAGTAAAGAGAGGAGTGGAAATCAACAAAACTGAAAAATAATAGAGAAAAAAAATGTTTAAATACACACGCTGGGTCTGGGAGAAGATCAGTAAAACTGATGAACTACTAGCCATACTGATTAGGAAATAAATGAGAGAAGTCACAATTATTAATGTCAGTGAGAGTGACAGGTTAATGTCAGAATGAGAGTGGTGACGTAAGTATAAAAGTCATAAATATTAAAACGATTAAAGAGAATACTTTAATCAATATTTTCGCACTGAAGTTAAAACTCTGATGAAATGGACAATGCTCATTCAAGCAGTAATAGATAGTCTGAATATTTATTAAATTTGCAATTATAAACACTCCCACAGTGAAAATTCCTGGCCCAGATGGGCTCACTGCTGAATTTTCCAAACATTTACGGAAAAAGGAACATCATCTTTACAAAAACTTTTCCATAAAATAATGCAAAAGGAAGATGTCAAACTCAGTCTGTGAGGCCAGCCTTAACCAGATATCAAAATCAGACAATATTACAATAAAAGATAGCTACAAACCAATATTCTTCATGGACATAGATTCATTTTTTTCCTTTTTTTTAAATTTTGCAAATTAATTCCATCAATTCATAAAAGGGATAGTACATTATGATTAAGGGTTGTTTATCCCAGGAATGCAATGTTGGTTTAATAACCAAAAATCAGTCAGTGTAATTCACTATACTAGTCAAGAAAAATCATGTGATCAAGTCAATACATACAGAAAACGCATTTGACAAAATCCAACCACATTGTTGATTTAAAGAAAAGAAAATAAAAACCTACAGGAAAGTAAGACTAGAAATGAACAATCTCAACCTGACAAAAGGCATCTACAAAATATCTATAGCCACCATCATACTGAGTATTTTTCACCTAAGATACATAAAAATGTTAACAGCATCCAGCTTCATTACTTGTATTCACATATTGGAAATTGTAGTCAGTGCCATAAGGTGGAAAAAGAAACAAAAAGTTAAATAATTTGGAAGGAAAAATGAAACTTTTATTCACAAACATTTATGTAGAAAATTCTATCAGTTCAGTTCAGTTCCTCAATTGTGTCTGACTTTTTGCAACCCCATGGACTGCAGTAGCCAGGTTTCCCTGTCCATCACCAACTCTTGGAGCACACTGAAACTCATGTCAATCAGTGATAACATCAAACCATCTCATCCTCTGTTGTCCCCTTCTCCTCCTGTCATCAGTCTTTCCAAGCATCAGGGTCTTTTCCTAGGAGTCAGTTCTTCACATCAGGTGGCCAAAGTATGTATATTCAGGACTGATTTCCTTTAGGACTGACTAGTTTGATCTCATTGCAGTCCAAGGGACTCCCAAGAGTCTTCTCCAACACCACAGTTCAAAAGCATCAATTCGTCGGCACTCAGCTTTCTTTATAATCCAACTCCCACATCCATACCTGACCACTGGAAAAACCATAGCTTTCACTAGGCGGACCTTTCTTGGTATAGTAATGTCTCTGCTTTTTAGTATGCTATCTAGGTTGGTCACAACTTTTCTTCCAAGGAGCCAGCGTCTTTTAATTTCATGGCTGCAGTCACCATCTGCAGTGATTTTGGAGCCCCCAAAAATAAAGTCTCTCACTATTTCCATTGTTTCTCCATCTATTTGCCATGACGTGAGGGGGCTAGATGCCATGATCTTAGTTTTCTGAATGCTGCATTTTAAGCCAACTCTATTTCTCTCCTCTTTCACTTTCATCAAGAGGCTCTTTAGTTCTTTGCTTTCTGCCATAAGGGTGGTGTCATCTGATGTTATTGATAGTTTTCCCAGCAATCTTGACTCCAGTTTGTGCTTTATCCAGCCTAGAATTTCTCATGATGTACTCTGCATATAAGTTAAACAACCAGGGTGACAATATACAGCCTTGACATACTCATTTCCCAATCTGGAATCAGTCTGTTATTCCATGATCAGTTCTAAATGCGGCTTCTTGACCTGCATAGAGATTTCTCAGGAGGCAGGTAAGGTAGTTTTGTATTCCCATCTCTTTAAGAATTTTCCACAGTTTGTTGTGATACACACAGTCAAAGACTTTGGTGTAGTCTATAAAGCAGAAGTAGATGTTTTTTTGGGAACTCTCTTGCTTTTTCGATGATCCAGTGGATGTTGGCAATTTGATATCGGGTTCCTTTGCCTTTTCTAAATCCAGCTGGAACATCTGGAAGTTCTGGTTTATGTACTGTTGAAGCCTGGCTTGGAGAATTTTGAGCAATACTTTCCTAGCGTGTGAGATGAGTGCAATTGTGTGGTAGTTTGAACATTTTTGGTAATACCTTTCTTGGGTTTGAAATGAAAACTGACCTTTTCCAGTCCTGTAGCCACTGCTGAGTTTTCCAAATTTGCTAGCATACTGAGTGCAGCACTTCCACAGCGTCATCTTTCAGGATTTCAAATAGCTCAACTGGAATTTCATCACCTCCACTAGCTTTGCTCATAGTAATGTTTCCCGAGACTCATTTGACTTCACACTCCATGATGTCTGACTCTAGGTGAGTGATCACACCATTGTGGTTATCTGGGTAATGAATATGTTTTTCCATAGTTTTTCTGTGTATTCTTGCCATCTCTTCTTAATGTCTTTTTCTTCTGTTCGGTTCATACCATTTCTGTCTTTTATTGTGCCAGTCTTGGCATGGAAATGTTCCCTTGGTATCTCTAATTTTCTTGAAGGGATCTCTAGTCTTTCCCATTCTATGGTTTTCCTCTATTTCTTTGCACTGATCACTGAGGAAGGCTTTCTTATCTCTCCTTGCTAGTCTTTGGAACTCTGTATTCAATTGGGTATATCTTTGCTTTTCTCCTTTGCCTTTTGCTTCTCTTTCTTTCTCAGCTATTTGTAAGGCCTCCTCAGACAACCATTTTGCCTTTTTGCATTTCTTTTTCTTGGGGATGGTCCTGATCCCTGCCTCCTATACAATGTCATGAACCTCTGTACATAGTTCTTCAGGCACTCTATCAAATCTGATCCCTTGAATCTATTTGTCACTGCCAATGTATAATAATAAGGGACTTGATTTAGGTCATACCTGAATGGTCTAGTGGTTTTCTCTACTTCCTTCAATTTAAGTCTGAATTTTGCAATAAGGAGTTCATGATCTGAGCCACAGTCAGCTCCTGGTCTTGTTTTTGCTGACTGTATAGAGCTTCTCCATCTCTGGCTGCAAAGAATATAATCAATCTGATTTTGGTATTGATCATCTGGTGATGTCCATGTGTAGAGTCTTCTCTTGTATTGTTGGAAGAGGGTGTTGGCTATGACCAGTGCATTCTCTTGGTAAAACTCTATTAGCCTTTGACCTGCTTTGTTTTTCGTACTCCAAGGCCAAATTTGCCTGTTACTCCAGGTGTTTCTTGACTTCCTACTTTTGCATTCCAGTCCCCTATAATGAAAAGGACATCTTTTGGGGTGGAGAGTTCTGAGAAAAGGTTGTCCACTGGAGAAGGGAATGGCAAACCACCTCAGTATTCTTGCCTTGAGAACCCCATGAACAGTATGAAAAGGCAAAAAGATAGAACACTGAAAAATGAACTCCCCAGGTCAGTAGGTGCCCAATATGTTACTGGAGATCAGTGGAGAAATAACTCCAGAAAGAATGAAGAGACCGAGCCAAAGCAAAACAACACCCAGTTGTGGATGTGACTGGTGATGGAAGTAAAGCCCAATGCTATAAAGAACAATATTGCATAGGAACCTGGAATGTTAGATCCATGAATCAAGGCAAATTGAAAGTGGTCAAACAGGAGATGGCAAGAGTGAACATTGACACTGTAGGAATCAGTGAACTAAGATGGACTGGAATGGGTGAATTTAATTCAGATGACCATTATATCTACTACTGTGGGCAAGAATCCCTTAGAAAAAAATGGAGTAGCCCTCTTGGTCAACAAAAGAGTCCAAAATGCAGTACTTGGATGCAATCTCAAAAATGAGAGAATGATCTATCTTCATTTCCAAGGCAAACCATTCAATATCACAGTAATCCAAGTCTATGCCCCAAACAGTAAAGCTGAAGAAGCTGAAGTTGAACAGTTCTATGAAGACCTACAAGACCTTCTAGAACTAACAGCCCCAAAACATGTTCTTTTCATTATAGGGGACTAGAATGCAAAAGTAGGAAGTCAAGAAAACTTTATAGAAGCTATAAAATAACATTTATAACTAATAAGAACTTAGCAATGTTGCAGGGTATGAGGTCAATATACAAATATCCACTGTATTTCTAAGTGATACCAATAAACAATCATAACTGATATTAAAATATATCTTTACAGTAATAGCAAACAATGAACTATGGAGGGATAAATTTGAAAATTGACATATGTGACTCAGACATTGAAAACTACAATAAAGTACTAAGGGAAGTTTTTAATTAAGTAAATGGAGAAATATACCATATTTAAGGATTAGAAGACTTGTAGACATCAGTTCCCACCAAATTGGCCTATAGCTTCAATGTAATCCCAATCAAAATTCAAGTGGCTTTTTTAGGAGAAATTGACAAGCTTATTATTATATTTATATGGGAAATCAAAGTACTTAAAATAGTCAAAAAACTTTGGAAAAAAATACAAATTTGGAATATTTCCACACCACCACCTGTTTCAAGAGTGCTAATGTAGGATTGAGATGGATTATTTAAATATATAAATAAATCAATGGAACAGAATAAAATTCAGAAACATCCCCATACATACATGGTCAATTCACTTTGATCAAAAGCAATTCATTGAGGAAATACAAATTATTTCAACAAACAGTGCTGGAATTATTGGAGGGCCTTATGTAAAAATAAATACTAATAATAAGCTTGACTCTTCACACTATTTACAAAAGTTGACTAAAAATAAATCAAGAACAAATGTAAAAGCTAAAACTATACAAGTTCTCCCAAAATGTAATGAAAAACCTTGAGTTTGGCAAAGTTTTCTTAAATACGACACAAAAAGCAGAAACAGTTAAGAGAAAAACACATCAGTAAATTTGACTCCATCAAAACTTAAGTCTGCCTCTACTTTCCCTCCCTGTGTGTGTATGCTAGTCGCTCAGTTGTGTCTGACTCTGCAACACCATGGACTATAGATTACCAGGCTCCTCTCTCCATGGAGTTCTCCAGGCAAGAATATTGGAGTGGGTAGCCACTCCCTTCTCCAGGGGAAATTCTTGACTCAGGGATCAAACTGGGGTCTCCTGCGTCGCAGGCAGATTCTTTACCGTCTGAGCTGACCTGGGAAGCCCCTTTACCTCCCTACCACATGGAAAATTAGTATTGTGTCTTGGCATTTGGAATACAGGTATTTCCAGTGATTAGCATTAGTATTCTTCAGGTACTGGTACATGGAGAGGAGAGGAACATGGGTCCATTTTCATTCTAACCCCTCTAGTCTTCGCAGCACATGCCATGCTATCATCCAGGTTTAAATGATTAGGTTTCTGCCTACTCACTGCAAGTAGTTTAAAGTCACACATAATGAAGATTTCCTCCTGTCAACAAAGCATTCTTTTTCTTGTGCCAGGATTTGATAGTCCCAAAGTTTCCAATTTTGCATGTTTTCCAACTATTGTCTGTCTTCCTGAAATAGTGCTAATTTGACCCAGGAGTCTGTTCCTGTCAGTCACTGAATGAGAAGCTCCTCATGATGTATCTGAACCACTATCACATTAGGACAACGAGGAGGTTCATGTCAGTGCTGTACCAGCAGTGCCCCTCCCACTCCTCGACCATTTCAACTAACATTATATACTTGCTCCCCAGCTTTGATCACCCTCTTTAATGGGAATACCAGACCACCTGACCTGCCTCTTGAGAAACCTGCATGCAGGCCAGGAAGCAACAGTTAGAACTGGACATGGAACAACAGACTGGTTCCAAATAGGAAAAGGAGGACGTCAAGGCTGTATATTGTCACCCCGCTTATTTAACTTATATGCAGAGTACATCATGAGAAACACTGGACTGGAAGAAGCACAAGCTGGAATCAAGATTGCCGGGAGAAATATCAATCACCTCAGATGCGCAGATGACACCACCCTTATGGCAGAAAGTGAAGAGGAACTAAAAAGCCTCTTGATGAAAGTGAAAGAGGAGAGTGAAAGAGTTGGCTTAAAACTCAACATTCAGAAAACGAAAATCATGGCATCCGGTCCCATCACTTCATGGGAAATAGATGAGGAAACAGTGTCAGACTTTTTTTGGGGGGCTCCAAAATCACTGCAGATGGTGACTGCAGCCATGAAATTAAAAGACGCTTACTCCTTGGAAGGAAAGTTATGACCAACCTGGAGAGCATATTCAAAAGCAGAGACATTACTTTGCCGACTAAGGTCCGTCTAGTCAAGGCTGTGGTTTTTCCTGTGGTCATGTATGGATGTGAGAGTTGGACTGTGAAGAAGGCTGAGCGCTGAAGAATTGATGCTTTTGAACTGTGGTGTTGGAGAAGACTCTTGAGAGTCCCTTGGACTGCAAGGAGATCCAACCAGTCCATTCTGAAGGAGATCAACCCTGGGATTTCTTTGGAAGGAATGATGCTAAAGCTGAAACTCCAGTACTTTGGCCACCTCATGTGAAGAGTTGACTCATTGGAAAAGACTTTGATGCTGGGAGGGATTGGGGGCAGGAGGAGAAGGGGACAACAGAGGATGAGATGGCTGGATGGCATCACTGTCTATATGGAAGTGAATCTGAGTGAACTCTGGGAGTTGGTGATGGACAGGGAGGCCTGGTGTGCTGTGATTCATGGGGTCGCAAAGAGTCGGACACGACTGAGCAACTGAACTGAACTTAAGCAAAGACATCATTAACTAATATGCCTTTTTTTCTATTTTAAAATCTCATTTAAAGGAAATTATTATTTTTTGACTGCCTGAAACAACATCCACTAGAAAATGTAGCTCCATCTACACACCAAGCAACAACAACCAAAATCTAGTAATTGGTTACCTGGCTTTCAGTCATTTCCATTCTGTGTACATGTAACTATATAAGGACACTTTCTTGAATTCCCCCTGCCATACATAGTGCATATTAATCCAGATTGTCTTTGATTTTCTTTATAGTTAGTTAATATTTGTTATATACAAAGAGAAAACTGTTGTGAAGAGTTTTAGGATAATTCAGTTGCAAAGCTTAAGTCTCTGAGGGCTACAAAATCAAAAAGAAAGAGGCAGCTGAGCTTAAAGCTGAAGACTGATTTGCAGTTTTACACAACCAGTAGAAATATTAGCAGCTGCAGAAAAATCTACGTACACTGCTTAGATAATTGTGGTCTGATTTTACTTCAACCGTTGATTCACTAGTCTGATTTTTTATATTCATGTTTTCTGAGCCTATTTTTAATCTGCTAAATGAACTTTTCTTTTATCATTCAAGGAAGGTGAAAAACAGCTCCTTGTATAAATATTTCTATTCTTTGAAATGGATTCCATTAAGTTTCCATTAAAATTTGAGGCTATGCACTTGATGTCCTGTTTAGAGCACTGTAACTTTTACACACAGCTCTATTGCTATGAGTACATTTTGATAGGTCACTAGGAAAAACAACACAAAGAGAAACAGAAAAACAGTATTCCCCCAGAGCATAAAACAGCCTTCTATCATGTTCAGTGATCCACCCAGAAAGATTATAGAACACGAGAAACACACAGAATTAAAGTTAACCATTAAACATAGAACATTTTACATCTCCTAGGTCATTTTTACGTATGACAGCGCTCCAGACCAAGAAATTTCACACAATCGAAACTAAAATATATGGAGAGTAAATGCCTTAGAGTCCTGTCTTTGTTTTCAAAATCAGTCATAATTGCTTACCCACTTGTTTTTATATGATTCATAAATGTGGATTGCCAAATAGGCCAAAAGCACCAGAGAAGGCTCCAAAGTAATTAAACCCATGATGAAGACTGCAATTAAGTTTTCATCTTTTATTTCTTCCAGAAAGAAAAGTCAAATGTTTATATTCTCTCAAAGGAGAATACATACTTTCAAGTCTTTTCAAGTTGTGGATTTTCAGTTGTTAGAACTAATTTTGAAATGAAAGGAAGTATGTTTTCCTTGCATCCATCTCTCTATGGTCTGCATAAGCTGAGAAAAAACCAGGGGCATTCGTGATGAATTCTAACCCTCAGAGGCATGGAAACTTCCTTCCAACCATCTACAAATGAATGTATGGCAAAACCAATACAGTATTGTAAAGTAAAATACAGTAAAAATAAAAATTAAAAAGGAACAAAAAAGAAAGTCAATCGGGCAACTCAAGTGATTTCTTGGTTAATCACCATCTTTCAAGGACACAATGGAACTGTCCACAGCCAGCCTCCTCCCCACTCTATGGAGGGAAATGGCTGTTGTTAACAGCTCTCCCTTCTTGGAGCATTAGACATGAATGAGACCACAGTGACTGATCAGTACAGGATAGCTTTCTATGACCATTAAGCTCTAAAAACACTTCCATAGATATTTCTCTCCAGGCTAGAAAATAGGTATCTTTTTACTATTAGCATAGAGATTCATAATGCACACAAATCCCTAACTGTTCATCAGGTAAATATACTCTGAAAGGAGTTCTAGTTTCTTAAGACCATCTGACGGTGGTTTGAATGAATGACGGGTGAAAACCATATAGTCCTCTTTACAAAAACAAAAAAAGTGATGTTTAATTTGATGAAAAACATCAAATTCCTCAATATGAGATAGTAATATTTAGGGGAGCAGGTAGAACAGGGTTAATACCCAAAGCAACTCCTTAAGACTTTTGATTTTCATTTTACGGGACCCTGTCAGTGCTTCCCATGAAACTAGGATATTTAGCTGTGATTATTTGTAACCAACTTTTATTGTCAGTTTTAGTTCCCAAATTTGAAGGCCAATCTAACAAGATTCTAGATAATTCCCACAATACTGGTCTAAATATCACACTCTGCATTACCCTAGAGGAACTTCCTGCATGATACTGGCTTTTGTCAACAACTGTCTTGCTCACTAGGCATCTTTATAGAGGAGGTCCTGGAGCAGCAGATGCCAGATGTGAGTCAGTGTGGCTTGGAAGGTAGGACGTATTGGTGGAAGAGAAGAGATGGTGGGCAGAAATCAAGTAGGCATCAGTAGGCATTGTACGTATGTCAGTCCCAATCTCCCAATTCATCCCACTCTCCCTTTCGCCCTTTGTATCCATATGTATCTTCTCTACATCTGTGTCTCTATTTCTACTTTGTAAATGAGATCATTGGCACCAATTTTTTCAGATTGCACATATATGCATTAACATACGATATTTGTTTTTCTCTTTCTGAAACTTCATTCCATATGATAGTCTCTAGGTCCAGCTATGTCTCTATAAATGACCCAATTTAGTTCCTTTTTATGATTGAGTAATATTCTATTTTATATATATATATACACATACACACATACCATATCCTTCTCCATTCCTCTGTTGATGGACATGCAGGTTGTGTACAAAATAAATTACTAATGAGAAACAACTATAGAGCACAGGGAACTATACTTAGTGCTCTATAGTGACCTAAACAGGACGGAAATCCAAGAAAGAGTGGATATATGTATACATAGGACTGATTCGCTTTGCAGTACAGTAGAAACTAGCACAACACTGTAAAGCAACTATACTGCAATAAAATTTAAAAACAGAAAGAAATTAAGGAGGAAGAGAAAACGTTTTAGGCACATACATCAAAGTGATGAGGTGGAAAAAACACACGTGTTTTAGTCACATAGACATAGCTTCATGTTCGGTTCTCATCTCTGGTGCTATGCATGGTGCTATCTGATGCAAGGTATCAATATATATTCTAAACCTTTTCCTCATCTGCAAATGGGGATAATAATGCTCTTCTCATGGGATTGCTGAGGGCGTTCAATGTGGGAAATATATTGCACATACTAAGAAACAAAAAAATAAAACAGAAGTGTATTGTATACAAGTGTGAGAGTTTTAGAGCATACAAGGAAAAGCCTGGTTCATTTTCTCAAATTTCTGCTGTTGGTTTTTGTTTTTTTTTTTTTTCCAGTAAGTAGCATGATCTTCTTGACCAAAGAGAATGAAGTCAGCATGTCTCAACTGAACTTCCAGTGATATACAGTTCTTAAGTACAGCAAGTTGTATTTCTCTTTCTGGATTTCATTTCCATTCCCACATGTACGTCATTATGGCATCATTTCATCTATTATAAGAGGCAGCAACATTTCATTTCACAGGAATGATGATCAACTACAGTTTAAACTAGTTTCAATTACAAAAAAAAAATGAAGCCAGAAGATAAATTAAGAGTTACATTTTTATTTTGAGAGACTAGAATCAAAGAAGTCCTGAGTTGCCTTTGATGCTTTTTATATCATTCTTTAAATAGGCTAAACTTCATCTGTGTGTTTGGGGTTTTGTACACTTTTTTTTTCTCTCCTAGACCTAAAGCTATTGAGAGGAGTTGACACTTTCTGTTATTTCTTTCTGTTTTAATTAAATGTTGGCGGCACTGGGTCTTCATTGTGGCACATGGGCTTTCTCTAGTTGTGAAACACTGGCTCTAGAGCATGCGGTCTCTGTAGTTACAGCTCATGGGCTTAGCTGCCCTGTGGCATGTGGGATGCTAGCTCCCTGAGCAGGGATCAAGGCCGCATCTCCTGTGTTGGAAAATGGATTCTTAATCACTGCAGCACCAGTGAACTCCCTGTTGCTGTTTCTAGGTGCAATAATTTTATCCTCATGGAATACTACTTGACTGTTAAATGTGTTAATATGATACCACATTTAGAATAAACCCAATAATATTTGAAATACAAGTAGATGCTTTTGTTAAGACTGTGACCGGAGTCAACAGCCATTGATTGAAAGCCTCCTTTGCGCCAGACATTACACATGTGACTTCTATGCATTCTTTCATTTCCTTGAAAGAGATTGGGGAATATCTTTCAATAGCCATCAAGGTTCAAAGGGGTCAAACTGAAAGTCACCTCTTCACCAAAGTTGACTTGCACTAATTCTTTCTCATGACAGATCATGTTCACAGGCCATAAATCACGGGAGTTAAACCTACAGTTGTTATCGGCAACTGAGTCCATACCCAGAAAGCCATTGTTAACAAACATGGGCTGCTGGGATGGGCCCCCAGTGGGCCCTGTCACTCCCCCGACGTTTCCTGCTGGCTGTCTCTCCAGCCAGGAGGCACAGAGGCAGCTGAACAGGAAAGTGATGACAACACTGACCTATCTACAGCCTTGCCTGCAGAGATGTGTGAAAGTGAAAGGGCACAACCTTTCACCTTTCTAATCTCTACTGGCTTCTTGCCCTTACCCTACAAATACTATCCTCTCTCTGTTTTCCCTCTTTCACTGTTTATAAAGATACTCCTACAAATTTACAGGCCACCACCTATGAATGAGGTGTTTGCCACATATTTAACTCTCACAAAATCTTGTAATGATGATGAAAAACATTACATTTCAGGCATTTTCATTACTAGGGTTTAAATTTCACATGTGTTTAATGCCAAGGCCTGTGTATTGCTTCACACACCACCGTGGAACCTCCTAGAAATGTCCAAATAAACTTGATCCCTTTCTCACCAGAATATAGGCAAATCTTCTATTGAAAACTGGTATTTGTCATTTTGACTATGAAGGTGGGTTACCGAATGCAATTACCTTTTCCATATGGCTTTCATGTGGCTAGAAGCGTTTTCAAATAAGAATATAAGGTGTCAGGGCCATCTTTTGGAATGTTACCTTTAGGGGATGAGGCCATGACCAAAGAAGTCTGACTCTGATCTCCTTGATGCACATCCCTGATGGCTCTGTGCGTAAAGAATCTGCCTGCAATGCAGGAGACACGGGAGACATACGTTCGACCCCCAGATTGGGAAGATACCCTGGAGGAGGAAAATGGCAACTCACTCTAGTATTTCTGCCTGGGAAATTCCACGGACAGAGGAGGCTGGCAGGCTACAGTACAAAGGATTGCAAAGAGCCAAACACAATTGAGTGACTAAGCATACAGTCACCTTGATGGGATCCCTGTAGGAAGAAGAAAACTTTAAACAGAGGAAAGCTCCATGAACAAGTCTGGGAGATGAGAAAAAAGAGAGGGGGAGGGGCAGAGGAAGATGAGGAAAAGTGGGGAGTTTGGAGGGACCTCCTGGAGTAGGAAACAGCAACCCACATTAGTATTCCTGCCTGGAAAAATCCATGGACAGAGGAGGCTGGCGGGCTACGGTTCATGGGGTCACAAAGAGTCAGACACAACACAGCACATACACACAGAAGGGACCTCCATTTCCAAGCCTAATGAACAAGCATTTTTCCTTAGAGGCTAATTAGGTCCACCTGGTTAACTCCAACCAACTATATTCCACCTAACCCTAAAGATCCAGATCCCTTGCTTCTGACTGGCTAGGCACTCTCTACCTCAGGATCTTTGCACACACTCTTCTTGCTGCCTGGACTGCTTCTTCCAAATAGCCACCCAATTATCTCCTCTCTCAGGACCTTACTCAAATCTTAACTTCTCAATGAGACTTTCCTTGATGTCTGTTTTTTCAAATTATGACAACACCTATCCCCATGCTTTCTTTACAGCTTTATTTTTCTCTACGGCACTTGTCACTATCTTACATACTATATAGTTCACTTTTTTTATTTTACTTTTTGTCACCTCTTCCCACTAGAACGTAATCTCCATGAGGATAAGGATTTCCATTCACTGCTTTTTCCCCATACCCAAACAATAATAGGCAAATATCTAAGATGTTTTTTGAATGAATGGATGCATTAGAAGATAAATCGTCCTCCCTCCAAGTGTCTTCACTGCACAGCTATTTGGCAATGTGATATATTCTTGGCAAAGCTGGGTCTTTCTTGTAGTGACTAAGCCCCATCTCAGTCCTTTGGGACCTCTTTACTTCATCCTGTGCACGTGGGTCATCAGAAAGATGCTTATCCCAGAGTTACACATTATCCCTGGGCAGAAAACTGTTTCTTACCAACACCTCTGCCTTGACACTGAAAGAGTGCTCATGATAAGACTAATGTTCACAATTCTCATACTATGAACAGTAGAAATGAGAATAGTTGCTGAAGGCTGTAGTACTTAAGTCAGCTTCTCAGAATCCAGGATAAAGAGCTGAAATGGCTATTCTCAATCCACCTTATGATTTTCAGGTTACAAAAGTTGAGTCCCCACAGGCCATAAATGATAAGGCTGACTGCTTCAGAAGGGCCCAGGATGTCATTACATTGCCTTGCTAATTAGTGAACATTCTAACTCTTTTAAAAGCCAATTTCCATTACTGTATACTTGGTGCTATTTAGTGAACATACTCATTCTGCCCTAAAAACCTAAAGGATCTAACAACACGGTTTTTCTTTTCCTTTTTTCTTTTTTGGATACTTGCTTAGTATACTTGGCTTAAAACTCAGTGAAATGAAACAAAGATTTATAAAAGTCATTTCCAGTTGGCCTTTCCCAAGAATAATTTATACTGGTGTTGGCTGCAGGGGTTAAACACACTATGCTCACAGCTCAGATTTCACAAGAAGGGAAATGCATGGTGTGTCTCCAAGGAATGGCAAACCCAAGAAGTTGAAAGGAGACTTGAGAAAAATTAAACATGTGCAAATTCTAGTTGTATTTTATTACAAAGCAAACAGGAAGTCCAACATTAAACATAACAGCATCACATGAGACTCATCAGAAAAGCTCTCATTTAATGAAACCATGGTAAACCTATAGAAATCTCAGACTGCGGTTGAAAATCTAAAAGATAATTACAGTAAAAGCTTAGTTTAAAAGTTTAAGAAAATTGACTACAAGAATGGGCTGAACCCCAAGGGGCAAATCCACCCATGCAGACAGACAGGCTCTGGAAACTTTCCCAGGCCCATCCTAAGTCTGCAGTCCCCCTTGCCTCTTGTCTGGTGAATTGAGGCAGCTTCTCAGCGGGTCACAAAAAGCCAACCCCAAACTGGGGCGCTAATTTAAAATTTTACCACACATCTGAAAGCAAGCTGAAGTTCCGTAAATGGCATCTTGGAGGAGACCAAATAATGTGTATTAATGAGGTTTTTATGCTGGGTTAGAACCTTATGAATTTTAAATGGGATCACTTTAAATGGATTACTAGTCAACACCCATGTTTCTCAATGTGTGGTCCTAAGGCTACTCAGTCAGCATCACCAAGGGAAAGAGGATAGGAGAAGAGGGTGAATGCCAAGCCGCTTGTTATGTCCAACTCTTTGCGACCCCATGGACTGTAGCTCACCAGGCTCCTCTGTCCAGAAGGACAATTTCCCAGGCAAGAATACTGTAGCACGTTGCCATTTCTCCCTCCAGGGGATCTACCCGACCCAGGGATTGAAACTTGTGTCTTTTGCATCTCCTGCAATAGCAGATGGGTTCTTAACCACTAGCGTCACCTGGGAAGCCTAGGAGGAGAGCAAGTTCTTATTAAAAATGAAAATCCTCAGGCCTTAACGTAGACTCACTAAATACAGAAACTCTGAGTGTGGGGCCCTAGAATCACCAGGTTCCCCATAATCCTGACACTTGCCAAAATGTAGGGCCAAAGCTAGAGTGAGCCCCAGCTTCAACCGCATACATAAATACCCAAGGAGCTTTCCAAGTAAAGCCTGGTCCCACAACCAGAAATTCTGAATTGTTTGAGGGTGTAGCTTGGACATCGGGATTTTTAAGAATCATCTTTGGATGATTCTAATGGACAAAGTTAAGATTTACTGTAGTATCACAGATGTATCAATAGAAAACTGACCTATGGTTGCCAGGAGATGAGGGGAAGGGATAAACTGGGAGACTGAGATTGACATATACATACTACTATACATACACTAGGTAAGGAATAAGAACCTACTGTGTAGCACAATACTCAATACTCTGTAATGGCCTATATGGGAAAAGAATCTTTTAACTAAGTGGATATATGTATAACTTTTTCATTTTGCTGTATACCTGAAACTAACACAACATTGTAAATCAACTATATTTCACTAAATTTTTTTTAAAGATTTACTGTAGTAGAGGCTCTTCCCAGTAATAACCTTCTCTTTCTAATCATGTAGAAATAAAACATGAATCATAAAATAGCTAAGAGCAGATGGACAAATTTCTGTGATTATTTCCAGAACATTGCTACGAAATGGAATTATTATCTGATTCTATGTGGCCACCCAAGAATTTGGGACATTAAATACTCAAATAACTATCTGAGGTATGATTCAATTATTCTAGACTAGAAGAGCAGTAAAATCGGAGACTTTACAATCTCTGAAGATAAACCAGAAATGAAGATATCACAAGTCTACTGGATCCCTTCTTGCTCTTTAAAGTTGGCAAAGAACTGCATAAAACTTTGAAATGTGTGACCACTGTCAAGCACTATTCAATTATGTTTTTAAACTTTATTTTATTTATAAGTCAAGAGTACCAGTGGGATAATAATAATATCCAATACTGACTAACTTCTTATAATGTGTCAGGCAGTATGTGAAGCACTTAAAATGCATTATCTCACCTATCATTGTGTTCAGTCGCTCAGTCGGGTCCGACTCTTTGCGACCCCATGAATCGCAGCACACGAGGCCTCCCTGTCCATCACCATCTCCCGGAGTACACTCAGACTCACGTCCATCGAGTCCGTGACGCCATCCAGCCATCTCATCCTCTGTCATCCCCTTCTCCTCCTGCCCCAAATCCCTCCCAGCATCAGAGTCTTTACAATGAGTCAACTCTTCACATGAGGTGGCCAAAGTACTGGAGCTTCAGCTTTAGCATCATTCCTTCCAAAGAAATCCCAGGGCTGATCGCCTTCAGAATGGACTGGTTGGATCTCCTTGCAGTCCAAGGGACTCTCAAGAGTCTTCTCCAACACCACAGTTCAAAAGCATCAATTCTTTGGCACTCAGCCTTCTTCACAGTCCAACTCTCACATCCATACATGACCACTGGAAAAACCATAGCCTTGACTAGACGGACCTTAGTTGGCAAAGTAATATCTCTGCTTTTGAATATGCTATCTAGGTTGGTCATAACTTTTCTTCCAAGGAGTAAGCGTCTTTTAATTTCATGGCTGCAGTCACCATCTGCAGTGATTTTGGAGCCCCCCAAAAATAAAGTCTGACACTGTTTCCACTGTTTCACCATCTATTTCCCATGAAGTGATGGGACCGGATGCCATGATTTTCGTTTTCTGAATGCTGAGCTTTAAGCCAACTTTTTCACTCTCCTCTTTTACTTTCATCAACAGGCTTTTTAGTTCCTCTTCACTTTCTGCCATAAGGGTGGTGTCATCTGCATATCTGAGGTGATTGATATTTCTCCCGGCAATCTTGATTCCAGCTTGTGCTTCTTCCATTCCAGCGTTTCTCATGATGTACTCTGCATAGAAGTTAAATAGGCAGAGTGACAATATACAGCCTTGATGTACTCCTTTTCCTATTTGGAACCAGTCTATTGTTCCATGTCCAGTTCTAACTGTTGCTTCCTGACCTGCATATAGGTTTCTCAAAAGGCAGGTCAGGTGGTCTGGTATTCCCATCTCTTGAAGAATTTTCCACAGTTTATTGTGATCCACACAGTCAAAGGCTTTGGCATAGTCAATAAAGCAAAAATAGATGTTTTTCTGGAACTCTCTTGCTTTTTCCATGATCCAGCGGATGTTGGCAATTGGATCTCTGGTTCCTCTGCCTCTTCTAAAACCAGCTTGAACATCAGGGAGTTCACGGTTCACGTATTGCTGAAGTCTGGCTTGGAGAATTTTGAGCATTACTTTATTAGCATGTGAGATGAGTGCAATTGTGCGGTAGTTCGAGCATTCTTTGGCATTGCCTTTCTTTGGAATTGGAATGAAAACTGACCTTTTCCAGTCCTGTGGCCACTGCTGAGTTTTCCAAACTTGCTGGCATATTGAGTGCAGCACTTTCACAGCATCGTCTTTCAGGATTTGAAACAGCTCAACTGGAATTCCATCACCTCCACTAGGTTTGTTCGTAGTGATGCTTTCTAAGGCCCACTTGACTTCACATTCCAAGATGTCTGGCTCTAGATTAGTGATCACATCACCATGATTATCTGGGTCGTGAAGATCTTTTTCGTACAGTTCTTCCATGTATTCTTGCCACCTCGTCTTAGTATCTTCTGCTTCTGTTAGGTCCAGACCATTTCTGTCCTTTATCAAGCCCATCTTTGCATGAAACACAATTATTACAGAAGAAAAAACTGAGACTTAGTGAAGTTAAATGTCCAAGGTTACCCAAGGTTTTAAGAACTGCCAAGCCTATGTTCTCAATCCATTTGATAACATCATAGATTTAGATGAAGACCCAGAAGCACCACACAGAGGAAAAAGGAAAAAGAGGGATATATTTATTTCTGTTCCCCAAAATGATTCTTCTATCATACTTGATTACCTAAGCTCTGATAAATGAGTCGCTCTTCCTGGAAGTTGCAATGCTTCTTTTAAGTACAGGAAACCTGAATTTGTTTCAGTGAATTCCAGCTCTCCTGGGAGTCTACTATGGACCAATTTGTCATGGAAGGTACAGTCTTCTATTTTTAACCTACAGATCAGTTCTCAGGCAAATCCCATAATTTGAAGAAATGAAGACTGGTAACTGGAGAGGAAGCTCAAAGATCCACGGGGAGAATAAGTCACAAAATGATATGTGTTAGAGGTCATTCACCCGTCTTGAGTGCTCAGATGTCTATGCGTTCAGTGACCCTCATGATGCTTAGTTGTTCCCATTTCTGAAACAGACCCTTGTCTTATTAAATAGAGGATAAATTTCTTTTTAATGCTATTTCACACGTGGATTTGCCTGTAGAATGCACTGTCAGACCACTTTTTTGAATTTTTTAAATGGCGCAAAAGAATCAGGCTTGCAACTGCTGGGGTCCAGCCCCGGTAGATCCAGGGTGATTTGAAGGTGGGGACAGAGTCGGCATCCTTGGAAAAATACATATTTAATTACAAATATATAGAGAGATTAGAAATGGATAGTGTAGTAGGAAAATTATTGGAGAAAAAGAGGCTGAATAACTTGGTTTAAATGGAATAGCATCCATGCTCCAGATGGGAATTCAGCCAGAAAAATGAGGAGCAAGAAGGAATGACATGGGGGTATCAGTCTTTCTGGAAACTGATCCGATTTCTTGATTTTTGGGTTTGCTTATATACCTTTTGTTACATATAGGGATAAATATAGAGTCACGCGGGGGTCAGCTGTCCTGACCTTTATCAAAATCAGGTGCTTCACATAAAAAGGTCTTAGGGATTTTATGATCCTTTCTTTCTGATAACCAAAAAACTTATTTTTTCCAAGGGTGTTTTTTCTTAAACCAGGCACCACCCTCCAAATAAAGTTGCATTCCTATAGGATGAGGGTGTAGTGAGTTACAATCAAGAAAGGAATTTATTTAACCCAAGGTTAACATGATTAATCTTAAAGGTTAATACTTATTTCTCCTATATGCTTAAAGGTTAATACTTATTTCTCCTATATGCTAGTTATATTCATTATAAGGGCAGGGAACATGGAGATTTAGCAGCAAACATCAGCCCAACAAATGAAAATCCTTTCACCAATGTTCCCCTTAAGATCTATTTAGTCTTAAGATAGTGATAAAGTTACATTTTCACATAGCAAGGACACAGTGATTTATAACCAAGTACAGTGATCTATTACAAAAGAGAATTCATTAACTCAAAAAGTCTAGTATTGCTAACCTTAAAAACTACTCTATTTCCTTTTCTATATTCCAAATACAGTGATTAATATATTCCCAGGTGCCTAAGGATATGGAGGCCTGGCAGCAATCATTGACTCAACAATGAGAAAAGCCCTATGCTAATTAAGACTCTCAAAATACTCCAAAACTCTCTGTGCTGTTTATGGTTGAGAGGTAGTAAACAATCATGTGTTTGGAGTATGGATAATCCTGTCACACAAGCTAGTCTGTCAGCAGAGAGGTTTGACCTAAGACATCCTAGTCACACCCAGGGCAGGGAATTAGCAGCAATTATTGGCACAACAAATGAAAAAACCCTTCACCAATATAATTCCTAACCAACTCATTATACTAATAATTTCTAACTCCCCAAAAGAATTTGCCTTTAGTAAGTGTAAGACATCTCGTGCCTCTCAGATTGGGAGGCTGTAAACAATCACATGTGGCTGGATGAACCTATACAGGCGGGCTAGATAATCTTCAGAGGAGTCTGTAAGCTGAAACACTCTTGTCACACCCAGGAATTTTTACTGCCTTGGAGCTACACGTTTACTCCTTCTCTGAGAGAAACGGTTATGGGGGAGAGCCGCCCGTAATGTCAGAGGTGTAGATGAGAGCATAAAACAGACTCTGGCTTTGGGGTTAGATGCTCGGGAACAGGGGGTTTCCTGAGGCTTGATCACGCCTTTGCGTATGCCAAGCCTCCTTCTTCATGACCTTTGCCATGGGTGGAGTTCCGCATGCTGGTCCCCGAGGGATATATTTATTTCTGTTCCCCAAAATGATTCTTCTATCATACTTGATTACCTAAGGTCTGATAAATGAGTTGCTCTTCCTGGAAGCTGCAATGCTTCTTTTAAGTACAGGAAAACTGAATTTGTTTCAGTGAATTCCAGCTCTCCTGGGAGTCTACTATGGACCAATTTGTCATGGAAGGTACAGTCTTCTATTTTTAACCTACAGATCAGTTCTCAGGCAAATCCCATAATTTGAAGAAATGAAGACTGGTAACTGGAGAGGAAGCTCAAAGATCCACGGGGGGAATAAGTCACAAAATGATATGTGTTAGAGGTCATTCACCCGTCTTGAGTGCTCAGATGTCTATGCGTTCAGTGACCCTCATGATACTTAGCTGTTCCCATTTCTGAAACAGACCCTTGTCTTATTAAATAGAGGATAAATTTCTTCTTAATGCTATTTCACACGTGGATTTGCCTGTAGAATGCACTGTCAGACCACTTTTTTGAATTTTTTAAATGGCACAAAATAATCAGGCTTGCAACACTTTTTTAAAAAATGCTGGTACACGGTGGACCAATTACCTTCTTCAATTATCTTGAGAAAGGAGACACTCTCCAGAGTATCTCCATCAAATGAAAGTACTATGGGTAAGGAGGAGATGAGTGGGAGAAATAAAAGCGTTTGCTGAATTCTGGAATCACTTCCTAACATCTTTTCATCAGATACGACATTTTTAGCCCAAGAAGGAAAGCCAGGAATTCAGGTTTTTTGGGTTTTTTTGTTTTGTTTTGTTTTTTTGGGTCCCTTTTCCACTTCTGACTCACCATGGCCTGAGCAAGTTGCTGCCTCCCTGGCCTAGTCCCTTCCTCTCAAAAATGGAGGGATTTCCCTAGTGGTCCAGTGGTGATGACTGCCTTTCAATGCAGGGCATGTGGGTTTGATCCCTGGTAGAGGAGGTAAGATTCCACATGCCTTGAAGCCAAAAAGCCAAAACATTAAACAGTAGCAATATTGTAACAAGTTCAGTGAAGATTTTAAAATGGTCTATATATTTAAAAAAAAACCCAAATGGAGATAATAATACACAATTTGAGTCACTTAATCCAAGTGATGGTGCTAGGATTAATGAGAGTGTTTTGGAAAGAAAAGGAAAAACAAGGCTTTGATCAAAGATATGGGGTAAGTACAATGTTTTATTTTAAACAATAATAATGGGCCTTATGTTCTTGATGCCTGGGGAGCAAACCATTCCCTCCTTGGCCTGCATTAATACTTAGACCCAAGGGTGTTAATTACCGCACAAATGTATATACTAAATAGCACCCTAGGGGCCTAGAGAAGTTAATCCATCTCCAAAAGGTGACTAATTTACCTTCCAGCTCCCACCCTTCCCACACTAGGCGCCTGTCTGTTATTATTAGTGTAGAATAACTGCATCCTCCTTTCAGGTCTACTGGGCCCCATGTGCGTCCTCCAATTTGCTTAATGGAACTTAAGGGATCTGAAAGTACTATTGGAATCATTATCTTCTATTTGAATATTTGCTCTTGACTTATTGGTGGGAGCAGCCCCAAACTAATAAGAACTAATAATGATTACCTGTGACAGTTTATTATCAGTGCTATTTCCCACCTCATCATTGAGATAAAAGTTTTTCACAGGTCACAGAATAAGTCTGTTCTCTTTAGGTGCCCTACTTTTTAAAACCTTTCTCTCCCCCTCGGCCCTTCTCCATTTGCATTTTGGTTGGACATCTCACGCTTCCTGCTCTCTTCATAGAACCAGACCTCCCACAGATTAGCCCAGAAGCCACCTAGATGCTTGCCAAGTAACCCAGATTCTGGCCTCTTCCTACTAATCTTTTTAAAAGCAGAACAAGGAGCAAACAGGGGGACTTCCCTGTTTGGTGATCCAGTGGCTAAGACTCCACGTTCCCAATGCAGGGGGTTCAGGTCAATCCCTGGTCAGGGAACTAGATTCTGCAAGCCACAACCAAAGATCCCAAATGCTGCAATAGAGACCCGGTACAACAAAATAAATAATTTTTTTTTTTAAAGAAAGAAGCAAATAGACACTTGGTGCATGGTGATGATCATCATAAAAATCGTGATTTTTAACATGAGAGTATAGCTTCACTTGGAACAACCATCCCTTTGATGACCATCCAGCGCTCTCATTTTTCATCATAAACATCAACATCAGTGTTAAGTAGAAGGCAGGGAATCCTAAGGAACTCTCACACAGTAAACCATATGACCTTTATGAGACAAATATATCTCTGAGATCGTCTTATTTATTTTAACATATTGTGACTGATCACGGCTTACAGGCATGACCAGCATATATATCATTTGAAAACCCTAATAATGAACATAAGTGTGGTGCTTATAGACCATCTGAAATGGCGATTTATGAAGCCCAGACAGCTGCAATCATCTTAGTAACCATCAAATCCAAACTTTTACTTTAGGATAAAGTAACCAAAGGCCAGAAAAATGAAGTGGCTTCCTCAAAGATCATGTCTCCCCATTCACAGCTCTCCCACTAA
The DNA here is from genome assembly GCF_042477335.2 of Ovis canadensis. Classification (NCBI taxonomy): domain Eukaryota; kingdom Metazoa; phylum Chordata; class Mammalia; order Artiodactyla; family Bovidae; genus Ovis; species Ovis canadensis. Next base: position 21,251,434 of record NC_091261.1, on the reverse strand, counting down.
TAAAGGTGAGGTATGGAAAAGGAAAGTACTTGATTTAAAAACAACTCCAGTCAATTAGGAGGGTTTCCAGGGAATTGATAGGAAAATCACCTTAGGGCAATACCAACTTCACCCAAATCAAACTGAAATATTACTCTGAACCACAGTATCAGCCCTAGTCTAACATGGAGTTGAATTTTTTCTGTAACACAAACTAATCTCATACAGATAATTAACAACTTACGTAAATAAGATTCATTATAAATAAGATAGGAAGGAGAAAAGCTGGAAAGAATGAGTTTTAAATGTGTATACAGGCATGTGTTTATGTTAGCCTGACTGACTGTGACACCCACCCTGCATTCTTGACACCAGCAGATAAAGGAAAGCTTCATAGATCAATTTGATAACAAGGAATTCCCAAACTCTCCCTAAAGTATTAATCTTGAGTTCCTGAAAGGCAGAGCTTGTCACAGAGGCTTGCAGGGGATCTTAATGACCTGGCAAGAAAGGAGCTGTTTTATGATGATAACTAGACAGAGAAATGGCTCCAGGTCATTGATATCAGGAAGCACAGTGGAGATGTGCCTCCACTCATATAACAAGCTTACGCTGAGACTCCTCCAACTCTTGAACTGTTTCTTCATCCACTGCTCCCTTCCTTAAGTAAATGCAAAAGGGAAGAATTCTGAGTAGTTCCTTTAAAACACACACACACTCTTCAGGAACATAGTTTCCAAAAATGATTCTACCTTTGCTAAAAGCAAACAATTTATTTCTACTTTTGACTGAACCTTAAGGCTTCAGAGAATACTTGGGAAGAGTTGATAAAGAACATTTTTAGTATACATGATGAAACAAACTTTCAAGCTGTGATTTTTTATTCTCTATTTCTTCTATTTCTCTTAAATATCTTTGACCTCCAAAGACTGTTTATTTGTGTTCAGAGTCTGTCAGTAAAATTTTTTTGAAGAGAATGATTTTTCAGTTCAGTTCAGTTCAGTTCAGTCACTCAGCCGTGCCCGACTCTTTGTGACCCCGTGAATCACAGCACGCCAGGCCTCCCTGTCCATCACCAACTCCCAGAGTTCACTCAGACTCATGTCCATCGAGTCCGTGATGCCATCCAGCCATCTCATCCTCTGTCATCCCCTTCTCCTCCTGCTCCCAATCCCTCCTAGCATCAAAGTCTTTTCCAATGAGTCAACTCTTTGCGTGAGGTGGCCAAAGTACTGGAGTTTCAGCTTTAGCATCATTCCTTCCAAAGAAATCCCAGGGTTGATCTCCTTCAGAATGAACTGGTTGGATCTCCTTGCAGTCCAAGGGACTCTCAAGAGTCTTCTCCAACACCACAGTTCAAAAGCATCAATTCTTCAGCGCTCAGCCCTCTTCACAGTCCAACTCTCACATCCATACATGACTACTGGAAAAACCATAGCCTTGATTAGATGGACCTTAGTTGGCAAAGTAATGTCTCTGCTTTTGAATATGCTATCTAGGTTGGTCATAACTTTTCTTCCAAGGAGTAAGTGTCTTTTAATTTCATGGCTGCAGTCACCATCTGCAGTGATTTTGGAGCCCAAAAAAATAAAGTCTGACACTGTTTCCACTGTTTCCCCATCTATTTCCCATGAAGTGATGGGACCGGATGCCATGATCTTCGTTTTCTGAATGTTGAGCTTTAAGCCAACTTTTTCACTCTCCTCTTTTACTTTCATCAAGAGGAACTGTGAAATAACGCTGAGGTAGTACCATCAATTGCAACTGACTCTAGCCCTAATGAAGTGAACATACTACTGACTTGTAGTTAACAGAATTTTTAAAATTTGTTTAAAGTTTTTTTTTTAATGTGAACCATTTTTACAGTCTTTATTGAATTTGTCACAATATTGCTTCTGTTTTATGTTTCAGTTTTCTGGCCACAAGGCATGTGGGATCTTAGCTTCCCAACCAGGGATCAAACCCATACCCTCTGCTTTGGAAGGCAAAGTCTTAATTAACCACTGGACCACCAGGGAAGTCCTAAGAGAATGCAAAACAAACTGTTTGAAGTTTCTTTTATTCGTTATATCTAAAACCAAGCAGGACCCTGTGGGGCTCCTGGGCATGGAAGCTTTTTCTGTCCCCCATTTCTTGTAGGCAAGACCTTAGCCTCTATGACCTCCCCTAAGTTCCAAAGAGCAAACTGGAACAGTTGCTAATCAAGGAAGGAACAGCCAAAAAACCACCTGAGGCCAGGTCAAAAAAAACAGAGAAACTCATCAGGAAGACTGCCTGAGACCAGATTAAATGAATGCAGGCCTAACACACACGTGAATGCAGGCATACACATCCTAATCTTATCAGCAACCTCATCCTTGAACTATTGCTATAAAACTCCTCATTAAATCCTCCTGTTTGGGGACTCATCATTTTCCATGGCATTAGCCCATTGTGTCCCCCTTTGCCTGGCAAAACAATATTGTTTTCTCAGTTCAGTTCAGTTCAGCTCAGTCGCTCAGTCATGTCGGACTCTTTGCGACCCCATGAATCGCAGCACGCCAGGCCTCCCTGTCCATCACTAACTCCCGGAGTACACTCAGACTCATGTCCATCGAGTCCGTGATGCCATCAGCCATCTCATCCTGGGTCGTCCCCTTCTCCTGCCCCCAATCTCTCCCAGCATCAGAGTCTTTTCCAATGAGTCAGCTCTTCGCATGAGGTGGCCAAAGTACTGGAGCTTCAACTTTAGCATCATTCCTTCCAAAGAAATCCCAGGGTTGATCTCCTTCAGAATGGACTGGTTGGATCTCCTTGCAGTCCAAGGGACCCTCAAGAGTCTTCTCCAACACCACAGTTCAAAAGCATCAATTCTTTGGCACTCAGCCTTCTTCACAGTCAAACTCTCACATCCATACATGACCACAGGAAAAACCATAGCCTTGACTAGACAGACCTTAGTTGGCAAAGTAATGTCTCTGCTTTTGAATATGCTGTCGAGGTTGGTCATAACTTTTCTTCCAAGGAGTAAGCGTCTTTTAGTTTCATGGCTGCAGTCACCGTCTGCAGTGATTTTGGAGCCCCAAAAAAATAAAGTCTGACACTGTTTCTACTGTTTCCCCATCTATTTCCCATGAAATGATGGGACCAGATGCCATGATCTTCGTTTTCTGAATTTCTACTTCACCCAAAACTCTTGTCTCCAAAATTCAGTTCTGCACCAGTTCACAGAGGCTGAGGTTTCAGCATCAGATCCACAAAATGTCTGTGGGACTTCTACCACTACATATTAAGTCCATATTACTTTCTATTATGTTAAATAGGTCACCAGTTTTACTGCTTAGTGAATTACAGGTAAATTAAAGCAAGTTAGGCATGTCTTCAGTTAAAAAAAAAAAAGCTTCATGAATTCAAAATTAAGCACCAAGTTGGGCTACATACTTTAGAACAATAGCTTAAAATATGGTCTGTAGTCAAGGTACTAAGACACTGTCAAAATCTTACCCCAAGAAATAACTGGGCAGTAGTTAGTTACCTGGTGCTCACTTCACAAATATTCCAATTAATTCACAAAGTTTTTCTATTTGAAGCTCCAAGAGATGTTACTGATGCTTTATCACAGATAGTCTCCCTAATAGGACTAATTAGTGTGGTTAAATTTGTACTTTTTAAAATAAGGTTGTATTATATGATCAAATCCATAATCAGTTATATGTCTATACAGTAACAATACATAAACAACTTGAAAAAGAGATAAAGAAAACAATCCCACTTACAACAGTACCAAAGGAACAAAATAATTAAAAATAAATTTAACCAAGGAAATGGAAGATCTGTACACTGAAAAATATCAGACCCTGATGAAAGAAATTAAAGAAGATACAAATGAATGGAAGTATATTCTGTGTTCATGCATCAGAGGAGTTAATATTGTTAAAATATCGATACTATCCAAAGCCATCTACAGATTCAGGGCAGTCCATATCAAAATTCCAATGCCATTTTTCAAAAAAATAGAAAAATAAATCCATAAATTTGCATGGTACCACATAAGACTACAATGGACAAAATAGTCTTGAAAAAGAACAAAGCTGGAGGTATCAAGCGCCCTGATTTCAAACTACCTAACAAAGGTATAATGATCAAAACAGTATGGTACTGGCATAAAAATAGACACACAGTCCAACTAAACAGAATCAAGAGCCCAGATAGTCCACACATATATCAGATCAGTTCAGTTCAGTTCATTCAGTCATGTCTGACTCTTTGCGACCCCATGAATCGCACCACGCCAGGCCTCCCTGTCCATCACCAACTTCTGGAGTTCACTCAAACTCATGTCCATCGAGTCAGTGATGCCATCCAGCCATCTCATCCTCTGTTGTCCCCTTCTCCTGCCCCCAATCCCTCCCAGCATCAGAGTCTTTTCCAATGAGTCAACTCTTCGCATGGGGTGGCCAAAGTACTGGAGCTTCAGCTTTAGCATCAGTCCTTCCAAAGAACACCCAGGACTGATTTCCTTTAGAATGGACTGGTTGGATCTCCTTGCAGTCCAAGGGACTCTCAAGAGTCTTCTCCAACACCACAGTTCAAAAGCATCAATTAAATTCTTCAGCACTCAGCTTTCTTCACAGTCCAACTCTCACATCCATACATGACCACTGGAAAAACCATAGCCTTGACTAGATGGACTTTTTTGGCAAAGTAATATCTCTGCTTTTGAATATACTATCTAGGTTGGTCATAACTTTTCTTCCAAGGAGTAAGCATCTTTTAATTTCATGGCTGCAGTCACCATCTGCAGTGATTTTGGAGCCTAAAAGAAAATAAAGTCTGACACTGTTTCCACTGTTTCCCCATCTATTTCCCATGAAGTGATGGGACCAGATGCCATGATCTTCGTTTTCTGAATGTTGAGCTTTAAGTCAACTTTTCACTCTCCTCTTTCACTTTCATCAACAGGCTTTTTAGTTCCTCTTCACTTTCTGCCATAAGGGTGGTGTCATCTGCATATCTGAGGTGATTGATGTTTCTCCTGGCAATCTTGATTCCAGCTTGTACTTCTTCCAGCCCAGCATTTCTCATGATGTACTCTGCATATAAGTTAAATAAGCAGGGTGACAATATACAGCCTTGACATACTCCTTTTCCTATTTGGAACCAGTCGGTTGTTCCATGTCCATTTCTAACTGTTGCTTCCTGACCTGCATATAGGTTTCTCAAAAGGCAAGTCAGGTGGCCTGGTATTCCCATCTCTTGAAGAATTTTCCACAGTTTATTGTGTTCCACATATTCAAAGGCTTTGGCGTAGTCAATAAAGTAGACATAGATGTTTTTCTGGAACTCTTTTGCTTTTTCAATGATCCGTATATGGTCAGCTAATATTTGACAAAGGAGCTAAGAATATACAACAAGCATAAAAAGTCTCTTCAACAAATGGGGTTGGGAAAAATATCCACATGCAAAAAAATAAAATTGGACCCCTACCTTAAACCAATAACAAAAATGGATTAAACCTGAAATATAAGACCTGAAATTGTAAAACTCCTAGAAGAATGCTTAGGGGGAAAACTCCTTGATCTCAGTGTTGGCAATTACTTTGTTGGATATGACACCAAAAGCATAAGCAGCAAAAGCAAAAATCAATAACTGGGACTAGACCAAATTAAAAAGCTTCCGCAGAGTAAAAGAAACCACCCACAAAATGAACAAGAAACCTACAGAATGACAGAAAATACTGCAAATCATACATCTGAGAAGGTGTTAATATCTATAATATATAAGGAACTCATACAACTCTATAGCAAAAGCAAACAAACCAAAACAAATCTCATTAAAAAAAGGATGGAGGCCCTTAATAGAATTTTTCCAACATACATGAAAAGATGCTCACATTACTAATCATCAGGGAAATGCAAATCAAACCCAGAATGAGACATCACCTCACATCTGTCAGAATGGTATTAACAAAAAAAGGGAGAGAGAGGTAAATGCTGGCAAGGATGTGGAGAAAGGGGAACGTTCTCGCACTGTTGGAAAAAATGTAAAATGATACCATCTTTATGGGAAACAGTAAGGATGTCCCTCAAAAAAATTAAAGGAAAAAAAAACTACTCTATGACCCAGCAATTCTGCTTCTGAGTACATATCCAAAGAAAATGAAATCAGGACCGCAAAGGTATATCTGCATCCTCATGTTCATCTTCATGAACCTGCAGCACTATTCACAGTAGCCAAGATATGGAAATAACCTAAATGTCCATCAGCAGAGAAATGGATAAAGAAGATGCCAGAAGCTGAGGGGTAGGGAAAATGGGGAGATAATAGCCAAAGGAGACAAACTTTCCAAGGTTAAAAAGTCCAGAGAATCTAATATATAGTATGGTAATTACAGTCAACCCTACCCATACACTACTTGAAAGTTGCTGTGAGAATAGAGCTTTCATGGTCTAGCATAACAACACGGTATATGAGATGAAAGATGTATTAACTTCCGTTATTGTGGTACTTAGGTGGATGAAATCATCACACTGTACACCTTAAACTTACTCAATGTTCTATGTCCATTATATCTAAATAAAGCTCGAAAGTTAAGTTTAAAAATTCCCAAGCTGATCTTAACCAAAATCACAAGATGATAACAGGCCCAAATTGTATGAAACTTAAAAAAAATGAAAACAGTAACAGTCACATGGCTCTTACCCAGCTCTCACATTGCCATGAAACAACCATGCAAAATCAAAAACCTGAAATAAACTGGAAACACATCCAAAAAGCCACACCACACAGAAAGTAACTTCTTGCACTTCATTTGTAAAAATGCACTTAAAAGTGACTCAGAACCACTCTATCTTATTTTAGGTAAAATTTTATTTGGCTCAGTAATCTGAGACATAACATAATAAAAGCAAAACACTAGAAAGGGACAGCAGAGCTGGGAGAGTCACTGAAAGCAATAAGATATATTAGCTGACACAGCTGAACAGGGAGGAGCAGATTTCTTTAATAGAACTATAAAAAAACAGATCCTAGAACCCAAAGAGGAGCATGGAATAATTTAACAATAAGGCGTAAATTCTCAGCAACACAAGAGAACACTTTTATATTCCACCATAGTGACAATTATACACACTAATAGCCCTGGGTCATCAAGAAATGGTTCATTTATGACTATCAATCCTATTTTCTAATGTGTAGAAGCACATAATATGTATTTTTTAATATATTTTATCAAAAGAAATAAAAATAATAAAGTTTTAAGACTTCATGATTCTTTGAAAATACTAAGCATTTTTATAAAGTGAACCACTATGTCAACAAAACAAAAGCTAAATGATCATGGAATACTAAACTGAAGCACTGTCAAAAATCTAATGCAATGAGAATGCCAAAAGACATAAAAATCTGAGGAGCATTCCAGGCAGCAGAGAGCAAATGCTATGACCTCAAGATAGGATCAAACCCAAGCCAGTTGTTAGGGCTGTCACGACGTGACCAAAGGACCAGTGGTATGAGAAAGATCAAATAATTAATAAGGAGTCGTCACATCACATACAGAGATTAGATTTTGTTCTAATCGCAAGGAGAAAATACTGTAATGTTTTAAGGCAAGCAAAAATGGCATTGGCTGTATTTACTCACTTTCTCAGGTTCTGACAGCTGCATGGAGCATGGGTTTAAACGAGTGTAAAAGAAAATGGAAAATGAGTTAAAAGGCTATTTGATTATTCCAAGGAGAAGATACAGGTACCCAGTAAAAGCAGCAAGGTATTCTTTAAATAAACAAAGCATTAGCATGCTCTTCACATATTATCACAGGTCCTCAAAAGGATATACTGGGTTGGGCAAAAAGTTAGTTTGAATTTTTCCATACTACCTTATGGGAAAAACCCAAATGAATTTTCTTACCGACTCTATTTCCTTTCCCCTAAAACATATTTCTTGCATCAAGAGTTTCTAAAGGCTGAAGATGCCATTCATGAAGACAGCCTACAGAGGTGTTTGAGCTTCTGTTCCAGGCGGAAAGTTAGCAATTTGGAGGCAAAAGTTATTTTCTAAAGGAGATTTTTCTACCTAGTTTTCATCTTTCACACCACTTGCTCTTTGTAGAGTTTGATTTTAGAAATGTGACTGATCGAAAACTTACATGGACACAATTTAAGAATTTAACAATTCTTGAGCCACTACTCTTCTAATCTATGAACTATTTTCTAGCAGAAACCTGAGACCAGATTATTTAGTAATGAAATAGGAGCTCTGAAATCCCTTCAAGTCCTTGACCTTTAGGTATAAGACCAACAATAAGAAAATTCTAGCCAAATATTGTATGAAGGATGATCTCTTTCATGGTACTGGGTTTCAATCCCTACCTGAATTCCCAGCCTTAAGGCAATACCACCTTTCTAGATGAGTGACTAGCTTCAAAAAGAAAAAACAACTTGGATTTTCTTTTTATTAAGGTAAAGAATCTTTTTATTTCTTACCCTCTTTGTAGATTCCCTTAGGAAGAAATCCAGCAAAAACTGAACTAGAAAGAATGTGATCAGCTTGCCAAAAGAATATGACTAGCTCCCAACTTGATGGAGACAGAGATATTATGTTCCAGCTGTCATCGTAAGATCTTAGTTTCTAGAGTCCTTTTTCAAAATTATCTATTTATTTGTCTGGCTGTGTCAGGTCTTACTTGCAGCACTTGGGATCTTCGATCTATATTGCAACGTGCAGGATCTAGTTCCCTGACCAGGGATTGAACCCAGGTCCCCTGCACAGGGAATGTAAAGTCTTAGCCACTGGACCACTGGGGAAATCCTATTTTCTAGAGTCCCTCTGAGTGCCCCCAAGCTTTTCAAGAAGGCCATGAAAGATTTTACAAGTATCAAAGTGTTCACCTACAAATGGGCATTAAGGATAGCCAAATAATAGATAATCTTTATTCAGCCCAGTGTAATATGGTGGAGCATCAGAGAACTGGCCACCCTTCTGATTCCAACACATAAGCAAGATCTGGGAGACTCAATACACAAATGACTGCATTTAGTTAATACATGAGTCGTTATAGCTCCTAATTTAAATTTAGAGCTATGTTCACGTGTTTATGCATACAGAAGTTAAAATATCATCACAAATTTTTAAACTGTAAATTCCAAATTATGCCAGAAACAATACCCTGTTATGCACCCCATAGGATGTTTGCAACAAAGAAATACTGTACTCCTTTATTCAAAATTCTCCAAAGCACCTACCATGAGAGGTGAGACCCTCCCTGGCCACTGGTCCTGGTGCTCATTCTCCTATACAGACCCTTGAAATTAACTTCCATTCCTCTCATAGACAGCAAAGCATATCAGCTCTGATCTTCATTGCCTCACTTCATCTCCTGCCTCTATAATACCAGCTATTCATCCTTGAGCAACTGCCTCAGTTTATGCATCTGTAAAAGGGAGTAATAATAGTACCTACCTCAAAAGGTTGTTAGGAGTGTTACATGAGTTCATACATGTAACACGTATGAAAAGAGTATCTGGCATACAGTAAGTCTAACAAAGGTTAATAATATCACTCTTACTTTCATCAGTCACCACCAAAAGTATACCAGCCATCAAATTAAAAATATGTTCTCTAATTTCTTGAGAAAGTAGTTGTCTGGGACCAACAGCACTGACATCACCGAGGAGCTTGTTAGAAACGCAGAATCTCAATCCTCACTGTAGATTTACTAAATAACAATATGCATTTGAACAAGGCCATGTGAATACATGTTATAACTTGAGAATGCTGCTCTGACATACCGTCTGCCCATAACAGCTATACTTCCTTCCCTAGAACTGCCCTCCCACTATGCCCTCCAGAAATATTATTCCAAAATCAACAAACTCTCTATAACCTTCTCTAAATGTTTCCTTGTTTCCTTATACCTGAACCGTAGCTTTTTCCCGAGGATACAATTTTCCCCACAAACTCCTGCAATGATGACTGCTCTTCTTCCACACTCCAAGGACATCAGAGTTAGGAAGTAAAATTGCCATCTTCATTCTTCCCAGCTCAGGTCTCTTCTCTTGCTACCAAAATACCCTTTTCTATTGGAGCCATGCTACAACTGTCTCCTACTCTTTGTCGCCCTGGGCTTCAAATCTTTCATCCACTTCCTTTCATCCACTGAATTTTGCTATCTCTTCTTCCCTAGGTGTTGCCCTATCTTTGGAAGATGACAACAACCTCAAGGACAACCTAACAACTGGCCTCTCAGCTTCTCCAACATCTTTCACATCAGCACAGGTTTCCAGATTCCACCTGGAACCTTGTCATCATCTGGAAATGCCCCAGTCCCAAAAGCTCTAATTGAAACACTTGACTTTGTGATTATTACCTCTTTTTCATCTGAAAGAGCTTATACTTGCTGCAACCATTCTTATACAACTTTATTGATCTTTCTAACCTCTCTCCTTATCAAATTTAGATTCTATGGTCCATTCTATTGCAATAATATTCCTGCCAGTTCCCTAGTGATGCATTACCAATATACAAATCTCCCTACAGCTATTTTCATCTTCCTTCCTACAACAGAGAAGGGGTTGACCTTGGCATTGTACGAGGCCAATCCCTCCACTTTGCTATACTATGCTCTTTATCCACTTTGAATACTATGCTCTTCGCCTTCTCAAGAACCTCAGCAACTACTGACTACCTTTTTTCCTCTTTAATATTCAATTTCCCCAATCAAATGGATCTTTGCCACTAGCTTTTAAGCACACTCAAGTTTTTTCCATTAAAAAGCAAACAAAACTTTCTTTAATCTACAGCTCTTTCTCATCTCCTTTTAGACATCTGTTCTCCTTTACAAAAATATTCTCAAAGTATTCTTTACTCATTGGTTCCATTCACTTGCCATCACACATTCCTCAGCCCATTTGAACCTGACCATTGAAAGGAAAGTTATGAGCAACCTAGACAGCATATTGAAAAGTAGAGATATTCCTTTGCCAACAAAGGTCCGTCTAGTCAAGGCTATGGTTTTTCCAGTGGTCATGTATGGATGTGAGAGTTGGACTGTGAAGAAAGCTGAGCACCGTAGAATTGATGCTTTTGAACTGTGGTGCTGGAGAAGACTCTTGAGAGTCCCTTGGACTGTAAGGAGATACAACCAGTCCATCCTAAAGGAGATCAGTCCTGGGTGTTCTTTGGAAGGACTGATGCTGAAGCTGAAACTCCAATACTTTGGCCACCTCATGCAAAGAGCTGACTCATTTGGAAAAGACCCTAATGCTGGGAGGGATTGGGGGCAGGAGGAGAAGGGGACGACAGAGGATGAGATGGCTGGATGGCATCACTGACTCGATGGACCTGAGTCTGAGTGAACGCAGGGAACCAGTGATGGACAGGGAAGCCTGGCCTGCTGTGACTCATGGGGTCACAAAGAGTCGGACGCGACTGAGCGACTGAACTGAACTGATGACCCCTAACTCTCCAGTGCATCTGCACTCACTAAGTGGTCTGCTGTCCTCCAGTCCTAATGGAGAACTGTTGCCTCTGTCTTCCTTGCTGTAGTATCTTCAAGACTAGTGGCCAGGCTTCTCTCCTTAAAGCACTGTTTCCGTGACGTTCGTTCCTCTGGCTCCTCTTCTGTCTCCCTCCTGATCCTTCTCCATCTCCTTTGCACAAATATTGTTAGTGCTATTGACATCTTTAGAGATGAGAGTCTAAACATACCTTATCTCCTACATTTACATTTGTTTTAACAGTAGTTGTATGCTTACATATAAATTAATGTCTTTGGGGTTGCCTAATTATAATCATTTGTTATATTTGACAATCTTCTACATGAATTATTAAATCTATAAATTCCCCCTTGACAAATCCAAATTTAATTCTCCTTGACAAATCCAAAGTTAGCATGCCCCTTTTATCATCTTGTAGTATAAGTTTGCAATTGTGTTTTGACCACAGACATATTGATCACTCAGAGATTTAACAACTGAAACAAATTTCCCCAATGCAAATAAAGCTATGATGATGCTACAGAGACGCCAACATGCGATATTTAAATACACTTTCATTCACATATACTATTTACATATGCCCCCTCTTAAGTTAAAACGGTACCCTGTGATACCTGCAGGTGATTATGCCCCCTCTTAAGTTAAAACGGCACCCTGCAGGTGGTTAAGAACTGGATATTGAATATTTGGGATTAGATTAAGTGAAAAACAACAGTAAGGAGATACTTTTGAACTTTCCTTTCAATAAAAACCAATAATTCTTCAGAAAATTAGTTCTACATACCACTGCTCCAAGTGTGGGTTCTCTAAGTCCCATCTCCCACAATATTTTTAAAACAAATGTGCTCCCAGGCACAGTGTGAAATCCAGGTAGTTTATTTCTCTTCAAACACAAAACAAGAAGGAACAAACATAGGGCTGAGATTCCTTTGGTAACCAGAATTCATCTTAGTTCATCTTAGTAACACAATGAAATCCATTACTTTAAGAAGCTGAGTATCATCTTCAAAACAACTCTTAAGTGCCCATCAGCTATGAGAATTTTCCACACCACGAGAGAGACTTCTCCACAGGCTGCATGTCCTCAGCGGCAAGATCAGGGTCTGCCATGTGGGGCTTCTCTGCTCTCTTGCTTTGTGACACAGAGCTGTGGTCCCCAACCATTTCACACTGGGGTTTGAGTAAACTCCGGGAACCAGTGATGGACAGTTTTGTGGGAGACAATTTTTCCACGGACCAAGGGGATGGTTTCGGGATGACTCAAGTGCATTTCATTTATTGTGCACTTTATTTCTATTATTATTAGATCAGGTCCATCTCTGATGACCAGGCATTAGATCTGTCCTATTATATTCAGAGAACGTAGATGAGAATCATTCCTCTACCATCTGTTGATGGCTGGCATTAGGCCTGATGGCTTTTGTTAAAGCTTCTATCACTTGTAAAATGAGGACAGTTCAGTTCAGTTCAGTCGCTCAGTCATGTCTGACTCGTTGAGACTCCAAGGACTACAGCACACCACACCTCCCTGTCTATCACCAACTCCCAGAGCACACTCAAACTCACGTGCATCAAGTCAGTGATGCCATCAAACCATCTTATCCTCTGTCATCCCCTTCTCCTCCTGCCTTCAATCTTTCCCTGCATCAGGGTCTTTTCCAAGGAGTCAGTTCTTTGCATCAGGTGGCCAAAGTACTGGAGTTTCAGCTTCAACATTAGTTCTTCCAATGAATATTCAGGACTGATTTCCTTTAGGATTGACTTAGTGGATATCCTCGAAGTCCAAGAGACTCTCAAGAGTCTTCTCCAACACCACAGTTCAAAAGCATCAGTTCTTTGGCACTCAGTTTTCTTTATAGTCCAATTCTCACATCCATACATTACTACTGGAAAAACCATAGCTTTGATAAATGGACCTTTGTTGGCAAAGTAATGTCTCTGCTTTTTAATATGCTAACTAGGTTGGTCTGGAAGGCTGCAGTCCATGCGGTCACTGAGGGTCAGACTCGACTGAGCGACTTCACTTTCACTTTTCACTTTCATTGCATTGGAGAAGGAAATGGCAACCCACTCCAGTGTTCTTGCCTGGAGAATCCCAGGGACGGGGGAGCCTGGTGGGCTGCTGTCTATGGGGTCGCACAGACTCGGACACGACTGAAGTGACTTAGCAGCAGCAGCAGCAGCAGCAGCTAGGTTGGTCATAGCTTTTCTTTCAAGGAGCCAGTGTCTTTTAACTTCATGGCTACAGTCACCACCTGCAGTGATTTTGGAGCCCTAAAAATTAAAATCTCTCATTGTTTTCATTGTTGCCTCATCCATTTGCCATGAAATGATGGGACCAGATGCCATGACCTTGGTTTCCTGAATATTGAGCTTTAAGCCAACTTTTTCACTCTCTTCTTTCATTTTCATCAAGAGGCTCTTTAGTTCTTCTTCACTTTCTGCCATAAGGGTGCTAACATCTACGTATCTGACATTATTGATATTTCTCCTGGTAATCTTCATTCCAGCTTGTGCTTCATCCAGCCTGGCATTTCGCATGATGTACTCTGCATATAAGTTAAATAAGCAGGGTGACAATATACAGCCTTGAGGTACTCCTTTCTTGATTTGAAACCTGTTGAAGTCTGTTGTTCCATGTTCAGTTCTAATTGTTGCTTCTTGACCTGCATACAGATATCTCAGGAGGCAGGTCAGGTGGTCTGGTATTCCCATCTCTTGAAGAATTTTCCACAGTTTGTTACGACACACACAGTCAAGACACTGGCGAAGTCAATAAAGCAGTAGATGTTTTTCTGGAACTCTCTTGCTTTTTTGATGATCCAGCAGATGTTGGCAATTTGATCTTTGGTTCCTTTGCCTTTTCTAAATCCAGCTTGAACATCTGGAAGTTCACAGATCACATACTGTTGAAGCCTGGCTTAGAGAATTTTAAGTATTACTTTGCTAGCATGTAATATGAGTGTAATTGTACAGTAGTTTGAACATTTTGGGGATTGTCTTTCTTTGGGATTGGAATGAAAACTGACCTTTTCCAGTCCTGAGCTCACTGCTGAGATTTCCAAATTTGCTGGTATATTGAGTGCAGCAGTTTAACATCATCATCTTTTAGGATTTGAAATAGTTCAACTGGAATTCCATCACCTCCATTAGCTTTGTTCATAGTGATGTTTCCTAAGGCCCACTTAACTTCACATTCCAGGATGTCTGGCTCTAGGTGGGTGATTATACCACCATGATTATCTGGGTCATGAAGATCTTTTTTGTATAGTTCTTCCGTGTATTCTTGACACCTTTTCTTAATATCTTCAGCTTCTGTTAGGTCCATACCATTTCTGTCCTTTATTGTGTCCATCTTTGCCTGAAATATTCCCTTGGTATGTCTAATTTTCTTGAAGAGATCTTTCCCGTTCTGTTGTTTTCCTCTATTTCTTTGCTTTGATCACTGAGGAAGGCTTTCTTACTCTCCTTGCTATTCTTTGGTCTCTGCATTCAAATGGGTATATCTTTGCTTTTCTCTTTTGTCTTTAGCTTCTCTTCCTTTCTCAGCTATTTGTAAGACCTGCTCAGACAACCATTTTGCCTTTTTGCATTTCTTTTTCTTGGGGATGGTCTTGATCACTGCCTTCTATACAAAGTCACAAACCTCTGTCCCTAGTTCTTCAGGTATTCTATCAGATCTAATCCCTTGAACTTATTTGTTACTTATATTGTATAATTGTTAAGGGATTTGACTTAGGTCATACCTGAATGGTCCAGTGGTTTTCCTTACTTTCTTCAATTTAAGTCTGAATTTGGCAATAAGGAGTTCATGATCTGAGCCACAGTCAGCTCCGGGTCTTGTTTTTACTGACTGTATAGAGCTTCTCCATCTTTGGCTGCAAAGAATACAATCAATCTGATTTTGGTGTTGACCATCTGGTGATGTCCATGTGTAGAGTCTTCTCTTATGTTGTTGGAAGAGGGTGTTTGCTATGACCAGTGCATTCTCTTGGCAGAACTCTATTAGACTTTGGCCTGCTTCATTCTGTACTCCAAGACCAAATTTGCCTGTTACTCCAGGTGTTTCTTGACTTCCTACTTTTGCATTCCAGTCCCCTGTAATGAAAAGGACATCTTTTTTTGGATGTTAGTTCTAGACGGTCTTGTAGGTCTTCATAGAACCATTCAACTTCAGCTTCTTCAGCATTACTGGTTGGGGCACAGACTTGGATTACGGTGATATTGAATATTTTGCCTTGGAAATGAACAGAGATCATTCTGTTTTTTTCGAGATTGCATCCAATTACCGCATTTCGGACTCTTCTGCAGACTATGAGGGCTACTCCATTTCTTCTAAGGGATCTTGCTCACAGTAGTAGATATAATGATCATCTTAGTTAAATTCACACATCTCAGTCCATTTTAGTTCACTGATTCCTAAAATGTCAATGTTCACTCTTGCCATCTCCTGTTTGACCACTTCCAATTTGCCTTGATTCATGGACCTAACATTCCAGCTTCTTATGCAATATTGTTCTTTAGAGCATCAGACTTTACTTCCATCACCATAAATACTACATGGTATAAATATGTAGTATAAATATGGTAGCAGAGAGGAAGCATAGACCCAAATATTAACAACATAGGGGGAAATATTTAAAGATCATTAAAAGTTAAAATATAGCTGTCAGAAAGCATCAGATCAAGAAGGATCATAGGCTTGCCTAGAAAACTTCCCATGTGAGAATAATCAAGTAGGCGCTCTGTGAAATAGAAAATACATGCACTGTTTCTAGGCTACCCTGGTGACTCACCAATGCAGAAGCCACAGGTTCTAACCCTAGTTCAGGAAGAGCCCTGGAGAAAGGTATGGCAGCTCACATCACTATTCTTGCCTGGGAAATCCTATGGATAGAGGATACAATCCGTGGGGGTCCCAAAATTGTCAGACATAACTTAGCAACTAAATAACAACATCATATTGATTTCTGCCTTCAGTTCCTACAAAGACCTCCTAAAACCCTTGTGACTTCCTAAGTGATGAGAGCACTAGAAGCATCTTTCTTTCTTTTTTTTTTTTTTTTTTTTTTTTTTGCTAATGTTTGGTCTTTGGTCCTGGTTCCTGTCACAAAGTTTCTAAATCCCTTGAAATTTCCAGGGTGATACTAGTGTCTCATTCTAAAGAGGTGACTCTGGTTGGGCTCTTGGATGGTTCCTAGAAGAGAGCTGATCACCAGAAAGACCAAGCTGTGAGGAAAAACGGAATTTTCAGCCATTCCCCTGATCCTCCAGAGAGGGGGCAGGAAATGGAGTTAAGGATCCATCATGCATGTGAGATAAAGCTTCCATAAAAATCCTCAAATTACGAGGTTTGGAGAACTTCTGGTTGCTGAATATGTGATCTGCTAGGGAAGCAGTGCCCCCAGGGAGGGCATGCAATTTACCATATGCCTTTTCCTGTACATTTCTTTGGCTTCCCCGGTGGCTCAGATGGTAAAGCGTCTGTCTACAATGCGGGAGACCTCTTTATCTGGCTGTTCATCTGTGTCCTTCATCACACCATTTATTATCCCATAAAATGAAACATGGAAGTTTTTCCCTGAGATCTGTCAAATCCAAGGGGGAAGAGGTTATGGAAACTTCTACTTTGCTGCCAAATTGAGAAGTTGTGGGTAGGGCTTCCCTGGTGGTCTAGTGGTTAAGAACCTGCCTGCCAATGCAGGGGACAAGGGTTTGATCCCTGGCCCAGGAAGATCCCACATGCAACTAAGCCCATGCGTCACAACTACTGAGCCTGAGCCCTAAAGGCCATGCTCCACAAGAGAAGCCACGGCAATGAGAAGCCGTTGCACTACCACAAAGAGTAGCCCCCCTCAGCACAACTAGACAATCGAGCAATCAAGACCCAGTGCAGCCAAAAGCAAATTAATTGATTAATTTTAAAAACTTGTGGGTAACCTGGGAACTTACTATTTGTGACTGGGCAGCCTTTCAATTGTGGGATCTGATGCTACCTTTATATAAGTAGTGCCGAACAGAGTTGAATTGCAGGACACTCACCTGGCATCACAGAGACTTGCTTGATGTGCAAAGCACCCCCCTCATCTGGTGTCAAGAGTGTTGTGAGTATGGCAGGGGTGTGAGGAAGTGAGACACACAGGAGGGAGAGTGAGCGTTTCCTAACTCAGGCTCCAAAACCATGTGTTCAAACAGGTGGAGTGAGTGATGGAGAGAGTGGAAAGGAGCAGGCAGGTTAAAAAAAAAAAAATCATGTAAATCTTGGGCAGGATCCTAGGAGACTGGCATTAGAAATGCAACGTTAGTGCCTAGGGCTGTTCAGGAAAGGACCCCAAGGATGACGAACTGGGTTAGTGAGTCAAGATCCAAGAGGGAAAGGGACATTTTTCATTTGCAAGAGAAAAGTAGATATTCTCCATCAGAAGACAAATTTCTACATTGAAGAACGCAAGGATCTGGAATTTGATCAACTTGATGAGGAGGAAAAATAACTTTGTGTGTGGGGGCATGTGCCTTCAGTCGTGTCCCGCTCTTTTCAACCCCATGGACTGTAGCCTGCCAGGCTTCTCTCTGTCCATGGCGTTTTCCAGGCAAGAAAACTGATGTGAGATAAAACATGTAAATAAAAATTAAGTACTAAGGTGTGTAGTGATGACTATAATACTGCTGGTTGGGTGGTAAATACCTTAAAAAGGCTTCATGAAGGTTATAACACCCCACTGGGAGCCGTCAGGGCTTGAGGGAAGGCAGATGTTCTGGTATTCAGCATCACAAGATAATACAAAGTCAGGAAAAAAAATAACTGAGGACATTGTCTGTTAAAGAGATAGGAAATATAAGCATAAGAGCACTCCATTTCCATAGAAATGTTCACTGCCATCTCCTTTAGGAAATGAAGGAGAAATGAAAATATAGGGGGGAAAGGGACAGGGGAAATGGTTATTCAAAACAGGTATCTTGGGACTTCCCAGGTGGGGCAATGGTTAAGACACTGTGCTTCCTCTGTAGGGGGTACAGGTTCAATCCCTGGTTGGGGAACTAAGACCCCACAAGCCATGTGGCACAGCCAAAAAAATAGAAAAAAAAATTTAATAAAATAAACAAAAGAAATTTATTATAAAAATAAACAGGTGTCTTTGGTTGCTCTCCCTCAAAATAAGACTTTTCGTCTCCAGTTTACTGCTCATTATCAGTTTTCTGGCTGTGCTATTTTACATTGAAGAAGCTCTCTCTAGGTTATTATATAAGTCAGTGAGAAGAGTCAATTTATTGTTAGTATTGTTGATAAATTAAGTTTAAATTGGTTCTGGAGGCAATATCTCACAGGTTCTCCACATTTTGGTACTGACTAATAAAGCACAGAAATACAAAAATCTCATACATTTTTCTCATTCACCAGAGGAATTCTCATGTGAATAGAGTCAAAAGCCCTCTTTACCTATGTATAAGACCATCCTCAAGTCACTCCCCCTACTCCCACTTCCAGATCTCCAAGCCCTCCTCTCCTCACAGGAGCTTGTGGGTGGGTTTTTGTCTCAGTCTCTGGGATACATCAATCCTTAAAAAGCATACTTTAGTTCACTTTTATTGCCCCTTCCTGAAACAGTCCTCATTTCCACAGCCTCGCTGATACCTAATTGCCTGCCTTGCTCCCTTCTACCTGTGACTCAGCAAATGACCCAGAATTCAGATCTTCCAGAACTAGCAACCCATCTTGCCTTGGCCCATCCTGGCCTAGGGTATGTGTCCAGCTCCTGCCCCGTCTTTCCTCTCCTGCAGATAACCTGCCCAGGACCCATCATGTCACAGGAAGCGACACCGCCAGGCTACTGGCCTATTTTCATCCGGCAAGAATTAAACCATAGCCACAGTACGTGTTGATCTTTCAGAAAAAATGCGGTTGCCTCTTACGCCTTTGTCAGCGGCCCAAGAATAATTTCTCCTACTGTCTATGTATTTTGTCACTAATTACCTTGTTCATGGTCGAGACATGGCATACAATATGTTGACTCTTTCCCCACCTTTGTTAGGAGCAATAAAGACCAAGAGAGAATTGGTTCAATCTCTTCATGATGCTGAAATTATGATACATAAACATGTGAGCAGTGAAGGCACCTATAAGTACCTGGCGTGTCTACAACAGCGCAGAGACAATGCATCCACGAAGGCCAACCAGGTCAGACACAGCATAAAGTCCCAAATCACAGGCCAAACCTTAGTTCCCATGCCTTTTATGGCTCACATCTCCCCTTGGGGCTAACTGGATCTCTGTAATAAACTTCCTTGAGTTGTTCTCTGTTCTAAAGTGCCGTGGCATTGACACACTACCAGATGTTAAACAGAGACCTAATGGGGAGCTGTTGCATAACACAGGGAGTTCAGCTGGGTGCTCTGTGATGACCTAGAGGGGGTGGGATGGGGTACAGAGGGAGGGAGACACAAAGGGGATATATATATACTTCTTACTGATTCATGTTGTTGTAGAATAAGTAAGAAGTATACATATATCATTCCCTGGTGGCTCAGATGGTAAAGCATCTGTCTACAACGTGGGGGACCTGGGTTCGATCCCTGGGTCAGCAAGACTCCCTGGAGAAGGAAATGGCAACTCACTCCAGTACTCTTGCCTAGAAAATCCCATGGTCGGAGGAGCCTGGTCCATGGGGTTGCAAAGAGTCGGACACGACTGAGCGACTTCACTTTCATACATATATCTAACACAACACTGTAGAGCAAAAGGAATGCATTTGAGGCAGTTCTAATGAAGATGAACCTACAGCCTATTACACAGCATGAAGTCAAAGAGAAAGACAGATTGTACACTAACGTATATATATGGAATCTAGAAAGATGGTAGTGATGAATTTATTTGCAGGGCAGGGATGGAGAAACAGACATAGAGACAGACTTATGGGTACGAGGAGAGGGAAGGAGAGGGTGAGAGGTATGGAGAGAGTAACATGGAAATTTACATTATCATATGTAAAACAGATAGCCAATGGGTATTTGCTGTGTGTCTCAGGGAGCTCAAACAGGGGCTCTGTAACAACCTAGAGGGGTGGGATAGGGAGGTAAATGCGAGGGAGGTTCAAGAGGGAGGAGACATACGTATACCTATGGCTGATTCATGCTGAGGTTTGACAGAAAGCAACAAAATTTTATACAGCAATCAAAAATTAATAAATTTTTCAAATAAATAAAACTAAATTTAAAAAATTAAAATAGTAATAAACACAAAAAAATGCTGTAACCAATTCCCATTATTTTTTATATAGTTAAAGAGGGACATGCAGTGGCCAGCCAATCGTGTTGGTCTGGAGCTCTGAAGAGATAGAGTTGGGAGCACTAGGCATCTCAATATTTTTTAAAATGAATGACTGCTGCACAGGATTACCTCTTTGTAGGATCACTGCCACTAACTCCAAAGTTACTCCTTGTGTCAAATGTCACCAGACAGAAATAGCCTCTCAATCTAAATTCTATTATACTTGTTTCAAAAAGGTATATTATAGTCTTTATGCTGTTTTTGCTACAACAATATGGGTAGAGGTGGCCGATTTAAGTGTAAAAGTGACAGATTTTCTCAGATAACATTGTTGAACTATCTTCCACCAGCAGCTTAGCTCCTGCTAGACATGCTCTTCAGATCACTGCCACTCAGACACCTTCCCCCTTTGGGAAGCCCAGAATTGTTCATTTGCCCTTGGAGATCATAGACACAGATTCTTACCTGAAGTCAGTGAGCTTTTCTGAGCATTTGCATCAGGAAGTGCCTGGCTTCAGAAAAACAGATGGCTTCCTTCTGTAAAGCCTGCACCTAAAAAGGGGGAGGGAAAAAAACGTCAGAAAAGTCCTGAAACCAGGGCATCCACATTTCCCATAACATAAAAAATGATCATGCTATGTGTAAACCACTTCACTTCCATCTGCTTTTCATAAATGGCAATGACCGAGAAACAGAAAGGAGGGAAGAGCAGCGAGATGGGAAATTAAGTGGACATCTATTCACTGTCCTCTCCAGAGGAATGGACTGTTTTCCCATCCTCTTCCCCCACAACAGGGAAAACACCTCTTTCCCTATTTCACTGAGAAGCAATAAATTTCAGAACTCCCACAATCAAACTGGAAAGTTTTGCTATCTTTGCACTAACTTAAAAATAGTGAATGTCACTTGAAAATAAGAATTGTGTAATACTTCATTTCTGAGTTATACAAGTCATGGAATTGCCAGTTGATGTGGCCTGGGTGAAAGAGTGCAATGTTTTCTATTTTATAAACTTCTGTTTTGTCTTATTTTATCAATATGTAACAGGTGTGTTCTTTTTTCAGTCATTTTTCAGTTCTTTTTTCAATAAAAATGTCTATTTTTGGTAAGAAAGTTCCTGAAAATACCCTTAATAAGCCCGTGATGAAAATCAGAATAATATATTATAAAGTTATTAAAGGCTAAATTTCTTATTAATCATTTAATATGAACAGTTACACCTCAAGAAATTACAGAGGGCTTCTACCACATCGGTAAGCTTGAAGTGGCATGCTGAATTGTTAGAATTTAAGGTTCTTTTCGTTACTGAGCAAAGAGAGGTGCAGTACTGGACCTCTCCAATGTAAACAATACAGTTCATTAAGGAGATAAATAAGTTTAGATAATTAAGAATTCTGAGGTCTTTAATGTTCAGATCTCTTTTGAAAATGCATCAAAGTGAAATCTAATGATTCAAAGAACGGCCGAACGGATGGTGGATGTTGTGAGCATCAGATCTTAAGGTGCATACCATCAGCAAAAGAAATATAAACTTAAGCAACCCTCATTCCCAGATCTGATAGACATTAAGCTCATACACTGCCAAGAACAACATTTCACATTCACCGCCCAGAGTAAGAGCCCTTCCTACGTCCATGGGAGGAAGTCATTTGCCAGATGTCGCTGTTTATTTTACACGTCTCCCTTTGACTTGTGCTTATTTTCTCTTGACCTCCCCAACTTCTCCCATGCACACCATGTGGAGAAAACTCAAGATTCAAGAAATCTTGCTGAGAAATACCTCGCTGCTCCAGTCAGTTACCCAGCCTCAACATGTGTTCCTGTTTATGGGTCCAGCCTAATTGCTGACAGAGATTGAACAGTTAGGCTCCCCTCATTCAGTGCTATCTGGACATTGATCAGAAAAACAGACTCTTTTACAACTTGTATCACCCAAGACATCTATGATGGAAACTTTCTCTTTTATATGACAACAAACCTATTAGTGATAAATCAGAAAAATGAAATGAAGTCAAAATGAAAGACAACAACATCAAAACAAGATTGTGTGATTTTTCTGAAGGCATTCTCTATATTTAGAAGCTTCCAAAGATCACACAGTTGAATGTTAGAGGATACCCTTTACCAAACAGGAATTCTAGCAGGAATTTCACTGCAGTCTTGCCTTCTTCTTGATAGAGAATCAAACTGGTTGACTGAGGATTAAAATCTTGATAATTGGATTTTTTTTTGCTGATTTACTGTTAATTTTATTTTTTATTGAAGTATAGTTGATTATTTGCAATGTTTTGCCAAACTGTTGTACAGCAAAGTAACTCAGTTATACATATATAGACATTCTTTTTTATATATATACCCTTTTCCATTATGGTTTATCACAGGATTTAGAATATAGTTCCCTGTGCTATACAGTAGGATCTTGTTTACCTAGATTTCAATGTTACATATATGCTGCTAACTTTATGCTGAGGTGACACTGATGCTCATGGAAGTCACCACATCCTCAGGAGGCACATACTGACCACACCTCCTTGCCTAGTCATCAAAGCCAGTTACTTTTGTGCTGGAAGCCACCTCTGCAGCTATAGTCCAGCTTTATCTTTTGCACTCTTCTGTGATTCCCATTAACCTGTCTGAATTACTATCTTCTGAGTCCATTCCAAAAGAAGGAGCAGAGAAAACTGGGGTGACAGATAATGAGGCCAGGAAAATAGGTAAAGCAGGAATGAAGCCCGATCAGCTATGAACATTTTACAAATGTGCTCAGTGGGCCTGAGTTCCTCCACAGTTACTCAAGAAACTCAAAGGGTTTAAATCATCTCTAAGAATGTTTGTACGCCCACAGACCACCCCTTATGCTCTCTAGAAGCATTTCCTAGTATTCAGGGAATGGCCCTGGGCACAGACTAGGTGCTCAGTCGTCATTGAATGAATGTAGTTCCTTCTGTGAGACCAAGGAAAGTTACCCTCGTGGTACCTTTGTTAAGGCGTTCAACTGTTAGGCTAGTTAGTAGGGCTTGCCCTCTCTCAAATTTTTGGCAAGATTTCTCACTTGGAATTAAGCAAAATTTGACTCCATGTGACTGCAAATCTCCAGAATCCTTTCAATTCTATTCACCTAGTTGACCAAGGGTTGAAAAAAAAAATCTAACACTATAGTTTTAATCTTGCATTTTATACTCAATGCGTTGTTTTTGTTGTTTTTTTTTTTAATTTTTTCAATTCAGTAAAAAACCTGACTTGACTATGATTTAGCACAGTGTTCTCAAACAATCTGTGGTGGAAGACCAGTTTGGTTTTCTCTTTTTTTTAATTGTCAATTCAAAATAGACATTTTTGAGAAATAAAATGAAAACACTTATGTTTATTACTTACAATATCCGAGATATGAAGACACACTAAGTGTCTGTTGAATGGATAATAAAGATGTGAGACAGATTAATAGATAAATGTGTGTGTGTGTGCTAGTTGCTAAGTCCTGTCTGACTCTTTGCTACCCCATGGGGTATAGCCCACCAGGCTCCTTCGTCCATGGGATTTTTCCAGGGAAGAATACTAGAGTAGGTTGCCATTTCCTTCTCCAGGGGATCTTTCTCACCCAGGGATCAAACCTGGGTCTCCTGCATTGCAGGCAGACTCTTTATTGTCTGAGCCACCAGGGAAGCTATATAATATATAAATATATAACAATGAAATATTATTCAGTCATGAGCAAACAGAAATCATGCCACTTGCAACACTACGGATGAACCTAGGGGCCTCCCAGGTGGCACCGTGGTAAAGAATCCACCTGCCATTGCAGGAGACGCAAGAGAGGCAGATTTGATCCTTGGGTGGGAAGGATCCCCTGGAGAAGGAAAGGGAAGCCACTCTAGTATTCTTGCCTTCAAAATTCCATGGTAGGCTACAGTCCATGGGGGTCATAAAGAGTCAGACACGACTGAGAACACACAAGAAAGCACAGATGCACCTAGGGGACATTATGCTAAGTGAAAGGAGCCAGACACAAACAAGACAATACTATGCAATCTATACAACGCTACACAATCTCACTTAAACATGGAATCTTAGAAAAAACAGTCAAATTCACAGAAACAGAGTAGAATGGTAGTTATCAGGACGCAGAGGTGAGGGAGATGGAGAGATACGTGTCAAAGGGTACAAGTTATCAGATGAGTAAGTTTTGAGGAAATCTAATGTACAGCATGGCAATTATAGCTAAAAATACTATAGTGTAGAGGGCTTCCCTGGTGGCTCAGTAGTAGAGAATCCGCCTGCCAATTCAGGAGACACAAGTTCAATCTTGGGTCCGGGAAGATCCAACATGTCAAGGGGCGGCTAAGCCCATGCACCACAACTATTAGTGCTCTGGAGGCCAGGAGCTGCGACTAGGGAAGCCCACCCACTCTAGAGCCCATGCTCCACAAGAGAACCTGCTACAAATGAGAAGCCCACACATTGCAACTAGAGAGCAGCTAGAGAAAAGCCTGAAAAGCAACAAAGACCTAGCACAGCCAAAAATAAATAAATACTCTTTTTTTAAAAGAAGTGCAAGGCCCTTGAGGTCAGCTGATGAGCCAAGCCCCTCTTAAAAACAATACTATATTGAATACTTGAAATTTGCTATCTCACATGCTAGTAAACTAATGCTCAAAATTCTCCAAGCCAGGCTTCAACAATATGTGAACCGTGAACTCCTTGATGTTCAAGCTGGTTTTAGAAAAGGCAGAAGAACCAGAGATCAAATTGCCAACATCTGCTGGATCATCAAAAAACCAAGAGAGTTCCAGAAAAACATCTATTTCTGCTTTATTGACTATGCCAAAGCCTTTGACTGTGTGGATCACAATAAACTGTGGAAAATTCTGAAGGAGATGGGAATACCAGACCACCTGACCTGCCTCTTGAGAAACCTATATGCAGGTCAGGAAGCAACAGCTAGAACTGGACATGGAACAACACATTGGTTCCAAATAGGGAAAGGAGTACGTCAAGGCTGTATATTATCACCCTGCTTATTTAACTTATATGCAGAGTACATCATGAGAAATGCTGGACTGAAAGAAACACAAGCTGGAATCAAGATTGCCGGGAGAAATATCAATAACCTCAGATATGCAGATGACACCACCCTTATGGCAAAAAGTGAAGAGGAACTAAAAAGCCTCTTGATGAAAGTAAAAGAGGAGAGTGAAAAAGTTGGCTTAAAGCTCAACATTCAGAAAACAAAGATCATGGCATCCAATCCCATTACTTCATGGGAAATAGATGGGGAAACAGTGGAAAGAGTGTCAGACTTTATTTTTGGGGGCTCCAAAATCACTGCAGATGGTGACTGCAGTCATGAAATTAAAAGACACTTACTCCTTGGAAGATAAGTTATGACCAACCTAGATAGCATATTCAAAAGCAGAGACATTGCTTTGCCGACTAAGGTCCGTCTAGTCAAGGCTATGGTTTTTCCAGTGGTCATGTATGGATGTGAGAGTTGGACTGTGAAGAAGGCT
The DNA here is from genome assembly GCF_042477335.2 of Ovis canadensis. Lineage (NCBI taxonomy): Eukaryota > Metazoa > Chordata > Mammalia > Artiodactyla > Bovidae > Ovis > Ovis canadensis. The sequence goes on along the minus strand of NC_091261.1, from coordinate 21,225,209 downwards.
GAGCGCCGAAGAACTGATGCTTTTGAACTGTGGTGTTGGAGGAGACTCTTTTTTTTTTTTTAACTTTATTTTACTTTACAATACTGTATTGGTTTTGCCATACATTGACGTGAATCCACTGCGGGTGTACATGCCTTCCCAAACATGAACCCCCCTCCCACCTCCCTCCCCATAACATCCCTCTGGGTCATCCCCATGCACCAGCCCCAAGCATGCTGTATCCTGCATCAGACATAGACTGGCAATTCGTTTCTTACATGATAGTATACATGTTTCAATGCCATTCTCCCAAATCATCCCACCCTCTCCCTCTCCCTCTGAGTCCAAAAGTCTGCTCTACACATCTGTGTCTCTTTTGCTGTCTTGCATACAGGGTCATCATTGCCATCTTTCTAAATTCCATATATATGTGTTACTATACTGTATTGGTGTTTTTCTTTCTGGCTTACTTCACTCTGTATAATCAGCTCCAGTTTCATCCACCTCATTAGAACTGATTCAAATGTATTCTTTTTAACGGCTGAGTAATACTCCATTGTGTATATGTACCACAGCTTTCTTATCCATTCATCTGCTGATGGACATCTAGGTTGCTTCCCTGTCCTGGCTATTATAAACAGTGCTGCAGTGAACATTGGGGTACATGTGTCTCTTTCAATTCTGGTTTCCTCAGTGTGTATGCCCAGCAGTGGGATTGCTGGGTCATAAGGCAGTTCTATTTGCAATTTTTTAAGGAATCTCCACACTGTTCTCCATAGTGGCTGTACTAGTTTGCATTCCCACCAACAGTGTAGGAGGGTTCCCTTTTCTCCACACCCTCTCCAACATTTATTGCTTGCAGACTTTTGGATCACAGACATTCTGACTGGTGTGAAGTGGTACCTCATGGAGAAGACTCTTGAGAGTCCCTTGGACTGCAAGGAGATCCAACCAGTACATTCTGAAGGAGATCAACCCTGGGATTTCTTTGGAAGGACTGATGCTAAAGCTGAAACTCCAGTACTTTGGCCACCTCATGGGAAGAGCTGACTCATTGGAAAAGACTCTGATGCTGGGACAGATTGGGGACAGGAGGAGACGACAGAGGATGAGATGGGTGGATGGCATCACGGACTCGATGGACGTGAGTCTGAGTGAACTCCGGGAGTTGGTGATGGTCAGGGAGGCCTGGCGTGTTGCAATTCATGGGGTCACAAAGAGTCGGACACGACTGAGCGACTGAACTGAACTGAAGAGAATAGATCGTAAGTGTTCTCACTACCAAAAATTAAAATGTAGGTGAGGTGATGGGGATGTTAATTAATCTGATTATAGTAACCTTTAAAAATGTATACATATGTCAAATCATCATTGCAGAAACCATCAGCTGCACACAGTAAATATGCACAGTCATTGGGTTCAGCAGACACATTACTCCACTGTCAAGTTTCTTTCCATTAGGCAAATAGTTGCTTAACACTGTCAATTTTGGTATCTATCTGGTTCCAGATTGCTCATGATCAATCTGGTTATTCAGTACTGTGAATTACACAAAGGGTGCCACTGCTTTAGGACCAATCTTCTTTCTTGTCCTGAACTGACCAGATTAAGGCAGTAACTGAGTATGTCCTCATTTCATAACACCTCCTACCCATAACACTTAGCTTTAAGATCTTTGCAAAGGGAAAAGATCATTCTGTGTTGTTGAAATTAGTTTCCCATATTTTTCATGCCTGAAAGAGGTCATTTTTTAAAATACTGAAGATTAAAATATTTGTCAAAAGTCAGAAAAGGAAGGTCACTATGAAAATGTCTGCTTTCCAGAAAGAGTGATTATTCTCACTTACACATCTATGTTCTCCTGTTGAAATGCTACCAAGCTGTATTTTCTTGGCACTAGGGAATAATGAAGTTATGTGTAGGCAGAACAGAGCTCACTCAGAAGACAAGATGGGTGTGATTCCCAAAGTGCTGCCCTTTGAAAGGACCTGGAGAGGGAAGACCATGTCTCAAATGTTCGTTTAATCACTCTCTTTTTTTCTCTCTCTTTCTCTCTCTCACACAAAGACTGAGCACATTTTATAGTGGCTTGAATGCATGCGAAGTTGCTCAATCATGTCAGATTCTTTGCAACCCTATGGACTGTAGCCCACCAGGCTCTTCTGTCCCTGGGATTTTTCTGGGCAAGAATATTGAAGTGGGTTGCCATTTCCTCCTCCAGGGAATCTTCCCAACCCAGGGATCAAAGCTGTGTCTCTTAAGTTTCCTGCATTGGCAGGCAGGTTCTTTACAACTAGTGCTATGTGGGAAGTCCTTATAATGGGTTGGTAGTAAGTGCACAGCTTTGTAACCAAATCAGTTCAGTCCAGTTCAACCACTCAGTCATGTCCGACTCTGCGACCCCATAGACTGCAGCACGCCAGGCCTCCCTGTCCATCACCAACTCCAGGAGTCCACCCACCCATGTCCATTGAGTCGGTGATGCCATCCAGCCATCTCATCCTCTGTCATCCCCTTCTCCTCCTTCCTTCAATCTTTCCCAGCATCAGGGTCTTTTCCAATGAGTCAACACTTTGCATGAGGTGGCCAAAGTACTGGAGTTTCCGCTTCAGCATCAGTCTCTCCAATGAACACCCAGGACTGATCTCCTTTAGGATGGACTGGTTGGGTCTCTTTGCAGTCCAAGGGACTCTCAAGAGTCTTCTCCAACACCACAGTTCAAAAGCATCAATTCTTTGGCACTTGGCTTTCTTTATAGTCCAACTCTCACATCCATACATGACTACTGGAAAAACCATAACTTTGACTAGATGGACCTTTGTTGACAAAGTAATGTCTCTGCTTTTGAATATGCTGTCTAGGTGGGTCATATCTTTTCTTCCAAGGAGTAAGTGTCTTTTTATTTCATGGCTGAAGTCACCATCTACAGTGATTTTGGAGCCCCCCAAAATAAAGTCTGACACTCTTTCCACTGTTTCCCCATCTATTTCCCATGAAGTGATGGGACCGGATGCCATGATCTTTGTTTTCTGAATGTTGAGCTTTAAGCCAACTGTTTCACTCTCCTCTTTCACTGTCATCAAGAGGCTCTTTAGTTCTTCTTCACTTTCTGCCATAAGGGTGGTGTCATCTGCATATCTGAGGTTATTGATATTTCTCCCAGCAATCTTGATTCCAGCTTGTGTTTCTTCCAGCCTAGGATTTCTCATGATGTACTCTATATATAAGTTAAATAAGTAGGGTGACAATATACAGCCTTGAAGTACTCCTTTTCCTATTTGGAACCAGTCTGTTGTTCCATGTCCAGTTCTAACTGTTGCTTCCTGACCTGCATACAGGTTTCTCAAGAGGTAAGTGAGGTGGCCTTGTATTCCCATCTCTTTCAGAATTTTCCACAGTTTATTGTGGAAAGGCTTTGGAATAGTCAATAAAGCAGAAATAGATGTTTCTCTGGAACTCTCTTACTTTTTCGATGATTGAACAGATGGTAGGAATTTGATCTCTGGTTACTCTGCCTTTTCTAAAACTAACTTGAACACCTGGAAGTTCACGGTTCATGTATTGTTGAAGCCTGGATTGGAGAATTTTGAGCATTTCTTTGCTAGTGTATGAGATGAGTGCAATTGTGCGGTAGTTTCAGCATTCTTTGGCATTGCCTTTCTTTGGGATTGGAATGAAAATTAACCTTTTCCAATCCTGTGGCCACTGCTGAGTTTTCCAAATTTGCTGGCATACTGAGTGCAGCACTTTCACAGCATCATATTTCAGGATTTGAAATAGCTCCACTGGAATTCCATCACCTCCACTAGCTTTGTTCATAGTGATGCTTCCTAAGGCCCACTTGACATCACATTCCAGGATGTCTGGCTCTAGGTGAGTGATCACACCATCGTAATTATCTGGGTCATGATGATTTTTTTTTGTATAGTTCTTCTGTGTATTCTTGCCACCTCTTTTTAATATCTTCTGCTTCTATTAAGTCCATACCATTTCTGTCCTTTATAGATCCCATCTTTGCATGAAATGTTCCCTTGATATCTCTAATTTTCTTGAGGAAATCTGTAGTCCATTTTATTGCTTTCCTCTATTTCTTGGCATTGATCACTGAGGAAGGCTTTCTTATCTCCCCTTGCTATTCTTTGGAACTCTGCATTCAAATGGGTGTATCTTTCCTTTTCTCTTTGCTTTTTGCCTCTCTTCTTTTCACAGCTATTTGTAAGGCCTCCCCAGACAGCCATTTTGCTTTTTTGCATTACTTTTCCATGGGGATGGTCTTGATCCCTGTTTCCTGTACAATGTCATGAACCTCCATCCACAGTTCATCAGGCATTCTGTCTATCAGACCTAGTCCCTTAAATCTATTTCTCACTTCCACTGTATAATCCTAAGGGATTTGACTTAGGTCATACCTGAATGGTCTAGTGGTTTTCCCTACTTTCTTCAACTTAAGTTTGAATTTGGCAATAAGGAGTTCATGATCTGAGCCACAGTCAGCTCCCAGTCTTGTTCTTGCTGACTGTATAGAGCTTCTTCATCTTTGGCTGTAGAACTATAATCAATCTGATTTCAGTGTTGACCATATGGTGATGTCCATGTATAGAGTATTCTCTTCTGTTGTTGGAAGACGGTGTTTGCTATGACCAGTGTATTCTCTTGGCAGAACTCTATTAGCCTTTGCCCTGCTTAATTCTATACTCCAAGGTCAAATTTGCCTGTTACTCCAGGTGTTTCTTGACTTCCTACTTTTGCTTTCCAGCCCGCTATAATGAAAAGGACATCTTTTTTGGGTGTTAATCCTAGAAGGTCTTGTAGGTCTTCATAGAACCGTTCAACTTCAGCTTCTTCAGCATTACTGGCTGGGGCATAGACTTGGATTACATGATATTGAATGGTTTGCCTTGCAGATGAACAGAGATCATTCTGTCGTTTTTGAGACTGCATCCAAGTGATGCATTTCACACTCTTTTGTTGACTATGCTGGCTACTCCATTTCTTCTAAGGGATTCTTGCCCACAGTAGTAGATATAATTGTCATCTGAGTTAAATTCACCCATTCCAGTCCATTTTAATTCGCTGATTCCTAGAATGTCGATGTTCACTCTTGCCATCTCCTGTTTGATCACTTCCAATTTGCCTTGATTCATGGACCTGACATTCCAGGTTCCTATGCAATATTGCTCTTTACAGCATCAGACCTTTCTTCTATCACCAGTCACATCCACAGCTGGGTGTTGTTTTTACTTTGGCTCCATCTGTTCATTCTTTCTGGACTTATTTCTCCACTGATCTCCAGTGGCATATTAGGTTCCTACCAAACTGGGGAGTTCATCTTTCCTATCTCTTTGCTTTTTCATATTGTTCATGGGGTTCTCAAGGCAGGAATATTGAAGTGGTTTGCCAAATAGACATCATTTAAGTTCTGACTGTGGCATTTATTAACCCTAACATCTTGGACAAGTCACTCACTCTTCTGTGTCTAAGTTTCACAGTAGGTTCTTCATAAATATTTTTTGGGTGAGCAAAGGCAATTTTTAAAAGGGTGTTGAAAAGTAGTAGAGTAGAAGATGAGCAAACAGTATTATATTTTTTTTCATTTGTGTCAGTTTCATAGAGTTAGGGTTAAAAGGTATGTGTGTGTGTGTGTATATATATATACACACACACACAGGTATACACACACACACATACACACATACATACATATATACAAATATAAAGAACAAACTGGTGGTTACCAGTGGGGAGGGGAAAGGGGGAGGGCACAATAGGAGTAGAGAATACAAACTATTATGTACAAAATAAATAAGCTACAAGGATATACTGTACAACACAGGATATATAACCAATATTTTATAATAGCTATGTATAACCTTTAAAAATCATGAATCACTATATAACTTACACAAGGCTTTCCTGTTGGCTCAGATGGTAAAGAATCTGCCTGCAATGCAGGAGACCCAGGTTTGATCCCTGGGTCGGGAAGATCCCCCAGAGAAGGGAATGGCAACCCACTCCAGTATTCCTGCCTAAAGAACTCCATGGAAAGAGAAGCCTGGAGGGCTACAGTTCATGGGGTCACAGAGTTGGACACAACTGAGCGATTATACTTACGTAATTTACATAATGCTGTATATCAACTACATCTCAATTTTATAAAACAATATCATGATGAAACATTCAGCAATTACTGACTCATGTCACAGACTAAAGAACACTATTAAGAACAGAAACCTTGGAGGGTCCTATGAAAACTACTAACAAACCACAGAGCTTTCTTTCAGGGCAAACATCCTCCTTTCTGATAGCAAAAATAATCACCTGGGCAGGCAAATAGAAAACCTGAGTGAAGAGTGCCACTATTTTGTATTATTAAGTCTGTACTCACACATACACAACTTAAAAAAAAAATGAATCCAATCTGAACATAGATATTTCTACCAAAAACACTATTTGAATTCAACCATCATTTTATAATAATATTTCCAGGGCTTAAATAAAGCAAAATGAACTGAATCTACCCAAAAACACTATCTCAGGAGAAATTTCTAAAGTTACTATTGCTCTATTACTCCTTCCCTCACTGAGAAAGATGCAAGTGGAAACTCACACAAGCAATGAAGCATAATTTCAGAACAGCTCTGTGACACCAAGTGTGAAAGTTTCAGTGAATTTTTATCCAGTAAATAGAATGGGGCCCCTAGAGCAGAGAGGCCATAAATCATAGAGATGGGAGAAAGGACATGGAATTTGAGATTGGAGGCCATAAGAAGACCATACTGTTCTGCCAATTTTTAGCTGCAATCTAGGCTTTTTTTCATCTTTAAAATATGAAAAATGACATACTCCCAAAGGAGTGTTGTAAGAACTACATGATACAATATATCTGAAGAGCATCTTTGTAAGTTTGCAAGTTTAGATGTTTTTAAAGTTGATTTAGAAATAAATACTCCACGTTATTTCCATTTACAAAGCTTCCCTGAGGGCAGAAACGCAGAGAGCATTGTTTAAGACCGTGATACAAAAACGTACACCTTTACAACCATTATTGTAGTCTTGGCATCAACTGCACAAGTTCCCAAGGCTGAGTAGTTTCCAAGAAACTGCCAAACACAGAGCAAGGTCACATTTCCCTTAATAAATACTCTTCGTATTCTCCATCTCCTAAAGAGACAAAATGCAAACTTTCTTCCAACTAGCCAAAACAAATGTCCCATGGTACGGAATTTTTTTTGGAAGCAGTAGTAAACAGAGCTGTCCCAAAACAGTGTTAACAACATGAACAAAAATGGAAGCAGGAAAACATGCCCTAGTGCTGAGGGGGAAAGCAGGGCAAAAGCTAGATGGGGAGCTATTCCCCACAAGTTCTCTTTATTAGCTGTGTGTGAATATTTGCATTCTGGGAAACAGCCTTTCCCAAGATCGCTTCCTGTACCCCAGCACAAACAGAGCGTGGTCACTGTCTGCAAGCACCCTGTTCAAGTGGTCATGTTGGAAAGAGGGCCTGGCCCCAGAACTGAAGACCTCTAAATGGCTTCAGTACTCCCATCGCCAGTGCGTGTTAATTTTGGCAGAGTGTATCTATTCAAAACTGTTCTCATATTCTTTGGCTCTTATGCTTTGCATGTCAGATGAAACAGCAATGTAAAACTAAGACTGTTCCAGACCAAAAAAGACTTTGCGTTTAGTTTGGCTATGGGGAGACACAGCCACGGTGGAAAGGCAGTTCTAATGGCCAGCTGGAGGTGAATGTTCTAGACTCAGCACTATAGCTCAATGTGGCAATCACCCTGCTTTCTGAGTCTCAGTGTCTACATCTCTGACCTGAAGAACTTACCCTGAATTAAGATTTGACGATCATGAGCAAACTGTATCAGAGTAAAGTCTTCAACAACTTCTTTTATACTTACATTAAAAAAGAGCTTTAAGAGACTTCTCTGGTGGTCCAGTGGTTATGACTCTGGGCTTCCACTGCAGTGGGCATGGGTTCAACCTTTGATCTGGGAACTAAGATCCCACATGTTGCATGTGTTAGTAGCTCAGTCGTGCCTGACTTTTTGCGACCCCGTGGCCTGCAGCCCACCAGGCTCCTCAGTCTAGGGGATTTTCCAGGCAAGGATACTGGAGTGGTTTGCCATTTCCTCCTCCAACATAATGCATGGTGCAGCCAAAAAAATTTTTTTTATAAAAGAAAGGTGAATTCAATATTTTATTTGTATACCTTTTTTTCTTTTCTCTTTTTTCCAATGACCAACATCACTTACTGAATGAGGAACTGCTCTTTTAAGGTATTGAAAAGCAAATGGGTGTCTAATGAGAGTAATGATTAGGTTGCTTTGCTTAAAACGGAAGGTACAGAATTTTTATTTACACTATAGGAGTGATACCAAATCAGTAACAGAAATTTTGAAAACAAAGTGGAAAACAGGAAATTGCCAAAGGTTTCACCATTCTTTATCAACCATGACTTTTAGCAACTTCTCTTTCAGACTTTTTCTATACATACATGTTTTAGAAGAAAGCAAAGCTGTTTCTCTTTTTGTTTTTTACTTAGCTCTGGTAATAGTGTATATACATTTTTGCATCCTGCTTTTCTCACATAATAGGCATATTAACATAAGCATTTCTCCAAGTCACTACAAATTCTGTGTTTTTATTGGCTGCATACTCTTCAACAAATGTATACCAAAATTTACAGAGCCATCCCCAAACAGATAAGCATTTTTGAGTAGTAAGTTGTTAAACAATTTTAATATTTGTGTGTAGAGTACGTAAAGCTTTCATCACAGGGAGAAACTGCAATACATGCAGATGGAACAGGAGCAAAGAAGATCAGCAATAAATTCCAAATCTATTCCAAAGAGATGCAAATAATGGTCCCAGGGAAAGGTCTCACAGTCTGCCTCAATGCAGACATCAAAGTCATGGGAAAATGGAAAATGGAAAGTCATGGGGAAATGGGCCTTTTAGTAAGCCAATCAGAGAGGTCCCACCTTATTCCACAGTCAGGCAAAAATGTTCCTAAAGGAAAATCTGATTTCCTTCAACAAGAAATGACTTCCAAAGTTGGGTGAGTTTAAGAGCCAAGTGGCGGTGACAAATTCTGTGATCCCAAAGTGTTGAAATGCAGTAAAGTGAGTGAGCCAGCCTATGCAGGCTGGGAGTAGTAAAGAAAAGGAAAAGCAGTGGGTTTTAATCCTAGTATGGCAGTATAAGGAAATTTTGCTAAGTATTCACCAGGATCTGTCATGTTTGCATTTATATTATTTACAAGTGTCTTTTTTATTTATTTTTATTTTTTTTAACAAGTGTCTTTTTTAAAAACTATTTTCCTTTCTTTACATAGCACTGGAGTTGGGGAGATAAAAAGAAGATTCATCCTTTCATTGCAGGGCCATCTTAGCTAAAATCTATGTTGGAAATTTTTATAACTACCATGAAAGACATGTGGAAGACCCAAAACAATTTTACTAGGAAATTTTCACCAAAAGTAATTTAAAAGGCGTCAGTGACAGTAAAGGGAGCTCTGTTGCTGACTTAGAAAAACACCATGGGCAAATGAACACAGAGCTGGAAATTTTAAGGCATAGGACAGAGAGTTTCCCAAGTGTTTTAGAACTAAAAATAATTTTGATCAATTTTTTTAATGGACAGGAAAAATAAACTACATAAATCTAAGATGTCAAATGACTGAGTTTCTAGGTCCTCAGTTCAGTCGCTCAGTCGTGTCCGACTCTTTGTGACCCCGTGAATCGCAGCACGCCACACCTCCCTGTCCATCACCAACTCCGGGAGTTCACTCAGACTCACGTCCATCGAGTCCATGATGCCATCCACCCATCTCATCCTCTGTCGTCCCCTTCTCCTCCTGCCCCCAATCCCTCCCAGCATCAGGGTCTTTTCCAATGAGTCCACTCTTCGCATGAGGTGGGCAAAGTACTGGAGTTTCAGCTTTAGCATCATTCCTTCCAAAGAAATCCCAGGGCTGATCTCCTTCAGAATGGACTGGTTGGATCTCCTTGCAGTCCAAGGGACTCTCAAGAGTCTTCTCCAACACCACAGTTCAAAAGCATCAATTCTTCGGTGCTCAGCCTTCTTCACAGTCCAACTCTCACATCCATACATGACCACTGGAAAAACCATGGCCTTGACTAGACAGACCTTAGTCGGCAAAGTAATGTCTCTGCTTTTGAATATGCTATCTAGGTTGGTCATAACTTTTCTTCCAAGGAGTAAGCATCTTTTAATTTCATGGCTGCTAAGAAAATACAAATTTCAATTAAAAATGGTTAAAAAAAACAGTATTAAAAATTTTTTTGATGATGAAGTTTTTATTAGATGCTGGAGTGGTTATTCAGAATTACCTAATTCCCCTTCCTTCAGGGTGCTTAAGAATATGGCAGAGGACTTTCTCTCCAAAAATGTCAGGAGGAGTTCTGTGAAAGAGGAAGATGGCCTAGCGTCTAGACGGTCTCTCAGGGGCCCTTCCTGTGTACTAATCCTGGATTTCATTCATTACTCATCTCCTTAGAGGTAATCCAAACAGATGAAAAAATAAAATGCTTTATTCTTCCCTCAACTTTTTGGCTTTGGGAACTATTTTTAAATTAATACTTCCTGCTCCCTCCCAAGAACACTGGAATCTTTGCAAACAGTTGTTAAACAGCAATAATTCTTTCCCCTACTCATTCAACTTCCACACCACTCCCAAGATAAGCACCACCCACTTTAAGGTATCACAGTGTCCAACTCTGTAATAAAGGAAAAAGTGATTTATAGCTGGTAAGCATAGAATTCTAATTCAAGAAAATATTGCAAAAGAGAATATATTTGCTTTAGGCAAGGATTGTGACAGCTTCTAAATTCTATTCTTGCTTCAAAGCTTCATTCTATTACACTATATACAATTCAACTTATAACTTAGTTTTCATTTTTCCTTGGGGCTGAATATACTTAAAACAATGACCAGATCTGCCAAATTTTTAATTGTATGTTCATTTTGTTGTGCAGTGTTGGAGTCAACTGCAACAAAGATTTATGATTCAGTCTGGTAAATTTCCATGACTTTTTGTAAAGAAAAACTCAAAAAAATTCAGGAAAAGAATGATGTACTACAAAACATACAATTTATACATCAAGTTCAGAATGCTAGGAGAAGCACCAAAGGAAAAATCGCTGCCACCATATTTTGGATAGAAATCTTTGCAAAGGTGGCTAAACAAGAATTTATATAATCTAGTATTTTTAGTAGTATTTGTTTTTCAGTTTAGAAAGGCATTAAACTGAGTAACATTCAAAGAAGAGAAAACAAAAACTGGTAAGACTCTCTTTGGATTTAAACAATTCAAACTATTGACTTTAACCAACAGCAGTAGCAGTCTTAGTCACACAATTCACATCTCCCTACTGCTCACTGATTTACCTGATTCCATATACTATTGGTATACATTTAAAACAAAAACTCCCTTAAGATTTAAAGATCTCTTGCTCCATAGTCAGTGATGCAAAGGTCCAAATTCAGGTCCTAATTGTAATGCTTTGATAAGAACAAATGAAAATATTGGTTCAGTTCAGTTCAGTCCAGTCGCTCAGTCGTCTCTGACTCTTTGCGACCCCATGAACCGCAGCACACCAAGCCTCCCTGTCCATCACCAACTCCCAGAGTCCACCCAAACCCATGCCCATTGTGTCAGTGATGCCATCTAGCCATCTCATCCGCTGTCATCCCCTTCTCCTCCTGCCCTCAATCTTTCCCCATATCAGGGTCTTTGCAAATGAGTTAGCTCTTCGCATCAGGTGGCCAAAGTATTGGAGTTTCAGCTTCAACATCAGTCCTACCAATAAACACTCAGGACTGATCTCCTTTAGGAAGGACTGGTTGGATCTCCCTGCAGTCCGGGGGACTCTCAAGAGTCTTCTCCAACACCACAGTTCAAAAGCATCAATTCTTTGGCGCTCAGCTTTCTTTATAGCCCAACTCTCACATCCATACATGACTACTGGAAAAACCATAGCCTTGACTAGACGGACCTTTGTTGGCAAAGTAATGTCTCTGCTTTTGAATATCCTGTCTAGGTGGGTCATAACTTTTCTTCCAAGGAGTAAGCGTCTTTTAATTTCATGGCTGCAATCACTATCTGGAGGGATTTTGAAGCCCAAAAAAATAAATTCAGCCACTATTTCCACTGTTTCTCCATCTATTTGCCATGAAATGATGGGACCAGATGCCATGATCTTAGTTTTCTGAATGTTGAGTTTTAAGCCAACTTTTTCAGTCTCCTCTTTTACTTTCATCAAGAGGCTTTTTAGTTTCTCTTCACTTTCTGCCATAAGGGTGGTGTCATCTGCATGTCTGAAGTTATTGATATTTCTCCCAGCAAGCTTGATTCCAGCTTGTGTTTCTTCCAGTCCAGTGTTTCTTGTGATGTACTCTGCATAGAAGTTAAATAAGCAGGGTGACAATATACAGCCTTGATGTACTCCTTTTCCTATTTGGAACCAGTCTATTGTTCCATGTCCAGTTCTAACTGTTGCTTCCTGACCTGCATACAGGTTTCTCAAGAGGCAGGTCAGGTGGTCTGGTATTCCCATCTCCTCCAGAATTTTCCACAGTTTATTAGTGATCCATACAGTCAAAGGCTTTGAAATAGTCAATAAAGCAGAAATAGATGTTTTTCTGGAACTCTCTTGCTTTTTCAATGATCCAATTTGATCTCTGATTCCTCTGCCTTTTCTAAACCCAGCTTGAGCATCAGGAAGTTCACAGTTCACGTATTGCTGAAGCCTGGCTTGGAGAATTTTGAGCATTACTTTACTAGCGTGTGAGATGAGTAGACTGGAATTTACATACACTGGTATGTGTAAAATAGATAAATAATGAGAACCTACTACTGTATAACTCAGGGACCTCTACTTAATGCTCTGTGGTGTCCTAAATGGAAAAGGAAATCCAAAATAGGAGGGGATATATGTATACATATAGCTTACTCATTTTGCTGTACAGCAGAAACTAACACAACATTATAAAGCAACTATAATCCAATTTTCTAAAAAAATCAAAGTATGTTACTTAGTTCCAGAGTTAATCAAGAGTACTTTGTCTAAAATTGAACCATATCACCCAGAGTTAACATAATTCACAATATCATTAACAATGTCATCTTTGTGATTTTTTTCATTTGTTATATAGATTTTCAGAAGCAGAAGGATTCTACTTCAGGCAAGGCACCATAGAAACCTGCTATCTCACCCAATGACTCTGGAAATCTCTGAGAAACTATGGCAGAGAGTGTATCACCAAATGGATTTTAACATCCAGGGGAGTGGTTCTCACACCTCAATATGTATCAGCATTGCTGGGGTTAGGCTGAAGCATCTATTACTCTGGTTTCGCAGATTCAAGTTTTAGGACCACCGATGTAGGTTGCACATTCAAGATCTCTTCCATTTTGCCCTAGAAATTAACTTTTAATATATCTTGCATTATCAGATCTGGATCAAAATATGATCCTTAATTCCCAGGACTTGTCTTAGAGCCTTTGTCTTCTCTGGATGCATTTCTTCCAGAGGGAACTTAGAAGAGTGGCTGAGCGAGACCTGAGTTCAATTAGCTGAATTCAGTGCTATCTCCATTTCCTTCAAGAAAATGAACATTTCTAGCCTTCAAATGAACTGCTGGAACAGCTGGCTCTCGATGAAATATGTGACCTTCCTCTTTGGAAGATTCTAGTGCTTTCCTGGTGGCTCAGATGGTAAAGAATCCACCTGCAATGCAGGAGACCCCAGTTTAATTCCTGGGTTGGAAAGATCTGCTGGAGAAGGAATAGGCTACCCACTCCAGTATTCTTGGGCTTCCCTGGTGGCTTAGCTGGTAAAGAATCCAAAATACAGGAGACATGGGTTCGATCCCTAGCTTGGGAAGATCCCCCGGAGAAGGGAATGGCTACCCACTCCAGTATTTTGGCCTGGAGAATTCCATGGACAGAGGAGCTGGGCAGGCTACAGTCCATGAGATTGTAAAGAGTCAGACGTGACTGGGCAACTAACCACACTAGTGCTTCAGAAAACACCATGGGAAATCTGCTGCCAATTTCTTGTAGGTTACCAACATTGATTCCCAATGATGTCAACCATTCCCTTTCCATGAGGTTTTTGCAAAGCCCTTTTCCATGGCAAAACATGCTCTTGGAGAGAATGTACTGAACTATATTTTGTTCTTGCTATATTTCATCTGCCTGGAGAAGCATCTGGGACACAGTAAGCATTCAATAAATACATGTTGAATCAATGGTTTCTTGCCACATTAAGTGTGTGATCTTTAAAACTGTGAAGGACATCATAAACTTAGTATACAGCCCTTTGTGAAATATCAAGGGAGCTATCTTTGTGCACTATTGATCTGCCAAAGTTGACTTCTGAGGTTGAAAAATGTTGCCTTCTATATCAGAAAACAAAGGATGTTGTGGTCATCAAGCCTTCAGTCATCGCAACCACCTGCGACCATACAGGGTGAAAAACAACAGGATACCAGTATAGATTGTTAAGGCGCATATCAAAGAAACGATTTCAATGAGCCCAGACTCCTGCATCTTCCCATACACAGAAAAGCAGTAAATTCACTAACTTCAGGTGTCTGGTTTTCTTCAATTAACAGTGATGTTTCGATGTTCCAACTACCTGGTTTTAGTTGCAGAAACTCCTCTAGAAGCTCTTCCCTTACCTCTCCAGAGCACTCCCTCGAGATAGCTGAGATACTGTCTTCTGGGTTTAAGTCCTCAGATTTATTCACCAAATGAAACATACTTCTCAACTTTTAGCTTATTTTTTTTTAGCCAACATTTCTATTTTGAAAATACGGTGGTGGTTTAGTCACTAAATCGTGTCCGACTCTTGGGATCCCATGGACTGTTTATCGCCCACCAGGCTCCTGTGATGGAATTTTCCAGGCAAGAATACTGGAGTCAGTTGCCATTCCCTTCTCCACATCTTCCTGACCCAGGAATCGAACCCAGGTCTCCTGCATTGCAGGCAGATTCTGTACCAACTGAACTATGAGGGAAGCCCTTTGCAAATATAGTGATAAAAAAAAATTTGTTTTAAATATAGAATTTAAGTATTATATTTAATTATAGGATTAAATATAGAAGTACCCATTTCATAATACAGTTATGATACAGTTCCAGATTTGCAGTATTAGTTAACAAACTTAGGCCTTTTGAGCCAATACAAGATGGTCCTAGACTTTACCCTAAATATTTTGAATAATGACTTCATTCACAAATGACTTTCCCTCCTTAAATATTCAAGCAGAATTCTGATGTGACCCTCTGCCATCCAAATAGTGCTGCTGTGTCTGAAGTGGGGAGAAGATTTCCTGAGATGGGCACCCCGTTTCCTCAAGACTCATTAATAGAGTGTCCTTTCAACATATATTAGAAGCAGAAGTCTTTTCTCATTCAAGTAGAGCTTAGATTACAAGAGTTGAAACAAGTTTTACTTAAGCAGGGGTAGACTATGCAAAGGAGAAGGCAATGGCACCCCACTCCAGTACTCTTGCCTGGAAAATCCATGGCCGGAGAAGCCTGGTAGGCTGCAGTCCATGGGATCACTGAGGGTCGGACACAAATAAGTGACTTCACTTTCGCTTTTCACTTTCATGCATTGGAGAAGGAAATGGTAACCCACTCCAGTGTTCTTGCCTGGAGAATCCCAGGGACAGGGAAGCCTGGTGGGCTGCTGTCTATGGGGTCACGCAGAGTCGGACACGGCTGAAGCGACTTAGCAGCAGCAGCAGACTGTGCAAAAGAGATGATCTCTAATAGCTGTCAGTCAATCACCTTTTGTAAATTAAATTATAATGCACATTACCAGGGCAGTTCATCAGTTGGTGCAAGCCTATGATACTGCCTTTAGCAAAATGACAAAAAGCTAAATGTGAAAGTAAATTCTTCTATAACCAACAAATCTGTCATTTCTGTTATTAAAGTAATGCCTTCTTTCAGCAGTTCAAGGAGGCCCTTTTGGAAATGATCCATGTTTTGTGTGTGTTTTTTTTAATGTGAACCACTTTTAAAGCCTTTATTGAATTTGTTACAATATTGCTTCTGTTTCATGTTTTGGTTTTTTGATCATGAAGCATGTGTGATCTTAGTTACCCAGCCAGGGATTGAACCCACAACCCCTGCACTGGAAGGTGAAGTCTTATCCACTGGACTTCCAGGGAAGTCCCTGGAAATGATTTATGTTTTAAACAGACAGATTAAGGCATTAAAAAATAACAATAACACAGAAAATCCTCAGCCAAGTGGATTTTGCACAGGTATATTCTTTTATTCAATGTATTGAAATGTTCTCTACACCAAACATTAAGCAATAAAGAACATGACAGTCACTAACCCGCTGTCATAGAGTCTACACTCGAGAGGGGAACATAAACACTAGGAAAATGCTGAGCTGGCCAAAACGTTTGTTCAGGCTTTTCCGTGTGTGTGTGTGAGTCAGTCATGTCCAACTCTTTACAACCCCATGGACTGTGGCCTGCCAGGCTCCTGTGTCCATGGAATTCTCCAAACAAGAGTGTTGGAGAGGGTAGCCCTTCCCTTCTGCAGGGAATTTTCCCAACCCAGGGATCAACCAGGGTCTCCCACGTGGCAGGCAGATTCTTTACCATCTGAGCCACCAGGGAAGACATAAGCGACTATGAAAAACTCCAAAGAACTTTCTAGCCAACCCAATACTTCCAAGTGCAAAGAGTGTTAAGGAAACAGAAGTTCAGGTTGAAATGAGGATGTCTAAAGTGACATCTTCAAGGCCTTCCTGGGGATGTGGTTTTTAGGTTGAGACCTGAGCAAAGTGACAACAGGCCAGTCATCATAAGAAACCATTATGCGCTTGGTTCAGACACTGCAGAGAAACTGTCAAGTAAAAGGAACTGAACAACGTCCAGTGAGGCCAAGCTGGAGAAGACACAGGGCAGCGAGCTGGAAGAGGAAGCTGCATGTGCAGACAAGACTGTTTGTAGAGGCTGCTGCCACCACGAGACATTTGAGGTTTTGTCCTCAGAACAGCAGGAAACCAGTGCAAGGGGAGAAGCAGGTATCATGGTCATGGTTTCATGGACACACAGCAAGAAAACAACACTCGGCCAACTCTTATTAGAGCCAGCTGTCTCAGCCTAAGGTTACCTCCAAGGAGCGGAGCCAGAGACATGCACGGCTGGTGAGCTCTTAGTTGATTTGAGGCAGTGAGCCCAAGGAGCAGGAATGGGGGAGTGTGATGAGTGGAACAAAAGAGAGAGAAAACCAATCTGAAGATGCACTATTGGTCATATGTCTGCTGTGGGCAGTAGCTCTCCATCCCCTCAGGGGACATCCCTGAGGAGCCAGGTAGATGGTGTGTTAGAATTATCCAGCCAAGGAATCACAAAGGGGATAATTCATCCACCACCTCCCACTCCTAGTGGGGACAGCTTTTCACGTGCATCCCTGGGGTTGCAAAGTCCCATGCAGCTGAGCCTTGAGGCAGCCCCATGATTGCACAAGAGGTGCCCATGCAACTGAGGCAAGAGCCATCAGGCTAACACCGTCCTGCAGCTGGTCGCCACAGCAAGGCTAAAATTATTAATAAAACGTGGGATAGGAGTCTCTGAGGCGGGACACAAGAAATACCAGATATGCTACTCCATTTACCATTCACTCCGGATCCTACTAAATCTGGAATTCTTCATCAATGAAACGCGACCCTTGCGAAGCATTTGGAGTCCAGGTGCTGGAGAGAAGAATTCGCCATCTGGTGTCAAGTTCCATCTATTACCAATGCTTTCATCTTTCTGAATAACACTTAGTATGTGCCAGACTCTGTGCAAGCTCTTACACTGCAGCATTTACTCCTCCTCACAATCCTTTGAGGGGGAATGAGCATTAGAATCGTTATCAGTAATCCCAAACTTTGCAGCTCAACACAGCAATAAACATCGATTCTCTCACTCAGTTCCTATGGGACAGGAATTTGGGAGCAGCTTGACTGTTTTCCAACTCGGGATCTCTCATGAGGTTGCAGTCAAGACATCCGCTGAAAGCCCACTGGGGCTGGAAGATGTGCTTCTAAGACAGCTCACCCATATATACAGACTGCTGGCAGGAAACTTCCATGCATGCCAAGTGGGCCTTCCCTCAGACTGTTGACTACCCTTACAGCATGGTGCCTGGCTTACCCCAAGCTGAATCCCCAGAGAAGGGGCAAGGCAGAGGCCACAATGGAAGCCTCAGAAGTCACATGCCATCAAGTTCCACAATATCCTATTGGTTACATGAGTCAATCCAACTCAGCATGGAGGAGAACACACACAGGCGAGAACACACACAGGCAAGAACACCAGGAGGCAGGAATCGCTGAGCCCATCTTGGAGGCTGGCTACCACAGCTGTCATTTTACAGCCGAGGCTACGGGGGCCCAGAGAGGTAAAGTTACTTTCCTAAAGTCACAGAGTAAGTTGTCAACTTGATATTTGAACCTGGTTCTTTCTGACTCTAAACCCTGTTTTTTGATCACTATACTATACTTTCTCTTTAAGTAACCTGAAACTTAAAGTGGAAGATATTTATCTGCACAGGGAAACTTTAATATAAAATCATATCAGGAAGAAAAAACTGGAGTCTACCAACAGACTGAATTTGGCACAAAACTCTAGCTTCCTTCATCTACAGTCTAAATTGTCAGATTTATAAACACAGGTGTACTCATGCCAGTGTTAATCACGTTACATGGCATCACATAAAGAAAAAGGGCACAGTCTGAGAAAGTTTAATTTAGTGAAATAAACTGACTTCAAAGCAGCCCAGATGGTTTCAATACTACCTTAAAAACTTTTTTCAAAGGAAGATGAAGGGCACGATAATGAGACGTGAGTAACCATTCTGTCCTCTCTACTTGATGGGGGCAGGGACCTCTTTCTTTCACTCCGTATTTACAAGACGTGCAACCCAAATGCCTGATGACTCAGTGTTGCCGTAAATCATCCTGGATGCCCCGATCTAGGACTCTGCTGGGAGGCTGGGGTCACTCTGCTAGGCAGCATAATTTCAGCAAAATGTGGAAACGGAAAAGCCAGTTTCTCTTTCAGTGGAAGAATCCGTGTACTAAAGGATGTTCTCCTCCTGTATCGATGGGTATCGCCATCGGACCCCATTATATTCATTTAATGAACCAGTAGCATTGGAGGAGAACATAAAAGAAGAAATAACATCCAACATTTTTAGTTCCATCAATGTCAAATATGTTGATATTTAAGTCCCATAGCAAAAATCTAGGAACAGTATTCTCAGAATAGAGAGTGACACTGCAGTCTCATACATCCCTATTCGTCACACCAGGTCCGACCTCTGGTGGTCCCAGGTGTCCCCAGTCACACCTGCCCGTGGAGGCAGTCATCTGATAGGGTGATTCTGTCTGAGTTCCCACTAATTGGCCTGTCAGTCTAACTCTCTGTTAGACTCCACTGCTGTCCCCTTCTCTTCCACGCCTCCAGAACAATACCCCATTGTTTAATGCAGTAAGCATCTTAAGGCTTCAAGCACTGGTTCAAGTACCATCTTTCTGAAAGCTATTGCTCTCTGCAAGTCTTTCTCTTCTGTAAAAGTTAACCAAAAGCAGGTGTGTCATGGGCCGAGATCCATGCTGTAAATTAAAGCCATTCCACACTCAACAGCCTCCAGCAGTTTTTCGTATCTGCAGACCAGGCCTACAAACTCAATCATTTTCATTCATTTCAACTTTGTTACAAAGCTTTTGGAATGGAGTAAGTTAGCCAGCTCATCTTTCCCTCTATTTTATAAATAAATAAATGGAGTACTATTTCCGTAGTGAGAGCATTTCATGGAATAGACCCCAATTCTTACAGTAAAACTGCTTGACAAATACGGTATGAGATAGGCAACAGTGTTCAATAAGATTTCAAAGGAGACTGGAATGTGGGACAGAAAAAGGCAGGGGCTCTGACTCAATAAAGCACCTTTCCAGGGCCTTTGATGTTTAAAACAAAAGCTTTGTAACATCACTGTAAAGCGTCCCTGGAATATTTCTAGTAAATTTTTTTTCCAGAACATGGAATCTCTAACACATGACTATTTACATACATGAATCTCATTATCCTTTTTCCATCCCATCTCTCAGCCCCATACCATTTCAGATACACACACTCATGCTAACCCTCAGAGTATACTGCTGCAAAGGACGCACACACAGATGTGGAAGGATGAAATAGTTCAACAGAAAAATTTCAAATCAATTCTAAGACAACCACAAAAGTAAGAATTTTAACCTGACCTGTTGTAGTCAGAGGGCATTGGATGATGGGGAACAAAACAGAGGGGGAAAACGAAGAAGATAAAGGATGGGACTTCTGAAGAATGGTGCTTTGAGCCATTCTCAAGCTTGCTAATTAACTTTGGTTACCACCTAAAGCCAGGAATATCTATAAATATCCTATCCACAATACGAAAAATGAGTGGATATGTCAAGGCACACTGAAGCTTAATCTCCAGCACCCTTCACTTGTGTGCAGCCTGTCAATGGAAAACTCTGTCCCTCACTTTGTAATTCTAAGTTCTGTTTCTCAAAGAGGGCCTCTCAAACTGCTTAAGATTGGGAACTCTCCAAATTTGGACTCATTTCTGCACTGCACCTTCATGGATTTATCCTTTCATCATTTCTACAAATATGAGCAAAAGCAAAGAGAAACAAAAATAATTAATCCATTGTAAAACACAAAGAGCTGGTTATCCAGCAGCTATGCTTGAAGTCCTACAAAGGCTTCCCACGATACTTTCAATAAAACCCAAACTCCTCATAAGGTCTGCAAAGCCCTCCATGATCTGGCTGCTTCTTCACATCTAAGTCGTTCCATGCTCCCTCTGATGTTCTGTGTGACTTTCTGCTGCCACACCATCCTCTTTGCAGCTCTTCTACCTTGCCAACCTCTTTCTCTCTCAAACCCCTTGCCCATCGTTTCTGCTTCCTCCCCATGCTCACATTCCTGCCTTCCTCCTGCATGTGGCATTCTCTGGCCCTCCCTGGTGACTGCAAATAAATAATCATGTTCTAAACCTCCTCATTCCCACCCTTGGGATTCTCTGATATTTCTCATGTTCTTTTCTCTTGTAATATTTTATAGGAGTTAAATTATGTGTTTAGGGGTTTTGCCTGTTTACTAACTGTTCGTCTCTAGTACAATTCTGCAAGCTCCATCAAGACAGCAGTGGTGTGAGTTTTGTCCACCACTAAAGATCTAGCTCCTAGCTCAGTGTCTGGCATATAGCAGATGCATCATTAAAACGTGTGCAAAGGATGACGACTGAGCCACAGAACACAGCGAATCTTCCCATTAACTGAACTTGAGATTTGAAAGGCATGGAGACTAATAATAACATTTTTTAAATTTTATTTTTACTTTATTTTACTTTACAATACGGTATTGGTTTTGCCATACATTGACATGAATCTGTCATGGGTGTATACGAGCTCGCAATCCTGAATCCCCCTCCCACCTCCCACCCCATGTCATCTCTCTGGATCATCCCCATGCACCAGCCCCAAGCATCCTGTATCTTGTATTGAACACAGACTGGCACTTCGTTTCTTGCATGATAGTATACATGTTTCAATGCCATTCTCCCAAATCATCCCACCCTCTCCCAATATTTCCACGTCTTTTTAAACTGACTACTTGAGTATAGTATAACAATTTTCTGACAACTCAGGGCCACAGTAATGAACAGTAAACTGCGTGCCTTGGTAGAATGCAATGCTGTGCCAGGAGACGAAAGCTCCTACGAGGTTATCTCCGATTATGCTCCTCGCCTGAGGTCATGACGCATTCTGCATTTGTTTGTCTGCTTTCCTTAGTTCTGCTTCTGTCATCATCACACCATCAAACTGACTTCTTGGGCTGCTCAGCGAACCTTCTTTAAGCCACTCACAACCTTGTTCTACTGCGCTACTTTAATCTGGGAAACTAGACAACAGTCCTGGCGAGACGTGGGCAAAATGACAGCAGACAGGCTCGTCAAATGCCTATTTGAGAATTCAGTGAGCAGCTGGCATCTATGTTAGGCACTCCAGGCGATCTGCTTCCTTACAGGTTAGTAACTTTCCCCCCACTGGAAGAGTTTGCCGGATAAGCCATCCCTAAATATGCGAAGTGTGCTTGAATTGTTAAATGACTAAACTGCTATAGTCCCTGAAAAAGATTCTCCTCTCAAACACTCTACTCGCAATACTTCTGGCCACCAAAGTGTGTGAGGGTTTTTCCCCTCCTAGCAGTTCTCTGATTCTCTATACACCCCAGCTGGGTGTCCTGCAATTCCACTCAATTCTGACACCATCTACCTGGAGCTCCTGTCTGATCGTGAGGTTAAGGGATCAGTCCAGACTGCCACCCCCACTCCATGCCCAGACTTCAGATGCCAATCTAAGGTCCAGATCATTACCTGTGCTTCTGACCAACCAGCTAAAAATGGGCAGTTCCCACAATCCCTTCCTGGGTTCAACATTTTGTTAGAATGGCTCACAGTACTCCAGAAAGCAGTTTACCTTGTGAAAGGATTTCAACCTAAACTGGAAGCAGAGCACGTGACTTGGAGTATCTCACGCATATGCCCTAATGAAACGAAACTTAAGAAGTGAGACTCATGTGCTGTAAACGCCTTCAGCTAAGACCTGTCTCTTGACCAATGAACGTCCGCCAAGAATCTCTCCCCATCCTCTTAGTCAGTGAACTTACTCCTTGGACTTTGGTGGACTTCTTCCTCTTTGCATTCCTTGTCTATAAATATAGCCCGTCCTACATGCTCAATGACTTCCCAGGTAACTCAGCAGTAAAGAACTCATCTGCCAACGCAGGAGGCACTGCAGTTTGATCCCTGGATGGGGAAGATCCTCTAGAGGAGGAAATGGCAACCCACTCCAGTATGGACAGAGGAGCCTGGCGGGTGTGGCTGAGCAACTCAGCATGTACTACAGCCTCAAAGGACCCATCTGGAGCCTGCTTCAGCATGAGTGTCCCGAGCTGCAACTCCTCTGCTATTCCTGAATAAAGTCAATTTCAGGTAATTTGATTTTACCTCAAATTACCTTTTGATTTAGGCCGACCACCTACTATTAATAGATTACTGATTTATTACAAAGGATACAACTCAGATTAGATGGATGAGACATATAGGACAGGGTGTGGAGGAAGGGGGTAGAGAGCTTCCACACGCTCCCAGCATCTCCACGTGGTCCTCAACCCAGAAGCTCTCGGCACCAGGTGGGTACTACAGGGATTTTTATGGAGGCGCAACTGATTAAATCATCGGTCATTATGTCAGCCTCCAGCCCCTTTCTTCCCTGAAAGGGGAGTGAGGGGGTGGTTGAAAGTTTCTCTAGTCACAAGGTTGGCTCCCCTGGCAAATAGCCCCATCCTATGGTAATCTAGGGGCTTTCCAAAAGCCACCTCATTAACAGAAATTCAGGAGTGATTGAAAGGGGCTTATGAAAAGCAAAAGACATTATTTTAATCTTCATCTCTCTGAAGCTGTATCATGATCTCAGGGCTAAAGACCAAATATTAAATGGAAAATGCTCCTATGCTCTTATCATTTAAGAAATTACAAAGGCTTAAGGGGAGGGGCTATGTGCCTAGATCAAATATGTGTGTGTGTGTTTTATTAGTTTTTATCATGGGGTCGCAAAGAGTCGGACACGACTGAGCAAGTGAACTGAATGGACTGACGTATAGTTGATTTACAATATTGTGTTAGGTTCAGTTGCACAGCAAAGTGGTCTTTTCCATTAACGGAAAAAAGAATCTTCCATTACAGGTTATTGTAAGATACTGACTATAGCTCCTCGTGCTATACAGTAGGCCCCTGTGGTTTACCTAATTTATGTACAGTAGTGTATAACTGTTAATCCCAGACTATTCTCTCTCCCACCACCATCACTATCCCCTTTGTAAACATAAGTTTGTTTTCTATGTCTGTGAGTCCATTTCTGTTTTGTAAATAAATGCAGTTGTGTTATTTTTTAGATTCCACATATAAATGACAAATCATCTATTTGTTTCCCTCTGTTACTCCACTTAGTATGATAAACTCTAAGTTCATCCATCTTGCTGCAAATGGCAATATTTCATCCTTTTTTATGGCTAAGTAATATTATTGGGTATATACATGTATGGAAGTGAAGTCCGCTTAGTCGTGTCCGATTCTTTGTGACCCCGTGGACTGTAGCCTACCAGGCTCCTCTGTCCATGGGATTTTCCAGGCAATAGTCCTAGAGTGGATTGCCATTTCCTTCTCCAGGGGATCTTCCCAACCCAGGGATCAAACCTGGGTCTCCCACATTGTAGACAGACGCTTTACCATCTGAGCCACCAGGGAAGTCATATACATGTATATGTATATCTGTATGTATATGTATATATATACACCACATAGTCTTCATGCATCTGTTGATGGACATTGGAAAACAGTATGGAAGTTCCTTAAAAAACTAAAAATAGAACCACTATATGAGCTGGCAATCCCATTCCTGGGCATGTACCCAGAAAAGATGAAAATTCTTGATTTGAAAAGATACTCCCCAATGTTCACAACAGTATTCCCCCCACCCCCATACCCATTTGAGTTCTGTGCACTTCCATTCTAAAAGAAGCAAGAGAATGCACAATTTTTTTTTTTTAAGCCGATCCAGGAGGCCTGTGGGATCTTAGTTCCCAAACAGGAATTAAACAGGGACCCTCAGCAGTGAAAGTGCAACATCCTAATCACTGGCCCACCAGGGAATCCCCAAGAGAACGCACACTTAAATCAAAGAAAAATATTATGCACCAAAAGGATGAGTTGTGAGTTCATTGTGAGTTAACTGTGTTTCCCTAATGGCTCAATGGTAAAGAATCCACCTGGAATTCAGGAGCCACAGGAGACAGAGGCTCAATCCTTGAGTCAGGAAGATCCCTGGAGAAGTCAATCCAACCCACTCCAGTATTCTTGCCTATAAAATCCCACGGACAGAGGAGTTTGGTGAGCTATAGTCTATGAGGTCGCAAAAAGTTGGGCACAACTGAAGCGACATAGCACATGAGTTAATATTTCAGAAAACGTACCTGAAAGTACTGGCAAGGATCAAAAGTGAAAATAATACCTCTCTTTAAGGAAATGTTTATATATAAGATAATCATCCAATATTGCCCAATAACCAAATTAATGATTTTCTCCCCCAAGAAGACTCCTTCCTGAGTTAGAAAGGAGAAAGAGGTGAATTGGAGAACAGACTGAAAATGGGGATATGAAGTCTGTGACTGTTTGTTTTTTAAGGATGACTCACCATGAGCTCTCGTAGATGATTGATTGTGAAGAGAGAGAAAAAGAATGCATTAAACCATAGGCATTTGAGCCCAGTAGCTCTCTGGGGGACTTGCCTCCACTATTCGAACTATTTTATTGCATAAGCTAACCTTACAATTCTCACAATGTGAGATAACCCTAACATGGTTCTCCAGTCTTTCCAGAATGCATTAACATCACTCTCTCAAGTGGAACTACAAAAAGCACATTCATGTATTTTTAAATGTTTGGACTGTACCTCGACTCATTTCAAATATGACTGAAGTAGCTTATAAGTAATACATGGGCACAATAAGGAAGTTTAAAAAGAAAAAAGTAAACTAATTCTAAGTAGAAAACAATCATGTCTAAGTTAATATAAAAAATGAGTGATGACATTTAAGTTCAATTCTGAACTTTCTGGAAGCCAAAGTAAACAAAAGTCAGTGATGAATTATGCATTTCTTATTTGAACAAAAGAAATATACTATGTATTTAGTAGTTAAGCAACTTCTAAGACATGTTATGGCAGAAGTCCTTTTACAAATGATGTTAGACAACATAAAAAACAACCCACAGTCAACTCCTGTCCAAACATTGTTTATACGTACCTGTGTATGTCCAACTCTTTGCGACCCTATGGACTATAGCCCACCAGGCTCCTCTGTCCGTGGGATTCTCCAGGCAAGAATACTGGAGTGGCTTGCCATGCCCTCCTCCAGGGGATCTTTCCCAACCCAGGGATCGAACCTGCATCCTTTATGTCTCCTGCATTGGCAGGCATATTCTTTACTATATGTACCTACATATCAGTAAATTATATCTGTGTACCTTATAGGTATGTTTTGTGTGTGTGTGTGTGTGTGTGTGTGTGTGTATCAGTCGCTCAGTCGTGTCCAACTCTTTGCGACCCCACAGACTGTAGCCCTCCAGGCTTCTCCATCCATGGAATTCTCCAGGCAAGAATACTGGGGTGGATTGCCATTCCCTTCTCCAAAACATATGTTTTATATATATATATATATATATATATATATATATATATATATATATATATGTACATTTCCGAGTTATAGCAGTCATATCTACATATAGATTCACAAACATTGCAATGGACTAAATGTTTCTATTGTTGTTATTTAGTTGCTAAATCATGTCTGACTCTTTGTGGCTTGATGGACTATACCCCACCAGGCTCTTTTGTCCATAAAATTTTTCAAGCAAAAACATTGGAGTGGGTTGCCATTTCCTTCTCCAGGGGATCTTCCCCACCCACGTCTCCTGCATTGGCAGGTGGATTCTTTATCACTGAGCCACCTGGGAAGCCCAAAATGTTTCTTCCACCCCGCCCCCACCCAAACTCATATGATGATAAAATCCTAACTCCCACTGTGATGGTATTAGGACATGGGGCCTTTGGAAAGTGATTAGGTCGTGAGGATGGAGCCCTCATGAATGAGATTAGTGTCCTTATAAAAGAGACCACCCAGAGCTCTCTTGCCCTCTTTCTACCATATGAGGATGCAAGAAGCCAGTAACCTGTAACCCAGAAGAGGACCTTCATCAGAACCCAACCATGATGACATCCCAATCTCAGACTTCCCCCCTCCAAATTATGATAAATAAATTTGTGTTTACCAGTCACCCAGTCTACGACATTTTGTCATGGCAGCCCAAACTTACTAAGACATACATACAGAGATATTAAAATATATATACACAGGAAGTGACTCTGAGAAAGTGCTCTTCTAAGGAAGTAAAATACTGGGGCTGTGTAGGTTGTGGGTGGGCTTCCCTGGTGGCTCAGATGGTAAAGAATCTTCTTGCAATGCAGAGACCCGAGTTTGATCTCTGGGTAGAGAAGATCCCCTGGAGGAGGGCATGGCAACCCACTCCAGTATTCTTGCCTGGAGAATCCCATGGACAGAGGAGCCTGGCATGCTACAGTCCATGGAGTCCCGAAGAGTTGGACACGACTGAGTGACTAAGCACATACAGGCTGGCCACAACAGTTCCTCCCATCCTCTGCAAGCACCTGGCAGTGACTTTCCAGCCCCTCACCAAGAGGTGGAGTCAATTTCCCCTTCCCTTGTACCTGCGTTGGCCCTTTGACCGGCTCAGACCAATGGCACTCATGTGTGTGACTTCCTCTCTGGGCTTCCAGAGGCCTGGCAGCTTCTGTTCTCAGGTTCTAGTTTCAGGACTGGCCCCACAGGCAGAAGCACAGGCTGGCCTTCTTGAGAATGAGAAGTTAACCAGAGAAGAGGCCCAGCTGGTGGTCAGCTCTAATCTCCAGACAGGTGAGTGAGGCCAGCGGAGATCATCCTGCTGTAGTCAGGACGTCAGGAAATGGCTGCCACGTGAATGACCCCAGGAGAGGCCAGAAGAACTGCCCACCCTGAGCAACCAACATCGGTTTCCACCAGGGTGGTAAGGTTAACGCACAGTGGTTTTACCCACTGAGATGTGGGTGGATTGTTCTACAGCAAAGGCTGATAGAAGAGTGAAGGTATAGAATCTGTTTAACATCAGAATAAAATGGAAAAATCGGAAGAATTATAGTTGTCCACACTGCATTTCCAGAAGTCCTCTCGGGAATTCTGAGAAAAGAAAAATGGAGCCTTGACTTAGACCAGTTCCATTTTTACCTCTTGGGTAGAACTGGCTTTGAACTTTCTTTCTCTGAAATAAGTGTTCTTATTCTGACATTTTAAAGGAGCAAGTTATAGTTCAAGTGCCAGATTCCTGGCAGCAGCCCAGTGCACACAAAGTTCTTGCTTATGATGGCAGGAAAGTGTTGACCTAGATTTCCCAGGATAGTCCTGAGTTCAAATATTCTTATCAAACTGTACATTATTAGGGTAAGTCTTCTGATGTGAGTTTGGAATGGCTGCCATGTCTATATATTTGGGGCACCCTGTTTTCACAAAAGCATATTATTCTTTTAATGCACACATGTCTGAAAGCATGGACGTTAACGTACATGGCCATCACTGCCGCAGAAGATAAGATTAACGCTGGGTGTGCCAAGAATAGAAACGGAGAGGCCAGAAACTGGGTCTATTCTAATAATTCAAGTCAGAGATGATGGTGATGTGGATTCGAGTGCTGGCAGTAGAACTGGGGAAAAGGATGACTTCAAGATTTGTTTTGGACGTACAGTTGACAGGACTCATGACATAATTGTTAAGAAAGAGGAAACAAGCGTCCATCCAAGTACATGTGTGAAAAGTAGATGGTTGGAAAAAATTTTTAAGTTTTAAAAGTATATAGTTAGATGGGCCCAGAATATAGCTAATTTTTCCCTTTGTTTTTGAAGTATAATCAATTTACAATGTTGTATTAGTTTCATGTATACAGCAAAGTGATTGTTATACACACACATACACACACACACACACACACATATATACACATATATTCTTTTTCATATTCTTTTCCATTACTGGTTGTTAAAAGATACTGAGTACAGCTTCCAGTACTATACAGTAGGTCCTTGTTGTTTATGCATTTTACATACAGTAGTATATACATGTGGAGAAGGCAATGGTACCCCACTCCAGTACTCTTGCCTGGAAAATCCCATGGACAGAGGAGCCTGGTAGGCTGCAGTCCATGGGGCCGCAAAGAGTCGGACACGACTGAGCAACTTCACTTTGCCTTTTCACCTTCATGCATTGGAGAAGGAAATGGCAACCCACTCCAGTATTCTTGCCTAGAGAATCCCAGGGATGGGGTCACACAGAGTCGGACATGACTGAAGCGACTTAGCAGCAGCAGCAGTATATACATGTTGATCCCAAACTTCTAATTTATCTCTCCCCTCCCCCGCCACAATCCCCTCTGGTAACCATAAGTTTGTTTCTCTGTCTGTGAGCCTATTTCTGTTTTGTAGATAGGCTCATTTGTATTATTTTCTAGATCCCACACATAGTGATATCATCTATCTGTCATTGACTGACTTACTCAACACAATCATGACCCATACATGTGCCACAGATTGCATTATTTCATTCCTCCTCATGGCTGATTAACAGTCCATTACGGACTTCCCTGGTGTCTCAGTGGTAAACAGTCCACATGCCAATGCAGGAGATGCGGGTTTGATCCCCAGGTCGGGAAGATCCCCTGGACAAGGAAATGGCAACTCACTCCAATATTCTTGCCTCGGAAATCCCATGGACAGAGGGCCCTGGCAGGCCACAGTCCATGGGGTCACAAAAGAGTTGGACACAACTTAGTGAGGAAACAATAACAACAATAATATTCCATTATATAAAGATACCACATCTTCTTTATCCATTCATCTGTCAATGGACATTTAGGTTGTCCCCATGTCTTGGCTATTGTAAATAACGCTGTAATGAACATTGGGGTGCATGTATTTTTTTAATTAAAATTTCCTCTGGATATATGCCCAAGAGTGGGCTTGAGGGATCATACAGTAGTTGTATTTTTAGCCTGTTTTTTTTAAAATTCATTTATTTATTTTAGTTGGAGGCTAATTACTTTACAATATTGTGGTGGCTTTTGCCTTACATTGACATAAATCAGCCACAGGTGTACATGTGTCCCGTATTTTTCATTTTCTAAGGAACCTCTATGCTGTTCTCCATAGTAGCTGCACCAATTTACATTCCTATCAATGGTGTAGGAGGGTTCCCTTTCTCCACACCCTCTCCAGCATTTATTATCTGTAGACTTATTCAGTTCAGTTAAGTCACTCAGTCGTGTCTGACTCTTTGCAACCCCATGGACTGCAGAAAGCCAGGCTTCCCTATCCATCACCAACACCCGGAGCTTGTTCAAACTCATGTCCACTGAGTCGGTGATGCCATCCAACTATCTCATCCTCTATCATCCCCTTCTCCTCATGCCTTCAATCTTTCCCAGCATCAGGGTCTTTTCCAGTGAGTCAGCTCTTCACATCAGGTGGCCAAAGTATCAGAGCTTCAGCTTCAGCATCAGTCTTTCCAATGAATATTCAGGACTGATTTCCTTTAGGACTTTTTTTTTCAAGATTACTTTTTAAAATTAATTTACTTATTTTAATTGGAGGCTAATTACTTTACAATATTGTGGTGGTTTTTGCCACACATCGACATGAATCAGCCACGGGTGTACATGTGTCCCACCATCCCGAAGCCCCCTCACACATCCCTCCCCATCCTAACCCTCCAGGTTGTCCCAGGGCACCAGCTTTGAGTGCCCTGCTTCATGTATCGAACCTGCACTGGTCATCTGTTAACTGGTTGGATCTCCTTGCAGTCCAAGGGACTCTTAAGAGTCTTCTCCAACACCTCAGTTCAGAAGCATCAATTTTTCAGCACTCAGCTTTCTTTACAGTCCACATCTATATATGACTACTGGAAAATGGGATTTCCCAGGCAAGAATACTGGAGTGAGTAGCCATTCCCTTCTCCAGGGGATCTTCCTGACCCAGGGATTGAACCCAGGTCTCCTGCTTTGCAGGCAGATTCTTAAGCATCCAAACCACCAGAGAAGCCCGTAGACTTTTTAATGATGGTCATTCTGAGTGATATGAAATGATACCTCATTGTAGTTTCCATTCACATCTAATAGCAATATTGAGCATCTTTTCATGTGTCTGTTGGCCATCTGAGTGCCTTCTCCAGAGAATATCTATTTAAGTCATCTGCCCATTTTTTAATTAAGTTGTTTTTTATATTAAGCTGTATGAGCTGTTTGTATATTTTGGAAATTAATCCTTAATTAGAGAATGTGGCTGGGAGAGAAAACAGGACCAAGACCTGAGCAAGGGCCCCCAAGACCAGGGCCCCCTAGGGGTCCCCTCCATTAGAGGTTAGGAAGAGAAAGAAGAACTTATAAAGGAAACTAAGAAAGAGATGGAGGAACACCAGGGTGTAAAGTCACAGACACCAAAAAATTAGAGAGTTTTAAGAAAGCATAGGCAGACAACTGGCTGTATACAGTTTAAAGGTCTAATAAGGTGACTTCCCTGGTGGTTCAGTGGCTAAGATGCTGGGCCTCTAATGCAGGGGGCCCAGGCTCAATCTGGTCAGGGAACTAGATCTGATATGATATAACTCAATTAAGAGCTCACATGCTGCATAAGACTTGGTGCAGTCAAATAAATAAACATAAATTTTAAAGGAAAAAAAATTTTTTGAGCTCAAATAAAATGAGAACATATTAATCTCAATGGATTCGACAATGCAGAGGCTACTGATGATATTTTTAAAAAGCAATGTAGGTGAAGTTTTCTGGATCAGAACCAAATTGGAAAGGATTGTAGGACAAATGAGAAGTGAGGAGGTAGAGGAACCATGTGGAAATCACTTTATTTGTGGCTTGTAAAGGGGGGCAGAGAAACAAGACCATAACTAGAGGAGACAGAAGTACAGAGAGGGGACTCGGGGTCTTTTGCTTGTTTGTTTTGTATTTTAGGTTGAGATATGCACAGTTTGTTTGCTCCTGGGGGTGAGGCAAATATTGATCATGCTGGAGAAAGAAAAAAATAAAGAAGGGAAGTCCTTGAGAGAGGATAGGGTCCAGACCTCACGGGCAAGTATGACTATTGATGGGATAATGACACCTTATCGGTTTCATCCGTGGGGAACAGAGAAGACGTGATTGGGTGTTCATGCTGGTGGGTCTATGGGCTTGGTGGTAAGAAGATTAAGGCTAAGTCAGAAAGAGAAAAGCAAATATATATTAATGTATATATGTGGAATCTAGAAAAATGGTATAGATAATCTTATTTGCAAAGCAAAATAAAGACAGATGTAGAGAACCAGCATAAGGGCAGCAACAAGAGGTAAAAGCAAAGGGGGATAGGATGAACTGAGAGGTTGGGATTGATATATATATAATATATATACACTACTATGAATACAATGGATAACTAATGAGAACCTACTGTATAGCTCAATTCTTTGTGGTGATCTAATAGGAAGGAAATCCAAAAAAGACGGGATATGTGTGTACGTAGCTAATTCACTTTACTATCCAGCAGAAACTAACACAACGTCGTAAAGCAATTATTTCCAATAAAAATTAAATTTAAAAAGATTATTAGGTCTTTCCTGATTGGCTGATCTTCTGTCTAAGTCTAGCTGATTAGCTAAAAGGTGTTATTTGCAGCTAAAAGGGCTACACAAGAGAAAGACGTGTGAAATAGTCACCTTTAAAACTAGCAGGAACCCAGTAAGTAGACATAAGTAGTGGAATTCTTTTGTGGTTTAGCTGGTCTGAGACCATTCATTTGGCAGGGAGACAGCCAGCACAGTTGGGAATTTGTTGGCAGCAGAGTCACACTAAAAAAAAAAAAAAATGCTAAAATCACAAGTAAATATTTCTGGTCTGGCAGCTTTCCTCCAAAGAGTAACTCAAGGATCCAAACTCCTGCTACCTTGTGGTGCTGCTATATGCCCTATGACCTCCACATTTACTGAGGAAGAGAGAGGGGGCAGTGAGCATCCTGATGCTTTACTGTCTCTGCCTGAAAGGGACCTACATCCCTGTGCTCACACTCCATTGGTGAGAACTAATCAAAGGCTCTCACCTAGAAACAAGAAGGCTGGAAAATACAAGCGTGGGCAGCCATTTCCAGAAACAATTCTATACTGAGGAAAAGAAGCATGAATCTTTGGTGGTTAACTATACTGTAAGGGGTTTGGATTAATTCCAAGGGCTTGGGAAAACTGTGGGAAACTTTTAAATAAGCATGTAAAATGACCTGATTTACGCTGGAAAAAGATGACTTTGGCTCCCGTAAGAAATAAACTCTACAGAAGTAAGGACAGAAGTAGGGAGACCAGTAACCAGTATAAACAAGACATAAACAAGAGATGATGGTAGCTTCAACCCATGTGTTAGCATGAAGACAGGGAGGAGTGGCTGGGTCAGGGACATGACTTGGGAGAACCGAGTGGATTTGCTGATACACAAATGCCCCGCTGAGGGGGTTCTTGAGGGAATGAGCTAAGAGGATAAAAGATTACATAAAGTTTGAGATTTCAGAGGTGTTGCAGTTTCTGGAGTTGACAAGGTCCAAGTCACAACCACAGAAGCGACTGTCTGTGGTGAAAGAACCCTCACAAAAAAAGATAGTGAAAATGAGGAGGATTCCTGGGAAATCATGTTCAATGAGAAACAAATAATATGTATTGATCATCTTGTGTCCTTTGAGTCAGCAGCGACCGTGAGGACACAAAGAGCCAGCTATGTCAGATACACTGACATGACTCTCTAATCTGAGAGCAATCTCTCCACAGATCTGCCCAGTAACCACAACCAAAAGACAAGCAAATCAAAAAAACCATCATTACATAATGTGAAACGGTCAAATCTCGTTTCCTGTTTACTCACAGTTCCCACAAGGAAGCACAGTCTTGTTTGGAAGTAAGTGTTGACATGATCTCAGATTCAGACGGACATTCATCCAGCACCACCCAAAAAAAATAAAATTGAAAAGCAACTGAAATCTTTAAGATGGCCTTCATAAAATGCCACTGAGATAGTTCACCCTAACTTCTTCTGATAATCCATAAAATCAAGTGCAACAAATGTCCCTACAGTCTCCCTTCTTCAGTCTCCAAAACTTCCCAGAAGTTTCTCTGAAAGTTAGCTTGCACATGTGGCAGGCAGGGCGGAAGGGCAACAACCAGAGGGAGGCCGAGATGCTGAGAAACCTTATGTGGAAGGCTCCTCATGCGCCACCTTCATCCACAGACATTTCCTGCCCACCTACAGTACTGCCGGTCCTTGGGTCAAATAAGAAATGTCTGGGATCACCTGCAGGAATGGCAGAGATATCATCAGATTAAGTGAACTACAGGAAAGGAGCAATAAAAAGTTATTCTAGGAAAATTTCCTAGTGGTCTAGTGGTTAGGACTCCACACTTTCACTGTGGAGGGCTTGGGTTCGATCTCTGGTCAGGGAACCGAGACACTGCAAGCCTCACGGCCAAAAAACAAGTCATTCTATAGGTCTGGACCCTGAAGAAGGACATCAGTGGCAGGGGCAATATGGTCAACAGTATTTACCACGTATGACAGGGTAAAGGGCTGAAAAGATTCTGCGTTCTGAGTTCCTTCTTTCCCTCCTTTCCTTCCCTTCCTTCTTCCTTCCTTTTCTTTCTCTTTCCCTACTCCTTCTTTTATTTCCTCCCTTTCTTTTTTTTTCCAAAGAGTGTTTTATCTATCTAGCTATCCATCTCTCTATCTATCTATCTGTATTAGTCAAGGTTCTACCAAGAAACAGATAAATACAAGAGATATTAATAGATGAGAGGCAGATACACACATTAAAAAGAAAGAAAATTGATACACTCACCATAGATAGATCCACAGATAGATAGTAAGAGATTTATAAGTAATGGGCTTAGGAAGTTGCAGAGTAAAAGAAGTCCCACAGTCTGCCATCTTCAAGCTGGAGAACCAGAAAAGCTGGTGGCGCAATTCAGTCTGAGTCTAGAGGTGCAAAAATGGGGTGGGGCCAAGGGTGGAGAGAGGTGATAATGGCCTGAGTCCCACTCTGAATCCAGAGGCCCAAGAACCAAGAGCTGAGGGAAGGAGAAGATGGATGTCCCAGCTCAAGCAAGAAAAAAAAAGCAAACTTGCCTTTAGCTAGACCTTTTTGTTCTATTAGATTGGCAATGGATTGAATGATGCCCACCCACATTGGTGAAGACAACCTTCTTTATTCAGTCTACACATTCAAATGCCATTTTTTTCTGGAAAAATCCTCACAGACACACTCAGAAATTATGTTTCACCAGCTATCTGGACATCCCTTAGCCCAGTCAAACTGACACATAAAACCAACTGTGATCCTATCTATCTTGAAAGAAAAAAATATGTGTAGATAGATAGGTATTACTAAAAGTCAAATCCTGCAGTGAATTGGATCCTGCCCAAAGAACTCTTAAAATTGTTTTCCCAAGACCTCTGTCAATGGTACTTTAAGTGTGGTTGGTGGAATACTAGTATCAGCATCTATCTGAGAGTTTGTTGGAATTCTCAGGCCCTACCCCAGACCTACTGAGTCAATAAATGGTGTTGGAAAAACTGGACAGATTTATGCAAAAGAATAAAACCTGCTACTGTCTTACACCATACACAAAAATTAACTCAAATGGATTAAAAACTTGAATGTAAGACCTGAAGCCCTTGAAACTCCTAGAAGAAAAAATAAATGGTAAAGTCCTTGATATAAGTCTTGGTGATAGTTTGAAGGACAGTTGATTTACACTATTGTGTTAGTTTCAAGGGTACAGCAAAGTGATTCAATTATATCTTTTCAGATTACTTTCCAATAGTCTTGCCTGGGAAATCCCATGGACGGAGGAGCCTAGTAGGCTACAGTCCATGGGGTCGCGAAGAGTAGGACACAACTGAGCGACTTCACTTTCACTTTTCACTTCCATGCACTGGAGAAGGAAATGGCAATCCACTCCAGTATTCTTGCCTGGAGAATCCCAGGGATGGGAGCGTGGTGGCTGCCATCTATGGGGTCACAGAGTTCGACACAACTGACGTGACTTAGCAGCAGCAGCATAGCTTAATATAAGATATTGAATATAGGTCCCTGTGTTGGTGATAATTTTTAAATCTGATACCAAAAGCAACAAAAACAACTATGACTACATCATTCTAAAAAGATTCTGCACAGCAAAGGAAACTATCAACAGAATGAAAAGCAACCTACTGAATGGGAGAAATATTTGCAAATGATCCATCTGATAAGGGGCTAATAGCCAAACTGTATAAAGAACTCTTACAACTTAACATCCAAAAAAAACTCAACTCAAAACTGAACAGAGGATCTGAATAGACATTTTTCCTAAGATGACCAACAGGTATATGAAAAGATGCTCAACATCATTAACCATCAGAGAAATGCAAATCAAAACCACAGTGAGATATTGTCACACACCTATTAGAATGGCATTATAAAATTTAAGAAATAACAATTGTTGGGGAAGATGTGGAAAAAGGAAACACATGAGCACTCTTGGTGTGAATATAAATTGATGTCAACACTATGGAAACCACTACACAGGTTCCTCTGCTGCTGCTGCTGCTGCTGCTAAGTCGCTTCAGTCGTGTCCGACTCTGTGTGACCCCAGAGACGGAAGCCCACTAGGCTCCCTCGTCCCTGGGATTCTCCAGGCAAGAACAGTGGCGTGGGTTGCCATTTCCTTCTCCAATGCATGAAAGTGAAAAGTGAAAGGGAAGTCGCTCAGTCGTGTTCGACTCTTAGCGACCCCATGGACTGCAGCCTACCAGGCTCCTCCTTCCATGGGATTTTCCAGGCAAGAGTACTGCAGTGGCGCGCCATTGCCTTCTCCACTACGCAGGTTCCTCAGAAAATTGAAAATAGAACTGTCATGTGACCCAGCAATTCAACTTAAGGGTATTTATCCAAAGAAAACAAAAACATTAACTTAAAAATATATACACACTCCCATTCTCATTGCATCACTATTTATAACAGCTAAGATACAGAGCCACGGGACTGGAAAAGGTCAGTTTTCATTCAAATCCCAAAGAAAGGCAATGCCAAAGAATGCTCAAACTACCGCACAATCACACTCATCTCACACACTAGTAAAGTAATGCTCAAAATTCTCGACACCAGGCTTCAGCAATACGTGAACCATGAACATCCAGATGTTCAAGCTGGTTTTAGAAAAAGCAGAGGAACCAGAGATCAAATTGCCAACATCTATTTCTGCTATATTGACTATGCCAAAGCCTTTGACTGTGTGGATCACAAGAAACTGGAAAATTCTGAAAGAGATGAGAATACCAGACCACCTGACCTGCCTCTTGAGAAATCTGTATGAAAGTCAGGAAGCAACAGTTAGAACTTGACATGGAACAACAGACTGGTTCCAAACAGGAAAAGGAGTAGGTCAAGGCTGTATATTGTCACCATGCTTATTTAACTTATATGCAAAGTGCATCATGAGAAATGCTGGGCTGGAAGAAGCACAAGCTGGAATCAAGATTGCTGGGAGAAATATCAATAACCTCAGATATGCAGATGACACCATCCTTATGGCAGAAAGTGAAGAGAAACTAAAAAGCCTGTTGATGAAAGTGAAAGAGGAGAGTGAAAAAGTTGGCTTAAAGCTCAACGTTCAGAAAACAAAGATCATGGCATCTGGTCCATCACTTCATGGGAAGTAGATGGGGAAACAGTGGAAATAGTGTCAGACTTTATTTTGAGGGGCTCCAAAATCACTGCAGATGGTGACTGCAGCCATGAAATTAAAAGACACTTACTCTTTGGAAGGAAAGTTATGACCAACCTAGACAGCATATTAAAACACAGAGATATTACTTTGCCAACAAAGGTCCATCTAGTCAAGGCTATGGTTTTTCCAGTGGTCATGTATGGATGTGAGAGTTGGTCTGTGAAGAAGGCTGAGCGCCAAAGAATTGATGCTTTTGAACTGTGGTATTGGAGAAGACTCTTGAGAGTCCCTTGGACTGCAAGGAGATCCAACCAGTCCATCCTAAAGGAGATCAGTCCTGGGTATTCATTGGAAGGACTGATGCTGAAGCTGAAACTCCAATACTTTGGCCACCTCATGTGAAGAGTTGACTCATTGGAAAAGACCGTGATGCTGGGAGGGATTGGTGGCAGGAAGAGAAGGGGACGACCGAGGATGAGATGGCTGGATGGCATCACTGACTCGATGGACATGAGTTTGAGTGAACTCCGGGAGTTGGTGATGGACAGGGAGGCCTGGTGTTCTGCGATTCATGAGGTCACAAAGTGTCGGACATGACTGAGCGACCGAACTGAACTGAACTGAAGATACAGAGAAAACCAGTGTCCATCGATATTTGAATGAATAAAGAAATTGTGATATATTCATACAATAAAATTTTATCCAGCCATAGAAACAAATGTAATCTTGCCATTTACATCAATATAGATGGACCTCTGGAGAAAGGCATGGCAACCCACTCCAGTATTCTTGCCTGGAGAATCCCACGGACAGAGGAGCCAGGCAGGCTACAGTCCATGAGGTCGCAAAGAGTCGGACACGACTGAGCGATCTAGCACTATGCAGATGGACCTCAAGAGCATTATGCTAGGTGAAATAAATCAGATAGATAAATATGAATACTGTATGACCTTTGCATGTAAAACTCAAAAACAAACAAACGAAAAATAACAAAATCCCACCCTTGTAGATACAGAGAACAGATTAGTGTTTGCCAGAGAAGGTTGGGAGGTAAGAGATAAGGGTGAAGGGGGTCAAAAAAGTAAAGAGAAAATAATAAATAGAAATCAGCTTTAAAATTTTTTAAATATGTGATCTTTATATTACTAAAATTTCATGTTTTTATTTCCTGAATAATTCTTTTTTCCCATCATCATATGAGGTGTTCAGAGGCTTTTTGCATCAAAAAATGCATATTCCTTAACTCTGAAATTTTGTGTATAAGTCTTCGGTAATATTTCCCCCCACTTCCTTGTGGCCTCTTTCTGGAATGCCTGTTATTTACATTTTAGATTTCATTACCTTGTACTGTCCTTATTTTTCCTTCCTACTTGTCCCTCCTGGCTTTTGTTCCTACTTCTGCTGCTGCTGCTGCTAAGCTGCGTCAGTCGTGTCCGACTCTGTGCGACCCCAATGACAGCAGCCTACCAAGCTCCCCTGTCCCCGGGATTCCGCAGGCAAGAACACTGGAGTGGGTTGCCATTTCCTTCTTCAATGCATGAAAGTGAAAATGAAGTTGCTCAGTCGTGTCTGACTCTTCAGGACCCCATGGACTGCAGCCTACCAGGTTCCTACTTCTAGAAGTCCTCAAATATATCCTCTAAATCTTCTACTGAATTGTTTTTATTGTGCTTTACTTTTATTTTCCCTAATACAGTAAGTGCTTTTTAAGAGGCTCTTATTTTTGTTTTATGTATATAAATGGTATTATCTTTCTGAGGATATTAATCTCTTTTTTCCTTTACTTTTTTTTTTTTGGTAAGCCTTGCATCAAACTTTTTCCCCTTAGTTATTTTTCTGTTTATTTATTTGAGTTTCTGTCTTTAAATTGCCCTTCCTCTTGCTTAGGTCTTTATACTTAAAAGTCAGCCACCAAGTCCTTACTGGAAGTTCCATGTAGCCTGTCAGGCTCCTCTGTCCAGGGAATTCTCCAGGCCAGAATAGTGGAGTGGGTTGTCATTCCCTTCTCCAGGTGATCTTCCCAACCCAGGGATCGAACCCAGGTCTTCCACATTGCAAGTTGATTCTTTACCATCTGAGCCACCAGGGAAGCCCAAGAATACTGGAGTGGATAGCCTATCCCTTCTTCAGCGGATCTTCCTGACCCAGGAATGTAACCAGGGTCTCCTACGTTGCAGGCAGATTCTTTACCAGCTGAGCTACCAGGGAAGCGTTTATATTTAAGTCAGCAGCCAAGTCCTTACTGGAAGCTCCATGTGCGTGGTTTGTCCAATGGTGGGCACCCCCATAAGGATGCCTGGCAGTTGTCTAGGACCTCCAGTGCCTATGACTCTCCCCTGCCAGTGTCTTGCCAGCGTCCTGGATTCAGAAGAGGCAATGAAGGCAGGGGAGTCTGATGGTCAAACTGTAGACGCATTTAATCCTATTTCCGAATGGCCTCAATCCCTTCTTTGGCTGCCAACAAGCACAGTTTTATGTGTCACAGTTTCATGTCCTGATTTGTCCTTAACAAAACTTGATCACTATCAGTGTGGATAATGTGGAGTTAGGGCAGGCCTGGGAGCCTTATCTTGGGGTGATATGGAAAGTATGACAGTGGTCCCAGTCCTGAGTTCATTCCAACCCTATTGTGGGAGAAAGAGGTGCCAGAATATAGAGTTAGCAGCAGAAGAGGGTTGCATGCAGGTGGCATTTAGTGAGAAGGTGCCACTTTGCCAACTTCTAGGCTCATTCTCATTCAGTCATTTCTAATAGCCAAGATACTTGAATTTGCCTTCTCTCTGCCCACTGCTCTCTTACTCTGTCTCCTGGGGCAGTGAAGTAGCAGGGAAGGTAAGCCTAACCTAGGGAGATTATTCCACAACAATGTGCCCTCTGGTGGCATCCTGTGAAACGCTTGCTGGATGTACCATACGGTTTATCACGTACATACAATGTGGAAATTCTGCTTGTGATCTTCATGTTTCATTTGCCCAGATTATGTCATCAAAAAAATCCTAATGGGGACTTCCCTAGTGGTCCAGTGGTTAAGACTCCATGCTTCCAATGCAGAGAACACAAGTTTGATGCCTGATCAGGGACTCAGATCCCACATGCCTTGGGGTATGGCCAAAAAACACTTTAATAGATATGAAATCATATGTGAAACTTTTGAAAATAGTAAAGCGCTATAGAATTTAAAGAACCTTTCATTCAATGAAAAAAGAATGAAACTTCAAAATGCAAATATGTGCACATATATATAACCTGCCTGCCAGTGCAGGAGATGTTAAGAGATGCAGGTTCAATCCCTGGGTCAGGAAGATGCCCTGGAGGAGAGCATGGCAACCCACTCCAGTATTCTTGCCCGGAGAATCCCATGAACAGAGGAGTCTGGCGGGCTACAGCCCATAGGGTCACAAAGAGTCAGACACGACTGAAGCAACATAGCATGCATGTGTGTATAATGGCTGCAACTATCATGCGAATGCACTGCAGCTTTAAAAAGCATAACAAACCTGTGTATTCCAATCAGAAAAATGAGTTTTCCCACCCCTCCTTCTATCTCTCTTGGAACATTCAGCAAATTGAGTTGCAAGGGAAATATAATGAAAAGATGTTAAGTTATCCTGCAGACATGAAGACATGGGAAGTTGGCTATAAAATTACATTTGGTTATTTTTGTTTATTCCCTGTTCAAACTCTGTCCAAATTTTGTCTATGAAACGGGAAACTTTCTTCTCCTTTCTTGCCTCTGTACTCTGCAAGTCTCAGGCTAGCTGTCCTTTCATTCATTTCACTCCCCACCCGATCCCCTAAAATACTTAGCAGCACTGGAGACTCACACTTCATTGTCTGAACTGTTAAAAAAACAAAAACTGAATCCATAACAAAGAGCCTCCGACCACTGCCAAGATACACTGTGATCAGTCACCAAAAGCAGTACATGTTCCAAGAGAGTTAAGTACCAAGAGGTTTCAAGAAAACCAAGGTGCATGACCAAATAAATACAGTGTACAACTAGATGTATAGAATCAGATGTGCAGTATAAAAGGCAGATGATATCTTAGAAGTTATTGATTGAACTCCAAAGTCAAGTTCATATGGCATTTTAATAGGAAACACCACAGCTGTTTCCCTTCAATTTTTCTTAATTTTCTTTTTTTTCACTTCTTCCTCCCCTCCTACTCTTCTCTGGGTTGAAGGGTGAGAAGTGGTAAGAATACCAATGATGATGCAGATTATAAGCAAAGTCACATACACTGTAGAAGCTGCAGCATGGTCCTCACCTAGAATATCCTGATATTCTTTGACTTTGAACATGAAATATATGGTCTACATGTCAGTCTCTTTGTTCTACATCTTGAGTGTAATGTATGGCCCTACAATCTGAAAGGTCTATTATATATGTGATACCAAAGTACTCAACGCAAGTCTTGTTTAGCCAATATGTGACGGGCTCAAGCTTGACTTATCCAAAGGAACTCAAGAACATGAACTAAGTTCATAAATGTTTAAGGGAGACTAGCCTTGAGCTTTCACATAGAACAAGGGGAAGGGAAAGAGAAATCAAACAAATTCCAGCTAGATAGCGGTCTGAGGGAAGGACAAGAATAGTGGGGGAGGGAGAAGGGTAGAAGAAAGGAGATTATAAAGCCAGGAAAGGGAAAGGTTCATTAAACTCAAGTCTGAAAGGAAATTGTACAAACAGTGAATAAAGAGAGATCAAAACGAGGCGGGTATGTTCCCAGGACCCTGGGCGAGTCAGCATCTGGCAGCTGATTGTACACATGGTAATGTGAACAAAGCAGATAGAGAAAAAAGCTGACTGAGACTCCAAGAGCATTCAGAGCAGACGCTTTCTGCTTCAGAACATCTCTGAAATCAGAGATGCTCCATCGCTGAATCGTCAGTAGAAAAAACAAGGATTCCATCCTGGACCATGGCAACTGGGTTCTAAGCATTGCTCATAAAGGAACTGAACACTCTTTGAGGAAATTAAGCTAGTGAGACTAAGGAACAGTGAATTCTAGATTGTGCTGTCATTCCGGACCCATCAGAACTTGTTCTTAGTTCTCATCTGTGTCAGGCAGCTTGCTCTTGGCATGTATCAATAAGATATGAGTACATGCAAAGGTTCATGGCCAGAATTGGCAGAGAAACCCAAGATGCCACATTAAAAAATTCTCGTGGGAGCTCTTTGCAAAATACATGAACAGGCATTTAGCAAATGTATGTAGAAAAGAAGATTCTCCACATAAGCCACTCCTCTCTGCAGGAAATGATGATCCAATATCAACAATGCTTCCTGCAGGCTGACCCCTTAGTCACAGGCGTCCAGCTGTTCTCATTAACAACAAAGGCATGATTTATCTCTCAAGGATATAAAGGAAGGAAAGGCATAACCGAGAAAGTTATGGC
The DNA here is from genome assembly GCF_042477335.2 of Ovis canadensis. Lineage (NCBI taxonomy): Eukaryota > Metazoa > Chordata > Mammalia > Artiodactyla > Bovidae > Ovis > Ovis canadensis. The sequence goes on along the minus strand of NC_091261.1, from coordinate 21,182,284 downwards.
TTAAACAGATGGGGTTGATCCCAGGGGACAATGACTTTCCCAGCATTTAAATCTTCTCCCTTCTACACTCTGGTACCAAGTCATATCTCGGGATTGTTCTGGTGTTAAATGCCTCATCACTATCCTCATACTTTGCTTTTCTCAGGCTAGTGTTTCCTGTAGCTAACAGTTCATTAATTAAATGGCCTTCACTTACAAAGTAAACTTCTTTTTTTTTTTTTTGCTAGAGCAAGATTTTTGCCAGGTCCTTTTGTTTGATTGTATATTTGTTTTCTTGGACGTATATCAGGTTCGCACGGGTTAAGCCATATTACTCACTGCAGATGGTGACTGCAGCCATGAAATTAAAAGATGCTTACTCCTTGGAAGAAAAGTTGTGACCAACCTAGATAGCATATTCAAAAGCAGAGACATTACTTTGCCGACTAAGGTCCATCTAGTCAAGGCTATGGTTTTCCCAGTGGTCATGTATGGATGTGAGAGTTGGACTATGAAGAAGGCTGAGCACCAAAGAATTGATGCTTTTGAACTGTGGTGTTGGAGAAGACTCTTGAGAGTCCCTTGGACTGCAAGGAGATCCAACCAGTCCATTCTGAAGGAGATCAGCCCTGGGATTTCTTTGGAAGGAATGATGCTAAAGCTGAAACTCCAATACCTCATGTGAAGAGTTGACTCATTGGAAAAGACTCTGATGCTGGGAGGGATTGGGGGCAGGAGGAGAAGGGGACGACAGAGGATGAGATGGCTGGATGGCATCACGGACTCGATGGACGTGAGTCTGAGTGAACTCCGGGCGTTGGTGATGGACAGGGAGGCCTGGTGTGCTGCGATTCATGGGGTCACAAAGAATCGGACACAACTGAGCGACTGAACTGAACTGAACTGAAGCCATATTACTAAGTAGGCAGAATAATTTTTCTATAGCAATTCCCAGTCTTGCTTTCCTTTGCCTGTACATTTCCAAAAAAAGAAAAGATTCAACTGAGATACGATTACTGCTTGAGGAGGCAGATGGATACAGGAAACAGGAAATAGGATTCACTCAGCTCAAAAATCCACACTCTAAGACCCAGTTGATAGAAAAGCCAATATTTTTATCACTCCTTTTACACACTATTGTCAGATGCTTCTCCCCTAACTTACTATAAAGCTTCTTTCCAGGAATCAAACAACCAAAAAGTTCAGATAACTGAACAAAATAAGAGACAAAATCAACAAATGGATATCAGAGACTTGGAGGCTTTTTCTTGTACTGTTGTTCTTCTATCTAGCATAGGTCATAGGATCTGTACACATTAGACTAATCACCTACATCGCCTACCCTTCAGATAATAATGGCATGTATGTTCAATCATAATTATATTGAAGGTCTTCGTGATAGGAACCATCCAGAAAAGAACAAATTCATTTAATGCTATCTGTACATACTTTCGGTCTCCCCAGGTGGTGCTAGTGGTAAAGAACCTGTCGGCCAATGCAGGAGACATAAGAGACGTGGGCTTGACCCCTGGGTCGGAAAGATCCTCTGGAGAAGCGAATCACAACCCACTCCAGTATTCTTGCTTGGAGAGCCCCATGGACAGAGGAGCCTGATGGGCTACAGTCCATAGAGTCGCATAGAGTCAGACCCGACTAAAGTGTCTTAGCATGCACACGCGCACATACATACTTTATTTGAGAATTTTTTAAACTAGAGATCAATATAATTCTCCTTTTACTATAGCATTGTCTTAAAAAGGCCACTTCCATATACACATACTTCATAAGGGGGAAAAGTACTCTAAATTCAGTAATAAGTATACATACACTTATTTTAAGAGGAGCATAGATTCTGTAGAGAAAATAGGATTTCAATGACCCCATCAGTGAAAGAAGCTAGTCACAAAAGACCATATTTATATGAAATGTGCAGAACAGGCTAACCTATACAGACAAAAGGTAGATTAGCGTTTGTCCAGGGCTGGGGGTGAGTGCAGATGGGAAAGCTAAGGGCAAGTGAACGCTATGGATATGGGGTTCTTTCTTTTTTGGGTGATGAGAAGATGCTCAACTTGGATTGTGCTGATGGTGGCCCAACTCTGTGAATATCATTTAAAAACCACTGAACTGTACACTTTAAATCAACAAAAAATATGGCATGTGAATTATATCTCCATAAAACACTCTTTAAAATACCCTCTCAAAAAAATAAAATAAAATAAAATACCCTCTCAGAGGTGGTTTCCCAGAGCTGCCCAATACATAGCTGGGTCAATAAGATCCAACCAGAACAGCAGCCAGCCTTTGGGTGGGTCTCCTTCCCTTGACCCTCTCTTCCTCTTTCTTTGCCAGTGATACTCAATTTCGACCAGTCTGTTTCCTTCTCTCCTTTCATCCCATCAGCTTAGATTGTGCTCTGCCATATGTTTACTAACTTGGCTTTGAATTTCTGGTGCTCCTTAAAATAACCTCAAGCGCTCCTTTGAAAATGTCCTCTGATCAAAGCCCTGCCTCCTGGATCTCATAGGAAGTCTGACACCTGAGCATGTTCTCCCATTCTTGACCAGCACTCCTGGACTCAGCCAAGTGTCCACTGTTTTCTAACCCAAATCTCAGTCTTCTTCCAGAGGTGTTTGGTTAGGACCGAGGTAGAGGTTCTCACTGATGCCAGCCCAGGCTCCTCAAGAGGACTTTGCTGGATCTAGTAGCAGTCACGTGGACTTAAATGAAATGTGGTGAAATATTCAGAAACTCACATTGTAGAGCACCCTGTCTTTTTTTTAACCCTAAACTGACCTGGATACTAATGGGCTTTCCATGCACACTGGACCACTCTGTCCCCCTTCAGGAGGCAGGTTACAGGACAGAACTCTGGGAAGTTCACAGCAATCCTATCTGGTCCCCAGCATCAGGAAGGCTCCCATCCAACCATCATATTCAAAGAGGCCCTGGAAGCACCTCTCCAAATAATTGTCATTCACTTAATGTCCAAGTTTGGAATAGCCTGGAAAAAGTCCTGAGCTTATCTGATCCCATGGAAAGATAGAAATCACATGTTTGATTTCTGCAGGTTGTTCAGCTCTTCCCAATTTTCCCCACCCTACATTCAGAGTTCCTTTTCCCTTCATCTACAGGTTCTCTTTTGAAAGTGGGGCCTAAAGGCACAGCTGAACAGAGTGGTCCTGTGGTCTGATTCCCTGACACTTTAGAGTTTCATTTGAAGAAACTGCCTGAAAGCACTGATAACTTTTTCCTTGACACCGGCAAATGGCAAAGCTTTCATGTCCTGATAGCAATGCTTTTAAGTGAGAAATATAAGAACCAATTTGTCCAGTATTCCATTATTCTGCCCAAACACTTAATAATTAAGAGACAGACTAGAATACTTGAATTAACTACCTAAAAGGGTCTGGGTTTTTTTTTTAATGTTTTTAAATTTTTAATTGGAGGATAATTGCTTTACCATGTTGTGTTGGTTTCTGCTATACAACAATGTGAATCAGTCACAGGTATACATATGTCCCCTCCCTCGTGAACCTCCCTCCTATCCCCACCCCATCCCATCCCTCTAGGTCATCACAGAGCACAGGGTTGAGCTCCTGCATTGTACAGCAACTGCCCACAAGCTATCTATTTCACATATGGTGCTATATGTTTCAATGCTACTCTCCCAATTTGTCCCAAACTCTCCTTCCCCCACTGTGTCCACGTCTGCTCTCCATGTCTGCGACTCTATTCCTGCCCTGCAAATCGGTTCACCAGTAACCACTTTTCTAGATTCCATATATTTATATGCATTAATATACAATATTTATTTTTCTCTTTCTGACTTACTTACGTTCTGGCTCCAGGTTCATCTACCTCAATACAACTGACTCAAAGTCATTCCTTTTTATGGCTGGGTAATATTCCATTGTATATTGTATATTCTTTACCCATTCATCTGATGTTGGACATCTACGTTGCTTTCATGTCCTGGCTATTGTAAATAGTATTGCAATGAACACTGGGGTACATGTGTCTTTTTGACTTATGGTTTTCTCAGGGTATGTGCCCAGCAGTGGAATTGCTGGGTCATATGGTAGTTTTATTCCTAGCTTCTTAAGGACTCTCCATGCCCTCCTCCACAGTGGCTCTATCTGTTTATACTCCCATCAACTGTGCAAGAGGACTCCCTTTTCTCCACATCACCTCCACCATTTATTGTTTATAGATTTTCTGATGATGGCTATTTTGACTGGGGCAAACACTCTGAAAGCATAATCACAGAAAACTAGTCAATCTAATCACACAGACCACAGCCTTGTCTAACTCAGTGAAACTAAGCCATGCTCTGTGGGGCCACCCAAGACAGGTGGGTCATGGTGGAGAGGTCTGACAAAATGTGGTCCACTGGAGAAGGGAATGGCAAACCACTTCAGTATTCTTGCCTTGAGAACCCCATGAACAGTATGAAAAGGCAAGGTGATGGGATACTGAAAGAGGAACTCCCCAGGTCAGTAGGTGCCAAATATGCTACTGGAGATCAGTGAAGAAATAACTCCAGAAAGAATGAAGGGATGGACCCAAAGCAAAAACAATGCCCAGCTGTGGATGTGACTGGTGATAGAAGCAAGGTTTGATGCTGTAAAGAGCAATATTGCATAGGAACCTGGAATGTCACGTCCATGAATCAAGGCAAATTGGAAGTGGTCAAACACGAGATGGCAAGAGTGAATATCGACATTCTAGGAATCACTGAACTAAAATGGACTGGAATGGGTGAATTTAACTCAGATGACCATTATATCTACTACTGTGGGCAGGAATCTCTTAGAAGAAATGGAGTAGCCACCATGGTAAACAAAATAATCCGAAATGCAGTACTTGGATGCAATCTCAAAAATGACAGAATGATCTCCCTTCATTTCCAAGGCAAACCATTCAATATCACGGTAATCCAAGTCTATGTCCCAACCAGTAATGCTGAAGAAGCTGAAGTTGAATGGTTCTATGAAGACCTACAAGATCTTCTAGAACTAACACCCAAAAAAGATGTCCTTTTCATTCTAGGGGACTGGAATGCAAAAGTAGGAAGTCAAGAAACACCTGGAGTAACAGGCAAATTTGGCCTTGGAATGCAGAATGAAGCAGGGCAAAGACTAGTAGAGTTTTGCCAAGAAAATGCACTGGTCATAGCAAACACCCTCTTCCAACAACACAAGAGAAGACTCTACACATGGACATCACCAGATGGTCAACACCGAAATCAGACTGATTATATTCTTTGCAGCCAAAGATGAAGAAGCTCTATACAGTCAGCAAAAACAAGACCAGGAGCTGACTGTAGCTCAGATCATGAGCTCCTTATTGCCAAATTTAGACTTAAATTGAAGAAAGTAGGGAAAACCGCTAGACCATTCAGGTATGACCTAAATCAAATCCCTCAGGTTTATACAGTGGAAGTGAGAAATAGATTTAAGGGCCTAGATCTGATAGATAGAGTGCCTGATGAACTATGGACTGAGGTTCATGACATTGCACAGGAGACAGGGATCAAGACCATCCCCAAGGAAAAGAAATGCAAAAAAGCAAAATGGCTGTCTGGGGAGATCTTACAAATAGCTGTGAAAAGAAGAGAGGTGAAAAACAAAGGAGAAAAGGAAAGATATAAGCATCTGAATGCAGAGTTCCAAAGAATAGCAAGAAGAGATAAGAAAGCCTTCCTCAGCGATCAATGCAAAGAAATAGAAGAAAAGAACAGAATGGGAAAGACTAGAGATCTCTGGATCTAGAGTTCCAGAAAAACATCTATTTCTGCTTTACTGACTATGCCAAAGCCTTTGACTGTGTGGATCACAATAAACTGTGGAAAATTCTGAAAGAGATGGGAATACCAGACCACCTAACCTGCCTCTTGAGAAATCTGTATGCAGGTCAGGAAGCAACAGTTAGAACTGGACATGGAACAACAGACTGGTTCCAAATAGGAAAAGGAGTACGTCAAGGCTGTACATTGTCACCATGCTTGTTTAACTTATATGCAGAGTACATCATGAAAAACACTGGGCTGGAAGAAGCACAAGCTGGAATCAAGACTGCCAGGAGAAATTTCAGTAAGCTCAGATATGCAGATGACACCACCCTTATGGCAGAAAGCAAAGAACAACTAAAGAGCCTCTTGATGAAAGTGAAAGAGGAGAGTGAAAAAGTTGGCTTAAAGCTCAACATTCAGAAAACTAAGATCATGGCATCTGGTCCCATCATTTCATGGCAAATAGATGGGGAATCAGTGGAAACAGTGTCAGGCTTTATTTTGGGGGGCTCCAAAATCACTGCAGATGGTGATTGCAGCCATGAAATTCAGACGCTTACTCCTTGGAAGGAAAGTTATGACCAACCTAGATAGCATATTGAAAAGCAGAGACATTACTTTGCCAACAAAGGACCGTCTAGTCAAGGCTATGGTTTTTCCAGTAGTCATTTATGGATGTGAGAGTTGGACTATGAAGAAAGCTGAGGGCCCAACAATTGATGCTTTTGAACTGTGGTGTTGGAGAAGACTCTTGAGAGTCCCTTGGACTGCAAGGAGATTCAACCAGTCCATCCTAAAGGAGATCAGCCCTGAGTGTTCTTTGGAAGGAATGATGCTAAAGCTGAAACTCCAATACTTTGGCCACCTCATGAGAAGAGTTGACTCATTGGAAAAGACTCTGATGCTGGGAGGGATTGGGGGCAGGAGGAGAAGGGGACGACAGAGGATGAGATGGCTGGGTGGCATCCCCGACTCAATGGACGTGAGTTTGAGTGAACTCCGGGGGTCAGTGATGGACAGAGAGGCCTGGTATGCTGCGATTCATGGGGTCACAAAGAGTCGAACACGACTGAGCAACTGAACTGAACTGAACTGATTTGGACTGGTGTGAGGTGATACTTTTGTAGTTTTGATTTTCATTTCTCTAATAATGAGCACTATAGAGCATTTTTTCACATGTTTATTGCCCATCTGTATGTCTTCTTTGGAGAAATGTCTGTTTAGATTTTTTTGTTTGTTTGTTTGTTTTTTAAGTTGATTTTGAAGTGGATGAACTCACTATAGTCTGAAAAAAATTTTTTTACCAAGAAGTTGTCACAATGTGAATGACTGGTTTATTCAAAGTGAAATTTAAATGTCTCTATAGCAATTATAGTTTCATGTAACCTTATATCTTAGAAATCTTTAGCAAAATCCCTTCACTTTACAGATAATGAAAGTAGACCCAGTGAAGAGAACTGACTTGCCCAAGTTCATAAATATATGACAAAACTCGGTCTGGGGGGCCAAAATCATCAGACTCTTGAAACTAGACCTTCTCTTTTTCCATGGCCAGGCAATAATTTAGGCTGATGACGCGCATACACGTGCGCTCAATTGTGTCCTACTCTTGGCAACCCCAAGGACTGTAGCCCACCAGGCTCCTCTGCCCATGGGATTTTCCCGGCAAGAATCCTGGAGTGGGTTGTACGGAGAATACTGGAGTGGCTCCTCCAATGATGTTGTGAGCCTTATGAAGTTTACACTTGACCCAAAAACTGGAGGGAGAATAAGGAAGGGATTTGCAAGGGAGGAGAGAATGAGAGGCTCAAACAGTATCTTTTCTCTCAGTTCTTGCAGCGATTGAAACAGAGAGCATTGGGAAGATTATTACCTATCTCCCTAAATCAAAAATAGCCAAGACCTCCTGGAAGCTAATGAAGCTGAAAAATACTGCCTCACACTCAGTCCCTGGACACAGAAAGCCCACAGCTTACTACATCAGGACACAAACAAGCTCCAAATAAATCATGACTTGTGACAGTCTTAATGAGTTGCAACAATCTCTTATCTTTGTCTGAATATTACTCTGTTCGCCAAAATAATAATAGCAATTACACGTACTTTTATGAGTAAATGCAAATTTATCCTTATAGAATCATCTAATATAAAGTAAATAAAGAAAAAATTGGAAGGAAGACATAAAACACACATTTCATTAGACCTATCTCCTGATTTTCACTAGATTTAACCTAATTTCTCCTGTAGGCGTATTAGAAAATCACTTTCTTCTGTCGGTAGAAATTGTCTGTAACTATGTTTTGGAAATGAGCTATTTCTGGCCTTGCTGATCTGTAATTCTGCAGAGCATTTTCATGGGGGCAGAGGGCAACTCAGTGAATCACAGAGACTCTTAGAAGGAGAGCAGGCGCTCTGTCTGAACAAGTTCTTTGCTGAACAGTTACTAGTCTCCTTGAAGGTGCTCCTCTGAATTGAAAGAGAACCTTTAGGGAGAGGTTCAACACAGGCAGGTGGTTTTGGGTCAGGAGGACAGTGCTTTCTGGGGATTAGTACGCAGCCTGTGTTACAGTTTGGTTCCCTGATTCCTGGCTTGGTGATAGAGAAGTAAGTTATTGAACTTCTCTATGAAATGAGACCAGCCATATTGATGCCACAAGTTCTTGTGAACATCCAAAGAAATACCTGATGGTACCAGCCCAGAGTGTACATAGATTATATCCTCTGTAACAGAGTTCTCTTCCCTTTCCTTAGCCCAGGGAAAGGGAACCTGGCTGTACTGCTGGAGAGAAACATTATACTACAAATCAGCTCCACTTGGCCTCTGTCACAAAGATTTTACAAAGCTTAGGCCCAAACAGTAGCTTAGGAAAGTGGTGAAGAAGCCTGTCTATCCACCATCAGAACCCCAAATCTTTTTCAATTCTTTTTTTTTAATTCTTCAAGGAATCATTTATTAAATGTGTTTTTATACATCGAACTTTCTTTTTTTTTAATTTATTTATTTTTTATGCGGGGGAGAGAGGGTGAGATGTGAAAGAATAACATGGAAACGTACACTATCATATGTAAAATAGATAGCCAACGGGAATTTGCTGTGTGGCTCAGGAAACTGAAACAGGGGCTCTGTGTCAGCCTACAGGGATGGGATGGGGAGGGAGATGGGAGGGAGGTTCAAAAGAGAGGATATATGTATACTTATGGCTGATTCATATTGAGGTTTGGTAGAAAACAGCAAAATTCTGTAAAGCAATTATCCTTTAACTCTTTTTTGAATTTTTTTTGTTTGGATGTGGCCCATTTTTAAAGTCTTTATGGAATTTGCTACAATATTGCTTCTGTTTTATGTTTTGGGTTTTTTTTGGGGGGGGGGGGCCTGAGGCATGTGGTACCTTAGTTCCCTGACCAGAGATCAAACCCACACCCCCTGCATGAGAAGGCAAAGTTTTAAGCACTGGACCACCAGGGAAGTCCAGCACCAATTCTTAATGCTATAGACCACTGTGGACCTTGGCCCAGTGGCATCAGGGTCATCCCAGGACTGGTTCCAGGAATTTGTGATTCCACCAGCTCTCCAGGTAATTTTTTGCATGCTCAAGTTTGAAAAGCACTGCTCTAGAGAAAGTGTTACCAGCAAACTTGAAAAAAAAAAAAAAAAAACCAGGAAGACGTGAAAGAGGGAATCAACAGTTTTCAGGGGCCCAAGTCAAAAAGATTTTAAGGAAAGATGGAAGAAGCAACTGGCAGGAAGCCTCCAGGGAAACCTATAGACATCTGACAACATGTCAGATGACAGTTATCAATTTTGCAAATATTTTCATTCACTTAGCAAACACAAATCCACATAATGCTTATTCATCTTCTAAGTAGAAATGAACTACTGAATTTATTACAGATCAGCTGAGTGGGCCCATCCCCCAAACAAGAAGGGATCAGCCATAAATTTTTTAAATGAAAAGAACCCATGTGCTTTTTTTTTGGTGACAATAAGTAAAAAGCAAGATGGGAAGATAGCAGCTTACTCAGCAACCAGTCCTGGGGGCGGGGGGGGAACCAACAAGGAATAGAAGCAATCCAAATCTCTAAGGCTTTCAGAATGAAAAAATATAATAAGAATGAGACATGGGACTGAAATCCAGCAAGTGAACCATAACCCACCAGGCCAACTGGCATAAGGCCCAGCAGCAAGGCACTCTCTTAGGAACCAAACATCTGCCCACTTTCACATCTCCACGATATACTAAACTGTGAGCAAAAAGTTGCAGCTTTCCACAAAGATCAAGGACACAACAACACTCAGAAAATTCAGTTGCATGTGTAAATATTTACCTCGTGACTTCCTTGAGGTCTACAAACCTGTTTCATTTTATTGGCAGCAAACTCCATCATTTTAGAGAGCCACTCTATTTTACTAGGAGGACAGGGAGGTGGCAGAGAGACCTCACTTGAAATAACTGGGAAAGCTTATTACAGACTTTAAGCAGTAATCCTATCAATGCCTCTGAAACCAGAAGGGAGTGAGGAGGAGCATTCTGAAGCACAGTGTCCAAGTCAGAGACATGAACACGCTAATGCTCCTTCAAGGTCCCAGTTCTTGCAACTCCATACTCAAAGTTAAGGCATCTTGATGCATTTTCAGGTTAAACCCTTTGCCAGAATCTGGATCTAATACAATCATTAATCAGAAGAAATGGAAGGATCTCCAGTTAAGCATCTCAAGTAGATATGCCTACCAGGAAATCTATTCCTAGACCTGCCCTGGCTTACAGTTCCAGTATGATGAATAGTATTGACTCACCTGGCTCTTGTGGACAGCTCCCCTCTTGTATGTTATTGCAATCCTGCTATGGTCCACGTGAGAGCTAGACACAGAAGTCCAAATGCTTCCTTCAGGAGGCCAACAGTCCACTTCCTCTCGGAAAATATTCTCAACTTCCCTCCCAGGTAAATGGGAGAATTTGTACTCTGACCTGTAGGAAGACTGAAGGCAGAAGGACAAGAGGGCGGCAGAGGATGAAATGGTTAGATGACATCACCGACTCAACGGACATGAACGTGGGTGGACTCCGGGAGATGGTGAAGGACAGGGAGGCCTGGCGTGCCATGGTCCATGAGACTACAAAAGTCGGACATGACACAGCAACTGAACAAGTAAGTAGAAATGAAAAACTCACTAGGTTAGGGACGCTCCTGACGGTCCAGTGGCTAAGATTCTGCACTCCCAGTGCAGGGGCTCAGCTTTTAATCCCGATACAGGGAACTAGATCCTGCGTGCCACAGCTAAAGATTGCACAATCATGACAGAGATCCTACATGCCACAACTAAGACCTGGCACAGCCAAATAAAAAAAAAAAACTAATGAGGGTGAAAATATCTCTAGAAAGTACATTGAAAGGAAAATACAATAGAAAAGAGAAGTGGTGCAAATTCTGAAAATCTAATATTAGAACACTAGGTTTCTTGAAAGAGAGGGGGGAAAAAAATAAAGGGAGAAAAACCATCAATTGAAAAACTCCTAGAGTTGACGAACATGGGTCTGAGTGTCCAGCATGTTGGGTGAAAATAGAGCCACACTAGGAACATCACTGAGCAGTTTTAGAACCCTGGGTATAAAGAGAAGAGCAACTGCAGTTTCAGAGAAAGGGAAAAAAAAAAAAAGTCAACTATGAAGGAATCTGAGAGCAAAACAGCCTCAAATGACATAAAAGCAGGAAAACACCAGTAATTAATGGAGCAATGCTTTCAAAATTCTGAAGGAAAAAATTAGTTCCAGCCTAAATTTCTATTAGCAGCCACACCATCATTCAAGTGTCAGGACAGAATACAAATATTAAAGATATTCAAGGACTCAACATTTTTTAAAGTGGCAAAGGCCTTGGTGTTCAAACATGATAAGTATAATTAATTATTTTTAAAAAGCAAATTTCAAACAAGACAACTCCAGGGACTACAGAAAGATATGCAAAGAAGGAAAACAGCACAGTCATATAATTCATCTATGAATAAATTACAGAGTTAATAACAGCATAACCTTTCCTGTTGATTCCAACCAAATATATCATATAACTATATTGGGAGGTCAGGGGGTTAGGAAAAAAATATAAATATAGTGTGTATGTACATGTGTGTGTGAAGGAAGGGGAGGGAAAAGGGCTAAAATCTTCATCTTCCAACATGAAAAGTCAATAGATAATGTCTAAAACTGGAGGGGAAAATCACAGAGTAGAAATGGTAGCATATTATTCAGAAATATGGAGGAAAATACTAAAACCAAAAATCAGCTATGGGTTATCAGCGTTTGCTTCTGGGGAAGGGGAGGGAAAGGGAACAAGGAAATCATTTTTCATTACTGATTGATTGTGTAGGGCTTTTTGACTCTTAAAATTATAAGTGATAATAATGTTGATTAAAATGAATGTGAGAATAAACAAGGCCCTACCGTATCGCACAGAGAACTATAGTTAACATCCTGTAATAAACCTTAATGGACAAGAATAAGAAAAAGAATATATATATATATAATATATAAAAAACTGAGTCACTGTACAGCAGAAATTAACACAACACTGTAAATCAACTGTAGTAAAATAAATTTTAAGAAACAAGTTTAAAAATAAACATCAAAGAGGCTGAGGCCCAGTGGAGCTAAGGACAGGGACAGGATAGTATCTGCAGTCAGATCACCCAGATTTGCATTCTAATTTTATGACTATGTGACCTTGGGCATTTTAGCCCTTAAAAACCTCAGTTCCCTCAACTTAAAATGGGGGTTATAAAAATATTCACATCAGAAAGTTGCTGTGAGGTTTAAGTCATAAAGGGCTAGGAAGATTAGCAGTGCCTGGCACATTATAAGGGCTCTTCTTTTCCTTTAACACATATTAGGAGCATCTGCTCTGCATCAAGCACAGTAGACAGTGGGGATGTATCAGTGAATGTACATGGAGCTTACTAGAATTAGAGGGAGAAGCAAACAAGAAGCAATAAAATACTAAATAAGCGATAGTCATTTAAACATAAGTGACATGTGCTAGGGGATAAAATAGAGCAAGGGGGTAAGGGACTCCCAGACAGCTGGGAGGGGAAGAGGGGCCGTGCTTGTGATTTCAAATCAGTTGTTCAGGAATGACCGCATAAGCAATTTCTCTGGTGATCCAGTGGCTAAGACTCCGTGCTCCCTATGCAGGGCGCCCAGGTTCAATCCCTGGTCAGGGAACTCAATCCCACATGCCACAACTGAGTTCAGATGCCATAACCAAAGATCCCGCATGCCGCAATGAAGACTGACGATCCCAAGTGCCGTAACTAAGACCTGGTGTGGCCAAATATATATAAACAAATTTTCTAAAAAGACTAACCTTACAAGAAGGTGACTTTGGAGCAAATACCTGAAGGAGAGGGGAGACTAACCATTCATATGTTTGAGGAAAAGCATTTGAGGGCAGAGGGACAGCCAGCTCCCAGTCTCGAAGGTGGGTAAAGGCAAGGCCAGTTGGGGAAAGAGCTGGAGAGCCGATGCGGATGGAGCTTCAAGGGGAGAGTAGCAGGAGAAGTCGTCTCAGGGGAAGCAGGGACCAGAGAGATCAAGAGGAGCCCTAAAGACATGAGCAGGATCTTGGTTTTTCTTAGAGTCGTGGCAGTGACTCAACAGGGTGACATGACCTGATTCTCCCTGGGGAGGGACCTCTCTAGCAACTGTTACAAAGGGACAAAGCCTAGCAGGCTCTTCACGGGCAGTGGAACCCAGTAACAGGTGCCTGCAGCATTCCAGAATGAGAAGATGGCAGTGGCTCGGACCAGCAAGGGTGGAGAGAAGTGACTGGATTCTCTATACTAAACATATTTCACTATCATCATTTACCCAGGATGATGCAAAAAGTTAATGGCAGAAGTATGAAGCTACAGCTTTCTAGTCTTTTTTTTGAATACAGAGAAACTATAAATGGAAAACCTAAGTGGAAACATAGTATTATTTGCACGTAGAATAATAAAATCTATAAAAGCTATACTTCCTTTTACTTATAAAATCTCTGTTATTCAGTAGATCTTGACATCTGTATACAATCAATGGATGATTTCTTTTTAAGGGGCAATAACATTTGCACATATGACACCATGTCCCTTTATTTTACTTTGTTTGATACCCTATACAGTAAATATGTTAGGCATTGTTTTAAGTAAAAGATTTATTCATTCATCAAATACTGATAATTAAGTCATGAAGCTTCCCATGTAACTCAGTCAGTAAGAATCTGCCTGCAAGGTTGGAGACCTGGGATCAATTCCTGGGTCAGAAAAATCCCCCGGAGAAGGAAATAGCAACCCACTCCAGTATTCTTACTTGGAAAATCCCATGGACAGCAGATCCTGGCAGGCTACAGTCCATAGGTCGCAAGAATTGGATACGACTTAGCTCTTTCTTTCTTTTTTACCCCTCAGCCTGCTTAATAGTACAGTAAGGGAGAGAAGATAAATACAAAGAATTTAAACACACAGGAGGAAGTCAATGCCAGAAAACTAGTTAGGGTTAATTTTCTAGGACAGGAGTCCCCAACCTCCAGAATCTAATGCCTGATGATCTGAGGTGGATCTGATGTAATAATATTAGAAATAAAGTGCATCATAAATGCAGTGTGCTTGAATCATCCCGAAACCATCCTCCACCCTGTCCACAGAAAAACTATCTTCCACGAAATTGATCCCTTGTACCAGAAAGGTTGGGGACCACTGCTCTGGGGAATTCCAGCTATTCCTTCACTGGGGGAAGTTCAGGAGGTGGTGAGTGAAAGGCTCCATGGAGGAGGTGATATCTGTGGGACAGATATCTCTGTATTTGGACTGCAGGATGTGACAGAGGGGCTGGATATTCTAGAAGTGAAAAAAAACAAATTTTTTTTAAGATACCAAGGTAAATCATTTCAGTGTACATAAGAGGAATGATTATTTTTGGAGAGTCACTAGGACATAGGGCCTCAGAAAAGAATTAATGGAGCTATGAAAAATAGGATGAATAAAATTATATGAAGAAGCAGCTTGGGACTTGGCTGGTGGTCCAGCAGCTTGGGTTCTATCCCTGGTCAGGGAACCACATGCTGCAACTAAGGCCCAGCTCAGCCAAATAAACAAATTTAAAAAAAAAAAAAAATTTTTTTTAAAAGAAGCTTAACATTGCCAGATGAAGGACTCTGGATAAAGACTATCATAAGAAGAAAAGAAATAAATGCTAAAAAGAATCCAGTTGTCATGGAAGGGTTCTAATGGGCTCAGCCAAGAGTCTGACCACTGGTCTCATTATGAGTTTCCCAACTGTCAAATTTACTGTCTGAAATTAGAATGTAGGCAGTAACTTGAGGGTTGAATTAAAACTGCCAGCCAAAAAATTATTTTCTATTTTTCTTTTCTTTTAAGGATTTTTAAAAATCTTTGGACATATATTTCTGTTTTGCTTTGCTTTCTTTCCAAAGTTAAGGAAAAAATGGTAGGAATCCTCTTTCCTTCCCCTCTTATATCCCTCCCCTCCCTAGCTTTAGCAAAACAACATTATCAGCAGATCAAATGGCCAGCCATGTGCTTTGGGTTCATTTTTATTGCAAGTCACTGGGGTCAGAACCAAGACCTAACCAGGACCCTCATAAATCATAACTGAGACTCTTTTCAGATGCTACATGCAGAGAAATATGCCTGTAGCCAGCCTCTGCATCTCAGTGAACGTGACTTCTGCAATGTAAACAGCTTGGTTGTGTTCCACCAATCTCTTGCATGCCCTAACAAGTAGGAATGTAGCCCTCATTGAGCAGGCTGTGAGGTTTTCTGTAACCCAGATTATCTGGAGCTCTCTCAATTTTATGATGGAATTTTGCAATCATTAGCAAACTCCTGCAATCCCCATTTCTGCCCAAAATAACAATAGCTAACACTTATTGAGAATATACTTCGTGCCTGGCCTGTACAACCTCAGTTAATCCTCACAACTCTGTCAGATAGGTGGAGTCATTTTGTCCATTTATAAACGAAGAAACCAAGGCACAGAGAAGTTAGGTAATTCACCGCGGATCCTAGAGACAGAAAGTGAATCAGTGAACAACATTTCTTTCTCCCAAGAGTCCACAGTCTCTGCCAGCAGCTTTCACCTGAATCTTCCCTTTTCTATGCGGGTTGTTGTGTTAATCACTCAGTGTCCAACTCTTTGCGACCCCACAGGCTGTAGCCCGCCAGGCTCCTCTGTCCATGGAATTCTTCACTCAGGGATACTGGAGTGGATTGCTATTCCCTTTTTCAGGGAATCTTCCTGATCCAGGGATTGAACCCAGGTCTTCCGCATTGCAGACAGATTCTTTACCATCTACTGCTACCGCTACTGCTGCTGCCAAGTCGCGTCAGTCATGTCCGACTCTGTGCGACCCCATAGACGGCAGCCCACCAGGCTCCCCAGTCCCTGGGATTCTCCAGGCAAGAACCCTGGAGTGGGTTGCCATTTCCTTCTCCAATGCATGAAAGTGAAAAGTGAAAGTGAGTGTCCGACTCTTCGAGACCCCATGAACTGCAGCCTACCAGACTCTTCTCTCCGTGGGATTTTCCAGGCAAGAGTACTGGAGTGGGTTGCTATTCCCTTCTTCAGGCAATCTTCCTGACCCAAGGATCGAACCCGGATCTTCCACATTGCAGGCAGATTCTTTACTGTCTGCTGCTGCTAAGGCAATGGCACCAGTTTCACTTTCACACATTGGAGAAGGAAATGGCAACCCACTCCAGTGTTCTTGCCTGGAGAATCCCAGGGACGGGGGAGCCTGGTGGGCTGCCATCTCTGGGGTCGCACAGAGTCGGACACGACTAAGCCACCTTAAATCTGGGAGTGAAGTCCTCAGACTACACCTCAGTTCCTTTCTATGAAGTTCCTGTCCAGATTTGTCTCCTCACCAAGCATTTGCCAAATCATCTTGTCCTACGCAGTTTTTAGACTCTCAGTTTAAAAAAGGTTTCTCACTGAACCTTGCCCTCTATCACCATTACTCTGTTATCTTATCACAACTTTCACTATTTTATCTTGAGTGGGTTTTTTTTTCCACTGCATTTCATCATTTTCAAATGTCAGATTAATTTGTCACCGTGCGTACTCTTCTGAAGACCTTAAAATCATGGTTCATCAAGACCATGACGGAGTCCAACAACACAATTCAGACAAAACTGAGAATTTAAACGTCGTCACCAGAACAAGAAAGAAAAATAGGACTGTTCTCCAGCTGCATA
The DNA here is from genome assembly GCF_042477335.2 of Ovis canadensis. NCBI lineage: Eukaryota > Metazoa > Chordata > Mammalia > Artiodactyla > Bovidae > Ovis > Ovis canadensis. The sequence goes on along the minus strand of NC_091261.1, from coordinate 21,165,266 downwards.
TACATCTGTGCGTTTTTTTCTTTGGATGTTGACTTTGAAATGCTAAAATGCTCCCACATGGAAAAGATCCATCATTTTGTTGTTTATGCTTGTGAATGTGTGGAGAACCTGGTTTACAATGCCAAGCTGATTCAACCAACACGCTCAGAGATCCTTAATTAGTTTTACAGAAAGGTACAAAAGCAGGTATATTGCCCTTGTACAGAAGTATATAATGATAATTTTAATTGGATCACTCATCTAAGAAAGTTTGGGTGAAATATCCCATATTCTCCTATATACATAAAGAATAATTTTTTTAAGTTTGCACTTGATCATTTTACAGAAAAAGGGAACTAAAAGCTCTATTTATATTTTCTCTATATTGTCTTCCAACTTCTGTCACTGTTCATACATAAGTACATGTTTATGTCACTGTATCATGCATGCATTGTTTTGCATTCTGACTTTTCTTCACTTTATTTAATATTCCTTTGTGCCTAAATAGGCCCCATACTTGCCTTTTTTGTGTCTTGGACTAACTATTTGGTGCTGCTTTGTGATACTATTGCTATTAGCCTGTTTTGGGGTTGGTTTTTTTTTTTTTTTTTTGGCTTTTGGCTTTGTGTCTTAATTTGGGGCTTCCCTGATGGCTCAGATAATAAAGAGTCTGCCTGCAATGCAGGAAACCCAGGTTCAATCCCTGGGTCTGGAAGATCTCCTGGAGAAGGGAATGGCAACCCACTCCATTATTCTTGCCTGGAGAATCCCATAGACAGAGAGGAATCTGGTGGGTTACAGTCCATGCAGTTGCAAAGAGTCAGACACGACTGAGTGACTGAACACACACTTATTTTCTCCTATTTTAAACTGAGTTATTTTTAATATTGTCATGTAATTTACATTTTTCTCTTGAGCGATACCTCCATAGAGCACTAGCTTCAACTAAGTTATAGCTCCATCCAAACACTTTGTTCACCCAAATGTTAATTTAAAACACTCCCACATACACAACACACGAGTAGTAGCAAAAAAAAAAAAAAACAACCTCTAAACCCTAAGCTCCCCCACCCTCTTTTCCTTTAGAACTCCCCAGAGCCTGGTCTGAACATCGCCACCATGGGTAGAGTCCTAGAAGCAGAACTGCAACATGAAAACAAAGAAACAGTGTTAAAGCTTTTTTTCTCTAACGTATGCCAGACTATTCTCCAAAAAGACTAAGGCAATTTACAATGCTTGTAGCTCTTTATAATTGTGCCCACCAACTGCCACTGGTTTTCTGCTATTGTTATTGATTTATGATATTTAAACAGGTATATAATGGCACCTGGGCTTCCCTGGTGGCTCAGCAGTAAAGAATCCACCTCCCAATGCAGGAGAGATGGGTTTGATCCCTGCGTCAGGAAGATCCCTTTGAGAAGGAAATGGCAACCGACTCCATTATTCTTGCCTGGGAAATCCCATGTTCAGAGGAGCCTGGAGAGATACAGTCCATGGGGTCACAAAGAGTGGGACATGACTTAGTGACTAAACAACAACACCGGTATGACACATTTATATATAAATTTATATAGCACCTCTACAACTTTCATATTATATTTTAATTGTGAATATCTGTTGGATCTTAGGAAAAGCAAGAGAATTCCAAAAAAAAATCTACTTCTGCTTCATTGACTATGCTAAAGCCTTTCACTGTGTGGATCACAACAAACTGTGGAAAATTCTTAAAGAGATTGGGATACCAGACCACCTTACTGCCTCCTGAGAAACCTGTATGCGGATTAAGAAGCAGTAGTTACAACTAGACTTGGAAAAACAGACTGGTTCAAAATTGGGAAAGGAGTATGTCAAGGCTGTTTATTGTCACTCCGCTTATTTAATTTACATGCAGAGTACATCATGTGAAATGCTAGGCTGGGTGAATCACAAGGTGGAATCAAGAAGAAATATCAATAACCTCAAGACTCTCAGATATGCAGATGATACCACCCTAATGCCAGAAAGTGAAAGAGGAACTGAAAAGCCTCTTGATGAAGGTGAAAGAAGAGAATGAAAAAGCGGGCTTAAAGTCAACATTCAAAAAATGAAGATCATGGCATCTGCTATCATCGCTTCATGGGAAATAGATGGGGAAAGGGTGGAAACAGTGAGAGACTCTATTTTCTTGGACTCCAAAATCACTGCAGATGGTGACTGCAGCCATGAAATTAAAAGACGCTTGCTCCTTGGAAGAAAAGCTATGACCAACCTAGACAGCATATTAAAAAACAGAGACGTTACTTTGCCATCAAAGGTCTGTCTAGTCAAAGCTATGGTTCTTCCAGTGGTCATGTATGGATGTGAGAGTTGGACTATAAAGAAAGCTGAGCACTGAAGAACTGATGCTTTTGAACTGTGATGTTGGAGAAGACTCTTGAGAGTCCCTTAGACAGCAAGGCGATCCAACCAGTCCATCCTAAAGGAAATCAGTCCTGAATATTCATTGGAAGGACTGATGCTGAAGCTGAAACTCCAATACTTTGGCCACCTGATGCGAAGAACTGACTCACTGGGAAAGACTCTGATGCTGGGAAAGATTTAAGGCAGGAGGAGAAGGGGATAACAGAGGATGAGATGGTTGGATGGCATCACCAATTCAAAGGGCATGAGTTTGAGTAAGCTCCGGAAGTTGGTGATGGGCAGGGAAGCCTGGCTTTCTGCAATCCATGGGGTCAAAGAGTCAGACACAATTGAGCAACTGAACTGACTGACTGACATGTATGGATATGAGAGTTAGACCATAAAGAAGGCTGAGAGCTGAAGAATTGATGCTTTTGAACTATGGTGCTGGAGAAGACTCTTGAGAATCCCTTGGGCTGCAAGGAGATCAAGCCAGTCAACCCTAAAGGAAATCAGCCCTGAATATTCATTGGAAGGACTGATGCTAAAGCTGAAGCTCCAATACTTTGCCCACCTTATGCAAAGGGCCAACTCATTGGAAAAGACCCTGATGCTGGGAAAGATTGAAGGCAGGAGGAGAAGCGGGTAACAGCGGATGAGATGGCTGGATGGCATCATCGACACAATGGATATGAGTCTGAACAAACCCCACGAGATAATGAAGGACAGGGAAGCCTGGGGTGCTGCAGTCTGTGGAGTTGCAAAAAGCTGGACACAACTTAGCAAATAAACAACAACAAATACACAGTACATATATATTTTTTTTAATAATTTTATTTATTTATTTAGGTTTGGCTGTGCTGAGTCTTTGCTTTTCTCTAGTTGCGGCAAGCAGGGGTTACTCTCTAGTTGCGACGCACCGGTTTCTCATTGCCGTGGCTTCTCTTGTTGTGGAGCACAGGCTCTAAGGCATGTGGGCTCCAGTAGTTGCCGTTCCTGGGCTCTAGAGCGCAGGCTCAGTAGTTGCGGTGCCCAGGCTTAGTTGCTCTGCGTCATGTGGGATCTTCCTGGACCAGGGATCGAACCCATGTCTCCTGCATTGGCAGGTAGATTCTTTACCACTGAGCTACCAGGGAAGCCCAGTACATATATTTTTCTAACAAATTTATCTATTATTTTGTTATTCTGTTGTTTTCTTTGAAATTTCATCCTGTTATCATTATACAGCAGCATCCCCAGTGGCTTGGGCAATTAGGAATCCACCTGCAATGCTGGAGACCTGGGTTCAATCCCTGGGTTGGGAAGATCCCCTTGAGAAGGGAATGGCTACCCACTCGAGTAATCTGGCCTGGAGAATTCCATGAACAGAGGAACTTTTTTAGCTTTATATATTTAAATTTCCTTGTCTGAGGTCCAAGTTTGGGGATACAGGCAGAGTCTGGCAGAGCTCATCATAGCCAACAGGGTCCATAGGGCAGTGCTGAGCAGGCAGACAGGCACACGTACAGTTCATGATGACAACAAGTCTGAGAGAGCCACTGAAGCTGGCCAATCTGTGTACACACTGGGCCAGCTGGGTTGACTGAGGTCAGATTGCGATGGAGGAATCAGAAGGGGATCAAAGAGAGTGGATCTGGACCAGCCTGAGGCGAACTGCTCAGTCCCTAGTTCTCACCTCTAGGTGGGTTGCTGTGCGGTTTGTCAGAAAAATAAGCTCAGAATAGGTCAGAAAAAACGCAGACCCATATTGGAATCTTTCATTTTATCTATCATGAGATCCCTGTTTCTTCAATAGCTGGGATTTATTATCCAATTATCAATTTCCTAGCTTGTTTCCAAAGGTAGTAGAGAAAGTTTAGACAGGAACACACATAATATAATAATGTCAGAATATAAGCAGAACTAGGATATAAGGCAAAGGGAAAGTATATCATGTAAATGAGGATCAGTTTAAAAAAGCAGCAATTAAAGGGAGTTAAGTATCGCCTGTCTTTTCTGCTTTTTAATGCCTTACTTTTTTTTAAATTGAAGTATAGCTGATCTACAATCCTATATTAATTTCTCCTATACAGTAAAGTGATTCAGTTACACATGTATATTTATATATATGTGTGTGTATATACACATATATACACATATATGTGTATATACATTTTTTTTCTATTCTTTTTCTATCATGGCTTATCACAGAATATTGACTATAGTTCCCTATGCTATATAGGAGGATCTTCTTTATCCATTTAGTGCCTTACTCAGTGATAAAATCTGGAGTTTCTCATTGTAATATTTGGTGCCTTTGTCAATAATTCCGCTCTTCTCTATACCAGTCACCAGGTATCCCTGTATTACATTTAGTGATTAGTGATGCCCTTCTCTACTGTTCTAGTATTCCTGATATATAATCTTTCATTCTCTTGTTTGTGAATTCCCCTAAAATTTCATTGTAACTATGTTTTCTCTTTTTAATCCAATGGCATAAAGTTTTTTAATAGTAAGCTTTATTTTTAGAGCAGTTTTAGGTGTTCTAACAGAAAATTATAATAAGCTTTAATTTTTATTATAATAATAATTAACATAGTAAGCTTATTTTTAGAATAGTTTTAGATGTTCTACCAGGAAACTACAGAGATGGCACGGAGTTCCCATATGCCTATTCCCCTATTCTAATATATCAACATGGTACACTGGTTGCAAATAATGAACCACGATCAAATCATTATTATCAACCAAAGTCCATAGCTTACTTACCTCTAAGTTTTACCTGATGTCCTTTTTCTGTTCCAGGATCCCGTCAGGACATCAGATTGCACTTGTCATCATGTCTCCTCAGACTCCTTTTTGACTGTGAGTTTTCTCAGGCTGACCTGATTTTTGATAACCTCAATACCTTTGAGAAGTATCAGTCAGGTAGTTTGTAGAATAGTCCCTTGCAATGGACTGGATGATATCCTCACAAAATTCATGTATTGAAGCCTTAACCTTCAACTGTGACTGTGACCTAAGAGGAGGAGATGATAAAAGGTAAATGAAGTCATATGAGTCCTAACCAAACAGGGCTGACACCCCATAGAAAGGGAAAGACACAGCAGAGCTCTCTCCACTCTGTGAGGACACAGCCTGGAGGCGCCGTCCGCAAGCCAAGAAGAGAGCCCGCCCAGAAGCTGGCCATGCAGGCACCCTGAGCTCAGACTCCAACCTCCAGAATGTAAGAAAACCAACTCCTGTTGTTTCAGCTGCCCAGTTTATGGTACTTTGTTATGGTAGCCCAGGAAGATGAATACATCTGTCAATTGGGATTTTTCTGATTTTTTTTCTTATACTACATTCATGTTTTGGGTTTGGGGAAACCAGACCACAGAAGTAAAATGCCATTTTCACAACATCCTATCAAGAGTGCATACTATCACCCTGACATCACTGGTTGTACTGACTGTGACCACCTGGATGAGGCAGTGTTTGTCAGGTAGATTCTCCACACTAAAATCGTTTTCTAGATGACCAGTGCAAGTTCAATGCATGAAGAAGGGCACCCAAAGCCCTGGGAAACCCAAAGAGATAGGGTGGGGAGAGAGACAGGAGGGGAGTTCAGGGTGGCAGAAAACATGTATACCCATGGCTGATTCATGCTGATGTATGACAAAAACCATCACAATATTTTAAAGTAATTATCTTCCAATTAAAATGAAAAAAAAAAATTTTTTAATTTTAAGTTATCATTTTCTCCCTTTCCATCCTGTAGTTTTGGGGAGGAAGTCACTATGCATAGCCTACACTTAAGGCCAGAGGAGTCAGATCCTTCTTGGAAGATAAAGTAGCTACAGTAATTATTTGGAATTCTTGTGCAAGACAGATGTGTCTCTTTATCCCCATTTACATATTTATTCAAGTATTTCTTTATATCAACATAAGGACGGGAGAAAGGAAGGCTGTAAGGGCTAGAACAGGAGAAATGCCCTTCATCCAGATGGGATGGGGCTCCAGTAAATCTTTTCCTTATTATGGAGTATAAGTGTTTTTATATACAATAATAAATAATAATTAGATAGTAATTAATGCACAATACTTTTAGAGCTTTCTTATATTCTGAAAATTTGCTAAGTTCATTTATAACTTCTAACAGTGTCAGTTATTTCCATAATTTTTTTACTTTTGTAATTTATTACTTTCATTTAAAAAAAATGATTTGGGAGAATGGCATTGAAACATGTATACTATCATGTAAGAAATGAATCGCCAGTCTATGTTCGATACAGGATACAGGATGCTTGGGGCTGGTGCACGGGGATGATCCAGAGAGATGATATGGAGTGGGAGGTGGGAGGGGGATTCAGGATTGGGAACTCATGTACAACTGTGGCTGATTCATGTCAATGTATAGCAAAACCAATACAGTATGGTAAAGCAAAATAAAATAAAAATTAAAATTAAAAAAATAATAATAATAAATGCAAAAAGGACCTTTGAAAAAAAATCATTCCTAAAATATTTTTGTCTTTATTTATATGTCTGACTTTGTTTTCATCTCAAGCTAATACCAGCATTTCAAATGTTATGCTAAATAGCACTCTATCATCATCCTATTCCTGGTTCAAGCTTTAGAATTCCATAAGTGAATGTAATACATATTCATTCTAAATGTATACTATCAAAAACCATTTTAACGACTTTAGATACATTTTAAATAAATAAAATTTTATACCAGCATTTCAAGTGTTATGCTAAATAGCACTCTATCCTCATCCTATTCCTGGTTCAAGCTTTAGAATTCCATAAGTGAATGTAATACATATTCATTCTAAATGTATAGTATCAAAAACCATTTTAACGACTTCAAATAATTTTAAATAAATAAAATTTTTAACAGTTTAGTTATGTGATTGAATCAAGAAAAGATGGCACATTTCACTGAATAACTTTTTTTTTTTTTTTTTTACAAATAAATATATGCCAGCTAAGAGTCATAGTTATTTGGTTCTGCTAGATAGCTTTTTTTTTTTTTTTAGTTTTTTAGTTTTTAAATTTTAAATTTTAAAATCTTTAATACTTTTTTAAATTTTAAAATCAGTATTCCTCTCTGAATAGTCAGTTTATATTCCTTATTTCTAGTGCTTATTTGAGTTACATTATTTTTATAGTTAATCATTTGATCAAATATATTAGTATAAACTAGAAATAATAAAACATAAATTATTTAAAACAGGTTCTCAATGATCTTTTGCATTCTGATTTTAACTAAATTTACTCCTTTCTTATCAAGTTAAACAAGTTTTTTTAAATAACTCATGTCAGTAGTTAACTAATTTATTCATTATTTTGAAGAAATAACTTTGATTTTAAATGTTGATTTTTTTTTAATGGGAATGCCTTTTTTTGCTTTTCATCTTTTGTCTCTGCCACACACATGCAGGGCCTCCCTGTTGGCTCGGTTGGTAAAGAATCTGCCTGCAATGCAGGAGACCCTGGTTTGATTCCTGGGTCGGGAAGATCTGCTGAAGATCGGATAGGCTACCCACTCCAGTATTCTTGGACTTCCCTTGTAGCACAGATGGTAAAGAATCCACCCGCAATGCAGGAGTCCAGTTCAGTTCAGTCGCTCAGTCGTGTCTGACTCTTTGCAACCCCATGAAACACAGCACGCCAGGCCTCCCTGTCCATCACCATCTCCCAGAGTTCACTCAGACTCATGTCCATCAAGTCCATGATGCCATCCAGCCATCTCATCCTTGGTCGTCCCCTTCTCCTGCCCCCAATCCCTCCCAGCATCAGAGTCTTTTCCAATGAGTCAACTGTGCATGAGGTGGCCAAAGTACTGGAGCTTCAGCTTTAGCATCACTCCTTCCAAAGAAATCCCAGGGCTGATCTCCTTCAGACTGGTTGGATCTCTCTGCAGTCCAAGGGACTCTCAAGAGTCTTCTCCAACACCACAGTTCAAAAGCATCAATTCCTCGGCACTCAGCCTTCTTCACAGTCCAACTATCAAATCCATACATGACCACAGGAAAAACCATAGCCTTGACTAAATGGACCTTAGTCGGCAAAGTAATGTCTCTGCTTTTGAATATACTATCTAGGTTGGTCATAACTTTCTTCCAAGGAGTAAGCGTCTTTTAATTTCATGGCTGCAGTCACCATCTGCAGTGATTTTGGAGCCCAAAAACATAAAGTCTGACACTGTTTCCACTGTTTCCCCATCTATTTCCCATGAAGTGATGGGACCAGATGCCATGATCTTCGTTTTCTGAATGCTGAGCTTTAAGACAACTTTTTCACTCTCCTCTTTCACTTTCATCAAGAGGCTTTTCAGTTCCTCTTCACTTTCTGTCATAAGGGTGGTGTCATCTGCATATCTGAGGTTACTGATATTTCTCCCAGCAATCTTGATTCCAGCTTGTGTTTCTTCCAGTCCAGCGTTTCTCATGATGTACTCTGCATAGAAGTTAAATAAGCAGGGTGACAATATACAACCTTGATGTACTCCTTTTCCTATTTGGAACCAGTCTGTTGTTCCATGTCCAGTTCTAACTGTTGCTTCCTGACCTGCATACAGGTTTCTCAAGAGGCAGGGCAAGTGCTCTGGTATTCCCATCTCTTTCAGAATTTTCCACAGTTTATTGTGATCCACACAGTCAAAGGCTTTGGCATAGTCAATAAAGCAGAAATAGATGTTTTTCTGGAACTCTCTTGCTTTTTCCATCATCCAGCGGATGTTGGCAATTTGATCTCTGGTTCCTCTGCCTTTTCTAAAACACCTTGAACATCAGGGAGTTCACAGTTCACACATTGCTGAAGCCTGGCTTGGAGAATTTTGAGCATTAGTTTACTAGCTTGTGAGTTGAGTGAAATTGTGCGGTAGTTTGAGCATTCTTTGGCATTGCCTTTCTTTGGAATTGGAATGAAAACTGGCCTTTTCCAGTCCTGTGGCCACTGCTGAGTTTTCCAAATTTGCTGGCATATTAAGTGCAGCACTTTCACAGCATCATCTTTCAGGATTTGAAACAGCTCAACTGGAATTCCATCACCTCCACTAGCTTTGTTCATAGTGATGCTTTCTAAGGCCCACTTGACTTCACATTCCAAGATGTCTGGCTCTAGATTAGTGATCACATCATCATGATTATCTGGGTCATGAAGATCTTTTTTGTACAGTTCTTCCGTGTATGACCTGGGTTCAATCCCTGGGTTGGGAAGATCCCATGGGGAAGGGAAAGGGTACCCACTCTAGCATTCTGGCCTAGAGAATTCCAGGGACTGTATAGTCCATGGGGTCACAAAGAGTCAGACATGACTGAGTGACTTTCACTTTTACACACATGCAGGATCTTAGTTCCACAACCAGGGATCAAACCAGAGACCTCTGCAGGTGAAGGTGAAATCTTAAGCATTGGACTACCAGGAAAGTCCCTTGAATGCTCTTTTATTAATTTTTCATTTTTTCTATTTCAGCTCTTAGTTTTATTTCAGCATCTCCTTTTGCAATTACATGGAATTTTTATAGAGGATCATATTTTAAGGGTAGCTCATGCCATTTCTGTAGGAAGAAAGCCAAGTAGCATCTAGCATACTTTGTATAGTTTTGTCTTTTTGTTCTGTGAGGGTCAACAAGTTCATCATATTATTTGAAAATGAATTTACCTAGAATGGAGAAAAAAGATACGTACAAATCAATAAACAATGTCAGACTGGATACTGTATCACTAAACTATTTATCATACAAATTCTGAAATAGAAAAAGTTTTCGAATAGACAGGGAAATGCCAAGAACATATAAAAGGTTGAAAAGGCATGGTTGCACTGGGTCTTTACCTTTTATATAGTCATGATTTTAAAAGGTTTATAATAAGAACCAATAACTAGATTGACGTGTAAGACTGACTCCTATCAGTCTACACATTACCACCAGGGCAAGAACTTCCCTCAGATCCTTGCTTCCAGGTGTGACTCACTCCACTCAAACTCAGCCAACCTTTCCTACTTTAAAGAACTACTTTTCCCCAAGGTGCTTTCAAGTTCTAATGAGATCTCCAGATGTGTATTGCAAAATACCTGTGGCCCTTTACACACTTTCATCATTGGCTCATAAACAACTCTTCTTTTATCTTCAAACAGCCTCCACAAGTTTCAAGGCTTATTTCTTTAAAAAGTTTTGTTTGACTCTACAATTCTAGAGGATTTTGTATTTTTTTCTAAAAGTCAATGAGCTTTAGCTTTGAGGAATTTCTTTTTGTACCTGAAGACCTCTTCAGTTTACATTTTTGTTGATCACAGAGCTGACAGGTCTTGTCAAAAATAACAAGTTGTCAACCTAACTAATCTTTGTCCTTAAGACAGTAGGCTAATCCCAGCACAGTCTGTGAAGCTCTGGGCTCTACCATGTGTGGTTAACAACAGGAGGTAGAATAAGCAATAAAAAACACACACAATGTACAATTTTACACATCACAGCATACTGACAGAGTGGCTTCTATTTTTTCATCCATTTTTGCTTTATTGCTCTTCAGTTCAGCTCAGTTGCTCAGTCGTGTCCGACTCTTTGCGACCCCATGAATCGCAGCACACCAGGCCTCCCTGTCCATCACCAACTCCCGGAGTTCACTGAAACTCACGTCCATCAAGTCGGTGATGCCATCCAGCCATCTCATCCTCTGTCGTCCCCTTCTCCTCCTGCTCCCAATCCCTCCCAGCATCAGAGTCTTTTCCAATGAGTCTTCTCTTCACATGAGGTGGCCAAAGTACTGGAGTTTCAGCTTTAGCATCATTCCTTCCAAAGAACACCCAGGGCTGATCTCCTTTAGAATGGACTGGTTGGATCTCCTTGCAGTCCAAGGGACTCTCAAGAGTCTTCTCCAACACCACAGTTCAAAAGCATCTATTCTTTGGTGCTCAGCTTTCTTCACAGTCCAACTCTCACATTCATACATGACCACAGGAAACACCATAGCCTTGACTAGACGGACCTTTGTTGGCAAAGTAATGTCTCTGCTTTTGAATATCTATCTATCTAGGTTGGTCATAACTTTCCTTCCAAGAAGTAGGCTCTTAGGTAGGGTAAATTTTACATTGCTGTTTTTATTTTTAAGTAAAAACCCTGGACTGCACTGCAGTACAACAATGGAAGAAAGTAATGGAGTAATGCTTTGAAATAAATGTTAGGACTGCAAAACATACATCTTTAGACTATCCCAGAAGTGTCCTAAGGCCAGGGGCCATGCCTTGTGCATCTTTGTGAAACCTCTCCTTTAGGGCTGTTCTGGATACAGCTCTCCATCCCTACCAAGGACTGGCTTCCATTGGTCCACACAAGACATCCACAGAAGTTTTTGTTTTTTTTTTTTAATCTCTTCCTCAGAAGGAAGAGATGTGAAAGTTGTAAAGGTAGTATAGTGTTTATTGGGCTTCCCTGGTGACTCAGAAGGTAAAGAATCTGCCTGCAATGCAGGAAACCCGGGTTTGATCCCTGGGTTGGGAAGATCCCCTCAAGAAGGGAATGGCTACTCACTCCAGTATTCTTGCTTAGAGAACTCCATGGACAGAGGAGCCCTGTGGGCTACGGTCCATGGGGTCTCAAAGAGTTGGACTTGACTGAGCAACTAACACTTTCTCTTTTCATAGTGTTCACTTCTGTTATAACAAATGCAATAGGTGTGAAGTCATTCTTTATCCAATTCACAAGTCAAACTCCTGAACATAAAGTACAAAATTCAAAATTGAAACACAGTAAAAAAAAAAAAAAAGAATTACAATGAATTCTAATGTAGTAATTTGTCTGAACTAATTATACATCATTCTTCCCTGGCAAGGAAACTTGTTATAGCAATTTTGATATTTATTTGTAACTATGTCTCATTCTGTAGAAATACTGGCTGAGCTAGACTACAGTTTTTTGTGATGTTGTAGACCTTAAAGCATGTCTAATAAATTTTTTTCAATATGATCATGAATTCTCCACTGGCACTAATACTGACAGAGATAAACATAAACTGGGAGCCAGATATGTACCTGGAACTGTGTGCAGTAAATGTTGCATGATGATATCCCATCAGTAGGTTAGCATTTTCATCACTCAATTTCAGTTGTAAATTTTTAGGTATTTGTATTAACTCATTTCTACAGATTTCAAAGTAAATACATCATCTAGAACAGAGGTTTGCTAACAATGGCTCCAGGGCCAAGTCTGACCCACCCATCTGTTTTATACAGTCCATAAGTTAAGAATTGTTTTTGCATTTTTAAATGATAGGAAAAAATGTTAGTACTTCATGACACCTAATTTCAAAGTTTTATGAAATTAGAATATCAGCATCCACCAATAAAATTTACTGGAACATAGTCCTGCTCATTTGCTTTGTATTGTCTATAGCAACTTTTATGGTTTTTCCGACAGTCTTGTACCCATGTGAGAACTGGACCATAAAGAAGGCTGAGCACCAGAGAACTGATGCCTTCGAACTGTGGTGTTGGAGAAGACTCTTGAGAGTCCCTTAGACTGCAAGGAGATAAGGAAATCAACCCTGAACATTAATTGGAAGGACTGACATTGAAGCTGAAGCTCCAATACTTTGGCCACCTGATGTTGGGAAAGATTGAAGGCGGATGGAGAAGGGGACGACAGAGGACGAGATGGTTGGATGGCATCATTAACTCAATGGACATAAGTCTGAGCAAATTCCAGGAGATGGTGAAAGACAGGGAAACCTGGTGTGCTGCAGTCCATGGGCTCACAAGGAGTCAGACACAACTTAGCGACTGAACAACAAATAGCAACTTTTACCCTGCAGCAGTAGAGCTGAGTAACTGAACAGAGACCAAATGGCCCATAAAGTCTAAAATGTTTACTGTCTAACCCTTCTTCAAACCCCTGAGCGAAGACTCGATGATGGCTATGATAAGAAAAGTCTTTTGATACTGAAAACTTTTTAAAATGAGAAGCATAAATTATTATTATGTAGAACTAGCAATGATTATGATATTATTACTACAAACTATTATTCTGCATTATTATAATTTAATATATTCATATTGCATGTTATTATTCTTTATTCATCTATACGATCAATATATCTATATGTTTACTTGTGTGTGTGTGCTCAGTTATGTCCAAATCTGTGGACCCTCTGGACTATAGCCCACCAGACTCCTCTGAGCATGGGATTTTCCCATGCAAGAATACTGGAGTGAGTTGCCATGCCCTTCTCCAGGTGATTTTCCCCACTCAGGGATCAAAGATCCCCACACCACATCTCTTGTATCTCCTACATTGGCAAGCAGGTTCTTTATCACTAGTGGGAAGCACCTGGAAAGCACCATCTGTATGGTTAGGTATCTTTAACATCACTGGCCGGAGAAAGCAATGGCACCCCACTCCAGTACTCTTGCCTGGAAAATCCCATGGGCAGAGGAGCCTGGTAGGCTGCAGTCTATGGAGTCACGAAGAGTGGGACATGACTGAGCAACTTCACTTCCACTTTTCACTTTCATGCATTGGAAAAGGAAATGGCAACCCACTCCAGTGTTCTTGCCTGGAGAATCCCAGGGATGGGGGAGCCTGGTGGGCTGCTGTCTATGGGGTCGCACAGAGTCGGACACGACTGAAGCAACTTAGCAGCAGCAGCAGCAGCAACAACATCATTAGCAATTTCTAAAAATGCACAGCACACTTAGTTTTTAATGACGTGATGTTATCAATTTTCTTCCCAATCACATATTTGACAAAGGTTTTTAAGTTTTTTAATTTTTAGTAAATGTGTTTTAAATACAATTCACTGTTTGACTGAAGTAAGAAAAATAGTGGGTTAGTTCTTGAAAGACAGAAAATTTATTGTTGTCAAAAAAAAATTTTTAACTGCACTGTTAACTATCAAGTGTAAAGAATGTAGAAATTAGGAGCTGAAGGCTGTTTTGTGTAATCTGTTATGTTTTCTATACACACTTACAGCCTTGGCCCCTCAAATTGTTTTTACATTTATTAAGTACTTTTTCAAGTGGTTTAGTCCACAAGAAATGTACATAAGTCTTCTTTATTTCATTTACATGGGAAATCCCAATCCAAAAGTTCACATATGGAAATATATGCACTTCTATAATCCACACACCTAATAACAATTTCTATGTTTTATATTTGTTTTGATCCAAACTATTCTGTTATAATTTTGGTTTTTTCATTCCATCCCCTAAGAAGTATGTTATGTTGCCAGTGTTTTTACTCTGTGCAAATGTCTTCCATAATATAAAATTCTGCTATAGTTTCTGCAAAATACAGCAAATTACCATCATCTCACTCATAGAGTTTCTTGAAAAACCTTCTCAATGTTAAAACATACCTTCGCCAAAAACTAAATTGTGTATATTAAGAGGCCTCCATAGTACACCAATATTTTTCTCTTTTTCAAATCATCTCTGGTAGCATTGATAGTTATAAAATTTTTCTATATAAGATTTCAATTTTGAATACTTCCATTACTGTTGACATGCATTTCATTTTTTTTCATACTTAGTAAAAATATGAAATTAAAGCTGACAGTCACTGAGTACTTTCTCATTCATTAGTGGGTCTTTTTCTGTCCCCAAATTACTTGAAATACAGACCAAAAAATAGAATCTTTTGAGGTAAAACAACCATAATCTAATCAGTTTCAACATTTGGGACAATTTGTGAATAATCATATGTGAAATATTCTTGCCTACAGTTTCTTTGGGAGTGTTACACTTTCCTACAAAAATTGGATACTTTTCTACAAAAATGGCATGTTTTTTTGTTTCATATTCAAATTAGATGGCCATGAACCTGGATGGCAAATAGAATGTTCGTTTTAAAAGGTTTTTCAGTGTTTTCTCTGCTTCAAGTTATTCTTCAAATTCTTCTTTTAGAGTTGACGTTGAGGTGGAAGGTAAATTAACATACTGCTCCATTAATGACACCTCCGTGCTGCATTCTGCTGAATATTCTAGTTCTGAAATTCTTTTCTTTTTTGTTCTGTCATTCCACCTATTTCTCTAGAAAATTTATTTAGCCAGCCAAAGTTTCTCTTTACTTTTTTTCTAACAATTTTCCCCAAAAATCTTTTTTTAAACCAAAAATTTTAATTTTGTTTTCAATTTCTGAGGTAAAAGAGCACCTTTTTCAAAAATTTGTAACATTTGAAAATAATATTTTATGTCTCTAAATCTTAAGTAGTTAAACTTTTAAATAACATTTCCATAGTAACAATAAGAAAAAAACTATAATATATTATACCACAATGTATAAGGTTACATATTATATATCAGGCTTCCCAGGTGGCTCCGTGGTAAGGAATTCACTTGACAATACAGGAGGGTCAGGTTTGATCCCTGGTTTGAGAAGATCCCTGGAAGAGGAAATGAGCACCCCACTCCAGTAATCTTGCCTGAGAAATCCCATGGACTGAGGAGCCTGCTGGGCTACAGTCCATGGGGTCGCAAAGAGTCAGACATGACTAAGAAATGGAGCACATATTATATATTACAGTAAAATGTTGTTCATTTGTTTAGTCATATCCAACTATTTGGGACCCCCCTGAATTGCAGCACGCTGGGCCTTCCTGTTATTCACTATCTCTCAGAGTTTGCTCAAACTAGCATCTATTGAGTTGGTGATGCCATCCAACCATCTCATCCTCTGTTGCCCTCTTCTCTTCCTGCCCTCAATCTTTCCCAGCATTAGGGTCTTTTCTAATGAGTTGGCTCTTTGCATCAGGTGGCCAAAGTATTGGAACTTCAGCATCAGTCCTTTCAATGAATATTTAGGACTGATTTTCTTTAGGATTGACTGGTTTGACTCCTCCAAGAAGAGTCTCTAGAGTCTTCTCCAACACCACAGTTCAAAAGCATCAATTCTTTGGTGCTCAGCCGTTTTAATGGTCCAACTCTCACATCCATACATGAATACTGGAAAAACCACAGCTTTGACTATATGGATGTTTAGTTGGCAAAGTGACATTTCATGCTTTTTAATATGCTGTCTAGGTTGGTCATAACTTTTCTTCCAAGGAGCAAGCATCTTTTAATTTCATGGCTGCAGTCACTGTCTGCAGTGATTTTGGAGACCAAGAAAATAAAATCTGTCACTGTTTCCATTGTTTGCCCATCTATTTGCCATGAAGTGATGAGACCAGATGCCATGATCTTAGTTTTTTGAATGCTGACTTTTAAGCCAACTTTTTCACTCTCTTTCACCCTCATCAAGAGGCTGTTTAGTTTCTCTTTGTTCTCTGCCATAAGGGTGGTGTCATCTGCATATCTGAGGTTATTGATATTTCTCCCAGCAATCTTGATTCTAGCTTGTGATTCATCCAGCTCAGTATTTCGCATGATATAGTCTGCAAAGAAGTTAAATAAACAGAGTGACAATATACAGTTTTGATGTACTCTTTTCCCAATTTGAAACCAATCCATTGTACCATGTCCAGTTCTGTTATTTTTTGACCTGTGTACAGGCTTCTCAGGAGGCAGGACAGGTGGTCTGGTATTCCCATGTCTTTAAGAATTTTCCAGTTTGTTGTGATCCACACAAACAGCTAGAATGCAACTACTTAGTTTAAGGAATGATTGATTTTGAATGTAAAACAATTGTTGTTCAGCAAGAGCAAATAAACGATAATAAAATGTCTCTAAGAGCATAAATACAATTCATTTTTTAAAAACATATTAAAACATTGTTACTGAAGGGAAGGGGGCGAGATAAATTGGGAGATTGGAACTGATAAACACACTGCTGCTACTGTTGCTGCTAAGTCACTTCAGTTGTGTCCGACCCTGTGCGACCCCCTAGACAGCAACCCACCAGGCTCCTCTCTGGGATTCTCCAAGCAAGAACACTAGAGTGGGTTGCCATTTCCTTCTCCAATGAAAGTGAAAAGCAAAAGTGAAGTCGCTCATTCATTCTGAACTTTTAGCGACCCCATGGCATGCAGCCTACCAGGCTCCTCCGTCCATGGGATTTTCCAGGCAAGAGTGCTGGAGTGGGGTGCCATTGCCTTCTCTGATAAACACACTATTATATATAAAACAGATAACTAATAAGGATCTACTGTACAATGAAGGGAACTCTACTCAATACTCTGTAATGATCTATAAGGGAAAAGAATCCAAAAAAGAATGGACGTGTGTGTATGTGTGTGTATATATATATATATATATATATGATTCACTTTACTGTTCACCTGAAACTAACATAACATTGTAAATTTACTATACTCAAAAATAATTATTTTTAATTTTTATTTTTACTTTGTTTTGCTTTACAATACTGTATTGGTTTTGCTATACATTGACATGAATCAGCCACAGATGTACATGAGTTCCCAATCCTGAAGCCCCCTCCCACCTCCCTCCGCATATCATCTCTCTGGATCATCCCCTTGCACCAGCCCCAAGCATCCTGTATCCTGTATCGAACATAGACTGGCGATTCATTTCTTACATGATAGTATACATGTTTCAATGCCATTCTCCCAAATCATCCCACCCTCTCCCTCTCCCACAGAGTCTAAAAGTCTGTTCTATACATCTGTGTCTCTTTTGCTGTCTCGCATAGAGGGTTATCATTACCATCTTTCTAAATTCCATATATATGTGTTAGTATACTGTATTGGTGTTTTTCTTTCTGGCTTACTTCACTCTGTATAACAGGCTCCAGTTTCATCCACCTCATTAGAACTGATTCAAATGTATTCTTTTTAACGGCTGAGTAATACTCCATTGTGTATATGTACCATGGCTTTCTTATCCATTTATCTGCTGATGGACATCTAGGTTGTTTCCATGTCCTGGCTACTATAAACAGTGCTGCAATGAACATTGGGGTACACGTGTCTCTTTCAATTCTGGCTTCCTTGGTGTGTATGCCCAGCAGTGGAATTGCTGGGTGATATGGCAGTTCTATTTCCAGTTTTTTAAGGAATCTCCACACTGTTCTCCATAGTGGCTGTACTAGTTTGCATTCCCACCAACAGTGTAAGAGGATTCCCTTTTCTCCACACCCTCTCCAGCATTTATTGCTTGTAGACTTTTGGATTGCAGCCATTCTGACTGGTGTGAAATGGTACCTCATTGTGGTTTTGATTTGCATTTCTCTGATAATGTGTGATGTTGAGCATCTTTTCATGTGTTTGTTAGCCATGGGTATGTCTTCTTTGGAGAAATGTCTATTTAGTTCTTTGGCCCATTTTTTGATTGGGTCATTTATTTTTCTGGAATTGAGCTGCAGAAGTTCCTTGTATATTTTTGAGATTAGTTGTTTGTCAGTTGCTTCATTTGCTATTATTTTCTCCCATTCTGAAGGCTGTCTTTTCACCTTGCTTACAGTTTCCTCTGTTGTGCAGAAGCTTGTAATTTTAATTAGATCCCATTTGTTTATTTTTGCTTTTATTTCCAGTATTCTGGGAGGTGGATCATAGAGGATCCTGCTGTGATTTATGTCGGAGAGTGTTTTGCCTATGTTTTCCTCTAGGAGTTTTACAGTTTCTGGTCTTACGTTTAGATCTTTAATCCATTTTGACTTTATTTTTGTGTATGGTGTTAGAAAGTGATCTAATTTCATTCTTTAACAAGTGGTTGACCAGTTTTCCCAGCACCACTTGTTAAAGAGATTGTCTTTACTCCATTGTATATTCTTGCCTCCTTTGTCAAAGATAAGGTGTCCATAGGTGTGTGGATTTATCTCTGGGCTTTCTATTTTGTTCCATTGATCTATATTTCTGTCTTTGTGCCAGTACCATACTGTCTTGATGACTGTGGCTTTGTAGTAGAGTCTGAAGTCAGGCAGGTTGATTCCTCCAGTTCCATTCTTCTTTCTCAAGATTGCTTTGGCTATTCAAGGTTTTTTGTATCTCCATACAAATCTTGAAATTATTTGTTCTAGTTCTGTGAAAAAGACTGTTGGTAGCTTGATAGGGATTGCATTGAATCTGTAGATTGCTTTGGATAGTATACTCATTTTCACTATATTGATTCTTCCGATCCATGAACATGGTATATTTCTCCATCTATTAGTGTCCTCTTTGATTTCTTTCATCAGTGTTTTTTTTTTTTACAACACAGCTCTTTATATACTTTTTTTTTAATTTTTTTTTATTTTTTTAATTTTAAAATCTTTAATTCTTACATGCGTTCCCAAACATGACCCCCCCTCCCACCTCCCTCCCCACAACATCTCTCTGGGTCATCCCCATGCACCAGCCCCAAGCATGCTGCACCCTACGTCAGACATGGACTGGCGATTCAATTCTTACATGATAGTATACATGTTAGAATTCCCATTCTCCCAAATCATCCCACCCTCTGCCTCTCCCTCTGAGTCCAAAAGTCCGTTATACACATCTGTGTCTTTTTTCCTGACTTGCATACAGGGTCGTCATTGCCATCTTCCTAAATTCCATATATATGTGTTAGTATACTGTATTGGTGTTTTTCTTTCTGGCTTACTTCACTCTGTATAATTGGCTCCAGTTTCATCCATCTCATCAGAACTGATTCAAATGAATTCTTTTTAACGGCTGAGTAATACTCCATTGTGTATATGTACCACAGCTTTCTCATCAGTGTTTTATAATTTTCTATATATAGTTCTTTAGTTTCTTTAGGTAGGTATATTCCTAAGTATTTTATTCTCGTTGCAATGGTGAATGGAATTGTTTCCTTAATTTCTTTTTCTTCTTTCTCATTATTAGTGTATAGGAATGCAAGGGATTTCTGTGTGTTGATTTTATATCCCACAACTTTACTATATTCACTGATTAGTTCTAGTAATTTTCTGGTGGAGTCTTTAGGGTTTTCTATGTAGAGGATCATGTCATTTGCAAACAGTGAGAGTTACTTCTTCTTTTCCAATTTGGATTCCTTTTATTTCTTTTTCTGCTCTGATTGCTGTGGCCCAAACTTCCAGAACTATGTTGAATAGTAGCGGTGAAAGTGGGAACCCTTGTCTTGTTCCTGACTTTAGGGGAAATAATTTTTCACCATTGAGGATAATGTTTGCTGTGGGTTTGTCTTATATAGCTTTTATTATGTTGAGGTATGTTCCTTCTATTCCTGCTTTCTGGAGAGTTTTTATCATAAATGGATGTAGAATTTTGTCAAAGGCCTTCTCTGCATCTACTGAGATAATCATATGGCTTTTATTTTTCAATATGTTAATGTGGTGAATTATATTGATTGATTTGTGGATATTGAAGAATCCTTACATCCCTGGGATAAAGCCCACTTGGTCATGGTGTATGATCTTTTTAATGTGTTGCTGGATTCTGATTGCTAGAATTTTGTTAAGGATTTTTGCATCTATGTTCATCAGTGATACTGGCCTGTAGTTTTCTTTTTGTGTGGAATCTTTGTCAGGTTTTGGTATTAGGGTGATGGTGGCCTCATAGAATGAGTTTGGAAGTTTACCTTCCTCTGCAATTTTCTGGAAGAGTTTGAGTAGGATAGGTGTTAGCTCTTCTCGAAATTTTTGGTAGAATTCAGCTGTGAAGCCCTCTGGACCTGGGCTTTTGTTTGCTGGAAGATTTCTGATTACAGTTTCAATTTCCATGCTTGTGATGGGTCTGTTAAGATTTTCTACTTCTTCCTGGTTCAGTTTTGGAAAGTTGTACTTTTCTAAGAATTTGCCCATTTCTTCCACGTTGTCCATTTTATTGGCATATAACTGCTGATAGTAGTCTCTTATGATCCTTTGTGTTTCTGTGTTGTCTGTTGTGATCTCTCCATTTTCATTTCTAATTTTATTGATTTGATTTTTCTCCCTTTGTTTCTTGATGAGTCTGGCTAAGGGTTTGTCAATTTTATATATCCTTTCAAAGAATCAGCTTTTGGCTTTGTTGATTTTTGCTATGGTCTCTTTTGTTTCTTTTGCATTTATTTCTGCCCTAATTTTTAAGATTTCTTTCCTTCTACTAACTCTGGAGTTCTCCATTTCTTCCTTTTCTAGTTGCTTTAGGCATAGAGTTAGGTTATTTGACTTTTTTCTTGTTTCTTGAGGTATGCCTGTATCAAAATAATTTTTTTAAGTGAAATAAAAAAGGTAAGATGAACCAAGGTAAGATAAACTTTTCCTGTATGAGCAAATGACACCGATCAGGATTCTTTTAGAGTGAAAGTACGGTTCCTGGTAAATGTCATTAGTGGCCTTCAGAGAGGACTGTGGAAAAGTTTTACACTTACATTCCTGTTTTTAACAAAGCATCATAAATTGGAGGGGTTAACACGTTAAGCTCATGCAAAATTCAGCACTGGATACCCATTTTAGTGGGAGAGGGAAACAACGTACAAATTCTCTATTGCTAGAATGAAAATGTACTATCAACTAGGTATAGAGAAAGTGCTTTGGGGAAATAAGAGAGGAAGAATTCACTAGGAAGGATGGTGAAATTCTCACTAATCAATTGACCAAATATTGACTGCAGATCTGACAGGCAAGAACTATTCTTAGCACTAATGCAAACAAAATAGCAAAAACACCTTTATGAGCTTCCCTCCATGGAGGGAAGCAGACCATAGACAGATAAAATGTCTCTCAGGACTTCCTTGGCGGTCCATGGCTAAGACGCCACGCCTCCAATGGAAGGGACCCAGGTTTGATTCCTGGTCAGGGAACTGTATCCCACATGCTGTAACTAAGACCCAATGCAGCCAAATAAAACATAATAAAAAATTAAAGTTAAAAAAAAACTCTCAAACTTCAAAGTACTCCAGAAAACAATAATGGCAGAGGATTGGAGTTGTGTGGGGAAAGAGAGATTTTAGACAGGGCAGTTGAAAAAGCCTCCATAGGAAGACTACATTTCAGTGATACCCTGAAGGAGGCCAGGGAGTAAGTCATGTGACACTGGTGAATATCATGTAGGTTGAGCCAACCACCTAGGAGAGAGCAAGAATGGGTGAGATGGAGGGATGACATGTTCAGAGAACAGCATGAAGGCCAGGGTGGCTAGAGCAGGGAGGAAGCCAAGTTGTAGGAGACATGGAGAGAGATCAAATGAAGGGCCGGATCATGGAGGACCTTGTAGACCACTGTGAGGGGGCTATCTCCCAGTGAAAAGGAAGACAGAGACAACTATGTCAAAACCCTGGACTGGAGATAATAGTGGCTCAGACCAGCATGGCAGCAGTGAAGACGGTCTGAGGTGCTTGAGGTGCTCATACATGAATCTGTACATCTCTTGAACATTTCCTGAGTGCCTCCCACATACCAAGTAATTGTACCCAGCACCAGAACTTGGCCTGAATCCCTTGCATCAAGGCTCTGGACTCCCTTGACCAGTGACTCAAACTACTGAAACTGAGTTTCTATTGAAACTGAGAGCTGCCACTTCCAAAGTACTCTCAGGAATGTTCTCAGGTCAAGCTGACCTCCAGGATCCTGACTATGGCCCAAGCCACACTGCCCCTTGCTGGATGTGTATGTGGTGACTTGAACTCACTCAACCCCACCAGCAGCAACTGCCTCAGAGCCAGTGTTACTGTCCATAAAAGGTAGAGGTGGCAACTTCCACAGCACATATGGAGGCTAGCACCCAATTGGCATAGACAGCCGAGATCACTGTGTGTGAAGAGAAGTACTGAAGATGAAAAGCACAGGAAAGGCAGACTTCATCCCAGAATGCCACCTTGTGACTCTTGGACTTCATCCTCTAGGGCAGGGGTCACCAGTGCCTGGGCCATGAACAGGTACCAGTCCATGGGCTCTTAGCAATCAGGCTTCACAGCAGGAGGTGAGTGGCCGCAAGCAAATCTTCATCTGTATTTACAGCCACCCCCTATTGCCTGCATTTCTGCCTGAGCGCCTCCACCTCAAGTTGGATCACTGGCACCATTACGGTAAGCTGTATCATTATTTCATTATATATCAGAATGTAATAATAATAAAATACACAATTACTGTAATGCACTTGAATCATCCAGAAACCATTCCACCACTGGGTCCACAGAAAAACTGTCTTCCACAAAATCAGCCCCTGGTGCCAAAAAGGCTGGGGACCACTGCTCTACGGCAAAGCCAGTGGACATATATCTTTTATTGCATGCTTTTCATAAATGCAGTAAACTGGATTATTGTTCAGCAAATGATTACCCTCTCCTCTCCTTCCAGGCAAGAATACATGAGCCTATCCTCGCTAACATGGGGCTTAGGCCTGTGCTTTGCTTTTATCAGTCAACCGTGGGCAGAAGAAACAGCACTAGTCTCAGGTGAGGACTGAGGAGGCAGGGAGAGATTCTACCAGGCTGTTTACAGTCATGCACTTTGCCACGAAAAGAGTTTCCCTGAGTAACTGATAGTCCTAGAATAAGGCGAGACATCTAGCAGCCTTAAATCCAACGCAGAAATCCAAACCACCTCCTCAGACAAGTCACAACCAACCAGAGGGCCGCATACCTAATCCCAGCCAACATAGTAAGTAGTAAATGTTTACTACTGAAAACCACACAGATTGTGGGATCATTTGTACTGTGGCATTATTGCAGCAAAATACAATTCAGTACGAACAGAAAAACTTTAGAGCATACATTCCCCATACACATAGACTTATTTATTTGGATGTATATACATGCACCACTACAAAATGTGCATTAAATATAAATTAAAGTATGAACAGTATAATCTGAAAACTAATTAGGAATTAACTCCTAATAGTTTCCTTCTATCTCCCAATGGATCATCTTAAGCATTTCCTGGGATGGTGAGTCCAAATTTGGAGAACAGACTGTGTTCTGGGCCACCAGATTTTGTTGTTTAAACAAACTAAAACCTTGTTTAACACTTACTTTATTCCAGGGTCTAGGGATAGATGCAAAAAAAAAAAAAAAAAAGAATAAGACAAAATCACATCACTGGTGTTGAAGAGGGTTTAAAACAAGAAAAGCATGAAAGATTTCAGAGCCATTACTTTGGACATAGAAAGAATATATCAGAGAGAAAAGGACAGAAATTTTAGTGGGTAGAGTTATAAAGTTATGGAAATCAACCAAGAAGGCAGCACTGGGTGCTGACAAGAATGAAAAAAAGAAGGGAGAGAGAGAAAGACAAAAATCTGGAAATAGCTTGAAATGATCCTCAACTTCATAATGACTTACCTAACAAACTTTCCACTGTATAGTCATAAGGGACTTGATTTAGGTCATACCTGAATAGTCTAGTGATTTTCACCACTTTCTTCAATTTTGGTCTGAATTTGGCAATAAAGAGTTCATGATCTGAGCCACAGTCCACTCCCGGTCTTATTTTTTGCTGACTGTATAGAGCGTCTCCATCTTTGGCTGCAAAGAATATAATCAATCTGATTTTGGTGTCGACCATCTGCTGATGGCCATGTGTAGAGTCTTCTCTTGTGTTGTTGGAAAAGAGTCATTGCTATGACCAGTGCGTTCTCTTGGCAGAACTCTATTAGCCTTTGCCCTGCTTCATTCTGTACTGCAAGGCCAAATTTGCCTGTTACTCCAGGTGTTTCTTGACTTCCTACTTTCACATTCCAGTCCCCTATAATGAAAAAGACATCTCTTTTGGGTGTTAGTTCTAGAAGGTCTTGTAGGTCTTCATAGAACTGTTCGACTTCAGCTTCTTCAGTTTTACTGGTTGGGCATAGACTTGGATTACCGTGATATTGAATGGTTTGCCTTGGAAACGAACAGAGATCATTCTGTCATTTTTGAGATTGCATCCAAGTACTGCATTTCAGACTCTCTTGTTGACCATGATGGCTACTCCATTTCTTCTAAGAGATTCCTGCCCACAGTAGTAGATATAATGGTCATCTCAGTTAAATTCACCCATCCAGTCCATCTTAGTTCACTGATTCCTGCAATGTCGATGTTCACTCTTGCCATCTCCTGTTTGACCACTTCCAATTTGCCTTGATTCATGGACCTAACATTCCAGGTTCCTATACAATATTACTCTTTACAGCATTGAACCCTGCTTCCATCACCAGTCCCATTCACAACTGGGTGTTGTTTTTGCTTGGGTCCATCCCTTAATTCTTTCTGGAGTTATTTCTCCACTGATCTACAGTAGCATATTGGGCACACACCGACCTGGGGAGTTCATCTTTCAGTGTCCCATCTTTTCGCCTTTTCATACTGTTCATGGGGTTCTCAAGGCAAGAATACTGAAGTGGTTTGCCATTCCCTTCTCCAGTGGACCACATTCTGTCAGACCTCTATACAGTCAACAAAAACAAGACCAGGAACTGACTGGCCCGGATCATCAACTCCTTATTGCCAAATTCAGACTGAAATTGAAGAAACTTGAGAAAACCACTAGAACATTGAGGTATGAACTAAATCAAATCCCTTATGACTATACAGTGGAAACGAGAAATAGATTTAAGGCACTAGATCTGATAGACAGAGTGCCTGATGAAATATGGATGGAAGTTTGTGACATTGTACAGGAGAGAGGAATCAAGACCATCCCGAAGAAAAAGAAATGAAAAAGAGCAAAATGGCTGCCTGAGGAGGCCTTACAAATAGCTGTGAAAAGAAGGGAAGTGAAAAGCAAAGGAGAAAAGGAAAGATATTTCCATTTGAATGCAGAGTTCCAGAGAATAGCAAGGAGAGACAAGAAAGCCTTCCTCAGTGATCAGTGCCAAGAAATAGAAGAAAACAACAGAATGGGAAAGACTAGAGATCTCTTCAAGAAAATTAGAGATACCAAGGGAACATTTCATGCAAAGATGGGCTTGATAAAGGACAGAAATGGTATGGACCTAACAGAAGCAGAAGATATTAAGAAGAGGTGGCAAGAATACACAGAAGAACTGTACAAAAAAGAGCTTCATGACCCAGATAATCACGATGGTGTGATCACTCACCTAGAGCCAGACATCCTGGAATGTGAAGTCAAGTGGGCCTTAGAAAGCATCACTACAAACAAAGCTAGTGGAGGTGATGGAATTCCAGTGGAGCTATTTCAAATCCTGAAAGATGATGCTGTGAAAGTGCTGCACTCAGTATGCCAACAAATTTGGAAAACTCAGCAGTGGCCACAGGACTGGAAAAGGTCAGTTTTCACTCCAATCCCAAAGAAAGGCAACGCAAAAGAATGCTCAAACTACTGCACAATTGCACTCATCTCACACTCTAGTAAAGTTATGCTCAAAATTCTCGAAGACAGGCTTCAGCAATACATGAACCATGAACTTCCAGATGTTCAAGCTGCTTTTAGAAAAGGCAGAGGAACCAGAGATCAAATTGCCAACATTCACTGGATCACTGAAAAAGCAAGAGAGTTCCAGAAAAAATACCTATTTATGCTTTGACTATGCCAAAGCCCTGGACTGTGGGGATCACAATAAACTGTGGAAAATTCTGAGAGAGATGGAAATACCAGACCACCTGACCTGCCTCTTGAGAAACTTATATGCAGGTCAGGAAGCAACAGTTATAACTGGACACGGAACAACAGACTGGTTCCAAACAGGAAAAGGAGTACATCAAGGCTGTATATTGTCACCATGCTTATTTAACTTACATGCAGAGTACATCATGAGAAACACTAGGCTGGAGGAAGCACAAACTGGAATCAAGATTGCCAGGAGAAATATCAATAACCTCAGATATGCAGATGATACAACCCTTATCTTAGACCGTGAAGAAGAACTAAAAAGCCTCTTGATGAAAATGAAAGAGGAGAGTGAAAAAGTGAAAGAGGAGAGTGAAAAAGTTGGCTTAAAGCTCAACATTCAGAAAACTAAGATCATGGCATCCAGTCCCATCACTTCATGGCAAATAGATGGGGAAACAGTGGCTGACTTTATTTTTCTGGGCTCCAAAATCACTGCAGATGGTGACTGCAGCCATGAAATTAAAAGACACTTACTCCTTGGAAGGAAAGTTATGACCAACCTAGACAGCATATTTAAAAGCAGAGACATTACTTTGCCAGCAAAGGTCCATCTAGTCAAGGCTATGGTTTTTCCAGTGGTCATGTATGGATGTGAGAGCTGAACTGTGAAGAAAGCTGAGGGCCCAAGAATTGATGCTTTGAACTGTGGTGTTGGAGAAGACTCTTGAGAGTCCC
This sequence comes from Ovis canadensis, assembly GCF_042477335.2. Taxonomy (NCBI): domain Eukaryota; kingdom Metazoa; phylum Chordata; class Mammalia; order Artiodactyla; family Bovidae; genus Ovis; species Ovis canadensis. Next base: position 21,137,884 of record NC_091261.1, on the reverse strand, counting down.
TTGGACTGCAAGGAGATCCAACCAGTCCATTCTGAAGGAGATCAGTCCTGGGTGTTCATTGGACGGACTGATGTTGAAGCTGAAATTCCAGTACTTTGGCCACCTCATGCGAAGAGTTGACTCATTGGAAAAGACTCTGATGCTTGGAGGGATTGGGGGCAGGAGGAGAAGGGGATGACAGAGGATGAAATGGCTGGATGGCATTACCAACTTTATGGAAGTGAGTTTGAGTGAACTCCGGGAGTTGGTGATGGACAGTGAGGCCTCCATGCTGCAATTCATGGGGTCACAGAGAGTTGGACACGACTAAGCGACTGAACGGAACTGAACTGAGTCAAGGCTATGGTTTTTCCAGTGGTCATGGATGGATGTGAGAGTTGGACTGTAAAGAAAGCTAAGTGCCAAAGAATTGATGCTTTTGTACTGTGGTGTTGGAGAAAACTCTTGAGAGTCCCTTGGACTGCAAGGAGATCCAACCAGTCCATCCTAAAGGAGATCAGTTCTGGGTGTTCATTGGTAGAACTGATGTTGAAGCTGAAATTCCAGTACTTTGGCCACCTGATGTGAAGTATTGACTCAATGGAAAGACCCTGATGCTGGGAAAGATTGAGGGCAGGAGGAGAAGGGAACAACAGAGGATGAGATGGTTGGATGGCATCACCGACTCAATGGACATGGGTTTGGGTGGATTCCAGGTGTTGGTGATGGACAGGGAGGCCTGGTGTGCTGTGGTTCATGGGGTCGCAGAGTCAGACATGACTGAGCAACTGAAGTGAACTGAACAAACTGCAGCTAATCTTCATACATATCCATGAAATAATAGTTTATATTTATAAACTCTGATTAGTAAAATCTTCTCACATACTTAATTTTGTTAATTTTAAATCCTCATAGTAACCCTACGAGATGGATATTAATATCCTCATTTGGTAACTGATGACCACTAAATCTCAAATACTTCTTCCCTTACATCTAAAATGATGCAGAAGAATCTGGAAACATTTTTCTCTTTGGGGCTGTAGTTAATTTTTGCAGTCAGATGTGAGAAGATTTTCCTTCACTTTGGAAGATGACAGCAATTCTATATGTTAATTTGTCTAATGAGCAAGCAGCTAAAACTGTGGTCTTAGTGAAAATGAGATGGCCATGTGGTTTGGTGAGTTATACAGACAATATTACAGACGTTCTGTCATGTGTGTTACAAAGCTTTCATCAGCTTAAGGAAACATTCTGGTGAGTGTATCCAATATGACCAGACTCTTAATAAGAATGAATGATGTAGATCTCCAGTTGCTTTATGAGATGTGGGATCTTTATCTACATTTTACAATGTATATACTCATATATAGCCTTATGAAACTCAGATCCAACAGAATGAATTGAAAGCTGGGAAAACTTTGATAAGAACAATATTTAAAAACAAGTGGATGTATGGAATCTATAAAATTGGTATAGATGATCTTATTCGCAAAGCTGAACTAGAGACACAGACAAAGAGATAAAATATATCTTCCCTGGTGGTACAGACAGTAAAGCATCTGCCTACAATGCCTACCATGTGGGAAACCCAGGTTCAATCCCCGGGTCAGGAAGATCTCCTGGAGAAGGAAACGGCAACTCACTCCAGTGTTCTTGCCTGGAAAAACCCCTTGGATGGTGGAACCTTGTAGGCTACAGTCCATGGGGTCGTAAAGAGTCAGACACGACTGAGAGACTTCACTTTCAAGAGGGGAAGGGGGGGGGGGTGAATTGGGAAACTGGGGTTGACACATATACACCATTGATACTGCATATAAAATAGAAAACTAATGAAAATCGACTATACAGCACAAAAGATTCTACTCAGTGCTCTGTGGCGACCTAGATGGGAATGAAATCCAAAAGAGAGGACATATATGTGTATGTATACCTGATTCACTTTGCTGAACAGCAGAAACTAACACACTGTAAACCAACTATCAGTTCAGTTCAGTTGCTCAGTCGTGTCTGACTCTTTGCGACCCCATGAATCGCAGCATGCCAGGCCTCCCTGTCCATCATCAACTCCCGGAGTTCACCCAAACTCACATCCATTGAGTCAGTGATGCCATCAAGCCATCTCATCCTCTGTCATCCCCTTCTCCTACTGCCCCCAATCCCTCCCAGCATCAGAGTCTTTTCCAATGAGTCAACTCTTTGCATCAGGTGGCCAAAGTATTGGAGTTTCAGGTTCAACATCAGTCCTACCAATGAACACCCAGGACTGATCTCCTTTAGGAGGGACTGGTTGGATCTCCTTGCAGTCTAAGGGACTCTCAAGAGTCTTCTAGAACACCACAGTACAAAAGCATCAATTCTTCGGTGCTCAGCTTTCCTTATACTCCAACTCTTACATCCATTCATGACCACTAGAAAAACTATAGCCTTGACTAGACGGACCTTTGTTGACAGAGCAATGTCTCTGCTTTTTAATATACTGTCTAGGTTGGTCATAACTTTCCTTCCAAGGAGTAAGCATCTTTTAATTTCATGGCTGCGGTCACCATCTGCAGTGATTTTGGAGCCCAGAAAAATAAAGTCTAACACTGTTTCCACTGTTTCCCCATCTATTTGCCATTATACTCCAATTTTTAAAAATAAGAAATGGGTTTAGAGAAGTATTGCATTCAAGATCAAGTGCCACAAATTATGAGAAGTGCAAACTTGAGTTGTTCACTTACATTTAATTTCAAAGAGGGTGGGAAAGTGCTTTGAAAACATATAAAATCATCCAAGAAACAGTTATTGCATTGGATATACACATGTAAACAATACGAGCATTGTGTCTGCCCTCGTAGAGGTTATAATGTTAAAATAGCTATTTACTGAGTAACTTTCATGTGCCCAGCACTGAGATAGGTGCTGTGGATAAATGGTGAGCAAACTCGTGCTGTTTAGGTGCTTAGTGTATAGAGGAGAATATAAAATACACAAGCCAGACAGGTAAGTGTAAAACTAAAATAGAAAAAAGTACAAGGAAGGAAAAGACGCAAGCTCTGCTATTATAGGAATTTCACCTCAACAGAGAGATCACTTAAACTTAATTCTGAACAATGATTACCAAAAAAAAAAAAAAAATTAAGGGTACAGATCAAATGGTGCAATTTCCTGGGGGAAGTTCACATGTAAAGGGAGGGAGCTGCGACTATTTTATGAATGTGAAGAAAGTGTGACTGGATTAAAAAATGAAAGAGGTTCAAAGCAAGATAAAGTTAGGAGAGATGTAGCATCCATTGCTGTACAGGCTATTTTAGGGAGTTTCTCACTTTATCCAAGGAGCCTAGGAACTCAATCACAGAGCTTTAAAGGGTGATAATAAGGTGCGAATAGTATGCTCATGTTTGCCTTTTGTAAAGATCACAGGACTACAATGTGCATATCTGACTGGAATATTCTGAAGCTAGAGTGACAGAAAAGATAGAAAAGTCCAGAGGTTAATGAGTGGACTGAATGAGATACAATGGAATATTACTCAGCCATAAAAGAGAGTGAAATAATGCCATTTGCAGCAACATGGATGAACCTAGAGATTATAATATTCAGTGGAGTAAGTCAAGGATAAGTATCATATAAATCTCTTATATGTGGAAGCTTAAAAAAATGAAACAAATGAATTCATTTACAAAACAGACTCACAAACATAGAAAACAGTTTTATGGTTGCCAAAGAGGATAACCAAGGTGTATGCTCTGTGTGCTTAGTTGCTCAGTCATGTCCAATTCTTTGTAACCCCATGGACGATAGACTGCCAGGCTCCTCTGTCCATGGGGATTCTGCAAGAAAGAATACTGGAATGGGCTGCCATGCCCACCTCCAGGGGACTCTCCCCAACCCAGGGACTGAACTCAGGTCTCCCTCATTGCAGGAGGATTCTTTACCATCTGAGCTACCAGGGAAGCCCAAGAATACTGGAGTGGGCAGCCTATCCCTTCTCCAGGGGATCTTCTCAGCCCAGGAATCAATCTGGGGTCTCCTACATTGCAGGCAGATTCTTTACCAACTGAGCTACCAGGGAAGCCCCTAGCCAAGGTGGGGGGCAGATAAATTAGGAGTTTGGGATTAACATATACACACTGCTATATATAAAATAGTTAAACAACAGGACCTATTGTGTAACACAGGAAACTATATCAAATATCTTATAATAACCTAGAATGGAAAAGAATCTGCAAGTATATACATATAACTGAATCACTTTGCTGTATACTTGAAGTTTTTCATCACAACATTGTAAATCAACTATACCTCAATTTAAAAAAAAAAAAAAGAGTAATGGTACTCTGGATTAGTGGTAGTAGTAGAGAAGAAATATTAACATAGAAAAAGAAAACATCAGAGAGAGAAAAGCTATCTTTCCCTACCAAAAATAAAATAATGGCTGCCTTTTTTCTCGTGGTTTCTATTTAGCAGGCACTATACACACGCATAACCTACTTTAAACTCACAAAACCCCTCAGGTTGGTATTATTGCCATTTTACCAATGTCAAAACAGGGGACTTCTCAGGAACTATACTCAGCATTTTGTGAAACCTGTAAGGAAAAGAATATGGGGAAAAAAGGATATTTATGGATGCATAACTGAATTACTTTGGTGTACGCCTGGAACTGACAAAACACTGTAAATCAACTATTTGTTGTTGCTGTTGTTCAGTCACTAAGTCATGTTTGACTCTTTGCACCCCTATGGACTGCAGCACATCAGGCTTCTTTGTCCTTCAACTATACTCCAATTTTTTAAAATGATTGAAAAATTAATTTTAAAAAGCAGGAGTGTCTCAGCACATATAATGAACTTGTCTGAAAACAAGGCCTATGTATTTGCTGTCACTCCATGCCATCCTACCATATGGAATCCACCTAAACTTCTCATGGTTGGAACACAGCCATCAAACAATGTGCTGTATTGGACTTTAATTCTGAGAGCGCTTTGCCCACACAATGTGAAGCAACGCTTCATGAAGGAAGTGATCTTGGAGGTGGATTTTGTCATCAAGTTTGTTACTATAAATAAATATTTGCTGAACAAGCTATTGGAATATGAAATGGAACAAGTAAAAGGGTACTGAGGAAAGAATACTTTGGATTGTTTCAAAGTTGAAAATACATCCTTTTACTAAACCCCAGACTCCCAGTATTTTTCACGAATAATCAACGAAAAAGAAAAGAGATGAGTGTAGAGCTACTATGAGGAAAATGAAGGTCAAACTTGACATCACACTCACTGGTTGCTCCCCAAGTGTTGTGGTCAAAACAATTCTAGGGACTTCCTGGAGGCTGAGTGGTTAAGACTCCAAGCTTACAGTGCAGGGGACATGGGTTCAATTCCTGGCCAAGGAACTAAGGTTCCACAAGCCACATGGTGCAGCAAAAAAATTAAAAAAAAAAAAAGATTCTATATAAAAAGGAGATACTTCCTCTATCCCCAGGAGATGATCCCTGATCAGCCTTGAACTTGTGCTGTTAACTGAACACCCAGCAGAGGGGACGACCTCAACTCCTCCTCTGAAATCCTCTGTATGTGAGGAGCCAGAACCTGCCTTCATGGGACAAGCCCACACTTGAACTTTCCTGGGCTTTTGTCCACGTTTCACCAGCATCAACGTTCAACGGCAATTTCATCAGAAGAACATGAATCACACACACGGAGTTATAGATTCTCCAACATTCTTGAGCAAGATGTGCTAAGCCTTATGTTACAGTTGGCCCACGTGAACTTGGCCAAAGGCACACCTCAAGTTCAAGGGAGCTAAAGAAGTACCACCCTGTAGCCTCTGAGTGTCTTCATGGCGATACATGAAGTGTTAAAATACTTGTACTCTTCACTTTTTTCTTATGCTCTTCAGGCTTTGTCGATCTGAAGCATAAATAACTGGGCTTTTTTAAAATCAATTCAATGTGAGAAAAATAACCTGATTCTTTCTCCTTGAATGAAAGAAACCACGAAGGGAGCAGATTTTTTCACTCTACAGCTGTGTGGGTTGATGCTATATTGGCAAAAACACAGGAGTGTGGGTGTGTGTCCTACATCAAATAAAATACAACCTCCAAAACACCGTGTGATAAAGTCATGCCACCTTTGGGCTTCCCTCAACACTCTTCTGAGTCTTCTCCATGCACACCAGCCTTCTTTCTGTTCCTCAGATAAACCGGGCTTGTTCCAATTGGGGCCACTGCACTTCGCGACTACCTCTGCTCAGAACACTCTGTTCCCAGGGTGTTCGATTTGCTTCAACTTGTCATTTATGACTCAACTGATACCTCACCTTCTCAGAGACGCTTTCCCAGGTCCTCTCCTAAATGGTACATTCCCTTCATAACCATCAATCCCTCTCTCTTTGCAGCTGTGTTTTCTTTGTGGCACTTTTGCCTAGTGGAATATTGTTCATTTGTTTGTTTAGTCGTTTTTGTCTCTGTTTCCTGTCTAATATAGGAACCCCAAGAACAGGGACCTTGTTTGTCTTATCCACCAACATATCTCCAGAGAACTGAATATCTACCTACTGCACAGTTCTCAATAAATACTTGCTGTTTTAATGAATCAATGAATAAATCACTATATGAAGGAAGGTAGGAAGGAATGGTTTCTAGGAAAGTTGTAGCAAAGTCCCTGATTCGAAACATATCCAGGACTGATGGTAAACCAGCTGTCCTCTGCAGCAGAGGTGAATAACTATGGGAACAGGGTTCTATCCTTGCTATCCATCCTTATGTTTAGCCAAACTCCAACTAATGAAAAAGGGAGAAAATTCTTCTTTATATTGCCACATATACGTTTCCCTCTTTGTGCCAAGAGACGATATTCCTGAACAGAAGCCAACAAATAGAAATACATGATGCAGAAACAACAAAATTTTCTCCCTCCACAATTAAAGGGATTTCTACATAAACAAGCAATTCTTAGTTTTCTCAATTTAATGTATTCCAGAGACTATTTTTGAAGTTCACTATTTACAAATATTGAATGTATACACTTTACACTCTTTGGTTCTACTTAATCTTGATTAATTTCTGAAGATTTCCATTGCATTTTCTCTCTCTCCTCTCTCTCTCTCTCCCCCTCAATATATGCCTAACTTTAAAATACAGATAAGAATTTGTGGGCCACAAAATGGGCATATCATGAATCATGGCCCCAACCAGAAAAACAAAGAAAACAAGCATGTTATACAACAAAGTGTTTGAACTAGAAACATATCTCTTTGTTTCAAAGAAAAGCCACTCATAATGACTGCCTAACTTTTTAATTTATGGAGGCAAAAGTATTTGTATTCTATTGAATACCGCATATAAAAATGCAATAATCCAAAACATATTCTGTCCTATTTAAAGCTAAATGTCATTCTTGTTGAAAATCAGTACCATTCAAAATGTTTGTGTTCCTGTCTGTAATACATGTTACTAATTTATGAAGATGGAAATTTAAATATTTGCTATTTATCTAAAATGCCTGGGCTTCCCTGGTGGCTCGGTGGTAAACAATGTGCCTGTCAATGCAGGAGACACAGGTCTGATCCCTGACACAGGAGTATCCCAAATGCCACAGAGCAACCAAGCCCATGTGCTACAACTATTGAGCATGTGCTTTAAGGCCGGGAGCAGCAACTACTGAAGCCTCCACTCCCTAGAGCCCGTGCACCACCACAGGAGAAGCCGCTGCAATCAGAGAGCAGCCCTCACTTGCCACAACTAGAGCAAAGCTTGCATAGCAATGCAGACCCAGCACTGACAAAAATAGTCAATAAATGATAATAAAATAAAGTGCTTATTCACACACAATAAAAGTAATCATCTAAAATTTTAAATTTCCCTTTATTTAGAATTTGAAACAGAAATTTAAAATTTAAATTTAAAACAGAAATTAATGACTAGCATTTAACAAACAGTAATAACAGTGATAAAATAAATAAAAGAGAAGTAGTTTCTACTGATGTAAATGTCTTCACATTGGAAATTTGACAAATTGCCTCATGGAAAAAAAACAGTCAGGAAACAGATTTTATTTTTTAAATTATATTATGGGTAAGGGGTCAATATTTTCATTAACTAGCATTTTCCTCTATGGAATGGATTTCTCCATTCTCCATGGATTTCTCCATGCCTTCCCATTTATAGGCTAAATCCTTAACCTACCTCTGAGTTTATATTCAGATAAATGTATGAGGTAATTTGTTGACTCAAACTGATCTTCCAATACCCTTAATCGTTGGAAGGCAAAATGACCCTCTCAACCTAATCTCAAAAGTACATGGCTAGTTTCTGTTGCTTGAAAAATTGTACATGGATAGAAAACCTAAACAGGCATTTCTCCAAAGAAGATATACAGACCGTCAAAGGCACATGAAAAGATGCTCAATGTCACTAATGATTAAAGAATGCAAATCAAAACTCTAATGAGGTATCACCTTACATAGGTCAGAGTTCAGTTCAGTTCAGTTCAGTCGCTCAGTCATGTCTGATTCTTTGCGACCCCATGAATTGCAGCATGCCAGGCCTCCCTGTCCATCATCAACTCCCAGAGTTCACTCAAACTCATGTCCATCAAGTCAGTGATGCCATCCAGCCATCTCATCCTCTGTCGTCCCCTTCTCCTCCTACCCTCAATCCCTCCCAGCATGAGTCTTTTCCAATAAGTCAACTCTCTGCATGAGGTGGCCAAAGTATTGGAGTTTCAGCTTTAGCATCATTCCTTCCAAAGAACACCCAGGACTGATCTGCTTTAGAATGGACTGGTTGGATCTCCTTGCAGTCCAAAGGACTCTCAGAGTAGCTATCATCCAAGAATCTACAGAAAATAAACACTGGAGAGGGCATGGAGAAAAGAGAATGCTCCTACCCTGTTTGTGCAGCCACTATGGAAAGTGGAGATCCCTTAAAAAAACTAAAAATAGGCCTACCGTATGATCCAGCAATTCTACTCCTGGGAATATATCCGGAAAAAATGAAAACTCTGATTCAAAAAGATTCACACACCCCAATATTCATAGCAGCAGTATTTACAGGAGCCAAGACATGGAAGCAACCTAAGAGTCCATCAGCAAATGGATAAAGAAGGTGTGGATAGCTATATACATTTCATTACATATGTACTCATATACAATAACATAAGTATGTGTTTACTCAGTCATAAAAAGATGAAATAATGTCATTTGCAACAACAGGAATGGACCCATAGATGATCATACTAAGTGAAGTAAGTCAAACACTGTATGATATAACTTACATATGAAATCTAAAAATAATAATACAAATGAACCTTTTACAAAACAGGAACAGACCTACAGACACGGAAAATAAGCTTAAGGTTACTGAAGGGAAAAGGTGAGGGAGGGATAAATTAGGAATATGAGATTAACAGATATACACTACTATATACAAAATAAACAAGGATTTACTGCACAGCACCAGACCACCTGACCTTCCTCTTGAGAAACCTGTATGCAGGTCAGGAAGCAACAGTTAGAACTGGACATGGAACAACAGACTGGTTCCAAATAGGAAAAGGAGTACGCCAAGGCTGTATATTGTCACCATGCTTATTTAACTTATAAGCAGAGTACATCATGAGAAACACTGGGCTGGAGGAAGCACAGGCTGGAATCATGATTGCTGAGAAAAATATCAATAACCTCAGATATGCAGATGACACCACCCTTATGGCAGAAAGTGAAGAAGAACTAAAGAGCCTCTTGATGAAGGTGAAAGAGGAGAGTGAAAAAGTGAAAGAGGAGAGTGAAAAAGTTGGCTTAGAGCTCAACACTCAGAAAACTAAGATCATGGCATTCGGTCCCATTACTTCATGGCAAATAGATGGGGAAACAGTGGAAACAGTGGCTGACTTTATGTTTCTGGGCTCCAAAATCACTGCAGATGGTGACTGCAGCCATGAAATTAAAAGACGCTTACTCCTTGGAAGGAAAGTTATGACCACCCTAGACAGCATATTGAAAAGCAGAGACATTATTCTGTCAACATAGGTCCGTCTAGTCAAGGCTATGGTTTTTCCAGTGATCATGGATGGATGTGAGAGTTGAAGTATAAAGAAAGCTGAATGCCTAAGAACTGATGCTTTTGAACTGTGGTATTGGAGAAGACTCTTGAGAGTCCCTTGAACTGCAAGGAGATCCAACCAGTCCCTCCTAAAGGAGATCAGTCCTGGGTGTTCATTGGTAGGACTGATGTTGAAGCTGAAACTTCAATACTTTGGCCACCTGATGCAGAGCTGACTCATTTGAAAAGACCCTGATGCTGGGGAAGACTGAGGGCAGGAGGAGAAGGGGACGACAGAGGATGAGATGGTTGGATGGCACCACCAACTCAATGGACATGGGTTTGGGTGGGCTCCGGAAGTTGGTGATGGACAGGAAGGCCTGGCGTGCTGCGGTTCATGGGGTCACAAAGAGTAGGACACGACTGAGCAACTGAACTGAACTGAACAAGGAGGTATATTCAGCATCTTGTAATAACCTATAAGGGAAAAGAATCTGAGAATCTGTATACATATATACACACACATAAATATTTACATATCTCTCTCTCTCTCCCAGGTGTATGTGTATATATATATATATATATATTCTCACAGGTGACTCAGTGGTAAAGAATCTGCCTGCCAATGCAGGAGACACAGGAAATGAGTGTTTGGTCCTTAGATCAGGAAGATTCCCTGGAGGAAGAAAAGGCAACCCACTCCAGTAATGCCTGAAAAATCCCAAGGACAGAGGAGCCTGACAGGCTACAGTCCATGGGGTCGCAAAGAGTCAGGCACAATCAAATAACTGAGAAGTATATGCATGTTGTTTATTCATTAAGTCATGTCCAATTCTTATGACTCATCAGGCTCCTCTCTCCAAGGGATTTCCCAGGCAAGAATACCGGAGTGGGTTGCCATTTCCTTCTCCAGAGGTTCTTACCAACCAAGGAATCAAATCCTTGTCTCCTGCACTAGCAGGCAGATTCTTTACCACTGAGCCACGAGGGAAGACAACATGTGTGTATATGTGTGTGTACATACATGTATACATATATACGTATATATATATATGTGGGTGTGTGTGTATATATATTTACTATATATATATATATACACACCCCAATCGTTTTGCTGTACAGCCAAAACTAACACAATATTGTAAATCAACTATACTTCGTTTTTCCAGTTGTATTACAAAAATGACAGGATGACTGTTACCTTCAACAGTGAAACCCTAGGTTCCTATTTTTCTTCAAAGTTGCAACCAACATCCACACACCTAAGATCGAGTAGATCATTATCATGTTAGTCTAACACCATGGCAAATGGAGATTACTTTGGCAATAATGAAATTTCCACCACCATGTAAGTCCATAATGCCTTCTTTTTCACATAGACTAGAAAAGGATTAATTTGATAAATGCTTGTCTATGATATTAAATGGAGTTAAACACTATACAGGAATACCATAGAATCAAAAACCTTGGAACTGCTTTCGATTCTAGTCTAGGGAGACTTTCTAAGATAGTAACGTCTATGGTTGCTTAGCCTCTAAAGAGAGCAAACAAAGAGTTCCTCTCCAAATAGAATAAACTTTCTTGGATAATTTCAATTTCATTGAGGTTGATATAAATCTGGAAAATCTTGGCTATCACTTTAATTAACATTAAAGTGCTAATTAAAACACATTAACATATTTCAAGTGACTGATTTTTTTTTCTTTTTTTGCCAATAAAACTTTGTTAGCTCTTTGTTAATGTCATGACTCAGCATTCACTACAGGTTTTTACCCAGAAGAAGAGAACATGTTTTAAAAAAACTATAGAATTAAAACATAATAAATAAATGTCCACGTAAAAAGGCTTGGTTTGGTTTGGCCACACATCACACAGCATGCGGGATCTTAGTTCCCTGACCAGGGATCGAAGCTCAAGCCCCCCAGTTTTATATCATATATATTTTAAAATTCTTTTTAAAGGGAGAGCACAAGTCTAAAGTTAAAATGCATACAGTTTATGGGGTTCACTTCCAAAATCCTTTCCATACATTATGAAAGTGTATTCTTTGGAATTTAACCAAGTTCACTTAATTTAGTGTTCAAAAAAGAAGAGAGTAACTGACAGCTGCTTTTCCTCACTAACAAGTCAACTTTAAGATCAGTCATCACAAAAATGCCATTATTTAGATCACCACTTGTGTTACGGTTTTACACGACACACTGATTTAGAACGGGTGGATATTTGATGAATATTTGGTTTCATCTTTGGACTATTGTGAATAATGCTTCTGTGAATGTTAACATAAAAATATTTGTTTAACTGTTTTTACTTCTTTTGGATATATAAACTAGTAGTAGGGTTGTTGGGTCATACAGTTATTTTCTTTTGAATCTTTTTAGAAACACCAAACTATTTCCCATGGCAGTGGAACCACTTTGCAATCTCACCAACAAAAGTTAAGATGGTTTCAACTTTCCCACATCCTCGCCAACACTTGTTATTTTTCATCTTGCTTTTGGTTTCCACTTTTAATTATAGCCATACAAAGGGATACGAAGCAATACCTCATTGTGGACTTTCCATTGTTTTGGTATAAAGCGTGTGTGTGTGTGTGTGTGTGTGTGTGTGTGTGTGTGTGTATTTTATTCACTCAGTCATGTCCAACTCTGCAACCCCGTGGAATGTAGCCCGCCAGGCTCCTATGTCCATGGGACCTCCTGGGCAAGAATACTGGAGTGGGTTGTCATCTCCTTCTCAAGGGAATCTTCCCAACCCAGTGATGGAAACTGCATCTGCTGTGTCTCCTACATTGTAGGCAGATTCCTTACCACTGAGTCACCCAGGAAGTCATACTGTCCGAAATATTAAGACTGAATGATACTTTATTCTACTTATATATGATATTTTAACATTTCTTTATTTATTTGGCTGTGCTGGGTCTTCACTGCTGTGCAGGCTTTTTAGTTGCGGCAAGCAGGGATACTCTCAAGTTGCACGGTGCAGGCTTCTGACTGCAGTGGCGTTTCTTGTGGGGCACAACTCCATGAGGTAGGTACTACTATTTGCTCCAGTTTACAGATGAGGCAACTGGGGCACTAAGATCTCAAGTGACTTGTCTAAGCTCTATAACCAGTAAATCGCGAAGCTGTGACTCAAACCCACCCAGTTTAACAGTAGAGCTTATTTTATTCTTCTGTTGCCAGCTGTGCCCCAAAGTAGTTAAAGCCCCGAGGCCTTATAGATGGATATAAAGCTGGTGAAGGTAATTTAATTACAATATAGAATTCAAACTCAGGCCCTCATGCTGCGTTTAAAATATAAATGTGTGATTAGGGTTTTAGGTCTTTGTTTTTAAAGGACTGTTGTTCAGTGAATTTATTTACAAAACAGAAACAGACTCACAGACTCAGAAATAACTTATGGCTACAGGGGGTGGGGGAAAGACTGAGGGGAAGGGATAGTTCGGAAGTTTGGGATCAACATGTGTACACTGCTACATTTAAAATGGATTACCAGCAAGGACCTACTGTATAGCACAAGGAACTCTGCTCAGTGTTACATGGCAGCCTGGATGGGAGGGGAGTTTGGGGGAGAATGGATACATGTACACATGTGGCTGAGTCCCTTTGCTGTCCACTTGAAACTATCACAACACTGTTCATTGGCTCTACTCCAATATAAAATTAAAAGTTTTGTGTGTGTGTTTTTTTTAATGACTGTCATTATACGTGACCCTGAATGCACTTCCACTTTTAGTAAGGGTCAAACACCCTTTTGAACTGTGGTGTTGGAGAAGACTCTTGAGAGTCCCTTGGACTGCAAGGAGATTCAACCAGTCCATTCTAAAGCAGATCAGTCCTGGGTGTTCTTTGGAAGGAATGATGCTAAAGCTGAAACTCCAGTACTTTGGCCACCTCATGCAAAGAGTTGACTCATTGGAAAAGACTCTGATGCTGGGAGGGATTGGGGGCAGGAGGAGGAGGGAACGACAGAGGATGAGATGGCTGGGTGGCATCACCGACTCGATGGACGTGAGTTTGAGTGAACTCCGGGAGTTGGTGATAGACAGGGAGGCCTGGCATGCTGCAATTCATGGGGTTGCAAAGAGTCAGACAAGCCTAAGCGACTGAACTAACTAACTAACTAAACACCCTTCATCCCTGCTGGGTGGGTAATGCATGCTCAGTCATATCTAGTTCTTTGTGAAGCCATGAACTATAGCCCACCAAATTCCTCTGTCCACAGGAATTCCCAGGCAAAGAATACTGGAGTGGGTTGCCATTTCCTTCTCCAGGAGATCTTGATCCAGGGATCGAACCTGTGTCTCCTGCACTGGCAGGCAGACTCTTTACCACTGAGCCACCTGGGCAGCCCCAGATGGGTCATGAGAGAGCCTGATGGTCAGGCCCTAGGTAGCCCAAGTGGCTTTCTGCTACCATAATGCTGCTACCTCCTACTCATGGGAGGCACCATTCCACTCCACCACCCAGTAAGGACAGCTCTGACACTCTGTCTCCACCAACCTCACCTCTCCTGGCCCCATGAACAGAGGCAAAATTTAAGCAAGCCAGTAAGAAACTATAACCTTTAGCTTTCCTAGTTAGACTTGCTCCATCTTCCCCCAGGCCTCTGAACACTGGAAGCAAATTCCATGTCTCTGTGTAGAGGGGAAGAGTCCATTCCTCCTCTGCCTTTGGAACTTGACACTCAGTACCTCATCGGCAGTTCCCAATTCAACTCCAAACTGAGAGAAAGAAACTCCTCTCCTTGACCTCACAGCACATGCAGAATTTCAGGTAAAAAGAACATTCTTTTCAAACACCTCCTCATTCTACCCAAACCACAGCAATCAGTCTTCAATTGGTTAAGAAAAACTAGTTTAAAAAAAAAAACATGATAGTAACAAAAATCATGAACTGCTGCTAAAGATGTAATCAAAAATTACCACAATATGACAAAGAGTGACTCAGAAGGTTATATAATGTTCTAGAATACCCCAGGGGTTCCAGAGAGCTCTGCAACCTTTGCCCTCCTCATGCTTATCATTCCAGCCCAAGTGACCAGTGTCCAGGCAGTGTTTGTGGTGTGTGGCCATCCCACCAGACAAGAGAGAGCAGGCTTTGAAAGTACCATTGACATGTATACACACTGCCATGTGTAAAACAGAGAGTAGTGGGAAGCTGCTGTACAGCCCAGGAGCTCGGCTGCGTGCTCTGTGTATGACCTAGAGGGGTGGGATGTGGGAAGTGGGAGGGAGGCTCACAAGGGAGAGGATATATGTATGCATATAGTTGACTCACTGTATTGTACAGCAGAAACACAACATTGTAAAGCAATCATATTCCAAAAAAAAAATTAAAAAAAAAAAAGAGCAGTCTTGCCCTTCCAGCCCATCACCACCCAGAAACGAAGGACCATCCAGTGAGCATCTATGTGCCAGGCACTTTATCAGGCATTTTACAGACATAGCAGTAGCAACTGGATTTGAGGAGGGCAGGGGAGTCAGGGAGACCAAGGCGTGACACTCAAGGTCAACTCTCATCACCTGACCAATGCCAGGCAAGGTACCTAACTACTCTGCATCTCACTTTGTATGCTAGTCACGGTCATGTCCAGTTCTTTGTAACCCCATGGACTGTAGCCCACCAGGCTCCTCTGTCCCTGGGATTTTCCAGGCAAGAATATTGGAGTGGGTTGCCATGCCCTCTTCCAGGGGATCTTCCTGACCCAGGAGTCAAACCCAGGTCTCCCACCTTACAGGCAGATTCTTCAACATTTGAGCCACCAGGGAAGCTACATTTCATTTGCATATCTGTAAAATGTAATGGCTCAAGTCTCCTAAAGACCATGATGAGGACTGCATTACATACCATTTTCCAGGGCTCTGCACATAGCCTGGAACAGTGGGATGGCTCAGTGAGCATTTGCTATGAATAGCAGCACTGTCATTATTATTGTTCCATTAGTTCACATTCTCTTCCTAAGCAAATTCAGAGAAAGCTCAGAATGGGAAAAACTCTTAAGATCTAAGTTAGCGCTTCCCAGTTAGCCCCAAGAGACACTCTGGAATGTAAAGTGTTCCTTTCTCTTGGATGTCCCTGCCATTAGGAAGCATCAAAGCAGGCAGTAGGATTCAGTGCATTGCTCTCAACCTTAATAAAGTCTGTTCCATCGCTGCCAAAAGCATGAGTCCTTACAGTTCTTTCTAAAAGGACTTATGAAGACAGGGTTCTACCCCAAATGTGGATTTATGCCCCTCACAGCAACAAAAAATGCCATTTCAATTGCTGTCACAGGTCAGGGGTGGGACTACAATGAAAGACCAGCACCTCACTGCGAGGAAAACCGACTCCTTCCTGTTAAGGGTTTCCATCGCTAGTGAATGGATGAAAAGTCTTCTTTAAAATACCTCATGCAAGATGGGTCTGTTGAAAACATTTGCCCATTTTTAGAACAAAATTGAAATTGGCCTTTTATGGTGATTCAAAAGCAGGCCGATAGTATCTGCAATTATTTGCTTCTTTGCATTTATGGAATTGCTCTTTCCCCCAAAGCAGGTGGCCTAAAGCAAACTGCCAGCTGTTTCCAGAATAATCCATGTTTGTACATTCACTCCCCACACACACACTCGAAAAAAATCAGACAGGAACTAAACAGAAACAGGCCCATGGGAGAAAACAGGTCGCTGACGCATGCACCTCCTCAGCCCACGGTCGGCCAGACTTCTTGTCCTCCCTTTTCGCTCTTGGACACTTTTTTAGCTCTAGTCTTATTGACTCTTTGAATACTTTTTGAAGCACTTACACTCTTATGTAATGGAAACTTTACAGCTTTCTGGCAAGTGCCTCATCCCAGTCCTGGTGACTTCCTGCTCCCCAGGCTCTCCTGACATCTTTCTGCTCCTCTGTCTCCTCCTCTCTGGGTGCATCTTCCTGGCTTCCCTACTCATATTGTCATGTCTCCCAAGATGTTCGCCTCTGTGCCCCCCTCTTCTCACTGTGTATGAGTTGTATCGTGTGTGTGCATGCACACACTCAGTCGTGTCCAACTCTTTGCGACCCCATGGACTGTAGTCCACCAGAGTCCACCAGTCTCCTCTGTCTATGAGATTCTCCACACAAGAATACTGGAGTGGGTTGCCATTTCCTGCTCCAGGGGACCTTCCAGAACCTGGGATCAAACTTGTGTCTCCTGAATCTCCTGCCACGTGGATTCTTTACCACTGTGCCACCTGGGAAGCCTCGTGGTACATATAATCTATTACTGGGAAGAATGGCATCTAAATAACACATTTTATAGAGAGAGAACTGTAAAATTAAAATGCTTTCTTAAAATAAAGTAGGAGCTCATGCATTTTTCAAAGGTACTTGTATGCCTCCAATAAAGCAGCTTAACATAAAGCTCTAGATCATGTGTCGTTTACAAGAAGGCTGGGACACAGGCCTGCTAGACATAGCTAGCAGGAAAATTAAACTGCTATAACCATCTTGAAAGCAATTTACCAATAATTATCAAAAAGCCATTACAGGGACTTCCCTGGGGGTCGAGTGGTTGGGACTTCACCTTCCAATGTGGGGAGTGCGGGCTGGATCCCTGGTCCGGGACTGGGATCCTATGTGGCTTGGGGCCAAAAGACTAAAGCATAAAACAGAGGCAGTGTTGTAACAGGTTCAATAAAGGCCTTAAGAAAATGGTCCACATCAAAAACAAATCTTAAAAAGAAATGCTGTTACAATGTCTGTACACTTTGATGCAACAATTCTATTTCCACATAATAATTAGGAATATATACTAATATTCATCTTAAAGCTTGATTTGAAATAGCTTGAAATGTGAAAGTAATCTAAATAGTTGGATAAACTATGGTATATCCATATAATGACACTATAAAATCTCCCAAATATCGGGAATTCCCTGGCAGTCCAGTGGTTAGAATTCTGTGCTTCCATTGCAGGGGACCCGGTTTAATCCCCGATGGAGGAATTAAGATCCCAACAGTGGTGGAGAGCCAAAAAACAAATAAATAAGTAAAATCTCCAAGATACATTCTTACACAACAAAGTTAAAAATAACAAGTAGAGTAAGACCCCAATTCTTAATATATGTATGTATATTTGAACAGACATATAGAAAACAAGAGAGGGAATATGGAAAGAGGTCACACCCAATACTGATAAAGAATCTTTCTCGGTATAAGAAAAATGGATGACTTATA
Source organism: Ovis canadensis (assembly GCF_042477335.2). Taxonomy (NCBI): domain Eukaryota; kingdom Metazoa; phylum Chordata; class Mammalia; order Artiodactyla; family Bovidae; genus Ovis; species Ovis canadensis. Next base: position 21,119,681 of record NC_091261.1, on the reverse strand, counting down.
TTTTACTCTTGGGGCTTTTCTATATTTTCGAAATATACTGAAACATCATGGATTACTATTATAATAGGAGGAAATAAACTTTTTAGGAAAAAGTTTAAAAACTTCTGAGAGAGGTCATATAAACATAATGAGAAGAAATAAACTTTTTAGGAAAAAGTTTTAAAAACTTCTGAGAAAAGAGAGAGGTCATATAAATAAAGATAATATAGTAACTATTCTCCTAGAACTTGTAACTCCAGTAAGTTATATGTTACATGTAAGAAAATTATAAAGGAACTTCCCAAGTGGCTCAGCAGTAAAGAATCCACCTGCCAGTACAAGAGACACAGGTTCAATCTCTGAGTCAGGAAGATCCCCTGGAGAAGAAAAGGGCAACCCACTCCAGTATTCCTGCCTGGAGAACTCCACGGACAGAGGAGTCTGGAGGGCTACAGCCCATGGGGTCATAAAAGTGTCAGACATGACTCAGCAACTAAAACAACAAAGAACATTGTAAGAAGTTACAGATAAGAAAAGTTGATGCACCAAGACTATTTGAAATATAATATATATTTCAGAAGAGATGTATTTGATTTAACAGACTTTCAGTCCCGCTTGAGGTTGGTCTAGGGATAAACATCTAAGGGGAGATGTCTCACCATAACTCTAAGTAGGGAAGAGAATAGCACCTGGCTGACTTCAGAATTTGTCTAGAATTAGCTCAACTTTCTCCAATGAAGTGAGATACAAAGTGTAAAGATGGAAACACTGCCTTTGGAATTAGAGTAACGTTGTTCACTGTCTACCCACCCCACTGACTAGCTGGCTAGGTTTATAGAAATGATTCAGCAACCTTAAACCTCAGAAATTTTTTTAATTAATGAAATAAAGATAACTCCTACTTCACACAATCTAAATGAAGAAATCAGTGGATTCTTATTGTCCACAATTCCCTATTTGTGAATTCCCTACCAGCTAAAATTTATTTGGAACCTCAAAACAACACTCACATGACTTTTCCTGATCATTTGTGAATATGCCCTAAGCAGGAAACATTTTGACTGTACAACCCACACATTCAGGCTAAGGTGGAATAAGTAACTAAGACTGTGAACAAATGTCTTTTCCATGGTCTATTTAAGGCCATGTTTTTCACATTTTTGTGGCCACCTAGAATGGAAACTGAAGAACAGCCAATATGGAGAACAATACAGAGGTTCCTTCAAAAACTAAAAATACAGGTACCAAAGGATCCAGCTACTGGGTTTATATCCCCAAAAGATGAACATACTAACTCAAAATGATACATTTTGAACATATAAGTGGAAAAACAGTGACCCAATGTTCACAGCAACACTATTAACAATAACCAAGACATCAAAGCCACCTAAGTGTCCATCAACAGATGAATGGATAAGATTCCATACACAGCGGAATATTGCTCAGGCATAAAAAAGAACAAAATACTCCATTTGCACCACAGGGATGGACCTAGAGATTATTATACTAAGTGAAGTCGATTGAGAAACAAAATACCATATATTATTTACCTGTGGAATCTAAAAAAACAACAAAAAAAAAAAACAAATCAACTTATTTACAAAACAGAAACAGAGTCACAGATATAGAAAACAAACTTCTGGTTACCAAAGGGGAAAAGGGGAGGAATAAATTAGGAGCATGAGATTAACAGATACAAACTACTATTTATTTTTATTTACTTATTTATTTTGGAGGTTAATTACTTTACAATATTGTATTGGTTTTGCCATACATTGACATGAATCCACCATGGGTGTACACATGTTCCTCATCCTGAACCCCCTCCCACCTTCCTCCCCATCCTATCCCTCTGGGTCATCCCAGTGCACCAGCCCTGAGCACCCTGTATCATGCATCAAACCTGGGCTGGTGATTCGTTTCACATATGATATTATACATGTTTCAATACCATCTTCCCCAAATAATCCCACCCTCACTCTCTCCAACAGAGTCCAAAAGACTGTTCTATATATCTGTGTCTCTTTTGCTGTCTTGCATACAGGGTTATCATTACCATCTTTCTAAATTCCATATACATGTGTTATTATACTGTATTTGAACTAAAAAGCCTCTTGATGAAAGTGAGAGAGGACAGTGAAAAAGTTGACTTAAAGCTCAACATTCAGAAAATGAACATCATGGCATCTGGTCCCATCACTTCATGAGAAATCCAGATGGGAAAACAGTGGAAACAGTGTAAGACTTTATTTTGGGGGGGCTCCAAAATCACTGCAGATGGTGACTGCAGCCATGAAATTAAAAGACGCTTACTCCTTGGAAGAAAAGTTATGACCAACCTAGATAGCATATTCAAAAGCAGAGACATTACTTTGCCAACAAAGGTCCGTCTAGTCAAGGCTATGGTTTTTCCAGTAGTCATGTATGGATGTGAGAATTGGACTGTGAAGAAAGCTGGATGCTTTTGAACTGTGATGTTGCAGAAGACTCTTGAGAGACCCTTGGACTCCAAGGACATCCAACCAGTCCATTCTGAAGGAGATCAGCCCTGGGATTTCTTCGCAGGGAATGATGCTGAAGCTGAAACTCAAGTACTTTGGCTACCTCATGCGAAGAGTTGACTCACTCACTGGAAAAGATTCTGATGCTGGGAGGGATTGAGGGCAGGAGGAGAAGGGGACGACAGAGGATGAGATGGCTCGATGGACGTGAGTCTGAGTGAACTCCGGGAGTTGGTGATGGACAGGGAGACCTGGCGTGCTGTGTTTCATGGTGTCGCAAAGAGTCGGACATGACTGAGCAACTGAGCTGAACTGATACTGTATTGGTGGTTTTCTTTCTGGCTTATTTCACTCTGTATAATAGGCTCCAGTTTCATCCACCTCATTAGAACTGATTCAAATGTATTCTTTTTAATGGGTGAGTAATATTCCATTGTGTATATGTACCACAGCTTTCTTATCCATTCATCTGCTGATGGATATCTAGGTTGCTTCCATGTCCTGGCTATTATAAACAGTGCTGTGATGGACATTGGGGTACACGTGTCTCTTTCAATTCTGGTTTCCTCGGTGTGTATGCCCAGCAGTGGGATTGCTGGGTCATAAGGCAGTTCTATGCCCAGTTTTTAAAGGAATCTCCACACTGTTCTCCATAGTGGCTGTACTAGTTTGCATTCCCACCAACAGTGTAAGAGGATTCCCTTTTCTCCACACCCTCTCCAGCATTTATTGCTTGTAGACTTTTGGATCGCACCCATTCTGACTGGCGTGAAATGGTACCTCATTGTGGTTTTGATTTGCATTTCTCTGATAATGAGTGATGTTGAGCATCTTTCCATGTGTTTGTTAGCCATCTGTATGTCTTCTTTGGAGAAATGTCTGTTTAGTTCTTTGGCCCATTTTTTGACTGGGTCATTTTCTGGAATTGAGCTGCATAAGTTGCTTGTATATTTTTGAGATTAGTTGTTTGTCAGTTGCTTCATTTGCTATTATTTTCTCCCATTCTGAAGGCCGTCTTTTCACTTGCTTACAGTTTCCTTTGTTGTGCAGAAGCTTTTAATTTTAATTAGGTCCCATTTGTTTATTTTTGCTTTTATTTCTAATATTCTGGAAGGTGGGTCATGGAAGATCCTGTTGTGGTTTATGTCGGAGAGTGTTTTGCCTATGTTCTCCTCTAGGAGTTTTATAGTTTCTGGCCTTATGTTTAGATCTTTAATCCATTTTGACTTTATTTTCGTGTATGGTGTTAGAAAGTGTTCTAGTTTCATTCTTTTACAAGTGGTTGACCAGTTTTCCCAGCACCACTTGTTAAAGAGTTTGTCTTTACTCCACTGTATATTCTTGCCTCCTTTCTCAAAAGTAAGGTGTCCATAGTAAGGTGTCCATGCACCTATGTGCATGAATTTATCGCTGGGCTTTCTATTTTGTTCTATGGATCTATATTTCTGTCTTTGTGCCAGCACCATACTGTCTTGATGACTGTGGCTTTGTAGTAGAGCCTGAAATCAGGCAGGTTGATTCCTCCAGTTCCATTCTTCCTTCTCAAGATTGCTTTGGCTATTTGAGGTTTTTTGTATTTCCATACAACTTGTGAAATTATTTGTTCTAGTTCTGGGAAAAATACCGTTGGTAGCTTGATAGGGATTGCATTGAATCTATAGATTGCTTTGGGTAGTATACTCATTTTCACTATATTGATTCTTCTGATCCATGAACACAGTATATTTCTCCATCTATTTGTGTCCTCTTTGATTTCTTTCACCAGTGTTTTATAGTTTTCTGTATATAGGTCTTTTGTTTCTTTAGGTACATATATTCCTAAGTATTTTGTTCTTTTCATTGCAATGGTGAATGGAATTTTTCCTTAATTTCTCTGTTTTCCTATTGTTAGTGTATAGGAATGCAAGGGATTTATGTGTTGATTTTATATCCTTCAACTTTACTATATTCATTAACTAGCTCTAGTAATTTTCTGGTGGAGTCTTTAGGGTTTTCTATGTAGAGGATCATGTCATCTGCAAACAGTGAGAGTTTTACTTCTTCTTTTCCAGTCTGGATTCCTTTTATTTCTTTTTCTGCTCTGATTGCTATGGCCAAAACTTCCAAAACTATGTTGAGTAGTAGTGGTGAGATTGGGCACCCTTGTCTTGTTCCTGACTTTAGGGGAAATGCTTTCAATTTTTCACCATTGAGGATAATGTTTGCTGTGGATGTGTCATATATAGCTTTTATTATGTTGAGGTATGTTCCTTCTATTCCTGCTTTCTGGAGGGTTTTTATCATAAATGGATGTTGAATTTTGTCAAAGGCTTTCTCTGCATCTATTGAGATAATCATACAGTTTTTATTATATAAATAAGCATTCACTGTACAGGGAACTGTACAGCACAGGGAACTGTATTCAATATCTTGTAATCACCTGGAAAAGATCTCTAAAGCTGTACACCCAAACCTAACACAATATTGTACATCAGCTATAGTTAAATAAAAATAATGAATTAATTTAAATTAAATGGCCAGCTGGTGTAGTGCTGAAGTGTCACCTAGTGTCCGTAAGTGCAAGAAGGCTGTGCTGTGCCTTAAGGGAAAAGTACATGTGTTAGATAAGTTTCATGGAGACATGAGTTACAGTGCTGCTGGCTGTGAATGTTAATGCCTCAACTAAATATGTTAAATAAGGTGTTTTTAGACAGAAGCACATATAAAACAAGATGACATGTACTGATTAACTGACCAAAAACTGCATGACAAGAGGCTTCCAGGAACCTAACTTTGTACCTTCCCTAGAAGCAGTGCTGTTGCTAATGTGTTAGCCACCCAGTCCTCTTTGCAACTTCATGGACTATAGCCTGCCAAACTCCTCTGTCCACTGAATTTTCCAGGTAAGAACAGTGGAGTGGGTTGCCATTTCCTTCTCCAGGGGATCTTCCTAACCCAGGGATCAAACCCACATCTCCTACATTACAGGCAGATTCTTTGCTGTCTGAGCCACTCTATATGTGTCAATCAGTTGACAAAAAATGTATGACCAGAGCTTCCTAGGAACCTAATCTTGTAGTTCCCCCTAGGAGCAATGCTGTGGTATTTGTGAATTTACTGTTCACAGCAACCTTATAAAGACCATAACTACCACGAATAATGAGAAGCAACTGAAGATAGGATTCGCTCATGCTTTCTACAAATATCATATTAATTGCATCATGAGCTAGACTTAACACAGTATCTAGGTGAAGAAAAATGGGTAATAAATATCTGTTGAATAAACTTAATGTTGCCTTAAATGGAAATAACAGATGTCATAATAAACCTGTTTTTAATCCAACATTTACGTACACTTTCTGAAAAACCTCAAGCATAGTAACTTTATAAACTTCCTTTTCCTGGGCTATCTTTGTTTGCAATGGTAATTAAACCTCCATTTCTTACAAGCCAACCCAACACTTTGATAACCAAATATTCTGGAGAACATCCAAAACAGCTTCACAATTGCATCCTGGCCTAAAGGTAACTGTTGATTCTCCTTGAGGAGAGCTTTCTATTCATTTAAGTTATTTCTTCAAAGGGCATTTAGTTTTTCTCCAGCCCAATCTATTCTCCTCCTGAATAGGGATACAATTGCAATGTCCTTTTCATTTAATAATGGAGGTACAATGATTCTACAACATTCAATATCCACATTTCCAAAAGAAAAGGGAAGAAGGAAACAAACTGTTCAAAGAGAAAAGGAAATATCCATAACCTCAATCTAACCATGAAGAAAGATCAGAAAAATTCAAACTGAGGCACATTCTACAAAATACCAGTACCCTTGAAAAGTTTCAAGGTGACAAAAGACAGAGGAGTTGCCACAGACTTGAGAAGACTAAAGAGGAAGGACATGTAAATGTGTGATCCTAGGTTGGGTCTGAAAACAGAAAAAGACATCAGTGGAAAACTGAAGAAATATGAATCCAGTCTTTAGCTTAGTTAAGAATATTGTATCAATGTCATTTCTTAGCTTTGCCAGTTACCTCTCAGTTATGTTTAGTCTTAACATTATAGGAAATCAGGTGAAAACTATGAGAAATCTCTGTAATCACTTTGCAATTCATCCCTGAGTCTAAAATTAAATTTGAAAAAAGATTTTAAAAGAGAGAGGAGAGGGCAAGAGAAGAAAGAGATGGCTCATCCTATAGTCCAAGTATAAATGTTGAGTTGAAGCCAGGATGCGGAGGAGGGAGGGCCTGACTAATAGTTACTTTGATTAATCGGGCAAATTCCCTGGAGCCCATAGGGGCCCATCATTTTCTGAAAGAACTGACCAGAAGTAGTTCCTTACTAATACAACATGGGAAGCCACTTTCTCCAGAGCCCTTACCTTCCTGTCCCTCAGAAGATTTCTCCAGGCACCCTGAGTGCTAAGACATGTTCTGGACTGGAATGATCCAGACAGAGGAGAAACCTGGAAAGCTGGAACTCTGCAAATTCAGGGCACTTTGGGAACCTGTATCTCCCCTGAAATTGTAACACACAAGGCTCTTCATGGCCTGGCAGTGTTTCCTCTGGGCATGAACGCTATGTCAGAGGGACAAGTATCTTCAGATGTCCTGAGAAAACAGAGGCCCTTGAGCCCCAGTATCATGCCGTCACAGGACCTTGATGATTCTGGTTCTTAATCATCACAGGCTACAATTTCCCCCAAGTTCTTTTGGAAGCCTGTTTCTGTGTAAACCTTTGCCTTGGTGTGATTACTAAAAATCACAATGGGCATGATCCAAAGAGAGGGTAGGGAACTACACAACCCCTTCCTGAAAATATATCAAAGCTGGAAAGTGTTCATCTGCAATACTGGGAAATTTCTTAATTTTCATGAGTTATATGAGCCCTGACTCTGGGAAAGATTTGAAGGTGGGAGGAGAAGGGGACAACAGAGGATGAGATGGTTGGATGGCATCACTGACTCAATGGAGATGAGTTTGGGTAAACTCTGGGAGTTGGTGATGGACAAGAAGGCCTGGCGTGCTGCAGTCCATGAGGTGACAAGGAGTTGGACACGACTGAGCAACTGAACTGAGCTGAACTGATATGAGCCAGTCTTTCCTGACAGTCAGCTGGTGAGTAAAAGGCACTGATACCTGAGACTAGAGATCTGACCATCCATGGGGCATCTTTCCAACTTTAGAACCATCTTCATGATCATAACCTACATCTAGCCAGGAAACAGGAGAGCTCAGAGCTATGCACCAAGGTCAGTCTATCAGATGCAAGAAATCCAAAATACTTGCCCGAGAGTGTCTGTCCATGAGATTCTCCAGGCAAGAATACTGGAATGTGTTGCCATACCCTCCTCTAGGGGATCTTCCCAACCCAGGAATCAAACCCAGGTCTCCTGTATTGCAGGTGGTCTTTACCATCTAAGCTACCAGGGAAGCCCAGGAAATAGCAGAGCTCAGAGCTACACCAAGGTCAGTCTGTCAGATGCAGGAAATCCAGATACTCGCCTAAGAGTGTCACACTTCCTTTCCCCAGAAAAATTCAAGGCCATAAACTTTGAGTCTGCTTGGAAGAAATGCTTAAATTCTGGGATATATCGAGGCATAGATGACCCAAATGTGGCGGCAGTAATGACGGTAGAACTGTAACACAGCAGCAGTAATAATAATGATGGGGACTTCTCTGGTGGGCCAGTGGTTAGGAATCCACCTTGCAATGCAAGGGACACGGGTCTGACTCCTGCTCGGTGAACGAAGATCCCCCATGCCACAAACGAACTAAGCCCCTATTCCACAACTACTCAGCACACACACTCCAGAGCCTGCACACCACAACTAGAGTTCATGCGCCAAAACTAGAGAGTTGGTGCACCACAATAAAAGGTCCTACACGATGTGACAAAGATCCCGCATGCCACAACTAGCACCCAATGCAGCCAAATAAATATTAAAAAAAAGAATGATGGTAACAAAAATGCCAACATTTACTGAGCATTTACTATGTCCCAGGCACTGTATTACACACTTGATGTGTGTTATCTCATATAATCCTCTCCATAACCTTCTGAGGTCAACTGGATTATTGTCTGCCATTTGAATGTAAAGCAACCAAGGCTTTATGAGATTAATAATTAGTCAATGATCGCAGAGCTAGTAAATGCAGCGAATGAACAAAACTGCTGTGACCCAAAGCCTACCAGCTTAAGCACTACACTGCACTGAACGCTGTGTCCGTGATAAATTCCAGGGTATCCTGTCAACCTAATTTCTGTAACAACATGGCCTCTATGAGATGCTTCTGGGAAGAGTAAAATGCTGAGAAACCATCTTTGGTCCCTTCCCACTCCCTTCCGCCTCCCTACAGACACACCTTGCTCAGGCACTGAGGCTTCACTCTTGAAACCATCTGTACAGTCCCAGAGGCTTTGACTCACAAGGGAGTTTCCTACCCAGTGTTTGAATGCTCCCTGGTCCTCAGGGAAAGCTCTCCTCTAGCTGATAAGGGAAAGAGCCAGGAATAAGGCCTGTTTTCTGATCCTACCTCTGTCCCTAACCATCTCCTTGGTCTTGATTAAATCTCTATTTCTGTGGGTTTACCTCTGGGTGCATATTCACATTTACTTCATGGAGATGTTTCAAGACATAAGAATTTATCTTCTCAAGAGGGAGGGGATATGTGTATGCTGCTGCTGCTGCTACATATAGCTTATTCATTTTGCTATACAGCAGAAACTAACACAACATTGCAAAGCAATCATACTTTAATAAAAAAAATTTATCTGGGCATGAAAATACTTATTACTAACCAAATTGATTTAATACTGAAAAATCCTGAGAGTTTAGAGTCACTCTTTGGGATGTAAAAGTCATCTCACTGCTATATTACATATCTATATCACAGCCTCACATTACAGATGAGGCTCACCATCTACATTACAGATACCACCCAGTCTCTTTAGCAGAATCACTGTCACAACTGCAGGCAGGCTGGCAGTGTGGCATGGGTTGGGTTTTTGTTTTGGTTTTTTTTTTTGGTAAATTTCCTCTGGCTCTCCAAGTCATTCTGTTGAGTCCATCCATCAAAAAGCTCTACATCCCCTGCCATAGATGGTAGACATATCACCCAAGATGACCAATCCAAAAAAAATGTATCTTCCTCACTGCTGAACAGCCCAAGAAGGGTTCACCCAAGTCCTTTCTGACACATTGACATGAATGTCTCTGTTGCACTTTGATCCCAAGCTGTAAGAATGCGTGTGTCCACTGGGGATGTGTTGCCATAGAGAGAGCCTAAGAATAAAACAGAGTAGTGAAAAGTAATACTTATCACTCAGAGACATGCGAGTCAGACAAACAGAGACTGTGATGGAAACAGCAACAGACAGAGAGCTGATGAGTTGGTCTGAAGCCCTGGATTCAGCCATGTCTGAAACCAGACCTACCACTTGAAGTTCCCAGTTAAATAAACCAAAAATGTCCCCTTGTATATTTGGTTTGTATACGGAATTGTCTCTCACTTGCAACGTATTAATTCAGTCCTAACATACATTACAAGGTCACTGATACCAATGTCTCCTAGTAAGTCCTTTTAATTTAACTGTTGAGAAAGTAGAAAAGTATAAAATAGTAAATTTCCTCTTACAAAATAGAGAATCATAATTTTTCATGGACTAGCCGTTCTAAAGTTGAACAGAAAAATTACAGTAGTATGTTTGGGAAGTTAAAATAATAAGCTAAAAATGCCCAGAGGTTGTTAGCTTCAGAAATAGTGAATAACATTACACATAAATTAAATGTGCATATTAAAACCACATTTAATCTAGAAAACTGTGTGTGTGTGGGTGTGTATGTGTGAACGTGCTAAGTCACTTTAGTCGTGTCTAACTCTTTGCAACTCTGTGGACTGTAAACTGCCAGGCTCCTCTGTCCCTGAGATTCTCCAGGCAAGGATACTGGAAGGGATCTTCCTGACCCAGGGATCGAACCCCTGTCTCTTAAGTCTCCTACATTGGCAGGTGTGTTCTTTACCACTAGCACCACATGGGAAGCCCATGTATGTGTATATGTACGTATGAATGACTTCCAGCACCTCGCCTCTAAATGCAAGACTCATTTGTCCATTTGCCAACTGGATATCTCCTCTATGATGTCACTAGGCATCCAATGTCAAAAAAACAATTCTGGATCCCTCTGCAAAACCCGATCCTCTTTAGAGCTTTCTTTTTCAATAAAAATCTTTAATTCACCTAAAGGCTAAGGTACAATCTTCAAGTTATACTTGATTCTATTCCTTCTTTCACCTCACATCTAATCAATCTACAAATTCTGTTGTTTCTGCTTGAAAACGAATCCTGAACCCAACTACTTCTATCTCCACCAGTATGAGCCCGGCCCAACCCACACCACCTCTCCTCTGGGTTACTGCCACAGTCTCTTAACTAGGATTTCTGCCTTCATTCACAACCCCTTCAAGCTGCTTGCTCACACAGTAGTCAGGGGTATAATTTTTAAAATATAAATCTTATCATGTCACACCTGTTTAGAACCTAACCCCCCCCCCCCACCATGGCTTCCCATTACATTCAGAAGAAAAGCCCAAGTATTTACCATCATCTGCATGATGACTTGGCCCCTGGCAACCTATGATGTCACCTTTATTCGTGCTTACCTCATTCATTCTGCTCAAGTAGCAATCACTACAATACAGCCAGCATGTACTCACAGCAGTGACTTTGCACTTCCTATTTCTTCTGTCTAGAATGCTCTATCCCTCAGCTATCCTCACGGCTTGCTTCCCCTCTTCATTCAGGTCTTCACTCAAATGCCACCTCAACCAAGAAAACTTCTTGGCAGCCTGAGCAAATGCACCTCTCCTTTCAGCTGCTGCTGCTGCTAAGTCGCTTCAGTCGTGTCCGACTCTGTGCGACCCCACAGATGGCAGCCCACCAGGCTCCCTGGTCCCTGGGATTCTCCAGGCAAGTACACTGGAGTGGGTTGCCATATCCTTCTCCAATGCATGAAAGTGAAAAGTGAAAGTGAAGTCGCTCAGTCATGTCTGACTCTTAGCAACCCCATGGACTGCAGCCCACCAGGCTCCTCCATCCATAGGACTTTCCAGGCAAGAGTGCTGGAGTGGGGTGCCATTGCCTTCTCCGTCTCCTTTCAGAGGTGGCATTAAATTCCCCAACCTCTACCATAAGAGTAGGCTGCATGAGTGACTTGTTCCTGAAGAATAGAGTATGGAAAGTGAAAAAATAGTAATTTCACAACAGAAAAACCTGGCAATCACCACCAGAACACAAAGATCAAGGTTAATATCCCAGCGCTAAGTCATGCTGACAGGCATGTGCCCCATGATAGGATGTGATGAAAAAGGCCTCTGGCCTCTGTGGTATTCTTCCCAAACACCTACCTTCCCAATCGAACCATGAGAAAACATCAGACAAACCCAAAGTGGGAGATATTCCACAAAATATCTGACCAGTACTTTGAAAATGTCATGGTCATGAAAAAAATAAGACTGAAAAACTGCTACATATTACAGGCAACTAAAGATACATGAAGATTAAATGCAATGTGATACCCTGGACTGGATCCTAGAATAGAAAGAGGACATTTGTGGAAAAACTAGTGAAATCTAAATAAAGTCTGAAGTTTAGCTGACAGTGATGTACTAATGTTAGTTTCTTAGTTGTTAGACATGGACCACAATGAGGCAAAATGTTATATGGGAGACACAGGAACTTTCTGTACCACCTTTGCAGCTGTCCTGTAAATGCAAAATTGTTCCAAAATAAACACCTATTTTCCTTTAAATGGACAAGGAGAATGAATAGGCAAATCATTAAAGAAATACATATGATCAGAAATCTATGGGGACTTCCCTGGTGGTCCAGGGGTTAAGACTTCTTTCAGTGTAGGTAGTATTGATCCCTGGTTGGGGAGTTAAGACCTCACGTGGCTCATAGCCAAAAAACCAAGACATGAAGCAGAAGCAATATTGTAACGAATTCAATAAAGACTTTTTAAACGGTCCACATTAAAAAAAAAGACTTTTTTAAAAAACTATGAAAATTATGTATAATACAGATAATCAAAGACATTTAAATGATAATAATGAGTTTTCACCTATCAGAATGATGATTATTTTCAAAAAGGATAATACCTAAAGTTCCTTAAAAGTGAGTGGATTATGAGTGACTTATTTTTCCCTCTACATAGTTTTTGCATTTTCTGATTTTCTGCAATGAAAATGTATAATTCTGATTACGGGAAGCACACAAATCTTTTTAAAGAAAAAATTCAATACCAAAAATATGTAATTTGCCAATGGAATCTAACATCTTTATCAAATACATACCTCAATTCATTTCCCAAGGAAAAAGGCAAGTACTCAATATAATAAATAATATTTATTGAACACTTACAATGTGCCAGACACTGTGAAAAACAGTACATAAGCATGGGACCATTTGATTCTGCTGCTGCTGCTAAGTTGCTTCAGTTGTGTCCGACTCTGTACGACCCCATAGACAGCAGCCCACCAAGCTCCTCTGGCGATGGGATTCTTCAGGCAAGAGTACTGGAGTGGGTTGCCATTGCCTTCTGATGACAGATCTATGAAGCAGATACTCTTATGATCATCTACATTTCAAGGAAGAGAAGCCTAAAGTGTAACCTTGCTAGATTATTCATTACAACAATGGCTGTTCCACTAGCCATGCCTCACTGTGTCTATGGCCTGGCACGGCCCCTCCCAAAGCAACTCTGGGTTTGTCCATCTCACTTGTTTGAGCCAACAAGATATAAAGCACACAGTGCAAATAGAGGATCTACTTTTGAAATCTTGCCTCAATGTTAAAAAAATTCTCAGCCACTGACGATTCAAGGTCAGCCAACAGCCACCACCAACCACCAGATATGGGAGAGAAGTCAGTTGAGACCATCCAGCTTCTGGTGAGTGCTCACGTGATTTTAGCCATGTTAAGGGACTCCAGGTGAGAGAAGCTGAAGATCCACGAAGCTGAGTCCAGAACACATACATTCATGAGCAAATAAAACGCTTATTTCAAACCACCAAGTTTGGGGATAGTTTGTTCTGCAGAAATAGATAACTAGTCACCTTATGAGAATTTGTTCTTTCTAGTTTATACCTGAAGAATCTAAGACTTAGGAATTTGTCTAGTATGTGGCTTTACAGAGACATAGTAATTCATTTTTTTGTTTGTTTTTTTGGTCACACCATGCAGCACCCAAGATCTTTGTACCTCAACCAGGTATCGAGTCCACATCCCCTGCATTGGAAAGGCAGAATCTAACCACTGGACTGCCAGGGAAGTCAGGGACATAGTAATTTTAATTTTAAAAGTCAGCATTCTTTCACTCTGTACTGATCCTCCCATCACTCAATGCAGTAAAGTTTAAAAATGAGAAATTACAATTGAAGGACTGCAAAAGGGGGTTGTTTCAGTAATCTATGATACAGATACAACAGGTGATACAAGAAAGTATCACTAATGACAGAATGGAAGGTAGTTATGCTCCTAGCCATATAAATCTATTGTTGAGATGAGAAGATAATGAAAGCTCACTTTTGCTGGGTGTTACTATGTATCAGACATTATTCTTGGAGTTTTTTACATTCTCTATTTCATTTGTTGTTCATGACAATTCTGTGGATAGATTGTAAATTATTCTCATTAATTATTATTCTCAATTATTTCAGGTCCTCACTTCCCTAAAAATAAGGAAACAGATTCAGAGCAATTAAACAACTTGCTGAAGGTCACAGAGCTAACAAGTGGCAAAGCTGAGATGCAAACCCAGGGACAAATGGCAAAGCTGAGATGCAAACCCAAATGTCCAAGGCCAGGTTCCTAATCACATCATGCTATTCTTTCCACGATGTATTTTTCTGTGAGAAAGATCAGATTACAAAAACAATAGGTGCTTCCATTTTGGTAACAGAAAAGAAAGGGTGGGTGGTCGTGGTGTGGATTTACATAGGCACAGAAAAGAATACGAAGGAACTTCTAAACATCAGGGTCAACCGCACTGACTCCTGAGTGGCTTGTGAGTGACTTATTTCTTCTATACTGTTTTCTGTATTTTCTGATTTTCTGAAGTAAAAATTTATAACTCTGATTATAGGTAACAGACAATTCTTTTTAAACAAGAAATGCAATACTGCAATATTTAAAAATAAGAGATTTACAAACTCACAGAATAACTATCAAGTCCCACATGACCATGTAAAGAAATACAAACAGTTTTGTACCTATGTCTGGTGCCAGATGTTAACCAGACTTATTTTGGTGAACTCTTTGCAATATATACAAATATGGAATCATTATACTATACACCTGAAACCAATATAATGTCATATATCAACTATACTTCAGTTTTAAAAAAGAAAATATGGTACAAACTAAAACAATCAATTAAAGTAATTCATCAGTTACAATAATTAACTAATCTTTTTTCATCAAATGGGCATCTTTTAAATGTCAATTATAAGTGCATGTTAGGGTTCCGGATGCAGTCTTCAGCTGCTGTCACTGGGAACATTATTGACAGAATCTTTCTGGAATTAAATTTAGCAACATATATCAAGAAGTAATTCATATCACATGAAATAGTAGTAATGAAGTACTACTTAAAAGGCAACAAATTTTTGAAAAAAAAACCTAAGTCTGAAGATAAGAGAATGGCTCACAAGGTAATGCAATGTTTATCTAATAGGAAAGAATACAGCCATTAAAAATGTTGTTTTCAGAAAATATTTGATAACATTCATTATCCCATATTGCTTTACTTATCATATTAAAGAGTAAAATATTGGTAAATATCAATATAATTCATATGAAAGTGAATATGTATATATGCATGTGTAAACGCCCTCCCCAAAAGACCTTTGAAATTAAATACACAAAATTTAAAGCATTATCTCTGATAGATAAACTTCAATTTTCTGCTGCAGAGGTGTCAAGCACCCATGATAAGCCGATGTTGAAAGCAGTGGATCCTAAGAGGCACAGAGGTTACTTACATTCAAGGTCAGGCTCTCTGGGCCGGTTCTGGGTCTGGGCAGCCACTGCACATTTGAATCCTGGCACATGGAGGACCACCACAGGGGCAAAGGCTGGGGGAAACTTTGTGTGCATCAGTAGAGCACACACGGTACAGTTAGAGAACCTACACACTGAAATTCTCAAGAAAGGGAACTCACAAAGCTGCAGTTATTTCAAGGGAGTCAGATACACACTGGATCCCCAGTCAGAGCACAGAAGGGTCTTCTCAAGCTGCTTTGGCTTGTAAGTCATTTTGGAATTGCACCTGTTAAAGAATAGCACCCATAAGCACCTGCCACTGGTATGTGGACCAGTTCAGTTCAGTTCAGTTCAGTTCAGTCGTGTCCGACTCTTTGCGACCCCATGAATCACAGCACGCCAGGCCTCTCTGTCTATCACCAACTCCCAGAGTTCACCTAAAGTCATGTCCATCGAGTCAGTGATGCCATCCAGCCATCTCGTCCTCTGTCGTCCCCTCCTCCTCCTGCCCCCAATCCCTCCCAGCATCAGGGTCTTTTCTAATGAGTCAACTCTTCGCATGAGGTGGCCAAAGTACTGGAGTTTCAGCTTCAGCATCAGTCCTTCCAATGAACACCCAGGACTGATCTCCTTTAGGATGGACTGGCTGGATGTCCTTGCAGTCCAAGGGCCTCTCAGGAGTCTTCTCCAACACCACAGTCCAAGAGCATCAATTCTTCGGTGCTTAGCTTTCTTCACCAGATCACCCCAAATCATAACATCACATCTTGAATGCAGCCACAGTAATCAGGATCTTCCATTGTGAGTACTACTAACCTGCCAAGCCACCTTGTAGGAGGAGCAGAGGAGACCTCAGATCCTTTCTGAAAGACGGAGAGCTACCTCTGAGTCAGTGTTGTCATCTCATCCATACAAATAAATGAACAAGCCAGGATTCAAACTGTCAGTCTGCAAAGCCCAGGATAAATTTTAACCTGGGCTTTCAGTCTTCTCCCCATCTGCTCCCTATTAAGATCATGGGAGGAAAGCACTGTACTAATACTTGCATACAGTGTGGGCTTAACCTAATGGAATGGATGAACTCATGGGTCTGATGGCAATTCCTAAGTTTGATCCAAATTAACTAAATCTTGACTTGTAGTTCAAATTATTATTTGTTAATTTTTATCCCCACTTTATTACCAAAACACAGCTTAAAAAATACATAAAGTAAAATGAATTAGAAGTAGACGAAAAAGAAAAGTGAACGCAGATAGGGGCACAAAAAGGTGCCAAGATTGATGCTAAGACAAAATCACAGAATAACAATGTCCTTCTATGTACTTGAGAGTTCATTCTTTTGTAAACATATATGGCATTTTAGAGTTCTGCCAATAAAACTCCAAATCACATGATTTACCACCTAGTACCTAGTTACGTCCTAAAAAGACAGGTCAGTTTTGGTATAAATTGCTTTACGTGAACACTCATCACAGGTCAGAAAAGTTTCGTAGTTCAGAATTGCTTTTAGAAACTAAGACATTATCATGGATTGTGGATCAAAAGACAGTGAGGGACTCGTCACACCAGTGTTCCAACTTCTCTATCATACAGGTTGTGGTTACCAGTGCCTACAGGGGATAAAGATTTAATTTAAAATCGGGTAAATGTTACAGTCACTACCCACTATCATACGCCTCTATCATATGCTACAACTTTCATTCCCCCAAATAATGATAGAACGGTGCTATCTAGAACAATGATAGAACAGTATGCAGCAGTCATAAACATACAGCATTCAACGTTTACGGTGTTTAATGCTATTAAGATATTAATAATATCTTGAAAAGTGACTTACTTGATAGGAAACAGAAAACAAATGCAGATGTTCATTTGCACTTTGAAGAGTTATCAGTGAACTACACTGCCTATCACAGAGCACGAGTAGGTACTTACTTGGAAGCAAAGATTTTTCACTTTAAGATAAAGTCCTAAGATTCCAACATGGTACCATTTTACATCAAGAGAGCAAGGAAAAAGGTTTAGAGCAGACGGGTTGCCATTGTTGTTTAGTCGCTCAGTTGTGTCAGATTCTTTGTGAGCCCATGGACTATACATAGCCCATCAGGCTCCTCTGTCCATGGGCTTTCCCACCCAAGAATACTGGACTGCATTGCCTTCTCCTCCAGGGGATCTTCCCAACCTGAGGATCAAATGTGCACCTCCTGCATTGGCAGGTGGATCCTTACCACTGAGCCACCTGGGAAGCCCAAAGGGATGTGTAGAGAGCTAGAAAAACATCACTCTGGGGTGTGTCTGTGAGCACTTTTTCCAGAAGAGATTATCATCTGAATCAGTAAAACTGAGTGACGATCACCTCTCACCCCTGCAGGTGGCCATTGCCCAATCTGTTGAGCACCTGGATAGAACAGAAAGGTGGAGGAAGGACAAACTTGCTCTGCTTATGACAAGACATTCATCTTCTCCTGCCCTCGAACATCAGTCTCCAGATTCCTGTGACTTTGATCTCAGACTGGATTCCACCATTGGCTTCTCTGGTTCTCCAGCTTGCAGACAGCAGATCATGAGACAGCCTCCACAGCTGCATGAGCCAATTCCTACAAGAATCTTCTCTTGTCTGTCTCCAGCTCTATCTCTTATCTGTATTTCTCTCTCTTACTTCTATTTCAAGCTCTTAACTCCACCTCTATCTCTCTTTTCTCTATCTCTATTTACCTCCATCTCTAATCTCTGCTTCTTGTTGTTGTTGTTCAGTTGCTAAGTCTTGTTCAGCTCTTTGTGACCCCATGGACTGCAGCATGCCAGGCTTCCCTGTCCTTCACCATCTCCCAGAGTTTGCTCAAACTCATGCCCATTGAGTCAGTGATGCCATCCAACTATCTCATTCTCTGTCGCTCCCTTCTCCTCCTGCCCTCAATCTTTCCCAGCATCAGGGTCTTTTCCAATGAATCAGCTCTTTGCATCAGGTGACCAAAATATTGAAGCTTCAGCGTCAGTCCTTCCAATGAATATTCCGGGTTGATTTCCTTTAGGATTGACATGTTTGATCTCCTTGCAGTCCAAGGGACTCTCAAGAGTCTTCTCTAGCACCACAGTTCAAAAGCATCAATTCTTCAGTGCTCAGCCTTCTTTATTGTCCAACTCTCACATCAGTACATGACCACCGGAAAAATCATAGCTTTGACTATTTCTACCTCTCTCTCTCTCTATCTCTGTGTGTCTCTATCTCTACTTCTACCTCAGTCTGAATATCTATATCTCCTATTGGTTCTATTTCTCTGGAGAATCCTAACTAAAACACGCGAGTAAAAACAAACTGGACCTTGTATGCATAACTGACTCACTTTGCTATACAGCAGAAACTAACACATTATAAATCAACTATACTGCAATAAAAAAATCAGTTAAAAAAAATACTGGATTTCACAGATTTCTCAGATGCTCTTCCCCAGTTATAATCCTCAAATTTGGCTCACATAAAAATTTCCAATTCCTACTCAAAAAAAAAAAAATACTGGAAATCGATATTTGGAAACAGCTGGATCTGTACTATGCAATATGGTAAATTCTAGCCTTGTGTGGCTATTTCATTTTCAGTGTAAATGACTTCAGATGAAATAAATCTTAAAATTTAGTTCCTCAGCCACATTAGCCACATGCTTAAGTGCTTACAGACACATGGGTCTAGTGGCTACCATACTGGGCAGCATGGAAGTACATTTCCATTACCACAGGAAGTTCTATGGAGCAGTGAGATGGCTCCATTACCAAGCATGAATTTAAAGAATAAACTACCAAGTTTACTCCACTGTAAAACAAATCAAAAAGTGACATCTTACACTGTCATCTGTAAAATTCCAGCCACCTTTGCTCAGGGGGGAAAAAAAACAAGCATGGGTCAGGACAACATGAAACCCATTAATGAAAGCAGCTTACATTCCTTCTTCCCAGCAAAGAGCAGTACAGCTCAGCCTCAAATGGAACATGACATTAATGGGCTAAAAGAGAGAGATGGGTAACAGAGAACAGCTGAAGCTAAACAGAACATGCCCCAGACTCTGCATACTTCATTCCAAAGTCATTCTTAACTGTTATCAGTCTATCTCGTGACCTGATGAGGAAACTAATACCAGTGAGAAAGTGGCTAGGTAATGGGGAGCATCATTCTGTGTCCGGCTCTCTCACAAGCAACAACAGCCAAAAAAAGAAAAAAGAACGTATTAGTCAGGGTTCTCCAGAAAAACAGAACCCATAAGAGACAGATAGGCAGACAGATATAAAGATAAAAAGATAGATATAGATAGAATTATATATATATAATTTTAATTTTATAATTTATTGTTAGAGAGAGAGGATTTCTTTTAAGGAGTAGGGGCATGGGATTGTGAGGACTGGCACATCTGAATCCAAGGGGGGGCCCACAGACTGGAACCCCAGGGAAAGCTGATATTGTACTTTTGAGTTTGCAGACAGTCTGAAGGCCAAATTCCTTCTTCGTCAGGCCTACACTTCTCATGTAAGACCTTCAACTTATTGGATGAGGCCTGCCCACATAGAGGAAACACCTGCTTGACTCAAAGGCTACTTATTTAAATGTCCCATCTAAAAAATACCTTCACAGAAATATCTAGACTGGTGTTTGACCCAACAGCTGGGCATCACAGCCTAGTTAACAAAGGAAATTAACCATTACAGGAGCACAGAGGTGATAAAAATCCTTGGCTCCAGGTGCCTAGTATTTAAAGGCTACCTACCCAGAGTCCCTGATGGCTCGGCTGGTAAAGAATCTGCCTGCAGTATGGGAGACCTGGGTTGGGAAGATCCCCTGGAGAAGGGAACAGCTACACACTCCAGTTTTCTGGCCTGGAGAATTCCATGGAATATCTATAGTCCATGGCGTTGCAAAGACTGGGACACGACTGAGCAACTTTCACTTCACATTCTACCCAGATCCTTTCCTTGCTTCTTTCCTCCAACTCAGCAGCCACATCAGTGGAAACTATAATGATATTGATGTTATAATAAAGGCAGACTGAGCTGTGGGGACCCCTGTCACCAGTCCCACTTAAGTTTGCTGACAAAGTCACCATGAGCCTTCAGAATGGAACACCTGATGTCAACCCTGAAATTGTTCCAGGACAAGGGAAGAATGGAAAGCGTTGGCATTTCTCTTTTCCCCAAACTCTCCCTTGCCAAGGCCCACCTAAGATAGTGAAAATTGAAATTGCATGTCACTTATTATATAATCACTTGGGAAATCTGGAAAATGAATGAGATGTTTGTCAACTATGTTGAATATTTCAAAAAAACAAGCATGGCTCAAAGGGAAAAGGGGCTTTCATTAAAACAGCCTTTCTAACCTGCTAAACACAACTTGAATTTTTCCCTGGATTAGGTAGGTGGAGAAGGTAATTTGCTCATCTTCTAGGAAAAGGGAAAAAAAAAATTCTTTCAGACCATGGATTTCATGGTCTATGAAGATTATCAGTTTCTACTCCCACTAGAAAGTTCCTTCTGCCTTTCATTATTCCTAATTTTATATTCAGAACTGATGAATATATAGCCTGCAGTGGTGTTATCTGAGTGAGAAGAAATTAAGTTATAAATCTATAGAAAGCCTTCCTCCTCACAAATGATATTAAATACTGAGGGAGCAGGTTTATGGATTGATTTCTTTGAGCACTTATTTCAAAGTCTAATCATAAACTTTGTCAATCACAGATACTAATATCCAACTATACAACCTGGAATCTAACTGCAGCTCTCTGCCATTGCCTTGGCATAATCCTTGGGGTGTTTTTTTCCTAAGCATTTTGGTCAGAGACAGAGCCCCCCTTGGAATATCACAAGCCACATTATCTGCAGCTGCTTAATCCACAAGACACCGCTAAAATCCACGATTACCAGTTTCTCTCAGTTGTTGGTGAGAAAAGATTAGCAAAAACACAATTATTTAAATCCATAAAAGTATCAATTTATTTCCACTCCATGCAGACTTTGAAAGATTCCATGGACCAAACGCCACCATAATTGGGTTTCACAGGAAGTAGAAGGATTCTATATGACTAAAAGGACTTGTTTCCATAGTCAATGTAAGTTCAAGGAACTAGTAAACTCATTCATATGGGATGAAAAATTAGAGTGAGAATATGTCCCTTCTACAACTTGGCCTTCTACCCACCTTTCCACACTCCAGACTTACTTCTTGCTACCCTTCCCTACCCTGTCTTAAATCCCACCTTCTCAAATTCATCCTTCCCTTTGAATTAATCCAATCTATTCCCATTTATTAGACTCACTGAAAGTCTCATTTGAAGAACCCAGAAAAACAGTATGTTGCTGCTAAGTCGCTTCAGTCGTGTCCGACTCTGTGCGACCCCAAAGACGGCAGCCCACCAGGCTCCCCCGTCCCTGGGATTCTCCAGGCAAGAACACTGGAGTGGGTTGCCATTTCCTTCTCCAATGCATCAAAGTGAAAAGTGAAAGTGAAGTCGCTCAGTCATGTCCGACTCTTAGCGACCCCATGGACTGTACCCACCAGGCTCCTCCATCCATGGGATTTTCCAGGCAAGATTACTGGAGTGGGGTGCCATTGCCTTCTCCAGAAAAACAGTACAGATGATCTTACTTGCAAAGCAGAAAGAGAGACAAGAACAAATGCATGGATACCAACGGGAGAAGGGGGGTAACTGGGAGGTTAGGACTGACATATACACTATTAATACTGCATATAAAATAGACAGGGGCTCCCCAGTGGCTCAGCAGCTACAGAACCCACCTGCAATGCAGGAAACACAGGAGACGCAAGTTTGATCCCTGGGTTGGGAAGATCCCCTAGAGGAGGAAATGGCAACCTGCTCCAGGATTCCTGCCTGAAAAACCTCATGGACAGAGGAGCCTGGCAGGTTAGAGTCCAGAGAGTTGCAAAGAGTCGGACACAACTGAGCCACTAAACACACACATAAAACAGATAACTAATGAGAACCTAATATGCAGCACAAGGAACTTGGCTGTATGCTCTGTGGCGGCCTGAATGAGGAGGGGGTCCAAAAGAGGGAGGGGATACATGTGTGGCTGGTTCATTTTGCTGTACAGTAGAATTTAACACAACATCGTAAAGCAAAGTTAGTTGTTTTTTTTTTTTAATCCCATCTGCTAGGTACTTACCATTCATATCTCACATCTTTCATAAGCCTTCTAGTTCACGTCTCTAAGCACTGAGAATTTAACCTCTCCACCTCCATACTCTCAGAATGCACTGCCTTCACCAGAATTAAAGCCTTTAGACATTTCAGATTGGGATTCCTCATGTTTCTCTCTCATTATTTGTGAACTCTGATTCAAAAATTTACTGTGTATCATTTTTCTAGCATTTAACACAACCATTTGCCCAAATAAATGGTGTGTTTTATTTAAACAGAATGGGAGAGAAGGGAATGGAAGTAGTTCTAAGGGATAGCTTTGCAGGACCAAGTTAAGTTGCCAAAACAGCTTTTCTGAAGGTCCAGGAATTCTGTAATGTAATACAATGTTTTTAGGCCATGGGACCCTAAAAACAGGGGACAAAATGTCCTTAGAGAAACTGACACAGAGAATTAGAAGAGGACAGAGTGTCCAGTAAAGGGGATACTTTAGCAAAAATCAAGGTGTACTCACTCTTCCGGAACTGCCTTAAATTCCTTCTTCTTGCAAGAAGAATCTCCCAACTCTGCCACTGAATCCTCCCCCATCAAGGTGAACTATGACTCCCTGCCGCCACCCCTACACCACAGACCACAGTAACAGAGTAAGTGCATTAAAAGCTCCTCCATACACACTGCCACGTTCCATTCCCTTGTACCTTGCGAGGGCAGTTTTCCTCATTTTATAGATGAAGAAAGAGAATCACAGAGATTCAGTCATTTCCCTGAGGTCCCATAAGCAGTTTATGGCAGAGCTGGGACTGTCAGCCAGGTCTTTTTTATCCCTGTTTGAGAACTGGAGTTGCCGTCTACCCTCCCACTTTGTAGGAGTAAGATTTCCAAGCCGTGGCTACAACTGAACCTTTGGGGGTTGCAGAGGGAAGAGTAGCAAGCAGTTCCAGCTGTGGAAGCAGGGGGCTCAGGCAAGGCAAGGAGGGAAGAGGGTGAGCCCTGAGGCTGCAGTTTATTGGGAAGTTCAGAAGCAGAACCTTCCTCTAGCAGCATACTCTTTGTTCTATTCAGTTAAGATAAACCCTTCAAAGAGAAGCAGTAATTCAAGTCAAGTTCAAGGAAAGGACTCTATTCCTGCTGGCAGGCTGGGATGAGAGAGTGCTTGTGACCCACTCAGGAGTCGTAGGTCCAGTTAGGGTGGAAAGGACGAGAAAGGAAAAGGCAGGATCCTTTGAGCCCTGAAAATATGCAAACTTGAGACAACCGATCTTCAGAGACAGTGCAAATACCTCCTTGACTAAAGTCCATGACATTCAGCCACAGGCTGAAGTAGCCACTTCTCATGGACAAGAGTTGCTGACAAGGATGCCAAATTCAATGTTGTGACATTTCATGGCAATTAACCCAACACCCATGGTTATATATTAATGATAGGCTGGATAGAAAAGATGATCCACAATTCAGGGCAAGTTTCTTCAAGAAAACTTTCTGACTCTTTGACATTTGGTATGAAGCCAACATTAACATATTAAGTCAACACTGAACTAATGCAAAAGATACATCTAGTAATGAGAGGAAAAAAGCAAAACAAGATGATGGAAAGAGATAATTTAAAATGGAGATAGGAAATAAGCAAATCTCTATAAATATGAACATCTGCTCATCATAAAAAGATTTTACATTTTAACATAGGTTGTATGAGTACGAACTTATAAATTTATTTTAAATATTATTCTATCTTGCTTCAGCAGGTTTAAGATATGCAAAAAGAATCTGAAATTATAAAAGTGTATGTGTATATACACATACACACATATATATACATATGTACCTATATACACATACATATATACGTATACACACACACGTATATATATACACACACATGTACATGCTACATGGCTTCCCTTGTAGCTCAGTTGGTAAAGAATCTGCCTAGAGTGCAGGAGACCTGGGTTCGATCCCTGGGTTGGGAAGATCCCCTGGAGAAGGAAATGGCAACCCACTCCAGTACCCTTACCTGGAAAATCTCATGGACAGAGGAGCCTTGTGGGCTGCAGTCCATGGGATCATAAAGAGTTGGGCATGACTGAGCGACTAACATTTACTTACTTACATGCATATATACTTTCCTTTAAGATATTGGCAAAGACACAGAAATCTTAAGCAGGTTGTGAACTTTGGGTTCACTAGGCTAAACAGAATAAGAATTGAGCTAAACAAACAAATTTTAAATGTCCATCAACAAAGGAGCGGATCAAGATGCTGTGGTACATATATACAACAGAAGATGGCTCAGCCATAAAAAGGAACGAAGTTGGGCCATTTGCAGAGACGTGGATGGATCCAGAGCCTGTCATACAGAGAGAAGTCATAAGAAGAGAAACAAATATTGTATATTAACTCATATATATGGAATCTAGAAAAATGGTATAGATGATCTTACTTGCAAAGCAGCATAGAGACACTTATGTAGAGATCAAACATATGGATACCAAAGGGGACGGAAAGGCGGGTGGGTTGGATGAATCAGAAGATTGGGATTGACATATACAGCCTACTTATACTATGTATAAAATAGAAACTTACACAACACTGTAAAGCAACTATACGCCAATAAAAATTAACTTTAAAAAATAAATTTCGAGAGGAATGAATGACTGTGCTGATAAGGGAATTTTCTCCTGGCTGGTCCAAAAAGCTACAGGGAAAGACTGAAAGTGGGAGCTGTCCTCACTCCCTCCCACACTCACAACTCCCAGATGTCAGCCACTAGGAAGTGAAGCGGGAAAGAAAAAGACTCAGTAGAATAGTCTCTGGAGAGCTGGAGACCATGAGAAATTCAAAGAACCAAACAGAAAAACCACTTCCTCCTTTCCTGATCTAGAGGAAGAAATGTAAGACTCAGTTACAGCATCGCTATAGAGTGTGTGCGCATGTACGTTCTAATGCAAACTGAAACCAAGTTCTAAATGACTGTCAGATAAGCAGAACTTACAAGCCTAGGAAAAATCCCAAAGAACTGTATTTTATCTGAAGAAGCAAATCCATTATTATTTATGTATTATGGTTTCTTGCCTAATTAAAAGACGGTAGGGGGATTTGATATAGCTTTTTGCTAAAGTCAGGCATAAATACTGTTTGAATAGAAATTAAAACCAGAAAAGGAGTAAGAAACAAATATCCTAACCACAAAGGATAATACGGTTAGTGTGACTGAACGCCACGCCTGGCCCCAAGCTTCTTGGCAGTCAAGACCAAAAGGAAAACACAGTGAGTTATACAGTGCCAACGAAGGAAAGCCTACAAATGCTTCAAGGGAGAAAACCTTTGTTTCTGGTAATAAATTTTCCAAAAAGCATTCATCACTAAATGAAACAATAATTGATAACAGTTGAGGCCTTGCGGAAGGAGCTTGCATTTGTATTTCTGAAAGAGAACCATTTTTTATTGTGGCATAAATGTATAATTCATCTCTTACTTATGAGAGGTTAATATGTCTGTGACTGATGCTACAATTAATTGTATACCTATACAAAAATGTCTAAGATCATGGACAATATGTTAAAAGTCTCTCTTGGTTTTTTTAATTAGCAAACTTTACCATTTCAATCAAAGCCAAATGCCAGTCCATGCTGGCACCCAGGAGAACTGATTTTAATCTTCAAATCTACTAAAAGATACAAGGCACCATCTCTAGCTTCATAAGTGAGTGAGCATTCTAGTCCCAATGGGATTTTTAAATAGCTTGGATATTTTACTATAGTCCAAAGTTTTTTTTGAGTACAGTGGGTTTGTTCTCATTTGGATTTCAGAAGTGGCAGAATGGTTTTCTGCTTCTGCGTTGGAACACTGACACGTGGAAAAGGGTTATAGAAAAGATTAAGAAGTGAAAAACAAAGTTTCAAAACAAGAGACAAAACAGGAAGTTCAAATATCAAGGAAAAGAGTGTCAGCTATGAAGGACATAAGAAACATTTGCAGGTGGATTTTCAAGGAATAGGTAACTTTTAGAAAGGATTGAAAGTCACTGAAAATCTGCTTTAAAAGCAGAACTCATGAACTAATAGGAAGAAAAACTTACAAAGACTACAGACATTTTGGAAATCCAAAGGGTTACTTCAGAGTTCAAGGGGCCTTATTCTAGAATATATATCAAGTGTAAGAACAGAAATAATCACATCCACATGGGGATTTAAAGCCTGTGACTATTGCTAGCAGCGTTGAACAAAGTGGAACGAAGAGGGTAGACAGGATAGGAGATTTGGTACAGAAATAAGAGAAAGACCACCTACAGAGCAGCAGCATAGAAGGGCCAGTAGAAAGAGGCTGGACTGGGAGCTGGACGCACTTGGATGTGACTTCTCTTTTACCACTCACTGTCCTGTCATATTAGTCAAGTTACAAAACTTCTCCAAGCGTCGCATTCTTCATTCATAAAAATAAGGATAAGAACAGAGTTATCAGGCAAGGTAAGTGGCATCATACACAAAATACCGAGCATAGTGCCCTCCACAAAGACTGCTGCTGCTGCTGCTGCTAAGTTGCTTCAGTTGTGTCCGACTCTGTGTGACCCCATAGACGGCAGCCCACCAGGCTCCCCCATCCCTGGGATTCTCCAGGCAAGAACACTGGAGTGGGTTGCCATTTCCTTCTCCAATGCATCAAAGTGAAAAGTGAAAGTGAAGTCACTCTGTCGTGTCCGACTCTTCGCGACCCCATGGACTGCAGCCTACCAGGCTCCTCCGCCCATGGGATTCTCCAGGCAAGAGTACTGGAGTGGGGTGCCATTGCCTTCTCCGCCACGAAGACTACTGAGGCATTTACAGGGACTAGAGGTGGGGTCAGAGAAAGAGTGAGAGGTGAAAAAGGAAGGATGGGGAGAGAGAAGGGAAGGATGAGAGAAGGAGTAGGGAGGGAAGGGAGAAGAGGAAAGGAAGAAGACCCAGAGGAAGAAACAAAGGATGGAAGGAAAGGAGGGAAGGAGGAAAGAGAAAGAGGGAGGGAGGAAGGAAAAGAGGCAGGGAGGGAGAAAGAGGGAAAGAAAGGCGAGGGAAGAGGAAGAAGGAAGCAAAGAAAGAGAAGACTCTCTACTCAGGGAGCCTAGAAAAAAATACAGACAGCCAAGTAAAATAGCGAAGAAAGCCCATGCTGTTATACACTACTGGACGGAGTTATACTGGAGTAGCTATGCCTCAGAGACTGTGGTCCATGGGGTCGCTTAGAGTCAGACAGGACTGGAGTGACTGAAAGCAAGGTGCCTCAGAGATGAGTTCAACTCCAATCTCATAGAGAGTTAAGTCGTGTCCAACTCTTTGTGACCCCATGGACTATACAGTCCATGGAATTCTCCAGCCAGAATACTGGAGTGGGTAACCATTCCCTTCACCAGGAGATCTTCCCAACCCAGGGATCGAACTCAGGTCTCCCACTTGGCAAGTAGATTCTTTACCAGCTCAGCCACCATGGAAACCCACAGATAGTTACACTGATGCCCAAAGTGGTTCTATCTCAAGATCTCACTGTGAGTTTGCAATAGATCTCTTCTCTGGAGGGAAAAAAATCTATTATACTCATTTTAGAAAATTAATGTCAGGCAAGGTTGGGTGATTATTTACAATCATAAACAGGGGATGAGCATAGCCCTGGCTGACCTACATTTCCAAAATTTATTGCCTGAATTTTTTTACTTGCTTTTGGCCTAGTCACTTGAAGACATTCTCCTAAGTTTAATGAATAGTGTTTCAGATTCTACTTAAGTATAAATCTAAAGAACCTACTGTACATTTTATTCATTATAAGACTGCCAAGACTGAGCATGTTGCTCTTTGGAGTAAATAATTATTACCTCTTTGTTACTGTAACCACTGTCTCTGAAGGCAATTTAGCCCAGACATGTCAATTAATACGAGAATCATTAGTTCTTGGCAGCCAGTGCCCCTTGATACCTTCTCCCTTATTCTAGCCAAATCCTAGCAGCTATAATAACAGAGATCCTTTTCAGTGTCCTGTACCCTTGGTTGTTATTTTTGAATTGTAGCTAGAAAGTGTGTTTCTGAAAGATTAAAAAAAAAAAAAAAAACTTTTGTTTTGAAAAAAACTTACATATCCCAGCCAATGAAGCCTATTGTTGAATACTTATAGGGAATACAGGAACATGTTTCAGTTCTTTCTTTCATTGTTTCAAAGTCCAAACTAAAAAGTCACTAAAAAAATACTCATTGGAATGGGATTTGGGTTTATGCTTATTTTTGACATCAGCATATGCCCCAGGATCTACTCAGGTTGAGTTCGTCTTAGGAAAATGGCAGAGGGACTTGGTTCCACCTTTTAATCAGATTTCACTTGGTGACCGCTATCAATCTCTTTTCAGGGATCAGACGTCAGCTCCGTTTTTAGACTCCTACATCTTTACAGAAAAGTACCAGGCAGATCCCCTCATTTCCTGAAGAAGCTTAGCACCTAAAAGGGGAGATGATACTTAAAAAGTTTAAAAGATGATCCCACGAGTTGGTAAACATATTAAAATTTTTATTGCATTCTAAACACAAAGGTAATTACCAACCAAGAGAAGACATCATCCTGTCAGTTACTAAATGTGTGTGTGCATGCTCAGTCACTTCAGTCATGTCTGACTCTTTGTGACCCCATGGACTGAAGCCCTTAAGGCTTCTCTGTCCATAGGATTTCCCAGGCAAGAATTCTGGAACAGGTTGCCATCTCCTCCTCCAGAGGGTCTTCCCAACCCAGGGATTGAACCGGTGGCTTCCGCAGCTCCTGCATTGGCAGATGGACTATTTACCACTGAGCCACTTGGGAAGCCCAATTACTAAATGAGCAATTATTAAATGCATAATTTAGTCAATAAATGCTCAGCTGAGAGGGGTAAGATGGTCAAAGAAGACCTACTTTCTCATCATGTCATCATCATCAATATCAAAATCACCATGTCTCTAACATGAAAATTGCTTATCATGTGCCACTGGCTAGTTTAAGTACTTTATGCACACTACCTCATTTAATTTTTATAACAACTTATGAGATCAGTGATATTATCTTCATGTACAGATAAGGAAACTGAAGCTCAGAAAGGTTAAGTGACTTGTCCAAGATCACACAATTAGTAAGTACCAGAGCTGAGACTTGAATCCACACATTCTGGCTTCACAGTCTAAACCCAAAGGAAGTAAGGTTTGATCTCGGTCTTGAAGGACTGATAAGATTTCACTAAATGAGGAGGAGACTGAAGGGGGAAAGTATGCGCAAAATCAAAAAGGTGAGAAAACTCAGTCTGCCAGAGTGGAGAAATATGATTGGAGAGTTGTTGTTAACAACAACAAAACAACTGAGACTTCTTAGCAAGAAACAGAAAAATCAAAATGACATTTTAGGAAGATGACTCTGACAGTAATGTGCTTCAATTCAGTTCAGTCACTCAGTCGTGTCCGACTCTTTGCTAGATGGGTTCAAACAGCTAAAGGACTAGTTGACAGACCTTCGTTATAAGTCAGGCTTGGGGATGTAAAGACTTGGAGAAGCAGTAATGAGAAGAACAAAATCAATGAGAAACATTACAATAAGAAGTGTCCGTCTCAGTCACTGAATGAGCCTAAGGGGTCAGAGAAAATGGAGCCCCAAAGATGGCTCTGAATTCAACCTGGACAAATAGGAATATGGTGTCATCCTAACAAATTTGGAGAGTTGATTTTGCAAAGACACGGATGAACTAAATTGATAATTTCCCTGAAGTCTCTGGTTTTCCTACGCAACTCAGTTCTTCATTGCTTACTTCTGTCTCTGACACGCCATGTTTCTATTCCCCAAGGCTTAGTCTTTGATCCTCTTGTCTTCTTTCCCATCCATTAACCTACACTTTCACAAGCACTCTTGACAGAAGTGTGATAGAAGATCACCCTTCTCACGATCACTCTGAAGGTTTGGATAGGTTTTCATAGGGACAGTTGTGATAATATGGATTGCCTAAAATATTTTGCTCCCCCTTTGCATGAAGATGGCCTGAAAGTCTGGCATACCCTGTAGCCTGCACACTTTAGGATAGCACCCTTGCTGAGATCTCTGTGTCTAGCTTTGAATTCAGAGGATCTGGGCTGGCTGAATGATGCCTCTAGAATATTGTCACGTTTGCCTTAATGATATTTCCAAACAAGCTGTGATCAGAATGCCTAAAAGTGGACTAAGATTTGAGATTCGTGTACCCTTTTGTGCCTGCTTGCTAGTAAATGTCGCACGTGTGTTCAGATGTGTTCCAAAACTTGCTTTCGTTGTAACCTGGTAATTAGGTGGTGAAGGAATGGCAAAACCTTTCTGGCCTCTCTTGATGGCTGTACCCAAAGGAACAGAATAATCATACATAACCAATTAGTCTGGGCTAATACATATTCTGTGGATTTAAGAGAGAACAAGGGAAAATAGAAACTGGGGACAGTAAGTAGAGACAATTCTTTCAAGACATTTTGTAAATGAAACAGAGATTTAGGACCATGATGTGGTCAGGCTGGTGGAGGGGGGCAGGGTAGTGAAGTCAAGAAGGATTATTGCATTCTTTCTGAGTCGTCAATAAACTAATCCTCCTTTCTAACTTCTTAAAAAAATATTTTCCCAATACACGAAAAGTATCACAAAGAAAAATAATTGAGAGCATGTGATGCTCAAAGGTGTTCTAAGTTAATTCACATCTTAATAATTATTGTCTATATTTGAATGGACACATATGTGATCTATTTATTATTCCAAAGAGTTTGGCAAGTTAAGCAGTTTATTTAGACCAATAAAATCAGTTTTTAAGTTTTTAACATTTTAACCACTGAGAAAGAGGACAGTCTTGGGCTTTCCAGAAGGCATCTGTTATTCTGTTCCATTTCTGTGGAATGCCATTCCCCTTCAACCACCACAAACAAACATTCAACAGTATTTGTTCTTTGGAGCATTTTGTTTCCATAACTTCAGGTCACAGGAAGGTTGGACAGAAGAGAGGGACTTCTTGTTAACGAATCCTTCTCTTTTTCCAAAGGCTTAACCCTGATCCATTAGAATGCTTGATTTTCTTCTACAATAAATATACCCCAAGGTTATTTTCCTTGGTGAATTAGCTGGGCACAAATGAATCCTGAATTTTCATGGCCTGACTTTAATTTTTTTTTTCTTTTACAGTTCTCTGCCTGGCAGAATTCTCAGATTAAAGACTGACTCACACAGATGGCCAGATTAGGCATTCTGATTAAAAGAATGAGTCTCTTCAGCTGATGCTAGTTATTGTAAGGAACTAACCAAGGAAAGGTGAGTCCTAAATATCCATTCTAGAGGAAAGACTTAGCCAGCCAAAATAAATTAAGTACATTTAGACAAGGCACATTCTAAACATTTCTAACCCACTATCCAGATGTTTCTATGCAAACATCTCCAAATTGGTTCCTTTTGGGAAGCATAATTTTGAAACACTGATGAAAACAAATGTCCATTTTTCAACAGATCTAATGAACTGTTCAACTTTATTAAACAGAGAACTTATTATTCTGCATTTTTCTTTCTATATAAAAAGTCTCATTTTCATAATCAAAAAATAATAAATACTTGAGTTCAAGTTGTCCTCCACTTGAAGGAAGCCATGAATTCTATCGATCTTAAAAATCCATCTTTGAAGAGATATCATTGGTAAGGTATGAAGACATTAATAACTGACACATTTATTTACTTTAATTTCTTAAAGGAACTTCAGATTCATTCTCTCACAACCTATGCAATACAATAGAGATAGACAGGCATTATCATCACCATTTTGCAAATGGGTAAACTGAGGTTCAGAAATTTAAGGGACTTACTCGAGGTCCCAAAGCTTGGAATGCTAAAGGCAAAACACAATTATATGACTTCAAACTCCAACCCCACAGCTTTTCATGACATCACTTATGTCTTGTTTCAGTATCTGAGAAGACAGTGAATCTACCAGTACAGTTCCTATTTCCAACAGGTTTCATAACAACCATTTCTCAGCTGATTTAGTGACTGAATTCCATATGGGCCTTTCTGAATAGATTACTATAAAGATCATAGCTTCTATAGTTTAAAAAAATTTCAGCCACAAAATTTGTAATGCTCAAATAAGCTGATGGATCAAACATAATAAGGAGTCTAAAGATTCAGAAGTGATTGAAATAAATATTTCTAGTTAATACTGCATTCATACTATAATGTTAAATAATTTTTTAACTCTAATATTAACTCCTCAACAGTTAGAAAGAGGGAAGGAAAGAGTGTATGTTTGTTTAAAAAGAGACTAAACAAGATCTAATAAAGTCATAAACAATTGCTGTACAGAGCTCAGGAAGTTTTCAGTTCAAGGTGGCAGAAGAAACACATATGTTTACTTTTTATTCCTTCCCAAAACCCATTTGAAAATAAGAAGTTCTTTTTAAAGAATAAACCCCTAACAGCAATGGAAACAAGAAATAACATAATCAGTAGACCAGCAACTTTGAGGAAATAAAAAGCAGATGAGATCAAACTGATGGAAAATCCAAACCAGAGAAGACTGCAACACACAGTAGGTGTGGGAAAGACAGCCGTGAAAGAGACATTCATCTCTAAGGACTCGTCACAGAGAAACTGCAAGTTCTGAATCCACAAATGAGAGGGCAGAGTGGATGAGGAGGAGATTACCAAGATAAGCAATCAAAGAAACACCAATAGAACAGGTGAGCAAGGGTGGCCCTGAATCTCCCCATCTATGGAACTTTTCTGGCTGGGTATTGCTTCCATAGGATCTGACTAAGAAGGGCCCCCAGCATAGGGCATGAAATGGAAGCATAGCCGAGGCTGGGTTACCATTCCCTTCCCCAGGGGATCTTCCGGATCCAGGGATCAAACATGGGTCCCTGCATTGCAGGCAGATTCTTCATAGCCGGAGCCACCAGGCAAGCCCAGAGGTAACTCTAGACACCCACAATGGACACTCGCACAAAAGGAAGCAATTTCCACACCCAAATATTTCTTGCCCTGGGAATCCTGCGGTCTCAGCCTGAACAGCTGCTCCCAGTATGTAGTCTAGAAGAAACCATGTCTGCTTACACAGAAATTTTAAAATTCTCAATGAAATGCTATGTTCCTAGAAAACATAAATATACACAGTTCCAGAAGAAATTGTAAACCCAAACTAGATAATAATTTAGGGGCAAATTAAGTACATATGTGTGATCCCAAAAGGGTACTGGGTCCAGATCATTTTATGGGTGAATTTGTCACACAAAAAAATACATAAATGAAATTAATTCTATTTTATTTAAATTGTCCCTTGACATTTAAAAAGAGAATAGCCTCCTAACTCATCCTGTGAGGCTGGCACAAATACATACACAAATATACTAAATGCTGCTAGCTGGGTTCTCTGGGCCATGCCTATCTTGCCAATGATCATACTTAGCATTTTTAATGCTGAATATACATGTTATAGGAGAAGGAAAAGGCAACCTACTCCAGCACCCTTGCCTGGAAAATCCCACGGATGGAGAAGCCTGGAAGGTTAGAGTCCATGGCATCGCAAAGAGTCAGACCTGACTGAGCAAACATATCAAGAGACCCAATATCCGTTCTATTACCACACTCTCCACTTCTCTTTGTGTGCCTCATCTACTCTACTTAAACTTTTTAGACAAATTAGCTCCTCTAGGCATCTGAGTTTATAGATCTTACCATAAACTAATTTCACGTGTGGGCGGTAATTTTAACTTTTTAAAATATTAGCAAATTAAGACTATTCTTTAACTAGAGTAAAAAGAATAGAGCCTTGTAACTAAATACAGCTTTACAAGGCCTCATTTAACATTGGAAACTTAATTCACAGAACTCATTCTGTTAACATAATAAAGAACCATTTGATGGATGGACACACATACACAAACTGGAACACTTCATATCCATTCCTGACTCTTTCATAATTCTTAGTAAGTTAAGAATAGAAGGAAACTATTTGAAAACCATTAAATTGATAAAAAGAATGTATCTGAAACATGGGGCAAATAACATTCTTAAGGGTAAAAGATAAGAAAGAATTAAGAAAAAGACAAATCACCACTACTACTCAAACTTATCTTGAAGTTACTAGACAAGAAAGGAAATGAAGCATAAATATTAGAAAGAAAATAGACAAGTCTATGAATAGTTATAGTTCAAGATAATCAATTGAAAATTATTGGAACTAATAGTTTCCTGAGGGATCAAGATGTAAGATACATCAAATAATTACATTACCATAAAGCAATAATACCATTAAATGAAATTTAAAAATCATATTTATAATAATTTAAATATTCATATATTTAAGAAAAACCAAAAGGTGTAAAAAAATGTTTAAATATTTATGAGAAACTTTTTCAAAAGTCTGAATAAATATCAAAATGCATAAATAACTATATCAGTATTCTTTTATACATAGGACTATCCCATTGGTAAATGTATCAATTTTTGGCAAATCAATAGCTACAAATTCTAGGTGACTCTGATAAAAATCCAAACTATTTTTAGTGGAACTTGAAGAGTTGATTTTAAAGTTTATTTGTAAATGTGACCAGAAAAAGAGCTTAACGTTGAAAAGAACAATTGAGACATTTTTCCCCAGCAAATAATAAAATGAACTATAAAATCATTCGAACTAAAACAGAATTCATAATAAAAATATGTGGAGATGACACAGTAGTAAAGAAGCCTGCCAATGGAGGAGACCCAGGTTGAACCCCTGGGTCAGGAAGACCCCTGGAGGAGGAAATGGCAACCCACTCCAGTGTTCTTGTCTGGAGAATCCCATGGACAGAGGAGCCTGGCAGGCTACAGTCCACAGGGTCACAGAGTCCAACACAACTGAGCAACTGAGCACACGTATATACATAGATACACACACACACGAATCTCCAGAATATATCCACAATAGTGAAGAAAACACATGAAACAAGGAAATAAATGAATCTTACTAAGCTCTGCCCTCTCAGTGCAGCAGGATCAGCCAGAGAAAAGTCTATGAGACTGTGCAGTTGATAAACACTTTAAATGCAGTGTGGAATAGCTGTAAAGACAAAATGCCAGTAACCTGTTAGTGATATTATATATAAATGTAACAGTGATAATCTGGTTAAGGGTGAGCATTTTAGTTATTTTTAATCATGGGTCACTGTTGGCTTTTTCTTTGAAATACATGAAGTATGACCCAGTAGCAAAAGAATGGATGGAGGAGCCTGGGAGGCTGCAGTCCATGGGGTCGCTAGGGGTCGGACACAACTGAGTGAATTCACTTTCACTTTTCACTTTCATGCATTGGAGAAGGAAATGGCAACCCACTCCAGTGTTCTTGCCTGGAGAATCCCAGGGGTGGGAGAGCCTGGTGGGCTGATGTCTATGGGGTCGCACAGAGTCAGACGCGACTGAAGCGACTTAGCAGCAGCAGCAGCAGCAAAAGAAAACACTTGTACTTGGAAACATGTGAACCAAGGTTTCTCAGCTGACGTTATGGAAATCTGCAGCATCTAATCCTCGGTTGTGGGCATGTCCCTGTGCATTTTAGGATGTTTAGCAGCGTCCCTAGCTTCTACGCAGGCCAGAAAAGCATTTGTTATAAATAAATCAGAACACCTTTCTCCCTTATTCAAAATTCTCCAATGACTTCCCATTCAGTTCAATCACTCAGTCATGTCCAACTCTTTGTGACCCCATGAACCGCAGCACACTAGGCCTCCCTGTCCATCACCAACTCCCAGAGTTCACCCATATCCATGTCCATTGAGTCAGTGATGCGATACAACCATCTCATCCTCTGTCGTCCCCTTCTCCAGACTTGGCAAAGTAATGTCTCTGCTTTTAATATGCTGTCTAGGTTGGTCATAACTTTCCATCCAAGGAGTAAGCATCTTTTAATTTCATGGCTGCAATCACAATCTGCAGTGATTTTGGAGGCCAAGAAAAATAAAGTCAGCCACTGTTTCCACATCTATTTCCCATGAAGTGATGGGACTGGATGCCATGATCTTCGTTTTCTGAACGTTGAGCTTTAAGCCAACTTTTTCACTCTCCTCTTTCACTTTCATCAAGAGGCTCTTTAGTTCCTCTTCACTGTCTAACATAAGGGTTGTGTCATCTGCCTATCTGAGGTTATTGATATTTCTCCCGGCAATCTTGATTCCAGCTTGTGCTTCTTCCAGCCTAGCATTTCTCATGATGTACTCTGCATAGAAGTTAAATAAGCAAGGTGACAATATACAGCTTTGATGTACTCCTTTTCCTATTTGGAATCAGTCTGTTGTTCCATGTCCAGTTCTAACTGTTGCTTCCTGACCTGCATACAGGTTTCTCAAGAGGCAGGTCAGGTGGTCTGGTATTCCCATCTCTTGAAGAATTTTCCCCAGTTTATTGTGATCCCCACAGTCAAAGATTTTGGCATAGTCAATAAAGCAGAAATAGATGTTTTTCTGGAACTCTCTTGCTTTTTCAATGACATTACTTTACAGTAAATTCCAAGTTCTCCTCTGCTCTGTAGCTGCCGGAAGAATACACCACACAGGTCTCCAACCCTAGATGGGGAGAACCCTTCTCCCCACTCACCCACCTTCACAGCTATGAAACCAAAAAGGTCTCCAGACACCACCAAATGTCCCCTTGGGGGCAAAATTACCTCTAGTTGAGGACCACTACTGCGAACAATTGAAATCGTCTCTTCCTCCTCCGGGTCTGAAGAACACCCCCCAGTGGGTTTGGCCTCATTTCACAAGTATTGTTAACACTCATTTCTGACCATCCCTTTGTATTGCCTGGACTTCTGACACTGCACACTCATGGGTCACTCTCCCAGAGTCCAGGACCAGAAACAACAGTTTCATCCCTTCTCTTTTCCTCAAATCTCCATCATTCTCCATCCTCGCGTTCAACTAATGGCTTTACTTCCTATTTTACTGAGAAAATAGAGGCAATTTTAAAATACCTTTCTCATCTTTCTATTACAAATCCTACCAGCATCCATGTGTCTGTACCTCTACACTCAACCTTTCCTCTTATAAGAGTGGGTGATTCCTCCCTGCTCCTAGCTACACTCATATAATGAGAGGTAGCACACACATTAATTTTCTAGCCATTAATAATGCATATTTGCCACCATCCAAAGTATATGCCATACGTTAATCAAGATACTACTTTATTCCAGTTGTAGAACTATTGTGATAATGCTCCATTTTTTATATCTGATTCTATAGCCTGGTAACATTATTTATAGACATCAATAAAGTGTGAGGAAACTTGATATACGATAGCTATTGACAAACTGTTTGGAGGCCCAGTGTCTTTTCAAAGAATGGATGACTCCATCCACCTGGTATCAAGCAACCACATTTATAAGTTTGAATAAATTGAGGATGTTGACGCGAGTAAAGGTGAAAGTCATTGGGTGTTATTTTTAAGAACAATTCAGTGAGGAAAAAATATGAAAGCATTTTGTCAGGTATTTTATTGAGAACCTACTATACTGCTTTTAGACTACCTCTAAGGTAAGTGGAAGTCTTCAGTAAGGTAAGTAACCTCAAAGGTTAACTTTTTGTATTTGGGGGGAAGAGGATATCCTTACAATGATTCACCTTATGGTGCAGTTTCCTGAGAAACTCTGGTAAAAAATAAGATTTCCCTATTCCTGCCCCACTTTTCATAGGGATGCTATGAGGCTTCACAAATGTTGGCTATACATGCAATTTGAAAAAGTTAAGTGAATTAAATGCAAACTATTACCCCCTTCAAAAAGTTTCACTCCCCACCCTGGAAATATTCCATCCTAAGGTAGGCAGAATGATTGCTCTACGTTGCTCTATAAGCTCCTTTTAGCTTATAAAATTTGCAGAACCAGGGACTATTGTATTCTTTTCCATTATGAAGCCTAAATAAGGGGGGAAGGGAATACAATTAAATAAGCATTTAAGTTATCTAGAAGACAGAGGAAATGGACATATTCTAACTTCTGGAGTGATGAGTATAAATGAACTCAGCTGGCCACATCTGGAAAGAGCTCACAGGTGAGGTGAGTCAGAGGTTGTGATGGAAGAATGAGTGTGTTTCTGAAAAGGACCTGGGAGGGTGCTCTGGTCATGGTGGGTGGCAAGTGCCAAGGCTAGACATCAGGACAGGGCGGAACTGGAGAGCCTTGCTAGAGAGTTGTCAAATGTATCTGCCCAACTAAATTCAGAGAACATGTAGGCTTTAAAGTTAGTGCCTATGGAGTAACACATTAAGTGAAATAAGTCAAAGACAAATATCATGGTATCACTTATATATGAAGTTTTAAAATGATACAAATGAACCTATTTATGAAACAAATAGACTCACAGACACAGAAAACAAACTTATGGTTACCAAAGAGGAAACCAAAGAGGGGGAAGTGGGGGGGGAATACATTAGGACTTAGGGATCAACATATACACACTGCTGCTGCTGCGTCGCTTCAGCCGTGTCCAACTCTGTGAGACCCCAGAGACGGCAGCCCA
The DNA here is from genome assembly GCF_042477335.2 of Ovis canadensis. Lineage (NCBI taxonomy): Eukaryota > Metazoa > Chordata > Mammalia > Artiodactyla > Bovidae > Ovis > Ovis canadensis. The sequence continues at coordinate 21,080,527 of NC_091261.1, read as the reverse complement.
CCAGGCTCCCCCGTCCCTGGGATTCTCCAGGCAAGAACACTGGAGTGGGTTGCCATTTCCTTCTCCAGTGCATGAAAGTGAAAAGTGAAAGTGAAATCGCTCAGTCGTATCCAACTCTTAGTGACCCCATGGATTGTAGCCTACCAGGCTCCTCTGTCCATGGGATTTTCCAGTCAAGAGTACTGGAGTGGGGTGCCACTGCCTTCTCCCATATACACACTATTATATATAAAATGAATCACCAACAAAGACCTACTGTATAGCACAGGAAACCATACTCAGTATTTTGGAATAACCAGGGAAAAGAATCTGAAAAAGAACAGATATATACATATATATTTATAACTAAATCACTTTGTTATACACCTGAAACTAATACATCGTAAATCAACTATACTTCAATTCTTTTAATGGTTAAAAATAAAGCTTAAAAAAATAGGTAGGGCCTGACCTGTAACAAATTATAAATACAGACTAGTAGGATTTCAGTTTGCAAGGCTGTGGAGAGATAAGACAAGAAATAAGGTGTTTAAGTTTTACATAGTTCAAGGTAGAAAATAGTGAAATACTGGCAGTGTCCTGGCAAGAGAGTGTACATGTGACTAAATGTGGTTCTAAGGATGTAGAGTTGGCTCTGAATAAAGACAGGAAGAGGGGATGGGGTGGAGTCATTTATACAACTCTTAAGTTAGTTCCTGCTGCTGCTGCTAAGTCGCTTCAGTCGTGTCTGACTCTGTGCGACCCCATAGACAACAGCCCACCAGGCTCCCCTATCCCTGGGATTCTCCAGGCAAGTACACTGGAGTGGGTTGCCATTTCCTTCTCCAATGCATGAAAATGAAAAGTGAAGTGAATTCACTCAGTCGTGTCTGACTCTTACCGACCCCATGGACTGCAGCCTACCAGGCTCCTCCGCCCATGGGATTTTCCAGGCAAGAGTACCAGAGTGGGTTGCCATTGCCTTCTCCAAAGTTAGTTCCTACCAGGTATCAAATTACCAGGTATCAAAAAAAAAAATTTTTTTTTAATGTTTTGGGGAAATATTACCATGTCCCAAAAATGAAAAAAAGAACATCTCCAAGGATAAAGTAGGCAATGGCTCAACATAAAAGAGCTTAAAATGCTTTTTTTTTTTTAATGTCTAAAATGTAATATCCTGGAGGCATGATTTTTTTTTTTAATCTCATGTGGACAGAAATCACAAAACTAGAGCATGAATAAAGCCTCTCTGTAGTGACTAACAGCAACACAGTACAGCTAAAATGGTGACTAATAACATCACCACATCCTCGAGACTCAGCTAATACCAGCATTTCCTAACATTACTTAACCACAGAACACTTTGTCAATGATAAAATGTGGATGAAACACCAACCTAGAAGATAGTCTGCACACTTGACTAAAAGGGGACAGCAAAATATAAGTGCTTCAGGAAGATCTCAAAGTTGAATTCATACGTTTGAAAAGAAACATTTAATAAAATCACAAGTGAATTCAATACCAAAAGATTCTTATGGGACTTCCCTGGAGGGCTTGTGGTTGAGACTGTGCCTTCCATCGCAGGGGGTGTATCCCACATACCTCAGGGCAAAAAACAACCCAAAAACATAAAACAGAAGCAATTCTGTAACAGACTCAATGAAGATTTTTTAAATGGTCCACATCAAAAAATCTTTAAAAGAAGAAAAAGTTCTTACAGTTGAGAAATAATCAAATATCTAGACATGAAGCTTATAACATCTGTGATTTACTTTAAAATATTTCCACAGACGCATATATACTTGTGAAGCACCTATAGCAAAGGGCGGTACACAAAGCCGCAGGCAGGACCAGACCCTGGAGCACGGGGCTTCCATGCTGCCATTTTAGACCCAGAGTGCACGTATTAGATGCAGTCATGGCAAATATCGTATATTAACGCATATATATGGAATCTAGAAAGAGAGTACTGATGATCCCACTTGCCAGGCAGCAAAGGAAACACATCTTGGACACAGTGGCGTAAGGAGAGGGTGGGATGATATGAGAGCACAGCACTGAAACACATACATCATCATATGTAAAGTAGGGCGCCAGTGGGAGCTTGCTGTATGTTGCAGGGAACCCAAAGCCAGTGCTCTGTGGCAGCCTAGAGGGGTGGGGGCTCAAGAGGGAGGGGACACGTGTATACCAGTGGCCGATTCATGTTGCCGCATGGCAGAAACCATCACAGTATTGTAAAGTAATCATCCTCTAATTTTAAAAATTATATATATATATATATATATAGTAGTCACAGAGGAGCTGTACCTCCTCTAAGATGCCTATGTTAAACTCCTAACCTCAATAACTGCATGCGGAGACAGGGCTTTTAAAGTGCTAATTAAGGCAAATGAGATCATGTGGTGGGCCCTAAACAAACAGAATTAGTGTCTTTGTAGAAACAAACAGGAACTCACATGAGCAAAGACCAGATGAAGACACAGCAAGAAGGCTGCCATCTACAAGGCAAAGAGAGAGGAAATCTCAGAGCAAACCAAACCTACTAACACCTGGATCTCAGACCTACAGCTCCCAGAACTGTGAGAAATCAATTTCTGTTGCTGAAGTCACTCAATCTGCAGTATTTTGTTGCAGGACCCCTAGCAAACGAATACAGGTGCCTGCCCAAAAATATTCAAACCAGAGAGCTGTCAACAACTGTCCTTGAGATGCTGTCTAATCCACCCATCCTCCTTTAGGCAAAGCCACCTCTAAGTCTTCCAGTTGAGGGATAAAAAGTGCCTGGGAAGGAGACTTCATTCATGGAAGATGGTTGAGCTGTTGGTAATGGCACACTGAAAAAATTCTGAAATCTATATTTTAAGCTCTATAGAGCACAAAAACCATCATCAGTTTTGGACATCTAAGTTGTAGTCCTAAGGCCCTGGTTGACAAATTAATATGAAAAACATTGGAAAGCTATGTTACAGAACTCTGCATTAAACATTACTTAAAAATCACCAATAAATATACATGAAAAGCCAGAAGGCTTGATTTTTCTTTTATTTTTTTTGTTTCATTCTTTACATTTAAATTCTTGATTCATCTACTTATTTAACAAACAAAACAGAGGTAAAGCCCATCCCTAATGTTTAGTCATTTCTCAGATAGTCTTTTTCCCACCAACCAATGATTTGTAACAGTTTATTGATACCACTGAGACTTCTGGAGTCAGACTGCCTGGCTTAAACACTTACCAGTGATGGCTTTAGGTAACACTATAAAATCAAGATAGTAATTGCACCTATCGGAGGGTCAAAAAAAAAAATCTGGGAAAGGGTTCCAGTAGTTGACATGTAAGCCCTCAACAGACGTGAGCTACTATGATTCTATTAAGTGCTTATACATACACCGCAGTTTATTTCTGGATTCTATATTCTGTTGACTGGTAACTCTCCCACATCGAGGTGATCCAGCCATAAACACTCCATAACCCAACTCCCTGCCCCACCTAAAAGCTCCGCTTCCCTCATTTTGAAACCAAGGAGGACATGTGGGGCTGCTAGGCACAAAGGTCTTTCTGTGTCCCTGATTTCTTTTTTAGACACACTGCACAGCTTACAGGATCTTAGTTCCCCAACCAGGGATTGAACCCAGGCTCTGCAGTGAAAGCACCAAGTCCTAACCACTGGTCTGCCAGAGAATTCCCTCCAATTTCTTGATTATAGGAGATAGGCGTCCTTCAGCCTCCATGACCTTCCCTGAGTTCCAGTGAGCAGGTTCAAACAGTTGCTAATCAGGGAAGGGAGGCGAGGAGGAGACAAGGGAGGAACAATCAATAAACAATCAATCAATAAACAAAGGACTTCCTTGGTGGCTGAGTGGTAAAGAATCCACCCGCCAATGCAGAGGACATGGGTTCCATCCCTGCTCCAGGCAGATTCCACATTCCTCGGAGCAACCAAGTCCCTGCACTGTAACTACTGAGCCCACACTAGAGGCCACGCTCTGCAACAAGAGAACCCACTGCAAGGAAAAACCTGAGCACCACAGCTAGAGACAGCCCAGGTGTGGCAACAAAGACCCGGGGCAACCAAGAATAAAGAAAGAAACAATAGAACAGGCTTGGGGCAAGGTCCTGGTTCCCCCTCAAAGGATACACAGAACTCTACCTTTGAGCTGTTTTGCAGTTATAGAAACCCCTACCAGGTGGGAGAAGTTAACCGTGTGCCGCCCACAAGCACAGAGACCTCAGACCAGTTGAAACCAGAGGTTGATGATACTGACTCCCATTTACCAACCACCAACCAATCAGAAGAAGGTCTAGGAGCTGGTCTCAATCACGCCTTCTTTGATCTATTACAATAAAGGCACCTCACTACCCGCTCCAGGTGGGGACACACAGTCTTGACAGCGTTAACCCGCTGTGGCCCATTTTGTGGCAAAGCAAAAAAAAAAAAAAAAAAGCTATTCTTTTCTAGTGCACTCAAAACGCTGTCTCTGAGGCTTCATCCTGTGTCAGGGTACCAAAGTCAGATTCAGCATCCATTTCAGCAAAAAATGTCTTATCTCAACTGCCTTTCTAATTGTAACTAGAGCCTGAAACTGTGAACCTTGGTGAGGTCTGGGTGGAAATAAGCCCCTGCTTCACAAGAGAGCAAGAATCAAAATCCAATCAAGAAACCAAACATTGGTAGGGGAAGGGGCCAGGCTGGGGGAAGGGGGCGGTGAGCAAGTTCTGCTGCCTCATTTTCTGGAAGGTCTCAGCCCTCACCATATAACTGAGGTTCTCAAAAGTCACTACCTGTCTTCCTACTCTAGTTTGCAGCTAGGCAAAGTCATTCACCTTGGTACCCCAGTGGGCCCTGAACTAGAGGTCACAAGTTTGAAGATTTGGAGCCACCGGCGTGAGGAAGGATTCCTACCTGGGCCTGGGTCCTGACCTGGCCATTTCCTCTTGGCTGATGGTAGGCAGGAGACTTCTGGACCTCTGAAATGTGCAGGGTCCAGCACAAGGGCAGGCAAGACAGGACCGCCAACAGAGCCCTCACAGAGAAGACGGCGGGGAGAGGCGGCAGGGAGGAGAAACAAGGGACTGGGAAGAAACCCTGAGACCCTGTCTAGGGGAGGAGCCAAGGGAGAGCCGCTTCCTGCTCAACTGCGCAGGCGTGACTGGTGCCTGGAAGCTGGTGCGGTCCCTGGGCTGTGTGTCCGCCTCAGCTCCAAGCATCCCTGCTGTGCGCCAGTACCCCCATACTTCACTGATCGCTTGCTTCTCCTGCCCTAACCTGCTCACTTCCTGGGCATGCGTGTTAAGTCGCTTCAGTCGTGTCCGACTCTTTGTAACCGTATGGACTGTGGCCCTCCAGGCTCCCCTGTCCATGAGGTTCCCCAGGCAAGAATACTGGAGTGGGTAGCCATTTCCTTTTCCAGGAGACCTTCCCGACCCAGGGATCAAACCTGGGTCTTTGACATCTCCTGCACTGGCAGGCGGGTTCTTCACCACCAGCACCACTTGGGAAGACCACTCACTTCCTGCCTCTCTCCATGACTGCTTCTTTCCTTTTTTTAAGTTTTAAATTTTATATTGGGGCATCATTGATTTATGGGCTTCCCTCGTAGCTCAGTGGTAAAGAATCTACCCGAGATGCAGAAGACACGAATTTGATCCCTGGGTCAGGAAGATCCCGTGGAGGAGGAAATGGCAACCCACTCCAGTATTCTTGCCTGGGAAATCCCATGGACAGAGGAGCCTGACAGGCTACAGTCTATGGGGTCGCAAAAGAATCCGACAGTACTTAGCAACTATCCAACAACAACATAATTGATTTGCTATGTTGTGTTAGTTTCAGGAGTACAGTAAAGTTGTTAAGTACATATATCTATTCTTTTTAAATTCTTTTCCCACTTAGGTTATTATAGAATATTCAGTCGGGTTCCCTGTGCTACAGAAGAGGGTCTCGTGATGATCTATTTTATATATATAGTGTGTACATGTTCATGCCAAACTCCTACTTCATTCCTCCCCACAACCTCTCCCCTTTGGCAACCATGAATTTGTTTTCTTAGTCTGTGTTCTGTCGTGTAGATAAGTTCATGGGTATCCTTTTTTTTTTAGATTCCACACACATGCTGTCTTTCTCTGCCATACATCACTTGCTATGATAATCTTTGGGTCCATCCATGTTGCTGCAAACGGCACTATTTCATTTGTTTTAATGGCTAATATTCCATTGTGTGTGTGTGTGTATCATACATATATAATACATATAAATACACACCACATCTTCTTCATCCATTCATCTGTCGATGGACACTTAGGTTCCTTTAACTCAGCATTCAGATAAAGCCACGGAAAACATCTTCACTTTTTAAAAATGTAAATTAGAAATTAGGAAAAGGCTTTGCTTCGAGCTTTACTTTACAAGCAGACTTCCTTGTCACTTGTTCCCCTCCATATAAAAGTAGAAATGGAACTATTTCCCAAGAAAATTATTTTCCAAAAGTTACCAAGCAGTCTTGAAAAAAAGCTTAATGTAGCACACACTAATTGTAGATGGTGTTGATTTTTCTTCCACCTATTACAAAAATAAACTTAACAAAAAGAGTTATACTCGCTATTTAGCAAAGTTTCCGCATGTCTTTCTGCACTGTTTCTAATTACTAAGCTATTTTGAATGCGTGTAAGGCAGAAAAGTTTCCCTAAAGGCTTGACTTGGCAGCCTTAGAACAATATCCCCCTTATTGCCCATCTCCGTGACCCGTCTCCACTCTTCATTCCCTTTGACCTCTCTTGACCACTCATTCATCCTGAAACCCTCTTCTTTCTCTGTGCCACCAGCACTGCCCTTCTCTGGTTCTTTCTCGGATATTCTCTCCGTTTGACCAGCTTCTTACTGAATGCTTGGTATGAAGCTCATCCTTGTTTCTTTGCCCTTTTCTTTTACACATTCTCCAAGTGAAATGCATCCAACTCTTGGCTTCAGTTACTGATAACTATAGTTTTATTTCAAGCCTGAAGCTCTCCTATGCCCTTAGATTCAAGCTGTTTAAAAACTGAATTTCTCTTCTTCCCACATAAACTCCACTGGCCCCATCAAACCTGGTTTCCCTTTCCAGGCACCCTAATGGATTCACTGTCCCTCTTTTTCACCTGGTCACTTTGTTACATGTATTCTAAGGCTCCTCTCAAGTGATCACAGCAGAGTTCACTGGTTGTGATAGAGGCTATTGGGTTCACAGAGACAAAACTATTTACTAGACATCACTTTACAGAGAATGTTTCCCAGCCCCTTATCTAAGGATATCTAAGACCCAGATAGGTCTAATCCTAACACTTACTGGATTGTTTTTAAGCTGATTGCATAACTTTTCCTCATTAGATTCAAGGCTTCTTTAGGATAGGGTCCTATCTTATTTGTTGTTACTTTTTCAAATCTCTGTTCCTAGCTGAACCTAATACAGCTTTCGCTCAATAAATATTGATGAACAGTTCTGAAGTCCCTCCAGGAAATTTTAGTGTCATTCGTTAGACTCTTCTCACTTCATCCTATAGATCCTATCTGCACTCCTTCATCAAAAAAAAAAAAAAAAAAAATGCTGGGTTGCATTAGCTGATTTGCACAAATGACTAGTATAATTTCCTTTCTCTTTTTTCATGTCATTGTCTAGTCTTCTTCAGTTCTGACCCTGGGGCTTGTGCCACTTGCTTTAGCCAATAGATTAATAGCAAATATGAAGTTCTCAAAAAGTACTTGTTCATTGGGGTTTACCCTTCCTCGCTGCCCTGGGAACCCTGATACCACTAGATGAATGGGCCAGGAAAGCCTGCTGGATGATGAAAGACACATGACCCTGATAACTAACCCCTGACTCCAGCCAAGAGCCAAATATGTGAGCAAGGCCATCTAATGCTAGCTGACGGCATTATGTGAGCCGTCAGCATATCTGACAGCAGATATGTGAGCACACTCTACTGCGTGAAGGAACCTAGGCAAGGCCAACAAAAAGAACCACCCAGATGACCGAGCCCACATTTCTGATGTACAGAATCTTGAGCTAGGAAACCACTGTTTCGTTCAGCCAATATGTCTTTGGTGGGGGGAGGGGGAAGGATTTGTTTATAGAGCATAAGCAGAGTAAGCTAGCTGCTATACCAGTCTTCTTCATTTTAAATGTCTCCAGGACTTTTGCCTTAAACATTACCTCCAAACCACCAAAGTGGTGACCATTACCACTTTATTCTCTGCCTCCATGCTTCATACTAAGATACACCAACCTAATCTGTCCTCTTGCCCCTAGTTACTACTAAGACTTGTAAAACACTTTTGCCAAATTAATCTTCCTAAAACTTTTCTTTCACATATCCTGATCAATGATAAATAAGGACATCTTTTTCCTAAACACAAGGTCCATTTTATCTCCTGAATATCTATTTTTATATTCAAAATATCCATTTTGATCCTAAAGCCAAGGAGCTTATAGGATAAGCTCCATGCAAAAGAAATTGTAGAATTATAAAGCATCAAAAAGCCTAAAGTTAATACGACTTTACAACTTCCTGTTACATATGAGGAAACTGTCTATCCTATGACTATCCCACCATTGTTTCTGTAAGCATATGGCTTGTCTGGTTTCACAGGTTCACAGCAGGAGAGAAATTTTGTCTCAGGGTGAATCATACCTTGAGTCTACTTGTATCTTATTTAGATAATGTTTAAGTGAAACTTTTGGACCTTAGACTTAAGAACTGATGCTGGAATGAATTAAGATTTGGAAGATGTTGGACCAGAATGAATGTATTTTGGGAGTTTTTATTAATTTGTCTATTTATTCATTGGCCATACTGTGTGGCTTGTGGCATCTTAATTTCCCAACCAGGGACTGAACCTGGGCCCTTGGCAGTGAGAGTGCAGAGTCCTAACCACTGGACCACCAGGAAACACCAAGGAATGTATTTTGCATGTGAGAACATGAATTCTGGTGTGGAGTGATATGAACTGAATGTCTGTATCCTCCCCTCCATTCATATGTTAAAGACTTAGCCTCCATTGTGATGGCATTTCAAGATGAGGCTTTGGGAGGTAATTCAGATTAGATGAGGTCATGAGAGTTGGGCCCTGAGGACAGGATTCAGTTCAGTTCAGTTCAGTCCCTCAGTCATGTCTGGCTCTTTGCAACCCCATGGACTGCAGCATACCAGGCCTCCCTGTCCATCACCGACTCCTGGAGCTTACTCAGACTAATGTCCATCGAGTTGGTGATGCCATCCAACCATCTCATCCTCTGTCATCCCCTTCTTCTCCTACCTTCAATCTTTCCCAGCATCAGGGTCTTTTCCAATGAGTCAGTTCTTCACATCGGGTGACCAAAATATTGGAGTTTCAGCTTCAGCATCAATCCTTCCAATGAATATTCAGGACTAATTTCCTTTAGGATGGACTGGTTGGATCACCTTGCAGTCCAAGGGACTCTCGAGAGTCTTCTCCAACACCACAGTTCAAAAGCATCAACTCTTCAGTGTTCAGCTTTCTTTATAGTCCAACTCTCACATCCAAACAAGACTACTGGAAAAACCATAGCCTTGACTAGACGGACCTTTGTTGGCAACGTAATGTCTCTGCTTTTTAATATGCTGTCTAGGATGGTCATAGCTTTTCTATGGGATTAGTGCCCTCATAAGAAGATACCAGAGTACTCTTTCTATCATCTCATTCTTTCTCCCTGCCATGTGAGAACAGAGCAAGAAGGTAGTCATCTGTAAGGCAGGAGGAGAGGACGCTTATCACACCCTGAGCATAATAGTCCCTGATGTTGGAATTTCAGGCCTCCAAAACAACAAAATTTCTGTTGTTTCAGCCATCTGGTTTGTGTATTTCATTGCGGCAGCGCCAGCTGACAGTATCAGCATCCACAAGGCACTAACTAGTCAGGACACCTACCAATCTTTTCTGTCAATGTCAAAGCCTACCATGTTTCCGTGATATACCTAAATAACAATTAAAACCTAATTGCCTTTCCCTCTCCTGATATGAAGTTTCTACATATGAGACCTGCCATTGCCTTGTATGGCCAGACCGTTCAAGATGGCTGTTCTCTTGCTCTCTGCACATTCCCTGCTTGTCCACAACCTACGCACATAAGTGACCTTCTCACGTAATCAGAGAGCCCAGTCAGCAAATACCTACATATTTGCCCCCTGCCTTAGTTGGTGATTTTTCTAATCTTTAGATCAGAATGGCTCCCCTACAATAATTTATCAAATGGAAGACCTCTGCCCCTTAAAGATACTTAGATCAAGGGGCTAAGAGGGCTGTAACTCTCTGCTGGTTTCCTTGGTAAATGATGAATCAATTCCCCTTATAACTGATAGTCTTCCTATTTGCCTCAGGAGTGAAGACTACTGCCGTGTCCTGCCGGCTGTCTGCTCTCCACAATGGGCTATCAGTTCAGGACACTTTTGCTTCAGACGTGTAAGATCTCCCATCTAAGAAAGCCCCGATGTGTCTGTCACTGACTCCAGGCTCTTTCTTCAGTCTTAAGGCTGGGCAATACAGGGCCTGCAGGTCTGTGGGGTGCAGCCCAACACACCTCCTTTCACTAAGTCTCCTTAATTCGCAAGCAGGCTTTTTGTTTGTCTTCTTTGATTACACGCGCAACTCACAATTCTCAAGCCCATTTCAGCCTAAGGCTCATTCAAGAGCCAGAGACACAGTGATGTCTTGAGAGTACCCATCTTGGCCTGTCCCCACTAACAAACTCTGGAACACTTGGGCCCCTCCATCTCTTTTACTTTTAATTTCTTTTGGCCACACCATGCAGCATGTGGGATCTAAGTCCTCCAACCAGGGACTGAACCCTTACTCTCTGCCGTGGAAGCAGAGAGGCCTAACCACTGGACCACCAGGGAAGTCCCAGGCCACTTGCGTCTTGTTAAGGATTCCTGCCGCAGTGTTGGCATCAGCTCTGCTGTGGATAAGTATTCTCCTCCTGACCAACTCAAGGCAGCAGAGCCCCTGCCAGCTTTTACCTGGCGGCTCCTCAGATGCCGCTGGTCTCCCTGGCCTTAGTCCCTCCACTGTGCCCCCTTCCTGAAGTCACCCAGGCCATCACATGCTGCAGTTTATTCTGCTCCACCAGCCACCACGCAGACAGACCAGGAAGGGACCCATGACCGCGAAAAAAGCTATCATTTATTGCCATTACTCCTGTCATGTGCCAAGACTACAGGTATTAACACTTTCTTCTTTTTTTTTCCCTTAACTCTTATCTTTTTCATTTCTTCTTTGGTAGTTAAAAGTAAATTCTATCTCTCCTAAGAGAATCTTGAAAAGATAAGACAATTCTTCTATATGCCTCTCAAATAATGTCACTGAATAAATTAATAATTTCTTAATAACGTCTGATACCTTGTGGTGGTTGTTGTTCAGTCACTAAGTCGTATCTGATTCTTTGCAGATCCCTTGGGTTGCAGCATGCCAGGCCTCCCTGTCCTTCCCCATCGCCCAGAGTCTACCCAAGTTCATCTCCATTGAGTCAGTGATGCCATCCAACCATCTCATCCTCTATCACCCTCTTCTCCTCCTGCCCTCAGTCTTTTCCAGCAGCAGGGTCTTTTCCCATGAGTAGGTTCTTCACATCAGATGGCCAAAGTATTGGCACTTCAGCTCTTCCCTGTTAGCTCAAATAGTAAAGAATCTTAAAAAAAAAAAAAAAAGAAAGAAAGAAAAGAAGCAGAATATTCTCAAAAAAAAAAAAAAAGAATCTAATGCCTAGTCCAAATCTAAATTTTCCGTTCTCAAAAAAATGTCCTTTATAATTGGTTTATGAAAACCAGGATCCAATCCAGGACAATGTAACTCCTCTATGTTTCTAATCTAATCCTTTTTTAATTGATTAATGCATTGAAGAGACAGGGTTAATTGTCCTGTAAAATGTCATAGTTTCTGGATTTATCTATCTGCTTCTCTATGGTATTTGTTTAACTTGTGTGTTCATCTTCCATCTTTCCTGGAAACAAGAATAGCTAAAGTTTTGATTCAGGTTAAACATTTCGGGCCAGATGGAATATGTCATAAGAGGACACCTAATATCTGCTCAGCCAATCATGAGTGATGCTTGATTTTTCAGCCCTCCAATGAGGCCACCAGCAGTTTACAAAACACCTGGGCTACATTCTACCTTCAGTATATTTGGATGAGATATCCTGCAGTCTTGACCACCAGGTGCAAAACACTGTTGCAATGAGAAAACACTTTAGAGGGACTTTGCTGGCAATTTAATGGTTACGAATCCGCCCTCCAAAGCAGGGGACAATCCCTAGTCGGGAACTAAGATCCCACATACTGCAGGATAACTAAGCCTGAGCATTGCAACTCCTGAGCCCACAACTACTGAGCCCCCATGTGCTACAACTAGAGAGCCCACGAGCTGCAACTTAGACCCAATGCACCCAAATTAAATAATCAATCATTTATTTATTTGAAAAGCAACAGTTTAAAATACTTCCTTTTGTGAATTTAGATTAAAAATGGACCTTCAATTCCCAGGGCTTGCTTTTTCGCCTCCAGACCAGTGACACTCACTGCCAATAGCAAGTCTCAGCTCTGATAATGCCTAGTGCTGCTCTAACAGCTTCAGGATCTGGGGTACGCTTCCCCAATCTCTCAGTATCTCTCTTCTCACAACCAGCTGTCCAGCCTTTATCTCTGTGGTTCACACTGTGAGAGTCAGACCTTTTATTGCAGTTCAGATTTGGGGAGCTACGGAATTAGCAATTGTGGAATGGGTCTGCACATTTGAATCAAGGAACTTAAATTCATAAGAACATTTACCCCAAGGACACATGAAAAGTTGCTTTTTAAGTGCTATCTTGAGTATGTCTTAATCTGCAATTATTCTTCAGGAGATCAATGATAATATGACACTGAGAAAAACCACTGTAACTGCCATTACAGTAATTCTCCACTTAATGAGCAGCTTGAACCAGAAGTCAAGTACACCTGAGAAAGACTCCCTGCAACCTAGAAGATCTGCATATTGCATCCAATCTACCTTCCAGGGAAAATAAACAACCTTTGGGAGCTGAGTTGAAAAACTTGGTCGAAATATAAATTATATGTTTTTTAAAAGTATAAAGCAGAGAATACAGAAGTGGGGCAAGTATTTAAAGTCTTGGCTATGGGGAGAGGGTACGTAATTTAAATAGCTGGTTTAAAATCCACTGAAGTCATTTTCCCCAAAGTAAAGCAGAGAGGATGAGAAAATAAATCTCCAAAAACTAAGGAAGGTTTGGATTGTTCTCACCTAGAATGAGGCAAATGTCTTACAAACGCAGATCTATGCTGGCGATCCATATAAACATATTTGTTTGTATCTGAAGATCTTTCCAGAGAGACAGAAAGCTCTTTAATGAACTTATAGAGCAGGTCAAAAGATAATATTATAGGTGAGAAGATTTCATCTTAATGTCAGTAAGAATTTTTTTTATTGTGGTAAAATATACATAAAATCAATTTCTCATTTTAACCATTTTTAAGTGTATGGTTGTGGCATTAAGTGCAACCGTTACCACTATCCACCTCCAGAACATTTTCATCATCCTATACTGAAACTCTGAAGCCCATTAAATAATAAATCCTCCTTCCCAGAGTCCCTCTTAACCACCATTCTACTTTCTGTCTCTGTGATATCAACGACCATTTCAACTACCTCATATAGAAAGAAAGAAAGTGAATTCGCTCAGTCGTGTCCAACTCTTTGCAACCCCACAGACTGTAGCCCACCAGGCTTCTCCATCCATGGAATTTTCTAGGCAAGAGCACTGGAGTGGGTTGCCATTTCCTTCTCCAGGGGATCTTCCCAACCCAGGGATCGAACCCAGGTCTCCTGCATCGTGGGCCGACGCTTTACCCTCTGAGCCACCTACCACCTAAATGAGCTGCCATGCCTCTCCTTCTGCGTTTGGCTTATTTCACTTACATCATGTCTACAAGTTTCATCTATGTTGTAGCATGTGTCAGAATTGTACGCCTTTATAAGCCTGAATAATATTTCATTTACATGTATATACTACATTTTATTTGTCCGTTCATCCACAGACGGACATCTGAATCGTTTCCATCTTTTGGCTATTATAAATTATGCTGCTATGCTATTGTAAAATATGCTGCTATGAATTATGTGTATCTGTTTAAATTCCTGCTTTCAATTATTTTGGGTATGTACCCAAAAATGGACTTACAGTGATTTTATGTTCAATTTTTTGAGGAACGGCTAAACTGTTGTCCACAACTGCTGGGCTGTCTACATTCCCACCAGCAACACACACGGGTTCCAATCTCTCCACATTATTACCAACACTTGTTGTTTTCTACTTTTTGATAATACCTATCCTAATGAGTGTAAAGAAAAAACTTTGAATAATTAGACCTGTACCACAGCAGGATGAACTGTTCCAAAAGGTAGGGACTGACGGATGTGCTCTACCACAGAATGAACAGACTGACAGGTTCAGTTGTGCAAATATCCAAGTCATGCAGATATCCAAGGGCATCTGGTCACAAAGTAAATAAAGGCTGAAAATTAACACATGTTTTACATGCCAAGGTTTGAGCCCTGGTATAGAACATTTTCTTCCCTGAAAATATTGTCAGCTTGCTAAGCCATGTGCCTGAAGTGGCACCTTTTATAATGCAAACAAAGGCACTTATAAAAGCTGTTAATTATTCTGACTGACTGACTCTTCATCATGAGGAAGATGCAGATAGAACAGATTAATGCGCAGGCTAACATCCAGTCTATTGGACTAGATGACTATTAAGGTCCTTTCCAATGGTGGTATTCTGTGGATCTCTTCGATAGTATTACAAAATGAACCTTGAATCCTTTGACATGCCTTGCCTTGACAGGTGAAGTCGATAACCCCTTACCTTGACTCTGTGATCCGTGACTGCTTCACTAATAGGAGTAACTGGAATAGGAACAGGAATTCTGCAGGAGGAACAGTGTATCAGTTTCTAAGCCCAGACTTTAAGAAACTGGCAGCTACCATTTCCTGTCTCTTGGGACACGCCTTCTTGGAACCCAGCCACCACTCTGTGAAGAAACATAAACCACTTTGTAGGGAGACACACATGGAGAAAACCCAACACTCATTACCAAGAAAGCAAACTATCCTGGAAGTGGAGCCTCCAGCCCCAATAAAGAGGATGATCTGTCCCAGCCAAACCCTGCCCAAATTGCAGATTGATGAGTAAGGTATGTTGTTTTAAACCACTACCATTTTAGGGTGATTTTTCTTTAGCTGCAGCTGATAATCAGAACAGTCTGGAATATAATGTGACCTGTGCTCCAAACTCACATTTCCACAACATGCCTCATACCAACAGTGCACTGAAGGATTCCCGGGTGAGGTCTTCCCTAAGGAGCCCTTGATTAATTGTTTTCCATAGAATGTTTTATTTTGATTATTTACTTGATATTAAACAATCAGATTATTAAATATTCTCTCATGATTTTTATCAAGGTGTAGTTAATTTACAATATGATGTGAGTTACAAGTATATAACATAGTGGTTCATAATTTTTACAGATTATACTCCATTTAAAGTTACTATATTACCTATATTCCCTGTGCTATATATCTTTGTAGATTATTTTATACATAGCAATTTATGCTTCTTAACCCCAATTCCTGTCTAATCTCTTCCCTCTCTCTCCCCACTGGTAACCACTATTTCTATATCTGTGTGGTTTCTTTTTGTTATATTTATTGTTGTTTAGTCACTCAGTCATGTCTGACTCTTTGCAACACCATGGATTATGGCCCACCAGGCTCCTCTGTCCATGGAATTTTCCAGATAAGATTACTGGAGTGGGTTGTCATTTCCTTCTTATATTTATTAGTTTGTTTTATTCTTTAGATCCCTCATATAAGTGATTACATACCGTACTTGTCTTTCTCTGCCTTATTTCACTAAACATAATATCCTTTGAATCCAACCATGTTGCAAATGGCAAAATTTGGGGGTTTTTTATGGCTTAGTAGTATTCCATAATATATATACGTACTTTATTAAAAATCAGAGACATTACTTTGCCAACAAAGGTCCATCTAGTCAAAGGTATGGTTTTTCCAGTAGTCCTGTATGAATGTGAGAGTTGGAACATAAAGAAGGCTGAGCGCCGAAGAACTGATGCTTTTGAACTGTGGTGTTGGAGAAGACTCTTGAGAGTCCCTTGGTCTGCAAGGAGATCAGACCAGTCAATCCTAAAGGAAATCAATCCTGAATATTCATTAGAAGGACTGATGCTGAAGCTGAAGCTCCAATACTTTGGCCACCTGATGCGAAGAGCTGACTCATTAGAAAAGAGCCTGATGCCAGAAGTCAGGAGGAGAAGGGGACGACAGAGGACAAGATGGTTGGATGGCATCACCGACTCGATGGACATGAGTTTGAGCAAGCTCAGGGAGATGGTAAAGGACAGGGGAGCCTGGTGTGCTGCAGTCCATGGGCTCACAAAGAGTCAAACATGACTGAGTGACTGAACAACAACAACTTCTTTATCCATTCATCTATTGATACATACTTGGGTTGCTTCCAAATTTTGGTGATTGTAAATAATGCACTGGGGTGCATGTATCTTTTTGAATTAGTGTTTTCAGTTTTCTTCAGAGATATACCTAGGAGTGGAATTGCTGGATCATATGGTAGCTCTATTCTTAGTTTTTCAAGAACTCTCCCTACTGTGTTCCATAGTGGCTGCACCAATTTACATGCCCATCAAGAGCACATAAGGGTTTCCTTTCTAAGGAGTTTTTATTTCTTTTCCTCATCTGCCTCATCTCCTCTCCCATATTCCCATTTAAGATAAAACTGTTGAAACCCACCTTTGGCAGCATCTGCATCCTCCCTGATTGGATTTCGTGAGGAATCATAGGTTTCTCAGAGCCACACACTGGACCCCTCCACAGTCTCTTCAGGAGCTCCTATTTCACCCTGAGCCAGTAGTATATAGCCTTCACGGGACAACATAGACACAAAACGTCCTTGAAACAGTCAGCTGCTGTGCACACTGGCTCTTTGTTGTTGCTGTTCAGTTGCAAAGCTCTGTTGGACTCTGCCACCCATGGACTGCAGCACACCAGGCTTCCCTGTCCTTCACTATCTCTTGGAGTTTGCGCAAATTCATGTCCACTGAATGGGTGATGCAACCTAACCATCTCATCATCTGCCGCCCCCTTCTTTTGCCTTCAATCTTTCCCAGCACTTTAACTTGCTATAAACTTAAGAGGGAGCTTAGAAGCAGGCAAAGGGGCAGGGAACGCAGAGCATAAACCGCTGGTTCCGGACCCTGACTCTCTGCAGCTGCTCCAAGCAGAAAAAATCTGCTTGCACTCACTGGGGAGGGAAAGGTTTCTCAGCAAGCCCTTCCTTAGTTCTGGGTCTTGTTTGTTAAACTACCCTCCTCCTCGACGACCGCCTCCTCATCACCACCACTTTCATTTCAGGAAGGAAATAGTTAAAAAGACTCCAGCCCTTCAGGGCCTGGGAGGGGGCGGCCGCCTAGTGCTTATAGTGGCTGCATCCCTGGAGGGCTGGAAGGCTGGGACTTTCTCGCCGCCCTTGAGTGGACTAGATCTGGGAGCTTTGCGAGGAGAAGTGGAGGACAGACGCGAGGCGCGTTCCTTCGGAGTTTTCTTTTTCTCGCGAACCCTCGCGCGCGCACACAGCCAGCCCTTTGGTCTGGCGATTGCGGACCAGAGGTGGAGAAGCTCCATCCCCCCAAGTGGCTGAAGCCTGGCGGCTCGGGGAGGACCTCCCCAGAGAAGCTGTGCCCAGGAAGTTTTCCGAAGCGGAGGCAACGGTGCAACCGGGGCCGCCGCCGCACCGGATCCCGGGACACTCGCTATTCACCCTCGCCGGTTCGGCTTCAACTCGCCCGGGCGCCGCACACGGACCGCGCAGCCGTCTGAGCCCGCGGAGCTCCACGGTCGGTGCCAACTCTTTACTCTCCGGGTCCCGAGTCGGGTGGGGGAGACGCTGGCGGGCCCCTGCACAGGGAGGAGAGGTGACCTCCGACCGTTGTCGCCCGGCGCCGGCACCTCCTGCACCGGGGCTGGTATCACCTGCCCGCGGGGGCGCGTGGCTGCGCGGGCGCCTTCCTGGGCGGGTGCGCGCCCGGGAAAGTTTGGGGTTTGGGAAACTGATGCAAAGCCCCTCCGCCTTCCCGGGCGGGCGGCGGAGTTTTCCTCCAAAGAAAACCTGGGTCTCCCTTTTCCAGGCGTGCGAGAACTTTGTGGACCATCACGCCCGTGTCGCTGGCTCCAAAGCCCGCCTGTGAAGTTTGCCCCGCAGCCCGCTGCTCCCGCACGCCCGGGACGTGCCAAGGGGAGCCAAGGGCACCGGGTGTGAGGGGCGGATGTGTTCGGGAAAGATGTTTTGGGAGAACCCCCAGGTCAGCTACTTTGGAAACCTGCCTGTGGGGGTCTGGGCGTTTTGATCTGTGTCCTCCTTTTAAAGGACACTTGTCGCCCTTCACGTGCAGAAAACGAGGGCCGTTCCCACATAATAATCAGCCTCTGTTTACGCCATCCTAATGGCGTTCTGGGTACTTGGCGGCAGAGGAGGTGGGCTGGGAGGCATATTAAAGACAGGCGTTGTCAGTCAAGAGAGTTACTAATTTCTTACTCAGTGAGCAAAACCCACCAAAGTGGGGGGGTGGGGCGGGGCGGGAAACTTATTTAAAAGTTCCTAGTTTATCTGTTTTTCTTTTTTCTGTTGTAGATTATTTATGTTCCCTCGCCCCCACCCTCTGTTTTGTGTTAACTAATTGAGAAATACCCTGGCAATCATTTCATGTAAATTACCTGCTCTAAACTCATGCCATGTGGGTAAGGTTGGAATTTCCAAATCACCAATTTGATGAACTTTGATCTGGAGAGTCCCCAGATGTGAAAAGGTTTAAGCATCAGGATAGAGTCCTCTTGCTTCATAATAGCTTTTGAACTCCAGCAAATCCTTAGACCCCAAATATGAAGAATGCTTAATCTGTAAACCAGGTTCCTCAGGTCTGAACCTGAGAGGCTTCACTAGAGCTATGACTGATGATGAGTGATGATCTGAAGCCAGCGTGACTTAGATCCATGGAGATGAGCTAAGACTCATCCTTGGAGGAACATGCAGTTCAGAGGGTTTTTTCCCTTTGGTTTTGTGTCTTTCAGCCAATGATGATATGGCAGTCACATGCCTTTGCCAAGTATACCTTAGCTCTGCAGCTTCATGTGTGAACAGACAAGGCTGAGCGAGATGACTTCAGAAATGGTGGTGTCACTGTTGGAGGAGGGAGACAAGTGGTTTTTATGGGAGCCAGCTCACACTTTGATAACAACCCACAGTTTGATAAGACTCCTCAACTCTTGTGGTAATCAGCTCACCAAGCGAACCGAAGTGCTGATGTTCAAACAGTAGTGCTACTTTTGTGAACCACCTAGCCAGGTCCGTTCACAAAATATCCTCCTAGCAGACTATGATGGGCACAGAGCCATTCCATTTCTGAGAAAGGCCTTCTTGTCTCTTACTTTGAAGAAAACTCATTAAGGTTCATTCCCATTGGGAAACTGGAAGGCATTAATCACTTAAATAGCATAAGATATTGAAGAATTTCCTTTTTTCATCTCTGATCTGAAGAGGAGGGTGACGATATGCTTTATTCTTGGAGCGGTGTGGGGTGGAGTCCTGATCACCACTGTGTAACTGAAATAGCGGCATTTCATAGGTCTATCAATATTTTGTCAGATACTCCAAACTGTAAGCAAGGGAAAAAAGAAAAACAAAACTGCATACTATTTGACTTGGTCAAAAAGTTCATTTTGTACCAGCTTTTTCCATAAGCTGGTACAAAAAACCCAAATGAACTTTTTGGCCAATCCAATACTTGCAATTGTCTAGGCAGAACCATGTGCCCAGTATGCTCGTAGCTTAGAAAAATTGATATTTGAATCATTTAATCAGACTGAATCAAGTCCTATGATTAATTAGACTGAAGGGTTATACCTGGCCTACCACTTCTTGGTCACAAAAACATAACTTCTTCAAGGCTGTTTCCTCTTGATATTCTCCCTGCCTACCTAGAGCTGTAAAGCTCAAGTCAGATAACAAACAGGTGTAAAATAGATTACCATAGCACGTAAACTCTTTTTGGCCTCGTGGCATAGTTGCCTGACCAGGGTTGGAACCTGTGCTCCCTGCAGTGAAAGCACAGGGTCTTAACCACTGGACCACCAGGGAAATCCCAAATTAATTCAGGTTCCTGGGGAAAAAATCTCTGGGGAAGGCAGAAGTATACAGTATTGCACCTTACATTTGCTTTAGACCTGTACACCTTGCATAAATCTCATTTCTTCATATATTAACTATGCCCTGAGCTTTATTAATAACCAAGATAACTGTCAAACTCCTAAACATGGTTGATATCAACCATGGATAGACTCAAAAGGACACAATTCTTAAATTGTGACCTGGGTGTGTTCATCCTATACATACACTACATCACAAATGAAAGATTCACAAAAACTCACAGAAAATATCCAAAAGATCAAAATGGGAAGCGCCATTTTTATATATGATTGTTGTGTAATCACCAGCCTCCCTCATTTCCCAGCATCTTTTCTTTAAGCACTAAAGTAGAAATCTAAACTTCCTGAACAAGAAGGACCACTTGCTCTCTGCGAGTGACTAAAACAAAACAATGAAATGGTCTTTTGCAATCATATCTAAGCACCCTGCAATGTCTGTTACTTCTTCAGAATGCTTGAAACATTGTTGAATGTTTTAAGTGCTGAGTGTACAGTGTAGCAGTTAGGAGCTCAGACTCAAAGTCAGACTCACCTGCCTCCGTGTCATAGAAGGGCCACATCAGCTATGGTCTTGACAAGCTACTTGACCTTCCTGAGCCTGTTTCCCTGTGTTTATAATGGAAACAGATATACAGTTCTTGTGGTCATTGTATGGATGAGATGACATCACACGTGTGAAGTGCTCAACGTGGTGAATGCCTGGTCAGAATCGATGTAGCTATAAAGGATGTTTAAAGAATGTATAAAGGATATTTGGAAAATCCAATAGTACACCTGGTCTGGGAAGGTCCATTACTCCTAGTTCTACTCATTGACAAATATTCCTACAGTAATTTCTGACAAATGGAAGAGCAAAAAACTCCTGTCAGAGGATATAGATTGGACTTCCCTGAAGGTTAAGACCTGTGGTTAAGACTTCCTGTGGTTACGACTCCAAGCTTCCAAAGCAGGGGGCGTGTATTCAATCCCTGGTCAGGGAACTAGGATCCTACATGCCGTGCAATGCCCACCCCCCAAAAAGGAGGTAGACTGTACACATTATTCATCCAAGTTTTTAATAAAATAAATATTCTGTCTTTATCAACTATCTTATTTTTAATTGACTAAGATTGTTAAATGTATTGATGGTTTACTCACAGTTCTGATTTTCAGTGAACATAATACTTAATAGCACCTGAGCTGACTTTATTTCTATTTTATTAAACACATACATGTGCATTTTATTTCTATGTTCATCATAGAAATAAACACACACATGTTAACAGCACACGTGTTGAAATACTAGATTGTTAATTATAAAATTTGGTGATCTTATGCCTTACTACTATATGACTTTCACTCAGTATGTAATGTCTTTTCCATTAGTAAATAAAATATTGTTATCTCAACTCTTGAAGATTTTCTGTAATTCAGGCTATCAGTCTAAGTGTAAGGGAGAAAAGAAAGTAACTTCTTCTGTTCTACCTAAAGAGGAGACTGTCAAGGCCTCATTCATATTATCATCTAGATGTAGACGTGTGCATGCGTGTCCAGTTGCTTCAGTCACGTCCGACTCTGTGCAATCCTATCGACTGTAGCCCGCCAGGCTCCTCTGTCCATGGGACTTCCCAGGCAAGAATACTGGAGTGGTTTGCCATGCCTCCTCCAGGGGATCCTCCCAACCCAGCGATTGAACCAGAGGCATCTCCTTCATCTTTTGTATTGCAGGCGGACTCTTTACCACTGAGCCATCCAGGAAGCCCCAGATGTAGGTATAGCTATGGGAGAAAGGTGAGAGAGACAGAGGCAGTGGCAGAGTAACAGAGATATAACTTGCCCTGATAGAGAGCTTTGATCTTGTCTGCTTTTGTTCTCCCATGGGGTAACCTGACACAGATGTTATCTACTTACCAAATAAATCCTGCTTTTTAACTGAAGCAGTAAATTATCATCAATTGCAATCTTACTGGCAGCTGGATTTGTAACCAAAATCATTTTTTCTCTTTTCTTTTTCCAGGTGGAGAAAGGAAGGAAAAAAAAAAAAAAAGAGGGTGTCAAATCAACAGATTAAGTGACATTTCCTGAAATTTGCATCGAGATGGAAACCTTTTTGCTCAGGGTGTCCTTCTGGGTGGCGCTGGTTGGAGGTGTCATCAGTGATAACCCTGAAAGCTACAGCACAAACCTAAGCATCCATGTGGACAGTGTCACCACTTTCCGTGGGACAGAACTCAGCTTCGTGGTTACCACACATCAACCCACGAATTTGGCCCTCCCCAGCAATGGCTCAATGCACAACTATTGCCCACAACAGACTAAGATTACTTCAGCTTTCAAGTACATTAACACTGTGATATCATGTACTATTTTCATCGTGGGAATGGTGGGGAATGCAACCCTGCTCAGGATCATTTACCAGAACAAGTGCATGCGGAATGGCCCCAACGCGCTGATAGCCAGTCTTGCCCTTGGAGACCTTATCTATGTGGTCATTGATCTCCCTATCAATGTATTTAAGGTAGGAAATCACCGCACGTGCATTTGCAGGTTGGAATGCATGCTCTGGTTCCATAGTTGAGAGAGGTGCTACAGACCTTTCTGTCCTTTGGAATTCCAGTCTGTGCTTTTACTGAGAGCCATTTCTGCTGTCTTGAAACTGGGTGACATTTCCTATTTTTATTGTTTCTTCAATGTGACGCTGATTTTCTGACTTATTGATTAACAAAAGAGTATCTCAGGGATGACTCTTCAAAGTTATGGTCTTCCATGAATGGGGTTCTCATGCCAGTCCTAAGCTGGCTGAGTGGATGGGCAATATGGGAAAAGAGCAGTGGATGTTTTTGAGATTCCATTTCTGGGGTGAGACCTACTGAGCCCAACAAGTATTTAAAATAAATGTATCTTCAGTTTTAGTTACCTTTTCAGCGTGATGCTGTCTGGGAGCCAGATATCCACAGTGTGACTTGAAATGAGAGGGCTTGTTTTATTTTGGCTGTCTGGCTGATTGAAGTCAAAGGTCATGCTGGCTTCTGCAGTTATCTGGGTGACTTAGAGATAACAGGGTGCATGTGATGGCAAGCCTGGTGACCACGTTGAGCAGCGTTGCTAAAACCATTTAAAACAGGCATCGCTTTACCACTGCCTCCCTCCTTGTTTCAGCTTACATTTATGCAGCACCCACCGTGTGCCTGCGTGCACCCATTGTCCAGAGCTAGGCAGGAGGACCCAAGGTAGTGCCTCGGTGGGAGAAAATGGTAACGCACCCATTGTTGGTGTGATCACCTTGCTTTCGGGACGGCTGCTGCTGCTAAGTCACTTCAGTCGTGTCCGACTCTGCGCGACCCCATAGATGGCAGCCCACCAGGCTCTGCCGTCCCTGGGATTCTCCAGGCAAGAACACTGGAGTAGCTCTCGGGTCTAGTTAGTACCAAAACAACCACAGCCAAAAGGAATTAGTCGTTCCATATTTGGTTTAGTGGTTGTGAGGGGAAAACTGCTGCAAGAATTCAAATGAGCTAAAATTCAAATGAAATTTCATGGTCTTTGCCAGATGTTTCGGAATGTCTTTATTCCTAGCCCAGGGAAAGCACGTTCCTCAGCCTTCTTTTTTTTTTTTTTCCCCTTCTATGTATTATCTGTAGAAACAAAACTATTCTGAGCAAGAATACTCTGAAATATGACTGAGAGTGGAAAGTTTTGTCAGTTACAGACATGATTAGTTTTACGAGAAATAATAGCCTCTCGGTTTTAAGTAAATAGACTGCAACCGTGGTGAAATGACACTGGCCTACTAGAAGAAGCAGTGGTCTGACAACAAAGATGAAAACACTGATGAAAACTTTGAACATTACAAGGAAATAAATCATCTCACAATTATTCCAGTATTCTGTTTGCCAAATTGGGGGAATTAGACAACAAAAAGTTAAAAATCACATACCATCTCTTTCCACAGAAGGGCATGAACACATGTGTTTTCTATTTGAACTTAAAGCAGAATTTCAGAACCAAATTAGGAGGCAGAATTGTAAATAGGCAAATGTGTAAATAATTTAAAATATTTAACATATGCTACAGAACTTTATTTTTTTTCTTTTCAAAGTTTTTTATTTTCTCTTTGTGAAATAGTATATGTACTCAGCATAGCTTCCTCAAGACATCTCTGTAGTAAGAGATTAAAAAATGTCGACATGACTTATTCACAATCATGGTGTAGAATATTAAATAAACATTGATTATTCATATTTATACAGCTAGTTAACCAACCCATTATGGCTCAGGAAAACAACAGAACTGTCTCTGAATAATAATCCCTATCTGACCATGTGCAAAAGCAGCTTTTTGGCACATCAGTATCTGCTGAGAAGGAGACTTCTCTCTTTGAGGTGCTACCTGCCACTCACCAGACTAAACTTCATTTCTATTCCATAATAACATTTTAAGTCAGATCACATGGAATAACTCCAAATTTGGTGAAAATTCAAATAAATCTTTGTTTTACATTCATACAGCAATGCGTGAAAACTAGCACTTCCTTATTTGACTTTATAAGTCTTCCATCTTGGGAATCCAATACTTCATAGTGCCGTTTTCAACAATGTGGACAGTTTGATGTGTTTCTTTGTTGTGGGAGTACTTTCATATAATTCCTGTTTTTCTAAAACTCATGTAATGAGTCATTTAACCAATGGTTATTTTAGAAAGTTAACCTTTGGGGTTAAAAAAAATTACTCTGTAGTCATTTCAGTCTTCTTTCAGGGGAAAAGAGAAAAGCACTGGAGTGAGCATAAAAGTCTCACAATATTCAGGAGTTATTTCTACTTCCTCCTGGCAGTCCTCATGTCTGGATTAGGGAACCATAAGTTGTTACTGTTTCTTTGACTTCTGCCTGAGAGGGTCAAGAGAATTCCTTCTAAGCAAGCTGCCTCCTGCTGTAAGAGTCTGATGCCTTGAAGTCTCACACATCAGACCTATGGATTCCTCTGACCATGTTGAACTGTCTCTGTATTTCAGGGCAAAATAGTAGCCATCTAGTTTCACTGTGCCATTATGTTTAGGTACCAGTGAAAAGTGCACAGACTTGAAGAACATTCTGTTGAAGAGATGCATGAAGCTTCTTTATCTCCCCTACTATTAGAACTAGGTTGAAAGAAGAATGGTTGAAAGGACGTGCCATGTTCTTCAAAGAAAGAGAAGTTTTCAAATCTCACATGTGGTCGTTGTGTTTAAGAGTTCCATCACTTGCTTTTTAGACTCAGTTCTAAGGTGTCTCCAGAGGGCAGATATTGCCCTGAGTTGGGTTAGAATCAGAATAAGTGAAAGCAGTGTACAGGCGGCAAGCTAGACTTGCTGATTAGACTATCACAATAAAAAGGAGAGTACGCGACAAAGTGTTCTTTCTACTCGCATTTTGTTATCGCTCTCTCACTTTGAAAGAGGCTGCACTGAAGCTGTCTCATGTGTTGATGTGCTGGAAGGGCAGAGCAGCCAGTCTCAGACGACTAGGCTGTTTCTGTTCGGTCATCATCCCGTGCAGCTGGTGTTGGGTGGCTTGGGATGCTCTGTGGGCATGGAAGAGGCGTTCACTACATATCTGAATTTCCAGGTTTCCTTGTTGATGTCTGTCGTGCCAGGATTTCTTCCTCCAGGCTGTAATGGACATGGCCTGCACTTATCATGTGCTTCTCTGCTTGGACACCCCCAAGAGCTCCTGCTTCTTCCTAACATGCACGTGCAGCTGTTGTGCGAATGCCTCACTCCCCCTAAGTAACGTTCTCCACCCTGAGGCTGGATATAGTCACTGAATTGCCTCTGCTGAAGCATGTACAAATCCTGAATTTAAAACTGAATTAGGTCTTAAGTTATATACATTGCATGGAGAAGAAATAACCCAAAAAGTGAAGAGAAATTCCTCTGGCCCTGTTTACACTTGTGCGAGTACACACACACACACACACACACTCACACATTACTTGATAATAAAAATCAAACAGTCTGAGACAATAAACTATAAAGTAGGAGGAACCAAAGGATGCAAATAAATGCCAATTACCGTGTTGGCTTTCAAATGGCAATGTTGAAGAAACGCTATTGTTTATCAAGGGATTACTCTAATTTTGAATTGTACAAAAAAAACCACACATTTCATTAGCTTCATGAGAAGACTGACAAAAATAGGAGAGAGGAGCGAAAAGGAGTTAGTAGACCCTTTCAAATAGTCACACTTATAACCAAACTGATGATGGATTCAATCTGTCAAGAATTATACTATCTGATATCCTGAATTTTCAAGGAAGGTAAAAACGTAGCAAAATAGATAAATCTGTATATAAAATATTTACATTCATTACAATGACAAAGCATCATATCTGTGTTTCGAATGCAAAAATACCCCCTAATGACTCAATGACAATATAGATTGGAAGTATAGAATTTAATAATTCTATATATTTTTAATGACTCATTTATGTCAACTTTAGGGAGAGAGATTTTAAACTTGAATAGAGTGGAAACCCTAAAAGTGATGTTGGTGCATGGGTGGGCCAAAGCTTGGTATCATGTGCTCTCAGTTCAGTTCAGTCGCTCAGTCGTGGCTGATTCTTTGTGACCCCACGAACTGCAGCACGCCAGGCTTCCCTGTCCATCACCAACTCCTGGAGCTTACTCAAACCCGTGACCATCGAGTCGGTGATGCCATGTGCTTTCAGGACAACAGTAACTCAGATGTACACACAGATATGCCCATATGCCATTGCACCTCAGCCTCTTAAGTAGAAGCTGGAATGTGGGGAAATTTATGTAGGAAGGAAGCAGAATGGAGAGGATGAGATTGGCAGCCATGGGAAGAGGAAAGCAGGTGAGCCCAGGGACTTGGCATGGAAATGTCATCAAAGGGGGGAGCTGGAACCAGTGACGTCATAGACAGTCCTGTAGGTGAATCACGGCTCCACGCAGCATGTAGGTTAAGGCAGATCTCTGAGAAGGAGCTAAGCAGCCGGTGACACATCCAGTAATTAGTTGTTGACTGATTGGGTCCACTCCAAGCAACCACCTCTTCCTGAGGACAACAAGGAAAAATAAACAAAGACAATTTCTGTATGAAATTATCAAGGATATTTTGCAATGAAAAGCCAAGGTTCCCAATATGTTGCTCTGGTAGAGGATCTGAGCAATGTGGAAACCAGAGACGTTCACACAAAGCCAGTTTATCTCCATATTCACACAGACTTTGACATCTTGTGCAACTGAAATCCATCTTGTTTGGGCAGCCATACAAGAGTTGTTTCCGGACACATCAAATCACCAGGGCAATATCTGTGTTGGAAACAAATTGCCCCAGCATATAAGGCATATGCCTCAAACATAGAACCTGTTCAATAAGTGCTTTTTAATACAATTTAATGAAACCACGTCAAAATGATGCGATTAAAATTAACTTCTTTTTTTCCCACTGAAGTAGAGTTGATTGACAAGGTTGTGTTAATTTCTGCTGTACAGCAAAGTGATTCAGTCAAACAGATAGATCCTTTTTCATATTCTTTCCCATCATGGTTTTTCACAGGATATTGAATCTAGTTCCCTGTGCTATACAGTAGGGCCTTGTTACTTATCCATCCTATAGATAAGAGTTTGCATCTCCTAATCCCAAACTCCCAGTTCTTCTCTCCCACCCTACTTCCCCCTTGGCAACCACAAGTCTGTCTTCTATGTCTGTGGGTCTCTTTCTGTTTCTTAGATAAGTAAAAAATGTAGGAACACTTCGCAGATTTGCATGTCATCCTTGCCCAGGGGCCTTGCTAATATCTGTATTGTTCCAGTTTTAGTATATATGCTGCTGAAATGAGCACCAAAACACACTTGTAATCTGATTTTTCTGAGCGCTTCAAATTAAAATATTGATGATGATAAGGACGATGATGTTGACCTGTCAGAGGGGGTCTTCATCTGCGAACAGGGCACGGTGTGTTCTCTGTGGTCTGCACATGCTGCTCTCCAAGTCGATCAGATTACCCACCACTACATGTATAATCATGATGTTTGCCTTTTACTCATCATCAAGCAAATAAAAACCGGCCTTTCTCATATATTCCAGTAATAGCCCTGGAATCATAAAATTAGGTGTGCCCTAAATTTTCAGAAAGAGAACGTGTCCCTTCACTGAGCTTTCTGTCTTCTTATTGGTACCCCATACCCCAGCTCATCATGTCCTGTTAGGTGTCTCTGATTTGGCCTCGTCTCTCCATGCTTCTCATCTGCTCCTCTTTATCCAGCTAACCAAGCTAAGCAAGATGACCCTTCTGCCTGAAGTGTTCTCCCTCATGCCTCCTCTGGTTTATTCCACTGTATGCTTCAGATCTCAGCTGCAGCATCTCTTTGTGTGGCAAGCGTGCCTGACCTAGACTGGGTCAGGGCCTTTCTCCTGGGCTCCCATGACGCTCTCTGTTAGCCCTGTAAGATCACGGAACACACGCTCTATTGTCTCTGACAATTCCCTTGCCTGTCTGTCCCTTATAGACTGCAGGTCCCCTGAGGCATGCTGCCATCATCCTCATTTATCACGGTTTCTCCACATCCCACAGTGCGCCCAGTTTCAAAACTACTTGATGAATGAGCAAAATAAGAAAAATGTACTGTATTTGTCTCTATAAGAATGTTTTTCTCCCATGCAATTCCAGATCTAAAGACAGGCTTGCTTTTTGAATTTATTGAATCTCTACTATGCCCCTGCAAACCAGGATAGCTCAAAGTCCATAAATCTAGGAGAGAAATGTATGTACTATCACAAGATTGTTTTCTGTTTGTCTTTAGAGGTCAAGAGTTCTTTTTCTATGGTTCTGCCATTATATTGTTTAATTTCCTCTCTCTTGAGTGGTGTAACCAATTAAAGAATCTTGTTTCAAGATTTTGTGCAGTACACAGTCCTTCAGCGTAGTTGTAATTGTGGTTTCAACTGAAATATTCAACCTACAAGTGATTTAGAATATCAAAATGAACATTCATATCACCAAACATTTTATTTGCTCTTTAGAGAACAGGAAACAGATTGATTTTCTGGCATAGCTGAGACACAGGAAGATTGTAAAAGTTCATTATGCTAACTAGCTGACCTAAGGATATATGTACATATTAAATGACAGAGTGATAAATTTGTTACCCAGTTTGCTGTTTATTATAAGGAAGTTGCTGTCTGCAAAGGCTTCAGAACCCTTTCCAACTCTACCTCCCCTTCTGGCTTTTCGTTTCCTGTGTCTGGGAATCTCATTGCTTTCTGTCATGGTCCTGTTAAGTAATTATTCTCATGTGAGGTTACTCAGCTAACCCTCAGCATTTGGCTCACAGCACAGTTACTCCCATTTCGCTGATGGGGGATGGAAACCATGTATCACGGCAGGATTGTTCCCAGGGCTGAGAGGAGCTTTCAGTCCCCTTCTCCCTGGGAAGGTGTTGGGATGTACAGAACATTGTGACGTATACTTCTCCATCAAACAGGACAGATCACGGAAGAGGGTGCTGTGTTCTAAACTGAAATAGTGATGCATAAATGCTTTACTTTTGAGAAAAGAATTTTCTCATATATACTGTGTGTGTGTGTGTTGCAGTAATTCCATCATTCTGTGTAGTAAAAGCAGATGTCCTGGCTATTGTATTCTGAAATATTTCTATAGTGTCTTTGTCCCATGAGTTGCTAGCATGGAAGTGTCATTTCTTTATTATCAAACAAAATTTACACAGTTTGTATATAGAGTGTATGAACTAAAATGAAAGAGGATGGGGTATGAAGTTTCTGTCTCTGAAGCTGATTTGAAGGCTAGAGTGGTTAAATAAGGAATGTTCTTAAGCAACTCTGTCAAAATAAATTTGATACACAGCCAGAAATTCTACTACTGCTTTCTGGATCTACCATAATCTCTTGGGAGCTAGAATTATTGCTTTCTATAGCTACCATTTTATTTTTAACTAGGTCTAGTTTTTCTTGGAAAAACTTTCCTACATTATAAAGGTAATAGTTGATATTAAACTGTAATAGAACTGAACATAAGTCTCATTCAGTGTTACTATTTGATAGCCTGATTTTCAAATTTGAACATCAAATTTTACAAAGCCACATACTCTAAAATATTTATTTAAATTTGGGAGGTTTGACGTCTTATGTTCCTGAACTCAAGAAGCAAAAATCAAGTGTGCCCTCAGATTTAGTATTATTTTTGTGAATGTGCAAATTTAAATTTCTCAAAAATTTAGAGAATTTAGAATTTAAACTTCTCTAAAAGTTTCATCAGCATCATTTGCCATCATGACTTACTTGGCAAATGGGATAGACAACAGAAGTTACTCAAATCGTGCTTCTCATAAAACTTACACATGGGAGTCCTATAATTTTAGATCGAGTTTTATACTAGAAAGTAATGGAGGTGGGCAACTGTTGGCCATTTGGTTACTCAGTTACATCAGATCTCTCTTCTCTAAATATTCTTTATCTATTTATTCATAAATATTTATTGAGCTCCTCCTATATGTCAGTTATTGGGGAAATAGCAGTGAACAAAAGCAATCCTTGTCCTCAAAGAGTTTCCATTCTAGTAGAAGAAAAAGACAACAGTCAAGTTAAGTCTGTGAAATAGCAGCTAAGGAGAAAAGCAAAACAGAGAAGAGGAATAAAAGTGGGAGGAGTGAGCAAAGAACTCAATAGAAGCCCATGTCGAATAAAAACTAAAACTTAAAGGAGCAAACCATCCCACTGTCTATAAAGAAAGAGCATCCAGCCAGTGGAGATGGCAAGTGCAAAGGCCCTGGGGCAAGAATGTGCCCAGAGGGTCAGTGGAGCAGCAAGGAAGCCATGGTGGTTGATTGGAAGGAAGAGAATAGTAACACATGATGTCACAGAAATACTGGGGTAGGGTAAGCGATGCAGGGAAGCAGATAACATAGGGCCTAGCAATAGATGACCATTTAATTTATTGTCCAAACCAAGATGCTTTAAGGGTAAAAGGAGACACTATCAATAATTGCATCTGGACAATAGGCATTAAAGGAGACACTCAATAATTGCGTCTGGACAATTTGTAGGCATGAGAAAAGTAGGAAGCCTAGTCACCCTACCTATACACCTTTATAGAACCTTTAGCTTCTTTCTGTGAGATAGGAAAGTTTTAGAAGGTTATGAACAGATGAGTGACATGATCTATTTTACATTTTAACAAGAACTTGCTGGCTACTGGGTTGAGAAGCATTTCCTAAATCGACGAAGGAAAAATATACAATGAAAATACATGATGTGTACCAGTTTATAGGGTTTCCCTGGTGGTCCGTTCAGCAAAGAAGCTGCCTGCGATGCCAGAGAGGCGGGTGTGACCCCTGGGTCAGGGAAGATCCCCCTGAAGAAGAAAATGGCAACCTGCTCCAGTATTCTTGTCTGGAAAATCCCATGGACGAGGAGTCTGCTGGGTCACAGTCCACAGTTCACAGAGTTGGACACGACTGGGCAACTAAACCAGCACCACCATGCCAATTTATAACCGGAGAATACTGCCCCCTAAAGCTTAATTAGTGTTTACTCTGTACCAAGCTAACTCATTGGATCCTCACAGCAAACTGACTGCACTGCTATTGCCTGAAAATGAAGACTGAGGCGCAGTGTTTCAAGAATGTTCTCAAGGTCACACAGTCAGCAAGTTGCAGAGCCAAGATCAGGATCCAGCCTGATCTCAGAGGCCATGCTGTTAGCTGAGCCGCCACACCGCTTCTCTTCCATATGCCTCGGAAGACAAACTTGATGGGCGTCCAGATGTCAGCCCTAGTACAGAAATAAATTTCCAAAGACTGTGTTCAAAAATAGTCATCCCCTTTCTTCCCTGCATTAAATCCAATATTTCTTTAGTTGTTTATTTAGGACAGAAGTCACACACTACAAAGGACGGATGTATATGAAACAGAGATTGCTCTCCAGAATAGCATTTGTGTTCTAAGTCTTGCAGATTGCATTGGAACATCTGGTAAACAGATTTTTGTATTCTATACTCATTGTCATGCTGGTGAGATCAGCTGACAGAAGGAAGCCAGAAAATAAAGATAAATAAACTGTAAAAAAAAAAAAAAGGTTAAGTCCTTTGATGGTCTGATTGCTTAGACATATATATCTGCTCAGAGGAACATGTTTTGCCAAACTGATGTCTCATCCAGTTATTACAGGAACGGCTAGGCAATCTGTAGGCATGAGACAGGAACATGAATGTCTATGGCTTTACCACAGTTCCAGGTGGGATATGAACACCTGATTTTATTGATAAAACTAAATGTTGCATTTCTAGACCCTCCTCCCCAGGAGTTTACCAAATGCATAGGAATTAAATGGGGAATATGAAGGAATAATGAATGACATTTGGGGACATGTCTCAAATTATATTTAAAAAGAAGCTAGAAATAAAATGCCTAGGAGTAAACTTAACCAAGGGGGTAAAAGACCTATACTCTGAAAATTGTAAAACACTGACGAAGGAAATTGAAGATGATATAAAGAAATGTAAAGATACTTCATGCTCTTGGACTGGAAGAATTAATAATGTTAAAATGGCCATGTTACACAAAACAATCTCCAGATTTAGTATAATTCTTATCAAAATACCCATGTCATTTTTCACAGAACTAAACAAATAATTCTAAAATTTAAATAAAACCACAAAAGATCCAAATTGCCAAAGCCATTTTAGGAAAAAGAGCAAAACTGGAAGTATCACCCTTCCTGACTGCAGGCTATACTATCAGTTCAGTTCAGTCACTCATTCGTGTCTGACTCTTTGCCACCCCATGGACTGCAGCACACCAGGCCTCCCTGTCCATCACCAACTTCCGGAGTTCACCCAAACTCATGTCCATCGAGTCAGTGATGCCATCCAAACATCTCATCCTCTGTCATCCCCTTCTCCTCCTGCCTTAAATCTTTCCCAGCATCAGGGTCTTTTCCAATGAGTCAGTTCTTCTCATCAGGTGCCCAAAATATTGGAATTTCAGCTTCAGCATCAGTCCTTCCAATGAATATTCAGGACTGATTTCCTTTAAGATGGACTTGTTGGATCTCCTTGCAGTCCAAGGGACTCTCGAGAGTCTTCTCCAACACCACAGTTCAAAAGCATCAGTTCTTCAGCACTCAGCTTTCTTTATAGTCCAACTCTCATGTCCATACATGACTACTAGAAAAACCATAGCTTTGACTAGATGGACCTTTGGTGGCAAAGTAATATCTCTGCTTTTTAATATGCTGTCTAGATTGGTCAAGCTTTTCTTCCAAGGAGCAAGTGTCTTTTAATTTCACAGCTGTGTCACCATCTGCAATGATTTTGGAGACCAAAAAAATAAAGTCTGTCACTGTTTCCACTGTTTCCCATCTATTTGCCATGAAGTGATGGGACCAGATGCCATGATCTTAGTTTTCTGAATGTTGAGTTTTAGGCCAACTTTTTCACCCTCCACTTTCACTTTCATGAAGAGGCTCTTTAGCTGTTCTTTGCTTTCTGCCATAAGGGTGGTGTCATCTGCATATCTGAGATTATTGATACTTCTCCCAGCAATCTTGATTCCAGCTTGTGCTTCTTCCAGCCCAGCGTTTCTCATGATGTACTCTGCATAGAAGTTAAATAAGCAGGGTGACAATATACAACCTTGACGTACACCTTTCCTGATTTGGAACCAGTCTGTTGTTCCATGTCCAGTTCTAACTGTTGCTTCCTGACCTGCATACAGATTTCTCAAAAGGCAGGTCAGGTGGTCTGGTATGCCCATCTCTTGAAGAATTTTCCTCAGTTTATTGTGATTCACACAGTCAAAGGATTTGGCGTAGTCAATAAAGCAGAAATAGATGTTTCTCTGGAACTGTCTTGCTTTTTCAGTGATCCAGCGGATGTTGGCAATTTGATCTCTAGTTCCTCTGCCTTTTCTAAATCCAGCTTGAACATCTGGAAGTTCACAGTTCACATACTGTTGAAGCCTGGCTTGGAGAATTTTGAGCATTTGAATGCAGAGTTCCAAAGAATAGCAGGGAGAGATAAGGAAGCCTTCCTCAGTGATCAATGCCAAGAAATAGAGAAAAACAATAGAATGAGAAAGACTAGAGATCTCTTCAAGAAAATTAGAGATACCAAGGGAACATTTCGTGCAAAAATGGGCACAATAAAGGGTAGAAATGGTATGGACCTAACAGAAGCAGAAGATATTAAGAAGAGGTGGCAAGAATACCCAGAAGAACTATACAAAAAAGATTTTCACAACCCAGATAATCACGATGGTGTGATCACTCACCTAGAGCCAGACATCCTGGAGTGTGAAGTCAAGTGGGCCTTAGGAAGCATCACTACAAACAAAGCTAGTGGAGGTGATGGAATTCCAGTTGAGCTATTTCAAATCCTAAAGGATGATGCTGGGAAAGTGCTGCCCTCAATATGCCAGCAGATTTGGAAAACTCAGCAGTGAGCAGTGGCCACAGGACTGGAAAAGTCAGTGTTCCTTCCAATCCCAAAGAAAGGCTATGCCAAAGAACGCTCAAACTACCACACAGACTATATATAAACCTACAGTGAACAAAATACATGGTCCTGGCACAGAAGCAGCCACATCATTGATCAGTGGAACAGAATAGGGATACGAGAAATAAACCCATGCACCTATGGTCAATTAATCTGCAACAAAGAAGGCAAGAATATACAGGGGAGAAAAGACACTCTCTTCAGTAAGTAGTGCTGAGAACTGGATGGCTACATTTCCTTATACCATATAGAAAAAAGAAGAATCACTCCAAATGGATTAAAGACCTAAATGTAAGACCAGAAACCATAAAATCACCAGAAAACTCTTTAACAAAAATCATAACAATATGTTTTTGGATCTGTCTCATAAGGCAAAAGAAATAAAAACTAAGAGGAATAAATGAGACCTAAATAAATTTAAAAACTTTTGCATAGCAGAGGAAACCATCAGCAGCAAACCAAAAAGACAACCTACAAAACAGGACAAAATTATTGTAAATGATATGACTAACAGGGCTTAATATTCAAAATAAACAGTTTGTACAATCAATATCAAAGAAAATTAAACAACCCAATCAAAAAATGGCCAAAGACCTGAATTTTTCCAAAGACAGCATACATATGGCTAACACACACATAAAACAATAACTTGACTAATTATTAGAGAACTGCAAATCAAAACAATAATGAGATATCACCTCATACCTGTCAGCATAGCTATCATCCAAAAGTCTACAAATAACATATGTTGGCAAGGATGTGGAAGAAAGGGAACCCTTGTACACTGTTGGTGGGAATGTGAATTGGTGTAGCCAGTGTGGAAAGCAGTGTGAGAGTTCCTCAAAAAACTAAAAATAGAAATATCAAATGATACGTTCTTGGGTATATATCTGAGGAAAAAATGAAAATACTAATTTGAAAAGATACATGCAACCCCATTGTTCATAGCAGCATTATATACAGTAGCCAATATGTGGAAGTAGATGAATGTACAAAGATGTGGTATATTCCTACAATGGAATATTACTCAACTATAAAATAAAGAATGAAATTCTGCCATTTTGTAGCAACATGGTGGACCTAAAGAATATCATGCTTTATGAAGTAAGTCAGACAGAGAAAGGCAAATCATATATGCTATAATTTATTTGAGGAATCTAAAATATAAACCAAATGGATGTGTATCACAAAACAGTAAAAGGCTCATGGATATAGAAAAAAAACTAGTGGTTACCATTGGTTTAGGGGAGTTAGTATAGGAGATAAAGAGATACAAGCTACTGTGTATAAAATAAACAACAAGTATATGTTGTACGGAACATGGAATTATAGCCACTATTTTGTAGTAACTTTAGTGGAATATAATCTATAAAAACACTGGATCGCTATGCTGTACACCTGAAACTAATATGATATTGTACATCAACTATGCTGCTGCTAAGTCACTTCAGTCGTGTCCGACTCTGTGCGACCCCATAGACGGCAGCCCACCAGGCTCCCCCTCCCCTGGGATTCTCCAGGCAAGAACACTGGAGTGGGTTGCCTTTTCCTTCTCCAATGCATGAAAGTGAAAAGTGAAAGTGAAGTTGCTCAGTCGTGTCCGACTCTTATAAAAATAAGCTAGAAATTCTCAATTTTTAAAAATTTACATATGAAATATAATGAAATGATTTCATTAAATCTGAAGCTATTTGAATAGGAACTTTATTAATATCCCTAAATTTGTTTTTTTTTTAATTTTTATTGAAATATAGTTGACTTATAATATTCAGGTGTACAGCAAAGTGATTCAGTTCTTTCTTACATTCTCTTCAATTATAGATTATTACAAGATATTGAGTATAGTTTCCTGTGCTACACAGTAGGTCTTTGTTGGTTATCTATTTTATCTATAGTGATATATATTTTTTAATCCCAAACTCCTAATTTACCCTCCCCCTGCTTCCCTATGGTAATCATAAATTTGTTGTCTATGTCTGTGAGTCTATTTCTGTTTTGTAAATAAGTTCACTTGAATCATTTTTTTGGATTCCGCATGTATCATATGTTATTTGTCTTCGTCTGGCTTACTTGACTTAGTATGATCTCTAATATCCCTAATTTTAAAAGCAACCAGTAAAGCTAACAATATTGAGCATGTCCAAAATATCCAGAATCATTCATTTCAAAATAAAAAGTAATGGTGCATATGTCTTTGCCAAATATTGAATAATGTAGTATGCCCAGTCCCGCATGAGTTTTATGTCACATAAAGCAATTCTATAGAATATCTGCCTTCTAAAGAATATGTGAAGTTTAAACTTAGTTTCAAAAACAAAAATGTCTAGAATACTCCAGAATCTGTCTTTTGTGTCATGTATATCACAAATGCTGTGTCTCTCCTATTTCCTTTGTTTCCGCAAATTTGATGTTCTTATAAAAGCTAAACCTAAGAAGGTTAAGGTAGTGTTATATCATTTAAGACTTCCCTGGTGGCTCAGACGGTAAAGCGTCTGTCTACAATGCAGGAGACCCGGGTTCCATCCCTGGGTTGGGAAGATCCCCTGGAGAAGGAAATGGCAATCCACTCCAGTACTATTGCCTGGAAAATCCCATGGACAGAGGAGCCTGGGAGGCCACAGTCCATGGGGTCGCAAAGAGTCGGACACGGCTGAGCGACTTCACTTTCACTTATATTGTTTAAGAGCCATAATACTTCATAAACTTTTTGACATTTTATTGAAGTATAACATACATGCAGGGGAAAAAAATGCACAGAAGTGTCAGCTCTGTGAATTTTCACCAAATGAACTTGATCCTGTGTACCCAGGATCAAGAATTAGGACATTACCTACACCCAGAAGTCCCTCAGTCACTAACTACCCAAACTCCCAAGGCGACCACTTTCCTGGCTTCTAACAGCATGAATTTGTTTTCCTACTTTTGTGTTTTATATAAATGGAACCACACAGTAAATATTCTTTTCTGTCTGACTTTCTTTGATCAACATGATGTTTGTGAGAGTAACCCATGCTGTTGGGTGTAGCTCATTCATTCTCGTTATTGTATAGCACTTCACTGTCTGAATATACCACAATTTATTTATTCATTCTACTTAAGTAGGAATTTGAATAGCTTCTGATTTTGAGCTCGTACAAATAGTGTGTACATATATATTGCTGAAATATATAGATAGATAGATATAAAGACAACATCTTATAATTTGTATATACTTAAACATCAACATATATATCTGTACACTAAATATGCTTTAAATATAAATCTTGAGCATAATCCTTTTATATTTTGATCAGAATTTTAGAGACCCACCAGG
This sequence comes from Ovis canadensis, assembly GCF_042477335.2. Classification (NCBI taxonomy): domain Eukaryota; kingdom Metazoa; phylum Chordata; class Mammalia; order Artiodactyla; family Bovidae; genus Ovis; species Ovis canadensis. The sequence continues at coordinate 21,042,402 of NC_091261.1, read as the reverse complement.
GCATGCACAGGGAACTAGGCAGAATTTCCTAGGCAGCATTCTTTTCTAAACACTTTAAAGACTTGTGTAGCTTATGTCTGAACTTTGTTCATTATAATTCTTCTTGGCATTTCAGGCAAGTCCACTATCTGCCTTCATATTGGATAATCCCCAAATCAATTCACACATTTACTAAGTGTCTACAAAAAGCACAAAGAAATCTGGGACAGACATGCCTTTGAGTGGCTGGCATTCCATGTTGAGGATACAAACATATATTCCATCAAGTTAGCCTGACTGCCAGGAGAATTTTATATTCCACTGTTTTGTTAAAATTTGGAGGATCACTGAACACAATTTTACTGGAAAAAAAAAATTACATTTTGAATGTGAAACACCTATTAACATTTTCTTTAAAAACAGAGAAACTGTCATTTCTCCTTCTAAAGTAATATATACAGCTATACTGAAATTAATCAAATTACTCCCAGAGACACAAAGATAAAATTAGGTTTCAAGCCTTTTCCATTAATGTTACAGTTAATGGTCATTTATTTTAAAACTTTACAATGCCCCATGAAACACAGATTAAAAAGCACTGATTTCAGACAGTAAATGTTATGAGAGTTTAAGTTGGATTGATGAAATTTTCCAGACAATCTCTCTGAGGTTATTTTTGTTAAATGACATATTTAGGGTATGCCAGTTGCTCGGTAAAACTTGGAGGTTTAGTTGTAATCTGGTTGCTACATTATTCTAAGACAAGATTGGTAAGAGAGGGTTGTTACAGAAATTTACCAAATCGTAGCATATGAAGACAGATCTATTAATATCATGTAAGAAACAAATCGCCAGTCTAGGTTCGATGCAGGATACAGGATGCGTGGGGCTGGTGCACTGGGATGACCCAGAGAGATGGTATGGAGGGGGAGGTGGGAAGAGGGTTCAGGATTGGGAACTCGTGTACACCCATGGTGGATTCATGTTGATGTATGGCAAAACCAATACAGTATTGTAAAGTAAAATAAAGTAAAAATAAAAAAATTTTTTTAAAATAAAAAGAAAAGAAAATCTTCCTAATATCAACACCCAAATTTGCATTGCAACATCCCTAAAGAGAAATTTTATTTATCAAAACCACTGACTAGATTTAAATGGAACACAGCAGTGGTCTTACAAGGCACTTAATACATCCTCCGAGAAGGAACTGCGTGAACACTGAGTTTTGGAGTCTTATGATCATGCTTTTATCTTTAAAGGTAGATGATTAGTTGAGACGTTTCCTGCTTTTTGTTCTGAGGAAATTGTATCACAGGAATATTTTTATTGGTTTTATGGTGTAACCTTAAAATTGCCTCCAGCTCCTGGATTACCATAAAGGAGGGAAGTAAATCCACAGGGAGTCTGGAAGCATGAAGGTGATATTCCAGGGTCTAACTTGCAAGCAGTGAGTGCTCACCACTTCAGCTTAATCCTGTCTGATTCTCTGACCCAGGGATGGGTAAACTACAGCCATGAACCAAATCTGGCCCAAAGCCTATTTTTGTAAATGAAATTTTATTGGAACACAGCCATACCCATTGCTTACATAAATGGTTTCGACAGATACCAGAGGATCTGCAAAGCCTAAAATATTTACTATCTAACCATTTACAGAAAAGTTTATCAACCCCTGCAGCATCTCACCAACTGCCCTGGCCCTGCCTTTCATCTCTGTCTCTCATCCTCCTCCATTTTGTCCCATAGCAGGTCAGAGCTCAAGAACTGAACCTCAAAATATGAGTAAGCCTTCATCACCTTCACTGTTCTTAAGTGACTGATGCCCACAACCACCAAAATAGTAGATGGCATAATCCCAAGAGATCAAAGTACGTTTCTTTTTTAAAATATTTTTGTGACTGATTTGAAATAAATCACTGATCTTTCAAATCACTATCTTTTTTCAAGATTTTTTTTCCTTAATATGGACCACTTTTAAAGTCTTTATTGAATTTTGTTACAGTATTTCTTCTGTTTTGGTTTTTTGACCACAAAGCACGGGATTTTAGCTCCCCAGCCAGGGATTGAACCCACACCCCTTGCATTAGAAGGTGAAATCTTAACCACTGGACAACCAGGGAAATTCCTTCAAGTCATCATCTTTGTATGAAGAAATAAAGAGAGGCCATCTCATGGAATCCCACAGTCAGCTTGTTCCTGAGGTGACTGCTGACATAAATGAGTCGAACAACCCAGGGCTATTACCTTCCCTCTGTCTTCCCCATTTATGTTAGCAAACTTCCAAACTTCCTGGAAGGTCTTAGCAGCTGGGTATCCATCAAACTTGTTGGACAAAACAGTATGTTTTCTGATCAAAATTGAAGAAGTTTTCAATTCTTTGTCACACACTTAGAGACATTCATTCCATTATCTTTCAAGCAATAGGTAGCAGTTCTGAACCAAGGGGCTTAATCTTCAAGCAGCAATTCATGTTGCAGTTAAAAAAGAACAAAACAAAGTTTCCATTTATTTCAGGGAAATTTCACACAGAAGACAAAAAGAGAGATACTCTCCAGAGATCGTAAAGATAAAAGCTTTACATACTTAAAGTTATTTGATCTCAAAAATCACTGCATTTTATATTTCTTTGATAGACCAATTAAACTTTATGGTCATGATTAAACATAGATGAATTTTTATCTCTGGGATATAAAATTCAAGGAATATGTCTTTGGTAATGGGCAGAACTATTCCAGTAGAACTATTCCAAACGCTAAAAGGGGATGCCATCACGGTGTTGCATTCGATATGTCAGCAAATCCGGAAGACCCAGCAGTGGCCACAGGACTGGAAAAGGTCAACATCCGAATTCCCAAGAAGCATAGTACTAACAAATGTGTTAGCCATCAGACAGTTGCACTCCCATGCTAGTAAGGTCATGCTTAAAATCTTGCATGCTAGGCTTCAGCATTGTGAGAACCAAGAACTTCCAGATGTCCAAGCTGGGTTTAGAAAGAAAGAGAAACCTGAAATCAAATTGCCAACAGTCACTGGATCATAGAGAAAGCAAGGGAATTCCTGAGAAATATCTTTTGCTCTGTTTCATCAGCTATGCCAAAGGTTTTGACTGTGTGGATCATAATAAACTGGGGAAGCTCTTAAAGAGATGGGAATACCAGACCATCTTACCTGTCTCCTGAGAAACCTGTATGTAGGTCAAGAAGCAACAGTTAGAACCCTGTTAGGAACAATTGATTTGTTCAAGAGTGAGAAAGGAGTATGACAGGGCTGTCTGCTGTCACTCTGTTTAATGTATACACTGAGCACATCATGAGAAATGCCAGGCTGGATGAGCTACAAGCTGGAATCAAGAGAGGCAGGAGAAATATCAACAACCTCAGATACGCGGATGATACCACTCTATGGCAGAAATCGAAGAGGAACTAAAGAACCTCTTGAGGTGGGTGAAGGAGGAGAGTGAAAGAGCCGGCTTAAAACCAAATATTAAAAAAACTAAGATTATGGCATCTGACCCCACTACCTTGGCAAATAGAGGGAAAAGGTGGAATTAGTGACAGATTGCCTCTTCTTGGGGTCTAAAATCACCATGGATGGTGACTGCAGCCATGAAATCAGAAGACATTTGCTTCTTGGCAGGAAAGCTGTGACAAACCTAGACAATGTGTTGAAAAGCTGAGACATTACTCCTCCAACAAAAGTTTGTATAGTCAAGGCTATGGTCTTCCCAGTGGTCACATACAGTTTTGAGAACTGGACTGTAAAGAAGGCAGAGTGCCGAAGAATTGATGCTTTCAAAGTGTGGTGCTAGAGAAGACTCCTGAGAGTTTCTTGGACTGCAAGAAATCAAACCAGTCAATCTTAAGGGAAATCAACCTTGAATACTTATCAGAAGGACCGATGCTGAAGCTGAAACTCCAGTTTTTTGGTCATCTGATGCGAACAGCTGACTCATTGGAAAAGTCCCTGATGCTGGGAAAGATTTGAGGGCAGAAGGAGAAGAGGGCATCAGAGGATGAGATGGCTGGATGGCATCACCAATGCAATGGACATGAACTTGGGCAAACTTCAGGAGATGGTGAGGGGCAGGGAGGCCTGGCGTGCTGCAGTCTATGGGGTCACAGAGAGTCGGACACGACTGGGTGACTGAACACAATAACAATGGACAGAAAGGCCTTGTCACAGACAAAGGGGAAGGTGGGGAAACAAATGAGACCTACTCCAAGTTCCTTCTTTTTAAAAACTATGTATGTATGTATGTGATTTTGTGGCACAGGTATTAATCTGTATACAACAACCTCTAAAAATTATTGGGGAAGGAAGGGGGAGCTACAGGGGATGGAAGGAAGAAGACAGAGTTGGGTGATGGAGAGTCATCCCTGAGGCCCCACTTTTAGCCACTGTGTAATTCAGCAGTCACACTGAAGACTATCGGATATGTTTAAGAAAGGGGGGAAGTGAAGGAAGGAAGAAGGAAGAGAGGGAGGGAGCCTAGACTCTCAGAATGTGAGAAGTCAACGTTTGTAGTTCCAATTATGTGAACCAGAACTTGGAGCTATTTATAATTTTACAAACACTAATCCAAATTGGCCCTGCTTGCAGGCGATAGAATATAGGCAGTCTCTCAGCTGATGGCCCAATTCTACCTTTACTGTGGTTTTGAAATTTTTTACTTGTTTGCAGTAACTGTGATGAACTCTGATGAAGTGATAAATACTGAGTTTGCGGAAATGGCCCAGAAGAAAAAGCTGGTACTAGAATTGAACATGTCTAATAAAGTGTCACATTTAATTCCATTCATCTTGAACTGACAGAGTTATTGAGATGGAGGGCAGATTAATGGTTGCCAGGGATGAGGGAGTTCAAGAGAGAGGGCAAAGGAGTGTGATTTTTATAATCACACTTATGAGGTCATTATCAGGGATCCTTGTGGTCATGAATTTGTTCCATATCTTGACTAGAGGTCAATACACAAAACTATACCTGTGATAAAATTGCATAAATACAAACAAATAAGTAACAATGGAGACATGTGAATATCACTGGATCACACCAATGTCAAAAAATGGTTGTACCAGTTTGCATTCCCACCAGCATTATATGCGGCTCCAATTTCTCCACATCCTCACCAACATTTATTATTGTCAGTCTTTCTTATTATAGCCATTCTAATGATGTGTGGTGGTAGCTCACTGTGGCTTTAATGTACATTTCCTTTAATGATGAATGATGTTGAGCATTTTTTATTTTCATGTACCTAGCTATTTGTGGAGAAGGCAATGGCACCCCACTCCAGTACTCTTGCTTGGAAAATCCCATGGATGGAGGAGCCTGGTAGGCTGCAGTTCATGGGATTGCGAAGAGTCAGACACGACGGAGCGACTTCACTTTCACTTTTCACTTTGATGCATTGGAGAAGGAAATGGCAACCCACTCCAGTGTTCTTGCCTGGAGAATCCCAGGGACCGGGGAGCCTGGTGGGCTTCCGTCTATGGGGTCACACAGAGTCAGACACGACTGAAGCGACTTAGCAGCCCCAGCAGCAGCTATTTGTATTTCTACTCTGGTGAAATGTCTATTCAGGTCTTTTACTCATTTTAATTATGATATATTTTAATTGTAGTTCTTTATCTTTTTTAACTGTAGGAGTTTTCATGTTATTGTTGTTTTGCTTCTTTTTTAATAGAGTGAAGTTGATTTATCACACACATGTCTGACAATGGACAAAATGTTGTTTACATGAAACATCATAGATTAAAAATACATAGTATTTATATTTTAATAGATAATATTTATCCTGGACAGAAGTCCTTCATCAGATATATGATTTGCAAATATTTTCCCACTCTGTGGCTTTTCTTTTCATTTTATAAATGTAGCTTTTGAAGAGCAAAATTTTAAAATTTTTATTAAATCCAACATATCAAATGTTTCCTTTGTGGATCACAAGTCTGGTGTCATATCTATGAAATCTTTGCCTCAGCCTAGATCACAAAGAAACTTTTAATTTTTTTCTGACAATATTATAATTTTAGCCCTCAATTTAGATCTATAATCACAATTAATGTTTTTGTAGTATGTAAGGTAAGCATCTAAGTTCATTTTTTTGCATAGGCATATCCAGTTGTTCCAATGCCATTTGCTAACAAGACTGTCCTTTCCTTACTGAATTACTTTGGCACCTTTGTTAAAATTCAATTGATAAGGAATATAAGGGTTTATTTGTCTTTTCTTTCTTAGTCCAGTGACCTCTGTGTCTACTGTTGTGCCACCCTGCCTTGATTACTGTAGTTTATAGTAAGTTTTTAAACAGGTACTATAAGTCATACTTTGTTTTTTTTTCCTCCAAAAAATTTTTTGGCTATTCTAGGTCCTTTACATTTCTATACAAATTTTAAGATCAACTTGCTAATTTCTTTGAATTTACATAGGGATTGTATTGACTGTTTGGATGAATTTAGAGAATATTGCCATCTTAACAAGGTTGATCCTTCCAATCCATAAGCATTAATATACATCTTTGATTTGTCTAGTATTTGGCAGCTTTCAGCATATGTGTCTTATACTTCTTTAGTTAGATTTACTCCTTATATTCTAAGTATTTTCTTCTTTTTTGATACAATTTTGAATGGAATGTCTTAATTTCATTTTTGTAGTTTTCATTTCTAGAAAAATAAATTGGTTGTATAAATATAAATGCAACCAATATCTGTCTGTTGCTGTTGTGGCCTAGGACCTGGCTGGAGTCTTCACCATTTCTCTTGCAGCATAAGCTTTTTTCCCTGCTAGTGTGTGATGGGTAAGAATGCAACTAGTGTTAGAACAGTCTGGTGCCACTGCTTGATACATGCTAAAGCACCAACAGTTTTACCCACTGTCACTTTTACACCAACAGTGCAAAAGTCAACTGGTGGAAAAGGCAGCCATCTCAGTGGTTTCCTGATCTTGCAAATGCTGTGGAAGGTTCCCCTGAACCTTGACAGGGAATCTCCAGGGCTCCAAGGACAGCGCTTAGAGAATCACTGATCTAGATGATCTCTAAGCACTTGCCTAAGTCTAAAATGCTGTCACTTTTCAGATCTAAGAGAAATATCATTTACCAAACTTACAATAACATTTGCTTAAGTGACTGATTTTCATGAGTCAATATCCTTAGACAGTTGCTGCATGTAGAAAAATGTGCCAAGTCTTTTGAGAGAGATTAAAAGGAAATAGAACTTTGGCCCTAAATCTCAAAGAAATAGCACAAGCCTCTCTCAGTACTCAAGGGTCTATGAAAGGAAACCCAGCCACTGTAGGCTAGTTACATTCGACCCCAGATTTGTATGTTTTCTGTTCTAGGTAGCACTAAAAATAAACAAAATGCTTACAGTGGAAATACAGCATGTGTCAAATATCAACACTGAGAAGTAAAACTAGGTTAAACTCTATTATTATTGACTCATACAGTTTAGTATTGTCTCATTTCCAAATGTCTGGAAAAAAGACAAAACAGGATCAAACTAATTTTCAAGGTTTTTTAAAATCCTTTATTTTACACTATGATTTATAACAAGCCCTTGACTAGAAGCTTAAAATAGCCATTAACCTACTGTTTTTTCCTACATTTTATAGTATGGTGCCTATTATATTCACTGGGCAAATTTTCCATGTATTTTAACTTCTCCCTGGAGAGGAATAAAATACTATTTATATAGTCAAGGTAAATAAATAGTCTCAGGGCTTCATCTGTGGGATTCCATAATATCTGGCATCCTTCATCTTTTGGGGTGGAAAAAGGACAAAGAAAAAGCAAAAAGAACTAAAGAAAAAGGCAAAAAGGGCTAAAAAGAAAAAAGCAAAAAGGACTAAAATATTCATGGTTGGGAAGAATAAAAGAGAAATTGGGAAAACAAAATTAACCATATAAAATTAAGGGACAGACTTTCCTAGTGGTTCAGAAGTTAAGAATCCATGTTTCCACTGCAAGGAGCACAGGCTTGACCCCTGGTCATGGGACTAGATCCCACATGCTACACGGTACAGCCATAAATAAATAAATATATATATAATAAATAAAGTGAAGGGAGGGATTGAGGTTAGACTAGGTTAGGGATAAATGGAGCTGATAATAGTTTCAGAGAAACCACTTACAGATTGGAGTTGTGATTTTTTTTTTTTAATCATGCAATCTAAGAGCTGGAAATATTGGGCAAGAACAAGATTATACGGCAGAAGAGGAAGCCACAGCCCAGAGATTTTCGACAGGGCTAGAGCTGGAAGCCAGAATTTCTCCTTCCCTGCAGGATGGTCCATCTTTCCCTCTTCTAATATTTAGTGGGTGAAGAAGCACACCGTTCTTAAGGGAAGCATGACAGTTACATGACAGGTAACTCAGACGTCTTGAACAGGTCTTCCTAATTCACTTTATGCCTCAGCTATTGCAAATTGTGAAGTCTTATTTCCCAATGAATTTCTGTTAAGCATTCAAAATCACCTCGACCTTGTTTACTGTATAGCATCAACCATATTCTTTGCTCTCCACAAGACACATCTGGTATCATTTTCTTCACACCACATACCGTATCTTAGTTGGGTCATCGTTTCCAGCGACACAGGATAATTGTGAACACGTGACATACTTTACAATGAAGAACGAACCCCAGTTCTTAAGATTTTACACATTACATTGTTCAAGATGCTGCATGCTCTAAAATATGCCGTTGGTTTTTGCTTTTTGCTACTTATTATCACCTTCCTGATAAGTTTTTTGGGACTACTGCCTAAAGCTACATGTAGAAATCTCTGCCGGTTATTTCATTTTGTTTTGTTCTGCTTCATTTTCACCTTCATGTCTCTTTTAAGTAAGCACTAGAATGGCACCCACTCCAGTACTCCTGCCTGGAAGATCCCGAGGGCGGAGGAGCCTGGTAGGCTGCAGTCCATGGGGTCACTAACAGTCGGACACGGCTGAGTGACTTCACTTTCGCTTTTCACTTTCCTGCCTTGGAGAAGGAAATGGCAACCCACTCCAGTGTTCTTGCCTGGAGAATCCCAGGGATGGGGAAGCCTGGTGGGCTACCGTCTGTGGGGTCGCACAGAGTTGGACACGACTGAAGAGACTTCGCAGCAGCAGCAGCAACATGTACTACCATAAAGAGTGCTTAAGATAAACAATAACATTTTTTCAATAAGTTTTGAGTCTCACTGTGTGTCCAGGTCAGAGCACTTATTTTATATAATTAACTATAATTATATAATTTCTATAATTGTATTTTCTCCATTCAGGAAAAGTCGACTTCGTTCTTTCCAATGTAAAGCTTCTCTCCATTATGAATTAAATCGTAAAGTACTGACAGGAAACTGTACAATCTTGATATTGAGTGCTTCTCACTTTTCTTTTTTAGATAATTTAATTCTTCTCCATCCAAAGATCCTTTGGTTTAGGTATACTGACAAAGTGGAAGTCTGAAGTCTCTTGATTCTAGATTGGCATCCTTACAGCAGAGTTATCTAAGAGAGATATTTCTTTTCATCCCCAGCCTCTGAGAATGAAACTCTTGGGTGACTGAGATTCTTGGAGATACTAAGCCCATATCTTGGGTGAACCATCTTTCCTCTAATGAAATAACCTTCCTGGGTTTGGAATTTGGTTTTTAAAATATTTTTTCCTCTTTCTTATTCTCTCCTTCACCTGGTTATTAACATCTATGTATTTCAGATTCTAAAAAGTGAAGGCCTCAGCCGAAACCAAAACACTGAATATTGAATAGTTAAATAAATGGATAGCAGGTAGTAGCAACAACTTCAAGTTTCTGATCTAAGTGCAGAGTAGCCGGAGCAATTCCTCAAAATCCATGTTTACAGGCACTCCCAGTTATGATCTTCGATGAGTCAGGCCCTGTTCTAAGGGGCTCTGATTTCCTGTCCACATCAACCATATATGGCGCAGGTTCTCTTTCATCTCTGGTTTTCACTGAGAAAGACTTCCATTGCATGAGTCACGTAGGTCCAAGGCCTTCATCTGCTGAGCTGCTACAGGATGCCGCTTGCAGCTTCCTTAGGGACCATTGCATCTGTTCCTCTTCTGGGTAGGCAACTCCTGGTCAGTGGGGGCCTTTGTGCCCGTGGGGTCTGCTGCCACCCTGCACCTGGTAACTGGGATGACCCTCCTTCACAGTCTCACTGGAAAAAGCAGACACAAAGCAGAGACTGATAAAGGTAGGCTGTGCAAATAGCTCCCATTGCCAGATACTTACTTCTGCTAAGCACTTTCTCTGGATCGTCTCTTCTGTCACCCACAGTAAACTTGCAAGGTAGCTGCCTTCACCGTTTCCATTTTCGAGAGGAGGAAACTGAGAAGTGTGAGGTTAACCAGCATGCCAAGGTCACGTGATCTGGAATATAGAGGAGCTGGGATTTGGTCCAACCCAGGAAGTTGAGCTTCAGGGCCCACACTCTTTATAACGCTAAGCCGCTTGCTCTCATTCAAAGGAGTGCTTCTCCGTTCCCCCTTGCCCCCGACCCCCAGCCCTCATCACAGAGAGCACCCAGAGTTGGTAACATTTATGGAGTTTCTGCTCTGTGTCTGTCATGCTCTCCAAATTCTAGGGCTGGCCAGGAGGTATGAGAACCCTGTCAAAGGAAAAATCGTAAGAGTAGAGCAGAAGCCATTGGTTTTGCTTTATTGATTTGATTTTATTTCATTTGACTTCTGTGAAAATTCTGCCTCAATTCTGAAGCAATTAAAGCCTCCGGGAAGAGCAAAATTCATCCTCAGTCACGCACAGTGATTTATTTTATTACAACCAATTTGAGATTTGCAACAGCCTGAAAACATGTTCTCATGAAAGGCCTCAGCATCACAGGCTTTATTACCATGCCAGTTTGTATTGTTAGAAGATGTAAAACATCTTTACTGCTGGTTTGATGATGTACCAACTTCTAGAATACCTCCTAGCCCCACTCCCAGAAAGGAAAAACCTCAGAACCCTACTTTTTCAAGACTATACCTGGTTCACCATGTCCAACTTCAAGTGACCTGCGTAATCCATGTTGAGGGGAAGAAAACATTGTATTTACTTTGAGGTTTGCAGCTATTACAAAGTGTACTCATAAATCGCTCATTCCTCCCTAGGATGGGTGGAGTGGGATGAAGGGAAGGAGGAGAAGCCGTCAGCCTCACTGGATGGGCTGGAAGTGAAATTAGCACAAAGAAAAAGGCACCCCTGGTTTTACTTATCCCATTAATAAGATGTCATGACAATAACAAAGATAATGTCCAAATAGTGGCATTAACATCTGCAATGGATTTTAAAAGGGGGGATAAATTTATTTTTATTATCCTTTTCTTCATGGTCATGAATAATTGGTATGTTTCGGTTTATAATTACAAACTATAGCCGTTCAGAATAACTAACATCTGTGCAGTGTACATTCAGTGTGTGAAGTTCCGGCCCTCCGGATGATTCTGATGGCAGCCAAAGCTTGAGAACAAGTACGCTAAAGCAGTAAGTCTCAACCTTGGCTCTAAATTGGAACCGCCTGGAAGCTTTACAAACTCCTGGACATGGAGGAGAGAAAGAGGCGAGTAAGATGGAAGAGGAGAAGGTCACTGGGGGTTGGCGCAAGGGTTTGGGTGACCCACCAAGGACTCAGAGTCATGAGTCAGACCGTGCCGCTTGGCCACTTGCGGTCAGCAATAACAGTTTATCATGTTCATTAATTCATTATTTGGGGATGTCAAAACACAGATGAGAACTCCTGACCACCCATGCTCAAGCACATGTCTTCATCATGTAAAAGCAAGTTCCATTTAAAAAAAAAAAATAGGAAAACTGCTGGCCTTGTGTCCCAACTCAAGAGACTATGGGGCTTCCCCAGTGGCTCAGCGGTAAAGAATTCACCTGCAATGCAGGAGACGTGAGTTGGATCCCTGGGTGTGAAAGATCCCCTGGAGAAAGGGCTCAACAACCCACGCCAGTACTCTTGCCTGGAGAATCCCATGGACAGAGGAGCCTGGTGGGTTATAGCCCAGGGGGTTGCAAACATTCATACATGACTGAAGTGACTGAACACGCCCGAGATTCTGATTTCATTGGCCTAGGACAGGATTTTCAACCTAAGCACCATAGATATTTTGGGCTAGATAATTGTTCATTGGAGCGCCTGGCCTATGCGTTGGATGTTTATCCTTGTTTATCCTTGGCCTCTGCCCCCAGATGTTAATAGCCTCCCAACAAGCTGTAAAAATCAAAAATGTCACAAGATGTTGCCAAATGTCCCCTGAAGGACAAGATCACCCCAGGATGAAGAGCAGTTGTCTAAGGGCATAGCCTAGACACTGGAATTTTTAAAAACTCCTTCAGTCATCCTGATGTACAGCCAAGACTAAGAACCATTCATCAGGAGGGTTCATATTAATAAGTAGCTTTGTATGTGCAATGATGAATAATAAAACAATAAACTTGTGTGTAAAGTAAAAGTAAATCAACTTGTGTGGAAGACTCAGGCAGTCTGCCCATAAGTAAAGGACAAGAGCTTTGGGGCATAAGTTTCACAGCAAGCATTTGGCACCTTACATTTTTGCTTACTTTCTGGTTGTCAGGTATATTCCAGAAACCTGACATAAACAGGTACACTGCATTTATCTAAAAGGTCACAATCACATAGAAATTGCTTTGTACTAAATATAGTAGTGGCTGGACAGCCTGCTTTGGGACCTACTCATTCTAAAACCAGGGTGCTTATCAGTGGATCATGTGGTACAAGTAGTTAAGTAAGTCTGTGTCAATGGGTTAAAAAATGCAGCCTGTCAATTGCTTTTTTGATGTATTTCCAATGCAAGCATTGTATTTCAAGTGGGTATACCTTATAGAAGACATTGAGTATTTATAGGGCACTTATTGGAGAAGGAAATGGCAACCCACTCCAGTGTTCTTCCCTGGAGAATCCCAGGGATGGGGGAGCCTGGTGGACTGCCGTCTATGGGGTCGCAGAGTCGGACACGACTGAAGTGACTTAGCAGCAGCAGCAGGGCACTTATAAAGGGAAAAAATTACTTCTCTGGAAATAGAGGAAAATAGAAAAAAATCACGGAGAAGGCGATGGCAACCCACTCCAGTACTCTTGCCTGGAAATTCCCATGGATGGAGAAGCCTGGTAGGCTGCAGTCCATGGGGTCGCTAAGAATCAGACACGACTGAGCAACTTCACTTTCACTTTTCACTTTGATGCATTGGAGAAGAAAATGGCAACCCACTCCAGTGTTCTTGCCTGGAGAATCCCAGGGACAGGGGAAGCCTGGTGGGCTGCCATCTATGGGGTCGCTCAGAGTCAGACACGACTGAAGCGACTTAGCAGCAGCAGAAAGAAATCTATTGCATTTATTTTTAAAACTTTTTATTTTATATTGGAGTATAGGCAGTTAGCAAGGAGATCCAACGAGTCCATCCTAAAGGAGATCAGTCCTGGGTGTTCATTGGAAGGAATGATGCTAAAGCTGAAACTCCAGTACTTTGGCCACCTCATGCGAAGAGTTGACTCATTGGAAAAGACTCTGATGCTGGGAGGATTGGGGGCAGGAGGAGAAGGGGACGTCAGAGGATGAGATGGCTGGATGGCATCACTGACTCGATGGATGTGAATCTGAGTGAACTCCGGGAGTTGGTGATGGACAGGGAGGCCTGGCGTGCTGCGATTCATGGGGTCACAAAGAGCTGGACACGACTGAGCGACTGAGCTGAACTGATAGCCAGTTAGCAATGTCATGATAGTTTTAGGTGGACAGCAAAGGGGCTCAGCCTTTGCATCCTTTACATGAATATCCATGTATCCATTCTCCTCCAGGCTCCCCTCCCATCCAGGCTGCCACATAACACTGAGCAGAGTTCCCTGCGCTATGTAGTAGGTCCTTGCTGGTTATCCATTTTAAATATAGGAGTGTATACATGTTGATCCCAAACTCCCTAACTATCCCTTCCCCCATCCTTCCTCTGTGGCCATTTTCTAAGTCTGTGAGTCTCTTTCTGTTTTGTGAATAAATTCGTTTGTATCATTTCTTTTTAGATTTGGCGCATAAGGAATGTCATATGATAGGTCTTCTCCATCTCACTTTTTTCACCCGCCATCCATGTCGTGCAGCCTGTCAATTTCATAATGTTGATTTTGACACCATCCAAATCAGCCACACAAATACAGAACTTCTACACGAATTGTGCTGTTTAGTAGTTCTTTAATTTTCAGGTGGAGATCAGGACTTTAACTACTTTTTGACTGAAGAAAATTCCCCGTACTAGAACCACAGCAGGGGGTCCTAAAACGAAATCCATATTCAGCAGATTGCCCTCTGCTGCCTCAGTGACCCTGGACTCTTCCTCTGCAGCCCACTTGAGTGCTCGATTGGACCACAGGACGGGCATCCTCTCAGGCGCTGCACTGGGTCTTTCAACCAGCTGGACAGTCTCAGCGCAAGGGGAGGGCTCCCCACGCAGAATCTGGCAGCTCCTCTCCACTGCGGACTTTTCAGCAGAGTCTCCTCCAACAACTAGTTGAAACGGTGCCTTGTTTGTTTCCACATAAAGAGTGGAAATACGACTTCCGGATACTGTTAAACAATGTTCAAATAGTAAACTATAAGATGATTGCATTTTCTGAGGCAAATTGGTACTGTCAGATTTCAAAATGTGAAAGTACTTTCCTGAATTAGTGAATTGAAATCATTCATTGGTTTCCCTGGTGGCTCAGACAGTAAAGTGTCTGCCTGCAGTGTGGAAGACCTGGGTTCAATCCCTGGGTTGGGAAGATCCTCTGGAGAAGGCAGCCCACTCCAGTACCCTTGCCTGGAAAATTCCATGGATGGAGGAGCCTGGTAGGCTATAGTCCATGGGGTGGCAAAGAGTCGGGCACGACTGAGCAACTTCACTATTGGTTCAACACCTACAGGGTACTAGGTACCGTGTGATGCTCTCCCCACTTCATGTGACGAGTTGACTCATTGGAAAAGACTTTGATGCTGGGAGGGATTGGGGGCAGGAGGAGAAGGGGATGACAGAGGATGAGATGGCTGGATGGCATCACCGACTCAATGGATGTGAGTTTAAGTGAACTCTGGGAGGTGGTGATGGACAGGGAGGCCTGGCGTGCTGCGATTCATGGGGTTGCAAAGAGTCGGACACGACTGAGCGACTGAAATGAACTGAACTGAACTGAGAACCAGTTCTCAGAAATCTGCTCTAGGAAAAAAAGATCATAGAAGACTGCTGAAAGGTATTATTTCCATATGCTCTCACTTTTTTTTAAAATGGCACATGCTTTTAAGTACAGAGGGAGTTTTCTGGAAGAAAACACACTGTATAATTAACTCTGACTGCCTTTGGGCAGGGAATTTAGAGTTCTTGAATAGAAGGGTGACTTCCTTTTCATTATATAAGTTTTTATACAGCTTAACTCTTGCAATTTTAAATACTGTATTTTCCATTTTATATGCTAGTAAATAACAGAATGTGTGCATTTCCAGTAGCCTTTTTTAAGCTCCAAAATGACTCCTCTAAATAAGAGAAAAATAGGTGGGCTACCCTTTATGTCTCTTTGCCTTCCTCTTGTATATGTTTTCTTGCTAAGGCAGAGTGGTCTGAAAGGAGTCTTTGAGTATAAAATTACACCAACATTGGTGCCATGAAAGAGGTTAACAGGCAGATCCTACTTGAGGTTGAGCAGGTAAGGTCATGGCAACCCACTCCAGGATTCTTGCCTGGAGAACCCCATGGACAGAGAAGCCTGGTGGGCTACAATCTGTAGGGTCGCAAAGAGTCGGACACGACTGAAGCAACTCAGCACAGCACAGTACAGTTAAGCAAGCCCTGCTTAAGAAAGCCGCTTTAACCAGAAAGAGAAGTTGCCTACAGGCAGGGACCTAATTTCCTGTTGGCGGCATTAGAATAGTCACTGTCCATACATCCCTTGAGAAGAAAGTGTAGATGTACATCAGGGATGTCTACACTGTGATTGGACCTAAAATTTTTTTCCAATGATTTCTTTCATTCACCTCTGTCTATAATTCCCAGGAAGAATCAATGCTGGCAAAGAAAAAAAAAAAGAAAAAAGAACAAAAATAACCAAACACCCATTTGTGTCAAAGAAAAACAGTTCTGTGATCTTTTTAGTGCCCATCAATGGTGGCTCAGCGGTAAAGAATCCACCTGCAATGTGGGAGATGCAGGTTCAATTCCTGGGTCAGGAAGATCCCTTAAGAAGGAAATGGCAACCCACTTCAGTATTCTTGCCTGGAGAATTTGATGGACAGAGGAGCCTGGAGGGCTTCAGTCCGTGAGGTCACAGAAGAGTCAGACACAACTTAGCGACTAAACAATAACAGTTCCATGGTGCTGGAGAAGACTCTTGAGAGTCCCTTGGACTGCAAGGAGATCCAACCAGTCCATCCTAAAGGAGATCAGTACTGGATGGTCATTGGAAGGACTCATATTGAAGCTGAAACTCCAATACTGTGGCCAACTGATGTGAAGAACTGACTCATTTGAAAAGACTCTGATGCTGGAAAAGATTTGGGGGCAGGAGAAGGGAACGACAGAGGATGAGATGGTTGGATGGCATCACCGACTCAATGGACATGGGTTTGGGTGAACTCTGGGAGTTGGTGATAGACAGGGAGGCCTGGCGCGCTGCGGTCCATGGGGTCGCAAAGCGTCGGGCACGACTGAGTGAACTGAACTGAACTGATATCTTTCTCTTGAGCTCTTCCTTTACTCCTAACCCTAATTAAGAGTTTAAGTAAGCATTGTTGTCTCCTGTTGTTGTTGTGCTCAACCCTATGGACTGTAGCCCTCCAGGCTCTTCAGCCCATAGAATTTTCCAGGCAAGAGTACTGGAGTGGGTAGCCATTCCCTTCTCCTGGGGAATCTTCCCAACCCAGGGATCAAACCCAACTCCCCTATGTCTCGTGCACTGGCAGACAGATTCTTTACCATCAGCCCCATCTGGGAAGCCCCAAATCTTTTTCAGTTGAGACTGGAAGAGCATGAAACCATGCACTGTGGGGTTTTCCAGATCATTTTCCTTAGCCCTTGTTACGTAGACTTTCACAGGATTTCAGAGTCTCCCTTGTTAAAGCCAGAAACATCCTTTTCTCTTGTTGTTGGATGTATGAATTGGAAAATTTGTTCACATGGATTTCAGGATCCTCTGTCTCCAGGAATGAACCAACCATCCAACCATAACAGTTCAACTGTTTCAAACCTTATCCTATAACAATTCCTACATGTTTAAATTACATCTCTCTAGTCTTTACTGGAGAATTACTGTTGTGGAACAAAATACTAAACTCTCATTCTATAAAAAGTAATTTTCAGGTCTTCTTTTTAGGGGGTGATTCATCCCAGAAATAATGTTTCGTGTCTTTACTTGCATCAGGCCCTAATAACTAGCAATCAGCAATGGTATAATTATTTTTTAGCTTCATGAGAACTGAAAGTGTTTAGGGAAGTGTTTCTGTGAAGAGTTCACTGGTTATCCTTGGACAGGAGTTTACATGGAAATTCTGAGAAGACACCAAGCAAAACCAGTAAGAATGAGAGGGAAAAGATACCTGAGACAGGACTGGATTGAAGGAAAAGGCCTCTCATAAAACAATACAGAAAAAGGGGGGAAATATGTTTAAAAGTCATACAGGGTCTTAGCCATAAAAAATATAATTATAGAGAGCCCTATGTTATTAAATTTTCAAAATGCATACGTTCTGATTTTGTATTTCTGGAGTAACAGTTTCCCCGCCTCTTTCCATGGACTCATATTAATGACCACACCAGCCATGAAATTAATCCTCAATATTTTAGGCATGGTAGAACAACACTGGAAGGTCAACTTAGAGTTAGTATGGCAATGGGTGCTTTGAAAAACAAGAAAATTTTGTCAGATTAGCATGGTATTATTTCCTATTGAGTAGAGTAAGTTTAAGTTCTGAGTCACTAAGCAAACATTAGAAAGGAAATCAATGCCATTTTTACTCTTGAAAAGGCATCATATATTCAGTTGGGACTTCCTCCATTTATGTGGCTGCGCTGTTATTTAAGCCTATGCTTCTAGTACAATACCTAAGTAGATGAATACCAGCAACTCACAGAGGACTTGTATTCTTGCTACTTATCACACACAGCCTCTAGAGGGTCATCACCCTCTCCTTAGAATTTCAAAGATTTCAAACTGTCAACATGGAAGAATAGACATTCCTGCAAACACTACAAACAGATCATAGTAACCACATTTTCCTGTGTGATAAAGAGAAATCTGAGCCTAAACAAAGATAGGTCACTGGTGTCATCCCTGCTAAAGCAAGGCAGCCTGTTAAGCACAGAGGAAAGCGTGAGTTCCAAGTGATTTTAGGTTGGCAAAGCCAGTATATCCTAAACCACTTCATTTTCCCAGTATTCTCCATAACATCTTATTCAGAGCTTTGGCTGCTTGTCAGGAGTGAATATAATCTCCCAATGCCACTGGTTGAAAATGACTCATTTAACTCATGACTTGGTAAGAACTGATCAAAGATGACTTCCTGCTTCTTGGTTAAACTGTCATCCAAACCCCCAACTTTTGCTCTTCTGAAAAGTGGGTCACGTGACCACTTCCTATAAGATCAAAGATTTATCTCTTGTTATTATATTTATTTATCATTCTCCACATCTTTCAGGGATAGAAAAACTCGCTGAAGCATTAAATTATGAAAAGATAATGTCGATGACAATCTCCTGCTATCACTCCAACTGAAAATCACCGTAAATGATAAAATTTAGAAGTTCAGAAGTGTGATTAGAAATGTGTGTCCAAGTGTCCCATGCTGGCTCTGCCATCTGTCTTACACGCTCTTTCCCTTTTTCAGCTGCTGGCTGGGCGCTGGCCTTTTGAACAAAATGACTTTGGCGTTTTCCTCTGCAAGTTGTTCCCCTTTTTGCAGAAGTCCTCAGTGGGGATCACCGTCCTTAATCTCTGCGCACTAAGCGTTGACAGGTAATGTGGCTCTTTCTCCTCCCTCTTTTGTTGGATTTAGAAAACTGTTTTTCTCCGAAAAAAGAGAACTCAAGGAGTTTTGAGAGCGGATGCCCAGGACAGTGGTTCATTAGTTCCCAGGAATTAAACTATTATCAATCTTGCTGTACTGGTCACAATTACTTTCCACAGTTGCTTATTACTAGCCATCTTTGGTTTAGGCAAACTTGCACCTAGAGCATTTTGCCAGCTATATCCATTTGATATCCTTATGGCGATGAGCTATCAGAGAAGCCCAAGGAATATATTAGATGGAATGAATTTTGGAAAAGGAAATTCTAGGACATCCAAACTCTATATTTTCAGTGGTAGATTTCTCATTGGAAAAAAAGAAGATATGGCTCAATTATGTTTCTAAAGCTTGATTCCTTGAACTGAAGAATGAGTACTCAGAATTACATTCTAATCTATGCTTGAAAGTCTTCCTAAAAAGAGGACAATAGAAGTGCCCTTTCATCCAGCTCTGAAAAACCCATCAAGTGTCTCAAAGTCTTTCCAGAATTCTTCTCAAACATGGATGTCAAGACTTCTTTAAAGAGGTCTTTCTAAATTCCATGAATTTCTAGGAGGTATTTTATATATCTTCTAATTTTCATAGTGGGAATTTTATAAAAAAATGAAATTAGGAACTCTGGTGCTCTTTTTTATATTGAATACAGTCCTTTAAGGGCTTCCCAGGTAGCTCTAGTGGTAAAGAACCTGCCTGCCAGTGCAGGAGACATAAGAAATATAGGTTCAGTCCCTGGAGCAGGAAGATCCCCTGGAGGAAGACATGGCAACCCACTCCAATATTCTTGCCCGAAGAATCCCATGGACAGAGGAGCCTGGCGAGCTATGGTCCATAGAGTCACAAAGAGTCGGACACGACTGAAGCAACTTAGCATGCATGCATAATCCTTAGCAAACACTGTTTAATGGCCTATTTAAGTGGTTTACCTACAATTTAGAAGAGGTCTTCATTTTTCCTTTCACACTTTAACAGTCACTTTATCAGAGCACCCAAGTCCCATCAACATAGAAATAAAAGGCCCACTTTCTTAAAGAACAATGTAAGTGTTTACAGATTCTGTTATTTATCATTTACAATTAATTTTCAGGACCAAAACTTTTATTGTTAAACCATAAGGATACTCATTCCATTGGTAGCAGAAAACTATAATAATATCCTTATTTTAAATGTATGGTTATAGTAATTGTGAAACACTGAAAGAAAATGTTTAGTGGTATTTTAAAAAATAAATTTATTGCTGAAACCAAAACAAAGAACATTTCATTAGCATTTAAGTTGCAGTAAGGTATTGACAAAAATGATAAACACAGCAATGGTAAAAACAAAGATCATAAATAAAATCATGAATAATTAGGATTCGCAGTGATTCTCAGGAAAACCTGAGGCATAGGTTTCTTCTGCATCACATCAGATGTTAAAGGCTGTTGCATACAAATATTTGCATGCCATAAGTAGCTACTGTATCACTTCAACTTAATGAATAATTATTATTTGTGACCATGTCTCAAAATATGAGTAAATAATCTGGATTTTATTCACTAATGAATTCTCACTCTGCTGTTCCCACTCCTAGCACCCCAATAACATCATTTTTAGATAATACAGTACTTATGATCGGAGAAGGCAATGGCACCCCACTCCAGTACTCTTGCCTGGAAAATCCAATGGACAGAAGAGCCTGGTGGGCTGCAGTCCATGGGGTCGCAAAGAGTCGGACACAACTGAGCGACTTCACTTTCACTTTTCACTTCCATACATTGGAGAAGGAAATGGCAACCCCCTCCAGTGTTCTTGCCTGGAGAATCCCAGGGACGGGGGCGTCTGGTGGGCTGCCGTCTATGGGGTCGCACAGAGTCGGACACGACTGAAGCGACTTAGCAGCAGCAGTACTTATGTAAAATAATCATGACAATTTTTTTTAATTGTGTTTCCTATATGCAAATTCTTCCTAAATGGTATTCTTAATTGTTACAAAACTACAATTGTGAAACAACGTGGTATACACCCATAAACACGTTGACAAATAAATGGGAAAACAGAAACAGGTTTCAAAGTGTACAAGAATATAATAGAGGCTGAAATTACTTTGATTGTAACAG
This sequence comes from Ovis canadensis, assembly GCF_042477335.2. NCBI lineage: Eukaryota > Metazoa > Chordata > Mammalia > Artiodactyla > Bovidae > Ovis > Ovis canadensis. Next base: position 21,021,282 of record NC_091261.1, on the reverse strand, counting down.
GAAAAGGGAAGATTCATCAACAAATAGTGTTATGTACCATCTGGGGAAAAAACATGTTAAAGGCTTATCTTGTGCTACATATCAATAATATTAGTTACAATTACTCAGTTCAGTTCAGTCGCTCAGTTGTGTCCAACTCTTTGCGACCCCATGGACTGCAGCACGCCAGGCCTCCCTGTCCATCACCAGCTCCCAGAGTTTACTCAAACTCATGTCCTTTGAGTCGGTGATGCCATCCAACCATCTCATCCTCTGTCGTCCCCTTCTCCTCCTGCCCCCAATCCCTCCCAGCATCAGGGTCTTTTCAAATGAGTCAGCTGTTCGCATCAGGTGGCCAAAATGTTGGAGTTTCAGCTTCAACATCAGTCCTTTCAATGAACACTCAGGACTGATCTCCTTTAGAATGGACTGGTTGGATCTCCTTGCAGTCCAAGGAACTCTCAAGAGTCTTCTCCAACACCACAGTTCAAAAGCATCAGTTCTTCGGCACTCTGCTTTCCTTATACTCCAACTCTCACATCCATCCATGACCACTGGAAAAACCATAGCCTTGACTACACAGACCTTTGTTGGCAAAGTAATGTCTCTGCTTTTGAATATACTATCTAGGTTGGTCATAACTTTCCTTCCAAGGAGTAAGCATCTTTTTATTTCATGGCTGCAATCACCATCTGCAGTGATTTTGGAGCCCAAAAAAATAAAGTCTACCACTGTTTCCACTGTTTCTCCATCTGTTTGCCATGAAGTGATGGGACCAGATGCCATGATCTTAGTTTTCTGAATGTTGAGCTTTAAGCTAACTTTTTCACTCTCTTCTTTCACTTTCATCAAGAAGCTCTTTAGTTCCTCTTCACTTTCTGCCATAAGGGTGGTGTCATCTGCATATCTGAGGTTATTGATATTTCTCCCAGCAATCTTGATTCCAGCTTGTGCTTCCTCCAGCCCAGCGTTTCTCATGATGTACTCTGCACATAAGTTAAATAAGCAGGGTGACAATATACACCCTTGATGTACTCCTTTTCCTATTTGGAACCAGTCTGTTGTTACAATTATTACCATTTATTAAGTATTAGTATGTACCAGGCCCTGTTACAAATACTTCCCAGAAATTATTTTATTTAATCCTTGTAACAGCTGTGATGGTGCTATAGTTATCCCCATTTTACAGGTGAGGAAGCTGAAGTTGAAAGAGCTTAATCAAGGTCACTCAGCTACTAAGTTTTGGAGCCAGTCAGCAAATAAAAGTAGTGTGTGTTCTTAAACACTATGCTTAAGCATGCAAAAACTCAAACCATCAGGCAGTAGAAGAAGATAAACCAGTATCTTTTTGGTCTCCAGAAAAGGAAGACTTTTTAAACCTAAAAGGGATGGTAGAAAATCTGGGTAAAACTATAAATGCATTTTAGGACATAAAATTTTAAAAGAAGATCAAAGATTCATAAAATTAAAAACCGAATAAAGCAATAATCTGGGGAATATATTTGCAGCAAAACTACATGTTAGTATTCTTGATATTTAAAGAATCCATACAATTCATAGTTAAAATGATAATACTTTCATATTAAAAGGCATAAGTATAAAAATCACCAAAGAAAAAATCAAAATGGCTAACATTAGTCACTAACATGAATACTGTTCATGTAATCAGAGAAATTCTCATTAAAAAGCATACTTCTCTGGTAATGGTAGAAACCTGAACAGCCCCTCCAGAAAGTAAAGTCCTACAAGTACTCTTGCGCTCTGTTTTAAATTTATTTATTTATTGACTGTGCTAGGTCTTTGTTGCTGTGTGCAGGCTTCTCTTATTGCTGAGGACAGGCTCTAGAGCACTCAGACTTCAGTAATTGCAATTCCCAGGCTCTTGAGCACAGGCTCAATAGTTGTGGCTCACAGGCTTAGTTGCTCCAAATGGATTCTCATCCATTGAGCCATCAGGGAAACCCTGCTTTTGCCTTCTGACCCAATAATTACAATTTTTAGGATAAGTCCTATGGAAATAATCTAAAATTTGAACAAAGAAATTAGGTACATAAACAAGATAATTTACAGAAAATGTTGAAAGCAACATTTTAGGGAAAAGGATAGGGATGTTAAATGCAATTTAAATGTGTAGGTTTGTGAATATAAAATTCCTTGAAAGTAATATGATCAGTATTATTAGTAGTTATGTCAAAGGATAGAATAATGGGTTTTCATCATATTATTAGTAGTTGTTCTATTAATACAAGCAGAAAAAAGCTCTGAAAGTTTATTTAGTTTTATTATCTGTGACCAGTTTTCCTTATTTACTTCATGCTATTCTTTACGTTTTATTTTTCTCATTTGCCCAGCTCATTCCTATGACTTTTTTTTTATATTAACACTAATTTCCTATGACTCTAGCTCTAAAACACAAATGTATATAGGCCTTGTATGGAGATACATGTACATACTCAGCTCAGAGATATTTCCACGCCTACACTTGCCTTTACAGAAGCACCATCAAATATGGGAAAATAGCATTTTATTTTAAAACTGACTTTTTATTTAGAAAATTTCCCAAACTTTAGGTAAAAACTAGGATGATAACAAGTGTTAGGAAAGAGCCAATCAGTGTTCTAAGAAAGCTGCACCTCTGAGGAAACATCTAACCAAACCCAGAAAAGAACAGCCTATGACCCAAGAATGAGAAAGAAACAGGAGAAAAAAGGCAAGGAAGATGCTTGGCTCCTATAAATAGTAAAACCTTTTTAAGGCAGCTGGGTATAATCCTCTGAGAAGAGAGGCATTGATGAAAAGAGAGACCAAGGAGAGAAAAGAATTTGCTTGGTTTGATAAGAAATATAGGCAACTTTTCATCTCTCCAGAATATTTTCGTGTTACAAAATTTACAGTATGTGCCCTAAATAGTGTTATGTGCTATAGTTTAGTGGTCCGTTTTGCAGTTCATATGAATCTTAATATAGAAAATATACATTTTTTTTCTTGGGACTTACTTGGCAGTTGGGTTCAATTCCTGGTCAGGGAACTAAGATCCCACATGCCATGAGTCACAGCAAAAAAAAAAAAAAAGAACAGTATAAAAAACTAATTTTTTCTTGATTGAAAAATATTTTAGGGCACTTATTCCTCAGTGATATACTATATCATGAATTATCCCCAGATTGAGAAGCATAAGTCATCGTTTAGTTCAACAGAACAACTGGAGAGAAGAGTATGAGGTACAGACATGAGGAATCAGGCCTGGCTGCTGCTCTTTAGAGTTTCAGTGGTTGTGAGCATATGGACATGGGAACCAGGAAGAATGAAATGCACAAGGGAGATATTCATGCAGTGGGATTCCCAAAAGTCCTCAGTCATCAACAACTTCCAGTTCCTTCCTTATTTCATCTTGTTCTGCCCTCTCTCAGGGGACAATATTGCTTCACCATCCCCAGTATAAACCCTACCTGTAAAAAAGAAAAATACCCTACCTGTAGATGGGAGGAAGAAGGGAGCTGGGAGGAGATGATGGGGGAGGAAATGGAAGGACTGGGTCATAGGCTCCTGGTTCTGGCATAGGCTCACCTCAACCACACCCTTTCCTCCCCTGTCTCACGCAGGGAGAAAAATTAACGCAATGGTTCAGTCACCAGTTATCAGTTACGTATCAAATAAAATGTCCTTGGTTTGAAAAAAGAAAGAAAAAAGAATGCCAAGCATCTCGTTCATTAAGACTTGCTCTCAGGTGGTTTTTTTTTGTTTGTTTGGCTTCATCAGATCTTATTTGCAACGTGGGGGATCTTTAGTTTCAGCATGGGAACACCTGACCGTGGCATGTGAGATTCGACTCCCTGACCAGGGTCCAACTGGGACCCCCTGCACTGGGGGCTTGGTGTCTTAGCCAGTGGACCACCAGGGAAGTCCCTAGTCTCCGTTTTAGAGCAAGGAGATGAACCATTTTAAAATTCCACTTTCTCAGAAATCTGACTTATTCCAGGTTTTTCCCTGGTAATCAGTTCACCATCCTGTGTTCCCTCGCCCTTTCTTTATAAACTGTTGCATTTCACTTGGTACTGACTCAACTTTGAGATCTGTATGGAAGGAATCTTTTTTGACATTTCTGTTTCAAAAGCTTTCACACTGTAAAATGAATCATTCACACTTCATTCCTGAAGATTAGATACCATTTGCTTTGCATCTTGATTTGGTTGCATTATATTCTACTAAAAATAAGAAAATTTCTTCCTTTTTAAAAAAAAAAAATAAAAGCAAGGAGTAAAAAGAGGGAATTTGGATTCTGTTATGAAACAATTTGCAACTTGGGAATCTCTGCTTTCCGTTTATGAGCTGAATCAAATTATGGCCCAGGAAGAGTCTGTGATTTTTTTTTTATATGTTGCTTTTGAGGGAAAATAATGAGAGTAACTGGGCTCAGTAGTAAAGAATCCACTTGACAAAGCAGGAGATGCGGGTTTGATCCCTGGGTCAGGAAGATCCCCTGCAGAAGGAAACAGCAATCCACTCCAGTGTATTTGCCAGGATAATCCCACGAACAGAGGAGCCTGGAGAGCTACAGTCCACGGAGCTGCGAGGAGTTGGACACAATTTGTCAACTAAACAACAATTCATCCAAGCTCTATAACGATTTATCACTTCATTGATTGCTTAGTGAATACTAATACTGGAGGATCAAAAAGGAAAAAAAGGCCTACCTTTCTCAGTCTAGGTATTTGGTTTGGGTTTTTTTGTTTTTCTTTTTTTAATATTTATGTATTTATTTGGCTGCCCAGGTCTTAGTTGCTGCATGTGGGATGGATGAGGGATCAAAACCCAGCCCCCTGCATTGGGAGCGCAGAGTCTCAGCTACTGGACCACCAGGGAAGCCCCCTCCCTAGAGGTTTTTTTAATCCAAATAAGGTAAACAAAACAGAAAAAGCTGATCACTTATACCAGCCATTACCAATAATTTGAAGAAGTAGTCTTACATGCTTTAAGTGGCAAGCACTCTATGTTACTTTGTTTCAGGGAAAAAAGGAGGGGCAGGGATTGGAAAGAGGAATTAAATGTTATTCTTTGTAAGGTTAACAGTGGTGTTTAAAGTGGGAAATGATGGGGGTCAGACCAGTAGAGGTCTGGTTACAGCTCCAAATTGTAGTTAAAAGCTGCCTGGGAAAGGAAGCTATAAAAAGATAAAACTCCTTTAACAACTACACCAGATGATGTGTAATTAGATACCTGGGAAAGTTGCAAGGATCCATTAATAAGGCAACTTTGATTGATTTGCGTCAGTTCCGCATCCCTCATTTCAAGTAGTTACTCGGTGGTTTCTGTGATAGTCTCAGAGATTGACCATAACTCAAGAAGCATGGAAGTGATTTTCTAAAACACTTCATTTTTACTTGGTCTTGGTTTCTCTTTTTTCCTCCTGTGTTTTGATTTTTCTTTTACCCTGCATGTAATGGGTTTCCCTTGTGGCTCCTATGAAGTGGTAAAGAATCCGCCTACCAAAGCAGGAAATGTAGGTTTAATTCTTGGGTCAAGAATATCTCCTGGAGAAGGAAATGGCAACCCACTCTAGTATTCTTGCCTGGGAAATCCCATGGACAGAGGAGTCTGGCCGGCTACAGTTCATGGGGTTGCAAAGAGTTGAAGACAACTTAGGGACTAAACCATAAAAACTGTGTGTAGTGCAACTCAGGATCTCATTTTGGAGTCTGTTCCCCATTGCAAAGTTTCTCACTCTTAATTCTCTTGTCAAGATCAGGTGACTGGTTAATCTTGCTGCCGCATTTTTCTTTGGTAAGAAACTACCCCCAAACTGAGTGGTTTAGAACAATCGTCATTTTCTTACAGTCTGACCATGTTGCAGGGCAGAAATTGGGGCAGTTCTTCCACTCCTTGTTACTCTGACTGGGCTCTCCTGGTGGATTTCAGGTGGCTCCTGAGCTTGTTTCATGGTTCCAAGACTCACATGACTGGCCCTTTGATAGGAACAACTAGACATGTGAGCTCAGTGGAGCGCGTCTCCCTCCCCACGAGCCCAGGGCTGCTGAACCCTGCTCCAGCTGGCTCGGAGCTCCAGGGTAGAACCTGCTGCTCCATGGAGAGGCCAGGTGTGAAACTGATAAAGCATGATTCCAGCTGTGCTCAACTGGTCAAAGCAGCCACAGGCCAGCCCAGATGACACACCCAACCAAAGAAGTGTCCGAATATCTGCAGCTAGATTCCGCATGTATTCGTTAATATACAGTATTTGTTTTTTTCTTTCTGACTTGCTTCACTCTGTACAACACAGATGAGCCTATTGGCAAAGCAGAAATAAGAGACACAGAAGCAGAGAACAAATGAATGGACACCAAGGGAGAGGAGATGGCGAGATGGGATGAGCTGGGAGATTGGGATTGACATTATATGCTATTGATACTATGTATAAAATAGATACTAGTGAGAACATACTACATAGCACAGGAAACTCAACTCAGTGCTCTGTGATGATCTAAATGGGAAGGAAATCCAAAAAAGAGGAAGCAGATGCATCAGTTCAGCTCAGTCGCTCAGTCATGTCCGACTCTGCAACCCCATGAATCGCAGCACACCAGGCCTCCCTGTCCATCACCAACTCCTGGAGTTCACTCAGACTCACGTGTCGATCGAGTCCGTGATGCCATCCAGCCATCTCATCCTCTGTCGTCCCCTTCTTCTCCTGCCCCCAATCCCTCCCAGCATCAGAGTCTTTTCCAATGAGTCAACTCTTCGCATGAGGTGGCCAAAGTACTGGAGTTTCAGCTTTAGCATCATTCCTTCCAAAGAAATCCCAGGACTGATCTCCTTCAGAATGGACTGGTTGGATCTCCTTGCAGTCCAAGGGACTCTCAAGAGTCTTCTCCAGCACCACAGTTCAAAAGCATCAATTTGCTGTACAAAAGAAACTAACAAAATATTGTAAAGGAATTATACTCCAATAAAAATTGAATAATATATATATACACATATCTGCAGCTGTCTTTTTGTTTTTTAATTTTTTAATTTTATTAATTTATTTTTTCTTTTTGTTGTTAAAATATAGCTGATTTATAATATTGTGTTAGTTTCTGGTGTATAGCAAGGTAATTCAGTTTTACATATATAAGCATTATTCTTTTTCAGATTTTTTCCATTATATGCTATTATGTGATATTGAATATAGTTCCCTGTGCTATACAGTAGTTCCCTTGTTGTGTATGCTGCTGCTGCTGCTGCTGCTGCTGCTGCTGCTGCTGCTAAGTCGGTTCAGTCATGTCCGACTCTGTGCGACCCCATAGACGGCAGCCCACCAGGCTCCCCCGTCCCTGGGATTCTCCAGGCAAGAACACTGGAGTGGGTTGCCATTTCCTTCTCCAATGCATGAAAGTGAAACTGAAGTCGCTCAATTGCGTCCGACTCTTAGCAACCCCATGGACTGCAGCCCACCAGGCTCCTCCGTCCATGGGATTTTCCAGGCAAGAGCACTGGAGTGGGTGCCATTGCCTTCTCCGTTGTTGTGTATGTGTTTTATATATAGCAGTGTGTATCTGCCAATCCCAAACTCCTAAATTATCCTTTCCCCCAATTCCCCTTTGATAACCATAAATTTGTTTTCTATGTCTGTGAGTCTGTTTCTGTCTTATTAATAAATTCAGGTATCATTATCTTTAGATTCAATCTGTAAATGACATCATACAATATTTGTTTTTCTCTGACTTCACTGAGTCTAATAATCTCTAGGTCCATCCATGTCACTTCAAATGGCATTATTTCCTTCTTCTGCAGCTATCTTTTAATCCATCTCACCTGGCTTCTCTTTAACATTCTTTCTGCTGCTGTGTTGCCCCCAAACCTCTACATGGCAATTAGTTTGCCAATCACATAGGAGACACAGATCATAAAAAAATGTTACAAATGGTCATATTTGTTGCTAATTAATGATGTACATAAAGATGTAAGTGCTATTTTGCCTTATCAAAGTGGCAAAATTGAAAAAAATAAATTCTAATGAAGGAAAACAGGCAGGCACTTAGCAGAAACATTTTTTAAATGTACTTTAACTATTTTTTCATTCCTTTGATTCAGTAACCTCAGTTAAGATTATTAACCCAGGAAAATCACTCAAAAAACCTTATGCAAACATAATTATAGACATGTTTTTTACAACCTTGGAACACTAGAAATAATGTAACCATAGGAGGAAGATTTAGGTAAATTTTCTCAATATCTTATTATACTCTGTAGCCATGAAATTAATAAATGCCATGCCTATGTAGAAACATTAAAAAGTGAATACAAAATTGTAGCAAAATTGACAAGATTATAATATATATTTAAATCATACTTATGAGAACAGAAATGGGCAAAGGATAAGGAGAAATGAAAATAGATTTTGCTGAAGTGATCCTTTGAATTTAAATTTTATTTTACATTGTTTATTGAATAATATTTACTTTTATTTGAATGAGTTTCCCAGATCATAAAGATTCAAAAACGTGTATTAATGACTCTAGCCTTGAAAACATGTGTAATAACTACTTATATACATATACAGTAGCACACATATTTTGCATAAATATAACATGTAATTAATTCTTTTATTTTGCATGCCACATGACAGGGCTCAAGGTGGTGTCATGAGAAAAGACTGCCCTGGAACCTGGTAGACCAGAGCCCTAAGCCAGGTGCCCCACGCTCACTGATGACCAGGCAGAAGACTTGCTTACACACCCAGAACACAAAGAAAGAAAGGTCAGAACAGGTTCCCAACCAGAACACAAAGGAAGAAAGATCAGCCCAGAGTTCCCTCTTGGTTTTAAATTATTTCATGTTAGGATTCTAAAAGTATTAGCTGTTTATTTGTTGCCTAATTCAAGTCTGACTTGAAAAATAAGAACACATTGGGATTGTAGATTGGCTTTGCCCAGTAAAGCCAAATGCATGGTAAGGAAACAAAGATGCTTGATTCAACAGATATTTATTTGGCATCTACTGATGTAGGTCTTGTGACCAACACACGAGATGTCTGCCCTATGGAGATTATATTCTAAAGGAAGAGGTTGACATAGAGAGTAAGCAAAATAAATAAGTAAAATATTGCGTTGCTGGCAAAAGTGTTTGTTTGGGTTTTTCCATAACATAGAAAAACCTGAACAAACTTTTTGGCCAACCCAGAATTTATCACACCTAATAAGAACATATTATGTGTTATGTTTTTCTCTCCAGATAGAAATCATTTTTGGAACATCCAGTATTTCTTATTTTCCACATCTTTCTACACCTCTGTCATCACAAATGATTATTTGTAATTGCTCTTGTTTTCTCAAGAAACAAGATCAGTGCGATTAAAAATAGAAAACATTCTAATTCTTAGTCCTGAGGGTTAAGGAAGGAGCAGACTGATTATGAATCATTTGCTCAACTAGATATGAAAAATTACTTCTACTTATTTTTAAATGTTGAATTTACATTGGATTATGGATATGTAATATTCTGGCAACTCATTGGCGCGTTACAAAATGAAGCTGCTCTGTGAATATATTCATCATTAGAACATGTAGACCACATTTTCTTACTAAACCACCTTCTATCTCTAATCCTGCCTAAGAAATCTGGCTCTCTGACTCTCTTAAAAGATAAAGTGTTTTATTTACATCACCTTTCCTGATAAGAAAAAGGGAGAAGAAATAGATAAAATTTATCAGCAGCCTCAAGATATAGACATCCCGTCTCCATTCCTTTTAGCTTTTACTGGACATCAGCCTGCCAGTCTAATAAGGCAGCAAAGTCAACAGAAGCAGAAAGCAAAATATATTGCAGTCTTTATTCCACTGGTAATAACCATAAATTTTAAAATGCAATGTTGGCTATATCGTAAAAGGATTTTCTTGGTCTGTTTGCATAGCTGTATTTTATCCCATTCTGGACTAGTCTGGACTTTTTCAGAGATTCTGATTGTACACCAATCTTATTTACCCTAAAAATCTTTTGCAAAACATTTCTCCAGCAAATTGAGCTATATATATGCCAAGTGGCATCATTGTGTGTACCAAACTCTAGGTTCTAACCTACAGTGAAGAACAAGGTAGCATAATTCCTAGGAGTTGTGTTTTCACACATGTGCTTTTTAGATGCGCTGAGACAGAACACTAACTTAAGTGATCAAGGGCTCATTTCAGTGGCGATGGCTATTTTGTATCTTGCCTTGGTGTTGCTGACTAATCCTTCCATTAAGTTGCCTGGCCTGCAAACCCACGTGCACCTGTCTCCAATGCCTTGGTCTGTTTTACGGCCTTCTTCTGGCACTCTCTAATGACAGCTATAAAAAGAAAATGTTTCCTTTCCATTACAACAGCAGCAAAAATTTCGAGAATGAAGCCACAAAAATACTGTACCACATCCCAGGTCCTTTCTTAACTGTAAATCTGAAAGCAGTTAGCACCAGACCATCACATCAGGTCAAAGAGCACAGAGTTTCTGAAAACAAACTTTCTTTAGACTTAACATTTAAATGTGATTATTATGATAAAATATTAAGGTACGAAGTAAGGCAAACACAATTTTTTTATGCCAGTTGGTGTTTTGATTGGCAAAATTGTTCAGTTACATTTATATCCTTTGCTTCTATATGAACTATTCTTTTTATATTGTAAACCCTAAAGATTAGGAACCAAGGTATATTTAGTTCAGTTTTGCATAGTCTGGCACCAGGCCACATGGGAGAGCTGTAGTCATTCTTTTACATTTTTAACTATTATGATTTTGTTGGTGTTCGGTTGCTCAACCATGTCCAACTCTTTGCAACTCCATGGACTGTAGCATGCCAGGCTTCCCTGTGCTTCACCATCTGCCAGAGCTTGCTCAAACTCATGTCCATTGAGTAAGTGATGCCATCCAGCCATCTCATCCTCTGTCGTCCCCTTCTCCTCCTGCCTTCAGTCTTTCCCAGCATCAAGGTCTTTTCTAATGAGTCAGTTTTTCACATCAGGTGGCCAAAGTATTGAGCTTCAGTTTCAGCATCAGTCCTTCTAATGAAAATCAGGATTGATTTCCTTTAAGATTGACTGGTTGGATCTCCCTGCAGCCCAAAGGACTCTGAAGAGTCTTCTCCAGCATCACTGTTCAAAAACATCAATTCTTCGGTGCTCAGTCCACTTTATGGTTCAACTCTCAACATCCATACATGACTACTGGAAAAACATAGCTTTCACTATATGGACCTTTGTCAGCAAAGTAATGTCTCTGATTTTTAATACACTGTCTGGGTTTGTCATAGCTTTTCTTCCTAGGAGCAAGCATCTTTTAATTTTGTGGCTGTAGTCACCATCTGCAGTGATTTTGGAGCCCAAGAAAATAAAATCTGTCACTGTTTCCATTGTTTTCCCATCTATTTGCCGTGAAGTGATGGGACCAGATGCTATGATCTTAATTTTTTTCAATGTTGAGTTTTAAGCCAGCTTTTTCACTCTCCTTTTTCACTTTCATCAAGTTCTCTTCACTTTCTGCCATAACGGTGGTGTCATCTGCATATCTGAGGTTATTGATATTTCTCCCGGCAATCTTGATTCCAGCTGTGTTTCATTCAGCCCAGCATTTCACATGATGTACTCCACACAGAAGTTAAATAAGCAGGGTGACAGTATAAAGCCTTGATGTACTCCTTGCCCAATTTTGAACCAGTTCCAAAAGTTCCAGAGAATAGCAAGGAGAGATAAGAAAGTCTTCCTAAGTGGGCAATGCAAGAAATAAAGGAAAACAATAGAATGGGGAAGACTACAGATCTCTTCAAGAAAGTTAGAGATACCAAGGGAATATTTCATGCAAAGATGGGCACAATAAAAGACAGAAATGGTATGAACCTAACAGAAGCAGAAAATGTTAAGAAGAGGTGACAAGAATACACAGAAGAGCTGCAAAAAAGATCTTAATGACCTAGATAGCCACGACAGTGTGATCACCTACCTGGAGCCAGACATTTTGGAGTGCAAAATGAAGTGCGACTTAGGAAGCATCACTATGAACAAAGCTAATGGAGGTGATGGAATTCCAGCTGAGATATTTCAAATCCTAAAAGATGATGCTGTTAAAGTGCTATACTCAGTATGCCAGCAAATTTGGAAAACTCAGCAGTGGCCACAAGACTGGAAAATGTCAATTTTCATTCCAATCCCAAAGAAAGGCAATGCCAAAGAATGTTCAAACTACCACACAATTGCACTCATTTCACATGCTAGCAAAGTAATGCTCAAAATTCTCCAAACCAGGCTTCAACAGTACATGAACTAAGAACTTCCAGGTGTTCAAACTGGATTTAGAAAAGGCAGAGGAACCAGAGATCAAATTGCCAACATCCGCTGGATCATCAAAAAAGCAAGAGAATTCCAGAAAAACATCTACTTCTGTTTCATTGACTACACTAAAGTGTAATGATTAAAAATATTTATTTACTAAAATGGCCACTGTAACCATAATTTGAGGGTCAAAGAAGGGAGAAAACAATGGAATATCTATGGTCATGATTCACTTAAAGATATCTAGATCCACTTCATATATAATATTCCAAGTTTTTTTAATATAGAAACAGAAATAAGATATTACCGTAATAAATACCAGCAGTTTTCACTACCCAATTTTCCCCACAGCTTAAAAAGCATAGTACACCTGTCTTAGTGGCCACATCCTAAACTCTCACGAGATTTTACTAAACCCCAAGTGAAGATCTCAGACTCAGACCTGCCAAATGGGTGGAACTTTTAATGGCCCCAACTGTTTTTCACACACAGAAAATTCCTAGAAAGCCATGGTTGGTCAGTGGCCAGTGGAAGGATTTTCCAGCATTTATTAATAGAATTTTTATTGAATTGAAATAACAAAATTTCCTAACAACTTGGTTCCATCACTTTCCTCTTTTTTTGTTGTTGTTTTTCCCCCCCAGGTACAGAGCAGTTGCCTCCTGGAGTCGTGTTCAGGGAATTGGGATTCCCTTGGTCACAGCCATTGAGATTGTCTCCATCTGGATCCTTTCTTTTATCTTGGCCATCCCTGAAGCCATCGGCTTTGTCATGGTACCTTTTGAATACAAGGGTGCACAGCACAGAACCTGTATGCTCAATGCCACGTCAAAATTCATGGAGGTATGAATGGTCTGAAGGAAATTAATTAGGGAGCGGGAGAGGTCTTCGTTTACCATCACCACACTTGATATCACTACACTGCCCAGCGTGATTTACGATGTTGTGTGCTGTGTGTGCTTAATCGCTCAGTCATAGCTGACTCTTTGCAACCCCATGGACTATAGCCTGCCAGGCTCCTCTGTCCATGGGATTTTGCAAGCAAGAATACTGGAGTGGGTAGCCATTCCCTTCTCCATGGAATCTTCCCAACCCAGGGGTTGAACTCAGGTTTCCTATATTGAAGGTGGAATTTTTACTGTCTGAGCCACCAGGGAAGCCTGGTTTACTCTGTTAGTTCAGTCAAATACAGTAAGTCCCCTACAAATGAGCCCTCAAGTTGTGAACTTTCAGAGATGTGAACATGTGCCTGTATGCCAGCTGTCATACTATACTACGGTGCTTTTTCAAGACACTACGCTGTAAGATTAAAAATATTTTCTTTATATTTTTTATATATCATTTATTGTTTTTATATATTATTTGTGTGAAAAGTACAATAAATCTGTTACAGTCCAGTACTATATAGCTTACTGTGTTAGTTTGGTACCTAGGCTGACTTTGTTGGGCTTATGAACATATTGGATTTATAAACGCTCTTGCACAATGTAATTCATTCACATGTAGGAGACTTACTGTATTATTCAATTTCATGAAAAGTAGATGTTAAGCCAGGGCTTAGCTTCTTGACTAGAACAACTACTCTGTTTTCCCTTTTGTAATTGTAGACACTACTGCTGCTCTGTGCCAAACAACTCAGAATTCTGAAACTAAGAGAGATTGATGTGTATACATGGAGTGCTATTTGTTTTGAGAATAAGGAATACAACACAACAATTTCCCTCTGACAGACACGCTGACACTTATTTGATGCTACTTTGGGAAATGCACGTTTCTCACATGTTTTTCAAAGATAGATGTACTAATTAAAAGTAGGAAGTCATTCTCATGTGTACTTATCTTAGTTCAGATTCTAATATGATATAAATTTTCAGAACTTTTTAAAAAAGCATTTTAGTGTAACAAATTCAGTTGCTGTTTATTATACCTGACCACCTTAATTTTTATCAACAGCTTACTTACATAGCCTAGCGTGTAAGGAAGCGTTTCAAATGCATATTTCCTCTGCAAAACTAGTCCCATGCAGACCAAGGAGAAAAACCAAGAGTAACTATTTCTATTTCTCTTAAATCAGCATAATTCAGTGCTTTGATGTAAGTTTCACAAAGTCTGGTTCCACCTTTAATCATTTACAGACAACTTATGGTATGTTTTCTACCTTGGAAAATTCACAAAAATTAGTGGAGATAAGTGCAATTGTGCAGTAGTTTGAACATTCTTTGGCATTGCTTTTCTTTGGATTGGAATGAAAACTGACCTTTTCTAGTTTTATGGCCACTGTTGAGCTTTCCAAATTTGCTGGTATATTGAGTGCAGCACTTTAACAGCATCATCTTTTAGGATTTGAAATAGCTCCACTGGAATTCTATCATCTCCACTAGCTTATGCTTGTCACTACACATAGCGACCAGTAAGGCCCACACATAGTCAAGTAAGGCCCACTTGACTTTGCATTCCAGGATTGTCTGGCTCTAATTCAGTGATCATACCATCGTGGTTATCTGGGTCATGAAAATCTTTTTTGTGTAGTTCTTCTGTGTATTCTGAGAATTTGGGCAGTGTGAATGAGTGATCTGGATACCTCTGACTAAGGCGTTAGAGAAGAGGCTCAGTGTAACAAGGAACTTACTGATGGATCTTGCTGGGTAAAAGGAAATGGGTTTCTTCACAAGAAAGCATCTCCTTGTTAGCAATGAAGCTAAGGGTGGCTGCCCTTCAGGCAGGGGCGGGGGTGCCTGGAGGGTTGCATAAGGAGCACTGAGTTTGAACTGATAATTTTTTGGTCACACCCTTCAGCATGCAGGATCTTACATGCATGCATACTAAGTTGCTTCAGTCACTTCCAATTCTTTGTGAGCCCAAGGACTTGGAGCTGCCAGGCTCCTCTGTCCACGGGATTCTCCAGGCAAGAATACTGGAGCGGGTTGCCATTTCCTCCTCCAGGGGATCTTCCCAACTACGGGATCAAGCCCACGTCTCTTACAGCTACTGCATTGGCAGGCGGGTTCTTTACCCCCAGTGCCACCTGGCTTCCCTGATGGCTCAGCCTGCAGGATCTCAGTTCCCTGATTACAGATCCAACCAGGAACCCCTGCATTGGAAGCACCAAGTCTTAACCACTGGACTGCCAGGGAAGTCCCATGAACTGATGATTCTGTAGATTTCTTTTCAAGTCTAAGGTTTTAGGCTTCTCTTTCCCCCTGGTCTCTTTTTCTAATTTGATTCCCCTTCTTTTTCCAGTCTTTCCTCCTCAGCTTTGCTCTAACCTAGACTGGAGGGAGGGGCTTCCCAGGTGGTGTTAGTGGTAAAGAACCCATCTGCCAATGCAGGAGACGTAAGAGACACCAGTTCAATCCCTTGTGGGAAAGGTGCCCTGGAGTGGGCATGGCAACCTCTCCAGGATTCTTGCCTGGAGAATCCCCATGGACAGAGGAGCCTGGCAGGCTACAGTCCATGGGGTCACAAAGACTCGTCCACAACTGAAGTGGCTGAGGACTTACCCAGACTGGAGGGAGGCCCCTCTGTACCCTTGTTGATGACATCAGTTCAAAAGAAATGTGTGATCCCGTTCTCCACTGGCCTCTGCCATGGAAGGGGCAGGGGACTCCATCCAGCCTCCTCCAGCAAGGGCTAACTCCCAGGACCCCCACAGCTGCTGCTGGGCAGTCACACCCCCACCCGCAGTGCACCCAGAAGGAGGGGGTACAAAGGAAGGGGCTTCTTCAAGAGGTGTGTGCATTGTGCTTAAATGAAGAGTTCTTCTGAATTTTTTGTTTGTGTTTTAAGTTCAGTACTAAGATCTTTCTACAGTGGGATGTGAATAGGAAAATATTTGTATAAACAGATTTGAATACGCCAGCTCCTTTGAGATTCTGCACTTAACCTGAGGCTACAATTCAGTGGTCTGTGAACTTGAAGGAAGAGGAAATTACATGATTATTTTCACTAACTTCTAACTGAAATTTATCATTTCCTTCTAATTAATGTGGATGTAGGCAACAAATCACAGTAGTGTTTAACAGTACCATGTTTTTTTTTTTTTCACTAAATGGAAATAACAGACATTTTCATACCATATAACATATAATCTGGAAATGTCATTTACATTCATCATTGGTTCCACATTCTGATAGAACTCATTAGACCTGTCATTTAATTTGTTAATAAACCCTTATATTGTGATATTAGAATTTTCTTTCTCATATTTTTGTTAGCTATGTTTTGATGTAATTTGTTTCCATTGTATTGGTACATATTTTATTTCATGCATTTAAAAGCATTATTCTCAACAAACTTATGGTTGCCAGGGGGAAAAGAATATGGCAAAGAGATAGTTAGGGAATTTAGGATCGACATGTACACACTGCTATATTTAAAACGGATAACCAACAAGGACCTACTGTATAGCACATAGAACTCTGTTCAGTGTTATGTGGCAGCCTGGATGGGAGGGGACTTTGGGGGAGAATGGATACATATGTATATGCATGGCTGAGTCCCTTCATTGTTCACCTGAAACCATCACAAAATTGTTAATCAGCTATACTCCAATATAAAATTAAAAATTTTTTTAAGTATTAATCTCAGAAAGAATTATAGTCTTCACCAGATAATCCAAAGGGGTTCCTGACATAAAAATAGTTATGAACCCCTGCCCAGAACTTTTTTTCCTCAGGAACCATTTATAGCATATTTTAATAGACATGTTATAAGTGCAGCCTACTGGGCCTCTTTCTATATTCAGAAACTCTCCAGTTTTTCACAGAGCAGTGTGATTATTTTTTACTGTGGGAACTGAGATATTGCAGGAGGCTGCATTATCCTTAGTAAATAAACTATCTGGAGAAACAGCATTAGGAAAGGGAAAGCGTTCTTCCCAAGTTGGTGATTAATTTAGTGGGAGGAAGAATTTAGCTATAATTTTCTTATTTCCATTTTTATTGGGTATTATATTTTCTCCTTTAAAAAGACATAAAATTGAGTAATCCTAGTATTTACAAATGCTGTCCACAGGGAAATCAGGTTCAGCATGCCTTCAGATAAGCTACTCTGCCTCAATAGTTTCCAAGTGGTAAGTATTAAGAGAGAGAGGAAGGACATGGTTATTGATGGCTCACACTGGCTGGCTGAGGTCGCATAGCAGACATACCAGACAAAGGGTTAACTCCCAGTAACCAGCGCTCCACAGATAAGCCATTCATAACCTTCTCTCTTTCCAAACAAGACAGGCACATTAAGTACACTTTCACCACAACAGTCAGAAATAAACCAGGCACTAGCAAAATGTTGAGAATCACCAATAAAGATACAGATTCTGTATGTCTCAAAAGCATGTTTCATGAGTTTTGAAAGGGAATTCTTTTTATTGATGAGGGTTCTTCCACTGTGTAATTCAAACCAACTTCAGTTTATTAAAAATGTTAATAATTGTTAATAATTATTAAAATTAGTTAATAATTTGGGTAATTTTAAACTTATTGTAGCTGATTTACAATGTGTTAATTTCTGCTATATAGTAGAGTTATTCTGTTATGTATTTTCTTTTTCACATTCTTTTCCATTATGACTTATGAAAGGATACTGAATATAGTTCCCTGTGCTATAGAGTAGGACCTTGTTGTTTATCCAGTCTATATATAATAGTTTGCAGCTGTTAATCCAGAACTTCCAACCCATCCCTCTCCCACCCGGCCTCCCACTTGGTAACCACAAGTCTGTTCTCTGTCTGTGCATCTGTTTCTGTTTCATGGATAAGTTCATTTGTGCTATATTTTAGATTCCACATAAAGTGATATCATATGTTATTTGTCTTTCTCTATCTAACTTACATCACTTGGTATGATAATCTCTAGGTCCATCTTGTTGCTGCAAATGGCATTATTTCATTCTTTTTATGGCTGAGTAATATTCCATTGTATATGTATGTATAAGTAAGTGAAGTCGCTCAGTCGTGTCTGACTCTTTGCAACCCCGTGGACTGTAGCCCACCAGGCTCCTCCGTCCATGGGATTCTCCAGGCAAGAATACTGGAGTGGGGTGCCATTTCCTTCTCTAGGGGGTCTTCCTGACCCAGGGATCAAACCCAGGTCTCCCGCATTGGCGGCAGACACTTTAACCTCTGAGCCACCAGGGAAGCCTCTATGTATGTATGTATATATATACATACATATATATATACATATATATAATATACATATATGGTGTGTGTATATATATGGTGTATACTGTATATATATTTGGTGTGTGTGTGTATATATATATGGTGTGTGTGTGTGTGTATATATATATATATATATATATATATATATATATATACCACATTCGTCTGTCAATAGACATTTAGGTTGCTGTTATGTCTTGGCTATTGTGAACAGTATTGTCAGAATAATATTAATGCAGTTTCTTTGTGTGCTGTTATAAAAAGCAACACACAGCACACAACACACAGCTAAACCAGAAATTACATGTTTGGAGTTTTCAGTTTAGTTGAGTTTTGAGCACGACCTCCAAGCCCATTACTGCCAGCAGAGAGCATGAGTATACAAACATAGCTGTAAGCATGAAGACCTTGAAGCCACCAGACGCTGTGCAGCGAACTTTCCTTATAATGCTTTTCCTCTCTCTCCCTCCTCTCCTCTTTGCAGTTCTATCAAGATGTTAAGGACTGGTGGCTATTTGGGTTCTACTTCTGCATGCCCCTGGTGTGCACCGCGATCTTCTACACCCTCATGACTTGTGAGATGTTAAACCGAAGGAACGGCAGCCTGAGAATTGCCCTCAGTGAGCATCTGAAACAGGTAAACCTGATAATATCATGACGGTCTGGCCAAGACCGGTTTGTCCTTGACAACGAAAGGACTGTGGATATTGTGTTTTGCATATTTAGCCTGATTTCCTAAAAATTAAAATACTGTCTTGCTTGTCTGTATGCCTTGTTTTCTTTAGAGAATTGAGCATTTCTCCAGTGAAGTCAGGATCCGACCTGTGAAACAGATGGCCCTGGGGGCAGGGCCCAAACAGAGAGGAACTATTCGTTAATTTTGCCAAGAGTATCTATCAAACGTGTGTTTGTGATTAGTAGCACATTGAACTGGGCTTGGAATTGTGCCAGGACTATAAAAAAAAAAAAAGAAGCACATGACTTTCTCCCCGGCAGGCTTTGCAGTCCTGTTGTGGAAATAAAACACAAACATGAGATAATTGAAACATGGAATCACAAGGTGTGGTAAAAAGTTGCTTGTGCTGTAGAAAGCCGAGGAGGATATGAGATCAAGTCTTGGAGAAACTGTTCACGCGTGAGGAGGATTGAACTGTTCCTGATGGGGGTCTAGCTAGAACACGCATGAGTACCATGCATTTGAGGAGAAGGGAAAGGAGGCAGACCTCATTAGAGCAACATCTAAGGTATAACTCATGGAAAGAAATGGGACTGGGTACATAAGAAGTCACATTTTGGAAAGCCTAAAGTCCTAGAAGAAATCTGAACCTTTCAGTAGGAGGCTATCTGTTTCTCCCAGGCAGCAAACAGGGCAGATAAAGCTATGAAGCTTCTGTTTGCTGACCCTGTGACACTGGGCAATTGCTTTCTCTCTCTGAACTTTTAGTTTTTTTAAAAATGTATAAAATAATATCTGCCCTTTAAAATATTTATTTATTTGACTGTGAGATCTAGTTTCCTGCCCAGGGATCAGACCTAGGCCCCTTGTATTTTGAGTGCAGAGACTTAGCCACTGGGTCACCAGGGAGGTCCCACCTGCACTTTTCTGTACAAATACTAACTCAATTTTGAGTCTTAAATATTTTTATTGAAATGTATATAATAGTACATCAAAGGGGTTATGTAATGCATGTACGGTGTCTAATAGAACCCAGCAGATACTAAGTAGTCAGATACTGTTGATATATATTAATTCAAAGAGTAAAACTAAGACTGGGTAACTGTTCAGTTTCAACAGACAAGTATGTAAAGACGACCAGCCACACCGAAAGTCAATGTGAGTTGTTGATGTAGCCTGGATAACTGCCCTGTGTGATTGCCATACACAAGCATCAGTCTTCATCAGCAACTCTTTTTGACCAGAGTACCGATTTTTTTGAGCCTCAATTCATTATCTTAAACTAGACATAATAATATATGAATCAGTATTATTATTGAGAATCAAAGGAATTAACATGCATTCACATACTTCATAAAAATCTAACATGTTATACAAATGGTAGCTATTATCCTTTATTAAAATTTAACAGGAAACTTATCTTGAGAAACTTTAGCACGACATCATCCAGGCATGAAAGTTCGGACTACTCCAGATGTGAAACAGATTAAGCTGTTATTACCTTTCATTCCTGCAATAGAAGTAACTAATTAGAATAGATTTGTGAAAAACAGTGTTTTTGAATGTCGATTTTTGCATTAGCACCACAATTGAGTCTATTCAAGCTATGAGTGACACCTGCTCTGAAAATAATTAAATACGGATTGGGAGCAATAAGATGCTGCTGCTTCACATTTTCATAGCATTTTTTAAGTTCCCAAAGAGCATTTCCATGTCATTTTGGTATTTGATCCCTCCAAACACGCTGTGAGATAAGCTAGACAGGCATGCACCCTTATTACACAGGTGTTTAAGAGACTAGCGCAACCAAATGGACATTAGAATCCAAAACTGGGTCCCCATGCAGTAGACATTCCCTTGAGTCCCACTCAAAGATCGAGCAGGTTCTGACTGCAGGAGAGCAAGCCTAGCTGGGAGGCCTTTGGGGGTGGAGGGTGGCAGGGGAGCTAGCTTAGAGTGAAAACCCTGCCACTCCATCCAAGTCCAACATGATGCTTGATCCTGCTTCTGGTATGTTTTTCTAGAATTTCTCTTCACTATACCGACAACATCTTTATCAGCTAGGGCTTGTGTTTGGATGCAGAAAATCTTCCCAGGTGGCTCAGTGGTAAAGAATCTGCCTGCCAACGCAGGAGATGTGGGTTCGATCCCTGGGTCAGGAAGATCCTCTGGAGGAGGAAATGGCAACTCTCTCCAGTATTCTTGCCTGGAGAATCCTATGGACAGAGGAGCCTGGCGGGCTGCAGTTTATGGGGTGGCAAAGAGATACAACTGAGCGAATGAGCACAAGGGTGAACAGAAGACCCGAAATAACAGGGAGTAGGCCAGTAGGGGCTTATCTGTCTTGCGTAGCAGAAAGCTTAGATGTCATCAGCTCAGTGGTCAAGGGACTCAAGAAGCCAGGGTTCTGCTGCTGTGCTCCCCTTTCCTTTATTATTGGAAGACGGCAGCTACAGCTCTGCCCTTAGACCTCCTTTCCAGGCAGCCAAAAGGGGAAGAATACAGCTCACATTAGTGTGTGCACCAAAGGAGGAGCCCCCATGTTTAAGTAGCTTTTCCGCTCTGGACACGCTTGATCTCGTCAGAAACCCCACACAACGGCTTCTGCCTAGTGTAACTGGTAAGATCTGTGTGGATGAGGAAGCCAGGCTCCTCTGCTGCCATGACGAAATCAAGGATCTGACTGATAGTAAGGAAAATTCAGAAGGATGGATATTGAGTAACCAAATAGCTGACTGCCATGTGGCAAAGTATTAATATTACATTTAAAAAATTATCCTCTTGCAGACTTCCCTGGAGGTCGAGTGGTTAAGAAGCCACACTTCCGTGGCACGGGGCATGGGTTCAATCCCTGCTGAGGGAACTAAGATCCCACATGCCATGTGGCATAACCTAAATAAATAAATAAGTTTACCCACTTTGAGGATGTGTTCCAAAGAGATAGCCTCTCCCCCAGTACGCTTTCTACACTGTCTTTCTGTGTACACAAAATAGCCCTTTAAAATGATCCCCCATTCCTTTAGATTAATAAAGAATCCTTTATTGTTCTCAAGCATCTTTCGGTTTATACATTCTCTGAAGCCATAGCCAGCTAGCTAGCTAACTCAAAGATTAAAGAAATCCCAGTTCTTGGGGCTAAAGCCACAATTTGTAACAACTGCCCTGAGATCTTTCTAAATAGCTCTATCAATCACGTGGGTTTATTGCAGGCTTCCCCTACTTAAAGCTGTATGCTTTGGATTGGACCAGCCTTACCCTTCCAAATCCTGTTTTCAATCAGTTTTATTTTGACATTAAGTGATCCCAATTACAGACAAGTTGTATTTTATGTTCCCAGTTGGGCTTCCTAATGCCATGCCCTGTAATACTCAAATACAGGGCACCCAAATGACTGGCTGCAGATAATTCCTAACCTATGATTTTACTGATCCTGTGCAGACCCCAAAGCATGTAAACCTGCCATTGGAGTCAGGCCAGAGTCAACATGTCCCCGTTTTTCCAATTGTCTGTGCTGATAATCCTTTACCCTCAGGTGGTGCTAAGTGGTCAAGAACCCGCCTGCAAATGTAGGCGACAAGAGACGCAGGTTTGATCCCTGGGTCAAGAAGAAGGAAATGGCAACCCACTCCAGTATCCTTGCCTGGAGAATCCCATGGACAGAGGAGCCTGGCAGGCTATGGTCCATAAGGTTGCAGAGTCAGCCAGGACTGAAGTGACTTGGCACGCACGCACTCTATGTTTGCAAACAATGTATCTTTGGAAGCTACCTGTCATTAATGAAAGAATTTTAAAAGCCAAAAAAGTCCGAATGCCAGCTTTCTCCAAGATCAAGAAATGGAGAAAACATGTTGTTCTTCCTTTTCCTTTTTTTTTTTTTTTTTTTTATTATATGTCTTTTCTTTATTCATTCATTCACTGATGGACCCTTAGGTTATTTGCATGCCTTGGCTATTGTAAATAATGCTTAATGAACATGGAGGTGCAGATATCTTTTTGAGTTAGTGTTTTAATTTTTTTCCAATAAGTACCCAGCAGTGGAATTTCTGGATTATACAGTATTTGTATGATATATATATATATGTGTGTATATATACACACATATATATATATTTCTGGATATACAGTATTCTATATTCAGTTTTTTGAGGAACGTCCATATCGTTTTCCATAGTGGCTATGGAAATTTATACAAATACATACACAGATTTATAGTACCACCAACAATGTATTGAATATAAGCTTTCGTTTTTCTCTACATTCTTGCCAATATTTGTTACTCCATTTACATTTTCTTCATAATTAATGATGTTGGACACCTTTTCATGTCCTTATATATATACTGGCCATCTGTATTTCTTCTTTGAGAATATGTCTGTTCAAATTGTTTGTCAGTTTTTAATCAAATTGTTTGCTTTTTTGCTATGGAGTTGTATGAGTAGTTCTGTATATAGATTTTGATGGTGGTTAATGAATTTGTGTATGGTATTAAAATTGTATGAAAGTATACACACACACACACACACACACACACACACACACAAATGAGGGTATAAAAATCCAGCGAAAACTGAGTAAGGCATGGGCTCTAATTAACAGCTGTATTAGCCAGGATTCTCTAAAGAAAAAGAACAGAATTATAGCTTGTTCTAAGATATTGGTTCAAGCAATTATAGAGGCTGAGAAGCCCCATGACCTGTCATCTAGAAGGTGAAGAACCAGGAAAGCCAGTGGTATAGTTTAAAGACCTGAGAAGCAGTCTCTTGCCCTGCATGAGACAGGAAATCTCTAATGGGTACTTTTTACCAACCCCCGAAAATTTCACACCTGTTCCCTGGGAGACCTATGCCAAGTGTTTTTCTGGTATCATGTCCTTTGGTTTCATTATTTACCATATTTAACAAATGAAGAGACTAAGGCTTAGAGAGGTTGCAAAAATTACCCAAAACAATATAATTTGTAAATTGCAAATTTCTTTTGCAGATGTAGTTCTGCTAATCTCAAAGCTCACTCTCTGAACTGCTCTGCTATCCTTCAGGAGCATAATCTGACTTAAACAGTGGAAGGAAATAAGGCTGTCGAAGTAAGCAGTCTTCAGACTGTCAAAGATTTTGTAGGACATATAGAATTGTTGTTTAGTCGCTAAGTCGTGTCCAACTCTTTTGTGACCCCACGGACAGTAGGAGCCCACAGGCTCCTTTGTCCATGGGATTTTCCAGGCAAGAATATTGGAGTGGGTTGCCATTTCCTTCTCCTTCCTTTTCCTTTTCTGTTCCGTGCTATTTTGTTTTCCAAACATCTTTGTAGACTTATTCATTGTTTTGGGGGTGGGCCATGCCACACAGCTTACAGCATCTTAGCTCCCCAACCAGGGGAACTGGTTTCAGGCTAGACTGAACCCAGACCCTCAGCAATGAAAGCCAAGAATCCTAGCCACTGGACCACCAGGGAATTTCCTAGATTTGTCCCATTTTGTTATTATGGTAGGGTCAGTCACCTTGACTACCATGCTATCATTAATGCAGGTGAATTACCTGCTATGGAGACTTTTAACTAACCTTCCCCCCATATGTTCGACAGACATGCAAATACACAGACATACAGACCCAGTCACAGTGTTGGCTCAACCCCAGCCCGTCCCCCACTCTGCCCACCATCGAACCTTTGACCTGGCCCTAATAACCAGCCTGAGGCTACCATGCTTCCTGGCAGCTGCTCCAAAAGAATCACTAACAACTCCTTGCTTAAGACAATTAGACTCCAAACCTTATCTATTTTTTTATTTGGCCGCACTATGCTGCATGTAGGATCTTAGTTCCCCGACCAGGGATCGAATTCACGCTTCCTGGAGCAGAAGCTCAGAGTCCTAACCACTGGACCAAGGGGGTTTCCTGGACTCCAAATCTTGACGAAGTAGAGGGTGGTGAGGTGGGCTGCTCTGGCTCTTCTTCGAGTACCCTGTCCCAATCTACTACTCTTTTTTTAATTGCAGTATAATTGCTTTACAATGTCGTGTGGAAACTAACATGACATTGTAGTACTTCTTTTGTGTATCTCCTTTCTCTAGTAGAAAAACACTGAACTTATTGTATTTTTTTCTCTCACTTTTCTTTAGCGTCGAGAAGTGGCAAAAACAGTTTTCTGCTTGGTTGTAATTTTTGCTCTGTGCTGGTTCCCTCTTCATTTAAGCCGCATTTTGAAAAAAACCGTGTATGATGAAATGGACACGAACCGGTGTGAATTACTTAGGTATGAGCCTTTGTACTCAGAAGGAAATTCGAGTTTCTCTGATCTCACATTTCTAAGACTTTTACAAAACCACCTCTTATATACTCATGTTAGCCCTGAAAATTAAATCTTCTAAGTTGATTGTTTTTCTTTGCTGTCACAGCCCATAACCAACCTCAAAATTTTGTGCAAGCCCTATCAATAATTTTGCTGCACCCCTCCTGGGTTAAGCAAGTGGTGGGTATATCTGCACATGTCCTGCAGAACTGAAACTGCCATTTAAACAAGGGCTTTAAAAGTAATTTTGACTGCTACCTCTGAGAAATGTCTCCTGGGCAAGAAAAATGCTTATTTTAGAGATAAATGCTAATTAGGTTTTAAAACATGATGTTCTAATTTATCTCTTCTATTTCCATTGCTCAAGTTTCTTGCTGCTCATGGATTACATCGGTATTAACTTGGCAACCATGAATTCATGTATCAACCCAATAGCTCTATATTTTGTGAGCAAGAAATTTAAAAATTGTTTCCAGGTAAGTATTTCTTTGAACAAGAAGATCTTTTTCATAATAATTATTGGCATTAATGATTGATTATGTGTGATGGTCGTTGCTATTGTTGTGTAGTCACTCAGTCCAGTTCAGTTCAGTCGCTCAGTCGTGTCCAACTCTTTGTGACCCCATGAATCACAGCACGCCAGGCCTCCCTGTCCATCACCAATTCCGGGAGTTCACTCAAACTCATGTCCATCGAGTCAGTGATGCCATCCAGCCATCCCATCCTCTATTGTCCCCTTCTCCTCCTGCCCCCAATCCCTCCCAGCATCAGAGTCTTTTCCAGTAAGTCAACTCTTCGCATGAGGTGGCCAAAGTACTGGAGCTTCAGCTTTAGCATCATTCCTTCCAAAGAAATCCCAGGGTTGATCTCCTTCAGAATGGACTGGTTGGATCTCCTTGCAGTCCAAGGGACTCTCAAGAGTCTTCTCCAACACCACAGTTCAAAAGCATCAATTCTTCGGTGCTCAGCTTTCTTCACAGTCCAACTCTCACATCCATCCATGACCACTGGAAAAACCATAGCCTTGACTAGACGGACCTTTGTTGGCAAAGTAATGTCTCTGTGTAGTCACTCAGTCATGTCCAATTCTTTTGTAACCCCATGGACTGTAGCTTGCCAGGCTTCTCTGTCCATGGGATTTTTCCAGGCAAGAATGCTGGAATGGGTTACCATTTCCTACTCTGGGGGATCTTCCCAACCTAGGGATCAAAATTGCATCTCCTAAATTGGCAGGTGGATTCTTTTTTTTTCATCAGGGGATCATTGCTTTACAATATTGTGTTGGTTTCTGCCATACATCTGCCACAGGTATCCGTATGTCCCTGCCCTCCTGAACCACCTCCCACCTCCCTCCCCATCCCATCTCTCTAGGTTGCCACAGAGCCCTGGGTTGAGCCTCCTGTGTCACACAGCAAATTCCTACCTGGCAGGCAGATTCTTTACTGCTGAGCCGCCCATAGACAATAGTATATAATAGCAAATTCAATTGTTTTCATTTAATTGGATTTTTTTTCTCTTCTGTCTTTTCTTTATTTTTATTTCTAATAGAGTATAATTGCTTCAGAATGCTTTATTAGTTTCTACTGTCCAGCAACGTGAATCAGTGATACATATATCCCCTTTCATATATATATATACACATATATATACACATATATATATCCTTTGGAAAAGGCGATGGCACCTCACTCCAGTACTCTTGCCTGGAAAATCCCATGGATGGAGGAGCCTGGTGGGCTGCAGTCCATGGGGTCGCTAAGAGTCAGACACGACTGAGCGACTTCCCTTTCACTTTTCACTTTCATGCATTGGAGAAGCAAATGGCAACCCACTCCAGTGTTCTTGCCTGGAGAATCCCAGGGACAGGGGAGCCTGGTGGGCTGCCATCTATGGGGTCGCACAGAGTCAGACATGACTGAAGTGACTTAGCGAAATAGCAATAGCAATATATATCCTTCCCATTTAGGCCACCACAGAGCGCTGAGGAGAGTTCCGGTAGATTTTCATTAGTTCTCTATTTTATACATGGTATCGGTGGTGCGTATATGCCAATCCCAGTCTCCCAGTTCATCCTACCTCCTCCCTGTCCCCCTTGGCATCCTTAACGTTTGTTCTCTACATCTGTGTCCCTATTTCTGCTTTGTAAGCAAGTATTTTTTAAGAACAGCCAACTGTGTGTATTAGATATCCAACAGGCATGGCTCATTCCAGTTGTAAATAGCACTTCATCTGCTGAACTTTTCAGATGAGAAGTGAAAATCACAATAGTACTTTCATCAGCTGAACTTTTCAGAAGAGAAGTGAAAATTACATTTTGTTACCTAGAAAGAGCATCAAATTGTCAGCGTAACAGAAAAGCAATATATATTCAAACAACATACTCAAAAGTTAAAATAAAAAGAACTAATTTAGTAGCATGCCAAATTAGTATCATGCTTTGAAAAGAAATAGTCCAAGTTGAGCTCCAAGGCTAACAGAAGAGATTAAGCTTATTCATGCCTTACATAGCCTTAGACTTTTAACCATAGTCTCAACAAAACATAAACTCATTGTTAAGAAAGCTCTTGCTAAATGCTACTTAATAGTATACTTCATAATAGTCTTTTCAAGAAAAGTAAATGTTTATGGCTCTGGAAATCTGAACTAATGTAATTTAATTCAAAATCAGTTTCCTTCCGTTCTTCAGACCTCCTTGTAGCTAAGCCAACGCATTTTCTCCAGAAGTTCCAAGCACTTCTTACTGAAGTATTATTTTTCCAGTTCCTAGAGTGATTTTAGCATGGAATTAGTCCTAATTGGAATCCGCTAACTTTGGCCAGGATGTTTAACTTCATTTTATGGTACATATTAGGAAGAGTAGCACAGCGTTTAAGGGTGCAGGGTCTGGAAGGGAACAGTCTTGGTTTACATCCCAGCTCTGCTGCTGCTGCTGCTGCTGCATCGCTTCAGTCGTGTCCGACTCTGTGTGACCCCATAGATGGCAGCCCACCAGGCTCCCCCGTCCTTGAGATTCTCCAGGCAAAAACACTGGAGTGGGTTGCCATTTCCTTCTCCAATGCAAGAAAGTGAAAAGTGAAAGTGAAGTCGCTCAGTCGTGTATGACTCTTAGCGACCCCATGGAGAAGGCAATGGCAACCCACTCCAGTACTCTTGCCTGGAAAATCCCATGGACGGAGGAGCCTGGTAGGCTGTAGTCCCAGCTCTGCACTAGCTGTCTAAAACCAGGTCCAAGTGGGGCCACTCTTGCTTCCTCAGTTTGTCCGTCAGTAAATCTGGTCCCATCACTTCATGAGAAATAGATGAGGAAACAGTAGAAACAGTGTCAGACTTTATTTTTTTGGGCTCCAAAATCACTGCAGATGGTGACTGCAGCCATGAAATTAAAAGACGCTTACTCCTTGGAAGAAAAGTTATGACCAACCTAGATAGTATATTCAAAAGCAGAGACATTACTTTGCCAACTAAGGTCCGTCTAGTCAAGGCTATGGTTTTTCCTGTGGTCATGTATGGATGTGAGAGTTGGACTATGTAGAAAGCTGAGCACCGAAGAATTGATGCTTTTGAACTGTGGTGTTGGAGAAGACTCTTGAGAGTCCCTTGGACTGCAAGGAGATCCAACCAGTCTATTCTGAAGGAGATCAACCCTGGGATTTTTTTGGAAGGAATGATGCTAAAGCTGAAGCTCCAGTACTTTGGACACCTCACACGAAGAGTTGATTCATTGGAAAAGACTCTGATGCTGGGAGAGATTGGAGGCAGGAGGAGAAGGGGACGACCCAGGATGAGATGGCTGGATGGCATCACAGACTCGATGGATGTGAGTCCGAGTGAACTCCGAGGGATGGTGATGGACAGGGAGGCCTGGCATGCTGCGATTCATGGGGTCACAAAGAGTCGGACACGACTGAGCGACTGAACTGAACTGAACTGAACTGAAATCAGATGCTATCTGTATCTGTATCAGATACTGTATCTATCTCATAAGGTGGAATAAGTGGGTTCGGTGCTTGAGACAACAGAAAGTGCTCGGTATGAGTTTATCAGTATTAGGGATAGAAGAGAGGAAAAACACAAGTGACTGCCTTCATGACTCCTGCAGTCTAAAAGGAGACAGACAGATATTAACCAGAGAATATGGGAATCAATAAAACTTGGTGTGGAAGTTCTTACTGCCACACTTTGGCAGTCTTTGGGGTCATGTTTACAAGTCATGAAATGCCCTAAGAAAGATTCTGCCCTAAGAAAGATTGACTAAAATGCAGGTCATAACAAATACATTTATGTAATCTGGAGTAAAATCAGTTGCTAATTAGTTTACATATTTTACATATAAATTAAAATTATATGTTATATATAAAATTATATTACATATAAAGTTAGTTTACATATACCCCCAGAGGGTAAGGGGGAAAAAAATCCAGGTGCAAACTCTCAGAAATTAAACACAATTTTGACTGATATTCATAAAAAGGCAGCATACCCAGGGGAAAGAGTCCAACAGAGAGAGTCCTGGGTTCTGAGCTCAGTTCTGCCTCTTCTCTAAGCCTCCCTGTTCTCATCCAGGAAGAAAGTAGCACCTACCCCCTAGGGCTGTTTAAGAGCCTCAGGTGAGGTGCCCGATGACGAGAGACACGCAGGCGGTGCAGTCAAGACACGCCAGGCCCTTCCCAGTCCTTCCCACCCATGCCCACCCCAAGTCATAGAACAGTCTCCCCCCACCGACACTGCCTTCCTTTCCTGTTTGACTTGGTGAATCAATTAAAACAAGAAACACAGGATCTGTCTCTTTGCACTAGAATAAACCATTCAACTTCTCCCTAGAGCTTACAAACTCCCTACTCCAGATGACTGGCAAGGCCCACGCTCTCTCCTCCAGTGCCTCTGGACGCTCCCCCCTTGTTGGTGAGCCTCTGTGCTCTGCTGGGAACAGGCTGGTGGCCCCTCTTAATCTGAGTCTGCTCCTTCTCCCAGTCTTGCCTCTGCTGCTGCTGTTACCAGTCCAAGAGCCTGATGACCTCAGTGCCCATGAATGGCACCAGCATCCAGTGGAAGAACCCTGAACAAAACAACCATAACACAGAGAGGAGCAGCCACAAGGACAGTATCAACTAAACTGAAGGAACAGTCATCAGTGTGCTTCAAGCCCGACTGGAGGAAAAAAGTCAACACAGCAACTGTGTCTCCAGGAATCTGTTCCATCCGTCTCTTACGACTCAGACCCACCCCCTGGAAAAATGTTTTCCCAAACGTTGAAGGGTTGACTGGTTTATACCCACAAATTCAATGAATCTTACTTCTTTTATTTATCTGATTTACCTATTCTGCATGTTATATTCAGCCCTAAAAAATGGTGGGAGTTGGCAGGGGGAGCGGAGATGGTTCAGTTAAACCAGAAGGATATTTACTACCTTTGCATGAAAATAGATTTTTTTCGAGTACATGGCAAACGTTCATGGTGGTTCTGTAGAATGTTCAATAAGAGCAGTCACCGTGAAAAAGTTATAGAGATTGTAACAAGATTTTCTATTTTTTTTTAAGTAATTTTGTTTTTTTGGCCAAACACAGTATGGGTTGAAGTCTCCTTTATTTGAAATGTCATTCAGTGCCAGTATTTTTTAACTTCATAGTAGCCTACAGATGATAATTTGAGCTCATTTACACATATTTCCACCCCCCCCAAAACAAATAAAACGGAATTCAGGTGAGAAGTTAGGTTAGTGTTTCTCATGTCACTGGCTTATTTTTTAAAACATAAATTCTCAAGCTTCAGGAGCTTACAGGACTTTAAAGCACAGACTGATATCCATATATGGCAGTTTAATAGCTGCTATGCAAACTTTTTAAGAACCTATATTTTCTTTTTTAATGGGGTTTCATTTTAGGAGATCTTGTGCCTATTCTTCTGTTAGATTGAAAAATAATGCTTGAATCAAACAGTTCTATTTTTCACAAGCCTAGTTTTTTAATGGAAGAATTTTATGTAAAAGCAAAATACCATTTACTAAAATTTAAATGTATGTATCATTTAACTATGCCCAAGACTTTCAGTGAAATGCATAGAAGTCCAGAATAAAGCAAGCAAGAAAGAATTGCATATTTTTAGAAAATTTGGAAATTCTCATTGAGGTTTATTTTTGATAATAGTAACATGTATATGTGTGTGCAAATATACACATATGTATCATGTATGTATATACATGCACATACATATATACATGTATGTCTATATTCCTTTGCTTGCTTTTAAAATGTTAACTGGCAGTGAGACTTTTTTGCTCATTCCTTTTCCACATAGGAATATGGAAAACATAATTTCAAAGTGGCCAGCTGAGTTTATTGTGTCAATGAAATATAATTACTCCCAGATGCCGCCATGAACTTAAGGTTCTTCATGTCCCTGGGTTTTCAGCCTAAATGCCTTCCCTACCAACACTCCTCACATGGTCCCCATTTCAAAAGGCCCTCAGTGACTTCTGCTGGGCATTTTCCACGATGTTTACAAACTGTGATTACAGCAGCAAATCTTTTACTGTGTGTATATAAATATATGTGTATATAAACAACCATAAATTTCTTTCAGCCAATTTTTCTATGATCGTCTCTGTGGAATGTATCCGTGTGTGTGGTATATGCATGTGATCAGATGGCATGTATGGATTTCATGTAATCTAATATTAATGCCTTGCAGTTGTGCCAAAGCACACACTCCAGATGGAATCTGTTGTCCCTCACAACAACCAACCTGTCAGTTTTAATCTATCCATGTTCATAAATCTCACGACCATGTTACCATTACAGATGGAATGTGAGAGGCCTCATGAAAAAGGATGAGCCATGGGTTGACAATGGATTTTGGTTTCTTGGTTGGTTGGTTAGTTGAAAAAAGCAGTATTTGGGGTTGTATTTTTTCCTGTGCTAGAGTAAAATTCATTAAAGTCTGAAGTATTATATTGTCCCAGTCCTCAACATGGTGATGATACTGACAAGTGGGCAAATGCTTCTATCAGATTTCACCAGAAAAATGTCTGATGATAAATTAGCTCAGCTGATTCCTTGGGCTGCATTTTAGAACAGTCATGTATAAAATGATATCAGGTGCCAGCAGGCACCCAATTGCAGGGTTCCTTTGTGTGTTAGCAGTCAAATTCCATTAGTCCGCTGGTGCATTACATACAGTGATATAGCCCCATAATATAAGCCATAGGTTCACACCATTTTGTTTAGACAGTGGTCTTTTTCTTTAAGATGCTTTGTCTCTTTCATATCAAAAATGCATTTTACAAGTTCAGAAAGTCATAGATTTCTGAATAACCACACGGGCTTCCATGTGCATTTTGTTTATGGACCAGTAAGTGACTGTGGTTGATAAGTAGGAATACTTTCAATTTCTACGTTTATCACATCTTTCCAAGTAAATCTGTAGAAATGAGCCAGAAGCCACGGCCCTGCACTGGCAGTGGCCCATAAGTACAAAATAAAAGTTTACAGAAGCCTTGTGAGTGTCTCTTCATTTGTATTAATACATAGTTCAATCTAGGAAATGTTTGCTACACAATGGTTGCAAACCACTCCTGACTAATAGCCAGGTGAGTGGTTTTCAAACAGATAATTCCTAACTGTACTGTATTCCCAACCAACTTTGTTGTATTGAACACTTAAGGCTCCCATTCAATCCTTCATTCACCTTTCCTGTAAATTTTACTGAGCATCTACTATGCACCAGGGGTTCTTCTAGCGACTGGGGGTATAGCAGGGAACAAAACAGGCCAAGTGCCTGCTCTCATGGAGCTTGCATCCTAGAAGAAGCTAGAAAATAAACAACTATCATCAATAAGCAATATGTCAGGTGGATACCTGGACTCATGTATATATAACTGGTTATTTGACATTTTCAACTAGGGAGCTAGTCAATGGGGTTTCCCAGGTGGCACTAGTGGTAAAGAACCCATCTGCCAGTGCAGGAGATGCAGGAGATGAAGGTTCGATACCCAGCTCAGGAAGATCCCCTGGAGGAGGGCATGGCAACCCACTCTAGTATTCTTGCCTGCAAAATCCCATGGGCGGGGGAACGTGGCAGGCTACAGTCCATAGGGTCACAAAGAGTTGGACACGACTGAAGCGACTTAGCACACATGCACACAGCTAGTTCACAGATATACTGCATCTAAAACTAAGCTTCTAGTGGCTTTCTAACCTGTGCTGCCATATTATTCCTCTGCTCATGTATTACCCAAAATTCTCCAGGGCAACAGAACCAATAGGAAAGATAAATGTTAAACAGATAAAGAGAAGACTCTGTGGCTGCTGAGATATGTATGCTATGCTGTGCTGTCTACAAGCTGCAGAAACAGGAAATTCAGAAGCATAATTCAATCCAAATCCTAAGGCCTGAAGAACACAGGAGCTGATGGTAGAACTCCTAGTCTGAGGCCAAAAACCTGATAACCATGGATGGCTCGCATAAGCCCCAGCGTCCAGAAGCCAGAGATCCAGGAGCACCAGTGTCAGATGGATGTCCCAACCCAAGGAGAGACAGAGGGAATTCATTCTGCAGCCTCCTTATTGTTTCTTCCAGGCGCTCTACTGATTCCCGATGCCTGTCCCCGCTGGTGAGAACAGATCTGCTCTAGTCTTCTGATTCAAGCGCTGATCTCTTCCGGAAACACTCGCACAGATACACCCAGAGATTACATCTTCCTAGCTACCTGGCTGTCCCTTAGCCCAGCCAAGCAACACTGAAGATGCCCCATCACAGCTCAAAGAGCCCCATCCTTTGAGTTGTCACGACTGAGTCATGTCCCACTTCTTTCTCTCAGCGCTTATACCCAGCCCATCCTCAGATTATCTCCAGAATCTGACTGTCTCTCTCCACCTCCCTTTTCTGAGCCACCACTCTCTCCTGATCTCTTGCCAGGATAACTGCAATTGGATCCCAAATGCCTACTTTTTTCCAGCCTTGGAAACATCATACTCTAATGGGAGCCTATCTCTTAACCCCCGTAGTGGTCTAAAGGTGCTGACATTTCCAAGGTAGGCGAACCAGCGATGGGGAGTTTTCTAATAACAGCTAAAGTAAGAAAAACCCCACTAGCGCAAGCCTGGAAGGTTGTGAGCTGAGGAGGTGCGAGCCACCGCTGGTGTGGGCGTTCTGAAGAAGGTTAGTCTAGAGCGTAACAAAGATGAAAAAGAGCATTTTAAGTCCTGGCTCTGGTTTTCCCTGATGCTTTCCCACAGCTTGAGCAAGCAAACTAACATATTTACCTCCGTCCCTCACTATTTACATTTAGTTTTCTCTTGCTTACAATACACATATTCTAAGAACATCTCAGCTGATTTATCTTGTCTTACTGCTGTTTTTAAACTAAGAGACCATGTGCTTTAGACTAGCTTTAGTTTTACCGCCCCCCCAAAAAATTGATTGGCAAATCCAGAGAGCTCCCTGTGCCCGCTTCTCCCAGATTTCTCATACACAGCTCCCTGCTATTATCTACTCCTTGTGTTAGTGGGGTATATATGATGAACCAATAATGAAATATTGTTAACTAGAGCCCATATTTTACATTAGGGTTCGCTCTTTTGTGTTGTACATTCAGTGGGTTTTGCCAAATGGAGTGTCACAATGATCCACCATTGTGGTATCTTTCAAAAGAGTTTCACTGCCCTGAAGCCCCTCTGTGCTCCACCTTTCCTCCCCTCCTCCTCTCCCTCTTGATTTAGCTTTTCATTCAACACAGATGTAGTAAACACCCACCATATTACCTTGTGCTAGTTGCCGGGAACGTGAGATCGGACGCACAAATAAATACATGCCCTGACATGCTTCGTGGAGACTCGGTAGATGTCAGCATCCAGGACAGTAAAGGCACAGAGGCAAGAGCAGTCCAAATTCGTGAAACTTCAGCTGGTGGCATCAGTGAACACACTGAGAGGACTCTTCTATAACTCTTCTTTTTACAACTTAAAAAAAAAAAAATCCACATGGCTTGCAGGATCTTTTTTCCCCAAAACAAGGGATTAAACCCTGGCCCCAACAGTGAAAGCGCTAGTCCTAACCACTGTACTGCCAGGGAATTCCCTGAAATCCTTCTTTTGGTGAGTATAATCGTGTCACTGCTACAGAATTACATAACACGAAGCAATATAGCATTGTCTCTACAGTAGAAGCTTTTTAAAGGTCTGTAAAGGGAATTCCATGGCAATCTAGCACTTAGGGCACCACATTTTCACTGCCAAGGACCCAAGGGCCTAGGTTCCATCCCCTGGTCAGAGAACTAAGACCTAGCAAGTGGCATAGCCCAAAAAAAAGAAGTAAAAATAATAAATATCTGCAACTGTATGTTATTCTCCATCCAAAAATAAACCTACCCAGGATAATTCAAGTTATTATGGGAGCAAAACAAATTGGAGATTAAGTCTGGGAAATAGCCAAGACAAATGTGAATCTTTCATTATTACCTCTATTGTTATTTTCAATGGTATTGTCAGTCCACGAGAGTGTATTAAACACTATATATGTGCAGAGTGAAGAAAATGCACTGTCTTCCAAAACCTTTCCAGGCCTGAAATTCTGATTCCTGTGTTTGAAATATAACCTAGCACCATACTGAATTTACTGACATTTCTCCATACTTCAAACAAGCAGAGTTAAGTCAAGGCACAAATCAACCATATGCAGTTGAACATTTCTAAAATTCCAATGGAGTCTTCACACTGAAAAACCTCAGGGGTTTTTAACAATCCTTCACTAGAGAAGCTACTGTCACTCTCTTCTATAAGTAGTCACAAAAACAAACTAGAACCTATATTTGGTCAGCACTGATACGCCTGCTTTTTCGTTTCTAAAACTGAAAGGAGACAAGCCACGGTCCTTAGAATCAGGGAATGAGGAAGTACTGGAAGTTATAACTACAAAGTCAGCTTTCCCTATGAAGCATGCCAGCAAAGGTCACATGATTTGACCTTTGGTCACTTGATTTGATTTGATGAAGTCAGAAATCCGAATATCTTACGGTTTCCCAACCCTTTAGCATCAACATTATTCAGTTGACTTTCTATTTCTTCCTGGGAGGTAATAAATTAGGAACAGCAATACCAACCTAGATAGAATCAGAAGAGTCATGGAATCTTCCTAAGGGAACATAGAGAATTCCACAGATTTTTCCTTTTTGGTCCTCATTCACAGTCCCCTTACCTAATTTAAGTACATGGAACTGATCATCTTTTACTTGAATTTGATTCCGTGACGGTGTAGGCAATTGTGTACTTGATGTCATGTGACAGATTTGTCCCAGATGGGAGAGGGCAAGAGATGCTGCCCAGACCACACAGGATCACACGATCGGCCAAACCACAGGCCCCAGGCATAGCCTATCTCCCTCCATTGACATGCATTTTTACAGAATAAGACATTTCTTCATGAACTATACCTATTTCTCTCAGAGTGTAACAAGTCTGGCTAAGTAGAGTTAAATTCTTGTATTTTAAAAATATCCTGAAATGAGAAAATCTGCTAAATGTGATCAAGTAAGGGGAACATATGTGCCTTTTAGCTTTTCATGGCAAACATTCATGCATAATGAAAATTCGATCTTCCAGGTCCAGGCTTTTGTCTATTTTATGCAACCCAGTGGGGTTCGGCCTGGATCACTTGTTCTCAATCAAGACCGTGATGGGAGGGGTAGAAGTCTGTGGACCAGCTTAGGCCAAGATGGGCCAGTTCCTGGAACTGGAGGTGGGGAGCGGGGTGTGCGGAGAGTAACGTCTCAAAGGAAAATCCACATCGCCTTAGAAAGGGAGAGACTAGCTGAGCCACTTCTCTACTCCATCTTTAAGGAGATTTCTCCATCTATAAGGATATATTCCACTCCTCCTATTTTCTGCTGCTTTTTCACATTTTTCACAGTTAATTCCTCAATTCTTATTATTTTCTTTAAAAGTAACTTTTTGCCTTCAAATTATAAAAAATAAAATAGCTATAGGATATATTCAAAGCCAATGCAAGCAAAACAATAATGAATGAATGATCCATGTATGCAAAGAGAGGAAATTCCTCTACCTGGGACATTTATATATATATATATAATATATACTATGTATGCAATATATTATATATAGTGTCTTATATTTCAATATATTGCATTTGATTTATCCAGTTCCTTTGTTATCACAAACAAGCTACATTGACTGTACATCTTTGTACGAGTCTCCATGGAGATGTTGGAGAAGGCAATGGCACCCCACTCCAGTACTCTTGCCTGGAAAATCCCATGGACTGAGGAACCTGGTGGGCTGCAGTCCATGGGGTCGCTAAGAGTCAGAGACAACTGAGCAACTTCACTTTCACTTTTCACTTTCATGCACTGGAGAAGGAAATGGCAACCCACTCTGGTGTTCTTGCCTGGAGAATCCCAGGGTTGGGGGAGCCTGGTGGGCTGCCGTCTATGGGGTCACACAGATTCAGACACGACTGAAGCGACTTAGCAGCAGCAGCAGCAGCAGCCGTGGAGATATGTGTGATTTCTCTAGGAAAATTAAAGAGGAGCAGGATTGCAGTCGATTCATACATCCTGCCAAACGATCTCCAGAATGGCCCACCAGTCCTGGGTGATCCATTACTAAAGATTTCTGGGCGCTCGGTGCCTTGCAATTGCTCCTCTTTGCGTGGGTGCCATCACACTGGGGGACCCTGCCGTTAGGCCTCTGTAGCCGACAGCTGGACGCCTGACCAGATCCTCCTGGATCCTTTGTACTAGCTCTGTTCACCCATGTCCACTTTCGGTGTTTTTGCTACTATCTGTGCATGTCGGCGGCCTGCCCTTGGACACTGGAGCCCTCTAGCTTGAAAGGAAAAGAGGAGGAGCCTGGGGATTTTACACCCCCCTCCATCGCCACCATGACCTATGGCCAAGGACTGGCCAGTGTGGGAGTGTAAAAGCCCAGCTCTTGTGTCTCTGGGGGCGGTGGTAAACAGCAAGCACCCCCAGAGAACAGGCTGAGTCTTCAGCCTCACCTGAAGCATCACCTTAATAAACATGAGGGAGCGTCTCCCCTTTCCCTCACTGGTTTCTGCTGCGGGACTGTGCCTTAACAAACCACAGATACCCAGACACCTGCCTTGAGGTCTTCTAGAAGAATCTGACCAAAGACAGCACACATTTCTATCTCACTGCTGAACTTAAATGGGAAATTGCAAGACACTGAACATGTCAGATTCTTTAGCATACTAAATGATAACTGGTATTTGAAACCGCTTTTGATTTTTCTCTGAGGCATCTGCGTATGCATGAGAGCTCTCTGCTAACTAGCACTCCAAACTTTCTCAGCCACAGTCCTATTGGCTATGGAGACCCACTTAACCACTCTAGGACCTCCATTACAGGCTCCTTGGAGCATGGCAGTTAAGTTTTCCTGTATATCCAAACATCCCTCATATAAGAATTCAACTGCAATTTCTCTTAGGAGGACATGTCTCTCCCAAGTGGCTGCCAAATGAAGGTGTAGGTCATTTGTGTATGAAGCTAGAAATGTGTGAAGCTAGAAATCAATGAGAAGGCAAGCGAGATTACTTGCCTGTCAGTTGGGAAGTGCTGGCCACAAGCAGAGTTCACTCTTTCAAAGGGTTTGCCCACGAGTGTACTAAGAGCCAAGATGACAAGGTGAGGAAGGCAAGGTCAAAGGAAAGGTTTTCATCTCTTCAAGAGAAAGACAACCAGGGACTTCCCTGGCGGTCCAGGAGATAAGACTCCACACTCCCAATGCAGGGGATTGCACCTCACCCTGATCAGGCAACTAGATCCCACATACTTTAACTAAGAGTTCACAAGCTGCAACTAAAGATCCTGCATGCCTTAACTAAGACCCAGTGCAGCCAAAAATATAAATATTTTTTCAAAAAGAAAGAGAAAAACAGCCTCAGCAATTTTAAGACAGTAGAATTAGGCCAGTGATAGGAACAGATCATGCATGGATGAAAAAAAAGAAGAAAATAATTGATGGATCAAGCTCCCATACAAGACAAAAGAAGATGCAAATGGCAGCCTTGGAAAAGAAGTATTCTTCTTCACTAGTCAGTGAGGAATCAAGGTAAGTAATCAACAACATCTTCAGTTCAGTTCAGTTGCTCAGTCATGTCCAACTCTGTGCACTTCCATGGAATGTAGCATGCCAGGCTTCCCTGTCCATCACCAACTCCCAGAGCTTACTCAAACTCATGTCCATCAAACTGGCAATGCCATCAAACCATCTCATCCTCTGTTGTCCCCTTCTCCTCCTACCTTCAATCTTTCCCAGCATCAAGGTCTTTTCAAATGAGTTATTCTTCACATCTAGGTGCCCAAAGTATTGTAGCTTCAGCTTCAACACCAGTTCTTCCAGTGAACACTCAGGACTGGTCTCCTTTAGGATGGACTGGTTGGATCTCCTTGCAGTCCAAGGGACTCTCAAGTGTCTTCTCCAACACCACAGTTCAAAAGCATCAATTCTTCGGTGCTCAGTTCTTTAGTCCAACTCTCACATCCATACATGACTACTGGAAAAACCATAGCTTTAACTAGATGGACCATTGTTGGCAAAGTAATGTCTCTGCTTTTTAATATGCTATCTAGGTTGGTCATAACTTCCCTTTCAAGGAGCAAGCATCTTTTAATTTCATGGCTGAGGTCACCATCTGCAGTGATTTTGGAGCCCCAAAATATAAAGTCTCTCACTGTTACCATTGTTTCTCCATCTATTTGCCATGAAGTGATGGGACCAGATGCCATGATCTTAGTTTCCTGAATGTTGAATTTTAAGCAAACTTTTTTACTCTCCTCTTTCACTTTCATCAAGAGGCTCTTTAGTTCTTCTTTGATTTCTGACATAAGGGTGGTATCATCTGCAAATCTGAGCTTATTGATGTTTCTCCCAGTTACCTTGATTCCAGCTGTGATTCATCCAGACTGGCATTTCACATGTTGTACTCTGCATATAAGTTAAATAAGCAGGATGACAATACACAGCCTTGATGTACTCCTTTCCCGATTTGGAACCAGTCTGTTGTTCCATGTCTGGTTTTAACTGATGCTTTTTGACCGGCATACAGACTTTTCAGGAGGCAGGTGAGGCGATCTAGTATTCCCACCTCTTTCAGAATTTTCCACAGTTTATTGTGATCCACATGGTCAAAGGCTTTGGCATAGTCAATAAAGCAGAAGTAAATGTTTTTCTGAAACTCTCATGCTTTCTCAATGATCCAGTGGATGTTGGTAATTTGATCTCTGGTTTCTCTGCCTTTTCTAAATCCAGCTTGAACATTTTCAAGTTCACAGTCCACATACTGTTGAAGCCTGGCTTTTACAATTTTGACCATTACTTTGCTAGCATGTGAAATGAGTGCAATTGTGCTGTAGTTTGAACATTCTTTGGCATTGCCTTTCTTCAGGATTGGAATAAAAACTGACCTTTTCCAGTCCTGTGGCCACTGCTGAGTTTTCCAAATTTGCTGGCACATTGAGTGCAGCACTTTCACAGTATCATCTTTTAGGATTTGAAATATCTCAGCTGGAATTCCATCACCTCCACTAGCTTTGTTCATAGTGATGCTTCCGAAGGCCCACTTGACTTCACATTACAGGATGTCTGGCTCTAAGTGGGTGACCACATCATCATGATTATCTGGGTTGTGAAGATCTTTTTTGTATAATGCTTCTGTGTATTCTTGCCACCTCTTCTTAATCTCTTCTGCTTCTGTTAGGTCCATACCATTTCTGCCCTTTATTGCGCCCATCTTTGCATGAAATGTTCCCTTGGTATCTTTAATTTTATTGTAGAGATCTCTTGTCTTTCCCATTCTATTGTTTTCCTCTATTTCTTTGCATTGATCACTGAGGAAGGCTTTCTTATCTCTCCTTGCTATTCTTTGGAACTCTGCATTCAGATGCTCCTATCTTTCCTTTTCTCTTTTGCCTTTAGCGTCTCTTCTTTTCTCAGCTATTAGTAAGGCCTCCTCAGACAACCATTTTATCTTTTTGCATTTGTTTTTCTTGGGGGTGGTCTTGATCACTACCTCCTGTACAGTGTCACAAACCTCTGTTTCTTTAGGCATATGATTGCCTATTTCTACTCATGAATGTCCTCTGTCTATATTAACGATAAGAGGCCTGTTTGTACTGTAGGTATAAGAGTGCCCTTTCAAAATCATACCCTCAAGAATTTCCTGGAAAGATACCCACGCAAGTAAAATGTGAATGAACTCTTCAACTCCTCACTGGAGGGACTCAGGGAAGACAGACCCACAGGTAGAGTCGGAGGTTCCCATCCACACTCAAGGCTGTCCAGAGATGCCAGGGAAACATAACTGTATGACTTTCCTATAATGAATGTGTTTTAATCTGTAAACAGCATACATAAAAAAAGAAAGTTTATCCAATTTTTGGCGATGATAGTGTTAAAGTTTCTTCAGTTTACCAATTGTGTTAGTCAAGCTTCTTCAGAGAAAGAGAACCAACCGAATATACATATATAGCTACATATAAGAGATTTGGGCTTCCCAGATGGCTCAGTGATAAAGGATCCACCTGTAAAGCAGGAGAGACACGGGTTTGACCCCCTGGGTCAGGAAGATCTCCTGGAGGAGAAAAAGGCAACTCACTCCAGTATTCTTGCCTGGGAAATCCCATGGACAGAGGAGCCTGGTAGGCTATAGTCCACTGGGTCACAAAGAGTCAGACATGACTTAGTAGACATGACTAAACATAAGACATAAGAGATTTATTACAGGAATTAGCTTACATGGTTGGATGATGCTCTCCTGCACTGGTGAGAGCAATCTTTATTCAGTCTATCAAATGCCAGTCCCCTCTCCCAGAGACACTTTCACAGACACACCCACAAATAACATTTTAGGAATGTCCCTGGTGGTTCAGTGGCTAAGGCTTCATGCTCCCAATGCAGGGGACTAGATTCAATCCCTGGTCAGAGAACTAGATCCCACACGCCACAGCTGAAGATCTCGCATGCTGCAACAAAGACCAGGCAAAGCCAAATAAATAAAATAAACATCTTTTTAAACCAGAAATAACATCTTACCAACTATCTGCACTATCCCTAGTCTAAATCAAGTAAAAATAAAAATAGCTCATAAAGTTAATCATCACGGTGATGTAACCAATACTCAAGATAAATCAAAACCTTTTCGTGATATGCTTCCTTGGAGAATCTATCAGGGAAAAAAAATTTTTCATAAATAATACTACCCACATAACTATGCCTTAAAGCCTTTATTTTCCAAACATCTCCTACTCCCATAGCCATTCCGTGCTAAAGAGTCTTTCTCCGTCTTCCAAATCTATCAGTCGGGGTGGCTGGTGGAGATAAAGCCCTGCAGTGGTCCAACATGTTTCCCTCCCCTTCCTCT
The DNA here is from genome assembly GCF_042477335.2 of Ovis canadensis. NCBI lineage: Eukaryota > Metazoa > Chordata > Mammalia > Artiodactyla > Bovidae > Ovis > Ovis canadensis. The sequence continues at coordinate 20,978,518 of NC_091261.1, read as the reverse complement.
GTGTATCCGTAGAGAATCTATAACATGCTAGACCATTTTCTAACTCCTCCCTCTTCACTGAGGGCTCCATTTCAAAATTTAATCAGGCAGAAGGAGCCTGAGTTGTACTTCCTCCACCGTGGACCCTCCATTTCCCACATTCCACATTATTTTCAGGTATTCAGCAATTGCATTATACTGTAAATTGCACAGTTCTTTGGGCTTGGTTGCTTGGTGCAGCCACGCACTTGCCATCAGTCCGACATCGCAGGGTCTCTTTCAATCAGAAAGCAGCAAGGTCATGGGAGATTTGTATTCTACTGAACCATGAATTAATTCAGGCAAAATAACGGCGTAACTTCTGACCATGCTGGGGACCACTCGTCATTCCACCAGGTTGTCCCAATACTCCAGGGAATGCTGTGCGGTCACAGCTGAATACTCTCATCCGGAATTTACACTGTATGACTTATGATGTTACGAGCTCCTGACTCTGTGGATTACACAGTGTGCAACACGTAAAAGGTTGTCATCCTGATTTCAGCTTAAAGGTCACTTCCTCTGAGGGCCCTTTCCTGACCACATAATGTAAATGACTCACCCATTCACTCCATCATTTCACTCTGTTTTAATTTTCTGCATAGCACACATGGCTACATGACATTTTTCATGCTCATTTGAGTTGGTCTACTGTTGGCTCCCTTCCACTAGATAAAGGACCTGTTCTATCGTGTTTCAGTTCAGTTCAGTTCAGTCGCTCAGTCATGTCCAACCCTTTGCAACCCATGAACACCAGCACCCCAAGCCTCCCTGTCCATCACCAACTCCCAGAGTCCACCCAAACCCATACCCATCGAGTCAGGGATGCCATCCAGCCATCTCATCCTCTGTCATCCCCTTCTCCTCCTGCCCCCAATCCCTCCCAGCATCAGAGTCTTTTCCAATAAATCAACTCTTCGCATGAGGTGGCCAAAGTACTGGAGTGTCAGCTTTAGCATCATTCCCTCCAAAGAAATCCCAGGGCTGATCTCCTTTAGAATGGACTGGTTGGATCTCCTTGCAGTCCAAGGGACTCTCAAGAGTCTTCTCCAACACCACAGTTCAAAAGCATCAATTCTTTGGTGCTCAACTTTCTTTATAGTCCAACTCTCACATCCATACATGACCACTGGAAAAACCATAGCCTTGACTAGACGGACCTTTGTTGGCAAAGTAATGTCTCTGCTTTTAATATGCTATCTAGGTTGGTCATAACTTTTCTTCCAAGGAATAAGCGTCTTTCAATGTCATGGCTGCAATCACCATCTGCAGTGATTTTGGATCCCCAAAAAATAAAGTCTGACACTGTTTCAACTGTTTCCCATCTATTTGCCATGAAGTGATGGGACTGGATGCCATGATCTTAGTTTTCTGAATGTTGAGCTTTAAGCCAACTTTTTCACTCTCCTCTTTCACATTCATCAAGAGGCTCTTCTTCTTTGCTTTCTGCCATAAGGGTGGTGTCATCTGCATATCTGAGGTTATTGATATTTCTCCCAGAAATCTTGATTCCAGCTTGTGCTTCTTCCAGCCCAGCATTTCTCATGATGTACTCTGCATATAAGTTAAATAAGCAGGGTCTATCTTGTTTATTGTAATATTATTCCCAGTGCCTGAGAAATAATTCTGGGCTTCCCAGGTGGCTCAGAGGTAAAGAATCTGCCTGCCAATGCAGGAGACAGGGGTTCAATCCCTGGGTTGGGAAGATTTCCCTGGAGGAGGAAATGACAACCCACTCCAGTATTCTTGCCTGGAGAATCTCATGGACAGAGGAGCCTGGCAGGTTACAGTCCATGGGGTCGCAAAGAGTCAGACACGACTTCCTGACTGAGCACACAGGCACACTAGAATAATTCTGAATGCACAGAGGAACCCCAGTATGTATATGTTAAATGAGTTAAACCAAGGTAACAATAAAAATGGCTAGGAGGCTACCTGGAGGATACTTTTAATATAGGATGGTCGAAGAAGGTCTTTCTGGGGCGACAACTCTTTAGTTGAAATGTATATAATGACAATTAAATAAGAGTACAGGATTTTGATTATTACATCAGCCTGCATGTTTTTACATTGATATGAGACTGCTCTTGTGAACAAAACCTTTATAACTATTGAAGAGTGACCCCAAAAATTATGGACTTGACCCAAGAATTCAACAGAACAGGTATAAGACTGAACCTACAGAGTGGGTTTAAAGGAGGTAATGAAAGGGACTTCCCTGGTGGTCCAATGCGTTAAGACTTCATGCTTCCACTGCAAAAGGTACAGGTTCAATCCCTGGTCAGGGAACTAGGATCCCACATACTGGTGGCACAGCCAAAAATTTTTAAATAAAAGAGGTAATGAGAGAAATCAGTTCATGGGGTCACAAAGAGTCAGACACATAGTGACTGAACAACAAGAAAAATCATTGTCAGGGCTTTCCAGAACATGTTCCCTTTCAATATTGCAGATTTTTTTTTTTCTCTGAAGGTTCATCCATCACTGGATCACCTGAGGGAATGGGATGGCAGAATACCACCTAGAACAAAAATCCACAGTGGAAGACATGATGAGAGAAGTATCCTCCAGAATCCGCCGGAATGGAAAGAACGCACACTCTTCTGATGCACAGTGGGACAGCCTCGTGGGAACACCATGCATATTCCACCTGGATTCTTTAGGGTTTCACGACTCCGACCTACACTCCTAAGATTTGGCCAGTTGAGGTGCTGGTTGACTGTGGAGACAGAAATCAGACAAAGAAAGACAAGATGGAAGCCTCGGGATGGCGAATTGCACCCTTTGTAGCAAAAGGCCCTGTGCACTACAGTTCCTATTTAGAACACATGAGCAGACCACCTCAGCTGACCTAAACCAATGTGGTTGTCTTCAGCTAAAGACAAATAAGTATGAGTGACTAGAGAGAGAGGATTGTGCTAACTATCCTCAAGTCTCCCATGTAGTACAGAAAGGATATAGAATAGAAGTTCCAGTCGCTCCCAGAGAAGGTCACGGAAGCTCCTTTGGGTACTAGAGAGAGAGCCGTGATGCCACTGAAGTCCACAGGGGAGACAGGGGAGGTCAGAGAGCCCAGAGAGGACAAGGCTGGACATTTCAGCAGTGGAGACAGCAAGAACAGGTTACTCCCTGCAGAGGGGAGGGTGTATCTTGACCGGTGAGCAACAGATATTACATAAGCTCCCTTTTGCACCCAGACACCAACTTGGGCATAAGGAGGAGGAAAGGAAACTCTTCAGAAGAAAAACAACTCTGGTGCATGCGTGCTAGGTCAGTTCAGTCATGTCCAACTCTTTGCGATGCTATGGACAGTAGTCTGCCAGGCTCTGCTGTCCAGGGGATTCTCCAGGCAAGACTACAAGTAGGTTGCCATGCCCTCCTCCAGGGGATCTTCCAGACCCAGAGATCGAACCCGAGTCTCCTACATCTCCTGCATTGGCAGGCAGGTACTTTACCACTAGTGCCACCTGGGAAGCCCCAACAACCCTGGTAGGAAGTTGGAATTTTTAATTGCTTGAATATGAGTATATAGACACCCACACAAATGAACCTATTAAACTGGAATAAGCTAAATTACCTGTTAATCATGAGCTTTAAAAAATGACTTTCCACAATCACCAGAAATTTAACTAGGTGCAGAGGAAGAAGTCAAGTATAGAAACAGAGAAGTTAAACTTATCTTATAGTCACTGTAGATTGATTCTGGCTTTATCGTACTCTGTACATTACAGCACAAGTGTCTGCTTCTAATGTTCCAAACTGAGATACTCAAGAATGCCGAGTTCAACTCACAAATCTCATCAGGTGTCCAAGGATCTCCTTAATCTTTAGTCGTCCTGGAGGCAGAGGTAGGGTACCAATAAGAGAGTAGCTTCCTCTACTTGCTGCAGAGTCATGGAGAGTGGAGACAGGTAGGCATTGCTTCCACACCCACAGTGGCTGTATCATTTGTGGGCAGGACACGTGAGGCTGGCAAAACGAAATTCCCAGTAAAGATCTGCAACATTGCTGGCGTAACCTTGAACTGCCCTGGCAGTGACGCCTCCCTCCAAGCCCTGTGTTCACCTCCACACCCAAGTATACACCACTTCTCCCTCAGCCTCTTCCAATTAAACCTATGTCCTTCTTCTTCTGTTGCCTATTTACTCTTGTCCTAACATAGTAGCTATTAATGACTGGTAGGTAGAGCTGTGACCATCCGGTAAACCTGGATGCCATGGCATCCATTCCTTCTGTTCAGGAGTAGGAAGTGTTTTCTCCAGAAGCATTATTTCCAGATCTCCCATTCCTGGAAGGAAGGAGAGAGCTTTTCTTCCCATGCTTCAGAAGGTCACCCAAACATTCTCCATCCCCAGTAAGAAAAATGACTTCTATTACTACCAAAAAGAAAAGACAGACCTGAGAGAGTTTGGTGGACAAAGAGATTGACTCTAGTCAAAACAAGAGGGTTAATCAAAAAAAGAGAAAGTGTGAGATTCAGAAAAAACAGACGCTCCAACACAGGAGAGAGGCAAGGAGACTTCCCAGAATACGAGTGAAGAGAAGTCTCAGGGTGACAGCTGAGCAGCAGCTGGCCTAGAGCAATCAGTCCAGATGGGAGCAGGAGGATAGAAAGTTCTGGAAAGGGGGTATTGTCTTCAGAGAGAAAAAAAAGAAAAAAGTAGTAGATGATCTAATGTTGTCCAAACATTATAATGTGTGTGTGTGTGTGTGTGTGTGTGTGTGTGTGTGTGTAAGACAGAAGGGGGCAGTGGGATTGATTGAGGTAAGATCTCACTTACTCTGAAAAGAAGCCAAAAAGTAAAGCATAAATTTGACAAATCCACAGAAATGCAGTGCAACCATTGTTCAAAAATACAGAGTTAAATATCAGTAAAAAACAGTTAAAAGTTTAAAGTGGTTGCGAACTATGGTGCTGGAGAAGACTCTTGAGAGTCCCTTGACAGCAAGGAGATCAAACCAGTCAGTCCTAAAGGAAATCAACTCTGAATATTCATTGGAAGGACTGATGCTGAAGCTGAAGCTCCAATACTTCGGCCACCTGATGCAAAGAGCCGACTCATTGGAAAAGACCCTGATGCCAGGAAAGATTGAAGGCAGGAGGAGAAGGGGACGACAGAGGATGAGATGGTTGGATGGAATCACTGACTCAATGGACATGAGTTTGAGCAAACTCCAGGAGACAGTGAAAGACAGGGAAGCCTGGTGTGCTGCAGCCCATGGGGTCACAAAGAGCCGGGCAGGACTCAGCGACTGATCAACAACTGGGGAGTAGGTCTCAAGAGAGGAAAAGGAGGGGCAGGGGGCTTCCTTTCTTTGTTATTAGCTGTGGTGTATTAAAGACCATCACAAAGTCATTGACATTCTTCCCACGGAGGGCTGGGATATATTTTGCCTCCCCATGAATGAATTCGGACTGGCCTGTAACTGCTTCCCAGTAATGGGCCTGACACTCTACCATTTCTGGTCCTGGCTTTTAACATTAGAAGTTTCCAGTGTGGGCTCATGAATCCCTGAACCAAAACCTCCCTCAAGAAACCACACAGAGAGGCCCTGAGACAGCACTGAGAGAGAAATAACCAACCAAGCCCAACCTTCTAGTCACTCCACCAAGACACCAGACATCTTAACAAGACTGTCTTCAAAGAGCCAGACCGAACCAGACACCGGCTGATCACCACCAGTCACTACCACGTGGAACTGAAAAATCACCCAGCCAAGCCCTGCTTGAATTCCTCATCTGCAAATCATGAGAATAAAATCACAGTTGGTTTAACCATTCATATATTGGAGTACTTTGTTGTCCATCGATAAATAACTAGAACCTAAGTCTTTTAGTATTGATACTTAAGAGTAGTACGTTTTTAGTACTAATCTTTTAAATGTACGTGAATCATTTTCATTAAAACAGAAATTAATTTGAAATTCTTCGATCTGGCGACTTTCCTGGTGGTCCAGTGGTTAAGAATCCACCTGATAATTCAGGGGACACAGGTTCGATCCCTGGTCTGGGAAGATTCCACACGCCTAGGGGCAACCGAGACTGTGCACCATGACTGCTGAAGCCCACAGTAAGAGAGCTCCAGAAGAGCAGCCACTGCGATGAGAAGCGTGTGCATCTCAAGGAAGAGCAGCCCCCACTCGCGGAAACCACAGGAAGCCCAGGCACAGCCACGGAGACCCAGCACAGCCAAAAGCAAACAAATGAATAAAACGTTAAGGTTAGTTTGCTCTGAGTAGGGTCAATATACTGCATTGATGTCAGTGTCATGGTTTCAACATTGCGCTGTAGTTACACAACCTGTTAGCATTGGGGGAGACAGGAGGAAGGGTGTAGGAGGTCTCTATTTTTTACAACTGCACGAGACTCTACAGTCATCTAAAAATGAAAAGTTTTAAAAATAACAAGTTTGAATGTTTATATCTCCTCACATTTATATATTTTTAACAAAAATCATGTCATACTTTACATATCATCTACATTTTTCCATTTAATACATTTTATACCTATTTCCAATCCAGCACTTACAGATATAGCTCACTACTTTAAATGACTGCATCATATTCCACTGTGTGGATTTACTAAAAGTTGGTTAGCTAGCAATTTACTGATGGATATTTAAGTTATTTCTCTTTCTAGAGACCACATATTCTAACAAATCAGAATTTTACATTCCCTTTGAGTTACAAAATCAGAGGCTGGGAAATATGACAATATTCACCCTACTCTAAACTGAAGGCACTTACTTCTATCCTTCTTATGATAATTCCTTTCTTATCTAGATATCTTCCACAATTATAGAATCATTAATCCTTTTATATCCACATAGTGTCCACATATATATGTATAACTAGCTCAGCTTCTGGCTAGCAGATTGCAACTCAAACTGCTAGATGTCTGGAAAAAAGCACAATAATTAAAACTCAGAACCTGAGCCCTGAGTCACCCTGCATTTGAAGGGGTTTCAGAAAAAAATGAAACCGGGAAAGAACTGATCTTGAAAACTAGGTCTCAAATCTCAGTGTTTCCAACATCCATCCTCCCCGAATGATTATTTAATCTGATTAGCATGTTTTATATTAACGACATCATTAAGATCTAAAGAAAAGTAAAAAGGATGTTCTAGGTGGATACACCCATGGATTTCTGGGCAAGAAGAACTCTTGCATTAAAAGGTTAAAGACTCTCTGTGCTTTTAAGAAAGTGTGTCTGAGCTGCACTATTCACTCATTCATTCAACAAATATTTAAGAGCCTAATAGTGTGTCAGGAGCAGACAAAGTCAGCTATTGCCCTGGAGGACCTCATCCGCTAGTGGAGGGACAAAAAATTAGACAGACAAGTATAAACAATGTGGCAGAGAGGAATAAGAATAATAAGCACTTTGTACTTGTGTGGCAGCCTGGATGGGAGGGGAGTCGGGGAGAACAGATACATGTATATGTACGCTGTTCACCTGAAACTGAATCTATCACAACATTGTTAAGTGACTGCCAAAACAAAATAAAAAGTTTAAAAAAATAAGTGCAGTGTAGCATGGGGTTACACAGGAGGGCACCCAAGGCCTCTATGAAGGAAATTAACAATTTTTTTTTTTTTTTAAGGCCAGGCCCTATGGCATGTGAGATCTTAGTTCCCTGAACAGAAAACAAAGCTGTGATCCCTGCATTAGGAGCATGGAGTCTTTACACTGGACCACCAGAGAAGTTTCAACATAATCTCAAAGTAGGAAAAGGCATTGTTGTTGGGTAGAAAGAGGTCATTCCAGGAAGGGAGGCTCAGGGGCAGCCCCAAAGCAAGCACTGGGTTGAGTATAGCTTGCAAGTGGGGCTGGAACATGGTCAGAGATGGCTCTATGAGCAGTTACATGATGCCCAAGTAGGCTCTGGAAGCGTGGAGTGACACAACAGGGCGCCCTGCCTGGGGCTATCACACTGGGCTGTGTGCCTTTCTGAAGAGTCTGACGTTTATTCCTCAACTAAGCCCAATTCAGCGAAGAAGAGCTTTGCTTAGAGTGAACGGATGTCCCTGTTCAATCAAACCTATTCCAGTTTATGACTGTTGTCCCAGGATAATTATTAATTAATAGTGCTCATTTTCACATTCAAATAAATGCGTCCTGCTTAAGATGACAACCCTAGTTATCACTGTATGGTACTCAGGTCCCTGAAAATCTGCTTAAGGGGAAAACAGCAGAGAATTTACAGAAGGAAGGAAGGATAGAGGGAGAAGAGAGAGAGGGAAAGAGAGAAAGGAAGGAAGGGACTAGTTCCCACTCTGAGAGACTGATCAATGCTTAATAGCATCAAAAATCAGATGCAAAGTTTTCCTCAAAGACACACAGTAGCAATTTTTATGAAGCCTTTTGCAGTGAGAAACCCTAAAATATGGATTCTACAAACTTTTTCTTTGTTTTTTTTCATTTGCAAGATTATCTTTTCCTTGAAATGATACTTATTAATTTAGAAAGTAATACATGAACATGATAATAATTATAAAAGTATAAGAGGAAAAATTAAAGTCTATCTTTCCTCTGCAACTCAGGCCCATTACTCAAGTGACACCATATGAATGCATCAGCAGGATAAACCCAATTAGATAAAATAAAAGAAATATTTTTTCGTTCTTCTCCTACTGCCTCTTTTGTTGTTGTTTAATCACTAAGTCATGTCCAACCCTTTCATGACCCCATGGACTGTACCTCTCCAGGCGCCTCTGTCCATAGAATTCTCCAGGCAAGAATACTGGAGTGGGTAGCCATTTCCTCCTCCAAGAGATCTTTCTGACCTGGGGATTGAACTCACGTCTCTTGCATTGCAGCTAGATTCTTTACCACTTATCCACCAGTGAAGCCCCACTGCCCCTTTTTAGGATTAGCTAATTCCTAAGATCGGAGAAGGCAATGGCACCCCACTCCAGTACTCTTGCCTGGAAAATCCCATGGATGGAGGAGACTGGTGGGCTAAGATAGAAAACAACTGACCTGCAAAGCTCACCTTTCATATGTAAACCAACTAACCTAGAGCCCACACCATCTTTACCTGGCTCTCACACTCAGTGATACTTATCCTTTGCTCTAATCACCCGAGAACCAAGTACCAAACAACTTGGAACAGCCCCTAAGTTTCAGAGCTCTCCAAAATGATTCATACTAGGAGCGACATCAGCAAGATGGCCAAATAAGACATCCCCCACTCATACTGCCTCCCTCAAAGACAATGTGGCATTCACCCACAGACAAAAGTGCCTTTGTTGGAGCTGTGGGGTTCCGCATCACATGCCAAGAGACCCAGGAAAAGTCTTGGCCCGCCTCCCACTCTGTGCATTGGGTAATAGGCTTGCAGATCTTGGACCTGAAGTGGCCCATGAACCAGCTCCAACTACTCTCAGCCAAGGACTGGGAGCCCCTGGGGAACACTGTCTTAGATAGTGATGACCCCATGCCATCCACAGATGGCAGAGTGCTCATGGAAGTCCAAGTTTTCAGCAGAGAAGTTCTAGCACAGCCCTGAAGGAAAAAAAAAAAGAATCTATGTCTGGACACGTGGGAGAGGGTAAGTGGAACAGCCTGGCTTTACCTACACAACTCCTTCCTGAGACAGCAAAGCCTAGGGCCAGGAGAGCCCTTCTCAGCTGTGACTCCTCCCATGGGGGGAGGTGATGGATGGTGCAGGGAAAGGGAACATGTGAGTGAGCACCTGGCTTCTCCAGCTATTCAGGGTGCTACCAAAGAGGCCCACTTCCCTCTCACACCAACAGAGTACTGAATCCTCAGAGGCAAGACTGGAGGCAGTAGAGAATGATGGAGAGAGAGGCAGATAAGACTCTCAGAGGGCATGAAAGGGAAGCAGATCCTACTGCATATGTCACAGATTTCCTTTGAACAACCTGTTCACAAGGCCTGGGGGACAACTTGCCTCAGATGTCCCCAAGTGGCCCTCAGACACCCCCAGCATGCCCCATGCCACAAGCCTCACCCACACACACTCCACCCCATTGCCAGCTGCCTTGCATGCTCATAACATGCTGAGCACGTTGTGAGAGTGAGCTTTGGCAGATTCAAATAGATAAAATCAGAGATGGAAGAGGCGACATCACAACCAATACAACAGTAATGTGAGGGATCATTACCGATGAATATGAAGAGTTATATACCAAGAAACTGGATAACCTGGAAGAAATGAATAAATTCCTAGAAACATACAACTTACCATGAATGAAACATGAAGAAATAGAAAATTTGAACAGATCAGTTCTGTGTAAGGAGCTTCAATCAATAATCAAAAACCTACTAACAAAGGAAAACTCAGGATCAGATTGTTTCACTGGTGAAATTCTACTAAACATTTAAGGAATCAACACTATTTCTTCTCAAACTCTTCCAAAAAATTTGAAGAGTGGGGAAAACTTCCAAACTTACTTTATGAGGCCAGCAAAACATTGATACCAAAGCCAGACAAGGACACTACAAGAAAAGAAAAGGTACAGGTCAATATTCCTGATGACTATAGACACAAAACTTTTCAACAAATAGTAGCAAAATCAATTCACTTAGGCCATGAATCAATGAGCATTCTCCACTCATCATCAATGAGTATCCAGTTGCAATAATGCTCATCAACCTTTGGAGACTTTAACACTTTGTGGAATGACAGTAAGATAATGAGAAAGCCTCATCTTCCAGCCAAGATGGGACCAGGCAGAACTACCTAGAAATTGCTCTACAAACCAAAAGAGAAGTAAAATTTGCTTTGGTATGTATTTGGACTATGTATGGGATAAAGCATTTTACTTTCTGTCTTCCATTTATTTTTTTGACAACTGAAGAGAAATATGCTTTCATGATATGAAGATGCTGTGTTCTTAATCATACCAGTTGTGGTTGGAAATAGCTTGCTTCTTAAAGACACTCTTTACAGAGCTGCTGTCTTCCTGTTCTGTTATGGGTTTTGCTTTCTGAGCCTCTATAGAAATGCCATCCTGCAGTCACTTTGTTGTTGTTTTTTTAATATAAATTTACTTATTTTAATTGGAGGCTAATTACTTTACAATATTGTATTGGTTTTGCCATACATCAACATGAATCCACCACGGGTGTACACATGTTCCCCATCCTGAACCCCCTCCCACCTCCCTCCCTATCCCATCCTTCTGGGTCATCCCAGTGCACCAGCCGTGAGCATCCTGTATCATGCATAAAACCTGGACTGGTGATTCATTTCACATATGATATTATGCATGTTTCAATGACATTCTCCCAAATCATCCCACTCTCGCCCTCTCCCACAGAGTTCATAAGACTGTTTTATACATCTATGTCTCTTTTGCTGTCTCACATACAGGGTTATCATTACCATCTTTCTAAATTCCATATATATGGGTTAGTATACTGTATTGGTGTTTTTCTTTCTGGCTTACTTCACTCTGTACAATAGGCTCCAGTTTCATCCATCTATTAGAACAGATTCAAATGTATTCTTTTTAATGGCTGAGTAATATTCCATTGTGCATATGTACCACAGCTTTCTTATATTTGTCTGCTGATGGACATCTAGGTTGCTTCCATGTCCTGGCTATTATAAACAGTGCTGCAATGAACATTGGGGTACACGTGTCTCTTTCAATTCTGGTTTCCTTGGTGTGTAGGAGTGGGATTGTTGGGTGATATGGCAGTTCTGTTTCCAGTTTTTTTAAGAAATCTCCACACTGTTCTCTATAGTAGCTGAACTAGTTTGCATTCCCACCAACAGTGTAAGAAGGTTCCCCTTTTCTCCACACCCTCTCCAGCATTTATTGCTTGTAGACTTTTGGATAGCAGCCATTCTGACTGGCATGAAATGGTACCTCATTGTGGTTTTGATTTGCATTTCTCTGATAATGAGTGATGTTAGGCATCTTTTCATATGTTTGTTAGTCATCTGTATGTCTTTGGAGAAATGTCTCTTTTGTTCTTTGGCCCATTTTTTGATTGGGTTGTTTATTTTTCTGGAATTGAGCTGCAGGAGTTGCTTGTATATTTTTGAGATTAATTCTTTATCAGTTGCTTCATTTGCTATTATTTTCTCCCATTCTGAAGGCTGTCTTTTCACCTTGCTTATAGTTTACTTTGTTGTGCAGAAGCTTTTAATTTTAATCAGGTCCCATTTGCTTATTTTTGCTTTTATTTCCAATATTCTGGGAGGTGGGTCATAGAGGATCTTGCTGTGGTTTATGTCGGAGAGGGTTTTGCCTATGTTCTCCTCTAGGAGTTTTATAGTTTCTGGCCTTACATTTAGATCTTTAATCCATTTTGAGTTTATTTTTGTATATGGTGTTAGAAAGTGTTCTGGTTTCATTCTTTTACAAGTGGTTGACCAGTTTTCCCAGCACCACTTGTTAAAGAGATTGTCTTTTCTTCATTGTATATTCTTGCCTCCTTTGTCAAAATTAAGGTGTCCATAGGTGCATGGATTTATCTCTGGGCTTTCTATTTTGTTCCATTGATCTATATTTCTGTCTTTGTGCCAGCACCATACTGTCTTGATGATTGTGGCTTTGTAGTAGAGCCTGAAATCAGGCAGGTTGATTCCTCCAGTTCCATTCTTCTTTCTCAAGATGCTTTGGCTATTCAAGTTTTTTTGTGTTTCCATACAACTTGTGAAATTATTTGTTCTAGCTCTGTGAAAAATACTGTTGGTAGCTTGATAGGGATTGCATTGAATCTATAGATTGCTTTGAGTAGTGTACTCATTTTCACTATATCAATTCTTCCAATCCATGAACACAGTATATTTCTCCATTTATTAGTGTCCTCTTTGATTTCTTTTGCCAGTGTTTTATAGTTTTCTATATATAGGTCTTTTGTTTCTTTAGGCAGATATATTCCTAAATATTTTATTCTTTTCACTGCAATGGTCAATGGAATTGTTTCCTTAATTTCTCTTTCTATTTTCTCATTATTAGAGTATAGGAATGCAAGGGATTTCTGTGTGTTGATTTTATATCCTGCAAATTTACTATATTCATTGATTGGCTCTAGTAATTTTCTGGTGGAGTCTTTAGGGTTTTCTACATAGAGGATCATGTCATCCTGCAGTCACTTTGCATTGAACTTCTGGCTGGTACTGCCTCTGGATTCAGTGTCATCCTGTTAAGGTTTTTTGTGGGTTTTTTGTTTTGTTTTGTTTTGTTTTCCCTGGTGAATATCCTTAGGTAATTTTTTCAGATGGGAGAAAATGTCTTCCTTTTGAAAGTATTGAAAATGCGTGTGTTTTTTTTCTCCTTTAAATGGAAATTATAATTTTGCTGCATAACAAACAAGGTACAAAATCATTTTCTCTTAAAATTTTGAAAGTATTGCTTGTGTCATCAGGATCCACAGATGTTGAAGAGACATTTCAATTTCTATCAATATAATCACTTAGTCGTGTCTGACTCTTTGCAACCCCAAGGACTGTAGCTCACCAGGATCCTCTGTCCACAGGATTCTCCAGGCAGGAATACTGAAGTGGGTAGTCATATCCTTCTCCAGAGGATTTTCCTGTCCCAGGGATTGAACCCAGGTCTCCTGCACTGCGGGCAGATCTTTACTGTCTGAGCCAACAGAGAAGAGACATTTTCTAACAATCAAATGCTTATTCTTTTGAAGTATGCTGTTCTTTTATTCTCTCTGGTTACATTTGAGATTTTTCTCTTTTTCTTTGGTTTTGAGGCTTCATGGGAATATTTTCATCTGTTCATTTGTTCATTCAGCAAGTTTTTACTGAACAATTGATATAAGTGCAAGTGACAGCTGTGAACAAAACAAATTAATGCTCTTTTCTGTTTTGTTTTAGTTTTTATTGTTATTTGCTTAGACCTCTGTGAGCCCTTTCCATTTTAAGATTCAGGGAACTGTATTAATTATTATCATATTTTTATTTTACTCAAGGAAGCAAGGTATAAGGAAAAGATTTCTCATGTTTTTTCATCTTTTTTTCTTTTCAGCTCTAAATTCTAAGAGATTACCTCATTTTATCCTTAAATTATCAAATTTATCTTTTCCCCCATTAATTTTATAACTCAGCTCATCTGCACAAATTTTTAAAATTTTACCATTCCTTCTTAAATTTCTGTCTATTCTTTCTTGAAATCCACTTTCTCCCTTTATACAGCAGCCTGGTTTTTGATGGACATAATAGTTTCTTTAATATCTCTGAGGATAGTCTTCAGAATTTTAGAAATTCTCTTCTGTTCTCTGAATTATCTCTTTTGTCCAGGATCGATTATTGATTCCACTTTAGTCTTCCATTTCTGTCTGCTTTCCTCCTGTGTCTACTAAGCTGCTATCTGTTCATATCCATCAATGATGGACAATACTAGTTAACACAGTATAACTGAGACAGTTTTTCTCTCTGGTTGTATGGGTTCCTTTCTCCAGTGGGCTCTCCCTTGAAATCTGACAGTGGGTAAGTGGACAGCAGTGTGTTTCCAGGCAGCTGGTATGGGCGAGGAGCCAAGAACTCTTTTAAATATTAAATTATGAAGGGCTTCTTAGTGCATTCTACCCCCTGGAAAACTTCTTCCTTCTTCCTCTTCCTTCCATTCCCTCTCTTCCTCCTCCTCCTCCTCCTCCTTCCTCCCCTCCTCCCTCTCCTTCCTCTCCTTCTTTTTCTTCTTCTTCTCCTCCTCCTTCTTCTTCATTTTGTTTTGTTTTAGAAGTCGACAATTATCTTAAATCCTGTGCTACTTTTTTGTTCAGAGTAATCTCTCCAGGATCCTCATGCAAGCCCGTTGTTGACTAAAAACAGTTACTGTGGGCCTAAGAGTAAAATGACTGTTCCTCACCGCCCCAATTTAGGGGTAGAAGAATACTGGTAGGACCCAGTATATAATTTGCAGGTCTTGGTGCAAAATAAAAATACAAGATTCTTCATTTTAAAATTAAGGATTTCAAGATGACAACAGAGCATTAAACCAAGTTGAGGCTGCTTCTAAGCACAGGGACTTCAGCACTATACAGATCACATACCCATGGAAACAGCCCTGGCTTCCCATTGGGCATTTCAGCATGTTTTTCTACCAATGAAAGTGGAAGTGAAAGTCACTCAGTCATGTCTGATTCTTTGGAACCCCACGGACTATACAGTCCATAGAATTCTCCAGGCCAGAATACTGGAGTGGGTAGCCTTTTCCTTCTCTGGAGGATCTTCCCAACCCAGGGATCGAACCCAGGTCTCCCGCATTGCAGGCGGATTCTTTACCAGCTGAGTCACAAAGGAAGCCCTTTTCTACTAATGCTGCTGTTAAGTCATTTCAGTTATATCCAACTCTGTGACCCCATAGATGGCAGCCCACCAGGCTCCCCTGTCTCTGGGATTCTCCAGGCAAGAACACTGGAGTGAGTTGCCATTTCCTTCTCCAATGCATGGAAGTGAAACTGAAGTCGGTCAGTCATGTCCAACCTTCAGTGACCCCATGGACTGCAGCCTTCCAGGCTCCTCCATCCATGGGATTTTCCAGGGAAGAGTACTGAAGTGGGGTGCCAGTAAATATCCTTAAATTCCTTGCCATACATTCTTATGTTTTTCTACTGCTGTGCTTTTTCCATCAATACTATGCCTTCTGCTTTCTATCAATCTGAAACTCTCCAGATCTTCTGGTTTGCTGCTGATAGTCCTCTTCACCTTCCAGTGATTTTTTTTTTCTTTTGGTCTCATTCTTTTATGAAATATATTGTTATTATTTTGAGACTTTGAGAAGAAGAGGAAATAGATGTCTATCTGAGCCAAAATCTGGTTTCTTTTAATCACAAATGTTTAAATAAAATGTGAGCTGTATGAAAGTGAAAGTGTTAGTGGCTCCGTTCTTCCAACTCTTCATGACCCCATGGACTGTAGCTCACCAGGCTCCTCTCTCCATGGGATCTTCCAGGTAAGAATATTGGAGCATGTTGCCATTTCCTTCTCTAGGGGGTGTTCTTGACCCAGGGATCAAACCCAGGTCTCCTGCATTGCAGGCAGATTCTTTATCATCTGAGCCACCAGGGAAACCCTGTGAGTAGTATACTGACTTCAAAACAACCCAGTCCACTATAATTTGTTTACCTTCTAGCCCCCAGAGCCTAAGCTAAACACTAAAATAATACATTTCTGGGGCACTTGTGAACTTCTCCTTTAATATTCCACAATATTTCTTATGTGAACTTATTTTAAAAACAAACTTTGGTATCAATTACGTTCTCAGTCTTCAAAGTTAGTGAAGTTTCCCATTGCACAAATGAACATCACTTACCAGGAAAGTCAACTATTTTTAAGGTCTATTTTTCTTGAGCCAAAGGATGTGGTTTATATAGTGAAAGATAAGTGAACACTAAATTTGAGAGGGGAGAAAGTAATTTTCTGGCTTAGCTTATTATTTTTTGCTTTCTATCTGTACATCTTCATAAACTCCACCCCCATCAAAAAGACAAAAATTTAGGTGCTACTTTATTACCTGGTAGAATTGATGCTTTTGAACAGTGGCATTGGAAAAGACTCCTGAGAGTCCCTTGGACTGCAAGGAGATCCAACCAGTCCATTCTGAAGGAGATCAGCCCTGGGATTTCTTTGGAAGGAATGATGCTAAAGCTGAAACTCCAGTACTTGGGCCACTTCATGCGAAGAGTTGACTCCTTGGAAAAGACTCTGATGCTGGGAGGGATTGGGGGCAGGAAGAGAAGGGGACGACAGAGGATGAGATGGCTGGATGGCATCACTGACTCGATGGACCTGAGTCTGAGTGAACTCCAGGAGTTGGTGATGGACAGGGAGGCCTGGCGTGCTGCGATTTATGGGGTCGCAAAGAGTCGGACACGACTGAGCGACTGAACTGAACTGAACTGAACTGAAAGCCCTTAAGGGAAGAACTTCCCTCATGGCTCAGTAGTAAAGAAGTCATCTGTCAATGCAGGAGATTTAGGTTCAATCCCTGGGGTCAGGAAGATCCCATGGAGAAGGAAATGGCAACCTACTCCAGTATTCTTATCTAGGAGATCCCAAGGACAGAGGAGCCTGGTAGGCTACAGTCCATGGGGTTGCAAGAGTCAGATACAACTGAAGCTACTAAAGAACAACAAAGCCCTTAAGGGAGAAGAGACTTTCATTTGTTTCTCTAACATACACAGCAGTTTTATTGAAATGACTTATCAGAAGGTATTCAGAGTCCTAGGACTTTCTTGTACATGAACATTTTTTTTTTCTGAGAATTTTCTTTTGTGAAGGACAACTATATTTAGTCATCTCTTGCTATACTGTCAATTAGTAAGAAGTGGATTTGACTAATGACACATGACATGAGAACCATTATTTAAAGTCACTCCTACTTGATGACTTTTCAAACAAGCCACTGATTTCCTAAGCTTTTTTCTGGCAAATTCAGAAATGATAATTGACAAGGAAACAAGACATAACAGTATTCAGTTTTTTTCTAGAAATAACACTGTGTTCAATGGACAGAGCAAGAACGTTCTCTAGTTCAACAGTTTTTAAACTCCTTTACCCACAGAACCCTTTGTTCAAGTGAAGTATACTAGAAGTGTTCAGATAAATATATAATGGATAAAAGCTTCTCTTGTATAAATGGAGCCAGAAGGACCAGGATCTCCGCTTCCTATATCAGATTATAAGGATAGGAGCTTCACAGAATATTACTAGAAATCTCCTTATCTTCTTTTCTGTTTAATTCAGGGAGTAATTGATAAGTACCAGGAACACGGAGAAAATAGGTACATAAGGGCTAAGAGGTAAAGGAAGAAAAAAGTGAATTTTTGAAGGGCTGGAGAGGAGATGGCTATGGCCATCTTCAGTATTTAGAAGATGGAACATCACAAAATAACCAATCTGTGACCTCCTGGAAATACCAGGAGAGAGAGTAAAAAGATGAAGAGAAAAGGAAGGATGGCCCTTTTTATACAATGATTTAGAATAGCAGTTAGTGTTTTTATGGCCCTAACATGGACTCATAGATGAAGCTCTAGAGTTTCCTGGGTCAAGTTTGAGGCAATTAGCTACATAGTGCAGGCAAGTTTATACTAAATGACTTAGAGATCTTCAGTTTCCCAAATAAGTAGATAAACAGAAGACTTCAGTCTCCAGTCTCATTAATCTAATACCTTCTGTGAGCACTCAGCATGCATACAAGGCCAAATAAAAGCATTCAAGATAAATAAATCAATAACAATTTATATCTTTTGATCTCTCCAAGGAGAAATGTTTATATGTGGAGAAAAAATAAATAAAATGACATTTAGGAAGAAACATCCCTCCACACAAACCCACAGGACATTAAAAAAAAAAAAAAGTGAGACACTAAGCCATTCAACGCGTCTTTAGAGTCTTTACCAAAGGGGGGAATTATCTGTCGAAACGCCAAGGCCTATGAGGCAACGGGTCAGCTAAGTTTTTCTGCAGTCCTGCTCCCAAGAAAGCACTTCAGTTTGTTGTCCTAGATAGTTTAATAGTTTAATGTATTAATTCTCGTATCTTAGAACTTGCTGAGTCTGATATTGGACAAATAGCCAGTTGGGAACAACTTTAATATCAAAATATTGCTAAGTGGTATTACAAACATTATTGTGAGAACTGAATACGGGATATTTCACCCAACAGACACTGTGCCAACAACTCCAACTTCACTAGTTCTTGGTACGAGGGGCTGTCTCTCTCTGAGCTCCTACAGGATACCATAGGCTCAATGGCTTAAAAAAAAAAAAAAAAAAAAAAACTATTTCTCATGGTTCTAGAGCTGAGAAGGCTAAGATCAAGGTACTTGCAGACTGGGTGTCTAGTAAGAGTCACTTCCCGGCTTGCTGATGGCCATCTGTCTGCTTGCTGTTTCCTCACTTGGTGGAGAGAGAGAGAGAGCCATCCTCCTTTTCTTGTAAATGCATTAATTTCATCACGGGGGCTGGACTCTCCATGCCTCCTGTAAACCTAGTTACCTCCCAAAGGCTGTACCTCCAAAGGCCATCACATTGGAGTTTAGGGCTTCAACATAGGAATTTGGAGGGCCACACAAACTTTTAGACTTCAGCAGGGGCTCTTAATATCTTAGGGGTCATGCACCCTTTTGGAAGGCCAGTGAAGAGTATTCTTAAATGCATTTTTGAAAATGTATGGAATGTATTTCTAGGGAAAATATAAAAGCTCCAACAGACATGCCTGTGTATGCGTATGCACATGTATATCCTCACCTACATATATGACAGTAAACATTACTTGGGGGTAGAATTCTGCTTTAGGGATCAACTCTGCACCCTCTAAAAAGAAAAACAATAGTATAATACATAGAACTATAAGAATACTAATTACATTAAAATACATTTATCAGAATATTTTTAAATAATTTTATTCATGTATTTTTGTCTGTGCCACGTGTGGGCTTTCTCTAGTTGCGGCGCCGCACTCTCCTTGTGGTGGCTTCTCTTGTTGCTGAGCTATGTGGGCTCAGCAGTTGCGGTTCCTGGGTTCTAGAACACACTCTCAATAGTTGTGGTGCACAGGCTTAGCTACTCCAGGGCATGTGGTATCTTCCTGGACCAGGGATTGAATCTCTTTACCCCTGAGCCACCAGGGAAGCCCCAGAATATTTAATTGATTTACAATGTTGTGTTCATTTCAGCTGTACAGCCAAGTGAATGTTATATATATATTTTATATATATATATCCACTCTTTTTAAGATTCTTCTCCCATATAGGCCATTGCAGGGTAGTGAGTATGGTTCTCTGTGCTATGCTGTAGACAACTACTAGTAAGTAGTTATCTATTTTATATATAGTAGTGTATTAGTTATGTATTTTATGTATAGTAATGTGTATATGTCAATCCCAGTCTCCGATACTCCAATTAAAATTTTTAAATAATTTTTTTAAAATAAAGATACTCAGAAGAAAAGAATATTTTTTAAAAATGAATTTGTGATATGGCAATATATGTCTTCTGTATTAGCACATTAAATAATAAGATCTAGTGGCAGGTCAAGTAACTATCATTGTTTCAAAGTAGTGATGAGTATAGGTGATAGTTTGAGAGACCTTCCAATAACTGTAATATGACATGAAAATACTCGTGATTTTTACTGATCACAAAATCATAGGTTCTGCTAACTGCTGAGGTATGTTGCCTATGTTCATAATTGAAGGAAATGCTAATTGTCCAGTTGGAAGTGAGTGACTATAAGATTGCAGTTTTTTCCCATTCACACACTTAGCCCCCCGGATTCAGAAGTCCACAAGGTTCTCTTTGATTTCCAAAGTGCTACCAGTTTTCTTTAGTTTTACTTGGGGCAGAAAGACCGGGAGGGTGACCATCTCAAAACAGCACAGACAAAACATCAGGAATACATAAATACTTCATGAGACATGATACATAATCCTGGTTCTAGAAGCAAAATACCTCAACTCAAATTAAAGCTCTACCGCAGAACAGTTGAGTGAGCTTGGGTAATATCTGATCTTCTCTGAAACTCAGATTATTCACCTAAGATGTAAAGATTCTGTAACACTTGCTTTACCTGAACATAAGGTTGCTGTGAAAAAATAAACAAGATACTGTATCTGAAAATACACTATAAATTATAACGTGTTCTATAAATCTGTTATCATGATAGATATTTAAATACAAAAGCCAGAAAAGTGGTTCCAAAAGTCACAATAATGGGACTTCCCTGGTGGTCCAGTGTCTAAGACTCCAAGCTCCCAATTGATGGGGCCCTGGTTCCATCCCTGGTCAGGGAACTAGATCCCACATGTCGCAACCAAGAGTTTGCTTGTAGCAACTAAAGATCCTGCATGCCACAGTTAAGACCCAGAACTGTCAAGTAAATCAATAAAATCAATTTTTTTTAAAGGGCCAGTTAATTTTTTTAAATAGAGATGCAAGACTCAATACTCAATGGAAGAATCTTGCAACAAATGATATAAAGCCTGTCTTCTTTAGTGGTTGGTCTCAGGTTGTCCCTGTCATGACTTCATCAATATTTGTACTAATTCCTTTTGCCCTGTGCTGAAAGCAGACTCAATTCAATTAGAAGTCTCAAAACTGATGAAAATGGTCCAGAAGTGGAAAATGGGAAGCAATTACTGGCAAATGAATTTTTAAAAAAATTTTTTAATGAATGAACTGGAAAAAAATAACAAAGCGTTCTCCTTTCCTCAGGGCTCACAAGGGGCAACAAGCCTGGATGAAGAATCATGCCCTCAGAAACCCCTCCTCTTTCAGATCCTGCTCATGGCTGTTCAAATGGAGGACGTTCATATCTATCCCACCTCTGCCACCAGGTCAAGGGGCTACCACTCCTGGGGTATGGGAAAGAGGGCTGTTGTCACCAGCATCAGATATTCAATTAATAGAAAGGGAAATCTGATCTCTACTGGAAAAGCAGAAAGCAGGCAGAAAGGAAGTAGGGGTGCTTCACGGGCCATTGCGCAACTAACCAACCAAAGCAAACTCCTACATGGGTCAGGCACCCTAGGATGTTCCAAGTGCTGTGTCCAGGAACCAAATGTGCTTTGGCTCAATAATTCACATAACAAATGTGTATCGAGGACCTATGGGCTAGGCACTGTGCAAGGTTCCAACAGTGAGCACCCTGGTTCTCCTGGGGTCCTGGTCTACCAGACTGTGAAGGTGCCCGAGAGTTCATCAGTATGATTAGCAAGAAAGCACAGAGAGGCCACACAGGCCATGACCAAGAGCTCCATTTCCCAAATGATGCTTGGAAACCAGGATACAGGTGGTAGAAGGAGAGAAGAAGGAGAACTAAGGTTTATTGAGAAACTGCTCTGTACCTGGCAATCTACTGCAGGCACTTAACATTCGTTATCTCAAGACATCCTTAGGAAAGGGGAAGAAAATGGGTCTCTAAGTGCAGAAATGGTTGTTTGCCAGTTAGTACATACCTGGTCTTGGTTTTGAATCCAAGTCTGTCTAATTCTAACATGTAGGATCTTTTTTGAGTCCATAATGTGTTGCTGACTCTGGGCTGACCTCTTGATCATTCAGAATCAGTTTCCTTATCTGGACATAAAGCTCTTGTGGATCATTTGAGAATACGTACACAAGTGCTCTGTAAACTGTAAAACACTAAGCACGTGCTACTGCTGTTGTAATCACATGTCACTGTTGTTAGTATTAGCATTATCATCTTCATAAATTTGGCATACAGTAAAACTGAGCTTACCAGAAATCCTGGGCACCTAGACAATTCTACAATAGATGGGCCAAGGCAAGAAAGATTATGTCACAGTAATGAGGGAAATAATATATGCTGCTTTTTCCTGATAATCACTTTATTATTCAAGGAAATTGGGTCCTTTCTAATAAGGAAAATAATTTGCAAACCAAGTCTCACTTAATATAATATTTAGCTTCTAAGAAGTTATGAAAAGCAAAACAAAGTAATAAAATTAATAACATTCTAACTGCAATAAGGAAATCTCTTATTCAACAATGAAGTGAGGTGTAAGCTTTACGGAAGGAGGCAGAATTTTCTGCAATTCTTGGGCTGAAGTTCTGTGAAAACAGACACTCAATATCTTCTCAAGTGAAACTTGCTTTGATTTTGTTTCCCAGAAGATTTCACTGTGCTGGTGTTCACTGATGTGCATTTGCTTGAAATAAAATGGCTTGTTTTGTAAACGTTTTAATAGTTTTTTCCTGTTTACAAAAATAACACTTGCTCATTATTGGGGGGGGGGAGGCAGGTAAATGTAGATGAAAATTAAAATACCAAAGACAACCATTACTAATACACTGTGTAAACTTTTCAATAAATTCAATATTCTTTTCTGAACTCTGACTCCTTTTGGCAATCAGGCTTCCTTTAGCAGATTTAGCAGCACTGACTTTCTATATATGGGCATAAACATCTCTCCTAATAAAGGGAATTCCTTCCAGTGACCCAACCATGCAGCAGTGTTTAATAATATAGGAGAGCCATGGATCTATTTTTTAAAGTTAATTTCGCATCTAAAATTCAGACTAAAGTAATTGTTGTATCAGAAAACACAAAGCATATCTGAGGACCTTGGGGAGAGGCAGGGGAGGATAGAGTCGGTTAAGAGAGGAGGTTCACTTGTCCCGTGGCTCCCCCACCGGGGCGTGGCTCCCCCACCGGGGCGTGGCTCCCCCACCGGGGCGTGGCTCCCCCACCGGGGCGTGGCTCCCCCACCGGGGCGTGGCTCCCCCACCGGGGCGTGGCTCCCCCACCGGGGCGTGGCTCCCCCACCGGGGCGTGGCTCCCCCACCGGGGCGTGGCTCCCCCACCGGGGCGTGGCTCCCCCACCGGGGCGTGGCTCCCCCACCGGGGCGTGGCTCCCCCACCGGGGCGTGGCTCCCCCACCGGGGCGTGGCTCCCCCACCGGGGCGTGGCTCCCCCACCGGGGCGTGGCTCCCCCACCGGGGCGTGGCTCCCCCACCGGGGCGTGGCTCCCCCACCGGGGCGTGGCTCCCCCACCGGGGCGTGGCTCCCCCTCTGGGGACAGCAGGTGGTGCTCTGGCGTTCCCACCAGCGCTCTAGACCTGGCTCCTCACCCACCCGATCCCAGCCTCACTGTGGGGCTGTGGAAAGCAAGGGGAAAGCTATGCCCCTTTCCTTCTAACCTTGCTTATTCTCATTCTGCAACGTAAAACTGGTATTCGGGTCTTCTTGATCCATTGATTTAAATAAAATGTGAGTTCTGGAGACTCCAGTGTTCCACATTTTCTCACCAGTTTACTAATACTGGCATTTCTTTTAAAGACCAGGGCTGAGTCTTCAATAAAGGAAATGACAAGATTAAATTCCCACAGTCTGGCTGAGGTAATACTGTGACATAATTCGCTTTAATCAAATCTAATCAGGTAAGGTGTGAAGCCATTTCAGATGAGGGCAGATTAATCTGGGCAGGAAGAAAGTTGGCGTGAGGACATTCATGAAGAAGACATGATATTTCCTAGAATAAACTCTGTTTACTTTCCATTGACTGGGAGCAAATAAAGGTCAGGAGGAACTATTTTTGTCATTGAGTTGCAAACATGGGCAATACCACACACACAGCGTTGAGGGTGTGTATGTGACATTGTCGGCTGGCACACAGGACTTCCCTTGCAGTTTATTCATTCATCAAGAACCCAAGATCCTGGAGCTGCCAGTGATTTTTTAAAATTATAGAGGGTCTTGGGTTATTGTGGTTTAGTCGCCAAGTCGTGTCTGACTCTTTTGTAACATCATGGACTGTAGCCCACCAGGCTTCTCTGTCTATGGGATTTCCCAGGCAAGAGGACTAGAGAAGGTTGCCATTTCCTTCTCCAAGGGATCTTCCCAACCCAGGGATCCAGTCCACATTTCCTGAATCTCCTGCATTGGCAGGTGGATTCTTTACCACTGTACCACCACGGAAGCCCATGGGCTTGAAGGGAGGGATAAATTAGGAGGATGGAATTAACCAATACTCACTACTATGTGTGGATAGCCAACAAGGACCAACTGTATAGCACAAGGACTTCTACTCAATATTATGTAATAATTATAAAGGAAAAAGAATATATATGAATATATATACATATATATATAAGTGAATCATACCTGAAACTTACACAATATTGTAAATCAATCATACTTCAATAAAAATTTTTTTTAAAAATAATTTTAAATAAAAAATAAATTGATAAAATGGGGATAAAAAAATTAAAAGTCATCTAGCTTTCAAAAGAAAATAGCCAATTCTCAAAAGATAAAATAAATTGCTAAAGACCAAATCTCTAATTAGTAACTAGAATGCAGTTTCACAGTCTTGATTTTATTTTGCTTATAGTCTCTCTTGCTAATTTCAGTGCTGAGCCTTCACACATACTCTAAATAGAATTTACCTACATAAAATGGGCTTCTCTAGTGGCTCAGTTGGTAAAGAATCTGCCTGCAGTGCAGGAGACATGGGTTTGATCCCTAGGTTAGGAAGATCCCTTGGAGAAGGGAATGGCTACCCACTCCAGTATTCTTGCCTGGAGAATTCCATGGACAGGGGAGCCTGGTAGGTTACAGTCCTTGGGGCAGCAGAGAGTTGGACATGACTGAGTGACTATTTTTCTTTTTTCTAAAGTAGCTGACCTACATCTGTTTTTACTCAAGATTTTGTTGCCCACTATTTTCTTTACAACAGAAAATAATTAATGGTGGATATAAAAGAGTGACTTTGATGGCTAATTTTATGTCAACCTGATTGGGCTATAGGGTACCCTGATATTTGGTCAAACATTATTCTGGGGGTTTCTGTGGGAGGGCTGTGGATGAGATGAACATTTAGACCAGTAGGATGAATAGAATACATGGTCCTCCCTCGTGTGAGTGTCCCTAGTGTGGATGGGCCTTACCCAATCAGTTGAAGGCCTGAATAGACCAAAAAGGCTGACCATACCCCAAGTAAGAAAAGAATCCCTGTCTGGAGCCTTTTAGCAGGGACATTGCCTTTTTTGCTGCCTGTAGACTTCAACTTAAACATCAGCCTGTCTGGTTCTCCAGCCTGTCAGCCCTCAGACTAGAAAACTATACCATTGGCTCTCCTGGGCCTCCCCATTGTCAACTCACCCTGAAGAGCTGGGGATTCATCAGCCTCCATAAACATGTGAACTGATTCCTTATAATAAACACATAAATAATCTGTTTCTCTGGGAAATCCTAAAAAAGGAAGCTTTCCTAATATTTAGATGTTCTGTTTCTCTGGTGCCTCAAAACATGCTTTCTAGGTAATTCTGCAAGCTTTTGCCCAGCTTCCATAGAAACCATCTGGTACCACCACCCCATAGTTGAGATACATTAATGGACAAAGAAGCGGAATAAATATGAACTTCTAAACGTCACTCCTAACTTGAGTACTACAATATTTTGGCTGTCTTCTGTTGATTAGCTGGGAAATTTGGAGGTTAAGTTTCTGGACTGGTAAAAAATGCTAATATTAGGTCAAAAGTCCTCTGGGAAAGCAGGTCAGCTTGTGGGGAGCTGGCCAGGGAAAGACAAAAGAAAAGCCTGACTAAAAACTAGCGATAACTAGCATTTATTTGGTGCCTACTATATGTCATATGCTTTGCAATCATTCATACATCCAACAGATATTACTGAGCACTTTTTAAATAACTTTTTAAAGTTTTTTTAACTTCTTAATTTTTGGCTGCTCTGGGTCTTCTTTGTTGCATGGGCTTTCTCTAGTTGAGGCAAGATGGGAGCAGCCGTTCAGTTTGGTGCTCGGGCTTCTCCCTGTGGTGGCTTCTTTTTTTGTAGAGCACAAGCTCTAGGTGCATGGGCTCAGTAGTTTAGGCTGGCAGGTTTACTTGCTCTGCAGCGTGTGGAATCGTCCAGCAGGGATTGAACCCATGTGCCCTGCACTGACAGGTGGACTCTTAACCACTGGACCTCCAGGGAAGTGCACTGAGCACTTTTTTACATGCCAGACGTTGCTCCGGGTGCTGGGGATAGGGCTGTGTAAACACAGACTTGTCTTCCTGCTCTTGCAGATCTTAGGGTTTAGAGAAGGCAGACAGACAAGTAACACATGTTATGGAGAAAAAGGAAGCAGGAAGAAGGGAGAGGTAGTACTAGGTGGAAGGAATTATAATTTTCAATAGTGTCATCAGACAAGGCATGACCGAAGCCAAGGTGACATTTGAGAACAGTGCTGAATGAAGAGGTGAGGAAAGAAATGATGCGGGTCTGTAGCAGGAAGTAAGTGTCTCTGATAAGACATATTAAGTCAGCATGTGCAAAGGACCTGAGGCAAGGCGGTGTTTGTGTACTCAAAAAACAAGGAAGCCAGGAGGGCTGGAACAGGGTAAACAAGGGAAGAGCAGTAGCAGATAAGGTCATAGAGACAATGGACCAGAGGCTGCAGAGTCTTGAATATCTGTGAGATAGATAGTAACAGTAATGTAAAGGGAATAACTGGAATTCAGAGTGGTTTGTAACTTTTCCGCAATAACTTAGCTAGTAAATGGTGGAGCTCAGCATAGACTGAAGGTGCATCTGGGTCTAACGCCCTTACTCTTGCCACTTCGTTGTGTTAGCTTTCTCCAGAAAAAGCTTAGAGCCTCTTTAATTGTTTTGTGTATCCCTAGTAAAGTAACTGCAGTAAATATTTGCCTTTTTTTAACTACTCAACATACCACATATCCTTCCTATTTGGAGCCCCAAAGTGTGAGCCTTGGCTTGCCAGAGTAAAACCAAATGACCAGATAGTCCTTTTTCCTAGACCAAGACAGCTGGACTGAGAGTATGGGACTTGGGCCAACTTGATGCCCCTGCCCTAGACTTTGAATAGTGAGGGAGTAACCCAATATGGGACATAGAGCAATGCAGGGGACACATGTCTGTCAGAGTTGGTGGCAGCAGCAGCACCCTGGCCACAGGTGCCTGCAGGCAGGCCCTTTACTGCGCCACTGACTCCTCCCATTTCATCAGCTGCGTTTCATCCCTTTCGTGAGCCCAAAGAGATGAAGGAGCATCTTTTTCAGCTCCAATTATGCACTTCCATTGGGAGAAATTATGCAAGACTTTTTGGACTAGAAAATAAATAAGGTTATTGTATATCCTCTTCAGCATACCCTTCCTGATCGTATCTGCCTTTTATTGTTTCTGAGCTATTTTACAATGCTATAATTTGTAGACAGCTGAAAACAATGCAAATGATTCTTGTCCATACAAATGCAAATTAGTTGTGTCAGATAGAAGCAATTGATTATTGCCTGTGGATAGATTCATATTGCATATGCTTTTAATGTTAAAATTCATTTCAGCATTCCTTATGTCCCTATGTAAGTGTATGGTTCTTTGAATTCTCCTTTCAACCAGTTGTAACTTCTTATCAAGTTCCCTTAATAATTAATGAGTTCAATAAAATCTATGTCTTGTTGCATTTATTTAATTCATTTCAGGATTCCTTGTCTGTGTATGTATGTTATATATATATATGTGTGTTACTTTGAATTCTTTCAACCTATAACATTCTGCTGGTTCCCTCAACAATTAATGAGTTAAAATCAATGATGCATATTCATGTTATATTTGTATCAGAGGCATGATTTTGCCACTTAAAAATACTATTCTCTAACAACAGTGAACAGGAAAATCATATCACTGTTCTGTCTTAGCTTAGAACTCTCCCCCACACCCTGACCTCCGCTCATTGCACATAGCCATGTACTTCATAGGACAGGAGACAAAGGTACTGGTTTTAGCTCTGATCTTAACAATTCACTAATTCACATAGCCTCCCTGGACTTAAGTTCCCTCCTCTTTGAAATAAAGAGGACGGATTCGATGTTTTTGAAGATCCAGCTCTGCTCTAACTCCTTCTGATTGACTGTGTTATATACCTTTATGCTTTCTTCCCACTGTCCTTTGTGAGTTCCTCATCCCTTTGCCCGGTTCTGCTGTATTTATTTCTCTTTATTTCACTTTCCACCACAGCATGCCTTGTTTTCCTTCTCGCACTTTCTCAAGGCTCAGTTCCCCTGTCTTCGCTTCCTGTCTCCCCACTCCCAACACACACACACACACACACACACACACACACACACACACACACAGAATACAGACCTCTTTGTGGGAACCAAAAGACTACAACAAACTTGTAGTTATTACAGGATTACATGGAAGAAACGAGTCATCTCCACTCTGCTTTGCCCTAAATCCCCCCAAAGAAACTACCCCAAAACAAAACAAACAAGTACTTCACTAAAAAACAAACTGAACAAAGAAATCATTTTGATCTCACTGTTCAGTTAAACCCAGAGGTAGATGAGTAATAGCACCCATAATTCATTTTTTTCTTCTCCACCATTTCCCTTTCCCAGCTGGGTCAGGAGAAAGCTCACCCCCAAGGATCTCTTTGTAGGTGACTCAGGCCCCATATGGCAAAGACTCGGGAGTTCTCAATTCTTTTCCTGCATTTCACACAACAGACCAAGAGTCCTCAAGGTCAACCACCCTCAGGGAATCTGCTCTCACAAAATGCTTTCAGTAGATTTTTCTACCAAGTTCAGTTAAGAATTCAGATGGTATATTTATATCTAAAAGAAAAGACACAAGAGGAAAGTCAAAGTGGATTCTCCCAAGAGTTGTTTCTAACATTTAATTGCAGGCCAATGTGATGTGATATCTAAGGTTTCTCATAGCTTATAAAATATCACAGAGTGTTTGGAGGTTGGAGGATTTGCACCAGACGAAGAAGGCAAGAGGAATGTCTAGGCCGAGGATATGCATTTGCAAAGCATGGACTCTTCAAGGTTCCCAGTGCTCTGGGCATGCAAGTAAGCAGTTCAGTGTGGCTGCAGCAAGGAGCAGTATGGGGTAAGGGAGAAAGAAAGGGAGATTTGTTGTTATTGTTTAGTCGCCCAATCATGTCCGATTCTTTACTATCCCATGGACTGCAGCCCGCCAGGCTCCTCTGTCCATGGGATTTCCCAAGCAAGAATACTAGAATGGGTTGCCATTCCCTTCTCCAGACAATCTTCCTGACCCAGGGACTGAACCCACATCTCCTGCATTGGCAGGCGGATTCTTTACCACTGAGCCTTATGAGAAGGTAAGTCTTCAAAGATAAGTGAGAAGCAGACTGCAAGGGCCAAACTGCCTCTGCACTGCCAGGGAGCTCACCAAAGGAGACCTCCCCCAGATCAGCTTCTTTATAATCCAACAAAACATGGAGATGTGACTTTGGAAGCTTTCCCTTTCAGGTACTAAAAGCGTTTCCCCATACGCAATACTAAGAAGTCATTGGACCCTCATGTTTGCTGAAAAGTACAACTATGAAAAATGATGTGTAGTCGAGAGCTTTGTTTTTCTCCATCAGACACATGGGGGTGATGATCTTTCCCTCCCTACGCCCCACCCTCCCTCCAGCATCAAGAAGTCATTGAGCAATCATCAGTCGAAGTAAACATGCATAGTTGCAGTAACTCCAAATATTTTATGGAGTGTTCATGACTTGGGAATCTGGGTCAAAGAACATGACCGTTCTCCATCAAAGTATTTCAAGTACATGTTCACTTTGATTTTGGCCTCCTGAGGGACATAGGGACAGGTAGTGCTTCAGGCACCTTGTTTGACAGCCTGCACTGGGCTCTCTGCTGAGGCCTGCCTCCCCAGGCCTGGTGAACTTATGATGAGAACAAGGTTGGTAAGAAGAACTGCTGTTTTGAAAAACTCACCCGGTTGCCTGAATCTAAGATCTCCTGCTCCAAGCTGTGACCAGCCTGGAACAAACAATAAAGCAGATCTGCCTTCAGCATGAAGTGAAGTGAAGTCGTTCAGTCGTGTCTGACTCTTTGCAACCCCATGGACAGTAGCCCACTGGGCTCTGCCATCCATGGTATTTTCCAGGCAAGAATGCTGGAGTGGGCTGCCATTTCCTTCTCCAGGGGATCTTCCCAACCCAGGGATTGAACCCGGGTCTCCTGCATTGCATACAGATGCTTTACCATCTGAGCCACCAGGGAAGACTGCTCCCACCTTATTTTTGGCCTTTTTCTTTTCCACTGAGACTCACTGAGTGTCTTAGGCAGGCCAGGCTGCCGTAACCAAATAAGACTGGATGGCTTAACTTTCTCACAGT
The DNA here is from genome assembly GCF_042477335.2 of Ovis canadensis. Classification (NCBI taxonomy): domain Eukaryota; kingdom Metazoa; phylum Chordata; class Mammalia; order Artiodactyla; family Bovidae; genus Ovis; species Ovis canadensis. The sequence continues at coordinate 20,947,921 of NC_091261.1, read as the reverse complement.
TCTGGAGGCTGGAAAGCCAGGATCAAGGTGCCAGCAGGGTCACTGTCTGGGGATAGTTCTCTCCCCATGGGTTGCAGACAGCTGCCTCCACTGCATCTTCATATGACCTTTCCTCTGTGCTTGCACAGAGAGAGATTCACTGTCTGTTGTCCTCTCTCTCTCCTCTCCCTTTCTCTTTATAAGGGCACTAATCCCATCATGAAGGCCTCACCCTCATGACTTTATCTAATCTTAACTACCTCCCAACCACCCCATCTCCAAATACCATCACACTAGAGGTTAAGGCTTTAACATATGAATGGGAAGGACAAACATTTAGACTATAACATTCTGCCCCTGGCCACTCCCCACTAATTCATGTCCTTTTCACATGCAAAATGCTTTCATTCTATCCAAAAAGTCTTGTCAGTCCTAACTCATTCCAGTATTAACTCTAAAAGTCAAAGGCTCATTTAAACATCATCTAAATCAGATACAGGTGAAGCTTGAGAGAGGATTTGTCCTGAGGCAAATCCCTCTTCAGCTATGAATCTACAAAAACAGAAAAATCATGTGCTACCAAGATACAGTGGTAGGACAAACAGAAGACAGAAATCCCATTCTGGGAGGGTGTGCTTAATTGCTCAGTCGTATCCAATTCTTGCATCCCCATAGACTATAGCCTGCTATGCTCCTCTGTCTATGGGATACTCCAGGCGAGAATACTGGAGTGGTTTGTCATTTCCTTCCTCAGGGGATCTTTCCACCCCAGGGATCAAACCCAGGTCTCCTGCATTGCAGTCAGACTCTTTACCGACTGAGCTATGAGGGAAGCCCTCTGGGAGGGAGAGACAGGACAAAAGGAAAAGGCAATGGGTCCTAAGCAAGTCCAAAACCCAACAAGGCAGACTCCGTCAGATATTGAAGCTTGAGAAACATCCTCTGTGGTTTGATGCCCTTGCCTTCGAGACCTGCTGGGGTTCCAGCTCCAATGCCTTGACAGACAGGAGTTACACCATCAAGGCTCTAGGAAACTTGGCCCTTAAGTTTCTTCCAGGCAACTGTACTCCTCCTAAGGCACTGTGTGAGACCTTCCTGACCCACAGAAACAGGAGAGGTGGTCCTACCCTTGGTAACTGAGGAAGAAACAGCCTTGCCCCCAGGAGTGGGAGCGCAGTCCTCAAGAACACAGAATCCCGTTTGGTATCATTCTTCCCTTTCCTTTAGGAACAGCACAAGCTCACAGTCATGTAGGTCCCTGGTCCTGTCCTGCGGAATCCAAGAAGCCCAACAGCCTTCCTTCATTTTGTCCCATCCCTGTCCCCTTCCGTTCAACTGGCGCTGTCCCTGCTCCTGTAATCCCATAGACTTTCCTCTACTGAGTGGTAGGGCAACCACACCCTTGGTGTTCTCTTCAGAACAAGCTTTCTCCCTTTTCAATATGGGTGGAATGAGAATTTTCCAAGTCTTCAAGTTCAGGTCCCTTTTTACTCAACAATTTCTTTCTCAGTTCCTCTCTCTCTTCTCTCTTCCTCTGTCAGAAGGAATCAAGACACTCCTTCAACACTTCGCTCAGACATCTCCTCAGCTAAACATCCAGTTTCATCAGTCACAAATTCTACCTTCCACAGAACACCAGAACACTGCTCAGTCAAGTTCTTTGTCACTTTATAACCAAGATCACCTTCCCTCCAGTTTCTAATAATATGTTCCTCATTTCCATCCAAGGTGTCACCAGAATTGCCCTTAATGTCCACATGTCCAGTGTGCACTCCAGCCTTACAGCCTCTGCCCATCACCCAGTTCCACAGTTTTAGGTTTTTCTTACAACAGCACCCCACTTCTCACTACTGGTACCAAAATCTCACTTGGTCTGAGTTCTCCAGAGAAACAGAATAGGATATATATATATACACACCCTATGTATATATATGCATATATACATACAATAAGGCATTGACTCACACAATTATGGAGGCTGAGAAGTCTCAAGATCTATAGTCAGCAAACTGTAGGCCCAGGAAAGCCACTAGAGTCCAAGTTCAAAGGCAGGAGAAGACCCATGTCCCAGCTAAAGATAGGCAGAGAGAATTCTATTTTACTCAGCCTTCTTATTCTATTCAGGCCTTCAGTGGGTTGATGAGGCCATTCACAGGGCGGGTGGGCAGGGGAGAGCAATCTGCTTTACTCAGCCTACTGATTCAAATGTTAATCTGCTTCAGAAACATCCTTACAGACACACCCCAAAATAATATTTAACCAAATATCTGGGTACCTCACAGTCTGGTCACTTTGACACATCAAATTGACCATTACACCAGGTGGAATCTCCCTTGACCCACTTTCTTGTTTTTTTGCTCAAAGTTTAACCCTCAGCTCAGCTTAGCTGTTGATCACAATTTTCTGATTTTGTCCAATAATCAGAATCTTTCTAAGACACTGTTTGATTGCTTTAAAAATTACTACAAAGATATTGGTGAGTGCAAATGACTTAGCAATTATCCTCACTAGTGCCTTTGACCTGACCTTTAATTAAGGAAGAAAAAATTTTTATCGTGATAAGATACACAGAGCACAAAATTTGCCATTTTAACCATTTTAAAATGTAGAGTTTAGTGGGATTCAGTACCTCCACAGTGTTGCAAAACCATTACCACTATCTAGTGCCAGAACTTTTTCAACACCCGGAAAGGAAACCCCATACCCCTTGAGCAGTCAGCCCCCACTCCCCCTCCCCCTCCCCCTCCCCCTCCCCCAGTCCCTGGCAACCTCCAAACTGCTTTCTGTGGAGTTGCCTTTTCTGATAGTTCATATAAATGGATGCATACACTATGTGGCCTTTTGTGTCTGGCTTCCCTCCTTTGCTAAGGGAAGGTGGAAAAAAAAGGAAAGTAGAATATCTTTTGTGATGTTAACACTTTGAAGTATCTTTAAAATCAGCTTAACTCCCTATTTAGTTGTTTCACTAAGATTTGGGACACCCGGCTGTGATGCCTGTGTCCTAGACATTCTGCTTCATGCTATCCATTCTTTCTGGGAGTCGAGGCATCGGGACAGGGCGGCAAATGTGAAGACACTTCAGGGGGCCCACTCCCCAACCCCAGCCCCACCCCATCAGCCTCTTCCTTGCCTGAAAGTGACCAGCAGGACTATGGGGTCAGAAGGTCATTCATCCCTGAGAGCCACAAAAATGTTGTTTCCCGGCACTGTAGGGCCTGAGGAAAATAAAAGCAAGCATGTGTCTGGCAGAAAGGTATACCATTTAAGGGCTTTCTCCACCTCCGGAGCGCACAGCACAACTACGGAGCTGCGGAAGGACCCCAGGTTTGCCGAGATGCCGGTTTCTACCGTGTGGGGGACTGTCTTGCTCAGACAGCCAGTCCAGGCTGCGAGCCTGCTTGTGGGAAAGGAGCAACTCGGCAGGCTTCAGTCTAAAGGGTCAGAAAATGAAAGCCAGAAGGGCACAAGGGGCCACTGCAAAACATCTGTGTCCCCTGGTGCTTTTCTTTGTTTTGGCCAAACAGGGCAGCGTGCGACCAAGGGTTGAACTCACGTGCCCTGCAGCAGAAGCTCAGTCTTGACCACCGGGCCACTAAGGAAGTCGGTCCAAAATGCCTAAACCTGAGAATTCCCTGACTGTCCAGTGGTTAGAACTCCGCGCTTCCACTCCTAGGGGCCTAGGTTCAATCCCTGATAGGGCTGCGAGGTGCTGGCAAAATTTTAACATAAATAAATATATTTATTTTTTAATGAAAACTTCCAAACTCTGGAGGTCCCCCTCAAGTGCTTCAGCTTGAGGTACATATTCCATGTGCTGTAGACTCTCCAGGTTTATATGACCTGACGTTCCTAAGTACTTACGTTGAAGCTTCACTTTTCCTTTTCAGCTCTTCCTTTTTTTTTTTAACCCATCCGCATTTTTATTAATAAACAAACACAAAGAGATTGTAAATATTTTTAGTCTTTCTATCCTGTTACTATTAATATTTTTGCTAAGACTAAAGTCTAGAGTCATCGTAAAATGAGTTCGAGTTGTTTTTAGCCTTCTCTTCCAAAATATGGACCACACATCTTCATCATTTTATTCCCTAGGGACCAGCTTAGATTTAATCATATACGCAGAGCTTCAGCAACTCGATACACAGATCCACATGAGGGTGAAAGGAAGACCGTATGCTGGACTGGGCACAAAAGCCTTTATATTACTCCCCTTTTCAGAAGCCTCTGAAGTCTACAGCTGAACATGGACTCCGGTTAAAAATCCACAATGCTTCCTTTTTACATAATAGCATTTGTCTATGCAAGGTCCATTCACCCAAAATGATCCCTGTTTGAGTCCATATATATTTACATTCAAAAGACTTGACTACAGACAAGGCCACTGGATTTTAACAAACACTCCTGAATTTATCCATGCAAATAAATGCTTTCCCCTCAAATAGGTAGCAATATTCCAAGGACTTTGCTATTGCTTGAAGCAGCTTTGGGACTCCAGTTAGGACCTGCCTTTCTCCTCACACTGAGGTTGCCAGCCTCCTGAACAAAGCAAACTTTCCATTCCTACCAGCACTTATCACTCTAGTACTGGCTTTTGACCAGTGAGCAGACAAACCTAAGTTCAGTAACATGAATACTATGCACAACAGATAAACACATGCTATATGTACATATAAATATTAACAAAATGTTAAAATACTAAATCTACCTACTAGAATTTATACTTTTGGTCTCAAAGTCCTATTTCCAAAGCTAATTTTAAACATGTCTGTGGATTGCAGAACAGCACATCCTGGAATGTCAGGTACTGTGCAAATTAGTTTAAACAAGTTTTGTATTTGACCCCCTTAGAGATGTTCAATATGCGGATGAACGTGTTCTGCTCTTTGTGTTCCTGTTGATGATGAAAGGCAAAGGGAAGTCATCACACCCTGGGCTCCCACTGTGCACGAAAAACTGAACACAGTACTGATTTAATTCTCTCAACATCTCTGAGCTAAACAGCTCATCCCCATTTATGGATGAAGAAACAGATATGGGAAATTTAAACAGCTGGCACACCACTGGCAGGTGGGGGCAATGCACTCAGAATTACCTAATCACTGAGAAAAAAGTCAAAGACTTTTGGAGAATGAAATGCAATTATCTTCCCACAGAGAGCCTTTTTTTTCCCCAAAAAGACCTGATGTTAGCATAGCCCCTAATGATTTTTTTCATTAATCTCAATATTCTTTTGGCCATAATTTTCCCCAAAATGAAAGTGTAATTATCTCCCAATCTGGGAAAATAAAACGTACTATGAATTTTTATCTTGTTATTTATACAGGAGTCTTGGATACCAGTTAAGTGCTTGAACCGGTTAAGTGTTTGGGTGGGACATAGAAAAATAAAGCAAGCTAAATAAAGAATTGTTTAAATAAATAGATAAAGGGAAAAGAAAAAACCATGAACCCTAGTTAAAAGATATTAAGAGACTTAACCACCTATGAAAGTAACAGGTTAAAGATTTGAATTAGAAAAAAAATAAAGAAAGAAATGACCCTTCAAATAAAACAAAGAGGAAGTTGGGAATCAATGTCAGGGCATTTCAACTGACCTTAGAGACATATTTTACTGGTGACTTTTTTGTTTTTAAAATGTTTCTGATTTTTTTTTTCATTTGTTAATGACCCCAATTTTCCAGCTTATTCCCTAGTTTATTGTGCCTAGTAAAGCTTGTTCATTTTCAGCTTAATTTTCTTGTTCAGCCCCTAATGACTGACAATTTGAAAGGAAGCAAACTAAAAGAAGGCATTGGACTAAATAATGAAGTATTTTCATCATCTTGATGGATGACAACTCAACTTTAAAATAAATATAAGCTCCAGTTTCCTAATGTTTTCTGAGATTATTTCTGTGAAGATTTCATTGTCATTGCCTTCTGTTTAAAACTAACGCTACCCAAATCCTAAAAGGAGTTAAACCTAAAGTGACTGATGTTTTGACAGTGACATGGCAAAAAAGGTCTTATCCAGAAAAAAAAAAAACAAAAAAAAAACTTTTAACTGAATAAATTTGACAAGCAATATTCGGAAATTTAGACTTGTAAATATGTTATCTGAGAAGTTTGCAAAAATCTCAAAATTGCTTGCATAATCCTGGGCTTTTTGTTTTCAGTAAGTCTGCATCTGTTTTATACCACAAGGCTATAACAGAAACCTGTATGCATTGCTCAGCTTGAGCTGACATCTTACGAAGCACAGCTGAGTACAGAATTTTCCGTCACTTCAAAGGACATACCACAGGGCGCAAAGAAAGAAAAGATTGGGTCCTTCCAGCCAAACGTTGCCCTCTGGCACTCATGCTCAACTCCTCGGGGAAACAAGAGGGCAAACTCTGGCCCCTTGCAGCTCTAGGTAGCGTTCCCATAACCCCTGACTCATAAATATTGACATTTGGGAAAAACAAGAGCAGAAAAGAAAACGGGAGGAGGAGGAGGTGCTTTTTCTTTTTTTTTAAGTTGTTTCAAGTTGGAATGTTCATATATTTTCCAAAGCCTGATTTATATCAAAGATATGACTATGATTTTAAATTAGATATACCTTATCTTGGTATCTTAAAAAATAGTCTTATCCATCACCAACTAGAGAAAATAGAAAACAAAACTTTCGACAGAGTTTTGTTTTGTTTTACTTTGGTTTGTTTGCCATCAGGAAAATAGTTTTAACTAATAAAACTGAGTTGAATGCAATCTTTTCTAAAAAGGGTTATAACAATGTCTTCAGAACTTTTGTTGTTGTTGTTGAATACCACAGTTTTCAATCAGAGTGAATTTGGAATTCTTTATTTTCAGCAAAATCTTTTCTGTTTCATTTTAAGTATTTATCTCTACCCTTCTTTGCTTCAAAAAACAGAAATAATACGGTTTAAAGAAGAACTCGAGAAATCCTCAGATCACAGACTGCTTCCATTGTGGAACTACAGCGCAACCTGGTGGTGATTATTGTTATTACCATGGTTTACGCCTGTGAATGGCCAAAATTACGAACAGAAATTTAAAAATACCTTATATCTAGGCTTTTAGAAAATAAACTACCAAGAAAAAGAACAGTGGAATGGCTCTCTTAAATCATAATTATGAGTAGAGCTTTTTATTTTTTTAATATAATATACCTTTTAAGTAGTTTATAAGGTTGCAGATGAGTGACCCAAAATTTACCACGCTTTTATGTTTACAATAATCCTCATCATTTTTGAAATTATATGACCAACACTTCAGAAGCATTTAAGAGACTAAATATCTTCAATGAGTGATAAAGGAAAGTAAATTAAATAGTTTATCAGCCTTTTGAGGATTCTTTTCCCCTTTGTGCCTTGGATACAATAAGCGCGTTTAGAAGGAAAAAAAAGATGCATTTGTCATAAGACTTTTTCCCCCGCCTTGAAATTTCAGCTAACAAAAATTTAGTTAATTAAGTTCATCTCCATTCTTAGAAAGAACATGTATTTTTGATATTTTTTCCCTAAAAGAGAAGACAGTGTTCCTCACTCCTCTTTCACATCTAGCAACACCACTGAGGCGGGGCCTGATACGCAAAATGGTGACTCAGCATCTGTCCTCTTTTTTGTGTTTATGGTACTTTATTCTCATTCTCTTACCTAATCATGTCAACAACCCTATAAATTAAGGATCGGTGTGCCCATTTTACAGATTAGAAAACTGAGGTGTAGAGATATGAAACAACTTATTCAAAGTCACTCAGCTGGTGAGTGACAGAGGGGCTGGACCCTTCTCCAAAACCCATGCTGAGTCTGGTGGACGGTCAGCCCTCAGTAAACCATTGTGGACAGTGGGAAATGCACTTGTTGCAGGGATAGTACAGGTAAGTTTGGACTGGATCCGAAGTCCTTCGACTCTACACCCAGTAATTTTTCCATCAAGGTTTAGACGTGCTTTGACTTTCTCTTGCTTCTGCATGCAATTATACTCTTCTGAGCCTGCTAAGTGTCCCTTAGTTTCCGTAAAAGAACAAAGAAGTAAAATCAGGCAGGAGTCACCTGCGCCTCAACCCGAGGCTATGCCACTCATGAGGCACTCTCGGGGCATCTTTACAACTTTTATGCCATAGATCCCTTTGGACATCTGGTGAAGTTTCTAGAACCCATTACAAAAAAAATCTTTTAAATATATTACAAGGGAGTCGACTTTTTAAAAATAAAGTTTTCAAAATATTTTTTAAAATCTAATTTGCAACGTATGTGCTCATTTATTAATGCATTAAATGAGATGTAACAGTAGATTTAATAACTATTCTTAAAGCAACAATGAGTATGAATGATATTTTGAGATACCTGTAACCCTTATAATGTGACTCCAATATATCTTTGATTTCTATTGTTAACAGTGATACAGTTAATGTTAATATCTGACTTATATCCATAAGTAATGAAAATATCAAATTTCGGTCACTATGAAATTAAAGAAAATAAAAATTTCTTCTCATCAAAGTTCATGGCCCCCTCACCCTCTTAAATTAAAAAATCAATTGAAGTGAATTACTACTAGATAAATCTTTTCAAAACCTAAATTATAAAACAGAATTTAATTCAAAAATGCCCACAGCAAATATATATATCATATACATAAAATCCATTGATTCACACATGAAATATTCACTTCAATGTGAATGATCCAATGTGAGGCAAGGTTCTGGTTAGATAGCATCACCGACACAGCAGACATGAAGCTGAGCAAATTCTGGAGATAGTGGAGAACCGGGAAGCCTCCCATGCTGCAGCCCATGAGGTCACAAAGAGTCAGACATGATTTAGCAACTGAACAACAGCAAAACTCAAAAAATAAGCACGTGTAACACCTGGTTCCAAATTGGGAAAGGAGTATGTCAAAGCTGTATATCATCACCCCACTTATTTAACTTATATGCAGAGTACATCATGTGAAATGCCAGGCTGGATGAAGCACAAGCTGGAATCAACATTACCAGGAAGAATATCAATAACCTCAGATATGCAGGTGACACTGCCCTTATGGCAGAAAGTGAAGAAGAGCTAAAGAGTCTCTTGATGAAAGTGAAAGAGGAGAGTGAAAAAGCTGGCTCAAAACTCAACATTCAGAAAACTAAGATCATGGCATCCAGTCTCATCACTTCATGGCAAACAGGTGGGGAAACAATGGAAACACGGACAGACTTTATTTTCCTGGGCTCCAAAATCACTGCAGATGGTGACTGCAGCCATGAAATTAAAAGACGCTTACTCCTTGGAAACAAAGCTATGACCAACCTAGACAGCATATTCAAAAGCAGAGACATTACTTTGCCAACAAAGGTCTGTATAGTCAAAGCTATGGTTTTTTCAGTAGTCATGAATGCACGTGAGAGTTGGACTATAAAGAAAGTTGAGCACCAAAGAATTGATGTTTTTGAACTGTGGTGCTGGAAAAGACTCTTCAGAATCCCTTGGACTGCAAGGAGATCCAACCAGTCCATCCGAAAAGAAATCAGTCCTGAATAGCCATTGGAAGGACTGATGCTGAAACTGAAACTCCAATACTTTGGGCACCTGATGCAAAGAACAGACTCATTGGAAAAGACCCTGATGATGGGAAACATTGAAGGCAGGAGGAGAAGGGGACGACAGAGGATGAGATGGTTGGATGGACATGAGTTTGAGCGAGCTCTGGGAATTGGTGAAGGACAGGGAAGCCTGGCGTGCTGCAGTCCATGGGGACGCAAAGAGTCGGACACGACTGAGTGACTGAACTGAGCTGAATTTTATTAGGTTTTTAAATGCGTCCTGTCTGCACCAGCAGCCCACACAATGTTAAAAATCATTTCACTTTCCTTGTGTTCGGTAGTTAGAATAAGAAAAAAAGGAGTCCGAAACGGCGGTAGTTAAAAGACAAAGAAAGGGAAAAGCCTGCAAAAATGGAACAAAAGAAAATCCACAGACAAGTGTGAGAACCTCAGGTGAAACAAACATGCCCCCTTCTTGGATAGCCCAATTTGTACAGGGCAGGATCAGTGGGGAGGAGACAAAACGTATAAAAAGAGGAAGCCAAGACTCTCCTTTGGGATCAGTCCACCCTCACTCCTGGAGGGTGTTTGCCAAATAAAACTGAGCTGTAACTGAACTATCACACTGGTCTGCCATTTTCAAATCTTTGCTGCCACGAGACAGAACCAAGGAAATTACACTCTCCTGACACTTGGCCACCCAGTCCTCCCCTCTCTCTGCCTCCCACATCCAGTTTATTTGATTTACTTAAAAAAAAAAAATCTAAAATTGGCCCTAGAAGCACACCCTCCCTTATGTGGCCACTAACAAAGGAGGACCTCCAAAAAGAGGAGAGCAGCAAATAACCAGGTCCAGATGACAAGTGAACTCTGAGCCAGACCTTGATTTCAGCCCAGTGAATGCTCAGCAGAGAAACTGACCTACGGAAACCATGAAACCCAGCAGGACTCTGTGGGGCTCCTGTGCACTGAAGTTTTCTATGTCTCCACCATCCCTCTCCCACCCCTGGCCATTTCCTGTGTGTAGGGAATAAATAGGCTTTAGCCTCCAAGACCTTCCCTGAGTGCCAAAGGGCAAGTTCAAACAGCTGCTGATCAGGGAAGAGAGGAGATGCAGAGACCAGGGAGGAGCAGCCAAGAAACATTAGAGCAGCCTCGGGGCAAGGTCCTGGTTCCCCGGCAAGGGATGCACAGAACAGTATCTCTGAGCTCTTCTGGAGAACTAAGTGAAAGTGAGAGTGAAGTCGCTCAGTCGCGTCCGACTCTCTGTGACCCCATGGACTGTAGCCCACCAGGCTCCTCCATCCATGGGATTCTCCAGGCAAGAGTACTGCAGTGGCTTGCCATTTCCTTCTCCAGGGGATCTTCCCAACCCAGAGATCAAACCCAGGTCTCCCGCGTTGCAGGCAGACGCTTTAACCTCTGAGACACCAGGGAAGCCCTCTGAAGAACTAAAACCCTCAACAAGTGGGAAACGTTAACGTGATGACGCATTCTTCATTCCAGACACAAGGTCACAGTTTGATAACCTTGAGAATCACAGAAGCTCATCGGGAGACCATCTGAGCCCACATTAAAGGAGGGCTGCCCCTGCGCACACCCTGATCCTTCTCAGCAACCTCCCCTCCCTTTGAACCATATCTATAAAACTCCTCACCAAGCCCCACCCCCCCACCTCCATGGTGGGACGCATGTATTTATTTGAGGGCGTTAGCCCGCTGTGCTCCCCTCTGTCTGGCAAAGCAGTACAGCCGTTCTTTCCTACTTCACCCAAACCTCTGGCTCCCAGATCCAATTCAGTGTTGGTGTGCAGTGGCTGAGTTTTGACATCAGTCATGAGATGATCAGTCTGGATTGTTGTAAGCCACTAAGTTTCTGGTGATTTGTTACCCAGCAACAGAAAACAGATGCAACCACTTGCCCTTCACCTTAAGAGGGATGTCTTGGCATGTCCTAAATGACTAGACCTTAGGAAATACACAAAATGATGACCCAGTCCACACTGGAGGCAGAGTTCTCCTCCCTGTTCAGTACTGGCCCTTGATCATCCACGGCAGTAAATATGGTCAAAGCTCCTTCTGATTTCTTACATGTAGCAAGAGAATTGTCTGTGTTCACACTCAAGTACATTTAGTTTAAAAATAAATATTAGTCGCTCAGTCGTGTCTGACAGTTTGCGACCCCATAGACTGTAGCCCGCCCGGTTCCTCTGTCCATGGGATTCTCTAGGCAAAAATACTGGAGTGGGTTGCCATTTCCTCCTCCAGGGGACCTTCCCAACTGCACATAAAGGAGACTTCATTAATGTGCATTAGAGGATACCCCAGGTTAACTGTCTCTTGAGCCTTTAAATTCTATACCAATTCTATACCATTTCTGCACCTCTGGTTGGCAGACTGTTTGTTTCTTTACTTAGGTTTAAGGTGAATGACCTGGGGCTATTTGTTTCCATCAACCTAACTGCGAATCTAAAGGCACAGTTGAAATGTCTATTTTTCTTGCCATCCTCAGAAGAAGACTGCTGCAGATCTACTCTGATTCTCATTCTTTTCAGCTTACAATACGAATAGCTTATTATTTTTTGCAACCTATGTCTTATAATAAAGCAAGTGATAAAGAATTCTCCTGCAATGCAGGAGATGTGGGTTCAATCCCCGGATTGGGAAGATCCACCGGAGAAGGAAATGGCAACCCACTCCAGTATTTTCGCCTGGGAAATCCCATGGGCAGAGGAGCCTGACAGGCAACCATCCACTGGGTCACCAAAAGAGTTGAACATGACTTAGCGACTAAACAACAACAACAAATCGAAACAAACAGCAACAACAAATTGAAATGAACACCCACACTTGATAAAAGCATGCAAAGTGCTATTGACGCTCTTTCAGACTTAAGAACCTTCAACTAGAGAGAAAGGTCAAAGCAAAGCGGAACAATGGCTTGGAAGTTTATTGTTTCTTTTCCTTCCAGAATTTCAACAACAACTAATATGTATTGAGCATGCTATTATAAGGCACTGTACCAGGCATAATAGAAAAAGTTGGTGTATAATACACAGTCCTAGCCTTTTAAAATTTGATTGAGTGTTTAGAATACAAACACAGAATATAACCAACTCTTTATGACAGCATATTCTAACTACTAAATGGAAGATACAGAATAAAGAATAATCAGGAGGCCCAAACAGTCAGGAAAGATACTATAGGGACTTCCCTGGTGGTCCGGGGGTTAGGACTCCACACTTCCAATGCAGTGGGTACAGGTTCAGTCCCTGGCCAGGGAACTAGATGCTACGTGCCAAAAAACATAAAGGTGCTCTATATATCTGAATCCCTTTGCTGTATACTTCAAACTAACAGAACACTCTAAATCAACTACACTTCAATACGGGTAAAGAGCAGCAGTGTACAGACTGGATAAGAGGTATCAGAGAATCATAAAAGATATTATTCCACTTGTCAACAAAAGTTAGTCAGTTGATCAAAGAAAGAGATGGAAAATTTTATTTCAACCAATTTGAGGATTATAACCCGGGAACAGCCTCTGTCCATCAGAGGTCAAAGCAATTATACAAGTCTTTGAGACAGAGGGCTGTACATTAAAAGATATACTCATCTTTTTAAAAGTTTTAAAAGTTTCCTCAGGAAACTCAAACAAGGGCTCTCTATCAACCTAGAAAGGGTGGGATGGGGAGGGAGATGAGAGGGAGGTTCAAAAAGGAGGGAATATACATATACCTATGGCTAATTCATGTGATGTTTGACAAAAAACAACAAAATTCTGTAAAGCAATTATCCTTCAATTAATAAATAAATATTCTAAAAAATGTATTATTCACAGTTTATACAATCTAGTGAGCAGTAGGCTATGGGTCATCATGGTCTCTTACAAGATTTAGAAGGAGGTTGTAAGCTAAGGATACATGAATATTCATGAGGGGTGTGGATGATATATGCATATTCATCAAGGGGCTTAAGCAGAGGAGAATTCGGTATAGAACTAGAGCAACAGGTTGACAGAGTCCAGATGTGGGTTCACTGGAGTCATGAGGGTCAGAAAGGTCAGCAGCATCATTCCTTAGGTTCAGGTTAATCTGGTGGTTGAGTGGTTTGAATTCTGCAAAACAGCTGAAGAAAGTGCTTCTTGCCAATCTCTGCTTTTGGAACAGAATTGGGAGTCTTTACTACTGATATATTGTCTCCTGGGACAGTTGTCTCCCTAGCCTGCTATTAACTGTTTTTATTTTCTTTGGTTCCCTTAAAATCTTTTAATTCCTAAGGTCTATTCTTCTACAATGGCAAGAATTATCTTAGATCACAAAATGACTTCGGCCTAAAATAGCTTCTCTTATGTTAGGAAAACTATGTCTGGTCCTCCTCCCCCTGACCCCATCCCAGGGACTCCTTGCTCTATCTGCTTACAAGTTCCCCTTGAGCAAAAGTTAAAAAAAAAAAAAAAGGGTAATGAGAAAAGCAGCTGAGAGGTAGTAAGTTGTAACACTGATAACTCTTCTTGAAAGTGTTGCCAGTTAAGACCAGAGAAATCCTTTTCTTTCAGTCAGCGCTGAACTGGATGATGTGGCCTCCTCAATAAATATTATTCTACATTACTTACATGTAATACATAATATGAGAATTTCCCAGGTGGCTCAGTGGTAAAGAATTGCCTGCCAATGCAAGAGATGCAGGTTTGATTGCTGGGTCAGGAAGACCCCCTGGAGAAGGAAATGGCAACCCACTCCAGGGTTCTTGTCCAAAGAGCTCCATGGACAAAAGCGGGCTATAGTTCATGGGGTCTCAAAAGAGCTGGACATGACTTTGAAACTAAACAACAATATATAACATATTTGCAATAAATAAATAACATAAATATTAGAAATATGAGTTCATATCAGTAGGCTTCCATAAGACAGTGTCTAGCTTTACAAACCATCTATGGGGAGAAAACAAAAACAAAATCTTGCTCTATCTAACAATTTGTAACTGTACACACACACACACACAAATCTCCTAAAATCGAAATAATCTGATTAAGAAACTATAGCTACCCCCTTAAAGCTGAAATTTTTTATAAGGCCATTAGTGATGATGACAAAGATATAGCTATTGTAATATACCATGATAGTTCTTTATTCGAGATTTTAAGGGTTAAATATAATTGAAAAAAAACTAAACCAACCTCATTTCGGTATCATATATTTTAGCATAAAATTTTAATTAGTCTTCAGTTGCAAATTTTGCTCTCACTCTGCTTGATTTCAACCTCTTTTCAGAAAATATATGTCATGTAGCTCTGGGCTCCCTGAGGATAACCAGTATGGTCAGTTCAGTGTTGCTGTAAACTTCAGATCTAGATATTGTCACCCATTTGCTCTTTCCAAAGACAGGGCACTTATTTCAGGACACCTGTCCTACTGTATTAGCTATTAAAAAAATGCTGGTGACAGTGTAGCTGAAAACTCAAATGGAAAAGAATTGGAGAGGGTCAGCATCTTTCCTTCTGCTGATTTTTAAAAACTGATTCTTGAGAAGACTGTTTCCATGCAGCATGACCAGGCTATAGCACTGCTGATCCTATCATTTGCATGCAGGTCCCTTCGTTATCAATATAGATGGCCACACAGTTCATTCAACCTGTAGTGATGAGAATCAAACATGAAGATGGCTGAAATAATTGGGTCAAATCTGCAGCAGGCCAATTCAGTGGTCACATAAAATTGAGGGCATATTAAAAAATTATAACAAGTCACTCTCTGCTGGTAAAAGAGGAGTGATGCTAGTGAAGTATCAGCCCGTTTCAGAAGGACACTAACAGGTAAAATGATGTAAATGGTGCACTTACATTGGAGCAGAACGAAAATAAACAACACTGTTTACTATCAAAGAAATGTAGGCAGACTCACGTCCCAAACATCTGATTTCCAGTTCATTCCCTCTCATAATAAAAAAGTTAGCCAAGTAATGGAAACATTGAGGAGTCAGGATATTTTATTTCACATCCCTTCCCTGCTGCGGTCCCCAACATTTTGGGCACCAGTGACTGATTTCGTGGAAGACAACTTTTCAGCAGACCAGGGAGGAGGGGCAATGGTTTCAGGATGATTCAAGGGTGTTACCCTTATTGTGCATTCTACTTCTATGATTATTACTTCAGCTCCACCTCAGATCATCAGGCATTAGATCCTGGAAGTTGGAGACTGTGAGTTATGTTAGGCTGGGTTGGCTGTGTCACTCCAAATCCATCCTCTAACCTTCTTTGCTGCATCCTGTACCCTGGGAGGCTCATGTGCTTGGATTACATCATCAGGCTCCTTTGTCCTCTGGTTCTCAGTTGGGTTGGGTCAATAAGGGACATGAATGCAAGATCAGGGAAGGCAGGAGGGTGGGGTCCTGCACTAATGGTTTCTGCTCTCCTTGAAGGGACCATCCCTCCACAGACAATCATAACTTTTCTTTTTTTTAATTCTTAGCAAGATTCTGACATTTTTACTTGAATAAGCACTCCTAGGATTGTTGCAAGCCTTTAGTTAATACCCAGAATTCTGAAAAGGTAATTTTGGCAAGTGTTGGCCAGTGTTTTTATCGCTTTTATGGAGGAGCAGGTTTGGGACTGCCATAACTCTTGTCATTCAGATGTTAACGTCCTTCTGATGTTGCAGGAAAAAGAGTGAGATGCAAGAGGATGGTCAGATCCCAGGTAATGTCCAAGTCTCTGGGACAGCCCCCAAGCATGGATTTTTGGCTTCGCACAGGGAAGAATTCAACAGCAACCCATAGTAAAGAGAAAGAAGGTTAATTCAGGAAAGAAACACACTCCATAGACAGACAGTGGGCCATCTTGGAAGGAAAGAGGCCCCAGGGTATGCGGTTGTCAGATTTTATGGACAGGGGTAGTTAATTAGGCTAATGAGCGGAAGGAGTATTCTAGCTATTTTGGGGATGGGGTGGGGATTTCCAGGAATTGGGCCACCTACCATGGGATCACTTTATGACCCTTTGTGGTCACTGTCCATATAGTCAAAGCTATGATTTTCCCAGTAGTCATATACAGATGTGAGAGTTGGTTCATAAAGAAAGCTGAGCACCAAAGAATTGATGCTTTCAAATTTGTGGTGCTATAGAAGACTCTTGAGCGTCCCTTAGACTGTAAGAAGATCAAACCAGTCAATCCTAAAGGAAATCAACCCTGAATACTCATTGGAAGGGCTGATGCTGGAGCTCCGATACTCTGGCCACCTGATGTGAAGAGCTGACTCATCGGAAAAGACTCTTATGCTGGGAAAGATTGAAGGCAAAAGGAGAAGAGGGTGACAGAGGATGAGATGGTTAGAGAGCCTCGCTGACTCAAAGGACATGAATTTGAGCAAACTCTAGGAAATAGTAGAGGACAGAGGAGCCTGGCATGAAACAGTGTACCGGGTTGCATATGACTTAGCAACTGAGCAACAACAAGTAGAATCATGGCACCTGGGGTGTGTTACAGTGAGCACATACTGAGGCTCAAGGTCAAGTGGAAGTTGAGCTCACCGTCATGAACCTAATTGGTTCTAATCAGTTTATGTCATGTCCTGGGGCTATGTCATTCTCTTAAAGGTTGTGCCCTGCTCCCTTCCAGTCTCACTAGGACAGCATTTTTGAGATTCATTTAAGGTGGATTCGGAATTTGCTCTTTTTTTTATTCTAAGTAGTATTCCTAGCATATCACAATCATTTATCTATGTATCTGCCAACATGTGTTTCTTTGTGAATATGTCTTCTTTGTTCTTGAATAAAATCCTAATACTTGCTGGGTTATAGTTTTATAAGGAAGTAAGACATTGTAAGTAATTTTAGAAGGAACAACTAGCTTTTCAAAATAATTGAATTATTTTATACTCCAAGTGATATTATGAAAGCCACAGTGATTCACTTCATTATTATCATGTCTTTTTTGGTCAGTCTTTTTTTAAGTGATTTATAGTTGATTTACAATGTTGTGTTAGTTTCAGATGTACAGCAAAGTCATAGAGTTAGATACATATATGTATCATATACATATGGCACATACATATCAAACATATCTCAGAGCTCTTTTTAGATGACCCATTCCTTCCACACAGCCACAGCCTTTGTATTCCAGTAACTGCATCCTCCTCTTTGCTATTACTGCACCATCTCAAGGGGTTTCTATGCTCCTTGAACAAATCTTTGTAAATAGTCCCTGGAGTGGGAAAGGATAAAAAAAGATGTGGAACATGTATACAGTGGAATAATCCTCAGCTGTAAAAAAGAAGGGCTTCTCTAGTAGCTCATATGGTAAAGAATCTGCCTGCAATGCAGGAGATCCTGGTTTGATTCCTGGGTCAGGAAGATCTGCTGGAGAAGGGATAAGCTACCCACTCTAGTATTCTTGAGCTTCCCTGGTGTCTTAGCTGGTAAAGAATCCACCTCCAATATGGGAGACCTGGGTTCGATTCCTGGGTTGGAAAGATCCCCTGGAGAAGGGAATGGCAACTGACTCAAGGATTCTGGCCTGGCTTCCCCAGGGGCTCAAGTGGCAAAGAATCTGTCTGCAACACAG
Source organism: Ovis canadensis (assembly GCF_042477335.2). Classification (NCBI taxonomy): domain Eukaryota; kingdom Metazoa; phylum Chordata; class Mammalia; order Artiodactyla; family Bovidae; genus Ovis; species Ovis canadensis. The sequence continues at coordinate 20,929,871 of NC_091261.1, read as the reverse complement.
GAGACACAGGAGATGCGAGTTTGATCCCCGGGTCAGGAAGATCCCCTGGAGGAGGAAATGGCAACCCACTCCAGTATTCTTGCCTGGAAAATCCCATAGACAGAGGAGCCTGAACGGGTACAGTCCATAGGGTTGCAAAGAGTCAGACATGACTGAGCACACACTGCTGCTGCTGTTGTTAAGTCACTTCAGTTGTGTCTGACTCTGTGCGACCCCATAGACAGCAGCCCACCAGGCTCCCCCGTCCCTGAGATTCTCCAGGCAAGAACCCTGGAGCGGGTTGCCATTTCCTTCTCCAGTGCATGAAAGTGAAAAATGAAAGTGAAGGTGCTCAGTCGTGTCCGACTAGTAGTGACCCCATGGACTACAGCCTACCAGGCTCCTCCGTCCATGGGATTTTCCAGGCAAGAGCACTGGAGTGGGGTGCCATCATGCTCTAGGGCTATAAAGAAGAATGAAATAATGCCATTTGCAGCAACATGGACCTAGTGATTGTCACACTGAGTGAAGTAAGTGAGGCACAGAAAGACCTTATCATATGATATCGCTTAGATGTGGAATCTACAAAACAGGCTCAAATGACCTTACCTACAAAACAAGAATGGAGTAACAAATGTAGAAAACAAACTTATGGTTACTAAAGGATAAGAGAAGGGGAGAGATACAACAGGAGACTGGGACTGTCATATACACAGTGCTATATATGTAACAGATAATATGGACCCCCTGTGTAGCACAAGGAACTCAATACTCTGTAACAGCTTACATGGGAAAAGAATCTAAAACAGGGTGAATATATAATATGCATAACTGATTCGCTTTGCTACTATACACCTGAAACTAAGACAACACTGTAAGTCAACTATAAAGTGAAAGTGAAGTCGCTCAGTTGGCCAAACTCTGCGATCCCAGACTATAACCTACCACGCTCCTCAGTCCATGGGATTTTCCAGGCAAGAGTACTCAAGTGGGTTGCCCTTTCCTTCTCCAGAGGATCTTCCCAACCCAGGAATCGAACCCAGGTCTCCCACATTATAGTCAGACACTTTACCATCTGAGCCACCAGGGACATCCATAAAAATCAACTATACACCAATAAAAAAATTTTTTTAAGTCCTTCCATTGAACACTCTTCAGATTATCTAGTTTGACCAACCATGACTGAATTGCACAATGGTAATCATTATTTAGAATCATTTTGTTATGCCCAAGTCACGAAATCTCCCAGTGACCACCAGGGAGCCAATATCTGATGCAAAAGCAAGAGAGTTTTTATTATCAAGCTCAAGCTGGGGCTCCCACCGTTACCGTTGCAGCAGCTATAGGGAAGAGCTCTGGGTTTTGGATTACATTGCTTATATAGGGAGTGTTCATGAAAAAAAAGAATTTCTAGGTAGGGGGACGTCTGGTTGGTCACTTTCTTTTGAAGGGTTGTGTGTTGGTTTTTGATTGGTCCCTATTACCTAGGTAGACCACAAGTTCCTGAATGCTAAGTCAGGAGATTCTGGTCTGGGGTCAGGTCAGCTCCTGGGTGGTGGGGTGAGGTCAGGGGATTTCCGAAGTCTCTTTTCCCAGAACCTTACAAAATGGAGTTTTTCTGTTAACAAAATGGATAGCTTAGATTCTTCATTTGCCAACTAGTGTTAATTCAAAACAATTTGATGATAATAAAAGGTGTTGCTATTTCCCTTTACCTTGTGTATACTTCCTTTGATAAATCCGAGACAAGATTCACGGAATGTATCTTCAATATTATCTCAGATCTTCCTCAGGGGTATGTGGCCTCACTTTTATTAAAATGGTTCTAGGTCTAAAAACTGCCTTGGAGAGGGAAATCAAGTAATTCCATCAGGTCTACTCAAGTCAAGCTTCCATTCACCAAATGTGTAATTTTGGTGATACAAATCACCTGGTCATCCAGTTTAATCTTTGCTGCTGCTGCTAAGTCCCTACAGTCGTGTCCGACTCTGTGCAACCCCATAGATGGCAGCCCACCAGGCTCCCCCATCCCTGAGATTCTCCAGGCAAGAATACTGGATGGGGTTGCCATTTCCTTCTCCAATGCATGAAAGTGAAAAGTGAAAGGGAAGTCGCCCAGTCATGTCCAATTCTTTGAGACCCCATGGACTGCAGCCTACCAGGCTCCTCCGCCCATTGGATTTTCCAGGCAAGAGTACTGGAGTGGGGTGCCATTGCCTTCTTCAAGTTTCACCTTTCAGTTCACTTCAGTTCAGTCGCTCAAGCGTGTCCGACTCTGCGACCCCATGAATCGCAGCACGCCAGGCCTCCCTGTCCATCACCAACTCCCAGAGTTCACTCAGACTCACGTCCATCGAGTCCATGCTGCCATCCAGCCATCTCATCCTCTGTTGTCCCCTTCTCCTCCTGCCCCCAATCCCTCCCAGCATCAGAGTCTTTTCCAATGAGTCCACTCTTCGCATGAGATGGGCAAAGTACTGGAGTTTCAGCTTTAGCATCATTCCTTCCAAAGAAATCCTAGGGCTGATCTCCTTTAAAATGGACTGGTTGGATCTCCTTGCAGTCCAAGGGACTCTCAAGAGTCTTCTCCAACACCACAGTTCAAAAGCATCAATTCTTTAGTGCTCAGCCTTCTTCACAGTCCAGCTCTCACATCCATACATGACTACTGGGAAAACCATAGCCTTGACTAGATGGACCTTAGTCGGCAAAGTAATGTCTCTGCTTTTCAATATGCTATCTAGGTTGGTCATAGCTTTTCTTCCAAGAAGTAAGCGTCTTTTAATTTCATGGCTGCAGTCACCATCTGCAGTGATTTTGGAGCCCCCCAAAATTAAGTCTGACTCTGTTTCCACTGTTTCCCCATCTATTTCCCATGAAGTGATGGGACCGGATGCTATGATCTTCGTTTTCTGAATGTTGAGCTTTAAGCCAACTTTTTCACTCTCCTCTTTCACTTTCTTCAAGAGGCTTTTTAGTTCCTCTTCACTTTCTGCCATAAGGGTGGTGTCATCTGCCTATCTGAGGTTATTGATATTTCTCCCGGCAATCTTGATTCCAGCTTGTGTTTCTTCCAGTCCAGCGTTTCTCATGATGTACTCTGCATATAAGTTAAATAAGCAGGGTAACAATATACAGCCTGACGTATTCCTTTTCCTATTTGGAACCAGTCTGTTGTTCCATGTCCAGTTCTAACTGTTGCTTCCTGACCTGCAGACAGATTTCTCAAGAGGCAGGTCAGGTGGTCTGGTGTTCCCATCTCTCTCAGAATTTTCCACAGTTTATTGTAATCCACACAGTCAAAGGCTTTGGCATAGTTAATAAAGCAGAAATAGATGTTTTTCTGGAACTCTCTTGCTTTTTCCATGATCCAGCAGATGTTGGCAATTTGATCTCTGGTTCCTCTGCCTTTTCTAAAACCAGCTTGAACATCAGGAAGTTCACGGTTCACGTATTGCTGAAGCCTGGCTTGGAGAATTTTGAGCATTACTTTACTAGCATGTGAGATGAGTGCAATTGTGCGGTAGTTTGAGCATTCTTTGGCATTGCCTTTCTTTGGAATTGGAATGAAAACTGACCTTTTCCAGTCCTGTGGCCACTGCTGAGTTTTCCAAATTTGCTGGCATATTGAGTGCAGCACTTTCACAGCATCATCTTTCAGGGTTTGAAACAGCTCAACTGGAATTCCATCACCTCCACTAGCTTTGTTAGTAGCGATGCTTTCCAAGGCCCACTTGACTTCACATTCCAGGATGTCTGGCTCTAGATGAGTGATCACACCATCATGATTATCCGGGTCATGAAGATCTTTTTTGTACAGTTCTTCTGTGTGTTCTTGCCACCTCTTCTTAATATCTTCTGCTTCTGTTAGGTCCAGATCATTTCTGTTTTTTATCGAGCCCATCTTTGCATGAAATGTTCCCTTGGTATCTCTAATTTTCTTGAAGAGATCTCTAGTCTTTCCCATTCTGTTCTTTTCCTCTATTTCTTTGCATTGATCGCTGAAGAAGGCTTTCTTATCTCTTCTTGCTATTCTTTGGAACTCTGCATTCAGATGCTTATATCTTTCCTTTTCTCCTTTGCTTTTTGCTTCTCTTCTTTTCACAGCTATTTGTTAGGCTTCCCCAGACATTTTTTGCATTTCTTTTCCATGGGGATGGTCTTGATCCCTGTCTCCTGTACAATGTCACGAACTTCATCCATAGTTCATCAGGCACTCTATCTATCAGATCTAGGCCCTTAAATCTATTTCTCACTTCCACTGTATAATCATAAGGGATTTGATTTAGGTCATACCTGAATGGTCTAGCGGTTTTGCCTAAATTCTTCAATTTCAGTCTGAATTTGGTAATAAGGAGTTCATGATCTGAGCCACAGTCAGCTCCTGGTCTTGTTTTTGTTGACTGTATAGAGCTTCTCCATCTTTGGCTGCAAAGAATATAATCAATCTGATTTCGGTGTTGACCATCTGGTGATGTCCATATGTAGAGTCTTCTCTTGCATTGTTGGAAGAGGGTGTTTGCTATGACCAGTGCATTTTCTTGGCAAAACTCTATTAGTCTTTGCCCTGCTTCATTCTGCATTCCTAGGCCAAATTTGCCTGTTACTCCAGGTGTTTCTTGACTTCCTACTTTTACATTCTAGTCCCCTATAATGAAAAGGACATCTTTTTGGGGTGTTAGTTCTAAAAGGTCTTGTAGGTCTTCATAGAACCGTTCAGCTTCAGCTTCTTTAGCATTACTGGTTGGGGCAGAGACTTGGATTACCGTGATATTGAATGGTTTGCCTTGGAGACAAACAGAGATCATTCTGTCGTTTTTGAGATTGTATCCAAGTACTGCATTTCAGACTCTTTTGTTGACCATGATGGCTACTCCATTTCTTCTGAGGGATTCCTGCCTGCAGTAGTAGATATAATGGTCATCTGAGTTCAATTCACCCATCCAGTCCATTTTAGTTCGCTGGTTCCTAGAATGTTGACGATCACCCTTGCCATCTCTTGTTTGACCACTTCCAATTTGCCTTGATTCATGGACCTGACATTCCAGGTTCCTATGCAATATTGCTCTTCACAGCATCAGACCTTGCTTCTATCACTAGTCACATCCACAGCCTGGTATTGGTTTTGTTTCATCTTTACTGGGGGACAATTCTCCATGACATTTCTGTATGCTTTTGTTCTGGAATATCTTTTCAAGGATATTCATATAGCAAACAGGCTTGCACATTAGGAATACTATGGACCTCAACCAGAGTTTCCTCTGGCTTCTCCTTGCCCAAGGATAGTTCACCATATTTCGGGTCCCAATGAAATCTAACTATATATATATATATATATATATATATATATATTTTTTTTTTTTTTTTTTTTTTTTTTTCTTCCCTGGTGGCTCAAACAGTAAAGAATCTACCTGCAATGCCGGAGACCCAGGTTTGGTCCCTGGGATGGGAAGATCCCCTGGAAAAGGGAATGACAACCCACTCCAGTATTCTTGCCTGGAGAATCTCATGGACAGTGGAGACTGGTGGGCTACAGTCTCCTATAAGTCCATGGGGTTGCAAAGAGTCAGACATGACTGAGCGATTAACACTTCTACTTTGAAACAGCCTTGCGAAAGTGAAAGTGAAGTTGCTTAGTCATGTCAGACTCTTTGCGACCCCATGGACTGTAGCCTACCAGGCTCCTCCATCCATGGGATTTTCCAGGCAAGAATACTAGAGTGGGTTGCCATTTCCTTCTCCAGGGGGTCTTTCCCATCCAGGGATTGAAACCAGGTCTCCCACATTGTAGGCAGACGCTTTACTGTCTGAGACACCAGGGTAGAGTTACCTTTCCCTGTTAGGGCAAAGAACACATGTGTTTCCCGACTAGGAGGATAAAGACAATGTCTCTCTCCAGGGCAAAGGTTGACGGGTTTACTTTCAGGTCATTATAAAAGATGAGGGTTTACTAAGCTCCGAGTTCCTCAGCTGCAAACTCCTTCCAGAACAGCATACATCTGGGTGACTTGGGAGGCAACAGGAGCCAATGAAACACGAAGCTCTGACTGCCTGCTGCACTGTTCATAGAAAAGTCCTTTGTCTCTGTTCCAAATGTCTCAGGTTTTGTCTGTATCTATGAAACTGTAGCAGGCAGACCTGTTCACTTGCAAATGGGTAGAAATCTCAGACCCTTCACAGTTATTAACAGCCCAAGGACTCCTAACCCGATGACCCAGCATCCTGAAGCCTCGTGTTTCTACATCAGTCACTAACTTTGTGGTCATTTGTTATGGCAGCAACAGAAAATACGTCAGGGAAGGTATTTTTGTACTAAGTCTTCCTTCCTGGGGGCACTGACCACACACCCAGGGTTCCTGAGAAGAAGGAAAATTGAAAAGTTTAGTTCTGGGACGCTTGCTTGATTCTTATATCCTGACTTAGCAAGGATCCTAGGAAGAGTGTCAAGGAAGAAGGGAGAAAACAGACACTGCGCCCCTGTTTTCCTCTCCTCTTCAAGTGAGAAAATTGAAAAGTACAAATCATAAGGTTTACACTCTAGGAATAAAACCAAAAAAAGCCTAGTACTACATCCACAAAGTAAAGAGGATACAAAAATATCAATAGAAGCACCAATTACACAGGCCCTAGCCTGGTGAACTCCACACAGAGCTATGCGTGGAAGAATAAGGGCTTCCCTGGCGGCTCAGACGGTAAAGAATTGACCTGCACCATGGGACACCCAGGTGCAATTCCTGGGTTGGGAAGATCCTCTGGAGAACGGAATGACTACCCATTCCAGTAAGTCTGGCGGGCTACAGTCCACGGGGTCTCCAAGAGTCGGACACGACTGAGTAACCGATATGCACAGAGTATCACTCTACAGGGCAGGAGAGGAATCAATTCTCACCCCACCCCTATGTTCGACCCACATAAAATCAGAGCAGAACATGTGCTCACGAGTTTACACAGGGAACCAATATAGCCTGAAATACACGAAAAAAGCAAGAGGTAAAACTAAAGCTCCATAGAGAGCTCTGCTCACATGTGAAAAAGGAAACTTCTTCCACCCTAGGGCAAAATCCTCCCATGAATACTCCTTACCTCAGGAAGAAAGCCTTCTTTCTGTGGGGATCAGCACAGTCGAGCATCTAAAGTACACCAAATGACACAGGGGTTTTTGCTTAAATCCTAAAAGAATCTGTCTCCATAAAAAATGTTTCTCTAATACACAGAATTTTCTTCCTAACCAAACACACCTTTTCTCCTCCCAAATCTCCTAAATTATCTAGCTGTGAATCTCAAATTATTAAAACTTTTCACACTGCTTTTAGCCTGTGACTTGATATTCAAGTGTCACTTAAACCAGTCTGAAAATAAAAAATCAATTAAAAAAGAAAACGTCCCCATCAGATAGAGCTACTGGAAAGTTCGTCTCATGAGTAATAATTTATAGACAAGGTAATGTATTATTTACCAAGCAAGTCATTTGCACCATTTACAGCGTCTTCTTTGCTTGAGCAAAAAACAACAACATATACCACACTAAGGATTATCAGGTGGCTTCAATGGCAACGCACTCCAGTATTCTTGCCTGGAGAATCCCACGGACAGAGAAGCCTGGTGGGCTACAGTCCACGGGGTGGCAAAGAATCGGACACAACTGAGCAACTTCACTTTCACTTTCACTTTAAGATACTTTATCACCTTTCTTGTGAGGTAATTGGAGATCCTGACAGTCATTAATCCCGTAATTCCAGTAACATGCTTTTGAAGAAGACAGCAAATGTGCTATTTAAATATTTCAGTAGTTTAAATAAAGAGCCTTTCTAAAGAAAAGCCAACATGAAAGTTAATGTACTGATGGAATAAACCTGGATCAAGAATATGACAATTAGGGACTCCCCTGGCAGTGTAGTAGTTAAGACTCCACACCTGCTATGCAGGGGGCACAGGTTCGATCCCTGATCAGGGAAGTTAGATGCCAAATGCTGGGTGACCATAAAGCAAAACAAAAACAACAACAAATACAAAAATAAAAAGTCAGGAGAGTGATGGGAGAGTTTAAATTTTTGAGAGACATCCGGTCAAACACTATATGAATGTCTACAATTAGGTTGTTTGGACTCTAATTCCTTAATAAATGGAGCTATTAGAAATTTCATTGGCCGTAAGAACACCATGACAAAATTACTACATTGTAATAGTGCAATGAAACAAGAAGATTTAGGGACAAACTGAGATTTAAAGGACATTTAAACCTGCTCAGAGTAGAATCAGAAAAGTATCCACCATCTAGTCTCAGGCTTCGGGTCAGGGTTAGTTTCTACATAATTACACAAGGTGGGGCCTTTTGATTCATCTGACCTGACTTAGTTTCTACATAATTATACAAGGTGGGGCCTTTTCATTCATCTGACCTGACTCTAAAGAAAAGGACTGTTGGGACTTCCTGGCAGTCCAGGCTTAGAACTTCTACTTTCACTGCAGGGGCCCAGATTCTACCCCTGATTGGGGAACTCACAGCCACAACTACTTGTGAGATCTTGTGGCTTAAGATCTCACAAGCCACATAGTGTGGCAAAAAAAAAAACCCCAAAACCTTGTGTCCTGGATTTACTTAAACACAAAAACAAATCCTAATAACAACAACAAAAAAAAAAACATGATTTTTCAATGTTGACTTGGAGACAGAACTACACAGTTCCCTAAATATTAAGTGTGAGAAAGTCTGCTGAAATTTAAATACACTCCTCGTGAAGATATGGCAGAACTTTATGTTGAGATTCATTCAGCAACTTCATAACAGCCCACTATAAACTTTTTGAAATTTATTCTAAATTAGGAGTTGGAAGACTATTACTATAAAAGGCCAGATAGTAAATATTTCTAAATATTTTCTTTACAACTTTAAAAATGTAAAAGCCAAAAAGAAGTGAGTATATTCACATTATCCAGCCAATCTCCAGATCACTTTACATCTTGCAAAACTGAAATTCTGTCCCCACTGAACTGACAATCCCCCATTTCCCCTGTACACCAATGTATTGGACACTGTTAGTGGATAGGAAGGAGGATTCTCTGACCAAGGTCAAAAGCAGCAGAGAAGGGTCATATCCATACCTCCTCCTCCAGGTATATACACCAGTGTTCACAGCAGCATTACTCAAAATGGGCAAAAAATGGAAAGAACCCCATTGTCCTTCGACAAATGAATGGCTAACCAAAATGTGGTTTATACACACAGTGCAACACTGCAATAGTGCTCAGCTGCTCAGCCGTGTTCAACTCTTTGAGAACAAAACCAATATTCCATTGTATGTATAAACCACACTTTATCCACTCATCTGCTAACGGACAATTGAATTCTTTTCCACTTTTAGCCGATTTTGAATAATGCGGCTGTGAACATTGGTTTCCACTTTTTGCTTGTGAATAATGCTTCTGTGAACACTGGGGAATCTCATTCAGCCTTAAAAAAGATGGAAATTCTGATAGGTGCTACAACACAGATGAACCCTGAAAACATTATGCTAAGTGAAGTGAGACATAAAAGGACAAATATTCTCTGCCTCCACTTCTATACAGTATCAATACCTAGAGGAGCCAAATTCAAAGAGGGAGGAAGTAGAATAGTGGTCACTTTTAGTAGCATAGGGTCTGGGGCAAAGGGGAATGGAGACTTGGTGTTTAATGAGCACAGAACTTCAGCTGCTTGATGAAAAAGTCCCAGAGGTGGGCAGCGGTGACGGTTGCGCAACAATGTGAATGTACTGATCACCACTGAATTGCAGCCTCTTAAAAAGAGTCAAAATGGTAAATTTTACGTTATGTGTATTTTACCACAATAAAAAAAAAAAAGAAACGAAAAAACTGTTCTAGGTCAGAGTCATACAGAAGCAGACTGCTGGCCACAACTGGGTCGCATGCTACAGTTTGCTCTAAGTCATTGAATGAAATGAAGCCACTCAATGAAATGAACAAAATGACAGAAAATAATTTTTAAAATTATACTTCATTTTCCTTTCAACGTAAACATGTTACTATTTCATATTTAATATATTTGTTGTACTTGCCAAAACTTATAAATGCAACTACAGTATTTATGGATCAAAAACTATTGAGTCTCTTTAAGATGAGGTAGAATGTATGTAAAGACAGGGTGTAAAGACAGGGTGATACGCACAAGTATCCACAGCTTTACCTGTTAAGAGATGTAGGGAGGTACAGGAGAGGTAGAGATGAATTAATTATGGTGTCTGCAACAAAGTGTAAAACTTAGCCGGAAAGATGTGGTGGGTAAAGCTGAAACAATGGGTGAAAATACCCAGTCTCAAAGTTCAGATTTCAAAGTCTGGTATTACAGCCTATACCACTTTTACCTTCTTCCCCACTCACCTGGTTGCAGAATAAACCATTTTCCTTCCATGGGGGAGTGACACATTACAAAATTAAGCATACTGCCGGAGATCTCCCCTGAGCTCCCCCCTGCATTCTTGCAACATTTAAACCTAAAACTCACTCAATTCTTTGGCTGGTTGGCACAATCTCAGACTGTGAAGGCAACATATTCCTAAAGGAGAAAAGCCTGAGGCAATCTTTCTAGTCTTCAAGTCAGCTCAAAGCAAAAAAAAAAAAAAAATCAATAATCACTTTCAGACTAGGTAGAGAGTATATACATACATCGACAAAAGATATTGTTTCAGTTATTGATTCACTGGAACAAATCCAACAAAGAATCCTAAACTCAGTGAGGGAAAATTATTTCATTTTACTCGTGGACTTTTTTTAACTTCATTTTTCTAGAGCAGTTTTAGGTTTACAATAAAATGGAAAGAAACGTACAGAGAGAATTCCCACATCCCCTCCACTCCCACACATGCATGGCCTCCCCCCATCATCAGCATCATTCACCTGAATGGTACATTTTTCATCAAGGACGAATCTAAACTGATACATCATAATCACCCAAAGACCATAGTTAACCATCCAGAGTCCACAGTTTAACTTACGGTTCACTCTTGGTTTTTGTACATTCTGGGTTTGGACAAAATTATAACGACATATATTCATCATTATCATATCATATAGAATATTTTCACTGCTCTAAAAACCCTCTGGGCTCTGCCTATTCATCTGGCAATTACTGATCCCATCTGACAATTATTCATCTTTTTATTGTTTCCATAGTTTTGCCTTCTCCAGAATGTCATACACTTGGAATCATACAGTATGTAGGCTTTTCAGATTGGCTTCTTTTACTTGGAAATATAAATTTAAGATTCCTCCATGTCTTTTCATTGCTTGATAGCTCAATTTTTTTTAGTGCTGAATAATATTCCATTGTCTGAATGTATCACTGTTTATTAACCTGTTTATCTACTGAAAGACATCTTGGTTGCTTCCAAATTTAGGCAATTATGAACAAAGGTGCTATAAACATCCATGTGCAGATTTTTTTTTTTATGGACATAAGGTTTCAACTATCTTTGGATAACCAATAAGGAGTGTGATTGGTGGATCGTATAATAAGAGTGTATTTCATTTTGTAAGAAACCACCAAACTGTCTTCCAAAGCAGCTGTACCATTTCTCACTCCTACTAGCAGTATGTGAGAGCTCACATATTGGTGAAAATCTCAGCAGCATTGGGTGTTGTCAGTTCCAGATTCCGGCCACTTTAATAGGGATGTGGTGGTATGTCATTGTTGTTTTAACTTGCATTTCTCAGATAACATATGATGAGGAGCATCTTCCCACTACGCTTATTTGACATCTGGATATCTTCTTGGGTGAGTTCTGTTAAGGCGGTTGGCCCATGTTTTAATTAAGCTTTTGTTTCCTTACTGCTGCATTTTAAGAGTTCTTCGTACATTTTTGGATCACAGTCCTTAACAGATGTGCCTTTTCCAAATTTTTCTCCCAGTCTGTGCCTTTCTCCTAGTTCTCTTGAGCTCATGGGTTCTTCAAGTCAGGAATCAGGGTAAGGCGGAGCTGGAATGGCTTTCTCTGGTCCACAGGTTTAGCACCTCAGCTTGAAAGATGCAAAACGCTGATGGGTGACTCCAGTTCTGGGAGGCAGAATCAGCTTCTCCACTCGTGGGGCAGGCACCTGGGCTGGCTACCTGGAGGGCTGGGCTCAGCTGTGACTGTCACTCAGCATACCTTCAGGGGACCTTCTGATGTGTATTTGGCTCTTCAGAGCACATCAGCCTCTGGCAGTCAGACTTCTGCATGATGGCTGAGAGTTTGGAAAGCAAGTGTTCCAACAGACAAGGTGAGTGACCTAGCCCCTGAAGTCAAATGGTAACTATGATCACCTTTCACTATACTCTAGTGGTTCAATCAGCCATGCCCCACCTATATATAAGGGAGGGGATAGAGAGTCTATATCTTTATGGGACAAGTAAAGAAATTGCAGCTACATTTTAAAACCATCACAGACATATTTACACAGAGAAATGGGAGGATACAGGCCAAGGGCTTAACAATGTGCACCTCTCAGAATTCCTCAAAGCGAATTTTGTTAACCTATTAAGTCAGACTAATCCAAACATACCCTCCCTGGATGGCAAAATTTCACCTGCTTATTCTCATATGACACAGTAACATATCAGCAGAAATTCATTTTCTCTATGTACACTGCATCAAGAATGACTAACAGCTTGCTTTTGACCCTAGAACCACCTGCTAGTCATAACCATTTACTTTTCAAACACAATCAAGTTCAGATCCACCCTCAAATTTAGGCTAAATCATATCCAGAAAGAATACAGACAATACCTATACCAAGTCAGGAGAAGACACTGCCAGCCCACTCCAGTATTCTTGCCTGGAGAATCCCATGGACAGAGGAGCCTGGCGGGCTACAGTGCATGGGGTTGCCAAGAATTGGACATGACTGAGCAACTAAACATAGCAAGTAAAGGAAGGAGATGAGGATCAGGCCAACACTATGGTTGCTGAAATCAGAGGCCATTCCCTGTCTCACTGATTTCATGGGCCAAGAATAATTTCAGAAGTAAACTAAATGGGAGCAAATAAAGTTACTAACTTCTTATTTTCCAAAGTAAAAATATTTAGAAAGCAACTATTCTATTCCTGTCCTCACATGAAAGAAAAATAGAACGAACAATTTCAAAATAAAGCATAATCACTTAGAAAGAATAGATTAAAAACTACACAATTTTTTTTTTTTCTCATTTCTCTGCTGACCTGCAAACTTCACCGTGGATGAACCTCAGTTCACATACTGGGGTGGGAAACCACCTGTGCATCTGACATTCCGGTCCCTTCCCTCACTCCCTTGCTTTATTCTAATAGTTCTAGAACTTCTGCTTGCTCCTAGAAATTCAATCTAAAAGACAAATAAGGAAATGATTTATAACACACAACAAGTGCTATAAGCATATGGGGAGCAAGGGGAATCAAGGAAAGTTCCACAAATTATGTGAAAAAGATTTGTCCAAGAGAAAGAACGGGGAAGATTACTATGGATGCCAGTGACTGTAGCTGAAAGGCACAGGGACAATCTATGTATCCAAGGCAACCATACTGTGTACCAAAAAAGTAAGTAGTGATTATACTTGGTTGTAGAGTAAAGGTTACTTTTCTTTCATTTTTCTATTTTCCAAAATTTAACAATGGAGCACGCATTAATTTAATGATCAGAAAATTTAAAAATATGATTTCAATTTTATGTGTTAGCTTAGGAAGAACAAATAAAAGGCCCATTTCCCCTTAAAAAAAGCAGTCTGTATTAAAAGAGGCCAGGTTGTAAAAAGGACAGATGACACTAGGGAAGACGACACTCTGCCAGTGCCTCCGTCAGAATCCTAGGCTGGGTATATTCAATACTGTAGGCCTTCTTGTTCATAGATGGTCATTATCAGAAATTCTCAGGTGGTAGGTATGGACAGATCCAATGCTTGAGTCAGATACTAAGGTTAGAATCCTGGCTCTACCACTAACAAGTTCAACGAGTTCCTCAAACTTTATCCTTAAATACTTGAATCTGTCTTCTCGTCTGTGACATGGAAAACTGCCTACCTTTTAGGAATTTTGCACAGATCAACTGATATAATGTAAGAAAAGCGCTTAGTACAGTGCCTGACCCTCACAAAATAACAGCTACAAGACATATTTGTGTATCAAATTGAGAAGTAGATAATTTGTTTGCTCTATTGGCTTAGAAAGGCTTTAAGATCCCACCATTGTTTGCCTCAAAGCTTTGAGCACGTAAAACTTGTCAGTAGTAACGTAAACCTTTTGAAACTTAAATATATGCCAGTTTTTACCAAGTTCCAAATACGGAAAAGACATTCAGTACTGCTTCTAAAGTTAAGCTTTCCCTAGAATGTTCTTTCGGAGGATCCCGAAATAACTAAGTGGCTCCACCCCCAGATTTTAGCAACTGACACAAAACTAGGCGGACGTTTCCCATTTCCTCTTATTCCAGCGGACTCCCCTATCCACTCCCTGAGAGAATCGCAGATCTTTGGGTCAGAGAAAGGTTCAGCTCTAAGGTAATGGCTTCTTACACAGCCTTTCTTAAAGCTGGAATACAGTCAGCAGAACAGTGTAGTAGGAGTTCCTCAAATGTTTTCAAAAGACTTGTACAGCTTGCAGAATCTTCCTGGGCCACTAAGCCAGCCGGGACCAGCTGCACAACTTCCGAATATTTCGACTTCTTCCACACTGGTACCTAGGTACGTGCCTAGAAGCCCCGCCCCCGAAAAGTGACCAATCACAGAACTAGAAGTGTGCCGGATGGGGCGGGCCTATCTTGCGCAGTCCTCGAATCACCAACCTCAGACAGCGAGGACGGAAACGGAAGCCCTGGTTTGGCCTTGGGTTCCGCCTTGGGGGAATGTCCCGAAAGAACAAGTGAAGAAATCCTGAGGCTGGTGGGTTGGCGTTCTCGTCTGTTATCTATCCGCGGAATCATCACTGACGCCTGCAGCCGCCGCAGGGAAGGGACACCACCACCCAAGAAAAGAGCGAGCAGGCCGGCAGCCGCGGGGCAGAAAAGAACTGAGTGCAGGGTCTTTACAGGCTGGTCCCTTTCGGCGCCGCTCCCCTTGAGGCCATGGTGCCGGCGGAGCTCTGGGCAATCCCCAGGTGAGGGCAGCGGCTCTGCCGGGGATTCCACCGCGGAAGAACTGGGTCGATGCTTTGTGGGGAAGAAAGAATGTTGCCCGCACTGCTCCCCGGTAGCCCCGTGAGCGGCCGCGTTTGTGGCAGCAGCAACAGTAAACACAGCGTGGGCCGAGGAGGCGGTTCAAGCTGCTGGTAGAGTCGCTTGTCGGCTCTTTTTCCGTAATATGCGAGACGAAAAAACAGCCCAAGAACAGGGCTCCGCGTTACCATCTACTTCGAGCTTCTTTTCCTTCCTACTCGGAGCTGATTTATGCGGAAACATGCCTTGCACTTGTACCTGGAGGAACTGGAGACAGTGGATTCGACCTTTAGCGGTGGTTCTCTACCTGTTGTCCATAGTGGTTGCCGTTCCCCTCTGCGTGTGGGAACTACAGAAACTGGAGGTAAGAGGGTCCCGCACCATCAGGCACCTACCCCTTTTTCTACCATCCTGTCCATCTAAGGTAGCCTGTTTTTACCCAGATGCTCCGGGCTTGATAGCCTGAAAAATGTCATGTAACGAACCTATAGCAGAACCGACGTCTGGCTTCTGGTTGTTCATGGTGTTTCAGAGCGTGCCACTGGTGGAGGTAGGAATGAGAAAATAAAATATATTACTATAGCAGCTTCGGAGAGCACTGTTTTGCAGGCAGTCATCCATTTCCGGAAAGTAGTAACTTTATTACTGAAATCTGATCTGTTCAAATACTGAACTTAATTAGATCTACCTTAAGGACCAGGTGTAGAATTTTATTAGCATTTAACTAGCTTCTTGAATTGGAGAAGGCAATGGCAACCCACTCCGGTACTCTTGCCTGGAAAATCCCATGGACGGAGGAGCCTGGTAGGCTGCAGTCCATGGGGTCTCTAAGAGTCGGACACGACTGAGCGACTTCACTTTCACTTTTCACTTTCATGCATTGGAGAAGGAAATGGCATCCCACTCCAGTATTCATGCCTCGAGAATCCCAGGGACGGCGGAGCCTGGTGGGCTGCCATCTATGGGGTCGCACAGAGTCGGACACGACTGAAGCGACTTAGCAGCAGCTTCCTGAATTAAAGGATTGAGTTGGTTCGACTTTGTTCTTACTTTAAAGTTGAACTCTTAGCCAACAAAGTTTGCAGGGAAAATGCCTTGTATGTTTTTTGATGTCATATTCTTATTATGACATCAGGAAAGTACTATAAGCTGAAAGACCCCAAAGTAAATGCTTAACTAAGCACTTTGTAAAAAAGTTGAACTTTCAAGTTTGACGTTAATAAAACCCAAGGGACTATTTTTACTTAGAAACAACTGTTTCACAAGAGTTATGACAAGACTATGGCAATTTGGGGCCTTTTGTGTGGAAATATTTTTATATAATTAAACAAATTGTATTCAATATATGTTTGTTTTCTGTATGTTCACTCAGTTTTTTTGTTCACTTGCCCATACTAGCATAGTCCATATAGTTATTTTTAATGTTACTAGAATATTACACTACATTAAGTATTTCTCATCCATTAGAAATTTAGGTTATTTCCATAATTTGTCTACCAAACTTCACGTATAGACATCTTAATACTAATAGAGATTCCTTACTTTTAAGTATTTCTCTAGAGTATTTCTTACTCTGAAATATAGGAACTATTTTAAAGATTAATTCTGTGTATCATAACCTAATTTAAGACTTCTCTTATTTGTTGGTGTCAGTGACAAATAGTAGTCAATCTAAGAAAGAGATGGAAAATTGTATTCAAGACAAACTGAGAATTAGAGCCTGGGAGACAGCCTCTCAGAGAGCTCTGAAGCACTGTCCTGAAGAGAGACAGGGGAAGCCCGTGTATGTGTGATTCTGGCTAAGGAGGCAGATGCAGTCAAGTACTCGGTAGAAGATCACTAGTCACAAGGAACAGGTGTGAATTTAGTGAGTTTCTAAGTATGAAAAGGTGCAAGAATCCAGGTTCATAAAAAATTTCTCCTGAAAACAGCCGACTGAAGGCCAGATTTGCCAGTTTTCACAGTCTGCCCCGCCCCCCTCACCCCGAATTCCTTCCAGGGTGTATTGTAGGTCAGCGCCCACAGTGGCTAGTGACTTAGTTCTCAAACAACTGGATGGGCAGTATTTATTATTTTACAGTCCTTTCCCTTTCGCTCTTAATTTAGACCAAGTTTTGGGAGGCATTTTGCGACCAATTTGTCCCACGGGACTGGGAATGCTTGTTCTCAGGTCAAATGAGGATTTTCAAGTTAAGCCATTCAGTGTACTGTTACTGAACTAAGTCCTGTCAATAGTAACCAAAAGCCTCTGGGCCTCTGTCTTGTGTCCAGGAAATGGTTCCCTCTTGTTGCTTCTTCCCACAAGAAAAAGTTACACTGTCGCAGTCATGGATCTTATATAACTGTATATTGGGTCAGTCATTTCAAGTGGCTTAATCATTAGTTTTATCGGAGATTCGGACACATTTGGTAGTGCCAGAACCAATAACCATAAACAGGCATGAATGCAAGTAATATAGTTAGTAATATTACTGAGGTTATAAGTTAAGTATTTAAGTTTGAACTTCATTACAGCCCAACATCTCCCCATGTCTGACCACTCTTCAGTTCCAGTCACCATCTTTAAGGGGAGTGATAACGTTGGCATTGTACATAAAGCTCAGCAATGGACATGAACTTGGGCAAACTTCAGAAGATGGTGAGAGACAGGGAAGCCTGGTGTGCTGCAGTCCACGGGGTCACGAAGAGTCAGACACGACTTGGCGACTGAACAAGTACAATAAAGCTCACCAGAGATGTCTGCACTTACAAGTCAGGTGCTGGGTCATCATGACCCCTTTCAGAATCGAGAAAGGAATGCTGTCTTCTAAGTAGAGGCCGGAAGGAGGGAAAGTGATCTTTATGTTTGAGCAAGTACTGCTGCCGCTGGAGAGGTCTGGCTAACACAGTGCAGACCCACATTGCACCCCAGGCGGCGGGGGGAGGGGGGCGGCGGACGCCAGAAGGCAGAGAAGAAGTTCTATGTGAAAGTGTTTCTTGTTTTGCCTTAAAGTGCAAATTTTTATTTCATCATTGATGTCAACTCTACTTTTTCTGTACCAGCTTTGAAGGAATATTTTAATCTACAATCTCCACTGCTAACACCCTGAGCCAGATTCTCATCCTGTATTGCCTGGACTATCCTGAGCACACCAGCCGAACTACCTAGTGAAAACATAAGTCACGCTGTGTGTGTCCTCGTGAAGTTTTCCAGTCACTGCTAGTCCCGGATTAAAACCCATTATGTCCCTGACTGTGACACCAAGCCCCAGCATGATCTGAACCCACCCCCACCCCATCTCATCTGACTTTCTCTCCTTAGTTCCTGAGCCTCCTCCATACTGCTTTGCTCAAACGTGTAGGGCATGCTCCCTCCTTAGGGCCTTGGCATGTCATAATATGCCTTTCCCTAGATAGTATTTTTGTTCCTTTGTGTCCTTCAGGTTTTTACTTCAGTGTCACGCAGCTCCCCTGTTTAAAAATAACAAGTTTCTTTTCCTCAACTCTTCATATCCTCTTCCCTTCTTTATATTTTTAGGACTCAACCAGCATCTAACACGATTTATGGTTTATTTGTTTTCTCCTTTTGCCCAAATGTCTGATACTTAATAACTGATTGTTTGAGCCCCAGTGCTTTCTGTATTCTGTATAGTTAGAGAAACATGGCTCCTGCTTTCCTGGAACTTAGTGATAGAGGCAAACACAACCAACACAAACAGATCAATAAATGATGTGAAGTGCTATGAGGAAATTTTAAAAGATCTAAAAAGTGAAGAAGTGGGGCAGCATTGTTGCACACCTTCCAAAAACAACTCTACCGGCCTGTGGAAAATTAAGTGAAAGTGGAAAAAAGTTAGAAAGATCTTCAAGGTGATTCAGAGGTAATGGGTGCCCAGGCTATGATGACTTACGGCCCAAGTCAGGATAGCAGAAATAGAGATGGAAAAGTGAATTTTAAGCATCATGGAAATTGAAGAAACAGAGCTTGACAGGGGATATGTTGGGGAAGAGAGGCAGTGAGAGAAAGGGGGACGTCAAGAACCACTCCGAGGTTTCAGTCTTGAACAACAAGGTAAATGGTGATGCCAGTTCCCAAGATGGAAACTCAGACTTGAGAGCACTTGAGTTCTGCTTGGGACACACAGTTCAAGGTATGTGAGAGACATTTACACGGGCTCGTCAGATCTGCATGTGCGAAGCTGCTTCAGTCGTGTCTGACTCTGTGTGACCCCATGGGTTGCAGCCTGCCAGGCTCCTCTGTCTATGGGGGTTCTCCAGGCAAGAATACTGGAGTGGGTTGCCGTGCCCTCCTCCAGAAGGACAAAACAGTGAGAAGTCTGGTGCTGCTGCGC
This sequence comes from Ovis canadensis, assembly GCF_042477335.2. NCBI lineage: Eukaryota > Metazoa > Chordata > Mammalia > Artiodactyla > Bovidae > Ovis > Ovis canadensis. The sequence continues at coordinate 20,910,405 of NC_091261.1, read as the reverse complement.
TGTCCATTGGTCTTCACAAGCAGGGGGGTCCTTTGTGAGCCTCATCCTGGTTTCGACGGAAGCGTCGGTGGTGGTGGTGGTGGTTTAGCTGCTAAGTTGTGTCCAACTCTTGCGATCCCCATGGACTGTAGCCTGCCAGCCTCCTCTGTCCATGGGTTTCTCCAGGCAAGAATACTGGAGTGCGTTGACACCTCCTTCTCAGGGGATCTTCCCGACCCAGAGATTGAACCTGGTCTTTTGCATTGCAGGCAGATTCTTTACCGACTGAGCTATGAGGGAAACCCTGGAGGCATCCGGGCAAAAGCTAAAAATAAGTGTGGAGTGAAGAAGTGGTATCAGTATATGAAGACAGGTTTTTGTTCATTTTGTTTGTTTTGAGTATTTTTTTACTCAGGGGAATGAATGGCACAGTAGATGGAAAGGAGTGTGGATTAAGGGGCAGGCTACTACTGTCCATGGGGCCGCAAAGAAGTGGACATGACTGAGCGACTTCACTTTCACTTTCCCCTGCCATTGTGTTTTGTTGTTAAAATGTTAGAAACACTAACTACAGCATGTCCCTAAGATAAGGTATAATTTTCTTTAATCTTCATTAAAGCCCGGAAACAGGAATTATCCCCATTTTACAGATGGGAAAACTGAGACTCATAAGTGGATAAAGTGACACCGTGCTAAGTACTTATTCATCACTCATTCTCATTATTTACTGGATGAGTTTATGTCTTTAAAATGCTTTGCACTGTCCCCAGCACATAGTAGGTACTCAGTAAGCCCCGAATTACCACTGTTGTTTTAAAAATAGCACTGTTGTTATTGCTGTTTGATATTTATTTGCTGTTGTTATTGTTATTGTTATAGTGGGGCAGCAGTATGATAGCGTTTTTGGATAGCATTTTCATTGGGATTAGGTTCACAACTGAGCACATAAAGCAAAGTTATTTGCATCTGATTAAGCACTGGAAAAAGTAGTTGACATGTTTAGAGCCAGTATTGTATGAAAAAAAAAACTTACCTTTTAAACACTATAGTCAAAATGCTCACGCTGTGAGAAGCCAGTGGGGACTGAGGTTGTAGAAAACTGGGGGTTCGGCTAGCCTGTCCCATGCCCATGAGGAATACACTCAGGACTGGAGTGGCCAGGCCACTCTCTGCCGCCATCTGTGGCACTCTTGCTGGGCTGAGCGTGTATTAACATATATAACGGTCATGCAAGGAACATGCCCCCGGGACACCGCACTGCCCTGCTAGTCTTTTGTGTCACGAGTAGCCACTCTCTGGCAGTGCTCCCTGCTTCTCCCTGAGAAGTGAGCCCAGAAGAAGGCCGCTGGCTGAGGGACAGCTGACTCACTGCTGGATGCTGGTCTTTAATGGTTTTTTCTTTCCTCTCTGCTTTCTTCAAATTACCTTAGGAAAAAAATCTACACTACTTGTCTCCTTTTTTCTGAGCCCAAAAGTGGCTGATAGTTTAATATTATTAATTACATCCTTCTACCAGTGTCTCAAGTGTGAATAATTTATTTAGAGAGAAATGTAAATTAAATGTAATAATCATTAATAATTTGTGCAGATACCTAGAGTAAGATCTTATTTTATAATATTACTTTAGTAGAACATATATCATTTTGTTACATTTTATTATAACATTACATAAACATGTATACACATACGATAGGTTCAATTTCTTAGGCATACAGCTTTTTAAATAGCTCAAAAACCAAAACAGTTCTAAGACCAGTGATTCAAATTAGTAGCATTAATGTGGATGGATGATGCTTTTCTAAACCGAAATTACCACTTGCAGTGTAAAACTGGTACTAACTCTCCCATGCAAGATTTCTAAAGTTTGGAATCACCATACTGAAATGAGTCAGTTCTCCAGTTACTTGTTTTATGATCATTTGAAGAAGAACTTTCTCCTTTACAGCACACTGAGGGTGCTTGGCTTTCTTTAGTCATGAGCACATCAGTTTTCTCTCAAGTCTGCCACCAAGTCCTACCTTTTAGCACTAAAGCAGTCATGAAAACAAATGTAGGTGTTAAAAGTACTTGGCAATACTGTTCTTAATGATCACCTTATAATAAAGAAAATCTAGGGTATATTACTGTTATTGCCATCATTAAAATGAGTGGTTGTTTAATTGCTAAGTCATATCCAACTCTTTTGTGACCCCATGGACTGTGTAGCTCTCCTGTCCCCTCTGTCCTTGGGATTTCCCAGGCAAGAATACTGGAGTGAGTTGCCATTTCCTTCTCCAGGGTGTCTCCTTGACTCAGGGATCGAACACGAGTCTCCTGCATTGGCAGGCAGATTCTTTACCACTGAGCCACAGGGAAGCCCAGTACTGAATTTTAAATGAAATTGAGCCAAGCAAAAATCTCTGGAAAATTATTGCTCAGACATTCTTTTTAGAATCTGCACCTCTGCATATTCACTTTTGACTTACTGCTTTATTAATTTCCAGCATTCAGCAAGACTTTTTAATCTGCTTTTCAAGTTTTCCATACAGTTGAATGTAGAAATTCATTGTTACAAAAATACATTTGTTCTCTTACTTTGCTGCCTCTGTAATCTTTGACTCTTGATGAAAAAAAAATCTTGTTCAAAACAGCAAAAGATAGAAGTTGTGGACTTCAGTTCTATTTCCATTAACTACTCAAACTCCTCAAATACTAAAAATAAATTCCCAGCTTTTTTGCTTTAAAAAGCTAGCATTTGCTTTTTTTTTTTTTTAATTAAAAGGATTCACATTCAGGAGTACAAGGAATAAAATTTATTCTGGAGGGCTCCTCAGATAGAACAGGGGTTCAAATAAAATTTTTTTTTTACCAGAAAATGAGGGGACTACTTTAGCTCTGCCTTAGGATGAAGCAGTTCAAATTATATTTTTAGACACTGAGCTTTTAAAGGAAAAAAATATTGATCAGATATTGACCTTAAAAAGAAATTAGATCTTTTGAAAATGTCTTGTCCTGAGTTGATAATATTGTGTATAAGAGACATGCACGTGTGCTTGGTCGTGTCCAGCTCTGCGACCCCATGGACTGTAGCCTGCCAGGCTCCTCTGTCCATGGAATTTTCCAAGCAAGAATACTGGAGTGGGTTGCCATTTCCTCCTCCAGGGGATTCACCCTATTCAGGCATCAAGCCTGCATATCATGCACCTCCTGTACTGGCAGGCAGATTCTTTACCACTGCGCCACGTGGGAAGCCCTGTGTGCTCTTACAGGGGCAATCTGTGTTAGCATGGGTCCTCTGGACGGGTCCCTTGGACACTGGCAGTGCCTTAGCCAATGGGAGGATTAAAAGACATGATGCATGTAAAGAACTTAGCAAGGTTATCAGGCAAACAGCACTCAATAAGTGTTCTGTTCATATTTTGAGTAACAGTAAAATTTGCAGAAAACTTTGGTAAATTTTATCCCAACATAAAAGCAGAGGAATAAACCAGAAGAGTTTTAGATTTGACTTCTAGAAAATTCTAAAATTTCTATACATCCTTAATCAGAAAAATATAAAAGACCAATAACAGTCTGAGGGAAATGATATGGGATTAGTATGCTTAATCTATGCAGTGCTGTATAACTAAAGACCATATGATGAAAAATCCACCCCCTCTTTCCATAAAAGCACAAATAGGCTGTCATTGAAGAAGAAATAAAAATACCCACTAGTTATTTGGAAAATACTGAGCCTTAGTAATAAGTAAATTAAAATTTTAAAAAATACAGAAATCATATTTACCTGTTTAGCTTTAATATCAGAGAATTATACTAATATGTTCTTTGCTTCCTAAAGGTTGGAATACACACCAAGGCTTGGTTTATTGCTGGGATCTTTTTGCTGTTGACTATACCTATCTCGCTTTGGGTGATACTGCAACACTTAGTGCATTATACACAACCTGAACTACAGAAACCCATAATAAGGTAAGTCCTTACATGTTGGTTCTACTAGTGTTGTGTTGGCTAATCTCATAAAATGTAAGTTATATAAAATGTAAAATTTTTTTAATCATGTAAAATGTTTTAAATTTATGTTTTTTGCTTTCTAAATAGGATTCTTTGGATGGTACCCATATACAGTTTGGATAGTGTAAGTATGCTTCATTTTAATTCATTAACTAAAAACTTGTTTTATGATACTAACTATAATTAACATAATAAAAGTAATGTTATTTGGCAGTAAGGAGTTAGGTTAATAAGTGTTTTTAATGTTAATAAAGAAGATAAAGTATAACCATAGAAAAGGCAGATGTTTTAAAATTTCAAATGAGTTGTTCTTATTCCTCTAAAGATTATAATACTTAACATTACCTTATCATCCTTTTTATTTATTATAATTTTATTTGGACCAAAACAGAAATCTTCCCCAGTGGATCCTGGTATAGGTAATTGTTACAAATAACTGCTTTAATATGATTAAATATAAAGAAAATGTCTTTAACATCATTTTTCTATGGTCATGTCAAGAAGTTTTGGATTATATTCATATTGAAGAACTCAAGTACATAATATAACTTTTCTCTTCATATTCATTGTTTACCCCCCAACACAAATGTTTTTGTTTACCAATATGCAAGATGTTTATTGCTTTTAAAATTTCATTTCACTGATTGCCTGGTAGCCCTCATAATGATAAAATTTGGTAAGTTTGATATAAGTATGTGACAAGACAACTCAAGTTTTAAAATAGGCCTATTGCGAGTACTATGAATTGCAGTAGTAATTCCTTTTATTGTTTTTAACATCTGTTAAAACAACTGTTTTTAACATCTGTGCTTCTTCATAGTGGATAGCTTTGAAATATCCCAGCATTGCAATATATGTGGATACCTGCAGAGAATGTTATGAAGCTTATGTCATTTACAACTTCATGGGATTCCTTACCAATTATCTAACTAACCGCTATCCGAATCTGGTATTAATCATTGAAGCCAAAGATCAGCAGAAACATTTCCCTCCTTTGTGTTGCTGTCCACCATGGACTATGGGAGAGTAAGTATGTCTGGTTTTAATTCTTTAAGTTTGATTTTACTTAAACAGATGTAAGTGTCATTTTTCTGCAGTGTGTTAAGTGCTATATGCAGGACAAAAAGTATAATACAGAGTCCCTACCCTCATGTAGTTCATAGCCAAGTTTGAATACTTAAAAAACACATTTTTATAATCCGCACATAAGAGTTAGTTTCTTTTACATTATTTACCCTAAATAGAAAACTGGTAAAGTTGTAGTTGGAGGGGGGGGGAACCTTAGAAATCATTTAATCGACATTCTTTTACGATTGGAAACCAGAGTCTGCAGAGATTAACTTCCTCAAATCACATAGCAAGTTAAAGGCAAAATCAGATCTAAGACTTGAGAAGATAGTCTAGGTGGGCAAACAGCATTGGACATGAAATAAGAGCAACAAATAGCAGTGTTTATTCTAGTTATATGTAAGTTAGTTGGCCTTGTTATTCATTCATGTAGGACAGAAAGGAAATAAAGCCTGCAAAGGTATGTTGAACCTAAGATTTCATTTACTCTATGAATGAACCACTGGATGTTTTTCAGCAGGAAACATTTGAAGACTGGCATTTTAGGAAGATTAATTTTAAAATACTATGCAGGATTCATTAGGAGAAGAGTCCAGAAGGGGAAATAAATTATGTTATTAGAATAGTTTGTTTGTGAGATAAGCTGAAAAAGAGGGGTGTGGAATTGAAATAGAAAGGAAAGATAATAAGAGAATCCAGTGGAGAATCAACAAGACTTGACTGCTGATAGATGGGGATGTAGATGGGTGGAATGACTTGGAGGATCAGTGTAGACATACGCCCTAGGGTTAGCTACATTGCCTTTCATGCAATACAGAACCACTTAGATGACATCGGTACCAAACGAGTCTCTCCTTAACACCCTTGCAGTAACAGGGAGCTGCCTGGCTATTTGAAATAATAAATTCGTGAGGTGTTTATTTGACAGATATGTAGTGAACACCTAGTATGTGCTAGTAGATAGGTATATCATAATACATGTAACAGATGTAGAACTCATGGAACTTACAGCTTGGTTAGGAATTAAATGAAGACACAAATATATAGTTAGTTACTTCAGGAAACACTATGAAGGAAAAACAACTGGATCCTATGAAAGAGGATAGTGAGAATAACGGTTGGGGGGTGGAAGGATGTTGTACTCAACTCCAAGTACAATAAGAACAAACAGGGATTTATAACCAGAGAGATTGGGGTGGTCACTGGGTGGAAAATTACTAAGAGGAGACATCAGGGTAGGGGAATTCTCTCTAAACTGCCCTAAAAAGAATGTTACTTAAGGCAGACCAAGAAGACATCAAGAGTGACGGATGAGGAGCTGGATTCGATATCAAGGGTAATCAGATATTGGGGGGTAGGGTGAGATGATGGAGGGGCGATGGTAATAGGTGTCTTAGCAGGATTTTTTGCTTAGACTGGTTTCCCAGGCCAAGGACAGGGCCTAGCTGATGCCTAGTTGAAAAGAAGGCTAAGAGGAACCCTGCCTGTCTAAAGCTTGGTCCAGGAGAGAGATTGTCAAGTGAGAAGCCAATATAGGATGTTAAGCAAAGGGCTGATATCCAAGATTCTTTTTCAGAGATTACTGTACTCTTTGTGTACTGAACTGGAAGTGGGCATAGATGCAAGAGATTGCAGTGGTCTAGTAAATATGATGATGGTGGTGGAGGTGGCAATGGCAGCTTGGCTTTGATCAGGACTCCTCTGTTAATACAGAACCTGAGATGCGGTCCTAGCTGCCTCTTCCGGCTGGCTCATCCCAGTTAGTAGGTGGTCAGCTAAAATCCAGAACCTTTTTGAAGGCTTCAAGGCTGTAGACCAAAATTTCCCTTTTCTGTGCTTGTTCAATTTGTTTGTTCCTAACTACACAAGTAGTTACATTTATTCTTGTTTACATTTTTCTAAGCATCACTTTTATTCAGGGATAATTTTACATCAAATTTTTAATTTTTATATTTAATCACATTTTCTCTTTTTAAAAAACTGTGTTAAAAGTTCCTGAGACTCTTGAGATCTAACAGCTACTACCTGAATGGTATCAGCAGTGCATCCGTAACTATAAACGAGGTTTTCTCTCCTTTGAAGACTTCGAACCTTGCCAAAGCCATGCAGTTTGGGGATATGGCTTTAGTGACATAAACCCCTCATTCTCTGTACATACATGCAGCTTAGGTTACCAGTCTCCTCCTGTTGGATTGCTGGTGTTACATGTCTGATCATTAATCAGCCTGTTGCTGTTGAGGATAACTCAGTGTGATGCTTTGGTTTTAAGCATTAGACTGAATTTAAGATGCAAGTTTCCAGTCTTTAGATGTAAAACTGCATCTGCTTTTTAGACTGTGATTTATGTGACATATGCAGTGAGCGCAGTGAGTTTTCTTTTAATGAATGTTAGATTTTATGTATGTGAGTTTATGAGAGGAGGGGAACATTTCACCTAGTGAGTTAATGCTGTTAGGAAACAAATGTTTTCATGAAACAGTACTAACTCTTGCTGTGTATTCCCTTCCACCCTCTTGTTTTTAAAACTGAGTCATAGCCCACCATGTTGAATTTACCACACTTTGAGAAAATTCACTGTAGGGTGTATACCTTGGAGTGGATATGCTGCATCTTTGGCTTTTGTGTGATTTTGTGATAAATTATTTGCTGAAGTGACAGTACCAAGTTACTCTCCCATTACCAGTAGAAAAGATTTTATAATTACCAGCACTTCTTTATGTTTGCCTGTCAAGAGGTCATCAAGGTTTTTACTGATTAGGAGTGAGATTAAATAAGTTTTCATATGTTTATCAGCCATTTCTGTTTTCCTTCTGAGAAGTGATTATTTCTGTTCCTCATGTTTTAATGGGTTGTCTTCCATAAGGGATCTTTATAGATTAAGATACTAATTATTTAATGCATGTTAAAAATACCGTTTTCTAGTTTTTGGCATGTTTTGGCACTTCATTGAGGATGTTTATATTGTTGAATATAGTCTTATTTCAGGCACTTTTCGTCTGGTTCAAAAAATTCTTCCTGACCCCAACATTATAAAAACAACTCTCCTGTGCTTTTCTTCTAAACATTTTACTTTTCCATTAAGACTTATAAATGTATATTGATTTCTTTTTCATATGAAGTAGGAATGCAGTTTCACTTTATTCGATTGACTTGCTATCCTAGCACCATTCTCTCTCCTGCCTCACTGGTCTATGTTGCCATCTCTGTCATATAAAGGTTCCATATATGTGGGTCTATTTGTGATCTTCCCTTTTTCTGTTTTATTGATTAACTTTTCTATCCCAGGACCATTTCCATACATTGACTACTATATGTTATTAATAAGTCTTAAATGGGCTATTCTTAACTTGGTGCTTTTATGTATAAATTTCTGATTCAGCTTGTCGGGTTACTTGAAAAACTTTATTGGGACTTGTTGATTGGAATTGAATTCAGTCTTCAATTTATTGAATTCAGTCTTCAATTTATTGACATCTTTATGGTTATTTGAATCTTCTTATCTGTGAATATGGTCTACTTTCTGCTTACCTAGCTCTTCATTTATCTTTCAGTAAAGTATAATTTTCTCATAAAAGTCTTGTACATCTTTTCTGACTTTTTAAATGTCTTATATTTTATTTCTATTGTGAATGACATATTTTTAAAAAGTTAGTTTAATTACTACCAGTGTATAGAAAGGCTATTGGTTTTTGCATATGGAGCCTATATCCAAAAATCTTGTTAATTTTTCTTATTCTGTAGATCTTAAATTCTCTGTGTAACCAGTCACCTTCAAAAGGATTTGTTTCTAGTTTTTATACATATTTTTCTTCTCACTGTGCTGAGTACCTATAGACTTTCTTATATCATTCCTGGTTTTAAAGGGAATTCTTATAAAATCTCACATTTGAATATAATGTTTCTAAAGATGTTTTGTAGGCATCCTTTATTAGCTTAAATAAACTCTTTTTTTATCCCTAGTTAAGAGTTTTTAATCATACCTAAGTACTGAATATCATCAAATACTTTTTCTATCCCTGTTGAGATGATCATCATTTTTTGCTTTTGACTTGTTAATATAGTGAATTAGACTAATGACTTTTCTAACATTATAATCCACTTGCATTTGAAAGACAAATTTTAAGTGGTTATGGTGTATCATCAACTTTTCTACATTATAAGTTTTGGATTGCTAATATTTTGCTTAGAATATATGCATCTTTGTTCATGAACAAAATGAAGTTATGATTTCCCTTTCTTATACTGTCACTGTCTTCATGTCCAAGTTTTACTGCCTACACAAGAGTTACTGCCTTTGCTTACATATTACAGGAAGAAATGGGGTATTATATACCTTGAAAGATTTGCCCTGGACTTTTCTTTCTGGGAGGACAAGTACAGAACTATTTAGGCTTCCTGTTGTTTCTAGAACAAAAATTTTCTCAACTACACCATTTAGGAATTAGGCAGACTAAATGAAGTTTTTAAATGTATGGACATATGTTTGAACATAGACTTCATTTTAAAGCAAATGAACATGATCTTGGTTCACGTCCAAGGCAAACCATTCAATATAATAATAATTCAAGTCTATGCCCCTACCACCAATTCCGAAGAAGCTGATCAGTTGATCAGTTGAGAAGCTGATCAGTTCTGTGAAGACCTAGAAGACCTCCTAGAACTCACACCAAAAACAGATGTTCTACTCATCGTTGGGGATTGAAATGCCAAAGTAAGAAGTCAAGAGATACCTGGAGTAATAGGCAAGTTTGGCCTTGGAGAACAAAATGAAGCAGGGTAAAGGCTAACTGAATTCTGCCAAGAGAATGTACTGGCCATAGCAAACACTCTTTTTCAACAACACAAGAGACGATTTACAAAGACATCACCAGATGGTCAATACTGCAATCAAATTGATTACATTCCTTGTGGCCGAAGATGGAGAGGCTGTATACAGTCAGCAAACTGGAGCTGACTGTAGTTCAGATCATCCGCTTCTCATAGCAAACTTCAGGCTTAACCTAAAGAAAGTGGGGAAAACCACTAGGCCAACCAGGTACGACTTAAATCCCCTATGAATATGTAGTAGAGGTTATAAATAGATTCAAGAGATCAGATCTAGTAAACAGTGTGCCTGAAGAACTGGTCAGAGGTCTGTAATATTATACAAGAGGCAGTGAACAAAACCATCCCAAAGAAAAAGCAAGAAGGCAAAGTGCTTATCTGAGGAGACCTTACAAATAGCTAAAGAAAAAAGCGAATAGCAAGGGAGAAAGGGAAAGGTACATCCAACTAAATACAGAGTGTCAAGGAACAGCAAAGAGAGGCAAGAAGGCCTTCTTCAATGAACAGTGCATAAAACTGGAAAAATACAACAGAAAGGAAAGACTAGAGATCTCTTCAGGAAAACTGGAAAATCAAGGGAACATTTTGCCCAAAGATGAGCACAGTAAGGGACAAAAATGGTAGAGACCTAGTAGATGCTGAAGAGATCAAGAAGAACTGGAAGGAATACACTTAAGAAATGTACAAAAAAATCTTAATATACTGGATTAATAGGATGGTGTGGTCAGTCACCCAGAGCCAGACATTCTGGAGAGTGAAATCAAGTGTGCAAAAGGAAGCACTGCTTTTATTTTATTTTAATATAAATTTATTTATTTTAATTGGAGGCTAATTACTTTACAATATTGTATTGGTTTTGCCATGCATTGACATGAATCCACCACGGATGTACATGTGTTCCCCATCCTGAACCTCCCTCCCACTTCCCTCCCTGTATCATCCCTCTGGGTCATCCCAGTGCACCAGCCCCGAGCATCCTGTATCATGCATGGAACCTGGACTGGCGATTCGTTTCACATATGATAATATACATGTTTCAGTGCCATTCTCCCAAATCATCCCACCCTCTCCCTCTCCCACAGAGTCCAAAAGACTGTTCTATACATCTGTGTCTCTTTTGCTGTCTCACATGCAGGGTTATTGTTACCACCTTTCTAAATTCCATATATATGCATTAATATACTGTATTGGTGTTTTTCTTTCTGGCTTACTTCACTCTGTATAATAGGCTCCAGTTTCATCCACCTCATTAGAACTGATTCAAATGTATTCTTTTTAATGGCTGAGTAATATTTCATTGTGCATATGTACCACAGCTTTCTTATCCATTCATCTGCTGATGGGCATCTAGGTTGCTTCCATGTCCTGGATATTATAAACAGTGCTGCGATGAACATTGGGGTACACGTGTCTCTTTCAATTCTGGTTTCCTTGGTGTGTATGCCCAGCAGTGGGATTGCTGGGTCATATGGCAGTTATATTTCCAGTTTTTTAAGGAATCTCCACACTGTTCTCCATAGTGGCTGTACTAGTTTGCATTCCCACCAACAGTGTAAGAGGATCCCCTTTTCTCCACACCCTCTCCAGCATTTATTGCTTGTAGACTTTTGGATAGCAGCCATTCTAACTGGCGTGAAATGGTACCTCATTGTGGTTTTGATTTGCATTTCTCTGATAATGAGTGATGTTGAGCATCTTTTCATGTGTTAGTCATCTGTATGTCTTCTTTGGAGAACTGTCTGTTTAGTTCTTTGGCCCACTTTATTTTTCTGGAATTGAGCTGCAGGAGTTGCTTGTATATTTTTGAGATTAATTCTTTGTCAGTTGCTTCATTTACTATTATTTTCTCCCATTCTGAAGGCTGTCTTTTCACCTTGCTTAGAGTTTCCTTTGTTGTGCAGAAGCTTTTAATTTTAATCAGGTCCCATTTGCTTATTTTTGCTTTTATTTCCAATATTCTGGGAGGTGGGTCATAGAGGATCCTGCTGTGATTTATGTCAGAGAGTGTTCTGCCTACGTTCTCCTCTAGGAGTTTTATAGTTTCTGGTCTTATGTTTAGATCTTTAATCCATTTTGAGTTTATTTTTGTATATGGTGTTAGAAAGTGTTCTAGTTTCATTCTTTAACAAGTGGTTGACCAGTTTTCCCAGTACCACTTGTTAAAGATATTGTCTTTTCTTCATTGTGTATTCCTGCCTCCTTTGTCAAAGATAAAGTGTCCATAGGTGCATGGATTTATCTCTGGGCTTTCTATTTTGTTCCGTTGATCTATATTTCTGTCTTTGTGCCAGTACCATACTGTCTTGATGACTGTGGCTTTGTAGTAGAGCCTGAAGTCAGGCAGGTTGATTCCTCCAGTTCCATTCTTCTTTCTCAAGATTGCTTTGGCTATTCGAGTTTTTTTGTATTTCCATACAACTTGTGAAATTATTTGTTCTAGCTCTGTGAAAAATACCGTTGGTAGCTTGATGCTGCTACTAAGTCGCTTCAGTCGTGTCCGACTCTCTGCAACCCCATAGATGGCAGCCCACCAGGCTTCCCCGTCCCTGGGATTCTCCAGGCAAGAACACTGGAGTGGATTGTCATTTCCTTCTCCAATGCATCAAAGTGAAAAGTGAAAGTGAAGTTGCTCTGTCGTGACCGACTCTTAGCGACCCCATGGACCGCAGCCTTCCAGGCTTCTCCATCCGTGGGATTTTCCAGGCAAGAGTACTGGAGTGGGGTGCCATTGCCTTCTCTGGTAACTTGATAGGGATTGCATTGAATCTATATATTGCTTTGGGTAGTATACCCATTTTCACTATATTGATTCTTCTGATCCAAGGATTGCAAGCACTGCTTTTAATAAAGCAAATGGATGTTGTGGAATTTTGATAGAACTATTCAAACCCCTAAAGGATGATGCCATCAAGGTGTTGCATTCAATATGTCAGCAAATCTGGACAACCCAGCAGTGGTCACAGGACTAGAAAAGGTCAATCCTCATCCCAACTCCTAGGAAGAGTAGAACTAAAGAATGTTCTAAACATCAGACAGCTTCACTCATTCCCCATGCTAGTCGGGGCTTCCCTGGTGGCTCAGCAGTAAAGAACTTGTCTCCAGTGCAGGAGACTTGGGTTTGATCCCTGGATAGGGAAGATCCCCTGGAGGAGGGCATGGCAACCTACTCTAGTACTCCTGCTTAGAGAATCCCATGGACAGAGGAGCCTGGCAGGCTGTAGTCTGTAGAGGTGCACAGAGTCAGACGTGACTGAAGCGACTAAGCAGCAGCAGACCATGTTAGTAAGGTCCTGCTTAAAATCTTGCATGCTAGGCATTATGCAAACCAAGAACTTCCAGATGTCCAAGCTGGGTTAGAAAAGGAAAAGAAACCAGAGGTCAAATTGCCATCATTCGCTGGATCATAGAGAAAGCTAGGGAATTTCAGAAGAACATCTACCTCTGTTTCATTGACTGCGCTAAAGCCTTTAACTGTGTGGATTATAATAAACTGTGGAAAGCCCTTAAGAGAGATGGGAATAGCAGAACATCTTATCTGTCTCCTGAGAAACCTGTATGCAGGTCAAGAAGCAACAGTTAGAACCCTGTATGGAACAACACATAGGTTCAAGATTGAAAAGAGAGTACGAGAGGGCTGTCTGCTGTCACCCTGTTTGTTTAACCTGTACGCTGAGCACATCATGAGAAATGCTGGGCTGGATGAGTTACAAGCTGGAATCCAGATAGGCGGGAGCAACATCAACAGCCTCAGATATGTGGATACCACCACTCTAAAGGCTGAAAGAAAAAGGAACTAAAGAGCCTCTTGATGAGGATGAGGGAGGAGAGTGACAGAGCCAGTTTAAAACTAAATATTAAAAAAACTAAGATCATGGCATCCGGTCCCATCACTTCATGGCAAATAGAAGGGGAAAAGGTCGAAGTAGTGACAGGTTTCCTCTTCTTGGGCTCTGAAATCACTGCAGATGGTGACTGCAGCCGTGAAATCAGAAGACAGTTGCTTGTTGGCAGGAAAACTGTGACAAAGCTACACAGTGTGTTGAAAAGCAGAGATATTACTCTGCTAACCAAGGTCCGTATAGTCTTGGCTGTGGCCTTCCCAGTGGTCATGTACAATTGTGAAAGCTGGACCGTAAAGAAGGCAGAATGCCAAAGAATTCATGCCTTGGAACTGTGGTTCTGGAGAAGACTCCTGAAAGTCCCTTGGACAGCAAGGAGATCAATCTTAAAAGAAATCAGCCCTGAATACTCGTTGGAAGGACTGATCCAGAAGCTGAAACTCCAGTGTTTTGGTCATCTGATGCAAACAGCTGACTCATTGGAAAAGATCTTGATGCTGGGAATGAGTGAGGGCAGAAGGAGAAGAGGGAGTCAGAGGATGAGATGTCTGGATGGCATCACCAGTGTAATGGACATGAACTTGGGCAAACTTCGGGAGATGGTGAGGGACAGGGAGGCCTGGTGTGCTGCAGTCCATGACGTCACAAAGAGTTGTACATGACTGGGCGACTGAACAACAACATATACCATAAATGAAATGACAACCACAAGAAGTCTATTTAAAATCTTATTGCCCCATGAATCGGTTTTCATATTTAACATTTATTTCATCCAGTTTAAGGTTTTTAAACTTCCATTTGGATTTCTGAAGTATATTTTAAAAATTTCCAAATATAAAGATTAAAATTTTTTTTTCATTTTATATATTTGCATTGTAGTCAGAGAATGTACTATGAGACAGTCTTCAAACGTGGTTAAGGTTTATTTCATGCCCACTAGTACACGATCAGTTTTTGCAATGGGTCTCTGTACACTTGAAGAGAATGTGTATGCTGTGCTAATGAGTGGCTCTGTTATATTTATGTGCATGAGGTCAATCTTATTGTATTATTCAGTTTGTCTACATTTGTGTTGATTTTAGCTACTTGTTCTGTCAGTTAGCGAAAGAGATGTTGAAATTCTGTCACGGATAATTTGTCAGTTTTTTTGTGTACTTTTGTCAGTTTTTGCTTTATATTTAGACGCTGTTTCTGTTCAGGAGGGCTCACACAATGGTTCAGTTGGTAAAGAATATACCTGCAATTAGGAGACACAGGAGATGTGGGTTCAGTCCCTGCGCTGGGAAGATCCCCTGGGGGAGGAAATGGCTTATCACTCCAGTATTCTTGCCTAGAGGGAGAATCCCATGGACAGAGGAGCCTGGCAGGCTACAGTCCATGGGGTTGCAAAGAGTAGGACATGACTGAGCATGCACGCAAGTTATCTGTTCTGGACCTGTTTTTTGGGGGGTTTTTTTTGGTCTTAAAGTTATTTTGATATTAACAGATATCCTGTCTTTCCTTTGTTTAGTTATTTGCCTGGCTTAACTTTCTCTGCCTTTTATTTTCAGGAGAAGATAGAGAAAATTAGGTGTACAACTTTGAGCGTTTTTAGGTGTATTACTTTTTTTTGGGTAAGCCTACAACGGCATGACTCATAGTTTCATTGAGTTAGAGGTTAAAGCGTCTGCCTCCAATGCGGGAGAACCGGGTTCGATCCCTGGGTCGGGAAGATCCCCTGGAGAAGGAAATGGCATCCCACTCCAGTATTCTTGCCTGGAGAATCCCATGGACTGAGGAGCCTGGTGGGTTGTAGTCCACGGGGTCTCAAAGAGTTGGACAGTCGGACACGACTGAGTGACTTTACTTACTTACACGGCATGACTCATAGTTTCATTGAGTTAGAGGAGGCTGTGTGGTCCATGTGATCAGTTTGATTAGTTTTCTGTGATTGTGGTTTTCATTCTATCTGCCCTCTGAAGGAAGTGACAAGAGGCTTATGGAAGCTTCCTGATGGTAGAGACTGACTGTGGGGGAAACTGGGTCTTATTCTGATGGGTGGGGCTATGCTCAGTAAATCTTTGATCCAATTTTCTGTTGATGGGCAAGGCTGTGTTCCCTCCCTGTCCTTTGACCTGAGACCAAACTATGGTGGAGGTGATGAAGATAATGGTGACCTCCTTCCAAAGGTCCCCTGCATGCACTGCCGCACTGAGTGCCCCCGACCCTGCAGCCGGCCACCATCCACCCATGCCCACCGGAGACTCCTGGACACTCACTGGCAAGTCTGGGTTAGTATCTTGTGGGGTCGCTGCTGCTTTCTCTTGGGTTCTGCTGCACACAAGGTTTTGTTTGTGGCTCAGATCATGAACTCCTTATTGCAAAATTCAGACTTAAATTGAAGAAAGTAGGGAAAACCACTAGACCATTCAGGTATGACCTAAATCAGATCCCTTACAATTATACAGTGGAAGTGACAAATAGATTCAAGGGGTTAGATCTGATAGAGTGCCTGAAGAACTATGGATAGAGGTTCCTGACTTTGTCCAGGAGGCAGTGATCAAGACCATCCCCAAGAAAAAGAAATGAAAAAAGGCAAAATGGTTGTCTGATGAGGCCTTACAAATAGCTGAGAAAAGAGACGCAGAAGGCAAAGGAGAAAAGGAAAGATACAAACATCTGAATGCAGAGTTCCAAAGAATAGCAAGGAGAGATAAGAAAGCCTTCCTCAGTGATCAGTGCAAAGAAATAGAAGAAAACAATAGAATGGGAAAGACTAGAGATCTCTTCAAGAAAATTAGAGATACCAAGGGAACGTTTCATGCAAAGATGGGTACAATAAAGGACAGAAATGGTATGGACCTAACGGAAGCAGAAGATATTAAGAAGAGGTGGCAAGAATACATAGAAGAGCTATACAAAAAAGATCTTCATGACCCAGATAACCATGATGATGTGATCACTCACCTAGAGCCAGACATCCTGGAATGTGAAGTCAAGTGGGCCTTAGGAAGCATCACTACAGACAAAGCTAGTGGAGGTGATGGAATTCCAGTTGAGCTGTTTAAGGCAGAGGAAGTGAAGTCGCTCAGTTGTGTCCGACTCTTTGCTATCCCATGGACTGTAGCCTACCATGCTCCTCCATCTACCGGATTTTCCAGGCAAGAGTACTGGAGTGGGTTGCCATTTCCTTCTTTAGAGGATCTTCCCAACCCAGGGATCAAACCTAGTCTCCCGCATTGTAGGCAGATGCTTTACCATCTGAGCCACCAGGGAAGTCAGGAAACAAGAGATCAAATTGCCAGCATCTGTTGGATCATCAAACAAGCAAGAGTTCCAGAAAAACATCTACTTCTGCTTTATTGGCTGCACCAAAGCCTTTGACTGTGTGGATGACAACAAACTGGAGAATTCTTCAAGAGATGGGAATGCCAAACCACCTTATCTGCCTCCTGAGCAATCTGTATGCAGGTCAAGAAGCAACAGAACCGGACGTGGAACAACAGACTGGTTCCAAATTGGGAAAGGAGTACATCAAGGCTGTATATTGTCACCCTGCTTATTTAACTTACATGCAGAGTACATTATGCGAAATGCCAGGCTGGATAAAACACAAGCTGAAATCAAGATTGCCAGGAGAAATATCAATAACCTCAGATATGCAGATGACACCACCGTTATGGCAGAAAGTGAAGAGGAGCTAAAAAGCCTCTTGATGAAAGTGAAAGAGGAGAGTGAAAAAGTTGGCTTAAAACTCAACATTCATAAAACTAAGATCATGGCATCCAGTCTCATCACTTCATGGCAAATAGATGGGGAAACAATGGAAACAGTGATAGACTTTATTTTTCTTGGGCTCCAAAATCACTGCAGATGGTGACTGCAGCCATGACATTAAAAGACGCTTGCTCTTTGGAAGAAAAGCTGACCAACCTAGACAACATATTATAAAGCAGACATTACTTTGGCAACAAAGGTCCGTGTAGTCAAGGCTATGGTTTTTCCAGTAGTCATGTATGGATGTGAGTTGGACCATAAAGAAAGCTGAGTGCCAAAGAATTGATGCTTTTGAACTGTGGTGTTGGAGAAGAGTCTCTTGGACTGCAAGGCAATCAAACCAGTACATCCTAAAGGAAATAAGTCCTGAATATTCATTAGAAGGACTGATGCTGAAGCTGAAACTCCAGTACTTTGGCCACCTGATGCGATTGGGAAAGACTCTGATGGTGGAAAAGATTGAAGCCAGGAGGAGGAGGGACCGACAGAGGATGAGATGGTTGGATGGCATCACTGACACCATGGACATGAGTTTGAGCAAGCTCTGGGAGTTGGTGATGGACAGGAAGGCCTGGCGTGCTGTGGTCTGTGGTGTTGCAAGGAGTCAGACATAACTGAGCGACTGAACTGAACTCTTTTTTTTAAATTTAGTGTTATTTTTAATTCTAATCTGACAATCCATCACTTGTACAAGATATACTATTTATATTTTTGTGATTATCAATGTATTCATTTATAATTTTGCCACTTTTTATTTATATCTGTCTCCCTTTTTCTAATTTCCTTGTTTTCAATGATTACATCTTCAAAATAAACTTCTAATTTGGAATAATTTTAAATTTACAGTAAAGTTGCAAAGACGAGACAGAGATTTTCTATTACCCTTCATCCAGCTTCCCCTAACATTTTATGTAATCCTGGTACGTTCATCAAAAGGAAGAAGTAATAATGGTATAATACTATTAATTGCAGACTATTCTGATCTCTTCACATTTTCCACTGTCCTTTTTCTGTTCCAAAATGCACCCCAGGAATGTGGATTGCATTTAGCCTTTTTTTTAAAAGTACAGATTTTCATTAAATTCTTTAAAAATGTACTTAAGAAGTTTGAGAAGATCCTTCTAATTATTTAATAAAGATTTTGACAATTTTGAAGTTTTTCAAACATGTGTGGGATACCTATGTAGTAAAATGTAATAGACAAGTCTATTTATACCACTCACATTTAATAAAAATATATTAAAGGTCTGTGACTCCTTATTTCCAGTTGTTTATATGTATATATGCATGTGTGTGTGTGCTAGGTCACTTCAGTTGTGTCCAGCTCTTTGTGACCCCATGGACTATAGCCTGCCAGGCTCCTCTGTCCATGGGATTCTCCAGGCAAGAATACTGGAGTGGGTTGCCATTTCCTCCTCCAAGGGACCTTTCCCACCCAGGGATTGAACCTGAGTCTCATGTCTCCTGCATTGACAGGTGGATTCCTTCCCACTACCACCACCTGGGATATTTTATTATATATATATATATCCTTAGAAACCAAAGCTTTCTCGTAGCTTTGCTGCTGCTGCTGCTGCTAAGTCGCTTCAGTCGTGTCCGACTCTGTGTGACCCCATAGATGGCAGCCCACCAGGCTCTCCTGTCCCTGGGATTCTCCAGGCAAGAACACTAGAGTGGGTTGCCATTTCCTTCTCCAATGCATGAAAGTGAAAAGTGAAAGAGAATTCGCTCAGTCGTGTCCGACCCTCAGCGACCCCATGGACTGCAGCCTACCAGGCTCCTCCGCCCTGGAGATTTTCCAGGCAGGGGTGCTGGAGTGGGGTGCCATTGCCTTCGTTCTCATAGCTTATCTGATGCTAAAACTTTATAGTCTTTGAATATTTGTAGTTTGAATGTGGCTGTCTTAGCAGTGCTGCTCCAAATGCCCCTGCTAGTTGTTTACCTGTTTCTGTTGATGTTTTTCTTATGGCTTTTTTTTTTTTTTTGCCCTCATGACTAGTTTGGAAGTTATACTTTCTGTTTCTAGTCTTTAATCTTAAAAAAATAGATATCAGTTTGTATAGAATGTTTTTGTAATGTTTTTATAGATTTCACTGCAGTGTAATGGTTTGTTCATTACTCCCCCTTGCATCTCAGATCTTCTATCTGGGATCTTTCGCTTCTCTCTGTGTGGTTCTTAAAATTTCTTGCAGCGTCAGCAGAGCAGTGGCAAATTTTCTCAGATGCACTTAATCCAAAAGTGTCTTTATGTTGCCTTCATTCTTGAAAGATTGTTTTGCTGGATGTAATTCTTTGTTGACAGGAGTTTTCTACAAACTTGGGGAGATTTTATTCCACCCTACACTGGTATCAGTTGTTACTGTTAAGCCTCTACTTTCAATCTAGTTGTCATTCTGTTATATAAGCAGGAGACCTGTCTTCAGCTGCATTTTTAAGACCCTGTCTTTGATATTTCGTGGTTTCGCTACGAGGTTTCACCACGAAGTCTCTAGGGAGGTTTCACCACGAAGTCTCTAGGGTTTTTTTGGTTTTAGTCCTGTTTAATTTACACCGTGCCCCAGTCTGTAGCTTTGCGCTTTTGACTGGTTCGGAAAAGTTCTCAGCCACGATCTCTTCTGCGTTTGCTCTTCCCCTGCTCTTCCCTCACTGTATGTGTGTTAGACCTTCTGAGTCTGTGCTCTTTGTGCCAGCATCATTGCACTCTGGAAAAGGTCTTCAGGTCCCATCTTCCAGTTCATTAATCCTCCACAGCCTTCAAAGGCATCTAACTGACTGACGCATTTGCTTAGTCATCCTAGTGGTCTCAAGTTTGATTTGACAGTCAGTTTACAGAGCACTACAGGTTTAACTCAGCTCCTGCTTGGTTTAGCTTTGTAGGGCGCACAGCATGTGTGGCCCAGACGTTGTCATCAAGAGTTCTTGCTGCACCCCCAGGTGCAGCTCCCGGACCACCTCCACTCAGTTGTCAGTGGGAGTGAACTCGCTCGGCACAGAGAAGGCTCTCAGCATGTGGAACCCCCTCAGGTTTTAATTCAATCCTGGTAACCCCGGGCCTCAAGATGTGTGTGTCAGACTCATTCTTCTCAGTCTGGATGAAATTCTTACACTAGGGGACCTGTAATACATAGACTTGATAAAGGAGTGTTAAATAAACATTTGCCCTTGGAGCATCTTGGTCTTTTTAAGAAAGTTCCACAAGGCTCTCAGGTAGCTGGCCTTTTTGTTTTGGTAGTAGCTGTTTGGGGACTTTTTTGTTTTGTTTTTCTTTGTGAATTTTCCCCTACATTAAGTGAGCTCAGTGATTAAAAACTGTTTTATGTAGGATCTTTGTTTTGTTCTTTCAGAGTATCTAGTCAGTGATACTGTCTGGAATTATACATATATATAAAGGCCAAGCTTGAAAGGAGACTGAATCCTAAATGTGAATATTATTTTCTCAATACACTTCCATATATGCAAGCCTACATGTAATTTATTTGTTACTTGGTTTTTCTTCCAGAAACATACAGGGACCCACTTCCATTCTTTTTGTTCCTGTTCTGTGCTGCACTACTCGGGAATTTGGAATTAGACATAGAAAGGGAAATCTTTCAGATGTCATTGTTAAATAATTTAAAAAACAGTATTTAAATAATGTGTTTGCTTCCATCCACATTCTTCCCCAGTAGCCATTTAGAATAACTAAATTAAAAGAATTATTCTAAAAAGGAGTAGATGTATGTATATGTATAATTGACTCACTTTGCTGTACAATTGAAACTAATACAACGTTGTAAATCTACTACAATAAAAATAATTTTAAAAAATTAAATATAAATATGGTATCATTTGTCAAAATGATTTTAATTTGGGGGCTTTGGAGAAAACCTGATAGTATGAAATGAGTAATTCGAATGCTAAATTATTTTTCTTTGACAGAGTATTGCTGTTTAGATGCAAACTGGGTGTGTTACAGTATACAGTTGTCAGACCATTCACCACCATCATTGCTTTGTAAGTACACAGAACTTACATTATTTTGTTTTTTTTTAATTCTCATGCTCTTACCTAAGTGAGACAACTGAGTAGAAGGCACATAACACTTGTTACTTGTTTATAACACATCTAGTCTTAAGTATGTATAAACCCTACTATGTTAGAATAAATAAGGTAACCATAGGAATGGTCTAAGGAATCACCATGTAATTTTTCTAAATAATATTCCCTGTAGAGATTTCTCGAAAGCATTTTCAAAATAGTCTTTTTCAAGTATTAATATTCACACAGCGTTACAGAAACATCTAGTATATGAAGTATGCCACTTCAGATTCATTACATGGCTTTATTTTCTTATGAATACTGTATTTTAAAGAAGAAAACACATCTTTCCTTTTTAAAACTTCTGTCAGGTCTTAGCATTTGAGGTAAAATGGGGCATCATTAAGCTGCCTGGTAACAACTATTCCCTAAGAAGCTAAGAGCATCAGATAGATTGTGCGTCTTACCTGCTTGTCTTGCTAGCATGCTGTCTGCTCACAAGAATGGGGAGAAAGCTGAGAGAAGCATCCAGCTCTTTATTCTGCTTTTGTGCCAGCAGTTCTTTAGCAGCATTTGCCTTGGAATTAAGATTAATTTAATTTACCTTTTTTTAAGGCTACTTTATTTCTCTGCTGTTTAGAAATTGGATAACCATACACGTAAATACTTAGATCTGGGTTATCATAAAAGTTGCCTGCAAAACAATTTGGCAGAAAAAATTATAGTTTAGTTATAAACCTGCATTACATGTTTTTAAAATTAGGCAGCATCATTTTTTTTAATCTAATAATTACCCCTTCTAATTCAATGTTTTTGTCTTTTGGATTTATTTCAGATTGGAGGGATAATCATATGGTAACATCTCTAGAAAAATGTTTTTAATTTTTGAACCACCTCTATGGCCAAAATCAAGTGATTATCTACAGAAACTTTGAAATAATCTTACTTCTAAATTTAAGTATTGGGGCTTCTCTAAGTGGGCCAGTGGTTAAGACTCTGCACTCCTACTGCAAGAGACATGGGCTCAGTCCCTGGTCAGGAAACTAAGATCCCGCATGCCATGTGGTAGGAGAAGGCAATGGCACCCCACTCCAGGACTCTCGCCTGGAAAATCCCATGGGCAGAGGAGCCTGGTGGGCTGCAGTCCATGGGGTCGCTGAGGGTCGGACACGACTGAGCGACTTCACTTTCACTTCTCACTTTCATGCACTGGAGAAGGAAATGGCAACCCACTCCAGTGTTCTTTCCTGGAGAATCCCAGGGACAGGGGAGCCTGGTGGGCTGCCATCTATGGGGTCACACAGGGTTGGACACGACTGAAGCGACTTAGCAGCAGCAGCAGCAGCAGCAGCAGCAGCCATGTGGTACAGCCAAATTAATTAATTAATTAAAGTATTGCTGTCAATGTTGTATTTTAAAATATATTTTTGACTTAGTTGTTCATAAAGTCTCATTTTTACCATCTCTTTTAGAGTCTGTGAGTTACTTGGTATATATGATGAAGGGAACTTTAGCTTTTCAAATGCTTGGACTTACTTGGTTATCATAAACAATATGTCTCAGTTGGTAAGTAAATATTCATCTTAATTGTACTTCATTTACATCTATGACTAAAATTTTCCAGGGAAAGTTTCTTCTGGAGTAAAGTTTAATTGTAACTTTAATATTGAATTTGATTTGTAGGAAGAACTTGAAGAAACTTTCATATAAATCTTTATACATATGTAAAGATATAATATGTTAATTATCTTGTGACTTATACATTGAATTGTTTATGTAATGTGGCTCAAGGGCACAGTGTTTTTTTTTTTAAACACCGAAACGTTTTGTATTGGGGTATAGTCAGTTAACAATCTTGTGATAGCTTCAGGTGAATAGTGAAGGGACTCAGCCATACATATGCATGTATACATTCTCCCCCAAACTGCACTGAATTGTTGATTGTATTTTTTCATTGATTCTGGTATTCATTGCATAGTTCTGTGGATATGCCATTAATAAAAGCATAATGCCTCTCCTTAAAAATCCTAGGTATATCCAATAAAAAAATCTTACTGGTATATGACAGCATAGGGTTTTAATAAAAGTGGGAGAGTAAAATTCTCTCCTTTATTTGGAATTGAAAATTGAGAATGCCAAGTGTTTTAAAATGTTATAGAAACTGAAATGAAATGAATCCTTTCAACTTAAGAATGTGTACTTTATTGAAAATCTATTAATATAGAGATTTTTTAAACTGGAGGATAATTGCTTTACAATGTTGTGTTGGTTTCTGCCATACAACAACACGAATCAGCCATAAGTTTTAGATACATACACACACATCTTCCCTCTCTCTAGAGCCTCCCTCCCGCTCCTATCCCACCCCTCTAGGTAATCACAGGACACCATACTGTGCTCCCTGTTACACAGCAGCTTCCCACTGGCTAATTATTTTACACATGATTATGTATACATGTCAGTGCTACTTTCTTAGTTCGTCCTAGCCTTTCCTTCCCCTGCTGTGTCCACAAGTCAGTTCTCGACATCTGAGTCTCCATTCCTTCCCTACAAATAGGTTCATCAATACTTTTCCTAGATTCCATATATATGCATTAATATACGATATTCATTTTTCTCTGACTTCATTCTGTATAACCGACTCTGGGTTCATTCAGCTCTACAACTGACTTAAATTCTTTCTTTTTATCGCTGAGTTATGTTCCATTGTATATATGTATCACATCTTCATCCATTTATCTGTCGATGGACGTCTAAGTCGCTTCCATGTCCTGGCTATTGTAAATAGTGCTGCAGTGACCACTGGAATACATGTGTCTTTTTGAATTGTGGTTTTTCTCAGGGTATGCCCAGGAGTGGGATTTGCTGGGTCATGTGGTGGTTTTATTCCTAGTTTGTTAAGCATTCTCTATACTGTTCTCCATAGTAGCTGTATCAATTTACATTCCCATCAACAGTGCAGTAGGAGTCCCATTTCTCCACGTCCTCTCCAGCATATATTGCCTGTAGTTTTTTTGATGGTGGCCATTCTGATTGGTGAGAGGTGTGCTGAAAATCTTTAGTGCTTTCTCCAAAATAATAGTTTAGGTACAGTGGCATGCATGTGAGTTATTAGAGATTTATAATAAAAATTAAATGTTTGTGTATTCAAAGCTTTTCCACGTTTGTATTTGCTGGAACCAATAATTCCATTTTGGGGAATGCCTCAAGAAATGGCCAGAAGTATTTTTGCTTTCAGTATGTTTGTATAGAAGGCCTGTTGTTTGCAAAAGCCTGGAAACAGTCCAGAGTCTAGTGATGAGAACTGGTTAAATATTCTGTGTCCTTCCATTGGTCAAAACAGTAGGCAGTTATTTAATCAAATATATGGAAGGGGGTACTTTAAGTGGAAAACCATAAGGCAACAAAATTTTATATTTATGATACCTGTTAAAAACCACATTATGTGTAGAAAGGAATGGTTGGATGATGGGACTGTGAACAACTTTATACTTTGCTGCTTTCATATTCTAAAATGTTTTAAATGAGCATTTTATGGTGGGGAAAAGTAAACTTTTAGAAAAATGTTTATGCTGTGCAATGCTAATTACAACTGATTTTTTAAAATAAGTACTATCTTGAGCACTTACCTTTAAAAAGTAAATTCAGCAGGATTAACATACCGCCCTCAAGAAAAATGGTCTCCCTGATTCCTTACTTTCTGATTTCATGGGCATAGTTTTACTGAAATAGTACTTATTGAATGTATTCACTTACAAATAATATATGTACAGTTAGTAGTAAGCTCAGCCCTTATAAAATGAATGGTAACTTGTATATAAAAGCTGTTAATAAGCAGACAGATGTTTTTATTTTGCTTAAATGAGAGCCTTTTCTTCCATTCACAGCAGTCACTTCTTACTGTGTTTTTTGTGGGCCCTGTAAATGAACAATTAAAATCATTTTCAGAGATGATGTTACACGTCTCTTCTGAGAAGTTTCATGTTGGATATTTTCATCCATAGTAAACTATTTAAAGCCTCTTGTTTATCTAAAAGGAGCATAATAAAGCCTAGAGAATTTTGCCTGAAAAATCACTCTTTGCCTTTGGCATCCCTGATACCGTATTTATCCTTACTGAATATGCGTGGTCGGTTGATTGTTTCCAGTTCGCCATGTACTGTCTCCTGCTCTTTTATAAAGTGCTGAAGGAAGAGCTGAGTCCAATCCAACCTGTTGGCAAATTTCTTTGTGTAAAGCTGGTGGTGTTTGTTTCTTTTTGGTAAGTGTTGCTTTCTCTTGCATGTTGCCATTTTCTAAAGGGCAGTTTAATGAAAATTTGTAAGTCTTAATATGGAAGAGGAATTAAAATGTCTGCTTCCCTTTTAAAAAGTTCATTCTTTTAGCCATCCTTGGTTTTTCATAAAGAAATAATCAAATGGCCACATAACATTTATAAGAAGAAAATAATTTGAGACACTAAATGTCAACACTAAGGGAATCATTAAAATAAATCATGGTTTTTTCATATAGTAGTTTGGAAGATAACACATGATATAGAATACTACAATGTGAGAAAATGTTCACTAGTAAAAATTTTTAAACAGATGACAAAACTGTACATGGTCCCAGTTTAGTAAAGCGGGGGTGGGTGATAGGGGCCTGGAAACAAATATACCAAATATAACAATATACAAATAATACAAAGCGGGGGGAAATCCTTGCGATCCCACCACCCAAAATGAACGACATTGTGGTCCACATCATTTATAAAACCACAAAGAGCGTCATACTATAAAAACTTGTAGAACTCAATGTTTAGTATACTGTAGTTCTTTGTAAATACAGGGAGAATGTAATTTTGCTGTTACTGGGTTTTCTGCTTTTGCCACACACAGTATTCTAATGTATGGATACAATTTTTTAATCAGTTTCTTATTGACATGTAGGTTTTCCTAATTTATTTTTTTACGATTACAAGTAATATGGAAGTGAATATTCTTGCATATAGATATATGAAAACGCATCTCATTTTAGCTGTTTAACAAGACTGGTTCCAAAAAAAAAAAAAGATTGGTTCCAAAATGTTCTTTAAAATAATCTAAATAACCAATTAATATGTGTATAAATTAACATTTAAGTATCTTTTATTTCATTTTAAATTCCTATTGTGTAAGGTGTTAGGCATGGTCTGTGTATGGGACCAACTTAAAATATAATGACTTGTGCACACTTTCAAAACAAAAAAAGACTATAAACCAAGTACCGAAGTTCTAAGAATACATAATCAAAATTCGTATGATCAAACTGTACTGGTCGAGTCAGTGTGTAAAGCAAACGTATCTAATACAGTTATACAGTCTCTTCGGGAATATGCTGTAAAGGCAGGGTGGTGTGGTCCACAGGTTGTGCTGGGGTTTCACTTTTTAAATGGCATATTTTTAAACAACTGTTGGTTTTATGCTTGATATAGATTTGGCGTTTACCTTTTCCTAACATATAGGCAAGCAGTAGTTATTGCTTTGTTGGTAAAAGTTGGCGTTATTTCTGAAAAGCATACATGGGAATGGCAAACGGTAGAAGCTGTGGCCACAGGACTCCAGGTAAGCAGTGCTCTCTGACTCCCAACAGAACTTTGCTGTTTGTTCAGCGTTCTTACGTACTCTCTCCTGAGCCTGACAGCATGTGCATATGCATGCTGAGGGGCTGCTGCTCCCTCACTTTACACGTGAGGAAATGGGGAGCCCCACAAAGACTGGCCATACTTCCTGGTTCTTCTACAAACTAGTAACAGAACCTAGATTTTGTTATTCCTGCTCAGTTTCTCTTTTCTGCATTTCTCCTCTAAGTCCTTGGATAGTGGAAGAGAATACATTGTACTTGGCCAAGAAATACTTGTGGTGACTGAAGTAGTACAAAATTGAGTTAAACTTCTGGCATTTTGTGTTTTTATGAAGGGGTCAAAAATCATTATTTTGGAAAATGAAAATATGAGGACAGTCTTGTGAGGGAACAAACAGCTGTTGATACTCAAGTTATTTTTGAAGAGAGACATAGTGCTTTTTGCCTGCAAAACTAGATATAAAATCCAATATGGCTGATGATGATGTTGATGTTGTTGTTGTAGGACTTTATTATCTGTATTGAGATGTTCCTTGCTGCTATCGCTCATCACTACACTTTCTCATATAAACCATATGTCCAAGAAGCAGAAGAGGGCTCATGCTTTGATTCCTTTCTTGCTATGTGGGACGTTTCAGACATTAGGGATGATATTTCTGAACAAGTGAGGCATGTTGGTAAGTACCAGCCATTTTATTTATTCGAATAGCCTATTGTAGTTCTCCTGTCCAGTCTGTAGAAGAAGTTTTTGAAAAGATTTTGTGTAGAACAGTACCACAGTAAGGCTCTCCAAATTGGGAGGGGGGGGAAAGAGCTTAACGTTTAGCATGGCAACATCATAGTAAATTTTAAAATAACCTAACTTTTGGCTAACTCGGACACTTTTATTCTACTTTAAAGGAAGGACAGTCATGGGACATCCTAGGAAAAAGTTTTTTCCTGAGGATCAAGATCAAAATGAACACACAAGCTTGTTATCCTCATCATCACAAGATGCACTCTCGGTTGCCTCTTCAGTGCCGCCCTCACCTGTGGGCCACTATCAAGGGTTTGGACACACTGTGACCCCCCAGACTACACCAACCACAGCTAACGCACCTGATGACACAGGGAATGATGCTGCAGAAGCAAGAGAAGAGCCGTCAGAGAAGTCCGTGGCTTCCTGAGCAGTGTGCAGAAGCAGACTCAGCTGCTGCCGTGTTACTTCATTACCTGGTGTCCCGTTGCTCAGGATTTTGTGCTTAGGACAAGCCATTAATGATGGAAAATTTGAACACAACGGCGCAAACCAGGTACAACCACCGGATTTATACAACTAGGTTTTGTATATCACAAATAATCAGTCTAAATATCCTAGACTTAGACTTGACTTCTTAACACTACAGAGTATCACATCCTCAAATGGTAGACAATGACTACTAACCATTCCTGACATTACAGTACTTTATCAAGAGGAGGACATTTTAAAAAATCAGTGCTTCCTACCACTGCTGCATGAATATAATGCTCTGGAACTAGCAGAAAGTATAATTCAGAAATGCGAATTAGTGGACCTCAATCATAATCATGTGCCATATATGCTTACCTAACAATTATTTCTCTATTTCTCAAATGAATGTCTTTCAATAAATGAGAATTTATCATTTATTTTCTGCAACCTTTTATGTCTCTTGTGATTAGAGGCACAGCAGAAAAACTTAAGCCCCCAAAATTAAAGGGTTGAAAATCATATACCTACAGTGAGAGATGACTGTGTCTTAACATTCCTACTAGGAGAAATGTCTAGGACCTAATCTATTAATCTTAAAACAACTACTGTCTAAAAAATCATTATTTGCACCAAGGCGAACAGATTAATAGGTTATCTAGGACTTGGAGATGAAAAGAATAAACTGGACAAAAGAGTGGAAGAATAAGAACCTTGTGATAGAAACAGAGTCTGCTTTTCTTTAAGGCTACTAAAGGTGTCAGCAAATGTAAATCTGGGCTGAGTAGTCCTAACTGTTTATCAAACCACAGTCACAAGACTTGCAGATACTCTCTGGGAGAAATTTACTACTTAGGTTAGAGTTCCTCTAATTGTTAATCACAACCCCTTGCACCTAACATTTTACACTGAAAATAAATATAGAAAGTGCCAGAGCAGTATGTGGCAAATAGCAAGGGTAAGTATTTATTTCTCAAAATCTATGCTTTATATATTTAAGCGCGCGCGCGCACACACACACACACACACACGTACACAGTAATTAGGTACAAAGTTTTTATTGTCTATTATAAATGAAATGTTTCTACTGAAAGTAAAGTTGGGCAGTATAATCCTAAAGGCAAGGTGAACAGGCAGTGTGGAGAGAAGGTACATCTTATTTTCTGTGTGGCTTACCTACAGAGCACACAGTATACATAAGGCATGATAATCTATATTAATCTCCCTATTTCAGGTCTGGATTTTTTTTTTTCACTATGTATTCACATCAAAACTTTGAAAAATACTGGTTTAGGTTTAACTTTCTGAATTTATCAGCTTTAAAATTTTTCTTTCCCAAAGGCAGACCAGGAAAATTTTTGTCCTCCTTTTATTCTTTAATTACATTTAGTCTGTAGCTTAAACGTCTTATTCAGATTTGCATTCCCAAAACACAAAACTGAGAAGGTGGTTCAGAAGTATTTCAACATTTACAAGAAGCAAGCTTAGAATTTACAGGTAAACATAAACCCTCAATCTTCAGTGGAAACCAACTTTTTGAGGTATCCTCACCAAAAGTTCAGATTTAAGGAAAATAGCCAAGATGTCTAAAAACTGAATAGGAGACTCAAAATTCCTTATCTTTACAGTTTTAGGGTACAGACTAACAAGTATGGCAAATTTTAATAAGTAAAAACAAGCAATAAAAAGTTTCTAATTTGAAAAATTAATGACAGCCTTTGCCAGAAAGGAAGTCTACGGCAAGATTTTTATAATAATGCTACTCTTTAGTTAGGGTCTTTAAATATACTTTATTAATGTCAATGTTTTAAAACTATTTGACCATTTCAAGGACCTAAATACACCTCCATCTTATGGTTGCAATCCCACTACTAATTCAGCCTAGAACTGGAAACCCACTGCTCTACTTGCACATTTTTTCATTAGAAATCTGCTCTTCATTGCTTTATGGTGATGCTGACGTTGCTTTTGTGGTGCTGGATGTTGAGTACAAGTTCGTCTCCCATTTCCACTTGGATGGGATTATCTAAAACAACTGCAGCCTGTTTCCAGTGAGAGGCTTCATTCGAAGTATCTAACCTAATCTCATCGTCGAGGTACATATGATACCAAAATGGAATGGCAGTCACTTGTCCAGATTTACAAATGCGTACCTATGAAAATTAAGAAATCGCAAGAATTTCATCAGATGGAGTAAACTTGGATAAGTCTTTGTCTTTTTAGTAAGTTTTAGATCCAAATTTTATAAAGAAATACATTTAATCACCCAATTCAGATTAATACCAACCTATTCTAGAAACTGATATTTATGCAAACTCAGGTCTGGATACTGTTTAGAAAGTAACATTTAAATTCAAAGAAAGTGGCTAAAGCTATTTTAAGTATGTAAAGTATTACATAATTTCAGATACTTCTGAATATGACAAGAATAATCATTTTACCTTTACTTCTCGGTTAGAGGTGTTCAGATAGGGCGTCATTAAGTCTAGTCTTAAGAGTTCCACTGGTTTGCTTAAAGGTATACAAGGCAATGAGGACAGGTCCAAAAATACACGTATAGGTACCTAAAGAAAGTATAAAATTTTTGCTTTTAATTCAGTACTTTTTGTGACCCAAGTTTCTTGCTTTGTACTTAGCTCAATGATATGGTACTTTTTATATCAATTATCTCACTTAATTGCCACATCAACCTTAAAGCAAAAAAAGACTTCCACGATTCCAGTTTTACAGGAAGAATGAACAAACCAAGTTTTACATTTGTTTAATAATTTTCTATGATTTCAATTATCTGTAGATTCTTTGCTTGGATAAAAGCAGATTAAACAGCTCCCCAAATTGTTAAACAAGGATGTGCTTATGTGTGAAGATGAACTAAGCAAACACCACAACATTAATTATTGTACTATTTAAGAAAATATGCCAAATTCTACTGAACACTTAATAGATTTCATTTTGAAAATTGTTTATTATCTAGAAGACAGCGGTTCTCAACTTTGCAAATTATAATTAAAAAAAAAAAATCAATCACTTCCTTAGTGGCTCAGACAGTAAAGAATCTGCCCACAACGCAGGAGACCCGGGTTCTATCCCTGAGTCAAGATCCCCTAGAGGAGGGAATGGCAACCCACTCCAGTATTCTTGCCTAGAAAATTCTACGGACAGAGAAGTCTGGCAGGCTACAGTCCATGGGGTCACAAATAGTCGGACATGACTGAGCAACTAACACTACGATAAAATCTTGCATCAGTTTTAGTAACAACTGAGAAAGTGAAAGTTGCTCAGTCGTGTCCAACTCTTTGTGACCTTATGGACTATACAATCCATGGAATTTTCTAGGCCAGAATACTGAGTTCAGGGTTCAGTTCAGTCGCTCAGTCGTGTCCGACTCTGCGACCCCATGAATCACACCACGCCAGGCCTCCCTGTCCATCACCATCTCCTGGAGTTCACTCAGACTCACGTCCATCAAGTCCGTGATACCATCCAGCCATCTCATCCTGGGTCATCCCCTTCTCCTCCTGCCCTCAATCCCTCCCAGCATCAGCGTCTTTTCCAATGAGTCAACTCTTCGCATGAGGTGTCCAAAGTACTGGAGCTTCAGCTTTAGCATCATTCCTTCCAAAGAAATCCCAGGGCTGATCTCCTTACAGTCCAAGGGACTCTCAAGTCTTCTCCAACACCACAGTTCAAAAGCATCAATTCTTCGGCATTCTGCCTTCTTCACAGTCCAACTATCACATCCATACGTGACCACTGGAAAAACCATAGCCTTGACTAGACAGACCTTAGTCAGCAAAGTAATGTCTCTGGTTTTGAATATGCTATCTAGGTTGGTCATAACTTTTCTTCCAAGGAGTAAGCGTCTTTTAACTTCATGGCTGCAGTCACCATCTGCAGTGATTTTGGAGCCCCCCAAAATTAAGTCTGACACTGTTTCCACTGTTTCTCCATCCATTTCCCACGAAGTGATGGGACCAGATGCCATGATCTTCGTTTTCTGAATGTTGAGCTTTAAGCCAACTTTTTCACTCTCCTCTTTCACTTTCATCAAGAGACTTTTTAGCTCCTCTTCACTTTCTGCCATAAGGGTGGTGTCCTCTGCATATCTGAGGTTATTGATATTTCTCCAGGCAATCTTGATTGCAGGTTTTGTTTCTTCCAGTCCAGTGTTTCTCATGATGCATATAAGTTAAATAAGCAGGGTGACAATATACAGCCTTGACATACTCCTTTTCCTATTTGGAACCAGTCTGTTGTTCCATGTCCAGTTCTAACTGTTGCTTCCTGACCTGCATACAGATTTCTCAAGAGGCAGGTTAGGTGGTCTGGTATTCCCATCTCTTTCAGAATTCTCCACAGTTTATTGTGATCCACACA
Organism: Ovis canadensis; assembly: GCF_042477335.2. Taxonomy (NCBI): domain Eukaryota; kingdom Metazoa; phylum Chordata; class Mammalia; order Artiodactyla; family Bovidae; genus Ovis; species Ovis canadensis. The sequence goes on along the minus strand of NC_091261.1, from coordinate 20,877,747 downwards.
GTCAAAGGCTTTGGCATAGTCAATAAAGCAGAAATAGATATTTTTCTGGAACTCTCTTGCTTTTTGCATGATCCAGCGGATGTTGGCAATTTGATCTCTGGTTCCTCTGCCTTTTCTAAAACCAGCTTGAACATCAGGGAGTTCACAGTTCACGTATTGCTGAAGCCTGGCTTGGAGAATTTTGAGCATTACTTTACTAGCATGTGAGATGAGTGCAATTGTGCGGTAGTTTGAGCATTCTTTGGCATTGCCTTTCTTTGGAATTGGAATGAAAACTGACCTTTTCCAGTCCTGCGGCCACTGCTGTTTTCCAAATTTGCTGGCATATTGAGTGCAGCATTTTCACAGCATCATCTTTTAGGATTTGAAATAGTTCAACTGGAATTCCATCACCTCCACTAGCTTTGTTCGTAGTGATACTAAGGCCCACTTGACTTCACATTCCAAGATGTCTGGCTCTAGATTAGTGATCACATCAAGATTATCTGGGTCGTGAAGATCTTTTTTGTACAGTTCTTCTGTGTATTCTTGCCACCTCTTCTTAATATCTTCTGCTTCTGTTAGGTCCATACCATTTCTGCCCTTTATCGAGCCCATCTTTGCATGAAATGTTCCCTTGGTATCTCTAGTTTTCTTGAAGAGATCTCAAGTCTTTCCCATTCTGTTGTTTTCCTTCTACTTCTTTGCACTGATCACTGAGGAAGGCTTTCTTATCTCTTCTTGCTATTCTTTGGAACTCTGCATTCAGATGCCGGCGGCCAGGAGGAGCAACCCGAGGAGTGGTGGCTGCGCAGCACAGGAGGGCCTAGAGGAGCTATCCCACTGAGTGGGTAGCCTTTCCCTCCTCCAGGGGATCTTCCCAACCCAGGAATCGAACCCAGGTCTCCTGCACTGTAGTCGGATTCTTTACCAGCTGAGCCACAAAGGAAGCCCAAGAATACTGGAGTGGGTAGTCTACCCCTCCTCCAGTGGATCTTCCTGACCCAGGAATCGAACCAGGGTCTCCTGCACTGCAGGCAGATTCTTTACCAACTGAGCTATCAGGGAAGCCCTTAGTAACAATGAAACCTTCCTATTAACTTTTAGCCTTCTCATTTGAAATGGAGAAGGCGATGGCACCCCACTCCAGTACTCTAGCCTGGAAAATCCCATGGACAGAGGAGCCTGGTAGGCTGCAGTCCATGGGGTCACGAAGAGTCGGGCCCGACGGAGCAACTTCACTTTCACTTTTCACTTTCATGCATTGGAGAAGGAAATGGCAACCCGCTCCAGTGTTCTTGCCTCGAGAATCCCAGGGACGGGGGAGCCTGGTGGGCTGCCGTCTATGGGGTCGCAGAGAGTTGGGCACGACTGAAGCAACTTAGCAGCAGCAGCAGCACTTGAAATAGAAAGGAAACTTGTTTTAAAAGTGCCCTCTTAGGGGTTCCCTGGTGGCTCGGGGTAAGGAATCCGCCTGCCAATATAGGGAACACGGGTTCAATCCCTGAGCCGGGAAGATCACACATGCTGTGGAGCAGCTAAGCCTGCGTGCCCCGACTACTGGGCCTCTGCTCTAGAGCCTGTGCGCCACAGCTATTAAGCCTACATGCAGCAGCTGTTGAAATCCAGGCACCCTGGAGCCCACGCTCTGCAACCAGAGAAGCCACCGCAGTGAGAACCCCACACCCTGCAACTACAGAGTAGCCCCCACTCTCTCGCACAGCAGTGAAGACCCAGTGCAGCCAAATAAATAAGAGGGCCCTGTGTGACTTGAGTAATGTATTAGAGAACAGCTGTTTGCAGGGAAACAGGACACAGATCCACCGACCGTCCCTACCCGTGAACATGCACAGCAATCCCAGGCCCCTGCCAGGACTGCTGCCCTGTGTCACTCCCATAACCTGCACGCTAACCCTCCCAAGCGGCATCCATCCCTCCTCTGTCCTCACTGCTGCTTCTCCAGCAGCCTACTGGCTTCTCCTGTCATCACTCCTCATTCCTTCCTAGGTTTCCAATCCAGAGCTCATCACCTTGGGAGTTCTCTAGAACTTCGTTCTCGACTCTATATTCTCTTTCTACACATCCCCAAAGTGATCTCATCCCAGTCTTACGGCTTTAAACATCATCTCTAGGCTAGCTATTTCTCTGAATTCTTATCCTGACTGTCTAATGACCCCATAAAAACACAAGCACAGCCTGACCCTCCTGCTGTTTCCCCCTTATCAGTATACAGTAACTGTCCTTCCAGGCGCTTTCTCATACCCCAGGTCCAGTCTGTGACAAAGCCTCCCTTCAGAGTACGCCAGCGGTCTCAACTGTGCACCACGTCCATTACTACCACTCGCCTCTCTCACGTCTCCCCTGGATTACGGCAGTAACCTCGTGCCTTTGCCTGGTGGCTATAGCGGTCTCCAACACAGCAACCACAGCAAGCCTTTCAAAACAAGTCACACCTTATCCCTCCTCTGGCCAATACCCTCCAGTTTTTCCCCACCCCTTTCACAGTAGAAGCCAAAACCCCACGATCCCTATAGGAGGCTCCACAGGATCTGGCTCCTGACACTCTCCTTAGCGCATCCTTCACCTGACTCTTCCTCATGGTTTCTGCCATTTCTGAGAACTCCAATCATGCTCTGGCCTCCGATCTTTGCACTTGCTGATCTTTCCTGATTTCTCTCTGATCTCTGCTTGCTGCTAAGTCACTTCAGTCGTGTCCGACTCTGTGCGACCCCACAGACGGCAGCCCACCAGGCTCCCCCGTCCCTGGGATTCTCCAGGCAAGAACACTGGAGTGGGTTGCCATTTCCTTCTCCAGTGCATCAAAGTGAAAGTGAAGTCGCTCAGTCATGTCTGACCCTCAGCGACCCCATGGACTGCAGCCTTCCAGGCTCCTTCATCCGTGGGACTTTCCAGGCAAGAGTACTGGAGTGGGGTGCCATTGCTTGAATATCACTAATTATCCATGAGTCCTTTCCTTAGGCATTTTACATAAATAGAACATCCCATGCCTCCAACTCCATTATCCTCTAACCTCACGTCTCATTACCTATCATACTAATCTTTTCACTCCTTTGTTTACTGTCTGTCTCTCGTTTATTTACAATCAATTTGAATATTAGCTCCATGAGGACAGAAACTTCTCTCTTTAATTTCATGACTATAATCCCCAAACCTAAAAGAGCACATGGAGAAGACATTTGTTGAATGAATAGATTTCTGCTGTTTTCTGTATAACTTTTTTACAACCTCTCATTGTGTATCATTGGTTCACTTGGTTGTCAGTGTAGTAGTCAGCTAATCATCACATCAGATTGGAGAAGGGCATGGCAACCCACTCCAGTTCTTGCCTGGAGAATTCCGTGGACAGAGGAGCTTGGTGGAGTCAGACACGACTGAGTGACTAACACATTCAAAGAGAAAGTGGGGCTTTCCAGGTGGCTCAGTGGAAGAGAGTCCACCCGCCAATGCAAGAGATGTGGATTTGATCCTTGGGTCAGGAAGATCCCCTGGTGGCGGAAGTGGCAACCCACTCCAGAACTCTTGGCAGGAAAATCCCATGGACAGAAGAGTCTGATGGGCTCTAGTCCACGGGGTTGCAAAGAATGGGAAAAGCCTGAGTGACTGAGCACACCACAGAGGCGAAGACAGGACGACAGCTCAGAAAATGAGCAAGCGGGCTAGGAAAGGCAAAACTGCCCAGCAAGTTCATGGAGCCTCTTGAGATGCCTGGTCATATGCTGAAGTGAGGCCACAGTCAACATGCTCAGCTGCAGGGGTACCAGTGTAGAGAAGGCAGAAAGCTGAGTTTAACCAAGGTGGGACTGCCCCCAGGCCAGCAGAAAAAGGGCAGGGAAAGATACATGAAAAACGTATCGACCGTGGAATATAAGCTGTTCAGGAAAGGAGGATATGAGGTGGGGGGCAGGGGGAAAAGACGGCAGGATTAAAATATTGTAGATTGTGATGGAATCAAAGAACTGTTGACGTCAGGATCAAAGAAAAGCTAGACAGACAGTAGAATGTGGTATTTCTGGACTACAAACATGTCTTCTGGTAAGTACATTTTCTTTATTAAACTCTCCAAAAAACTGAGATCATTAAATAAACTCCAAAACTTTAGCCTGCTCTGAAAAAAATCATTTCCTCAAAAAAATTATATTTGTTGAGCAAATACTGCTCATGGAAGATCTAATAATGCATATTCAAGAGCTTACTACCACCTACAGGCTCTAGATATCACTCCTTTAATTCAGTACTCAACACCCCACTTCCCAAAGTGCTGTTCTGGCTTACTCAGCAGATTCCACCTCTTTCCAACCCCAAGCCTCTTCCCTAGATATTCCATCTGTTCCACAGTTACAACTGACAGATTCTACTTGCTGCTGGTACTTTTGCCAGCACTATACCCTTGTTTTCCAAACAGTGAGTAACCCCTTTTCCTTGCGCTCCTACACTCACTCCTGCTCCCTGCGGTCTGAATGCCCGGAGATGAGCTGCTCCCGCCTTCCCCTGCCAGCCTCCAGCCTCAGTGTGATTAAGGGCTCCTGTTGAGAACAGAGGTCTCCTGGTGGCTGCTTTTTTAGACAAGGATCATAATTTTTCATAAGACTAAACCCGGTACCCTATTTTTCATTTACAACAGTGGTTCAGAACAAGAGTCATAGACTTCTGTCAGGAACAACAGAAATCTTGGCTATACTAACCCCAAGGTTTGATTTTTACCACTAGTAAGTTCCTTGGCTCTAAAAAACTGAGTACCAGAGCAATCCAGTTAAACGCAGTGACTATAAACCTAGAGAGAGACTGTGGGTGACAGCCACCGGGCTGAACTTCTCTTCTAAACGCTCACCTGAAACTGGTTAATGAAAGGCGCTATGTTGAAGCCAAGAGTTCGTTCTGTGCCCTGCACGGCACTCTCCTCCAACAGAGTCTGCGATTCCACGAGCAACCCAAACATCAGCACATACTGGGGAAAAATCTTGCCTCCAGACTGTAGCAAACACCTGGAGGAAGGACAAATGCTTTAAAAAGTATCTTGATGCCCTACATTTTATAAATACCAGTAACTAAATTACTGGGGATCTAAGACAGTATACAGTGTAATGGTCTTTAGACTGGTAGTTGGCTGGTAGTTCACAATGGCAGACTGGTGGACCCCCCGAAAAGTAACCAGTGAGCTGGATGAGTACAAGTTTTCAGGTTCGGGAAGAGTCATCAGTGGCTATTAAAACTAGAGGCTGAAAGTTTAATTAGGACAAAGATATTTAAGAGTCTCAAAGTTTCACCCCCATAAAGGACTTATTACAAAGGAAAAATAGCAACTTAAAGAGTGGAAAAAACCTGATGGATACAACTTAAACCAACTGATCTAAATTCACATCCACAGATCTAGGGTAAAGCAACATACATGCCTCCTAACGTGACCAAACTTCTGTGGTCTCTCAGATGAATAGTCCGACTCCTCTAGTAAGAAACATGAGGAACATTCTACAAAATAAAAGGCCTCCACTTTTCGAAACTGTAAATGTCATGAAAGACTGAGGAACTGTTGCAGAATAAAGGAGACCAAATGCAATATGTGACCCTGGACTGAATTCTGGACCTATGAAGGGCATTCCTGCCACAAATGGTGGAATATCTGAGTAAGACTGTTTCCCTTAGATATCAGTACTATGTCCATAGAGATTTCCTCGTTTTGGTAAGTGTGTGATGATTACAAAATACACACGGAAGTATTGAGGGGTACAGGAATATGGTATCTGAAGCTTAAAGTGTTCAGAGAGAATACTAAAGCGTATGTGGCAATACGGTAACAATCTGTGACCCTGGATGTAAGGTTCATGTGTGGGTTTTTGTACTGTTCTCTAACTTCTCTGTAAGCTTGAAATTATTTCAGAATAAAAAGTTAAACACTCTGAAAGGAAAAATGATTAAAAATCCAAATACTGTAGAGTAACGTGTATGAATAAAGGGCTAACAAAACACCTTCTCTTCCTATACTTATCTTGGATTCACTTTCTGTTTCCCTGGAAATTCTATGAAGGTGGAATGTCAGCTGTTATCAACAACACTGCTTATGGTTTAAAAAAAGAAGTTTTTACATGTTTCTTAATGGGTAGATGCACGTGGACTAAGAACTGTGAACTACAGATGCCTGATGGGAAGGACACCACCTCTGGGCTTCCCTGAGTCAGGGGTAACTTGTAACCACCTGTTCCTATGGCTAGAGCTTGGAAGCTATGCCTATGGGAGAAGTTCCCATGTGAAATATGAGGCGCTTAGGCCAAGGCAGCTCCCACGCCCACATATACAGTCTTGTTTCCACAGCCCTGAGCTCTGTGCGAGGTGTGAGAGCAGTGTGGGGTGGGGTCCGGGGCAGGTGGATGGGGGCGGTGGGAGAGGGGGTGGTCACCTCCTGCCCTCAAATGAAACAGACATGGAGGATAGTTTAAGGCCCTTTAATCATTTGCCACATTTGAAATCAAACATTAAGTCCCTCATTCTTACTGAACAATCCAAATTGGTTTCCATCTGAACTTCTAGACAGGCTGCTACTATAGACAGCTAGACTTCATACTATCATATATACCTTTCATAGTAAGCTTTTACTCTTAAATATTTCTAGTCAGTAAGGATCTGTTTATAAAAATACAAGACAAAGTTTTTGACCAATATATTTGTGCATACCTAAAAAATTAGTTCCTGTAAGTTTCTAAAATTGTTTGCTATGCAGTTTTCCTGAATAGATCATTAAAATCTTGACAAACTATAAAACATCACATTCCTCAAAACCACTTTGGCACTTCGGCTCTTAGTTTAAAATTATTTTAATATTAATTCTGTTTTTACTAAACTGATTATCTCAACCATTTAAAGTGATCTAAAACCAGAATATCAACTGAATAACAGTCAAAAGACATGGCAACTAAATGTAATACCCCTTGATTAGAACTCGACTGGGGAGGAAAAGAAAAGCAATGGAGTATTACTGGCATAAAGCAGGGGAAATTTTAATACAGACTGTCTGTTAAATAATAGTATTTGATCCGTGTTAAGCTTCCTGAGTGTGATCATCTTACTGTGATATGTAGGGGAAAGCCCGTGTTCTAAGGAGACATGTGCTGAGCTGTTAAAGTTAAGGGGGAAGGTTAGGAGGCCAACAACCATCATATGGTTCAATAGAGAAAACAGTCTTGTGTTTGCTGTTCCTTTTCTTGCAATTTTTCTTACGTTTGAAATTTTTCAAAGTAAAAAACTGACACAGAAGTTTACAAAAGTTAAACAGGCTGCTCTCATAATAACTTTCCCTAAAGACTAGCTGATAGGAAGTCAAATCATAACTAGGTCATTTCATGAGCAAAGAATCAGCGTAGAAAGAGAGGAATCCTGAGTGTAATGGCATCAGACTGACTGAGACAAGTCTTCATCAGAAGTCAGGAAGATCTGTCTTCACTAAATGTAAGTACGTGATCATTTAAGTTGTGATAAGCTCTTACCTAAATTAGCCTAAAAGCGGCCCCCACTGACCCCAATGCTTTACTCATTTTCATTATTCCTGTCCTACCAACTTTTTTTTAGCATTTTGGTAAAGTCTAGTAGAAACTGAATCTCACACAATTAGTAAAATTACATACATACCTCAAAATCACACAGCTCTTAACAAAATTCCAATCTATGCCTTTACCAAATCATAGACAATTTTAACATCTCCCTGAAGAACTGAAAAAACTTACCCATTTCCCTCAAATGGATCAAGTTTAATCCTGACAACTCACGGTACTAAATTTTCTGAACTGAAGTTATCTGCTGATTGTGATCCATTTAAAGGAAACCAGATCTAATTTTTCTTAAGATCACCAAGTCTTAAATGAGATACTAAGCCACAGCGCTGCCGATGCTTGACGAATTCCCTCCACCCCTATACAGCCACAAGAGGGTAGTGTTCGATGAAATCGGTAAACAAAAAGCACACAGGTTAATAACAGCCAGCCTTCTAGCCATAAAATCTATAGGAGAGAGAACAGGAGGGAGGGTAATACAGTTAAATCACTTAGGGAGTAACCAGAAAATCAGGCTAAACAAAGTGAAAAATATATCAGTTTTGATACCTAAAAAGAAAGGTTTGCTCATGTACTAAAGCCATGCCAGAGATAAAGACTCCACAAAAGCAAGTATGCAGATTATTTTAAAAGGCCATGTTCACACTATTTTAATCTAAAATCTTGTACAAATCCTTCTTTACTCAGTGTTGCCATTACTAACTGGAATGCGTCTTAGTTATGTGTAGATAAACAGTAACTCCCTGAAGCTCTGCTTGGCTTTACTGACACAGTTTTGTCGTCACACCAAGGCAGCTGCCAGACTCCTCAATGGAATCCTCTGCAAAGCCAATAATATTTCTGAACCATCTGTGCCTTCAAGGAAAAAAACAAAAATTGTTCCAACTCAAAAGTCTAACCATAAATGGCAAAAATTCTGAAGAAACTCTTCACTGTTTCCTTGTGATCCAACACAAAAGTGTTTTAAAACGGGTTTAAATTTAAAAAAAGTTCACCAAGCTTTTAAACTGTCTCCTGTATTTTAATCTAGTGGGACTGAAATAAATAAATAAATAAACATTTTAAAACAGTAACAACAAAGAAACTTAATAGTTTGTGAAATGGCTTGTTTCCTCCTTGACCTTTCTTCGGGAGGGTTGGTATTCAGTGATGTGACAGACGCCTTTTACCCTTATCCTAAAAACAATCTCTCCTCCCAACCCTGAACTTCATTCTCTTTGTCCTGAGGCCTCTCTGCTGTCAGTAACTAAAGATGATAATGAAAGGCCTGGGGCAGAGTGTGCACACCACTGGCCCCAGGACCAAGGGAAGCTGTGTCCACCTCCAGAGGAGCTGGTAAGGAACCTGTTGTGCACAAGCTTAGGCTGAAGGGGCGGAGCGCTGGTTCTCTCCCCTACTACTCAGGAGGTGTCCTGAGGGAAGAGCGGGAACACTGGCTAACACGCTGATCAAAGGGCTGCGAGCTTTTTTTTACCTGATGTATTTATTCTCGGTTGTGCTGGGTCTGCGGCACAGGCCTCTCTCTAGTTGCAGATAGCGGGGGCTGCTCTCCAGCTGCAGTGAACGGGCTTCTCTTTTTGCTGAGGGTGAGCGCTCGGGCTCACAGGCTCTCGAGCACAGGCTCAGCAGATGTGGTGTGCGGGCCCAGATGCTCTGCTGCATGTGGGGTCTTCCCTGACCAGGGACTGAACCCGTGTCTCCTGCACTGGCAGGCGGAGTCCTGGCCACCGAACCACCAGGGAAGCTCGCTCCTAGCACTCAGTTCCCAGAGGTGCCAGCCTTCCTGCAACACACTGTCCCCATCCCACCTCTCCCAAAGAGCTGTCCCACCCAAACCACTAGTAGGACCCCTCCCTCTACTGAGAGACACACCGAAGAGGAATTGTAAGCAGCATGTAAGTTGTTTCCCACTAAAATAACTCATCAGTCCATCTATGCGTGGATAAGCAAAATGCGACAACATAATACATACAAAGGAACATTATTCCACCTTAACAAGGACGGAAATTCTTACATCTACTACAATATGGATGAACCTGGAGGATATTATGCTAAGTGAAATAAGACAATCACACACACACACACACACACCCAAAACTGCATGATTCCAGTCATATGAGGTAGAGCAGTCGAACTCACAGAAGCAGAGAGTAGAATGGTGGTTTTAAGCAGCTGGGGGGAGGGTGGAATGAAGAATTATTGTTTGATGGGTATAAAGTTTCAGTTTTACAAGATGGAAAGAGTTACGAGAATGACGAGCTAATGACTGCACAATATTACTAAAATATTTATAATAATACCATTGAACTTAGAGATGGCTAAGATGAAAAATTTCATGTTATGTTCATTTTACCACAATTTTAAAAAATCAGAAAAAGAATTAAATCAAAACTAAAAATAAACCGTTAGGTAAACAGTACAGTGATTCCACAGTGATTCTGCCAAATAAGTCAAACCTCATTTGTGTGACAAATTCAGAGAGCTAAAATGCCTTCAAAGGCATCTAGTCCAGCACCCCTCATTTTATAACTGAAGACAAGAGGTATTAAATGGCTTACGGAAAATTTTACTACTTTAGGAATTCAGGGACAAATTTGAGACTACTAACCCACTCAGCTCCTTGTTCTACCATCTATCTAAAGTACAGCTGTTTAAAATTTTGAGAGAGAGTATGAGTGTATATTTCTATGTATGCATGCATGTCAGACCTCTATATCCCCATAATCTAGGGTATGCACAAGTTTGTTTTAAAGAATAGAAAATGGTAGTGATTTTTACTGGTTACCTCACATGAAAAGGTAAGTGTGGTTAACAAAAGAAAATGAATGTGAAACCTAAAATAGAGTTCACTATATACGCAAATGCTTTTTTCCCAACAATCTGCCTTCTGCTGCCACAGTCTGGTCTGTATTCTCACCAGTGCTCCTATACTGTCTGTGTAACACAGAAGTTAAAACCTATAAATTCAGGGGGGATTCCTTTAGGGGGAAAAAACACAACTCAATAGTAACATGCACAGAAAAAGACAGACATGAAGCCACAGGTCGTGAAAAGCAAAGCTTCAGGAACACACAGTGATCGTGGCTCATTCACGCAGCTACGCCATTAAGGAACTGAAAGAGTTCACACGAAGTCTGAGCTCACACAAACCACAGGTTGTAGTTTGGTGTTTTACCTGGATATTGCAGCCTTTTCCATTATTTCCTGCTGAATGAGTCCAGATGGCTCAATGACATCCAATATAATTATACTCCACAACTTGTCTGATTTGGGCCTTTGCAACACAGCAGATTCGTCTTCCACATGTCTCAACCAAAACTCAAGTGTGTCTTTAGGAAAGCGACTGGCTTCACATATGAAGTCCAGGGCCGCACGATGCTGGTCCTTCTCCACAGAACTGTAAGGTTTGACCCGCCCGAGGGTGCCAGCAATTACAGGGAGAAGAGAGAAGCCCTCAGACACATCTAACACATACAAAGGCTCAGGGGTGCTCTGGTGAGAATTACTCGGTCCACTTCCACAGCTCATCTCGTTATTCTGACACTGAGTGTCCATGGCCTCACCTAGCTTCTCCGGAGTCAGTGAAGACAACACTTTCTCCATTGCCATTTTAAAGCCTTCGTGGTATGGGATGTTATTAAGCAAAGCAATTTCTGTGGATTCCAATACACATATCTGCTCCACAACATCTGGCTTACTGGTCTGAAGGTTGGCCAGAGCACTACAGAGTTCAGCCTCGTTTCCGAAAGACAGCAAGTCTTTATTCCTGGTAAAACTTTTCCCGACCTCCATCTCATGTTCTGAATGGTAGACACTGATACTCTGGATTCTTAAGTAACAATCTTGACAAGACACTTCCATCATCACCTGGTCCCCAGGCTTTATCCAGTAGTCTTTGTAAAACAGGAAGAAAGAAAAAGAAAAAAATGTAATCAATGACTATGAGTGTTTATAAGCCCGAGGATCACACAAACACCTTGGTTCTCCCCTCATTTTTTAACAACTACAGGAAAGACTACATTTATGGACTTAATTACAATTAAGTGAATTAATCTATGTTTTTAAAAAAAAACCTAGGGAAACACCTTCAGCTTTACATAAGGAAAAAGTGAGGTTTGAAGAGCCAATTAACTTACAGCAAAACAGATTCTACAGCTCATTATTTGACCCTAACTAATGAAGAATTGATGCTTTTGAACTGTGGTGTTGGAGAAGACTCTTGAGAGTCCCTTGGACTGCAAGGAGATCCAACCAGTCCATTCTAAAGGAGATCAGCCCTGGGATTTCTTTGGAGGGAATGATGCTAAAGCTGAAACTCCAGTACTTTGGCCACCTCATGCGAAGAGTTGACTCATCTGAAAAGACCCTGATGCTGGGAGGGATCGGGGGCAGCAGGAGAAGGGGACGACAGAGGATGAGATGGCTGGATGGCATCACCGACTCGATGGACTTGAGTTTGGGTGAACTCCAGGAGTTGGTGAGGGACAGGGAGGCCTGGCGTGCTGCGGCTCATGGGGTCGCAAAGAGTCGGACACGACTGAGCGACTGAACTGAACTGAACTGCATTACTGTCCTTTTACTGTAATCACCACGGATCATCAATGACCCCAAAATAGAGGGTGGGGGAAGGACTACAAGAGACTCCCAATCTTCTTTGTTAATGAAGCCAGAAATAACAAAGATAAATGAAATTCAGAAATCAATACCAAACCTCACTTTAGCTTAAAGGGACATTCTTTTCTCTAGAGAGATTTCTGAAAGAACAAGGCAGCCTTCAATAGCACCTTATCAGTAATATTTCTTAACTGTAAGTATTTAGATACCCTTGAATGTTTAGAAATTTGAAAATGTAAGGAAGGACTAAGTCCTACAATAAAAACTACATCGTGGACTTCCCTGGTGGTACAGCGGTTAGGAATCTGCCCGCCCATGCAGGGGACACAGGTTCGATCCCTGACCCAGGAAGACTGCACATGCCGCCGGCTCTAAAGTCCACCACTACTGAGCCCACACTCTAGAGCCTGTGAACTGCAGCAACTAAGCCCACAGGACGCAACTCCTGAAGCCCGTGCGTCTGGGGCCTGTGCTCCGTAACAAGAGCAGCCACTTAAACGAGAAGCCTGGGCGCTGCCAAAAAAGAGTAGCCCCCTCTCACCACAACTAGCAGCGAGGACCCAGTGCCACCAAAAATAAATAAATAGAAGTAATAATAATAGAAAGACCATATTGTCCATCAGCTTTCACACGTGGCAAAGCTTCAAAGTGTAAACATATAATTGCTCTTCCTTCTCAGCCATAGAACCAGCTGAAAATATAAGTTACCTTTCTTGCGTTTACACTTAAAATATCCTTTCCCTAAGGATTTTTTTTAATGCCATCTAAGTTACTGAGAGTTAGAATAAACAAACAAAATGTTTAAATGTTACTTACTCAGCGCTGGTCACCATGGTAGGTATTTTACACGCAGTATGTCCATGAAGTTTCCTAGCACTATAGACTAGGCATCTTACACGCAGTGTGTCTAATAACTCCTACAACAATCCTGCAAAGTAGACAGCACTGGCATCCCCCTCACTTTTCTTTTTCTTTTTTAGCACGACTGCAACACAGCTTACAGGATCCTAGTTACCTGACCAGGGATTGAAACCGGCACCCCCACAATGAAAGCTGGGAGTCCTAACCCCTGGACCACCAGGGAATTCCCAGCACCCTTCCGTTTTTATAAATCACATAACAAAAGCTCTAAGAAATAACCGGCAAGACCAGCGAAGGAGTCAGTATTAGCAAAGATTCGATTTCAAATTTACCCGACTGACTCCAGAACCATACTCTGCCACGATACTATACTGATTCATGACTTCATGGCCTTGCCAAATTAGATCCTTGGTTGAGAGACTATACAGAAGTAAATATTACCTTCCAGTTATAAAACAGTAGAATTTTTCTATGTAATACAGCTGCTGTAAACTATACTGAACCACATCAAATTACTAGTAAATCCTTTCTTTATAAAAAAGTTATCTTTGGGACATCCCCTGGTGGTCCCGTGGCTAAGACTCCACGCTCCCAATGCAGGGGGCCCAGGTTAGATCCCTGTTCAGAGAACTAGATCCCATATGCCACAACTTGGAGATCCCACATGATAAAAAATAAATATATTTTTTAAATAAGTAAATAAAAAGTATCTTTAACATAAGACTTCCCTAGGTAAGTCCATGGATTCATGAACTCTAAACTGCAAGATTTTGTATTTATATGAGTGTGCATATTTTTAGGGCCTGGGGCTCCACAGATGCCGTCAGATTCTGTGAGCGATAAGAACTTCTGCTCTGTAAGCAATATTTCTCCACTGTGTTCCAAAAAAGTGGACTAGCATTTCTCTCATCTACTCATAACAAGAGTAATCAGAGCTGAAGAAATGATTTAATGATGGATATTTTTGAGTGGTCTGCAGCAGATTTGTGTTTTCACCTTTTTTTTTTTTAATATTGGAGTATAGTTGATTAACAATGTGTTAAAGTGTACAGCAGTTATACATACACACCTATCTGTTCCTTTTCACGTTCTTTCCCCATTTAGGTTATTCCAGAGCACGCAGCAGAGTCCCCTGTGCACGACAGTGGATCCCTGTCGGTTATCTAGTTTAGAGCAGTCTGTACATGTCGATTTTAGTCTCTCTTCTTAACCATACATATTACTTAAAACTACTTTTAAAAACCAAACAGAAAATTCTGAAAGATTTAACCACTCTCCCTTGACTGGAAACTTCATATTCAAAGTGAATTTTTGACACTGACTCAAATCCTTAGAGGATTAAGACAACATTTTTTTTTTTAAAGAAAAACAATAAAAAATTAGACAAGATATACCTGCAAGATCATGAACAGGGTATACAGCCTGTTCCCAGCACGTTTCCTCACTAGGACTTGTGGATAAACTGTGTTCGTCATCAAGCTGGAGTACAAACCAAACCACGATGGCATCAAGTATGCCTTCTTTAGTAACGGGGACACCAACCTTATCAGGTTTTTTAGTTGCAAGGCTTTTTAATTCCTGACCAAAACGTAGAAGGAATAAGAGAATTTTAGACATTTAATACATGCATGCCCCAGTGTCATACCACTTCCCATCAGCCCCGCCCAGAACCCTCAGGGGATCAATATCACAGCACAGCTACAACCAAATAAACACATTGAATGGGAAAACGTGATATACAGTATATGGTAGTGAATACCGTGAGTTACTACAATGAGGCAGATACATATTACTGATGCAGAAAAAGTCCATAACATACTGCTGAATGAAGGCAAGTGGTGAAGCAATCGGGATTATTCTATTCTAAAAAATGTGTGTGTGCATTCGTCTGTGTGTGTGGTGTGTGTGTGGTGTGTGTGTGTGTGTGTGTGTGTGTGTGCGTGCGCGCGTGCAGATTAGAAAAGCAAGTCTGAAAAGATATATTTCAAGCTGGTGACCTGGGGAAAGAAGGAGCTAGATTTTAAAAAGCAAGATATATACTTTTTTCTTCTTCCTTTTTAATGTATTACTTGAAAATATTAAACAGGCAGATATTACTTTCAAATTTCGGGTCTTAATAAGGTGTTTTTTTGGGGGGCGGGGGCTGTTGGGGAGAAGAAACATTAAAATATTGGAACACTTGGTGAACACCTGGAGATTCGAGGAGCATGATGCTCTTAGGGACAGCACGGGAGCCCTGATCGCCTTTGCTCACCCCTATGCCTATGCATCTCCTCCATGTGACTGTTCCCAAGATACATCCTTGTCTAATAAGCCTAATAAGTAAAATGTGTAATAAGTAACGCTTAAGAGCCTAATAAGTAAAATACTTCACTGATTCTGTGAGCCACTCTGGAAAATCAATAGAACTCAGATCACTGGAACTTAACAATTTATGGACTATCACTTTGTAAAGAATCCACCTGCAATGCAGGAGACCCCGGTTGGGGAGAGGTCAATTCCTGGGTTGGGGAGATCCACCGGAGAAGGGATAAGCTACTCACTCCAGTATTCTTGGGCTTCCCTTGTGGCTCAGCTGGTAAAGAATCCACCTGCTATGAGGGAGACCTGGGTTCGATCCCTGGGTTGGGAAGATCCCCTGGAAAAGGGAAGGACTACCCACTCCGGTATTCTGGCTTAGAGAATTCCATGGACAACATAGTCCAAGGGGTCACAAAGAGTCAGACCTGACTGACTTTCACTCACTCTGAAGCACAGATGTTAACCTGGGTTTGTGTCTGGAGACTGAGGTGGGATGGGGGGAGGGGTAAGGACTGAGGAAGGGAGGTTGTGTAGTCATGCAGGGATGAGGACTTAAAAAGAACAAAAAAAAATTGTAACACTGTTATATCAGAAAAGAAATACTGGCAAAGCTCAGCCTCAGCAATGCCAAAGTATTAATTTAGTTCCAGATCACCTCAAAACAAAACAAAACAAAAAAACCTATTAACAACTAATAGGGGAAAGCTTTTATTAAATTATAAAGATCTTAGGTGAAAATGACACTCACAAAGTCTTCTGTCCCCTGGCAAGTTTCACCTCAAAATCTTAATGTACTTAAGGTTAATATACTTAAACATTTCTGGTGATCCTTACTTAGATCACCAGAGATGATGATCAGAGATTATCACCAGAGAAGGACTCGATGTAACCTTCTCCAGCTCTTTCTTTGCTCAGCACAGGGCCCTCACACACACACAGATACATCAGGATGATACCAGCTGGTCCTGTTTTGCCCAAGACCATTTCTCAGGAGCCGCTCAGTCCTGCGCAAGTCAAGGTGGCTGGTCACCCTAACACACAGACAACTTAGAGATCTGAGTTGTTTCATTTCAAGGAATATTACTAATCTGAGATGAAAAACACAGAGAAAGGCTGGAAGACCTAGGTTATAATCCCTGCCCTGCATTTATATCTGGGGAGGGGGGCGGGAATTAACGTAACAGCACAAGGATAATTATAACTGTATTGCAATGCTGTTCTAAGGGCAACCTCAGGACTTCCTTGATGTTACAGTGGATAAGAATCCTCCTGCCAACGCAGGGGAAACGGGTTTGATTCTTGGTCTGGGAAGATCCCACATGCCGCGGGACAGCTAAGCTCTCACGCGGCAACTACTGAGGCCTCCAAGTCCTAGGGCCTGTGTGCTGCAACGAGAGAAGACGCGGCAATGAGAAGCCCATGCTCTGCAACAGAGAGTAGCCTCCACTCGCCACAACTAGAAAACGTCCACGCACAGCAACGAAGGCCCAGCACAACCAAAAAATAAACAAAGCAGTGAGCCACCTAAGAATACATGTGAAAGCACCAGGTACACTGTACAGTCCCAAAAACCTTAAGGATTTTTTTCCTGTGTATTTAAAAGTAAAGCAAATAATCATTTTCCTTACATACAGGAAGTGGAATTCCATGCCTACTCATAAGACTGTCCTATGTATTAACTATTTTAAACAACGTGTGAAATTTAACACTTAAAACCAAACTAAATTTTTATTTTTACCTGAAGATTGTTGAAATCTACTGTCATAATTTTAAAGCACTCTGTCAAAGCCAAATATCCTCCAGGAACTCGACTCATCTTTTCGGTTGTATAAGGTTCAATTGTTTCTTCTCCATCTACAGAAGAATATGCTGGGCTCTGAAATTTCACACTGGTTGGCAAACAGATTCCAGCAACGTCCTTAACACCCACCCTGGTGAGGAGAATGAGAGAGGAAAGGGAAAAGGGAAAGGGAAAAAGATGGGTTGGTTTCTGTTTTTTTCTTTTTCTTTTTAAAAAATCAAGTAACACTGTCTAATACTGAATCCAGCAAAAATTAGCATAAAAATACAATAAAACATCATAGACAAAGGTTTCTTAAACACACTGACATACACAGTCACCAACTATAAACGAAAACAAATAACAGGTGGACATTAAAATTAAGACTCCACTCATCAAAAGATGCCCAGGAAGAATGTTAAAGGCAAGCCACTGAGCAAAAGAGATTTGTAATACATCTACTCAACAAAGGACAAATATCCAGAATATATTTTTTAGTCTGCACAATAAAAGAAATCCAAAAATGGGCCAAAGTTTCGGACACTTCACAAAAGAACAAATAGCCAATATGAAGAGTCAGTCAAGAGGGAAATGAAGTTAAAGCCATGCTACCCGACGAACAGAACGGGGAAAATAAACAGTCCATACCAAGTACTGATAAGAATACAGTCTTATATACTACTGGTAGGAATATAAAATTAAAAAGACCACTTTGGAAGAGTTTCACAGTTCCTATTCAAGCGGAACATGACTATTATTTTAGATTCAGTCTTAATATGGGAACCTCAAGGTGTCTGGCATTTGCAGTTCCAGAAATATGGCTGAGGGAAATTCATATATACAACCACCAAAAGAATGTTTAAGAATGTTTACAGCTGTGCTATAAACACAATACTCCCCAAACTGGATATGACCTAAACATCCATCAGCAGCAGAATGGAGGAATGCACTGTGGAGTATTCACACAACAGGCATACTCCACAGCAATGAGAACCAACAAACTACACACAAGAGCACAGACGTGTTGGAAGAAGGGGGCAAGCATGAGCATTCATACCGTATGATACCATTTGCATGAAATTCAAAGCAGGCAAAATAATCTATGGCGTCAGAAGTCAAGACAGTAGATACTCTTGGGGGTGTGGGGCACTGGTAACTGGAAGGGGTTTCTTCCTAAGGACCTGTTGGGGTGGAGCCTTGATCTGAGCACTGGGACACACTACATCAACTTCATGAATCCATCATAAATGTGTGGTTTATGTGCTTGCTCTAACAATGTTTGATGTCAGTAAAAATTTACACTGGAAAAAAACACTTCATGAGCATTTAAAAAACACCATCTTGTAACAGGAAACACTTTGACCTCCTCTCATACACACTCATTTATTAGCCTATCTGTCTTTACTACAGAAACAGTCTACTACTAGAAATTATTTTGTTATATTCAAAAAAGATGGATTATCAAATGGAAGTATTAACGAGTTTAACAGTAACCAAATGAGAAATCACAAGTTACAGAAACAAAAAGAATGTGACAAGTTCCCTTTCAATTTCTTACCAAATACATGAATATAAACTTACTGTCCAAACTTCAAACAATGTAGTAAAAAGTGCAAGTCCACCTTCACAGCATCCATTTCCGCCCTGTTAGAAGTCTGGTGTCTGTCCTCTCCCACCGTTTTCTTTACGTGTGCGGTATCTGTGTATACTGCCTCAGACCCACTGTACTTATTTCCCTCTGCTCTTAACTCTTTATTTTGAAAATGATTTCAAATTTACAGAAAGGCTTCCAGCGTCGTCTAAAGAACTCTCACATTCTTTAACCACATTCATCAAGTTTTTAATAGTCTACCATATTATTTTTATCACATTCTCTCTCTCCACATATATTCTTTCTTCTGAACCATTTGAGAGAGAACTGCATTCATCGTACCCATTCATCCTTTCATAGATATACTTCAGTGTATCTTTATTAGAAACAAGGGTATTTTCTTAATCATAAGTTATCAAATGCAGTGTTATTTCATCTTCATACTAGAATATAGTTCATATTCTATAGTAACTGAATCAATAAATCAAAACTAACTTCCGCCCACCAGTCCCAATACAGGATCATGATTTCAATTTAGCTGTCCTATCCTTTAGTTCTCTTCAATCTCTGTCTCTCATGATGCTGACAATTTTATTTTGTTTTGGCCATACCATGTTGCTTGCAGGATCTTAGTTCCATTTATTAATCTATTTGTTATACACAGGGATTTATGGATTCTTACTTTATTCAATGGAACTGCCCTTATATATCTTGGTGCTGAAACTGTCCAAGATTTGGCCAGCGGGAGACACTTCCAAACATGCTTCTGTGACCTTTAACCACCCACATCATTTTCTTCGGCAGCTCCTTAAATTTCTGCCCCAAGTTATTTCACAGTCAGCTTCAGTCTGTTCTGCCCCAGTCTGGGAAGCAGCCATTTCTCCAGAGTTATAGTTCCCCGTGGTGAGGAACGGTATTTAAGAGCCAAGATCTGAGGGCTAGGTATGCTCACTGCTCCTAGAATTATGGCCTGTCTTTCTCACTAACCGTCATTAACTTCCTTCCCTCTCTACATGTGCACCTTGACTGTTTCCTTTTGCTACCGGCAAAGTACTGCACTGGGTGAATGTTTTATCAGCCTGCAGTAAGTATGCAGATAGTTTTCTGTTTGGGTTTTTCCAATTACAGTGTTAGAGTAAGCATCCCTGTACACGTTTATTATTAGGACAAACTATCAGAAGAAGACACATCACATGAAAGACTATGCACACCTTTGGCTTGGTTAGTTAACGCCAAACTGAGCTACTAAAATGATGCACCAACAGGGTATACAGTCTCCCATATCTAAAACAGGCTTCCCTGGTGGCTCGGCGGTAAAGAATCCATCTGCCAATGCAGGAGACCCAGGTTCAATGCCTGGGCCAGGAAGATCCCCTGGAGAAGGGAATGGCAACCCACTTCAGTATTCTTGCTGGGAAATCCCACCAACAAGGAACCTGGTGGGCTACAGTTCATGGGGTCTCAAAATAGTCAGACACAACTCAGCGACTAAACAACAACATGAGAAAGTAGGATCTTATCTCTTTTCTGGGCCACACTGTGGGGCTTGCAGGATCTCACTTTCCCGACCAGGGATCAAACCTGGGGCCTCGGCAGTGAAAGTGTGGAGTCCCAACCACTGGGCCACCAGGGAATTCCCCTTATCAATCATTTTTAATGTTTCAGAATGTAAACAGTTAAAAATGTTATCCTATTTATTTAATTTCCATTTCTCTCATTAATAGACAATTGCAAATATGTTTCAGTTCAGTTCAGTCACTCAGTCGTGTCCAATTCTTTGCAAACCCATGGACTGCAGCATGCCAGGCCTCCCTGTCCATCACTGACTCCCGGAGTTTACCCAAACTCATGTCCATTGAGTCTGTGATGCTATCCAACCATCTCATCCTCTGTCATCCCCTTCTCCCCCTGCCCTCAATCTTTCCCAGCATCAGGGTCTTTTTCAATGAGTCAGCTCTTTGCACCAGGTGGCCAAAGTACTGGAGTTTTAGCTTCAACATCAGTCCTTCCAATGTACACCCAGGACTCATCTCCTTTAGGATGGATTGTTTGGATCTCCTTGCAGCCCAAGGGACTCTCAAGAGTCTTCTCCAACTTAACTTTATTCTAAAAGCTGGAAATTTTGCCTCAGATTGTCATCTGCCTTTTAACTTTATACTTTCATTTTTTTTTTTAATGTGTTAAATTTGTCAATCTTTTGTGGCTTCTGGATCCTCCCTCTGTTTTGCTTGGAAAGCCTTCACCACTTAATGGATTTTTTTACACTTAGATACTTAATTCATCTTGGAATTAAAAGTAAAGATCTAACTTTAACTATTTGAAGGACCGGGAGGCTGGCGTGCTGCAGTCCATAGGGTTGCAAAGAGTCAGACACAACTGAGCAACTGAAGAACAACAGCGTTACCCCAGTGAAGCGCTTCATCTCCGCTTCCTGAATAGTTTATCTTTTCTCCACCCATCTAAAATACCTCATCTGTATCACATACTAAATCCCTATACATTCAAAGGTGTATCTAGAGTCTTTATTGTGTTATACTGATCTATGTTTTCTATTTCTGCATCAATAAATTATTATTTTTTACTTCTAGTTTTTATAACTAATAAACCAAGCTTCTTAAAACTTAAAACCTCTAAACTCTGGGAACTGTAACACTAGGAAAGTGACTTTTAAGAAATCATGAAGCACATCTATTAACATGAAGAGGCTCACTAAAGCTAATTATTTACTGATATTTTAATATATTTACTGCTACTGATCATTTTTACTGAAGCAAAATTAAATTTATACAGACACACATTTGCTTACACAGAGCTGCCAACCAACTAGCTCACTCTAATCCAGCCAATCTGCTGGCAAAGGCCACTTTTTGGTTAATGCCTGTGCCCTGCTGCTGCTAAGTCGTTTCAGTCGTGGCCGACTCTGTGCAGCCCCATAGACAGCAGCCCACCAGGCTCCCCGTCCCTGGGATTCTCCAGGCAAGAACTCTGGAGTGGGTTGCCATTTCCTTCCCCAATGCATGAAAGTGAAAAGTGAACGTGAAGTCGCGCAGTCATATCGGACTCTTAGCGACCCCATGGACTGCAGCCGACCAGGCTCCTCCATCCATGGGATTTTCCAGGCAAGGGTGCTGGAGTGGGGTGCCATTGCCTTCTCCATCCTGTGCCCCACCAATCACTAACTACTTTTATTTATCACCCTGTAGCATGCACTGAGGAGTGTAAGAAGATAAACTGTAAAGATGAGCATTAGTTATCTACCAGTGGGGCGTTCAGAATGATTACTTTCTTCTTTTCATTACCAGTATTTCCTGAAATGTTTATGTGTAACATTTACTACTACTGAGTTATCAGATGGAGGGCCTCCTTAAGAAGTCCTGGAACAATATGGATCAATACTTTAGCAAAATAAAAAATTCATTAATGTTCAAGAAAAGGAAGTAACCAATAAGTTTTTCTAACTAAAAAAAATTTTCACCTGTATCACACTGCAGAAATCTCAGAATCTCAAGGGTACAAAGATTATGAAATTTCATCCCACCTACCAACAAAACATTACAATGTCAACAGTTATTAAGAACAGAAAACTGGGAGAAGTAAAATTATTTTCACATGGAAATTTTTATTTCACTCTAAAATTAGTCTGAACTTAGTATTTTTCTCAGGAATCTGCCAGGGGCCAGCGTGAGGAATTCCGCCCATGGCAAAGGTCATGAGGAAGGAGGCTTGGCATACGCAAAGGCGTGATCAAGCCTCAGGAAACCCCCTGTTCCCGAGCATCTACCCCAAAACCAGAGTCTGTTTTATGCTCTCACCTACACCTCTGACTTTACGGGGGGCTCTCCCCCATAACCGTTTCTCTCTGAGAAGGAGTAAACGTGCAGCTCCAAGGCAATAAAAATTCTTGGGCGTGACAAGAGTGTTTCAGCTTACGGACTCCTCTGAAGGTTATCTAGCCCACCTGTATAGGTTTGTCCAGCCACATGTGATTGTTTACAGCCTCCAAACCTGAGAGGCATGAGATGTTTTAGACTTACTAAAGGCAAAATCTTTTGGGGAGTTGGAAATTATTAGTATAGTGTGTTGGTTAGGAATTATTTGGTGAAGGGTTTTTCATTTGTTGTGTCAATAATTGCTGCTAATTCCCTGCTCTGGGTGGGACAAGGATGTCTCAGGTCAAACCTCTCTGCTGACAGACTAGCTTGTGTGACAGCATTATCCATACTCCTGCCACATGATTGTTTACTACCTCTCAACCATAAACAGCACAGAGAGTTTTGGAGTATTTTGAGAGTCTTAATTAGCATAGGATTTTTTCTTCTTGTTGAGTCAATGATTGCCGCCAGGCCTCCATATCCTTAGGCACTTGGGTATATATTAATCAATGTATCTGGAGTATAGCAAAGGAAATATAGTAGTTTTTGATGTTAGCAATACTAGACTTTTTGAGTTAATGGATTTTCTCTTTTGTAATAGATCACTGTACTTATAAATCGCTGTGTCCTTGCTATGTAAAAATGTAACTTTATCATATCTTAAGACTAAACAGATCTTAAGGGGAGCACTGGTGAAAGGATTTTCATTTGTTAGGCTGATGTTTGCTGCTAAATCTCCATATTCCCTCCCTTATAATGAATATAACTAACATATAGGAGAAATAAGTATTAACCTTTATGCATATAGGAGAAATAAGTATTAACCTTTAAGGCTAATCATGTTAACCTTGAGTTAAATACATTCCTTTCTTGATTGTAACTCACTATACCCTCACCCTATAGGAATGTAACTTTATTTGGAGGGTGGTGCCTGGTTTAAGAAAAAACACCCTTGGAAGAAATAAGTTTTTTGGTTATCAGAAAGAAAGGATCATAAAATGTCAGCAGGTCTCATTCATGGCCAGAAGATGATGTAATATCCCTAAGACCTTTTTTTATACATTTATGTGAAGCACCTGATTTTGACAAAGGTCAGGACTGCTGACTCCCACGTGACTCTGTATTCATCCCTATGTGTAACAAAAGGTATATAAGCAAACCCAAAAATAAAGAAATCGGATCAGTTTCTGGAAAGACTGATTCCCCCATGTCGCTTCTTTCTTGCTCCCGTTTTTCTGGCTGAATTCCCATCTGGAGCATGGATGCTATTCCACGTAATCCAAATTATTCAGCCTCCTTCTCTCCACTAATCTTCCTACAACACTATCCATTTCTAACCTCTCTATATCTGTGATTAAATATGTATTTTTCCAAAGACGCCGACTCCGTCCCCCCACCTTCGAATCACCCTGGATCCACCGGGGCTGGACCCCGGCAGGAATCTATCACACATCAAAAGGATACTATGTTGTATCAAAATTAAATTTTCCACTAGGAAATTGAAAGCTGATTGTTAATCCAAGAGTCTTATTTTTGAAGAAAGTTTTAAAGGCAAAAATTAAATTAAGACTGGAATAAATATCATGAATTTAAAGGTCAGAAGATGATACATTCTCATCCGAATGTCCACTAAATAACCTTTTAAGTACAGGCAACTCCTCAAAATTACTGAAATATTTTTAAATATTTACTATTTAAATAATCACTTACCTATGATGTCTTCTTATCTCTGCACATTCTACTGCCATCCCAAATATAACAGCACTTGCTGGTATAACTTTCCCATATTTTTCACAATTACCGTTTTCATCTTTGGTCTAAAAATATAACAGTAAAAATTATACTCTGCTACACTGATGTCAAAATATTTTTGTCAAAATATGTGTGTATGACGGCAAGCTATGAAAATTTATCAGAAAGCTTAGAAAAACAACAGTTAATGATAAGCAGATTAAGGTTTTTGTTCCTTTACAAAGTTTATTTCCATTTATATATATATATGAATATATATGTGTAAGTATACATATATCATATATACGTGCATGTGTGTGTATATATACGTATAAATTTTTTTCTTTTTTTAAGTACTAGTAGGAAGAAAGGGAGGGAGGGAGGTGGGAGCTAGAAGCCTCTAAGTTTGCACACAAGAAAAGATCTTTGAGTATGACTTTACTGAAGAGGCCAAAATCACCATTACCTACTCGAAAAACAAACTGCTCTTCTTTCAACCTTTCATTAGCTATTTTAAATCCAAATAATTTTCTGTAAGTAGTCGATTCTTATTACATGTTAAAATCCTTTCTTTCATAATCCATATATCAATATATACATGAAAGCTACAGTTTATGGGCCAAAAGTAGAGGATTTCAATGTAAAATACAACTTGGCAATTATAAGAGTCAATTATGTCCAGCCTAGGTCCAAGTGGTATCTTAAAATCATAACATACCAGTTAACCCACTACATTCCCTTTTGGTAAATTTGCCATATATACAATATGAGCAGTGAAGCTGTAAAGCTCAAAATATTTCCATTTCTCAACCTCACTCAAGAATTCCAGAGTCAATCCCTTCATCACATAATCTCAATTGCTAAGAACTCCTTCCTGGAGTATTTTTTGCCTGTATACCCCATTTGGGCACACAAGAATACACTGCATTATGTTATTAAATGTTTTTTCTTCGCACGGATTTCTTGCCAGCTAAATAGTATGTACCTCAATAGTGAGACGCATCTCCTATTGCTTTGCAATTATGCTAGCGGCTCAATGAGCCATCTACTGAATAATGAATTCTTAATCAAATTTAAGTGTTTTCATGCTGCTTACCTTTGGCTGCAAAAGTAAATGCTCCCATGCATGAATCAAACTCTCCACAATTCCTTCTCCAAATAAACCTGCATCGACAGTTTCTGTTACAACTAGGGACACTCTATAGAATGATTTTTTAAAGATATATGTAAGTAAAATATCATGCTATTTATGTAAAAGATGTCAAAGCTGAGAGAAGGAAGAATATATTATAGACAGCACAAATATAAAATTTTCTCATACATTTCATGTTTAACATCTACCCTTGAATCCTAAGGAACTCTAATGTTCCTCTAAGGCTCCTCTGTTCTCCACTAGCAGCTTCCTGGCGGGGACAGTAGGGGTCACAGACAACCTTCACTTTACCCGCTGCCTCCTGGGTTATTCTTTCACTGCCTAAACCCTAAGGATTTGTTCATATCCATTACTTTTACCAGTCCCCCTCCTTAACCCTGAGTAACTGGACATCTATCCGCAATATTCTATGAAAATACTTTCTACTATCAGTGACTCCCTACAGACAACAGGTAGTGCAGTGAGAAAGCCTACCCCTCCAAGCCCTCCCTCCACTTCCATTATCCGTGTTTATCTCTTATATGTTCATTGTCCCTCTCCTGTCACCTCTCGTGCTTTACCCACACCTGGAGTTTTCACCAAAGCCTAACCCACAGGGTTCTGGTCTCTGTTCATTCTTTCTAGAAAATCCACTCAAAAACACACCAAAAAAAATCTCTCCCTTTGTCGAACTTCTTTAGTATTCACTGCCAGTATCATTCATTTCTGTGGTTACAAGAAAAAGATATTTTCAAGAATAATCCTATCTTCCTATCTTGACTACAGCTGCCTTGATAACAGAAAGCAACTTTAGTATCCTCTACTGTGCCCATGGGCTTCCCAGGTGGCACTAGCGGTTAAGAACCACTTGCCAATGCAGGTTAAAAGTAAGACATGTAGGTTCAATCCCTGGGTCGGGAAGATCCACTGGAGAAGGGAATGGCAACCCACTCCAGTATTCTTGCCTGGAGAATCCCATGGACAGAGGAGTCTGGCAGGCTGTGATCCATGGGGCTACAACTTCAGCTGGACACGACTGAAGCACAATATGGCACTGTGCCTAAACCCAGTATTGTATATACATACACAAGATTTTCAGTATTTATGACTGCATATATTTAGAATGCAAAAAGCATCTCAAATCATCTGATATCTCCAAGTCTCTAGATTTGCCCAAGGTAAAAATAAATCATTATTAGTTATTATTATTGGGCTTCACTGGTGGCTCAGCAGTAAAGAATCCGCCTGCAATGCGGGAGACATGATTTCGATCATTGGGTGGGCAGACCCTCTGGAAAAGGAAATGGCAACCCGCTCCAGTATTCTTGCCTAAGAAACCCCAAGGAGAGAGGACCCTAGCAGGCTACAGTCCACAGGGTTGCAAAGAGTTGGACACAACTCAGTGACTAAACAACAACTAATTATTATTATTATAACCATATCTCTTCATTCAAATCCAATACATCCTTTCTATAATACTATGACTGAGAAAAAAGTGGATTACAGTAATGAAACTTTGATTCACACTATGTACTACATCCTTTCTATAATACTATGTGTGAGAAAAAAAGTGGATTACAGTAATGAAACTTTGATTCACACTATGTACTGAATTGGGTACTGACCAAAAATCACACTGAAGCTCTAACCCCCAGTATGATTGTATTTGGAGATAGATCTTTACGAGGTTATTTAAGGTTCAATGAGGTCATGTCCTAATCCGATGGGACCTGTGTCCTAATAAAAGTGGAAGTGATCACAGCAGTGATCTCTCTCTCCTCGCAGCTATGGAGGAAAGGCCACTTAAGGACAGAGCAAGACGGCCATCTGTAAAGCCAGAAGAGAGCTCCTGCCGGAAACCAAATCTGCCAGCACCCACAATCATGGACTTCCAGCCTCCAGAGCTGTGAGAAGATACACGTCTGTAGTTCCAGCCACCTAGTCTGTGGTATTTTGTTAACGGCAGCCTGATCAGTCTAAGACAATTGAGGATACTAATTCTATAAAATGTATTTAATACCTGCCTAAACAATCCAACAGGACTTCACGAAAACAAAGCCAGAGACAACTGAAAAGCGTAACCATCATGCCAACCTAAATATTCTTATACATACACGGAAGACTTTTCAAAATCATAGTCCCACGTATGACAGAGTGTAAACAGGCCCCGTTTCAACGTGAACTGAATCTCAGTGAGATGGAAAGAGAGACGACCCAGGGGAAGTAGTAACACGAGCGCTACACAGAGGAAACTGTGCCTAAGAATGATAGTTTGTTGGACCAGACAATGTTTAAATCCCCTCTAGCTCTAAAATTCCATCCCCTTGTGATATGGATCAAAACGAATAACACTAAAAAGCTGAGACTTACGACATAATATTCAAAGCAATTGAAGTGGGGAAGTGAAAATACATTGACAACTGATGCTTCCAAAGCTTTCATTTTAGCCAAGAATATTAACACCGAATGTGATTAAGTCCATCAAGCTTAATCTACTCACGCATTACATTTACAATTTTTAAACAGCTATGGACCATACAGGAGGTATGATCCATTTTCACAACTAAAATACTAGAATGAACAAAGATAAAGTAACCTGCTAAAGCTGAAGTTTATTGATTAAATCCCTTGCTGCATATTTTTCTCAAGATCTTTAAATCTTGTCAAGAATATGACCTTATTATGAAAATCCATCTTATGCTGAACTATCCTATATCTGTACCTTTACAATATAAAGGTTTCAGTATTTCTATTTGGACTAGAAGCTAGAAATGTGAATATCTTAATTCTTAAGAAATAAAATATTGGAGTATAAACAGCAAAATTAGTTCATGGCGTAATACCTTTCAGGAATGTGTTTTGGAATTTTTATGTCAAGCGACTTCATGTGCAAGAGTTTGACCCCTTCTTCCATCTTGTTTGCTGCCACTACATCACAGGCCAGTTCATACATGGTCTTGGATAACTCACAGGCATACACAGAATGTGCTCCAGCTTTCCTAGCAAACATGCTGCAAGGGGAAAAAGTGCTCCATCAAAAAAATAATCTACTGTTTTCAAATTTCAGTGAAATTATGAAATGTGGGGTTTTCCTTTTATTCTTTACCACCAACATTATTCACTCTACATTTGGAAAAAAAATGAGCTAATATTCTCTCCAAGAAACAAATAAGACAATGAATCATAACATCCACCTTATTAAGACAACTGTCATGCAGAATGCTAACAGACTTTTAAAAACTAGACTCAATCAGAATGTTAATGTAAAACCTACTC
Source organism: Ovis canadensis (assembly GCF_042477335.2). Taxonomy (NCBI): domain Eukaryota; kingdom Metazoa; phylum Chordata; class Mammalia; order Artiodactyla; family Bovidae; genus Ovis; species Ovis canadensis. The sequence continues at coordinate 20,849,051 of NC_091261.1, read as the reverse complement.
GTAAAAGCATTATGCAAAATCTCAATAACTCTGAATGTTTCTTGGTAGCTATGTCAAATTCTTAATAAAGTAAGTTATAGTGAAATGACAATAATAATAGTTGCATGAATAATCATAACAAGATTATGAGAAATAATCTCTATTTTTAAATTTCACTGTCAAAATCTTCCACATTTGATAAAATCTTTAATTTACATTAGTATACATCTATACGTAATTAAAACACAGTTCCAACAAACCTTAGTATTCCAGTTCCTGCTCCAATATCCAAAACACTTTTGGAGCCCGAACACACTGCCTTTTGGATTGCTGCGTTATAAATCGTATTCCTTTTGGTGTCATTAAGCATGATAAAGTGCCAGCGTTCCACCAACCAGTTTGCAACACGATAAAAATTCTCCTTTGCATCATTGAAATCAGGGTTTAGCTTCACTGCTTTATGAAAATACCCAGCTGCTTCATCTCTAAAGCCCATTCTAGAATGAAAAATGACAAATGAAACATTCAACTCTACACCATCAATGCCTTGGTTCATGTCACTCATCTAGCCTGAGAACCCCTCTCCAGCACCCCAAATCCTACCCAACGAGAGTGTCGTCTCCTTGGGAAGCCTTCGGTGAGGACTGTGAGTCTCATTTACTTCTCTCCTTTCTGAATCCCTATTATATTTATGCATTCCAGGACACTAACAAGGAACCTGACTATGAAATACTACTTTACTATCGTGTAGTAGAAGCTCTCCTAGTCATCGTCCATTTAAGCAACTTTCTAGAACACCAGGATTCTAAAAACCACTTCCACTGTAAAAGATACTAATGCCTATGGCTAGCCTCTCTACTGTGCTTTCAACTGAGCAGAACGGTCATCAAGAGTTAGCCATATTTGCAGCCAGACCAATTTACACTTGTTACTAAAATTATATATTTTGTTGTACTTGTTACTAAAAGTATATATTTTAATTAAAAATAACTAAGTGAATATGACTGCAAAAAGAGAGTCATTGTGTCCGAAGGAAAAAACATCAAAGGTGAGTCACCAAAAAATTACTACTGAATTATATGTGAGCAAATCAACAATAAAAGACAGAAGGAAAAAACTATCAAACCACCCTGCTTCTTAAACCATCCAAAAACTCCCTCTCTTTGTAAAATAGCTCCCCATCTGTAGACCAATACACTTGTACTGCACAGAGTTAGCCGCTGTGTAGCTCCCATACCAGATTTCACAGTGGCCCATACTCTCCTCAATGAGTGAGTTACCCGACCACGTGCTTGGATTTACCGCAAACTGCTATTCAAACTTCTAAATGTTTACTCACAATTTCTATTTTTATACCTCACTGTTCAGTTCAGTTCAGACGCTCAGTCATGTCTGATTCTTTGCGACCCCATGAACCGCAGCAGGCCAGGCCTCCCTGTCCATCACCAACTCCCAGAGTCCACCCAAACCCATGTCCATTGAGTCGGTGATGCCATCCAACCATCTCATCATCTGTTGTCCCCTTCTCCTCCTGCCCTCAATCTTTCCCAGCATCAGGGTCTTTTCCAACGAGTCAGCTCTCCGCATCAGGTGGCCAAAGTATTGGAGTTTCCGCTTCAAAATCAGTCCTTCCAATGAACACCCAGGACTCATCTCCTTTAGGACAGACTGGTGGGATCTCCTTGAAGTCCAAGGGACTCTCAAGAGTCTTCTCCAATACCACAGTTCAAAAGCATCAATTCTTCAGCGCTCAGCTTTCTTTATGGTCCAACTCTCACATCCATACATGACTACTGGAAAAACAGCCTTGACTAGACGGACCTTTGTTGAAAGTAACGTCTCTGCTTTTTAATATGCGATCTAGGTTGGTCATAACTTTCCTTCCAAGGAGTAAGTGTCTTTTAATTTCATGGCTGCAATCACCATCTGCAGTGATTTTGGAGTCCAGAAAAATAAAGTTAGCCACTGTTTCCACTGTTTCCCCATCTATTTGCCATGAAGTGATGGGACTGGATGCCATGATCTTAGTTTTCTGAATGTTGAGCTGACTGGTAATTTACACACCACACTAGTGTATGGTCCACACGATGAAGAGAACTGAGTTAGTAGAACCCTTTCATACTCATACTTCCTTGCAAGCACCTCTAAGCATTCCACCAATTTTAAAGAAACAGAATCAGACTATTCATTTATGGTATAAGCAAAAAAAACATTCTAGAACCCAAACAGTGAATGGCACTCTTACGAAAGGAAATGGCAAGTTTCCAGGAAGCTCTGGAGAACAGGTTTACAAGAAGTTTCCCAAGCAAAGGACCACAGTGACTTCTCTGCCACCCTGGGAATCAGGCTATGTCCTCTCCAAAAAGGTCTGTATATCTCAACCCAGGGAAAGGAACTCTTTCATGGATACCTGATCTCGGCCCCAAGGGCAGCAGCTATTACACAGTATATGATGTAAAATTATTATATAATGTATCTACTACTCCTATATGCTTTTGAGTTCTCTTTACTTCTCACTAGCCAACTCTCTAGTCTGTTCCCTTTAAAGTTAATAATTCTTTGGAGTAAACTTTCCCTGCTCAAATTACTGTACTATACATTTATCCAATCCAGACAGATCCAGAGTAGTTCTGAACTTGTAATACTGAAACCACTGCATACCTGAAGAGATGCTCCCCCATACTGTTGCAAATCACTTCATCATCAGGAAACAGTTCCAAGGCTTGCTCATAGCAGCCAAGTAGGTCTTGTGTTCGACTGAGAGCATCGAGTTCTTCAGCCCATCTGAACAGCGTATACTGAAAAGTTTCCTTCACAAAAGAGAACATAAATCAGTCAACAACATAAATGATGAAAGACTATTCAACACGGGTTGAAGAGTCCACAGAAAATAAAACTCAATGACAATTGAAAATCACCTGAAGTCTTATTTGGCTTTAATAGACCCTGTTTGCGGAATAAACAAATGCATAAATGAGTAAATTTTATCATCTACATGGTAGTAAAAGGCAAAATTAAGACAGTTTGACCACTCTCCAAACTCTCTCCAGACTTGGCCTCCACATCACATTCTCCACTGACCCCTTTTTTTGAGGATTCCTATGTTTAGGAGTAAGGCCTTGACCCTCTTTTCTTCTCATTCATCCCCAAGGCATCACCTACATGTTGATGGATGCCACATCTATATCTCAAATCAAGACCCTCTCTTTTGAACTTCAGGCCCACAGATACCACTCCCTAGTAGTCATCTCAACCAGGGGCTGTACCTCTACCCAATCTCAAACTCAGCTCAACCCAAACATTTCCTGACCAGTGCTCACAGAAGAGCACTGTACATCAATCCTGTTCCTATCCCGACAGAGGCCTCCCAGAGAAAAATTCAACATTCAATTTTGAAAAAAATTCAAAATGTTCTAAACTGAACCCATAACATTCTTCTCACAAAGGTTAAGGCACCACCCAACCTCAGGCCATTAAGTCACCTTATAATGCTACCTTAACTCCAAAACAATTAATTTCAAACCCAGCCAATTCTCTCTCATTATCTTTAAATCTATCACCACCTCTCCCCACACTGTTGGGGGCCTTTCACTCATACTTCATGGCCCTTTGCACCCAATACAATGTGGGCCTTATGACCACTTGTGCAACAACAGCAATCGCCTTCCCACAGACACCCTCACTCCAGTCGCATCTCCCTCCCAACATTCTCCACGCTGCAAACCAGTGCAGACAGAGAAGCCTGCAGTCATTCCAGCTTTATTACTGACAACATTTATATCATCTTCACATATTTTCCACAGGAGAGTTAAACCTGAAACAGAATTTTAATAGAATTCACTAGAGAGACGAGGATAGGATGAAGACTCTAGGGTGTGGGAGAAAAAAAAACACAGATTATACTAAATGGACTGGGGAATTCATAGGTAAGGAGCTTGGTGTGGCTGAAGTGTGAGGATGGGAAGTAGAAGGAAATAAGACTAAAGAAATAGATCTTTCACAGAGGCCCATGAAAATAAATATGGGGCTTTGTTTTGCAGGAAATAGAGCTAGTTACTTAGCCCTACTGAACATCAGGAATTGAAATACAAACTTTATATATATTTGTAATACACACTGTCCCTGTTTTACCAGAGGAAACTAAGGAACAAAGCACTAAGGAAAAAAGCACTTGGACAGATCCATTATTTTACATCTGCCTACCTAGAAGAGCAAACTCAATCTCAAGGTAACACTTTCTCCTTGAGGCTAGCTGGTCCTGAAATTTACACTAAGTTTTTGTGAACTACAAATGTCTATATAAAATTGACATCTATTGGGAAGAAGTTGGGGATTCTAGGATCCTATCCAAAATATCAACAGTCTTGAGGTTGAGAAACCTTGCATGAAATAAAGCGAAGTAGCTTCAGGTTGAAAACTGAATGCAAAATTAAGCTAAATCATTTTTCGAAATTTTTCTAAAATAACCTGGGGGGGGGGGCGGTGGGGGGGGAGGAACATACAGAACTTCAACAGAGTAACTCTCACAAATAATCTAATAATTGAAACTTAAAAGAATGCATCACCAAATGATTACTTCAGGCAAATTCCAATTTTAATTTAGCATTCTCTCCACCCAAGAGTAGAAAGGAAAGACAAGTGCAAATGTCCTGGGGCAGGAAGGCCTCGTGTGCAATATAACCTTTGGAATTTGAATGAAGTGAAAGTTTTGAAATAGAGGAATGACACCATCCGGCTTTTGTTATGAAGTGCTCACGTTGGCTGTGTTGCAGAAGACAGTCTAGTCTCCCGAGCCAAAGCGTACTGCAAAAGTCAACAGGAGACGATTGAGGGTTGAATCAGGGTAGTAAAAAAGAAGGTGGTGAAAAAAAAGAAGGTGGTGAAAAGAAATACGATTCTGGATGTAAATTTCGAGGGTCACCAAACAATATTTTCTAATAGGCTGGTTGTGGTTGCGAATAAAAGAGTCAACGGTAAACAGTAAACAATAATAACAACCACCAGGCACTTAGAGACCACACTCCCTCCTCCAACTACCTACGTATTCATTTACTTATACAGAACAGAGGATCGACCTGCGAGAGAAGGGCCCTCCTCACCTTCACATCGTCTTTCAGCTCCGGCGCTAGGCTGAGCACGAGGAGGTAGTGGGCATAGGCGGTGCCGAAGTCCTGGGAACCCAGGCAATGCTCTGCGCTCTGCAAGGACCGCGACACCAGCTCGTCCCGCCCAGGTGCCCCGGCGCCACTCCCGGCGCCCCGGCGGGGCCTGGGCCGCGAGTTCGGCATGACAGAGTCACCGGCCGAAACCTGCGCCACTATCACTAAAGGGAAGATGCTCTGGTAAACGGAAGGAGCAAACAGTCTCGGTGACACCACTTCCACGTAACTAACCGGAGCGCCAGAACCTGCGCAGGTAACCTATTCCCGGGCCACCACAAGCTCGCCCACCTTCGCCAGGCAGAAGCCCAGGAGAGGCGCGTCCCATTGGCTGGCGGCGCACGCTGCGCTAACGTCAGCACGCCCGACGTGAGCACGTCGCCCCCTCCCCCGTTTAGGCGATAAGGCGCGAGGCGTCCACCGCGCGTGCGCTTAGGGGACCTTCGTTAATAATTTCTTTCTTGTTCGGGCGTCTGACGAGAAACAATAATAGCTTTCTCCCTCTTTTCTGACGTCAGGAGTGTGTAACTTCAGCTGGGACACCCAAACTCGGCCGACCCAACCAAGCCGAAGCTGCACCTTCCCGCGAGGGAGGTGATAACGTATGAGGAGAGCAGTCAGGCGTTTATGGTGATGTGTAAGGCATTTGAGTTGTAATCACCAGATCGCGAAGTGGCGAAAGTGAAAATAACTCGGAAATAGCAAAAGCACCCCAAATAGGGTAGAGGAAATGCTTTCACCGACGTTTTAAAAATCATCCCTCACAGAACCCTGTGAAGTATACCTCTGGATTATTCTCATTTTACAGACTGGGAGGGATATCCTGAGATGGTACTTGCCCAAGAAAATCACACACAGGCAGGGCTCAAATTCGAGTCCCTGGCTTCCTGTTCAGTTTTCTCTAAAACGAACTTAGGATTTATCTCAACTCTTCGGGGTTATCACTGCTGTATACTGGGTACGTTATTACATTTTAAAAGTTTTTCTGCATTCAAGTATGGACCCTAAGGGGTAAATTCAGAACTTTTAAACCCGAGGGAATCAGTTCACTTCAGTTTATTCGCTCAGTCGTGCGACCCTATGGACTGCAGCACGCCAGGCCTCCCTGTCCATCACCAACTCCCGGAGCCTACCCAAACTCACGTCCATTGAGTTGGTGATGCCATCCAACCATCTCATTCTATGTCGTCCCCTTCTCCTCCTGCCCTCAATCTTTCCCAGCATCAGGGTCTTTTCAAATGAGTCAGCTCTCCGCATCAGGTGGCCAAAGTATTGGAGTTTCAGCTTCAACATCAGTTCTTCCAATGAACATCCAGGACTGATCTTTAGGATGAGCTGTTTGGATCTCCTTGCAGCTCAACGGACTCTCAAGAGTCTTCTCCAACACCACAGTTCAAAAGCATCAATTCTTTGGCGCTCAGCTTTCTTTATAGTCCAACTTTCACATCCATCCTAAACGGAGGGGGTGATGTATAGGAATTACAGCTGAAAAAAGTCATTCTTTTCCCTAGTTTCATACATGCAGATGGTGAATGATTACTTAAGGAACAAAAAAAGGAAACATTTTGCATGTCAAACTGACAGACTTTGGGGACTCCAGTTCTCAGAAACACATCATTTACCTGCCTTTTTGCCTTCTCTTTTGACCTGGTTTTCTGAACCACCCTTCCTCACAGCACACAGGTAAATTCCAATCAATTCTTCAAAATCCGGGTCACTAGATTGTGGCTTGCTGTGGTAGTCAGAAAATGCCTCAAGGACAGGATTATTTTTAATAATTTTTTAACTGTGTACCTGACAGAGTCTGGCTCAAAGTAAGAAATTAGATTTTTTTTTTAAATTTTGGTGGAAACTACATCACCCCACTCCTCGGTTTTGCACTTTAAGACTTTACCAACCATTTAAAGTCCTTATTTCTCTCTCAATCTCAATTGCTACTTTCTATACTAAATTTAAGATTGAACTGTATTTCAGTATATGGGGGAATCATCAGTAACTGATCTATAATAAGAATAGACGAGATTTTCTTTTGAACCAAACTGAGAATTAACTGCCTGGGAAACAGGCTGTTGGATAGCTCTGAGGAACTGTTTCATGGAAACATGGTTTCAGCACAGTTTTATATATTGTCAGAACAAAGAGTATCAAACATGACAGAGCTGCATTCTTTCAGGTTTCAAAAGAGACAGAGCAGCACATACACAGTGAATCAGTATGGCCTTGTGCTCGGGGAAGGGAGCCTTATAATCGATAGAGTACAAATACTGACCATTGACGTTCCAGGAAGAGAGAGGCATTTCTATTTTAAAATGGACATTTTTCCTCTGGACATGGCCCCTTTTCTTTAATGGTTACAGCAAATGTACAATGTATGTTTAAATAGGCCGGAAAGCAGGCTGTTCTGTTTAGCACAAAGTTCAAGTTAAATCATGTATAAGCAAGAAGGACTTCCCCATACCTCAGTATGTGAACATTTTTTTCCTTCATCACTTCATGCAACTGAAATGCTAAGGGCTCTTTTGTCCCAGTAGGATGTAGAAGATGAGAAGACTACTAAACTGAAAAAAAAAGTACATTCTGGTCCAAGCTTGGTCCTTCCTGGCCCATTCAAGAACCATTCCTTAAGAGCATTTGAAAAAAGACCTAACAAAGCTGCTTCTACTTTGCACACAAGATGGACTGGACCATCACATGAGATGGTATATGTATCAGCGTTATGTATATAATATATATTTAATGCTATGCATTATTACTCTTATATAGACTCATTTAAAACGTAGCTGGGTTATTAAAAATTAGATCACTAATACCTTTGAGCATTTGATCAGAAGTCTAGACAACTCATATCTTTTAAGAGACCATTGTAATAGACTACTGGGACCATGCTCTAGAGCCCGTGCTCTGCAACAGGAGAAGCCATCATGATGAGAAGCTCTTGCACCACCACTACAGAGTAACCCCCACTCACCACAGCTAGAGAAAGCCCACTTGCAGCAACAAAGACACAGCACGGCCAAAAAATTAATTTTAAAAAAGAGCGCTTGAAGCTTAAAAATGATTGCTAAAACTAAGAAAAGTGTCACAGGTAAAAAAAAAAAAAAAAAAAGTCGAATGTAATTGGCTGGACTCTCTCTCCAGAAAGCAGAAGGAGACCTCCTAACCGTTCTCTTCAGAGATTTTGGTTTGGGGGAATCACTTTAGACTTTATCATTCTGTCAGCTCCGTGAGTCCCTGCTTCTGCTGAATTAGACAGTACTTCATTTTATAGATGATCTTGTACCCCAGGGTATGCTTTCCCATTCCACAGGGCAAGATTTCTTTTCTCTTGTTTTGCTTTGTTTTGTTTTTTTGGTCTGTTTGGCTTGTTAAGATAACCAAACTACTTAAAACATTTAGACCACATGAAACTCAAAGTGGACATATTATTACCAAGTCAATATAGGTTGAGATGGAGGGAAAACTTGACAGGAAGTGAGAAAGGGCAGAAAAGAAAAAAGCCAACTTCAGTTGTTTCGTCATCTCCTATAGTATCAACCTGTGGGCAGTGACTACTGCTAAAAAAAAAAAAAAAAAAGCTAAGGATGCTTCCTGTCCCTTCTGAAAAACCTCAGATAACTTTCTGAGCTACTAAGACGCTTACTCCTTGGAAGGAAAGTTATGACCAACCTAGATAGCATATTGAAAAGCAGAGACGTTACTTGGCCAACAAAGGTCCATCTAGTCAAAGCTATGGTTTTTCCAGTGGTCACGTATGGATGTGAGAGTTGGGCTGTGAAGAAAGCTGAGCACTGAAGAATTGATGCTTTTGAACTGTGGTGTTGGAGAAGACTCTTGAGAGTCCCTTGGACTGCAAGGAGAGCCAACCAGTACATCCTAAAGGAGATCAGTCCTGGGTGTTCATTGGAAGGACTGATGCTGAAGCTGAAACTCCAATATGTTGGCCACCTCATGCGAAGAGTTGACTCTTGATTCTGGGAGGCACTGGAGGCAGGAGAAGAAGGGGACGACAAAGGATGAGATGGCTGGATGGCATCACTGACTCAATGGACATGGGTTTGGGTGGACTCTGGGAGTTGGTGATGGACCGGGAGGCCTGGCGTGCTGTGGACTGAGCGACTGAACTAAACTGAACTGAAGTCTAACTTACACTGAGTGTTCTAGATAGAGAAATCACAGGTTATTTGTGTTTCTTTGTGGTTTATCTTTAACTCAGACACTCTCTTAGACACTAGGGAAAGTCAGTTGAAAGAAATGGAACTGACGCAAATAGCATGGGGCATTTGCTCACCACAAGAAACTGAGATAGAAAATATACTTCAAGTACTATTTTTTCTTCCTTTATTACCTCATTCATGAGACTTAGAATTCCTCAAGGCTATATATGTTTATTGAAGGCTAACTATATTTATTGAAATTACTTTTCAGTTGTTTTGAAAGAACTGAAAGAACTGTGAAACATAGTTTGAAAGAACTATCTATGTTTGATCACAAAGAACCCTGAAGTATGATGAGAATCATATGCACAATGTACATTTTACTTCTTGGTTCTTAGTCAAAAGTTTCTTTGAAAATATTGAAAGCATCATTCCTTTGTTCACAATAGCCTTCCTCCTCTCCAACCAAAACTGTAATCTTTAACGACTCTTAAGAGTCTGATTCCTTCATTTATATGTTCTTTTTTGCACCCTCTTTTAAGGTTCTAAGAAAAACCTCACTGATGGGGAAAACCACTGCTGACTCAGAAGCAGGTTTAATTGTGGTTATCTTTCACCATGTTCTAGGCAGCTTGTCAACAAACCACATATGCCAAACAAGGAAGCAAAACCAACTGAAGGGCTCTCAGCTTTCCAGTGTGCAGCAGTTGAAGGTTAACAGGGGGAAGAAAGCTCACAGGAACTTCATTAACAAGGGATTAAACAGTTTACTGGACACAAGGTATCTTGGGTTTATATCTTCAGAGGAGACTCGTATGTTTTTCGCACGATCTTGTATGTTCTATGATTTGGAGTCTTGTTCTCAGCTCTGCGCATTTTAGGGTCATTTTGGCAGCTTTTAAACAATATCCACACCTGGGCCTCATTTCCAAAGATGCTGATTTAATTGGCCTGGAGTGGAGTCTGGGAATGAGTCTTTTTAAGAGCTCCCTGGAGAGGCTAATGTGCATACCAGGAATGCAGGGTATGGGGCAGGTTGTCTTCTTTTTTTAAACTGGAGTATAATTGCTTTACAATGTTGTGTTAGTTTCTGCTGTAAACTGAAGTGAATCAACTATGTATATATACATATATATGCTCCCTCTTGAACCTCCCTCCCAACCACCCCCATCCCACACCTCCGAGACAGGGCACCGAGCTCCTTGTACTGTGCACTGGCTTCCTGAAAGCTATCTGTTTTACATATGGTAATGTATAGATCGGAGAAGGCAATGAATGGCACCCCGCTCCAGTACTCTTGCCTGGAAAATCCCATGGACAGAGGAGCCTGGTAGGCTGCAGTCCACGGGGTTACCAAGAGTCAGACACAACTGAGTGACTTCGCTTTCACTTTTCACTTTCATGCACTGGAGAAGGAAATGGCAACCCACTCCAGTGTTCTTGCCTGGAGAATCCCAGGGACGGGGGAGCCTGGTGGGCTGCTATCTGTGGGATCGCACAGAGTCGAACACGACTGAAGCGACTTAGCAGCAGCACAGCAGCAGTGCATAGATGTCAGTCTTACTCTCCCAGTTCATCTCAGTCTCCCGTTCCTTGGGGAAGGCTTCTATAGGGTTGCTGGTGTGTTTGAAGTACGTGGTGTAGGCAGTATAGGCATAAAGGCAGTTTGGGGAGTGGGAAATAATCTGTTTATGGCTTAACAAGAATTGTGAAGAGCCAACTAAATTCTTTGGAGTTGAAGTGATTGTTGTATGATGAAAAACAAAATGTTCATCATATTGAATTATTTGTTGGAGAGAAAATTTTATAATTGAATCAACGAAACACTGCAGCCATAGTATAACTGCTTGGCTATTAAAATTTGCATAAATGGATTCTCACTAAATATTCCCAGTTTCTTCCATTTTTCAAAAAGCTTTTACTGTAGTTCTTGTTGCTGTTGTTTACATAACCCTTTCTAACTGCTCCCTGTACATTTCAAAATCTTGAACTCAAAGTTAGATGTAAAACTAACAATGGCAAAACCAATGCTGAGTTGAAAATCTGAGTGTACAGGGGCCTTTAGTAGTGTGACAACAGTGTTCAGAGGCAGTGAAAGAGAAAATCCATGTATCAACCATGCTTGGTTCTGGAGAATCTGCCTGAGTCTCCTGCTGGAAATACCAACCAAAATGTTGGTGCCAGAGATGGATTCCAAGTAATCTGAATAGAGTATGTCCTGACAAAGCATTCATAAAAATGCTAAAAATCCACTTAGAGGAAAAAGCTAAATGTGGGAGTCACCTCGACTCTTTGCACTCCTCTCCCTCTTCCCCATCAATCATGACTAGTCCAGGTCCCAGCAGGAGCAAACTCAGAGGGCTTATCAATTAAACAGAGTTTAATCAAAGGACTGTTGACAGAGGTCAGGGAGGTTCAGGGAATCAGCAAAGCTTGTGAGGTGTCCAGAGACCAGCAACACCTGGAAGCTACTGCCATCCTTTGTCCTGAAGAAGCAGAAGGAGAGGACTACATTACCCAAACCCAGAAAGAGTTGTAAGTATGGAAGAGAGGCCACCTAACCGGAAGTATCGCCGTCAGCAGAGGAGAGAATTCCCTGACCTTTTTCTCCCCCTACCTACCAATCTCTTATTGATGCCTCCTACTAGCAGAACCCAATCCAAAGGGAGCTAGTAAGGAATCTTAGATGACACAGTCCAGAGAGTCAGTCACCCTCCAGGGCACAGAGAAGGACAAAGAAAGGTAGAAAATGGTTCTGTAGCAAATGGAGGATAATCAGTGAAATTACCAAGTTTTACCTCTTGACTTCCTAAATTAAAAAAAAACCTTCCCCCTCCTCTGATTGCTTGCTGCCCTTGCCTGCATTCATCATTTTAACCTTTCCCCTTGTCTGTTATAATGGCCTTTCATCCCCCAGGCTTCGGTCATGCACCTCTTAAATTCATCTTTCATCTTCATTGCTGTAGCTGAAATTATCTAAAAAGCAAATTTCGCAATTCATTGGCTCCCCAACACCTAGAGCTGTGTGTTTAAACTTTTTAAGCAAATAAGTAGCGTAGAGAATAATTCTAAATCCTAATCAAAGTTTTCCCTCAGGAGAGGAAAGGCAAGAGTCATGTTGAGCATGTAACTTACACTGAGATTGTACTAGATTGTACTAAGTGTGGATTGTACGTTCCACACTCAGAATGTACTATTTGAGAATGCATTAAAGATCTGGGTTTCCTTAGTAGCTAAAAGCCCCAAGAATGTCTACTTATAGTGTCCTCCCTGAGCAAAATAATAATTCTTGCCTGGAGAATCCCATGGACGGAAGAGCCTGGGAGGCTACAGTCCACGGGGTTGCAAAGAGTTGAACACGACTGAGCGACTTCTCTTCACTTCTAGAGCCCTGGAGCTGCAACCACTGACTGAAAGGGAGAAGGCACGGCAGTGAAAAGCCCATGCGCTGCGACTAGACAGTAGCCTCCACTCGCCACCACTAGAGAAAAGCTCATGCCGCAAGAAGGCCCAGAGCAGCCCAAAAAAAGGCCAACCCCAGGTCCCAGGCTAGGCTTTCTGGTGTTGGCTTTTTATACCCTTTACATCACAAGGCTCTCTGTAAGGAGGTGTTTTAGCTCAGTCATTGTCAGGGCACGTAACAGGAGGCTATTGTCTGAATCTGAATCCTAGCCCTGCCATATACCACTGAGGCATCTTGAACAAGTTAAGTTACTTAACTTCTAGACCTGAATTTCCTTATACATAAAATGAGGATCATCCTGTACCTATCTCTTAGCTTTGTTGTAACGATTAAATAAGTTAATAGTAGTACTAGTAATGTTAGTCTCTAAGTCAGGCCTGACTCTTTGTGACCCCACGGATTGTAGCCCACCAGGCTCCTCTGTCCATGGAATTCTCCAGGCAAGAATACTGGAATGGATAGCCATTCCCTTGTCCAGGGAAATCTTCCCGACTCAGGGATTGAACCCGAGTCTCCCCATCATGGGCAGATTCTTTACTCTCCGAGCCACCAGGGAAGCCCACAGTTACAGTACCCAGATCATGTTAAGCCCTCAGTAAGAGTTCCGGAGAAGGCAGTGGCAACCCACTCCAGTACTCTTGCCTGGAAAACCCCATGGACAGAGGAGCCTGGTAGGCTGCTGTCCACGGGGTCGCACAGAGTCGGACACGACTGAAGTGACTTAGCAGTTTAGCAGCAAGAGTTACTTGTTCTTACTCCAGCTTCCTCTGAAGGGGAACTCATGGTTCTCAGAAGAGTGAGGCTTCCATCCAAAAGGAGCTGTAGCGCCTGCCAGTTACTTGAGTCTTACTTGGACCTGGAGACCTATAATGGGGGTGGGGGGGGAAGGGGGAGAAGGGAAAGGAGACAAGAAGTCTTTCCTCCTCTTCCTACTGCCTCCCAAATAAACTGACATCTGCCTTAAGAGCTGTAAGTGCTTAACTCAGTTTTTTCCCACGATTGAGTTTAGGAAAGGAAGCAAATACAGTGTTTTTCTTGGTGCAATATAAAGGATAGATCTTAAATTGTGGTGACAAACCCACAGGTTTTTTGAACTTGGTGGAAAGTAATGATCACAGAAGATTCCGTCTTCTGTGATGGAAAACCTAGTCTTTGTGCAAGGTACTCACTGGATGTGAACCAGACTATTACAGGCTCTGGGGAAATAGTAACTCATCTTGTGATCTGTCTTCAGAGCAGTTGGCTTAAACTATTCAGGATTCATGCTTTCCAAGCCAAAGATACCCTCTCCATCCCCCTTACATGTAAGATTTTGATCAATACCCAACACCTTTAGGTCAGGGAACTATTTTGCTTATGATAGGATAATGGTTAGGAGGCTTCCTATGTGGTGCTAGTGGTAAAGACTCTGCCTGCCAATGCAGGAGACTCAAGAGACTCGAGTTCCATCCCTGGGTCAGGAATATTCCCTGGAGAAGGGAATGGCAATCCACTCCAGTATTCTTGCCTGTAAAATCCCATGGACAGAGGACTCATAAAGAGTAGAACACGACTAAGCAACTGAGAAGAGCAGCAGAGGGATAAAGCTTAACTGAGCTGGCCCCATTGAAATAGACGTCAGAACCGAAGCTGTGACACCCAGTTGGCCTCCCATGCCCTCTTCCAAAGCCTAAGGGGCTTTGTTGAGCCCAGTTTGAAGCCACTCCCCTGTAAGGTTAAGTCTAAGCTCCTTAAGTAAGCCCAGGCTACATGAGTTGGCTCCCGCTTAACCCCTCTAGCCTCAGTCTCCAACATTTCCTGCTTCACTGTCCTCATTCACATTTTTGCTAAGGTAGCCCTCCCCCCTTCATATAATGTGTTCCATCCTAGTATGTTCTGCTCACGCCATATCATCTTTACTTAGTGCAAAATTCTCCACTTCTCCAAATTGCTAATTCAGGCAAAGTATTCTTTCTCTGATTTCTCATAGTCACCAACCCATAACTCAATTTTAGCACATTTGGTTTTGGTTTTAGTCACTAAGTTGTGTCCAATTCTTCTGCAACCCCATGGACTGTAGCCTTCCAGGCTCCTCTGTCCATGGGATTTTCCAGGCAAGAATACCATTGCCATTCCCTTCGCCAGGGGCTCTCCCCAGTCTCCTGCGTCTCCTGCATTGGCAGCTGGATTCTTTACCACTGAGCCACCAGGGGAGCCCCAGTTGTATAAATGAAGTGATGTGTTTATCCTCTTGACTAGAAAGTGAGTTCCTGGGACTCGGGAAGTATGCCTTATTCATTCTTTATCTGAAGCATTCTGAATAACAACTAGAATTAATGAAGTCATTAAATGTCTGATGAGGGCTATCCTGGTGGCCCAGTGGCTAAGACTGCACTTCCAATGAGTTGCCAGGACCAGCTGCTACTGCTGAGTTGCTTCAGTCATGTCCAACTCTGTGCAACCCCATAGATGGCAGCCCACCAGGCTCCCCCGTCCCTGGGATTCTCCAGGCAAGAACACTGGAGTGGGTTGCCATTGACAAAACTGGAATGGCTTCAATGCAGAAACCAAGGGGTTTCCAATGCCCATGGATAAAGATTTGCCCAAGCAGATTCTAAAGGACATGTACATAATTTCAAGAAGTGAGCTACAAATGCAAGAGAGTTTGGGTCCCGTTAATGTGTACCTTAGAAAGAGAAGTTTCATAAACATTCTTGAAAAACATCTGCTTCTCTTTTCCAGGTACTTGCAACCTCAAATAAAGCAGCACAGAAACACAGTGCAGGAAGAGTTTTCTCTGAAAAGATACCTGGACCAGAAGTCTTGGTTCTACCCTATCTGCCAGAGACTCACCTAAATCCAATTAGGGTAGCAGCATACAGAATAAATAGAATCCGAGGAATATGAATAAATTATGTTTTCTCAGTATATTGTAATTTACCTTTATAATGAGAAGTTTTTGTGACTCACTGAAAGTGGGAGTTGGACAGTTAGATTTTTTTTTTCCTGGCCGCACTGGGTCTTTATTGCTATGTGGACTTTATCTAGTTTCAGTGAATGGGAGCTGCTCTTCCTTGCGGTGTGAGGGCTTCTCATTGTGATGACTTCTCTTGTTGCAGAGCACAGGTTCTAGACCTTGTGCTCAAGAGTCATGGCCCATGGGCTTTTGACTGTGATGTGTGGGATCTTCCCAGACCAGGGATTAAACCCATGTCCCCTGCATTAGCAGGTGGATTCTTAACCACTGGACCACCAGGGAAGTCCAGAAAGTTAGGATTTATTGATACAGATACAGGGGTGTCTGTATTGCATGCATTCTATATTGTAGGGACTGTTTTAAATAATTTAATGTTTCATCAATCAGCATCTTCCCTCTCTTTTTCTGGGACCTGTGTTAGCTTTCACCAGGTTATTGGGTTTCCCAGGTGGCTCAGTGGTAAAGAATCCGCCTGCCAATCCTGCAAGAGACTCAGGTTCAGTTCCTCAGTAGAGAAGATCCCCTGGAGGAGGGCATGGCACTCCACTCCAGTATTCTTGCCTGGGGAATTCCATGGACAGAGGAGCCTGGCGGGCTACAGTCCATGGGGTTTCAAAAGACTTGGACACAACTTAGTGACTAAACGACAACAACAATGCAATTTACCACACTTTTCTTCTATTGTCTTGCTTCCCTGGTAGTTCAGCTGATAAAGAATCCACCTGCAATGTGGGAGACCTGGGTTTAATCCCTGGGTTGGGAAGATCCCCTAGAGAAGGGAAAGGGAATCTTTCCAGTATTACGGCCTGGAGAATTCATGTCTCAATGAGTTGGACACAACTGAGCGGCTTTCACTTTCACTTTCTTCTATTGTCTTAAGCCCCGTAGATCCTGTGGGAAAATTGCATGTTCTTTCAAGTTCCCAATCCTTTGGCCACAATTGATTTCTTCAGGCTTGAGGGTATAACCCAAACATTTTCTAATAGGAAGTAAAAATGAAAGGGGGAAAAAGTAGACTCTGATAGCCAACTTCTAAGATGTAAAACCTGGGAGTTATCAATGACCATGTTCCTCATCATATGGAGGAAACTAGGCTACAGTTGCAGGGGACAGAGCCAATAGAGTAAAGCTGAAGAGGGACAAAGAGGAAGGCATTATGGGTTGGTTGTTCAGTCATTCCTTGGATCCTGTGAATCATGAAGTTTTCCTTTGTGTCTAAGCTAAAGCTGAATTTGTTTCTGTTATTTATAATGAAATCATGATTCACACACCTGTGTAACTGCACTTAATCCTAACACCAATACTTTTAAGCAGTGACCATAATTGACATTTTATAAATGAGTCCCAGAGTTAGAGATGGACGTTCTCCCTGGTACCCTATCTTGAAGAAATATTTTACAATAACACCCAACTACATTATTCTCAGACCATCAGCTCCTTATTGCAAAATTCATGCTTAAGTTGAAGAAAGTAGGGGAAACCACTAGGCTATTCAACAACAACAACAACGTGCATGCTCAATCATGTCCAACTCTTTGCAGCCCCGTGGACTATAGCCTGTCAGTCTCCTCTGTCCATGGGATTTTTCCAGCAAGAATACTGGAATGGGTTGCCATTCAGGTATGACCTAAATCAAATCCCATATGATTATACAGTAGAGGTGACAAATAGATTCAAGGGATTAGATCTGGTAGACAGAGTGCCTAAAGAACTATTCGCAGAGGTTCATAACAGTGTACAGGAAGCAGTGACCAAAACCATCCCAAAGAAAAAGTAACGCAAGAAGGTAAAGTGGTTGTCTGAGGAGCCTTTACAAATAGCTGAGAAAATAAGAGAAAGACAAAGGAGAAAGGGAAAGATATACCCAACTGAATAAAGAGTTCCAGAGAATAGCGAGGAGAGATAAGAAGGGCTTCTTAAATAAATGGTGAAAGGAATAGAGGAAAACAGTAGCATAGGAATAACTAGAGATCTCTTCAAGAAAATTGGAGATATCAAGGGAATATTTCATGCAAGAATGGGCATGGTAAAGGACAGAAATGGTAAGGACCTAACAGAAGAAGAGATTAAGAAGAGGTGGCAAGAATGTGCAGAGAACTGTACAAAAGAGGTCTTGTCGACCTGAATAACCACGATGGTGTGGTCACTCACCTAGAGCCAGACATTCTGGGATGTGACGTCAAACGGGCCTCAGAAAGCATTACTATAAATAAAGTTAGGGGAGGTGATGGAATTCCAGCTGAGCTATTTAAAATCCTAAAAGACAATCCTGTTAAAGTGTTTCAGTCAGTATGTCCACAAATATGGAAAACTCAGCAGTGGCCACAGAACTGGAAAAGGTCAGTTTTCATTCCAGTTCCAAAGAGGGGCAATACCAAAGATTGTTCAGACTTCCATGCAGTTACACCTATTTCACATGCTAGTAAGATTATGCTCAAAATCCTTCAAGTTAGGCCTCAAAAGTACACGAACCAACAACTTCCAGATGTGTAATCTGGGTTTAGAAAAAGGCAGAGGAACAAGAGATTAAATGGCCAATATTTGTTGGATCATGGAGAAAGCAAGGGAATTCCAGAAAAATATCTACTTCTGCTTCATTGGCTATGCTAAAGCCTTTTGACTGTGTGGATCATGGAAAATTCCCAAAGAGATAGGAATACCAGAACACCTAACCTGTCTCCTGAGAAATCTGTATGCAAGTCAAGAAGCAATAATTAGAACCAGACATGGAACTACTGACTGGTTCCAAATTGGGAAAGGAGTATGACAAGGGTATATATTGTCACCCTACTTATTTAACTTCTATGCAGAGCACATCGTGTGAATTGCTGGGCTGGATGAATGACAAGCTGGAATCAAGATTGCTGGGAGAAATATCAGTAACCTCAGATATGCAGATGATACTACTCTAATGGCGAAAAGTGAAGAGGAACTAAAGAGACTTTTGATGAGGGTGAAAGAGGAGAGTGAAACTGCTGATTTGAAACTCAACATTCAATAAACTAAGATCACGGCATGCAGTCCCATAACTTTAAGCAATTAGAAGAGGAAAAAGTAGATGCAGTGACAGACATTTTTCTTGGGCTCCAAAATCACTGTGGGCAGTGACTATAGCCATGAAACTAAAAGACGCTTGCTCCTTAGAAGGAAAGCTATGACAAGCTTAGATAGCATATTATAAATAAAAAGCAGAAACATCACTTTGCTGACAAATGTGCATATAGTCAAAGCTATGGTTTTTCCAGTAGTCATGTATGGATATGAGAGTTGGACCATAAAGAAGGCTGAAAAAAAAAGTGTAGTCACTCAGTCATGTCCAACTCTTTGCAGCCCCCTGGACTGTAGCCCACGAGGATCCTCTGTCCATAGAATTCTCTAGGCAAGAATACTGGAATGGACTGCCATTCCCTTCTCCAGGGGATCTTCCTGACCCAGGGATCAACCCCGGGTCTCCTGCGTTGCAGGCAGATTCTCTACCGTCTGAGCCACCAAGGAAGGCTGAGTGCCAAAAAATTGATGCTTTCAAATTGTGGTGCTAGAGAAGATGCTTGAGAGCCCCTTGGACTGCAAAGAAATCAAACCAATCAATCCTAAAGGGAATCAATCCTGAATGTTCATTGGAAGAACTAATGATTAAACTGAAGCTGAAGTTCCAATACTTTGGCCACCTGATGTGGAGCCAACACTTTGGAAAAGACCCTGTTGCTGGGAAAGATTGAAGGCAAAAAGAGAAGGGGCAGCAGAGGATGAGATGGTTGGAATGCATAGCCAACTCGATGGACATGAGTTTGAGCAAACTCCAGGAAATGGTGAAGGACAGGGAAGCCTGGCATGCCTCAGTCCCTGGGGTTGAAAAGAGACACAACTTAGCAACTAAACAACAACAACAACATTATTCTACCTACCCTGCTTGCCAAGCAATTTTTCAGCTTGCTCTCTTCCAAAGGTACAAACACACTGGGAAACAGTGACTCCAAAATGATCAGATGTTGATTGTCTTGTCAGTAACAGTTCACATTATGAAATAATTTGTTGATATTATTATTTATAAATTAGGCTATTATGAGTTTGGTTAGTATGAATCATTTCTGAGAATTGGACGTAATGCTTTAGAGTTTAAGAATCCGAAAAGTTGAGGGTCATATTAGACTAAACCTTCTTAGGGACTGGTTTTGCCTAGAACACTTGTACAAACTCTTTCTAGACATCTTAGCTGCACAACTGCCGTAAACTAAGATTCCTTAAGATGTCAAAGATAGAGGTTCCATCAACAATTGAGTCCTAGCCACAAAATTGAACTCTTTAGTCAGCTGTATCACAACAAAGATTTTTTTTAATTATTAGTTTCCTACAGTGCTTTTTGTCTCTAGATTAGCTATTATCAAGGTTTAAAATGGGCTGAGGTGACATCAGTGAAAATAGTAAAATGAGGAACTCCAAATTCCACCCCTCCATAAGAACAACGAAAACTAGACAAAAGACTGTCAGAATCAACTTTCTTTGAACTCTGGAAATTAGCCAAAGGCCTGCAACAACCTGGCAAAAATATTTTTTCAAGGAAAATAGCTAGTTCTTAGTAAGTACTAATGGGATTCCAGTCCCATCACCCACTCCTTGTATCAGCGGTAGTTGGGAAAATAACAGCCTGCATTTCTGGTACCAGAGTGAATAAAGAGTTGTTATTAGTTATTTGTTCTGATCTGCCTGGTGGCTCCCTAGAATGGTGACTCAAAGGCATATATCTATTTTGCCTAACTCCAACTTCCCTGGTGGCTCAGTGGCAAAGAATCCACCTGCCAATGCAGTAGACACAGGCTCGATCCCTGGGTCAGAAAGATCCCTTGGAAAAGAAAATAGCAACCCATTCTAGTATTTTTGCCTGGGAAATCCCACAGACAGAGGAGCCTGGTGGGGTACAGTCCATGGGGTCGCAAAAGATTCAGACACAACTTAGTGACTAAACAAGAACAACAGCAACTAGCCTAGTAATAAAGCTCCTTCCCAAGGGTATTTGTTGAAAATCCTTGTAGTCTGCTGTCTTAGGTTGCTGCTACCAAGGTGATCATTAACAACTGGGGCAAACAGTAGACCAAACAAAAAGCTTGTGAGGAAAATGAGTGTCCTGTAAGGACAAAATCTTGAGAAGGTCAAAGGCCAAATGCATGCATAAGATTGTATGCATGCTCAGGAAGCCCCCCAAAAAACTCTGAAACTCTCACCTCCTACTGACTTTACAGCTCTAAGGCTAGTGTTGAAAGTAGGCCACAATAAACACCTATGGGTCCTCTGCAAAGGCTGGAAGATTGTTTGGTTCCAGGTACAGGCATACCTTATTATGTTTCACTTCATTGCACTTTGCAGACATTACATTCTTTGCAAATGGAAGGTTTGTGGCAACCCTCCATCAAGCAAGTCTACCAGCACCATTTTTCCAGTAGCATTTGCTCATTTCATGTCTCTGTGTGTCGGGAAGATCCCCTGGGGAAGGGAATGGCAACCCACTCCAGTACTCTTGCCTGAGAAATCCCGTGGACAGAGGAGCCTGACAGGTTACAGTTCATGGGGTCACAAAGAGTCAGACATGACTGAGCAGAAGGCACCCTGATGTCACATTTTAGTAATCTCACCATTTTTCAAACCGTCTCATTATTATTATGCTTCTTATAGTGAGCTGTGACCAGTGATCTTTGATGTTACTATTTTAATTATTTTGGGGCTCCATGAACCAGGCCCATATAAGGCAGAGAACATAATCAATAAATGCTGTGTGTGTTTTGACTGTCCCATCAGCCAGCTGTTCCCTATCTTTCTCCCTTTCCTAGGGCCTCCCTTTTCCCTGAAACACAACAATTTCAAAATTAGGACAGTTAATGACCCTACGATGGCATCTAAGTTTTCAAGTGAAAGGAAGGCTTTGTCACTAAGTCATGTTTGACTTTTTGCAACCCTGTGGACTGTAGCCTGCTAGGCTCCTCTGACCATGGGATTTCCCAGTTAAGAATAAGGGATCGGGTTGCCATTCCCTTCTTCAAGGGATCGTCCCAACCCAGGATTGAACACGTGCCTTCTGCAGCTCCTGCCTTGGTAGGCAGATTCTTTACCACTGCACCACCTAGGAAGCCTCACATGTCTCTCAATTTAAATAAAAAATTAGAAATGATTAAGCTTAGTGAGGAAATCGTGCCAGGGTGAAAGCTAGGCCTCTTGAACCAGTTGCCCAAGTTGTGAATACAAAGGAAAAGTTCTTATAAGGAAATTAAAAGTGCTACTCCAGTGAATACATGAATGATAAGAAAGCAAAACAGCCTTATTGCTGATACGGAGAAAGTTTTAGTGGATCAAACCATCCACAATGTCCCCTTAAGCCAAAGCCTAATGCAGAGCACAGCCCTAACTCTTCAGCTCTATGAAGGTTAAGAGAGGCACGGAAGCCGCAGAAGAAAAGTTTGAAGCTAGCCAAGGTTGGTTCATAATGTTTTAAAAAAGAAGCCATCTCTATAACATAAAAGTGGAAGGTGAAGTAGCAAGGACTGTTCTAGAAGCTATAGCAAGTCATCAAGATCTAAGATGATTAATGAAAGTAGTTACACTAAATAACAGGCTTTCAATGTAGATGCTGCTGCTAAGCTGCTTCAGTCGTGTCCGACTCTGTGCAACCCCGTAGACAGCAGCCCACCAGGCTTCCCCATCCCTGGGATTCTCCAGGCAAGAACACCGGAGTGGGTGGCCATTTCCTTCTCCAATGCATGAAAGTGAAAAGTGAAAGTGAAGTCGCTCAGTCATGTCTGACTCTAGTGACCCCACAGTCTGCAGCCCACCAGGCTCCTCCATCCATGGGATTTTCCAGGCAAAAGTACTGGAGTGGGGTGCCATTGCCTTCTCCCAATGTAGAAGAAAAAACCTTAAATTGGAGGAAGATGCCATCGAGGACTATCACAGCTAGAGAGAAGTCAACGTCTGCCTTCAAAACTTCAAAGGACAGGCTGACTCTTTTGCTGGGGCCAGCACTGCTGGTGACTTTAAGTTGAAGCCAATGCTCACTTACTATTCTGAAACTCCTAGGACCTTTAAGAATTATGTTAAATCTACTCTGCCTGTACTCTGTAAATGGAACAATGAAGCCTGGATGACAGCCTATCTGTTTATAACACGGTTTACTGAATATTTTAAGTCCAATGTTAAGAGCTACTGCTCAGAAAAGAGTTTCCTTTGAAAATATTCCATTCATTGACAATGAACCTGGTCATCCAAGAGTCTCTGGTATGGATTTACAATGAGATTAATGTTATTTTCTTTCTTTTTCAACAAATTCCTAAAATTATTTATTTAGTCTTATAATTTATTTAAATTTATTTTTATGAGCTTCCCAGGTGGTGCAGTGGTAAAGAATCTGCTTGCCAATGCAGGAGATACAAGAGAACTCATGTACGATCCCTGGGTAGGGAAAGTTCCCTAGAGAAGGAAATGGCAACCCACCCCAGTATTTTTGCCTGGGAAATCCCATGGACAGAAGAGCTTTCGGGCTACAGTTCACGGGGTCACAAAGAGTTGAACATGACTGAGCACCACCACCCATTATTTATTTGGCTGTGATGGTTCTTAGTTGGCACTTAGAATCTTTAGTTGTGCCATGTGGGATCTAGTACCCTGATCAGGGATCAAACCCAGGCTCCCTGCATAAGGAGCAAAACATCTTAACCACTGGGCTACCAGGGAAGATTAATGTTGATTTCAACAATGTGCTTATTAACACATTTATTCTGCTGTCCACGAATCAAGGATTAATTTTGACTTTTAAGTCTTATTTTAGAAATACATTTTGTAAGGCTATAGCTGTCATAGATACTGATTCCTCTGATTCATCTGGGCAAAGTAAATTGGAAAACTTTTGGAAGGATTCACAGTTCTAGACGCCATTAAGAACATTTGTGATTCATGGAAAGAGGTCTTAATGCCAACATTAACAGGAAGATAAAAGACATTGATTCCAATCCTCATGGGTAACTCTGAGGGAATCAAGACTTCAGTGGAGGAAGTAACTGCAAATGTGGTAGAAACAGCAAGAGAACTAGAATTAGAAGTGGAGCCTGAAGATGTGGCTGAATACTGCAAACTCACGATAAAACTTTAATGAATGAGGAGTTGCTTCCTAAAGATGTACAAAGAAAGTTTTCTTGAGATGGAGTCTACTCCAAGTGAAAATGTTGTTTGAACAACAAACTATGAAGTTTGTTGAACAACAGGATTTAGAATAGTATATAAACTTCATTGATAAGGCAATAGCAGGGTTTGAGAAGCTCGATTCATTTTTTAAGTTCTGCTGTGGGTAAAATCCTATCAAACAGCATTACATGCTGCAAAGCAATTGTTCATGAAAGGAAGAGTCAATCAATGTAGCAAACTTCATTGCTGTCCTATTTTAAGACTTTGCCACAGCCACCTCACCTTCAGCAACCACCTCTCCAAAAGGTCAGCAGCCACCAACAATGAGGTAAGCATGTATGCCTGCACCAGCGAAAATATTACAACTTCCTGAAGGCTCAGATGATGGTTAGCATTTTTTAGCAATAAAGGTTTTTAATTAAGGTATGTACATTTTTGGGTTTTTTTTAGGACATAATGCTATTGCATAATTAATAAACTACAGGGTGGTGTAAACGTGACTTTTATATGTACTGGAAATCAAAAAGTCTGTGACTAGTTCTTTTGAGATATCTCCTTTATTGCAGTGATCTGGAACCAAAGCTGCAATATCTCTAAGTTGTGTATATATTGAAGGAAGCTCTGCCCAATCATTAGCTGACCACTAAGATAATATAATGGAGACTCCAGGGGCCACATAAAGCAAAGAACAGACTATAGAATTAGTCTGTTTAGAAAAGTCACTAACCAATAGCAACTACAATAAGCAGCAACAGCAAAAAATCCTCGGGAATGGAGAATTAACACAATTATTATCACCCAAAGTCTATAATTTACAGTAAGATTCATTCCTGGTGCTGCACATTCTGTAAGTTTTGACTAATGTATAATGACATGTATCTAAAATTACAGTATTGTGCAAAATGGCCCTAAAATTCCTCTGCGCTCTGCCTATCCAAACTTTCCTCCCTCTAACCCCAGGCAGTTGTTCATCTCTTTATTGCCCCTATAGTTTTGCCTTTTCTAGAAGGCCATATAGTTGAAATCATATAAGATATAGCTATTCCAGATTAGCTTTT
This sequence comes from Ovis canadensis, assembly GCF_042477335.2. Taxonomy (NCBI): domain Eukaryota; kingdom Metazoa; phylum Chordata; class Mammalia; order Artiodactyla; family Bovidae; genus Ovis; species Ovis canadensis. Next base: position 20,824,119 of record NC_091261.1, on the reverse strand, counting down.
CTCACTTAGTAATATGTTATAAAGTTTCCTCTCTGTCTTATCCTGGTTTGATAACTCCTTTTCAGTGCTAAATAATAATATTCCATTTTCTGGATGTACCAGTTTATTTATTTGTTTACCAACTAAAGGGCATATTGGATGCTCCCAAGTTTTGGCAATTATGAATAAAGTTGATATAAACATCCATGTGCAGGTTTTGTGTTAACATAAGTGTTTAACTTCTTTGGCTAAATATCAAAAGCATGATTGCTAGATTTTGTGGTAAAATTATTTTTAGTTTTTAAGACACCACCAAATGTTTCTAGAGTGCCTGTACTATTTTTCATTCATGCGGGTAATGTATGGGGCTTTCCAGGTGGCACTAGTGGTAAAGAACCCACCTGCCAATGCAGGAGGCATAAGAGACGTGGGTCAGGAAGATCCCTTGGAGGAAGAAATGGCAACCCACTCCAGTATGCTTGTCAGGATAATCCCGTGGATAGAGCATCCTGATGGGCCCATGGGCTTGCAAAGAGTTGGACATGATTGAAGTGACTTAGCACACAGGCAAACAATATATGAGAGTTCTTGTTGCTCCATATGCTCGAAAAGTTTTATTGTTCTCAGTACTTAGAATTTTAATTATTCTAATAGATGTATAGTGATATCTTGTTTTAATTTTCAAGTTCCCAATGAAATATGATGTTGAGCATCTTTTCATATGATTGTTTGGTAACTGTACATCTTCTTTAGTAAGGTATCTTTTCATGTCTTTGGCCCATTTATAATCGAGTTTTGTATTGTTGGGTTGTAAGAGTACTTCGTATATTTTGTATAAAAGACCTTTAACAGAGTTGCCTTTTACAAATATTTTCTCCCACTCTATGGCTTGTCTCCTCCTTCTCTTCACAGTGTCTTTTGCAGAGGAGAAGCTTTCAATTTTAATGAAGGCCAGCTTATCAGTTCTTTCATGGATTTTGCCTTAGGTGTTATATCTAAAAAGTCCTCACCATACCTAAGGTAACACAGATTTTTTCCAGTGTTATCTTCTAGGAGTTTTGCAGTTTTGTGTTTTACTGTTAGGTCTGTGATGTATATACTTTAGTTAATTTCCATAAAATGTATAATGTCTGTGTCTAGATTCATATTTTTGTATATCGATGTCCAGTTGTTTCAGCACCATCTGTGGAAAAATTCATCTTTACTCCATTGTGATGTCTTTGCTTCTTTGTCAAAGACCAGTTGCTTGTATTTATACGGATCTAATTCTGAGCTCTCTCAGCTCTTCCATCAATCTACACGTCTTTCCTTTTGCCGACACCACACTATCTTGATTACTGTAGTTTATAGTAAGTTTTAAGTTCAGGTTGTGTCATCCCTCTGATTTTTTTTTCTTTTCCTTCAATATTGTGTTGGCTATTCTGGATCTTTTATCTGTGTACGTTTATTTACTTAAGTTTCTTAAATTTTATTTCATTTATTTGTTTTGGCTGCACTGGGTCTTTGTTGCTGCAAGCAGGCTTTCTCTAGCTCTGGGGAGCAGGTACCACTCTCTCGCTGTGGTACACGGGCTTCTCATCGTGGCGGCTTCTCTTGTTGCTGAGCACACTCTCTGGGCACATAGGCGGCCGTGCAGCACACAGGGCTTAGCAGTCCTGCAGCATGTGGAATCTTCCTGCAGCAGAGATCCCCTGCACTGGCAGGAGGATTCTTATCCACTGGACCACCATGGATGGCCTCTGTGTACATTTATAATCAATTGTTGATATCCACAAAGGAACTTCCTAAGGTCTTATTAGGATTGCATTGACTCTATAGATCAATATTGAGTCTTCCTGTCCATGTGTATAGAATATCTCTCCATGTATTTAGGTCTTTGAGTTCTTTCATCAAAGATTTGTAGTTTTTTTAACTAGATGTTGCACATATTTTGTTAGATTTATACCTAAGTATTTCATTTTAGAGCTATGCTAATGTATGTGCTATTTTTATAAATGTTAAATTCTACTTGTTCATTATTGGTACATATATACTTCTGTATGTTAACCTTATATCCTGCAGCTTTACTACAATTGCTTATTAGTCCCAGAAAGATGTTTTTTGCTATTATTTCAGATCTTCTGTATAAACAATCATGTCATCAGTGAACAAAGAATGTTCTATTTCTTCTTCAAACTCTATAACTCCCAACTCCACTCTCTCCTCCGCTGCTGGCAACCACTGTTCTCTCTCTGCTTCTGAGTTCGACTGCTCTAAGTACCTCATGGAAGTAGAATCATACAATATTTGTTTTTGCGTGTGTGTCTTTAGCATAATGTTGTTCAGATTAATCCACGTTGTAGGATATGTCAGAATTTTCTTCCCTGTTAAGGCTGAATAATACTCTATTGTATGTATATTTCACATAGAATGTATTCATCCATTACTGGACACTTGGGTTTCTTTCATGTTTTAGCTGTTTTGAATAATGCTGCTATGAAAATGGATACAAAACATCTCTTTGAGACCCTGCTTGCGGTTCTTCTGCATACATAACCAGAAATGGAATTGCTGGGTCATATGGTAATTCTATTTTTAATTTTGTAGGGAACTACCGTATGTTTTCCACAGCAACTGTACCACTTTACTTTGTCACCAACAGCACCCAAGAGTTCCAATCTCTCCAAATCCTTCCTAGCACTTTTTATTTTCTAGTTTTTTGATAGTAACTGTTCTATCGGAGGGGAAATGGTATCTCATTTTAGTTTTAATTTGCACTTCCCTAATGATTAATGTTGTTGATCTTTTTTTAATGTGCTTATTGGCCATTTATTTATCTTTTTTGGAGAAATATCTATTCAAGTCCTTTGCTGATTATTGTATCGGATTATTTGGGGGGATTTTTTAATGAGTTTTAGGAGTTCTTTATATATTCTAAATATTAATCCCTTACCTGATATAGGAGTCCTGGGCTTGAATTCCACATCTACCACTTATTAGTAATCTGAACTCAAGCAGAATTTTGAAACTTGGTTTCCAGATTCCCTGAAGAAGGGAATGGCAACCCACTCCAGTATTCTTGCCTGGAGAATTTCATGGACAAAGGAGCCTGGTGGGCTGTAGTCCATAGGGTATCAAAGAGTTGGACATGACTGAGCAACTAACACTTTCCTCATCTGACAAATGGATAATATAATAAACCCCACTTTGTGTGTTCTTGTGAGATTAACAATACTCTATATGAAGCACCTGGCACACAGAAAGTGATTATTACTTTATATTATTTTAGTGTGCTTTTTTCCCTTTTGAGCTGTTTTAGTTGCATAATTTAGTGGTGTAGGGTGAGATAATTCTAGAGTGGTTTTTATCCCAGTGAAAAATAATGAGACCACTTAGTGCTGTCCCAAGGGATAGAGAGAAGGAATAGGGGATGGGATACAACTTCATGGGATGCTTTATCTAGCTTTTTGATAAAAGAAGAAGAGAAGAAAAAGACAGAAGAATCAGTTATGTTTAATTTTGGTTTAAAAGTTTCCTTCTTGGTCCAACATGTATGGTTTTAAGCCATATGTTTGAGGACACTGACAGAAGGAAGGAGTAGAGATTCCAGACTGTTCTTCGCAGCAAATGGAAATATAGTAAGAAGAATAACTTACTAGCAAGTCTTCGTCTTTCTCTATGGCATATTTGTTTTTTGTTGTTTAGTCCCTGAGCCGTGTCTGACTTTTGTGACCGTCATGGACTGCTGCTCTCCAGGCTCCTCGGTCCATGGGATTTCCCAGGCAAGAACACTAGAGTGGGTTGACATTTCCTTCTCCAATGGCATATAATAAATATATTAATATATATGAATCTGAAATTTTTATTGGATGTTCAAATGTATAAAACTATCAAATTACCCTTGAGTGTGAATGTGGTATACAAATAAAATTTTAGAAAAATATTAAAAACTATAAATATATATAAACAGAGCTGTAACAGTTGTCCCTCTGAAAGAGATGATTAAAAAAACAACCTATGGGGTGGGGTGAGGTAGAAAGTGGGAAGGAGTTTCAAGAGGGAGGGGATATACACATACCTTTGGCTGATTCATGTTGATATGTGGCAGAAACCAACACAATATTGTAAAGCAATTATCTGCTAATTTAAAAAAATAATTTTTTTAAGTAAAAATTAAAAAGAAAGTATAGAGCCTTGTTTGATAACCCATCATGTCCATTTTGCTCCTAAAAATAGTGAATATTTTAAAGTATAAAAAGTAATATTTATATTCCATAATGAAATTTTTGGTAAAAATGGATGAAACCAAAGAAATCAGATTATATATACATATATATATGTATATAGGATATACATGTATACAGGATTAAATGCTGTTACTTAATAATGCATTTAAGTTAACAGTGATAAATTCATTAAATATCGCCATGTATAACATATTTTTATGAAAAATAATTGTATTTTCAAAAAAATTGCAAAAACAGTGGCATTGTTTTACTTTTTTTTCCCCTAATTTTTGGCCTTGCTGTGAAGCATGCAGGATCTCAGTTCCCCAACCAAAGATCAAACCCGCACCCCCTACAGTGTAATGGCAGAATTTAACCACTGGACTGCCAAGGAAGTCCCTGTTTCACATTTTCAAATCTCATTAATATCTAATATAATCAAACATTCTCATATCTTCCTATTTTATGAATGCAATATGTTGCTTTAGTAGAGTTTTATAAAGAAAACCCAGTCTGACAAAAATATGTTGCTATAAAAGTGAAGAGTAATAACATTTTTGTATATTTGAGGATATTTTTCTTTGAAACAGTATTCAACAAGGAATAGTTTCTTAAGGCTAGTTACAGCATGAAGTCTGAAAATAGATCAATGACCTTAAAAAAAAAGTCATCTGGCTAGAACCATTATCATTTCAGAAATAAGCATACTATGTAATTTGAGGTGACTAGCATAGTTATATCTGGATTACTATAATAAATATCTGTCAGAAGCAACAGTCATCTCAATAATCATACACATTTATTTTATTCATCAAGAACTTGCATGAATAATTCTTCTGCATCAAAAAACTTACAAATGTCACAAGAGAGGTAAGTAATGGTCTACACAGGAGAAAAGGAAAACTCTGTCAAGGAAAACTGTGAAGAAATTTTTTTCCCCATTACGTTTTTTATTGGTATAGTTGATGAAGAAAGCCTAGTTTTGCCTTCCTTTTTAGGCTTCCCTGGTTGCTCACATGGTAAAGAATCTGCCAGCAACGCAGGAGAGCTGGGTTCAATACCTGGGTCAGGAACCGCTAGAGAAGGGAATGGCAACCCACTCTGGTATTCTTGCCTGTAGAATCCCATGGACAGAGGAGCCTGATGGACTAGAGTCCACGGGGTCACAAAGAGCTGGATGTGTGTGTACTTGCGTGCGTCCGTGTAAAGTGGCTTCCATAGTGTCCGACTCTGTGTGACTTAGGAGCCTGCCAGGCTCCTCTGTCCATGGGATTTTCCAGGCAGGAATACTGGAGTAGGTTGCCATGATGAGCAACTAACAGTTTGGTGCTTAGTCTGAGAAGGAACACAAGAAACTAATTCTTAGGATTAAAAACTGCTTTCAAAATCTCAAATGTAAGCCACAAACAAGCCTTTTTATATTTATTTTTATTTATTTACTTATTTGGCTGTGCCAGATCTTAATTACTAACATGAGGGATCTAGTTTCCTGACCAGGATTGAACCTGGGCCCCTTGCACTGGGAACACAGAGTCTTCACCCATGGACCGCCAAGGAGGTCCCACAGACAGGCTCTTTGATAGAAACATCAAAGCTTAAAGAGAGGAGAAAGACAAGTGTGTATTCTATAAAGTATTTCCAAAAATTCAGCGATGATAAACACACCATTTGTATACTTGAAAATACAGTTTTCATGTTTTGAATATTTATCCTGAGAAAAGTATTGACTATTTTGTTCTAAGATTCAGAAATAAAATTTACACATATATATTATGTATCCAGGACTATGGATATATTATGTACATCAGGAATTCTCCATCTGATTAACATTCTGGACTGTATAAACAATGTCAAACAATGAGAAACCAAACATGACCACAGTTCAGTTCAATTCAGTCGCTCAGTCGTGTCCGACTCTTTGTGACCCCATGAATCCCAGCACACCAGGCCTCCCTGTCCATCACCAACTCCTGGAGTTCACTAAGATTCACGTCCATCAAGTCAGTGGTGCCATCCCACCATCTCATCCTCTGTCATCCCCTTCTCCTGCCCCCAATCCCTCCCAGCATCAGAGTCTTTTCCAATGAGTCAACTCTTTGCATGAGGTGGGCAAAGTACTGGAGTTTCAGCTTTAGCATCATTCCTTCCAGAGAAATCCCAGGGTTGATCTCCTTCAGAATGGACTGGTTGGATCTCCTTGCAGTCCAAGGGACTCTCAAGAGTCTTCTCCAACACCACAGTTCAAAGGCATCAATTCTTCAGCGCTCAGCCTTCTTCACGGTCCAACTCTCACAGCCATACATGACCACTGGGAAAATCATAGCCTTGACTAGACGGACCCTAGTCGGCAAAGTAATGTCTCTGCTTTTCAATATGCTATCTAGGTTGGTCATAACTTTTCTTCCAAGGAGTAAGCGTCTTTTAATTTCATGGCTGCAGTCACCATCTGCAGTGATTTTGGAGCCCAGAAAAATAAAGTCTGACACTGTTTCCACTGTTTCTCCATCTATTTCCCATGGAGTGATGGGACCAGATGCCATGATCTTCGTTTTCTGAATGTTGAGCTTTAAGCCAACTTTTTCACTCTCCTCTTTCACTTTCATCAAGAGGCTTTTTAGTTCCTCTTCACTTTCTGCCATAAGGGTGGTGTCATCTGCATATCTGAGGTGATTGATATTTCTCCCGGCAATCTTGATTCCAGCTTGTGTTTCTTCCAGTCCAGTGTTTCTCATGATGTACTCTGCATAGAAGTTAAATAAGCAGGGTGACAATATACAGCCTTGACATACTCCTTTTCCTATTTGGAACCAGTCTGTTGTTCCATGTCCAGTTCTAACTGTTGCTTCCTGACCTGCATGCAGATTTCTTAAGAGGCAGGTCAGGTGGTCTGGTATGCCCATCTCTCTCAGAATTTTCCACAGTTTAGTGTGATCCACATAGTCAAAGGCTTTGACATAGTCAATAAAGGAGAAATATATGTTTTTCTGGAACTCTCTTGCTTTTTGCATGATCCAGCGGATGTTTGCAATTTGATCTCTGGTTCCTCTGCCTTTTCTAAAACCAGCTTGAACATCAAGAAGTTCATGGTTCACATATTGCTGAAGCCTGGCTTGGAGAATTTTGAGCATTACTTTGCTAGCATGTGAGATGAGTGCAATTGTGCGGTAGTTTGAGCATTCTTTGGCATTGCCTTTCTTTGGAATTGGAATGAAAACTGACCTTTTCCAGTCCTGTGGCCACTGCTGAGTTTTCCAAATTTGCTGGCATATTGAGTGCGGCACTTTCACAGCATCATCTTTCAGAATTTGAAATAGCTCAACTGGAATGCCATCACCTCCACTAGCTTTGTTCATAGTGATGCTTTCTAAGGCCCACTTGACTTCACATTCCAGGATGTCTGCCTCTAGGTGAGTGATCACACCATCATGATCATCTGGGTCGTGAAGATCTTTTCTGTACAGTTCTTCTGTGTATTCTTGCCACCTCTTCTTAATATCTTCTGCTTCTGTTAGGTCCAGACCATTTCTGTCCTTTATCGAGCCCATCTTTGCATGAAATGTTCCCTTGGTATCTCTAATTTTCTTGAAGAGATCTCTAGTCTTTCCCATTTTGTTGTTTTCCTCTATTTCTTTGCATTGATCGCTGAAGAAGGCTTTCTTATCTCTTCTTGCTATTCTTTGGAAATCTGCATTCAGATACTTATATCTTTCCTTTTCTCCTTTGCTTTTCGCTTTTCTTTTCACAGCTATTTGTAAGGCCTCCCCAGACAGCCATTTTGCTTTTTTGCATTTCTTTTCCATGGGGATGGTCTTGATTCCTGTCTCCTGTACAATGTCATGAACCTCATTCCATAGTTCATCAGGCACTCTATCTATCAGATCTAGGCCCTTAAATCTATTTCTCACTTCCATTGTATAATCATAAGGGATTTGATTTAGGTCATACTTGAATGGTCTAGCAGTTTTCCCTACTTTCTTCAATTTCAGTCTGAATTTGGTAATAAGGATTTCATAATCTGAGCCACAGTCAGCTCCTGGTCTTGTTTTTGTTGACTGTATAGAGCTTCTTCATCTTTGGCTGCAAAGAATATAATCAATCTGATTTCGGTGTTGACCATCTGGTGATGTCCGTGTGTAGAGTCTTCTCTTGTGTTGTTGGAAGAGGGTGTTTGCTATGACCAGTGCATTTTCTTGGCAAAACTCTATTAGTCTTTGCCCTGCTTCATTCTGCATTCCAGGGCCAAATTTGCCTGTTCCTCCAGGTGTTTCTTGACTTCCTGCATTCCAGTCCCCTATGGTGAAAAGGACATCTTTTTTGGGTGTTAGTTCTAAAAGGTCTTGTAGCTCTTCATAGAACCGTTCAACTTCAGCTTCATCAGCATTACTGGTTGGGGCATAGACTTGGATTACCGTGATATTGAATGGTTTGCCTTGGAAACGAACAGAGATCATTTTGTCGTTTTTGAGACTGCATCCAAGTACTGCATTTCAGACTTTTGTTGACCATGATGGCTACTCCATTTCTTCTGAGGGATTCCTGCCTGCAGTAGTAGATTTAATGGTCATCTGAGTTAAATTAACCCACCCAGTCCATTTTAGTTCGCTGATTCCTAGAATGTCGACATTCACTCTTGCCATCTGTTTGACCACTTCCGATTTGCCTTGATTCATGGACCTGACATTCCTATGCAATATTGCTCTTTACAGCATCGGACCTTGCTTCTATCACCAGTCACATCCACAGCTGGGTATTGTTTTTGCTTTGGCTAAAAAGAGCACTGAGAAGGAACACTGGAAGAATTAATCACCTATGTCTGTGTTTTCTGCTCAATGCTTTTGATAAGTTCAGTGGACAAATGTAAAAAGAGCAATGACTTTTTTGTTTCCAGACAGCCAGACCCCTCTCACTGGCTCACCACAGTTATACAAGTTGTTGTTCAGTCACTAAGCTGTGTCTGACTCTGGACTGAAGCACGCCAGGCTTCCCTGTCCTTCACTGTCTCCAGGAGTTTGCTTAGGTTCATTCCTGTTGAGTTGGTGATGCTGTCCAGCCATCTCATCCTCTGTTGCACCCTTCTCCCCCTGCCCTCAATCAGCATCAGGGTCTTTTCAAATGAGTCGGCACTTTGCATCATGTAGCCAGTGTACTGGAGCTTCAGCATGAGTCCTTCCAATGAATATTCAGGGTTGATTTTCTTTAGGATTGACTGGTCTGATCTCCTTACAGTCCAAGAGACTCTCAAGAGTCTTCTCCAGCACCACAATTCAGAAGCATCTAATTCTTCAGTGCTCAGCCTTCTTTATGGTCCACACTCACATCTGTACATGACTACTGGAAAATACATGACAGTGAAAGTGTTAGTCACTCAGTCGTGTCTGACTCTTTGCTATCCCAGGGACTGTAGCCCACCAGGCTCCTCTGTCCAGGGCATTCTCCAGGCAAGAATACTGGAGTGGGTAACCATTCCCTTCTTTGGGGGACCCTCCCCACCCAGGGATCAACCCCGGGTCTCCTGTACTGCAGGTGGATTCTTTACCATCTAAGTCACCAGGGAAGCCCAGAAAAGTCATAGCTTTGACTATACAGACCTTTGTTGGCAAGATGACGTCTGCTTTTTAATACGCTGTCTAGGTTTGTCATAGCTTTCCTTCAAAGGAGCAAATGTCTTATAATTTCATGGCTGTAGTCACAATCTACAGTGATTTTGGAGTCCAAGAAAATAAAATCTGCCTCCGTTTCCACTTTTTCCCCTTCTATTTGCCATGAAGTGATGGGACTGGATGCCATGATCTTAGTTTTTGAATGTTGAGTTTTAAGCCAGCTTTTTCACCCTCCTCTTTCACCCTCATCAAGAGGCTCTTTAGTTCCTCTTTACTTTCTGCCATTAGAGTGGTATCATCTGCATATTTGAGGTTGTTGATATTTCTGCCAGCAGTCTTGATTCCAGCTTGTGCTTCATCCAGTACTACATTCTAAATATTTGAAGAAAGTCTGCAGTTGATGCTTTACTCCTCTCCAGTCTCTATGTCACTCAGGATTGTTTCTTAATATACTACGTTCCAAAAAAAAAATTCAGGTAAGCGCAAGCTTACTAAATTTCACTTAACCAAATACATTTTAAAATAGAGGAAACACTTCACTTCTCACAACACAAACCTTAGTATTTATATTCACTAAAAATTTTATAATTACCAAACATGAGAACTGGGGATGTGTTTGTTTATTTGGCTGAGAACTACTAAGTTTATTTTCTGAAAGAAAACCAGGCCTGAAGTATCAAGTTACTGGAACATTTGAAACATGTTGAAAAGTTCTTTTCATACTGTTACATTAAAATTTCATGTCTGTCTCACAACTTTAATGGATCTTTAACATATGCATGATTTTGTAGCATCATGCATTGGTCATTTGGAAGACAGTTCACTGAGCTATATAGATCTTCCAAATGTTGGCACACTTCATTACACAACATTGAAAAATCACATTTGCTAATATTGCCACCAATCTCATCAGAATTTTTGTGTTTTAGGAAGCTATCAAACTACAGATTTTTTCAAAATTCTATTTTTTGCTTGAAAGTTTGAATTTTATCATTGGCAACAAATACTGCCAGTTATTTTCCTGGAAGTATCAGAATTACCTGGCTCATTTCCAAAAAAAGTCTGCCCGTTTTCAAGTCTAGGAAACCATAGTTCATCTTTCAGCTGTTCTTTCAAGGAAAGATGAGATTTCATTTAAAAAATTGACTAGTTTAGCATACAATTTCAAATAATCACATATGATTTCCTCAAGACAACCATTGTATATAAAAGTTAATAATTTGTGAAGTGAAGTGAAGTTGCTCAGTCGTGTCTGACTCTTTGCAACCCCATGGACTGTAGCCCAACCAGGCTTCTAGGCCCATGGGATTTTCTAGGCAAGAGTACTGGAGTGGGTTGCCATTTTCTTCTCCAGGGGATCTTCCCGACTCAGGGATTGAACCCACGTCTCCCGCATTGTAGGCAGACGCTTTACCATCTGAGCTACCAGGGAAGCTCAATAATATAATATTATATATTATTAATAATAGAAATAATAAATTGTATTGCTCTGTAAATGACTGCTTAAAGGAAACTGGCTTTTCTTTTTTCTTTCAAGTGTGCAGTGTGGAGAATACAGTAACTTCTAGCAATTGGCACCACAACCTTGATTCATGCTAAGGCACTTAATTTAACCCACCATTTTTTTGGTACCATCAGTGCAAATGTGAACACACCGAAAAAGTCAAATAATGCTTTAGTATTATTAATAAAATGTTTTGACCTTTTGGATACTCTGAGATATTTTTCAGGGGCCACACGTTGAGAACTGATAATCTAGAATGTGAGCTCTGTGAGAACATTGAGTTTATTTTGTTTACTGTTATGTTTTCAACACTGTTGTATCTAGAATAACGCCTGACACACAATAGATGATTATAAATATTTCCTTAATGTATTAATAAAGCAAGGAAAAATGAGAGATTGATCCTTTGTGAAAAACAGAATAACAAAATATATGTGTATATATTTTTCTGTATATAGCTCAATAATTAACCAACACTTGCCACAATGACATGGTAATCTAGTTTCATTATTGCCATCTCCTCTGAAGAGTCCACTTACTTCTAAATTATGAACAAAAGAGGCTAAAGGACTTTTGTCAAGAAAGAAATGTAAAGTGTGTCCGAATTGCAGAACAAATGCTGTTCTTTTTCTGTAGAGGCACAGAGCTGACATGCCGTTAGAGACCATTTAGCCTCAAGCTTTCATTTTCACAAATGAGAAAACTAAGCTGTGGGGTTAAAAGACTGGCCCAAAATCATGCTTAGCGACGAGACTAAAATACAGGCTGTTTCACATTTTCTCTTGCACATAGCAGTAATAGGAGTGGGGATGAGAAGCAAGAGAAGAACTTTGGTAAATTTTACGTGTAGGAGACTGGTCAAGCAAGCTCAGAGACAAAAACTCAAAGCACTACACTGGTGGAAGAGGAATGGGAAATTAAAGGGTGAGATAGCTAAATGTACCTCCCATCCAGCATCTTGCTTCTCCCCCAAACAGCTCAGGTCCGAGAGATGCAAGGACTACCTGAGGACTGTGGGCAAGAAAGGAGTCAGGCTCTCAGAGGTGAGCAAAGAGGGCCCTGGAGCCTTCCTGTAGGGTAAGAGAGACGGGGCCAGAGGCTGGAAAAGCCCCCAAAGAATGTCTTTGGCATTTTTCAGCAGGGAACTATTGGTATTTTGCATGGCATTGTCCTGCGATTGCAGGATATTTACTGTCCTTACCCTCACCCACCAAATCCCTAAGTCACTGTCACCACTAAAAATGTCCTGCACGTTTCCAAATGCCCACTAGGGGGTTCCTATCACTCCTGATTACCTGTTCCCCCTTTACTTAATCAATAGCAGTCATCACTCTAGAATGAGTGCTCATAGCCCAGGATGAAGAGAACAACTAAATTTCCAAATAGGATTTTAACATCAAAGCTGAAATAGTAGGCTTTTCTTATAGGGCAGGTTTCTTGAAAGAGGAAACGTGTTCTTGAGTTCTACATGAATAAACACTTGAGAGGACTCAGGACATTTACATCATAAACCAAAGAGGAAGTATGAAGTTGGCTATGGAAAGGAAACAAAAAGAAGAAAATCTGAGGGCAGGTGACTAGAATTTAGAATCTGATAGGGGCTTCCCTGGTGGCTCAGATGGTAAAGAATCTGCCTGCAAGGCAGGAGTCCCAGGTACAATCCCTGGGTCAGGAAGATCCCCTTGAGAAGGAACTGTCAACCCAGCATTCTTGCCTGAAGAATCCCCATGGACAGAGGAGCCTGATGGGCTACAGTCCATGGGGGCACAACTGAAGTGACCAACACTTATACTTTGGTGCCTAAGAAAAGACTGTACCCTCTGTCCACTCTCCTCAGTCAACTGAGAAGATGAGAAATCCCCTGCAGGAATACAGAGGGTAGAGAGGATCCTCAGCTTGCTTCTAGCAGACCTCCGTGGATGACTAAGACATTTCCCAGCACCCTGCAGGACAGTGAGCATCCAGCAGTTTTCTGAGCTCCCCAAAGCACCCAGGAGTGGCTGAGAGAGGGATGGCAGAACGGGAGGGGCCCTGTACTCAGGGCAAACTTGGCAGAGGTGTATGGAGACATGGGGCAGCAAAGCACAGGAGCTGGCGACCAGACCAGGGAATCACCCAGCTCAGCAGATCCTGGATCAGGGGCCTCTGAGGTCGGAACAACATGTAAACCCCTGGAAAAGAGAAGGAAAATGGAGAGGGGGAGAAACCCTGGATTGACTGAGTTTAATCTGTAAATTGCAAAGTTCACACAAAAGGTTAAGTTTAGGTTTTTAAGTGGAAAGGGGACTCAGCAACTAAGTGCAGTAATAAGGACAGAGTCCAAGAAATTCTCTCTCTCTATTTTCTTTGCCAGTGTGGCATGCGGGGTCTTAATTCCCCAGTCAGGAATGGAACCCATACCCCCTGCAGTTGAAGAGCAGAGCCCTAACCGCTGACATGCCAGTGAAGCGCCCCCCTGCCCCCAAGAAATTTATTTTCAATACATTAGTGAATATTCCAGAGACTAGCAAGGAGAGATAAGAAGGCCTTCTTAAATGAACAATGCAAAGATATTGAAGAAAACAATAGAATAAGAATAGTTATCTCTTCAAGAAAACTGGAGATATCAAGGGAATATTTCATGCAAAGATGGGCACAATAAAGGACAGAAATGGCAAGGGCCTAACAGAAGCAAAAGAGATTAAGAAGAGGTGGCAAGAATACACCAAAGAACTGTACAAAAATGTCTTAATGACCTGGATAACCACAATGATGTGGTCACTCACCAAGATCCGGACATCCTGGGGTGTGAAGTCAAGTTGGCCTTAGGAATCATTCAGTTCAGTTCAGTTCAGTCGCTCAGTTGTGTCCGACTCTTTGCGACCCCATGAATCACAGCACACCAGGCCTCCCTGTCCATCACCAACTCCCAGAGTTCACCCAGATTCACATCCATCGAGTCAGTGATGCCATCCAGCCATCTCATCCTCGGTCGTCCCCTTCTTCTCTTGCCCCCAATCCCTCTCAGCATCAGAGTCTTTTCCAATGAGTCAACTCTTTGCATGAGGTGGCCAAAGTACTGGAGTTTCAGCTTTAGCATCATTCCTTCCAAAGAAATCCCAGGGTTGATCTCCTTCAGAATGGACTGGTTGGATCTCTTTGCAGTCCAAGGGACTCTCAAGAGTCTTCTCCAACACCACAGTTCAAAAGCATCAATTCTTCGGCGCTCAGCCTTCTACTATGATCAAAGCTAGTGAAGGTGATGGAATTCCAGCTGAGTTATTTAAAATCCTAAAAGATGCTGCTGCTATAGTGCTCCTTGGAAGGAAAGCTATGACAAACCTAGACACTGTATTAAAAGTAGAAACATCACTTTGCTGACAAAGGTCCATATAGTCAAAGCTATGGTTTTTCCAGTAGTCCTGTACAGATGTGAGAGTTGGATCATAAAAAAGGCTGAGCACTGAAGAATTAATGCTTTAGAATTGTGGTGCTGGAGAAGACTCTTGAGAGTCCCTTGGACTGTACAGAGCACAAACCAGTCAATCCTAAAGGAAGTCAGTCCTGGGTTTTCACTGAAAGGACTGATGCTGAAGGTGAAGCTCCAATATTTTGGCCACCTGATTCGAAGAGCGTACTTATTGGAAAAGGGGATGCTGGGAAAGATTGAAGGCAAAAGGAGAAGGGAGTGGCAGAGGATGAGATGGTTAGATAGCATCACTGATTCTATCCATTCATGTCCATGCATCAGTGAACATGACTTTGAGCAAAGTCCAGGAGATAGTGGAGGACAGAGGAGCCTAGGGTGCTGCAGTCCATGGGATGGCAAAGCGTCAGATACAACTTAGCAACTTGACAACAGTAAGCCTTTTTAATTTCAGGATGTATCTAGGGGCCAAATAAGAGTTATTCAGTTTGTTTAGGGTTGATTATTTGTGTGGCTTTGATGACTGTATATTGGCAGACGGGTGCTCCTTTTACTCCTCTGTGACTGTAAATATCACTGAAGTAGCCCCTACCTACACAGAGGGTGCAGATCTGTTAATTTTGCCATAATTGATGGATGAGAGACTTGAGCTGGAATTCGTTCATTTTGTAATCAGTGAAATATTGATTCTCTATTTTGTGCAAAGCTTAATTTTAAAATTAAGCGTTGGGACTTCCCTGGCAGTCCAGCGGCTAAGACTCTGAGCTTCCAGTGTCTAGGTTCAGTCCCTGGGCAGGGAATTAGATCCCACACGCCACAGCTAAGAGTTCAAATGTCAGAACAAAATACTTGGCACAGGTAAATTAAACAAGTAAATACCGTTCACATTTTAAAAGCAAATAAAATTAACTGTCATGAAGAAAACAAGCAACTTAGACTTTAGGATAGTTTTCTTGTAACACCCTCCAAAACATTATAATTCCTAATTGAGAACCATAGTAAATTCAGGGAGAGAAATTCCACCTTAGATCTGACTAAATATCTAGGAGCAAATTGGAGAAGGCAATGGCACCCCACTCCAGTACTCTTGCCTGGAAAATCCCATGGACGGAGGAGCCTGGTGGGCTGCAGTCCATTGGGTCGCTAAGAGTCAGACACGACTGAGCGACTTCACTTTCACTTTTCACTTTCATGCATTGGAGAAGGAAATGGCAGCCCACTCCACTATTCTTGCCTGGAGAATCCCAGGGACGGGGGAGCCTGGTGGGCTGCCGTCTGTGGAGTCGCACAGAGTCAGACACGACTGAAGCGACTTAGCAGCAGCAGCAGCAGCAGCAGCAGCAGCTAGGAGCAAATGATTTTCTCTTTGTTCACACTCTTAGAGAGGTTTTTTTATTGATGTCATTACCATTTTTATTTTTTTATTTGCTAGATACACTCAGGTAGCTCAGCATTAAGAAACCTGCCTGCAATGCAGCAAATGGGGGTTCAGTCCCAGGGTCGGGAAGATCCCCTGGAGAAAGCAATAGCAACCCACTCCAGCATTCTTGCCTGGGAAATCCCATGCACAGAGGACCCTGGTGGGCGACAGTCCATGGGGTTGCTAAGAGTCGGCCATGACTGAGTGACTAAACAACAGCAAAAGCAACAAATGTGCTACACAGACTCAACCCGCCCATGCAGATGAGCAAAACAGGCACCCTTAGCCTACTGCACACATTCACTCCAGCTAAGCCTGGAGGGGATTTCCTTGTTTTGATACAGGTAGAAGCTCATATTCTACATTAGGTAATTTCTACCTCTCTCTCTTTCTCTCCAGAGAACAAGAGAATTTTAGTTTGTTCTCAAAGAATGCCAGATGAAAAAAAAATAAAAAGAAGAAGAAAGCCTTAAGCTCATAAGCACATAATCAGATCTTCCTGCCTTTCATGCAGATGGTTGTTTGGTAAATTTCTGCTCTATGTTCCAAAAGAACAAAGTGGCAATGTTCTCACACAATTCTAGTTTTGCAACAAAGTCTGGTGAAATGTCATGTTCTCAGTATTCAATATGTGGGTTTTTAAGGGCAGTCTCCTTGCCTTAATGTCGAAACCAAGTGTTAAAACAAAGGAATGTGCTGAAGCCAGCCTATTTTATTGCATACCTGACACCTTTTGTGGTTGACCTTATTACTTAATTTGCAAAAAAAATTGCAAGCTTGGCTTTCGGGTCATTTCTGATCGCCTTGTGGTTTCTTCTGCTACTTAGGAACTTCGTATTCTGCTTTTCACTTGTTTGTTTTCCTTTTCAGTGAAAATGTGTTGGTAATTTGAATAGTACCTATGCTTCAGTTATGTAAAGAAGAAAGAGAGATGACTTCTTAAGCTTCTGAATGGTATCAATGTGTTCTTGGGTGAAGATCTCTGAGGCTGAATAGAAAAGAAATGCAATGATGAATGTAGAATTTGTTTTCCTTTGATTACTTCATTCCATAACTAACAAGACATATGAAACGTAAAATTCTAAGAACTAACTTTTAAGCTCAACGTTTAAAAGTCAAACTGTAAATTAGAAACGGGATATTAGTCACCGAGCTTGCCAAGCATCTTACTTCCTGCACTTGTAACTGGTTTTTTCAAACAGGTTAAAAACTGATAAGAAGCTTAGGAAACTCTTATCAGTCATTGCAAAAAAAAAAAAAAAAATTTAACCTGTTCTAATCTGGCAAGATTTAAAAGGCCTAAATTCCTTGAAGTATTAGGGGATTTATTTTTGTTTTTTCCTACTTGCTAAGTAGGCAGTATAAGAATCATTTTTGTTACCATAAATTCAGATTTGAATATCTTCTTATTTATGTGATATACTGTATGAATGCATCTAGAGGCTATAAACGGAGAAGGCAATGGCACCCCACTCAAGTACTCTTGCCTGGAAAATCCCATGGATGGAGGAGCCTGGTAGACTGCAGACCATGGGGACGCTAAGAGTCGGACAGGACTGAGTGACTTCACTTTCACTTTTCACTTTCATGCATTGGAGAAGGAAATGGCAACCCACTCCAGTGTTCTTGCCTGGAGAATCCCAGGGACGGAGGAGCCTGGTGGGCTGCCGTCTATGGGGTCGCACAGAGTTGGACACGACTGAAGCGATTTAGCAGCAGCAGAGGCTATAAAAGAGATGGTTGCTTAAGCTGATACAGTAGAATGTGCAGGAAGTGCTGATTAGAATTTGCACACTTGCTCTGAGTTTGTGAATTCCAAGCAGGTTTGCTAACAGGAAGTAGCAGCCCTTCCACAGCTGTGTAGCTCTAGATCACGGCCACCACCTGTGTCTGTTTGCCATGGATGACGCCCATTGATATTTTGGTGCATATCCTTAGTGTCTTTTTCTCTCTTTTCATAGACATTTTTTAATTTGCAAAGTCAATCTCAGACTGTACTGTTAGTTCATAATTGTTTTTCATTAATAGTGTGTTACTAATTAAAAAAAAAAAAAATATATATATATGGTCAGGGATTTCCTGGTGGTCCTGAGGTTAAGAGTCCACCTTGAAATGTAAGCGACGGAGGTTTGATCCCTGGTCCCACCTGCTGTGGAGCAACTAATTGAGATCACACCTTGACTACTGAGCTCGGGTTCCACGACGAAAGACCCTGCAGTGGAAGATCCCACATGACGCAGCGGAGACCCCACGTGCCTCAACTACAACCCGGCACAGCCAGATACATAATAGGCAGATAAATTTAAAATTTAAAAGACAAGGTTAGCCATGCCAGCTAACCCATCATTTGCTATAATAAATCTGTATGCAGGTCAGGAAGCAACAGTTGCAACAGTTAGAACTGGACATGGAACAACAGACTGGTTCCAAATAGGAAAAGGAGTCCGTCAAGGCTGTAGGTTGTCACCCTGCTTATTTATCTTCTATGCAGAGTACATCATGAGAAACGCTGGGCTGGAAGAAACACAAGCTGGAATCAAGATTGGCAGGAGAAATATCAATAACCTCAAATATGCAGATGACACCACCTTTATAGCAGAAAGTGAAGAGGAACTAAAAAGCCTCTTGATGAAAGTGAAAGAGGAGAGTGAAAAAGTTGGCCTAAAGCTCAACATTTAGAAAACGAAGATCATGGCATCTGGTTCCATCACTCCATGGGAAATAGATGGGGAAACAGTGGAAACAGTGTCAGACTTTACTTTTTTCGGCTCCAAAATCACTGTGGATGGTGATTGTAGCAATGATATTAAAAGACGCTTACTCCTTGGAAGAAAAGTTACGACCAACCTAGATAGCATATTGAAAAGCAGAGACATTACTTTGCCGACTAAGGTCTGTCTAGTCAAGGCTGTGGTTTTTCCAGTGGTCATGTATGGATGTGAGAGTTGGACTGTGAAGAAGGCTGAGTGCCGAAGAATTGATGCTTTTGAACTGTGGTGTTGGAGAAGACTCTTGAGAGTCCCTTGGACTGCAAGGAGATCCAACCAGTCCATTCTGAAGGAGATCAACCCTGGGATTTCTTTGGAGGAACTGATGCTAAAACTGAAACTCCAGTACTTTGGCCACCTCATGCAAAGAGTTGACTCATTGGAGAAGACTCTGATGCTGGGAGGGATTGGGGGCAGGAGGAGAAGGGGACGACAGAGGATGAGATGGCTGGATGGCATCACAGACTCGATGGACGTGAGTGTGAGTGAACTCTGGGAGTTGGTGATGGACAGGGAGGCCTGGTGTGCTGTGATTCATGGGGTTGCAAAGAGTCGGACACAACTGAGCGACTGAACTGAACTGAACTGAAATGATTAGGCTTCACTTGACCCTTGACTAACACTGATTTGAATGGTTCAGGTTCACCTATATGCAGAATTTTTAAAACAGGAAGGACCACAGTACTACCTGATCCACTGTTGGTTGACTCTGAGAATACCGAACTATGGAGATAGAGGAGCCGTGGATGTGGAGGAACCACGCGAGAGGGGGGTCAACAGTAAGTTTTATTCGGATTTTCTACTGCAAGGAGGGTCAGCAACCCTAACCCCATAATTAGTCAAGGTCAACTGTACTTCCCTATTGTTAGCCACTTAAGCTATTTCCAATTTTTACCTAGTGTAAATATTGTTGTGACTAGCATTCTTGAACATATATCTTTGGGCATATCCTATTATTTCCTGCAGACAAATTACTAACAGTAATATTGTTGGGTCAAAAGGCAAATAGTTTTAAATAATCACATGTAATATTACCACCCTAGATAACCCCTGGCAACAATTTGATGCATATTTATACAGTCTTTTAAAAAATGAATTATGTGCAGGAATACATATGTAGTTTCTGAAAAGTTGTTATTGTGTTCTGTATGGGAGGGGACCTACTGAAGAATTTTAAGCAGGGGAAAGATACAACTTGATTTTTTTTTTTTCTTTCGGCCACTCCATGTGGCTTGCAGAATCTTAATTCTCCGACCCTGGATTGAACCCCAGCCCTGGCAGTGAAAGCGCTGAGACCTAGCCACTGGACCACCAGGGAATTCCTGGTTTTCTCTTCAGAAGGAGCAATCTGGCTGACCTGTTGAAGACCGACCATCAGCAAGCCAAAGCAGAGGCAGAACCCAGGTGGAGTCTGTGGCAGTGACCCCGGAGAGAGGCCGCAGTGGCTTGCAGCAGGGGGCAGCGCTGGGGGAGTGAACGGTGGTCAGATTCTGGATCTCTCTGCAGGAACACAGACGGAACGTGGAGGGCGAGAGAAAGAAAGCAGTGCAGGTTAACTCCACGTTCCAGTGGTCTGAACACCTGGGAGGATGGTGTAGATGTCGAGTGACCGGGGAAAGGTGTGGGGAGTCCATCTGGAGAGAGTGAGTTTGAGATGTCTAGTACATAGCCAGGTGGAGAGGTCCAGTAGGCTGTTGAGTATGAATCTGCAGTTCCAGGGTGAGCAGGTGCTGAAAATGTATATTGGGACTCATTGGCACATAAATGGTATTAAAAGCCAGGAGAGTGGGTGAAGATGACCAAGGGAGTGAGTACAGACCAAGAGAAGAGGAAGTACAGACCGGTGAAGGGGAGCGGGGCAGCATGGGAGCCCTTCTTCTGCACCGGCACTTTTCTCCATGTTTTGCAGAGATTACAGGGTGACTCGTTTAATCTCAAAAAAAATCTCGCGAAGGGATATGATTATTATCCCCATTTTACAGAAGAGGAATCTTGAGGTCCCGAAAGATTGAGTCAGTAAATCAATAACTATTTCCTATTATGAACTGATGAAATAAGTTTTAACTACCTTTTTAAATATTGCAAACATTTTGAAATAAATCATGTGAACTTTTTCTGCACAGGCTGTGTTCATCATGTCTCAAAAATCTTAGCAATTATACATTCCAGTTATACTTTAAAGAATCAGCATGACTAATCTGTTCAAAGGTGCTTTTCTTTCCATTCTTTCCAGCTGACAACACATTCTAGAGTGGAATATTGAGAGATCGAAAGGAGAGAAAAAAAAAGCTTCTGTTCAAAGAGGAGAATCATTTTTCGCGTCCAACATTTCTTTCTCTTTTTGTTTTGTTATTAATTTTTGCTGCACCTTCTAGCATACAGGATCCTAGTTCTCCCACCAGGCATCAAAGCCACGCCTCCTGCAGTGGAGGAGAGTCCCAATCACTGGACCGCCAGCGAAGTCCCAGTGTTCAGTATTTCTTAAGGATATTTTCTTTGCGTTCATGTGTTTCTCCCTCAAGGATCATGCATTCCCTAATTATATTTGAAGATGGGAGAGGCAAGTTGATAAAGGAAAATTGTCATCATTCCTACCACCTCACCTCAACATATTCAGAATATCTCAATGGGACAGTTTCTAAGGCCATTGTTACTTTTAACAGAAATGTGCAAAAGACAGGGAAAAACAAAAGCGCTATGGTGGGTTAATCATTACAGAAGGCTTCCAGAAAATATATTTGAAAATTTCCCCAGCTATCCTGGAGAATCTTACATCTCAGAACAAGGATGCAGATGGACGAACCTGCAGTATGATTTTATACCTTCTCTTCTTCTTTGGGAAAAGGATTATTGTGAATGGGGAGGTGGGCAGAAGAACTTGTAAGATAGCTTTTCAAACAGATCAGTTTTAGGCAAAAGACCAAATGGAAATTGTGGACCTGGAAATAAAATTTTCTCTGCCAACAGTAATTTTTGGGAAAATGTTACGTACATTTGGGGTTCCTGTGAGTCAAGTTGAAGATGCTTGCCTTGAATAATTCCAGTAGGGGGATTTCCCTGGTGGACCCATGGGTAAGACTCTGCACTCCCAGTGCAGGGGCCTGGGGCCCACCCCTCGTCAGGGAACCAGTCCCCATATGACACAGCTTAGAGTTCCCGTGCCACAGTTAAGACTGGGCACAACCAAATAAATGAATACTTAAAAACATAATAACTGCAACAGGAAAGAAAGAGCAATATCTTTAAAAAACCAGGAGTGTGAGCAGACGCATTCCTCTACTGTGCCAAAAATATGAGATAATGGATAGATGTGTACATTTATCTAAATACCAGTGAGCAGTATGTTATTTAAGCACGACCCTTAACTAGCAATATCTGAAAAAGCAGATCCAGAATGAGCCTAAGCTCATTTCATCTCTAAAGATGTGAAAAATAGCAGAAAAACAAAAAGGGTCCTTTTAAGGTCATGTTCATAGCAAGAACAAAAACATGAAGACTCTGGGGAAAGATGATGTAATGTGAAAAAGATAACAGAGAAGGAGAACTAACGAAACACTCTTTTCCTCCATTCTTCTCTAATAATTACCTTCAGATGGAAAGAGGAAAACGAGTTATGGCAGGACAGAGCCAAAATGCAAGAAAGGTAAGAAATAGGAGGAGATCTTCTTAAAATGTATTTTAATGAGTTTGTTTTTATTCCCAGATAAATTGTATCCTGAGATATTTAGAGAACTTTTAATTATAATCATGCAACCATGGTTAACAATCTTGGTAAATAATTTCATGAACAGAAAGTCAGCATACGTTCATTAAAAATAAATACTGGGACTTCCCTGATGGTCAACTGGGTAAGAATCGCCGTGCAATGGAGGGAACTCAGGTTCAGTCCCTCGCTGGGGAACTAAGATTCCACATGCCACAACTGAGAGTTTGCATGTAATTATGGAAGCCCACATGCCACAACTGAGACCCAAGACAACCACATACATAAATAAAATTAAAACCAACAAACAAAAATCAATACTGTCAAACTAAACTTATATTTAGGAACTCACTGCTCAAGAACAAAGATTTGTATTTTTTTCACTTAATATTATATTGGAGCAGTTCTCCAGTATTCCTCATTAAACATTCGTCTGTACTACAGTTCTAAATAGGTACATCAGTTCAGTTCAGTTCAGTCGCTCACTCATGTCCGACTCTTTGCGACTCCATGAATTGCAGCACGCCAGGCCTCCCTGTCCATCACCAACTCCCGGAGTTCACTCAAACTCATGTCCATCGAGCCAGTGATGCCATCTAGCCATCTCATCCTCTGTCGTCCCCTTTTCCTCCTGCCCCTAATCCCTCCCAGTATCAGGGTCTTTTCCACTCAGTCAACTCTTTGCATGAGATGGCCAAAGTATTGGAGTTTCAGCTTTAGCATCAGTCTTTCCAATGAACACCCAGGACTGATCTCCTTTAGAATAGCCTAGATGGATCTCTTTGCAGTCCAAGGGACTCTCAAGAGTCTTCTCCAACACCACAGTTCAAAAGCATCAATTCTTTAGTGCTCAGCTTTCTTCACAGTACAACTCTCACATCCATACATAACTACTGGAAAAACCATAGCCTTGACTAGATGGACCTTTGTTGACAAAGTAACATCTCTGCTTTTTAATATGCTATGAAGGTTGGTCATAAATTTTCTTCCAAGGAGTAAGAGTCTTTTAATTTCATGGCTGCAATCACCATCTGCAGTGATTTTGGGGCCCCAAAAAATAAAATCAGCCACTGTTTCTACTGTTTCCCCATCTATTTCCCATGAAGTGATGGGACCAGATGCCATGATCTTCATTTTCTGAATGTTGAGCTTTAGGCCAACTTTTTCACTCTCCTCTTTCACTTTCATCAAGAGGCTCTTTAGTTCCTCTTCACTTTCTGCCATAAGGGTGGTGTCATCTGCATATCTGAGGTTATTGATATTTCTCTTGGCAGTCTTGATTCCAGCTTGTGCTTCTTCCAGCCCAGCATTTCTCACGATGTACTCTGTATATAAGTTAAATAAGCAGGGTGACAATATACAGCCTTGATGTCCTCCTTTTCCTATTTGGAACCAGTCTGTTGTTCCATGTCCAGTTCTAACTGTTGCTTCCTGACCTGTATATCGGTTTCTCAAGAGGTAGGTCAGATGGTCTGGTATTCTCATCTCTTTCAGAATTTTCCACAGTTTATTGTGATCCATACAGTCAAAGGCTTTGGCATAGTCAATAAAGCAGAAATAGATGTTCAATTATATGAATATACCTTAAATTATATGACCAATTCCCTGTGGCCCACTGTTTCACATTTTTAGCTTTTAAAAACTGTGCTGGGGCCATGATAATTTTGTATAAAACTTTGTAAGTTATTTTCTTAATTTTAGGTCAAATTTCCAGAAGAGGAATAAATGAATCAAAGGGCTTCCTATCAAAGGCCTTGTTTTTATCACCAAAATTTCATCCAGAAAGAAGTACCTATTTATTTTCTCAACAACAATATATGAATGCCTATATTTCCAACCCATAGCATTACTGGAAGATTTTGATAGAAAAAAATTTGGAGTTATTTTCTAATTGTGGCAAAATATACAAACATAAAATTTATCACTGAAACCATTTTTAAGTGTACCACTCAGTAGCATTGAGAGCATTCACAGTGTTGCTCAACCATCACCACTATTGCCAGAATTCTGTCATCATCCCAAACACATCTCTGTACCCATTAAATAAAGAAAACTAAACTTTTTGAAAATTGGCCTTCTCTTGCATATATTATTCAATGCTATTAGCGACATTCTTCCCCCTTCCTAGGATCTTGGAATTCTTCTATGTTAGGATAGGACAGGCTATACCATGGTAACAGTCAACTCCCAAATCTTGCTGCTTACCGCACAAGAGTTTATTTCTAACTCAAGTTTCTTAATCTATGCAAGTCAATGAGTGTATCTGCTTCTCCTGGTCTTTCAGAGGTTCAGGCTAGTGGAGGCCCAGCCATCTCATTTCTTCACATTTTGGAATATGAGGGCTTCGTGGTTAACAAGGCAGAGCAAGAAAGCCTTGCGCCAGTAATAAAATGCTCCAATAGATAACTGGGCTTTTCTGGTGGTTCAGTCCTTATAGGATTTGCCTGCAAAGAAGACCAGAATTCTGTCCCCATGCTGGGAAGATCCCCTGGCAGAGGAAATGGCAACCCACTCCAGTATGCTTGCTGGAAATATCCCATGGACAGAGGAGCCTGGGAGGCTACAGTCCATAGAGTTGCAAAAAGAGTAGGACACAACTGAGCAAGTAAACAACAAACAGTTTTCTATTCTAGCTCAGCCAGATAACCAATTCCAAGTGCCCTACCATTTCCCTGAAGGCCCATTGTCTTCTACTGCCAATGTAGGTAAATACCGTTCTTCCTGGGTTGCAAAAAACAAAACAAAACAAAAAAACCCTGATTTTGGCAACTTAAGCAAAGTATGTGGGGTGCTAAAGGAAGACTGAAGAACCATCCTGGGAGTAAGAAGCTGGGTAGCCTGCCAGGCAGCAGGTCTCTTTCGACACTCTTGGCTGGACAGACAGTAAAGCCGGTCTGTGTTTTACTAGGCTCAAGAGTCAAAGTCCTGGGAAAGAGAGTGTGGTTGGCTGAGGGCAGTCATGTGCCCAGCCTTTGGCAGTGGCAGGCCTGACAGGAGGGATTAGCAGGAGCCTCCACAGCTCTCTTTGGGTTTCCTGGTATGAAGTAGGCACACGCATTCTACTGAGACACCGTGTTTTGTGGGAAAATGATCACCCAGGTGGAAATCAGAGTGCTTTGGGGAAGTGGGAGTGAAGACAGCCTTCCAGTGTCCACTACCCAGAGCAAAAACGTGATCATATCAGTGGCATCAAAGCCCACAAACACATGAGTCTGCTGAGCTGATATCTGCTGATTTAATATTTTCTATTATTAGATTGATTCCTTCTTTTCCTCTGCAACAAATAGCCCTAAGTGTATATATCTAAAAAAGTTATTTTGAGACTTCCCTGGCAGTCCAGTAGGTTGACTCTTTGCTTCCACTGCAGGGGGCACAGGTTCAATCTCTGGTCAGGGAACCAAGATCCTGCACGCCACATGGCAGAGCCAAAATAAATCTTCTTTCCCCTTGGGACAAGTTGCCAGGTCTGGAATCATTGCATCCGAAGACATGAGTATTTATATGTTCTCATTTTTTATTTCACTGAAGTGCCCATGGACTCTGAGAATATGCCCCTATTCATGGCAGATCAGCTTTCTAGCGACAGAGTAACTGCCTGGTTGAAGGTCACCCTGCGGAAAGCTCTCTCTGGGTCATGCCAGGATCACTTGGGCTAGTGGGGAGAAACATACTCTTCAGAGCTCTTCTTCTTCCTTCCACATTTTTTTTAATAACCATTATTCTCTGGATAAAAGATACTGCAAGGCCTCTGGCTTGGGTCATTTAACCCACATGTTATAGGAAATAGGGCAGCATTTGCCTGAGGGGCCCAAGGGCAGTGGGGTGCCTCCAGATATTGCATCAGCAAATGTAAGATGGTGTACCCAGCTCCCTTTTCTCCACAGCAGGCCTCTCCAGAAGCTGGGGCAGGGGAAACAATGATTACAAAAGGGCAGGGCTTGCCACCTGGGGAGGGTACTCCCTGTGTGCCTTGACCCAGGTCTCTGAGCCAGCCCAGTTCTTCTAACTCCAATCTTGAAAAGATAATTGTCCCAGATTTCTTCAGAGGATTGTAACTCCCATGTGACAGAATTGGAAAATCTCTCTCCCTTCCCTGCCAACACACTAATTTCCAATTCCCCCATCCCAGCTTCACTAGGAACATCCATTTCTCAGCCAGACCACCATGCTGCCTGGGCCAAGCAGTGGGGTGCTTTTTTTTGTAATTACCCACGGGGCAGCTCGAGCATGTTAGATTGTAAACATCTTGAGACTGGAGGCTGTCTGGCTTTAGTATTCCTTGCAGGACTCTCCACAGTGCATTGCCCATTCCAGGTGGTTGTTCAGTTTCTCAGTCGTGTCCGACTCTCTGCAATTTCATAGACTGCAGCACCCCAGGCTTCCCTGTCCTTCACTAGCTCCCAGAGTTTGGCTCAAACTCATGCCCACCGAGTCGGCGATGTCATCCAACCATCTCATTCTCTGCCGCCCCCTTCTCCTCCTGCCCTCAGTCTTTCCAAGGAGGAAAGATGCTTTTTCCAAATGCATCGGGGTCTTTTTCCAATGAGTTGGCTCTTCACATCAGGTGGCCAAGGTATTGGCGCTTCAGCTTCAGCATCAGTCCTTGCAATGAATATTCAGGGTTGATTTCTGTTAGGACTGACTGGTTTGATCTCCTTGCAGTCCAAGGGACTCTCAAGAGTCTTCTCCAGCACCACAGTTCAAATCAATATTTGCTGACTGAATATCCTTAGTTAACTAGAGTCATTCTCAAACTTCCTCGGGATTCCAAACTCTTCCAAGTTATGATGTCTAGGAGTGTTGGGAAAAGTGAGCTCTTCCTAGAAGCAATCAGGGAACCCTGGAGGGGTTCTGAAACCCAGGCTTAATGTTGTTGAGTGAAGAAGAAGAGAGCCTGGTGCAGGAGCCGAGGGGAAGGGCCTTCGTGCCATCTTGGGGCGGCTGTAGCTAAGCCCATGGTGCTTCAGCCCCAGGGCCTTTCCTGTGGCCAAAGTATTGGAGCTTCAGCTTCAGCATCAGTCCTTGCAATGAATATTCTGGGTTGATTTCCTTTAGGACTGATTGGTTTGATCTCCTTGCAGTCCACGGGACTCTCAAGGGTCTTCTCCAGCACCACAGTTCAAATCGATATTTGCTGACTGAATATCTTTCCCTGGGGACGCTTCTTCCCTCTGCAGGTCTCATCCATGTCACGTCTATCCATTAACTCCTCACCCCACAGTTGTCAGCTCAATCGTTAGTTCCTCAGTACCGTCTCAGAATAGGCCAAGTTACCCTGTTAAACACCTGTGCATCTCTTCCTCAGCACTTATCATGATTTTCATGAAGTATTTATATTTGTGTTTGTAATTATTTGATCTATGCTTTCTCTCTGACTGGAGACTGCTGCTCCATGAGGGCATGAACTGTACTTCTTGTGTTCACTGTTGTCTTCCTGGTTCTAGCGTATTTCCCAGCATAAAATGGAAGGACAGTTACTACTAGAGGCAGGAGTAATAATTTTTCTATACCACGTGGGTTTACCAGCTGCAATCCTGGAAGATACAGAGTGTATTAGTCAGGGTTCTCTAGAGAAGCATAATCAACTAATAGAGATAAGATATATCTATGCCTATATACAGGCTTCCCTGGTGGCTTAGCAGTAAAGAATCTGCCTGCCAATGCCGGAGTCACCAGTTCCATCCCTGGGTCAGAAAGAGCCCCTGGAGGACAAAATGGCTACCCACCCCAGTACGCTTGCCTGGAAAATCTCCATGCACAGAGGAGCCTGGAGGGTTACAGTCCATGGGGTTGCAGAGTCGAATAAGACTTAGCGACTAAACAACAAATACCTAGGTATCAATAGATATCACTATACTAATATCAGTGTATTCGTATAGATGGGCTTCCCCAGGGGTTCAGTGGTAAAGAATATGCCCTTGTAATGCAGGAGACACAGAAGACATGGGCTTGATTTCTGGGTTGGGAAGATCCCCTGGAGGAGGGCATGGCAACCCAGTCCAGTATTCTTGCCTGGAGAATCCCAGGGACAGAGGAGCCTGATGGGCCACAGTCCATAGAGTTGCAAAGAGTCAGACATGACTGAAGTGACGGAGCACTGCTCGGTATAGACATAGATGTATATGGAGAAAGGGAGAGGGAGAGGAAGGCGCATTGACTGATTGTGATTTACTATAGGAATTGGCTTATGCAGTAATTACGGAGGTCAAGAAATCTCACAATCTGCCATTTGCAGGCTGAAGATCCAGGAAAGCCTCAGTGTGAGCCCCAGTTCAAGTGTGAAGCCAGAGAACAAGGAGCATCAGTGTCCGAGGGCAGGGGGGGATGGAGGTCTCAGCTCGAGAAGGAAGAGAGGGTATTTAGCCTTACTCTGCCTTTTGTGTTCAGCCCCTCAGTGGGTTGGATGATGCCCACTGTACTGGTGAGAGCCATCTTTCTCACTCAGTCCACGGATTCAAATGTAATGACACACCCTGAAGTAATGTTTGCCAGCTCTCTGGGAAGCCCTCAGCCCAGGCAAATTGACACACAGGGTAACATCACACAGAGAGCCTGGCTGGACTCTCAGCGAAGCTTGTGCAATGTGCTGTTCTCAGAATAGAATTTCTCAAATTGCATTACCCACATTGCTGGTTCACGAGCTCTCAACAGCGTTCTGTGAAGAAAAAAGTTCTTTAAAAAACACAGATGTAATGAAAATACCAAGCACATTTAGACAGCTATTATTCTGTGATAACTTCTCTTTAAGAAAACATACACTCCAAACTGCTAACATTGGTTACATATGGGAAGGGGTCTTTCACTTTCCCTTCATTATGCTTTATTGTTGTTGTTGTTTTTTAATTGTGGGGAATGCACATTACAAAATTTACCATTTTAGCCATTTTTAAGTGTACATTTCAGGGTACATGTCAATAGATTAAGCATTTTCATATTATTGGGCAACCATTGCCATTATATTTTGTAGATTACTAGTTCACAAAATTTATTGTGTACTATTCTGATATCTTGGTGAATTAACCCACCCCCAACTCAAAGGGTGGCCTCTGGGTTGTTTGAAGCTACTTGGAATTACTCCCACATTTGCCCCAGTGGTTAGTTGAAGGACAAGCCTCCAGGTTTGCTTTTTTAAAACATTCATTTATCTTATCCGCTTTGTCAGGTCTTAGATGTTGGCACACAGGCTCAATAGCTGTGGCGCATGCACCTAGTTCCGCCTCGCCACTCCCCACCCCCCTACCCCCACCCCCCTACCCCCACCCCCAAACCCTTGTGCCCTGCATGCAAGGCAGACGCTTAACCACTGGACCACCAGCAAGCCCCTTGGCCTACAGGCTTAAGTGAGTGAGGCTTGGCAGGCTCCTAAATTCGTTCGATGTCCAGATTGAAGTAGTTACCATAGGCAGCATCTTTCTAGCACTGGAAGGAATACTATTTTATAGGTAAACCTGGAAACTTTGAGGCGTTTTGGTTCTCATGAAGGAAGCTTTCGGGAGACTGAAGGTAACACCAACAGGGGGGAAGAGCTGAGAGAATCATACAAAAATAAAGTTGGAGTGGTGACAACTTCAGAAGCCTATACCCTACTTCTCCAGGGAGGTTTTCTATGTTATGATCCAATAATTTCTTGTTTATTTTTGCATTTTCCCTCATTAATACCTGTGAGAGAAACCAGCTTGGAATATATAGCTTGGAAGATACTCAAAAGATTTCTTCTCATCATATCATTTATGTTTTGCCATAGCTATAATCTATGTACCTCACTGACAAAGTGTCAGCCTGAGCCAGAGGCTCCCAGGTTCCTGCTCAAAATTGGTTGTCTCTTTGTAAGAAAATTCAGATTTCATTTAGAGTGGCGGTGTACCTGGACAAAAGACCACTTTCCATTTTCCCTTGTAGGGAAGTGTGGTCATGTGATTGAGTTCTGGCCTGTGAGATAAAAAGCAAAATGTTGTCTAAGATGTGCAGAAAGGCTGAGAAAAGATGCTGATTCAGCTGGGGGAGGTGGGAGGGGTACTTTATCTTTTCCCTTCCTCCTTCACAACAGGAACTCTAGGAGACTGGGGACTATGAAATCAGGTTAGATTATTTACTCATGGATGCAAGAGAGACATAAATTTCTTATTAGTTAAATCACTGTTACTTTGGATTTTCTGTTATAATGTATCTGAACCTAACTGACTCACTGCCTGAAACATATTCAAAGGTTCAGGAGAAGCCATATTTGACTTTACAGGTAGCAACTTTGTGACTCATCAGGGGACACTATTGTATGTAGCGGAACCTAGGGAACCTACATAAAAGGAAGGTTTCAAGGAACCTGCATAAAGGGAAGGTTTCATCTGAGTGAACCTCTGTTTTATCTAGACAGAGGAACCTGACCAACTTCCATTGATTCAAATCCTTTACTCAGGACTTCCCTGGTGGTCCAGTGGTTAGACTCCACATTCCCAGTGCAGAGGCTTAGATTCCACATGTCTCAGCTGAGTTCAGATGCCGCAAGGAAAGATCCTGCATGTGGCAACTAAGATGCAGTGCAGTTAAATAAATAAATAAGAAGTAAATAAGACTTCCCTGGTGGCCCAGTGGCTAAGACTCTTTGCTCCCATTGTAGGGGGCCTCGGTTCGATATCTGGTAAGGGAACTAGATCCACACACCACAACTAAAGATCCCACGTTACAACTCAGACCTAGCATCGTCAAAGTAAATAAATAATTTTTTTAAAAAATTAAAAAAAGATAAGTCTTAATTCTTCCAGGCACTGAGTGAAGCATAAAAACGCCCAGCTGACATATGTACTTGAGTCTCTCTCGGGCACCTAATGAGTCTGAAATTGAAACTGGTTTTGCCCATCCCAGTCACCACCACCACGTGAACTTCTGTCTCTGGTTTTCTTTGCAGTCGATGTTCAGTAGCGTTCATAGCCGTCCACCTAACTTATCATGCCAGGAGCCTGGGGCCGTCTTTGTCACTTTCTTCCTCATTTCTATATCCAGGCTGCAATCAGGTCCCAGTGTGCTGTGCGCTAAGCTGCTTCAGTTGTGTCCAACTCTTTGCAAGGACTGTAGCCCGCCAGGCTCCTCTGTCCATGGGCTTCTCCGGGCAAGAACACTGGAGTGGGTTGTCATGCCCTCCCCCAGGGGATCTTCCTGACCCTGAGTCTCTAAGGTCTGGTGCATTGGCAGGCGAGTCTTTACCACAAGCGCCACCTGGGAAGCCCTATGAAGTCTCGGAATCTCCCTCTAAAATACATTTTGATCTACTGCTCTCTGTCTCCACTGTCACTTGGCTGACAGCTCTACCATTTCCTGCCCAGACCAGTCCAAAAGCCTTCCCTCTGGATTCCCATTCCCCACATAGCACCCGGAGAGGAAACCCAAACCAGATCACTTTACCACCATGCTGAAAACTTCATAGGCTCCCCATAGCATTAGGATATAATCCCAAATCCTACTGATGATGAAAATAATCAACACACGATCTACAGTAGGAAAAGAAAAGAGTTTTATTTGAGCCAAACTGAAGAGTATAGCCCAGAAGACAGCCTCTCAGATAGCCCTGAGGAACTGCTCCAAAGAAGCATGATGTTCAGCACAGTTTTATGTCTTGTCAGAACAAAGAACATCAAATAAGTCAGGGATACATTCTTTCAAGGTCTCAAGAAAAATGAAACAAACCAGATCAGCACGAACTCAATGAGTCAGTATAGCCTTGGCCTGGGAAGAGTGTCTTATCATCGAAGGGGTACCAGCACAGGCGTCCCAGAAAGGGAGGTGTTGAATCTTGATTTTTTTTTTTTTTTTTTGCTGTGCCGCCCAGGCATGTTGGATCTTAGTTTCTCAACCAGGAATCATCCCCTGCATCTTTCAGTTGGAAGCACAGTCTTAACCACTGGACCTCCAGGGGAGTCTCCTGAATCTTTATTTTTAACATGGACATTCTTCACTTCTGGTCAATTCACAAAATTCAAGCAGATGTACAATGTACATTTGATAGGCCACAGACAGGCTGTTTTAGCATAAAATTTAATTCATGTAAAAGCCAGTATGACTCCCCCATACCTCAGTATGTGGAAATTTCATCACTGTATATGGCCTGTGAGACTTTGCCAGGTCTGACCCCTGCTCACCCTCCAGCACCCAGCATCGTCGTCAGCTAGTTTCTCTCACTTACTGAGCTTGATGCCTGATTTTCTCTTTCAGTCTCCAGAAGGTACCAGACTCCCAACCCAGGGGCTTGCACAGGCTGCTTTCCTGCCTGGATTCCTCTGCTCCCATCTGCTACTTTGCAGCCAACCCCTACTGATTCTTCTCTTCACTGTTTAATGACTCCTTCAATAAGACCTTGACCCCACTCCCGACTTATATCCGGACACTTCATATTGAATAATATTACATGTGGTGTTTTGTGGCTGGCTTCTTCCACTTAGCATGGTGTTTTCAAGGCTCATCCTGTTGTAGCATGCCTCAGTACATCACTCCTTTTTATTGTAGATGAATTATTCCATTGTACATGCATGCCTGCTGAGTCGCTTCAGCCATGTCTGACCCTTTACGACCCCATGGGCCATAGCCCGCCAGGCTCCTCTGTTCATGGGCTTCTCCATCAACAATACTGGAGTGGATCTTCCCAACCTAGGAATCGAATCTGTGTCTCTTAGCCTCCTGCATTGGCAAGAGAGTTCTTTACCACTAGCGCCACCTGGAAAGCCCATTTCACTGTATGTCAAAGTGTTTGTGAAAGTGTTAATCGTTCAGTCCGTCTCTTTGTGACCCGATGGACTGTGGCCCACCAGGCTCCTCTGTCCATGGAATTTTCCAGGCAAGAATACTAGAGTGGGTAGCCATTCCCTTCTCCAGGGGATCTTCCCCACCCAGGGATGGAACCCAGGTCTCCTGCCTTGCAGGCAGATTCTTTACCATCTGAGCCACCAGGGAAGTCCATTCCATTGTATAGATACAGATTTATCCACTCCTCAGCTGGTGGACATTTGGGTTGAGCCTACTTTTTGCCTATTATGAACACTGTTACCAAGAACAAGCATTTGCGAGGACATATGTTTTCATTTCTCTTGGTTATAAGCCAAGGGAGTGGAGTTGCTGACTCAGATGTTAACTGGGAGATGTCAGCAGCCCCTTTTTATGAGGAAAGGTTTAGGATTTTGTCCAGAGGATCCGGTGCCTGTCAGTGTTTGGCTGTTTGGTTAACAGCCAACTGTTTACATCCCTCCTATTCTTGTCTTTCCCTTTTTTATTTGCCTCTTTTCTTTTCTGTAGATTCCAGCTCCCCTGCAGATTGTAGCCAGCACCAGGATTTTCAAGGGGTAAAAGTTGTTTGTAAAACATTTTGAACTCTCGGTAGGATGGACATTAAAGTAATAATGTTTATCTGTTTAATCTGTGGGCTAGCCATTTGCAGGCTGTTTTGTAACAAAAAGAGCTTATTGAGTAGGAGGTTTTTAAAACTAGTTCCTGAGGGTAACACTCCTACAACAAACTGCTCAGAGTCTCAACTACCCAGCTAGCAATCTGCACCTTTTAAAGAACCACTTTGAAGTCCCTTGGTGATATTAACATCACAAGCGAACCTATATATGTAAACATATGTTGTTCCCGAGCTTGTAAAAATGTATACAGAGTTCCTGGTGTGTGCCTGGCAGATAATAATTGCTTAATAAACTGTTGTTTAGTCGCTAAATTGTGTCCGACTCTTGGCGACCCCATGGACTGTAGCCTGTCAGGCTCCTCTGTCTATGGGATTTTCCAGGCAAGAATACTGGAGCGGGTTGCCATTTCTTTCTTCAGGGGCTCTCCCCCACCCAGGGATCGAACCTGGGTCTCCTGCATTGCAGGTGGATTCTGTACCAACTGAGCTACCAGGGGCCCCTAATAAACTGTTAGCTGCTATTATGAACAGTTACTCTAATGAACAATCGGTTTCTTTGAGGTAAGGATTTCAGTCATTCAGAATGCCTATTAACATTCATTGTGAGGACACACTGAATTGTTTGAAGACACATTGAAAAGTACCCCTTTTCAGGGTGCGCTGACAGATTCTCATTCGATCGTCACGCCCATCTGGTGAAAACCACAGAGAACCTGGCAATTGTTCTCAGGTGCTCATTTGTGGTATAATAAAGATCGACTCAATCTACCCTGGCAAATTTAATCTGCTGACTACAGCAGAAACGACTCTACCGTGATCTGACACCCTCTCCCCTACACCAAGTCGTTCGGTGTGATTACACAGAAGAGTGGAAGAGCAGCTGCCCGCCCCGCAAGAAAATGCTCCTTGCCCTTAAAAAGCTTTCAATCTAAGGTGTAGATTTACAGGCATTTTACTTTAGACGAGGGCCGAGAATGGGGGAAAAAAAGAGCCCTGCGTGTGCGTCCATTCACAGTTCAGGGTCCGTCCCGGGAGGATGAAACCTAGAAGTCAAACCTTTTACCCCAGCAAGCCAGACCTCAGAGTCGAGCCGTCCGGCTGCGGAGTATTACAGATGCTCTGAAGACACCCCTTCCTGGTCCCGGTCAAGTTTCCCCGCATCAGGGAGCCGACGGTGAGTCACTCCGAAGAGGGGAGCCAAGAAAAGGGGAGGCGCTCGCGCCTGGGGCTGGAGGTGAGCCGCAGGGCGAAATTATACACCAAGGAAGCCTCGGAAGGAAGAGGAGGGGCCACTGCGCGTGGGGAAGAGAAGGAAAAGAAGGAAGAGACGTTCGGGGAAGGCACGGAGAGGAGGAAGGAGGAAGGCGGAGGGACGAGACAGGGGCGCGCGCGGGCCCGGGCGGGGCGCCTCCGGGAGGGCGTGCGGCGCGGGGCCGGGCGGGGCGGGGCCGCGGCGCCCGAGCTCCGGCGGGGGCTGCCGGGATCCCGGCGCCGCGCTCTCGCTCGCCGCTGCCGTGCTGCTGCGTGCGGCCCGGCTGCCCTCCGCGGGGCATGTGCGCGCTGCGCTCGCCGCGCGCCCGGGGCTCCTAGCTTCTCCGGCGCTTGCTACGCTTGCGGCCCCTCACCTCGGCCCGGCGCCCGGCTCGGGCTGTGCGCGCGGAGCGCCGCCGTCATGGGGCTGCAGCCTCTGGAGTTCAGCGACTGCTACCTCGACAGCCCGTGGTTCCGGGAGAGGATCCGTGCCCACGAAGCGGAGCTGGAGAGGACCAACAAGTTCATCAAAGAGCTCATCAAGGACGGCAAGAACCTCATCGCCGCGACCAAAAGTAAGCGGGGCCCCGGGGCGAGGCCAGCAGGAGCCTCTGCCAGAGGGACACCGACCGTCCCGTGCCTGGGGCCGGCAGCCGGAGGGTCAGGGGATTCATCCGGCACCGCGAGGCCCCGGGGTCGTGCTTCCTCGGCTTCTCGGGCAGCCGGGGCGAGTCCCTTTCCCGCCCCTGCCCCCGCGCGGCGGCCCGAGCCGGGAGCCATGCGCGTAAGCTTGCCGCCCGCCAGACCCGCAGCTCCGGCCGGGCGCCCTCGGTGCCTGCGTTCTCCGCCGGACCCGTCGGCAGGCAGGTTCTCTTGCCCCCTAGAGCTGCTCTGTCTCGTCTGAAACACATCAATTTCACGGGTCTTGTCTCGTGATCCTTCAGAAGAACTTGCCTGAGGATTCTTTGCAAACCTGCTGAGTTGGTCAGAAGTCCCTTAAGCCGTACCCTTTCTGTGTCTTTTTTCGGATCCGCTGCGACAGTCTCGTCCCAGGCGCCTTACTATGCTAAACCCGAAAGTCCACCTGGCGTTGTGAAAATTCTTTTCCTCCTGCTGCGCCGAGGAGGGTTCACAGATCGGAGCTTGTGAGGCTGAGCAGACAGCCTGCCCTCTAGCCCCAGCGAGCCCTGCCTGCAAATAGGGAATTCCACCCCGGCCAAGCTTGCTGCCTTCCAACCCTGTTCGTCTCTATCTTTTGAGCAACTCAGAAGTGG
The DNA here is from genome assembly GCF_042477335.2 of Ovis canadensis. NCBI lineage: Eukaryota > Metazoa > Chordata > Mammalia > Artiodactyla > Bovidae > Ovis > Ovis canadensis. The sequence continues at coordinate 20,787,623 of NC_091261.1, read as the reverse complement.
CCACAGGAAAATAAGAGATGTATCCGCTTATAGCGTCTGAAAAGAGTCTAGGAGGGAGGTGGCCTGAAATGCATGCTGAAACACTGAGTTGGTGATGCAGCTGGAAATAGGAAAAAATTAGCTTGAGTGAGGAGCCGGGCCTCCTGAGCACACATGTAACCTATACCCCATCCTGAGGATACCGGTTGAGTGTTGGCTTTTCCCTCTTAAAAAGACCTATCCATGCAGCAGACTGGGAAAAATATCCCATGTCACCGCGTGCCCCCCACCCCAGTTCCCCATTTTGCATTAAGGAAGATGGAAATGTACTGACTGAATTGTCTCAGGTACCCAGCCCAGAGCCTGGAACAGTGCAAATTCAATGAATGAATGAATTGAAAGAAATATGATTTCATGGAAAGAATTCAGTGAGTGAGCCATCTCTAATTTTGGAAGCAAGTCACTCAGCTTCTCTAGGTGATGACCAGGGTTCGTTTTGATTCTGTGACCTCTGGTGTTGCAAAATGAGGATTGGGAATCACTTTGGGACATGTGGCTGGTGGGCTATTGCATTAGTGGCTCTCCAGTGTCTTGGCGTTGTGTGTGTGTTGGGATGGGGATGGGGAGGGGTTGTAAATATGTAGGTGTAAACGGAGAGAGGAGGAGATGAAAAGGACGTGGGATGTGTGAGTGTGCGCGCGCGCGTGCAGTGGACATGAGAAAGACTTTCCTTTTGTAGCTTGGTCTTCACTAGTGTCGCTGGCTGGGGGAGTGTCCTTTCTCACTGACTCTAGCAGCTCCCTCTGGCTCGAGGGGTATGAGGAGGGAGGCTTTGGTGTGGAGAGAGGCAGATGGCAAAGCCAGTCTGGCCACTGGTGGAAAGCTATTTATGTGACTGCATATTCGCTCTTCTGCCAGCAGGACACACGCCTGTGTTCCCGCAGCAGCCAGTGCATCTGGGGGCCCAGCTGTCAGCCCTCCTCTCCAGAATGTAGACTTTCTGGCACTTGCGAATTGACTCCTTACTCCTTTTGATTCTTATCCTTTACTGTAAGACCCATAACTTATGCTTATGCTCTAGAGAGCAACCAAAGTTTCTTTTTTCTCCTTTTCCAGAGAAGGACAGGAACACAGCTTTAGCTCGCATGCCTTTGGCAAGTTAGGAAGGACCTGGCCTTTGCCCAGCTTGCCCCATAAAGTTCACATGGAGTTCATATCAAGACTAAGATCGAAGGATGTAACTTGGGACACCTGAGTGTAATTCGCTTCACTGTTAGGGCCTGGCTGCAGGAAAATTAGTCAGGTCACTTTTGAGTTCTGTTTCTCTTGTTCTTTTTTTAAAAAAATTTAATTTATTATTTATTGTTATTTTTTAACAACTGACTATTGGTTTATTAAAGAGGTTGATTTACATGAGTTCCCTTCTAAGAGGCATCAGTAAGATTCTGCAGTGTTCAGCAGTGACTTGATTAGGTAATTCAAAATTACGGTCGAGGTCAATCATTGGCATAATCAGTTGAGCTTTTCTAGAATATCTGAATCAAGAGGTCGAGGAGAGACCTGAGATAGAGGGAGTAGCTACGGAACGGGGAACAGTCAACTAGCTCAGACTGTGTTTTCTGACACTGTAGGGTTTGTTTTGCAAAAATGGCATTTTCAGAATTGTGCCTTTAAGGGGTTTCCGCTTTTAATTGCCCTGTGTGATGCCTCCTGCATTCACTGAATACTTGTCAGGTTTATGTAACTTTGTTTTTGCTTTTTTTTTTTTTTTTAATGTCTTGGTCGTTTGTGAAGGCGTAATCTCTGAAAATTATGAAAACACCCCTATTACCAATACGTTTCTAAATACAAAGCTGACAGCCAAATTGTTACTTCTGTGAAGAATGTATTGAGGCTTTGAATAATCCACAGATTATTAAAGAAGTTGGAGATGAGTTCTGTAGGGCCTGAATGTTTACTCCTGAGTTCAGTTAAGTAGCCAATCAACAAGTGCTTCGCATCTACAGCTTGAGGATCGGGCTGGAGACACAGAGAGGAAACCAAGCGGAGGCCCTTGTCCCTGAGGTTACTGTCCTGTGGTTAAAGTTCAGCTCGATCTAGGAAACGCATTTGAACTCCTGTACACATTGTGCTTAGTTCTTGAAGAAACAAAGGATACACAGACACACAGGTTAAAAGATTCAGAGGATTCAGTGACAGGTTTTCTAACTTGATCAGAAACAAGAGCACGTTGCAAGTTAGAGTGGAAGTTTGGGAATTCTGGTGTTTCAAGGAAGGAATAGAACCTGGTCAGATTGGAAACAGCTGGGAAGAAACCAGACCCCTGTTGGAGTAGGATGAGGAGACTAGTTTGGCCGGAATGGCAATTTCATTTGAGGGAGTAGATGAGATTGGTGGAAAGGTCAGTTTCAGATGATTGAAGCCGTAAAAGTGGGCTTGGAATGTGGGCTTCATCCTGTGGCGAATCACTGAGGGTTTTGCAGCAGAAGCCTGACATAATGGGAAAGAGCTGCTTTAGAGGGATGGTTTGGTGTCTGTCTATGCATGGGGAGTAATTTTGGAGAGAGCAGTGGGGGTGGGGAGGAGCAGAAGAGAGGAGAGTCTGGGATCATTGATTTATGTGATGGATTTGGAGATCTTTCATTGAGTTCAATGGACTCTTTGTTTAGATGGCTTTTTTTTTAGCACTTTTCCTTTTTTTCCACTCCTTTCTAGAATAATCAGTGTCTTCTTTCAATACAGTTTAAACTTTTGTAAGCCATTCCTCTGATGTCTGTGTAGTTTCAGATGCTTATGTTTCCTAGTGATGTGTATTTATTAGAAATGGCAATAAACCTTATATGCTTTTGCTGTAAAGTTTATAGTTAGTCATTCTTGAGAGAATATGTTCTGTGCTAGAGGAAGACATGTATGTTTTAAACAGATAGTCCTTACAGTCCTTAAGCACTTACATAGCTGAGTAGCAGGCTCCTTAGTAAACTCAGATTGTCTGGGGGTGTGTGTCTGTGTGTGTGAGCTGGAAGGGCCCTCATTAGTCTTCTCTCATCACAGACCTGGGGAATCGTGTTACTGGTGGCCAGAACTAGAACTCGAGTCTTTCAAGTCTTTGTTTTGGTACTTCTTTTAGGCCTTGATATTTTAATGATTTTTACTTTGGTTTTCTTAGGAGCATAAAAGTTCCCCTTTGCTGTCTTTGTGTTTCTTGCTCCAGAGACACGGTTCACGTAGTTATTCCTTTTGGGGAAGTTTGTCAAGTTGCTATTGCATGGAAGCATAGGGAGATTTGGAGGACTTGAAAGAATTTCATTGAGTAAACTTGAGCCTTAGTCTCATTTGTAAAACGGGGTTGTTGCCTATAGCCTTGAGCTTGAACCACATGTGCAAGGGTTTTGAAAACACAAGTGTGAAGCGGTTGTGTAGGTGTTATTGTTTGCCCAGCTAATGTTTTTTCCCTCTGACAATCCAAATTTTGTCCAGATGTCTATGCTGTTTCCCAGATGACTTACAGAAAGGTGTTTAGGGATGATTCTGGTTAGCCTGACTCAGTGGTTCTCAATCCTAATCCTGGTTGACCATTAGGATCACCTAGGGAGCTGTAAACACGCGCGGTCAGGGTTGAGAAGTGCTGAACTCTTAACAACTCAGCATGGTACACCTGTTTTCTGGGCTGGTAATTAGATGAATGAGTGATTGGTATCTCACTTCTGACCAGGGAGACCTGTTAGGAAGTCTGCTGCAGACACTGGGAAAGGTTTTCTTTTTTGAGAGGGGAGACTCGTATGAAGGGTTCTTGCCTTCTGCGATGTGTGTCTGTGTTGCCTGGAGCTGTTCCCGCCATCTCGGGAGGGCGAGTAGAACCAAGATAAGGAGTGGTAACTGAATCTGGAGTTTTGATGCTGTAATGAGAGCCACAGGTGGTCCTGTGCCTGCCTCTCTGGCTCTTCAGTCGCTCGCTTGTGTCTGACCCGTGCGATCACATGGACTGTAGCCCACCGGGCTCCTCTGTCCCTGGGAGTCTCCAGGCAAGAATCTTGGAGTGGGTTGCCATTTCCTTCTCCAGGGGATCTTCCCAACCCAGGGATCTAACCTGGGTCTCTTGCACTGCAGGCAGATTCTTTACCGACTAAGCTACAAGGGAAGTCCAGCAAAATGACGAGCCAGTTTCAGTTGGGTTTTCTGCTACTTAACACTCTTTTTTGTGTTTTGGTTTTTTTGGGCTGCTCCTCATGGCTTATGGGCTTCCCTGGTAGCTCAGCTGGTAAAGAATCTGCCTGTAATGCAGGAGATCCCAGTTCAATTCCTGGGTTGGAAAGATCCCCTGGAGGAGGGCATGGCAACCCAGTCCAATATTCTTGCCTGGAGACTCCCCATGGACCGAGGAGCCTGGCGGGCTACAGTCCTTGGGGTCGCAAAGAATCTTATATGACTGAGTGACTAAGCACAGCAGCGTACATGTCTTGCAGAATTTTAGTTCCCCAACCAGCGATTGAAACTGGATCCTAACTAAGCTTTGAAAGCATGGACTCCTAACCGATGGACCACCAGGGAATTTCCAACATCCTGATTTTGATGAAGTGGGATAACTGTAAATTGTGGGCTGATGCTCTGATTAAGTGGAATTTCATGAGGCCTGGAAGTAAAATGCTATTTAAGAAGTTAATAAAGTAAATATAATTTTACCGTGAATGGAGGATACTCATCTATATTCTTTGCCCCAAGGGAATTACTGTGGATCCCCTACAGTTCAGGGCATCACTTGGGGGTAAGTCTTAAACTCTCACTTGGGGTTTTACTAGTGACCTGGTCTCTAGTGCTAGGGTAGACTTGCCATGAAAAGTAATTCCTATCAGTCTTGACCTGGAATGTGGACCCAGACAGGCTTTAAAGGCTTTCAATACTTTACTCACTGCAAAGGTGGTTCTTGTCTCCATTTAGAGTAGTTCCTATTAATATTTAGCGCTCTCCACCAGCCAGCCCTGTTTGTGTAGAATGTCTGCCAGGTCAGTGCTCGGGGTCTTCTGCTGGGTCATCTGCTGCTCTGGGTCTTCCTGCCGAACTGCTTTTTCCCTGCCCTCCCATTTGCTGCCTCCTACTGAGCTTTCTTTGACCACCTCCTCTTCACTCTGTTTTTTGGTGGTGGCGGGGGTGGGGGGACACCAGAGAGCATCGTTGACTTCCGGAAGAGGGAGAAGGCAGAGGAGGACGTTTTTGTGTTTTAATTTTTAATATAGCTGGTGAGAGAGTATAGTATAGGAGATAAAGAGCATGGCCAAGGCGCTGCTACTCATTCACCGTGGGACCTTAGTCATGTTGGTTAGCTTTTCTGTATCTGTGTTGTCATCCATAAAATGGAGATGATGAGACTTTCTGGGGAGTCGGGTGGTTAAGACTCCGTGCTTACACTGCAGGGGGCGCAGGTTCAACCTAAGACACTAAGATCCCACACGCTGCAAGGTATGGCCAGAAAGTGAAAAGAAAAAAGAAAATGGAGAGTGTTTCAAACAAGCACTCGAACGTGAACAATTATGATGTATTGTCTAATTTGCAGGTATACATTTTTTAATATAAATTTATTTAATTGGAGGCTAATTACTTTACAATATTGTATTGGTTTTGCTATACATCAACATGAATCTGCCACGGGTGTACACGTGTTCCCCATCCTGAGCCCCTTCCAATCTCCCTCCCCATACCATCCCTCTGGGTCATCCCAGTGCACCAGCCCCAAGCATCCTGTATCCTGCATGGAAACTGGATTGGTGATTCGTTTCACATATGATATTATACATGTTTCAATGCCATTCTCCCAAATCAACCCACCCTCTCCCACAGAGTCCAAAAGACTGTTCTATACATCTGTGTCTCTTTTGCTTTCTCGCATACAGGGTTATTGTTACCATCTTTCTAAATTCCATATATATGCGTTAGTATACTATATTGGTGTTTTTCTTTCCAGCTTACTTCACTCTGTACAATAGGCTCCAGTTTCATCCACCTCATTAGAACTGATTCAAATGTATTCTTTTTAATGGCTGAGTAATACTCCATTGTGTATATGTACCACAGCTTTCTTATCCATTCATCTGCTGATGGACATCTAGGTTGTTTCCATGTCCTGGCTATTATAAACAGTGCTGCGATGAACATTGGGGTACACGTGTCTCTTTCAGTTCTGGTTTTCTCAGTGTGTATGCCCAGCAGTGGGATTGCTGGGTCATATGGCAGTTCTGTTTCCAGATTTTAAAGGAATCTCCACACTGTTCTCCATAGTGGCTGTACTAGTTTGCATTCCCACCAACAGTGTAAGAGGGTTCCCTTTTCTCCTCACCCTCTCCAGCATTTATTGCTTGTAGATTTTTGGATCTCAGCCATTCTGACTGGCATGAAATGGTACCTCATTGTGGTTTAGATTTGCATTTCTCTGATAATGAGTGATGTTGAGCATCTTTTCATGTGTTTGTTAGCCATCTGTATGTCTTCTTTGGAGAAATGTCTGTTTAGTTCTTTGGCCCATTTTTTAATTGGGGTGTTTATTTTTCTGGAATTGAGCTGCAGGAGTTGCTTGTATATTTTTGAGATTAATTCTTTGTCAGTTGCTTCATTTGGTATTATTTTCTCCCATTCCGAAGGCTGTCTTTTCGCCTTGCTTATAGTTTCCTTTGTTGTGCAGAAGCTTTTAATTTTAATCAGGTCCCATTTGTTTATTTTTGCTTTTATTCCCAATATTCTGGGAGGTGAGTCATAGAGGATCCTGCTGTGATTTATGTCGGAGAGTGTTTTGCCTATGTTCTCCTCTAGGAGTTTAATAGCTTCTGGTCTTACATTTAGATCTTTAGTCCATTTTGAGTTTATTTTTGTGTATGGTATTAGAAAGTGTTCTAGTTTCATTCTTTTACAAGTGGTTGACCAGTTTTCCCAGCACCGCTTGTTAAAGAGATGTCTTTTCTCCATTGGATATTCTTGCCTCCTTTGTCAAAGATCAGGTGTCCATAGGAGCGTGGGTACAGGTATACATTTTAGTATGCAGGCTGTTTTCTTGCCCCACAGAATGGCTGCTCTGGCCCAGAGATGAGTGTCTAATCTTTAGTGCCCGTTATCCCTAAGAATGTGTTCGTCCAAATCATTGTGACCAATGGCCAAGAAGAAAGACTTAGTGGTCTAAGGTTGGTAAGGCTTCCAAAGCTTGAATGGAGCTCAGGATGCTAAGAAATCTGGCAGGTTGTGAGTGGATGAATTAAAGCTAAGCGGTGTCTTGGGAGAGTATATCCCAGAATTTGTTTCTGATTCAGAAAGGCCTGAGGGTGATGTGGAAGGTGTCACTAAGAATGTTGGCGATCTAGCCCAGTTGTCTGCAACTAAGGCTCAGGCAGGCAGCCCCAGGCTTGCCATCCAGGGGATTGATAAGACAGAGCCCAAGAGGGCAGGAAGAGCTCGGCTTGAGAAGATAGGGTAACATCGTCAGAGGTTGGAGCCCGCAGATTCTTGAAAAAATCACAACGGTGTTTTTAGAGGACATTCATCTTAGTGTCTAACATGCAGGAGACCCTAACAATTTAGTGGATGGTGTTTGTGTTTACTGTGGGAAATCCGCCAGGATTATACAGGGCAGCCAGAGACAGTCTGGAGGAGTTGTTACATAACCTCTTTTCTGCCAAACGATACTCCAAGTCCCCTGGACAGATTTCCAAAGAAGCTGTTTTGAATTCTGACTCCAATAGCTACTTATCACCTTTTGATTTTATTTTTTGGGGGAGAGGTTGAGAGGCAAGAATTACGAAGGAGATGGAAGTACTGTGTAGTCCTCTAGGTACTGTAAGTGCTTAAATGATTGCTGAGTGTGTGTGGTCGTGAATAGGTCCAAGTGTTTACCTCCGACCGTGGGGCTTCCCTGGTGGCTCAGAGTATAAAGAATCTGCCTGCAATGCAGGAGACCTGGGTTCAATCCCTGGGTCAGGAAGATTCCCCTGGAGAAGGGAATGGCTACCCACTCCAGTATTCTTGCCTGGAGAATTCCACGGATAGAGGAGCCTGGTGGGCTACACCGTCCGTAGGGTCACAAAGAGTCAGACATGACTAAGTGACTCACACTGTCACTTTACGTCTGACCATAGTTAATATCATGTGGTGTCTGTTGTCACTTTTTAAAAGTTTAGTGTTAGAAACGTAGCTGTGAATGCACTGCTCTATGGGGTTCAGTATTCTCTTGTATTGCCTTTGATTTTTCTACAACTTGTTTAGAGAAAACTTGTCAGGTTGGCTTTCTTCACGAGTTGTAGGAGAGTGTTTAGATATTTGTAGATTATGATTCTGATTGACTGTCTTAGATGTTTTTTGCTTGGTTCCTTTTTTTTCTTTTTTTAAGATTGCTTATTTTTGACTGCGCTGGGTCTTCGTTTCTGTAGTTTCTCTATTGCGACGCATGGGGCTTATGGCGCTGGCTTCTCTTATTGTGGAGCTCAGACTCCAGGCCCACCAGCTTCAGTAGTTGTGGTTACTAGGTTACTTTAACAGAATTACATATCAGAGACTAACAGGCAGTTTACAACTTCAATCAAAAACTGTTATTTGAAATGAACATCATTTAAATGATTTTAACAATGGTAGCTAACCTTTATTAAGCATTTACAGTTTGGTTTCAGTTCAGTCTCTCAGTCATGTCCGACTCTTTGCGATCCCATGAATCGCAGCATGCCAGGCCTCCCTGTCCATCACCAACTCCCGGAGTTCACCCAGACTCACGTCCATCGAGTTGGTGACGCCATCCAGCTATCTCATCCTTTGTCATCCCCTTCTCCTCCTGCCCCCAATCCCTCGCAGCATCAAAGTCTTTTCCAATGAGTCAACTCTTCGCATGAGGTGGCCAAAATACTGGAGTTTTAGCTTCAGCATCATTCCTTCCAAAGAAATCCCCGGGCTGATCTACTTCAGAATGGACTGGTTGGATCTCCTTGCAGTCCAAGGGACTCTCAAGAGTCTTCTCCAACACCACAGTTCCAAAGCATCAATTCTTTGGCGCTCAGCTTTCTTCACAGTTCAACTCTCACATCCGTACATGACTATTGGAAAAACCATAGCCTGACTGGACGGGCCTTTGTTGACAAAGTAATGTCTCTGCTTTTGAATATGCTCTCTAGGTTGGTCATCACTTTCCTTCCAAGGAGTAAGCGTCTTTTAATTTCATGGCTGCAGTCACCATCTGCAGTGATTTTGGAGCCCCCCAAAATAGTCTGACACTTTTTCCACTGTTTCCCCATCTATTTGCCATGAAGTGATGGGACCAGATGCCATGATCTTCGTTTTCTGAATGTTGAGCTTTAAGCCAACTTTTTCACTTTCCTCTTTCATTTTATTCAAGAGGCTTTTTAGTTCCTCTTTACTTTCTGCCATAAGCGTGGTGTCATCTGCATATCTGAGGTTATTGATATTTCTCCAGGCAATCTTGATTACAGCTTGTGTTTCTTCCAGCCCAGCGTTTCTCATGATGTACTCTGCATAGAAGTTAAATAAGCAGGGTGACAATATACAGCCTTGACATACTCCTTTTCCTATTTGGAACCAGTCTGTTGTTCCATGTCCAGTTCTAACTGTTGCTTCCTGATCTGCAGGCAGATTTCTCAAGAGGCATGTCAGGTGGTCTGGTATTCCCATCTCTTTCAGAATTTTCCGCAGTTTATTGTGATCCACACAGTCAAAGGCTTTGGCATAGTCAATAAAGCAGAAATAGATGTTTTTCTGGAACTCTCTTGCTGTTTTGATGATCCAGCGGATGTTTGCAATTTGATCTCTGGTTCCTCTGCCTTTTCTAAAACTAGCTTGAACATCTGGAAGTTCACAGTTCACGTATTGCTGAAGCCTGGCTTGGAGAATTTTGAGCATTACTTTACTAGCATGTGAGATGAGTGCGATTGTGTGGTAGTTTGAGCATTCTTTGGCATTGCCTTTTTTTGGAATTGGAATGAAAACTGACCTTTTCCAGTCCTGTGGCCACTGCTGAGTTTTCCAAATTTGCTGGCATATTGAGTGCAGCACTTTCACAACATCATCTTTCAGGATTGGAAACAGCTCTACTGGAATTCCATCACCTCCACTAGCTTTGTTCGTAGTGATGCTTTCTGAGGTCCACTTGACTTCACATTCTAGGATGTCTGGCTCTAGGTGAGTGATCACACCATCGTGATTATCTTGGTTGCGAAGATCTTTTTTGTACAGTTGTTCTGAGTATTCTTGCCACCTCTTCTTAATATCTTCTGCTTCTGTTAGGTCCATACCATTTCTGTCCTTTATCAAGCCCATCTTTGCATGAAATGTTCCCTTGGTATCTCTAATTTTCTTGAAGAGATCTCTAGTCTTTCCCATTCTGTTGTTTTCCTCTATTTCTTTGCACTGATCGCTGAGGAAGGCTTAAACAGTTTGGTTTACTTTGTGGTAAATCCTCTTATTTACTGTGAAAACTTCCTCAATGAGGTATGTTGTTATTTACCCCATTACAGATTTGGAAACTAATTTAGCGAGGTTAACAGCTTGTTCCAGTCACACAGTTCGTCAGTGGTGGAGCTGGAATGTGAACCCACATTTGTCGGACTCCAAAACCCTTAACCACAATAGTAAGCTGTCTCTCTAAAGGGATGTAACTGCGGTCTTCCGTTAGGAGAAGTTACTACAGTAAGACCTGCTTATCTGGCAAGCGTTATACATTTCACGATCTAGTTAGGAGACTGTGCTTATTAGCTCAGTTCAAGGACCATGATTTAGAATTTAAGGCCACCTGGGATGGCTACTGTAAGTAAAACTGATTGTTAATTTGTGTAGTAAGTGTGGGTATTCAGAGATTGGGTTGATTTAGGATCAGTTGCTAGTTGGAGATGTCTCTCTTCCTGCCTCTTAATCTCATCTCTTCCTTTCTCTTAGTGTCTCTTTTCCTCTCCATTTCTCATCCCAGCTTTTAGAAGCGTAAATTTCAATTTTGTTATATATATATATACATATATATACACGTGTATATATATGTATGTGTATACATATGTGGGTTTCCCTGGTAGCTCAGATGGTAAAGAATCCACCTGCAATGTGAGAGACCTGGGTTCAGTCGATCCCTGGTTTAGAAGATCCCCTGGAGGAGGGCATGGCAACCCACTCTAGTATTCTTGCCTGGTGAATCCTCATGGACAGAGGAGCCTGGTGGGCTGCAGACCATGGGGTTGAAAAGAGTCAGACACGACTGAGCAACTAAGCACAGCACACATATATGTATATACATATATGTATTTATGTGTGTGTATATATATTGTTTGGCCACACCACTGGGCTTGCAGGATCTTAGTTCCCTGACCAGGGATTGCACCCTCAGCAGTGGAAGTGTGGAGTCCTAATCACTGGACTGTCAGGGAAGTCCTTTGTTCTCATATTTTAGTATTAGGCTTTTTCCTAATGTCGAGTCAGTTTAGAACTGTAAAATGATACAGAGAGTCTCATCCTAAACCACTCTGTATTTGCCGTTCAGCTTTGAAATAAAAGCTTCTGTCTGCCTCTTCTCAATGGCACCCTTTCCCTGAAGAGGTGCAACTATCTCAAATCTGGCATGCATTATTCCCAGGTATTTTAACTCATTATTGACTGGAGGATTTTTGTGGAAACTAATGCTTGTGGCCATCGATTTGTTACATAAGTGATATTGGTATGTTTCCAATCAATAATGTTCTGGTAACAAAAGATGTATTAATACGTTTCCAGTTAATAATGTGTTAATACATTTGCACACATTCCTAAAGACAGTATGTTTTGCGTGTTTTTAGCACTGGGTGTTCTTTGGAAGGACTGATGCTAAAGCTGAAACTCCGGTACTTTGGCCACCTCATGCGAAGAGTTGACTCATTGGAAAAGACTCTGATCCTGGCGTGCTGCGATTCATGGGGTCGCAGAGTCGGACACGACTGAGCGACTGAACTGAGTCATCATATAATGGATTCATACTACATGTGTTCAAGTGTGCTTAGTTGTGACCGACTCTTTGCAACCCTGTGGCCAGGCTCCTCTGTCCATGGAATTCTCCCAGCAAGAATACTGAAGTGAGTTGCTGTTGTCTTCTCCAGGGATCTTGCTGACCCAGGACTTGGACCTGGGTCTTTTCCATCTCCTGCATTGGTGGGTACATTCTCTATCACTGCACCACCCGGGAAGCCCATATGGGTTCTTCTGCAGCTTTTTCCCCTTGACATCCTATTTGTGAGATTTAGCCACGTGGATGCATGTAGCTCCGTTTCATTGAGTTTGACCTTTTTCCTACAAGTGGCATTTAAAAAGACTTGGTTAATTGAAGTTAATGTAGATACTCTAAGGTGTTTTGTGAGGTACCTTATTTACATGCAGTTTTTGGATTGTGAGACAATATATTTGGAGAATTTATTCAGTATGAAAGCCCTCGTGTTATTTTTATAAACTTTGAAACACTATGTCTGGGGACTTCCTTGGTGGTCTAGTGGTGGGACTCTGTGCTCCTAATGCAGGGGGCCTGGGTTCAATCCCTGGTCAGGGAACTAAGATCCCACATGCCGCAACTAAAGATCTGCATGCTGTGACTAAGACCCAGTGCAGCCAAATACATTAAAAAAAAATCCAAACACTAACTCTAATAACCAGCAGATAACGAAGTCATGAATTTTAAAGATATTTAATAAAATGTTTGTTTGATATTTAATGTTACCAGCTTGGCATGGGCAATCAGAACAAATCAGTTTAAATTTCAAGATTGGAAAAAATAACTGGCCTGAGTCACACAAAATCTTCAAGGGCCTTTTTGCCTTACTGAAATTAGATTTTCAGTATTAGCATGTGAAAAAAAAATGGTCATCTTCATAAACACAGTGCTCTTTAAGCACTCTGGAAACTGTCAGTCTGGTTAGGTCAGATGAGCATGATTTTTAAGGCAGGGATTGGTTGGTATTTTGATAGGCCTCTGTGCAAACAGCCTGTTTATTTAATTACCCTAATGTAGGAAATGTAGGGACATAATTTATAGACTTGCTAGGGGGATGTTTTTCTAATTAGAAAGCTTTGACATCCTTCTCTTTAAATAAACAGGCACACTGAAAAAAAAACCCTGACACTGGACATTTTAAGCGCAGACATCTCTTTAAGCCCCGAGATCTGCTGGGATTACTGCTGCAATGCTGCTGCTAGGCCTGCCTCTCTGGTCAGACTAGAATTTCCTCCCTGCGCTTCCTGAGGAAGATGTTAATCTTGTGCCACTTAATATTTCAACGGGGAGTGTGAGTTTTCTTTCCTTGTTGCCTGGTTCACCCGCAGGCACTGTCTGCCCTTTGCTCCGAGGTTCCATCACCTTCTAGTAGCGGACGAGTCACGATTGGGTATGTGACTGGAGGAAAGATCAGTTTGGCCAGAGTGATGTCACCTCTGGCCTGAATTCTGGATATATTTAGGATTCTCATTAAGAATGTGCTTTTAAAAAAATTCTGACTATAAAGTTAGCTCCACCACTGATTAGGTGACCTTGGGCAGGTTAGTGAAACCCTCAGTGGCTAATTTTCTGTTTGTTAGTAAAATGGAGATACCAAGAACTCTACCTCAAGGGATGGTGATATTTAATCCTCATGTAACTTATGAAAGATCTTAGAGCTCTCCCTGGCCCGTGGTAGGTACTGTCATCATCACCATCATCCCCCTGCTCCCCACCATCATTTTCATTATTGGAAGATGACTTCCTTAGGCTGAACTTGAATATGGTTGTGGCTTTCCCTGTAGTAACAGTGGAAATCGTCTGTGAACACGTGTTCTTTTCTGTCTTTGAGGCTCACGATATTTTGAAATTCAGGGCTGATACAGGCCCCTTATTTATTAAGCAGGAGAAACCTTCTGTAACAGGTTATTGAAATCCAGCATATTACTGAAGATCTTGGCTTGAAAGTTTTGGAAACAAAGCCAACAAAGTACAAGGGAGCGGAGTGTCATTGACACGTCATTTCTTATATTTGAGAACCTGGCAGATAGTACTTCTATCGCTCTGACAGATAGTTTTGTTTTTCTTTTGTGAAATGCAGGTCAAAGGCAGCCCAGCCAAATGTTAAGGATCATGATGTTTGAAGTCAGATCCATTTACTGTGGATGACCTTGGGTGACTTTGCTTAACTTCTTTGTGCCTTAATTTCCTCATCTGTCAAATGTGGATAGTAATTTTATCTCCCTGAATGTTGCTAAGATTAAATTAATTATTTGTAAAGTGCTTAAAAAGACGGCCTGGTCTATAGTGAGCCCTATATGTGTTTTCTTAAGTCTAGGAAAAAAATTTAAAAATCTGTTTACTATTTAGTTATCACTATAATAATCTCATTTGTCACAGTGGAAGAAAGGCGTCATCTGAAGCCACTGAACCCAACCTGTTGTGGGGTTAGTTGCTAGAGGGTTAGGGGCTTCCCTGGTGGTGCAGAGGTTAAAGCGTCTGCCTGCAATGTGGGAGGCCTGAGTTCGATCCCTGGGTCGGGAAGATCCCCTGGAGAAGGAAATGGCAACCCACTCCAGTATTCTTGCCTGGAGAATCCCATGGATGGAGGAGCCTGGTAGGCTACAGTCCACCAGTTGCAAAGAGTTGGACACGACTGAGCGACTTCACTTTCACAGCAATAAGGAGAGCTGGTATATCTATGCCGAAGTTAGCCTTCTCATGGGGGAGATAGATTAATTAAGCATTGTCATTCACACTGTTGAGTGACAATGGAGAATGGGGTGCTGTAGCCATAGTTAATAGGACTAACTGGTTGAGGGGGTCAAGGAGGACTTCAAGAAGTTAGAAACTTCTCAGAGACTTCCCTAGTGGTCCAGTGGTTAAGACTCTGGTCTTCCACTGCAGGGGGATATGACCTTGGTCCCTGCTTGGAGAGCTAAGATCCTACATATGCAAGGTGCAGCCTATAACAAAACAAAGAAGTTGGTAACTTCTACGCTGAGACCAGAAGGAGGTCTATGCTGCGGGTAGGGAAGAAGGATGTTCCCCAGGTAGGGTAGGAGGATGTTCCCTGTAGTGAAATGCAGGCGGGTGGCCTGGAGGCAACAGCGAGCACGTGGGTGTGGCTACGGGACCGGCACGGATGGGGTGGGGCCTGGAGGTGGCGGTGGCGGGGGAGCAGGAAGAGGGGGCTACGGTGCAGGGGCAAGGGCGGGAAGGGTCTGGTGAAGCAGGTTGGGGACTTCAGACCCCTTATCCAAAGGACGGTAGAAAGCTATGGTATGTCACCCCTGTCTTTGAGCAGGGGATCGGCCACATCCGAGTTGTGTCTTAGAAAGGTTTAGGAAGCCTGCAACCGGGAGAATGGATTTGAGGACCGCGGGCCTGGAGGGTGGGCGCTCACTCATTCAGGCCGGAGACTTTGGTGGACGAGGCAGGCTGTTAAGGAGCCGGGATTCTGGGGCTTTGGTGGCCGCTTGGGTCGGGGTGCTGAGGAAGGATGCCTTAGAGATGACTCCTGGGTGCCTGGCCTGGGCAATGAGGGCCGCGTGCTGAAGTGGGCCAGCCAGAGGAACGGGTTTGGTGGGAACGCGGAGGTGTTCGTGGTTCCTGCTGCGTAGGCGGCGGTGCTTCCGGGTTCTCCTCTGGCTGTGCTTGAGAGGTATTTCTTTCTTTTATGAGTGCGTGTTGCAGAACATCTACTTCTGCTTTATTGACTACGCCAAAGCCTCTGACTGTGTGGATCACAATGGACTCTGGAAAATTCTTGAAGAGATAGGAATACCAGACCACCTGACCTGCCTCTTGGGAAACCTGTATGCAGGTCAGGAAGCAACAGTTAGAACTGGACATGGAACAACAGACTGGTTGCAAATTGAGAAAGGAGACCAACAAGGTTGTATATCGTCACCCTGCTTATTTAACTTATATGCAGAGCACATCATGAGAAACACTGGGCTGGAGGAAGCACAAGCTGGAATCAAGATTGCTGGGAGAAATATCAATAACCTCAGATATGCAGATAACACCACCCCTTATGGCAGAAAGTGAAGAAGAACTAAAGAGCCTCTTGATGAATGTGAAAGAGGAGAGTGAAAAAATTGGCTTAAAACTCAGCAGTCAGAAAACGAAGATCATGGCATCTGGTCCCATCACTTCATGGCAAATAGATGGTGAAACAGTGGAAACAGTGTCAGACTTTATTTTTGGGGGTTCCAAAATCACTGCAGATGGTGACTGCAGCCTTGAAGTTAAAAGAGCTTACTCCTTGGAAGAAAGGTTATGACCAACCTAGAGAGCATATTCAAAAGCAGAGACATTACATTGCCAACAAAGGTCCATTTAGTCAAAGCTATGGTTTTTCCAGTAGTCATGTTACAGTTGGGCTATAAGGGAAGCTGAATGCCGAAGAATTGATGCTTTGGAACTGTGGTGTTGGAGAAGACTCTTGAGAGTCCCTTGGATTGCAAGGCGATCCAACCAGTCCATCCTAAAGGAAATCAGTTACGAGTATTCATTGGAAGGACTGATATTGAAGCTAAAACTCCAATACTTTGGTCACCTGATGTGAGGAACTGACTCATTGGAGAAGATCCTGATTCTGGGAAACGTTGGAGGCAGGAGAAGAAGGAGATGACAGAGGATGAGATGGCTGGATGGCATCACTGACTTGATGGGCATGAGTTTGAGTGAACTCCAGGAGTTGGTGATGGACAGGGAGGCCTGGCATGCTGCAGCCCATAGGATCACAAAGAGTCAGACACGACTGAGCGACTGAACTGATTGCAGAACAGGGATCACAGCTGAAGAGACTGAAGACATAGCATCAAGATAGGAAATGATGCTGGCAACTGGATCACCAACCTGCTGGAGAGAAACTGTGGAGGAAGAGGCAGGGTGGCTCAGGGCAGGTCCTGGAGAATGGAACTGAAAAATTTTTTTTGTTTGGCTGTGTTAGGTCTTAGTTGAGGCATGTGGGGTCTAGTTCTCTGACCAGGGATTGAACCCAGGCTCCTTGCATTGGGAGCTCGGAGTCTTAGCCACTGGACCACCAGGGAAGTCCTGAGAATGGAATTTCTGAGGAGTGTGTAGAAGAGGCTGAGAAAGACATTTGAATAGTAGCTGTTGAGAGGGAGGCAGCGGGTGGAAAAGGCCAGACAGGATTGCATGAGCAGAAAGATAGTTTTAGAAAGTAGGGAGTAGACAGGGCCGTGCTGTGGAGATGTCAGGTCCCAGGGGCCCAGGTGACAGTGTGTTAGCAAGACAGCGGTCATTGACACGCCTGTGTATGAGATGGCTAAGTAACAATGACTGCAGGATAGCGTGGGGAACTCTGTAATCACCTGTATGGAAATAAAATCTGAAAAAGAGTAGATACATGTATAGCTGATTCACTTTTCCGAAACCAGCACAACACTGTAAGTCAACTAGATTCCAATAAAAACTTTTAAGAAAACAACAGCAATTTTTTTTTAAGTTTATTTTTATTTTTGCTGTGCTGCGTCTTAGTTGCAGCATGCAGGATCTTTTTATTAGTGGCATGTGGGATCTAGTTCCCTGACCAGGGACCGAACCTAGGCCCTCTGAATTTGGAGCGTGGAGTCTTAGCCACTGGACTACCAAGGAAGTTTCAATGGATGGGATTTGAACATGCCAGCTTAAGTGTCCAACAGAGAAGAGGAGATGGAAGGTTCAGGGGATAGTCCAGCAAATACAGTGCTTCGGAACAGTATAGAAGTTGGGATTCAGATTCCGGGTGGAGGGGAGACGCATCTATTTCAGTAATAGAAGGGGCAGAAATGATGGGTGCAGACCCAGCTCTATTTGTAGCTTTGTGTCAGGACATTGAGGAAATGACGAACTGACGGATTTATGCTCTCTGTGAGGTTGACAGCAACATGGTTTCAGTAATGAACTGTGTTTTAATTTTTCCCCACCACATTCTTTTTCTGCTTAATAAATAGTAGACAACTTGTAAAAGTTTTCTCTCTTTCAACTGGATATGATGGAATACAGTTGTTAAACTGAGGGGAAATGATGAGAGGAGAAAAAAATAGGAATAAAGTGTCTGGAAAAACAGTCCTCAAGACATGTGTCTGTTTCAGAGTTCTTTTGGCACCTCAGGTTGAGTACTTCATTCAAACACTCTTTAATTTTTTTAAACACGCTATTGACCTGGAAATTGTTGCAGAAACTAATGCCTGTGGCTGGTGATTTGTTATGTAAGTGACTATTGATATATCTCTGGTCAATAACGTTCGAGTAACAAAAGATGTATTTAATATGTCTCTGGTTAATGAGTTGTTAAGCAGTCAGTGGAGATGCCTTTTTTCTTTTTCACTGAGGACCACTGCTGATGTTTCGATGTGATCGCAGTGGAGTCATGCTGGTTCTCTTTGAATGTCTGCAGAGAAGAAATTTCTCTTGACAACATTGGAGAAGCGATTCTAGGACTTCAGGTTCAGAAGAGAACCTGTAAGAATTAAAGGTTGTAGTCAGTATCAGTGATCGGAACATTTCTTTTCCAGTTAACTGCTTAGTTAGGTTCTAACTAGTTTAAGAAACAATTTATGGCCATCCCCTTCCCTTAGGCCCCTGATGAATAGGCTCTGGGCATCTGGTACCATCAGGGTTGGGAAATGTGGAGACTTTCAGGTTCTTCAGTGTGAGGGCTTCTAGGACTTGGTGAAGTTCATTGCCTGTGCCCCTAGAGCTAGAGTTGGTGGCCTGTTCTTGTGGAAAGCAGTAGGATAGGGTTCTGATTCTTTTTTTTTTTCCCCTCTTCTTGACAGTTCAGAATTTTGGCATAAAACATGCTGTGTATCCTCATGTGTTGCCTTCCGTAGCAAGTGAGAGAAATCCAACTAAAACTAGTTGAGGCAAAAAAAGACTTTCTGGTTCATGTGAGCCAAGTCTCAGGAGTGGGGCTGCTTTAGATACATAGGCAGCCAAGGCTTCAAGCAGTGTCATCTGGTCTCTCTTTTTGCATCCTAGCACTTGCTGCAGTTGGCTTGATCCCAGTGGGCGCTCTTTCCCTAAAGTGGTGATAGCTTAGGGTTACTTGCTCCTTAAGGTTACTTTTTAAAAGAGCTTTCTTTCTTTGTTGGCTGTGATGAGTCTTCATGGTCGGACGCAGGCTTTCCCTGGGTGAGGCGAGTGCAGGCTACTCTTACTGGAGCGCGCAGGCTTCTTGTGGTGGCTTCTCCTGTTGCGGAGCACAGGCTGTAAGCTCACGGCTTCAGTAGTTGGAGCATGTGGGTTCAGCAGCTGTGTTGCATGGGGTTAGCTGCCCTGTGGCATGTGGAATCTTCTGGGACCAGAGACAGAACCAGTGTCCCTTGCATTGCAAGGCGCGGCGAATTCTGAATCACTGGGCCACCAGGGAAGCCCCTGCTTGTCTTTCTCATTGCTCTGGGGGTTCCAGAGAACAATGCCTCCTTTTCCTTAGGGCGGATGTTCTCAAACAGATGATTTTGTGATGCCCTGGAGACGTTTTTGTTGTCATAATTGGCATAGATGGCTGCTGGCATCTAATATGTAGAGGCCAACAATACCCTGAGGCTGGAATAGCCTTTGATGCACAGGGGCTACTGCCCCTGCTCTCCCTGCCCCTGCCCCAAGAGCTTTCTAGCTCAGAGCTACTTGCACTGAGGTTGAGAGAGAGACTATGTATTGTGTCTATCAGGATGCTTTGGGGCATAAAGTTCTGCCAGTCCAACAGGCATAAACTGATCTTGTCCTAGGTGAACCTGAACATGTGGTTGCCTTCCCTGAAGGCCCTGTCTCTCCTGGGTCACTTGTCCAGCCTGGAGCCGTCACTCGGTGTGGGGGGTGGGACACCTTGGCCAGGTTGAATCCCATGCCTACCAGTGGGGAGAAGAAGCAGGCGACCAGTGATGATCTGCTTCACCAGAACGCCATGGGTCCTAACGAGAGATGTGCAGACCGTAGAAAAAAGCTCTGTTCAGTGTGCAAGAGTATATGTATTTTCTAGAAGCTTTCTAAGTTCTTTTTTTAAAAAATTTTATTTTTGTTGTAGTTGATTTACAAAGTTGTGTTTCAGGTGTATAGCAAAGTGTTTCATACATATATATGTGTGTATATATATTAAATTCTTTTCCCTTATAGGTTATTACAGAATATGCTATTATAGTAGGTTCTTGTTGGGAACGTGCATCTTGGAAAGTATCTTTACTAAACCTGGTTTTTCTGGGCCTAAGGGTATGTATGGTGATTGCAGCCATGAAATTAAAAGACGCTTACTCCTTGGAAGGAAACTTATGACCAACCTAGATAACATATTAAAAAGCAGAGGTATTACTTTACCAACAAAGGTCCGTCTAGTCAAGGCTATGGTTTTTCTAGTGATCATATATGGATGTGAGAGTTGGACTGTGAAGAAAGCTGAGTGCCTAAGAATTGATGCTTTTGAACTGTGGTGCTGGAGAAGACTCTTGAGAGTCCCTTGAACTGCAAGGAGATCGAACCAGTCCATCCTAAAGGAGAACAGTCCTGGGTATTCTTTGGAAGGACTGATGCTGAGGCTGAAACTCCAATACTTCGGCCACCTCATGCAGAGTTGACTCATTGGAAAAGACCCTGATGATGGGAGGGATTGGGGGCAGGAGAAGGGGACGACAGAGGATGAGATGGCTGGATGGTATCACCAGCTTGATGCACATAAGTTTGGGTGAACTCCGGGAGTTGGTGATGGACAGGGAGGCCTGGCGTGATGGGATTCATGGGGTCCCAAAGAGTGGGACACGACTGAGCAACTGAACTGAATGGAATCGAAGGGTATGTGGCAAAGGGCTCTGTGAGATTAGCCAGTCAAGATAAGAGTGGCTTCTCTTTTTTTCCCCAATTGCTTGGTTGATTCATTTTAACCAAAATAGAGAAGGATGGGAGAGATGAGAGGGTGGAAACAAAGACTCTGGTCTGTGCAGCTCCTCTGGATACAAAGTCAAGGTTGTTGATTCTCTGCTGTGCTGAGTGTCTGTACTGAGCAGCATTTAATCTCTGACCTCCGGAGTAGCTCAGATACTTGTGGTCATTGTGGGAAAGCTGAAAGTAGTTAACATTTACAACATCTTGTTAGAGTCCAAGGAAACATTTTCAAGTTAAATAGTGATTTTTCTGGGATTGTTTAGATTTCTGACACTCATAGTGTTCTTGTTTAGTTTTGGAGAAGGTATTGTTAAAAAAAACAACAACTGATCTTTGTGCGTGTAATTCATCTGGCAAAAGGACTGAATAATTTTATGTTCTGTTTTCCTTTTTAAACAAAATTCTTGAAGAGAAACGAGGGCAGATTTTAAAAACTTCTGATTTTCTGTATTGCTGGCTTAATTTTAATTTTGAAACCATTTGAGAAATCCTGTAAACACCTAGAAAAGTTGTCCAAATCAATTTATTTTCTTTTGAAATTGTGTGATGGTCTTTGGAAATACTTTCCTTGTCTCTGTTTTACTGTGCGTGTTGCTTAGTATCTAAAACAAGACTTTGGAAGTAGGTAAGTGACCTATTTGGACTGTTTTCTTAGTAGTCTGGGGAGTTGAGATGGTTAAATGTTTAGGATGTGAACTCTGAAATCTTTTAGAATTGACTGCCGTGTCTTGATGGCTGAAAGGCTTGCAAATTAACCTGGTAAGGAGCAGTCCGGCGTCCACACACTGGAAGTATCACTTAACCACAGTTAACAGGTTTTTGTTGCTCTGGGATGGTCCAGTGCCTTTTGACAGTGTCTCCGGGACTGATGTATCTTGACACTCATCAAACAAAATGGTTTTTAAAAGTGCTCCTCTGTCCAGAGACAAAGAGGCAACTTTGTAAAGACCTTCACATTTTGTGACTTGGAAGCTTTCATTTCCAAAAGCTTTAAAGCTGTAAGTAGAGTTTCGAGTTAAAGGCACTTCCTCAGTGTAATGTCTGGTGAGAGCGTAGCTGGCGGGGGTGGTGGTGGGGAGTGGAGATGACTGGGTTCCATGGTGGGAGCTAGTGCACTGGTGAGCATTTGACCTTTGGAAGGTGTGGGAGGGCACGGTGGAGCAAAGCCTGCTAGATTGTGGCATGGTTAATGCCTGTGAACCCAAACCCAGAGTTTATATTAGGAAGAAAAGATGGAATGGAGTGGAATGAGTGCACATCCAGCTCTGTGGGTTTACATGGTGTGTGTGTGTAATCTAATCACTCTTTAGATGTAACTAAAAAAGAGGGATCAGAGATGGTTCCTTTATTCACTCCCAGCCTCCTTTTTGTGTGTCTGTGAGTATCCATTAAATTTTTAAAATTGAAATACAGTTGGTTTACAGTGTGTTTCAGGTACACAGCAAAGTGATTCAATTATATCAGGTTCTTTTCCATGATGGTTAATTACAGGATGTTGAATACTGTGCAGTAAACCTTTGTTGGTTTTCTAATTTATGTATAGTAGCATGTATCTGTTAACCCCATACTGCTAATTTACGCCATCCCCTTCTTTGGTAACCATAACTTTGGTTTCTGTGTCTGTAAGTCTGTTTCTGTTTTGTAAATAAATTTGTGTCTTTTTGGTTCCATGTTTCTCAGTTCGGCTTCATTTACATGATCTTCTCTCGGTCCATCCATGTTGCTGCAGATGGCATTCTTTCTTTTTTTTTGCTTCTGAGTGATACTCTGGAGTGTAAATGTGCTGCGTCTTTATCTGTCTGTGTCTGTCGATGGACATTTAGCTTGTTTCCATGTCTTGGCTCCTGTGAATCATGTATGATAATCCATTTTTATCCACTGCTGCTGCTGTTCAGGTGCTCAGTCGTGTCCGACTCCTCGCTACCCCATCATCCGTATCCTAACAGGCTCCTGTGTCCATGGGAGTTTCCAGGGAAGAATACTGGAGGGGGTTGCCATTTCCTTCTCCAGAGGATCTTCCTGACCCAGGGATTGAACTTGTGTCTCTTGCTTGGGAGACGGATTTTTTTTTTTTTACCACTGAGCCACCTGGGAAGCCCTTTGTATATCTTAGTTGGTTAAATGAAGGTGCATATAACGTATCTAACGTTTGAAACAGCAATGGGTAGACTACTACAGTCTCTCAAATTAGAAATATTAGATTTTATTTTCATTTGCCTTATAATCTATTTATAAGTTTAGCTCTTGGTAAACATCTGAGACGTACTAACACAAAGTTTAAGTTTCCTAGAAGTCATGATAATAAGTGGTGGTGGTTGTAGTCTTGGCAGCAGTCAGCAAGGTTTAAAAATTTATTTTTTAACCCCAGTGTAAGGGGACAAACCTTTACGTTCATTAGCATTTGCTTCTCACAACAGTCCTGTTTGGTGGTTTCTCTTACAGTAGATATTATTTTGCAGTACAGGAACCTGGGTTTGGATGTATTAACAAGTTTCTCTCCCCAGGGCCCTAGCCTGGGAAGCCAGGTGGCCTCCGCCAGTTTCACACTGTCTCTAAGACCTTTAGTTTTCTAGAAGAACAAACATTATTGCTGTTGGTATAGTATGTATTTCACAAGCCTTATTTGTGGTGTTATCTTGTATAAAGACTTGAGGGGGCGTTATATCTGCAAAGCACACTTTAGGAAATTTAAAAATTTCCCATGAAGGTGATAAAAGCTTCCTTTAAGCTATTTAAAGTTGCAGGAGAGGAAGTCATTTTCAGATGGTCTGAAATAGTGGCTGTGCGATTCAGTTAGTATTGCATAAAATGAAAAGGATTTTGCCATTGTTTGCTCTTTAGCCAAAGCAGAATCTAGAGAGTAATGCCATTGTTCATGATCCAAAGGGCACGCTGGGTCTGAAAGGTGCTGACAGACGGATGCTGCCATTTTCAGCTTCCATGTCTTACCGATGATCAACAGAGCATTTCTCTCCTTAAAGGAAAACACCTTGCTTGTTTTGTGAAATGCATGCTTTGCTGTCAATGCCAGTTTGGACCCTTGTTAACATTTGCTGCTTATCTTACGCTCCCAAACTGTACTGCTATTTAATTTTCTTCACAAATAACTGTTCCCTTTCTTTCTAGATGCATTTTCATTCTTTTTGGTGATGGTGTTCTGCACGTGTTTACCCTGAAATAAATTTTCTCCTGGTTCACTGGGGAGGAACTTGCTGCCCAGAAGATTAAGAATTTTGCCCAAAGCCAGATGGCAGAGTTGGAGACAGTGTTGATGAAGACATCGTAATTGATTTTAAGAGTTTCAGGGTTTGTCTGATCT
Source organism: Ovis canadensis (assembly GCF_042477335.2). Taxonomy (NCBI): domain Eukaryota; kingdom Metazoa; phylum Chordata; class Mammalia; order Artiodactyla; family Bovidae; genus Ovis; species Ovis canadensis. The sequence continues at coordinate 20,763,483 of NC_091261.1, read as the reverse complement.
TCGGTTTAGTAAATCTCAGTTTCCCCGTAGGATGCTGGAGTGTGAATCCTGCTCTCCTGACTCTTGTGGAGTGGGGAGGACTGCTCAGTCCTCTTCCTCTAAGACTAGGAGACATGACCCACGTGCCCACTCAGATAGTCTGTTGGTTTCATGAAGCTCATTTGTAGTGTTGAGTCTCCATTGAGCTCATTTTTCTTCTCTGTGTATCTGCAGTATTAGTGAACAAATAGTGAGGAAATCCTATTTAAAGGGTGTTTCCTGCCCCCTTTGGAAACAAATTATTTCCATGATGCTTATGTTGTATTCATGTTCATCAAAAATTTAAGATACGGGGACCTCCGTGGTGGTCCAGTGGCTAAGACTCCATGCTCCCCGTGCGGGGGTCCGGGTTTGATAGCTGTGTGGGGAGCTAGACCCTACATACTGCAGCTAAGACCTGGTGCCCCCAAAGAAATAAAACAAAAATTAAATCTGGAGGAGAGAAAAGACAAGGTCAAGAGGATGGTTACAGCATGCCAGTAAGGTTCCTACTTCGAAGGAGGTTTGGAGTAAAGCCTCTCATCTCTCTTTGTGACCCCATCGACTGCAGCCTACCAGGCTCCCCTGTCCATGGAATTTTCCAGGCAAGAATACTGCAGTGGGTTGCCATCTCATCTCTCAGGGTCTCATAAAAGCTCCTGACCTGACCATCACTGTCAGGTATTTTGCAAATATTAATTATACTTATGTCTCCTTCTATTGAGGTAAGAGATACTGATCCCGATTCTCTGATCTATAGGAGTGCATAAACTACCTTAGTCCCAAGTATTAAGCCTAGTTCAATAATATATGCTGTTTTAAATCTGAGGTTCATAAAGACCTTCAAAAGGAATCCTCAACCTTCCACCATTGAATTATTCCTGTGAGTGAGAGCCCTTCCTCTTGACACCTCCTTTGAAGTTGAAGTAGAGAAATCAATGAGTTGGACAGAGATGGTGCAACATTGCATTGTTTTGTGCTTGAGGCGTCCATTCACCTGCTGCGAGTGGCTGTAATAAAGCCTAGCCATTCCTGAAGATGCCCTGCCACCCACCTTGCTCCTGTTCCAGGCCCTAGTAGATGGCGAGCCCCTTGAGGGCAGTATCTCATTTTGGTCCCCCACTAGTGTTGAGAGCTATATCTGGCTCTGAGGTTTGGGATTCATACTTGCTGAGTAGATTTCTGTCTGGCTCCTTGCATGTTGGAAGCCTTTGAGGTTCAGAGGTTGGATGATATCAGGAAAGACGCAGAGGAGAAGATGAGAATCCAGGGCCTCTGATGGCAGGCCTGTTCTTGAGCCACAGATGAAAGTGGAAACAGCCTTCTGTAACTTTGGACCAGATGTCACCGTCTCCCATCTCAGCTCCTCCACAGATTCCTGCCAGGATACTTTACCTCCGATGAACACAGTCAAAATCAGAACTCTCAGGTGGCGAGAGTTAGAAAGTTGTTTTGACCTGAGTTGAACTGATAAATCTTCAGAGTATGAAGACAGGTCTAGAAGAAGTTAGGGCACGGTTTGGGACAGCATTCAAGGTTCCAGACTGCCTCCAGATGGAAAGAAAAGCTCAGAGTGTGGTTAGTGCTTTATTTCTTTTGGCTGACTTTCTACTGTCACTCCTTAATAGCTGTTTATATTTAAAATGCTGCAAGTTGTATATTGTATACAAGTTATTCTTTAGCCTGGCTCCGTATAGAGATAAGTAGCGTTGGTAAATTTTCACTGTTGCACACAAGTGAAGTAGGGTGTTAATGTTTCATTTGTTTCACATCAAGTTAAAAGAGAAGAACACAAATAAAAATAGTGATTTTCCTACACAGTCCAGTTGTACATTCTTTTGTTAGATTTAACAGAACAAGGTCCCTGAAGGAATGTTAAAATCCGTTCAAAGTGATAGCTTTAAAACGTTCGCAAGCAGTCATGATAGAATACAAGCAGTTACACTATTGAACTGTGATATGAGAAGTCCTTGTTATTTTCAGTAGAGCGCAATGTCATGTTTTTCCTTACTAATTCTTTTTTTCTTACATAGCGAGCTCTTGTGATAAACTTGGTCTGGATGTTCTGTGTTCGTGGCATCACTTTCCATTTGATTTCTTCTAGAAAATTAGGGTGCATTCCATTCCTCTAGCTGCTCTGTACTTGGTGACGGCTTAGCGTCGAGACTGGTGTCGAATAGGGGCAGGGCCTCTGCTCTCAGCGGGCAGGGACTCTGGCTGTAGGAAGGGACCCCTGGACCGTGTTATCCAAAAGAGAGAGGGCTCTTTTTGGGAACAGTGACATCACTGGCCTTTTCCTTGGTAAGCTGCTGGTAAAATATTGTAGGGAGTGGCTCTCCTTTTGCTCACATAGAGGAGAAAGAGACCGCCCTCTTGTGTGGGTCTCCTGGCCTTATTAAAGAACAGGGGATATTTTTCTCTGTCTCCATTAGAAACTAGACTGTCACTGAAGACGGTAGGGCTGTGTGTGGGTGTATGTGTAGTATATGGTGAGTTAGCCTCTGTGACTGTTTGCTGTGTATTTTGCCCTTGGTTTATAGTATGTCTTTTTAAAACAATCTCTTTTTTAAATGCATATATAGTGAGTCCAGAAGGGTGGTACTGATGAACCCATTTGCAGGGCAGCAGTGGAGATAGAACAGACTTGTGGTCACAGTTGGTTAAGGAGATGTTGGGACGAATTGGGAGCATGGCATTGAAACATACACGTTACCGTATGTCAGATGGATGCCTGGATGGTGCAGGGAGCTCAGTGGTGCTCTGTGACAACCTAGATGGGTGGGAGGCTCAAGAGGGAGAGAACGTGTGTATACTTATGGCTGATTCATGTTGATGAACACCATATTGGGAAGCAGTTATCTTCCAATTAAAACTTTTCTTTCGTTCTTTTAAAAATTGAAGTATAATTGATAAACAGTGTTCTGTTAGTTTCAGGTATACAGCAAAGTGATTCAGCTACACATATATACATTTTTAAAAAAATGCTGTTTTCCAGTATGGTTTACCATAGGATATTGAATACAGTTCTGTGTGCTATACAGTAGGACCTTGTTGTGTATCCATCCTGTATACTGTTGTTGCTGTTCTGTTGCCCAGTTGTGTCTGACTCTCTGCGACCCCATGGCCTGCAGCACGCCAGGCCTCTGTCCCTCACCATCTCCCGAAGTTTGCCCAGGTTCATGTCCGTTGCATCAGTGATGCTGTCCAGCCATCTCATTCTCTGACGCCCTCTTCTCCTTCTGCCCTCACTCTTTCCTAGCATCAGGGATTTTTCCAATGAGTCAGCTGTTCTCATCAGATGACCAAAATACTGGAGCTTTATCCTCAGCATCAGTCCTTCCAACGAGTATTCCGTGTTGACGTCCCTTAAGACTGACTGGTTTGATCTCCTTGCTGTCCAAGGGACTTTCAGGAGTCTCTTCCAGCCCCACTTCGAAAGCAAAGATCCTTTGGCACTTTGCCTTTCACAGCTGTACATGACCACTGGGAAGACCATAGCCTTGACTATACTGACCTCGGTTAGCAGAGTAATGGTCTCTGCTTTTCAACACACTGTCTAGGTTTGTCATAGCTTTCCTGCCAAGAAGCAGTCATCTTCTGATTTCATGGCTGCAGTCACCATCCTTGGTTATTTTAAAGCCCAAGAAGCGGAAATCTGTCACTATTTCCACTTTAAAAAAAAATATTTTAAAAAATTTTTATTTTTACTTTATAATACTGTATTGGTTTTGCCATAACTATTTCTGCTTTTCCACCTTGTATTTGCCATGCAGTAGTGGGGCTGGATGCATCGATCTTAGTGTTTTAACATTAAGTTTTAAGCTGGCTCTTTCACTATCCTTCTTCACCCTCATCAAGAGGCTCTTTAGTTCCTCTTCACTTTCTGCCATTTAAGTGGTATCATCAGCATATCTGAAGCTGTTGATGTTTCTCCCACCTGTCTTGATTCTAGCTTGTAACTCATCCAGCCCAGCATTGCTCATGATGTGCTTAGCGTACAGGTTAAACAAACAGGGTGACAGCAGACAGCCGTGGCATAGGCCTTTCTTAATCTTGAACCAATCAGTTGTTCCAGGCAGGGTTCTAACTGTTGCCTCTTGACAGGCATACAGGTTTCACAGGAGACAGGTAAGATGGTCTGACATTCCCATCTCTTTAAGAGCTTTCTACAGTTTGTTATGATCCATACAAAGGCTTTAAAATAGTCGATGAAATAGAGGTAGGTGTTTTCCTGGAATTTCCTTGCTTTCTTTACGATCCCACAAATGTTGGCAATTTGATCTTTGGTTCCTCTGCCTTTTCTAAACCCAGCTTGGACATCTGGAAGTTCTTGGTTCGCATAATGCTGAAGCCTCCCATGCAAGATTTTAAGCATGACCTTACTAGCATGGGAGATTAGTGCAGTTGTCTGATGGTTAGCGAATTCTTCAGTACTACTGTTTTTGGGAATTGGTACGAGGATTGACTTTTCCAGTCCTGTGGCCACTGCTGGGTCTTCCAGATTTGGTGACACATGGAATGTAACACCTTGCTGGCATCATCTTTTAGGGTTTTGAATAGCTCTACTGGAATTCTATGGCATCCATTAACTTTATTAATAGCAGTGCTACCTTAGACCCACTAGACTTCATGCTCCAGAAAGTCTGGCTCTGGGTGACTGGCCACACCATTGTAGTAATCCAGTTCATTAAGATCTTTTTGGTACAGTTCTTTGTGTCTTCTTTCCATCTCTTCTTGATCTCTTCAGTGTCTACTAGATATCTGCCGTTTCTATCCTTTATTGTGCTCGTCTCTGAGTGAAATGTTCCCTTGATTTTCCAGTTTTCCTGAAGAGATCTCTAGTATTTCTGCTTCTGTCGATTCCTTCTAGTTTGATGCACTGTTCATTGAAGAAGGCCTTCTCAGCTCTCCGTCCTGTTGGTTGGAAATCTGCGTTTAGGTGAATGTGCCTTTCCCTTTCTCCCTTTCTTTTTGATTCTCTTCTTTTCTTCAGCAATTTGTAAAGCCTCCTCAGATAACCACTTTATCTTCCTCCTTTTCTTTTTTCACTTGGGGTGATTTTGTTCTCTGCCTCCTGTTCAGTATTACAGACTTATACCCATAGTTCTTCAGGCACACGCTGCTAGATACAGTTCTTTGAATCTATTTGTTACCTCTTTGTGTGTTCATAGGGGATTTGATTTAAGTCATGCCTGACTGACCTAGTGGTTTTCCCCACTGTCTATAGTTTAAGCCTGAATTTTGCTATGAGGAGCTGATGATCTGAGCCATAGTCAACTCCAGGTCTTGTTTTTGCTGACTGTATACAGCTTCTCTGTCTTTGGCTACAAAGAATGTCATCAGTTTGATTTTGGTATTGACCGTTTGGTGGAGTCCGTGTGTAAAGTCGTCTCTTGTGTTGTTGAAAAAGGGTGTTTGCTATGAGCAGTGCATTCTCTTGGCAGAATTCAGTTAGCCTTTACCCTGCTTCATTTTGTTTTCCAAGCCCAGACTGGCCTGTTAACTCCAGGTATCTCTTGACTTCCTGGTTGTTGCATTCCAATCCCCAGCGATGAACAGAACATCTGTTTTGGTGTTATTTCTAACAGGTCTTCTAGGTCTTCACAGAACAGATCAACTTTAGCTTCTTAAAATGCATGGTAGGGGCCTAAACTTGAATTACCGTGATGGTGAATGGCTTGCCTTGGAAACACACCGAGATCATTCTGTCATTTTTGAGGTTGCACCCAAATACTACATTTCAGACTCTTTTGTTTGATTATGAGGACTATTCCGTTTCTTCTATGAGATTCTTGCCCACAGTAGTAGATATAATGGTCATCTGAACTAAATTCACCCTGTCCTGTCCATTTTAGTTCACTGGTTCCTAAGATGTTAATGTTTCTTCTTAATGTCTCCTGGTCGACCAGGTCAAGTTTACCTTGATTCATGGACCTGGCATTCCAGGTTCCTATGTAGTACTGTTCCTTGCATCAGATTGTACTTTTGTCACTAGACACACCTGTAACCGAGCATCGTTTCTGCTTTGATCCAGCCGCTTCTTTCTTTTCTGGGGCTATTGGTAGTCATCCTCTGTTCTTCCCCAGTAGCATATGGGACACCCTCTGACCTGGGGAACTCATCTTTTGATGCCGTATCTTTTTGTCCTTTTATACAGTTCATGAGGTTCTCACGGAAGGCATACTGCGGTGGTTTGCTTTTCCCTCCTTCAATGGATCACGTTTTGTCAGAAATCTCCACTATGACCCGTCTGTCTGGGGTGGCCCTACACGGCATGGCTCATGGCTTCGTTGAGTTAAGCAAGCCCCTTTGCTACAACAGGGCAGTGATCTGTGAAGAGGGGATCCATTGTGTATAGAACAGCTTAAATCTGCCAACCGCGAGCTCCCATTCCATCCTGCCCCCATTGCAAAAGGAGGGCCCTTGTGCAATGACAGGTCTGTTCTCTGTAATTTCGGTTTGTAGGTAGGGTCATCTGTGTCATTCTAGATCCCACATATAAGTGATATTACGGTATTTGTTTATCTCTTTCTGACTCACTTCGCTTAGGATGGTGCTGTCTGGTTCAAGCATCGTGCTGCAAATGACGCTATTTCGTTCCTGTTCTGAGTGTTCCCTTGTGCGCGCGGCATCTTCTTTACCGGTTCCTCTGTTGATGGACATTTAGGTAGCGTTCAGGTCTTGGCTCTTGAGGACAGGGCTGTTATGAACATAGGGATGCGTGTATATTTTTGAATTAAGAGTTTTGTCTGGATATATGCCCAGGAGTGGGAGTGCCTGATCACACCATCATTCTATTTTTAGTTTTCTGGAAACTTCCATCCTATTTCCCATAGCGGCTGCACCAATTTACGTTCCTTCTAACAGTGTAGAAGGGTTCCCTTTTCTACACACCCTCTCCAGCATTTGTTGTTTGTAGAGTTTTTAACGGCGGCCATTCTGACCAGTGTAAGGTGGTACCTCGTTGTAGTTTTGAGTTGATTTCGCTGATAGTGATGTTGAGCATCTTTTCCTGTGTCTGTCTGGCCAGACAGACTGCTTGGCTGCTCTTAGATCTGGTGCCAATCCCTGTCTGGCCAGTTGTTAGCTGTCATAGAGAACAGGTTTGCTCAAGACTGCCTGCCTCACCCGGGCCTGGGAGAGGAGGACTGGGCTGGCTAGGGGCTTGCACCGCGCAAGTACAAACCTAGTCTGTGTGCCAGAGCTGGCTTGGTGTTTTGTAATTATTTCTGTATCAGAGGGAGCTGTTTTTCTTCTTGCACTATACAGAGTGTGGTGCAGTTACATATGAATAAACTTTGACTAATCTTTTTTTTTTTTTTTTTGGTATTTTTTAACAGCTTTACTGGGACATAATTCACACACCGTATGATTCACTCACTTAAAGTTTACACTTCAGGGACTTCCCTGGTGGTCCAGTGATTGGGACTCTGCCCTTCCATTGCAGGGTCACAGGTTCAATCCCTGACTGGGGAACTAAGATCCCACATGCTGTGCAGCTCGGCCAGTAAGTAAGTAAATGAATTCTAAAAGAAAGTGTACAATTCAGTGTTCAGTTTCTATGCTCCGATTTGTGTAGCCATCCCACGCCAGTTTTAGAAAACATTCATCGCCCTGAAAAGAAGCCCTGTATCCCTTGGCATAATATTTTTTGATGCTGATAACGGGTATCATGCTTGTCTACTAGCATGCTGTTCTAATGAGGCTGCTGATTTTCCGTATTCTCCCTTCCTCATTCTTCCTCCCTCTTGCTGACTGTTCTGTACCATAGTACATAGCACTTTCTGTGTGTTTTTACATTTCTTTTTTTTTTTTTTAAATATAACCTGGAAAGTCTTTTTTTAAAAACCACTGTTAATTCTGTTATTTTTAATTTATTGTCTTTGGTGGTGCTGGATCTCCGTTGCTGTGTGCAGGTTTCCTCTAGTTGCAGTGAGCAGAGCTGCTCTTCCTCAGGGTACGTGGGCTTCTCATCTCCGTAGCTTCTCTTGTGGAGCGCAGACTCTAGGGCGCTTGTGTCTCAGTAGTTCCGGCACATGGGATCTTCATGGACCAGGGTTTGAACCCATGTCTTCTGCAGTAGGAAGCGGATTCTTTACCACTGAGCCACCAGGGAAGCCCTTTACATTTCTATTTTAATGTTTGTTTTTCTCAGAATGTAAGCTTTATGGAGGCAGGGATTTCTGTCTTGGTTCAATTCAGTCGCTCAGTCCTGTCCAACTTTCTGCTGCTCCATGGACTGCAGCACGCTAGGCTTCCCTGTCCATCATCAACTCCTGGAGCTCGCTCAAACTCATGTTCATTGAGTCGGTGATGCCATCCAACCATCTCATCCTCCTTTGTCCCCTTCTCATCCCGCCTTCAATCTTTCCCAGCATCAGGGTCTTTTCCAGTGAGTCAGATCTTTGCATCAGGTGGCCAAAGTATTGGAGTTTCAGCTTCAGCATCTGTCCTTCCAATGAATATTCAGGACTTGTTTCCTTTAGGATGGGCTGGTTGGATCTCCTTGCAGTCCAAGGAACTCTCAAGAGTCTTCTCCCAACACCACAGTTCAAAAGCATCAATTCTTTAGTGCTCAGCTTTCTTTATAGTCCAACTCTCACATCCATACATGACTACTGGAAAAACCATAGCCTTGACTAGACGGACCTTTGTTGGCAAAGTAATGTCTCTGCTTTTTAATATGCTTTCTAGATTGGTCATAGCTTTTCTTCCAGCGAGCCAGTATCTTTTAATTTCTTGGCTGCAATCACCATCTGCAGTGATTTTGGAGCCCCCCAAAATAAAGTCTGTCACTGTTTCCACTGTTTCCTCATCTATTTCCCATGAAGTGATGGGACCAGATTCCATGATCTTAGTTTTCTGAATGTTGAGTTTTGAGCCATCTTTTTCACTCTCCTCTTTCACTTGCATCAAGAGGCTCTTTAGTTCTTCTTTGCTTACTGTTCTTGCCCACAGTAGTAGATATAATAGTCATCTGAGTTAAATACACCCATCCCAGTTCATTTCAGTTCACTGTCTCTTAAAATGTTGATGTTTACTCTTGCCATCTCCTGTTTGATCACTTCCAATTTGCCTTGATTCATGGACCTAACATTCCAGATTCCTATGCAATATTGCTATTTACAGCTTTGGGCTTTACTTCCATCACCAGTCACATCCACAGCTGGGTGGTGTTTTTGCTTTGGCTCCTTCTCTTCATTCTTTCTGGAATTATTTCTCCGCCGAACTCCAGTAGCATATTGGGCATCTACTGACCTGGGGAGCTCCTCTTTCAGTGTCCTATCTTTTTGCCTTTTCATACTCTTCATGGGGTTTTCAAGGCAAGAATACTGAAGTGGTTTGCCATTTCCCTTTTCAGTGGACCACATTTTGTCAGAACTCTCCACCATGACCCATATGTCTTGGGTGGCCCTACAGAGCATGGCTCATAGTTTCATTGAGTTAGACAAGGCTGTGGTCCATGTGATCAGTTTGATTAGTTTTCTGTGATTGTGATTTTCAGTCTGTCTGCCCTCTGATGGATAAGGATAAAAGGCTTACGGAAGCTTCCTGATGGGAGAGACTGACTGAGGGGGAAACTGGGTCTTGTTCTGATGGGCGGGGCCATGCTCAGTAAATCTTTAATCCAATTTCCTGTTGATGGGCGGGGCTGTGTTCCCTCCCTGTTTGACCAGCCCAAACTATGTTGGAGGTAATGAAGTTAATTGGGACTTCCTTCAAAAGGTCCTGTGTCTAGGTCCCATTTTAGATAGTTTTTTGTCTTAAAATATCTAGAATACCATAAGGATTCAGATATTTGCTGAATGAATGATGAGTGATCAGTTTATTAATTTGTGCTAAGAACTTGCTTGAGAGCTACTGTCTTTATTTTATTCCCATAAGAATTTCAGCTCAGAGGTGAAATAACTTGCCCCAAGTAGGTAACTGGCAGAGCAGATTGGTGAATCAAAGTTTAGCTCATTGCTGTCTAGTGACGATGTAATGTCAGCCACCCTTGGGGCTTCCCAGGTGGCTCAGTGGCTAAGAATATGCCTGCCAGTGCGGGAGATGAAAGAGACACAGGTTTGATCCCTGGGTCAGGAAGATCCCCTGGAGGAGGGCGTGGCAACCCACTCCAGTATTCTGGCCTGGAGAATTCCATGCATAGAGGAGCCTGGCAGGCTACAGTCCCTGGGGTTGGAAAGAGTCGATCACAGCTGATCACTGCTCATGGACTCCACACACATGCAAGCCAGGCATATAATTTACATTTTGTTAGTAACATAATTAAAAAGTTAAAAGAAACAGGTGAAATGTATAGATTTCATTAATCTAGGACATTCAAAGTATTATCATCTCAACATAAACCTTGTAATCAGTATACAAATTGTCTTCTGCTTTTTTTTCAAAGCAAATCTTTGTAAACCATTGTGTATTTTATGCTAATGGTAACTATCCATGGAGACACATTTCTGGGACTGTTGCACCTGAGTAATAACTTTTCTGTTGGGACCCCAGCTCTAACTGACATCAAATCTCATGGTCCTGCCTCTGTCCCTTGCTGCTTCCCAGTGTTCGAGCTGACAGTCTTTTCCAGTTTGGGAAGACGACAGCAGGACCCACACCTGACGTTTCTCGAGGCTGACCTCACGCAGAAGGTTTGGGTCACATGCTTATTAACTCCTGTGATTTTCAGAAGAACTCAAGGAGGTCAGTGTGTCAGGTTCCAGATTTTGGCCAGTCAGCAGAGATCTTTTACAGATAGTGGTATGGAGATCTAGAGGCTTAACAGCTTGTCTGAATTTACAAGGTTTCCGCTTGGCAGGGTCAGGTGTAGAATCCAGCTGATGTGCTGCTTGGGATAGTGCTTCAACATAAAGTCTGTCTCCCAAGTCTGTAATTGGCCCAAGGGTCTCTCTCTGAGAAACCCAGAGGTTCTGTGTTGCTGGTTTCAGTCTATGTACATTTGGACCCCTCCCATTTTTTCTCTTAAAAAAAAAAAAAAAATCCTTATTTATTTGACTGTGCCAGGTCTTAGCTGTGGCATGTGGGATCTAGTGCTATGCATGAGCGCTCAGTCGTATCTGACTTTGCAACCCTGTAGACTGTAGCCCAGGCAAGAATACTGATCAGGGATTGAACCCAGGGTCCCCTGCATTAGGAGCGTAGAGCCTTAACCAGTGGACCTCCAGGGAAGTCTTCTCTTGTTTAAACAGTCCCTCCTTCTGTACTATAATCCACTTGTTGGATTTCCTTTTTCAGACTGGGTTCCTGGTAAGGCTTTCTTATTTCCCCAAATTCTCCCCTGGAAGTTCCCTGCCCTGTCCCTTTCATGACAAATAACTTCAAACAGTCTTTTGAGAAGAAGATATGTTAATTTGCAGCCTTGACTCTCTGAGGGCCCGTTCATTAGTTGGCAGCACAGAGCTAGGTGGAAGAAAGATTTCTCCTTTGTGGCTGGTTCCCTGCCCTCGCTGCTGGAGGGGGCTCTGTGGATGTCTTCTGGGCGGGAGGGGCGAGCCTGCAGCTGTGTGGGCGCTGGGTGGAGTTTTAGGGGTTGAGAGTTGGCAATTCTTGCCAGGCTTGTGGAAACTATGTGGATTGGAACAAAAGGCTGGGTGTAAAGTTAAGAACCCTGAGCTGAGAGCTGGCAAAGAGCTGCCTGTGGGTGATTGTGTCTGAGAGTGTCTGACACGTTGAGGTTTCCTCTTTCCAGTATCCTGGAGTTAAATTTGTTGAGCACAGTTTAAGTCTTCTCTTGGGTTTTCCCTTTTAATAAGTAGTTTCTTCACTGACCTCAGATGAGTTTTGTGTATGTGGCTGGGGTGGGTGGGGCAATAGCATTTAATTCAAACCACATGAATCTGCAGCCTGACCCAGTAGTTCCTCTCTGATTGAAAACTTGGTGTTTGGATTTATTCCACCTGCTCTTCATTGGAGAAGCAGCAGTCTTTCATGAATGGAAGGAACACTTTGGGGAGGGGGTTAGTCATTGCATCAGACTTTTGAACAAATCCACTATAAAATGGAATTGCATGGATTTCTGGAGCATATAAAAGCAAGCAGCATGAATTGGGAAATTGGTCCATTTAGGATGTGTGGATTAGTTTGTCTTAGTGGGCTCTTACTAAGATTTTGTGCTGATTAGTGCTGATTTTAAGCAGTTTCCTAGGACAGAAGGAACAAAGCTGAGTGGGTTCATTCGTAAGTTGTGTTTGCTTCAGTCATTTGAGCAGCGGCATCTTTTCTTGGGTCCATTCCCTTGACTCTGAATTTCATGCTGATGCTTAGATTGGAAACTGCCAGATTCTCCTCTTTGAGAAATTCATTCCTTTTGAAATAGAAAATGATACCAATTAATGCAATTATCTTGTAACAAATTACACTTTTTAACAATGGTATTTTTTCATTTTCAACTTCATTGAGGTGGACAGATTGAGCAACCAGTCTGACTGCATGAATCCACTTATACACAGGTTTTTTTCTAATATTTACTACAGTACTGAATGGTCTGTGATTGGTTCTGAATCTGGGGATGCAGAGTCACCTGTGTGGAGAGCTGACTAAAGTCACATGAAGGTTTTACCTGCATGGGGGTTGGCATCCCAAATTCCCCATACTGTTCAAGGGTCAACTGTAATTGACAAATAAAATTATAAGATATTGAAAGTGTGCAACACAATGATTGATATATGTGTACATTATGAAGGATCCCCCCTCTGAATTGATACATTTTATTATGTAAAATACAATATTTTAATATGTATAACACAATATTTTATATAATATAGTATATCTTATATAATATTTTATATTATATGTATCTGCTTCAAGTGAAGCAGAATGGTAACCTGATACGTGTGTCAGTTCAGTCTCTCAGTCGTGTCCGACTGTGACCCCATGGACTGCAGCGTGCCAGGCTTCCTGTCCATCACCAACTCCTGGAGCTTCCTCAAACTCATGTCCATTGAGTCGGTGATGCCATCCAACCACCTCATCCTCTGTAGCCCCCTTCTCCTCCTGCCTTCAGTCTTTTCCAGCATCAGGGTCTTTTCACACGAGTCAGTTCTTTGCAGCAGGCGGCCAAAGTATTGGAGTTTCAGCTTCAGCATCAGTCCTTCCAATGAAAATGGAAAAGGAATGTCAGTGGGGTTGGTGAGACCGCACCAAAGATGAATGATTTTTTCATTTCTTCAGTAAGTGAACTAGGGTCGGGAATAGAGGGTATTGTTACTAATCAAAGAACCGATCTGTGCTACTCATCTCTTCTCTGTTGCATTCCCTGGGAATGCTAAAGAATAACAATAACTTTTAGCAATAAACCTTGACAGGACACAAGCACAAAGAAAGTAAAATTAGAGTTAAGCTGTTAATGATATTATATAAAAAAGATCCATATGTAAAAGAAGATGCATATAAGGATGTATAAGAGTTATTGCAAGATAAATATTACAGAACAGTGGCTTTCAACCTTCACTGCATTAGAATCAAATGGAAAACTTAAAAAAAAAAGCCTGATACCTTAAAACAAACAAACAAACATTGAGCGATTGTATTCAGCTTGTTTTGGGATGAAGGCTGGGCATTTTTGAGAGCCTCCGAGGTGATTGAGAATAGGGTTGAGAATAACTGGGATGGGGCACGAATGGAAGCCTTATATCGAAAGTGGTTCTTGACATTTAGGGAATCGGAAACACTGAGAATGCAATTTCCTGGTCTTTGTTCAAGTTCTGTCCTGGGTCTTCTCTGTTTGAGAAACCCTCTGGTAGGTGTAGACTGTTGGGTTATGAGATCACTGGGCACTGAATGGGGTTGGACAGGTTTCACGAAAAGTGGGGCATGAACAAGTGTCTGAGTAATGTGTAGAATCCAGGAGAGTGGGTGGGAGAGCGGAAGGTATGTTTGGGGCATTGAGAGAGTTGGTTTCGGTGGAGGAGTCATGTGAGATGAGGTTGGGAAGGTAGAGGGCCTTCAGCGCTGTTTTCGGCAGCTTAGGTTTTACATTGTTAGGCCTGGGGAGACTTGAGTTTGGAGGGCCTAGCTAGATTAGTAAACATGCCCAGAGGGTAGGTGTCCTTGACACAGGAAGTAGTGGTTATATGGTAGGTGACTTGGAAAGGACAGTCTTATTTCACATTAGCTCCCAGGATGCCATAAAATGGTGACATGTGAGCTAAAACTCTCTAAATTTGAAATAATTCAGCAAGCATTAAAAAAAATTTTTTTTAATGGGAGTATTTTTTAAGTTTTAAAAAAAGTTTTGGCAATGCCATGTGGCATGTAGGATCTTGGTTCTCTGACCAGGAATCAAACCCGCACCCCCAGCACTGGAAGTGTGGAGTCTTAACCACTGCCCCACCTAGGAAGTCCTTCCACAAGCATTTATTAAGTGCCTGTTGTACAGCAGATATGCTGAAGCACTCTAAGTTGTTTTCTGAAAGCATGCTGGAATGCTCTGTTGGTAGCATATTTATAAATTAATTCCTGCAGACTCATCAGACCCTAGTCCATCAGACCAGGGAGAAAAATAGCAACTGTGACTTTTATTTGTGCAACAGTTCTAATGTCACGGTCATGGCTCATTGGAAATGCTTTACTCAGGACATTTCACAGTGGTTTGAAGATCTTGACACATACAATTGTGTCAATACAATACAATATAACTAGAAGAAAGCTAGAAGACCGCTGGCCTATTGGGACTGTTTTAAAACTATATTTAGGGCCATGAATCCTTTGAATAGCCAGTAAGAGCAAGAGCTGCCTTTCTACAAAAACGCATGGAGACATGTAATCTTGCTTATAGTTTTAGGACTTTTAAATGTTCTGAAATTAGTGCATAACCCCTGAAGGTCTCATAGACTCCAGGGTAAGGCTTGGAATAGACTGTGGAGTAACTGATGTCACTTACATCTTAGGGTAGTGGAGTGGTACAGCTGTCCCAGTCATTTTCTTTTCTTTGATTATTTAGCCATAATTCATCACGATCTATGAGTAATTCAATAACTGTTTAAGAAATAGTTTTTTGATGAAGCTGGCATAAGCTACAACTAAGAGTTTCCATAATGGCAACCCACTCCAGTACTCTTCCCTGGAGAATCCCATGGAGGGAGGAGCCTGGTAGGCTACTAGTCCATGGGGTCCCAAAGAGCCAGACACCACTCAGCGACTTCACTTTCACTACTATAATTAAGTATATGTCAGAACATCAAGGGGGTGTGTGTGTGACTTACGCCACAACCATTTTCACTGACAGGCTGCCGAGGAAGGGGCATGTCTTTTGTTAGGCCTTTCGAAGTAACACACGAGATAAGAGCTAGTCCAGCAATTCCCAACATGTTTTCGGGGGTGGGACGGGGGAATGCTAGTGCTGATAGAAAGAAGCTGCTTGAAATCAGCATCTAAAGTAAACATCGTCCTGTAACTCATGACACGTGGTGTCCTGTCCTGGGGATACGTAGTACATGCGATTATATTAAAAGAAGTCTGGCAGTAAAGAAGCCTGTTTAGTGTGGTTTAAGCTTATTGATTCTTAACTTTATTTTTAGTACCTCTCTTCTCAAACCTGTCTAACTTCTCAAAGATAAATATCGCAGAATATTATTTTAACTTATTATAATTAAAGTTGACTGCATGAAATACACATGAAGCCTTAACGTTGTGTGAGCTATATCTGTTTTTTAACCCTACAGGGAAGGAATTATGTAGACGCTCTGGATGATAACTTTGTCTCTCTGCAAATCTAGCGTCAGAATTTCGAGTAATGTGAGATGACTGAGACCTGCCTGTCACTACTTTAAAAAAAGCTGTATTTGTTCCTGTAAAGACAGAATATTGCAAGAAATTACCAAGAGTCATGTTAAAGATAAAATGAAAAACCTGACAGTTTTCTTCTTCTAACCTGTGGCTTCTGCTCACCTGGAGTCTTTTCTTTGCCCAGCATGAGTTGCAAACTTGAAAGCAGTCATAATGGGGGTAGGCGAACTGGAGAATAATATATTTGAATGCTCAAGAGAACTGGTCTTAAATAATTAAGACCAATAAATTAGAGTATTTTATTTATGAAGGAGCCCAGATAAACGACGATTGAATCATGAAGTGTATTATTTATGAATATACTGGGGTATGACTCCTCCCCCCAAAATGGTGTAAGTCTTAAGGCACGAAAATTACAGTGTAATTAATGGATTATTCCTTTTTTTATTATGGTTTTTCTTAAATGTTTGGCTGTGCAGGGTCTTAGCTGTGTCCTGTGGGATTTTTCCTCGTGGTGCGTGGACTCCATGCCTGTGGCTCTCAGACTTAGTTGCTTCATGGCACATGGAATCTTAGTTTCCTGACCAGAGGTTGAACCTGTGCGACCCCTGCATTGGAAGGCGGATTATTGACCACTGGATCAACAGGGAAGTCCCCGGTTATTTCTTCTTAATAGTTTATTTATCAACTATTTCAGGATGATTTTCAAACATCTAATGGATTAGATCACGTATCAAACACTGGATAAACATCTGTAATTGAGCTGCTGAATATTCAGGGAAGGGTAGGATATGGCTCCTACCCCCGAGAGGCTCAAAATTTTGGTGGAAGTTGCTTTCTCCATGCAGTTTTCCTCAGGGTGGTGTCTTTTTCCTCTCCAGGCACTCTCTCCTTCAAATCCCTCCTAACCGCCTGCCCCCTGCCCGCCACGTGACTGTTGCTCCCAACTGTTACCAGCCTGATTTCAGGCTGAGCAGGTTATATAGAGAGGATCGTAGCAGTAAGTATTTTGCCTTCTTGTATTGTCCAGCACGTCTTGATGGTTTTCAGTGTCTGGAAACATTGTGAACCTATGGCCAAATAATCCTAAAGGTCCTCTATTTTAACATCAGTGCAGAGATGTGTCAGTGACCTACCATGGATTCCTATCACAGCAGTCTCCCTATTTAAGAAAAAGTCTTTCCAGTTTTGGATTTAATGGATTTTGCTTACTAAGTTTTCTCAAGAAGAAGAAACTTGAGCATATTCTCATTATGAAAGTGTTCATTCCAGGAATCTTCTCTGCCAAGTTTTCTGTTTTTTTCCAAACATACGTTTGCCGTTTTTGAGTTGAAATGGATGATGGAAACTGTGGAAAATAAAAGAATGAGATGTCAACTTTTATGTGTTGTGAACACTTTGATTTAAATATTGTATCAGTACTTAAGTACTTAAAAATAGCGGAAACTAAATTATGCAGTGGTGATACCATCATTGCTTTCAGAAACTGCAGAGCAGCTTAAAGTACCACCGATCTGTTTCAATGATGAGGCATTTTTCTCACCAGGATAGTAGTTCTGGTCTCCAGGGGAATTACTCAGTAAATGTGCTTGAGGAAGAAAGGGAAAATGAAAGTTACCCATCATGGCTCGTAATTTTAAAGTTAAGGTAAATCCCTAATTAGAAATTAAGTATGCATTTTATATGGATCTAAGTCTTTATATATGTCCGTATTCTGTATTGTTTTAATCATAAAAGTGAAAATGAAAGCTGCTCAGTCATGTCCGACTCTTTGCAGCCCCATGGAATACAGTCCATGAGACAAACATTAAAAACAAACCATGCATCAAGTCTTTTCTTTTAAATGCAAACCACGGAGCTTTTCTTTATATAGTGAAGTCCCTGTTGGCTGGCACTCTGTTACCCTGGAATTTCCCTGAGTTGAGGTTCTTTCTGTAGTGATGATTAATACTTATAGTAATTACCCCGAGGATGCGTGAAAACCTCTTTGAGTCATCAAAGATTAAATTGTATCCAGCCCTAGCTGTCATGTCACACATTTAATGCCTTCCAATGGTTTGAAAATTGAAAATCTGATATTGTTTTCTCCTGTTTGAAATGCCCCATTTGCTCACATAAGAAACCATAGGATGGATGCCTCTGGTGGAACCTGTTTTCCTTCGTTATTCTGGTGAAAAAAAGCAGTGGCTGGAATTAAGAACTGTTCTGAGGTAAGAAAATATGAGGAAACGAGGAACTTGAAGTGCCTCCCACCTTTCCCTGACCGTGGTTTGTGGAGTACAGCTTTGGACTAAGAATGATTGAAAGGAAGGGTAGTGAAAAGTCATCCTGTCTTTTGTGCCCACATTCCAGATCACACGGTCCCTAAGAAAGCAGGGAAAATTATTGTGCAGCTTTGATCGTGCGGAGACGGAGGTGCGCAGCAGCAGATGCTCACTCTGCCCTCTCTGCTCACCTCATGCACTGGGCCTCACCTGTGCCACCTCATCAGTCGTGTGATTGGGGCATCTCCCTCAGTTTTGAACTTAACTTCAAGCAATAGAATCACGGATGCAGTTGTTGTTTAGTTGCTAAGTTGTTTGTGACTCTCTTGTGACCCCATGGACTGTAGCCCTCCAGGTTCGTTTGTCCCAGGCAAGAGACAGAGGTTCTCCAGGCAGGAATACTGCAGTGGGTTGCCATGCCCTCCTCCAAGAGATCTTCCTGACCCAGGGATTGAACCTGCATCTCTTGCATCAAACCTGGGTCTTCCTGCATTGCAGGCAGATTCTTTTCAAGATACTGTACTGCAATATTAAAAATGTTTTATTTTTTTTTAAATGTATTATTTCTGTAAAAAGTATTATACAGCTATTACAGTACCTTACTAAATAGCCTGTTGTGTTAGTTGGGTACGTAGGCTAACTTCGGACTTAAGAACACATTGGACTAATGAACACGCTCTCAGATCAGACCCCATTCATATGTAGGGGACTAACTGTACATGTGAATAATGAAATCATTTTGCTGTATACCTGAAACTAATACAACATTGTAAAAAAAAAAAAAAAAAAAGAGTGGCCAGTATTTATGGAGCACTTTGTGCCAGGTGAAGTGCTCAACTTGAAAAGAGTGGTCTGAGTTTTGACCTGTATTCAGATTCCAACTTTGCTCTGTGACCTTGTCCAGGGACTCTGCCTCCCTGAGCCCTGCTGTCATTTCCTGGAGAGCAGTTGCGTTGGCTTACTCGGGCTGCCATCGCGAAGCACCACGGACCGCCTGGCTAAAGAAGCACAGGTTTGCTTTCTCCCAGGTCTGGAGGCTGAAAGTTCAGGGTCAAAGTGCCTGCGCAGTTGTCTGTCCTTGGCTCTTGTGTGGCCGCCTTCTCCCCATGTCTTCAAGTCTCTTCTTTCTCTGTGTGTCTTAGGAACAGTTGTCTAAAGACCCCAGCCATACTGTTGGGTTAGGGCTCAGCCTGATGATCCTATTTTAACTTAATGTCCTTTAAAAAGCCCCTGTCTGCAAATAGACAGTAGTCGCTTTCTGGGGTACCGGGATTTAAGTCATTGGCATGCATTTTGGGGGACACAATTCAACGGACCACAGCAGCAGTGAAAGTATTTATGTGCGAGTATCGAGGTATTGTTGTGAGGATTAAATGAAACAATATATTCAAAGGCCTGGCCCAGCAGCTTAGCGCCCACTCACTATAAACTTTTTCGCTCGAGGTGGGGGTGCAGTCCTGCTTTCTTTAAATTCCATCCAAGTGTGAACTGCACACATTGCAGAGGTTGTGTTTTGAATGCCTCCTGGCCTTTTTTCACTGGATTCTTTGTCTTTTCCCTCCATTCCTGAAGTCAAATTGGTGTTGTGCTCCACGGCTGCTTGCCGTCTCTCCTGTGTTTGTGCGTGTGTTCTGATTCGCTTCAGTCATGTCTGGCTTTTTGCAACTCCACGGACTGTAGCCTGCTGGACTCCTCTGTCCATGGAGTTCTCCAGGCAAGGATACTGGAGTGCGTTGCCATGCCCTTCTTCAGGGGATCTTCCCGACCTAGGGGTTGCACCAGCATCTCTCGCAACTCCTGCATTGGCAGACGGGTTCTTCTCCACTAGCACCACCTGGGAAGCCCCTCTGGTCTCTCCTAGGACGTTAGTTCTCTCTACCTAGTTAGTTCTGCTCCCTGTCCACCCGGGCAGCATTGCTTCCACTTTCGCACCAGGCTGGGCTCTTCTTTCCTTGCAAGTTGGCAGGCGCGTCCGAGACTTTTCTGGTACTCAGCACTGGGCTTTAGTTCCTTCTCTCCCTGGATTCTTTCACCATTTCCTCCTGGCAATAGTGTGTACCTGCCAGGGGACACTTTTCAGATCTCGTGGTTTGTGTTTTTTGGACCCTACTCTGACTCCCTCTACCTCACTTGACTGTATTTTTCACCCCCTCACCTTAAAGCACACAGATTGGAAGTTTAAGGCGAGGTGTGGGGTGGAAAGGAAAATGAGCCCCGGGCTCCGGATAACTTACTGGTTTAGTTCAGACCTGCACCCGGTGGCCCGGGCCTCATGGTGAGTGAGCTGTAATCCCTCTGGGAATGTTCCCTTGGAGGATAATGTTTGACCAGGCATTAGCAAACCATCATCATCCCAGGAATTCCAGATAAACACACATGAGTTTAAAATCCCAGGGTATAAATGGTCCCCAAATTTTACAAACCATTTACTTCTAGGAGAGAAAATGTATTTTATAAATGTCACTTAAAAAGCTTTTGCGGGCATTTTCACTATTACCTAAAGGGAGTTTCCCATGCTGTGCCCCTCTCAAGTTGAGAAGGGTTAGTACTCAGTGTAGTTTTCCAACTGGAGCTTGGTTTCCTGAAAGCTATTCTTGGTGTGGTGTCCAAGTGCAGCTGTTCACATCTCTTAATATTTCACTTTGAGTCTTTGGGTGGGCGGAACTGATTAGAATTCCAAAAGCAATAGACGCAGGCAGTTAGCGGAACTCTCTGGGAATATACTTGGAGAGATTTTTGAGGGAACCCCGACGTTCTGAAATTAGTTACATGGTCAAAAGAAGACTTTCTGTACAAATTATCTGAGGAAGTGTCTTTTGCATTTTGCCTTGGTTTTCTTCTTAGATTGGTGGGACACTTTTCTTTGTATATTAAGGAACTGTTAATACGTTGTCAAGAAGGTATTCTCTGGGACTTTCCAGTGGTCCACTGGTTAGGATTCTTATGTACTCACTGCAGGAGGGCACAGGTATTATCCCTGGCCAGGGATCTTAGGTCCCACAAACTGCACAATGTGGCCTCCTGCGCCCAAATAATAAAAAATAAAAGAGTTTGTATTATTAAATAAAAGAAAACATTCCTTGAAATTACTGAGAATAATGTTTCCCTTTCTAAAATAGGCTTATTTATTGTGGGTTGTTGTTGGTGGTTTAGTTGCTAAGTTGTGTCCGACTCTTGCAATTCCATGGACTGTAGCCCACCAGGCTCCTCTGTCCACGGAGGTTCCCCAGCAAGAAAACTGCAATGGATTGCCATTTCCTTCTCCAGGGGATCTTCCCGACCCATGAATTGAACCCGAGTCTCCTGCCTTGTAGGCAGATTCTTTATCAAGTGAACCACCAGGAAGGAGGGTTATTGTGGGTTAGTATGACCTTGTTTTCATGAATGATCCTGTGTACATACAAAGCATTCTCATTTTTTCTTTTAAATACTCAACAGAGCTTTTATAGTTATTCCACCCCGCTTATCCCAGGTTTGAATTTTGCTCTTTCCCAAGTACTACTTGAGAAGTTATATTTATCGGATGGAAAGTAACTGTGGAGCTGGCTAGTATAAACATCCTTCTGGACCGTTATCCAGAAAAATAGAGACAGGGCCGCAGAAGGCTTCAGAATGGAGGGCTCCAGCTGGCCAGGGACAGCTTGGGAGGCGGTGTTATTTTTTAAAGTTTGCCTTCGGAATCAACTCAAAACCATATGTGGGCTGGAAGATTACTTTCTGAGTTACGACATAAACTGACATTGTAGTGTTTTCTAGTGTGTGGTTTCCAGGGTTGCTCTGATGTCATCAGTAAGGCTTTAAAAACAGATCTGTTTTTCACAGGCAAAGTTTAGAACAGTGTATTCAGAAGCGTGTGCTCTGTGCAATACAAGCCATCCGTCAAAAGTATTGCGTTGGCCAAAAGCTCGTTCAGGTTTTTGGTCCCATCTTACAGAGAAACCAAGATGAACTTTTGGGCCAACCCAGTAGAATGTTGGGGAATCCCTGGGGGCTCATGAGGGGAGAGGGTTCTTGCTTCCCCACCCCAAGTCTTCAGGATCTGAGCACGTTAAGAACCTGGGCAACAATGAAACAGGCACGTTTTGGAGACTGTTGGTAGGATTGAAAGCCCCTTTGTGGGACTGGTGCCTTTTCTCAGTCCTCCAGTCTTGGCTCACTTCTAGAGCGTGGCATGAGATAGGTCTTGAAGCTGTTGATGAAGCAGCACTTCTGGTTAGGAGCACAGGCTGGAGAACCTGCTGGCCGGCTGGTGCACACCTCCTTCTGCCCTGCGGCCTGGGGCGAGTTACATACGTGTCTCCCATAGTTGACTCTCATCACATCAGGTCAATTCTCCATTCCTGACCTAATTTGTCTTGGGTTCTCCACTGAAATCTAAGATCCCCAGGCTAGGCAAGTATTGTCTTCTTCTCAGTGGAATCTCTGTGGCATCATTCGTTTCTGCAGATGTCTGAGGTCGTTTGACAAGTTTGGTTTGTGTGGACGGGTCTTCAGTGGAGAACCAGCCCTGGGTCTGTGCTGTAGGGTGTAAAGTATGTCTTTAGGATGAGGGATATTAGGGCGATTTTGAGATTAAAGTTTTCTGGTTTTTTTTTAAAGCTTTTTCCTTCCAGTGCTCTCTCTTCTTTGACATACTTAATTTGTCTTTTTTTTTTTTTTTTAAACCTTTAAGGCTCAGCCTCTTTTTTTCCTATGACTTTATTTTGTGGCACAGTGACCATCTGGGACTTTGAGAGCTTGGGGTTTGTGTGTATCAGATTGTGTAACATTCGGGTAATGCTTTTAGCTAGCCACTCGTGTGTGTTTTATTTCTTCACTTGGCCTTGTGTGAAGAGGCAGAGGTAAGGTAAACATTTTGGCATTGCCTGAGCCCCAGCAGGACTCGGAGCTGGTGTCAGCTGCAGTCCGTGGGATCTTCTCCATGGTAATACTGTGGTTCTTTCCTCCTGGATGGTCCTTAACTGCCCTCTGAGTCCTCATTTCTTCATGGAGGTCAGGTGCAAATCTTCCTTACATCCTCCCAGCCAGTCCTGAGCCCTACAGAAATAGATGGGCCTGCTTTGGGCTGCTCCAACTCCATCTCGGGCCGACAGAGATGGCCTTTCTGCAGAGACTGAGCTGGCAGGTGGGAGCTTTCTGGAAGAAAGCACCGCCTGTTGTCTCAGCCTGTGTGAGGGCCAGTGATGGTTAAGACCTTTTCTCAGAGCTGTATCAGGGTTCTGGTCTAAACCTTGTTTTCATGTGAACTGAATCAGCATATTATAATGTGGCCTGGCCTAATGGAGAAGAACGGTGATTAGCATTGATTTCAGCGATCCCCAGCCTTTTTGGCACCAGGGACCGATTTGAAGGAAGGCTGTTTTTCCACGGATGGCAGTGGGCTGTCGTTTCAGGGTGATTAAAGTGCATTGCCTTTATTATGCTCGTGTGAAAATCTAATGCCGCTGCTGATCTGATGGGAGGCAGAGCTTAGGTGGTGATGGGAGTGATGGAGAGCAGCTGTAAATACAGATGAAGCTTTGCTTTCTTCCCTGCTATTCACCTACTGCTTCCTAACAGGCCATAGACTGGTTAACAGTCCACGACCAGGGGACTGAGGACCCCCTGGTCAGTTCCCATGGCTTCTGGCTCCTTTCTGTTTGCCCGGGAGGCAGACTGGGAATATGGGAAGATGACAGGCAGACGTGGGTTTCAATTAAATAGAGACAAATAATAACTCGTACTGAGCCTGTTTTCTCCCCTGGAGCAGAAGGCTGGTTTCTTATTTTTCTCACGTATATCGTGTAGAAACTCCTGGAACATGCAGCCCACCTGGGTAGTGGCAGACAGCGATGCTGGTGGTACTGTGGATGTTGATGGAGGGCTTGCTTTGTACCAGGTATTGTCCTCAGATGTAACGTGTTTTATCACTTGAGCGCCACCAAAACCGCACCTCCACTTTGCACATCGAGGCCCTAGGGCACAGAAGATGAATACAGCACATTGGCACTGAGACTCAGATTTATTTCCAGGCCCTCAAAAGTTTGCTCCTGCCGTTGTCCAGGTGTATAACTTCTTTTTTAAGTTTATTTTTGGCTGTCTTTGTTGCAGCAAGTGGGCGTTTTAGTTGTGGCACGTGGGTTTGATTGTCCCACGGCATGTAGGATCTTAGTTCCCCAACCAGGGATCAAACCCACGTCCCCTGCATTGGAAGGGGAATTCTGGACCACAGAGAAAGTCCCCAGATGTATAACATTTTGATTATTCAGAAGGTTTTTTTTTTTTAAAGTATTTGGCTGCATCGGGGCTTAGTTCCTGCTTGAGGGATCTATAGCTATGGCATGCGAACTCCTAGTTGAGGCGTGTGGGATCTAGTTCCCCGACCAGGGATCAAACCTGGGCCCCCTGCTTTGGGAGCGCAGAGTCTTAGCCACTGGACCCCCCAGGGAAGTCCTCGAAGACTTTTGATATTAGAAACTAGAGTGACTTCTCAATTCTCGGTCACCAGATAACACTTCCTTCGCTGCCACGTTCACCTCCTGGAGACCCCACTGAGGGCCACAGACAGCCCACTGATGAGAAAACGGCCCTGTTGCAGAGCTGATGGATGTGGTTGAAAGGGCTGTCCCTGTTCAGTGGGAAGCATTCTCCTCCCCTCAGAGACTGGGGGGCGTGCCCCCCACCCTGCCATGGATGGCACACAGGCTGGGAACCATTGTCCTTGAACTTTTGATGAGTCTCCAGAGCCTTCTGGTTTCCCTAGGCATCTGTGCTTCATCCAGGATGTGTTGGGGCTCCGCCGTTGCTTGGAGGTGCGGCTTGACAGGGAGCAGCTGGTCCGGGGATGTGCCCGGGGCCTGGACGGTTTCTTATCTCCTGTGAGGCTTGGATGACATGTGGTTCGTTCTGCTCCTGCTCAGCTTTGGGGGGACTTTGGCCAGGGCCTGGTGACAGCTCTAGGGTGCCTCCTCTGTGTGTGAGAGCCAGCGTCCTCTCTCTCTTCCAGTGCCTTCCCCAGGCTTTAGGGGAAGATGTTTGGCTGTCTTCATCCCCGGCCAGTCTGGGAAAACGCTGGCTGGGCTTGAATCTGGCAGTGCAAAGCCCTGCAGTGCTCTTGTAAGCTGTCCTAGTCGGTTCTCTTCTTCCAGGCCCAAGTGTGTGTTTATGTCAAACTGTTGGATGGTCTGAGTCTCAACTCTGTATCCGTGTCTGTTCCCACACCATTAGGAAATTGGATTTTCTTGCCTTTGGCCAATTGAATGAAGGTTTGTGTGGCTGGAAAGAGTTGTCTGGCTAGGGTGTGTTGTTCAAACTTGGCCTTGTGCTGAACCTACAGCTTAGAGATGGAACCTTCCTGTCAGACAGGCAGATCTGTGAATCACACTGGCTGGGCTGCAGGGGTGATTCATGAGCCTGTCATCCCCAACTGTGTCTTTACTACACCCCAGGTAGGGACATTTTGCTTCTGTAAACAGTGAATGGGGAGCAACTGGGAGAGTGTTCTCTGCTTTTGATTATCTGAGTGACATACATGAAGTTATACAGTGGAATTCTTGTTCCATAAACAGTACAATAATAGTAATATGATGACCTAAGTTTCTTTCTCTTTTTTTGGCTGTGCTGGGTCTTTGTTGCTGCTCAGGCTTTTCTCTGGTGGTGGTGAGCTGGGGCTGCTCTCGCCTTGCGGTGCACAGGCTTCTCATTGTGGTGGGTTCTCTTGTTACAAGGCATAAACTCTACCTGTACGGGCTTCTGGAGTTGTGGCGCACGGGCTTAGCTGCTCTGAGGCGTGTGGGGTCTTCCCGACCCAGGGATGTAACCCGCGTCTCCTGTGTCTCCTGCATGGGCAGGCAGATTCTTTACTGCTGAGCCACTGGGGAAGCCCCCTCTGAGGACATGTAAGTGAGGTTAAAAACAACATAGATTTGTAACAGGGAAGACTTGGTTAGAAATGTTTGCTAACATTGGCACCAAGAGGAACACATGGTTCGAAATAGATGGAACTGTTACCTCTTAGCCTGACTTAGACATGGTATTTTTGTGTGGCTTTCTTTAAAAAAAAAATCTTTATTTGGCTGTTCCAGATCTTTGTTGTGGCATGCAGGATCTCTAGTTGTGGTATATGGGATCCGATTCCCAGACCAGGGATATAACCCTGGCCCCCTGCATTAAGAGTGTGGATTCTTAGCCACCAGACCTCCAGGGAAGTCCGTGTGTGGGTTTGTTAAGCAGAGGGAAGGTGGTGTCATCTGCCAACGACAGATGTTACTGTTATTGATAGGAAATTTCTTTTTTGTTTTTGGTTCCTCATGTCACCCAGGGTAGCACACCTGTGGAATTCTGGAGAACATTTAGATATGCGTGGCGTTTACGGTGTGCTTTATCCTGGGGCATCACATGCTAGGTCCGCAGGCCCTTGGCTGCTCTCTCGCAGACGTATTAGAGTCAGGCCTGTCTGTTACGAGCGCAGGCAGGGGACTGTGCCCCCTGAGTGATGCTTACTGCAGTCTGTTTTGTCTCTGAGTCTTTGACAGCCCTTTCCCCCATCTCAGCTTGGGCTCAAATCCTAGAGCAGGAAAGAGAGGTAGTAAATACGCTATTGCTCTCCTCCAGCCCTCCCAAAGAAACCGGCATGTTGCTCATCGAAATAGCGTTTTCCTACCTGGGTAGAGCATCAGAGTCTTTCAGCACACGTGGTTCCTGGCTGCAGCTTCCAACTTGACTTAACATTGGCACATTTTATGACGCCTGTAATCCCTACCCTAGAGGCTGGAGGTGGCGTCATCTTTTGGCTGTGTTGAGCGAGATGACAGAGTCACATGTTAGGATCGTATGTTAGGGTGATCAGGAAAGAGCTGCTGGTGGAAGAAGGGCTGGAGAGAGGGTTGAGATGTATGCATAGTGGGGAGGAAGTTGTCCTGTGAACATCGGGACAAGAGCCGGAAGGAAGAACAACTGCTAACCTGGAGATGGTGGATAAGTCAGTTTGAGACTTTGAGAGGGTTTCTGTGGGGCAGTGGTGCTTGGTCTCAGTGCATCAGTCCCCTCTGGGCCCCATCCCCAGAGTTTCTGGTTTAGTAGGGTCTGCAGGAGGGCCCGTGAGTTTGCATTTCTACCATCTTTCCAGGTGATGGTGATGCTGTGGATCCTCCCCAGCATCCAGGGAGATCAGATGCTGCTGGAGGAGTCACCTTCCAGTGGTGGTGATGACTGGGGCTGCATTGCTCCCAACTCTGGGGAGCACCATTCCCATGCTCTGTTCCGGGGTGGCCCTGGGCAGCAACCTTGTTGTGGTCTGGAGCGCCAGCCTAAGTGTAGGTTATGAGAAGCCAGGGGAGGATTATATCAGGATCTTGTTATTGGCATTATCTTTCTGTTAATTTGGTGGCAGACGGGGAAGTGGCCAGAGATGTTTAGACAAGCTGAAGGGCAGTGCCATGTCCAGTGGGTGGGCCACTTCAGCAGTGGACTTGGGAGGAAGCTCTGGAAGGAAAGAAAGAGGAAGAATGCAAAGGTGACCCAATGTTTCCTTCAGCTTGGGAGCCTGGCAGATGGTGCTCACATTGGCATAAAGGGGAAATCAGAGCCTGGGCTGCTGTGGAGGAAACCTCTCAGCTATTTTAAAACGGAGTTGAAATTGCTCATCTTTTCTTCCAGGAAGATTGTTGTCTATTCAGTTTTCAAAATGAAGGATCTTTGTCATGTTCTGTGACTTCCAATTGTCTAAGCATTCCATGAGCTAAACATGCAGTCACTTGTCTCCTGGAACAATTTGCTCTTATACCAAGGTTTAAATGGAAAATTGCTTAAAAATGTCTTTGCCATTCCAGTATAATTTTATTTTGATTTTTATACCCTTATAGTCTTGCCTCTGGGGTTCTCTGGTGGCTCAGCTGGTAAAGAATCCTCCCACCAGTGCAGGAGATGCCAGAGACATGGGTTTGATCCCTGGGTTGGGAAGATCCCCTGTAGGAGGACAGGGCAACCTACTGCAGTGTTCTTGCCTGAGAAATCCCGTGGACAGTAGAGCTTGGCGGGCTATAGTCCATGGGGTTGCAGAGTTGGACACAACTGAGCACGCACGCACACACATAGTCTTGTCTCAAATATAAGTAAAACAGTTGTTAAAAGTCACTTGTGTTATTAGCAATAGAGCCCTGATTACATTGGGTTGCATTGTATCTGTTTTATTTTTCTGTAAGTTATCAATTTCTTGTGATCCTTGTGATCTTATGATCTTCTGTGATCCTTGTGAACACACAGACATGATGTTACTTTTGGATCTTTCCTTTTTTCAGTCATGTTCCAAATTGGAGAATTTTTGGAACATAGTTCAGTTCAGTTGCTCAGTCGTGTCTGACTCTTTGTGACCCCATGAACCGCAGCACGCCAGGCCTCCCTGTCCATCACCAACTCCTGGAGTTCACCCAAACACATGTCCATTGAGTCAGTCCATTGATGCCATCCCACCAACTCATCCTCTGTTGTCCCCTTCTCCTCCTGCCTTCAATCCCTCCCAGCATCAGGGTCTTTTCCGAGGAGTCAGTTCTTCGCATCAGGTGGCCAAAGTATTAGGGTTTCAGCATCAGTCCTTCCAATGAATATTCAGGATTGATTTCCTTTAGGATGGACTGGTTGGATCTCCTTGCAATTCCAATGGGATTCTCAAAAGTCTTCTCCAACACCACAGTTCAAAAGCATCGATTCTTCGGCACTCAGCTTTCTTTATAGTCCAGTTCTCACATCCATATTAGTAAGAGTTTAATTAAAGAAGAATCAGCCGTGAATTCTTAAGTCATGCCTTTGCGCTTGTCCATCCCAGTCTCTCCATGGCTGTGTGTGCGTGGTGGCCACTGTGACCTGCATTCTCCTGCCCCTCCTCTACCCCATGACCTGGCGACCCCGGCATTTTGCCTGGAGCCTCATGACAGGGAGCGACAGTAGGAAGCCAGATGCTGATCTGGACAAGAAACGGTTCTGGGGAGCAGGCCTGGAAGTAAAGAGGGCCGTGCTTGGGGCTCTGATGGGGCCGGGGAAAATCAGGCTGAAGAGACTGTTGCAGCAGGATTCCCCCCACCTTGTCCACAGAGAGGGATCCAAGAAGGGGAAGTCCCTTACTGATCATGCGGAGAGAGAAGGCAACATTAGGGGTTGGTGACCAGCCAGCCTTGGCTTCCCTGCTGGTTCAGACAGGAAAGAATTCGACTGCAGTGCAGGAAACATGGGTTCAGTCCCTGGGTTGGTAAGGTCCCCCGGAGGAAGGCATGGCAACCCACTCCATATTCTTGCCTGGAGAATCTCCCATGGACAGAGGAGCCTGGTGGGCTATAGTCCATGGGGTCACAAAGAGTCGGACACGACTGAGGCGACTTAGCAAGCATGCATGACAGGCCAGCCCCAGCCCGGAGTGGCTCTGGTGGGACAGTGGCCACATGCGGACCAGCACAGGTGACAGTCAAGTCAGGTGGTGACAGAGCTGAAGGTGCAGCTGGGTGAACAGATGCCCAGGGGGCATGCCTGAAGCACTCCGAGAGGGGGCCCAGGGCTGAGTCAGCAGCCTGGCTTCACCAGGGTGAGTCCCGTCCTCTCCACCTCCGCCTTTGGGAACTCCGGAGAAAAAGAAAGAGGAAGAGCTCAAGTCTGTGTGGTCGCAGGAGCCATTGACCCTGTGGACTTAGGGAATTCCGGAGAGTGGCCTGACTTAGGGCCCCGCAGCTGCTGGGGCTTGGGTGTGGTGACCGTTTAATCTGCTGACCGAACTGGGACACTGTTAATATTTTCACTGGGACTGGACCTGGTATGCTGGGGTCACCCTAGATGTCAGGGCTATTCAGGTCACACTGACGCAGTCAGAGACATGTAGGGACTGCTTCTATAGCTTAAGTACCTCCTTCCCAGGGCCCTGAACTATTTTCATATGTTGGCTTTTTTGTTCTGTCTTAAATAAGGATAGCAGTACTTTATTATAACTATTTTGCTGTACTAAATATTTTACCAAAAATATTGTAATGACTAGTTGGGTTTTGTGTCCTAAATGTATCACCATTTTATTAATTTTATCATGCTGTTAATCCATTTCAGTTGTTTGCTACTCTGAATGATAGCAAAATAAACAACTCTTTGTATATGTCTGAATATTTCCTTAGAAGTCAAATTCTTAGAACAGCTGGGTCAGATTGTACAGTTCTTGATATGTGTTGCCACTTCTAGGCATTTATGTTAAACCTGAATTTTTCAGTTGAAAAATTCTGATGGTTGAGCCACCAGGACTTGGAAATACTATGAAATACATGATTTTTTTAAAAAGTCATTAAATAATTTTTGCCACTTTGTAGTCCAGGGTCACAAGAGAGCTACTAAGGGGTGATTCAGTGAAGAAACAGCTTAAATAAAGAAAACATTTTTGGGAAATTCCCCGGTGGTCCAGTGGTTGGGACCCAGCACTTTCACTACCAGTGCCCAGGTTCAATCTCTGGTTGGTGCTGACTTAAAAAAGAAAAAAAGCACAGTGTGAGAGTTGTGTGTGAGTTGTTTTATTTGGGGCAAACATGAGGACTATGGTCCAGGAAACAGCATTTAAGATAGCTCTGAGAAATTGCTCCAGAAAGCTAAGGTCAGTGTAGACGTGGTTTTGGTGATGGGGAAGTACGTGTATTCAAGCAGGTAATTTTTTTTTTTTTGCAGAAGATTGCTGCTAGTCACGAGGAGCGGTTGTCACCAAGAAGGATTTTAGTGCTTTTCTAGATATGAGGAAATGCAAGAGTTGGACTCATAAACTTGTCTCTTGAAGATATCTAGCTCTGCGAAGACCTCTTCTGCCTGCTTTTCCCAGAGCAGAGTGCCTCATTTCTACTCTCGACTCTGAACTCCTTTCAGGGGGTGTTTAAAATCAGCAGCTGCAGGGACTCCTAGTGGTCCAGTGGTTAAGAATCTGCTTTCCAGCGCAAGGGACGTGGGTTTGATCCCTGGCTGGGGAGCTGAGATTCCACACGCCACAGGGGAGCTAAGCTCCCAGGCTATAACACCACCACAGCGAAGGCACAGTGCAGCCGCCTGCCACTCTCCGCCCTCTCCCCCACTCAGCCAGCAGTGGCAAGCAGCACATGGTTGCATCCTGACAGAGGCTGACGTGTGTGTATTCAGTCACTCAGGCGTGTCCCTTGGGAATGTAGCCTGCCAGGCTCCTCTGTCCATGGGATTTCCCAGGCAGGCGTACTGGAGTGGGGTGGCATTTCCTTCTCCAGGGGATCTTCTGACACAGCAATCAAAACCACATCTTCTGCGTTCCCTGTGCTGGCAGGAGGGTTCTTGACTACTGAGCTACTGGGGAAGCCCTATAGCAGTAGATGGCAAGTGCCAATCTGTAGTTAACATTGGGGAAATAAGATCCTGTAAGCCTAGTGGTGTGGCTGAAGAAAAAGGCGAAAAACACATTTGTGGGGAGGGGCCTGGATAAATTAGGAGTTTGCGATTAACAGAAACACATTACTACATATAAAATAAATAAAGAACAAGGGTCTATTATATGGCACAGGGGACTATATTCAGTATCTTAGAATAACCTATAATGGAAAAGAATCTGAAAAAGATATGGAGACACACACACACACACACACACACACACAGAGTGAAACTCTTACATACACACACACACACACACACACACACACACAGAGTGAAACTCTTACATACACCGAAGCTAACATAGCATTGTAAATCAGCTATGCTTCAAAAATGTTGTTTTGGGGGAAGACATTTCTGTGGACAAAAGTTAACATTTTTTTCACATTGTGAAACAAAATGGCTCCCACTCCCACTTTGATTGCTAACGCAACCTCTTCTCATGGAATGCAACTTGCCATGGAACAGAAGTCTTAGAGAGACTGGATTATACTGAATTAAACTGTGATGTGTGTGTGGGGGGGTGTGGGCAGAAACATATTATCCGGTGGGAAATCCCTCCTTGCTTTATTGACAGTTGGCACACCGTGGTTGAAAGATCAAGTACTGGCTGTGTTGAGCTCTGTGTCGTTTTCAGGAGGAACATGATTGTCTGTATCTGCTCAGTGGGTAAACAGTCTGCTTGCAATGCAGAAGACAAGGGATGGAGGTGTGATCCCTGGGTCAGAAAGATCCCGTTGGAGGAGGAAATGGCAACTGACTGCAGTATTCTTGCCTGGGAAATCCCATGGACAGAGGAGCCTGGCGGGCTGCAGTTCAAAGGGTCAGAAAGAGTTGGATAGACTGAGTACGCACGCACACACGTGATGACAATTTCAGAACATCATGGGGATGCCAGTGACATTTCCTGTGTGGCACGTGGATCATACCAGCATGAAAGTAGTGCATTTTCAGCAACGGGTTCTTCCATTGTGAATCAGCCACACAGCTGACAAGTCAGCTACTAGTTATAGAATAATGGTGGTCAGCAAAACAAAACAAAACAAAACAAAACAAAAAAACCCGAGTCTGCCTGACCTCAGCAAGACCTAAAGCTGGAAAGTTGGGTTTGAGAGAACCATGCATGCCGGTCATGGGGTTGGATGAAGTGAAGGCGCTTTGTGGAGGCTGCCTGGTAGCTGGTTTAGTCACTGCTTCTGTCTCTGTGCAGCCCGCCAGCCTGTGTCTGGGGTGCATATTACCGACTATGTTACAGCTTGCTCAGAGGGGTCAGATCAGTTTGCAGACAGGAAAGAAGAAGCGTCTGCAGAGTTCAAATGTGAAGACATCCTGGTTAGTTTGAAAGCATTCCTGAGTTGTTCCCAGCTCAACTAGTCTGTAAAGAGTCAAAAGGCCCAGGAAAGATGTCCGTCAGTTTTAAATATGAGAGACTGTAGTCCATTCCAGAATGATGAAGTGTGCAGGTGATTATGTGCTAACAGTCTGGAAAATAAAATGTTACTGTGTGTGTGACACTCAGATAATACCGCCTAAGTTAAAGGGGTCAAATAACTTTGAATTTTATTAAAATGACACCACCGTTATGGCAGAAAGTAAAGAGGAACTGAAGAACCTCTTGATGAAAGTGAAAGAGGAGAGTGGAAAAGCTGGCTTAAAACTCAACGTTCAAAAGACTAAGATCATGGTATCCGGTCCCATCACTTCATGGCAAATAGATGGGGAAACAATGGAAACAGGGAGAGACTTTATTTTGGGGGGCTCCAAAATCACTGCAGATGGTGACTGCAGCCATGAAAGTAAAAGACGCTTGTTCTTGAAAGAAAAGCTATGACCAACCTAGACAGCATATTCAAAAGCAGAGACATTACTTTGCTAACGAAGGTCCGTCTAGTCAGAGCTATGGTTTTTCCAGTAGTCGTGCATGGATGTAAGAGTTGGACTAGAAAGAAAGCCAAGTGCCGAAGGATTGATGCTTTTGACTTGTGTTGGAGAAGACTCTTGAGAGTCCCGTGGACTGCAAGGAGATCCATCCAGTCCATCCTAAAGGAAATCAGTCCTGAATATTCATTGGAAGGACTGATGCTGAAGCTGTAATACTTTGGCCACCTGATGCAAAGAACCGACTCATTGGAAGAGACCCTGATGCTGGGAAAGATCAAAGACAAGAGAAGGGGGTGACAGAGGATGAGATGGTTATATAGCATCACTGACTCAATGGACATGAGTTTGGGCAAACTCTGGCAGATAGTGGCCGATAGGGAAGCCTGGCGTGCTGCGGTCTGTGGGGTCACAGAGAGTCAGACACAGTATAACAACTAAACAGAACTGCCATTGATGGGCTTTCCCGGTGGCTCAGTGGCAAAGAATCCGCCGGCTACTGCAGGAGATTCAGGTTTGATCCCTGGGTTGGGAAGAACACTTGGAGACGGAAATGGCAACCCACTCCTGTATTCTTGCCTGGGAAATTGCATAGACAGAGGATCCTGGCAGAGTACAGTCCATAGTGTTGCAGAGAGTCAGACACGACTGAGTGGCTGAGCCTGCATGCACTATCATTGCTAACTGTGACTTTGGTCAAGTACTATGGGCTTTTAGCAGTCACTTCATATAAGGAAGATTGGACTCTGAGATTTTGTTACGCTAGGCTTAAAAATATCTGTAAAGGCTTGGCTCATAGATGACTGTTAGCTGACACTCATTTACGTAATCCTTTAGGTATGCAAACCACTCCCTATTTTCATAATCTAATCATGGAATACATTTTTTTTTTTCAAGGTCCCAAGTTAGTAGTGAGAAACTGAACCTTTGAATTCCCTCTATAGGATAAACTTAATTTCTGATCTTCAGAAAATTGAGGTTGGTCTGTTGATGTTTATTGATAAGAATTTTATGAGGGCTGGGTTATTTAAAAATTGTTGGTTTCCAAATTTTCCGTGTGCGAGGTTGATTTTGTTTTTGATGAAAGATAAGGGAGAGGGAGACCCTAGGCAAAGGAGCTGTGACAGTTTAAACTACCTGAGAGTCGGATGTTAGTGAAACTAGGGCTTCTCAAGTGGCTCTAGTGGTAAAGAACCCACCTGCCAGTGCAGGAGGCATAAGAGACATTGGTGTGATCTCTGGGTGGGGAAGGTCCCCTGGAGAAGGAAATGGCAACCGACTCCAGTATCTTGCCTGGAGAAACCTGCGGACAGGGGAGCCTGGTGGGGCTGCAGTCCGTGGGGTTGCAAAGAGTCAGACTTGACTGAAGCAGCTGAGCACAGCACACCTTTAAGGTGACTGGAGAGCCTCGAAGCCTTTCTTAAACAGCTGATTTGCGTTGATGTTCGTACGAAAAGCAGACCGAGTAGGGTGTTTAGATGTTTTATGAATCTGGCAATATCACCATTAAAGTTGTGTGACTCCCTGAATAATTGTGCTGTGGGCGTGGGAAATCCAGCACTCCACTGAGGGATCCAGAAAGTGAAACTGTGTCCCTACCTGTGACAGGGAAAAGGGCATCTCAAAATATATACGAAAGATTTTTTTTTTGCCTCTTTCCCATCAGTGCATTTTCCTTAACCTAGATGCTGTCCCACCTGCAGGAACAGAAAGGAGAAAACATTCCGTGAAAACGTTTTGGTTTGTGGGATGATAGGGAAAACATTGTAATATTTCAAAAAACAGCTGAGGATAAAGTGGAAAGTCTGCTGCAGGTCTGATGTACTGGGTGGCACAGGTTAGTTTTTGTGTTTGAATTCGTTTATAGCAATAATTACTGTCCTTTGATTGTGACTGCGCTGGGTCTTCATTGTGTGCCCCGGCTCAGTAGCTGGGGCAAGTGGGCTCCAGCTGCGACTCATTGCATGTGGGATCTCAGCTCCCCTACCAGGGACTGAACCTGCATACCCTGCATTGGAAGGTCGGTTGTTAACCACTGGATCACCAGGGAGTCCCAATAACCACTATCTCTTTACACATAAGACCGCTTGGAGCTCTTTGGGGGTGCGGATGGCGGAAAGCTGGGATGATAATGGATCCACATTCAGCCCCCATTTCCTTCTCTGCCTCCTGTCTTTGCTCAATTCATTGTGTGTGCTTTGCTCTCTCCTCTGTAGTGATAGTTGTCCTCCCCAAGGTCATGCCTCTGATCTCCTTGGACTTGGCGTAAAACGGATACTTTTTGCTTCTTATCTTCACCCCTTGGCAGCATGTGCTGTGTTGAAAGTCACTTCTTTGTTCTTGAAGTACTCCCTGCCCTCTTCGGAAGGACCGCTTGGTCCTTCTGCAGAAAAGTTTATCTCTTGTTTACTAGTCTTATCGCCCCAACACATACTCCAGGTGGAAGCTAGGAGATTGGCATACGCACATATAAGGTGCTGCCAGGCTTTATAAGACAGGAGGGAAACGGGGGGACTAGGTATGAATTCCTGGTAGAAGCAGCATTGACTTTTTCCCCCTCTTGTTGAAGTGGGCTTTGAGAGGCACTCGGCACTGTGGGGGCTCATATTTGAATGAATGAAGGCAGGGTTTAAACAAACAGGTTGGACCTGGGAAGAGTAGTTTCAGTGTAGGAAACAGCATGAGCGAAACAGTCAGGTGAGGGAGACTATGGAGTCTGTGAAGGTGAAAATGAATCACTCTTGGCTGGAGGCGAGGCGCTGGGAGGGGACGGGGCAGGGGAAGGGCAAGGCTTCGGATGCCAGCTAGGGAGTTCCGGGCTGTGCTTGCAAGGCAGTGGGTGGAATGGAAGGACTCTGAGCTGGAGCGGCTGGAGGCATTGGGCAGATTAATTCTGTAGCAGTGCTTTGGAGGGGTTAGGATGAGGAAAACCGCGTTTTGGTTTCTCACCTCTGGGCTCTTCTCAGGCGTGCTGCTTCGGAGGGGCAGTCCCAGCCACTGCCTTCCTGCCGCCCCGGCTCAGCCCTCTTGTCCTTCGGCCACTGCACCTGAGCCACCTGGTCCCATGACCACTGACTTCCTGTCACCTTGTGCCAAGCATATCAAGAAATAATGGCCTTCACTCTGATTTGAACACTAATGCAGTAACCTCAGGAGCAGTCTTGGTGCCTGGTGGGAAATACAGCAGGGTGTCAGTGAAAGAGGCTCTGTGATGTAGGAAAGAGCGTGTGAAGGGCGTGGGCCGTGTGAGCTGGGTGCCTTGGATGGGAGGAGGGATAAGGGGCAGAGGGTGAGATCAGGCCTCAGTGTTGGTCTTAACACCCTAATTGGTAAATAAATGGGATTCTCAGGTGGCTCAGGGATGAGGACTCCACCTGCCAATGTAGGAGACACAGGTTTGATCCCTGGGTTGGGAAAATTCCCTGGAGAAAGAAATGGCAACCTACTCCCATATTCTTGCCTGGAGAATCCTATGGACAGAGGAGCCTGGCGGGCTCCTGTCCGTGTGGTTGCAAAGAGTTGGACATGTCTGAACACAGATGCACAGACAGGGAACTGACTTTCCTCTCTTCCTCTGCAGGACTCCTTTCCCCACAAACCAAACAAACCTTCCCCCAAACGTCATGTTGACATCATAGTAGCTTGGTTTTCCTTTCCTTTAAAAGAGTAAGTACTTCTGAGGGTAAATGGAAGTGTGAAGAAAACATGTAGAAAGCCCTTCATTTTGTCCAAACCTTGGGGTACATGGGGGCCGTTACCAAAGGTGGAGTGGCCTGTGCCTTGGGCTGGGAAGGACAGGTTTTCCCCTCTTCTTCGCCTCCACCAGCCTCTCTCTGCCTGTGTGCCTGGGAGTGTTCTGTGCGCATGACTTGAGCAGTGAGTGGCCAGCAGCCTGCCTACCTTATCTCAGTAAGTGTAATCTATGTTGGGTTTTTCTGCTGGGTAAATATGAAAAACAAAACAAAACAAAATAGTGTCATTCAGAGATATTGGTGAACTGTGATTATAAGGGTTTTGGTGGATTCCTGTGACACCAGGGACGTGAGATACTTAATCTTACGCTCAAGAGAATATTCATGTGTCATTGATACTTATTTCATGCATTGTTGGTATTTATAAGCTATGAGACAACATCTGGAAAATCTCTCAGATGGAATAAAGCTGAAATAGGTTAGAATTTCAGTTAATGTTGTGATCGTCAATATGATCCCAATGTCATAAGTTGATTTGATTCTTGGAGCAGCAGGTTTGCTCCGCTACCTGAAATTTTCTCTGATCTGCTGATCTGAGTGCAAAGGAGTGGTTATGCTGGTGAGAGCAGATTTCCCTCTTAGCAGTCCCAGCTGTCTCTGAGGTTGAGCCCTGGAAAAAGAGGCTCCTGGGATAAACATTACCTGTGTTCTATTTGTGGAAGTCAGTTTAACAATAATCTTAATTCAGCTTGGTAAATCTAAGCAGTGTTTTGTTTAGGTATATGTCTGGGTGTGGATTGAATGCCACTCAGTTGCCACATTTTAAGCAAGAGAGTCAGAAATTCCTAATTAGCATAACATCCTAACTCTGAACCTGAGGAGACTCTGGTCCTTTGGACCACTCTGGTGCTTTAGATGAGTGTGTCCGGTACAAAGAGATGAACTGAGTTGCCCAGTGTCATGCAGGTAGGTGGTGTCAGATCTCAGACCTCACATATTTTCACTTCCTAGTTAGGGCTTTCTCCAATAACCTGCTGTTTTCCTTTGTAAAACGGTGATGGGAATCGTTTAAAGTCAGAGCATTCCTGTTGGTTCAGGGAGACAGGACCCACATGAAATGTGGGCATCTTATCAGCTCCCCTTGGTAGGGATTTATGAGCTCTTGGATTTGATACTTTTCTATTAGCAGTTCAGAAGGTGTGTTCTTCATGAGCAGAGAGGGTTTCTTTTTTGCTTGTTTTTAATCCTACTGTCTTAGCTTGGGTTGCTGGAACAAAATGCCATAGGCTGATTGGCTTAAACAACAGACATTTATTTCTCAGTTCTGGAGGCTGGGGAGTCCAAAATTGCAATGCCGGCAGACTTATTCATGGTGAGAACTCTCTTCCTGAGCACTTAAGCTCTGGTGTCTTCCTCTTATAAGGGCACTAATCCCATCAAGGGCCCCACCCTCATGACCTCATCTCAACCTAATGACCTCCTGAAGGCCCTTTCTCCAAATACCATCACTTGGGAGGTTATGGCTTGACCATATGGATTTAGGATAGACAGAAACATTGGGTCAGTAACATGCAGTAATAAATACTGTTTTTGAAATAAGCTATCTGGTGGTAGAAGATATGTGTTCTAGAGGAGATGCAGTGTACCAGTAATTATCATTCAGACTCATAAGTATTCAGCAATTAGATACACTATATTTGAAAGTCTTCAGAGATGACTTGATTAATAGTTTGACCTTTTTCTACCTGCTGGTCTAGTTATTGAGCAAATATTTGTTTGCGCACATTTTATGATTCAGGCCCTGGGCTGGTTTCTAGGCTGAAGGGATAAGAAAGCTGTAGATAGCGGAGCCCACATTTGGTAGCTGGTATTAAAGGTGTTTACAGAGTTGTTTTCATCCAATCTTCTTTCAAGTAAATTTTATTAAATTGCAATCTTGTCCTGTTTTTTCTGTGTAAAATTGTGAACATACGTATTAATAATACATGAAAGTGAAAATGTTAGTCGCTCAGTTGTGTCTGACCCACCAGGCTCCTCTGTCCATGGAATTCTCCAGGTGAGAATACTGGAATGGTAGCCATCTCCTTCTCCAGGGGGATCATCCCTACATGGGAATCGAACCCAGGTCGCCTGTATTGCAGGCAGATTGTTGACTGTCTGAGCCACCAGGGAAGCCCATTGTAATATGTTGATAATATAACGAATACCTAAGTACTCACACTTGGCTTTGCCAGATCTTAATATTTGAAGGAAACATGCCAAAATATTTTTTAATATGAGAAATGAATATCACTTGGAACTCAAGACCCCTGTGTGCCCCTCCCTGTCCTGTGTGTCTCTGTCCTCTTTTAGAAGCAACCACTCTGCTGCATTTGGGGTATATCATTGCTGTGCCTGAATTTATGCTTTTATTATGCATATATGAATTTAGGAGCAATATAAAATGCCATTTTAAAAACTTTATGAAAAAGATAGCAAACGTGTAGAAATTTTTCTGTGCTTTGAGAGAGAAATAACCATAACGCTATTTTTGAGTTTTATTTGTATGAAACATAGCTCTAGTTCTTTTCAGTGCGCCTTTGTATGGTTGGTCTGAGTTGTAGCAGTCTGTTCTCCTGTTGTCAGAAACGCCTGGAATGTTTCCGGATTTTCCGGATTTTAAGCATCGTTGCTGTGGACATTCTTGTTGACGTGCCCTGCTGTTTGCGTGTGCATATTCCTGGGGACGCATGCGAGTGTGGAGTTGCTGAGTAAAGCTTGACTCCAGCTTCGCCAGAGAACATCACCTTGCCGTCCTCAGGAGCCAGTTTACCGTTCCCCTCAGTGCATCTGTGATCCTGTTGAACCGCATCTTCTCCAGGACTTGACATCATCAGATTTGGAACTTTTGCTCATCGGTGGGCTGTAAAGTGATACCGTACTGTTTCCAGCTTTCACACTGCCTTTCCCCGATGGCGGTGAGGCTGATTATCCCCTGTGACGCATCTGTTGACCTTGCAGGCTGCCGCTTCTCTTAATTGTCTGTTCATAAGGCACCCCCTTTCTTTACTGGTGATGGGACTTGGCTGCAGAGAAGCAGATCAACCACAGTCTTTATCGTGACACACGATGATCGTTGGGCTTTCTGTGACTTTGTTGTTTATTCATATTTTTAATGGAATGGATACCTGTGAATGCATCAGTGTGTGAAACATTACCTACAGTTTCCGTCTGCCTGCGTTTCTTCCTGCTCCATTCCTCTGCCTCTCCTTTCCCCCCATTTTTTTTTTTTAAATATATTATCCTGAGCTTTGTGATTGCTTCTTATCTAATTCTGGGAATGCTGTTTGCTCTGGGCCTTGCTTTTCTCATTCCTTGTTATTAGGATAGTTTATCTTGCTTGTTTTGGTCCATTCATTTTCACTGTCCTATAACATTCCCCAATGTGACTGTTTTTCTGTCATTTCACCTTTGAGTAGCATTTGAGTTATTTCCAGTTTTGTTGTTATGAACCATTCTTTTATGATTTTTCATTTATGTGAGTCTTGCCGGCTGTGATCAGGAAGGCCTCTTGAATACTATCTGGGATAGGGAATGCTGGATTAGATATTCTAATTCTAACTTGGTTAGCAAATTCCAATTTTCCCCCCTCTAAATTGTACCATTCTTGTTCCCACAAGCAGTGAATAAGGTTATTCTAGAGCTTCTTCTCAACTTACAGTTCTTTTGGTGTGTGTAATTCTCTTGAACAGACATCTGTTGGTTTGGTAGAATTGGTAGTAAGATTTGATTTCCTTGTAACACACCAGCTGCTGTGAAGCAGGCAGAGGAGGAACCCATCGACCTCCTTGGCTCACTGCTGGGGTCTCCCATTATTTGTGAAAAGAACCTGAGGTTGGGCGGCCAAGTGGACTTCGGTCATTTGCAGCATTTCTCTTCCTGTCTCATAGGTCTGTTATTTAAAGTCGAAGCAGATTGAATCCCTGCAGTTATTTATTTATGGCTGTGCTGCGCAGGGGCTTTCTCTCCTTGTGGTGCCTGGGCTTCTCATTGTGGTGGCTTCTCTTGTTGCGGAGCACAGGCTCTAGGGCACAGGCTCAGTGGCTGTGGTGCGTGGACTTCCTTGACCCAAGACATGTGGGATCTTCCCAGACCAGGGATTGAACCTGTGTCCCCTGCATTGGCAGGCGGATGCCTAACCACGGGACCACCAGAGAAGCCCGAGTCCCTGCTGTTTTGTGGTATCTGCTCTGTTTTGTTCATGGTGGATTTTTTCCCTTGTGTGTGTTTTAGTTTTGGATTGTGAGGTCCTTTTTGGTTGAGTTTTCTCTGTGAGAGTCCTAGGAGAGCTAGGACTAAGGTGTATTACAAATATAGAGGAGGGATTTGATTGACAAAATACTTTGCAGTGTTGGGCAAGCTATAATAAACATCCTTTAATGCATAGCTGTGATTGTTTGAAAAGTATGGGAAAATCCCTTGAGTCTGACATTGAGGAAAAGATGATTCCGGACAGTATATTAGGTATATACTGAACTTTCAGCAGAGTCAGAAGCAAGATGCTTGATAGCTTCACACCAACACAAGAAGAGAGCAGGACGCTTTGGGCCAGGAGTGGGAGCTGTGGTCTTCCTCCCGGTCTGGTTTGTCAGGACTGTCCTGTGGCTGCAGCCTTGGTGAAGGAATGGACCGAAAACTCCTGCCTGCCAGCGTAGAAGTTCAAAGTTTACCCATCTCAGCCCAGACTCTGGGTAGGAGTTCCACGTGCTCTGGTCGCTACCTAAAATTAGAAAGCATAGGTGGTTCCCTTACCTCTTAGAGTTCACAGGTATGCTACCCAGGTTTTCTAGGAGTCACCAATTCAGAGAATTAGCATAAAATCCAAGGAATCACCAACTCAGGGATTTAGTCTAAAATCCCTCTGCAGAGGTACCTCCCAGAAACAAACTATGCCTGTTTACACATCTTCTTCCTGAGCAGTGAGCTTCTTGGAACGTGGACACAGGATCCTGTGTACCCGTGTACATCAGTGTGTTTGTGGAATAAATGAATGAGTGAACAAGTGGAAACGTGGACATTGTTAAACCTACTTAAGGTTTACCTAGTAGGTAGGTTTCCAATGTGTTAAAAAATAAAGCTTAGCTACTGTGTGACCCTCCAGTCCCACTCCTGGACATGCATCTGGAGAACAACACCCGCAAGGGGGCACGCACCCCATTGTTACTGCAGCACTGTTCACAGTAGCCAAGACAGGGAAGCAGCCTCGGAGTCCATCGGAAGAGGAATGGATTAAGAAGATGTGGTACATACAACGGAATATCACTCAGCCGTTAGAAACACCGAAGTAATGACATTTGCAACTACATGGATGGACCTTGAGACTGTCATACTGAGTGAAGTAAGTCGGACAGAGGGGAAATATTGTATGACATGGGGCATCTGAAAAGAAATGATGCAAATGAACTCACTTGAAAAATGGAAACAGATTCACAAAGAGATTCACAGACTTAGGGGATTTATGGTTGCTGGGGGGAAGGGATGGTTAGGGAGTTTGGGATGGACATGTACACACTGCTCTATCTAAAACGGATAACCAACAAGGACCTACTGTATGGCATATGGAGCTCTAGGCTCAGTGTTATGTGGCAGCCTGGACAGGAGGGGAGGATGGTGGAGAATGGATACATGTATATGTATGACG
This sequence comes from Ovis canadensis, assembly GCF_042477335.2. Classification (NCBI taxonomy): domain Eukaryota; kingdom Metazoa; phylum Chordata; class Mammalia; order Artiodactyla; family Bovidae; genus Ovis; species Ovis canadensis. The sequence goes on along the minus strand of NC_091261.1, from coordinate 20,720,836 downwards.
GAGTCCCTTCATTGTTCACCTGAAACTGTCTCAACATTGTTAATCAGCTATACTCCAAGAGAAAATAATTTTTTTTTAAATAAAACTTAGAAGGGATGGTATTTTGAGTTTTTTTTTTAAAGAATTTTAAAATAATTCTTCCATTCTTAGAACTGTCTTCAGATTCCAGAATCAGCAGACATTTATTGAGCATCTGTGCTGCTCTGGGCGTTGTGAAGGATACAAAGATGCCAGTGTGCTCTGCCCTTAGGGAGTTACAAGTGTAGGGAGTGACAAGCTTGAACGTAAATTGTTATGTGCCAAGTGCAGAGTAAGTGCTGTAGTAAATTTTTACTGTAGTTTTGGGATGGCAGAGGTTGGCAGTGTTTCATTTCACCTTAGGGATTTGTTCATTCAGTGAACATTTACCGGAGCTTCTCATGTGGTCAGCACTGGGAAGATTACAGGAGTACCTAAGATTTAACGTACTCTCACCCATGTATTAGGTCACAAGCACTTTATAGACTGTTAATGTTTACAACATAGTTAAATTCTCACAACATCCTCTTGAGGAGCCTATAATTATCCTCATTTTAAAAACTTTTAATTGAAGTTTAGCATATATGGAGATAAATACACATTTTTTTTTTTTTTGGCTGCATGGTACAGCATGCAAGATCTTTGTTTCTTCACCAGGGATTGAACCCACATCCCTTGCAGTGAAAGCCAGGAGTCTTAATCACTGGACTACTGGGGAAGTCCTGAGAGAAGTATACTTTCATCTGTATACACCTGGATGGGTGTTCATGAATTGCATACATCTGGGTAACCAGCACCTAGAGCGAGAACCAACCACACGTTACAGACACTGCAGAAGCCCCTCTGTGCCTGCTTGCCTTCCAGCAGCAATTTTTTCCTCTTGTATTTTCTAGAAATGAAATCACGTAGTATGTATTCTTTTGTTGTGCTGTTCTATCGTATGTAATTTTAGATTATTTTTTTCCATTTTTGCTGAGTATTCCATTAGCCCCACATTCCAGATGAGGAGACAAGGCTGAGAGGTCAGAGTACCCCCAAGATCATGCAAGTAGTAACCAATGTATTACAGTATCATTGTTTTTTTGAGACATGAATTTTCATTTTCCCACTGTTGCGTTTCTGTCATGTAAGTTTACCATGGTAAATTTAGCCCCAGTGAACCGATGCTCCTGATGACTGTGTGGGTTCTTTCCAGCATGTCATCTTTGTGTGTCATGCCTGCTCGGTCGTCTCCAACTCTTTGCGACCCCATGGACTGTAGCCCGCCAGTCCTCTCTGTCCATGGGATTTTCCAGGCAAGAATACTGGAGTGGGTTGCCATTTCCTTCTCCAGGGGATCTTCCTGACCTGGGGATCGAACCCGTGTCTCCTTCATTGCAGGTGGATTCTTTACCGCTGAGCCATTCATTGAGGAAACCATCATCACTGATATTTAACCATGAAGTATGCATTTCAGTGTTTTAAGTATCCAGCCACTTTGCCATTGACAGTCAGGTCCATGCAAGTGCAGAGCTAATAAAGCGCTGATTTCCCCCATGGCCTTCTTTGTGAGGTAGCAGCTGCCAGTCGGGTGGCGTTTGCCGTTTTTGTGGCCTACTTGCCTTTCGAAAGTGCCTTTTAAGAGGATGTAGTGTCCTTGCCTTATTCCTTTTATCCTAGCTATGTTGTTTTCTTCCTACTCCCATTATTTTCCCTTTAAAACTTACTAGATCATCTCAGTTCTGTTGCAGCCGCTAATTACATTCCTTTGCCTGAGGGCCGGCTCTCCCTTTGGCCTGCTCATGAAACCTTCAGGGGGCTTTCCAGGGGTTATGGGTCTTCAAAGGACAGAATTTTCTTTTTCTTTTTTATTGAAGTTTAGTATTCATATATATACAGGTATACATACATATATAATATGTACACTGTATTTTGTAGTTTTTCCACTTTAGTACAAGATAGAGTATAATTCCTTTTCCATACAGTTGGACCTTGTTTATCTGTTTCATATGTATTAGTTTGTATCTTGTTTATCTGTTTTATACATAGTAGTTTGTATCTGCTAATCCTTAACTCCTAATTTATCTCCGCCAACCCTTCCCTCTTTGGTAACTATGTTTATTTTCTGTCTGTGAGTCTGTCTGTTTTGTCAGTAAGTTCATTTGTATCATATTTTAAAATTCCATCTATAATGTCATATGACTTCCTGACTTCACTTGGTATAATAATCTCTGGGTTCCTCAATGTTGCTGCAGATGGCATGATTTCATTCTTTATGGCTGAGTAATACTCCATTGTATTATATATTCATTCATTTGTTGATGGTTGTTTAGGTGGCTTCCATGTCCTGGCTGTTGTAAATAGTGCTGCAGTGAACACTGGGGTCAGTATCTTTTCAAATTAAGAGTTTTGTCGGGGTTATATGCCCAGGAGTGGGATTGCCGGATCATGTGGTAACTCTTATTTTTAGTTTTTTAGGACACCTCCATACTATTCTCCTTCCTTAGTGGCTGTACCAATTTACATGTCTACCAGCAGTGTAAGAGGGTCCTCCTTTCTTCACCCTTCTCCAGGGTTTACTGTGTGTAGATATTTGATGATGGCCATTCTTCCTGGTGTGAGGTGATACTTCCTTGTAGCTCTGATTTTCGTTTCTCTTCTAATTAGCAGTGTTGTTTCCTTTCATGTGCTCATTATAGACATTTCTCTGTGAAGCATTGTTTACTACTACGACCGACAGAGGGAACTTCCGGAGTGTGAGCTCCTGGAAGGTGGGAGCTGGGTGGTTGTCACCGTGGCACCTTGCATGTAGTTGATGCTCGATAAATGACTCGTGGAGGACCTGCTGGAACCCCAGGCTTGTATTCTTTTGGTTGAATGTTATAATGCCGTCCTTTATGTTTTGAGGGAACATGAATAATTTTCTCAGACTTTTCAGTCACAGATAGAATATCCAGAGCTGTTTATTTAAATATTTTTTCTCTATTCTGATAGTAGAGGAGGAGTGATTTAAGAATGCACTAGAAAGCAAATATACAGTGGTTTTGCTACAATATGGAGTTTCCTATATTTTCTCCACTTTTGGATGTTTACTGAAGCCCTACCTACTGACTGGCATTCAGTAGACGTACAAAGGTACATATAAATTATTCCATGCCTTTGGGGAACCTACTAGGAGAGACTGACACATATATTAACATAATACATTATGGTAAAATCAATCAGGATAGCTATGAGTAGATTTTGGTTTCTGAACACGGTGGAAGGGGAGACCTCAGCCTAGTGAGTGGCGAGGCTGTCTCAAGGGTCCTCTTGGAAGAGATGCTGCCAGAACAGATTCTTAGGCAATCTGTTTTTACTTAACCTTCCACCCAAACCCTACTCCACCTCTTTCCCCCTCTATTTCAAGAGTGGAGATACTGCCCACTTTTTCCCCTCCTTAATGTAAAAACCTCATTCTTGTCTTTTCCTTCTCATCATCTGGCTCTTCTCTCACAGGGTTATGCTGATTCTTGCTTTGAAATGAGTTTAGAATGTGGTTTCTGCCTTCTTGTCCTTTCTGTCCTACCATGGATGCTCTGGGTTTGGAAGAGAAGAGAGAGAAATCAGTTGTCATTGTGTTTTAAGCCTCTGACCTGAGCCTTGCACATCGTGCATCCAAACTTCCGTTGGATCAGAATGAACTGCGTGATCTCTAACTGATCTTTCTTCCTCTTATCTCTTTTCCTTCCCTTTGATTCCATATAGGGTCCTCAAAATTAATATACCCCCCTCCCCAGTATTATTCCTCTGCTTAAAAGTCTTCTGTGACTCCTTCTCACCTTCAAGATGGAAACCCAGTTTCTTGGCCCAGGTCCTTGCCGCTGACCCTGGCTGCATGAGGCGTGCCTCATCCTTCCACTGCCCCGTCATACTGCATATCAGAGCACACCTCAAGATCTTAGTCATTTCCTGGCCCCATGCATTTACTCTCTCTTTTTTTTTTCTTTTCTGATGTGTCATTTCTGTGTCAGGTATTAAGATCCAGCTCAGCTGTTACCACCCCTGCAAAACCTTCCCTACCTTTCCCAGGAAGAATTAGTCGAACCCTCTGCTGGGTTTCCTGATGACTGTCCAGGCAGTACTCCTGCAGGACTTTCTGCTACCCTCTGTTTCCCTCTGCATTGCCCCCATTACACTGAGGACCAGGAATTGTGCCTAATTCTTCGGTCCCCTGGTCAGGCTCTTGTTACATGTCAGACAAATAGATCCTCCCTGTAAACACACTTGCCACTTCCCACCTCTTTAGTTTTGCTTGGGTGATTTTTTAATGAGGGACACACCCTTTCATCAGCTCTATTTAAATATAGTGCATTGTTCAAGGGCCATCTTCTCATCCCTTGGCTGTGAAATTTTTGTCATTATGGAAGCCCAGAATATTGTCAACTACCTCTGAACTGTGTTTGTTAGCCATCGGCTGTGGCATTTATAGAACATCTTCAATTATCTGTTGTGTATGAGTCATCTCTCCCGAGTTAGATTATAACCTCTGAAGGTAAGAGGTGCTCTTATAAGTAATTTTGAATCATCTCTGTTGAAAAATAGAATTCCTTAATCAACCCTCATTTGCTGTTTAAAAGTAGGTCTGTTAGTGACACATTCTTTTAGTTACCTTTGAGACTGTCTATTTGCCATTCATCCCTGAAGGGTACTTTTGTTGGCTATAGAGTTTTCAGTTGAAAATTCTTTTGTTTCAGCACTTAAAAAGTGTGCTACTTCCTTTAACCTCCATGGTTTCAGATGGAAAGTTCATTGTCACGTGAGTTGGGGTTCCCTTCCTGATAGCGTGTCATTTCTCTCTGGCTGCCTTCCAGATTTTTTTGTCCTTAGTTTTCAAATGTTTATGTAGGATGTTACAATATTTTACCATTGACCCCAGCTTCTACGTAGGTTTCTTTGGGTTTATCCTGATTAAAGAATTTGCCCAGCTTTCTTAAATCTGTATGTCTGTGACTTTCACCAGATTTGGGAGGCTTTCAGTCATCATTTCTTTGAATCCTCTTTCAGCCTCACCCCATTTCTCCTGTCCTCTCTGGGACTCTGATGATACAGGTGGTAGTTAGCTCTTTTGTTGTTCCCTGAGACTGTGTCGGTCCCTGAGACTGTGTTCATCTTTTCAGCATATTTTTGCTGTTTTGCAGATTGTGTTAATCCTATTTGTTTTTTCCTCAAGTTCATAGATTCTGTTCCCTTTCATCTCCACTCTACTACTCAGCCTATCCTGTGAGCTTTTACTTCTGTTACTATATTTCCCAGTTATATAATCTCTATTTGGTTATGTTTCTATCTCCTGTTTATTTGCCAAGAATTTCTATTATTAAATTTGTTGTAACAGAAGTTGTAATAGACTCCTGAAGCACTTTTATGACTTGTTGGCCTTAAATCCTTATTAGGAGCTTCCAACAGCTCATTTATCTCTGGATTGGCTTTTGCCATTCAGCTTGTGGTTTTCCTGGTTCTTGGTCTGACGGGTGATTTTCTGTTGTGTCCATCCATTTTGCTTGGACGTAGTTGAATATTCTGTGTCCCACTTTTGTGCTTTAGCCTGTAGTCACCCTGTTTAGTTTTAGCACATTTGTGGGCTGTGGTTCCAATGATGGGTTAATTTTCAGAGCCTTTTCAGTGTTAATTTAATCTCCTTGGTTGACCAGGTATCACTGGAGCTCCTTGCTCTTACTGGTTGAGGGGGCAGACGGGGTTTCCCTAAATGGGGCCACTGAGCATCTATTGATGGAGGAAGGTAGACTCAGGTGTCTGGGGACTGGAAGCTTCCTTGAAGGTGGTGGATCTCCCCTGCCTGTGGGTGAAGGGGGATAGATAGCTTTCCTTGATCTGGTGACTGTTGAGGTGAGACATCTGCAGTGCTGCGTGGCCCCTCTGAGGTCTCTGGGGAGGGGAAGTGGGGTGTCTGTGGAGCCAAAGAGGCTTCCTGGGCTGGGTCGTGTGTGGCTGGGTTCGTTATGTGTCTGCTGTTTTTGCTTCTATGTCTTGGCTCCCTGAGTTGCTTATTGCTGGTGGGGCTTCAGATGGACCCCCTTTTGGATGGTGTGGGACTTGCCTGATGTTGCTGTAGGGGGCTCCTTCCTTGGGGTAGGACTGAGCCTCCGTGTGTGGCCTGCTCTTGTTAGAGTCGGGGTTGGGACCTGGTGGGTCCGAGTGGCCACCTTCTTCAGTGCTTTGTTGTGTGGCTCCATGAGTCTTGCAGTCACAAACTGATTTGCTTTCTTCCTGCCACCTTTCAGAGTTCTCCTCTGGCTTTTCTTCTGTTATTTCCAGGGTTTTTATTTTTGTTCATTTATTGGTTGCCCAGGGTCTTCATCGCTGCTCAGGTTTTCTCTCTTTGTGGAGAGTGGGGGGTTGCTCACTAGTTGTGGTGTGTGGGCCTCTCTTCAAGGTGGTTGTCTTGTTGTGGATCACAGGCTCTAGGGTGTGCGTGCTTCAGCAGTTGCAGCTCGTGGGCTCAGCAGTGGTGCGCAGGCTCAATTTCTCCATGGCTTGTGGGATCTTCCAGGACCAGGGATCAAACCCCTGTCTCCTGCATTGGCAGGCAGATTCTAATCCACTGGACCACGAAGGAAGTCGTCTAGGGTTTTCAGGATTTAGCTGGGAGGATCAGAGGAAATAAGTCTATGCTATTTTAATCCCTAAGCATCCATCGTTAAGTGTTGGGTTTTTTCAAAGGAATTAAAAAATATCAGGAAAATTAGCATTGCTTTTCCTGCATTGGCCACAACATATCATTGAGCGCTCTCATTTTATATTAATAACAGATCAGGAAACTTGAGACCCAGTCAGGTCAGGTGACTGATTTCAGGGGTGCTGTTGCGAGGTAATTGCATAATCCAGATTTGACTCAGGTTCTTAATGAGAAAGCCAATATGTGTTTCCTTGTAGCAAATCAGAGGGTTGTCTGGAAGAGAAGTGGGCCCTGCGGTGCTACAGGGTTCTGGGCGTCAGAATATTAACCCACCAAAGAATTTATTGCCCAAATGAAAAACCTGCCTGAGCACAAGAGGAAAATAAGCTAGTCTTACATCACACTGATTGAGGTTGAATGCCGTGCTGCATATTTGTCCCCATTCTAATAGTAATCATTTCTTACAAAGTCTAAGGTAAGCATGGGCTTCCCTGGTAGCTCAGCTGGGAAAGAATCCGCCTGCAGTGCAGAAGACCCCAGTTTGATTCCTGGGTATACCTTCTGTTTTTACTATAAAACATCTGAGTAACCTTATAAAATGTTCCTTCTTGCAAAAGAAAAGGCTTTTGCTAGTTATCACCCTTTATATTCTACTTCAAAGAAAGTGGAGAATGTAACAAAAATCAAAGGTGCTGTCCAAACAAATTAATATCATAGTTTAGCATTCTGTGTGGCTTGTTAACATGTAATCCCCGTATCCTCCATCGACATTAGATGCTTCTCCTAGTGTTTCCCTGGGAAGCTTTTTCCTGTATGGCAGAGTTGGAGAAATGGGTAAATTCAGACGTTAACTCTTTGGTGGTTTGCAGTTTTTTTTTTTTTTTTGAAGTCTCCAAGGTTTTGCAGATTATAATCTGTATAATACAGGGTCAGAGATGAACTGATGCTGAAACTCTTTGGAGCTCTGAGAAGGGAAGCATTTACTTTTTCCCCTAAGACTTTCCCCGAGGGTCCACAAGAATGAGGTATGATGAACAGGATTAAGTGCTGGCTCTGTTTAGTGCTGCTTGGGTAGCAATGACTGTGGAAGCCTGAAGAAAGGGTGGCACTCTCTCGGACCTGTGTACTTGTTTCTCTTTTTCTGCTTTTTTCCTCCTCTTTCCTACTCATGGATTTTTGCTGCAAAGGTGAAACCTATGATCCCTACTGAAGAAAGAATTAAACATATTGTGCTTTGTAGAATTTTTCCAATCACGTATAACGCTTTCCTCAGCAAGCCATGTGCTAAGATCATTTGCTGGGAGTTTGGAGTAAAATTTCATTAAAAATTCCATATACTGTAACCATTAAAAAAAAAAGCCTGTGCAGTATAATGGTTAGGTTTCCAAACCTGCTGCTCTGATCCATGATGCGTGCACTGTATTAATAGTTGAGCTCTGATGCCACTGGTGAGACAGTAGTATGAATGCTACTAGTTCATTGATTGACTTAGAATCAGAAAATGTTAGCCTTGGACAGGGACCCTTTTGGACCACTGTTCTGACCTCCCACCCTCAGCAGTATCTCCACGATACAAAAAAGTGATGAGATCTCGTAATTGTTTTTAGCGAGGAAGCCCATTGCATTACAGTTGGCAAGTTCTGCTTTATCCTAAACCAGATCTGACTTCCTTTAGCTTCTTCCTATATTGGGTTTTTTAGATCATGTAGGGTGAATCGAAGAATTCGTAATTAACATCCCCCACAATTCAGGAGGGGGCCCCCAGGTGGCTCAATGGTTGAGAATCTACCTGCCAATGCAGGAGACGTGGGTTAAATTCCTGGATTGGGAAGATCCCCTGGAGAAGGAAATGGCAACCCCCTCTAATATTCTTGCCTGGGAAATTCCATGGGCAGAGAAGCCTGGCGGGCTGCAGTCCATGGGGTCTCAGAGAGCTGGACACCACCTAGCACTGAGCACACCTTCACAGTTGCGAAACAGAAGTTGTGATTCTGCCTGTCTAACAGCGAGTCTTAATCAGTGGCGTTTTTGGACTCATCATCCTCTTAACTTTTTTTTGGATGTTCAGTTTTGCCAGTGTCCTCTTCAGATGTGGTCCAAACAAAGCACAGTGCCCCAAAGTTTTCTTACTGAGGCAGGGGGTATGACTTCCTAAAACCTCCCATTCCTGGGCATATGTCCAGAGAAAACTGTTAATTCAGAAAGACACATGCACCCTGGTGTTTATTGCAGCGCTATTTACAATAGCCAAACTAAATGTCCATTGACAGATACGTGGATAAAGATGTGGTTCAGATATACAATGGAGTATTATTCAGCCAAAAAAGAATCAAATCATGCTATTGGCAGCAGCGTGAATGGACCTAGAGATTGTTATACTGAGTGAAGTAAGTCAGAGAAGGAGAAATATTGCATGGCATGTGGAATCTAAAAAGAAATGATACAAGTGAAGTTACTTCCTGAATCACTTTGCCACACACCAGAGACTGACATGGCATTATTATAAATCAACCATGCTTCAATTAAAAAAACAAATCTACTTCCTCTCTCAACTTCCCTTTTTGTTGTGTCACCCAGACAGGATAACTTAGTAATCTTTGATTCATTAACTTCCTTTGCTGCGATTTGTTATAGAAAATCCAGCATTATTCCCAAGTTGTCAGTGTTGACACTGAAGGTTGAGCGGGTGGTCGCTTGCCCAGGGTCACCCAGCGGGTCACCATTGACGCTAGTGCGTGAGCCCTGGTCTGTCTGACGGCAGAAGTCATGCTCCCGGTCACTGTGCTTTCCTGTCACCAAGGAGCTTTGCGACTAGACTTTTTCAAGGAACAACTACCTGTACTTCGTAGACTGTGTCAAATGTTGGGAGGTGGGCATATCTGCTGTCAATAGTACTTACACTGGCTATCTGAGTGTTTGTGCTGGAAATGCTGCTCATATGATATCTCTTTTGTGGATGCAAAAGAAATGTGTCATTTTGCCGTGCCAGGTTGTCTACATTCTCCCCTTTTGGGGGGAATAAGGGAGATGTGCCCGTAGTGGGGTGTAGGTTCTCCATTTCTGTATTTCTACCAATATACGAAAGGGCTCATCCATATACTTACAGAGCTTGACTTTTATGGTTTAAAATAGTGTTGGCCACCAAGTGTAAAAGCTGTGATTTAAAATTTCCTTTCATCACTGGTGACATTGAACTTGTGTCTGTGTGTTTATTTGTGGATGGGTAATGTCCACCCACACGGGGGAAAGCCATCTGCTTTGCTCAGGCTGCCAACTAGAATGTAAGTTCTCCTGCAAACACTTCACAACGAAACCTAGAAGTGAGACTTGATGTGCTAACTAGGCATCCCCAGGCCCGGTCCAGGTCGCACGTGAAATAAACTGTCATAGGCCGGCACATTGAGATCTCTGCCCATCCTGATGATCAGCTGTCAACCGTTCTTTGGTTTTGTTTGACTTCAACTTGCTTTTTTCTGATCATAAAATGAAGTATTGCTAAATGAAGACTATTTTGAAACTGATGAAAATCACTGGTTACGATTTGGGTGGGGGGCTTACCTTCCAAACTGTTTTGTGGGCACGCAGGTACCTTTCTCAGGCTTTACGCAGCTTCACGGGTGCGTGTGTCTTATTTCCTCCTGTAGCCTCCCTCTGTGAGCAGGGCGTTTGTGGGAGGTCCCTGTGCGTGGCAGAATGGCCCTCGAGACCTGGCTTGTGTGGGGTCTGCTGCCCGGGGTCCTGGCGTGTCTGCTGCCCTCCTTGAGGAAGCCTGAGCCGAGAGGCAGCCTCGCAGGCCTGGCCGCCAGCCTGCACACTGGTGTCCTCACAGCTTTTCCACTGTTTGCTGTTTCTGCCTTCCTGTGGGGCTTCCTCCGCAGAGCCTGTTCTCATCCCGGGAAGCTTTCCTCTCCTGGGGGCTGGCCCCAAAACCTTTGCTGAAAATTCCCGACCTCTCCTCAACATTTCGGCACCATCTAGACTCTTTGATCGTCTGTGTGTGTGTCGTAAGGGCATTGTGAGGAAAGCGTCTCGTGGCTGTGCTGTGGTGGCCTCTATAGTTTGTGTTTCCTGCGGTGAGGTAGCACATGGTGTGTGTGTGTGTTTTCTTTTCCCGGTTTTTTAATAAGTTTTTGGCTGTACCTGCTGCCGTGCCAACCAGGGATTGAACTCGTGCCCCCTGCATTGGAAGCACAGAGTCTTAACCACTGGACCTTCAGGGAAGTCCCAAGGCAGCAGACTGGGATGGCTTAAAACGAAAGCTGGCTCCTGGGTTCAAATCCTGGCTCCATGGCTTAACATTCTGTCTTCCTGTGCTTTTCCATGAAATGCCATGGGAAATGCTTACCAACCTGGGTGTAGGGAGGACTGAAGGAGCTAATAACTTGCAAAGTCTTTCCTTGGAGCAGTGACCAGCACATCTGAAGTGCTCAAGAAATACTTGATGGTGAGGCACACACCTAGACCATTTGGGCATGCTGAATTGCAAATGGTTTTCTAGTCAGTGATGGGTGTTGACATTTCTGTATGTTGAGCAGAGTCCCTTACATGAAAATTGCCCATCTTATGGCCTGTTACAATTGCCCATCTTATGGCCTGCCTTTAGGGTCTTTTTGTGTGTGTGTGTGGAGTTTTATATGATAACATAGAATAACCTTCAGAATTAATTTTGGCCTTTAAAGATGTGGTGTTTTTTCTGTTTTTTGTCTGTTTATTCTGTTGATGGTTGTACCATGTGACATTCAGGGTCTTCTTTCCCCAACCCAAAGATTGAATGCCTACCCCTTGCAGTGTGAGCATGAGTTTTAACTGCTGGACTGCCAGGGAAGTCCCAAAGTGGTGGTTTTTTTTAAAAAAATTCTTTTTTCAGAAAAAATTGAACTATTCATTTATAGTATTGTATTAGTTTCTGGTATACTGCAAAATAATTCAGTTATATATACATATACATAGTCTTTTTCATATTCTTTTTCATTATATTTTATTATAAGATATTGAATATAGTTTCCTGTGCTATCCTGTAGGACCTTGTTGTTTATCAATTTCATATATAATAGTGTGTATCTCCTAATTCCAAACTCCTGGAGGTTCGTGACATTGTACAGGAGACAGGAATCAAGACCATTCCCAAGAAAAAGAAATGCAGAAAAGCAAAACGGCTCTCTGAGGAGGCCTTACAAATAGCTGTGAAAAGATGGGAAGCAAAAAGCAAAGGAGAAAAGGAAAGATAAACCCATTTGAATGCAGAGTTCCAAATAATACCAAGGAGAGATAAGAAAGCTTTCCTCAGCAATCAGTGCAAAGAAATAGAGGAAAACAATAGAATGGGAAAGACTAGAGATCTCTTCAAGAAAATGAGAGATACCAAGGGAACATTTCATGCAAAGATGGGCTCAATAAAGGACAGAAATGGTCTGGACCTAACAGAAGCAGAAGATATTAAGAAGAGGTGGCAAGAATACACAGAAGAACTGTACAAAAAAGATCTTTGCAACCAAGATAATCACGATGGTGTGATCACTGACCTAGAGCCAGACATCCTGGAATGTGAAGTCAAGTGGGCCTTAGAAAGCGTCACTACGAACAAAGCTAGTGGAGGTGATGGCATTCCAGTTGAGCTATTTCAAATCCTGAAAGATGATGCTGTGAAAGTGCTGCACTCAATATGTCAGCAAATTTGCAAAACTCAGCAGTGACCACAGGACTGGAAAAGGTCAGTTTTCATTCCAATCCCAAAGAAAGGCAATGCCAAAGAATGCTCAAACTACGGCTCAATTGCACTCATCTTACACACTAATAAAGTGATGCTTAAAGTTCTTCAAGCCAGGCTTCAGCAATACGTGAATCATGAACTTCCAGATGTTCAAACTGATTTTAGAAAAGGCAGAGGAACCAGAGATCAAATTGCCAACATCTGCTGGATTAGCCAAAAAACAAGAGTTCCAGAAAAACATCTATTTCTGCTTTATTGACTATGCCAAAGCCTTTGACTGTGTGGATCACAATAAACTGTGGAAAATTCTGAAAGAGATGGGAATACCAGACCACCTGACCTGCCTCTTGAGAAACCTGTATGCAGATCAGGAAGCAACAGTTAGAACTGAACATGGAACAACAGACTGGTTCCAGATAGGAAAAGGAGTACGTCAAGGCTGTATATTGTCACCCTGCTTATTTAACTTCTATGCAGAGTACATCATGAGAAACGCTGGGCTGGAAGAAACACAGCTGGAATCAAGATTGTCAGGAGAAATATCAATAACCTCAGATATGCAGATGATACCACCCTTATGGCAGAAAGTGAAGAAGAATTAAAGAGCCTCTTGATGAAAGTGAAAGAGAAGAGTGAAAAAGTTGGCTTAAAGCTCAACATTCAGAAAACGAAGATCATGGCATCTGGTCCCATCACTTCATGGGAAATAGATGGGGAAACAGTGGAAACAGTGTCAGATTTGATTTTGGGGGGGGCTCCAAAATCACTGCAGATGGTGACTGCAGCCATGAAATTAAAAGATGCTTACTCCTTGGAAGGAAAGTTATGACCAACCTAGATAGCACATTAAAAAGCAGAGACATTACTTTGCCAACAAAGGTCCATCTAGTCAAAGCTATGGTTTTTCCAGTAGTTATGTATGGATGTGAGAGTTGGACTGAGAAGAAGGCTGAGTGCCTAAGAATTGATGCTTTTGAACTGTGGTGTTAGAGAAGACTCTTGAGAGTCCCTTGGACTGCAAGGCGATCCAACCAGTCCATCCTAAAGGAGATCAGTCCTGAGTGTTATTGGAAGGACTGATGCTAAAGCTGAAGCTCCAGTACTTTGGCCACCTGATGCAAAGAGCTGACTCATTGAAAAAGACCCTGATGCTGGAAAAGTTTGAGGGCAGGGGGAGAAGGGGACAACAGAGGATGAGATGATTGGATGGCATCATCAAGTCGTTGGACATGGGTTTGGATGAACTCCAGGAGTTGGTGATGGACAGGGAGGCCTGGTGTGCTGCAGTTCATGGAGTCGCAAAGAGTCAGACATGACTCAGCGACTGAACTGAACTGAATCCTCCCCCATCCCCTTTCCTCTTTGGTAACCATAAGTTTGTTTTCTGTTAGTCTATTTCTGTTTTGTAAATAAGCTCATTTGCGTAATTTTTTCCAGTTTCCACGTATAAGTGGTCGATGATATTTGTCTGTCTCTGACTTCACTTAATATGATAAATCTCTAGTTGTATCCCTGTTGCTGCAAATGGCATTATTTCATCTTTTTTTTTTAATGATTGAGTAATATTCCAGTGTGTGTGTACCACATCTTATTTATCCATTCACTTACTGATGGACATTTAGATGGCTACTTCCGTGTCTTAACTATTATAAATAGTGCTGCTATGAACACAGGGCTGTATGTTTTTCTCTGAATGAAGAGTGTTTTTCCCTGGGTCTATGTCCAGGAGTGGGTTTGAAGGATCATACGGCACCTCTAGTTTTCAGTTTTTTAAGGAACCTCCGTACTGTTCTCCATAGTGCCTGCACCAGTTAACATTTCCCCCAGGCTAGGAGGATTTCTAAAGGAAATGTTTTGTACTCACTGGCCTTCCATGTGAGTTGTCACTCATGTCCTCTGCCAACTACTGCATAGCGCTTAGTAGGGAGAGAGGCTCCGCCTCTTGAGGAGGTGTCTCCCTGAGGACCTTGGGCTCTCCCTCCTCTCCTGTCCCTGGGCTGGCTAATGTCGCTGGGGAGGGGCCCTAGACAGCTACGTGTGTCACGTCCTTCCGTGGGAAAGAAATGAGCAGGGCCATTTGGAGTCTCCTGAGAATTTCACTTTGGGAACGAAGATGGGAAAATCAGTGGGAGCTGAAGTTGAAAGAACGCATCTGAGCTGATGTGAGGATGCTGGAAGGGCCCCAGCCTTCCAGGCACGGCCAGGCCTCGGACCCTCCGAGGCAGCAGCAATTCCGACAAGAGGAGTTGTCATGAAATAGAAGAAAACACCCGATTTCAAGTGGGAGGAAAGTAAACACTCAGAGAGAAGCTGCGTGGTATTATCGGCAGACAGAGGGTCCCAGGGCAGACTGTACTGCAGGTTCTCAGGACAAGTTGTTTCCCCCCTGGCTCTTTGCAGTTATGTTCTCATGACTTTATTGCTTACATTCAAAGGCCCTAACTTACACAGAGCACAGAACAGATGGAGCCCTCTTTCCATTGCGAGGACTCACCTCATTTTGTTCCTGGTACCTCACTGTCTCCCCTGTGGTTTATGATATGAATTTAACTCATTTTTGGGGAACCCTGTTCACCCCCCGCACCCCATTCTATGCTGTGTTTTTCTGATGACTTTAATTTTTTTTTTTTTTAAGTTTGTCTTCTGCTGAACTCCAGTGGAGTGTGTCATTTTAACTCTTTGCAGAGTGGGTGGTGATCGCCCATCCAGTGGGGGCCATGGACTCCCTTGGTTGGCGGTCATGCCCTCTTCTTCTTTTATCCCGTGCCCTGGGCCGTGCCGAGTGAACGGGCAGTGCAAGTCATTGGGCATTTCTTGTGAAATGCTTAATTTGGGGTACAAGTGGGGAGGTTTTAGCCCTTCCTTAGAGTGAGTCATGTTTCTTGGGGTACAAACGGGGAGGTTTTAGCCCTTCCTTAGAGTGAGTCATGTTTGATTCAAATAATTTTATTTTAAAGGAAATGAGAACCTTCACTGATGGTCCAGTGGTTCAGGCTCTGGCTTCCAGTTCAGGGCTGTGGGTTCAGTTCCTGGTTGGGGAAATAAGATTTGACATGCTGTATGGCGTGGCCAAAAGTTAAAAAAAAAAAAGATGAACGATAGTAAAGGAAATGAGTATTTGTTTGTGAGAAATTAGAGACCTAAACTGCAACTCTTGGCTTTGTTCAGCAGCCGAGTTTCTAGTCCGCGCAATGAAATGGTGGCACAGTGGCTGAAGGGTGGGAAAGCTTGTATTCTTTCCGTCAGGTGAACACTTTGACATCTAAATCCTGGCTGATATTTATTTTGGACCTTAAGCATATGCTGTGGTTAACAAGGCAGCTTGTCTTGACATTATCCCCTGTATGTGGTTTTATTTTTCTTTTCTGTCTCCCCTTCCTTAAGATATTTTGGAAACTACTTTGTTTGCCAAGTTACTATATTCAGTTCCGAAATGTTTGAATAATATTATGTTTTGTCATTGAGCTTAAATCCTCGATCTGAGAAAACAGTACTTGCAAAGAGTGTTCTTGTCTTCTGTATATTACCTTGAACCTCAAGGTTACCTGTTTTTCTCAAGAAAAAATATCATGGAGTATTTGTTTCCTAGGGCTGCCGTAGCAGAAATCCCACAGATGGGGTGGCTGAAGCAATGGCAAGGTACTGTCACATAGTCTTGGAGGTTAGAAGTCCAAGATCAAGGTGTCAGCAGAGGTGGCTCATTCCCAGGGCTGAGAGGGAAGAGCCTGGCCCAGGCCTTGCTCCTTGGCGGTGGATGGACCTCGTCTCCCAGCGTCTCTTCAGCTTGTATGTTTCTGTGTCTTTTTTTTTTTTTTTTAAAGGACACCCGTCACTGAACCAGGACCCACCATAATGACCTGGGGACCCCCCACATGGTACTATTGGTAAAGGACCTGCCTGCCAGTGCAGGAGACTTAAGAAATTCGGGTTCAATCCCTGGGTCAGGAAGATCCCCTGGAGGGGGCATGGCAACCCACTCCAGTGTTCTTGCCTGGAGAATCCCCATGGACAGAGGAGCCTGGTGGGCTACAGTCCATGTGGTCACAAAGAGTCGGACACAACTCAGCGACTAAGCACCGCACAGGCTTAGTTGCCCTGCAGTATGTGGGATCTTTCCAGATCAGGGATCAAACCCATGTCTCCTGCATTGGCGGGCAGATTGTTTACCACTGAGCCACTAGGGAAGCCCCTCCGTACTGGGTCTCGAGTCCTGGTTTATGCATTTGTTCTGAGGCATCTGCATCTTTGTGGGCTCCGCTTGTGTTCCTTTACCCTCAGCATTTGTCAGGTCAGGCCATTCTATTACTAGTGACTTGAGATGGGGTTTATTCTGTGATTAAGAAGAGCTCTACACAGGCACTCCAGTTGGGTTGGAATTGGAGAGTTAGGGCTAGGAGGGCTTTAACATAAGTTGGACAGATGGTACTGGCCCTTGAGCTGCTCGAAGTATAGCCTGTGATGTGGCCTTCAGGCCATGACTAGCCCCGTAAGGCATTTTGGGCTTGAGAAACATTTGCACCACTTAAAAAATCTATCAGGTGAGTTGTTTTCTTTCTTTTTTGACTAATATAGAGAGGCCAGACTGCTATTCTTGTACACGGTACAGCAGTCAGTTATGTAAATCTGGAAAAACACGAAGGAGAATGAGAAGCCAGTCCACAGTCCTGGAGGAATTTTGTTTCAGTTCCAAGTTCCTTGGATTAACATCAGCATTATTTCCTTGGCATGAATCTGACGTGAAAGAAATGAAGTTCTTAGAGCCTGCACCCTGTTCTTCTCTAAATAAAACGCAGAAGAATTTGGGGACGTGTTTTGATGTGCAAAATGGGTGGTGGCACTTCCCTTGGCAGAGCTGGTGCATATTTGATAATCTGGTGATTTCAGTCTCTACATGCCGAGGAATGTGAGCTTCTAGGTGCAGTTTGTCCATTTGGAAAAAGAGTTTAGAATTTGATATGGCTGGTGAAGCATCCTGAGTTTCAGATTTTGTGAGTGCGAAGGGTACATTTACTGGTTGCTTCATTTTCCATCTCAAACCCAGAATTAGAGAGCAGGCCACGGTTCCTCAAGTGTGCCAGCTAGTGGCTTGGTTGATGGGACAGGAAGTTGTGGAGATAAGTCCTGTAGTTACAACTTCATTCCCAGGGCCAGGCTTGTCACTTCCAGGGCTCTCATGTGCCCAGAGGGCTGCCTGGCAGTGGCGTAGAACAATATGAATAGAGAGGTTTCCCTTCCTTCCAAGTGTCTGTATGTGTCTAATGGTTCAGAACTATTAGGTTCATAGGTGGCTATGCTGTAAGAAACAATCTTCTCGTTTGTCAAACCATCAAGGATGAGTGGGGCAATTCCAGCCAGCATCTGGAGGCTCTCCAGATCTGGATTTAAACTGTGGTTGGGGACTTCTCTGGTAGTCTAGTGGCTAAGGCATTGCACTGCCAATGCAGAGGACCCAGGTTCGATCCCTGGTCCGGGAACTGGATCCTACATGCTACAACTTAAGTGTGGTTGGATCTCTTCATGTGGAGGCCTGCATCTCAGACTGAGTGGGTCTCAAATACAGCTCCTCATCTCTCAAATGTCTTCCAACCCCAGGGAGAGTTTTGGTGCCTGTATTTTTCTCTTCCATTGGTCTGCAGATTGAAGACCTAAAATTTCCACTCTGGGAGACTCTGGAAGTGGCAAGTTCAGTTGAAAGAGTGCAGATCCCTTTAATTCTTTTAAGTCAGCTGTGCTTTTTGTGCACACTCAGGGATCCTATTGGGCTTCCCAGGTAGCTCAGTGGTAAAGAATCCACCTGCCAAGGCAGGGAGACACAAGAGATGTGAGTTCGATCCCTGGGTCAGGAAGATCCCCTGGAGAAGGAAATGGCAACCCACTGCAGTTTTCTTGCCTGGGAAATGCCATGGGCAGAGAAACCTGGTCGGCTATAGTCCATGAGGTTGCAAGAGTCAGACATAACTCAGTGACTAAATAGTACCACCAACAACAAAGGCTTTGTCTTATCCAGTAGTATGTGCCAGCCTTGGAGGTGTTGCTGGAGAGTAGTGCTAATTTACCATCCTTGGGAATTAGCATGCAGGAGAGGATGAAGGACATGGAAGCATATGGTATATGAATTTTCCATTTAGTTCAGCTCAGTTCAGTCGCTCAGTCGTGTCCAACTCTTTGCGACCCCATAAACCACAGCATGCCAAGCCTCCCTGTCCATTACCAACTCCCGGAGTTTACCCAAACCCATGTCCATTGTGTCAGTGATGCCATCCAACCATCTCATCCTCTGTTGTCCCCTTCTCTTCCTGCCCTCAATCTTTCCCAGCATCAGGGGCTTTTCAAATGAGTCAGCTCTCCACATCAGGTGGCCAAAGTATTGGAGTTTCAGCTTCAACATCAGTCCCTCCAATGAACACCCAGGACTGATCTCCATTAGGATGGACTGGTTGGATCTCCTTGCTCTCCAAGGGACTCTCAAGAGTCCTCTCCAACACCACAGTTCAAAAGCATCAATTCTTCGGCGCTCAGCTTTCTTCACAGTCCAACTCTCACATCCATACATGACCACTGGAAAAACCATAGCCTTGACTAGATGGACCTTTGTTGGCAAAGTAATGTCTCTGCTTTTTAATATGCTGTCTAGGTTGGTCATAACTTTGCTTCCAAGGAGCAAGTGCCTTGTAATTTCATGGCTGCAATCACCATCTGCAGTGATTTTGGAGCCCAGAGAAATAAAGTCAGTCACTGTTTCCACTGTTTCCCCATCTATTTGCCATGAAGAGATGGGACTGGATGCCATGATCTTAGTCTTCTGAATGTTGAGCTTTCAGTCATCAAGAGGCTCTAGTTCTTCTTCACTTTCTGCCATAAGGGTGGTGTCATCTGCATATCTGAGATTATTGATATTTCTCCTGGCAATTTTGATTCCAGCTTGTGCTTCCTCCAGCCCAGCGTTTCTCATGATGTACTCTGCATATAAGTTAAATAAGCAGGGTGACAATATACAGCCTTGATGTCCTCCTTTTCCTATTTGGAACCAGTCCATTGTTCCATGTCCAGTTCTAACTGTTGCTTTCTGACCTGCATATAAGTTTCTCAAGAGGCAGGTCAGGTGGTCTGGTATTCCCATCTCTCTCAGAATTTTCCACAGTTTATTATCTATTTAGTTAGAGGCATTCGAGAGAACTAGTTGAGATCTGTGCAAAGGCCCTGGGAATCGTGTCAAATCTCCCAAAAAGTCAGAACAATGTGAAGGAGAAGACATTAGCAGAAGCTTGAGAGACCAAGCTTGATCCTTTGCCTCCAGGACGTAATATGAGCAGTCTAAAGAGGTCTGTGCCCTTGATCAGGTCACTAAGCTATCTCTGAACCTACTTAACCCGTTTGTAACATAAGGTAACATCAACACTCACCCTACAGGCTGGTTATAAGAAATAAGTGAAATATTACTTGTAAGTCCATTAGCACAGAGTAAGCACTCAACAAAGGTAGTCGCATCTAGTGGGCCCTTCATTGCCTTCCCCTAGCAGAGGAGTACTGCCAGCCGTTGTAACAGACTGGTTGAGTTTCATGCGCTATGATAAACCTTTATCTTTGGCACAGAGCATCTTTGCACTTCTGTAATGGACTGTGTAAATGTAGAAAAGTGTCTTATGATTTTGTTATGTCTGAAAAGGCAGCAGAGATCTCTCAGAGTATAAACTACATGGGAGAGTGTGCTGTGCTTAGTCACTCAGTTGTGTCCACTCTTGGCAACGTCATGGACTGTAGCGCACCAGGCTCCTCTGTCCATGGGGATTCTCCAGGCAAGAATACTGGAGTGGGTTGCCATGCCCTCCTCCAGGGGATCTTTGCAAGCAAAGGTTCAAACCCAGGTCTTCCGCATTGCAGGTGGATTCTTTACTGTCTGAGCCACCAGGGATTTAAAATGTACTAAAGAGACTTCCCTCGTGGTCCAGTGGTTAAGAATCCATCTTCCAATGCAGGGGACATGGTCGGGGAGCTAAGACCCCACATGCCTCAGGGCAGCAGTGCCTGGGAGCCACAAGGAAGACCTCATGTAGCCAAAAACAAATATTTTAAAGAATGTACTATTTAACAGAAAAGGTGATAAATTTGTGATGATTAAATGGAACTGGAGTTTGGTGTGGTGAAATTTTTAACCAATAAGAAGTTTTTGTAAAGAACCCTGTATAATACTGGAAAGAAGTCAGTGGAGGGGAAAAATAATTATATCCTAAAATAAAAATAGATGTAACTATAATACCTAGCAGAGAGGTAAGAGAGGAAAGTATGGTATTTACATAGGAAGAAATGTATCATATTAGCTGTGCAAATATGATTCAGTACAATTCTGCTGTTATAAATATTTTCAACTAATGAGATTAGGAATTATGAAATAAATGTTGAGAAATGGATGCATTTAAATTATAGCTTTCTGGAAAGTATCTTGCCCTGACGTTATGAAAGCATGATTCTTGAAGTATTTTTTGACATGGCAGTTTTGGATAAAATACTCAAAGGAAGAGACTCCAGAGGGGAAAAATAGATTTTATACCAGCATTTACGGTTCTGTGTGCTTCTCTGGTGGCTCAGATGGTCAAGAACCTGCCTGCAGTGCAGGAGACCCGGGTTCAATCCCTGGGTGGGGAAGATCCCCTGGAGAAGGGAATGGCAACCAACTCAACTGTTCTTGCCCGGAGAAATCTTTGGACAGAGGAGCCTGGCAGGCTAGAGTCCATGGGGTCATAAAGAGCCTCTGACACAACTGAGTGACTAACACATGGTTCTATATGTATAATATAAGCATTTATATGTTGTTTATATATGGCATATATAAATAAGTACATAGAGGTTTACATAGATAAACACACAAATGGAGCCAATTACATGCCCTTGTTGAGAACTGGCAAACATTAGCAAAATGGAATACGATAAAGTTATTAAAAATGATAATAAGCCCACACACTCACTATTTGGAAACAGCTGCATGAACTAAAAAGCAAAAACGGTGTTGTCCCTGTTTCAAAGATAGAGGGAAGCACAAGGGTGCCCGCTGCTGCCTCTGGGCCCAGGTAAGCTGAGGCAGGAGGAGAGAGAACCCCAAGAAAATGCTGACTAAATGAGGCAGATTCAGGTAAGCAGCGCTGGGAAGGTCATGCACTGTGGGACAGAGCGGAGTGTAGGGCACAGGGGCGATGATTTTGGGGAGGGTGGTGCGAGGGGCAGGTTTCTGTGAAGGAGCCAGCCAGACGGGGGTGAGGGCAGGGAGGGAGCCCTTCCAGGATGGGACAGCACTTTGAAGCCTGGTAGTCTGGAGTGAGTTTGGCTTGCGTAAACCAAGAACAGGCTGGCACAGCCAGTCCTAGGGAATAATCATATGTTTGCCTGGATTAACTCTGGAGTGGCCTCGATAGCCAGGGTTTATAATTTTTTTAGAAGATATATACCTTTATTATTTTATTTATCATGCCCCTTGGCATGTGGCATATTAGTTCCCTGACCAGGGAACCCGTGTGCTCCCCTGCCGTTGAAACGCATAGCTTAACCACTGGAATACCAGGGAAATCCCCAGGCTTTACATTTTTATGATTTAAACATTTTTATTGTTTAGTTGTGAAATTTTGGTGGAAATACAGAAATATGGGAGCCAGGTGTATCTTTTAAAGAAGAATGAGGAAGCAAATATCCGCAGACTCCCCACTAGGTTCTGAACTAAAATAACCTTTGAATCCCCTCGTAGCGGTCTGTTACATCCTCTGCCCTCGTCCCAGGTGGTGAACGTCGTGTGACTTTTGCGAGAATGATTCACTTACCGTTCTTAATTGTTCTGTAATTTTGTGACCTGTGTGTGCAACCTAAACATAGGGTTTAGTGGAGCTTGCTTTGAACTTTTTGTGAAACAGCCATACTGTGGGTTCCTTTGGGACTTCCTTCTTTCTCTCCACATTGTGAGATTAGTCTGTGTTGATGCGTGAATGTATGTTGTAGAAAGTACACATCTGTAAGGGCATGTGTGCTGAAGTTTATCTTAGGGATTTACCTGGAAGGACAGCTTTAGGTTGTAGGTTCTCATCAAACTTGTTAGATAATGCCAGAGTGCTTGAAAGGTGATTATATCAATTTTTGGGCCTCCCAGGTGGCTCAGTGATAAAGAATCTGCCTGCCCAGCAGGAGATGTGTATTCTATCCCTGGGTCAGGAAGATCCCCTGGAAAAGGAAATGGCAACCCACTCCAGTATCCTTGCCTGGGAAATCCCATGGACAGAGGAGCCTGGCGGGCTGCAGTCCATGGGGTCACAAAGAGCTGGACACGACTTAGCGACTAAATCACCGCCACCACTTACCCATTCTCATCCTTACTGGCAGTAAGTGAAAATTTTTGTTGCTCCGCATACACCAACTCTTGAGGTTTCCAGACTTACGGATTTTTGCCAATCTGATGAGTGTACTGAGCTATGTTGAGGTTTTCTTTTCACTTTTGTAATCACTAATGAGTTTGAGCACCTTTTCATGTGGTTTTGGGCCATTTGGATTTCCTTCGTTTCGTTTTGCAAAGGGCCTATTCAACTGTTTTGCCCAACTTGTTATGGGACTTGCCTTCCTCAGTGATTCGTAGCTGCTGTTTGTACCTTTGTGGTGCGTGCTTTTTCTTTACTCTTTAATGTCTTCAAAATTTTAATACAGTCAAATTTCATTAACCTTTCTAATTAGTCTATTTATTACTTAGTAACTAATCACCCCCCTGTCAGTGGCCTGAGCAGCAGTCTTTATTTCAGTTTGGACTCTGCCCATTGGGCAGTGTGATCTCATCTGGGCTGCCTCCTTTAAGGCGGGAAGCTCTGCTTCTATGGGTGGGATGTCTGACCGATGGGGCAATAAGTGGGGGGCCTGGGCCACACATCTTTTACCATTCAGGAGGCTAGCTGGGGCTTGATCACATGGCGGCCAGAGGCTTTCCATGGACTGGAGCAGGGATGTGCGAAGTTGTGAAGCTGGAGGTTCCGGATTAGCAGTGCCGCTTTCATCACATTCTTCTGGGCACAAGACCAGCCCAGATTCAGGGGGCGGGATAGAACTCTCCCTGTTGCCAAAGGAGCTGAAGAGTCCCACTGACAAGAGAAGCCTCCTGCAAAGGAGGGCTGGAGAAGGGGACCATGCTTGCAGCCCATCATGTCTTACATGACGGTTGTGCTTTTGTGCTGTACTCCAAGGGTGAGAAGGTTTCTGGTTTAGCTTTGGAAGAATGAGGTTTCCGAATCCGTGACAGTGGAGGCTGTTGACAATGAGGGAAGCTATGCATATCAGGGCAGGGGTTCTAGGGAAAACCTTCTACCTTCTCCACAATTTGCTGTCAACCTGAAACTGCCTTAAAATAGAATCTGTTAAGAAAAAATTAAGAGGCCTTCTCTGGTTGTCTGGTGGTTAAGGATCCACCTGCCAACGCAGGGGACACGGGTTCCGTCTCTGGTCTGAGAAGATTCCACATGCCACGGGGCAGCTAAGCCCGTGAACCACTGCTAGAGAAAGCCCACATGCCACAGTGAGGACTCAGCGCCGCCAGAAAAAAATGAGCAACCAGATCATGAGAGCGGCTGGAAGAACTGGTGAGGGTTCTTAGGAAGTTTAAGAAGTGAGCAGCAGCAGCTTGTCAAGGAGGGCATTGGGGAACCATTGTGCTTAATGAGTGCAGGTAAAGAGTGGGTTAGAAAGTCTTTTTTCCAATGTAAAAATAAGAAATTTTTTCTTTCACTCCTTGCTTGTTAGCTATAATACGATGACTAAAAAAGAGAAGCTTTTTGCTGCTACCATCTTACACCGTCTTATTAAAAACAGCCCTCAGCGCTCATGCCCCTTCGATTTCTTGTCCGTATTAATTTTTTGTGTAAGTGCTCTGATCAACAGTTACGGACTGGTGTTTTGCGTTTTCAGCTTTTCTGTTTGCTTGACAGGAAGGTTTACTTTAACCCAGTCTGTCAGTATTCATTGCAGTGAGCCAGGAGCTGTACAGGGTGCAGGCGTCAGGGAGCAGCGGCTGTTAAAGTGCTTTAGAAACAGGATTGCACCCTGGCAGGGGCGTGGGTTTTATACAAATGACTTTGGAAGCAATCAGACCTTTGCTGTTGTAGTAGCTGTGTGACCTTAGTGCTAATATCTCCATGGTAAAATGGGGATAACCTTTATTTTGAGTCTTGAGTGAGGTGCAAGAAATACGTATCCTGTAGCATGGTGTGTGGCCTGTAACATAACTGTTAGCTTGCTACAGAAGTAGAATTTTCCACTATTTTCTATGAATCATCAATTTAAAAAGAAAAAATAGATGCAGCCCTATAGGTCTTTTGGAGAATGAATTTTTTTCTGCCATTTAAGCTTGGCCTTTGGCTTACCTCGCTGTTGCTGTTTGCTTTGAAAGCTCTTTGAATCCTCTGGGTTTCTCCAGCCAGAGCTGGAGCGTCAGTTCAGGGCGTCTGGTGGGCTGACTGGGCTTTGGGATGTTTATACTGGAAATCTCGGCACCTATGTGGATATCCCAAGCCTCGGGAGACGCTGTCACGTGTAGTGTGCCCCTCATGATAGCTGGAACTTGAATTGGCCCACCTTCTGACCTGAGTGAGCAGAGATCGGGAGAGTGCTTTTGGGAGCAATATAGATATTTCTCCAGCAACTGCTCCATCTTAGAACATAGCAGACAAACTCCCAGGGAGTGCCCAGGTGGGATGCCGGGCCCCTTGGCTGAGGAGCTGGGTTGTGTCTCATCACAGCTCATGTGGAGGAGAGCTCCACAGCTCTGGCATCTGGGGAGGAATCAGTTCATGCTAAACCTCGACTGGAAGCAAGGACGCCCATGGTCACTCCATCTGTCTTTCCAGGTCTCTCGGCAGCCCAGCGGAAGTTTGCGCACTCCCTCAGAGACTTCAAATTTGAGTTTATTGGAGATGCAGAGACTGACGATGAACGCTGCATAGGTACGTAAAGACGAGGTTTTCGTTGGCTTTCCTTTGCTTTGGCCACAAAATAATGATGCCTTTCTCCTTACAGATGCTTCCTTGCGTGAATTTTCTAATTTTTTGAAGAATCTGGAAGAGCAGAGGGAGATCATGGTGAGTGGTGGGGTGTTCATGGACACATCCGTCTTTAAATGGGGGGAAATCTGAGTGTAGAAGCTGGTTCTGGAGGAGGTTTTGGTGCATATATCTGTGGATGAGTAGAACCTGGTAATGGAAGCAAGCCTGGGTGAGGTTTGGGGAGCCTGGACTTCTAGTTCCGCAGTGGTGCTGCTCATGGTGAGATCTTGGACAAGTTTCTGAACCTCTCAACCAAAGCCCTGTGTCTTCATCTGTAAAAGGGTGTTTTGAACTGTATCAACACTTCCTAGATTTTTGTTAGCCCTGGAGCAGTTGCATTGAAATCAAGTCTCGTGAAGAATCGTCTTAACATATCACGAAGACAAAAGCAGGAAACTGATGGAAGGACTTCCCTGCCGGTTTGGTGGTTAAGAATCCATCTGCTAATGCAGGGCACTTGGCTTTGGTCCCTGGTCTGGGAGCTAAGATCCCATGTGTCTTGGGGCATCTAAGCCTTTGAGCTGCAACTGCTAAGCCCACACCACAACTACTGAGCTTGTGTACCCTAGACCCTGTGTGTTGCAACAAGAGAAACCACTGCAGTGAGGAACCCACATGCTGCAACTAGAGAGTGGCCCCTACTCACTCCAACTAGAGAAAACTCATGGGCAGCAACAAAGAGCCAGTGCAGTAAAAAACAACAACAACAACAAAAAGGACAACAACTTATGGAGAGGCAGAGGGGTAGCAGGGCAGTGTTGGAACTTGCCTCATTCTGGGGGTTTCTAGGCTGTGTGCAGAGGAAGAGAACTTGAGCTTGCAAGACTTTAAAATCCCACTTTGCCTTGAAATACACTCTCCCAATAGGAGTAGTAATAGCCCCCCTCTGTGGAATGCTCTCCTTGTGCCCAGGGCTCTGCTGAGTGAACTGTGTGCATGATCTCATTTCACATGAATTCTGAGCGTATTGAATAGTATTTACCAACATTTCTTAAAAACTTGTATTTGTCTCCTGACATTCATTCACTCAACAGAGATTTACAGCAGAATCCCCATTGGATTATGATACACTGTACTGTCACCAGGTTTTTCAGGCCTTAAAAAAAAAGACAGTCTATTTTTTCTGTGTTCTCAAGAATGAGTACTTCTTAGAATTGTGTTAAAGTGTAAGTGTATAAGCTGGAGGAGGAAATGGCAACCCACTCCAGTATTCTTGCCTGGAGAATCCCATGGACAGAGGAGCCTGGTGGGCTCCAGTCCTGGGGGGTGCAAAGAGTCAGATGTGACTGAGCGACTGAGCGTGCACATGTTAAGTGTTTGAGAGAGTTCAGCTGTGGTGGTCATATTCCTGAACGTGACAGCTGAGAGAATTGACCCTCACCCTGTGCCTGGTGCTGGTCTAGGCTGTGTACCTGTTACTCAGCCCTTTAATTCTCATATCAGCCTTGTGATATAGTCCCTGTGATTGCCCCCGGATTCACAGATGCGGAAACAGGTGCAGCGCCTTGCCCAGGATCACGTGGCAGCTGAGGGCCAGAGTCAGGTCGGGCTAGAACCATACGCTTTGATCCGCCTGCCTGCTTCCTAGATGTTGCTGTCACAAGGCCAGCTGCTGGTCGGGATTTCTAGCTGGTAGAATTGTAGTAGGAGAAGGAGGAGCAAGGCGCTGATTGTTTTTACCCCAAGTTGCACAACCAAATGTTGTTTCTTTTTAAAACCTATTTTTAATTAAAATTTTTTTATTGGTGTATAGTTAATTTACAATATGGTATTAATTTCAAGTGTACATCAAAGTCAATCAGTTATACATACACCAATATATCTACTCTTTTTAAGATTCTTCTCCCATATAGGCCATTACAGAGTGTTGAGTAGAGTTTTTGGTGCTTGCTATACAGGGGGTCCTTATTAGTCTATGTTATATACAGTAGAAAGCACTGATATTTTACTTAAAATAACCAATACCCACGGCCTCTAAAGGGTGTAACGTAATTCACACTGCACCCTAAATTCTGAGATGATTCGTGTCTGTTGTAAATACTGAAGCGGGCATGTGAAAGTACTGTGCTTGCACTGGGTTCTTTTCTGGCACAAACTGACATATTCAGCTATTATTAATATGCCCCTGTAGTCACTGATTCTTCAGCTCTTTAGAACAGTCTAAATGTCAGAGTGGATAAAAGTAGTGCCATGAAATCACCCTGTTAGGGCATGGAGTGGGTGTGGGCGTGTGGGTGGGGAAAGCGCATGTTCTTAGTTAATGTTAATAGTATCAGTGTTTTGTTCTCAACCCTCTTTGACCTTTAGTCCTATTTTCCTGAGCATTCTGCATATGTGTTTGATCTGCTTCTATGCTTCAGTTACTGTTGAGAATCTGAGCACACAGAGGCAAACCAGGCAAAGTCCCTGCCCTCAGGGAGGTTATAGTTTGGAAAGGAGAGGTGATAGACAAACTTACTGTCAAGTAGCAGTAAGCTACAAAATAAAACTGAGGGAATTACCTGGTAGTCCAGTGTTTAGGACTCTGCTCTCACTGCTGAGAGCCTGGGTTCAATTCCTGGTCTGGGAACTAAGAGCCCACAAGCCACCTGATAAGGCCAAAGAAAAAAAAGAAAAGAAAAACAAAATTGAGAAGGGCAAGGAGCCAGGGAGCAGGTTGGGGCACCATTACCTCTAGAGTGGCGTGGGAAGGAAATCTTTGCAGTGGAGAACTATGACGGCATCTTGGTACCCGGGGGAGAAGTTTAGGCAGAACGGTGCTGGAGTTTAACTCTACAGAAACACAGGGTGATATTCTGTAGCTGGTGCTCTGTATTCGTGGAGTTTGCCTTGGCAGATCAAAAATATTTGAAAAAAAAAATTCTGGCAAGTTCCAAAAAGTAAAACTTGCATTTTCTACATGCTGAAACTCTTTGTCTATCATATACTCTACATTGTAGTCACAACTATTTACATAGTATGTTCATTAGGCCTTATTGTGCTTTTCAGATATTGTGTTTTTATTGCAGGTTTGTGGCGACCTTAAGTTAAGCAAGTCTTTAGGGTGCCATCTTCCCAATGACATTTGCACCCTTTTTGACTCGGTCTCATTTTGATAGTTCTTGTTAAAGTTCAAACTTTTTCACTGTTAATACATTTGTTGTGGCCGTCTGTGACCAGTGATCTTTGATGGCGCTGCGGCAAAGAGATCACGACTCACTGACGGCTCAGGTGATGGTTAGCATTTTATAGCAGTAAAATATTTCTAAATTAAGGTATGTATATTGCTTTTTGAAGATATAAGGCTACTGCACACTCCGTGAACTGGTGGCTCAGATGGTAAAGAATCTGCCTACGATGTGGATGACCCAGGTTTGATCCCTGGGCTGGGAAGATTCCTGGAGAAGGAAATGGCAACCTGCCCAAGTATTCTTGCCTGGAGAATCCCATGGATGGAGGAGCCTGGTGGGCTACAGTCCATGGGGTCACAAAGAGTCGTACATGACTGAGCAACTAACACTTTCACTTCGTATTAAAAACATAGCTGTGTATACTGGGAAATCATGAAATACGTGTGACTTGCTTTGTTGCAACATTCGCTTTGTTACAGTTATCTGGAATTGAGCCTGCAATTCCAGTTTTCTAAGATTGAACCTCTAAAGTCTGTCTGCTTTTATTATGTATTGCAAGTCATCTAGAGATGATTTAAAGTATATAGGAGGATACATATAGGTTATATGCAAGTATTATGCCATTTTTGTGTAAGGGACTTCAGCATCCTTGGATTTTGGTGTCCGTGGCAATCCTTGAACAGTCCCCACTGGATTCTGAGGGACAACTGTATCTCTGGTTTCTGTGCCTTGAGACGAATTGGCTGGAATGTGGTCTTAGCTCCAGGCTGTCTGATAAAGAAAAGTGTGGGTCTCAGAGCTGTTGGGGAGCTGACCTGTTGATTGAATCTTCAGCGGCGCCGGGGGTTGATTGAGCCTCTGTCTCAGGCAGAATGAAGGTGACAGGGCTGGGTTTCCAGTGCAGGGTAGAAGTAAGAACGGGATGGTGTCTGTATAAGGCCATGAACCTCAGAAAGGAATGGGACAGCATGTCACAGCCCCTGTGTGGGGATGGCAGCTCCCAGACGGCAGGAGACAAACCAGAGCCAGAAAGCAGTGGAGGGCGGCCGCCACCGACCAGGGAGTGCAGCGGACACCTAGTGCTTCCTTAAAGTTAGTATCTAAACTGTTTAGTTTGGAAAATTGTGAGCATGTGCAGACGGAGAAATAGAATTAAACTACACATCCTCAGTGCCCGCCTTCAGTGGGCACTGCCGCAGAGGCAGTCCTGTTTCTCCTGAACTCCTCACCACCCCACCCCATTATTTTGACAGAGAGTCCAGTATTATATTGTTTTATCATAACTCTCAAAGAGAATGCTCTTTTGAACTACAATATCCTTGTCAAAGATGGGCTCAATAAAGGATAGAAATGGTATGGACCTGACAGAAGCAGAAGATATTAAGAAGAGGTGGCAAGAAAACACAGAAGAACTGTACAAAAAAGATCTTCATGACCCAGATAATCACGATGGTGTGATCACTCACCTAGAGCCAGACGTCCTGGAATGTGAAGTCAAGTGGGCCTTAGGAAGCATCACTATGAACAAAGCTAGTGGAGGTGATGGAATTCTAGTTAAGCTATTTGAAATCCTGAAAGATGATGCTGTGAAAGTGCTGCACTCAATATGTCAGCAAATTTGGAAAACTCATCAGTGGCCACAGGACTGGAAAAGGTCAGTTTTCATTCCAGTCCCAAAGAAAGGCAATGCCGAAGAATGTTCAAACTACTGCACAATTGCACTCATCTCACACACTAGTAAAGTGACGCTTAAAATTCTCCAAGCCAGGCTTCAGCAATACGTGAACCGTGAACTTCCATATGTTCAAACTGGTTTTAGAAAAGGCAGAGGAACAAGAGATTAAATTGCCAACATCCACTAGATCATCAAAACAGCAAGAGAGTTCCAGAAAAACATCTATTTCTGCTTTACTGACTATGCCAAAACCTTTGACTGTGTGGATCACAATAAACTGTGGAAAATTCTGAAAGAGATGGGAATACCAGACCACCTGACCTGCCTCTTGAGAAACCTGTATGCAGGTCAGGAAGCAAGAGTTAGAACTGGACATGGAACAACAGACTGGTTCCAAATAGGAAAAGGAGTATGTCAAGGCTGTATATTGTCACCCTGCTTATTTAACTTCTATGCAGAGTACATCATGAGAAACGCTGCGCTGGAGGAAGCACAAGCTGGAATCAAGATTGTCAGGAGAAATATCAATAACCTCAGATATGCAGATGACAGCACCCTTATGGCAGAAAGTGAAGAAGAACTAAAGAGCCTCTTGATGAAAGTGAAAGAGGAGAGTGAAAAAGTTGGCTTAAAGCTCAACATTCAGAAAACTAAGGTCATGGCATCCAGTCCCATCAGTTCATGGGAAATAGATGGGGAAACAGTGGAAACAGTGTCAGACTTTATTTTTTTGGGCTCCAAAATCACTTCAGATGGTGATTGCAGCCATGAAATTAAAAGACTTTCCTTGGAAGGAAAGTTATGGTCAATCTAGACAGCACATTAAAAAGCAGAGACATTACTTTGTCAACAAAGGTCCATCTAGTCAAGGCTATGGTTTTTCCAGTGGTCATGTATGGCTGTGAAAGTTGGACTGTGAAGAAAGCTGAGCCCCGAAGAATTGATGCTTTTAAACTGTGGTGTTGGAGAAGACTCTTGAGAGTCCCTTGGACTGCAAGGAGATCCAACCAGTCCATCCTAAAGATCAGTCCTGGGTGTTCATTGGAGGGACTGATGTTGAAGCTGAAACTCTAGTACTTTGGCCACCTCATGCGAAAAACTGACTCATTTGAAAGACCCTGATCCTGGGAAAGATTGAGGACAGGAGGAGAAGTGGATGACAGAGGATGAGATGGTTGGATGGCATCACCAACTCAATGGACATGGGTTTGGGTGAACTCCAGGAGTTGGTGATGGACAGGGAGGCCTGGCGTGCTGCGGTTCATGGAGTCGCAAAGAGTTGGACACGAGTCAGCGACTGAACTGAACTGAATCCTTGTCACACCTAAAAATAAACAGTAGTTCTTTGAGATTACAAAAAATTAGGCCATATTCATTTTTACCCATGAGTATCAGGGGAAAATGTAAATACGCCCCTGAGTATTTGCATTTTGTCTCTCCTATTACCTCCTTCCCGTAACAGTTGGATTTGTTGGAATCTGGATCCAAAGACACTGCATTTGATTGATAAGTTTCTAAGTCCATTTAATATATAGATTTTTCTTCCTCTCTTTCCCTCTTGACTTGAATTCTTGATATTGTTCCATTTGTTAATAGCACTACTACCTGAGTTATCAGTGAGTTATAATAATAAAATGAATAATGATGAGTGTTAAAAAAATGGCATTTAACCCATGTTGACATTATTTAGTGTTTCTTTCTAACTTTATAGTCAGTGATTGCTTGTTTTTAAACCATGAACATCGCATGGCATTATTATGGCTACTTTTGTTACATAACCTTTGATCACTTAGTCAACAAAAAATCTTTGATGCTTTACCAGAATCCAGCCTGAAACTTTTGAGTAAGAAAAGAGAGGTGCCTCAACAAGTGTCCAATGTGGTCTTGAGTAACTGGTAAAAAGTGAATTAAAATTTATTATAGTAAGTGCTAAACAGAAGTACAGGGTGTGGTTGCCTGGAGAGGGGAATAGTGGAGCCTGTGCTTCCTGGGAAGGGCTTTATGAAAGAAGCTGTGTTTGAACCGGAGTTTGTGGGGTAGAACCTTGGGGGTGGGGTTCTTTGTATAGTTTAACAAACTCATACCCGCAAGCACAGTGACAAGGAAGTTTTTTCAGGAGCTAAAATGGATGCTAGTACTTTCTGAGAACTTTGGAAAACTCGTTTTTTTCTTAAAGTTGTTACAAAACAGCAGCATATTAAAAGTCACATATTTAAAAAAAAAAGCATGGAAAATGACAGCTGTGAAATAGAGGTGGACACACTCTGAAATTGGTTCCAAGAGTTTAGCAAAATCTTCATGTCACTTAACCTTTAAAAGTGATTAGTCAGTAGATATGTGAAAAGATGCTCCACATCACTAATTATTAGAGAAAGGCAAATCAAAACTGCAGTGAGGCAACATCTCTTTCTGAGCAGAATGGCCATCATCAGAATAGCTACAAATGAATGTTGGATAGGGTGTGGAGAAAAAGGAACCATCCTGCATGGCTGGTGAGGATGTAAAATGGTGCAGCCAGTATGGAGAGCAATATGATGGTTCCTCAAAAGAATAAAGATAGAGTTACCATATGATCTGGAGATTCTACTCCTGAGCATGTATCTGGACAGAACTATGATTCAGAAAGATATATGAACCCGTATATTCACACAGCACTGTTTGCAGTGGGCAGGACATGGAAGCAACCTAAATGTCCACTGATGGATGAATGGATAAAGAAGATGTGGTGTGTAGACCCCCCCGCCTCCATACACTGGAATATTACTCAGCCATAAAGAAGAACAAAATAATGCCGTTTGTGGCAACATGGATGGAAATAGAGGGTATCATGCTAAGTGAAGTAAGTCAGAAAGAGCCAAATACCGTATGATGTCACTGATGTGTGAAATCTAAAACAGGGCACAAATGAACCAGTGCGTGAAACAGAAGCAGACTCGTGGACACCAGGCTTGTTGTTGCTGAGGGGAGTGGGGGGAGGGATAGGCTGGGAGTTTGGGATTAGCAGATGCAAACTCTTACATATAGACTGCTTAAACAACAAGATCCTACTCTGTAGCGCAGGAACTATATTCAGTATCCTGAGATAAACCATAATGGGAAAGAATATGAAAAAGAATATGTATGTATAACTGAATTACTTTTCTGTTCAGCAGAAATTAACAGTGTAAACCAATTGTACTTCAATTTTTAAAACAGTGATGAGTATTTCCTGAAGTCCTAAATTAAATGATGGTACAGAATAATACTTATATATTTACAATTAAGTCATTAATATAATCTGTGTTTTAGAAGGCAAAGACTGGTGCCACATATTTTTAAAGAAGCTTTCCATCTCCTAAATAAATGTTAAAATATGTTTCCGGGCTTTAAGGGATAAAGACATGAGCCTGGATGCTCAGCCATCAGGAACACATGCTTCTCTGTTTTGAGGCTCCAGGTGTGTGTGATTACACGCCTCATGTATGCCTCAGTGGGCTGGATACATGTATGTAGTTCGGCAAACACTCCGTGTCAAGGGCCATCAAGACAAAGGTGTAGTTCTGAGCCTTGAGTGGTTAGTGCTGCACTGGGGAGATTGCCTAATGTGTGCATTGTGGAAAGTTATTGGGGAATTCGGGGAAGGCACTTTAGAGACGTTGTTTCTTATCTGAGTTGATATATTGGAGTTAGCATGGGAATGAAAGATGGAAATGAAGCCCCAGTTTCGTTTCGTTTCTTTTTTTTTAACATTTACTTATTTGGCTGCACTGGGTCTCAGTTGTGGTATACAGGATCTTTAGTTGCTGCATGTGGGATCTAGTTCCCTGACCAAGGATTGAACCTGGGCGCCCTGCATTGGGAGCGCAGAGTATTAGCCACTGGACCACCAGGGAAATCCTCAGTTTCTTCCTTAAGGGAAAGTGGATTGAATGTGGGGAAGAGGGAAGCTGTGTTTGTATATCCTCCCCCCACCAATGGTGTCCAGCTCTGTAGCTGTTAAAATGAAGTGTTAGAAAGTGTAGAGAATGCCAGTCTAGGAAGTCAGTGGTTCCCTCCATGCGTGAAAGTCAAATTTCTATGAACGGATGTGCCATGTCCTTGAAAAGGCCAATATTGCCCTCTTTCAGGACAGTGTTTCCAAGTGAGTAGTTTTTTCCTGATCACGTTGCCAACTGTTGAGGTGGAGAGCCAAGTCCACGGGATGCCTGTGTCACTTCCGTACATATCCCCTGAGAGAAGTCCTGTGTGGTGTTCCCCTGCCAGAATTCCGGACATGCTCTCCCTGGCGGGGCAGGACATGCCGTACTTATCTGCAGTGGGCAGCTGGCCAGGAATTTAGGGACGTTTAAAATAGTGCTGTTGTGTTGATGATGATCTTTTGAAAGCCCTTCATGTTGTATTTACTTCTCCATGTGAGTCCTGTCATCCTGCCTTTTTAATTTTTTTCCATTGCTGTAAATCGGGGATTTTTCAGTGATGCTGAGTATCTGGGAGTTCTGGTACATCAGGGCAGTTGCACGAGGCCCAGAGGTGCAGGGAAGCTTGGGGGAGGCGGGTGTGTCTGGAGAGAGAAGCGAGAGCTTGCCCAATGGTGTCCAGACGTAGGCGGGCATCTTGTCCCTCAGTTGCACCTTCTCCCTCTTGAGCTGTCTGTGTGTGCACAGAATCTTCAGGCTTTTGAGACCTCTTCCTTTCTGTTTTTTCTTCGGCATGTTTTTCCCCACCACGGATTTTACTTTTGTGAACACACTGGGCCAGGAAACACTTGCTGGGTGATGGACCCTGAGCTTATGTCCTGATAAAGAAAGCACTAGGTTGAGTCCTGAAGACTTTAGTTAATATTGGGTTGGCCAAAAAGTTAGTTTGGGTTTTTCTGTACACTCTTACAGACCCAGTGGACTTTTTGTCTAACCCAGCAGTTTGGATGCTTCCAGGCAAGGCACGATGGGTATTTCCTCAACTCATTCTGACATGCTTCACTGCTTTCTCATCATTCTTATATTGTCTCAAGGATCTTCTGGAAGCATTTGCTTATGTGATTTCTGTATCTTTTGGGGGTTTTGACCCTGATTTTTGTTTCAAACTTTCTATGACAATTTTAAAGTTTCAAAAATGCTTCATGGTGTTATTAAAACAATATATGTGGGTTGTGTGTGTGTTGGTCTCTCAGTCGTGTCTGACTCTCTGTGACCCCACGGGCTGCAGCCTGTCAGGCTCCTCTGTCCATGGAATTTTCCTGGCAAGAATACTAGAGTGGCTTGCCATTTCCTTCTCCAGGAGATCATCCTGAGCCAGGAATCAAACCTGGGTCTTCCGTGTTGCAGGCAGACTCTTTACTGATTGAACCACTAGTGAAGCCCATGCATGTTAATGTGAACTAAGTATCGTTTACCACTGGGAGAAATTTCCGTGACATTCGATCTTTACTACCACTTTAGGTGGTGCTTTTCCAGGCGGGGTCCCTGGACCAGTGGTGGAACTGGGAACTTGCTGGAAACGCAGACTTCTCGGCGCCTCTCCAGACCTACTGAATCAGGAACTCTGGGGTGGGGCATGGCAGGCTGTGTTTTAATAACCCCTCCAGGTTGTTGTGCGGCATTTCTACCTCTGCACCACTGGCCTAGGGTGCTCGAGAAATCTCCACTGGCTTTCTTAGTCTTGGGGCTGGATCTGTCTGAAAGTTTCTGCTGTTGTTGAGTCTCTCAGTTGTGTCCCAGTCTTTGTGACCCTGTGAACTGCAGCAAGCCAGGCTTCCCTGCCCTTCACTGTCTCCTGCAGCTTGCTCAAACTTATGTCCACTGAGTCGGTGGTGCCATCCAACCATCTCATCCTCTGTCACCCCCTTCTCCTCTTGTCTTTGATCTTTCCCTGCATCAGGGTGTTTTCCAGTGAATCGGCTCTTCATATCAGGTGGCCAAAGTATTGGAGTTTCAGCATCAGCCCTTCCAATGAATATTTAGGGCTGATTTCCTTTATGATTAACTGGTTTGATCTCCTTGCTGTCCATGGGACTCTCCAGAGTCTTCTCCAGCACCACAGTCTGAAAGCTGGAGCCACTGTGAATTGCTTTTTGGTGACTTTGTGCCTCTCAGGAGGTTACAGCAGTCTTTATGACCCTAAGTTTTAACTTGTCATTTCCAAAGTATTTTGGACTATATCTAGTTTGCTTTAATGGAACGGATTTCTGCTGTTAGAAATTTTACATATTTATGTATTTGCATCAGGTCTTAGTTGCAGCACGCGAGATCTCTGTTGCGTCTTGTGGAATCTCCTGTTGAGGCACGTGGGCCTCGTAGTTGTGGTGCAGGGGCTTGGTTGCCCCTCGGCATGTGGGATCTAGCTCCCTGAGCAGGGATCTAACTCAAGTCTCCTGTAGTGCAAGGTGGATTCTTAACCACTGGACCACCAGGAAAGTCCCTCTGCTGCTAGGAATTTACAGTGTTCTTTAGTTTGTGTTTAGTAATTGCTTCCGAATTCCTGTAAAGACATTACATGCCATTAGAAATACTGCCTTTCATGTCATCTATTTATATTTTATACAGTATATCAAACCTAATTTAATTAGTTCTGTTACAGATAAATGAATCCCTTGGCAGGCGCAATTCAGGTGGGAAAGAATCCACCTTCAACTTATTTATGAAAACTTTTCTCAGTTCAGTGTAAAACCTGTCAGTGATCTATATTTATGAAGCATTTTTCTCATAACTGACCTTTACAACTTGACAACACTGTTTTTCTGGGAAATCCGCTATAATTCAGCCACATGCAGATGTCATGGTGAACCTTGTTCTTCAGGAATGCACCTTTTGAGAGCTGGATTTTTTTCTGACCTAGAATCCTATAGAGCCGGGGTCCCCAACTTCCGGATCTAATGCTGCTGATCTGAGGTGGAACTGATATCACAATCAAAGCAGAAACAAAGTGTACAATAAATGTAATGCGCTTGAACCATTCTGATACCACCACTGCGACCTGTGTGTGGACATCCCCCGTGGGTGGCCTGGGCTCCTCCCTGGCCCTCTCGCGTGAGGCCTGGCCTCCTGACTCAGTGTTCTCAGTGCTGGTGACTCAGGGTCATCCGTGGCCTTGCAGCCCTGTCATCGTCAGATGCTACTTCCCTTGAAACTTGCGGTTCCTGAATTTCAGCTGTTTGGGCTTCTCCTCTGCTTTGGAGGAATCAGCCAGCTCTTGGGATGAACCAGTTAGTACTGACGTGAAGGAGTAAAAAGCAGGCCTTGACCCTTCCACCTGCCCCCGCCTCCCACAGACACACACAGACACACACACAGACACACACACTCACTACACACATTGTCCCCCAGCAGGGCCAGAATGTAACCGGCCTGCTCAGTCAGCCGTCTCATCCACATTAGTGGGAATCCGTTCAGCTGCGGCCACAGTTTCCTGAGGCAAAGACTCTCATTCAGGTCCTGTTGTGTAGCGCTTCAGCAGTATGGCTTTGGCTCCTAAAACAGAGACGAGGGAGAGCTTAGGGGAAGCTTGGGTGTAATCCCATCATTCCAAAAAAGGAAAGGAACAGGAACTGGAAGAGGTGGAATGATTTGACTTGGGCTCCCTGGTGGCTCCGACGGTTAAGAATCCGCCTGCAATGCCGCAGGCTCAGGTTCGATCCCTGAGTCAGGAAGGTTCCCTTGGAGAAGGGAATGGCAACCCACTCCAGTATTCTTGCCTGGAGAATTCCATGGAATGATTTGACTTATATCACAAAGTAAGTTGGTGACAGAGATACAAAGAGAATCTTTATCCTGTCTTCTGGTAGTCCAGTGACAGTATTCCTTGCCTTTCGCTCCTCATGAGATTGAATACCCCCACCTCCACCTTTGAATATGGGTCAGATGTATGTGCCTTCTTACAGCTGCTGCCCCTCCCCAGGCAGCGGTCAGGAAGAAACATGAATTTGTTACCTGGCCTGGACAATAGTAACCTCTCACTAGTTTAGTCAACAGACCACTTAAGGACCACTGAAGGAAGAAATATAAATTCTGCGGGTGGTTGGAACACCATTGAGGCCTTCTGGGTGGGACAGGGAAGTGCCAGTATTATTACCTAAAGATCAGGTGCCATCATTTTCAAAGAAAATCCGAGTACCACAATGGAGCATTCCTTAAAGAAATGATTCAGCTGTGGGACTCTTGATGGCACAGAAGGAAAACATATACGTGGGGAAAACCAGATATTGGTGACTGAGCTGAAACTGACTGAGAAGAGTTGGACTCTGAAGAAGCTTTAGAAATATCTGTGATATATTCTGCCTATTGTTGTTTTAAAAATGTATGCCCAGGAAGGGAACATGAGGGTCTTCCCTGTGGTTCAGTGCTTAAGACTTCCATGTAGAATGTGTAGGTTCGACCCGTGGTTGGGGAACTAAGATACCATGTGCCTCACGGCCAAAAAGCAAAAACATAAAACAGAAGTAATATTACAACAAACTGAACAGAGACTTTAAAAATGGGCCACATCAAAAAAAAAAAGATGTATGATAAAAATGTATTTGACTCCCAAAGATCATTTTCAGTAAATATGAAAGTTCTTAGAGTTGATAGTGAATGATGTTACTGGCAGCATTTCTTTTAATAGTATAGGAAAATATGGAGTGTCTTCGTTTTAGTGGCTTGTTAGATTTAATGAAACACAGTAGTACCGTTGTGGTGGGGACTGTTAGAGGCCCAGGGGAGAAGTGGAAGGAATATGGAATTGGGAGCAGAGGCAGACTTGATCTCCTGTTGCAGGAAGTGGAATCACCACTGGGCCTCATTGCTGCGAGGTTCCATCGCTGCATTAGTGTGGAGACCACGGTTCCCACATCTGCCCCCAGCCTGTGAATGAGCAGAGCAGAGGTACGAAAGCAGGCTCGTTCCTGGGGACTGGAGTCCTCCGGCAGGCAGCCATGGCTCGAGCAGTCCCTGATGGCCTAGTCCAACTTTCTCTAGGACTGCACTGCAGTCTAACCCCACGGGCACCCGCCCCACGTTCCTTCCTTCCTTGTCTCCTTTCCCTGGGGCCAGACGTTCATGGACATCTAATGACTTCCGGCCTCCCCTGGCTCCTCCCCACTTTTCTCTCATAGACGTTTCTCAAATACCTTGTCCTTCTAATCCAGTCTTGGTGTCTGCTTTTTAGAGGACCTGGTCTAATGCTGTTCTGAAGGAGAGAGAATGTGTCCATATGTTGCAAGAAGGGGGGCCCCCTCCAGGACCTTAGAATGGGTTCTTGTTTAACACTCAGAAGTAAATTATTCCAGACACCCATACTGGCAAAGCAAGAGACTTTATTGGCAAGGGGCACCTGGGTGGAGAGCAGCAGGGTCAAGGAACCCAGAAGGATGGCTCTGCCACGTGGCTCCCAGTCTTGGGGTTTTTAGTGATGGGGTTAGTTTCCAAGTTGTCTCCAGTCAATCATTCTGACTCATCAGTCAGGCAAGATGGGTTCCAAACAGGAGGATTCTGGGAGGACGTGTGGACTAGCATCTCCTGTGTCTTTTTACCTTTCCTGAACTCTTCCAGTTGGTGGGGGCTTGTTAGTTCCATGTTCCTTACCAGGAACTCCTGTTGCAAATGGTCACTATGGTGCTTGGCCAGGCTGAGCGGTTTCAGTCAGTGTTTCCCTTAACACATATGGGAAACTCAACTTGGGCATTCATGGCGCCTTTATCACCAGCAGCAGGCAATTGATCCATAAATGCTGTTCTTTATATTATATAATTTTGTGAGAGACTCCTGCTTCGTAAAACAAACACGTTTGAATGCCATTATGAGCTGGGCAGAGTTCTAGCACCTGAGGATACAGAGAGAACCTAGGCCCTATTCCAGGATGAGGTGCTTAGCTCGTGGCTACGCAGCAGAGAATGAGTTATCAGGGGCCCTGCTGCCCCAGGCCTCACAGAAGGGGTGGACAGCTCGCCTCTTTGTCATTGGTCAAAAGTGTAGGTGTTCTTTTCTGAATAGTTCTCCTTTCTACCTCTGTCTGTCTCTCATATTTTCTTTATTCAGCAATTTATTGTCTCCTTGTTCATGACGTCCCATTTCTAGCTATGCCACTGAGTTATACTGTTTACCTCAGAAATTAACTTTTTCTTATTTACAGTTAAAAAAATCCCTCTAATTTTCTCAAGATACTTTTACAGCTTTGTGACAGGTTTAACTTTCACTCCTGTGGCATTTTATTCCTCCTCATGATGTTCTGCCCAAGTATTTATTTTGTCTAAAAAATAGAAGCCAGGTTTTCGTGGTCCCTCAGGCACAGAGGGAATGAGGCTCAAGGTTAAACATCCACACATCCCTATTAGGTTGTGCTAAGTCGTGTCCTGCCCTTTGAGACCCCGGGGGCTACAGCCCGCCAGGCTCCTCTATCCATGGAATTTTCCAGGCAGGGATACTGGAGCGGGTTGCCATTTCCTCCTCCAGGGGCTCTTCCAGACCCAGGGATCGAACACGCATCTCCTGTTTATCCTGCTTTGCAGGCGAATTTTTTACTGCTACACGACCGGGGTAGCCCCTTACTAGGTAAAACCCAATAGGAGAAGGCAGTGGCACCCCACTCCAGTACTCTTGCCTGGAAAATCCCATGGGTGGAGGAGCCTTGGTGGGCTGAAGTCCATGGGGTCGCTAAGAGTCGGACACGACTGAGCGACTTCACTTTTCACTTTGATGCATTGGAGAAGGAAATGGCAACCCACTCCAGTGTTCTTGCCTGGAGAATTCCAGGGATGGGGGAGCCTGGTGGGCTGCTGTCTATGGGGTCGCACAGAGTCAGACACGACTGAAGCGACTTAGCGGCAGCAGCAGCAATAGCTTTTGTTAGAAGATTCTTGATTTTTCCCAGGTATAAAAAGCAAACAAAAAATAAACACTGAAAAACCTTTCCTGGTGGGCTCTGTTTGACTTAAATAATTGAATAAAATTGGTGCTTTTATTTTGATTAATGCCCTTCAAAATTGATGCTTCCCTCCCCCCACCCCCAAGCAGTCCCCAAACAAACCCTAAGATATTTGTTTTTAGAAAATAGGCATTAAGTGCATCTTAAAATTTTGTCAAAGTCACTCAGTTGTGTCCAACTCTTTGCGACCCCATGGACTATGCAGTCCAAGGTAGTCTCTAGGCAAGAATACTGGAGTGAGTAGCCTTTCCCTTCTCCAGGGAATCTTCCCAACCCCGGGATTGAAACCAGGTCTCCCCCATTGCAGGCGTATTCTGTACTAACTGAGCTATCAGGGAAGCCCTTTTCGAGGGTGAGGTGGCCAAACATCAGGGGCACTAACTCAGAGCAGAAGTGGTCAGACCTTGAGCTCAAATCCTCTAGCTTTGTTAGGTTTCAAGCTGTTGAGAATTAGGACTGAAAGTTGAAGAACTTTTATTCCTGAATTGTCTGAATAAAAGCACAAGCGTGGTAACTAAAGTCATGCATTTGGAATATATATATCAATATTTTACAAATTATGGTCCCTAGGTTTTTAAGTGAAATTGCCATGGTCTGAAAGAATCAGACATTGAAGGAACCATCGCCTATTAATTGGCTTCTCATTTTCAGGTGCAAACCCTGCAGAATTAATGTGCAGACCCTCTGCACCTATGTCCCAATTAGAGCTTATTTTACAGGTCCATTAAAATGCTCTCCAATTCTTAGCTGGTGAGTTTGAGCTATTACCACTAGAAAATTTAATTTCATATTTTTCCATTAATTCTTTTCTCTGACCAGGAGGGATTAACTTAGCTTGTACTGTGCTTAGAAATAAAATTACATCCAAGGATTTATTTATTTTGAAGTTAAAATTGTTTCTAGCATGATATACTCTTCCTCTTTTTACTTAATGGTATTAAGTAGGCAGAGAGCAAGTAATGTCCTGTGTAGTTGAGAATACACAGGCAACAAAAGAAAATTGTTTTTCCTGTGGTCTAAAAACAGAACTAGATAGCATATAAAAAAGCAGAGACATTACTTTGCCAACAAAGGTCCGTCTAGTCAAGGCTATGGTTTTTCCAGTAGTCACGTATGGATGTGAGAGTTGGACTATAAAGAAAGCTGAGCGCCTAAGAATTGATGCTTTTGAACTGTGGTGTTGGAGAAGACTCTTGAGAGTCCCTTGGCCTGCAAGGAGATTCAACCAGTCCATCCTAAAGGAGATCAGTCCTGGGTGTTCATTGGAAGGACTGATGTTGAAGCTGAAACTCCAATACTTTGGCCACCCCATGCGAAGAGCTGCCTCATTGAAAAGACCCTGATGCTGGGAGGGATTGGGGGCAAGAAGAGAAGGGGACAACAGTGGATGAGATGGTTGGATAGCATCACCGACTCAATGCACATGAGTTTGGGTGAACTCCAGGAATTGGTGATGGACAGGGAGGCCTGGTGTGCTGTGATTCATGGGGTCGCAAAGAGTCAGACGTGACTGAGCAACTGAACTGAAAAACAGAGCCTAAGTGAGGAAATGCTGGCCTAGTATTTGTCTCTGTGGCAGGACTCTTTCAGCAAAACCAGCTGTGAAACTGTCATTTTTTGCCAACATTATAGCCTTAAAAAAAAAAGGGAAGGAGGACTTTAGTGTTCATTTAAAATTTCCCTTTAAGATTTGAGCCTTGATTGATAGGGGGAAGGTATAGTTCAGAGGGAGAAAGAGCTAGCAAAGGAGCATGTGGATGGGGAGTAATCTAATTAAAAGAGAATTGGTTTAATCAGGAGAAAAATCTTGTTTCGGAACATGGAGAAGGATAGCACTGAAAGCAGTTAGACAAGACGGTTTCAGGTTCTGAACTTTAAAAAAAATATTAGTCTAGATGCTCACTTTGGTGGTCTAGCTTTTCTGAACAGAAAGGAGGTTCGCTGTTTATTTGGCTGCCTTGGGTCTTAGCAATGGCACACGGGGTCTTCATTGCATCACGAGCGATCTTCCGTTGCAGCACGTGGACTCTATAGTTGTGGCGTTCGGGCTGAGTGGTTGTGCTGGGCAGCCCTTAGTTGTCCATGACCTGTGGGGTCTTGGTTCTCTTCGTTCCCTGACCAGGGATTGAACCCGCATCCCCTGCATTGCAAGTAGACCACCAGAAAGGGAGTTTATTAAAGAATAGTGCTAGCTTGCAGTATCTTTTTGGGAACTGGGAATAATGCCGAGGGTTGTACCGCAGAGTTGGGCTTGAAGAGTGCCGCTGTTTCCACCACGTGTGCACCAGCAAATCCACTCCCCCTGGTGGCTGTTGGTGGAACTGCTGTGCCTGGGAGGGAGGAGTTGCTCCCACCACCAGGACTTGGTTTCTAAAGTACTGTTGCTCAGATGCTCAGTCGTGTCTGACTCTTTGCAACCCCATGGACTGTAGCCCGCCAGGCTCCTTTGTCCATGGAATTCTCCAGGCAAGAATACTGGAGTGGGTTGCCATTTCTTCCTTCAGGGGATCTTCCCAACCCAGGGATCGTACGAGTTTCCAAATCAAATTCTTGAGTGGGGGTCACTGACTAGTGGAACTCTGGACAGGTGCCAGGACCTCAGGCAAGATAGCAGGGAAAGCAAGTGTCTGTCATTTTGGGTTTTGTCCTATTTGGGAGGAGAATTTCTCAAACGTAGAAGGGAGGTTTCAAGTATCCAGTAGCCAAAAAGACAGATATCCGCTACCTATATGTTTATGCCTGATGGTAATGCAATACCATTTTCCCATGAAAAGATTATACCAGAAATTTTTGGATAGCTGAAACTTCCTTACTTTTAAGTATGCATGTATGTGTCTGCCAGATAATCAGATATGTATTATCATGATTTAGTTGATTAAATGTGTGTCTGTATTTAAAAATTAAATTACCAGTGTATACTTTACGAATATTTCCCATATTTCATGAAGTTATTCCAGCTCTTGACACCTTTGCCATTCATGTGATTATGGCATTCTAAATGCCATAATGATGCATTCTAAATTTTTCAGCACAGCTTTCCTTGTGGCCACATCAGTCTGAGTTCTTTGAGATACAGACTTCTTTAAAATGTCTTTCTGATGCTTTCACTGGAAATTTTATCTCAAGCTACAAGTACCGCCTTATAGCATGTTTGGATAGTCTCACTTTAAAAAATTATTCCTGAGATGTATTTTCATGGCTTTCTGTTTTTAAAAATTTACTTTATTGAGGTGTAGGTGATTTACAATGTTGTGTTAATTTCTGCTTTACAGCAGAGTCATTCAGTTATGCATGTATGTACATTCATGACTTTCTTAATATAATCAATCACTTAGCTTG
The DNA here is from genome assembly GCF_042477335.2 of Ovis canadensis. NCBI lineage: Eukaryota > Metazoa > Chordata > Mammalia > Artiodactyla > Bovidae > Ovis > Ovis canadensis. Next base: position 20,676,399 of record NC_091261.1, on the reverse strand, counting down.
TTCTTCTAGAGTGGTTTTTATGAAATTACTGAGCATCTCCTGAATGATAAATAAATCTCTTCAATTTCTTAGCTTCCCCTTGTGTTTGTAAGTCAAACCTCTTTGTGATCTCTATGCAGCTGAAACTAGGGGTGTTCAGGGCTATTTTAGGCTAAGAGTCTTGAAACAATTCTGTGTTCATCAAAACTTTGGAAAGTGCACTCCTTCAGGAGGCTAAGAATTCTTATATAGGGCTAAGTCTCTTTTTTCCGGAGGGGAAGTTTGAGAAGCATAGTCCTTATGTTCAGATATATATGAGAGTTCCTTGACACCTTTTCTCAAGGTTCTGTTCAAGGAAAAATAATATGTCTTTGCCAAAAGATTTCTCTGCCGCTCTTCTTGACCCTGGAGTTGGAAAATTGAGTTTTTGCTTCAGTCTAATGAAATGGAAGTCTCTGGAAGGTCATGGGAGAAAAATAGTGGAAATTCTCCCTTGCTCTCAGATTATGCATTCCTCTGGGGTCAAGAACACTTGGAATCCAGGCTTAAAATAACGAGAGCCATGGGGAATGGTCATAATTCCTTCTGTTTCATTAGAATCAGTCTGTCCTTGTTAGAGTTGAGTGATTAGGAAGGCAGGGCGTGGTGAGTCTACTGGCTGATTCATTATTTGAGCTGGACTGAGACTTAAAAAAAAAAAAAAAATTACCAAAGATATCCTGGGATGCAGTTCTGCCTTTGTTGCCTTTTTACTGAATATGGGTTTCTGGTCGTAAATCCTCTTCTCTTTAGAGTGTACATCAGAACTTTGCCTTGAGAGGGATAGTTAGGGAGTTTGGGATAGATATGTACACGCTGCTCTATGTGAAATGGATAACCAACAAGGACTTACTGTTTAGCACATGAAGCTCTGCTCAGTGTTATGTGGTAGCCCAGACGGGAAGGGAGTTTGGGGGAGAATGGATACATGTGTATGTATGGCTGGGTCCCTTTGCTGTTTGCCTGAGGCTGTCACAACATTGTTAATTGGCGATACTCCAATAGAAAATAAAAGGTTAAAAAAAAAATAAACTTCACCTTTGGTGTCATACGTGAGGGAAATTTAAAGAGTGGCAGTGGATCTTCCCCCGTAGAGCCTGATCTCTCCGGGTCAGCTAGTATTGGCAAGAGAGTCTCAGCTCTGGCTTAAACTGCAGAGGCAGATAAAGATGCCACCCTCTCATTCCTTTTTGAAAATGCTGATTTATTTGGCTGTGCTGGGTCTTAGTTGCAGCATGGGGGCTCTTTAGTCGTTGCATGTGCACTGTTAGCTGTGGCATATAGGATCTCCTTCTCTGACCAGAGATGGAGCCCCGGCTCCCACCCTGCACCAGGAGCCCACACTCTCAGCTCGGACCACCAGCGAAGTCCCATCTTCCCTTTCCTTTTTAGACGTTTAAGCTCTCAGATCCAAATGGCTTACAAAAAGGGATTTCAGGCTTAACTAGTGAGAAATAATTTAACCCTCCGCACTGTTACCTAGTAATCTGGCTCTCCTACTTTGGATTGTGGGGTTTTGATGGAGTCTGTGGTTTGTCACCCTAACACAACATTGAGATGTGGTGTGCGGTGCTGCCTCCAGCATCTCATGCTGAATCCCAGTTGATAGACATGGGGAGGACCTCAGAGGTCTCTTGGCAGAATCTGTGGTAGTGTCTTAGGTCATGGGCCGGCTTGCTTCAGTGAGTACTTGTTGATGGGGAAGGAACCTGGGTGTCACACTACCTTGTTGGATCCATCGTAGTTCGTATTGAGTTCTTCTTGGGGGCGAACACGAATCTGCCCTATAGCTTTTCCTCGTTAGACCTGGTTTTGTCCTCTTCAAGCATATCAAAATTATTTTTCCTTCTCTCGTATTGTACCCTTTTAAATATTTGAAACAGCCTACATCTTGTTCCCTCGAAATGTTCTTTTTCTCCCTAATCACATTAAACACAGTTTCTTTTTTAACCTGTTTTTCTAAACATTTTTTAGCCTGCTCATCTCAGATTCCTACTATGCGCCCATTAGAGAATGTCTCTCTCTCCTTTTTTTAAATTTATTTTTTAATTGAAGGATAATTGCTTTACAGAATTTTGTTTTCTGTCAAACCTCAACATGAATCAGCCAGGTATACATATATCCCCTCCCTTTTGAACCTCCCTCCTACCTCCCTCCCCATCCCACCCCTTTAGGTTGATACAGAGCCCCTGTTTGAATTTCCTGAGACATACAGCAAATCTATTTTAGGAGAATGTCTCTCTTCAAATGTGAACCTGCTGTTGAGATAGCTTCTGATCTTACAAGACACAATTGAATGATTATCTTATTTGGATTTGACCAATATATGTAATCTATATATGTGTTCGTTATCTTCTAGGGCACTTTATGACAGCCTCAGTTCATGCTGAACTTTTAGTTCACTCAAACTTTCAGGAGCCACAGCCCCTGTTAAAGTCCACTATTAAATTTACATGAGCTGTTGTTAAGACACCTTTTACACTTGAGCATTTGGCTTTCAAGATTGCCTGCTTGGTTGCTTATCTCAGGCAAATACTGCCGCAGCACGTTTGGGTCCTTTTTAACTTGAGAGCTTCTTGAGCTGTGATTTCCTTATCCAACATTCAACCTTCCCTCCCAACTTTGGTGCCCTGCAAGTATGACAAATGGATATTTTAAAAAAATATATAATCAGTTAAGAGTAAGAAGAACACCTTACGCTCAAGGTGATTCTCTGAGGCAGGGTTGAGTCAACCGGGGTCCATAGGCCCAACACAACTTGCCTCTTGTTTTGTAAATGAAATTTTGTCCGATCACAGCTACACTTGTTCATTCGTATACTATGTGTGGCTGCGTTTGTACTGCATGGGGCAGAGTTGAATAGTTGCATGGATTATTTACTACCTGACCTTCTATAGAAAGAGTTGTCTGATCCCTGCTCTAAGATGAGACCAGCTGATTTATTAACATACTTTATGTTCATGTAGATACATTCTGTTTCTAAGCAAGACTATCTCAGACTCTTCCCATGGCTCATTAGCAAGGCTTCTTAGGACATTTTTTGTGTGTCTGCTTCAAGTATTTTATGTGAAAAATACAGTTTTATATACATGATTATAAAATCACATTCTAAATTTGCTTTCTCTGTTCTTAAATTATCCGATTGATTTTTAATATTTTAGGATTTGAAAACTCTTCTCCATACTATTACTTCAGCTGTTTCTTTCAAAATTTGGTAATTTGCCCATCAGGAATTGCCTTAGAGTTTTAGGTGCAGTCCCTGGAATTGGTATACATTTATCTCTAGGGAAGAAGACTTGCTTTGGCATTAGAAAACTTCCGTAACATTTATTACTCATAAATATTATATAGTATTTTTGTGAAATTTTAGAAGGAACAGAGAGATTTCATGGAGTCTCTATCTTTAGAAAAAGAAGAAAACCATCTTTGTTGTTCAACCCACATTGCCTTACTCCGAAGCATTTAGCAGCTACTTTAGGATTTTGTCTTTGAATAGAATTGTTCAGTTCAGAAGTTACATAATCAGGCTTTTTTTTTTTTTTAAGTTTGTTTATTTTTGGCTTTGCTGGATCTTCGTTGCTCCTTGTGGGCTTTCTCTGGCTGTGGTGAGCAGAGGCTCCCCTTCATTGTGGTGCGTGCACTTCTCTCCTTGCAGAGCATAAGCTCTTGGCACGTGGGTGTCAGTAGTTGCATCTCGAAGGCTCTAGAGCACAGGCTTAGTTGCTCCGTGGCATATGGAATCTTCCTGGACCAGGGATCACACCTTTGTCCCTGGCATCGGCAGGTGGATTCTTAACCACTGCACCACCAGGGAAGTCCAGACTTTATTAAAGAAGAAAAATGATAGTGGAGTTTAAGTTAAAAAATTTTAATCAAAACACTTTTTTCAAAGAATTGGGTTGTAGTGATGCCTGCCGTAACTACTATTTCTGTTATTTTGGAAATATGCTTGTTGACCTGCCAACAGTAAGGTGGAAGCCCCTTATAATTTTTGTCCACACTGGTGCTAGCCCTTGGAAGTTAAATATTGCATCAAATTCTCTTGGTGAGGGATGGATATAAAATTGCTCACGTTGAATCTTTGTGGCATTGTCCTTTTGTAGAGTATGGGGTTTCGGGGTTCTGATTTTAAAGGGTCTTCACGTAGCTATGTTGTCATTGCCATATTTACTGTTGACTCCAGTGGTCATGTATGGATGTGAGAGTTGGACTGTGAAGACTGAGCGCTGAAGAATTGATGCTTTTGAACTGTGGTGTTGGAGAAGACTCTTGAGAGTCCCTTGGCCTGCAAGGAGATCCAGCCAGTCCATTCTGATGGAGATCAGCCCTGGGATTTCTTTGGAAGGAATGATGCTAAAGCTGAAACTCCAGTACTTTGGCCACCTCATGCGAAGAGCTGATTCATTGGAAAAAACTCTGATGCTGGGAGGGATTGGGGCAGGAGGAGAAGGGGACGACCGAGGATGAGATGGCTGGATGGCATCACCGACTCGATGGACGTGAGTCTGAGTGAACTCTGGGAGTTGGTGATGGACAGGGAGGCCTGGCATGCTGCGATTCGTGGGGTCGCAAAGAGTTGGACATGACTGAGCAACTGAACTGAACAGCATCTCTAGGTCCCATCCTGGTGACTCCTGGAGCCCGTCAGACCTCTCCAGCCTCCTCCCCTGATTTCTGATTTCTTCAGGGGCTTTAGTGACGCTGAATTGCTGGTGGTTGCATGCTTAGAATCACTGGTTTCCCCTCTTTCTTTTACTCTTCTCCTTTGACCGGAGAACTCCCATGCCTGTTTCAGGCTGAGTTCTGTATTATCCCTTCAGGAAGTCCTCTCTCTCTTAAGCATCTGTTCTGGGCCTCACCCACACTGCACACACTGTATTATATCATCTTATGCTGATGGGCTCTTGGAAATAGTCTTACTAGGATGAACCCAACTGCTCACCTTCTTCATGCCTCACTAGAGACAGTCTCACAAGGCCCAGTGGAGGTCCCATAAACTGCTTGCTTCTCAGCCAGGAAGCCCTGTCCCCACTGTTGGTAATGATTCCTTCTTTCATGCTCCTCTTTATTCACACTTTTCTCTGCACACCAAATCTTGATAACTGACCTTGCCTTGTATGGAAAAAATAACTCTCTGGTAGCAAATCCCTCCGCTTCTGTTCATGAAATCTACACACCCATTTGTTTGAGCCATTGCTTGCTCCTTGTATCCTGTCTCCGCCCCCATTAGAGACTTTGGACCATCTTTTCTGTATTCCTAACGGGAACAGAGATGTGCTTTGATCTTTTTAATTTATTTCTTTGGCCATGCTGGGTCTTAGTTGTAGCGCATGGGACCTTCACTCTTCGTTGTGACATGCAGGATCTAGTTCCCTGACCGGGGATCGAACCCAGGCCTTCTGCTTTGGGAGTTCAGCATCTTAACCGCTGCACCACCAGAGAAGGCCCTGCTTTCACCTTTAAAATGTTGATCTTACTAAGAAAACAAACAAACACGCCTTTGCTTTATGTGGTGTTCCCTTTCGGCCGTCCTCCTCTCTCATCTCTGTCCTTCTTGGCCATCCTTGTGAAGAAGGGCTGTTCCCACAGATGTCCTTGCTTTTTAATCATAAGCCAGCTCCAGTCTGGGCTTTTCTCTCTCCTTGCTTTGGGTATTGCTAAGGCCTTTGTTCCTTATTTAATTTCTCTGCGGCTCACGCAGTTAAAACCCCGTCTTCATCATCAGTGCCCCAGTAGCTTCTTTCCAGCGTCCCTTGTCATCTCCTCCTCCTGTTTGTCCCTTCCTAAGCCTCCTAAGTGCCTAGTCTGAGACCTCTTGTTTCAACCCTCTGCCACATCCTACTTCAGTTCTGTGGCTTCCAATACCACCTACTTGTAAACGACTCTTGCCAGATGTATGTTTTTGATCTAGATGTCTTTCCTGGACTTTGGACCAGTGTCTCTGGCAGCCTCTTTTACTCATCTTTTGATTGTCTCTCAGCATCTCCAATGTAACATAACCCTGTAGTGCTTCCTCCCAATTGCCTTTCCTGAAAAGTTTCCTATTTCAATAAATAAATGAATAATATTGTTGTCCATTCAGTTGCACATGGCAGAAATCTAAGAGTCATCCTGGAAACCCCTACCTTTCCCACATTCAGTCCATCACCAGTTACTTTAATTCTGCCTGTAAATATCTCTGCAGTCTATCTACTTCTCTCTAGTTTGCTTGTCACTGCCTTCAAGCCATCATCTTCTCTTGCCTGTGTTGTTCTGGAAGCTTCCTAACAAATCTTTCTCCTTCCAGTTTTCCTCGCCTCTAGTCCCTCTTTCTCAGAGAGCCGGAAAGAGCCAGAATCTCGTGATTAAGACTTCACCTTCCAATGCGGGTGCTGTGAGTCAATCACTTGCTGGGGAGCTAAGATCTCACAAGCCTCGTGGCCAAAACACCTAAACATAAAACAGAAGCAATATTGTAGAAAATTCCATAAAGACTTTGAAAGTGGCTCATATTAAAAAAAAAAAACTTAAATCAGAGTCATCTTTGAAAGATCATTGTAATAATTCTGAGCTTAAGGCCCTTTAGCGAGTTTCTATTTCTCCCAAAATAAAATGACCCTTTCCCTGGACCCACAGGCACAGCTTGTTCGGGTCCCCTGCCTTCTCTCATCTCTCTGTTCGCTTGCTTGTTCTCTGTGCTTCAGCCTCACTGGTCCTTTGCTGTTGCCTGTGATCCTCCGTCCTTTGCCTCTGCTGGCTTCAGGCTGCAGTTCCAGCCTTGTTCTTTGCACCAACTCTGTCTCATCATTCAGACCTCAAGCTTAAATACCACTTCTCTGAGGAAGCCCTCCCAGAGCTCATTCTCCCTCTATCTCCTCTAATAGATTTGTCAGCCATGGCCCTACATTTCTCTGTTGGAAGGAATTACTGGAGCTCCTTCTGCACGTTTGCTCATGTGTTCATGTGTCCACTGTCCATCATCTCCCCACCTAGACAGGAAGCTCCACAAGGGCAGGGGCTGCACTTGGGCGGTATTGTTCATAGTTGTGTCTTTAATACATGGTACTTGGCACGGAGTGCTCAGCACGTATGTGTCTCATGAGACAGTTAATTGATAGTTAATATGGCAGCTTGGAATGAGGAGGTGCCCATTTGGTACTTCTGTTGCAGTATTGTGTGGTAGTTAAGGCTAGGCTAGGCTCATGCTTGCTTGATTTCGAATCCTTGTTCCTCTATGAACTTGAGCAGTTATGAGCCCCTGTGATCCCAGCATGCAATTCTGGGCTGACTTCTTTCTTGAGTTGACCAAGCCTCCAAGGATGATGTATCATATCTGGGTTTACTTAGGACCACCAGGAGGCTAGGTCCAGATGTGAAAGCCTAGGAGATGGTATTTGTGCTAAGAGAAGTGAGCCTTAAATTATTTTGAGATGGGACTTCCCTGGTGGTCCAGTGGCTAAGATTCCATGCTCCCATGCGGGGTCTGGGGTTTGATCCCTGGTGAGGGAACTAGATCCTAACTAAGAGTTCATGTGGTACAACTAAGAGCCAGCTCAGCCAAAATAACTAAGTGAATGAGTGAATGATTTTTGAGCTGTTGTATGTTGGTTGAATCACCTTGAAAATGTATGGCAGAGCCTCTGATCTGCTTTCCCAGTGGACTTGGGGCCTTCCATATTGTTTAGAGTCATCAGGGTTTCTGGCATGACCTGCTGTTTCCCTGTGCTATTCTTTGGTTTGGTCTTGTTGCGGATCACGTGGCCTACTAAGTGGACAGGATGAGATTATCATGTTTTAAAAGTGATCCCTTTCCCTTGACTTGTGATTGCTCTTAATTCTGTCTGTTGCCTAAACTCTTCAACACCTAAGTAACAAATTGTCAGGGTGGGAGTGAGTGGAGCCCAGTAGCTGGCCTGGGGAAGAGAGGTCGAGCAAGCTCTAGGCATCTCGAGTGTGGATAGGGTAATTTTTTTGAGGATTCTCCAGGGGCCTTCCCTCGTGGCTCAGACGGTAAAGAATCTACCTGCAGTGCAGAAGATCTGGGTTCGATCTCTGGGTCAGGAAGATCCCCTGGAGAAGGGAATGGCAACCCACTCCAGTATTCTTGTCTTTTTTGATTCCATATATAAGGGATGTGTAGATTCTGTATTAAAATGACTTTCCACCTATACCTCACTGGATGAATGGTCTCTGGGAGAAACCCTTACGTAATGAATGCAAAGGAGCCTAGGGGGTTAAATGAAGATTGCTTTCCTATTCTAAGTCACTTTTTTTTTTTTCTGTAATCTTAAGTTTGGATTTCTGGGGACCTTTATTGTAATAGGAGGGGGTGATACATTGTTGTAAAGTGTCTTGAGGTTCTACTGAGATTCTATTCTGGACCTTTCTGGAAATGGTGAGAACACTACTCAGTAGTATATTGTGGTTAAGTACATTCTCCTTAGGTAAATATTCCCTTGTGCATTTTCAGCATTGTTGTAGATTTTTTAAAATTTTTATTGAAATTTTAAAAATTGAAATATTGTTGATATACAGTGATATTATATGTTACAGGTATATAGTATCATAATTTACAATTTTAAGGTTATGTTTCATTTATAGTTATTAAAACGTACTGACTGTATTCCCCCATATTGTATAATATGTCCTTATAGCTTATTTTAAACCTAACAGTTTGTACCTCTTAATCCTCTAAGCCCTTTGTGGCCCTGCTCCTTTCCCTCGCCCTACTGGTAACCGCTGGTTTGTTCTTTGTATCTGTGAGTCTGCTTCTTTTTTGTTTATTCACTAGTTTATTGTCTTTTGATTGCACATATAAGTGTTGTGTAGATTCTGTATTAAAAAGACAAGCCCCAAATCAGCCAATGTAAGAATGAGTGAGGTTGTGGGTAGTATTTATGTGTGGTTCCTGTCACCGTGACCTTGCCAACTCCCCTAATATTTGGACGACTGACTGTCCTGAGCTCCAAGTGACTCTGTCTTGCTGGCACAGCCTAAAGAGACATTTTCAGTGATGAAGGGCAGTCTGAGTACATTTAAACTTGCAGCCACAAACCTAGCCCTCTGTGTAATGTAGTCTGTTCACTAATAAAGGAACGTCATTGACTTTTAAATTTCTGAGCAGAGGGATTAAAAAAAACCAAACCCTCAAACAGAAGTGTTCTGTTAATGAATGTGATAGACCCCTTTGTTGTTTGAAGCCAACCCTCTTGCTGTGTCTCTGAAGAAAGGGCTGTGTTGGGGCTGGGTTGCACATTTCCCTGGCACTTTGCCCCACCTCCTCTTCCCTGAAAATATTTATGGAGATCTGGTGTGTTAATAAATTCAGAAGTGATTTAATGGCCGCATTGGCAGGGTGAGATAAAGCTGTTCAGTGTGTTGTTCGTTTTGTTTCTGGGCGGGGTGGAAGAGGGGAATGGAAAGCTCACTTTTTCCCATTTGGAAACCTAATCCTCTGCTCTTTTGTTATCGCTCTTGTTCTCTAGGCATTAAGTGTCACCGAAACCCTGATTAAACCCTTGGAAAAATTCAGAAAAGAGCAACTCGGAGCTGTCAAGGTCGGTGTCCAATCTGAGCACACTTGTAAACAGCCAGCGTAGACACTTCTGGCGCTGGAGCACACACTCACTCCACACTCGACAGCCGGGAAGGGGCTGTTGGAGATTAATGTCTGTTGTTGAATGTTTCAAATGTGTTGTATCCCCTTTGGGGGAATCTGAAAGCGAAAACAAAGGAAAAACACCTGGACTAATGGTAAAACCCTCGTACTCGTCTTTGGCTACACCTTTTCGTATAGAGTTTTAAAAATACCTTTCACCAAACAGCACATTTACGCTGTGCCAAGCGTCTTATCTCTATCAAGAGGGCACTGATTTCCGTGCCCGCCTCAGTTGGGTGTCAGAGTGTAGCATCATACGAGGGTTTAAGGTTAGAGGTGCTGCTACACTGGCATGCCACTGAAACTAGAAAGAGACTACTCGGTTATTCTGATATACTTCCTGCCATTTAATACAAATTTCTAGCGCTTCTGTTACGTGCTAATGTTGTTATGGGTGCTGGGGATTTAAAAGTGAGTGCATCACAGACTCAGCTTTCAGAAGCTCTGAGATGTAGCCAGGATTTCTGGGAGTACTGCAGCAACTTTGCCACTGGGAGCCTGGGATGTATTTAGCAACTTGTAAGGTTTGCGAACTGATCTTTGAAATTAGTTCAGAGAAATAATATCCACCAGCCTCTTCTGAAGGTTGTGCATGTACTTGAGGGAGGAAAAAGTAGCATCTCTGTGGTGTTGACCATTTTTGGCTTGGCCCAAAGAGAAGGGAATAAATAACATCAGTTTAAAGTAGAAAAGAGAGTTTTTATGTTTGTATTGTTTTTTTCCCTCATACCTTGGGGATGTGAGGTTTTTTTTTTTTTTTTTCCCCTTCGTGAACAAACTATTAAAATTCTTTTCTGTAAATAAACATTGTGGTCTCCATGGTCATAGCTATACAGATGGGCCCAGAAAGGGCCAGGTTTTTATGGACTCAGTTCTTCAAGTGACCTGTTAACACACTAGACACTGCTCTTCAGCATAGTTTTCAATGAAGAGCTTTGTGTGTTGAGTGGAGGTCAGTGGGGATACCCCCCAAATCTTCAACCTAGGATTGTTTGCTAAGCTGTGCAAAGCTGCTAACTTGCAGCAGGACTTTGGGGGTCTGGCTTCACATTTCTGTCCTTGGGCAAGTAATTGGCTTTAGTTTCTTACTTGTAAAATGACAGATGAGGGATCTGACTGCTCTTCTTTGCAGTTTAATGATTCTGTTTTCTCCAGTCTTCTTAGACTATTTTAAAACTTGAATATCTTGGTACTTTCTCTTTGAACATTTCATGGGCAGGCACTGAGTGTAAACGGTGGGTGGTGGTGGACAGATATTATATTATGGAAATGAAAAATGAATGTGACTTTATTAATAAATATATTTCCTTTCTATTTATTTACCGATCAGATTTTTAGAAATTTCTAGCCTCAAATTTTCTCTTGATTCCTTCTCCACCACAAACCTGCCCAGCTTCTCATGCTGTGGTCATTCAAGGTGTGGTTGACCCTTGAACAGCTCAGGTGCGGACTGTGTGGTTCTACTTGGATATTTTTCACTAGTAAATACTACAGTATTACAGGATTTGCAGTTGGTTGAATCTGCGAATGTAGAACCTTGTGTACTGAGGACCAACTATAAGTTACATTTGGAATTTTGGCTGCTCCCGTGTTGATGTCCTTGACCTCCGAGTTGTTCAAGTCTCAGTTGTATCGTCTGCAAAGCAATTTGCAAAAATAAATTGCCATATTAAATGATTTAATTATTTTAATGCTTTTAGTCTATGTTTTGAGCTGTTTAGTGGCCAAAGTCTATCCTGAAGTCCTATTTCTTTCTTTCTTTGTGTTCCTGGCTTCAAGTTTGTGAAGGGTGTACCCTACACTCTTGTTCAGTACAGTGTGTGTGTTGACTGTCAGTGATGGAGGCCCCATCATTGTGAGTCACAGGGAGTAACCTTTTTTTTTTCCACTGGCAGTTTTGCTTATTATAGTAAAAAGGGAAGGATAACTTTTTAGGTTATGTAGTGACATACACACATCTGTCTTGTTCATCATGTTGTTAAACTTTAAGAGAAAAGACTATGCTTATTTATTTTCTGTTTCCACTTCCCCTCATCTATTTTCCATGAAGTGATGGGGCCAGATGCCGTGATCTTAGTTTTCTGAATGTTGAGTTTTAAGCCAGCTTTTATACTCTCCTCATTCACTCTCATCAAGAGATCCTTTAGTTTCTTTTCACTTTCTGCCATTAGAGTGCTATCATCTGCATAGCTGAGGTTGTTGATATTTCTCCCTGCAATCTTGATTCCAGCTTGGGATTCATCCAGCCCAGCATTTCACACAATGTGCTCTGCATATAAGTTAAATTAGCAGTGTGACAATATTACGGTTTTAATGTGTTCCTTTCCCAGTTTTGAACCAGGTCGTTGTTCCATGACTGGTTCTAAAGGTTGCTTCTTAACCTGCAAGGTTTCTCAGGAGGCAAGTAAGGCTCCACTCCTGGAGCCTTTCTCTGATGTGGTATTCCTATCTCTAAGCATTTTCCTCAGTTTGTTTGATCCACACAGTCAAAGGCTTTCACCTAGTCAATGAAGCAGAAGTAGATTGTTTTTTTTTTGAAATTCCCTTGCTTTTTCTATGATCCGGCAGATGCTGGCAATTTGATCTCTGGTTCCTCTGCCTTTTCTAAATCCAGCTTGTACATCTGGAAGTTTCCAGTTCATATTCTGTTGAAGCCTAGCTTGAAGGATTTTGAGCATTACCTTGCTAGCATGTGAAATGAACTAAGATTGTGGCATCTGGTCCCATCAGTTCATGGCAAATAGACAGGGAAAAAGTGGAAACAATGGCAGATTTTATTTTCTTGAACTCCAGAATCACTGTAGATGGTGACTGCAGCCATGAAATTAAAAGATGCTTGCTCCATGGAAGGAAAGCTATGACAAACCTAGACACCCATTTTAAAAAGCTGAGACATCGCTTTGCCGACCATAGTCAAAGCTGTGGTTTTTCTGGTAGTCATGTATGAAGGTGAGAGTTGGACCCTAAAGAAGGCTGGGTGCTAAAGAATGGATGCTTTTGAATTGTGGTGCTTGAGGAGACTTTTGAGAGTCCCTTGGACAGTAAGGAGCTCAAACCAGTTAATCCTAAAGGAAATCAACCTTGAATATTCATTTGAAGGACTAATGTTGAAGCTCCAATACTTTGGCCACCTGATCCGAAGAGCTGACTCAGTGGAAAAGACCTTAGTGCTGAGAAGGAAAGAGGACAAGAGGAGAAGGAGAGGATGAGATGGTTGGATGGCATTACCAACTCAACGAATGTGAATCTGAGCAAGCGCGGGGAGACGGTGAAGAACAGGGCAGCCTGGTGTGCTGCAGTTCATGGAGTCGCAGAGTTGGACACAACTTAGCGACTGAACAACGATTCCTTTGTTTTCTACCAACCTCCACTCTGACTGACTTTAAGTTATCTAATAAATAAACCAATTCTACCCATAATTCTTGGCTTCCCAGGTGGCTTAGTGGTAAAGAATCCACCCAGCAATACAGGAGATGCAGGAGACGTGGGTTCAATCCCTGGGTCGGGTAGATCTTCTGCAGAAGGAAATGGCAGCCCACTCCAGTATTCTTGCCTGTGAAATCCCATGGACAGTGGAGCCTGGCAAGCTGTAGTCCATGGGGGTCACAAAAGTTCAGACACAAATGAGCGACTAACACTTTCACTTTCACCCTTTATTCTAGAAGAACCAGACAAGGGTTTATAATCTGGATATTTTATTTTCTCCATCTGTGCTTCCTAAACACCAATCAAGAACAATCACATGTTCTTTTTCCATTGGTTTGTTTACTTACTTGGGATACTTAAAAAATAACTTTATTCTCTTAGCATGAAGATCTTTTAGAAAGTACCTTGAAGCAGTTTTCATGTGGGGGAGAAAAAACAAAAGTCTTTAAAAGCTGACCGTAGCAGAAGTTTTTGGATATCCTTGTCAAAATGTTCATCTTCTCCCTATCTGGAAAGGTTGCTACCCTTTGACTTTATATGGAAACTCTTTCAATTCCCTGTGCTTCCATCTCCAATTTCCAGAATCCCAATGACATGGGAACTTGTGGTTTTAATGTAATCAAAACTGTCAGGTGGCTTTTATAAATAGGGTTTTTTAGGAGTCACTGGATCTTTCTTTTCTATTGTTTTCTCTTCTGTTTGGATATGTTCTCCATCATTCGTGTCTGTTTGGTTTGAGCTTCAACTTCCATCCTGTAGGTTCTGCCACTTTTTCTCATGTGCTTGCCAGGTTCTTACCTCTGTGTTTCAGTTCAGTTCAGTCACTCAGTCGTGTCTGACTCTTTGCGACCCCATGAATCACAGCACGCCAGGCCTCCCTGTCCATCACCAACTCCCAGAGTTCACTCAGACTCACGTGCATCGAGTCGGTGATGCCACCAGCCATCTCATCCTCTGTCGTCCCCTTCTCCTCCTGCCCCCAATCCCTCCCAGCATCAGGGTCTTTTCCAATGAGTCAACTCTTCGCACGAGGTGGCCAAAGTACTGGAGTTTCAGCTTCAGCATCAGTCCTTCCAATGAGCACCCCGGACTGATCTCCTTTAGAATGGACTGATTGGATCTCCTTGCAGTCCAAGGGAGACCTCTGTGTAAAGAGACCCAATGCCCACTGCAGGATGCGGGTGGTTCTGTGCTGTGTCCCATCAGTTTGGAGTTTTCCTGTTGGCTTTCCTCAGCTTTATGTCCTCTGAAACTCTTCTCCCTTCCCTAGAAGCTTGTCACTTATTCCCAACTGTCTGCATACACTTTGTCTATGACCGTTGCTCATTAACTGTCGGTTTATCCACAGAAAATTAATACAGGCACCAGACAGCATCAGAGCCAGAGACAGACTCAACTGAAATGACTTAGCATGAAAAATTTCCTGTTTTATTCAATAGAATAAAAAAAATTAACCTCAAGAGTTAAAAAATGTTTATGCTGCTGCTGCTGCTGCTGCTAAGTTGCTTCAGTCGTGTCCGACTCTGTGCATCCCCATAGACAGCAGCCTACCAGGCTCCCCCGTCCCTGGGATTCTCCAGGCAAGAACACTGGAGTGGGTTGCCATTTCCTTCTACAGTGCATGAAAGTGAAAAATGAAAGTGAAGTCGCTCAGTCGTGCCCGACTCTTAGCGACCCCATGGACTGCAGCCCACCAGGCTCCTCTGTCCATGGGATTTTCCAGGCAAGAGTACAGGGAGTGGGGTGCCATTGCTTATATCATAAATTAAAACTTAGCAGCCCAGCCATTACCAGACTCTCACCTCTTTTCAAGGCTCTGTTTAGTGAATAAACATTGAATAGAAATTGACCTCCTGAGCTTCTGTAAATGACTGCAAAATATAGGTAAGAAAGCAAATCTGAATAATTTCTCAATTATGTTTGCTAGAGCAGAAAAAGTGTGACTTAATCACATTTTCTTCATTTTAGTATTACAATAATAAAACCACTTTTTAGGCCTCTTGTATGGCACAGTATGAGATAGACTATAAGTGTACCTGGGATATACATTAGGTCCCCTACTTACGAACCTTTAATTTGGAAACTTTCTGAGATGTGAACGTGCGTTCCATCAGCACGAGGCGTGAGTGCACTTGCAGCGTGCCCTCCATCTCGTGTTGCTGACGATCCTTCAGCACTACCATCTCCCACCTCCTCTGTCTGCTCTGGTCTGTAACACTTTTTGCCTGCTCACTCCATGCCAGCCCCTGTATACCAGCCAGGGTCCTGTCCTTCCGTGCTTTTCAAGATACTATACTGTAAGATTAAAAATGTTTTCTTTATTTCTCTGTTTTGTTTTCTACATATTTTTTGTGTGACAAGTATTACAAACTTAGTACAGTACTGTTCAGCCGATTGTGTTAGTTGGGTATCTAGGCTAACTTTGTTGGACTTAGGGACAAATTGGACTTAGGAGCATGTTCTTGGATAACAGCTCATTTGTTTGTAGGGGACTTACTGTACAACTGTGAATTAAAACACTGTCCAGTCTTCAAGAAATCGGCGAGTCTGTGGGGAAGATGTTAAAAAAATAAAATAAAAATGCACTGTGAAAAGTGCCTAGGGCTTCCCTGGTGGCTCAGTGGTGGGGAGTCTGCCTGCCAGTGTAGGAGACGTGGGTTTCGATTCCTGGAAGGGTCCCAGGAGCCACGGAGCAGCCAAGCCCATGGGCCACATGGTTCCACGGAGCAGCCAAGCCCATGGGCCACATGGTTCCACGGAGCAGCCAAGCCCATGGGCCACAACTAACAAGCCTGTGCTCTCCAGCCGGGAGCCAGAACTGCTGAAGCCTGAACGCTCTAGAGCCCGCGCTCCACAGCAAGAGAAGCGGCCACAGTCAGAAGCCTGTGCGCCTCAGCTGGACAGTCGCCCCCACTCTCGACAACTAGAGAAAAACCCGTGTAGCGGTGAAGACCCAGAACAGACGAATATAAATCGATGTTAACAAATAAAATGAAAAAAGAAAAAGTGCTGTAACGAGAGAAAGCATCAGTGCTCTGTATGGGTGGCCTGTCATCTCAGTTTTGGGTCTGATTGTCCCTTGTTTTGAGTTGGATTTCTGCCCCTTGAGTATCTCTGTGATTTGGGGCAAGTTACTTAAGGCCTCCAAGCCTCAGTTTCCTGATCTTTAAAATGAGACCCATTACACCTGTCCCGAAGGTGATTGCAAAGCTTCGGTGCATTTGATGGCATATTTCTGGGGTCTAGGGCAGGGCCTGGCATATACACGGTTGCAGTTCTTTTATGACCCCCTTTGTGACTTGCTCTGTATCGGCTTGCTAACGACAACTTCTTAGGTTTTACTCCACTCTTTGCCCACCAGGTTCAAGCACTGTGGCTTGTGACTCCTGCTCAGACAGTGCTCAGGTGGTGGGTTGGTGACTGGGGAGCAAGTGCTGAGGAGCCAGCAGGGGCAGCTTTTCAGTGTTGGAGCCCCTGCAACCCTAGGCTTCTGCCTTCCTGTGTTCTCTGACCAGTGTCCCCTGGGCATCTACCAGGTGCAGGGATAAAGGCTGACTTCCCAGCGCTTTGGAGAGGCTGAAAGAGCTTAAAGGCAGGAGAGGGCGTGCATTGGATAGGGCGAATGAACGTCAAGGAGGATGGTTGACACTGGTGCAGGAGTTGAGGGAAGGGGCTGTTTCCCCACTGGTGAAGTCAAGGAGTGCTTCATGGAAGAGGTGGCATTTCACCTGGGTTGTGAGGTGTTGGTGGACCAGTGGAGAAGAGTGGGGATTTCAGAACTATGGTTGGCCTGGATATGCAGGAGGAAGTGCTCCTGCCGAGTGTGTTGCATGTGCTAAGAGTTTCATTTCTTGTGAGTGTGGGCACTGCCGTTGTGCTAAGTTGCTTCAGTCGTGTCTGACCCTTTGCAATCCCATGGAGTGTAACCTGCCAGGTTCCTCTGTTCATGGGATTTTCCAGACAAGACTACTGGAGTGGGTAGTCATTCTCTTGCCCAGAGGATCTTCTGAACCCAGGGATTGAACCCAGCTCTCCTGCTCTGCAGGCGGATTCTTTACCATCTGAACCACCAGGGAAACCCACGTGTGGGCATTATTACCCCCACCTTTTTATTTAAACAAAAAGAGAGTTGGAATCTCTAAGACGGTATTTAAGCTCTTGTCTAGACTAGTTGGGCCTTACTATTTGCTGCTTATAGTCTGAAAATAAATCTTTTCATTTCCTCATCCTAGAAAATTTGTAAAATACCAAAAATACGTAAAAAGGAAAGTTACCTGGTAATTTAAAAATTTCCCCTTTTTCTAGGACGAAACAAAATATTCTAGTAAATGTGGATAGTTTACAAGTATTTTCAAACTTTTGTGAATTTTCCGTATTCTTTACTAGTTTTTCTGTGGAAGTGTAATGTATGCTTTGGGCAAAAAAATTGCTTCATAAAGAATATTTTATGTGTTAGGAATGTTAACTCCCTTTCTTCCATATTAATTGTATCTTTTCCCTGCCAGTTGTTGGCCTTTTGCCTTATTTATTGTATAGTTTTAATATCTAGAAGTTCTTATGGCTTCTTCCGTTTCTCTTTTCCTCATAAATTCCTTCTCTGTTCTGAGATCTGATGAAAAAGCTCTGTTTTGGTTTCACTTTTCACTTGTGACTCTTTCGGTCCATCTGGAATTAATTTTGATTTGAGACATGGTTCTCTTTTTATTTCCAACTACTTAACCAGTTATACCACACCATTAGTTGAATAATAGGTTTTTATTCCATGATTTGTTATGACACCTTTAAATATATATACTATATATATGTTTTTGGCTTCCCTGGTGGCTCAAGTTTTGAGCCAAAAGAGCTCAAAGAATCCGCCTGCAGTGTGGGAGATCCAGATTTGATCCCTGGGTCAGGAAGATCTCCTGGAGGAGGTCATGACAACCCACTCCAGGATTCTTGCCTGGAGAATCCCATGAACAGAGGAGCCTGGTGGGCTACAGTCCATGGGGTCACAGAGAGTCAGACAGGACTGAGTGATCAATGCTTTGACTTTTCTTTTCTTTCATATATATGTTTATTTCTAATAAAACCTGAGTATTTAAGTTCTGTTTCTTAGCTTTAAAAATTTCTCTTCTATGTACATAGTGTACATCTTATTTGACTGGCTATGCTGTTTCAAGTAACAGCTGTTCTTCACTGTTTTTTATTTTTTGCATGTGTGATTTTGTAACAGATTACAAACTGACTTCCCATGAGCCATCTTTAACTTGTAAACATTTTGTTTGGCTTACTGAAGTTGAATGCTTTTATGAAGACGTATAAAACCTTCTAGAACTAACACCCCCCAAAAGATGTCCTTTTCATCATAGGGGACTGGAATGCAAAAGTAGGAAGTTAAGTAATATCTGGAGTAATAGGCAAATCTGGTCTTGGAGTACAAAATGAAGCAGGGCAAAGGCTAACAGAGTTTTTCCAAGAGAAGCACTGGTCATAGCAAACACCCTCTTCCAACAACACAAGAGATGACTCTACACATGGACATCACCAGATGGTCAATACCAAAATCAGATTGATTATATTCTTTGTAGCCAAAGATGGAGAAGCGCTATGCAGTTAACAAAAACAAGACCGGGAGCTGACAGTAGCTCAGATCATGAGCGCCTTATTGCCAAATTCAGACTGAAATTGAAGAAAGTGGGGAAAACCACTAGACCATTTAGGTATGACCTAAATCAAGTCCCTTATGATTATACAGTGGAAGTGACAAATAGATTCAAGGGATTATATCTGATAGAGTGCCTGAAGAACTATGGATGGAGGTTTATGACATTGTACGGGAGGCAGTGATCAGGACCATCCCCAAGAAAAAGAAATGCAAAAGGCAAAATGATTGTCTGAGGAGGCCTTACAAATAGCTGAGAAAAGAAGAGAAGTGAAAGGCAAAGGAGAGAAGGAAAGACATAAGCATCTGAATAGAGAGTTCCAAAGAATAGCAAGGAGAGATAAGAAAGCCATCCTCAGTGGTCAGTGCAAAGAAATAGAAGAAAACAACAGAATGGGAAAGACTAGAGATCTCTTCAAGAAAATTAGAGATACCAAGGGAACATTTCATGCAAAGATGGGCTCAATAAAGGACAGAAATGGTATGGACCTAACAGAAGCAGGCGATATTAAGAGGTGGCAAGAATACATAGAAGAACTATACAAAAAAGATCTTCATGACCCAGATAACCATGATGGTGTGACCGCTCACTTAGAGCCTGATGTCCTGGAATGTGAAGTCAAGTGGGCCTTAGGAAACATCACTATGAACAAAGCTAGTGGAGGTGATGGAATTCCAGTTGAGCTGTTTCAAATCCTGAAAGATGATGCTGGGAAAGTGCTGCACTCAAAAATATGCCAGCAAATTTGGAAAACTGAGCAGTGGCCACAGGACTGAAAAAGGTCAGTTTTCATTCCAGTCCCAAAGAAGGGCAATGCCAAAGGATGTTCAAACTACCGCACAATTGCACTCATCTCACACACTAGTAAAGTGATGCTCAAAATTCTCCAAGCCAGGCTTCAATTGTACATGAACTGTGAGCTTCCAGATTTTCAAGCTGGATTTTGAAAAGGCAGAGGAACCAGAGATCAAATTGCCAACATCCCCTGGATCATAGAAAAAGCAAGAGAGTTCCAGAAAAACATCTACTTCTGCTGTTTGATTATACCAAAGCCTTTGACTGTGTGGATCACAGCAAACTGGAAAATTCTTAAGGAGATGGGAATATCAGACCACCTTACCTGCCTCCTGAGAAGTCTGTATGCAGGTCAAGAAGAAACAGTTAGAACTGGACATGGAACAACAGACTGGTTCCAAATCAGGAAAGGAGTATGTCAAGGTTGTATATTGTCACCTGCTTATTTAAGTTATGTGCAGAGTACATCATGTGAAATGCCGGGCTGGATGAAGCACAAGCTGGAATCAAGATTGCCGGGAGAAATATCAATAACCTCAGATATGCAGATGATGCCACCCTTATGGCAGAAAGTGAAGAGGAACAGAAGACTCTCTTGATGAAAGTGAAAGAGGAGAGTGAAAAAGTTGGCTTAAAACGCAACATGAAAAATACTAGGATCATGGCATCCAGTTCCCATCAGTTTGTGGCAAATAGATGGGAAACAGTGGAAACAGTGACAGACTTTATTTTCTTGAGCTCCAAAATCTCTGCAGATGGTGACTGCTGCCATGAAATTAAAAGATGCTTGCTCATTTGAAGAAAAGGTATAACCAACCTAGACAGCTATTAAAAAGCAGAGATGTTACTTTGCTGACAAAAGCCTGTCTAGTCAAAGCTATGATTTTTCTAGTAGTCATGTGTGAATGTGAGAGCTGGACCATAAGGAAAGCTGAGCACCAAAGAATTGATGCTTTTGAACTGTGGTGTTGGAGAAGACTCTTGAGAGTCCCTTGTGCTGCAGGGAGATAAACCAGTCAATCCTAAAGGAAATCAGTCCTGAATAGTCATTGGAAGTACTGGATACTCCAGTACTTTGGCCACCTGATGCGAAGAACTGGCTCATTGAAAAAGATCCTGATTTTGGGAAAGATTAAAGGCAGGAGGAGAAGGGGATGACAGAGGATGAGCTGGTTGGATGGCGTCACCGACTTGATGGACATAAGTTTGAACAGTCTCTGGGAGTTGGTGAAGGACTGGGAAGCTTGGTGTGCTGCAGTCCATGGGGTTGCAAAGAGTTTGACAGGACTGAGCGACTTAACTGACTCATGTTAAACCTAAAACATAGTTGTTGGGTTTTTTTTTTTTTGTCACCGTTTAAAAATCTTTGATTCTTTCAGCTATTCCAGAAAAATCAATGGAGCGGCCTAAATACTGGGCTTGTAGTTCCACATGGCCGAAGTCTGCTGGGGCTCTGTAACGGCTGCCTGCCTCTCTCTGAAATGTAGATGTGGGCTGGCTGCCGAGCTCTTGCCTCCACTTTTCCTTACTGACTTTACTTCCAGCTTGACCCAGACTCACTTGAGTAATGCTGTTTCATAGAACAGTTTTCGTTGTAATAATTTGATCCTTGATAGAGCCTTTTGTCTCATCTTACTCTTATTTTAGTTTTTTATTGGCATATGATTCCTTTACAGTGCTCGTTTCTGCTGAACAGCACCATGAGTCAGCGTATGTATACACATATCCCCTCTCTGGTGCCCCTCCCTCCCCTCTCTAGGTCTTCACAGAGCGCCGGGCTGGGCCCCCTGAGTTATACAGCAGCTCCCACAAGCTGTGTGTTTTACGTATGGTGGTGTATATATTTCAGTGCTACTTTCTTACTTTGTACCATCCTCTCCTTCCTTATCTGTCCCCACAAGTCTTGTCTCTGTCCTCACCTCTATTCCTGCCCTGCAAATGGGTTCATCAATATTTATTTTTCTATTTTCTCTATATATGTGTTAATATGCAATATATGTTTTCCTGACTTACTTCACTCTGTATCACGTCAACCGACTCAATTTTGTTCCCTTTGATGGCTCATTTATTTTATATTTGGGTGTGTGTATATATACATGTACATATATATATGTATAAATCCATATGTGTATATATATCTCCTATATTGCAATGTTGAAGAAAAGACTCTGTTCTTTATTGAATGCTACTTGAACACAGCCCCTTTTAAAATTCAGAATTAAGTGCCCAAAGTCATATGAGTACAAAGAAACAGAATATTCTATAGAGACACTGAGGAAAAAACGCAAGGAGAGACAATTATCTGAGTCTTCAGATTCAAAAGCAAAACACAGCAGCATTTGTATAGTATCATACCAGAGATGAACAAATGTATTTTCACTCAAATTGGTGGGCGTGATGTTGTTTCTTGGCTAGATTCTTTCTTCACAGAGGCTTGATAGCACCATTTTCTTTTCATTCCAGACTTAACCCACATCCTCATTTGCATACCCCACTATTTCCGCATGTGCTGGGTGTTTTGACTGTTGACTGTAGCATCGTTGCTTCCTTTGTCCCCTTGTGTGATTCAGATGAAATCAAAGGAGTAAACACGCTTTCAGTATTCTCTGAATACTAACCTGCAAAGATAGTAGGCATTTTTAACCACATGATGTGTGTTGCCGTGTGCTTGTGGTAAATGCAGCTGTGTTACCTCCATTCCTGTCTGGTTTTAAACCTGAGAAACTGATGCTCAGGAAGGCTGTGACCCCGGGGCAGAGCCACAGGGTCATCGCGGCCACTGGAACCTGCGTCTTCTGACACCTAAGCCAGTGCACACTCTACCGTATGAACTTGTAAAAATAGTGGAGATTTAAAAGCAGTGGCCATATGTTCCATTTAGTTTATTTTCTGTTAGTCATTAAAATCGTTCAGGAAGTGCGTCATAATGAAAAGCAGAAAAGAGAGAGTAACCATGTAATATCAATGCCTTAAGTATAAAAAAATAGTTGTAAATTAAACCTAGGGCATAAAGAAAAAAAAATGCCTCCCTTTCAGTGAAAGTTTGACCATTCTTATGTGTAGGTGACTTGGAGAAGGAAATGGCAACCCATTCCAGTGTTTTTGCCCGGAGAATCTCAGGGCTGGGGGAGCCTGGTGGGCTGCCGTCTGTGGGGTCGCACAGAGTCGGACACGACTGAAGTGACTTAGCATGTATAGGTGAACGGTAGGATTACAGAATCTTAGGACTGGTTCTACGAATGAACTAGGACAAAACTGTATTCCTGATTTGTTTTTCTAATATTTTAGGTTTTATGACAGTATTTTTTTTTTGGCCACACCACACAAGGGCATGTGGGGGCCATGTAGGGTGTTCGTTCCCAGACCAGGGATGGAAGCTGCACCCCTGCTGTGGGAGTGTGGAGTCCTACCTAACCACTGGGCCACCAAGGAAGTCCCCTGATCTTTTAAACAGAAAAACTAAGGTTTTATACTGTTAAGTGTTCTGTTTCTTTTTGTCCCTTGAAGATGTGCGACTAGTTGGTAATTAAACTTGAAGTAGAAATGGGAAGAAGCATCGGTTCTGAGTCTTGTGCCTTTGTTAACGTGGGGGTTAACTTAGCCTTTGGTGGGCGTGATGTTGTTTCTTGCCTAGATTCTTTCTTCACAGAGGCTTGAGAGCACCATTTTGAAGCGGGCAGAGCTTTGTTCCCAGTGTCTCACACGGTTTGTAGTCCCGTGGAGTGAAAAAAATGATGATGAATGCAGAGAAATACAAGTTTTGTGCTTCATTTACCCCTTTTGCTTAATAGGAGGGTCATGCCAGAAAAAGCTGGGACAGTTCCTTATTTTTGACTTTATAAAATAGAAGCTGGGAAATAGGGAAGGGAACGTTCCTTTCTAGGAGGCCTTGGAGAGTCGGGGAGAGTCTGAAGTTAATAGAAACATTTTGACAGAAGGAGAACATCACATGTGATGTGATGAGCTCATCGGTGCTCAGAAATGTTTATGAAAAATCTACTTACGTGGGCAGGCGGTTTTAGGGGAGCTTGTCGCCTCTGTATTAAGAAAAAAATTGGTTCTTGTTTTCTCTAAAAGCTACTCTAGCGAAAGGGAAGCAAATACTATTTCTTGGCAGTGCCTGAGAAATGTTTGTAATGTTAACCAAAGGATCTCAGTAGAAGTATGTCAGTATTATTTTAGGCCCTGTGGACCTACTGATAAATATTCTAGACAGTGTTACAGAAATCACTGTTGAAATTTGGGTAAGTAGTTGACATTTCTGGTCAGAGGATTTTATTGTTATATTTACACTAGACAATTAGGGAAGTTTTTTTTTTTTCCCCCCAAGATGTAGTATTTTTTCCCTCCTCCTCCTAATGGCGATTGTAAATAATTTTTAAACGTAGATCAAAACTTACTCAGTTTTATGTGAATTCCATTTCTATGCCAAAATCTGTAGCAAGTTTGCTTTTTTAAGCTTTATGGTCTTATTATGTTTTCATCCTAAATTTTTTTTTTTTAATGGACAAGTGAATGGCATTAATTCCAAACACTGATAGGTATAAGGGGTTGAAAATAACAAGCTAGAAATAAAGTTCATTAAAGGAAAAAGCGAAAAGGTAAGTGACTCTTCAGTCCTAATGCGGTCTTTTTTTTTAATTTTTATTTTTACTTTATTTTACTTTGCAATACTGTATTGGTTTTGCCGTACATTGACTTGAACCCACCACGGGTGTATATGCGTTCCTAATGCCGTCTTGATGATTAATAGTGGTCTGGCTGCAGATAGATTTTCCAGGTAGCTTTTTCACACGTCATGGTACTTTCTTTTCTTTTTGGATATTTTTCATATTTTGATCTTCCCAGTCGATTGACTATATATGCCTTCCCCCCCCACCCTCCGTTTAATCATACTTGTCTATGTTTTTTTTATTTGTAGGAAGAAAAAAAGAAATTTGACAAAGAGACTGAAAGGAACTACAGCCTAATTGATAAACATTTGAATTTGTCAGCAAAAAAGAAAGACTCACATTTACAAGAGGTATTGTTTTTATTTTTCTTTTAATTTGTTTGTAAAATTTAATAATCAGTGCATGTCTTTTTTTTAAATGAGCTTTTCTTTTGAAAACGTTTCATCTAGGTTTATTAGAGATGGAAAAAATGACTAGGTAGCTCCATGAATTAAAAAAGCTCTTTTGGAATAAGACAAAATAAGACCTCATAGAGTGATTAATGCAGTGTGGGTTCAGAGTATTAGAAGTTTTGGTTCTGAGTATATTTTCCCAGGAACAACCATTTTAACTAGCATAACTGAGAAAAGATATATTATTTTCAGGAATAGATTATTAGCTTTCAAGATGTGTTGAAAAAGTGAATTGAATAAGCTCCTATATCATTTGGCTTTTATGTGAAGGCAGAATTAATCTTACCTAATGCTAAAGATTCAGGAGGTTTTCAGCTTCTTTGGAAAGAGAGCATCTGTTTTACTTGTGTTAATAGACTTGTTTTTTTTGGAGGGAGCCCTATGTAAGGAGAAAGGAATTTATATCTTCTGTCTCATTTTCGCTTTCTTTCTTTTTTTTTTTTCTAAATTCCCTGCCGCTTGTTTTTCCTCACTCACACCCTTGAATGGAAACTCAGTTGTTTACAATTTGGAACATATGCTTTCCTTAAACATAATGCTGTTTTCAGTTGTAAAGATCTTGATTCATCCCACAGAAGTGTGACTTCTTCCCCGGGCATTTGTTTATTTTTAAACACATAAGGGATCCAGGCGTAAGTACCACTATAATACACACTTGGTGAAGAGTCATCAAAATGAGCATGTTGTAGAGTAAACCTGGGTTGTGTTTAAATGTTACAGATTTAGTTGCAAACTCTGTGTGTATGTGTGCGGTTATTTTGACATTAACCACAGGGTCACATCTTCTTTCATCTCTGCAGTGGGATTGGCTGATGTTTACATGGTGTTTGATGGTCTGTGAAAGAGAAAGGCCCTTTTGTACCCTCTAATCCTGACTACAATACTAGCTGAAGGCGGGGCTGCATTCTCTCGTTTTCCCTATCGTATAGAAAGCCATGCAGTTGTCACCCGTGCTCCCTCACCTCCTAACCGCTGTCAGTTTTGAAGTGACAGCTGTTGCTCGTAGAGGCTCTCTTTATGCCAGCAGTTTTCCGCTTCCTGTTCTACTTGATCTCTGCTTCCAGGTATCCTGATGGGATTTCCATGCCCCAAGTCAATTTCCATCTCCGCCTCACTCTCTAATTAGGTGTCATTCTGCCTGTTGCTAGGGCAAAATCTGCAGCGTTGTCCTTGGCCTTTTCTCTCTCAGCCCATCTAGACCCTCAGCCTAGGCCTTCTTCAGCTTCAGGGTATTCTCAGAACGTGGCCAGTTCTTCTAGCCTGCAAACCTGCCACCCTGGCCCAAGTGGTGGGCATTTCTCACATAGATGAGTACAGAAGCCTCCCTGCTTTTTACTCAGGGATCCCTACAGTTTATTTTCTTTTTCAAGTTATTTTGCATTTATAATGGCACCCCACTCCAGTACTTTTGCCTGGAAAATCCTATGGATGGAGGAGCCTGGTAGGCTGCAGTCCATGGGGTCGCTAAGAGTCAGACACAACTGAGCGACTTCACTTCAACTTTTCACTTTGATGCATTGGAGAAGGAAATGGCATCCCACTCCGGTGTTCTTGCCTGGAGAATCCCAGGGTCGGGGGAGCCTGGTGGCTGCCGTCTCTGGGGTCACACAGAGTCGGACACGACTGAAGCAACTTAGCAGCAGCAGCAGCAGCAGCAGCATGCATGTATGCGTGCAGCTTTCCCCATGGCTCAGACTGGAAAGAATCTGCCTGCAGTTCAGGGGACCCCAGTTGGATCCCTGGGTCTTGAAGATCCCCTGCAGAAGGGAATGGCTCCGCAGTCCAGTGTCCTTGCCTGGGAAATCGCGGGGACAGAGGAGCCCAGGTGGGCTACAGTCCTGGGGTCTCAAGGAGTCAGACATGACTGAGTGAATAACACTTCATTCATTTTTTATGCCTGTCACTCTGTGTCATGATGTCCCCTGCACTGGGAGCATGACTGTGTTAACCACTAGCCTGCCAGGGAAGTCCTCTTCCGGTTTATTTTCTCTATGGCAGCAGAGTCAGCCCTTGTGCTGCTCTTCTCCAAATGCTCCTTCCTAGAAGCTGCCGTCAGAGGCCCCCAGTGCACCCCGCCCTCTTGCACCCCACATGGCGGCCTCATTCTGGCCTGGCTCTGTGGCTGAGGGCCTTGGTGCTCATCCTCCTGCCAGATCCGCATGACTCACTCTTGCAAATAGTCTTCCAGATAGCCCCCTCTCAGACTTCCCCGAGTGGAGATGTTGTATCTTGTTTAGGGTGCCTTCCTTACTCGGCCTTTTTTGTTGTTGTTTTTTTTCCCCTTGCTCTTACAACCATTTGACTCATCACATATTCAGATGTGGTCTTTCCAGGTGGTTCAGTGGTAAAGAATCCACCTGTAAATGCAGGAGGCACGAGAGGCTGAGGTTCAGTCCCTGGGTCAGGAAGATCCCCCGGAGTAGGAAGTGGCAACCAGCTCCGATGTTCTTGCCTAGAACATTCCATGGACAGAGGAGCCTGGGGGGCTGCAGTCCACGGGGTCGCAAAGGGTTGGACCCGCCTGAGCGCACACAGTGTACAGTGTACGTTCGGTTGTTTCACGGCTTCTTTCCATGGGATGGCAGCTCCTTGCAGGCAACAGCCTAGTTCTCTTCAGCACTCTGTCCACAGTGCCTAGAATAAGACCTGTCAGGGAGCAGGCCGTAATAAATATTTATTGAATGAACATGTGTGAAGATTATGAGCTAGACCTTCAACAATATCCTCATTCCCAAAGATAATTAAACATTAGATTGGAAATTTGAAGAGACCCTCAAGAGGAATCATTTTAGTTTGCACTTAAATTGTATATTCTTGGGTCTTCTCTAGTGGTCCATGGTTAAAAGACTCTATGCTTTCCATGCAGGGGGCATGGGTTCGATCCCTGGTTGGGCATCTAAGATTCCTACATCCCCAGTGGCATGATCAAAAGATTAAAAAAAATTACATTTTCTTTCCTGTCTTGATCTGTGTGCTCTTTACAAATATACAGAATCCCACTTGACTGAGCTTTCTGTTGCAAGAGCGAATGCCTTAAGGATGGGGATGCTCCTTAAAGGAAAGAAGGTTAGATGTGGCTTTGGCCACTTCTGGCAGTGGCTAATACATTGCTGATCTTCAGTGAATTGAGTTGAGGTGCTTGCGAGATTAACAAAGGTTGCTGACAGTGGTACTGAACAAAGGCGTATGTGCTTGTTATCAGCTGTTCTTTCCTCTGGTTTCCAGTGAAAATCACAGGAGAAAATTGGGGCAGACAGCAGGCTGGCAATTTTTGTTTATGCGGACCTTTGCCTCTCACTCTGTACTGAAGGGACACACTAGCTTCTGCCTCCATCACACCCCCAGATTCTCAATATTACTATTTGTACTAGAACAGTAGTTGGATATTTGAGAAAATTCTTTGACTGCTGATATTTGAAGTATATTTTTGTTTCCAGCTAAAAATTAGCACTTGCCATCTGTCTCTTTACATTAAATTCACTAGGCAACCTCTGAGGACCTGCTCCCAAGTTATATTCTACATTGTGCCCCCAGTAAAACTTGACTCACAACTCTCACCTTGTGCACTTTTTTTTCAGTTGACACTGAGTAGTCATATAATTATATTTCCATAAGTATGACCAGAGAAATAGATCCCTTGAAGATCTTTGTGTGAGTGATCTATTCCTGTTATGCGTGTTTACAGCAGGCATGGTCAGAAGTGAAATTGATAATCGATTTGAAGTTATCTGTTTAAAAAAAATGACTTTTGCTTGGTATAGTAAAAAGTATAGTCCAGTTGTGTGTTTTTCAGTTGCCACCAAGCAATGAATTCAGTTCTGGCACTCCCTGGAAATAGCGTCAGATCCTGCAGGTTAAGGGCTAGTCCTACAAGACTGCCCTGCTAATGACTGGCAGAGGCAAGCTATTATATGTACAATGGATAAATGACAAGGCCCTATTCAGTGTCCAGTAACAGACCATAATGGGAAAGAATTTATGTCTGTAACCAAATCACTTTGTTGTAGGGCAGAAGCTAACACATTGTAAATCAACTGTACTTCAATTAAAAAGAGAGACTGCCCCACTTCTAACACCAAATCCTGGTGTGCTTCTGATTAACTGACTGCAAAGAAAAGGTTCCTGTGACCCCGCCCCACCCCCCCAACTTCCTTGGGTTTGATTGATTTGCTAGGGCAACTCACAGAACTAGGCAACAGTTACTTAAGTTTACCAGCTCATTATAAAAGGTAATTCAGGGGATTCAGATGAGCAGCCAAGAGGAAGAGGCGCACAGGACTGCGTCCAGAAGGGTCCCAAGTGCAGAAACTTCTGACCCTGTGGAGCTGGGCTGTATCGCTCTGTGGGCCTGTGGATGGATTCACTCGTGACCTGAAATGAGTAGTCTGCCAGATATTCCCCAGTAAAGACGGGTTTATTCAGGATCAGCAGAGAGTTGCTGTTTGGGGCCTTGCAGCCATGGTGAGCCAAGGGCACGTTCCCACCTGAAACCTGGAGACCCCCTTGATTGTGAGGGACAGGGAGTCTCTAGTCAACAGGGGCCATGGCTTTTCTTGGGCTGAGTCCTGGCCAGGCGAGAAGAGTCATCTTCCTTCTTTCTCGGGCTCTGTGTCGTCGGAAGCCACGAGCGCTCCCACTCTGGTGACCCAGCTCTGTTTAATTGAGTTTTCTGTTTACTGATTTTTTACATTGCCAGCCTGGAAGCTTATGAACCCGTGTTCAAGAGTTGCTACAGAACTTAATCCATAGCGCTTCCCGCTTCCTGAGGGCCAGTGGGTGGGGCCAAGGTTCTGACCTTCTGATCAGTGCAGCCTTGGGCCCCCCACAAAGCCACCTTATTAGCACAAACAGGAGTGTTCTCACTCGGGGCTCCTTACAAATGACAGCAGACACTTCCCTCAGTCAGGAAATTCCAAGGGTTTTAGGAGATTTGTGCCAGGAACCTGGGACAAAGACCAAATACATTTCTTCTTATGCCAATTATATAGTGATTGCCTTTCAGACGGAGTCAAGCCAAAGGACTGTGCTGCTGGGTGTAATTTGGACGTCTGTGGTGGTGGCGTAAATGATGGGTTATCTACAATCCCAGGGATTCTGGTGATAAGGTCTCTCCGTGCCTGGCACAGCAATTCTGAACACTCAGAACATTAGGAGGCTGTGAATAGAAGCTGAGCAGCAATACAGGAGCACAACCAGGAGAGAGAATCCACTCAGAAAAAAGAAAAGAAAACTACATTGGTAAATCTGATCCTGGTGAAATTTTCTTGAAAGGCATTTCCCATTAACAATAACATGAAAGATTCACCCTTAAATCCCCCATAGCTCCATTTTAGTAAATACTCATCACACTTGCACTGATTTTCCTGGGAGTTGTGCCTGTTAACTGCTTCTGGCTGAGCTCAATCTCTGGTCATTAGAGGCATAAAAAAGTCATGATTTCTATGAGTAGTAGGTAGAAAATTTGGCTTAATAAGAAACATTTTGACTTAGTCACGTTGGCTAAACAAGTAGTCACAATCTGAAAGTAGAGTTCTTTTTTCAGTGGGAATTACAAGGATTTCCAGCAAGGAGAGAGCATCTCAAAGTGATCCCAAGAGATTGCTCCGAGGAGGCGGGGAAAGGAGTCAGGATATATAGAAGTTTGTAGCAAGGTGGGGGTGGCGGAAGGCAGTCTGTTAATTAAGGAAAGCCAGATATCTCAAGGAATTTAGCGTTCTTATGTGTATGTTGTTGCTCAGTTGCTAAGTTGTATCTGACTCTCTGCAACCCCATGGGATGCAGCAAGCCAGGCTTCCCTGTCCTTCACCATCTCCCAGAGCCTGTTCAAACTCTGTCCATTGAGTTGGTGATGCTATCCAACGGGCTCCTTGTCTGACCCCCTACTCCTCCCGCCTTCCATCTTTCCTAGCTTCAGGGTCTTTTCTAATGAAACAGCTTTTCACATCAGGTGGCCAAAGTATTGGAGTTTCGGCTTCAGCAGCAGCCCTTCCAATGAATATTCAGGGTTGATTTCCTTTAGGATTGACTGGCTTGATCTCCTTGCAGTCCAAGGGACTCTCAAGAGCCTTCTCCAGCACCACAGATCGCATGGATCACAGTCTGGTCTTCTCTGTATGGGAAGATGCAAGTGTCTGCACTCATTGAATTCATTCTTTTCATGTACATCTCAGCTGTCTGGGGCCGAATCCTGCTTCATGACTGCTCATATCCTTAGTGTTTAGTGTGTGTGTGTGTTAGTCACTCAGTTTTGTCCAACTCTTTGCGACCCCACGAACTGCAGCCCACCAGGCTCCTCTATCCAAGGAATTCTCCAGGCAGGAATACTGGAGTGGGATGCCATTGCCTTCTCCAGGGAATGTTTACCGTAACAGGTGGAGAATGTGACGGTGGCTGCCTCCTATGCCTTCCTGGCATCCCCCCAAGCCCCTCAGCACACTTACCTGATGCATAGCTGATATTGCTTTCCTGGGCTCAGAAATTTACATTTGAAAGGCTGATGTTAACACATACAGCAGAAAGTATTTTATTTCACAGTAAGACGCATTTATTATATTTAAACAATTAAAAAATGATATGATGCCAAAAAATTATTACCTGTTACTTTTTTCCCCCAAAACTTAAAATTTTGTTGTGGTAAAATATAGCAGGTGAAGTGAAAGTCGTTCAGTCGTGTCTGACTGTTTGTGACCCCATGGACTGTACAGTCCATGGAATACTCCAGGCCAGAGGGTGGCCTTTCCCTTGTCCAGGGGAATCTTTCCAACCCAGGGATCGAACCTGGGTCTCCTGCATTGCGGGCCGATTCTTTATCAGCTGAGCCACAAGGGAAGCCCAAGATATAGCAAGATACGATTTTAACTATGTTCAAGGATATAGTTTGTTCAGTGTCATTCAATACAGCCACCCCCACGTTCCAACTCCTAAAGGCTTAGGTACGGAAACTCTGTGCTTCCCACTAAACTGTAACTCCCCAGCCCTCTTCCCTCCAGCTCCTAACCCCCTTTCTACTTCCTGTCTCTGTGAATTTCACTCTTCCAGGTGCCTCATGGAAGCGCAATCATATGGCACCTGTCCTTTTGTGATTGGCTCGTTTCATTTAGCATTGTTGACGAGAATAATTGTACAGCGTTGTGAGTTGAGAGTTGTGAGGAAGTTTTATTTGGGGCAAAATGAGGACTATGGCCTGGGAGACAGCATTTCAGATAGCTCTAAGAAACTGCTCCAAAGTGGTGGAGGGAAGGTCAGTATTTTTGTGATTTTGTTGAGGGGGTGTGCGTGCATTGAAGCCTGTGTTTTTTTGTGTGTATGGAAGGTTTCTGGTAGTTTCGTGAGGGTGACTGCTAGTCACGAGGAGCAGACATCTCCATGAAGGATTTTAGTGCTTTTCTAGATAGGAAGAGATATAAGAATTGGGCTCATAAAATCAGCTCCTGAAAATATGCAGCTATCTGAAGACCTGTCCTGCCAGTTTTTCCCAGAGCACAGAGTGCTTCATTTCTGCTCTCCACCCTGAACTCCTTTTCAGGGGGTTTTGAGGGTCAGTGGCTACAGCAGCTCATGATTTAATCCTTGCAGAGGTACAAGGCAAGTGCCAACATGCAGTTGACATCTTAATGTCCTCAGGCTTCATCCGTGTTGAGCCAGGTGCCAGAATTCCCTTCCAGTCTGAGGCTGAATAATATTCCATTATCTGCGTAGAGCAGGTTTTGATTAGCCCTTCATCTGTCAGTGGGCACTTTGGTTATTTCTACCGTTTCGCTGCTGTCAATGTGGGTGAGCAAGTATCTGTGTGAGGCCCTGCTTGCAGTTCTTGTGAGTGTGTACCCTGAAATGGAACTCTTTAGGGCATACGGTCATTCTGTCTTTAATTTTTTTGTAGAGAGCAGCCATACTGTTTTCCATAGCAGCTGCGTCATTTTGCGTTCACGTCGGCAGTGTACAAAGCTCACTTCTCTGCATCTTCACCAGTACTTTTCGTTTTCTGTTTTGTTCTGGGGATAGGTCTGTTTTGCTATTTTCTGGTTTTTGTTTTGTTTTTGATAAGCGTGAGGTGAGTGTGTACACCACAGTGTAACCGGTGGTTTTGATTTGTAGTTCCCTGGTGGTGAGTGATGCTGAGCATCTTTCCATGTGTTTAGATATGGCCTCTTTGGAGAAATGTCCAGGTAAAAACTACATGGTGCCATATAGGAATTGTTCTGAGGGCCAGAGTCTTCCCCACCGTTCCTGTGTGGAGCCGTCGCCTCTCCCAGCGCCCTTCTAGTTAGACAAGAGAACCTGGGCCCTCCTTCTGGAGTAGTCTGCCGGCGATCTGGTGCCTGCTGGCCTCCAAGGGCTGGGCGTGCTGCGGGCGTAGGAGTGCGGCTCCCTGCAGCTGGGCGTCGAGCCCAGCCTCACCTGGGAGCCGAGTTCTTGCAGTGGGGCTGTTGCCACTTCTTCACCTGCTGTTTCCACTCAGGAGTGCTGTGGCGACTGGAATTTGTGCAGTCCTCCTTCCCAGGCCGCTTCATGCTTAGGCAGCTTGTCAGTGGAAACACTGTGTAGTTCAGAGTCTGTGTATGGTTCCAACTTGTGTGTCAGTTGTGGTTGGTGGGAGGGTTTCTCGTGAAGAGCAAGACTGCGTGATGTTCGGTCCTTAGGAGTCAACCTCATCACAGAGATGAGCAGGGGTTGGCAAACTACTTCTGTAGACAGTCAGATACTAATAAGTATTTTAACATATTTGAAGACCATGAGGTCCCTCTTGGGACAGCTCAGTTCAGCTGTCGTAGCCGGGAAGTCTGCGTAGAAGATATGGCACGGAGTGGTCATGGCTGTGTCCAGCACAACCTGGTTTAGGAGAACAGGCAGCTGGCCATATTTGGCCCACAGATGGGAGCTTTGCAGACCTCAGATAAAGAGTTTCACATCACACCATCTCTAATCTGACCGCCTCCTTTGTTTTAACACAGGCGGATATCCAAGTGGAACAGAATCGGCAACACTTTTATGAACTGTCTCTTGAATATGTGTGTAAGCTTCAGGAAACCCAAGAAAGGAAGAAGTTTGAGTTTGTGGAACCCGTAAGTATAAACAGCAGGTTTCTCTGTGAGTCGCATGTCGTGATCGAGAATAGGAATCTGTTTCTTTCAAGGTCTCATTTACGGCTGCTACAGGCCGTGACGCATAAACACGACACAAGATGTCGTAAACTGTACACAGCGCTCCCAGGTCCCCGTGGAGTCAGAATCCCCCCACTGGGTCGCGGTTCTTGGCCCTGTTTGCGCAGCAGTGGAATGAGTATTACCCCTTTTGCTGCATGGCCTCAAGGACACTGAGGTCAGGTGCAACTTCTCCCATCCTAGTTGTGACTCCACCCTTAACAAGAATTCCCATGAAGTTACTGGAATGTGAGTGAGCATGGGGGTGTTTATGGGATAATCTTTATTCTACTTAAGTTTGTTTCTAAGACAAGTACGTCCATCCAAACCTTGGTACTTTCAACAATGACAAGTTATTTCTAATACAGTTCACAATACTTACGCAATAGCTCAGTTGGTAAAGAATCTGCCTGCAATGCAGAAGACCCCGGTTCAATTCCTGGGTCAGGAAGAGCACCTGGAGAAGGGATAGGCTACCCACTCAGTGTTCCTGGGCTTCCCTGGTGGCTCAGCTGGTAAAGAATCCACCTACAGTGCGGGAGACCTGGGTTCTGTCCCTGGGTTGGGAAGATCCCCTGGAGAAGGGAAAGGCTACCCACTCCAGTATTCTGGCCTGGAGAATTCCATGGACTGTATAGTCCATGGAGTTGCCAAGAATCAGACACTACTGAGTGACTTTCACTTTCGTGCAACCTAAATTAAGAACCAGTATGCAGAACATTCGAAACTACTTTGTGAGTTACTCTGACATTCTTTACCCTTATTTTAGAAACACGTGATTTTCATTGGGGCTTATGTAGGTGTACTCTGAGAGCTTCACTTATTTTTATGTTAATATATCTATGAATATATATCTTCTGAATCAGAACAAAGGATATTTCATAGTGTGGGTTTTAGCAAAAAAAAAAAAACAAAAAAACACCAAAAAACAGATATACACTGAGATCCATGATTCTCAAGTCACTTTAATTTTAATATAGGCTATATTGCATGTGATTAAAAAAAAAAGGCTTTACTGAGGTATAATTCACATGCCACACAGTTTACCTGTTGTATGTATGATGTTGAAAAACAAACTGAAGAACCAAGTAAGTGTTAATGAAAATTAGCATTGTGGAAGCTGTGGTCCAGTGGAGTCATGGAATTACCCTAGGTTAAACAGAGAAAACCTCCTTCGAGCTTTCTTATGAGCAACCATAATAATGGCCTACTCTTTGTGTGTGTGGACATTTACAGGGCTCTGTCATTGTTTAGGTCATTCTAAGCACTTTTCTGTGATCGTGCATGGATTCCACACAGTACTCTATTAAGGAGATATTTTAATTATGCCACTTAGCAAATGTAGACATCGAAGTGGAGAAATGTCAGTAATTGGCCCCAGTGGGAAACTGACCTCTGCTGGCCACTGGACGTCAGAGTCCCAAATCCCTCAGCACTACCCGATGTGACATTCTGCAGGCGGTGGATCCCTGAACTCTCACCTCCGATCATTCTCATTATAGATTTGCACAGAGGCGGCTGCCCTCTGGTCAAGAGGGTCGGGGGTTTGTAGGAAGCTTGGGGTTTGATTACTGCCCTGCCTCTGCCCTCTCTGCCTCAGTCACGGAGCATCTCTGTCAACAACAGAGAGGGTGCCCTACACTGGGTGCCCTTTGAAAGAGCTTTTGACTCTGATCTGTATTTCACTTTCCTTATAGGTTCTATCGGCCTGTAGGGATGAGGTTTCATTTTAAATGAATATAGGGATTCTCTTGATTAAAAAGGACAAATGGGGGCTTTCCTGGCGGCTCAGTGCTCAGGAATCCACCTGCCAGCGCAGGAGACACGAGTTCGATCCCTGGTCTGGGGAATG
Source organism: Ovis canadensis (assembly GCF_042477335.2). Taxonomy (NCBI): domain Eukaryota; kingdom Metazoa; phylum Chordata; class Mammalia; order Artiodactyla; family Bovidae; genus Ovis; species Ovis canadensis. The sequence goes on along the minus strand of NC_091261.1, from coordinate 20,640,758 downwards.
TTCCGTGCCACGGAGCAGTGAAGCCCGGGGGCAGCAGCCGTGGAGCCTGTGCTCCAGAGCCCGGGGTCCGCAGCTGCTGAGCCCACGTGCTGCGGGTACTGGAGCCCGTGCACTCTAGAGCTGGTGCCCTGCGACGAGAGGAGCCTGCACCCCACAGCCAGAGAGTGGTCCCCACTCACTGCAACCAGAGAAAAGCCCCACAGCAGCAGAGAACCGGAAATAAATCAATAAAGATGTTTTTCTTTTTTAAAGAAAAAGGACAAGGGGTGATGTAGAATTCCATTTCTTCTCTACAGCTATCTAATGGCTCTGCTATTGAGGGGAAAAGCGCAGATCCTTCATTCCTTTTTTATAGGGAGCAATTAATGAATAAAATGCAGTTAGGTTTAGTTGAATTCTAGTGACTTGCTTTGAATTATTTTACATTAGTAGAATCATAATGAGATGTGGGGACATGTGGCTGTTTTATTTTTCCCCTTCGAGGTGTGTGTGTGTGTGTGTGTGTGTGTGCGCGTGCGCGCGCGTGTGTGTGTGTGTGTGTGGGCACACGCACTAATATTACCTTTTCTCCTTTGTTTTAGATGCTGTCGTTTTTTCAGGGAATGTTTACTTTCTATCATCAGGGCCATGAACTTGCCAAAGACTTCAATCACTACAAAATGGAACTACAGATCAACATTCAGAATGTAAGGAAATGAAAGCTCTGTCTAAAAAAAAAAAAAAAAGACGTTTGAGAGATGTAGTTTTCTTTGGTGTATGGAAAGCCTTGAGGCTGAGCTGTTGGTACTGGGAAACTGAGGCTATGCTGCCACCTTCTGGTCAGTTCTCAGTATAACAGCTGCTCTCCAGGTAACGGAGGCTCAGGACACTGCCACCTGGCGGCTGCTTTTTTTTTAAAGACGAATTCATTTTCTATAATTAATTTTCCTCTCTTATTTTCAGTCATGAGCTATGTTGTTATAATAAAATTTCACATATTTTGCCTAATCCCCCCATTTTCTTGTGATATAATTGACACACAGCACTGTATAAGCGGTACAGCTTAACAACTTACTAATTGCAAGATTATTTCCACTTTAGTTAACATCAGTCCCCTCCTGTAGTTAAATTTTTTTTTTCTTGTGACAATAACATTGAATGCCTCCTCTCTTAGCAGCTTTGAAACATGCCGTATGGTGATGTGACCTAGTCATTCCACATTTTGTAAGATGGTTCTAAGGATAACTTTTGTTGTGTAATTCTAAGTTTGATCTGTATGAAAGACAAAACTGTCCTCCGGTTTTGATTTAAGGCATTTCAATTGAAATCTAAATTTCTTCTGTTTCCTGTATGACTTATTTGACGTTTATTCCCACATAGGCTCACGGTTCCAGTGGGATTTCTTTCCCGTGTTGTGTGCATGTTCACTAATACACTGGTGTTCACAGTTGCTGTTGGTCTTTTATTGTTTTCCTGGAAGAGGTGTACTTTCTGTGAGGTCTTGAATAGAGATTTTTAAAGAACCTGATCTGTTAAATGGGTTTCCCAGGTAGCACCAGTGGTAAGGAGCCTGCCTGCCAGTGCAGGAGACTTAAGAGACTTGGACTTGATCTCTGGGTCAGGAACGTCCCCTGGAGGAGGGCATGGCAACCCACTCCAGGATTCTTGCTTGGAGAATCCCATGGACAGAGGCGCCTGGTGGCCTACAGTTCACAGGGCTGCAAAGAGTTGGACACGATTGAAGCGACTTAGCACAGCACAGCATAATGTTTTAAACAGTATAATATGTGATTTGATGAGAAGGTAGTAGATGTTTACCATTTCAAAACTTTATAGTTGATTTTGGAAGTTGGAAGTCTTTTCCTTGAAAAGCTATTCAAGTTATGTTTAGTATAATTTCAAATGTTGTTGAGAGTATAGTGAGTGAGTCTTGGGACAAACTCTTAGCTCATCCTGAAAGACATACCAGGAGAAAGATGGGAATCTCTGTACTGTTTGCTACCTGACCTTCAGCTTCTTACAATCTTAGAAATTGAGAGTGAGGGGTTTTTGTGTAGATCTGGTTTCTAGGTTATTTTGGCATAGTTCCCTACGCTTGGAAATACAGATAATGAAATCTCTCATGTTTTGTAATTGATGTGTCAGTTTTTGAAGATTGTTCATTCTGCTGAGTCATATGACTAATAAGAGTCGAGTCCTCCCTTCACCGCCCCCCCCCCCCATATCAGTGACATAACGTGACACAGCTTAAAAACACGTCACGGTGTCTCTACGTGGGTTAGTCCTAACTTCAAAGCTGCCTCTGCCATCCTTAGTCTAAGGATGCTGTGATGTATCAGAAGACTTCTGCAGATGGCGGAACACAGTGTTCTCAAAAGCATGTTCCATAGTTAGTTTAGAAGATGAGGTGATTATCTTGATTTTTTTGCTTGTTTTTTCTCCACTACCTGACTGTGTAACTGTGTCTGCAGCTCACCTGTCAAGGGCAGGGCTGGCTGGTCTGGATGAGAGCCTTCAGGCAGAACTAACCTGTAATTTGTGTAAAATGAGGAGGCAGGCCCCCTTATTCAAGAATGAAGAATTTCAGGGCGGCCACCGCAGAGCGTTAAATCCAGCGCCCAGCCATCTGCGTGTGGGCCTGGGTGACAGCTGAGGCGCCTGCCTGAGGAACCGCGGGCCCTCCGGGTCTGGGGCGAGGTGTGGGGACTCGTCAGCCTCTCCTGGGGGCCCCGGAGGAGCCGTCCCTGGATGGCTCGCTTGTGTGGACCTCTGGGGCCCGGGGGCTTTAGTTACCTTGTTGCTGTGTAGGTGCTAAGCAGTGTCTGACTCTTTCGCGACCCCATGGCCTGCCTTACATACCCCAGAATAGCTGGAGAGAGAGAGTCAGGATTTCAGTGGGCATGAACAGTACTCAGACCTGAACTACTGTGAGCAAAACTTGAAGCCAGGCTACTGGCTGAGATGGTTCGCCTGGCCTGTAGCCTTAGTCTGCTTAGAACTTAGCACACACGCTTGTAACCTTAGTTTCCCACAAAGAGAGGGGCAGAGAGTAAGTTACTGAGAAGAAGCCCTCTCCCGTGTCCCCAGAGCGTCGGGATCGCCCTCAGTGAGCCGCCCGAGTGCCCCACCGTCCCTGTGAGTCCTCCGCTGCCTCCAGCTCGGGCTCTTCCCGAGGCCGCGCCGCCTCCGCCCACCTTCAGCCTGGGGACACCCGGGAGCCGCCGTGCTTCTGCGCCGCTGCTTCCAGCTCATTCTCTTCCTTCAGCAAGACCAGCGCCCTGGAAACGCAAGCCACACGCCGCCTGGCCTGCGGCGCCTCAGTGAGGTACTGGTCTCAGCCGTGTGCCCCATCCTCCGATGATGCCAGCTCACAGTGTACTGAAGACTGCACGATACAGAAGGCCCAGCTGGGCGGGGGCACAGGAGGCTGGGGCAGCGCCGGAGAGTGGCACCGGCTGTGCCGCCGCCACGTGGGAAACAGCAGGCTGGTGGGAAGCGCCCAGCCCGGCGCCCTGTGACTGGGGAGTGGGTGGGGGCGCAGGGCAGGGCGGCTCCAGAGGGAGGGCATTTATACGTGGTCATGAGTGATTCGCTTTGGACGGTGGAAACCACCGCAAGATCGTAAAGCAGTTACCCTCCAATTAAAAAATAACCCAGCTGTGTGTGCCTCTTTCTGTTTGTTTAAGAATCTGGTTTTGGCTGCTCTGGGACTTCGCGGCTGCACACTCACTTTCTCTGCTTGCTGTTCGTGGCCTTCCCGTTGCAGTGATTCGTCTCGTTGTGGGTCCCGGGCTCTGGAAGTCGGGCTCAGGAGTTTTGGCGCACAGGCTTAGTTGCCCCATGACGGGTGGGATCTTCGCGGACCGGGAATTGAACCCGTGTCCCCCGCACTGGTAGGCCGATTCTTATCCGCCCGCACCACCAGGGAAGTCCCTGTTTGGTTTTAACTGATGTATGAGCTGTGCTCAGTCACTCAGTAGAGTCTGACTCTCCGCGACCCCGTGAACTGCAGCCCGCCAGGCTCCTCTGTCCGTGGGATTTTCCAGGCAAGGACGCTGGAGTGGCTTGCCATTTTCCTTCTCTTGATGTGTAGCGGATTTAAAATGCAGTGTTAGTTTCCGGTGTACAGCAAAGTGATTCATACATAGATACAGGTGCATTCTTGCTCAGGTTGTTTTCCTTTATACATTATTACACGACATTGAATATAGTTCCTCACGCTGCATAGTAGGTCCCTGGTGTTCGCCCGTTTCGTGTGTGCACGCTAAGGCGTTTCAGCCGTGTCCTATGCAGCCCTTGGACAGTAGCCCGCCAGGCTCCTCTGTCCCTGGAACTCCCCAGGCAAGGATACTGCAGAGGGTTGCCATGCCCCCTCAGCGGGTCTTTCTGACCCAGGGACCGAACCCACATCTCTTCCGCCTCCTGCTTTGGCTCTTTACCGCGACAACCACCTGGGAAGCCCTTTATGCATAGTGATGTGTATAAATTAGGATAAATTCCTAATTTATCCCTCCCCACTTCCTCTTTGGTAAGCATTAGTTTCTTTTCTATGTGAGTCAGTTTTATAAATAAGTTCATTTGTATTATTTTTCAAGGTTCCACATTTAGGTGATAAGATGACAGTTGTCTTTCTGTGACTTCTTTGTGATACTTTTTATACTGTGTGTGTTTATATATTGAAGGAAGTATACCTAGGTGTTGACACCAAATCTTAGAGTTAACTGTCTCTGTTCCATAGTGTTAGAGACAATTTTGGTCAACTTTTAGGTATTTCCCTGTAGTAAAAAATGGAAAAACAGTTTTATAATCAGAAAAAAAGGAAAAGTTACTTAAAAGTAGAGCAACCTGTTTTCCCCCTCCTGGTTTCACCTTTTCTGTTGTGAAATGGTTAGGCCTTTTTTTGAGAGACTCGGTCTTTTTTCCAGGTCCCATAATCTAGAGTAATTGATGGGCAGCAAAAAAGAGCAAGATGGTTTTTAAAAATTACATTTTTTCCAGAAGAATGTAACTTGCGTAAAAATTAAAGGATATTAAAAAATTAATTAAAAACATTTTCTGATGTCTATCCCCAGAGAGACTAGAATAGAATTCTTCTGGAATAAGTAGAACCTGAGAAATTTTAGGGTTCTGGAGTCCCTAGAAGATACTAAGAGTGGTTAATAAGAATTTATGGATATACACACATACGTGTTTGTTACAGTTTTGTGAGAAGAGCAGAACACCAAAACAAACTCTGTGACAAAAAGAGAGAGATTGGAAGTGGCTGCGAAACACGGGCAAAATGGTTTCTGAGGGTGAGCCTGTCTGTGGCCACTTTGTAATCCTGTTTGCTCCTCTTCTCACCTCCAGACAGCACTGTTTCTGCTCCCCTCTCTGTTTATAGGGCCATGATTAGCCTTTATAATCCGCCCCCCCCACAAAAATTGAAAATGTACTTTTTCTTTCACTCAGATGTAAAATAATACAATTTTAGTTTTATACTGAAGATTCTCTTCTTTCCTTTGTTAGAGACTAATTGTCACTATTGAGAGGCTTAGTTGCAATTAAAAAATAATGACACTTATTTTGTTATCACATGCCACGTGTTACCTATGTGCAATTTGTTTACTCTACAAATGTGTCATAACATGTAGTCTTCAGAAATGTCCTGTGATGTAGCTTTCAAATTTCCACTTGCACAGGTGAGGAAAAGGGGGAAAAATAACTTCCTCAAGTCATACCGCTTTAAAGCCGGGTGGCATTGGAACTTGGGCAGGCTTATTCCAGGGCCCAAGGTCACTGATTTCAGATTAGAAATAGGTTCACTCCTGAAACATCTGGGGTCAGTGAATACAGGAGTTGCGTAACATCTTGCCGTGGCCGTTTGGCTTCCTTGGACCTTAACAGTTCCTGGGTGACCTGGGCGTCCCTTTAGTGGTAAGACCTCAGACTTGAGTACGGGTGGGAAGCCTCAGCTCATGCCTGCCTCTCGGCAGTTCTAACCTGCATTCCCCTCGTCCCCGTGGAAGCTGTCCTTCAGGTGTTTAGACCTGATCACCTGTCGGTCTGGCGTCCATCCCATGCCCCTCTTCCCCTTTGTAAGGCTCTGGAGGGGGTGAGTTGGGGCTGCGGGGAGGGGTGTGTGTGGAGAGCCCTGCCCCTTCTTTTCTGTTTTATTGTTTGGGGAGGTTACTAAAGCAGGCTGCGGGGGACCTACCCTTGATGGTTTACAGCTCCTTCATGAAGCCCTCCTGGTACTGTTAATTATCCTCTCTCTTCTTTTGCTCCCTGGATGAGGTCATAGGGCCAGGATGAGAAAGCTTGAATGAAAAATGGCAATCTGAACTTGAAATCGGTCTTTGTTATCTGCCTGTGTATGCTATGTGTGTGGTCAGTCGCGTCTGATTTTTTTGTGACCCCAAGGGCTGTATCCCCCCAGGCTCCTCTGTCCATAGGATTTCCTGGGCGAGAATACTGGAGTGGGTTGCCGTTCCCTCCTCTGGGGGATCTTCCCAACCCAGGGATTGAACCCGAGTCCTCTGTGTCTCCTGCACTGGCAGGCGGATTCTTTACCTCTGGTGCCGTCTGGGAAGCCTTGCTGTCTGCCTGTTAAGCTGTATTTCTGGGTCATTGAGCAGTGCCTTCTCTCCCCTCCCGGCCAGTTTTGTAAATAGGCCGAAGTATTTGAATTCTTGCTTAGTCCCCACTTTGAATCCTCCTCCCCCCAACAGCTAATGTAATAATATATTTATTATGAGACTTAAGACTCACCAATTTGGAAATGTGTGTTTTTTTTTTTTTTTTAACCAAAGCATGCAAGGAAAGGAAATACAGCAATGGTGTTTTATAAGTATTAGAGATGCTAAACTCTCTCTAGGTTATTGTGAGGATTAAAGCACCGTAAACTGATTTCACAGCCTGGTGTGCTGTAGTCCACGGGGCCGCAAAGCATCGGAAACGACTTAGAACTGAATGACCAAAATCTCCGTGTAAACCCTCTCATGTGACCTAGTAACATTTATAGTCTAACATTATTATTATTTGATGATCTCTTCCTGTACACCTGGAATTTAGAACCAGAAATTGCTAGATTCCAGTCGCTGTTCTGTTGTTGTTGCTAAGTTGTGTCCAGCTCTTTTGCAACCCCATGGACTAGAGCCCACCAGGCTCCTCTGTGCATGGGATTTCCTAGGCTAGAGCACTGGAGTGGGTTGCCACTTTCTTCTCCAGGGGATCTTCTTGACCCAGGAATTGAACCCACATCTCCTGCATTGCCAGGTGGGTTCTTTCCCATTGAACCTCCAGGGAAGCCCAGCCATTCTATTATTTGTGCTCTGATTTTTTAAAATGTAAATTTTGCCCTCATACATAATTTACCTAAAGTGATACATTAAAAATACAGCTAACCTTTTCCCTTCTGGGTGCAGAGTCGCCAGCCTTGGAGGCAGGAGGGCAGTGAGCGGGGAGTACAGAGGCAGAATGCAGAGGAGGGGCTGGAAGCTTGAGAAGGTTGGCGACATCAGGTGGATGTGTTTGTTGAGCAAATAAGTGAATGTGTCGGGAATCGCGAGAGCCAGGTTTCTTACTGTCTGAAAAGAAACGCGCAGAGTTGGAAAGGGGGCTTCCCAGTGGTGAGGAACCTGCGTACCAGTGCAGGAGATGCCAGAGACCTGAATTCGGTTCCTGGGTCAGGAAGATGCCCTGGAATAGGAATTGGCAACCCACCCCAATATTCTTGCCTGGAGCATCCCCATGGACATAGGAGCCTGGCGGGCTGCAGTCCAATGGGGTCGCAAAGAGCTAGACACAACTGAGCAAGTGAGCACACACACAGGAAAATGAAACAGGAGGTGGCCAGAAGGGGACCCTGCCGGTCAGATCCAGGACAGTTTGAGCATTAACTTCAATCAGGAGAGTTTGGGATGCAACTCGTTAGGTTAATGGCAGTGTGTGTGTCTGTGCACACACGGGTGTGCTAGCATTTGTGTATATATAGCATGTCCATATGTGTGTACATGTGTATGTGTATATATTAGACACACAGAGATGGAAAGAAGTGAGAGATGGGGAGAATCTCTGTAAAGTGACAAAGAAGGTGACTAAAATCAGGGTATAATTAGCTTTAAGATGCAGACCGGAAACCCCAGAGCATAAGAAATGGGAAGGCAAGAGATGGCCACCAGCAAGTGAGTCCCACCCTCTCTGCAGCCCCGCACATTTTTAGAGTGCATAAATGAATTAAAAACAACCTCTCAGTTTGTGTTTAAAATAAGCCTCTGTGGTTAAGTTTCTCCTTTACAATCTTCGTTTATCAAACTTTCCATCCCTCTCCAAAAATGGGCCATTCTATCATTTTTCTGCATTTAGAACCCTTGGTAACCCCTTTCATTGTAGGGAGGAGAGAGGAGGAATTTCAATAATAATTTTTCATCTCGGCTCCTCCACAGTTTCACATCAGCAGTTTTTCGGTACTAATACAATTATTTTTGAGTGTAGATGAAAGAAATGTCCGGAAACTTGGTGGTGCTGACTCGTCAGGTTTGCCTGGGTAATTTTGTCACTGCACCTTGCGTGTCCGTTTGCAGTCTAGCCGTTTGACAGAGATATTGACATCCCGTCTCCAGCGCTTCAGAAATGTGATTTGCCTCTTTAGATATCAAAGACATTATTCGTAGGTGAGATTTCCCTCCCCCTTCTTTATTCTGTGAAGAAATGTCATTTCCAAGTGCAATTACCACAGCCTGGGAAAAATGACACTGAGTTTTAGTAGTTTGCAAAGTAGAAGTAAGTTTTTCAGATTCTGAATACTTAGTTATATTGCTGGTAATGAGTCAGATTGATTGTTGCAAAGGAAAGACTTCCTTTTATGGCCTATATCTATGTTTTTTAAACCTAAGATTTAATAATATTGTGAGACATGCAGGCATGAATTCTTATGTTGAATAATGGAATTATTCTTGGTGTTAGAAGTCTTCAAAGTAAATAACCTCTAGTAACCTTTGTTTCTATATGTCTATTAACTACTTAACCCCTAATTTTTTTTCTTCACACAATAATCTCAACAAAGAAGAGAAAATGGAAAGGATGGGCACGTTTTGAGAAATTGGTAGAAAAATGCTACAAATTTAATTATAGCTATCCAGAGACTTGAAAATGTACTTAAAAATGAACTTAAGACTTATATGTGTTTCTAAAATCCATTTCAGACACGGAATCGTTTTGAAGGAACAAGGTCAGAAGTGGAAGAACTTATGAACAAGATCAGACAGAATCCCAAGGACCACAAACGAGCAAGTCAGTTTACAGCGGAAGGCTACTTGTATGTACAGGAGAAAAGTAAGAGACTCCCCCGCGGTGGCGACTAGCTCGTTGAAAATTATAAAAAAGTTGCACTGTCATCACTCTCTGATATTTTGGGAGCAGCTTTTCCTACCCCTTTATTTGCTGTCTGAAGATGTAGGTTGCAGTTTTGGGGGGAAAACACATGCCTTCCCTAGGGAAAGGATGGTGAGATTAGGAACTCTGTGAGCACCCTGCTTTCCAGCCACAACCCACCGATTCTCCATCACACTTTGTTAAAGTTTGCTTGCAAGGGAGGAATGACTTGGTAACATCTGGAAGTGAGGTGGGTATTAGCTTTTTCTTCTTTTCTTCTCATCCTCGTCGTTAACACCAAAACCCAGCCACCCGCATACTCAAATGCACCTGCACCCCTTCCCAGAGCCCCGCTCTTCCATTTTGAGGTCAAGAAGGGCGCATGTCTCTCCTGCTTCCATGTCATTGCTTGTATGCTTTGTCTGGGATCATTTTCTGTCCTTGTTAAAATTATCAGGGCAGTTGCATATGACTATGAAAAAAAAAATCCTAGATGACATGCTAACTTACCTCCCTGAATTTACAGCATTGTTTTTCTCTTAGTGAATGTGCAGTGTGTGAGTCAGTCAGTTCAGTCCCTCAGTCGTGTCCAGCTCTCTGTGACCCCATGAATCGTAGCACGCCAGGCCTCCCTGTCCATCACCAACTCCCGGAGTTCACTCAGACTCACGTCCATCGAGTCAGTGATGCCATCCAACTATCACCTGCCCCCAGTCCTTCCCAGCATTAGGGTCTTTTCCAGTGAGTCAACTCTTTGCATGAGGTGGCCAAAGTACTGGAGTTTCAGCTTTAGCATCAGTCCTTCCAATGAACACTCAGGACTGATCTCCTTCAGAATGGACTGGTTGGATCTCCTTACAGTCCAAGGGACTCTCAAGAGTCTTCTCCAACACCACAGTTCAAAAGCATCAATTCTTGGGCGCTCAGCCTTCTTCACAGTCCAACTCTCACATCCATACATGACTACTGGAAAAACCATAGCCTTGACTAGATGGACCTTTGTTGGCAAAGTAATGTCTCTGCTTTTTAATATGCTCTCTAGGTTGGTCATAACTTTCCTTCCAAGGAGTAAGCGTCTTTTAATTTCATGGCTGCAATCACCATCTGCGGTGATTTTGGAGCCTCCCAAAATGAAGTCTGACACTGTTTCCACTGTTTCCCCGTCTATTTTCCATGAAGTGATGGGACTGGATGCCATGATCTTCGTTTTCTGAATGTTGAGCTTTAAGCTGGCTTTTTCACTCCTCTTTCACTTTCATCAAGAGGCTCTTTAGCGCCTCTTCACTTTCTGCCATAAGGGTGGTGTCATCTGCACATCTGAGGTTATTGATATTTCTCCCGGCAATCTTGATTCCAGCTTGTGCTTCTTCCAGCCCAGTGTTTCTCATAATGTACTCTGCATAGAAGTTGAATAAGCAGGGTGACAATATACAGCCTTGATGTACTCCTTTTCCTATTTGAAACCAGTCTGTTGTTCCATGTCCAGTTCTAACTGTGCTTCCTGACCTGCATACAGGTTTCTCAAGAGGCAGGTCAGGTGCTCTGGTATTCCCATCTCTTTCCGAATTTTCTACAGTTTATTGTGATCCATGCAGTCAAAGGCTTTAGCATAGTCAATAAAGCAGAAATAGATGTTTTTCTGGAACTCTCTTGCTTTTTCCATGATCCAGCGGATGTTGGCAATTTGACCTCTGGTTCCTCTGCCTTTTCTAAAACCAGCTTGAACATCTGGAAGTTCACAGTTCACATACTGCTGAAGCTTGGCTTGGAGAATTTTGAGTATTACTTTATTAGCGTGTGTGATGAGTGCAATTGTAGAGTAGCCTTATTTTGAAATTGAAGCACCCCATGATGCTTTCAGACTTCTGACAGTTTGGTCTTACTTTAATGATGAGGCTGTTGCGCTTTACCTCTTCAACTGTGGAGCCTGATTGCTGGTTAGTAGGAGGAGTAGTGGGCTTCCCAGGTGGTGCTAGTGGTAAAGAGTCCTCCTGCCCGTGCAGGAGACCGAAGAGGCTGGGCTTTGATTCTTGGATCAGGAGGATCCCCTGGAGGAGGGCATGGCAACCCGCTCCAGCGTTCTTTCTGGCATAATCCGATGGCTAGAAGGGCCTGGCGGGCTACGGTGGGTGGGGCTGAAAGCCAGCATGCACACGCGGAAGGAGTGGTGTGGAGAATCTTCCTTTATTTCCTGTTTCCCTCCACCCTTGATGTAGTTAGGGTGCTTTAATTTGCCAAGCGTGACTCTTGCAGCAGGATTTCCAAACTGACCAGTTTTGTAGCAGAGAGGCTCAGGGAGCAGCCGTGTGATCCCGGTGCTCCTGTTAAATGCGGTGGGCAGGGTGGTGGTTCTTTTTCCATGTGCCCTTCTTTTCTGTGGGCTTAATCTTAGTGTCTCATGAAGGACCGTTACTGGCATGGCAAAACTGTAAAAATTTGTTTAAATTTTTTTAGTCTCCCCCCCCCCCCAAAAAAAAAAAAACTGAGAGGTAATTTATTTTTACAAATTTTGGTTGAATGGCAAAATCATGTCATTTCTAATGGTGCTGTTAGGAACAACAGCTATTGAGCTGTGTATAGAGTGACTATTTCATTAAAAATTTTTTTTTACCAGAGTATAGTTGATCTATAATGTGTTAATTTCTGCTGTACAGCAAAGTGAGTCATTTATACATATATTTGTTTTCTTTTTCATATTTTTTTCCATTGTGATTAATCATAGGACTTGGATATATTTCCCTGTCCTATACAGTGGGTGGGACCTTGTTTATCCATCCTATGTATTACTAGTTTGCTAATCCCAGGTTCTCAATCCTTTCCTCCCCCTCTAATTTTTTTAATCTTCTTAACAGTCAAGTGCAACAAATCACAAGACTCTTTTTTTAGACTTACAGTTGTTGGTTAACTTACTGACTTTGAGAGAGATGGGGATGAAATTGGACCGAAAAAACTACAGTGACAGAGCTCTTCACTTATTAGCTGTATGCCAGGCACTGTGCTAAACTCTTGATCCATCTTGTTTTATTTAAAGCATTAAGAACCCCTATGAATTGTAAGGTGCTGTTGTCACCCTGTTTACCAGTGAGAACACAGAAGCACTGAGGGGTTAACAACGCTCCTTCGATCACGATCACACACCTCTTTAATACTGGAACTGTCTGAGACTCGAGTCTGTGTTGGGCCTCCTGTGTGGCTCAGCTGGTGAAGAATCCACCTGCAATACGGGAGACCTGGGTTCGATCCCTGGGTTGGGAAGATGGCCTGGAGGAGGGAACGGTTATCCACTCCAGTATTCTGGCCTGGAGAATCCCATGGACAGAGGAGCCTGGCAGGCTGCAGTTCATGGGGTCACAAAGAGTTGGACACGACTGAGCGACTTACACACACACACGAGTCTGTGTTGCACCCTCTCTGTCATATTGCCTGAAACTTGGACGGTGTGAAAAGCCGTCACTAATCTCTGTGCTTAGGGCTGGTTGAGTGGGGTCCGGTGGAGTCGGGGGGGATGGCAGCTTAATCAGTGAAGCACCTTGATATCTGGGCAAGAGATTCTGAGGTTTGCCTTTGCCATTTGGTCTAAGTCTAAGATTTTTTAGATTAAAAAGACAGTAATATACTTATCGTCTCTTGAGGTATTTTTCTTGGTGTTGAATGAAATACCCAAGCAGTATTTTTATGAATCAGAGAACAGAGTGCACATGCTTGCTGTTAATCACACACACACACACGCACACACGCACACACGCACACATGCACACGCACACACACACACACACACACACCCAGGGGTCCCAAACTCTGGCCCAGCACTGAGGATGTTTTGAGGTGAGATTTATTGTGGTCTAGTAACCCCTTTCTTATCTCCCCTCCACCCAAGGTGATGTAATTCATTTTTCCAGAAGCTAAATGCATTTCTTTTAAATGAGTCCTTTCCCCCCCTCCTAAGTTTGCTCTTTTTGATTTTTAGGTATAAAACTCTATATTTTTAGGCTTTATTTATATTTTCAGCTGGGATGATGTTGATAATAGGTGTTGACTTTTTTTAAAATTTTAATGTCCTTTCTTGATAAAAGAAAAAATTATCAACCTGAATGGGACCTCGCTTTTCCTTTGCTGTGTTGGAACCGTTCTAGGTCTCCCGACTTGGGACCATTTCTTTTAAGAGCTCTGATGGGTGTGATACTGACTAAGCAAGAGGTAGAAACTGGTTCCAGAAATGTTCTGGTGCACATGTGGACGTCTCCCTCTTCTGTTCTTCACACGTCGTTTAACTTTAGTTTTCCTTTCGGCTGCTCTGGGTCTTTGTTGCTACGAGCGGGCTTTCTCTAATGATGGAGAGTGGGGGCTGCTCTTTAGCTGTGGCCCACAGGCTTCTGTCACAGCACGTGGACTTAGTTGCCCTGAGGCATGGGGGATCTTCGTTCCCGGACCGGGGATCACGCTCTTGTCCCCTGCATTAGCGGGCAGATTCTTAACCGGTGGACCATCAGGGAGGTCTCATACTTCACTTTATGATTTGGGAGAATGACATTCTAACATGTATACTATCATGTGAATTGAATTGCCAGTCTATGTCTGACGCAGGATGCAGCATGCTTGGGGCTGGTGCATGGGGATGACCCAGAAAGATGTTATGGGGAGGGAGGTGGGAGGGGGGTTCATGTTTGGGAATGCATGTAAGAATTAAAGATTTTAAAATTTAAAAAATAAAAAACCAGATGATAAAAAAAATAAATAAAGTTTAACTTTGACATCGTTAGGAAGGATAGCTGCTTACAAGGTGCTTTAGTGGGCTTAAAGCACTGGATAGATTTATAAGTCTACGTACTTTTCTGCACTGTGATCCTACAATTCTATTATTTTGAGAGGCCAGAATTGAATCCAAAACCATCACACATATCTGGTGGCATTCTTGGAATTCTCATGAGCTATTCATACCTAGACAAAAACAAAAAGTACAGTTTACAATTAGGAGATTTTCATGTATGAGATAACAGTCTAGCAGATCATGTGAAAAATATGTCTTTAAATTATTTATTTGTTGCTGAGAACTGTTAGGACCTTTTCTCAAACTGTCTCCATGAGCCCTCTTATTTCCCCTAGCTTTTCCCTTGTCTTAGATGAGCTGTGTTGCTGATTTGTTTCCTTGAGCTGTATTAGTTGCCTTTTCTTGGGTTTTTTTCTCTTGAGCAATATAGAGTTCTGCATATCTGTTTATTTGTAAGGAAACATGTAAAGTTCTGTTTCTTGTTGCAGGGCCTCCTCCATTCGGTTCCAGCTGGGTCAAACACTACTGCATGTATCGGAAGGCAGCCAAGAAGTTCACTATGATCCCGTTTGAGCACAGATCCGGGGGGAAGCTTGTAAGTGTTTCCTTTTTATGCTTTGTACTGTCTGTGAGGTCTTTGAGGGCATCATTTTAATGTTGTTTTCATTCACTAATGATAAATACCTTCTGTTTTGTTTTTAGAATGAAAAGATTTTTTTTTTTTCTAAATAAAATTGGCTGGAAAATAATTTCTGTATTTTCTGTATTTCTGGCATGTGGTTTTAAGAAAATATTTTAAAAATGTTTATTTGGCTGCCCCAGGTCTTAGTCCTGGCATGCGGATCTCTTATGGGTGGGATGTGGGCTCTAGTTCCCTGACCAGGGATTGAACCCAGGCCCCTTGCCTTGGAAATGCGGAGTCTTAGCTACTGGACCACCAAGGATGTCCTGTTGGCATGGATTTTTATGGTCAGGTTTTTTTTTTTAAAGAAAGAATTATTTGACGTCCCTGTTACTGGAAGATACAGTTCATACCTTCAGCATGCTTTCCTGACTCAGGGGGCTGACTGCTCAGGATTTACAGGGGAGGCCTGACGTTGTACATGGTGATGGTGGTTTAGTTGCTAGGTCGTGTCCAACTCTTGCTATCCCCGCCATGGGGATGGCCCTCCAGGTTCCTCTGTCCACGGGATTTCCCAGGCAAGAAGGCTGGAGTGGGTTGTCATTCTCCTCTTCCAGGGGAATCTTCCCAACCCAGGGATTGAACCCACGTCTCTCTCAGATTCTTCACTGACTGAGCCACGTGAACACATATATTCACATAAATGAAAAGATTACAGAGTAGGTGATCTGTAGTGAGGTTGCTGCTTTCCATTCAGACTTGAACCTTCTCACTTAGACACTCACCATCAGTTTACACCGCCTGTAGAAATAAACACCACAGCAGCTCGTGATACAGGAAATGTATGTGAGAAGCCCGCAGGAGCTGTCTGGGTGGAAAAGGTGGTCTTTGTTTTAAAGCAGAAGCTGTAGCTCTTAGCAACAATGATAGTCAACACAGAGCTCCTCTCACTAACATTGAGTGTAACTGGTGACACATTTTAAGGTTAATTCATTGCTTGCTGGGTGGATGGGCATAATTTAGCTTCTGTGAATACAGAATTAACCCAAGTTCACTTCTGTTTACACATACTTTGCATCGTCCTGAAAACTGTTTAAAGCTGCTTATAATAGAAGCACATTTTCGTGATATCAAAATACACATGCAAGATTGTGGCCCTGGTAAAGAAGAGGAAGCCAGGATGTCACCCCTGGAGGGGGATGGGTTTTGTTGTTTTTGTATGTTTTTTTTTTTTTTAAAGATCACAGTCATTTATTTTTGTCAAATGTAACTAAAGTTTAATGGATACAATCAGGAATAATTTGTTAAGAACATATCAGACTCAGAGAAGGCAAAATTTGTTGTTAAGAGAAGCATCAAATCTAATAAGAGAGCAAACTCCGGGAATGATCAGCAACTGTGGGCAACTCATTAACCAAATGCTCGTGATTACTTTATACCTCTGAGGAGCACTATATGATCAGAAGTTGTGGTGAGAGGATAAATATGGATTAACTTCTGTATCTCTGTACACTTCTTCCAGGTTTTACAAATTTTATATTTAATGGGAGGATAATTGCTTTACAGTGTTGTGTTTGTTGGTTTCTGCCATACATCAACATGAGTCAGCCATAGGTATATATACGAACCCTCCCTCTTGAACACCGCCCACCCCCCATACTCTTTAATGACAAACCGAGCATGGGATTGGAGTGTGAGTTTCCTATCAGAGCCGACTCAAGACCCAAGACACACCTGCTTAGTGGTGTCTTTCTGTTTTAGCCCCAAATAATAAATACATTAAAAATATGATGACTGTGATATTTCAAATGTTTTTACATCTGAATGCTGGTGTAATATTAGAGATCTTCACATTCCAGAAAATACTAAAATATTCCAGAAGTGTTTCTCAGACTCTTATTAAGTTTCTTTCTGAGAACCTGTTTTTGCATTCTTCTATCTCCTGTTTTCTGCTACTTTTTAAAGCTCTTGGAGAGGGTGGTTAACTGAGATAAAATGGTACCATCTTTAACTGAACACTCAGTAAAGGTAAATTCAGGGTGATTCACTGAGGAAACAGCAAAACACATAGATGTGTTGGGAAGATCCCTGGGAGAAGGAAATGGCAACCCACTCCAGTATTCCTGCCACGCGTGATCCCCTGGACAGAGGAGCCTAGTGGGCTGCAGTCCATGGGGTTGCAAAGACTTGGGCACAGCTGAGCACACACACACATGAATGGCATGGTTCTAGCTCGAGATGATCACAATGGCTGATCCAAGGTCCTTCGTGTACTTAAAAGTAGATTTTGGAATTGAAGTTTCTGTAGGTCAGAAATGGTTACCTGTGGGCTGTTTCATGTGGTATAATGTAATGTGAAATGCAAATACATTATCATTTTTTTTAACAAGAGGGCAATAAGAATAACAAATGTAGACACGTGGAAACTATATTGTTAACCCACCTTTTAGAATTAGCACTCATAAGGTCTGGTTTAACGTTACTGTAACTGAAGCAGGGTCTAAAACATCTTAAGAAAAGGTCAGTTACAGAAATGGCTATGGTTCTAAATAAACTGGTTCAAAAGAGAATAGGATAGAGGAACCTAAAATCTGAACCTTGCCTCCTCTCCTCGCTTCAGGTATAGGATACTTAACTCTGTATGTTCATACCGTAGTGTTTGAAAATGCTTAAAATGATTCTTTGCAGGGGGATGGAGAGGTCTTCTTTTTGAAAGAATGTATCAGGAGACATACTGACTCCATCGACAGAAGGTTTTGCTTTGACGTGGAAGCTGCTGACCGGTAAGTTATTGGAATTACTGGACTTCGTGGAAGGAGTCGTCTAAGAAAATGTTCTTAAAAAATAGTTAATTGCAGCTCGGATTTCTGTGGCCTGGGAGGCTGCTATCTTCCCATTTTTCCAAGCTGTGTATTCACTGAGGGCTGTCCTGTGTTGGTCGCTGGGTTTAGCTGTGGAACGAGAGGTTAGTCTTGGCCCCAGTTTGCAGTCACTTTAACTAGTGTTGTCGCTTAAACGGTGACCTTGGGGCGTTTCATTGTTGATCCAAGCCTCCTTTTCTGGCACTAAAAGTGTGAGGCGTGAAGATGAGGAAGTAGGCGATAGAGCTGGAAAGAGGTGGTTGTGGCTGTTCACACGCAGTAGTAGTCGTTTTTCTGTGTGGGAATTTTCCATATATATATATGGAAAGGTAATAGAAGGTCACAGGCAAACTCTGTTTATCCAAAGACTAGTTATTTATTTTTTTTTTGTGATATAACTTTCAGTTATTTAGTTAGAAAAGAATCTTTGCTGGAGGGAAAGAAGTGAAAAAAGAAAAACAAAGCTCATTTGTCAATATTACTACCTGCCTGGCATTTATTTCTGTGTCCTTTCATAGTACTAAGGAAAATCATGGTGCGCATAGAATATTTCTTTTCTGATGACTGATGGTGTGAAGGTTTCTTGCCAGCCTTAGTTATGGGCAGCAATGGTCTCTAGATAATGATGTTTCATATTTGTATAATAAAAGTTTACACTATGAGATTTTTTAAACACAAGTTCATTTCAGATCAGGACCCAAGAATACAAAAATAATTGATGTTTCCTCTTCCATCAGATGATATAACTGAGTCTATGGGATTCATTCAGTAAATGCATTGAAGACCAGGTACATAAAAATGTGTGTTTATGTACCATGATAATATGGTAATACAATAAAAAGGACAAATGGTTTAATAAGCCTTTTGCCAAGATTATAAAAAAAGAGAATGTCATTGTAAAAGAGGTTAAATTTCAAGCCAGTAAGGATAAGTTAAAAAACTTTAAGAGATTCGGGCTGTATAATACAACTTGAGCGTAAATATGTATGTACACGCCCATTGTAAGCATTGATTGAGTTTTCTGTAAGTACCAGACAGTGTTCTGAATTCTTCTCTTCTTTACCTCATTTTATCCTCAGCCCAGCTCTGTCAGGTAGACATTATGCTTCTCATTTTATGATGAAAAACGGAGCCTTATGTGGTTCTCCTAAGGTCGTGTAGCTAGTAAGTGGAAGAGCTGAGATTTGAACTGCTGCATTTGCCCCTGGAACCCAGGCTCTTAACTGCTCTGCTGCAGGCATCAGAGTATAACTGTGTAAGTGTGTTGCCTCTGAAACAGTTGACAGAGGTGAGTCAGCACCTCTTATCAGGTGCTTATTTTCTGATGTCTTATCAGAAAATCTGTCAAGTGAGGTTAATCTGCATTTCTTTGAAAGGGTAATTCTAGTACTTGGATTTATTGGTTTAATTTTGTATTATTTTAATTTTGTATTAATTTTTCCCAGTCCTGTGTTTTCTCTAAGACCTTGATCATGCCAAATGCTCTTCTTCATTGAGATCCTTATTACAATAACCATTGAATTGACCAAAAAGTTTGCTTCGGTTTTTCTGCAAGATGTTATGGAAAAACCTGAACAAACTTTTTGACCAACCCAGTACTTTCCACCCCTCACAAAGGTTGACAAGTAGTTACTATGGAGGTACTTTCATAATGATGGTATTTTGTATGGAGACCCTCAGAACTGGGGAAGACGTTAGAGGTGATCTATTTTAAAGCAGAGACATTACTTTGTCAACAAAGGTCTGTCTGGTCAAGGCTATGGTTTTTCCAGTGGTCATGTATGGATGTGAGAGTTGGACTATAAAGAAAGCTGAGCACTGAAGAATTAATGCTTTTGAACTGTGGTGTTGGAGAAGACTCTTGAGAGTCCCTTGGACTGCGAGGAGATCCAACTAGTCCATCCTAAAGGAGATCAGTCCTGGGTGTTCACTGGAAGGACTGATACTGAAGCTGAAACTCCAATACTTTGGCCACCTGATGCAAAGAGCTGCCTCATTTGAAAAGACCGTGATGTTGGGAAAGATTTAAGGCAGGAGGAGAAGAGGAAGACAGAGGATGAGATGGTTAGATGGCATCACCGACTCAATGGACATGAGTTTGGGTAAACTCTGGGAGTTGGTGATGGACAGGGAGGCCTGGCGTGCTGTGGTTCATGGGGTCACAAAGAGTAGGACACGACTGAGCGACTGAACTGATTTTAGTGGTTTTCAAACTGCTCTGTAGGGATGTCTTCTTTTCACGTGAAAACTTTACACTTAGGCATATATAAGTCAGGAAAAAAGAGAGTTAGTTCCTTTATTAAAGTGAGGAGGGGGCCTGGAGGGCTTCCTAGGTGGCATTAGTGGTAAAGAATCCACCTGCCAGTGCAGGAGACATAAGAGATGTGGGTTCAGTCCCTGGATTGGGGAGGTCCCCTAGAGGAGGGCATGGCAGTTCATGCCAGTATTCTTGCGTGGAGAATCCCATGGACAGAGAGGAGCCTGGCAGGCTGCAGTCCATGGGATCACAGAGAGTCGGACATGACTGAAGTGACTTAGCATACGCGCATGCTGGGGACCTGGATCCTTACCCTCTCAGCTGCCTTCTTCTTGAAGAAATCACTGATTTACTTCCACTGATGCCCAGAGCTGCTTTCTGGGAACTGGGTGGAGGCAGACCAGTAATCTAGGTTATGTGATTCAAGAAAGGCATAGAGGATCTAACATCAAAATGATAACTGAAGGTGTATTTGGAGTCAGCTGGGACTGATTGAGACACATTCCAGGCAGAGTGATTAACATGTGTAAAGTTCTGGAGACAAGAGAGAGCGTGGTCCATGTGAGGTTCCCCTGGGGATGGACACCCAGCATCACTGGAGCAGAGAGCCAGGGAGGATGGAGATAAGGCTGGACAGTGGGGGTCAGGGCCTGACCTTGAGGTTTTGAGCTTAATGTATTAAATGGTTTTAAGCAGGGCATTGAGTGATACGTTCATATTTTTCAAAATCCACTGTGGCAGAGTAGAGAAAGTTTAGAAATGGCAGGAATGGTTGGAAGGGTTATGGATTGGTGTGGTTGTGGCAGAAATGGAGGCCAGAGTGTTTGTTTGAGGAAGACTTTTAGAGAGAAATTTACAGAAACATTGGATATTAGATTCCAGGGTGAAGGAGGAAAAGGTTTCTGGCTTGAGCAACTAGGTGGTGCCGTTTACTACGATGGGAGAAGCAGAAGGCACAAAGATGGAGGAAGCTGGTGCCTTTAGTTGTGGGCCTGTGGGGTCAGCTTGCTGTGGGCCATTCAGTGGTACACGTAGCAGGCAATTAATTGGGTGTAGCCCTCGGCAGCTTCAGCAGCACCGGACTCGAGCTGACCTTGGACCTCCTGCAACTCTCCATCCCGTGACTGTCACCGCAGGGAACCAGGCTGGTCCTCCCCCAGTTTGGGCAGCCTGTCCGTTTTCAGCCGTGCACCTTATGGTGCTATTTCCCACTGTGGCGTTTGTTTCTCCATCCATTCACGTGGTTTCACCCTCAAAGTATCTCTCTCTACAGTCTGTTCTCTTCTTACTTTTTTCCGTGTTTGGAACCGCATGCAGACTTTTAAGTTCCTATGTCGGTGTGCCTTCCTTTTACGCTTTCCTTGGTGATTTCAGTGTCACCTCAGGTAATTCGTAGGACTTTGCTGCTTTTTCCTTGGACGCCTCTCCTTCAGTCCTCTGTTCCTCCCCTTCCCTCAGTCATTTCCTGTCATGCCCACTCCTTAGATCTTATCACCAGGATGGGCACCCCATACGCCATCTCAATTGTGAGGCTTCCTCCTTCCAACACCACCTTCTATTCTTCTCTGCTTACCCTTCCCTAGTAAGTAGCCTTCGCTTGCAATCAACTGATCCTACTTTCCTCAGCCCCTCACACCCTCACTTCTTTCCATGTGTGAATGGAATTTCAGTGTGTGAATTTGTCATTTGTTAAAGTCACTCTTTTCAATACACTCAGCTCCATTGCCCTTCTCTGCCTTGATGAGACTTGTTTGCGCAGCTCCAAATTAAGGAGGCTTCACCTCTGCCTTCTCTCTTCCTGAGAAGGTATATTCAGTCATGACTACTGACCTCAGATAGGCCATTAATCCTGACCACAAAGCATCTTTCATTTCTTAGTTTCTTCATTCTCCTGGTAGATGAGTATTTTAGATTTTCCCCTCTCTCTAAGCTTCTGGGACTGCCTCCCTTTCCGGATGATTTTGTGTCCTGTTTTGCTGTGAACTCTATGAACTTAGAACTCATTTGAAGAGCTCCTCCACTGAAATGGACGCCCCTCCCTTCGTCAGCGCTGGTGCCCCGCCTTCCCTCTGCTGCCCTGCGGACCGCGTGGCCAGCCTCTGTCCAGCCGTTTCCATCCCCTCTTCGCCTTCCCTCCTTGCTTCTCCAGGATGTCGGGCAAGTAGTTTTTCCTTTGCTTTCTTATTGACACCTGTTTTGCCCTTTCTACTTTGCCCTTTCATCCATCTTAAAAATACCACCACCATCACCAGTGAAAGAACCGTGTCTTCCCTTTAGTCTGCTGCCCATGTTTCATGTCTCATATGCAGCAGAAATTCTTTAAGAAGCTCCTATATTCAGGCCTCCCGCATATTCAGGGCCCCTGTCCCCTTCCTCCTGTCCTCGTCGGGGCCCAGGGCCCCCATCTCCTTCCTCCTGCTCTCAGTGGGCCCTCTCCTGTCGGGCCCTCGCCTCCACCCTCCGCTGCGTGTTCCGTGAAGGTCATGGTGGTCTCGGAGCGCCGCCTCCACCGTCAGTTCTCAGTCTTCCTGTTCTTTCCTGGCGGCAGCGTCTGATGTGGCCGTTCACCTTCCCCTCTGTGATACCCTTGCTCTACTTGGCTCAATAGCCCCACACCTGCTTGCTTTTTCTCCCACCCCACTGGCTTTTCCATTTTTAGCTTCCTTTGCCAGATTTCCACATTTCCTGGACTTCTTGTTGTTAGAGTTGTCTGGAGCTCAGTACTTTTTTTTTTTTCCCTTTAGAATTTTCTTGTTTATTGAAGCATAAATTTATAATTATTATTTAATTTGATTTACAGTGTTGTGTTACTTTCTGCTATACAACAAAGTGACTCAGCTGCACATGTGTGTGTATATGTGTATAGTTCCTCTGTCCATGGAATTCTCCAGGCCAAGAATACTGGAGAGGGTTATCATTTCCTTCTCCAGGGGATTTTCCCAACCTAGGGGTCGAACCCAGATCCTCCTGCATTGTAGGCAAATTCTTTGCTATCCGAGCCACTAGGGAAGCCCCATATATATGTATGTATGTATCTCTATCTATCTATCTATAAAGATCTTCATGACCCAGATAACCATAATGGTGTGATCACTCACTTAGAGTCAGACATTCTGGAGTGCAAAGTCAAGTGGGCCTTAGGAGGCATCAGTATGAACAAAGCTAGTGGAGGTGATAGAATTCCAGTTGAGCTATTTCAAATCCTAAAAGATGATGCTATTAAAGTGCTGCACTCAATATACCAGCAAATTTGGAAATTCATCAGTGGCCATAGGACTGGAAAAGGTCAGCTTTCATTCCAGTCCCAAAGAACAATGCTAAAGAATGTTCAAACTACCGCACAATTGCACTCATTTCACCTGCTAACAAAGTCTTGTTCAAAATACTCCAATCCTTTAAGCTAGCCTTCAACAGTATGTGAACCGAGAACTTCCAGATGTTCAAGCTGGATTTAGAAAAGGCAGAGGAACCAGAGATTAAATTGCCTTCATCCACTGTATCATGGAAAAAGCAAGAGAATTCCAGAAAAACATCTACTTCTGCTTCATGACTATGCTAAAGCCTTTGACTGTGTGGATCACAATAAACTGTGAAAAATTCTTAAAGAGATGGGAATACCAGACCACCTGACCTGCCTCCTGAGAATCGGTATGCAGGTCAGGAAGCAACAGTTAGATCTGGACATGGAACAACAGACTTGTTCAAAATTGGGAAAGGAATACATCAAGTCTGTATATTGTCACCCTGCTTATTTAACTTATATATGCAGAGTACATCATGAGAAACACTGGGCTGGAGGAAGCACAGGCTGGAATCAAGATCGTGGGGTGAAATATCAGTAACCTCATATATACAGATGACAGCACCCTTATGGCATAAAGAGAAGCAGAATTAAAAGAGGCTCTTGATGGGGTGAAAGAGGAGAGTGGAAAAGCTGGCTTAAAACTCAACATTCAGAAAAGGAATATCATGGCATCTGGTCCCATCACTTCATGGTAAATAGGTGGGGAAACAGTGGAAACCAAAATCACTGTGGACAGAGACTACAGCCATGAAATTAAAAGATGCTTGCTCCTTGGGAGAAAAGCTATGACAAACCTAGGTAGTGCATTAAAAAGCAGAGACATTACTTTACCAACAAAGTCCATATAGTTGAAGCAATGATTTCTCCACAGTCATGTGCGTATATGATATTTGGACTATAAAGAAGGCTGAGCACTGAAGAATTGATGCTTTTGAACTGTGGTGCTGGTGAAGACTCTCTAGAGTCCCATGACTGCAAGGAGATCAAACCAATCCATCCTAAAGGAAATCAATCCTGAATATTCATTGGAAGGACTGATGCTGGAGTTCCGATACTTTGGCCACCTGATGCAAAGAGCTGACTCATTGGAAAAGACCCTGATGCTAGGAGGGATTGGGGGCAGGAAAAGGGGACGACAGAGGATGAGATGGTTGGAGAGCATCACTGACTGGATGGACGTGAGCTTGAGTAAGCTCCAGGAGGTGGTGAAGGACAGGGAAGCCTGGTGTGCTGCAGTCCGTGGGTTCCAAAGATTCGGACACAACTGAGCGACTGAACAGCAGCGTATATATTTATATAAGCCCCATATACACATATCTGTATATATTCTTTTTTATATTCTCTTCTGGGTTATCACAGGATATTGAATGTAATTCCCTGTTCTATATAGTAGTACTTTGTTGTCTCGTCTATCCTATATATATATCAATACTAGTTTACATCTGCTAATCCCAAGCTCCCCATCCTCCCTTCTGCTTTGGCAGCCGCAGGTGTATTGTCTATTTCAGCAAGTCTGTTTCTGTCTCATAAATATGTTCACTTGTGTCATATTTTAGATTCCGTGGAGCTCAATCTTTAGATCTCCTGTCTCGAACCATCTTGTCCAGCCTGTATGTCTGTAAAAACTTCCCAATTTATCGTCTATACCTGGATCTCCTTTGTGAACTCCAGGTTTTATAGCCATTTTTATAGTTGCTTCTGGGGTGTGTGCTAGGCATTTCAAACAGTGCCAGAGTGGGAGTGATTGACTGGTTTTTGTAAAGTTTCCAAGAATTCATGGGGGAGACAAGGTATATACTCTGTATGGGCCCAGCATTTTATATAGGTATGATAATTCAACCTTATTGTGTAAATACTAATAATATTAAATTATTTTTTTCAAGTAGTGTATTCTCACTGTAGCCTTTTTCTCTAAAGCTTTTGGTTTAACTTAGAAGACTTTCCCATGTGTATCTCCTTGAGTCTCTGGGGTCATGTGACTCTTCAGTTGCATATAGAGCTCTATTGCCTTTGGTCTGTTCCCTCATTCCTGAGCCTCAGTCTGTTCAGCTTGGATATTACCAGTGGGTAGTGTCTTTGTGGGGCCCTCACTTTCCTTTTACCCACTACTAGTGTGTGGCTGTTGGTCTTCTACTTCTAGAACAAAATCAGGAAGGAGGGAGAGAGAGTCAATACCCTAATTCTGGGGATTTTTAAGGCATAATTTAGCCAAAAGTTGGAATGGGACTGGCTCTTCTTTTGTCTCTTTCCCTGATTTGCGGCCAAGCAGACTATTGGGAATTAGAAGTAATTTGTTCCTTGTCTGTTAGATTAGGAATTCCTTGAGGATAAGAGTCTCATCTCATGAACTGCAGTACCCAGTGCAGTGTTTTATATGTGGTGGGCATTCACCAAATTTGTGCTGGATTAAGTGAAACTGAATTGTTGCTTAGCAGTGACAGGACCGGGATTAGATTCGGTCAGGCAACAGTCAGTGAACGGGCTTTTTCTTCTGTTCACGCGGCAGCATTGTGAGTGCCCATGTTTGCATTCTGCTCAAAGAAAATACACTTAACCCGTTTTGGAGTGTGTGGGTATTGCAGATAGGTTTCTAATGGGGTGTGCACCTACTGTGGACCTTTATATACAGCATTTCACCACTGAGTGCATGTTTCACGTGAAGTTATCTTGTCTTTCCTGGTTTCAGTCTTCGCTAATTTTTTATTCTTTATGTTGGAAAAGCAGCCAGGTTAACACTGTGACAATAGGAAATACTTCATAAACTGCAGGATGGAGCCTGGCCTTGCACTTGACCTGTGTACATGTAAATCAAGAGCATGCACTTCACTGTCACATGAGTTCAGATCAGATTTGATTGCATGTAACAGAAAAACTCGAAATATAACAACATACATTAAACAGTGTAGAAGATGAGTTTCTTCTCTTTGTTAGTAAGCCTGAAGGTGATCAGGTCAGAGCTGATACACTTCTTGGTGTCAGACATGCCCCCTCTTGTGCATTTACCGTGCTAGTCACCTGAGGGCAAAGATGCCGACTCACTTATACTATGTAGCCTCGTCTCTTGTAGTAGGAACGCTTTCCAGAGGAAGCACAGGCTGGTTTTGCTCATATACCATTGACCTTGATGGAGTTATGTGGTTATATCTAGCTGCAAGGGGAGCTGGGAAGTACTGAGACAAGGAAATGTCTGGGAACAAAAGAGAGCAATCCTGGAGTTACGTGGTGGTTCCGTGGTTAAGAGTCTGCCTTGCAGTGAAGGGAGTGAGTTCGATCCCTGGTCAGAGAGCTAAGATCCCACATGCTGTGTGGTGTGGCAAAGAAAAAGATCAACACTGCATTTGCTGAAAATAAGAAAAATAATTATTTAAAAAGAAAAGAGCAATCCATGTGTTGTTCTAATATTAATACTTGGGAAATCTCTTGCTAAGAATGAAGGGGAGAATAGCTGGTGGGTTGGTTTCCAACTTGCTGTTACTGCTTTATCAATGGTTAGGAGGATGTGTGGTTCATTTTCTTTCCCTCTGTTCACTGAAAGCTTACTTTAACTACTTTAGATAAGAGGTAGTTAAGAACACATATGTTAAGAACAACATTAGCAAAGTGAAAAGACAACCCACAGAATGGGAGAAAATTCTTGCAAATGACATATCTGTAAAGCAAGTGGTCCCCACCGGGGACTGGTTTTGTGGAAGACAATTTTTCTATGAGCTGGGGATTGTGGGGATGGTTTCAGGATGATTCATACACATTGCATTTATTGTGCACTTTATTTCTAATCTAATGCTGCTGCCGATCTGGCAAGAGTATGGGTCCACAGCCCAGGAGTTGGAATCTCCTGCGATAAGAGATTTGTATAGAGAATATATAAAGAACTCCTAACTCAATAATAAAAAACAAATAACCCAATTAAAATGGGTAAAAGTTCTAAATGAGACATTTCATCAAAGAAAATATACAGGTGGTTGATAAGCATGGGCTTCCCTGGTGGCTCAGAGGGTAAAATGTCTGCCTAGAATGCGGGAGACCCGGGTTCGATCCCTGGGTCAGGAAGATCCCCTGGAGAAGGAAATGGCAACCCACTGTAGTATTCTTGCCTGGAAAATCCCATGGACAGAGAAGTCTGGTAGGCTACAGTCCATGGAGTCACAAAGAGTCAGACATGACTGAGTGACTTCACTTTCACTTTCCCTGGTAGCTCAGCTGGTAAAGAATCCACCTGCAATGCAGGAGACCCAGTTCAATTCCTGGGTTGGAAAGATCTGCTGGAGAAGGGATAGGCTACCCACTCCAGTATTGTTGGGCTTCCCTTGTGGCTCAGCTGGTAAAGAATTCACCTGCAATGTGGGAGACCTGCGTTCGATCCCTGGGTGGGGAGGATCCCCTGGAGAAGGGAAAGGCTACCCACTCCAGTATTCTCACCTGGAGAAGTCCATGGACTGTATAGTCCATGGGGCCACAATTGGACATGGCTAAGTGACTTTCATTAATAAGCACATCAAAAGATGCTTAACATCATTAGCTAGTAGGGAACTGCAAACCTAAACCACAGTACGATATCACCCGCTAGGGTAACTATAACTGCTGCTGCTGCTGCTGCTGCTAAGACGCTTCAGTCGTGTCCAACTCTGTGCGACCCCATAGATGGCAGCCCATCAGGCTCCCCCGTCCCTGGGATTCTCCAGGCCAGAACACTGGAGTGGGTTGTCATTTCCTTCTCCAGTGCATGCAAGTGGAAAGTGAAAGTGAAGTTGCTCAGTCGTGTCCGACTCTTAGCCACTCCATGGACTGCAGCCTACCAGGCTCCTCCGTCCATGGGATTTTCCAGGCAAGAGTACTGGAGTGGGTTACCATTGCCTTCTCCCAACTATAATTGAAAAGTCAAATAAAACAAGTATTGGTGAGGATGTGGAGAAATAGGAACTCTTACATACTGATGGTGGAAATTTGAAATGGTATAGCTGTTTGTCACTTCCATTGTATAATCATAAGGGATTTGATTTAGGTTATACCTGAATGGCCTGGTGGTTTTCCCTACTTTCTTCAATTTAAGTCTGGATTTTGTAATAAGGAATTCATAATCTGAGCCACAGTCAACTCCTGGTCTTTTTTTTTTTTTTTTTCTTTTGCTGATGGTATAGAGCTTCTCCATCTTTGGCTGCAAAGAATATAATCAATCTGATTTTGGTATTGACTATCTGGTGATGTCTTTGTGTAGAGTGTCTCTTGTGTTGTTGCAAGAGGGTGTTTGCTATGACCAGTGCATTCTTTTGGCAAAACTGTTAGCCTTTGTCCTGCTTCATTTTGTGCACCAAGGCCAAGCTTGCCTGTTACTCCAGATAGCTCTTGACTTCCTACTTTTGCATCCCAGTCCCCTATGATGAAAAAGACATGCTTTTTTGTGTGTTACTGCTAGAAGGTCTTGTATGTCTTAATAGAACCCTTCAATTTCTGCTTCTTTGGCATTAGTATTTGGGGCATAGACTTGGATTGCTGTGATATTGAATGATTTGCCTTGGAAACGAACAGAGATCATCCTGTCATTTTTGAGATTGAAACCAAGAACTGCATTTTGGACTCTTGTTGACTATGAGGGCTACTCCATTTCTTCTAAGGGGTTCTTGCCCACCATAGTAGCTATAATGGTCATCAATTAAATTCATGCTTTCCTGTCCATTTTAGTTCATTGATTCCTAAAATGTCCACATTCACTTTTGCCATCTCCTGTTTGACCACTTCCAGTTTACCTTGATTCATGGACCTAACATTCCAGATTTCTATGCAATACTGTTCTTTACAGCATCAGACTTTACTTTCACCACCAGTTACATTCACAACTGGGTGTTGTTTCCACTTTGGCTCAGCCTCTTCACTTCTTCTGGAGCCATTTCTATGCTCTTCTCCAGGAGCATATTGGACACCTGCCAACCTGGGAAGTTCATCTTTCAATGCAGGCACAATGAAGGACAGAAGTGGTATGGACCTAACAGAAACAGAAGTACTGAGAAGAGGTGGCAAGAATACACAGAACTATACAGAAACATCTTAATGATTCGGATAACCAAAATGGTGTGATCACTCACCTAGAGCCAGATATCCTGGAGTGTGAAGTCAGGCAGGCCTTAGGAAGCATCATTGTGAACAAAGCTAGTGGAGGTGATGGAATTCCAGCTGAACTATTTAAAATACTAAAAGATGATGCTGTTAGTGTGCTGCTCTGAATATGCCAGCAAGTTTGGAAGACTTAGCAATGGCCACAGGTCTGGAGAAGGTCAATTTTCATTCCAATCCCAAAGAAAGGCAATGTCAAAGAATGTTCAAACTATCGCACAATTGCACTCATTTCGTGTGCTAGCAAACTAATGCTCACAATCCTTCAGGCTAGGGTTCAACAGTGTGTGAACCGAGAACATCCCAGTGTACAAGCTGGATTTAGAAAAGGCAGAGGAACCAGAGATTGTATTGCCAACATCTATTGCATCATAAAAAGGGCTAGGGAATTCCAGAAAAACATCTGCTTCATTGACTGTGCTAAAGCCTTTGACTGCGTGGATCACAAGAAACTGGAAAATTCTTAAAGAGATGGGAATACCAGATCACCTTAACTGCCTCCTGAGAACCTGTATGCAGGTCAAGAAGCAACAGTTAGAACTGGATATGGAACAACAGATAGGTTCCAAATTGGGAAAGGAGTACATCAAGGCTGTATAGTGTCACCCTGCTTATTTAACTTATATGCAGAGTACATCATGCAAAATGCTGGACTGGATGAAGCACAAACTGGAATCAAGATTGCCGGGAGAAATATAAATAACCTCATGTATGCAGATGATTCTGCTCTTATAGGAGAAAGAGAAGAGGAACTGAAGAGCCTCTCGTTGAGGTGAAAGAGGAGAGGGAAAAGCTGGCATAAAACTCAACACTCAAATAATGAAGATCATGGCATTTGGTCCCATCACGTCATGGCAAATAGATGGGGAAGCAATGGAAACAGTGACAGACTTTGTTTTCTTGGGCTCCAAAATCACTGCAGATGGTGACTGCAGCCATGAAATTAAAAGACGCTTGCTCCTTCGAAGAAATGCTATGACCAACCTAGACAGCCTGTTAGAAAGCAGAGACATTACTTTGCCTCCAAAGGTCAGTGTAGTCAAAGCTATGGTTTTTCCAGTTGTCGTGTATGGATGTGAGAGCTGGACAATAGAAAAGGCTAAGCCTGAAGAGTTGAGGCCTTAACACTGTGGTGCTGGAGAAGACTCATGAGAGTCCTTTGGACTGCAAGGAGATCAAACCAATCAATTGTAAAGGAAATCAGTCCTGAATATTCTTTGGAAGGACAGATGGTGAAGCTGAAGATCCAAAACTTTGGCCACCTGATGCTAAGAGCCTGTTGCTGCTGCTGCTGCTGCTGCTAAGTCGCTTCAGTCGTGTCCGACTCTGTGCGACCCCATAGACAGCAGCCCACTAGGCTCCTCTCTCTCTGGGATTCTCCAGGCAAGAACACTGGAGTGAGTTGCCATTTCCTTCTCCAATACATGAAAGTGAAGAGCGAAAGTGAAGTTGCTCAGTCATGCCCAATTCTTAGCGACCCCATGGACTGCAGCCCACCAGGCTCCTCCGTCCATGGGATTTTCCAGGCAAGAGTACTGGAGTGGGGTGCCATTGCCTTCTCCGGCTAAGAGCCTACTAATTGGAAAAGACCCTGATGCTAGGAACAATTGAAGACAGGAGGAAAAGGGGGCGACAGAGGATGAGATGGTTAGATGGCATCACTGACTCAATGGATATGAGCTTGGGCAGCCTCTGGGAGTTGGTGAAGGTCAGTGAAGCCTGCTGCGCTGCAGTCCATGGGGGTCACCAAGAATCAGGCCTGAGTGAGTGAACTGTAAAACAACAACAAATAGCTATTTTGAAACTTATTTGTTAGTTCTTTCAAAAATTAAAGTTACATGACCTGGGAAATTCTGCTCCTAGCAATATAAAAAAGAGAAATGAAAACCTAATGTCTAACTAAAAACTTGCACATGAATATTCATAGAAACATTATTCATAATAGGCAAAAAGTAGAAATGATGGAAATATCCATCAACTGATTGATAGATAAAGGTGGTATAGCCATATGATAAAATACGGTTCGACAGTAAACAGAAATGAAGAGCTAATACATGCTATGTTTTGTTTTTAGACAAATTTAATTTAGAGCCTGAGACTGTCTTTGCTTATATTTTATTTAACACAGGTTCATTGTGGGAATAATTTCACAAGGCAGTAGCATGTGGGATGCATAATGTCTCTTTACACATACTGTCTCTAATGGTGTACATGTTGTCTCTTATCAAGTTAATACAGAAATAACATAACCCAGACCAGTGACAGATGAACTAATCTGTCATTCCAGGCAAGGGAAGATGAAGGGAATACATGTAGTTGAGGGGTACTTTTTACAGGTCAGCTCTTGGGATGGGCTTGACCCATTGAGAGCAAATGTGGAAAGTACGTGGTTCCTGGGGAACAAAGGTGCTGGTGTGGATGGACAAGATCTTCTTTGTGGGGCTGCTGTTAGGTTTTTGCCTCTGCTGGTAAGAGTCCCCTTCACCACTGCAGGCGTTAATGCCCCAAGGTCTTCAGAAAGCTACTTAGATCAGTGGAGGGTGTCCTTGCCCAGACCTCACAAACTGCTTGTTGAGTTCGAATCCCCACCATCCCACGGCTCCTTCTTCATGTGTTCTTACTGAAAACCCCGAGCAGTGCCTTTCACTGCTTGAACTACTGAGTGCTTTCGGTATCCACAGATGTGGTTGGTTGATGCCCTCCGGATTCACAATTTCACTTTTTTTTTAAATTAAAATTTTTTTATTGGAGTGTAATTGATTTGCACTCTTTGTTTCTGCTGTAGAGCAAAATGAATCTGTTATGCATGTATTACATATATCCACTTTTTTAAAGACTCTTTTCCCATATAGGTCATTACAGAGTATTGAGTAGTGAGTGTTCCGTGTGCTTACAGGAAAGATTCTTCTTATCTATTTTAATTTAAATTTTCAATTGGAGGATAATTGCTTTACAATGTTGTGTTGGCTTCTGCTGTTTAACAAAGTGAATCAACTCTACACCAGGGTCTTTCCCAGAGCAGTGTATCTCCCAACTTCACTCTTAAAAACTTCATTTTTGTCATGAACAAGAAGATTTGAAATTATATTGAACCACTACCATGTGGATGAACCTGGAAAGCAGTCTGCTGAGTGAGACCAGCCAGTCATG
This sequence comes from Ovis canadensis, assembly GCF_042477335.2. Classification (NCBI taxonomy): domain Eukaryota; kingdom Metazoa; phylum Chordata; class Mammalia; order Artiodactyla; family Bovidae; genus Ovis; species Ovis canadensis. The sequence goes on along the minus strand of NC_091261.1, from coordinate 20,608,355 downwards.
GAAGACTGCATACCGGATGGTTCCATTTATATGACATGTCTGGAACAGCAAAATCTGTGTAGGTGGAAAGTAGAGCAGTCAGTGTCCAGGGCTGAGTATTTGGAGGGAAATAAAGATGAATGGATAATGGGTGTGGGTTTTTTTTTTTTTAAGGTGGTGATGAAATATTCTAAAATTGATTTTCGTGATTGTCGTACACCTCTATGACTGTATTAAATGCTATTAAACTGTATGCTCTAGGTAAATCTTACGGCCTGAATTATATCTCAGTAAAGCTTAAAAAGGAACAATGCTGAAAATAAATACTGTAACTAAAATCAGGCTTTTAAATGGCTATAAACATTCACTACTTCACGCCCAGCCGCACATCAAGTATCATGGGCTGTGAAATGGTCACGTCACTGATTTTAGGTTGGAGAAGAGCATTTTGTATAGTTACCTCCCCCATGGCAAGCTCTAGCCTATCAGGAGAGACAGCTTTCCTTCCCAGAGGGTGAAATAGCACCTCCCGCCCACACACAATTTTGTTATATAACGTGCTTTTCATTTTCACTGGCATGCTTGCCATATGCTTCATTGTGCTGTGACCCTATACCCTTGCTTGGTAAATAATTACCATTCCGTCCCATTCTCCCCCACGTCGCATTCAGGCACCACTTAAAGAAAGCACTTGCTGTTTTGCTTTCATTAATCTAACATTTCAGATATATATATATATATATGTATATATATATATATATATGTCACTATATATATATATTTGGTTTGATGTTGCCTCATTCCTAGTGTATTGTGCCTGAGAGGATGCAGGCAGGATACTTCTTGTTTTTATAATTCACCCACTTATATTTTCATGATGATGATAAGATGAAATCACCCCTGTATCTGAAGCAGTATGCATTTATACCAGAGACTTTATTTAGCATCTGTGTGCATGGCAATGTACTCTTTATCACTTCAAACGAGGGAGTTAAGAAGCCCATGTCATTGGACTAAATAATAACAGAGATGTTTCTGTAGCACATCAATTGGCATAATATTTGCAAGTATTTTTCTAGTGCGTGTCCCTCAGGCAACTAAATAGACTTTGACTGTGTTTGATGCTGAGGATGGGAGGGACAACCAGAGACTAAAAGACCTAACCTTTAGGGAACTCGCAGCCTGGGAGTGTTTGCAAACAAAAAGCAGTTTAGAGCTCTGTCCAAGGTGCTTAGGGAGCTGAGAAGCAGCAGGGAATAGGGCTGTCTGTAAAAGTGTGTACTAGAAAAATTGATTGTTAAAGATTTGGTCAGTTTGGAAACTCGGAGGGAAAGAGACCCAAGATAAAAGGAATCATAGAAATCTTGGGAGAACATGTTAAGATAATCCTTGGAGTCTGAGGTGCTCAACAGTGAGTAACTTTATATCTGGGGACATTTTGATTGTTGCAGATGGAATGAGGAAGGCAGCAGGGGTACAGGCTGTTGCTTCTACTGTTTGGTGAGTGGAGGCCAGTAGTGATGCTAAATGTTCAGTGCAGGGCAGCCCTCCCCAAGAAAGCACCGTCTGATCTAGCCTGTCAGTATGGTAACTGTTGAGAAGCCCTGTTCTAAAGCATTTGAAAAGACAACGCCAAGAGTTGGTGGAATTGAATGGAGTTGTACTGTTTTCCATTACATGTTTACAGGAATGTATTTATGAGGTACATTTCAATTAAAAAGTGTAACAGCAGCATCATTGGCTATAGTGCAGGGGATGAATAAAGACACAGTGTGCATTTCAGGCATTGCGCATCATTTAGTGATTCTGCTCGGATACCAGCGTAGAGAGAAGAGGAACGGAAGTAACTTTTAAAGAATTTTGGTAGAACTGGTAGAAAATGGAGTGGGCAGAATTATAAGCAGCATTTCTTGTATATAAGCTTCAGTGTTTTTCATAGAATGTAAGATTTTTTTGTTTTTACCCTAAGGATGGTACTGTTAATAGTGGCATCTGAAAGCCAGTTTTTGTACTGGTTCCAATATTTAAATGGAAATCTGAATTGACAGTCATCTGAATTTATTCATGGCAATGCATGCTGAAGGACACTGGAATGTGGATCGTTGAAAAGTTTTTTAGGTTTGTAAATAAAGTTGTAAAGAAGAGTTGTATGCAAGGGTTTTTGTAGACACATGTTTTCATTTCTCTTGGATAGATATTTCTGAGTGGGATTGCTGGGTCTGTGGGCTGTGTGTGTGTGTATGATTTCAGAAAACTGAGAGTTTCTTCTACCAGCCATGTATGAGAATTCCAGTTTCTCTATCCTCTTACCAAGCTATGATTATGTTCATGTTTTTCCTTTAAGCTGGTCATGACTAGTGGTGTTGATTGAATGCTGTTCTATATGCTCTCTGGCCATTTATATTTCTAACGTCGTGAAGTGCCTTTTAAAATCTTTTTTTTTTCATGTAAAATATGTTGTTCGTCTTCTTGTTATTGAATTGTATGATTTTAAGTTTTCTGGATACTCATCAACCATATTGTGAATATATTAATGTGAATATATTAATGTGAATATATTAATGTGAATATTTTCTGGGCCCTATGGTTTGCCTCTTCATTTTAATGAGAGAAGAACTTTGATGAGAAAAACATTCTTATTTTGATGAAGTTCAATTTATCAGTTTCTCGCTTGGTCTCATCCTTTGGTTTGTCTGTTCTTTTTGCTGGTTCTGTAGGACTATTATTACTGTAGCTTTAGAGTAAGTCTTGAAGCCAAGTGGTATGATTCCGCTGGTCTTTTCAAATTTGTTTTTGCCATTCCAGATCCTTTCATATAAATGTTACAATCTGTATGTATTTGTAGGAATTATTTTAAGTATTCTGGATACTAAGCCTTCATCAGAATCCTTCATCTAAAAACCTACAGGCCAATATTATCAATATGGAACCATAATAATTCACAAGTCTGACTTTCTATTTATTTAGTCTTAAAATTTCAGCAGTGTTTTGTAGTTTTAAATATCAGGTCATGGATATCTTTTGTTAAATTTCTGTAAGTATTTTATGCTTCTGGGTGCTATTCGTAAATGCATTTTATTTTTCATTTTATTTTTCCAATATACTATTAGTATATGAAAATGCAGTTGGTTTCGTGCCCTATGATATTGCTGATCTGACTTATTGCTTCCTATGGTTTCTTTAAGGATTTTTCTTTTGTGTACAGTGGTATCATGTATGAAAAAGACAGCTTGCTTTTTTTCTTTCCAATGTGAATGTCTTTTATGCCTTTTGCTTGTCTCTTTGCACTGCCAAGACCTCCAACAATATGTTGAATAGAAGTGGTGATAATTGGGCATCTTGCCCTGTTCTCATCTTCAGGGGAAAAGCATTCATTATTCACTGTAAAGGATGAAATTTGGTTTAAGGCTGTAGATGCCTTTTGTATTGAGGAGATTTTTTTTTGTCTGTTCCTATTTTTAATCATAAATAGATGTTGACTTTTGAAATAAATGTCGGTATCTGTTGAAATGATCCTGAAATATTTTTCTCGAATCTGTTAGTAGGTGAATTGCATTGAATTTTCTGAGTTAAACTAACTTTGCATTTCTGAGATCAACTCTACTTGGTAGTGATGTATTAACTTCTTTGGATATTGCTAATAATTTTTATGCTAATATTTGGTTGATAAGCAAAATAATAGTGTTAGTTGCTTAGTCATGTCTGATTCTTTGCAACCCTATGGACTGTAGCATGCCGGGCCCCCCACCCCCCAGACTCCGATATCCTATTTTTGTGTGTCATTTTTGATAATTTGTTCTTCAAGGGATTTGTTAATTTCCTGTAAGCTGTTGACTTTATTGGCATGACCTTCTTCATAATATCCACTATTTTCAAAGAGGATCTATAATGATACCTCTTTTTTAATGTTTCATATTGACTTATTTTTTTCTCAATAAGTCTTGCCTAGAACTTTATTAATTTGTTACTTTTTTCAGATAACCCATATTGTCAATATGTCATTGGCTTTTGCTTCTATTTTTATTTCCTTTGGATTTTCTTTTTCTTTTAAACATTTAAGATGGAAGCATGACTTTACTGTTTTATTTTGAATACAGACATTTAAATCTAAATTTCCTTCTAAAACTACTTTAGCTTGCATCCCACGAACTTCATTGTATAGTGTTTTCATTGTAATCCAATTCCAAAGAATTCAAATTTTTTATGTGATTAGAATATAGACATTGAGTTTTAACTCAGATGTTATTTAGAATGATGTTTTAGAAATTCTCAATGGATGGGGAATTTCTGTGTACATGTTATTTTTTTTTTTCTACTTCTCTTTTGGTCTGATAACATAGTCTGTATTTTATTAATGAGTTGAAGTTTATTAGACTTGTTTCATTGTCTTCAGTGTGGCCTGTTAGTAAATGATTCATGTGCATGTGAGAACAATGATTTTCCTGCTGTTGCTGGGTGTAATGTCCTGTAAATGTCAATTAGATCAAGTTGTTTGTTACTGTTGCTCAAATCTTTGGTTCTGTCTTGATTTTTGATAATGTTCTATCAATGACTAAACTAGCGATGTTAAAATTTCTAACTACTATGAGGACTTGCTTGTTTTCCTTTGATTTTGTAGTTTTTGTTTCCTATACTGATCACTATTCGTGAACTTTTCCTTTGTGTATGCACATTTAAGATTGTCTTCAAGTGACCATTTTATCATTATGAAATGTCTATTCTGGGATAATCTTTGTTGTGGAATCTACCTTGTGTGATGTTAATTATAGCTACACTAACTTTCTTAGTGTTACTTGGCGTATTTTTTTCATCCTTTTTCTTTTATCCCTTTGTGTCTTTATGCTTAATTTTTTTTTTTTTGTAAGCAACATATAATTGAGTCCTGCTCTTAAAAAAGTCCAGGGTATTAGCCTTTGCTTTTTAACCAGAGTTTTAGCTAATGTGTATACAGGGTAGTTATGGATATGCATAGGTTTAAGCCCACCATCTGGGTTTTGTTTTCTGTTTGTCCTTTTTGCTCTTTGTTTTTCTGTTCCTCCTTTGCGGAACTGAGTCATTTTTAGTATTCCATTTTATCTCCTCTATTATATGATTTTTAGTTATACCTATTTGTACCTTTATTTGAGTATGAGGTGAATTTTCAAGTTAACCTATTTTTTACCTTTTCATAAGCAGTATAAGAACCTTGCAACAGTAGACTTCTAATGACCACCCTTTTGCCCTCTGTACCCTTGTTTTATATATTTTAATTCTGCATGTACTCTGAGCCTAGTTGTATGTTACTGCTTTCACTTTATGAGATCAATGATCAGTAATCTTTTGAAAAAAATTTAATGTTTCATTTACATATATAAAGGTGTGTGTGTGTATGTGTGTGTGTGTGTGTGTGTGTTTTGTCTTTTAGTATCAGTGTATTTATCCATTCTGATTTTCTTCATTCGTTTCTGCAGAACTAAGTTTCTATCTTGTGCTATTTCCTTCAAGTCCCTTAGGGTAATTTAATTTGAACATTACTTATAATGCAGATGTGCTGGAGACTTCTTTAATGTTTTGTTTATCTGAAAGTATCTTTATTTTGCCTTCATTTTTGATGAATGTAGAATTCTGGATTCATCATGTTTTACCCCCAGCACTTCTAAGAAGTCATTTTGTTTTCTTTAGCTTCCATTTTTTTTTCCTCATGGCAAGTCATCTTTCTTACTGTTATCTTATATGTTGTCTTTTCCTCTTGCTGCTTTCAAGATTTTCTTTTTATGACAGGCCTAGATGTGTTTTTCTTTGTTTTATCCTGCTTGGTGTTCTTTGAAGTTATTGGATATGGGAGTTGATAATTTTCTCAGTTTTAGAAAATCTTACCCATTAGCTCCTCAAAGACTTCTTCTGCCCCCTCTTTCTCTTCCTTCTCTTTCTGGGATTCTGATTGCATTATGTTAGACCATTTGAGACTGATTTCAATTGTACCTGCAGGATTTTAATTTACAAAGGTGGAGAATGGCATTGAAACATGTATACTATCATGTAAGAAACGAAGTGCCAGTCTATGTTCGATACGGGATACAGGATGCTTGGGGCTGGTGCATGGGGATGATCCAGAGAGATGATATGGGGTGGGAGGTGGGAGGGGGATTCAGGACTGGGAGCTTGTATACACCTGTGGTGGATTCATGTCAATGTATCGCAAAACCAATACAGTATTGTAAAATAAAGTAAAAATTAAAAAAAAATAATTTATAAAGGTGGCTGAGGGCTGACATGGAGAGGCTAATGCCACTGAAGAAAATTTTATCCTTACAGTTTCCAAGGGCAGAGAGCAAACATGCTGTGTAGGAGCACATGGGGAAACACCAGGGTTTGGTCAGGAGTCTGGAAGGAGCAAGGGAAATCCTAGACCCTCTTTACTGGGGTTTCTAAGGGAAGGGCCAGGCATAAAAGGGAAAAGCATAGGGTTGGCTGCTTTGAGTTATGTTGGTGGGCTCTAGGCTGTAGGGGTGATTTTCAGTTGTCTGGCCTGGGGGTGACTTAGGGCAAGAGAAATTCTGGCTGGGTATGTGAGAATTAGGGATATAGACTTAAACTTGTTGCTTTGCCTTTGGAAGTGAGCTCTTCACTGCTGCTGCTGCTGCTGCTACTAAGTCGCTTCAGTTGTGTCTGACTTTGTGTGACCCCTGAGATGGTAGCCCACCAGGCTCCCCTGTCCCTGGGATTCTCCAGGCAACACTGGAGTGGGTTGCCATTTCCTTTTCCAATGCATGAAACTACTGTGGTTTTATTTCCTGTTTCTTGCATATCCACTTGACTCTTTTTAATAGTTTCTATCCTTTTGGCAAAATTCCTATCAATTTATGCATGTTGGCCAGCTTTTTAAAAAAAGAGTTTCATTTATTTATTCATTTAGCTTCATTGTGGCATCAGGGTCTTTAGTTGAGGCATGTGGGATCTTATGTTCCCTGACCAGGGATTGAACTCGGGTCCCCTTCATTGGGAATGCAGAGTCTTGGCCACTGAACCGCCAGGGAAGTCCCTTGGCCACCTTTGACACTGGATCCTTAACATATTCAGAGTGGTTTTTAGGTTTCAGTTTGACAGTCTCCCCCAGCCCCCACCACCTGAATGCCTGGGCTGTTTCTGGGTCTCTTTCTTTATGATTTTGAGTTACTTTTCTTTGCCTCTTTGCATGCCTTGTAATTTTTTGGTGGAATACCAGAGATTGTGTGTAAGAGTGCAGTAGAGACTCAAGGAAGTACTACCCATACCTGGTGAAGGGCACACCCATCCGTCAAGCTACACATATGTAGGACTGTCAGGGTGGCTGGCAGCTGACCTGAGATTGGGCATGGTTGTTAGTCACAGGCTTCCTGCGATTTGAGGATGCTGTCAGAAGCCTGTCTGGAAGCTCGCCTGCCCTGTCCCTTCCTCTTATGGCACATACCTCTTAGCTCTGTTCTCCAACTGCCCCTGAGCATCTGGGGACACCCTGTGGGAAGGAGGGAGAAGGTGGACCCACATTCTTCCCTTGTCCGTGTCTTCCAGGGACGGGGTCTTTAACCTCTGGGTTCTCATGCCTGATGATCTGAGGTGGAGCTGATGTAGTAATAATAGAAATAAAGTGCACAGAAAATGTCAATAAATGGAATGCACTTGAATCATCCTGAAGCCATTGTCTGCCCCCATCCACGGAAAAGTCGTCTTCCATGAAACCGGTCCCTGGTGCCAAGAGAGTCGGGGCCCACTGTTCTAGAGGTTTAAACCATCACACCAGCTCGTGCGCTCAGCCTCTTCAGTCGTGTCCAACTCTGTGCCACCCATGGACTGTAGCCCGGCAGGCTCCTCTGTCCTTGGGAAGAACCCTGGAGTGGGTTGCCGTGCCCTCCTCCTCGTGCCTTCCGGACCCAGGAATTGAACCCATGTCTCCCATCTCTTCTGCACTGTGGCAGGCTCTTTACCCACTGAGCCATCTGGGAAGCCCCCCACCAGCTCATACTCTACCTTTAAAACTTTGTTAAAATCCAGTTTTCCTCCTCTTACAGCTTCCTCCTTGTCCTGCTCTTCCCGAAGGATGAGACAGCTGTATGTGTGTGCGCGTGCGTTCTCTCTAGGAAAGGACGCATTACTTCCTGTGTTTTGGTGTGGTTCTTTTTTTTTTTTTTTTGGCATCTTCAGTTCTCAGATGTTTATTTAAAAAAACCAAACTACTGTGATTTTGTAGGGATTTTATAGGTTCTCCATCTTGTTCAAGTCGTTAAGGTAAAAATGATGTTTCCTGTAACTTCTGGAGTCGGAGCAGAAGCAGCCGTCCTCTAATGAGAATGGGTTGAATTCACTTTTACTGGAGAAAACAGTTTTACTTGTGACTATATCCCTGCTTATTTGCTCTGTTTGAAACACCTTTTTGGTGGACCAAGGAAAGTTGTCATTAAGTCTTCCCCCTTAGTAAACTCAGGTTACGTGCTTTAACCGTCTCTGGAAAAATTCATAGATTTATATTTAAATTTTTTTCCCCCAGCATCTCGTGTGAGAAGCCGATTATGACTGCTACATTTCTAAAACTTTTAAAAGTGTTTTACTTGGCTTTGGCACTTTCCTCTTACAGTAAAATTTAGTGCAGGACTTGTAATATGCTGGGATTTTTTTGCCCCCCCTCTTCCTTTTCAACATTCCTCTTACAAAAGCATTAGAATATTCCTGATTTATTTCCATCATAAGTTTTGGTAGCTGCTGCTTAGTTTTTTTTCCTCTTAACTTCTCCGTTTACAATAATATGTCATTAATTGACATCTTATAAATGTGAATGTTTCTCTCCGTGCTTATGTTGTTTTATATTTTCTTAATTCACAGGCTCATTGATCTATCTTGTAGAATCTAAGAAAAACTCATGTCTTCCGCATGCTTTGACAGAACAATAAAAATGCAGTTGGAAGAGGATTAATAGATAGAAGGTCAAATGGAGAATATAGATACTAGCTTTGTAAGGCCGTGTCTCATGCATCAGTCTTAGGTTGCGTCTGATACCTGATAGTCCATATTTTTTTTGAATGAATGAATGAAAAGAGATTGAGATGGTAATTTAAGAATAAGAACCTGTTTAGCCTGAGTGTTTCTTTCTTCAAGTTTCAGTTCTCAACCTTCGCTGTATAACAATTTCGGTTTTAAGTAAAGACAGACTATCCCAGCCAAGGGCTCTCTTTGGTCTGGTTCAGTTTTCCTTCAGGAAGTTTATCCAGTTGCCTTTGTGTTCACCTGGAATCCGCTTTGCCTTGCTGGGCATGGAGTAATCTGCAGACCTTAGCACACTGTCTGGCCCACAGTACATACCAAATGTTAATTTGGTTGAATTGATTATTTGATGAAGGAAGAAGAGGAGGCTATGTCCTCCCCTGAAAACACTGCAGCAACATCTGTTCTAGAAAACCAAGTTAGAACATTCTCAATCCTGGTTTCTGGCTCTCTTAGCCTGTCCATGAAATGAAGAGATAATGGCTGTTTCTGTCTTTGTGTGGGCTTTCCTGGTGTCTCAGATGATGTAGAAGCTGCCTGCAATGCAAGAGACCTGGGTTCGATCCCTGGGTCGGGAAGATCCCCTGGAGACGGGAATGGCCACCCACTCTGGTGTTCTTGCCTGGAGAATTCACTGTTTCTCTCTTTATGTAAATGTGAACAATCCAGCACTTTGTTGTAAAATTTTCTGTTCTTCACTAGCCTCATGGTCACCAAGTTATTCTAGGTGTCCACTAAATTTTATTAAAAAATCATGTTTTATCAGTAAAACATGTCTTTCTTTTGAAAACTGGAGAATTTTTATATTTTGTTTCAATGATGAGATCCTGTTAATACTGTAGTTTAAAATGTGTCCTGAAGTCTCAGTTTTGGTTAATGATTTCATAGCAATGTATTATTACAAATAAAAGGAAGAAACTTGAGAAATTTAAAATGGTTGGAATGTATTTTAGTGCCTGATGTTTTATTTGGAGGTAGAGCTGTAGTGGATGGCTTTGGGCAGCTTGTGTGATAGGATGGGGCTACTTTCTATAAGTCTGGTGACTGTTCCCTTTAAGAAGCATGTGACGAGTGTGAAGTATTCTTGGGAATCACTGCAGTGTGATGAATTAATTCTCTGAAGTGGAGTTGTCGTGAGTTACTGTGTTATTATTTGTCAAAATGGAAACAAAAATAGAATTCTGTCCTTGTAGGCAATAGATCTCTACTTAATCTCTCGTCTTTCAGCAGGTAGGTTGGTTCGTTCTTTGCTGTATTCTGTGACGAGCCAGGGGGCTCAAGTCTGGATCATGCCTTGGAGACAAGGAGTAGAATAGTATTTTCATTTTTATGCCACATTGGATTTCTATCCAGACAGAATGTGGCTGTTTGATCTGAAGCCTGGCAATTGCTTTTTTATTTACTTTAGTGTCTGTAATTCTAATTTCATAACTCTTCATCATTCAGCACTCTTGTCATCACTCCAGGTGATCAGAACCAGTCATTGCCTCTCTTATCTGTTGCTCTTGCACAGTTTGGTTAAGAATATTCAACAGTCTATTGGTAGTGAATGTTATCTCCCCTCACGTCCGAATGGAGAACCTTCCGTTCAGTTCAGTCGCTCAGTCGTGTCCGACTCTTTGTGACCCCATGAATCGCAGCACACCAGGCCTCCCTGTCCATCACCAACTCCTGGAGTTCACTCAGACTCACGTCCATTGAGTCAGTGATGCCATCCAGCCATCTCATCCTCGGTCGTCCCCTTCTCCTCCTGCCCCCAATCCCTCCCAGCATCAGAGTCTTTTCCAATGAGTCAACTCTTCGCATGAGGTGGCCAAAGTACTGGAGTTTCAGCTTTAGCATCATTCCTTCCAAAGAAATCCCAGGGCTGATCTTCAGAATGGACTGGTTGGATCTCCTTGCAGTCCAAGGGGCTCTCAAGAGTCTTCTCCAACACCACAGAACCTTAGGGGAGAGCAAAAAGAAACTAGTAAGTACAGGAAATTTGATCACGATGCAAGTCTGATTTTGAGTGTTTGAAGTATGAGTTTGTGCTATGAGTGCATGCTCGGCCTCTCAGTCATGTCTGACTCTCTGAGACCCTAAGGACGTTAGCCCTCCAGGCTCCTCTGTCCGTGGCGTTTTCCAGGCAGAAATACTGGAGTGGGTTGCCATTTCCTCCTCCAGGAGATCTTTCTGACCCAAAGATTGAACCCGTGTCTCCCGTGTCTCTTGCATTGGCAGGCGGGTTCTTTTTCATTGCGCCACCTAGAAAGCCCATTCTAAGTGTTGGTTCGGTTGACTCATGTCCGACTTTTCCCTGCCCATCACCAACTCCTGGAGCTTGCTCACACTCACGTCCATCGAGTCAGTGAGGCCATCCAACCATCTCATCTTCTGGTGTCCCCTTCTCCTCCTGCCTCCAATCTTTCCCAGCACTGGGGTCTTGTCAAATGAGTCAGTTCTTCACATCGGATGGCCAGAGTATTGGAGTTTCAGCTTTAGCATCAGTCCTTCCAATGAATATTCAGGATTGGTTTCCTTTAGGATGGACTGCTTGGATTTCCTTGCAGTCCAAGGGGACTCTCAAGCGTCTTCTTCATCACCACAGTTCAAAAGCATCAATTATTTGGCACTCAGCTTTCTTTATAGTCCAACTCTCACATCCATACATGACTACTGGAAAAACCATAGCTTTGACTAGATGGACCTTTGTTGGCAAAGTAATGTCTCTGCTTTTTAATAGGCTGTCTAGGTTGGTCATAGCTTTTCTTCCAAGGAGCAAGCATCTTTTAATTTCATGGCTGCAGTCACCATCTGCAATGATTTTGGAGCCTGCAGAAATAAACTAAGCCACTATTTCCACTGTTTCCTCATCTGTTTGCCATGAAGTGATGGGACCAGATGCCATGATCTTAGTTTTCTGAATGTTGAGCTTTAGGCCAACTTTTTCACTCTCCTCTTTCACCTTCATCAAGAGGCTCTTTAGTTCTTCTTCACTTTCTGCCATAAGGGTGGTGTCATCTGCATGTCTGAGGTTATTGATATTTCTCCTGGCAATCTTGATTCCAGCTTGTGGTTCAAGTATTCTAAGTATCAGTTCAGTTTAGTCGCTCAGTCGTGTCCATCTCTTTGCTAAGTATAGAGTGTCTTTATTTGCTATGACTGTTTTGGCTTTCACTGACTCCCTTAACTAGTTCCTAATGGTATATTGTAAATGATCTTTCATTCTTTACTCTTGGAGTGATAGCTTTCTTCCTCATTATTTTGTTGCCATAGCATATTGAAGGACCTCTTGAGTATTTCTCAGATCCATTCACTTATTTCTCTTTATTTTTGTCATTTCTGTCTTTTCCTCTGAATTGTCTAACACATCTTTTTAACCACCCCTGCTCAGCTTCAGTCCATTTGTCGCTGAGCAGCCATTGTTCATGTACACATTTTTTTTTTAACTTTACCGTAAGGTTTTAAATTGGAATATAGTTGCTTTACAGTGTTGTTCCTTTTTGCTTTAGAACAAGGTGAATCAGCCACAGGTATACATATATCTTCTTTTCCTCGAATTTCCTTCTCATTTATGTCACCACAGAGCCCTGAGTAGAGTTCCTTGTGCTATACAATAGGTTCTCATTAGTTATCTATTTTATACATAGTAATGTGTATATGGGGCTTCCCTGATGGCTTAGATGATAAAGTGTGTATATACCAATCCCAATCTCCTATACGTTTGTTCTCTACATCTGGGCCTCTATTTGTGCTTTGCAAATAAATAAGTTCGTATGTACCATTTTTCTAGATTCCACATATATGTGTTCATAGATAATATTTGCTTTTCTCTTTCTGACTTACTTCACTCTGTGTGTTAGTCTTTAGAACATGGAAGCAACCTGAATGTCCATCAGCAGAAGAATGGATAACAGAGGATGTGGTGTATGTATGCAGTGGAATATTACTCAGCCGTGCGAGGGAACGAAGCTGTGCCATTTGCAGAGACATGTACATGTTTAATCTGATCATGTTAACCCCATACTGAAAACCTTCAGTGACATGTAGGATTTGTTTATGTTGTTAAGTCACTTTTAGTTCTGTCTGACTCTTTGGGACCCTATGGACTGCAGCATGCCAGGCCTCTTCGTCCCTCACTGTCTCCCGGAGTTTGCCCAAATTCATGTTCATTGAATCACTGATGCTATCCAACTATCTTATCCTCTGCTGCCCTCTTCTTCTTTTGCTTTCAATCTTTCTCAGCATCAGAATCTTTTTCCAGTGAGTCAGCTCTTCAAACCAGGTGGCCAAAGTATTGGAGCTTCAGCTTCAGCATCAGTCCTTCCAATGAATATTCAGGATTGATCTCCTTTAGGATTGACTGGTTTGATCTCCTTGCAGTCCAAGGGACTCTCAGGAGTCTTCTCTAGCACCACAGTTCCAAAGCATCAGTTCTTAGGTGCTCAGCCTTCTTTATGGTCCGACTCTCACATCCATCCATGACTACTGGAAAGACCATAGCTTTCCCTATATGGACCTTTGTTGGCAAAGTGATGTCTTTGCTTTTTAGTACTCTCGTCTAGGTTTGTCACAGCTTTCCCTCCAAGGCACAGGTGTCTTCTAATTTCATGGCTACAGTCACCATCTGCAGTGATTTTGGGTACATAAAGCCTCAGCATGACCCAGGAGGCCCTGTGTGGTGGGACCTCATCTTTCCATGGAGTTGCTCTGCAGCTGGTCTGTGGGACCCGTGACGAGACTGCTCCCAGCTCCTCCAGAGAGTGCTCTGTCCTTGCTGTGTGCCTTCTCAGCCTAGGGAACGCCATGGCCCTCTTGCTTCTATTTGTACATGGCTCGTTTATCCTTAAAGCTTCAGATTAAACCCTCCAGGGTTAGGACAGGCTTTCCTTTCTTATGGGGCTTCCCTGGTGGCTCAGATGGTAAAGAATTTGCCTGAAATGCAGGAGACCTGGATTTGATCCCTGGGTCAGGAAGATCTCCTGGAGAAGGAAATACCAACCCACTCCCAGTATTCTTGCCTGAGAATCCCAGTGGACAGAGGAGCCTGCTGGACTATAGTCCATGGGGTTGCAAAGAGTTGGACACAACTGAGCAACTAACATTTTCACTTTCTTCACTTCCTTTCTTACTCCCAGATCACCCTAAAAATCCTGACGTTGCCCAAAGAGATTGGCAGGTTCACTGATAAGTCTCCTAGACCACAATGATTTAGCATAGTTCTGTTTGGGCACATATCTCCTGATGTCCTTCTTACTTCCTCTTTTCCTCCTAGGGAGCTGGCTTTGCTCATTTACACTCAGCTGACTCCCTTGCAACATTCTTTGTGTGTGCTAAGTCGCTTCAGTTGTGTCCGACTCTTTGCAACCCTGTGGACTGTAGCCTGCCAGGCTCCTTTGCCCGTGGGATTCTCCGGGCAAGAATTCTGGAGTGGGTTGCCGTGCCCTCCTCCATGGGATCTCTCTGACCCCGGGATGGAACCCTCATCTCTTAACATCTCTAGCATTGGCAGACAAGTTCTTTACCACTAGCGCCCCCTGGGAAGCCCAGCATTCTGTGTTATTGCAGTTAATTGATTATTTATGATTTATCTTCTGCTTTCTCTGCTAGACAGTGTGCTGAGCCCAGAACCTAGCACGTGGTAAGATATTTAATAATTCCTGACCTCCTGGGACAAGACAAAGCATAATAGCTCATCATGTGGTGGTTGTTGGAAGAAGTGAGTGGTTGTAAACCCTGTCTTTGTATCCCATGACAGACTTTGCCGTTTTTGGCCTGGAGTCTAATTTTCTCTGCTGGTTTTGTCATTCCTGGATTAGAAAATCTGTTAGCTTTCTTTTATGTATTTGATGTAGCTCCTCCCTGTCCATTTTATATTTATTTCTTTTAATGATATAGTAAGTGTTTGAATCCATATACTTTTGGGAGAGGTCTTTAGATATTTTTTCTGCTTTGCAAGAATGGAGCATTCATGTAGACCTGAGACCCCCGTGTGTAAATATTGTTTTATCACTTAACCAATGTAAAGAAAAACACGCCTGCCATCTGAAGTTTTCCCTCACAATTTTAATTAACTCCCCTGAGCCCAGTGTGGGTTACTAAGAATAAGGGCCAGAATCCCCACGTCCCAGTCGAGGCACTTCTTAAAACAGCCTGGTTTTCTGGGCATCTTGCCTCGATTCTTGCTGCAGAAGGATGCTGTGCATAGCAGAGCGAGAGGAGGTGGGCTCTTGGTTGTGAGCTCTGTAGTGCCAGGGTGGTGGCAACCCTGGGCCGTTGCTGAAATGTTTAGGGTAGACCAGTCAAGAGTCATGTTGCTGTTCAGGAGTGCACTTGGGGGTTGAGAATTGATTTTTAATTTTTAGGATTTTTTTTTGACATGGTCCATATTTAAAGTCCTTTAAATTTGTTACATATATGTGTGTATGTGTGTGTATATATATCTGGGGGGCTGTGTGGCATCTGGGATCTTAGTTTCCTGACCAGAGATTGAACCCCCACCTTTTGTATTGGAAGGTGAAGTCTTAATCTCTGGACCACTAGAGACATCTACAAGTTGCTTTTTTCCACAAAACTCATAGCCTGGAGAAAGTGGTTGAGGAGGCAGACCCATCAATTGTAGAGACTTGGTAGTGAAGTTGAAGCAGATAACTGCTCAGGCTTTGTAGCCATCATGTGGGGAGAAAGCCTAACACCTGTGGGTGTGAATTTTGGGAACACAGTGTATTTGCCTTGGGTGGTATGGTGCTTTTGGAGTATTGCATGCTTTAAGTACTTTATAAAAATTGTAGTGGTTATTGAGTTACATTTGATTCTTGCCACTTGCTTTACTTGTAAAAGATTACCCAACACTTGAAAATGAGGTGAAATACTGTTCCAGGAGTGAAAACTTCAAAAAAATATTGTATATTCAGTATTAAATGGGAATGGATATTTACTTTCCATTTCAACCATCTATTTTCATTTCCAGTTGTCTGTGGTTTGGAGTATTCTACCTTTTCATCCCTTTCCCAAAAGTTTATTTTTAATACTTTTTTATCAAACATACAAAATCTGTTTCATTGGAGAAACCACCAAAGTTTAAGAGGAATTATTAATAGCTTTTCTACCTAACACTCCTTCCCAGCATGAAGAGTTTTCAGGCAGATTGTCTGAATATCCAAATAATCTGAACTAAGAAAGATCAGCCTTTGGCTCTGAGGACCAACCCAAGGCCCTGAGAAAACACCGAGGAAACCACCCCCCCCGCCCCCCACCCCAAATGGTTGACAGTGCTGGGACGGGATGAAAAATGACTTTCTGGTTTCATTCGGCCCATGCCTGGGTAACAGTAAACGCGTGCCAAGTCACTTCAGTCGTGTCCAACTCTGTGACCCCATGGGCTATAGCCCACCAGGCTTTTCTGTCCGTGGGATTTCCCAGGCAAGAGTACTGGAGTGGGTTGCCATTTCTTCCTCCAGGGGGTCTTCCCCACCCAAGGGTTGGACCTGCGTATGACTCCTGCACTGGCAGACGGATTCTTCACCACGAGAGCCACCGGGGCAGCCAAGCGACGTGTGTATCTTTGTAAATAAAAATGCAATCCTCACTCCCCTCCCACATGCACTGGATAGCTACTTTCAAAGAGGAGGAGAGAGGAAGAAAATTAAGTGTTGGTGAAGATACGGAGAAATTGGAACCCTGTGCAGGGTTAGTAGGAATGCACAATATTAAAAAGAATTTAAAATAAAATTACCATTTGACCCCCCCCCCCGCCCCCGCCTTGTGATACAAAAAGGTTTCTCCCTAATTACAGAACACACCTGTACTCCAAATGTGTGTCTCTAAGCAATTCTCTAATTCTCTGTGGAGAGCAAGTGTCCTAAGATTAAACTCAGCTTTGGCACTGAGTGGAGTTCAGGAAGACCCCACGGATCAAGGCCTCAAGGCTGCCCCCTGCCACTTCAGATGACAGTCACCAGTCCAGATTGCCATCTGTGCTTTCGGCTGTAAATCAGATGTTCACATGACCCTGTCCTTGAGTTTGAGAATTTGTTAGAATGGCTCACAGAACTCAGGAAAATAGCTTATGACTGTTGTTGATTTCTCTCTGTGTGTGTGTTCAGTCATGTCTGTCTGTCTGTGACCCCTCAGACTGTTGCCCACCAGGCTCCTCTGTCTGTGGGATTTCCCAGGCAAGAATACTGGAGTGGATTACTATTTCCTCCTCCAGGGGATCTTCCCAGTTTACAGTAAAGGATATTTTAATGAGAATAGATGAAAAACCCATAGAGAGATAATACGGGGCAAAGTATGGAGGAAAGGACTTGGAGCTTCCGTTTCTGCTGTTGGGGTACTCTCCCTTCAGTGTCTCCATGGGCTCACCACCCTGCAAAGTCTCTTGAACCCCAGGGATTCTCACGCAGGCTTCATTATGTAGGAATGATTGATTGAATCACTGGCTGTTGGCGTTGGAAGTCTCCCCCCGGTCCCTCCCCACTCTTGGGAGGTGTATGGATGAGATGCAGCTGAAAATTCGAATCCTCTAATCACGTGGTTGGTTCCCCAGGCAACCAGCCCACATCCTGAGGCTTTCCAGGAGCCTCAGCTCATCAGTATACAAAATGACACATCATTTTAAAGACTCCAAGTTTGTCCTTCCTGCTTAGCTCCCTTTCTCTATTCTTCCCTTCCTTCCGCACCGTGTGTCATGTGGGATCTTAGTTCCCCAACCTGGGATCGAACCAGTGCCCCTGGCTTCAGAACTTCAGGGTAGTCCCTCTAAGAGTTTTTGCAGCTGTGTGCTGGAAAATGGGGTCAGAAATTAAACATACATTTATTATATCACATCCTACAACTCTACTTCTGAGTATATACCCCAAGTAATTGAAAGCAGGACCTAGTGGCAGCACTGTTTACAGTAACCAGGTGGAAACAAGCCATGCATTCATTGACGGGCGCATGGATAGAAAAATGTGGTATAGTCATACAGTGGAGTGATACTCAGCCTTGAAAGGAGAGGAAATTCTGACACACGCTACAGCATGGATGAAAATGGAGGATACTTTACCAAGCAAGGCACAAAAAGACAAATTCTGTATGAGTCCGCTTGTAAGAGTCGCCTAGAGTAATCAGGTTCCTTGAGGCAACAGGTAGAAGGGTGGTTGTCAGGAGCTGGGAGGGAGGGGAGTGGGGACTTGTTTAATGGGTACAGAATTTTAGTTTTACAAGATGAAGAGTTCTGGAGTCCGGACTCAGTACTGCTGAACCATGTCGTTAAAAATAGTGTAGATGGAAATTTTATGTTCTGTGTATTTTATCTCGGTTGAAAATTTAAAAGAAACAATGACCACAATGAAACATTAGAAAGTGGAAACGGAGGTTTGTTTTTTTTTAGCAGTCAAGGAATAACCTGATCTGTTCCTGGTGTCTTGCAGGCCTGGTGTTTCCTTGACCATGCAGGCGTTTTCGGAAGAAGAGAGGAGGCAGTGGTTGGAAGTTCTGGGTGGAAAAGAAGCTGTAAGATATAACCAGTGGTTGAGTTTTATTTCAAATCCTTTAGAATTGACTTCTGTTCATTTGCATGTTATTTTTGCTTTATAGTATACGAAAAAAAGTTCCCTGCTGAAGCTGGTGTCTGAATTCCTCTTGGAAGCATTTGGTAGTCGAGAAATTTGGTTTGAGATAGCAGCGGCACACTCGAGACTGGCATATCGTTATTTTTTATTTTTCTTGACTTTGTCGCTCAGGTTCGCTTTGCTTGAGGAAGTCATCTAAATTCTCAATTTCTTCTTCCCTACCTGTGAAAGTACTTTGGGTGATGAACACTATAAATGCTTGCAATTCATTTTGATCCCAGTGGAGATGAAACGATAAATATGAGGCTGTGCAGGCAATATTACAAGTGACTGCTGTACTTATTTGCTTGATTTAACAATTTCTGGTTTAGCCTAATGAGCCACAGTGTGCGGTGTTAGGTAGCCTTAGCGAATGGGCCTCTGTGTTCAGATTGGTTTGAGGAATAAGTTAAAGGCAGTGATAGCAATCCAGAGGCATGGGACTTCAGTCAGTCTGCCATTTTACTCAACCACTACCTTCCTCTCAGAGGACTGGTGGCATCTGGGAGTTGAGAACTGGGCAGGTCATGTATTGAACGGGGGACTTAGCAAGGATAATTATAGAAAACACCAGAGGACTGATTTAATCAACTCTACTTAAAGTATTATGACTCATAACCAGCTGCCCATGCAGGTACCAGGTATCTGGCAAGCATTTGGCGTTTCAGCAGGATTTAAAAAGATAGAGCCCAGTGGAAGAGGGGTCATATGTAATAAAAAGAGGTGTCAAAATAGAGCTTGTGAGATGGGCAGAAGATAATGTTATCTGATGGCAGTGGGCCGTCCCTGAGAATATAAGAAGTAGGGCAAAGAGGATGGGCAGCAGTACATGAAGCAGTCTTGACATGGTGTTTGAAACATGGAAGCCCAAATTACATCCTTTAAAAATAGATCCTGTATAAGAAAATGTATCATCCTTGGAGGAAAAAAGCAGTGATCAGATTTGTGTATCGTTTTTTTATACTTGATTTACATTTAGCTTCTGTGATTTTAGTTCTGTTTATTCTTAATGTGTCCTTGAAATTTTTAGCTAGGAGTCAAGAGTACTTTCAACATTGGTAGCCGCTGAGATTCAAAACGGTTTGTCCTAATCCTCTCTAGTAAAGACACTGACCTAGACTTGTCCCCCCAGAGATTCAAGAAATGCTTTGGAAAGTGAGTTTGCCTATTTGCATAGCAAAATGGTCAGATGGCTAAGTCATGAGGAAATAAGTCTATTGCCAAAGGCAGTGTAACCTTGGCACACACATCCTCTCCTTTAGAGTAAAAAAGCCAGGTAATTAATTTGAGATATACAGATAAAGGCAAGCCTGCATAAGAAAATAAATATTCAGCTATGTATTTAGGTAAGGGCGCTGAAGGCATTTCATCATTTTCTCCAGGTGACGTATGTGCCTTGAAGATAATGGGGCAGCATTAGAATTCTCAGAGGCAGCCTGGGATCATCACCTTGATATTTCAGATGTGGTTATTGAGATTATGGCAGGAGTCATGTCTTTAAGTAAACAGCAGAGTTTAGCGATGGTGAATAAATGAGCTTCATCTTCCTAATTAGAATGCAGCAATTTGTTTGAGCATTACAAATTTACGTGAGCTTTCAGTCCTGGCCCTTCGTATTATTTTTGCTACTTTGGCAATGCCTTGGTGAGAGGCCAAGGAGACTCAGAGCTCTCCTTTTTGTTACCTGTCTTTGCCTTGGAGCCCATGATAGTGATTAACCAATGTCAGTGTATTTTTTGGACAGTCCCTAGGTGTGCCTTCTACAATAGAATCATTTTTATGGATGTGCTGAAAATACTGTTTCCCCTTTTTCTCTTTTACTAGCTGTTCCCTAGTTTTAATAGAGCCATCATCCCAAGACCAGAAGGAAGTAAGTGCTAATGTATAAAAATGACTGTTGTCTCCCTTTCTCATGAGTTACTCTGTTTTTATTACTGATGTCAAACTGTTGCTGGGTGCTTGCTCTCTGTACTCTGTCAGTGTTAGTCCGCTAAGTGGTAGGTGTCTTATCCACTGAGGACCTCTTCCGACTTTTCTTCACTGCTGAAACTCTCCTTGATCTTTCCCATCTCTGAGCCTTTTTCTTTCTCGTCTTCCTCTACAAAAACCAAAATACTCTATCAGTAACTTTGGTATTTGTTTTTATAGCCATAAACGAATACACAAGAGTTTCAGGCATGCATCTGTAAGCTTCCTAAGTTATAAACTCCAGTGGGTATAAACACCAGTTCCTTGACTCCCAGCCCCTCTCACCTCCACACGTGGTATCCTTTATCCTTCCAGTCCCTCAGGCATGGGCTGTACAAATAGTTCAGCATTACACCTTAGAAAATAAACAGCAACCAAATGTGCTCAGATATTCTAGGACAGTGATCTTCCCTTGCCTTGTATGTACTAGAGGAAAAGGAAATAATCTCTGACTGTTGTACTCTTGATTTTAACTGAGATAAGAGGAAGATGTGATGAAATTTGCTGGATTCTTTATGAATCTACTTTTCACATCATTGGAAGAATGAAGCCACATTTGTCAGATGTCCACAGTTTGGAGACATTGTTAAATGAGCCACGATTTCACAGTGATTATGGTGTGTGTATCACTTCACCTGGCTCTGGAAATTCACCAGGTGCCTTGCAAGGTTGTCAGCCACGGAGGCCCCTGCTTGACTTCCCTCCCTCGTCTTTCTCTTCTATTGTCCTTTCTCCTCCTCCTTTCCCTTATCCCCCCTTTCTCTCCTCTCTTCTTTCCTTTTCTTGTTTTTACCTGAGAAATGAAAACAACATTTTGGAAAAGTAGTTTTGCTAAGCAGAAAGAAACGCATTTTATATAAATGTTGTGAATAGTAGATCCGTAAAAAAGTACACCACTGCCCATTTTTCCTCATTAAAATGCTCTCTAAGCTTAGCTTTAAACCTGCAAAGTTTTTGTTCATAAATTATTCCATGCTATCCCTTCTGAGAACCAAGGGTTAATATTCCTGCTTCTGAGTTCTAAATACAGAATAAAGCATTCACTTTCCCTGAGTGCATTTTTGAAACAAGAATTGTCTTTTATTAGGGTCCTCAAATATATCAGCCTAATCAATGGCAAAGTATTCATATTAGAAAAAATATACAATTGTATTTACAAAATAATCTTTTTTTGCTCCATGAATCATCTTTTAAATTCATTATGTAAATAATAAAATATTAAACATTTAGAGCATGGTATAAAATGTGAAAAAAGTTTCTAGCTAATCATTCAAATACTACTTTTAAGAGTGTCTACAGATTTTTTCCTGCTAGGTTAAAAAAGAGTTTTGTGTTATTTCCCCAGCTTGTCAAGTAATTTAAGAACTTCGACTCATGTCCATAATTAAAAAACAAACCCGAGTTGTTGGAATTTGGGCAAAACATTAACTATTTCTAGACAGCTTCCTCTGAAGATTAATTGTAATCACTTTCTTTTTCACTATTTAAAACATTATTTTTGTTAACAGCTAGTTTAAATTATAAATTTATTTATATATTGGTAATGTTAGTCATATATTGGTAACGTTAGTTGTGTCCAACTCTTTGCGACCCCATGGACTGTAGCTTGCCAGGCTTCACTGTCCATGGGGATTCTCCAGGCAAGAATACTGGAGTGGGTTCCCATGCCCTTCTCCAGGACATCTTCCCACCCCAGGGATCGAACCCAGGTCTCCTTTCTGTAGGCGGATTCTTGACTGTCTGAGCCACCAAAGAAGTATCTGTTGTTAATGAAGGTCCTGACACTACAAATGCTCCTCTTCTATGAAATTCTGATTTATGTTATTTAAACAGGGAGTGCATGGCCTTTAGTTTTCTTTTTTTGAAGAGGAAAATAAAAAGTATATTGGACCTAAATAATTTTGTCTTATTTTTGTCAGCAAGAAAAATGTGAGTATTTGCACCTTTAATATTTTACAACTGTATTTCTTTTAGGTGCACAGTTGGATAAGATGGGATTCACAATTCTTAGAAAATGCATCCATGCAGTTGAAACACGAGGTAATGTGATTGAATCATTTTATTCATGAGAGGCTATAGGTATGTAAAATCTTAAGGTTGTTTTAAATGCTTTTTGCTTGGTTAAGTAGAATGAAATATTTTAATGCAAAACGCACCTTCTAGGCAGGATAGGGAAGGAGGGTGGCGGGGGTTCCTTTTTATTTACATGTTTCTTCCTTGTGTCGAAACCTGGTCAGTAGAAGAATCAGCAGTGCTGGACTTGGACAGTCAGTCTTAATCACTTCTTGTTTACACGCTAGTAAGGTATTTCCATCTTCACTTGTCTTGTTAGCTTCCAGTTTAAAAATCAGCATCATTGAGATATCTTTTATGTATGGTAAAATTCACTGATTTTAGCTGTAAATTGATAACTTTTGATGAATGTGTTATAGTTGCGTAGCTACCACCACTGACATAGAAGATTTCTATCTCCCCCCAGATTCCTTTGTGCCCCTTCTCAGCCTGCACACCATCCTTGGCCCTTGGCAACTACTGAACTGCTTTTTATCACTTTCGTTCTTTTCATTTTTTTAAAGAGCTTTTTATATGAATGGAGTTGTGCAGTGTATACTCTTTTGAGTCTGGCCTCTCTTGTTCAGCATAATGCTTTTGAGATTCATCTTTTGGGTGTAGTCTTGTGTGCTCTAAGTTGCTTCAGTCATGTCCGACTCTTTGCGACCCTGTGGACTGTGGCCAGCCATGCTCCTCTGTCCATAGGATTCTCCAGGCAAGAATAATGGCGTGGGTTGCCATTTCCTTCTCCAGGGGATCTTCCCAACCCAGGAGCTGCACCCGCACCTCTTGCATCTCCTGCACTGGCCCGCAGGCTCTCCACCACCAGCAACACCTGGGCGTACACTTAGTGCTTTTGTTTTATTGCTAGGCAGTGTTTCATTTTATGGATATGCTGCACTTTGCTTATTCATCCACCTGTTGGTAATTTTTGAATTGTTTCCACTTTAAACTTCAGGAAAGATAATCCCTCCCCATTTTGGTTCCCTGACTTAAAAATTCAAGGGTCTTTTCTTTCTAGTCCTTAAGGAGAAACAGGGCCTTGGAGCTTTGCAGCCATTGTGGCGGACTTTGGGGAAGCTAAATACAATAAATTTGCAAAACAGGCTGTTTCTGGGGGCTGGATTTCTCTTTGTTTAGAGTCTAGTGAAGTATGGATAAGTTGAATATTTAATTCCCTCTCATATATTGTTTATCCCAGTCCTACTCTGAATGACTTAGTGGAATGAAGCATTGCACTCACGTTTTCTGTCAAAACAAGGTCTTTGTTATAAAGCCAGGACTGCCACCTGTGAAATGAGAGTGTTGGCTAACAGATGAATACGAGCTGTTTTATGATTTGGGGATTTGCCCATTGATAATAAAAACCCAAGCCACAGAAAGCTTTTCTTCCATTTTCCCTTACAGTGGCAATTCAAGCGGTGACACATTTTCATTCATTTCAACCTGCAGTGAGGTTGAGCTGACAAATTTCTTCTTTTTCCTAATGCTTCAAAAATTTCCAAAATGGGGATACTGTGATTTTTCATATCTCTCACTTCATCATTCATGTTTTCTTTTTTTTCCTGAGCTTCTTAAGAGCCTTTATGGTATCACTTACATGGCTATTCTTTTTTTTTTTAGTAAATACAATTCTTTCCACAAAAGATATAATTTATATCTACTTGTCTGTGCCTGGGCAGATAAAAATCTGTCTAGAATGCTTTCTGATCAGTTTGTAGTTTTTCGGAGTGTCATGTTCGTTGGCCTCCCAGGTGGCGCTGTGGTAAAGAAAGTGACTGTTAGTGCAGAAGAGGCAGAAGTCCTGGGATAGATCCCTGGGTGGGGAAGGCCCCTGGAGGGGGGCGTGTCCGTCCACTCCAGTACTCTTGCCTGGAGAATCCCATGGACAGAAGAGCCTGGCGGGCTGCAGTCCATAGGGTCGCACAGAGTTAGATACCACTGAAGCGACTTTGCATGCGTGCACATGTTCGTTGAATGGAATATGTATAATAGAATCTGCATGTATTGAATGTATTTTATTATAAACATGTACTTTTTTTATAGAAGAATGAGTCTATATCTTTCAAGTTAGATTTTTCCCATTTATGATGAAAAACAAAAATGCATAGAATATTCTTTTCCAATCTTTTGTCCCTCAAGGTCTTTCATTACTAAAGCTTTTTGTTTTTCATAGACTAATAGGCTAAAAATAGAGTTAAAAGGACCAACTGTCAGATCATGTTACTCAGTATGATGAAGAACCTTGTGGAATCTCTGAGGATTTTATCCTAAATTTGGAAGTTCCCTCAGGGAATATTGCTCTGAATGATCTCCCCTAAATCAGCTATCACGGCTATTGATTTTTTTTTTTTTTGCTACCAATGTTGTTACATCACTTTTTTTCACCAGTCAAGATAAAGCTAGTTTATATTCCTGTAACAGGAAGCTGGAAATTCTGTGCGGGTTAAGACAACAAGACTTATTTCTCACTCAGGTAGTTGGTAGGAGGGCTTTGCCCATCACTGCTACCTGGCTTCCAGGTTCCTGGTTGCCTTGCCTGGAGGACTTTGGGCTATCAAGTGAATATTCTGGCTTTGACGTGAGTTTCATTTGCTCACAGCTGATTGGTCAGAAATGACCACATGGCCTCACTCAACCCCAAAGAGCCTACATAGCACACCCCTACCAGGAGCCTGGAAAGCAGGCAGAGAGCCAGGAGTATCTGGTGGTGGCATTAATGCCCACTGTGCGAACTTTGTGGATCTACGTGCCCACAGTCCAGAGGCATTTAATGAGATCAGTATGAGGAATTATTTCTGTCCACATTTTTCAGCATTTTAAACAAAGACTATCATTTTCTCTGAAAACTACTGTTTCATATGTTTTGGTTAAAGCAGTTAGTGTACCTTGTACCTAACATATCTTTTAAAAATGACACCTGGCATTTTTATCAACTTTTGAAAGTCACTCGGTTGTGTCTGATTCTTTGCAATCCCAGAGACTGTGGCCCTCTAGGCTCCTCTGTCCATGGGATTCTCCAGGCAAGAATACAGGAGTGGGTAGCCATTCTCTTCTCCTGGGGGATCCTCCTGACCCAAATATTGAGCTCAGGTCTACTGTGTTATGAAAGGTTCTTTACTATCTGAGCCACAGGGAAGTGGCATCAACTTTGTGTTGATTTAAATATGTACAAAGCATCAGACAAATGCCTAAAACTTACTGTAGTCCTCAGCCCCCTAAGAAAAGGGAACACTTTTACTGATGCATCTTCAACATGCAGTGGTGTAGGTAACATATGTACTATGTGACGCATACGTAGTATACTATATATTGTCCGGGATGGGACTGTTAGCATTTAGCATTTACTGTCCTTTTGGCATCTGACAAACCCCGTTTCACTGTAATATCAGCATCAGTTAACAGATCCTACTCTTCGTTTCTGTAGAGTTGTTCATGAAGCTGAGGCACATGAGAGAGTCAGGTCAACGGATCTTCCATCCGTTTACTGAGTATTTGTTAATGATCTGGTGCCCGCTCTTAATGGATCCAGGTCATCTGACCACCACTGGGAGCATATTGCTTATGTTGTCCAAGTTGAAGGACTTCCTGAAGCATCTGTTCTCAAACACTGCTGTGCCGTGGAATCACCTGAGATCTTTAAATAATGCTGCTGCCTAGCTCTCACCCCCCAGTCAGTCTGATTTCATTGCTGTTGGGTGTGAACTAGGAAGCTGGCGTTTTCAATGTTTCCCTAGTGATGCTAATATGTAGTAAAATTTAGGAGTCTTAATGGAAGAGTTTCTTATTACTGGAGCAACGGGATACACAGTTGTTATCTTTATAGTGTCCTGCTACATGGGGGACTTTCAATTTCTTTTTTAAAATAACCCAACCTAAACCCAGAAAAACAACAGAAAACTTCCAAAGAAAATAGCTCCATGTTTGTTTCCTTCCCTCAGTAACAAGTGATTTTGTCGTAGTTAAGCTGTGGTTCTCATGTGAAGCCAGTATTTATGGAGCATTCATGGGGTGACTGTAGCCTTGCTCTAGGCTTTTGGGATTCATATTAAAGGTTGGTTACATGTAATGCTCAATCCATGAATGGTAGACAAAGCATAGATTTTTGTAAGTAATTCAAGTATTTCAGGTACTAAAATAAAACTGTTGCAAGATTGTGTGGATGAAGAGAATTTGAATAGACAGATAGATTGCTGAGTGTGTGTCTCTGTGTGTATGTTCAGTTGCTAAATCATGTTTGACTCTTACGATCCCATGGACTGCAGCATGCCAGGCTTTCCTGTCCTTCATTATCTCCTGGAGTTTACTCAAATT
Source organism: Ovis canadensis (assembly GCF_042477335.2). Lineage (NCBI taxonomy): Eukaryota > Metazoa > Chordata > Mammalia > Artiodactyla > Bovidae > Ovis > Ovis canadensis. The sequence goes on along the minus strand of NC_091261.1, from coordinate 20,581,470 downwards.
GATGTCCAACCAGTTTTGATGCTATAAACCATCTCATCCTCTGCCTCCCTCTTTTGCCTTCAGTTTTTCCCAGCATCAGGGTCTTTTCCAGTGATTCAGCTCTTTGCATCAGGTAGCCAAAGTATTGGAACTTTAGCATCAGTCCTTCCAGTGAATATTCAGGATTGAGTTCCTTTAGGATTGACTGGTTTGATCGCCTTGCAGTCCAAGGGACCCTCAAGAGCTTTTTCCAGCATCACAATTTGAAAGCATCAGTTCTTTGGTGCTCAGCTTTCTTAATAGCCCAACTCTCACATCCATATGTGACTACTGGAAAAGCCATAGCTTTGGCTGTATGGACCTTTGTTGGCCAAGTGATGTCTCTGCTTTTTGATATACTGTCAAGGTTTGTCACGGTCTTCCTTCCAAGGAGCAAGCGTCTTTCAGTTTTGTGGCTGCAGGCACTGTCCACAGTGACTTTGGAGCCCAGGAATGTAAAATCTGTCACTGTTCCTACTTTTTTTCCCTTCTGTTTACCATGAAGTGATGGGACTAGATGTCATGATCTTAATTTTTTGATTGTTGAGTTTTCATCTTAAATGAAGTCTGTGTTTTGGAACAGCCTTCTTTGGATTTAAAGGAGTGGAAAAGTATGTTTTAGCATTTAGAGAGACCTCACCAAAGATGTGGAGACAGAAAATAGCCAAATGGGAAGGGAGGATGAAGAAGCAGAATAAAAGAAATACTCAGGTGTTTGCATTTTATTGAGAAGAACCTGAGTAAGCACTAGAGGGTGGTGGATAGCAGAATAGCAGGCTTAGAGAGGCAAATATAAAAGCTAGTATTAGTGACCACATGTGGGATAGAGGGGCTGAGGAGGCACTTGGGAGGGAGGGGTGAGCTCAGGTTACTCTGGGAAAGAGTTGCTTTCTGTGAGTGATGAGATAGGTTCCAAAGTGGTACAATAAAGAGGCCTTTCAGAAGGTTACAGGTGGGTACAACTTTTTTTTACCCTTTTGGGCTCTTAGTTTCTAAAAGACTCACTAGGAAGTTCACTCATCCTGTCTACTCCCGCCCCGCCTGTGAAGGTCAGAGAGCTAATTTTTCTACGCAGTAGATTTTACTGCTCATTAAGTGGATCTGTTTCCTCTTTCTATCCTTCCCCTGGGTTGTTTTATTTCTTTTTTAAACTTTTTATTTTGCACTGGAGTATAGCCAGTTAACAGTGTTGTGATAGTTTCCAGGTGGATAGCAAAGGGACTCAGCCATACGTATGCATGCCTATCCATTCTCCGCCAAACTCCCTTCCCATTCAACCTTTGGATTGTTTTAATCCTGAGATGTCCATGTTCCTTCATTTGGCACTTCTGTTGCCTGGTATTGTTAATTACATACTTATTTTGTTTCAGAACATGGAGAATAACTTTCTTTTGTAAATAACTTAAGAAACTGCTTCCCATGCCCAGTACCTGTTTTTTTTTTTTTTTTGGAATTGGATGATACCACATTTTTCAGGTGCATGCGCTATAAAATATGTAAAAACAAAGTATAACGCTTGCTGAAAAACTTCTTTAAGTTGCTATTTTTTAAATAGTCATAATTTAAAACTGAATTTGTATGCCACTTTGGTTTATGAAGTTTCTCTTAAAAAATTCTTCCATATGTGGATAATTTGAATATTCACTGTAATTTCTAGAGCATGGCATTAAGACGTCAGTCTAGGCAAGCTGTCAGTTATCAAATTCAGCTTTGTAACAAGCTGTGAATTCATGGGATAGAAGTAGGAAGCCACATCTAAGATATGACAGTCTTTGAATTGTCTCACGTAAAAGTGAATTTCTCTTCCTTTCGAAAGCAAAGTTTTAGGTGTTTGGAAAAATATCCTAAGTTGGCTTGAGGACTTTTCTGCTTCCAGAGCACTTGTAGAGCTGTATGGAGCCTTAGGATGGACCTGGTAGAAGATGATGATGTACAATTTCAGTATTAATCTTTGTGGGAGGGAAGATGCCCGAAGTGAACTTGCAACCTACTTTACCAGGGTTGCATATTAATCTTAAATTGCCAAGGGCCATTTACGTGCAAAATGAAGAAATAAAGGACAGCTGTCCCTGGAAAATTTACAGCAAGTCAACTAGACTTTCTTGCTCACTGTCTCTTTTTTAATCAGAATGGGTGTGAGATGCGTGTGGGTGGAGAGAGAGGACAGTTTTCTGTGGGAGGGAGCTGGAGTCTTGGGGTGTCTGCACAATGCAAATACAGAGCTGAAATACTAACTCCAGGCGAGTCAGGACTGACTTTTCATTTTCGAATTAGTAATCTTAATTGTTTTAAGAACAAGTACGCTTCCAAAGCTATTAGCTTCCAAATGAGTGGTTCTGTAAAATTAATAGGGACAAATGGTTAAACCATCTTGCTCCTGAGTCGGCACGCGAGGCTTTGTGTGTTTGGCTCACGGTTAGATGAGGTCCGTGGGCATTTTCTCGTGAGCCTGTCTTGGCACTTGGAGACCAGGGGCTCAGAAGTCAACCCTGATTAGGATCTCTTTCTCCACTTTTCTCTTTAGCTCTGCAGCCCTCTAAGTGAGCTTGTTAACCTGTCTCAATTTTATCATGAGTATGACAGGCTGACAGGAGCCACTCCCTCGTAGTGCGGTTGTGAAAATTAGCAATGGAGATTCTTGGGATATTGGCATACAATGAGCGCTTAGTAAATGTGAGCTGCTTAGAAATAAATCTGTTAATTGACTCCAGTCATCACTAAGTGGTCCCATCATTGATGCAAGGCTCTGGGCACACTAAGGAACTTTGTGTTTTTTTGATGGTAATTTATATAGGGAAAGAAATCACCTGAGTTCAGCTTGCCATGTAATGCTGTGTGACTTTTGTAACAAGCAGCAAAATTAACTGGCTTCACTTTCAACCTCTGTCTCTCAGTGCCTTGTAATGGACACTTGAGCAGTTAGATGGCTCGAATGCAAGGAAGAGACCTTGCATATGGAAAAAGAAGAAGATGGCTTTAGATTATCTCAGCTTTCCAAAAAAGAAAGACAAGAGAGACTGTTCAGGGTAGCCGAACATTGTTATTCAGTTGCTAAGTCATGTCCTACTTGTTTGCAACACCATGGACTGTAGCCCACCAGGCTCCTCTGTCCATGATACTCTCCAGGCAAGAATACTGGAGTGGATTGGCATTTCCTTCTCCAGGGACCTTCCTGACCCAGGAATTGAACCCATGTCTCCTGCATTGGCGGATTTTTTTTTTTTTTTCACTGCTGAGACACCAGGGAAGCCCATACATGAGAATAAACCCACAGAAATATGGATATAAAACTGTGGTGATTTTTGACTTATCCCTGATGGCACAGCTGCTCTGAGGTGGTGAGGCAGGTGGCAGCAGAGAGACACCACTAGACCTTTTGCAATAATATTCTGATCTCTGTAGAGGACTGATTAAAAAAAAAAAGAGCCTTCCTGGAACTTGCCCAGTGGCCCAGTGGTTAAGACTCCGAGCTCACATGCAGGGGGCGCAGGTTCAGTCCCTAGTGGGGGAACTAAGATCCTGCATGCTGCATGGCACAGCCTAAAAAAAAACAAGTGTCTTGAAAATAGCAACTGCCAACTTTTGCTTTAAATCTGAGTCTCTTTTTTAATTTATGTAAGTAAAAATTTGTAGCTGCTTAAACTTGAGCTACATGAGTGCTGAGTTTGAAAAGAAAATGACTCTTACTTAGCAGCCCATCCATTCTGGCTTGCTCTAGTACTTATCCACTCCTGAGTGTGCACGAGTTAGATGGACTTTACTCAGCACTTTTTGGCTATTTCTTAAAAGGAAGGTATCGGGTGGGGGGGGGGTGGTTAGACAGATGGTAGAGATATGGTTCCTGTTCTTAATTATCACCTTTAGTTTAAGGCAGTGAAGGCTCTGAGATTTTATCTAACTTTCATGTGAACAGGTTCCCCTGTAGAGTTTCATGGATGCTGGTAGAAAACTCAAGACTCCTGGATCAGGGATCAAGGACAGTTCATTACTCTCAGTAGGCAGTGTTCTACATTTTGTGTTGGCTTCCCGAGCCCCAGTTGCCAAGGGCATGGCAAAGAGGGTGAGACATACCTGCACACGGTACATTGTGCGTTGTGTTGTAGGAGACTAACTCTGAACTTGAGAAACGCGACTGTTTTGAAATGACTGGCATGTGTGCCTGCTGTTTGCTCTAGATGGACACAAGCTCTTATTTTCCAAGGCTGCAAGCAAACCTGTTCTGTGTGTCAGAGGAAGGTGCGGGCACAGTTGGTGTTCGTGCACCCTGGGGTGCTGGCGGAGGTGAGTGGGTGGGGATGGCTTGAGAAGAGGCTCTGTAAGCAGTGGAGGCCAGCGTGTGGCAGATCCTGGGTGCTGGGCTGCGTATTTGCCTCAGTTGTGCAAACACTGTTGACACAGTGACAGATTGGAGCAGAAGGGGCCGACAGAGGATGAGGTGGCTGGATGGCATGACTGACTTGACGGACGTGAGTTTGAGTAAGCTCCGGGAGTTGGTGATGGACAGGGAGGCCTGGTGTGCTGCAGTCCATGGGGTCGCAAAGAGTCGAGCACGACTGAGTGACTGAACTGAACTGAGAGTTGATGGTGGGGAGGGGCACAGAAGCAAAGGTGGCTGGTTGGATTTTAGAAATAATCCAGGTAAGAGGTGATGCAGGTTTAAACTTTCCATTGGCAAAGGGAACGAGACAATGGATTGGAAGAGGGACTCAAGAGAAAAATAGGATCTGGTGACCTTTTGGATGTGTTCAGTTCAGTTGCTCAGTCATGTCTGACTCTGTGACCCCATGGACTGCAGCATGCCAGGCTTCCAGGTCCATCACCAACTCCCGGAGCTAGCTCAAACTCAATGTCCATCAGGTTGGTAATGCATCCAACCATCTCATCCTCTGTTGTCCCCTTCTCCTCCTGCATTCAATCTTTCCCAGCATCAAGGTCTGTTCCAGTGAGTCAGTTCTTCACATCAGGTGGCCAGAGTATTGGAGCTTCAACTTCAGCATCAGTCCTTCCAATGAATATTCAGGACTGGGAGGTAACAAAAGTGAAAAGTAAAACAGAAAAACAAAAACTTGACTCTGAGTTTTCCACCCTGGTAGATGAAGATGTCTTTAGCCAAGACAGAGAATGCAAGAGAAGCAGTAACTTTTGAGGGAATATGAATTGGTTTGGGGCATCCCAAATTCAAGGTACCTGTGACATTTCCATCAGAAATGGGTTGAAGGCATCCAGACAGCTGCTGGGCATCCATTTTCAGTGAGGCAAAGCTTGGAGAGTCAGAAAGTCATTCAGGCAGATGATGAGGTAAGAAGAAAATGGGGCAAAGGGCAGGCTCTTTGGGGATCTTTGTATTTAGAGAATGAGAAGAAGCAGGATGAAGGAGACATTCAACAAAGGGGTAGGAAGAGAGTCGAGAGAGTGAGATGTGAAGTAAGCCACAAGGGGAGTTATTTTATTTTTTATTGGAGCATAGTTGCTTTATAATATTGGCTAGTTTCTGCTGTGAAAGTGAAGTCACTCAGTCGTGTCTGACTCTTTGCAACCCCATGGACTGCAGCCTACCGGGCTTCTCCGTCCGTGGGATTTTCCAGGCAAGAGTATTGGAGTGGGTTGCCATTTCCTTCTCCAAGTTTCTGCTGTACAGGAAAGTGAATCAGCTCTACAGTAGACATATAATCCCCTCTTTTTAAAATTTCCTTCCCAGTTAGGTCATCACGTAGCACTGAGTAGAGGTCCCTGTGGTATGCAGCAGGTTCTCATCGGTTTTCTATTTTATAGATAGTATCAATAGTGTGTGTGTATCTTTCCCAGTCTCCCAGTTCATCCCATCCCCTCTTCCCCCTTGGCATCCATACGTTTGTTCTCTATGTCTGTATCTATTTCTGCTTTGGAAATAAGGTCATCTATACCAGTTTTTTGTTTTTTTTTTTTTCAGATTCCACGTATATGTGTTAATGTACAGTATTTGGTTTTGTCACAAGGGGATGTTTGAAAGAGGAGGAAGTCAACAATGTCAGGGGTTCTAGATAGCTCAGGTGCGAGAAGGACCAAGAAACAACCTGTGGAAGTCAAGAAGTTACGAAACCAGAGACGAATGAGGTTGTACTCCTTATGTGTTGTTCTCACAAATCCCCCATAAGACAGTGTATTTCTCCATTTTACATGATCAGCGGAAGTGCAGAGCCATCGTTTGACTTGTATAACCCTCAGAGCTAGGAAACTACAACTTAAATCCAAGACCAACTTTTTTTTTTTAAGAGCTGCTGCTGTTAGCCACAGTGAACATGAGGAGATTGGGGATTCCCTAGGCGGATCTTCTGAAGTTGTTGGAGGTGAATGAAAAAAGTAGAAGACAGATTTTTTAAATATTTTATTTTATTGGCGTATAGTTGATTTATAATGCTGTGTTAGCTTCGTGTATACAGCAGAGTGATTCAGCTGTACATCTACATGTATCCATTCCTTTTTAGATTTTTTTTTTCAAATAGGTGATCACAGAATATTGAGTAGAGTTCTCATGCTGTACGGGAGGTTGCTGTTGTTCTTTAGTTGCTAAGTTGTGTCCAACTCTTTGTGACCCCTTGGACTGTAGCCTACCAGGCTCCTCTGTTCATAGAATTTTCCAGGCCAGAATGCTGGGGTGGGTTGCCATTTCCTTCTCCAGAGGATCTATCTGACCCAAGGATCGAACCCCTGTCTCCTGCACTGGCAGGTGGGTTTGTTACCACTGAGGCGCTAGGGAAGCTAATTGCAGTAGGTCCTTATTGATTATCTATCTTACATATAGTAGTATGTGTGTGTTCATTCCAACCTCCTGATTTATCCCTCTGCCTTTGGTAACCGTAAGTTTGTGTTTGATATCTGTCAGTTTGTTTCTCTTTTGTAAATATGTTCATTTGTATCTTTAAAAAAAAATTGGATATCATCTATGAGTGATATCATGATACTTGTTTTTGTGTGATTCGCTTAGTGTGATAAACTCTAGGTCCATCCATTCTGCAGCAGATGGCATTCTCATCCTTTGTATGGCTGAGTAATATTCCGTTGTATATCTGCACCGTATTTTCTTTATCCATTCCCCTGGAGTCCGTAAAAGCTGATGGACTTTTAGGTTGCTTCTGCGTCTTGGCTATTGGAAACAGTGCTGCAGTGAGCGCTGGGGTGCATGTATCCTTTCAGATTGTGGTTTCTCTGGATGTATGCTCAGGAGTGAGATTGCTGGATCACATAGTAGTTATAGTTTCAGCTTTTTAAGAAACCTCCAGCGTGGATGCAGCAATTTACATTCCCCCTCACAGTGTACAAGGGCTTCCTTTTCTCCACACCTTCTCCAGCATTTATTGTTTGTAGACTTTTTGATGATGGCTATTCTGACTGGTATGAGATAACATCTCATCACAGTTTTGATTTGCCTTTCTCCCTGGTGGCTCAGTGGTAAAGAATCCACCTGCATGGCAGGAGACGCAGGAGACCTGGGTTTGATCCCTGAGTTGGGAAGATTCCTTGGAGAAGGGTATGGCACCTCGCTCTGGTATCCTTGCCTGGAGAGTCCCGTGGACAGAGGAGCCTGGTGGGATACAGTCCAAGGGGTTGCAGAAGAGTTGGACGTGACTTAGTGAGTAAACAACAGCAACAGCTAGTGATGTTGAGCGTCTTTTCACAAGACAAATTTTTAAGGAACAGAGGGAGTTTGAAACTAGACAGTAGGAAAGGGAAGTGGGGAGACAAGATTTGAGTATCTCTCTATGAAGTGCTCATCTCGATTTGGGATAAGGCATTCTGAAGTTACACCTGCCCTCTTTCCAGATCAGCTGCATCATGGACCCCTGCGGTACATCGTCAGCCCAAGAAAGATATGTCCCTTTTGCTGAGACTCTCTGCAGTGCCTCAGAAAGTCTCTTAGTGGCAGACTTCGTGTCGGTGTAGAAGCTGCATCTGACAATGTTTAAAATGCTAATGAACAGCAGTTTACATTTGCTAAGTATTTCATGTATGCTGCTACACTACTTCACCCAACCCCTATAGAACTCAGTCGGTAGTTGACCAGATATGTCGTCTTTCTTAGGCTCAGGTGCATAGCTCAGGAGACACGTTGAAAGCAGCAGAGCTAGAATTCAGATCTCGGTCTCTGATCTGATCCTGCTCTGGGATTCTTAGAAATGCTGTGTGGTGTAAAGTAAAGTGAGGGGAAGAGTTGGGTGACGGGGCATCTTAATGGTGGTAGGTATGCTGAATTCTGCCACAAGGTCCAGAGACTGTGCGATGCTTCTTTTCCCAAGGTTCACACTGTGAGGAGAGACGGAAGGTGCCTTGAATGAGTTGAAGCTAGATCTCTTAGATCTGGGACAGCTGGACACCTGACCTCTGGGCAGTGCGTGTGACCCTGAGCAGGTTTCCTGGCCCTACCCTGTGGCTTGTGTTCTCTTTATTCCCTGATGAGTGATCAGGCCTGTGCCCCCTGCAGGAGAAGCACGTGCTGTGTGCTAAGTTGCTTTAGCCCGCTCTGTGCAACGCCATAGACTGTAGCCCACCAGGCTTCTCTGTCCATGGGATTCTCCAGGCAAGAACACTGGAGTGGGTTGCCATGCCCTCTTCTAGGGGAACTTCCCAACCCAGGAGTTGAACCTGCACTTCTTAGGTCTCCTGTATTGGTAGGTGGATTCTTTACCACTGACACTACCGGTCAGAGTCTTAACCACTGGGCCACCTGGGACACACTGTCCCCCTGCGCATTTCTAATGAAATAAGAAACTTCTGTTACTTTGCAGCTTTCTCCTGCTCCCTCCAGACATTCTGCCTGCTGGTTTGGGTGGTTGTACAAGGAATGCAACAAGTCGAGGGGTTTTCTTGTCTGAAACAAACATTCTTTCTGTTGTTCTCATTACAAACTCTAGCTGAGGCCAGCTACTTGGAATATTGGGAATATTCTGTAGTCCATTTGGGCCCTAATACAAAGTTAGGCCTAAATAAACCAAACACTCTTTATATTCGAGACTTGGCTTTGAGAGGATGAGACTCATGGTCAGACCTCAGTGTGCTGCAGAGTCTAGAAATTATCAGCACTTCCAAAGAAGTTGGCTTGGACCTGGAATTGGATACTTGCTTGTAGTTTTTTTTTTGAACATGTCTCACCCCTGCTGGAATGGGTGTGCCTGTGATGGCTGGCCTCAGGAGTGCCAGGCTGGCAGGGTTCTGAGCTCAGCCTTGGGTTGGTCTGGGTGTGAAAAGAACATGTGAGTGAAATTCTGAGACCTCTCCTCCAGGTGCCTGCGGATAGGGAGGCACCTTGATCCCAGCCTAGAAGTGGATTTATATAGAAAGAGTGTGGGAAAGGCTACATGAAAGCAAAAGCAGGACTTCACAGGAGAGGAAAATGCAGATCAGCTCCTGGCAGGTAGTAGCTGTCTGTAATACTTCTCTATCTGCCGCCCAAATAATTACCGTCCAAGGGAGAAATTCCAAATGTTATTGGTGAACAGGAATTTTATATTTTCCATGAGTCATTCATATTAAATAAACTTTGACTCTCTTCCCAGCATATGCTTTACTTTATGACAGTGGGCTGCAGACTATAAGCCTTCGTTAGGGTGACTATTTATATGCATCATGCCAAACTATTTTGATATTAATCTTGAATTTTATGTTACAGTAAGAGATTTTTCATGACTGTTATATAAGGCTTATGCAAATGCTTTATAAACATCATCTCTTTTATTTTCGCAGCAACTCCATCCGATCATTAACCTCGTTTTCAGATAAAGAATTTGAGACAGAGATTGAGTAACTTGCCAGGTTATACAGCTGGGAGAGGGGAGAGCTGGAAGCTTTCAGAATCTCTATACCATTAATTTGTAATAATTTGTATCTGTAACCCTAACAAGTTTGTTTCCCAGATGGTTGTATTTTTTTTTTAAATGAGGGAACCAAGATCCAGAATGAATATGTTACTCAGTATCATTTTGAGCTTCTCATCTTTATAAAGCTGTAGTTAATCCTCTGTCCCAGTGCTTAGGAATGGTCTCCTACCTTGCTTTTTTGCAGTATTTGCTACCTAGTGTTAAAATAGTGGATTCGTCTCCTAAAGTTTTAGAATTCTTCAGTTTTATACATAGACCATCTTAAATTTATGATGTTGAATATGTATGTCCCTTTGATGGAAGAGTGAAGCATTCTTCGTTTTATATGCTTATATTTAAAACTAATTTCATATAGACATGTGTTTATGACAGAACCTTAAAGTATTATGAATGACACTGTATCTTGGAAGGGTATCTGTGTATGAACTTGTTTATGTAACTCAGTGTAGTGGATGGCTTGAAAAGCGTTTACTATACTTACACAGACATTTAAACATAGTGTTTACTGGGACTTAATTGTAAATGTATGTAAGAAACACATTGCCAAATTTTTGTAATTCACCTGTGACCCAAAACAACGTTCATGAGCCTTTTCTTTGAATGACTTTAATAACATCTTATTTATTTATTTATTTTTAGAATTGAAGTATAGTTAATTTATGGTGTTGTATTATCTTAGGTGTACAGCAAAGTGATTTGATCATATATATATATATATATATATATATATATATATATATGTATAGTATATAGGGCTTCCCAGGTGAGTGAGTGGTAAAGAGTCTGCCTGCCAATGCAGGAGATGCAGGAGACATAGGTTTGATCCCTGGGTTGGGAAGATACCCTTGAGGAGGAAATGGCAACCCATTCCAGTATTCTTGCCTGAAAATCCCATGGACAGAGGAGCCTGGTGGACTACAGTTCATTGGGTTGCAAAGAGTCAGACACAGCTGAATGCGCGCACACACACACACACACGTGTATATATATACTGTATACATATATATATATACACATACACATGTAATATGTATATATACACTTTTTCAGATTCTTTTCCACTATAGATTATTAAAAGATATTGAATATAGTTCCCTGTGTTACACAGTAGATCCTTGCTGTTTATTTTATTAATCCTATACTCCTAAATTGTCCCTTCCCCTCCTTTCCCCTTTGGTAACCATAAATTTGTTCTCTGTGTCTGTGAGTCTGTTTATGTTTTGTAAATAAATTCATTTGTATCACTTTTTTAGAGTCCACATATAAGCAATATCATATGATATTTGTCTTTGTCTGACTTACTTCACTTAGTACATGAATCTCTCGGTCCATCCTTGTTGCTGCAAATGATATTATTTCATTCGTTTTAAGGCTAAATAATATTCCACTGTGTGTGTGTGTGTGTGTGTGTGTGTGTGTGTATCACATCTTCTGTATCCATTCACCTGTTGATGGATACTTAGGTTGCTTCCACATCTTGGCTATGGTAAATATTGTTGCTGTGAACACTGGAGTGCATGTATCCTTTTGAATTAGAGTTTTTCTCTGATATATGTCCGAGAGTGGCACTGCTGGATCATATGGCAACTCTATTTTTAATTTTTTGAGAGATTTCCACGCTGTCCTGCATAGTGGCTGCACACATTTGCCTTGCACCAGCAGTGTAGGAGGGTTCCCTACTCTCTACACCCTCTTCGGTATTTAGTATTTGCAGACGCTTTGATGATGGCCATTTTGATTGGTGGGAGGTGGTGCCTCACTGTAGTTTTGACTTGCATTTCTCTAATAATTTGTGATGTAGCTATCATTCTTAAGCTTTGTTGCTAGGTATTTCCTCACAAATTTTTCCTAACCATTTCACCTATGGTATTCCTTCCCTTTTATTTTCAAGAATCAAGAAGATATGTAAGATATAAAACATACACGTGAATATTTATCCTTATTCATTACATAGCCCACAGGGAAATTTGTCATTGCGGTGCTGGTGGGATATGTAAATGTATATTTGTATTTATGCATGTCCATACATGTATATGCACCTGAGCCTTGTAATAATGGCAGTTTAGACTTTTGATGTGAATGCGAACATGAACATTAATGACCTTTCACCCTTGTTGTCAGCAGGCACAAATGCAAATAACTGTTTCACTTCCTTTGTAAATATTGATCAAATATCTCAGTACATGCCAAGCACTCTGCTTGTTACTCTGAATAGGTGAGAACTGAGTGAATGTTACTTTGTAGATCCATGGAACCTGATCTTAGGATCATACACCTGGAAAGGTCTTTTCAGTAACTTTTTGCCTGTTAACCATCAAAAGTGTTGATGTTTCAGTTTGAGCCTTACTTCTTTGTACAGTTACATCTATTTTTTCTTTCCTTTAAAATTTTTTTGTCTGTTTTACATTGGAGTATAGGTGATTTACAGTGTTTTTAGTTTTTTCTCATTATAATCTTTTTCGTCTCCTTCTCTCCATGTCTTTTTACTAGCCAGTCATCAAGTTATCAGTCACTGGTTCAGTGTATTAGTTGATTCTGTTTCTTTGTTAAAGGTACGCCATGTGCTCTCAGGCACAGCATCTGCTGCTGAAGCCAAAGAAGTGCTTTTCAAAAGAAAAGACTTTATGACTGTGTGGGTCCCAAGTTACTCTTTTAATTTGAATGCCTTTTAAAATTTTACCCTGTGTCTTCACTGTATTCTGCATCAGTGCCTAAAGTATAGAAAGTCCTCAACAGTGGTTATGAAATTAACAGGAAACTAAATGCGATGTAATTTCTGGCCCGTGCGCCTCTCATTTCTTCCCACCTTCTCCTTCCGTTCGTTTTATAGTCGTCTGCTCCGTCTGCCTTTCCTGTGTGCGTGCTTTGATTACCTGTTTTCTGTCTTCTGCTTCCATGACTCCAGACACCACTGTGTTTTAGTCTTACCACGTTGCCTTGTCAGGTCACCCCTTCCAGCCTTTACTGCTAACCTCTGTTTTTTAATGGAATTTACCAAGCCTTGAAAGTTTCCCTTTTCCCCTTTTGCATGTAATTTTCTTTGACCTTGACCTTCCCTTGACCTTTTTGTCAAGTGAAGCATCTTCTTTTCTCATTTGATTCTCCAGCCCACCTCCAGGGCTGCTGGGTTGCCCTCTGGGGTTCCTGAGTTCCATGTGAGTGTTTGCTGGAGCTGCCCATTTGGAGAGGGAAGCAGTGAGACAGAGAGGATGATGAAGCCTGGCTCATGCCTGCTACTTGCTCCTCTCCTTCAGGAAGATGTGGGCAGTGCTCAGTGGCAGCACTGTGTGAGATTGGAGAAGGCAGCTGGGGGAAGGAAGACGAGTTTGATTCCACCGCGGCCACTGTGCCCGGGGACAGCTGTCATCAGCTACTCATCAGTGGGCTGGAGAGCACTCTCCTTGTCTTTACTACTGGTCAGAACCAATCTGATTTATTTAAAAAAAAAAAAAAAAGCTGTTGGCCTGTAAATACTTTGATGAGATTACAGGTTTTTGTTAAAAGTTAGAAAGGATTATGGTGATGACAGCTGTCAGGGAGCTTTGATATGCTGGCAAAGCTGTAATACCTTGGGTTTTTCTTAAGATTTTTTACTGGAGTATAGTTGATTTACAATGTTGTGTTCAATTCGGGTGTGTAGCAAAGTGAATCAGTTATGTATATATGTATAGTCACACTTTTTTAGATTCTTTTCCCTTATAGGTCATTACAGAATATTGAGTAGAGTTCTCTGTGGTGTACAGTAGGTCCTTATTATTATTGACAATTATTTATTTTATATATAGTACTATGTATAGGTCAGTCCCAATCTTTCAATTTATCCTTCCTCTCACTTGCCCCTGGTAACCATTAATTTGTTTTCTACACTTATAGCTCTGTTTTGTAAATTCATTTGTACCCTTTTTAAAGATTCCACATGTAAGCAGTATCGTAATGAAATTTGTCTTCTTCTGGCTCACTTCACTCAGTGTGACAATCTCTAGGTCCATCCCTGTTGCTGCAGATGGCATTATTTTGTCCTTTTTTGTGGCTGAGTAATGTTCCATTGTGTACCGCATCTATATCTGTTCCTCTGTTGATGGACATTTAGGTTGCTCCCATGTTTGTCTGTTGTAAACAGTGCTTCAGTGAGCATCAGGGTACATGTATCTTTTTGAATTATGATTTTATCAGGATATATGCCTGGAAGTGAGATTGCTGGATCATATGGTAGCTCTAAGTTTCGTTTTTGAAGGAACCTCCATACCTGCTGTAACAATTTACATCCCACCAATAGTGTGGGAGGGTTCACTTTTCTCTCTACATTCTCCAGCATTTATTGTTTGTAGATTTTTTTTTTTTTGAAGATGGCCATTCTGACAGTGTGAGGTCATACTCATTGTAGTTTTGATTTGCTCTTCTCTAATAATTAGTGAAGTTGGGCATCTTTGCATGTGCTTTTTAGCAGTCTGTATGTCTTCTTTGGAGAAGTGTCTATTTAGATATTCCATCCATTTTTTGATGCTTTTTTGATATTAAGCTTCATGAGCTGTTTATATATTTTGGAGATTAATCCCTTTTCAGTCACTTCATTTGCAAATATTTAGTTCCATTCTGAGAGTTGTTGTTTTATTTATTAATACCTTGGATATTTGAGTTTTTAGTTCCCAAGTGTAATGTCTGTTTTAGGCCAAGTCCAATCTATATCTGTAATTCTAAATTAATTTCAAGTCAAATCAACCTAGGTATACTATTCTATCCTCAACTAGTCTATGCAAGGCACTGTGAAAGCTATTGGAAAGAAAGACACCAAAAAAACCCCAAACCAAAGCTAACCTACTATTTTTCCAGGTAATATGCCTCCATATCTGGGGAGAGATGGAGGAACACAGGTCCACGGTTCTTAATCTGAGGATTATGAGGTGGATGTGTTTGAGAAAAGGTGGTATGGGACATGCATTGTCGAGCATATAACATCTTTAGCCAGGTTTGGTGTAGAAACTACTTTTAATATAGTGACATATGAATGTTCATACTGACCGGGGAAAAAGCAGACTGAAATAACCTGATGTCAGGTCAGGCATTCAGATGTTTGATTTTGGGAATTGTGAATGGGAGCATTTGGGTTTGTTTTAAATGTAGCCAAATGTTAAAAGGAATTAATTATGAGTCAAATTCAGAAAAAGGGAATGTCAGAGGGTGTGGAGAGAAGGAACCCTCGTACACTGTTGTTAGGAATCTAAATAGGTGCACCCACTATGGAGAACAGTATGGAGGAGCCTTAAAAAAACTGTGACTAAAATTAGAGCTGCCATATGACCCATCAGTCTCACTCCTGGGCATATGTCTAGAAAAGACGAAACTCTAATTCAGAAAAGACGCATGGACCCCAGTGTTCATAGCAACACAGTTTATGATGGCTGACACCTGGAAGGAGCCCTAGTGCCCGTTGACAGGTGAATGGATAAAGGAGACATGGTTCATATGTAGAGTGGGATATCACTCAGCCATGAAATATGCCGTATGATGCCGTCTGCAGCACCGTGGCTAGACCCAGAGATTATCATACTAAGTGAAGCAAGTCAGTCGGAGAAAGACCACTATCATCTAATACCACTTATATATGGGGTCCAAAATATGCAAATGAACTTATTTACAAAACAGAAAAAAATTCACAGACATAGAAACCAACTTTATAGTTATCAAAGGAGATGGTGGTGGTAGGGGAGATACATTAGGAGTTTGGGGTTAACAGATACACATTGCTGTATATAAATTAGATGAGCAACAAGGGCCTACTGTATAGAACAGGGAACTATAGTCAATATCTGGTAATAACCTATAATGGAAGATAATCTGAAAAAGAATGTATATACACACACATACATGCACATAACTGAATGGATTTGCTGTATGGTTGAAGCAAACACAGCAGTACAAGTGAACTATAACACAATAGAAAAAAAATGATGGAAAAAGAATATGTAAGTTCAAAGCATTTGAACATTTTTAATTAAAGGAAATATCACTATGGGATATTTTTTTTCTAGTTTGAAGTTCTGGATGGGACTTTATCTTGCTCACTGTTGACTCTTGGGCAGCTAGAATTTCACCTGCCGTGTATTTGATGAATAAATATTTGGCAGATGAGTCATTAATGAATAGGAAGGGAAGAACTTCCCCCTCAGAGGGGACTTGGGCCTGAGGAGGGGATGAATTTGGTTTATGTGGGTGATACTGAGGGATCTATTTTGATTTAGGTGAATACTCTCCAGTAAATTATGGGTTGGTGAGGTGAGGCTCATTATGAAGAGTTATGTGTCTATGGCTTCCATGCTTGTTCAGCTGAGGAATTTGGACTTGATTTGATGACTTACTCTTCAGTGTGGATGGGAAAGACCTAAGATAATCAAAGTCACTTGAAAAATAAAAAGTAGAAAAAAATGATGGTGTTCAGAATGGATTATGGTTATGTGTGTGTCCCTATTAGGGGTGCTCAGTATACAGCCATCAAATTCAAGGCCATGTTGAAGAAGCAGAGATTAGTCTGAAGTGTGAAGAAAATGCAGACATTGGTCTGTTGTATTCGGAAAGTGACAGGGAAGAAGTTAAAGAAAAATTTCAAAATTCTAATACTTGGTGATGAGAAATAGTGATCCCTTTGGCTGGAAGAGGGAAATTTGGAAAGAAGTTGCAGAGGTTGTAAAAATCCTATGACTTGACATTTGGATCGGTAAAGAGCCTCTTGATGAAAGTGAAAGAGGAGAGTGAAAAAGTTGGCTTAAAGCTCAACACTCAGAAAACTAAGATCATGGCATCCGGTCCCATCACTTCATGGGAAATAGATGGGGAAATAGTGTCAGACTTTATTTTAGGGGGCTCCAGAATCACTGCAGATGGTGACTGCAGCCATGAAATTAAAAGACGTTTACTCCTTGGAAGAAAAGTTATGACCAACCTAGATAGCATATTCAAAAGCAGAGGCATTACTTTGCGAACCAAGGTCCGTCTAGTCAAGGCTATGGTTTTTCCTGTGGTCACGTATGGATGTGAGAGTTGGACTGTGAAGAAAGCTGAGTGCCAAAGAATTGATGCTGTTGACCTGTGGTGTTGGAGAAGACTCTTGAGAGTCCCTTGGACTGCAAGGAGATCCAACCAGTCCATTCTAAAGGAGATCAGTCCTGGGTGTTCATTGGAAGGACTGATGCTAAAGCTGAAACTCCAGTACTTTGGCCACTTCATGCAAAGAGTTGACTCATTGGAAAAGACCCTGATGCTGGGAGGGATTGGGGGCAGGAGCAGAAGGGGATGACAGAGGATGAGATAGCTGGATGGCATCACTGACTTGATGCCCATGAGTTTGTGTGAACTCTGGGAGTTGGTGATGGACAGGGAGGCCTGGCGTGCTGCATTTCATGGCGTCGCAGAGAGTCAGACACGACTGAGCAACTGAACTGATAGTCTTTAAATTTATTTATACGATGTGTGTTGTATGTCATGCGTGTGCTCATAGGTGTAGTTTTTCTGATTATTTAGTCCCGAGTTTTTAAGGACAGTGTGACAAGAAACAGAAAATTCTGCATGACTGGAGTATACGTGGTCCATGTGCTGTTTCCAAGTTCCTTTTGTACAAGGTTTATTTAAATTTATTTTAAAAAAGTAAAAAAATGTTGAGTAGCATTAATTCCCCCATGCACCTTTCATTATGCATTAGCAATTAACTCTCCTTCTCTTGGGTTGATGAATGTGAACTTGATCAATTATCTGATCGTAAATAGCAGCGCAGAGTGAAGACTATCGCTGAAGTAACATTCTTACTTCATTTCTCTACGTTTGTCAGGTGCTTCTCAGAGGGGCGTGTTAGTCTGCAGAATATGACTTGCTCTTTTGGCTTCTGGCTTTGAGGCCAAACTATTTTAAGTTTCTTAAATAGAGGAGTGTTGAAAAAAAATGCTCTGGTGTTTCAAACTCTCTGGACATAGCCTTCTAGCCTCTAGGAGAAGGAAGGAGTGAGGCCTGGTCTTTTTTCCTCTAGCAGGCTCGAGCTCTGACTTTTGTGTTTTTGGACAGTGTTTCTAACTCTTGGCAGGGCTGACCTGCATTTTTCTCCCCTCTCAGCACTTCCCATCACAAAAGTGCCTCTCGGCTACTCTGATTCTTGAGCCTTCTGAACAGCTGTGTATAGATGGAAGGGCCAGCCTTGGCTGCCCTGGTTCTTTGAGCTCTAGAGAAAATCCAGAAAGGTGTGTCTGCTTGCTGGGGCTGCCATACTCAAGGACCACAGACTGGGGGTCTAAGCAACAGAAATTTCTTTTCTCATAGTTCTTGGGGCTGGGGGTCTGGGACAGCGTGTTGGCTTGCTGGGGTCTCCTGAGAGCCCCTCCTCTGGGCTTGCAGACGGCTGTCTTCTCCCTCCGTTTTCACGTTGTCTTCCTTCTGTGCGTCTGTGGCTTGACCTCTGCTTATAAGGATACCAGTCTTATTGGATTAGGACCCGCCCTCATGACCTTGTTTTAACTTACCCACCTCTTTTAAAGACTTTAGTTACCAAAACTGTCACATTCTGGGATACTGGGGTTTAGGACTTCAACATATGAATTTTGGGGAACACATAACAGACAAACAGGACATTCAGAAGTTTGAAGCTGAGTGAGGAGACGTAAGGGTTTCCCAGATGGCTCAGTGTAAAAGAATCATCTGCTAATGTAGGAGATGCAGGAGACTCAGGTTCGATCCCTGGGTCGGGAAGATATCCCGGAGGAGGAAATGGTAACCCACTCCAGTATTCTTGCCTAGAGAATCTCAAGGACAGAGGAGCCCAGGGGGCTACAGTTCTTAGGGTTACAACGAGTTGGATATGACTGATCAACTGAGCATGCACACAAGGAGAAATAAAAGCCAAGAAGGGAAACAGAGGGAACAGAAATCCTCATTTTTGTAAGGAGTAATGAAGCGTAGTGTATGTGGTGTGTTATAATAAGCAGGGTACATGTAGATATCATTTGTGTTCTCCCAGTGAGACAGACTGGGATGTGGGACCCTTTGTTGCAATGCTTGTACCTGGACAAACGTCTCTTTGAGACAAAGAAACATTGTATTTGTCTTTGTCAAATACACGGAAACTGTTGTTGTTCAGTCACTCAGTCGTGTCCAACTGTTTGTGACACCCGGGACTGCAGCACGCCAGGCTTCCCTGTCCTTCACTGTCTCCAGGAGTTTGCTCAAACTCCTGTCCATCAGCCAGTGATGCCGTCCAACCATCTCGTCCTCTGTTGTCCCCTTCTCCTCCTGCCTTCAATCTTCAGGGTCTTTTGCAATGAGTCGGCTCTGTATTAGGTGGCCAAAGTATTGGAGCTTCAGCTCAAAGAAACTGTAAGGGACTAAAAATAACTGCATGCATGCTCAGTTGGTGCAAATCATGGCCAACAAGATACAGAAAGACCAAAAAAATCCAACTGCCACTTCTGAAGAGCCAGGAAGCAAAAGCACGTGCCCCTCTGCACACATGGCACCAAAAGGGTGGGCAGACCACCTAAGCCACCCCTCCAACCCAACCTCTGTGTCCGCCCCTACCCTCACCCTGTGTAAGGAGCCAGCTCTCCCCCCACCTTGGGCAGTGAGCTGGGGAACTTGTTATTTGTTCTTGCTCCCCCAAACTACAGCAGGGGCCCCAGTAAAGCCTTGCCCAAATTTCTTTTCTGGCCTTAGTCAATTTCTTTTAATTAAGGAAGGCCAAGAGACCTGGCCTGTATCACCATGCTAGTACGTGGGCAGAGATACTGTCCTGACCTCAGAGGCAGTGTCGAGACTCAGAGAAGGTTCCTGGACTGCCCTGGGTCTCAGAACTCAGGAGTGACTGGACTGTGACTTGAATCCAGTTCTTTAGACACTGGCTGGTACACTTGTCACCGTTCCATACAGGGAGGCCAAAAAAAAAAAAAAAAAAAAAAGGAAGTTCCCTTGGGTCCCTTGGCCTTTTTGGTACGGTGTTTAGTTTTGGAACCTCTGTGGATTAGAGTCATGATCTCCTGGCCAGCCAGGCCCGTTCTTGTTAGTTTTACCATTTGTGGTGCAGAAAATAAACACAGTTTCACCTCTTTTAAGAAATAAAGATATTAAGTCACATTTTTTGGAAGTCGTGGTTTTATCATGGAAATTTCAAGCACAGAAAAGGTAGGGGGTACAGTGTTCGTGCGTTCTTGTGCAGACTCAAACGTTTTCAAGATTTTGCTAGTCTCCTCATCTCTCCCTTCCTCTTCCTTCAAGCAAATCTAAGATAGATTACTCTTACTCCTTTCGGTATGCAACGTAAACAATAAAGACATTTTCTTACATAACCCTAATGCCACTCCAAGTTTCCCGATTGCTTAAAAAATGTCCTTTTTCAGTTGGCTTGTTTACATCAGAATTCAAACAATCATGTGTCCAACATAGTAACATTTGCTGATACATTTTCTTGCCTTTATTTCTTGTCTGTTGTACTTTGAGGTACTTTGTTTCCAGGTCTCCACAGAGAGAGAGAATGCAATGATTTCATTTTGATGTATAATTTTGATGTGATCCTCATTTGGAGTTTTAGTGTTTCTCTGGACAATGCATATACTGCCCTTAAACACAAAAGAAAACAAATTTTGCCTTACTTTTGATTAAGTGATTTCCTTGGTCTTCAAGAATCATCCAAACAATTTCTTTCTATGTACCAGTCAGCACCATATTATTTTTAAAAGGCTAAAACTTGTCAAGAACAATCTCAAGAATACCTGAACATAAGAAGCGTGAAAGATACAGTGCATCTTTACAAATTGCACTGGCATATGTGACGACTGCTTAACCAGTGTTTTTTCATTACTGCTTACTCCTTACGTTTTGTCCACATGGAACTTTATTTTTTTTCAGCTGTACCTCTTGAATACCAAGCTGCTAAGACAAGTTGGTAAACACTCTTGTCAAACATTATTTTTATAGGCAACAGGAATGCTATTAATGTGAGCTAGCAAGAATTCTGTGTGCAACTGTGTGTCGACAGCTTTTCAGATTTGAATGTCTGTATTTTGCTAACATTTTTTTCTCTTCCAATAGGTATAAATGACCAAGGATTGTATAGAGTTGTGGGGGTGAGTTCAAAGGTCCAGAGACTTCTGAGTATGTTGATGGGTATGCCTCTTTTCTAATCATTTTCCATGCGTTATTTGTTGATGTTCGTTGACTTTACGACTTCATGTTTCGTAGTAACATAACTCAGAAATCCATTCTGTTCTGCTGCCTCCAGGAGTTTTCTCCTGAGCAGAGACTTGGCTCAGAAAAGTCGATTAGTGTTTGCTCAGGCCTCTCTTACTAAGAAAGGGAGGAAGGAAAGGAGACAGCTCACGGGTGAATGTCTTCTGCTTGCTTCTCCCAGGGAAGGAAAAGCCAGGCTTCTCATTCCCCTGGCTTCCAAATTGCCTGCGCAGTCTTGACAGTACATTTGGTTGGACAAGACCGCTGGGACCCGTTCGTTCTTCTGGAGCTCCCCAGCTGTCACTCGGCAGCGAGGGTCTGATTCTCAGGGATTCATTGGTATTCACACTAGCTTGTTTGTATCAGGCTCTTCTCCAGAACCATGCCTTCTCCATCTGTGCTGATAACACAGTGTTCTTTGGCATCGCAGACAAGAGGAAGCCAGAAAGTGAATTCATTTCGTTACCCCAGACATTATGCGAATGACAAAGTGCTTTTACATTGCACTCTGCTGTCAGCTCGGTGCCACCTGTAAAAGGCCTCACTACTTCCTGCACCCCGGCCCTAAGCAGGCTACCTCCTGGGGGGGTGACGAGAACTCATCAGGCTTGAGGGCCCATGTGTCAAACCGACCTGTCATTATGACCTTGCTAAATATTAATTAATTTGCTGTCTCACTTTAGTCAATATTAACAATACCCTCAGGCGTTCTATCAATGCATTTAAACCTGTCTGCCTCTTAAAGTGTTGTTGCAAAGGCTCACTCTGAGGAAGCATGAACCGAGCTGCATAAAATCAGCTGGGGTGTTCAGACAGCATTGCTTGTTTGGCTGTGTTTGAATCCAGGATTTAATAAGCAACAACCCTTTTTTTAGATATTAACCGCAGGAAAAATGGCTCGTCATCACTTGGAAGAGCCTTATTAGAATACATTCGCTTTTCATGAGCTGTTTTCATTTTCTGCCTCTCTGGTTTAACTTGGGTGTGCAGTTTTGGCAGTCAGATTTTCCTTTTTACCATTAGTGGGCTCCAAATTAAATAGACTCAGGTTGCCAGTGGTTCAGTAGCAGCTGGCAGAGTTTAATGGGACAACAGCATCTGCTTTTAGTTAATTTTAAAATTAGAAACACTTCTCTCATTTCCAAGATGGTGTTATAGTGATTAGAACTGGAAGACTTTGTTGGTATCAGAAAGGGAGATTTGGCTGAAAGGCCCACTTGGCAGTGAATGGGTCATAAGGATCCTAGGGTTATTATTATCTTCTCGTTCATGTTCAAGGGCAGTTCGAACAAGTGGGTGTCCCTGTGGTTACCCCGAGGTGTTAAGCTGCCTCCAAATTTGTTCTTAATCTCATAAAAGCCCACATGATCATCGGCATCCCTAGACCCGGGTGGTGCTTTGCTGTGCTTGTGGGAAATGCCCCAAGACAGCCCTTAACTTGCAAGGTGTTTAAAATATCTAAACCCTTAAAAATTCATGACCTGGAAAACTGTTTTCACTTTCCGTGAGACTCAGGGTAGAGAAGGCCAGGACACAAGCGTGACACCACCACATTTAAGTTGCTGGCAAAAGAAATGCTGTGTTTTCAGTAATATTATTCTGCCATCAGAGGAAATCAGAAAATTAACACAAGAGAAAGATACTGACTTGTTATTTTTCTTATTAAGTAATGCATTTAAGGGAACAGTACTGGATAAATTTATTTTACATCATCTCTAAATAATTCCTAGTGTGAATTTTAAGTTGGTCAGTCACAAACTTCGGATTTGTATTAGCATTAACATCATTTTTTGTTACTTTATGTTACCAACTCAAACTTCAGTTCTTAGATTCATTCACTGTTTTCAAATGAATTTCAAGACGGCCTTAAGTTGTTTCCTTTCTTCCTGATTCCGCAAGTATGCAAATTGAATTCATTTGTACTTTTTCAGAAAAAGAATTTTGAATAGTTGTGCACATTCTATCCCATAGATGTTTTTTCTTTCCAACTTTTCCCAACCTCTCTACACTTCAAAGTTATAGGTGTTAAAGAGAAAAAATTAAAAAAAAAAAAAAGAGAGAAAAAATAGGGTGAGTCTGCCAGATTTTTAACTTTGTTCTATTGTACCAATCTGTTTTTCCCTCCTATAACTTATTATGTTAATTTTTCCTGTTTGTGATATTAGGTAGTTGTTTTTAAAAAATATGTATCTATTCATTTATTTTTAAAAAACATTTTTTTAAACTTTGAAATAATCTCAAGCCTATAGAAAAATTGCAACTATTGTACAATGGAGTCCCATGATAACCCTTCCTCAGATTTACTAAGTTTTAACATTTTTAGGCAGTTATTTTTTTAAATTTCTGTTCTTCTAGATAATGTTTATTTCCAATTTGATTGTTTTCAAAGTGTTTTTGTTGACAGTGCATTTTTTTTTCTTCGCAGAAATGAAGAATAGTATAACTAAGAATCTGAGAAAAAATTCTAACTTGTTTTATATTTTCTGACAGGAATTTCTGTAGTTTTTTTTCCTTTGGCCTGGCTCTTTGTCGTTCTTAAGAACCAGTCATATATTTTGCTATTATTTGTCTATTATTGCCATTTTTACATCAAATATTTTTGTGTTTAAAATATTTTCTGCACTTTTTAAATATTCCTGTGTTACACGTTTGTGATGATTTCTAAGAGAAGGGTGCATGCTTAATGTCTTGCATGTATTTCTCTGCTTGTCTCTCTTGGGTGTGTTTGTACTCTTCACATTCAAGATTGGGAAATATTTCTCTCTTCTTCCTCCTCCTCTTCCTTCCCCTCCTCCTTTTCCTGTGCATCCTCCTCTCCCCATTCCTGTCTGCCCCTCCCCTTCCTTCTCCTCTCTCTTCGCCACCCATGAAATCCTCATGGCAGGATTAGATGGCCCTCTAAACAGACACATTATTTTACTTCTCCAGGTGAGCTGTTGGGGCGGTGGGGAGCTGCCTTCCCCCCTGGTGAGGAGAGTTGTTTGTCTTGGTCATTCTCCATCCCCCGGGCAGAAGGTTGCGGGCTGCGGAGTTCTGCAGCAGCCTCCCAGCGTTCCCTCGGACCATGCTTCTTAAGCTTCCACAAACACGTGCCTCAGGGCCTGCCTTCCCCTTACATGTGTTTTTCTTTTCCTTCTTCTTCCTTCTCTCTTTTTCTAACAGAGGGCACACATAGTCTGTTAGAAGTTGGTTTTTTTTTTTTTTTTTTTAATGAGAAACTTGAGGCAGTTGGGAAGGGCAAGGAGAAACAGCAGATGAGGTGTCTTTGGGTGAGTCATGGTGTTTTAGTAAGTGGGGTGAGAATGTAACAGATGAGCTGCAGTCGCTATTGGGAGGTTGGCACTGAGCTGAGTTCCAGCTGTCCTGTGTGTTTCCTTCTCCACTGTGGAGGGAGAGCGTCAGAGCAGTGCTGGGAAAATTCAGTGGTAGCTTGTGTGTGCGGGTGAATCTTCTGTCGGTTTCTAAATTTAATTTGCAGAAACAGCTGGATGATTTTATTTATTTAAGACACAGAACCACAGAAAGCCAGGAATCAAATGGATTTAGAGTTGTTTTTACCATAAACCTATTATGTTGTTTACTTTGTTTGTAGGACAACTTTTCACATAGATTGAGGGGAAGAGCAACCTAATGGAGCTGAAAAAGATTCTGGTTTTGGATTATAAAGAATGTTCTCAAAACTCATTCAGTCACTGTGTGTCTTCAAGTACTTTAGGACCCAAGTCAGTATCCAGTAAGATGGCAGCACTTCGGGCTGGGCTGAAAGTTTCCAGTTTCAAAAAGAAAAATGACCACTGGTTATGTAATTATGAAACATCTATCCAAATAAAAAGTCAACTCTTTGTGTCTCTGCTCACTAGTGTAGGTTTTAAACTAATCTCTGTGGTGTAATATTCCTTGGCCAGAGAAGAAACAGAATTTCTACCTTATTTATAGTAGAGCATATATTCTAATTAAACCCTCTAAATGCATTTTTAAGTTTGAATCCCAAATAAGTCACCAACAAATTTATCTAGTTGCAGTGTATCCACAGATTGTCAAGAGCTGCTAGGGATGGATGATTGAGTTATTTGAAAACAGTGAAAATTTAATGGAGGAGTAATACCATGGACACCATGTAGTCATTGGTTTCTATTGTGACAGCTCCTTTTTATTCCATAAATGCAAAAGGTGGCTTATTTTCCCATAGAAAGACTATGATTCTCAAAATATAGAATAATCGTCAAAAGCTGAAAGTGAAAGATTTCCTTTAGAAGCCTCCTGGATTTTAAAATGGTGATTTTCTGGTAGCAAGTTGATTGAAAATGTTATCTGACTTGTATGAGATTTAAATAATTGATTTAATGAGAGAGAATATTCAGTTACTGCGGTAATTGGTTGGCAAAGCCTTTAGAGCAGAATTATTTAGTCCTCGTTATAAAGGATTGCACCTTTAATCAGGGTGCTTAATTTGATTTCTTGAATGTATCTGTGGCTTGTCTGACAAGCGCAGTAACAAATGAGTTCTGAATTGTAGGAACCGATCAAAATGTAATCAGTGTCAATTGCCATTGTTGTAGTTTATTGCATCTCGCTGTCAGTTGCTGTAATCAAGAGCTGTTGAAGTGCTTTAAAAAGTCTCTAGACTTTTGAGTAATTGACTTTATATATCTGATGTTATGGCTGTGAAATAACCATCACTTCCTGTTTTACTTCGAAAAATCTGAGGATAGCATTGTGTTGTCACGCGTCCTTTTTCTTTTAAGGGGCATGCGTGACTTAATGCACTGTTCCGTTTGAACAGGATTTTCTTTTTTGAGCTTTAATTTGAAAAGGGTATGCCAACAAAGTGTTTCCTTGCATATTTAGACAAATATAGTACAATGAAAGGAAAAAACCCTGAGACAACTAGTTTTTTGGGGAGTCTTAGTTGAAACATTCTGGAATGAGGGAGAAATAAGTCTCTTTCACAAATCTCTTAGTTTCTCCTTTGCATGGTCAGAGTGTAGAAACTCAAAGCAGTTTCTGTTGATTGACTGATGTCATTCATCATAACCCATTTACTGCTTCTCTCTTTGGGTAGAATGCTTATACTTTTGGTGACTCAGCTGTGGCGATTACCTGCACATTTAGTGATTCATGGAAGTCTGTATACAGCCCTGATTGACTTTGGTGCTCTCAATAGAGCGTTTATGTCACCTCCATTGTGCACAGGAAGGGCTGAAGTTCAGATAGGTTAGAACTGACTTGGAGTGATGAAGCTGGTCAGGTTTGCAGCGGGACTTAAGCCTAGGTGTGTGATCCCTTGATGCACTCTCTTCCCTGCTACTGGGTCACAGCCTTCCAAGGCTCGGAGATGCCACCACACTCGGAATCCTTGCTTTGCCCACCATCCTTTTTTTTTTTTTTAATTTCAGAACTGACTTTCCTTTTCAAAATCAACTGTACATTCCACCCCCTCCTCCTCTCCTGCCCCTTCTTCTTCAGCTCTTCTTGTTCTTTTTTTTAGTGCATGTTTTACGTCTTCTCTAGAGCTTACTAGGTATTTGAAAGGGCATTTGGAAGAAACACATTATTAATTTTAGGACAAAGAATACCAATTTAGCATGAATGTCAGAAATGTTTTATAGCGGCTTCTAATAAATACCTCCTGGATGAGAGTATGAATTGTAATGTTCATAGGAAAGATTACTCATACAAGACTTTATAAGTTTATGTGTCATCATATTTCTGTTTTGGTTGATCATGTATGAGTCTTTGGAGAGAGAGCATGATGAGCGCAAACCTTAGAAGTGTGGGACCAGACTTAGCTTCCTTCTTCTCCACTGAGCTGTTGATCTTCTCATAGTAATTTTAACATTAAGGGTGCTGTTTCCCCTGTCATAACACAGTGTGATAACAGTAAAGCCACCCACAGCAAGTTCAAATACATAGGCACTTCGTGTGTCGCATGCTGTAAGCCATGGCTGCTGAGTAGTATCTTGTAACAGTAGTAGTAATAGCGATCTATGCTTTGCAGTTGTGAATACTGAAATGTTTTGCAGTTGTGAATACTGAAATGCTTTTTTAAGATCTTCCATACTCCTAGCCCAACCCCTACCCTTTTACTTTGATCTCCACTACAGATTTTCTGAAGTGCTAGAAATGTCTGAGAATATAGAACATGGCTTGTAATATGATAAGAAATTGTACGTAATGTTTTTTATAGGAAACCACAGAATTCAATATTTGTGGTTTGGCTGTTTAAGAATCTTAAGCATTGTCAGCCAGTCAAGAGGGCCTCTGAATGGCAGGTTTTAATAATTGTTTCTTCTTTGCTTGCTCACTAGATGTGAAGACCTGCAACGAGGTGGACCTGGAGAATTCCATAGATTGGGAAGTGAAGACAATAACAAGTGCCTTGAAACAGTATTTGAGGTGAGCTTCTCTTGGTAGCGGGGGAAGAGCAGACTGGGTGTCTAATGCACAGCCAATGCTGACTCTGCACGTGCGACTCAAAAGTCAGTTTATGTGAAGGTGTAAACTATGAGGTACCCAATGTGGTGCTCCAGGAGGTGTGGTCCATAGTCAGTGAACATCAGCTGACAGATCAATTGCAACTAAAGGGGACTGGAAGAGACTTGGGTTTTGAAATGCGGATGTGAGTTTTCGAAATTAAATGCTCTGAAACAGTGAGGAAGAAGGCTATTTATTACTTTCATTGAATCTTTTTTGTGTGTTGTAGGCTAAAGTGAAGATATCTTAATTTAAATGTAAACCTTATGAAGTTAAACACTGAAGATAATGACACAAAGATACAGAGCTATTTGAAAAGAAGTTTAATTGATGAGGTGTTTTTTAAAGATGAACTTTCAGTTTCACATATTTGCTATAGAGTTCAAAGAAGGTTCAGCATTTCTATGAGCATTCACCTTTCTTGAAAAAATAAAGGAACTGAATGATCACAAAACTGGAGGTTAGAGGAAGGACGAGTACATGGAGCAAAGGAATGGGAAATAGTCACAGCTGCACTCCTCGGCTGTGGGTCTGCTGGGGACTTTGATTTTTGTCTGGTAGTCAAATGGTACTGCCTCCCCAGTGCAGGTTCTTTTTAACCAACATGCAGGATTATTTTTCAGGGAAATGCTATTTGGGTTCCAACAAGCACATTAGAGTCAACTGTTAGGACATATTTTATATTTTAAAAATTTCAAACAAATAGGCAGGAAGATGAATATGATGACTTCTCATCGCCCCAGTATCCTGCTCCTTCGCTTCTCAACGTTCGACGCTTCTTGTTTCGTCAGTGTCCCTACTGCCACGTTTTGGCGATTATACTTTAGAGATTTTCTAAACCATCATACTGCTGCACTTAGAAATATTTGAGTGTATCTCAGAAAAGATAAGGACGTTAAAAAAGGGACCAAATAGAAAAGACAAACTGTATCATGCCTGTGTGCTCAGTCGTGTCCAACTCTTTGCGACCCCTTGGACTGTAGTCTGCCAGGCTCCTCTGTCCGTGGCATTCTCCAGGGAAGCATCCTGGAGTGGGTTGCCATTTCCCCCTTCAGGGATTTCCAGTAATTCCCAAAACACTGGGACAATGAGAGGGCCTCCCCTGCCCCCAGGAGTCCAAAATGTCTCACGTTGTATGAGAAGCTGACTGATGTAGTGGCTCAATATAATGCGTTGTATATGGGAATCTTGTTATTTTTATTACTGCTTCCCCAGTGTTAACAGTAGTTAAGGGATTTCTGTGGTGGTCTAGTGATCAAAAATCCGCCTTTCAATGCAGGCGACTTGGATTCAATCTCTGGTCAGGGAACTAGGATCCCACATGCTGCAGGGCAACCAAGCCCATGAACAGTGATTACTGAGCCCGTGTGCCACAGGAAATAGCCCATGAGCCACAAGGAAGACCCAGAGCAGCCAAAATTTAAAAAAAAAAAAAAACCCTAAAAAAACCCAATACTTAATTCTTATTTTTTTATGCCGCATTGCTTGGCTAGACATACAGCAGTGATGTGAGTAGCATGAAGATATTTAGATACAAATTCATTTTTATTGGAAATGAAACACTCTCTATGGGATTTCTAAGCGATCTCATACCCCACCAAACCCCTTCCTTGTCGGAACCCTTTAACTTTCATTCCCTGACAGATGGACAGCTTCCTTTATCACTCCTTCCTGTTTGATCCCTCTTTGAAACAAAACCAGAGCTTTGCGTTTTGATTGTGTCTTCTTTTTCTTTATTTAGTCTGGTGTAATTCGTGTTGTTTTTCTTCTTTGAGTATAGGGGATGAAGGGGAGAGAGAGGAAGCAAGAGAACAGCTTTTCTTCACTAGTGCTTTTCCGTTTAGTTCCACTGTCTCCGGCTGTGTGCGTGTGCGTGTGTGTGTGTGTGTTCTGCAGCATCGTACATTGTATGTAAGATAAAACAGTGGCTGCAAGGGCATGGTGGAAGGATGAGACTGGTGTTAAAGGGGATGGACCTGTAATGGGCAGTAAACAGGCCACAGAGATGTAATGCCCAGTATAATAACTGTAGATGATGACAGTGGACTGTAATTAGGTAATGTGATAAATACTGCTACATTGGTTATCACGTCACAATATATAAATGATCAAAATAACACACTGTACGCATTCCATGTATCTAATGTTCCAAGTGAAATTTATTCAGTAAAAAATTAAATGTAGGTGGAGCATAGTCTGTAAATATGTTTTTGCATCTGTTTTGTTAAGCAGTTTTATTGAAGTGTAATTGATGTACAGTAAACTGCATATATTCATAGAATATACTTTGACAAGTTTGATGTGCCTGTACATCTGCGAAGCCATCAGCAAAGTCCGGATGGTGAACGTGCCATCAGGGGTTCCTCAAGCTCCTTTGAATTCCCTCTCTCTCACTTTTCTCTTCTCATTCCCTCATCCCTGGGTAAACACTTGGCTTGCTTTCTGTCACTATACATTAATTGAAATTTCCTGTAATTTCAAATAAATAGAATTATACAGCATGTACTTTTAAAAATCTGGATTCTTGGACTTCCCTGGTGGTCCAGAGGTTAAGACTCAGCTCTTCCAACACAGGGGGCACTGGCTCCATCCTGGTCGGGTAACTAGGATCCCACATGTTGCATGGCCAAAAAAGTAAAAAAAATAAAATAAAATCTGGGTTCTTTCACTTGGTATAATTCGAGATTCACCTGTGTTTTGGCAAGCACTAATTGTCCATTCCTTCTTCTTCTTTTTTTTTTTTAATTTTTATTTTTACTTTATTTTACTTTACAGTACTGTATTGGTTTTGCCATACATTGAAATGAATCCACCACGGGTGTACATGCAATCCCAAACATGAACCCCCCTCCCACCTCCCTCCCCACAACATCCCTCTGGGTCATCCCCATGCACCAGCCCCAGGCTTGCTGTATCCTGCATCGGACATAGACTAGTGATTCGATTTTTACATGATAGTATACAAGTTTCAATGCCATTCTCCCAAATCATCCCACCCTTTCCCTCTCCCTCTGAGTCCAAAAGTCCGCTATACACAACTGTGTCTTTTTTGCTGTCTTGCATACAGGGTCGTCATTGCCATCTTTCTAAATTCCATATATATGTGTTAGTATACTGTATTGGTGTTTTTCTTTCTGGCTTACTTCACTCTGTATAATCGGCTCCAGTTTCATCCATCTCATCAGAACTGATTCAAATGAATTCTTTTTAACCGCTGAGTAATACTCCATTGTGTATATGTACCACAGCTTTCTTATCCATTCATCTGCTGATGGACATCTAGGTTGTTTCCATGTCCTGGCTATTATAAACAGTGCTGCGATGAACATTGGGGTACACGTGTCTCTTTCAATTCTGGTGTCCTCGGTGTGTATGCCCAGCAGTGGGATTGCTGGGTCGTATGGCAGTTCTATTTGCAATTTTTTAAGGAATCTCCACACTGTTCTCCATAGTGGCTGTACTAGTTTGCATTCCCACCAACAGTGTAGGAGGGTTCCCTTTTCTCCACACCCTCTCCAGCATTTATTGCTTGCAGATTTTTGGATCGCAGCCATTCTGACTGGTGTGAAGTGGTACCTCATTGTGGTTTTGATTTGCATTTCTCTAATAATGAGTGATGTTGAGCATCTTTTCATGTGTTTGTTAGCCATCCGTATGTCTTCTTTGGAGAAATGTCTATTTAGTTCTTTGGCCCATTTTTTGATTGGGTCGTTTATTTTTCTGGAATTGAGCTGCAGAAGTTGCTTGTATATCTTTGAGATTAGTTGTTTGTCAGTTGCTTCATTTGCTATTATTTTCTCCCATTCAGAAGGCTGTCTTTTCACCTTGCCTGTATTTTCCTTTGTTGTGCAGAAGCTTTTAATTTTAATCAGATCCCATTTGTTTATTTTTGCTTTTATTTCCAGAATTCTGGGAGGTGGATCATAGAGGATCCTGCTGTGATTTATGTCTGAGAGTGTTTTGCCTATGTTCTCCTCTAGGAGTTTTATAGTTTCTGGTCTTACATTTAAATCTTTAATCCATTTTGAGTTTATTTTCATGTGCGGTGTTAGAAAGTGATCTAGTTTCATCCCAGCACCACTTGTTAAAGAGATTGTCTTTACTCCATTGTATAATCTTGCCTCCTTTGTCAAAGATAAGGTGTCCATATGTGTGTGGATTTATCTCTGGGCTTTCTATTTTGTTCCATTGGTCTATATTTCTGTCTTTGTGCCAGTACCATACTGTCTTGATGACTGTGGCTTTGTAGTAGAGCCTGAAGTCAGGCAAGTTGATTCCTCCAGTTCCATTCTTCTTTCTCAAGATTGCTTTGGCAATTCGAGGTTTTTTGTATTTCCATACAAATCTTGAAATTATTTGTTCTAGTTCTGTGAAAAATATGGCTGGTAGCTTGATAGGGATTGCATTGAATTTGTAAATTGCTTTGGGTAGTATACTCATTTTCACTATATTGATTCTTCCGATCCATGAACATGGTATATTTCTCCATCTATTAGTGTCCTCTTTGATTTCTTTCACCAGTGTTTTATAGTTTTCTATATATAGGTCTTTAGTTTCTTTAGGTAGATATATTCCTAAGTATTGTATTCTTTTCATTGCAATGGTGAATGAAATTGTTTCCTTAATTTCTTTTTCTACTTTCTCATTATTCGTGTATAGGAATGCAAGGGATTTCTGTGTGTTGATTTTATATCCTGCAACTTTACTATATTCATTGATTAGCTCTAGTAATTTTCTGGTGGAGTCTTTAGGGTTTTCTATGTAGAGGATCATGTCATCTGCAGACAGTCTTGATGCTAACTGGTGTTGCTTTTTATGGATATACCACAAATTTCTTCTTTTATCCATTTACCTGTTAATAGATACTTGCATTATTTGTTGCTTTTGGCTGTTATAAATACAGCTACTAAACACCTTTGTGTATACATCTTTTGAGTGAACGTAGGCTTCACTTACCAGGTGGCGCCAGTGGTAAAGAATCCTCCTGCCAGTGCAGGGGATACAAGAAACTGGTGTTTGATCCCTGGGTGGGAAGATCTCCTGGAGAAGAAAATGGCAATTCAGTTCAATAGTCTTGCCTGGAAAACTCCAGGCACAGAGGAGCCTGGCAGGCTACAGTCCATCGGGTCACAAAGAATCAGACACCACTGAGCACTGAGGCTTTCATTTCTCTCGGTGAATCCTAAGAGTATAGTGCCTGGGTCTTACAATAGGTATATATTTAACTTTTGGGGAAATGGACAAGCTTCTTTCCAGAGTGGCTATGTTTTTTTACATTCCCACTTATGGTATACAAGAGTTCCATTTCCTTTATATCCTTGCCAAATCTTGTTATTTTGCATACAGATCCTTAGATAGCTGCTTTGCAAATGTTTTCTTCCTACCTTTGTGGCTTGTCTTTTTATTCCCTTCAAAGTGTCCTTTAAAGAGCATTTAAAATTTTTGATGATGTTGCATTTATTTATTAGTAGTTATGGACTATGCTTATGCAAAGTCACAAAGATTTTGTTTTCTTCCAGAAGTTTTATAGTTTTAAGTTTTACGTGTAGGTCTATGATCTATTTTAAGTTAGTTGTTGTATAAGATATAGAGTATGGATCTGAGTTCACTTTTGAATGTGGATATCCAGTTGCTTCAGTACCATTTGTGGGAAAAAACTATCCTTTCTCTTCTAAATTGTCTACTGAGATGATCTTACAGTTTTTCTTCTTTAGTTTGCTAGAATGGTGGTGGTGATTGTGAGTTGCATAATTTTATTTTAATATTAAGGCAGTTACGTTTCTGTGATGAGCTTTCTTAGCGGTAAAGAATCTTGTCTGCCGATGCGGGAAATGTGGGTTCAGTCCCTGGGTTGGGAAGATCCCCTGAAGGAGGAAACGGCAACCCATTCCAGTATTCTTGTCAGGAAAATCCCATGGACAGTGGAATGTGGTGGGCTACAGTCCCTGGGGTCACAAAAGAGTTGGGCATGACTTAGCGACTAAAAAAACAATAATTTCTGTGATAAACTCAACTTAGTCATGATGTATTATCCTTTTATTTATCTTACTGAATTCCAGTTGCTAACACTTTATGTAGAATAGTTGCATCTACATTCATGAGTAATATCAGTCTATAGTCTTTTTGTCTTTAATTTTGGTATTAATATAGTATTCCCTCATTTTCTGGAAGGATTTGCATAGAATTGGTAGTATTTCTCGTTTAATTGTTTGGTAGAATTTATCAGTGAGTCATCTGGGTCTAGAGTTTTCTTATTGGCAGGATGTTTACAAATTTATTTTCTCTAACAGACATGGGATAGCTGTTTCTCAGATTAAGTACTTCTTATGGAGTGAGCTTTGATAGTTTATGTCTTTTAAGACATTTGTCCATTTCATCTAAACTGTTGAGTTTGTGGGCATGAATAGTTTCATAATATTTTATTTTCTTTCTAATACTTTTAGAGCCTGCAGTGATTCTTCAGTCACCTCTGTTATTTGTGATTGGTGATTTGTATTTTCTTTTATTTCCTAATTATTATGGCTAGGCTTCCCAGGTGGCGCTAGTGGTAAAGAACCCATCTGCCAGTGCAGGAGGTGTAAGAACCGTGGGTTCAATCCCTGGGTGGGGAAGATCCCCTGGAGAAGGAAATGGCAACCCACTCCAGTATTCTTGCATAGAGAAGCCCATGGATGGAGGAGCTGGTGGGCTGTGGTCCATGGGGTCACAGAGTCAGACACGAGCGAGTGAGCAGCTGCAGAGTACCCAGCTTTATGGATTATTTAGAACCGGTTTTTATATTCACTTATTTTCTCTGTTGTGTTTTGTTTTCTCTTTGACTTCTGCTCTGATCTTTGTTTCTGTTTTTCTGCTTATTTTCAGTTTAATTTACTTTGTTTTTTTTTTTTTTTTTTTTTTTGGGCTGTTCAGGGCAGAAAGTTTAAGACTTTTTTCTAACATAAGTACTTAGTGGTATAAAATTTTCCCCAAATACTGTTTTACCAATAAGGGATATTGGTAAGGGTAAATTCTGATATATCTTATTTTCATTTTAATTCACAGTACTTCCTAGTTTTCCTTTCTTTGAGGTTTTCTAGATATCTCTGTTACTGATGTCTAATTCAGTTTTTAATTGTAAACAGAAATACCCTGTATAAATTGAACCCTTTAAATTTATTGAGGTTTGTTTCATGGTCCAGGATACCTTTATCATGATGAGTCCTCCATATGCACCAGGAAAGAATGTGTTTTCTGTTGATTTTGGATGCAGTGTCATTTAGGTGACAGGCATTCCAGTTAAATGGGCTTCCCTTACAGCTTAGCTGGTAAAGAATCTGCCTGCAATGCAGAAGACCTGGATTTGATCCCTGGGTTGGGAAGATCCCCTGGAGAAGGGAAAGGCTACCCTCTTCAGCATTCTGGCCTGGAGAATTCCATGGACTGTGTAGTCCATGGGGTTGCAAAGAGTCAGACACAACTCAGAGACTCACTTTCGCTTTGATATCAATTAGGTACACTGGTGGTTAGTAGCTTTGGTCAAATCTGTATCCTAATTGATTTTGTCCACTTGTTATTTATTATTTTATTTTTGTCTACTTGTTTTTATCAGTTACTGAAACTGAGAGATGTTTAAATCTCTGGTCACACTTGTGGACTTGTCTTTTTCCTCCTTGTAGTTCCATCGGTTTTTGCTTCATGGATTTTGAAGATCCTGTTATTAGACCCATTAACATTTATGATTGTTGGAAATTCCCTGGCAGTCCAGTTAGGAGTCTGTACTGTCATTGCCGAGACTGAGGGTACAATCCCTGGTCGGGGAACTAAGAACCTTCAAGTCATGGGGGCACAGCCAAAATAAATTAATAAATTTTAAAAACTCATTTAGGATTGTTTAAAAAATTAGGATTGTTATGTCTTCTTAACATAACAATGAATTGACCTCTTTGTCAGTGTGAAATGACCTTCTTTATCCCTGGCATTTTGAATGTCATTGGAATGTGTTTTAAATTTTTTTTCTGTGTATATAAATATATATATATATATATATATATATATATATATATGTCTTTAGTTTTTTAAAAAACATTTGAAGAGGCATTTCTGGGCTTCATGATCTAAACGTTTTAAGAAGTTTCTATCTTTTATGTTGCCAGATTGCTCTCCAGAAAGTGAGTGCAGATTGATAACTCAACTTAATGTTCTTTAAGTGTTTATAGCGTTTGAAGATCTGGTCTTTTAAAATTTAAGATACATATAAATGTTGATTGAACTAACATTCTGTTGACCACAGTATGAAATCTACTATTTATTTAATCTGCTTTGTAGAAAATTAAAATGATTTTTTTAAGTTGTCATCAATTTTATTTTATATCTTTATTGTTTCATAGGTATATATCAAAATTGAGTATTATATTTTTATAAGAGATGTGAGAGGAGGGGGCTTGATCTTTAAGTTTGTTTAATCTTCTCCATATATTTTTTGTGGTATCTTCAATGAATGCCCTAGGGGTGATTGTCAATATTATGTTTATATTTGGTTGGATAAAATGTTTGACTTTAAATAAGTTAGTCTGTGGAAGGAAGTTTTATATATGAAATCAGATGTTTGTAAAGGTACTTTCCTACATTAAATGTGAAATACTGTGTGCTTAGATCTGATAGGAATTTGTGACTGCTTAAGCTTTTGATAATGCCTGGTGCAGATAACACTTAATAAAGGAATCCATTTGAATGATGTATCTTTTTTGATATGTAAAAGTATTTCTTGGAGAGTTTTGCACATAAAGAAATGCATGGCATATTGAATATCCTTTTATAAAAAGTGCAAAGAGAGGTGACCTGTTTGTCTTTGGTAATTCTGAGCTGTCTTTTCCATGTAGGAGTCTTCCAGAGCCGCTGATGACCTATGAGTTACATGGAGATTTCATTGTTCCAGCCAGTAAGTATTGTGTCGAGGTGATAGAAAGAATTCTGTGGTTAACTCTGTATACACTAAAATTTCCACTAAATGGAAACCGAACTTTGATTTAAATCTCCCTAATTTAATTTCCATTTAAATTTCCACTAAATCTCATTTCCACTAAAATGAGAGATTTGTTTTTGTTATAATCTGTATTAAAAATGGAAATCACTTTAGGAGGTGTTTGACATTTTCCTCATTTTCATCTTTTAGAAGATGAAAAAAGGAACAATTAATATATGCATTCATACATTCACAGACGTTTATTTACTGCCTACCGTGCACTGGTCTCTGGTAGATAATGAATATATTGAGCTGTGAAAGGATTTCTGCCCCCAGGAGTGATTCTGTAGCAAATATTGGGGTTCACACACTTCTCCCTAAACCATAATATGTATAATAATGTCATGAGCACAATGTGATGGGAACGCAGACATATTTAACTTGCAGAAGGTTGGGGAGATTAGCAGATTTGGAGAGATTAGCAGGTTGGAAATGACTTCACATAGAAAGATATTTAGATGGAAACTGCAGGCAGAAGGAATATTGTGAGCTCATGCCAGAAACCCACACAATATTTGGTAGAGAGTGAATTCTATGTGATAAAACGTTAAATGAAAAAGGCTTATAGTTGGTAGAATTTTAATTTGTGATTGCATTTTTTTGTGAGTCCTAACTCATTTCTTTTTTTCTTTCTATTATATACTCAATTATACTGTTATACACACTCCGTTTTTATATTTGATACATGATGTTTAATCATCATAGTCCTCCTAGATGTTCTGGTGTTAGGTATTTAATAGTTAAGGAAAGCAAGGTTGGGATATGTTAAGTACCTTGCCAGGTTATAGAGATCTTTATTTAACATTTTAAACCCCAGTTCTGTTGGCTAAAACCTGCAGTATTGGTTTTCACAGGTGCACTGACGGTAGCTGTAGTTGTATTTTCATTTCCGTTTATTTTTTTTCCCTTGGATGTATTCCATAGCTTAATCTGTTGAAAACCTTAGAGCAATCCCTTTGGGTCCTATGTTACTGCTGCCCAAACATTGCTTTAAATGTTATCTCCTTGTGAGGTCCCTGCTCCAGCCAGCATGAAGGTTCCTGGGAGGTCGCAGAAAGGAGTAATGGGTCAACCCAATTAGAGTCTGCATATAAAACAGGTGTTTGCAAAAGGCAAAAATATGGTTCTGTTCACTTGTTTTCACATGGAAGAGGACTATTTTAAAAAAGGGAATCAGTATGATCAAGGAAGTGGGGGAAAGTTTTCTTGGCAAAAACTCAAGCAAATGCTTAGTTGTTTTGAATTCTTCCCTGTGGCATTTCTGGCAAACTGGGGAAAGAGAAATTAAACTCTCGTTGGAGGACAATTGTTTCATGTTGTTTGCCTCTGAGACTGGAAAAAGCAGAAGAGTGCCAGTTTTAATCTAAAATCCTTTGAGAATTGGAGAAAGATAAAGTGATTATGGAATAAAGGTTTCAATTACCATAAGTTAGTATCGTTATCACGCCTTGTAACTGAAGCCAGTATGTTTGAAATTCTAACATCAATGTATTTTTACCAGATGTAGAGGTAAGAGCTCACAAGTGGTTGCTAAGTCCTAGGAGGTGAGTTTCAAGGGTTGTTGAGGCTGTCCTTTAACACTGTGAAGGAAGAGATTGTGTAAGTACAAAAGGTAGCATCACCTTCTAGACCAGTGCCGTATTTTTTTGCTTCCGGACTTTGTGAGGATCTCACACAGCGAGCTCTCAGTTCCTGACCAGTAATCGAACCCGTACCCTCTGCTGTGGAAGCTCAAAGTCCTAACCACTGGACTGCCAGAAAAATCCTTCCCTTCATTTTTTTCCTTGTCAGTTTCTTTCCTGTAGAGGTCTGTTGAGAACCTGTGAGTTCATTTCTGGTGTATTTAAGACAAATAGAAATTTTTTCCTCTCTGTTGTCATCACAGAAAATAATTTTTTTTCTTCTTCATTCTTAACAAAACCTACTGATCCATGTTGAATGCATCAAGAAATTAAAAAAAATTTTTTTTCTTAATAAAACTAAGAGCATTTCAGCTGATGGAGTTAACTTAAAATTGCTAAAGAAACTGGAAACCATCTGTGTAGGAAAATCACTCCTGTGTGTTTCCTGCACACACACAATACTTCACTTCTGGTCACCAAATGTGTGGGTTTCCCCACATACCAACCAATTCTGTGATGCCAGCTGAGTGGCCTGCAGCTGGATTCAGTTCTGATTCTGTCTACCTGGAGTTGACCTCTGATCCCACAAGTTAAGGACTTGGTCCTACAAGACTGCCTTCCCATTAAGATACCAGTCCAAAGTCCCAGGTTATTCCTGGTACTTTTGACTGACTGGCTAGAAGTCCACTTTCTCATAACCCCCGTCCTGGACATGAGAATTTGTTAGAGTGGTTCATAGAACTTGTGAAAATGCAAGTGTCCATTTATTTACCAGCTTATGGTAATGCATTTCATAAAGGATATGATGAAGAATGCAGGTACACGGTCAGGTTCATAGGGCAAAGTCCAGATGTCTCCTGACTGTAGGAGTGTTAGACCCATGAAGCTGGGACGTGCCATGCTCCTGGCATTTAGATATGTTCATTCACTTGGAAGCTCTCTATACCCTGTGCTAGAAGGACTTTGTATGAAGTCTTCATCCAGTAGGCATGATGGATTATTAACTCCATCTCTTGGCCCTCTCCAGAGAATGGTGGATGGACCTGAAAATTCAAGCTGCTTTCTGGTAACTACCCGCCACCTAGAAGCCCACCAAAAGTCACCTCATTAAAACAAAAGGCATTCTGATTACCCCCAGATTCAGAGGGACTTGGGAGCTTGGTGTTAGATGTTCTTATCACTCAGGAAATTGTGGAGCTCCTAGGAATTCTGTCAGGAACTAGAGATATTAGAACACAAGACTCTGAGCACCCCCCAAAGACAAGGGTTTTACGAGCTCAGTATCAGGAACTGTATCAGGAACTCTCAGGCACAGAGACCAATATATGTATATTTCTTACCATCCGTCTTGTGAGAGAATATAAGGGGATTTTAGTATAGAAATGTGTAAGGCGAAAATACAGTTGGCTTGGTCCTGCTGGAATCAGGAGCTTACCCAGCTGGGGAAGACTGGTAGGCATTTACCTGGATCTGTTGCTGCGCATGGGGTGTATTTCCTTTGAGAAAGTTGTAGTCCTCAGTGTGTGTCTCAGCCTTTCAGGCTCACAGTCTTCGATAGATCATATTGGTAAGAACTGGACCCAGGCTTCAGGGTTGTACTCATGCTAGACTTAATTTGAGAATGAGAACTGAAGCCTGGATGCCTAAGACAGCATCACTCTAAAACTTCCTGTCTCCCAAGTCAGAAATTGTCATCTTTAGTCCGTGCTCTTGAGTTCAATATGTGTTGTTCCTGTAGTCAAGTTACCTGGGAAGCAAAATCATAAATCACAAAGTTCTTGAGTCATTTGTAATGAAAACTATCACAGGAAAGGCACGAGTGTTTGCCTAGCTAGATCGTTCTATCCTTGTTTCTTGTAGGGGAAACAAGACAAAGTCATGTTGTCTTGGTGAAGAGGGACTCAGAAATCTGGAAATTAAGGAAATTGGATGCTTAATGACATCAAGCTCTCTGAGCCTGATGTATTCAATATCTGGTAGATAGGGTCTCCCCCAGAAGAACTGGATTCCTTGATGTCTGTTAATTGAAGCCCTTTGTCCCGTGGAAAGTACTTGAATGGTTACTGCTAATGGTTTCCTAAAATTACAGTATTATTGACTTATGACATTTAAATATTGAATTTAAGTTTATCTGTCTGTGTATCTTTGATAAGCTCCAGTAAGCTACGTTCGCCTCTTTTCCAGTCTCCATTAGTTGGCACAGCAACGTAAGCAGATTGACATTAAGTGTTGTAGATGCTGATTTGTAGTTTCACAATTTAAAATGCTTTTGCTGTTACAGTAAACTCCTGTCCCTGGCAAATGGCAGGAATTTGGTGTTATGATGAATTCAGTATCTTAGATTTTTTTAAAAAGTTATGTCTTGCCTTCTTTGTTAGTTTATATTAGTTAAAATATAATGAAATACACGTGGCATAAACAGCTAAGGACAATTTATCTTAGAAAACTCCTTTTGAGTACCTGAAAGTTATTAGTATGTTGTAGCTGCATGAAAATGCCCATCAATATAAAAATGGAACAAAACGGAGAAAAAGTAGTTTCACTTTAAAAACTTTGTATCCACAAAATCTTCTTTTTGGAAGAAGGAAAATCAAACTCGGGAAGAAAATGTGTGTGTGACTTCAAATGAGATGGGTGTGAGCTGGTGGGAGAGGGACTCAGGAAAGGACGTGGAAGGTTTTGATTCCGTTTTTTAAAACTGGTTATAGTATTTTTAGAAATGAAGAACCTTGTCCTTAGAAGGCAGGAAAACTGTTTTCCTATCTTGCATTTCTGAATAAGTGATAAATCAAAAATATTAGAATTAGATTTTCTTTGAAGAAGATGATTATTGACAAGATACACACATGCATTAGAAGTAGTGTTTCAGTGCAGAGTTTTCAAACATTTTTAGTTTTTGAAACTGTAAAATTTTTATTGCAGGCAATTTGCCTTTCTTTCCCTGGGAATTTTTGACTGTTTTTGAGAGTCCCTGCTTTAATTTCATTTTTAAAATCAAAGCTGTGAATTGAAAAATGCTATTATATTTTTATTGCTTTCATTTCCTTCCAGCTTGGATGTAGTAAGGTGTTATCTTGGTTTTAACTCCAGATTAAAAACTTGATTATAATTTATCACCTAACTCTTTAGAGAGTTGTACTTTTACTTTTGATGACAAATGTAGTCTGTATCTAAGAGTCTTTTATTATTTAATAGTATTTGATTAATACTCCTTTATCCTTTATCATGTGACTTTTCATTTTTTAGCCTTTTTTACTTCCTCTTGCTCTATCAACAACATGTCCTGTGTTGTAAAATCTCATTCCTCTTCTCAAACAGAACAAACTCAACTTTACAAACATTGGAAGCAACCTAAATATTCATGAAATTAATGGTATGCAGTCCATTTAATGACCGAGAGATGTCTGTTATATATTAAATGAAACAGAATATTTGAATATCTCATTGAAAAAAAAGAAGGAAAACCCTGAAAGGATTAGATTTAAAAGTTACTAACACAGCCACTGTGGAGAACAGTATGGAGGGACCTAAAAAAATCGAAAACTAGTTACATATGATCCTGCAATCCCACTCTTGGGCATACAGCTGGAAAAGGTGAAAACTCTAACTCAGAAACTTGTATGTACACCAGTGTTCATAGCAGTATTATTTACTATAGCCAGGACGTGGAAGCAGCTTAAATGTTCATCAAGAGATGAATGGATAAAAATGTGATTTGTGTGCATATACACACACATACACACACAATGGAATATTAGCCATAAAAAGAATGAAATAATGCCATTAGTAGTAACATGGATGAACCCAGAGATTATCATACTAAGTGAAGTAAATCAGACAAAGACAAATACCATATGATATCACTTCTGTGTGGAATCTAAAAAAAAAAATGATACAAATGAACTTATTTACAAAATAGAAACAGACTCAGACATAGAAAACAAATTTATGGTTACCCAAGGGGAAGAGGGGTGAGGTGGGATAAGTTAGGATCTTGGGAGTAACATATCCACACTTGTTGTTGTTTAGTCAGTAAGTTGTGTCTGACTCTTCTGTGACCCCGTGGACTGTAGCCTGCCAGGCTCCTCGGTCCATGAGATTCTCCAGGCAAAAATACAGAAATGTGTTGCCATTTCCTTCTCCAGGGACTATTCCCCCCCCCGAGGGATAGATCCCAAGTCTCCTGCATTGGCAGGAGGATTCTTTATCACTAAGCCACCAGGGAAGCTCATAAACACACTACTATATCGGGTCGGACATGACTGAGTAACTTCACTTTGACTTTTCACTTTCATGCATTGGAGAAGGAAATGGCAACCCACTCCAGTGTTCTTGCCTGGAGAGTCCCAGGGATGGGGGAGCCTGGTGGGCTGCCGTCTGTGGGGTCGCACAGAGTCGGACACGACTGGAGCGGCTTAGCAGCAGCAGCAGCAGATATTAAATAGGTTAACAACAAGGACCTGCTGTATAGCACAGAGAACTATATTCAGCATCTTGTAATGACCTAAAATGAAAAAGGATCTGAAAAAGAATTTTAAAGATTACGATTTTATCTTAGGGTGAGATAAGTTTTATGAGTGACTTGGACTTCTCTTTGAAACATAACAGAAATGTGCACAAATAATCACTGTGCAGTTAATGATTTTCAGTGCAGTGGAGATAGCCGTGCAGTTAGCCCTCAGGTCAAGAAACTGAACATCGAGGAATTGCCTGGTTTCCCAGTGGTTAGGACTCTGCCCTCACCACCGAGGTGAAACAGCCACCCCTGGTTACTGTCCCCCATCCCCCATGCTCCTGTCTCCTGACATCGTGGGTGAGGGTTGCTGCATTTGACCTGTATGTGGATGGAATCATACAGGATATACTGACGTGTCTGGCTTAAGCTCGTCTAACGAGATGTCTTCCTGTGGAGGGAATCGGCACATTACTCTCACGGCAGTGCAGCGCGCCATTGTGTGAATATGCCGTCATCCACCCGTTCCAGTCTTGATGCATACTTGAGTTGCTTCAATTTTGGACTATTCCCTAAAGTGCTGCTGCTGCCAAGAGCATTCCACTGTGTGTCCTTTAGTGAGTGGTCCTATGGTGTCTTGGGATCATCGAGAATACGTGTGTTCAGCATCAGTGGATTTTGCCTAACTGTCCTCCACATTGGTTGTGCCATTTAACTATTCCCACCTAGTTCATGCATGATAGTTCCACTTGCTTTGTGTCCTTGTCAAAGCTTATTATTCACTTAAAGCCATCCTGACAGGTGTGTAGGAGGTTTTATTGTGGTGTTAGTTTCTATTTTCCTGATAACTAATGAGGTTCGGTGCTTTTTCCATGCATGTGTGGGTCATTTAACCGTCCTTTTTCATATAGTTTTGCTCTGTGCTTTCCCATTTTTCTCTTGGGTTGTCTCTCTCCTGATTGTAGGAGTTCTGTGTACTCTGATCGCATGTTCTTTTTTACCTATATGTATTTCTGATTTTTAGTGATTTTTTTTTTTTACTGAATTTTCACTTTATCTGTTTTCTAAAATTTTAGCAGAACAGACTTTTTTTTTTTACAGTGATAAGAAGGTGAAACTATTATTTTGAAAAAGCATATTCCCTAAGTCAAGCAGAGAAAGACAAATCCTGCATGATCTCACTTATTTGTGAACTTACACAAAAAGCCTTCAAGTTCACAGACACTGAGATCAGACGAGTAGCTGACAGAGGTGGGAGGCAATGGGGTGGGCAAAATGGGTGAAGAGGGATAAAAGGTACAGATTTCCAATTGTAAGATAAATGAGTCAGGAGGATGCAATGGCTACAGCTTGATGGCTCTAGGTGATAACACTGTATTGTATGTTTGAAAGTTGTAAGAGTAGATCTTAGAAGTTCTCAGCATGAGGAAAAATTTTGTAACTATATGTGTTGACAGATGTTAACTTGTTCCGGTGATCATTTTTCACTTTGCAGTGTATCCAGATATTGAATTATGGTGGTGTACACCTGAAACTAATATAATGCTACATGCCAATTATTAAACAGTTAAAAAAATAAAAAAAACATACTAGATTCCCCTTTCTTAATCGGCTTTGCCTTTCTTTTCCCGTCTTTGTCCTTTATCCCACCACCCCCCTGTCCCCACCTTTCTTTCCTTTTTGGCTCAGC
Source organism: Ovis canadensis (assembly GCF_042477335.2). Taxonomy (NCBI): domain Eukaryota; kingdom Metazoa; phylum Chordata; class Mammalia; order Artiodactyla; family Bovidae; genus Ovis; species Ovis canadensis. Next base: position 20,537,165 of record NC_091261.1, on the reverse strand, counting down.
CTTCTGGCATGCGGCACTTCTCTGACCACGGATCAATCTCGTGCCCCCTGCAATGGAAAGGCAGAGTTTAACCGCTGGACCACCAGGGCAACCCTCTCCTATTTTGAAGAGCTGGTTGGAACCCCACCCTCCCTGTCCCCTTCAGCGCCTCACTGTTTAACCTGCTGCTTCCGTTAGGTAGATGTTGCCATCTCTGCGGCTCCTCCTTTGTGTTTCGATTCCCTAGGCTCTCCTTAACTCCCGGTGATGTGAATGGTCCGAGCTGCCCAGTCTTCACAGGTCTCTTCTCCTTTGACTGTGATGACGCTGAACCTCCCTGGTCTTCTGTCTCTTCCTCCTCCTGTGTGTTGCTTGGCTCCCTGCTGGCCTCTCCCCTGTACGTCTTTGCAGCTCTTTTCCCCACCATGTCCTTGGTTGGCCTCTGGAGCAGTTGGGCAACATTGGCCACGTGCCAGAGGTCACACGCTTTGTTGAGTGTGGCTAGTCTTCAGCTCTGAAGCATCTTCCCCTTCACAGATACCTGTTAGAGTGCCAGCCCTTGAATGTCACTTTCTCCATCACTCACCATTGTCTTCCTCCTCAAACGTGCTTTGCCTCTTGGGTTCCTGTCTGTCCGTAGAACTGACTCTTACTGCCAGATAACCCAGCCGAGGAACGTCTTCATCTCTGCCTCTTCCTCTGACCCACAGCCGAGCTGAGGCTGGATCCTGTGAATTCTGCCTCTTGTGTAATAGCCCTCACATTAGAGGAACACAGACCGCAACAGTCACACAGATGACATCCGTAATGTTTGCTAACAGTTTGAGTGCCTCTCCATGCCAGCCACTGGGGCTCAGCACTTGACATTGGTCACCTCACTGAATCTGAGTGGCCTTCTGAGAGAGTGCTGTCCACTTCATTTTGAAGGTGAGGAAACAGGCCTAGAGAGCCTAGGCAACTTGCTTAAGGCCACTTTGCTGTTAGTTGGGAGCAGTGATTCTGCTGTCTGACTGCAGACTACACTTCTTTGCTCTATTTTCTCATTTGTAGTTCAACCCCTTTCCAGACTTCCTTGGTGGTTCAGATGGTAAAGGCTCTGCTTGTAATGTGAGAGACCCAGGTTCCATCCCTAGGTCAGGAAGACCCTCTGGAGAAGGAAATGGCAACCCACTCCAGTGTTCTTGCCTGGAGAATCCCATGGACAGAGGAGCCTGGCGGGCTATAGTCTATGGGGTTACAAAGAGCTGGACACAACTGAGTGACTAACAACTGCTTTCCCCATCTGCCTGCCCCTTCCTGCCTCACTACTTCTTGCCCACATAGCATCTCCCTCTTAATTTGTCCTTTTCCCCATTCAAATTCATCCTCCAAAAATTTCAGCTGTATCTTCCCCTCTGCTCATATTCTTTCTTTTCTTTTTTTTTTTTTTGCTCATATTCTTTCTTGATTTACTTTCAGTGACTGATTTAGAAGCCATCAGTAAAGACAGTTCTTATTAGAGTGTAGTTGATTCACAGTGATGTTAGTTTCATGTGTACAGCAAAGTGAATCAGTTACACACATACATACACACACACACGTATATATATATTTACTCTTTATTAGATTCTTACCCATATAGGCCATTACAGAGTATTAAGTCGAGTTCCCTGTGCTACAGAGTAGGTTCTTACTAGTTAACTGATTTCTGTATAGTGTGTACATGTCAGTCCCAGCCTCCAATTTATCCTCCCCGTTACCTTTGATAGCTACACGTTTGTTTTCTACATCTGTCATTCAGTTTTTGTTTTGTAAATAAGTTCATTTGTGCCGCTTTTGAAAAAGATTGCGCATATGAGCAATATGATATTTGTCTGACTTCACTCAGTGTGACAATCTCTAGGTCCATCTGCGTCACTGCAGGTGGCATTATTTTGTTCTTATGGATGAGTAAGATTGGTCTTTGCAGACCAAAGTTTGGTTCTGAACACCTTTCTATAAGTTGAAGCTGCCCTCTGTGAGGAGGCTGTGTACTTTCTCACACTGTTTGCTGAATGCAGCATGTACCCCTCACCTCCCAGTTCCGCCTGTCCCTGAAACCTTTCCTGTTTTTCAAGCCCCTGCTTCAATGCTCTCCCTTACGTGAAGCCTTCCTGCGTGTCCCTGCCAGCTCTCTGTGAACTTCCACAGCAGTTTGCAACCTTCCTTCCTGATGTGGTAACCTGAGCAGCTAATTCTTGTTAGCCACTTCTTTGACACCTCTGAAAACTCAAGCCTAATTTTCAATATTAAGTGTTTTTTTTTTTTTGATGTGTTCCATAATTTTCCATCAACACAATAAAAGGAATTTGGGCACATTGTTCATAAGAGCCTTGGATGATAAGACCGAAGTCTAAGGTATTAAGGGACTATATTTGTTGCCTTAAGCTGCTGTGACAGAGAACCGCAAACTGAATGGCTTGAAGCAGGAGAGGTTCATTTTGTTACAGCGCAAGAGGTGAGGTCCCAAATCCAGGTGTCAGCGGAGCCTGCTCCCTTGGGAGACTCTAGGGTAGGGTCCTTCCTTGCCTCCTCCGCCTTCCGACGTTTCCTGGCAATTCCTGGTGACCCTTGGCTTGTAGCTTCGTCGATTGACACTTGATGGTCTCTCCTGTGTCTGCCTTCATGGGGGTCGTCTTCCGCCGGGCCTTTGATTTCTTATAAGGGCAGCAGGCGTCTTGGATTCGGGACTTCCCTGGTGGCTCAGCTGGTAAAGAGCCTGCCTGCTAGTGCAGGAGACACAAGAGACCTGGGTTCATCCCCTGGGTTGGGAAGATCCCTTGGAGAAGGAGATGGCAACGTGCTGCAGTATTGTTCCCTGGAAGATTCCACGGACAGAGGAGCCTGGTGGGCAGCACCGCGTTTCTCCACTGTTGTCTCATCTTAACTAATGACATCTTCAGTGACCTGTTCTAAATAAGCACTGTGTCAGGCACAGCGGGTGATCCCAATGTTTTGACATCTGGGGTCTGACTGACCCTGGGGAGACTGTCCTTTCCAGGGCTACCCAATTCCTAGAGATATTTAATCTGAGCACACTTTCCGTGTGTGATCTAACCAATCCAGAGCCCACATTCTCTCCCTAACCCCATCTTTCAGGTTCTGACATTCCAGGCCAACATTCTCCTGCCTTAATCACCCCAGGGCCAGGTGCCAGATAATCGGGAACAGTCTTTATATCCCTGAGCCTGTTGAAAGATTTACACCAACCAATCCTAAGCCTGCTTACCCTGCCTTGCCTGTTCCTTCAGAAAGATAGCACAGTAAAGCATCTTGCCCTCACCTCCTGACCACCCCTGGTGCTTCACCGCGTGGCCCTGCCTGGCATTGCATTTCCCCTTTTTTTCTAGGATCTGTGAGGATCAGCTTCTTCCTTCATGGCAGTTTTCATGTCTGTGTGTCTTACCACACCTGATGAAGATGAGATGATACATTTTAAAAACATTCACGTTCTGTGATACCGGGAGTTAGAATTTCAGCATATCATTTTGGGGGATAAAATTTAATGCATAAACGGAAAGAAGCCACTTGGTGAGATTTTATTTGCATTCCACTGTGAGGTGGTGACCCATGGCTAGAGTCAACAGGTAAGTGAGGAGCAGACTTGAGGAGCAGCATGCCAGAGAGAGAGGTCATGGTCCCTTTCTGTTCTTAAACACCTGCAAAGGGAAAGGCGTTATTTGCCGCTGCACTGAAATTACATCATAGGGGAGGCACAGAAGATTCATAATAGGGAGAAAGATGGATTTTCTTTTTCTTTGAATGGTGGCGAAATACGTGTAAATTCTGTGCTTGGAGATTTAATGGATGAGCTGTTGCAATTGTTTGTTTTCAGGCCTATATTTCATTCTGAATTCTCTGCTAACTTTTCTGTTTTTCTTTTTTTTTTAAAGAGAGCGGCAGCCCGGAATCTCGTGTTAATGCCATCCATTTCTTGGTACACAAACTGCCAGAAAAAAATAAAGAAATGTTGGATATTTTGGTGAAACACTTAACGAAGTAAGCCTCTTTTTCTTCCTAACTTGCTTTGTTTCGCTCTGGGTGCCATGTGGTGGTGTGAGTCTGTAACGCTTTGAACTGGGGCTGCGGACACGATACCAGGGACCACACCTGCAAGGGCAGGCTGGACGCTTGCCTCATTGTGTGTGTTTTGGACAAGGGTGGTGAAATGTGATGCGTTCATGAAGTCGCATAATTATTTGCTTAACTTCACTGCCAGCAACTCAGGGTTTGATTAGAAGTAAGAAAAGAGAATCTTAAACATTTCCCTATGCACCGATTCTAGCCTGTTAGCAAATTTAGCTTGGTTTCACACCTACCTAACTCTGAGTCTGCATGGATGTATCCTTGAAATTTGTTTAATCCAGTAATAGGTAGTTATTTCATTCAATCCATTCCATTTTTTTTTTCACTCCCTCTTTACAAAGTAAGCAAAAGCTAATAATTCAGTGGGGAAATTAGCTCTTTCTTCATATATAAATGACTCCTAGGTCATTATAATTGTAGAATTTCAGAGGTGAGAGGAAGCTGAGGAACACTGTGTTTTATAACCTGTATTTCACACACACACACAAAATAAACTGAAGGTGAGAAAATAGTGTGTGCTTCCAGGGGTTCTGCGGCTGTAGAGCCATTCATTCATGTGGCCTGCCAGTATTTTCTGAGTGCCTTACGAGGTGTTAGTTGGACACAGTTGAACAACATAAAGTCCCTGTCTTTGTGAAGTACCTTCTTTCTGAAAGGGAAAAGATAATGAACAGATTACAAATAAAAATCATGTCAGGTGGTAAGTGGTAAAAAGGCTAAGTAAGAGTGAGGGATAAAGAATGTGTATTGGGTTTGGGACTATAAAGAGTTGTGATGGAGGGTCTTTTCAAGGATAAGACCTTTGAGTTGAGACTTGAATTGGGTGGCAGGGCTGCTGAGAACAGTCGCCCAGGTTGTTGGCTGCACAGTGGAGTATGGGTGTTCCGACCAAGCTCTGTGTGCTTGTGATGGTGCTTCTTACAAAGGTGCCAGGTGGTCTGGGAGTCTTTGGAAACAAGTGTATAATGACCAGGGGAAAGAAGGGGTGTTCTTAGCAGAAAGGAACAGACAGTAAATGAGGGCCTTCAGGGACACAAGCTTAGCATAGACATAGAATTGTTAAGAAGGGTGCTGTGGTTGAACAGAGCATCAAAGAAAAGGAAGGAAGTGGGAAGGCAGGCGGGGTCCCCACCTGTGGTGCCTTGCCAGGCGTGGCCATCACAGTGGCGGACACTGAGTCTGGCTTCTTGCATGTAGGGAAAGGCAGAGTTGCAGGCATCCCACGGTCACTGCCCCTTATTTTAACCAGAGACCTTCTTACCCCCTTTCATCTTACTAGTGTTTCAAATCACTCCAAGCAGAACCTCATGACCGTGGCAAATTTAGGAGTGGTGTTTGGACCAACTCTCATGAGGCCGCAGGAAGAGACTGTCGCTGCCCTCATGGATTTGAAGTTTCAGAACATCGTTGTGGAAATTTTAATCGAAAACCATGAAAAGGTAAAAGTGCCTTTTTCCTCCTTTGCTTAGGGTAGTTCCTATTTGGGCCTTATTTCTGTGTGAGGTACGTCTGTCCTCTTAGTTTTTTATGTCATGATCTTATTCTCATGATGGTAAGCCTGGCTCTGAGAAGTCCTCATGGAGTTTGTGTCTTTGGTGGAGTTCCATAAATCTGAAGCTTACCTAGGCTTCAGTTATTCCACTGGTTTAAGGAAGCAACATTTACTCCAGATGCAAATAAGGATCGGCCGTGTTGTAGGCTGTTTCTTGCTGCCCTTGCTCCTCTCCTTGGATTTCTCATGCAGGGTCTGTTTTCTATAACACACGGAAAACATTTGTTGTTGGTCTGTTTCACACTCCCCCCCAGAAAAACACACGTAACTCCCCGCCTCTCTTCACAGCTATGCCAACAATTTCAGGAGATCCACATGCATTCTTGAACCTGGGGCCTCCAGGTTGAGAATCTCTGGCTTGAAATGAATAATCTCTTGGGTGACATATCCTATTGTTTGTTTCTCTGTGTTCAGAGGAACATGTGAGTTTTCAAAATAAATGGACTCTTTCAAGATCTTCTAGGATTTTTTCCTCCTCTTCTGTTCATAAAGAGCAGGACCTAACTTTCCTCATTCTTCTTTTATTTTTTAAAATACTTTTTACTGAGGCATAATTGCCTTACAGTGTTGTGTTATTTTCTACTCTACAGCATAATGAATCAGCTGTGCATACACGTATATCCCCTCTTTTTTGGTTTTCTTTCCCATGTGGGTCACCACAGAGCCCTGTGCAGTTGTCTGAACTATACAGTAGGTTCTCACTAGCTACGTATTTTATTCATAGTGTCAGTAGTGAATATATGTCAGTCCCAATCTGCCAATTCACCCCATCCCTCTCCCCCCTTGGTATCCATAAGTTTGTTCTCTACATCTGTGTCTCTGTCTTTGCTTTGCAAGTAGATTCATCTATACCATTTTTCTAGATTCTACATATATGTGTCAATATACGATACTTGTTTTTCTCTTTCTGACCTCCTTCACTCTGTATGACAGACTCTGGCTCCACCCATGTCTCTGCAAATGATCCGATTTTGTCCCGTTTTATGGCTGAGTAATATTCCGTTGTATGTATGTACATCTTCTTTATCCGTTCCTCTGTTGATAAGTTGCTTCTGTGTCTGACTATTGTGAACCGTGCTGCAGTGAACATTCGGGGGCATAGGTGTTGTCTGAGTTACAGTTCTCTTACTTCTAAGACAGGGAATTGGAAAACGCTTAATGATTGGTCAACAACTTGAATTGCTTACTAAATTTTCTAAAAAATTGGGTTTGCGTTATACGGTAAGCAAGTATTAGGTGCTGAGAGGCAAAGACAAACATTACAGCCCCAGATGGAAAGTAAGTCACCATCTGGGGGGTTGGAGTCGTGTTTTGGGAACTGTACCCCACAGCTCACACCCCTAACATCCTGTGGAAAGGTGCTTACTTTTCTAATTGTTACCCGTTTCTCTCTTCTAGATCTCTGAGGACAGAGATCTTTTTGCACATTTAGAATAAATCCTGGTACTCCTTAGGCACTCTGTTAATATTTATTTGATGAATTAATGGATTCAGTAAAATATATGGAGGTCAAAGAAGTGGAAGGAGACAGAGAGAGGTGTAGTCCCTTTGAACAAAGCCTGGGGAGAATATTCCTTGGATTCTTGCTGTGTCTTCTGCTGGCTGGAGCAATTCTAGCTTATGCGAATATCACTTCCCACTGAAAAGTAAGGCTTGAAACCTAGTTAGAGATTCACTTTATGAGGTGGCAAAAGCAGCTTGCTTATGGGTGTCAGACATTGGTGGGGTTTTTTTTTTGGTTTTGTTTTTCGGCAGCTCGTGGTGCATTTATGCCTCCTTTTATGGTCCTGTCAAACAGTCATTAAACCTTGTTAGCGTGTACAGTGAGCTATCCAGTAAGACAGCTTCATGGCACAATGACTACTATTCGTTTTGTGGAAAAGAAATAATTAGACTCTAAGCTTCTAGAAAATGTTTAGGAGCGCAGCTCTCATTAAGTTAAATCCCAATTAGAGAACTTTTATTCAATTTATTTGTGAAAATATCCACTCTGGGCCTTGCTCTTGGATAAAAGGCTTCCCCCACCTAATGCTGCAGCTTCCCATTCTGTTCTCTTATTTGGTGCTGGGGAGATAAGTACCTGATTCTGTCCTTCTGGGAAGTAGTGAGGGCTACTTTCACCCTGTTAACAAATCTTATAGGAACTTCCAAGTGGCATTGTCTAGCCAATTACAATAGTTACCGCAGATGGGACTGGACCCATGCGCAGAGATGGAGCTTTATAGAAGTAAGTGGAGGGCTTCTGGTCTGTGCTCTCCGCCTTGCTATGGCCGAGCTAGATAGTGCTGTGAACGCACAGCTGATATTGACTGAAGTCCTGAGGCCTCCTACCAAGAGGAGATGAGATACTGAGTTTCAGATTTTTCCCTGAATGTGTGGGCTCACGTCTGGGGCACCCTAAGGGTTGCTTGGGGTGGGGCGGTTCAGTTCAGTTCAGTCGCTCAGTCATGTCCGACTCTTTGCGACCCCGTGAACTGCAGCATGCCAGCCCTCCCTATCCATCACCAACTCCCGGAGTCTACCCAAACCCATGTCCATCGAGTCGATGATGCCATCCAACCATCTCATCCCCTGTCGTCCCCTTCTCCTTCTGCCCTCAATCTTTCCCAGCAGCAGGGTCTTTTCAAATGAGTTAGCTCTTCACATGAGGTGGCCAAAGTATTGGAATTTCAGCTTCAACATCAGTCCTACCAATGAACACTCAGGACTGATCTCCTTTAGGATGGACTTGTTGGATCTCCTTGCAGTCCAAGGGCAGTTAGTTTGGATTAATGAACATTTTTGAGAACTTAATTTCTCCATTCTCTCTTTTCTGCCCCCCACTTCAATTTCACCTTTGTGCACTTTTTTTTAAAAAAATGATTTTTTTTAATGTGGACCATTTTTTAAAAGTCTTTATTGAATTTGTTAAGATACTGTTATATGTTTTGTTTTTTGGGCCCTGAGGCATGTGGGATCTTGTCTCCCTCACCAGGGGTTGAACTGCAGCGCCTCCCATTGAAAGCTCGGAGTCCCAACCACTGGACCACCTGGGAAGTCCCATCCTTGGCCACTTTGACTCTCACTCCCAGCTTTTTGTTTCTGTTTGGGCTTCACGTAAGAGTCTGTGCTCTGCTATGGGGAAGAGTATTTCTGCCGACAAGGGTGGTTTCGTAGAAACACTTCCTGTGGATGTCTGGCCCCACCTGAGCCATGTGTTTCCTTGACAACTGATCTCCATACACCACCTAAAGTAAAGAGGCTGATGTTTGTCTTGAATGTGGTGAAAGAGGGATATGTTGATAGTTCCTTTTAATGTTTGAGAGCAAAGAGGAAAATGAGAAAGGATAGGAAATGTGAGAAAGAATAGTCTCGTGAGGAAGGAAAAATAATTGTAGTTCAAAAAAGAGGGGAAACTAGCAGTGAAATGAAACGGCCAAAATGACAATAGAAAGAAAATGTTTTCTTTTCCTTAGTTACTTATTTTTCTTCCCTAGGAATGTGAAATATGTTAACTCTGACCAGGAAAGTTGCTAAGTCAGAAAAGGAAACTTTCAACATGTAATTAAAGCAAGAGAGCTCCAGATTAATTTTGGAGTTGGAAAAGGACCCCTGGTTAATCTTTGGAGATCACATTTTATCCAAGCCTCTTTGCTGTTTTCATAAAATCCATATGTACTTTATAGGAAACCTAATCCATATGTTTTGGCTTCATTTCCACTCAATACATTAAGATGTTGTTTTAAGAAAAGTGTTCATGGGCCAAAAATATTATCAAGGTCTTTTTTCCTTTGCAAACCAGAAAACTGCATTTCCCAAATGGGTACTGTGAAATTCCCAAGGATTTTCAAATAGGGGTTTCACCTTAGAATGTGTGAGTTTTGCATTTGTTTTGTTCTTAAAGTATACAGTTGTTCCCTTGATATCTGTAGGGAGTTGGTTCCAGGATCCCCTGCAGATACCAAAATCCACAGATTTTCTGGTCCCTTATATAAAATGGCATAGTATTTGCACATATCCTATACACATTTTCCTGTGAGACTTCCCTGGCGGCTCAGATGGTAAAGCATCTGCCTACAATGCCGGAGACCTGGGTTCAATCTCTAGGTTGGAAAGATCTCCTGGAGAAGGAAATGGCAACCCACTCCAGTATTCTAGCCTGGAAAATCCCATGGACGGAGGAGCCTGGTGGGCTATAGTCCATGGGGTCACAAAGAGTTGGACACGACTGAGCAACTTCACTGTATACATTTTCATGTATTCTTTACATCATCTCTAGATTACTTGTACTGATAATACCTAATACAATGTAAATGCTGTGTAAATAGTTGCCAGTGTGGGGAAAATGCAAGTTTTGCTTTTTGGAACTTCCTGGAATTTTTTTCTGAATAGTTTTGATCTGCTGTGGGCTGAATCTGCTAATGGGGAACCCATGGAGGGCCAGCTAGTTGAGGATTAATTCAGTACATCTGTCAGGAGCGCCTGCTCTGCGTCAGACACAGTGTGAGATTTGAGAGAAGTGAAGACAGTCCTGTAGGGAAAAGAAGAAATGGAGTGGTGGAGGGTAAGTGTGCTCAGACAGAAGAGGGAAAGCTGCCGGGAGTTTATGAGCAGAGTTTATGTCCAGCTGCGGGGAATCTGGAAGGCTTCCTGCAAAGGTGACTTGAATAGGTTGTAGCATGGAGTTTGAACAGGTGGAGGTGTTTTAAGGGGACATTTCAGGTATGAGGCATCATGTAATCAGAGAAGCAGCGAGTTGGTGTGTGTTCTGGGAACGCACCTCTTGTTGGAACGCACCTCTTGTTGGAACGCGGGCGAGTGGCACGGGATGAGATTGGAAAGAGATTCAGGCCAGGTGTGGAGAGGTTGAGACTGCCACCACAGGACTTGGGGGTTAATTTTGGAGGTACCAGGGCCTCTCATCGTTTTGAAGTGAGCTGCTTCCTCTGGCAGCAAGGTTTGCCATGAAAGAGGAGGCGTGAAGGACCAGGTGAGAGGTCTCATGGAACGCTGGTGAGAATGGGGCGTTTCCGGGGGAGAGCATTAGTTTGTGAGGTGGAAGAGACAAAATCCAGGTGCCGGATTTGTGGGGCGCCTCAGGGGAAGGGGCTTTAAGTGATGCTGGGTACTCCATCTCAGGAGAATATTGGTGTTATTAATCAAAGAAGGGAAAAATGTGTTCGGGGCAGAAGTAAGATTGAGTTTAGTTTATAACATGCAGGATTTTAGTGGTTGTCTGGATATCTAGCAAGATCAGCCCAGCATTGGAAAAGACCCTGATTCTGGGAAAGACTGAAGGCAGGAGGAGAAGGGGGCGGCAGAGGATAAGATGGTTGAATGGCATCACTGACTCAATGGACGTGGGTTTAAGCAAACTCACGAAGGGCAGGAAAGCCTGGCCTGCTGCAGTCCATTGGGTTGCAAAGAGTTGGATGCAACTTAGCGACTGAACAGCAAAGCCTGGCAGACAGTTGGGCTTTGTTTTTCAGTGATGCCAGGTGCTCTCAGGAGACAGGCAAGTTTGAGGGCTAATGGAAGACATGTTTTCTCCAAGAGTAAGAGGTCTGTTGAGAGCAGCTTCTAAGGCCGTAAGTGCATGAGTGTTCAGGAGTGGGTAGTTAGTCTGGGCCTACTTTCAGTGTTTCCCATGTCACAGAAGAACGTACAGGAGGAAGAGTCAGAGCAGGCTTGCCAGGGAAGGGAAGGATGATGTGGGCGCCTTCACCTGCATTGTACGTGGTTTGGTCATCATTCTCATACCTGACCTTCTGTTAGCTCTCAGCTGGGGTGGGGATGATCCTCAGAGGAGCTTAGTTAAACTAAGTGTAAAGAACCCTCTTGAGTTATAGAGTCTATTTCAGTTGAGCATGTTCTGCTATTTTATACATTTTTAATGTCATAAAAGAAATTTATGTTTATAATGTGACTCCCTCCATGCCTCTGCCCTGATCTGTTCCCCTAGGGCCCTTGAACATTCAGAAGAGCCTTTGAGGCTCTTCTGAAAAAAAAAAAAAAAAAGCAAAAATCCTATATCACAGTGGTTTTCTTTTACTGTCTGCTTCATTTTATGTCCCTATTGAAAGCGGCAATTTCTATCAAGTGAGGTTTATAAAGTTACTCTCAAGAAAATCACTTCACAAAGTATGTGTCATACTATAGTTATAATCCAAGTTACATTTATCTTGTTAAGGATTTTGGTTGGATTTTCAGTGTGATGGGTTTGCTCTCAAGGTCATTGATTCTGAGGAACAGCAGGTGATGAGGTTTTTTCCTGGTTTTAGCTTGTGTTCAGTACAATTTCTGGGGACCACACGGTGCTGACCAACAATCACGTTTTGTTTACATAAATCTTTTCCTCTATGAGGATTCCTGTAACTTTGCTAAAAGAAGCATTTTTGCCTTTGGAATAGGCTCAGAGTCAGCTGTGTCTTTTTTTTTTTTTGATTGTGCTGTGTGGCATGCAAGATCTTAGTTCCCTGACCAGGGATTGAACCTGGACCCTGGTGGTGAAAGCGTGGAGTCCCAACTACTGGATCACCAGGGAAATCCCTGTGTCTTTTTCTCTTGCTGAGAAAACAGAAGCTGTTGGAGATGGTCATGCATTGTGGTAAAGGCTGATGTCATGTTCCTGTTCATGACTTTCTTCAGTAGACTTCCTTTATCCTTCTTTTTGTGTAACACGGGTTGCAAAGTTCTTGACTAGCCTATATCCCCGTCACAGGAACCTCCCAGGTGGCTTGCGGTAAAGAATTCGCCTGCCAGTACAGGAGATGCAGGTTCAGTCCCTGGATCGGGAAGATCCCCTTGAGAAATGGAATGGCAACCCACTCCAGTATTCTTGCCTGGAGAATTCCATGGACAGAGGAGCCGGGCGGGCTATAGGCCATGGGTTGCAAAGAGTTGGACGGGACTGAGTAACAGAGCAGGCTTGCCGTTTATCACAGAGCATTTAGTAGGAATAAAGGTGAGACGGGCGCACATGTTTCCCCTCAGGTGTGCAGCGTAATCCCCAGATGTTAAATTATACCACGCGGAGAAGGGTATCCAACGGAGGTGGGGCCAGGGATGATTCACTTCTGCTAACCTTGGGACTGACTGTCTGACCTTGCATCCAGTGGGTTTTCCCAAAGCTAGAAGAGTCTGTCCGCGACTGGTGGGATGGATGGCGGGATGGATTCCCTGTTTGGGCCCCACCTGCAGGCCAGCAGCAGCCGTGTGAGTTCTGTTTGGGATACAGGGAGCCCGGCTCCATTCCTGTAGATACAGAAACCGCACACCCAGGCTGGGCGTCTCCTAATCTCCTGCCATCCTTTAACGTCACTGAGACCCAAGTGAGCAGCATGCAAACCATTTTCCACTGAGTATGAGGAACCTTCCAGTCTTAGCACACACTTGTTGTTTAATGGGAGGAAGAGTCTTTTTCAAAAAGAACCCAACCTAAAATGCATCTTGATTTAGCTTTGCTGGCACTGGGTTGCTAGGCAGCACCAGTTTTCATGTGAGAGAAAAAGAAATGTCTGAAACCCCAGCAACAACAATAAAACTCCTAAGTTTCTGAAAGTTGAGTCTGCCTGAGTTGTGATCACTCAGGGTAGAGGTCAAACTCTGTGGCAAGATTATTTTGAGAACTTTTCAAAGGTGTTTTTTTTTTTTTCTTTCTTTCCAGTTTTCATAAATGTTGACCTCCTTGGCATAGCCATGAAAACATACTTTACTGTTGGGTTTTTTTTTTTTTTCCTCTCAACAGGGCAATGCATTTTCTGGAGTGTTTAGAAAGAAGCTTTATTATTCTTTTTAATTGGAGGATAATTGCTTTACAATATTGTGTTGGTTTCTGCATATAAATGTATATTCAAGAGAAAAAAGTGTTAGTCGCTGGGTCGTGTCTGACCCTTTGCAACCCCATGGACTGTAGCTCGCCAGGCAACTCTGTCCATGGAATTTTCCAGGCAAGAATACTGGAGCAGGTAGCCATTTCCTCCTCCAGGGGATCTTCCCCACCCAGTGATTGAACCCGGGTATCCTCCGTTTCAGGCAGATTCTTTACCATCTGAGCCACCATATATATATAATGTCTTCTTTCTTGAACACCCCCTCCCCACCAGCCCACCCACTAGGTCATCACAGGGCAACTGAGCTGAGCTCCCTGTCCTGCACAGCAGCTTCCCACCAGCTCTCCGTTTTGCACGTGGTACTGTGTATATGCCAACGTTACTTTCTAAATTCGTCCCACCCTCTCCTTCCCCACTGTGTCCACAAGTCTCTTCTCTGTCTGCGTCTCTATCTCTTCCCAGTAAATAGATTCATCAGTACTGGTTTTCTAGATTCCATATTTATGCGTGGATATACGATATTTATTTTTCTCTTTTTGAAGAAAGGAGCCTTAGAAGCGCAGGAAACTTGCTTCTTCCTTCCTTTAAGGTGAGTTGGAAAATAATAATGACGTTGTCTGCTGTCCTTTTCCTTGGGCTCCAGCATGAGGTGTCTCTCCTGTGTTGTAACTGTGTAGACGGTAGGCAGTATTTCCCCAGGAGCCTGTGGAGTGGCTTGATGTGAGAACATTTGCGATAGGGGCCTTTCCTTCTGGAGCATTTTTGTGTCCAGTAGAGACGAGGCGCTGGGACTGTCTCAGGAGGATGGAAGCGCTTCAGCACAGAAGAGGGAGATGGGGGAGATGATTCTCTCTTGTCTAAGAAACGAGTGGAACTTGCCGGAAGATGAGTTTTTAATTTAGTAGAAGGAAGAACTCCATAGTGTTTTGCAATTTACTTGTTTATCTCTTTGGGCTGCGCTGGGTTTTTCTCATCAGGGGGTTTGCTCTGGTTGCGGTGGGCGGGGGCTGCTCTTCGTTGTGATGTGTAGGCTTCTCACTGCGGCGGCAGCTTCTCTTGTTGTGGAAGCATGAGCCCCAGGGTGCGAGAGCTCGGGAGTTATGGAGCATGGGCTTAGCTGCTCCTCAGCGTGCAGGATCTTCCCGGACCAGGGATCGAACCCATGTCCCCAGAGTGGCGGGCGGATTCTTAACCCTTGGCCCACCAGGGAAGCCCCATAATATTTTTAATGATGAGACTATATTCTTGGTAGAGATGGGTCTGAGGAGTGAAGAAAAGCTGGCAGATGGCCGAGGTCTGGCCCAATCTGGAAGTCTTGGCCAGAGACTCTGGAGATGCAGAGCTGCAAAGGCAGGTCCTCAGAGTTTGTCTCATTGCTTGGAGCTTGGCACTCAGTCAGTATTGAAATAGTTAAAAATAGCAAGAAGGATTCTGATCCTTTTGTTCGCCTCTGTTTTAGGTTGTTTATATTCCCAGCATCATCCAAAAGTCATGGAAGGGAAGATAAGGATCCAAGAGCTGGGTTTGTGTGGTAGAGCCCTGGAGGAACCACCATCAGTGCCTTTTCTTAGGGGGCAGCAGAGTGTGGGGTGTTTACTGGCTTTTGCATGGACAAATCTCCCCCTACCCTCCTTTAAATTTTCTTTGTAAAATCAAGAAACCAGCTTTCTGAGCTGGCTCTTCCGTATCTCTCAAGCTCAAATTTGGTTTGGTTGAGAAGTCATCTCTCTTGTGACCCCATGAACTGTAGCCTGCCAAGCTCCTCTGTCCATGGGATTTTCCAGGAGAGAATACTGGAGCGGGTTGCTGTTTCCTTCTGCAGGGGATCTTCCTGACCCAGGGATCGAACCTGGATCTCCTGCATTGCAGGTGGATTCTTTACCAGCTGAGCCACCAGTGAAACCCCAAGCTCAAATGGAGAACAGTAATAATTCCAGTAGGAGTATTAACAGGGGGGTGATGATGTGCTGGTACCAGGCTCCGCTCCTGACATGACATTTTATTGCTGTAGTCTGCAGACGGGATCACAGAGTGCAGCAGAGTGGGCTCGAGCACAAAAGTCCTTGGGTTGGAATCTTAGCTCCACCAGGTGTGTGACTTTGGGGCCTCAGGGCCCCCCACTGACCTTCATTGTCAATTTTCTCATCCGTGAAAGAAGAAAAGCTAAAGTATCTATCCAGTCAAGACCTATGCAGGGATGTTGAGAGCTATTTTACAGATGAAGAAAACGAGGCTCAGTGACTTGCTCAAGGGGCTGAGCTGGCGTTTGAACACAGTCTTTCTGCCTCCAAAGTCTGCTCCTAACATCTGTGCTGTAGCTGTCTGAGGAAGTGTGCATAACTCTGTGCATTTTATGTCAAACAGCTGTAGTGACTTATTTGTATTTTTGAACAGACTGCATTTTTTAGAACAGTTTTAGGTTTATAACAAAATTGAGAGGAAGGTGCAAAGAGTTCCCATACCCGTCCCTCCCCAACCCCGTCCCCACACATACACAGCCTTCCCGACGCACACACAGCCTTCCCGATGCACGCACAGCTTGCTCCATCGTCGCCGCCCGCCACCCTAGGGGTCCATCTGTGAGAACTGAGGAACCCACCTGGACATGTCATTATCACCAGAGTTTATTCAGGGTTCATTCGTGGTGTGGTTCCTTCTTCAGTCAGTTCAGACACTCAGTCACGTCCAACTCTTTGCGACCCCATGGACTGCAACACGCCAGGCCCCCTGTCCATCACCACCTCCTGGAGATTGCTCAAACTTAGGTCCATCGAGTCAGTGATGCCATCCAACCATCTTATTCTCTGTCGTCCCCTTCTCTTCCCGCCTTCAATCTTTCCCAGCATTAGGATCTTTTCCAGTGAGTCTTCTTCACATCAGGTGGCCAAAGTATTGGAGCTTCAGCATCAGTGCTTTCAATGAATATACACGACTGTACCTTCTTGGGTTTGGCCAAACCCGTTACGAGCTTTATTCATCATAACCATCAGCGTGTTTTCATGGTCCTGGATATCCTGTGCTCAGCCTGTTCATCCCTTCCCTCCCGGACACCCTCCACCCCCAGCCCAGCCAACACTGATCTTTTATTGTCTTCACAATGCTGCCTTTTCCAGAATGTCATGTAGTTAGACTCATAGAGTATGAGCCTTTCCAGATCGGTTTCTCTTACTTAGCACTGTGTGTTTGAGGCTCCCCCAAGTCTTTTCATGGTGGCTCATTTCTTTTTAGTGCTGACTTGTTTGTAGTTTGAGAGAACCAGGATGATTGTTCTGTAAATGACTCTTAGGACCAGTGGGTAAGGACTCCTCTTCCCTGACCTTCCCACCCCTAGGATAGCTTTCCTGTGACATACACCCCAGCGGACAGCGTCAGGCCTCTCAGCTTCACTGCTGATAAAAGCTCTAGCTAAACCCTGGAGGTCCTTCTCCTCCTCCTCTTCATCACCATCAAATTGAGAGGAAGGTAACAAAGGTTTCCCAGACCTGTTTCCCAGCCACAACCCCCACGCATGCACAGCCTCCCCCATTATCAACACCTGCCACCCAAGGGGTCCATGGTTAGAACTGCAAAACCCACCTGGACACATCATTATCACCAGAGTTTACTCAGGGCTCACTTGTGACCTATGGGAAACGGCCATGCTGGGATTTGAACTAAGGACTGACTGGCTTAGAAGGTGGGGCTGTCCCATCTTCTTCTCTGCTGCTGCTCCTCCTGATTTAAATCACTTCCAGTGGAAGGCTTTGTGTTCAGGGCTGCTGACGAGCAGGACCATGATATTCTGATGCTCAGAACCAGCAGATCTGGAGGAAATCTGGGATGGTATGAGAAAGTACATAGTGCGAAGTGCTGGCAGTGTGGTGAATTCCCAGATCGTTTAGTCATTAGCTTTGATTTGGCTCAATTTATGCTTTGGTAATCTCAGGTAGTCCCTGCGTGTCCAGCTGCTCCTTGGGCCCAGTCCTTATGAAAACAGATCCAGTGGGTCTGGTCAATGGTAGAAACTGGTACTTTGAAGTTACCCAGATCAGAACCTGTTGGTCTCTTCCCAGAATTTTATGACTAGACCTTCTTTAACTTCCTTCTTTAGTTTTCTCATCTTGGACCAAAGTAGAAACCAGAAGTGACTTTCTTCTCAAATCTCACACAAGGTCTTTTTTGCCAGGTTAATTGATTTCCTAGGGCTTGCTCTCCAGTATCATGTACCTGTTCTTCCTTGCATTCGCCACTGCATATGTCTCCCAGCATGATGGGCCTCTGGTCTACCTTGAGGCAGCCGGTTGGCATCTTAAAGTCTACTCATGTCTCTGACATCCTTTCCCTCTGCTGCTGCTGCTAAGTCGCCTCAGTCGTGTCCGACTCTGTGCAACCCCATAGATGGCAGTCCACCAGGCTTCCCCATCCCTGGGATTCTCCAGGCAAGAACACTGGAGTAGGTTGCCATTTCCTTCTCCATTCCCTCTATCTGTTGAAGGCATATTACATTAAGACCCACTTTGAAAATTTAAGGAAAGCTTTGGGTCCTTTTCCCAGAAAGTAGTATAGTATCTATACACAAAAGAGACATATATACAGTTTTAGGAATTTTGGAGACTCCCAGGTCAAGAACCTAGAACCATAGGGAAAGCAAGAGCTACAGTATGATCCCCAAAGAATTCGGGTCCAGAGCATTGCTTCATGTTCAGCCTTTCTCCTCTTTTGCTGGTGACTTACTTCCTCTGCTTCTGCTGAGGAACCGAGGTGGGGGCAGGGTATGGGTAGGTAAGGATTCATACTCTGTTTCGTCAGTGACACTTGGTTGTTCCTGTCCTCTGCCTGGGGCCAGCCACTGAAGGAACCTTTCGTGAGGATGCTGGTTGCTCAGGTGGGCCACTGGCAGTAGGGACCCCCAGCGAGAGGCGTTTGGCTCCAGTAATGAGAGAGAGCCTCTGCATTATTTTGAGGTATGCTGGTGCTCAGATTTCTTCCCCTGGGGGTACAGGGAGGAAACCAGGAGACATCGCAGAAGGCCATTCTGTGCACATCGGGTCTTCCCAGAGCCAGCCCTTTTATCGCATTTGAATTCTTCCACATTTCCTTGACGTTAAGCCTGCTCTGGAACCCCACTGCTGCATTTAGTCAGTGATAGCTGACCGCATGCTGGTGTCTCAGCTTTTGCATCTTCAGAATGGCCAATAGTGTCATCCTACCCAGCTGATAATGAGTGGTAGCCAGGAAATGGCTAAACGAAGGGTTGACGGTCTTAGCTCGTGGATCCTGGGTCACAACTGTTGTCTTTCTGCCAGACTTCTTGTTCTGATCCTCCTCCAATTTCCCCGGGAACTACAGGTCACAGTGGGTAGACTGCTTAAGGAAGCAGACTGCCATGGGCGGGGGGTGGGGGGGGGAATCCTCCAAATCGAGGTTAGCGCCTGCCTCCCTGGGTGTTTCTGGGGTCTTTAAAACCATCCCTGTGCCTGGGGATTTGCTGGAGGGACTCTTGGGACTCAGCTTGTGGTTGTACTCACAGTGTGCAGTAAGGACATACAGTGGAGAAGGTGACACCAGAGGCGTCTGGAAGAATCACATGGAATCTTCCGTGTGGTCTCACCTCCCAGAGGCGTCCCACACAGCAGACTTTCCCCCAGCCCTGAAAATGCAGCCACTAGCATAGAATGTGTCTGTTCAGGGAAGCGCCTCAGAGACTCGGGGCCTGTCGGTAGGTAGTCACGTCTGCATCCTTTGCCAGGCGGGTACCAAATTCCAGACTCCCGGAAGAAAAGCCAGTGTTCCGCATCACACCTGTATGTGCATATTTCTGTGTAGATAGCTGAGGCATGGTGGGCCATCCTGACCATTTTGGAATTTTTTTTCTTTTGGCTGCATCATTTCAGGAATTTGGCGGGGGAGGGGGCGGGGCGGTGCGCCACGCAGCTTCTGGGATGTTAGTTGCCTGACCAGGGCTCAAACCTGGGCTCTCAGCAGTAAGAGTGTGGAGCCCTAACCGCTGGACGGCCGGGGAATCCCCTCGGGAATGCTGTATCGCAATGTAGAGAACTGTTAATTTGCCAGCTTTCTAGATGCCAGCCAGAGGCCAGCCTTGCAGACGGGGCTTTCTCAGGATGGCTGGCTCAGCTTTTCTGTTCGCTGGGAATCTTCGACCGGCCATGGTGAGGAACTTGCCGGGCAGCTGTGAGGGTGAATTCCTGTTTCGTCTGTAAGGATGTTCTCTGTCATTGGGATTCAGAGCCCTTCCTCTTTTGCTTTGAAAGCGTCTTCCCCATTCAGGCAGGGAAGTGCCCTGTGATCAGCCCTGTTGAAAGTGCGGGCTCGCTTTGCCGAGGAGTGGAGGAAGGGTGTGGTCAGTACCGGGTAAGCCGCGGCTGCTCATGTCACTGGATGAATTTGGCACAGGATGAAATGTCCCTCAAAAATCTCTCTGTTTTGACTTTCCGGTTGGTTGATTTCTCCTTGAGAGTGACCCCAGCAGGCAGGAGCCAGCTTTGTTGGGCGTGTTTGTTTTCACCCTTCAGTTCTATGGAGTCGGGACTTTGGCCACCCCCCCCCCACCCCACCGTGTCCTCAAGGATCAAGGTGCTGCCACGTCTCTCCTGCCCCCCTCCCTCTACATCTGGTCAACCCCCGCTTCTTGTCTCAGCCTGACCTTCCTCAGAATATGCTCCTGCCTCTGTTTAATCTTCTGGATTTTTCTCCAAGAAACCTTCTTATTGCCAACTTTGATGAAATCCCTGCAGCCTTTCGTCAGTATTCCTCAGTGAGCTTTCCATCCAGTATTAACACTGTCTTCTTTCTCCCATGACATGTCTCAAGGTCATTGTTTCTTTTCATGAAAAGATATTTGTAAAATTATTATCTAATTCTTTTGGGGGAGGATATCTTAATCATATCCATATTGTAAGTACCCCCTGATCCATAGTGGGGCTTCCCAGGGGTTGCTAGTGGTAAAGAACCCTCCTGCCAGTGCAGGAGACCTTAGAGACATGGGTTCGATCCCTGGGCCAGGAAGATCTCGTGGAGGAGGGCATGGCAACCCACTCCAGTATTCCTGTCTGGGAAATCCCATGGGCAGAGTAGCCTGGCAGGCTATAGTTTTTGGTTTGCACAGAATCTTGGACATGACTGAAGTGACTTAGCACTCACGCACACACTGACCCATAGCAGTTTAGGAGGATGGTTCTTTACTTCTTGACCACGTGGTGGTGAATTCTACTGATCTTGGTGCAGTAGTATATGTTTCTTTTTACTCTCGAGATACTAGTATCTAGAATTCTGGAGTTAAGCAAAATTTAGTCCCCTAAAGCTTCTTCAAGACCTGGACGTACAGTCCTTAGCCTAGAATCCTCTTCAAAACAATCTGGGGATATGGATGAACTAAGATTGGTCATCAGTTAGTGACTTGGTGTAGCTTGATGAGGTGGACAGAGGAGTTTGTTATAGTATTCTTTTTACTTGTATATACTTGTGTATATATCTGAAATTTGTTGTTGTTCAGTTGCTCAGTCATGTCTGACTCTTTGTGACCCCATGGACTGTAGCACCCTAGGCCTCCCTGTCCTTTTTCATCTCCTGGGGTTTGCTGAGTCTCGTGTCCATTGAGTCGGTGATGCCATCCAACCATCTCATCCTCTGTCGTCCCCTTCTCCCCCTGCCTTCAATCTTTCCCAGCATCAGGGTCTTTCTTAATAAGTTGGCTCTTTGCATCAGGTGGCCAGAGTATTAGAGCTTCAGCATCAGAAATGATTGATGATAAAAGTTAAATGATCTGATATTTAGTGCTGACATCATTTCTTTTATTGCAGTTCATTATCTGTTCAATCAGTTGTTAAGCTGCTCCTTGCCTTGTACTGTATGGACAGGTGCGCGTACATGCACGCACACACACACACACACACACACACACACACATGAAGGCAGGTCTTGCTGGATAGCATTTTAGTGAGAAAGAACAGTGAGACTAACTTGGACACAGCTGAAGTCTAGTTCCCTGGCCTCGGGTTGTATGTTTGAGTTTGGACCGATGAGAAGCTACTTACTTTCTTGGTCCAAAGCCAGGTTGAGACCATTTCTGCACTTGAATTCTTTGTACTGGGCATCCCTTATTGTTTCTCCAGAAGGTATTTACGCCTTCCATTTTCAGCAGCAAGAGAGACCTGTAGGGGTGATAGTGTGTGTAATTATGAAATGTAAGGTTCCTTAGCAGACTAGAATGTTCGTAAGAGGCTGGGCTCTGAGGGCTTCTCAAGCCCCTGGTGCTCTAGACACTAGTCTGGCTCTAGGTCAGAGCAGAAATCAACCAGCTAATGCTGAAAGGGCAGGGAGTGTAGATTTGTTTGCAGATTATAGACTTGGGCAAGAATCTGGAGCTTGGGGAGTTGAAAGTAACCAACCGAAGGTCACACAGCTTGCTTTATTCATTTACAGCCTGCGTCGTTCCAAAAAGGATTTCAGGCCGTGAAGCCACACAGTTAGAAAGTTCCTTGTGGTCCTTCTACTATCCCAAGAAAAACAAGGCTGTATTTTTTTTTCCTTTTTGAGCTTAAATGATGCATAGTGTTTCAGTGAATATTACTGCACGGATAGCTCCAAGTTTAAATTGTGCAAAAGTGCTTATGCATGTCTCTCCTGGAACGTGTGGGAGTCAGAAAGGAAGTCTCTGTATTTGGTTTCATAAAGTCATGAGCTTTTCATAGTCGCCTGAGCCACACATGCCAGCGCCTGGTTGTACGCACGAGAAAGTTCTTATTCATCACTGTACAGCTGGTGTGCCGTTTGTCATCGTTATCCCTTATTCTTAATTACCAAAAGTGCGCACGGCCTGCAGACTGCCGATCGTGCCAAACGAAACCTCTGAAGTGGTTGGATTAATAGGTTTGGGGGGAGATTTATAATCCTTTGTAAATGATAGTAATTTTGTGTATGTTCATGGAAAGAAACAGCACACATCAGAAAGTCACTCAAAATCTGGATCGAAATCTCAAGTGTATAATTTTCTCTGCATCTACCTCCCATTTTTTTATTTGTTGCTGAATCCACTTTTCTTTTCTTTTTCTTTTTTTTTGTGTATTTAAAATGGAATGTATTTACAGGCTGTGCTTTTCTTTGGTAATTTTTTTCCGTCTACCTCAGCAGTAAGTAAAAGTGGAGACATTCTTCCTCCAGGGAAGGCTTCAAACACTTGGTTTTTCTGGAATGTCATTTCTCTTTAGGTGGAAGTGAAGGCAATGACCACTAAGAGGATTAGTTGTCATTTTCAAAACTTAATGAAGGAATTAAGTCATTTGTGATTAATGTGCTTATAAGCTCAGAGTCAGCTGTACTTATGGACAGATTGATGTGGAAAGGTCCTTGGAGAGAGAATTGTTTCATGTGTATAACCATTTCATTCCATGATTGCTGCAAGACTGTTTCCTGCAGTGTCCAGGGCCACAAGCACATACTCAGCAGTTAAGCTTTTTTGGAAGTCTGCTGTGGCTTTAGCCAAATTCCATGTATCTTAAAAGAAAATTCTTTTAGTTGCCTTTATTATTCAGATGAATTCAACCTTTGGTAAATTATCTCTAATTTTCCATTGTTTCCCATTCTTGGCAGCTTTCCTGTTCATTACTCTAGGTCAGTGATTCTTAGCTACTCTTTCTGTTTTATACTGCTTTGAGACTTTGAAGGGTCACAGACCCACTTTCTGAAAAAATACAGCTGCCTATGTGGCATTTGCGTGTGACTTTAGGGCATGTACTAACACTGGAGAGACCTTGGTTAAGGAACCCCTGCTCTAGGTGAAATGAACTTGAGTGATATTGAAATAATTTAATAACAGCATGTGACCCCTTTAGGCAATGTGCAGAGTGGAGAAAGTGAAGTTATAGGTTTCCACATGAGATGGTATATTACTTTTTACTAATATATTTACCTGTATTATTTGTCATCCATTTATTATCTAAAATAGGCATCTCAAACATATGCTTCCTCATGGCATAAAAGTAAAGACTAGTCTTTATGAGCAAAGACAAGTCTCATAATCTTTCAATACAAATAAAAACAGATTAAAAAGAGAGAAAAACTGTGGTATCAACCAAATGGAGGGAAAGGCCTGCTGCTGCTGCTGCTAAGTCACGTCAGTCGTGTCCGACTCTGTGCGACCCCATAGACGGCAGCCCACCAGGCTCCCCCGTCCCTGGGATTCTCCAGGCAAGAACCCTGGAGTGGGTTGCCATTTCCTTCTCCAGTGCATAAAAGTGAAAAGTGAAAGTGAAGTCGCTCAGTCTTGTCCGACTCTTAGCGACCTCATGGACTGCAGCCCACCAGGCTCCTCTGTCCATGGGATTTTCCAGGCAAGAGTACTGGAGTGGGGTGCCATTGCCTTCTCCAGGGAAAGGCCTAGAGACCACCAAATGGAGTTTCCAAACATTGGTGTGGGCCATCTTCATTTTTATCCCAACTTAACCTTCCACGGACCACGACGTGGGGCAGACATGTATGCAGTCCTCAGACACCTCCCTTTGGAGTAAGGGGGTAGATTGTTTGGGCAGCTTTGGGTCAAGATGTGCAATTTCCACAGAGGCTGAAGCTCCTCCTGAGCATCCAGCTCTTCTGCTAGACTAGCTGGGGCTTTGGCAGATCATACTCTGATTTCAGAGATACTCCTGGATCAGTGATCTCCAGCAAGAAACAGAAAGAAAACTTCAGAGGGAAAAGAGCTTCTGCATAAGGAAGAGCAGGGACCCTGAGAGTGGAGGAGGGTCACTTCCCACTCTGGTAACTTCCAGCGTGAGCACCTGGAAGTCATCATCTCTTACGTGGTCCACCTCGTGCCTGCAGAATGACAGGAAGTGTCTGACAAACTGGCCACCTAAGTAAGACTGATGCTCCTGGTGGGAGCTGAAGGGCCATACCCTCTGCAGGAATCTTGTGCAGCCCAGACGGGGAGTGAACACAGACGGGGAGTGAGCACAGACGGGGAGTGAGCACAGACGGGGAGTGAGCACATACGTGGGCATTTTGGCCAAACCACAAAGGTGAGGTCAGAGGCTACTGCATCCAGTCCTGGCTGAATCCCTGTCCTCTCCATGCCTGTTGTTATGGACTGAAGTGTGTGTGTGTGTGTGTGTGTGAGTCAGTCAGTCATGTCAGACTTTTTGCAACCCCATGGACTGTAGCCCGCCAGGCTCCTCTGTCCATGGAATTCTCTAGGCAAGAACACTGGAGTGGGTTGCTATTACCTTCTCCAGGGGCATCTTCCTGACCCAGTTGTAGAACCTGGGTCTCCTGTGTTGCAGGTAGATTCCTTACTGTCTGAGCCACCAGGAAATTATATGCCCTCAAAATTCATATATTGAAATTCTGGCCTCCAGTGTGAATCTGTTAGGCAATGGGGATCTTTAAGGAGATAATTGACATTAAAATGATGTCAAAATGAGGGGCCCCTGGTTCAATAGGACTGCTGTCTTTATAAAAAGAGAAAGAGGCACCCAGGATGTGCGTGTACAGAAGGAAACAAGCGAGAAGACACAGAAAGAACCACATACAAGCTAAGGAGACAGGCCTTGGAAGAGGCCAGCCCTCCCAGCACCTTAGTCTTGGACTTCCAGCCACCAGAACTGCTGTTAAACCACCTAGCTGTGGTGTTCTGTTGTGGCAACTCTTGCAGAGAGATCCGCCATTCTCAGGCTGCAGACACCGGGGCAGGCAAAACTAGAGCATGCAAGAAGGACATCCAAAACATGGGACAAGAATCAGGGAGATGTCACCCCAAATGTAGTGGTGTGAAGAGAGAGTGTCAATAGAGCTGCCCATTCAGAGCATTCGTATAATTGAAATAAACCCAAAATACCCAGTGTGGAGTCTGTGTGAATCTGTTGCAGCAAGAGGGGAAGAAATACAAACTGTGGATGAGGGATTTAATTTTGATCTAAGGAAGAGCAGTGACTTTACTACAATTTATCTCTCTGGGAGAACCAAATATTCAGTAAAATGGCAGTTCAGAAATAGTGATGAGAATTTTTTAAGAAAACAGACTGACACCTCCAGTGATATTTCAAAACAAATGAACAAATTTAAAATGGAAATGAATAGAATCAAAAGTTAAGAAAGAAGGGATCAACATCAATGACGCAGACCTGTTCAATGAAAGGAGAAAGACAAATGGAAGCAGTCAGAATGGGAAACAAGGTGGAGATGACCCAGGGTAAGATGTGGTCCCAGAGCTACAGGAACACATGCACAAATAAGAATAATTTTGCACATAAAAATAAGAGTCTTTTTTCCTGAATCAAAGTGAAACCTTTACCTGATCAAAGCGTCACTGAATTGGAAGAAACCAATTCTGAATTTTAAGTCATTCAGAATTATTCATATAGAGTCAGAGTATGGCTCAGTTATTGGATTTTGGAGGAAAATTCAAAAGTCCAATGGGGATGGTACATCTGGTTGCCTCATATTTTTCTATACCAACTCGGAAGGTAATAAAGCAGTGTTTATAAGTCTTGAGTATCTATTTTTGGCAACAAACTAAAAGTATAAATTTCAGAAGGCAGAAAAAAATATTGCTTTTTCTGAGCCATATCAGGCTCAATCCAGGAAAATTTTAACATTTATAATTATAGAAGTAAAAAAAATTCTCTGGTCATTTGGAAATTTAGAAACTTTCATGATTCTTGGATCAAAATAGAAATTAAAAAAAATCATACAATGCCTAGAAAACTATTATGAAGAGAAGTGCATTAGAACTTGGTGGATAAGGCACAAATTATGTTCTGAGGGAAATTATAACTTTAAATAACTACATAAGACAGAAGGAATGAAATATGTCAAAAGCTTCCACTCACCCAGTTCAATTTAATCACTCAGTCATGTCTGACTCTTTGCGACCCAATGGACTGCAGCACGCCAGGCCTCCCTGTCCATCACCAACTCCCGGAGTTCACTCAAACTCATGTCCATTGATTCGGTGATGCCATCCAACCATCTCATCCTCTGTCATCCCCTTCTCCTCCTGCCCTCAATCTTTTCCCAGCATCAGGGTCTTTTCCAATGAGTCAGCTCTTCACATCAGGTGGCCAAAGTATTGGAGTTTCAGCTTTAGCATCAGTCCTTCCAATGCACATTCAGGACTGATCTCCTTCGGAATGGACTGGTTGGATCTCCTTGCAATCCAAGGGACTCTCAGAAGTCTTCTCCAGCAGCACAGTTCAAAAGCATCAATTCTTTGGCACTCAGCTTTCTTTATGGTTCAACTCTCACATCCATACGTGACTACTGGAAAAACCATAGCTTTCCACTCACCCACCTCCCCCTAAATTTGAAGAAAATAATAAATATAAAAGATAAAATTAATAGAAAAGAAAAAAGTGGCTTTTATAAGTATCTCCTACTTGTGGAGGGATTACAGAGCATGAACTAAAACAGCTAAACCATGGGCTAGGTTAGTCAAGAAAAAAGGAGGGGAGAGCTGCTTGCATGTGCAAGTGGAAACATGTGGAAATGACCACAGCCACACAGTGTACAGAATTTTGAAGACCTGAATGAACTTAGTGAGCTAATGATAAACCGAGACATTTTTCGAAGAGCTACCATACATTCTCTGAGAAGTAGCAGGCTTAGATATTTCCACAGGTGAATGCATTTAAACTTGCAACAAGCAATTATTGGCATTTGAACTGGTCCACAGCATAGTGAAGAAAAACTTCAAATTCTTTCTGTGATGTGAGGAGGGCATTAACAAACTTTGTCAAAGATAAAGTTGTAGATCAATTTTACTTATGAATATTTACTCAGAGATCTTAAATAATACACCAGCAAATAACAGCAGCACTTTAACAGTATAATATTTCAGTCTAAGCTGAGTTCATCCCTGAAATGCAAGGGCGTCTCAATATTGGGGACTACATTAATATAATATAGCATATTGCTAGGGCAAAGGAGAAAATCTTTCAGCAGATGCCTAAAAGTACTTGAAAAAAATTTTTCATAATTCCTAATAGTTCAGTTCAGTTGCTCAGTCGTGTCTGACTCTTTGCGACCCCACGGACCACAGCACACCAGGCCTTCCTGTTGATCACCAACTCCTGGAGTTTACCTAAACTCATGTCCATTGAGTCGGTGATGCCATCCAACCATCTCATCCTCTGTCGTTCCCTTCTCCTCCTTGACCTCAGTCTTTCCCAGCATCAGGATCTTTTCCAATGAGTCAGCTCTTTGCATCAGGTGGCCAAAGTATTGGGGCTTCAGCTTCAACATCAGTCCTTCCAGTGAATACCCAGGACTGATCTTTAGAATGGACTGGTTGGATCTCCTTGCAGTCCAAGGGACTCTCAAGAGTCTTCTCCAACACCACAATTCAAAAGCATCGATTCTTCGGTGCTCAGCCTTCTTCACAGGCCAACTCTCACATCCATACATGACTACTGGAAAAACCATAGCCTTGACTAGATGGACCTTTGTTGGCAAAGTAATGTCTCTGCTTTTGAATATGCTATCTAGGTTGGTCATAACTTTCCTTCTAAGGAGTAAGTGTCTTTTAATTTCATGGCTGCAATCACCATCTGCAGTGATTTTGGAGCCCCCCAAAATGAAGTCTGACACTGTTTCCACTGTTTCCCCATCTATTTCCCATGAAGTGATGGGACCAGATGCCATGATCTTTGTTTTCTGAATGTTGAGCTTTAAGCCAACTTTTTCACTCCTCTTTCACTTTCATCAAGAGGCTTTTTAGTTCCTCTTCACTTTCTGCCATAAGGGTGGTGTCATCTGCATATCTGAGGTTATTGATATTTCTCCTGGCAATCTTGATTCCAGCTTGTGCTTCCTCCAGCCCAGCGTTTCACATGATGTAGTCTGCATATAAGTTAAATAAGCACGGTGACAATAATATAGCCGTGACGTACTCCTTTTCCTATTTGGAACCAGTCTGTTGTTCCATGTCCAGTTCTAACTGTTGCTTCCTGACCTGCATACAGATTTCTCAAGAGGCAGGTCAGGTGGTCTGGTATTCCCATCTCTTTCAGAATTTTCCACAATTTATTGTGATCCACACAGTCAAAGGCTTTGGCATTGTCAATAAAGCAGCAATAGATGTTTTTCTGAGTTCAGAAAATGTAGTCCCCAATATTGAGCCACCCTTGCATTTCAGGGATGAACTCTCGCTTTTTCGATGATCCAGCGAATGTTGGCAATTTGATCTCTGGTTCCTTTGCCTTTTCTAAAACCAGCTTGAACATCTGGAACTTCACAGTTCACATATTGCTGAAGCCTGGCTTGGAGACCTTTGAGCATTACTTTACTAGTGTGTGAGATGAGTGCGATTGTGAAGTAGTTTGAGCATTCTTTGGCATTGCCTTTCTTTGGTACTGGAATGAAAACTGATCTTTTCCAGTCCTGTGGCCACTGCTGAGTTTTCCAAATTTGCTGACATATCGAGTGCAGCACTTTCACAGCATCATCTTTTAAGATTTGAAATAGCTCAACTGGAATTCCATCACCCCCACTAGCTTTGTTCGTAGTGATGCATCCTAAGGCCCACTTGAATTCCTAGTAAAACACTTTAATAAAGTAGAAATTTTGGATACTTCCTTAACATGATATAAAATGTATATTTTAACCCAAAAGGTAGAGTTTTCATCATGAAAATGCTCAAAATGTTGAAATTCTAACTTGACATGCTATTTAATTAACTATTATCCTAGGATTACTAAAGAAGAAAAGAGAAAAAAAAAAGAGTTGGTATGAAAACTGGAAGGGGAAAATGTTAGATTATTTGCAAATTAGATTGCATGCATGGGTGGCTCAGGAAAACAGATTGAAGAACTATTAGGTACATCAAATGATTCTTTGAGATGAAGTATTAAAAGTTATCACCCCTTCAATAACTTCCTTATATACAACAAAAATCAGTAAATACAGTGAGAGAACAGGCTGTATCATTGATGTCCTTGAAAAAGATACATTACCTGAGTATAAACCTAACTCAAGAAAATATAAAACACCCAATTGTAAGCGTAAATCAATAGATGAAGAACACCTACTTGATAACAATTGTAAGGTTCCACTAAGGAATGTGAGAGAAGTACACCTCATTATTATCGTTCAGTTGCTAAGTCATGTCTGACCCTTTTTGACCTCATGGATTGCAGCATGCCAGGCTCTTCTGTCTGGAGTTTGCTAAAATTCACGTGCATTGAGTTGGTGATGCTATCTAACCATCTCGTCCTCTGCTATCTCTTGGAGTTTGCTAAAATTCATGTGCATTGAATTGGTGATGCTATCTAACCATCTCGTCCTCTGCTGTCCCCTTCTCCTTTTGCCTTCAGTCTTTCTCAGCATCAGGACCTTTTCTAATGAGTTGGCTCTTTGCATCAGGTCGCCAAAGTATTGGAGCTTCAGCATCAGTCCTTCCAATGACTATTTAGGGTTGACATAAGTGGTCTCTCTGTGGCTGATGTAAGTGTGAGTTGGCACAGCCTTTCTGAAATGGTTTGGCAGCATCCAGCAAAGATTAAAATGCACTCCTACTTTGAAGGCAATCTCTGCTACAAAATACTCTACAGATATTCTCTCAAAATTTTGCAAATATCTCGAACATGTTCGCTGCCATGTGTATATCTTAGTGGAAAAAGTCAGAAACAGATAGTCTTTAATGACAGGGGAGAAAATTAAACTATATGCTCCCAAGAAGAAACATGGGTAGCTCGTTAAAAAATGAGGTAGATTTGTAAATGCTGATACTGGTTGTGGTGGACACATTCTAAGGTGACCCAGTGTTCAAGGCCCTTGAGCACTGGTGGGACCTGCTTGATTCTAACCAGTTGGACCCAAGCTGATGGATTCTTTCCCAAGAATGTTTGGTTTTATAAGACTCCAGTGGATCAGACTGGAGAGAGGTTCCCCTGCTGGCCTGAAAGAAGCAAATAGCCATGTTGTGAACTGCCTATGGAGAGGCCCACATGGCAGGGAACTGCAGGCAGCCTCCAGCAAGAAGTCAGGACTCAGTCCTCCGACTGCAAGGAAATGAATTCTGCCAGTCACTCAAATGGGCTTGGAGGCAGAGTCATCCCCAGTGGAGCCTCCATAATTCAGGTTGGCGGACCCCTTGATGACAGCCTCGTGAGCTGAGGACCTGGGCAGGGGCCCCAGTTAAGATGTGCCTGGAAGCCTGACACTTGGAAACTTTGAGATAATTCTTTTCTAGTTCTTGTTATACGTAGCAAAGTTATAAAATGTATATTTAACTTTGTTATATAGCACAGAATTAGAAAACACAATAATAGTAGCTGTATTATTTTCAGCCTATAAATTCATAGTCTTTTGTTCTGTTCAGTTCAGTTGCTCAGTCGTGTCCGACTCTTTGCAACCCCATGAATCGCAGCACGCCAGGCCTCCCTGTCCATCACCAACTCCCAGAGTTCACTCAGAGTCGCGTCCATAGAGTCAGTGATGCCGTCCAGCCATCTCATCCTCGGTCGTCCCCTTCTCCTCCTGCCCTCAATCCCTCCCAGCATCAACGTCTTTTGTTAGTAATAGTAAATGAATACACTGAAATTGAATGGTCTCTAAGACTCTGACATCCTGTCTCACAGTGAATTAAAAGCAAAAACACTCATGCTGTTTACTGATGCAGCTTCCCTCATGCACTGCATTCCAGTCACCTGGCCTCTTTGGTTTCCTTGGAACACACAAGGTATGTTTCTACGTTAGGGCCTTTGCGCTTATTCCTCTATCTCCAACGTCCAGAGTGTTGCATGTCCTGTAGCAGGCATTCAGTTCGTATTTGAATGGATAATTAAAAATTGAAGTGATATACTGTATCTCTGTTATGATCCTTTGTGTGTTAAAATACATACATAGAAATGACTCATGTAAGCAGGCATATACATAGGCAACTTTTAAAATTTTCTTAGGAAAAAAATCAAAGAAACTATTGATAACGATTACCTTGGTGGGGAGAAAGGGACTTTGTATTTTTCCAATGTTCTTTGTCAATATTATCATTACAGTGGTGGGGTGATTATGACTCATTTGTAGTTTTCTTCTTAGACTTAAATAATAAGCCAAGGAAGTCTGCTCAATGGTATGTGGCAGCCTGGCTGGGAAGGAAGTTTGGGGGAGAATGGATTCGTGTACATGTATGGCTGAGTCTGTTCGCTGTTCACTTGAAACTATCATGACATATTAATCGACTATACCCCAATACAAAATAAAAAGTTCTTAAAAAATTAAAAAAGAGAGAGGGGGGATATATGTGTACATGTGACTGACTCACGTTATACACAGAAGCTAACACAAGATTGTAAAGCAATTATATTCCAATAGAAAGAAAGTAGAAAAAAAAACTAGCAAGCTAAGTACCACAGACTTAAATTTACATTACAAGGTAAATAAATACACTAGCCCTCAATCTCAGTGCAAGAATATCTGTCAGTTTGACTAATCTATTGGATAAAATTGGAAATCACTAGAGGGATCAGGTGTCAGTTTGAAGAACCTTTTTAAAAAAAGTAAGTCTGAACCTTTTTTGAGTTTGAGCTCCTTACAATCTTCCATATCCTTTGTGATAAATGGAGCTCTTGTGTGGCTGTCTTGTCCTCAGATGACAAAGACTTGAAGCAGTCGTGAAAGAAGTATTGGTATTTATGACGTATTTAGCACATTATATTTATTGTAAAGTGCGTCTGTCTTGAAGTTACTTTGGGGACGGTTATTTTGCTCATCTTATATCTGGGCCTGCACATGATACCAGAATGAAACCTGAAATAAATGTGTCTCTTGGTGGCCTATCACATTCTTTCTGACTGTTTTTGTAGAGACAGGAGAGTCTGTGTCTCCTTCTGTTAAACCTCAGTGGACTTTGAAATGACTTTCAGCATTAGACTGTGGCAGAAGTGCCTCAGAGGGCTGGGAGAGACCGAGCCCTTCCTTCCTCTTGCTCACCCGGAAGTCCGCCGTATGGAGGACATCCAGCCTCCTTGAGAATGGCGGGCTGCGAGGAGGCTCCTGCTCGCCACAGGCACAGGCTGTCAAGCTGAGAGAGAGAGAGAGATGCCCAGCTAGCCCCAGGCCCTCCAGCCTGTCCATCCTAGGCGTTATCGCAGACTCCAGCAGACCAAACTGAGGAACCCCACCGACAGCCAAAACTGAGCTTTCAGACTCTGGGCCCAGTCCTGGTCATAGCCATGTCTAGCCCCTTGCCAGATCACTGCAAGGCTGATTGGGCCTGATGTACCAAGTCCAGATCCCTGGGCCAGAGAATTAGGAGCATAATTAGAGATTGTTGGAAACCATTCACTTTTGCAGAGCCTGTTATGTTGTAATAAATAGGAGTATTCCACTATTTTGGTGAAAATGAATTTTGGTTTAGTATCTTTCCCTGTTGCCTTCTAGAGCTGTGTGCTTCTACATGGAAAATGGAGGTGTTTTTTTTTTTTTTTTAAGAATTTATTTTTATTGGAGTATAGTTGCTTTACAGTGTCGTGTTAGTTTCTGCTGTTTGGCAAATTGAATCAGTTATATATACGTACATATTTCCCCTCTTTTTCGGATTTCCTTCCTATTTAGGTCACTAAAGATCATTGAATGGAATTCCCTGGGCTATACGCTAGGTTCTTATTAGTTATTCATTTATACATGCTGCTGCTGCTAAGTCGCTTCAGTCGTGTCCGACTCTGTAGGACCCCATAGACGGCAGCCCACCAAGCTCCTCTGTCCGTGGGACGTTCCAGGCAAGAACACGGGAGTAGGTTGCCATCATTTTCTCTGATCCGTTTAGACATAGTAGTGTATATATATGTCAGTCTCAATCTACCAATGCATCCCACTCCCCATTCCCTTCTTGATATCCATAAGTTTGTTCTATATGAGTCTTTTTTCTGCTTTGCAAGTAAGTTCGTCTGGACCATTCTTCTAGACTAGAGTTCACATATGTGCATTTGTATATAATATTTGTTTTTCTCTGTCTGACTTCACTCAGTATGACAGTCTCTAGCTCAACATTCAGAAAACTAACATCATGGTATCTGGTCCCATCACTTCATGGGAAATAGATGGGGAAACAGTGGAAACAGTGTCAGACTATATTTTTGGGGGGCTCCAAAATCACTGCAGATGGTGATTGCAGCCATGAAATTAAAAGACACTTACTCCTTGGAAGGAAAGTTATGACCAACCTAGATAGCATATTCAAAAGCAGAGACATTACTTTGCCAACAAAGGTCCATCTAGTCAAGGCTATGGTTTTTTCCAGTGGTCATGTATGGATTTGAGAGTTAGACTATAAAGAAAGTTGAGCGCCGAAGGACTGATGCTTTTGAACTGTGGTGTTAGAGAAGACTCTTGAGGATCCCTTAGACTGCAAGGAGATCCAGCCAGTCTATTCTAAAGAAGATCATTCCTGGGTGTTCTTTGGAAGGAATGATGCTAAAGCTGAAACTCCAGTACTTTGGCCACCTGATGCAAAGAGTTGACTCATTGGAAAAGACTGATGCCGGGAGGGATTGAGGGCAGGAGGAGAAGTGGACGACAGAGGATGAGATGGCTGGATGGCATCACTGACTCGATGGACATGGGTTTGGGTGAACTCCAGGAGTTGGTGATGGACAGGGAGGCCTGGCGTGCTGCAATTCATGGGGTTGCAAAGAGTTGGACAGGACTGTAACTGAACTGAACTGGACTGAGGTTACCCGCATCTCTGCGAATGGTGCTATTTCACTCCCTTTCATGGCTGAGTAATATTCCATTGTATATATGAACCACATCTTCTTTATCCATTCCTCTGCTGATGGACACTTAGGTTGGATGGATACTATGTCCTGGCTGTTGTAAATATTGCTGCAGTGAGCACTGGAGTGCATGTACCCGCTTTTTTTTTTTTTTTGCATTTTGCTAAATTTTATTTATTTATTTCTGCCTGTGCTTTTAAAAATTATTTTTATTGAAGGATAATTGCTTTACAGAATTTTGTTGTTTTTTGTCAAACCTCCATATGAATCATCATAGGTATACATATATCCCCTCCTTTTTGAACCTCCCTCCCATCTCCTGCCCATCCGACCCCTCTAGATTGATACAGAGCCCCTGTTTGAGTTTCCTGAGCCATACAGCAAATTCGCCTTGGCTATCTATTTTACATATGGTAATGTAAGTTTCCATGTTACTCTTTCCATACATCTCACCCTCTTCTCCCCTCTCCCCATGCCGATGAGTCTATTCTCTCTGTTTCTCCATTGCTGTCCTGTAAATAAAAATTTTTCCCAGTTTTACTTATTTATTTTACTTTACAGTATTGTATTGGTTTTGGCATACTTGACATGAATCTGCCATGGGTGTACATATGTTCCCCATCCTGAACCTCCCTGTCACCTCCCTCCCCATCCCATCCCTCAGGGTCATCCCAGTGCACCAGCGCTGAACACCCTGTCTCATGCATTGAACCTGGACTGGTGATCCATTTCATATATGATAATTTACATGTTTCAATGCCATTTTCTCATATCACTCTGCCTTTGCCCTCTCCCACAGAGTCCAAAAGACTGTTGTATACTATACATCTGTGTCTCTTTTGCTGTCTCGCATACAGGGTTATCATTACCATCTTTCTAAATTCCATATATATGTGTTAGTATATTGTATTTGGTGTTTTTCTTTCTGGCTTACTTCACTCTGTATATAGGCTCCAGTTTCATCCACCTCATTAGAACTGATTCAAATGTATTCTTTTTAATGGCTGAGCAATTTTCCACTGTGTATATGTACCACAGCTTTCTTATCCATTTGTCTGCCGATGGACATCTAGGTTGCTTCCATGTCCTGGCTATTATAAACAGTGCTGTGATGAACATTGGGGTACATGTGTCTCTTTCAATTCTGGTTTCCTCGGTGTGTATGCCCAGCAGTGGGATTGCTGGGTCATATGGCAGTTCTATTTCCAGTGTTTTAAGGAATCTCCACACTGTTCTCTATAGTGGCTGTACTAGTTTATATTCCCACCAACAGTGTAAGAGGGTTCCCTTTTCTCCATACCCTCTCCAGCATTTATTGCTTGTAGACTTTTGGATAGCAGCCATGCTGACTGGCGTGAAATGGTACCTCATTGTGGTTTAGATTTGCATTTCTCTGATGATGAGTGATGTTGAGCATCTTTCCATGTGTTTGTTAGCCATCTGTATGTCTTCTTTGGAGAAATGTCTGTTTGGTTCTTTGGCCCACTTTTGACTGGGTCATTTACTTTTTTTGAATTGGGCTTCATGAGTTGCTTGTATATTTTTGAGATTAGTTGTTTGTCAGTTGCTTCATTTGGTATTATTTTCTCCCATTCTGAAGGCTGTCTTTTCTCCTTGGTTATAGTTTCTTTTGTTGTGCAGAAGCTTTTAAGTTTAATTAGGTCCCATTTGTTTATTTTTGTTTTTATTTCCAATATTCTGGGAGGTGGGTCATAGAGGATCCTACTGTGGTTTATGTCGGAGAGTGTTTTGCCTATGTTTTCCTCTAAGTTTCTGGTCTTACTTTTAGATCTTTAATCCATTTTGAGTTTATTTTTGTGTGTGGTGTTAGAAACTGTTCTAGTTTCATTCT
Organism: Ovis canadensis; assembly: GCF_042477335.2. Classification (NCBI taxonomy): domain Eukaryota; kingdom Metazoa; phylum Chordata; class Mammalia; order Artiodactyla; family Bovidae; genus Ovis; species Ovis canadensis. Next base: position 20,501,165 of record NC_091261.1, on the reverse strand, counting down.
TTTACAAGTGGTTGACCAGTTTTCCCAGCACTAGTTAAAGAGATTGTCTTTTCTCCATTGGATATTCTTGCCTCCTTTGTCAAAGATAAGGTGTCCATAGGTGCGTGGATTTACCTCTGGGCTTTCTATTTTGTTCCATTGATCTATATTTCTGTCTTTGTGCCAGTACCATACTGTCTTGATGACTGTGGCTTTGTAGTAGAGACTGAAGTCAGGCAGGTTGATTCCTCTAGTTCCATTCTTTTTTCTCAAGATTGCTTTGGCTATTCGAGGTTGTTTGTATTTCCATACAAATTGTGAGATTATTTGTTCTAGTTCTTTGAAAAATACCATTGGTAGCTTGATAGGGATTGCATTGAATTTATAGATTGCTTTGGGTAGTATAGTCATTTTCACTATATAGATTCTTCTGGTCTATCAACATGGTATATTTCTCCATCTGTTTGTGGGATCTTTGATTTCTTTCACCAGTGTTTTATAGTTTTCTATATATAGGTCTTTTGTTTCTTTAGGTAGATATATTCCTAAGTATTTTATTCTTTTCGTTGCAATGGTGAATGAATTGTTCCCTTAATTTCTCTTTCTGTTTTCTCATTGTTAGTGTATAGGAATGCAAGGGATATATGTGTGTTGATTTTATATCCTGCAGCTTTACTATATTCATTGATTAGCTCTAGTAATTTTCTGATGCAGTCTTTAGAGTTTTTTATGTAGAGGATCATGTCATCTGCAAACAGTGAGAGTTTTACTTCTTCTTTTCCAATCTGGATTCCTTATATTTCTTTTTCTGCTCTGATTGATGTGGCCAAAACTTCCAAAACTATGTTGAATAGTAGTGGTGAGAGTGGGCATCCTTGTCTTGTTCTTGACTTTAGGGGAAATGCTTTCAGTTTTTCACCACTGAGGATAATGTTTGCTGTGGGTGTGTCATATATAGCTTTTATTATGTTGAGGTATGTTCCTTCTATTCCTGCTTTCTGGAGGGTTTTTTTTTTTATCATAAATTGATGTTGAATTTTGTCAGAGGCTTTCTCTGCATCTATTGAGATAATCATATGGTTTATATTTTTCAATTTGTTAATGTGGTGTATTACATTGATTGATTTGCAAATATTGAAGAATCCTTGCAATCCTGGGATAAAGCCCACTGGGTCATGATGTATGAACTTTTTAATATGTTGTTGGATTCTGTTTTCTAGAGTTTTGTTAAGGATTTTTGCATCTATGTTCATCACTGATATTGGCCTGTGGTTTTCTTTTTTTGTGGCATCTTTGTCAGGTTTTGGTATTAGGGTGATGGTGGCTCATAGAATGAGATTAGAAGTTTACCTTCCTCTGCAATTTTTTGGAAGACTTTGAGTAGGATAGGTGTTAGCTCTTCTCTAAATTTTTGGTAGAATTCAGCTGTGAAGCCATCTGGTCCTGGGCTTTTGTTTGTTGGAAGATTTCTGATTACAGTTTCAATGCTTGTGATGGGTCTGTTAAGATTTTCTATTTCTTCCTGGTTCAGTTTTGAAAAGTTGTACTTTTCTAAGAATTTGTCCATTTCTTCCACATTGTCCATTTTATTTGTATATAGTTGCTGATAATACTCTTATGATCCTTTGTGTTTCTGTGTTGTCTGTTATGATCTCTCCATTTTCATTTCTAATTTTGTTGATTTGATTTTTGTCCCTTTGTTTCTTGATGAGTCTGGCTAATGGTTTGTCAATTTTATTTACCTGCTCAAAGAACCAGCTTTTGGCTTTGTTGATTTTTGCTATGGTCTCTTTTGTTTCTTTTGCATTTATTTCTGCTCTAATTTTTAAGATTTCTTTCCTTCTACTAACCCTGGGGTTCTTCATTTCTTCCTTTTCTAGTTGCTTTAGGTGTAGAGTTAGGTTTCTTCCTTGTTTCTTGAGGTAAGCCTGTATTGCTATGAACCTTCCCCTTAGCACTGCTTTTATAGTGTCCCATAGGTTTTGGGTTGTTTTCATTTTCATTCGTTTCTAAGCATATTTTTATTTCTTTTTTTTATTTCTTCTGTGATTTGTTGGTTATTCAGCAGCGTGTTGTTCAGCCTCCATATGTTGGAATTTTTAATAGTTTTTCTCCTGTAACTGACTTCTAATCTTACTGCATTGTGGTCAGAAAAGATGCTTGGAATGATTTCAGTTTTTTTAAATTTACCAAGGCTAGATTTATGATGCAGGATGTGATCTATCCTGGAGAAGGTTCCGTGTGTGCTTGAGAAAAAGGTACAATTCATTGTTTTGGGTTGAAATGTCTTGTAGATATCAATTAGGTCTTACTGGTCTATTGTATCATTTAAAGTTTGTGTTTCCTTGTTAATTTTATTTTTAGTTGATCTGTCCATAGGTGTGAGTAGGGTATTAAAGTCTCCCACTATTATTTTGTTATTGTTAATTTCCCCTTTCATACTTGTTAACATTTGTCTTACATATTGCAGTGCTCCTATGTTGGGTACATATATATTTATAATTGTTATATCTTCTTCTTGGATTGATTCTTTGATCTTTATATAGTGTCCATCTTTGTCTGTTTTCAAAGCCTTTGTTTTAAAGTCTATTTTATCTGATAGGAGTATTGCTACTCCTGCTTTCTTTTGGTCTCTCTGTGCATGGAATATCTTTTTCCAGCCTTTCACTTTCAGAATGTATGTGTCCCTTGTTTTGAGGTGGGTCTCTTGTAGGCAACATATATAAGAGTCTTATTTTTGTATCCATTCAGCCAGTCTTTGTCTTTTGGTTGGGGCATTCAACCTATTAACATTTAAGGTAATTATTGATAAGTATGATCCCATTGCCATTTACTTTATTGTTTTGGGTTCAAGTTTATACACCCGTTCTGTGTTTCCTGTCTAGAGAAGATCGTTTAGGATTTGTTGGAGAGCTGGTTTAGTGGTGCTGAATCCTCTCAGCTTTTGCCTGTCTGTAAGGCTTTTGATTTCTCCTTCAGATTTGAATGATATCCTTGCTGGGTACAGTAATCTGGGCTGTAGGTTATTTTCTTTCATCACTTTAGGCCATTCTTTCAGGCCATTCCTTCCTGGCCTGAAGAGTTTCTGTTGAAAGATCAGCTGTTATCCTTGTGGGAATCCCCTTGTGTGTTATTTGTTGTTTTTCCCTTGCTGCTTTTAATATTTGTTCTTAGTGTTTGATCTTTGTTAATTTGATTAATATGTGTCTTTGGGTGTTTCGCCTTGGATTTATCCTGTTTGGGACTCTCTGGATTTCTTGGACTTGGGTGATTACTTCTTTCCCCATTTTAGGGAAGTTTTCAATTATTATCTCTTCAAGTATTTTCCCATGGTCTGTCTTTTTGTCTTCTTCTTCTGGGACTCCTATGATTTGAATGTTGGGACATTTAACATTGTCCCAGAGGTCTCTGAGGTTGTCCTCATGTCTTTTAATTCTTTTTTTTTTCCTCTCTGTTTCATTTATTTCTACCATTCTGTCTTCTACCTCAGTTATGCAATCTTCTGTCTCCCTCATTCTACTGTTGGTTCCTCCAGAGGGTTTTTGATCTCATTTGTTGCATTATTCGAGTAAAAATTGGTCAGTGTGTCCGACTCTTTGCAACCCCATGGACTATACAGTCCATGGAATTCTCCAGGCTAGAATACTGGAGTGGATAGCCTTTCCCTTCCCCAGGGGATCTTCCCAGCCCAGGAATTGAACCAGGGTCTCCTGCATTGCAGGCAGATTCTTTGACAGATGAGCTATCAAGGAAGCCTATATTCATTATACATTGACTCTTTTTGTTTCTTCTAGGTCCTTGTTAAACCTTTCTCGCATGTTCTCGATCCTTGTCTCCAGGCTATTTATCTGTAACTCCAATTTGTTTTCAAGGTTTTGGATAATTTTCACTATCATTATTCGGAATTCTTTATCAGGTAGATTCTCTATCTCTTCCTCTTTTGTTTGGTTTGGTGGGCATATGTCCTATTCCTTTACCTGCTGGTATTTCTCTGCCTTTTCATCTTGTTTATATTGCTGTGTTTAGGATGGCCTTTCTGTATTCTGGCAATTTGTGAAGTTCTTTTTATTGTAGAGGTTCCTCGCTGTGGGTGGGGGTGGACAGATGGCTTGTCAAGGTTTCATGGTTAGGGAAGCTTGTGTTGGTGTTCTGGTGGGTGGAGCTGGATTTCTTCTCTCTGGAGTGCGATGAAGTGGCCAGTAATGAGTTTTGAGATGTCAGTGGGTTTGGTGTGACTTTGAGCAGCCTGTATATTGAAGCTCAGGGCTGTATTCCTGTGTTGCTGGAGAATTTGTGGTATATCTTGCTCTGGAACTTGTTGGCCCTTGGGTGGTGCTTGGTTTCAGTGTAGGTATGGAGGTGTTTGATCAGCTCCTGTTGACTAATGTTCCCTGGAGTCAGGAGTTCTCCGATGTTCTCAGGATTTGGACTGAAGCCTCCTGGCTGGGTTTTCGGTCTTATTCTTACAATAGCCTCAAGATTTCTCCATCTATACAGCACCGATGATAAAACATCTAGGTTAATGATGAAAAGTTTCTCCACAGTGAGGGACACCCGGAGAGGTACACAGAGTTACATGGAGAAGAGAAAAGGGAGGAGGGAGATAGAGGTGACCAGGAGGAGAAGAAGGGGAATCAAAAGGGGAGAGAGCAAGCTAACCAGTGATCACTTCTCTATGTGCTCTCCACAGTCTGGACTGCTCAGAGATGTTCACGGAGTTACACAGAGAAGAGAAGAGGGAGGAGGGAGACAGAGGTGACCAGAAGGATAAAAGGGGGAATCAAAAGGAGAGAGACAGATCCAGCCAGCAGTCAGCCAGTTCCCTAGGTGTTCTCCACAGCCCAGAACACACAAAGAAATTCACAGAGTTGGGTAGAGAAGAAAAGGGCGAGGGGGGAGATAGAGGCGACCTGGTGGAGAAAAAAGGAGAGTCCAAAAGGGGAGAGAGCAATCAGTCCAGTGATTTCGCTCCCAAGTAAAAATGGGTACTGAAGATTGGGTTCCTAAAGGTACAAAGTTGATAACAAATACCAAAAAGCAAAGATTAAAAATCTAGAATAGAGGTTAGATTCTAAAAAATACAATATTTAACAAAAAACCAAGTCACAAAAACTATAAAATATATATATATGAAGTTTGCTTTAAAAATAGGGTCTTTTTTTTGCAAGGTACCTCTTGAGAAATCTGTATGCAGGTCAGGAAGCAACAGTTAGAACTGGACATGGAACAACAGACTGGTTCCAAATAGGAAAAAGAGTACGTCAAGGCTGTATATTTTCACCCTGCTTATTTAAGTTCTATGCAGAGTACATCATGAGAAATGCTGGACTGGAAGAAGCACAAGCTGGAATCAAGATTGTCGAGAGAAATATCAATAACCTCAGATATGCAGATGACACCACCTTTATGGCAGAAAGTGAAGAGGAACTAAAAAGCCTCTTGATGAAAGTGAAAGAGGAGAGTGAAAAGGTTGGCTTAAAGCTCAACATTCAGAAAACTAAGATCATGGCATCTGGTCCCATCACTTCATGTGAAATAGATGGGGAAACAGTGGAAACAGTGTCAGACTTTATTTTGGGGGGCTCCAAAATCACTGCAGATGGTGATTGCAGCCATGAAATTAAAAGACACTTACTCCTTGGAAGAAAAGTTATGATCAACCTAGATAGCATATTCAAAAGCAGAGACATTACTTTGCCAACAAAGGTCCATCTAGTCAAGGCTACGTGTTTTCCAGTGGTCATGTATGGATGTGAGAGGTGGACTGTGAAGAAGGCTGAGCGCCGAAGAATTGATGCTTTTGAATTGTGGTGTTGGAGAAGACTCTTGAGAGTCCCTTGGACTGCAAGGAGATCCAACCAGTCCATTCTGAAGGAGATCAGCCCTGAGATTTCTTTGGAAGGAATGATGCTGAAGCTGAAACTCCAGTACTCTCGCCACCTGATGCGAAGAGTTGACTCATTGGAAAAAGACTCTGATGCTGGGAGGGATTGGGGGGCAGGAGGAGAAGGGGACGACGGAGGATGAGATGGCTGGATGGCATCACTGACTCAATGGACGTGAGTCTGAGTGAGCTCCAGAAGTTGGTGATGGACAGGGAGGCCTGGCGTACTGCGATTCATGGGATCGTAAAGGGGTGGACATGACTGAGCGACTGAACTGAACTGAACTGAGTAGGTTATACAAATGAAAATTAAAGGAGTAGTAGGGGACTTAAAATTTTTATTTAATTAAAAAAATGATAATAGTAAAAATATATCTAGGACTTTCTCTGGAGCTATTGCAGACAGTGTGGGGTCGGTTCATTTTCAGATAGTTCCTTGGTTCAGCTTGTACTTCTCAAGGTCTATAGGCTCCTTCCTATGTAGTCAGTGCTAACTACAGGATTTTAATCTGTTGCACCTGTCGCTTCGAAAGCTATTCCCTCTGTTTATTTTAGCTTCTTCTGTTTGCTGGTCTGAAGTTCAGAGTCTGATTTCCACCCTGACACACGGAGGGCGGTGGTGGTCACTTTTTTAGCCTCACTTGTTCAGTTGTGCTGTGGAGAGGGAGCAACACCACAAACAAGTATCACTGGCGTGTGCTCACTTGGTTCAGCCACACTGGAGTTGCCTCTGCCCATGGCGTGCGTTCCTGCCCGGTCTACACTGCTCAGGCTCTATGTTGCTCTGCCAGGAACTGTCTGATGCTGGCCCTGGGTTGCATGCACTCCCCAGGTATAAGCCGCTCAGGTTCAGGTTCTCGAGTACTCCACAAAGGCTCAGACTTGATTGTGCCTGCATTTTGTGCCTGTCCCAGGTCCAAGCAGCTTAGGTGACCAGGCGCTTGGTGAGCACAGTCGCTCCCAGTTGAAGGCTGTGACTTGTCGCCTTCCCAGTCCCAGCCGCTCAGTTTTCTGGGTGTACAATGGACGTGCCTTCTCAGGTGTGCCGTGTGTCTCCTCTGGGGAGCTGGTCTCTGGCTGTGACCCTCCCGGCGGATGTCGACCATCCGGAATCCCAAGAAGTCCTGGGAAGTTAAACTGCAGTCTGGTTGCAGTTTAGTATAGGATGCCTCTCTGGGGCTGTGATTGGCCCCTTCGGCTCTGGCTGCCCTCACCTGCCTGCCTCTGGCTGGAGATGGGCCCATCCACAGCCAGCTAGCTTTGCTCAGTCCTTTGTTCTGTGAGCGGGCCTGGCAGTGTCTTAGGTTAGGGCTTTTCGCGGGATAGTTATCCCACAGTCTGGGTTGCTATCTCCAGCTAGTTCCCTCAGATTGCCTCTGGGGCATTCAGGCCCAGTCCTTACCCTAAGCGATGGAGCCTGTACCTCCCTGTCCAGCCCCCGCTTGCTAATGGCGGGTGTGAGCATCTGGGCTGCTGCTCCGCTGGAGTTGCTGTTAGGCACGTAATCTGTGGGTTTTAATTACTTATTTATTTTTCCTCCTGGTTATCTTGCCCTCTGAGATTCCAAGGCTCACCACAGACCCGCTGGAGAGAGTGTTTCCTGGTGTTTGGAAACTTCTCCGAAGTTTGGATCTTCTTTTTTAAGACTCCCTCCCCGGGACGGATCTCCGTCCCTACCTCTTTTGTCTCTCTTTTTATCTTTTATATTTTGTCCTACCTCCTTCTGAAGACAATGGGCTTCCTTTCTGGGTGGCTGATGTCCTCTGCCAGCATTCAGAAGTTGTTTTGTGGAATTTGCTTAGCGTTCAAATCTTCTTTCGATGAATTTGTGGGGGAGAAAGTGGTCTCCCTGTCCTATTCCTCCGCCATCTTAGAACCGCCCCCTAAATAAATTCTTCAATACCGTTTTTTCTAGATTCTGTATATATGTGTTAGAATACGATATTTATCTCTTTCTGGCTCACTTCACTCTGTATAATAGATTCTAGGTTCATCCTCATCAGAACTGACTCAAGCGCATTCCTTTTTGTGGCTGAGTAATATTCCATCGTGTATATGTATCTCATCTTCTTTATCCATTCATCCGTCAGTGGACATCTAAGTTACTTGCATGTTCTAGCTCTTGTAAATAGTGCTGCAATGAACAGTGGGATACATGGGTCTCTCTTAGTTTTGGTTTCCTCAGGGTATATAGCTAGGAGTGGGATTGCTGGGTCATATGCTGGTTTTATTCCTCGTTTTTAAAGGAATCTACATACCGTCTTCATAGTGGCTGTATCAGTTTACATTCCCACCAACAGTGCAAGAATATTCCCTTTTCTCCACACCCTCTTCAGCATTTGTTTGTAGACTTTTCGATGAGGCCCATTCTTACCAGTGAGAGGTGATAACCTCATTGTAGTTTTTATTTGCATTTCTCTAGTACCATGTACCTTTTTGAATTAAGGTTTTCTCTGGGTATATGCCTGGTAGTGATATTGCTGGGTCATATTATAGTTCTATTTTTAGTCTTTTGCAGAACCTCTGTACTATTCTCCATAGTGGCTACACCAATTTACATTCCCACCAACAGTGTAGGAGGGTTCTGAAAAGGGAATATTTTTAAAGATTATGTGTTTATAGACCAATATGTTGTCTACATCTTTTCATTCAATAGAAGTTGTTAAAAATGAAAATGCAGTGCAGGTTCTGCAGGTTATATAGCTTCTTCTCATACCATTCTCCCCATATTAGCAGCACTTTTAGAGCTCTGGTCCCCTGGCTGAGATGTCCACCTCCTCTGCCCTTCTCTCTTTCATCCTTTTGCCACACATGTACTTGACTTCTCAGTTGAACTCTCAGGTCTTTGGGGGAATAGTAACAGCGGGACTGTAACACATGCATGCTTTTGTGTGTGTGTCTGCATAGTTTTGTGTACTGTGATATAGGAAACTCAGGTTAGAATGCCAACAGGTGCTGTGGCTCTTAGGAAACTTCTAAGAGGCTAATTATTATACTCTTGGATATGTCTGTGGAAGAATTAGAGAGTATTTCAAGGGCCAGATAAGAGTGACTTTATTGACGATGAATATATTTATGAATGGTAACAGTTTACAAAGCCTTAGCATTTACTTGTTAATATTTGGCCTGTTCTTCTTTGGGAAAGAGAAAATCAGATTAAAAGGAATATTAAGATGGGTCTGGGTCAGCCCTTTGGCATGTTGATATCCATGCACTGCAGATGAAGTCAGAACCCTGAGTGTGGCCAACTTGGAATACAGAAAGAAAGTTCAGGTCCTTACATGGCACAACCTGTGTTTATCAGGGATTTGGTAAGGTTGCCCTGTCCTGCAGAAAAGGGTGACAGGTCAGCTTGACAGGATGGCTTCTGTACTGAGAAGAGTGAGTCAACTGGCTCAAAGAACTTGGTGAATGAGACTGTCTTAGGGGATAGGCATGTATTTTCTTGCCTACAGGTGCATGGGTCAGCTATTTGAGCCCTGTGTGTAGTATTTGAACCTCTTTTGGAATGCCCCAGTCTTATCTTATAAAACTTTTGTGACATGGAACTCAGTATCTCCCAAATTGACCTGCCCAGCAGTTGTGTAACTTAACCAACCCAGAAAGTTGTTTCCCCTCATACTCAGCTGACATGTGCCTTTTTATTTTCTCAGCACATTAGCCCTGGTTAAACCTCTGGGTCAAGTACAAAGTGAATCCCTCTTCCACAGAGGACGAGTTTTAGAATCTGAGAATTGGTACAGTGACCTGTTGAGTTTCTTTCTGGGTCCATCACTTGTATCACTTCAGTTTGAATTTCTTACCTTCCTGGTTACATTCTGTAATGTACTTTATTAAAAAAAATTTTTTTTAACTTATAAAAGTATGTTAACACGTTTATAGAAGACTTGGAAAATACAGATCAAGGTTATATATAGTTTCACTACATATTACAGTTATTTTTTAAGTAGATAAATTAAGATTTTTAATTGGAATTTCAATATCAAACTCTCAAAATTAATAGAATGAATATAGACCTGAAAAGTACTGTGAACCAATTCAACCTAATTTTATGTTGATTTTACATACAATTTTCTCAAAACAGTTTTCACACGACCATAGGGTACAAATTCTGTTGAAGTTCCCATAGACTGTAAACTAGCAGACTCTAGAACATATCCTAGGACATAAAACAAGGTGCAGAAGTTTCATGGTCTAAAGGTTTTGAAATCATACGGAGTTTGTTATCACGGTGGAATTATGTTAGAAATGAATATCAAAAGAACTTGAAAATAACCCACATATTTTCTGGTGCAGTGTGACATTTACCAAGAGAGATCTTTGACTTAGCCATTGAAAGCCTCAAAAAAGTTAGACTGATTAATGTCGATGTATGGCAAAACCCACCACAATATTGTAAAGTCATTAGACTCCAATTAAAGTAAATTAATTTTTTTTAAGTTAGACTGAAAAAAACAGAGGCTGGCTGACTGCAGAGAAGAAAGCATTTAAATGAGAAATTAGTGTCAAAATGAGAAATTAAAGATACTTTAAACAAAATCCCATGTATTTGGAAATTAAATGTCCCCTTTTAAATGATGGGTATATCTAAGAAGTCATAACAAGGAAAATTAGAAAATATTTGTAATTGAATAAAAACCGAAAAGAGAATCTACCAGAATTTGTTGCATGTAACAAGTGATAGAGTATTATTAACTAAAGTACAGGTTATATTCCAATTTCACAGAATTTTAAGCTAGTATCCATTATTTGCTTTGATGTACTTTATAATGAGAAATATATGTTTGGTTTTCATCCACAGTACCTGGCACACAGCTCCCCAAACACTTGGAATTTCCTGAGTAATAAGAGTGTTAGGAGCATCTTTGTTATATTTTGTTTCTCATCCACAGTTCCTCAAGTTGCCTCAGGGTCATGAAGATGAAATGGGTATCTTTCTTTCATGAGAATTCCCTTTGCACCATGACTGAGCTTATGTGATTAGGTGGCTTTTGGAAAGTGCATAAGTGTGAGGGCAGATTGCCAGAGAGCCAACCATGAATAAAGGATTGGAACTTTCAGTCCCACCCCCTGATTTGTGGGGAGGTGGGTGAGGCTGGAGGTTGAATCAGTCATTAGGGCCCGATAGTGCCTATGTATTGGAGCCTCCATAAAAACCCAAAAGGAGGGACTTCAGAGAACATTCAGATTGGGGAACCAGAAAGCTTCTGCATGCTACTCTGCCCATCCCCAACTCCCAGAAGGTGGAAGCCCCTTCAGAACCTCCTGCATATATCTCTTCATTTGGCTGTTGATTCATACCCTTAAACGTCCTTTGTGATAAATTGCTGAACTAGTGAGTGTGTGGGTTTCCTGAATTCTCAGAGCCACTCTAGAAGATTAATTGAACCCAAGGAGAGGGGATCTAGGAACCTCTGGTTTATAGCCAGTCTATCAGAACCAGATGTTCTGGTTCCAGAAGTTCAAGCTGGATTTAGAAAAGGCAGAGGAACCAGAGATCAAATTGCCAACATCCGCTGGATCATAGAAAAAGCAAGAGAGTTCCAGAAAAACATCTACTTCTGCTTTATTGACTATGCTAAAGTCTTTGACTGTGTGGGTCACAACAAACCGTGGAAAATTCTTAAAGAGATGGGAATACCAGACCACCTTACCTGCCTCCTGAGAAATCTTTATGCAGGTCAAGAAGCAACAGTTAGAACTGGACATGGAACAACAGACTGGTTCCAAATCAGGAAAAGAGTACGTCAAGGCTGTATATTGTCACCCCACTTATTTAACTTAATGCAGAGTATATCCTGTGAAATTCTGGGCTGGATGAATCACAAGCTGGAATCAAGATTGCTGGGAGAAATAGCAATAACCTCAGATATGCAGATGACACCACCCAATGGCAGAAAGTGAAGAACAGCTAAAGAGCCTCTTGATGAAAGTGAGAGGAGAATGAAAAAATTGGCTTAAAATTCAACATTCAGAAAACTAAGATCATGGCATCTGATCCCATCACTTCATGGCAAATAGAAGGGGAAACAATGGAAACAGTGACAGTCTTTCTTTTCTTGGGTTCCAAAATCACTGCAGATGGTGACTACAGCCATGAAATTAAAAGATGCTTGCTCCTTTAAAGAAAACCAATGACAAAGCTAGACAACCTATTAAAAAGCAGAGACATTGCTTTGCCAACAAAGGTCCGTCTAGTCAAAGCTATGGTTTTTCCAATCATCATGTGTGGATGTGAGAGTTGGACTATAAAGAAAGCTGAGCGCCAAAGAATGGATGCTTTTGAACTGTGGTGTTGGAGAAGACTCTTGAGAGTCCCTTGGACTGCAAGGAGATCCAACCAGTCAACCCTAAAGGAAATCAGTCCTGAATATTCATTGGAAGGACTCATGCTGAAGCTGAAACTCCAGTACTTTAACCACCTGATGTGAAGAGCTGACTCATTGGAAAAGACCCTGATGCTGGGAAAGATTGAAGGCGGGAGAAGAAGGGGAAGACAGAGGATGAGATGGTTGGATGGCATCACTGACTCGATGGACATGAGTTTGAGCAAGCTCCGGGTGTTGGGGATGGACAGGGAAGCCTGGCATTCTGCAGTCCATGGGGTGGCAAAGAGTCGGATATGCCTGAGCAACTGAACTGAACGATCAGAACCACAGGTTCTGGACTTGTGATTGGCACCTGAAGTAGGGGTTAGTTTTGTGGGACTGAAATTTCAGCCTGTGGGGGCTGATCCTGTCTTCAGGTAGATAGGGTCAGAATTGTGTCAGATTGTGGGATACCGAGTGAGTGTCAGGAAATTGCTTATTAGTGGGGGGAAACCTTCACTACTTGCTGGAATTGGTGACTGGAATCCTTGCACCCCACCAGGGACACTTCTGTTGCTTACTGTCTCTTACCATGCGACAGCATGTAATGCCCTCTCCTGGTCCAGTCAGTGAGGAGTACAGTTGGGATGACCATCCCTCCTCTCTAGGTGTATTCTGTGTCATGTAACGCATCTGTGATGTCATCAGCTTTCCAGCCATGCCCTGTGGTAGCCTCATCATGCCCTTACTGTCCACAGAGCTGGCTTTTACCTGGTGGTTGTTGAAGTAGCTAGTCTCTGTACTATAACTGTGGGACTGCTTTGTAGGCATGTAGGTACTGCTCGATAATTTTTCCCTTTAGATCCTGCCTTGCTTGTTGGTTTGTTTCCAAACTGCTGAAAGTTTTGGGCACATTTCTCGCTCAGAAAATTATTCAGTACCTTTCCCGATTTTGTGTTGTCTGCTGATGAAGATGAAGCCATGGATAACAGATATTGAACCAGCGCTCTGAGACAAACCACTAGAAATGTTTCTTGGGCTTAAAGTGGTGGTTCTCAATCCTTAGGGGACATTTAGCAAAGTGTGGAGACATTTTTGATTGTTACATCTGGGGTGGAATAGAGTCTGGGATGCTGCTAAACAGGCACAGAATAGCTGCTACAAAAGTGATCCGGGACTTCCCTGATTGTCTACTGCTTAAGACTCTGTGCTTCCAGTGCCGGGGGAGTAGGTTCGATCCCTGTTTAGGGAACTAAGATTCCACATGCTGAGTGACCAAGAAAAAAAAAAAAAGAGAATGATCAGACCCAAAATATCTGTGTTTCTGAGGGTGAGAAACTCTCTGGACCAATGTAATTTTCCTACAGAGTGTCTGGTGGGGATGATATTTTTAATTTAGTTAAGCACACTTATTATATCAGCATGTAAGATAGAGATTCTCAAAGTGTGAACTGGGGTCCCCCGAGACCCTTTCAGAGGTCTGTGAGGTGACTGCCTTTTTCACTTACTCTTTACAACTGTAGAGTGGAGTTTTCCAGGGGTGATGTGACATCTGGTGTCAAAACAAATTGAATGCAGAAGAGAGATGAGAATCCTGCTGTCTTCATCTAAATCTGATAAGAAATAGACTTAGAAAATATAAAACAATGCCATTTTTTTCACTGCATTATTTTTGTTTTGGAAAATAGTTATTTTTTCATAAGACAGTATGTAATGGTTGTTTAATCAACGAATACGTCTTTGAAAAATTTTAAATTTTAATTCCTATTTCTAACACTGGGAATATCATTAGCGAGAATCCACACACAAAAAAGTTCTTTGTAACCTAATCATTTTTAAGAGTATAAAGAGGTGCTGAGATGACAGATTTTAAGTGCCTTTGACTGGTCTGTATTTCTTCATTTTCTGTGCAGCGATACCCTATCATGAGCAACAGTCTCTAAGGCCTTGTTAGAATGTAGATACAGACTCACAGACTTAAGAGGGTGGGCTTGTGGTTGACAAGGGGAGTTGAAGGGAGGATGAGTCGGGAGGCTGGGATTGGCATATGCACACTACTATATATAAGATAGATAACTAACAAGGACCTACTGTTTAGCACAGGGAATTCTCCTCAATACTCTATAATGATCTACATGGGGAAAGAATCTAAAAATGAGTGGATATATGTTTGTAACTGATTTTACTTTGCTGTACACCTGAAACTAACACGAGATTGCAAATCAACTATACTCCAATATGAAATAAACAGGTTTAGAAAGTGAGTTCAAAAAATAGGGAAGAAAAAGAATGTAGATGTACAAAATGTTGATCTGAAAAGCCTGAAAGCCTTGGACTGAAGGAAATTAATTGGCAGCTTCCTAGTTAACCTGCACAGTCCTGGAAATTCTTTCTGCTTTTCCAGCTGCTCACCATTCCTTTAGAAATCAGTCATTTAGAAACCATTCCTTTAGAAATCAGTCCAGAGCCCAAGCTGGAATCTCCATTTTTCAGAATTGTCAGTTTCGGGCCCCTGGTCCCATTCGCGTATACCATCTCTTGGTTGCACAGTTAAGGTTGTTGTTATCCAGTCACTAAGTCGTGTCCGACTCCTCGTGACCCCATGGACTGCAGCATGCCAAAAAAAGGCGGAGTCAAGATTAAATTTTTGAAAATATCTTTGGCCCTTTGATTCCTGGGTTGGAAAGATCCCCTGGAAAAGGGATAGGCTACCTACTCCAGTATTCTGGCCTGGGGAATTCCATGGACCGTATAGTCCATGGGGTCGCAAAGAGTTGGTCAGGACTGAGAGACTTTCACTTTCACTTTGGCCCTTTGAGCGGGCTTTCCTTTCAGGCCCTAAAGCGTTGGAAGCATCCTTAACCTCATGCAGAACATTTTGAAATCTGCTTACATGAAAACTAAGTCTGGCATCTGAAGAAGGGATAATACTGTTTCATAGAGTAAAAATGGGGCTTAACTCTTGCACTTTTGCTAGTTTTTGAAATCATGGCTACTCTGGTTAACTAATTCAAAACTTCATAGAGATCTGTGGTTTGGTCTAGCTTGGATAGATAAGCTTTCCAGTAATGTTTGCTTTTGCCCTTTCATTCTGCCATGGAGGTGGAGGGAGAATCAAGTTCTGCCATCGTGAAGTGTGGGAGGATAGAGTGATTGAATGGGGCATTGACTTGTGTTATTGCGTGGTGTTGGAGTTGCTCGAAGTCACTTGGTCTGGTACAGCCCTTCAAATGAGGAAACTGAGGCTTAGAAGGCTGAGTTACTCTGCAAGGTCGGAGTTACTTTGCAAGTTGTGACAATCAAATGGCAAGTTATTAACAGTACTTGTCAAATAAGCAAGGTCATCATTTAACCTTTATGGCCTTGGGGCCCTTTATTAGTAGCATGATTACACACAAATTATTTAATTTCTCCAAACATCTGTTTCCTCAGGTATACCATTGAAATCAAAAATAGCAGCCTTATAGGGTTGTTGATATCTACCTATTTACATAATACCCTTTCTGTTCCAAAATTGTCTTTTGAAAATTTTCATCCCATTAGCAAGGTTGCAGCAATAGTACAATAAAGGTTTGTAAACCCTGTACAATGTAATTATTATAGCTATTGTTGTGGAACCCTTTGAGACTAAATTCCCTTACATCATGAACCCTCATTTCTTCAACATTTGTCTTACAAAAACAAGGACAAGTTCAGGAAGTTTCGCGTGGACACTGTATTGAATATATTGTGATTCCAAGTGTGGCCATAGTCCAGCATGTCAATACAAATTGGGAATTTCTTAGAAATTAGAATTTGGGCCCCCACCCCAGCCTGAGAATTAGAATCTGTGTTTTCACAAGACCTCCAAGTGAGTGAACATGCATCAGTGTTTGAGAAGCACTAATGTATGGGTTATCCATATTCATGCTTCACCAGTCGTCAGATGATAATTTATTACAGAAAAATTGCCCTCAGTGCAGGATCCAATCCAGTGTCGTGCAGTGTATTTAACAATTGTCACGTCTCTTTCATCTCCTTTCATTTGGAACTGGTTTCTCCGTCTTTGTTTTTCATGATGCTGGTACTTTTTTTTTTTTAAGATTTATTTATTTTTGGCTGTGCTGGGTCTTCACTGCTGGCAGGCTTTCTCTAGTTGCAGCGAGTGGGGGCACCTCTCTAGCTGTGATGCACAGGCTTCCCTTGTGGTGGAGCACGGACTCTAGGCACACAGGCTTCAGGAGTCGTGGCACCCAAGCTTAGCTGCCACGTGGCATGTGGGATTATCCTGGAGCAGGGATTGAACCCATGTCCCCAGAATTGGCAGGTGGATTTTTAACCACTGGACCATCAGGGAAGCCTGATACTGGTACTTTTCAAAGTATGCGAGCCAGTTATTTTTCAGAATGATCTGTTTTGACTTTTTCTTCACAGTTAGATTCTGGTTATATTATTTTGGGGCAATAGACAAATAATGTTGATCGTTCAGAATCCTTCTGTTGGCAAGTCTTGAATGGCTGGGGACTGGAATCACCTGGAGGTTTCTGTAGTAACTCACCTCTAATGCCTGGGCTGGGGTGACCTGAGAGTGGGCTCCTCTCTGGGGTCTCAGTGGGTCTGTTGAGCAGAGGACGTGCGCATGAGCTTCTTCCTGTATTTTGAGCTTCCTTATAGAGTGTGGCAGCCTCAGGGCTCTGAGCAAGGATTTCAGCCAACAGGGCAGAGACCAAAGGGCCTTTTGTGATTTAGCATCAGAGAGCACAGAGCATCACCGAGCATGTGCTGTTGACCGACTCAGTGGGCAGCCTGTCCAGGCTCAAGGGGAGGGGACAGGGACACCGCTTCTTGTTGGGAAGAATGTCGAGGGATTTGTAGCCATGTTTTAAGAGTGGGGTGCCATATGTACACCTGTGACTGATTCATGTTGATTTATGGCAGAAACCAGCCCAATATTGTGAAGCAGTTATCCTCCAATTTAAAATAAATAATAACAACAACAACAAAAACCCTTGCTATGGGTGGTGACTGCCAGATTTCTCAATCGTAAATGCATTGATCTCTTTGTAATTGATGATAATTGATCCATTAGGAGATATCCCAGAATAGTTAAGAATCCATTCCCTCCAGCAGGTTTTTACCCTTTTAAGTTAATATTCATTGATATTAAGATTTATGTTACATAAAAATCTTAAACATAAGGTGCTCATCTCTCAGTAAATAAGCATATACATAATGATACATTGTTGGAATCTTTTGTGATAAGGATAATCATGCGTGACCCAATTTGACAGGTTCTAAACCTATGGTAGCAAATAGATGGGGAAACAGTGGAAACAGTGACAGACTTTATTTTCTTGGGTTCCAAAATCACTGCAGACAATGACTCCAGCCATGAAATGAAAAGACTCTTGCTCCTTGGAAGAAAAGCTATGACAAGCCTAGACAGCATATTAAAAATCAGAGACATTGCTTTGCTGACAAAGATCTGTATAGTCAAAGCTGTGGTTTTTCTAGTAGTCATGTATGGATGTGAAAGTTGGACAATAAAAAGGGCTGAGCATCAAAGGATTGATGCTTTCAAACTGTGGTGCTTGGATAGCAAGGACATCCTAAAGGAAAGCAACCCTGAATATTCATTGGAAGAATTGATGCTGAAACCGAAGCTCCAATACTTTGGCTACCTGATGCGAAGCTCCAGTACTTTGGCCACCTGATGCAAAGAGCTGACTCATTGGAAAAGACCCTGATGCTGGGAAAGATGGAAGGCAGGAGAAGAAGGGGACGACAGAGGATGAGATGGTTGGAAGGCATCACTGACTCCATGGACGCGAGTTTGAGCAAACTCTGGGAGTTGATGGTGAAGGACAGGGAATCCTGGCGTGCTGTAGTCTGTGGGGTGTCAAAGAGTTGACATGACTGAGAGACTGAACAAGTAAACAAAAACATTTCATACTGATGTTAAGTGATACTTGATAATTAGAATATCGACAGCAAAACAGGAAAGGGCTCTGCTCTCTTCAGTGTGTAGTTCACTGGCTGTTTTATCCTGACCGTTCTCTCTCCTTCCAGTTAAAGGAATATACTTAACGCATCCTCGCAGCCTTTGTCATTATTGGAAACATGTATGTCAAAGCTGGTCCTAGGTGAAGTGAGCTCAGTGGAGGGAAATCTTCCCTTTTTCACTTCAAGCACAGCTACTAAATAAAGATGGAGGATGCACAAGTTCCAAGCTGAGCTGGAATCCAAGCATCTAAGCATTAACCTTCTGAGATGTTCCCTGTAAGAAACAGGAACTAGGTAGAGTGGATGCTTTCATCACAGTTAATGTTTAAGAAGATGAATTCTGCATCCGCACTGAAGGAAAGACTACTTTTGGTCTCCAGTATGTATGCCCTTCATGTAGCCTTGAGTTGGCAAAGATGAAGCTCTAAAACATTGGGTTGTTTGGAATGTTCTTAAAAAAATGTACGCCTGGTTTCTAAACCCTTAGTTAGAAACACGTTTCACTTGGGAGGTTAAAATCTAGCTGGGTCCTAATGTGTTGAGAAATCGAATCTTGCCCAAAGCTTGTTTCTAACAAATGCATACAGCAGAGGTCACCTCTCAAGTACAGCTAGGGACTGTGTTCTGGTAAACTCTAGGAACCTGGGCTCCACATACAGTTGTCCTGATGGGTTGATTCTTTAAAGAGACAGGTGTTGCATGGGAAGAAAAGGCTCTGAAGAATAGTCATCAGCATTTTAACAGAAATGGTTTTGTGTGTGGGCTGAGGGGTGGTTTCATCTTTAAAGAGATTTTTTTTGAGTGTTTATCAGAATTTCTGCAAGGAATATAATGTGTATTAGTTATCACTTCTGTAACAAATAAATTGTAATTTGAAAGAAACTTGCTATTAAAAACTGACAACCTAGTCCCGTAAATTTTAGAAGCAGTGATAAAATATAAAGGCTGAAATCACAACTCACCTCTCCCCTTATGCAACTTCTCATAAAATCCCACCATTGATCGCATACAGAACATGGTTTTGCTTTAGGCATTTTAGGCATTTTATTCTGATAGCTAAAATGGAAAAAAAAAAGTGTGTTGCATTATCTCTTAAATATGTGGGCCATGCCTGGAGGCGTGCATATTTGGAAAAAGATTTCAGATGATTCTGTTAAATGTAATCATATGCAGGTCTTCAGGAGATGTTTTCTTCACTGATGAAAATTCATGCATTTCCTTTTGTAGAATTAGTAGGTCCAGGGCTTATTTTTCTTTTCAGAGAAATGGTCATTGCTGCCTACCCAAATGAGTAGGAGTCCTGGCTTACATGCCCAAAGAAAAAAATGTCATTTACCTTGATGAGTCAGTTCTAAATGCATTTACTTATATTCAGTTTAAAGCTGCGCAGGTAACATTGAGGATAAGTCCTACTTTTGTCATAGCCAGAGCTAGCCCTGGCTGGCAGAGATCTCTTTTTGCAGACGCCAGGCTTCCTGTGTCCTGATCTTCTGTGCCGCTGTTAGGACCATGTGATTTCTAAGGCAGGCTTGAGTCCTGGAAAGAGGCTAGAGTAACAGAGAAGTAAAAGAACCTCAGGAGAAGTTGTACACCTAAATTGAAGGAGGAGGAAGAGAGAAACAAAGGAATATCATGTGTGGAATACGCTGTATTGTTAACATGGTGTATGTTTAGGCTTCTGTAGGAGAAGTATAAGCTTTCTGTTTGCATGCGAGCAGAGGACATAGTGATCAGAAAAAAATTCTAGCTAACCACTGGCTCGTTATTCAGTTAAGAATATTTGTAGACATTTGGGTTATGAAAGTCAGGTTACAGCTGTGTTTGGGAAAGTGTTTTCTTCTGACTTCAGAAAGTGTATGCTTGCGTTTCCCAAATGTTTGCAGGTGCAGATTGATTAAAAAAAAATGCACTTGGAGTGTTTTTAAAGGTTTGTAAACTAGAAAACAACATTTTAGAACTGGGAATATGTGTTTGCACCATGAATGTAAGAATGATGCAGTTTTGGCTTAATCAGGAGGGGTTCCCCTCATGAACTGATCAGGGAGAAAGTTATTTGGTGAGCGTATGTGAATTTCTTTAATACCAGTTGGTTCCCACATGTTACCAGTTTTTCTTCTTCTTGCCTCTTTTGGTCTTTGTGGAACACTGGGAAGACCAAAGCACTGATGTTGCATCTGCAGTTTGTGTCACTGAAAAAATGCCTATGGTTTGGGTGGGTTGTTTCGGGGTACGTTCCATTTTATAAAGCTTGTTGATAAAGGTTGTCATTTACTGAAAGCTTGAAGGCAAGATCCAGAGTCAGCTATGTATTCTCCTCTATTTGGAGCACAGAGAGCTGCAGAAATCAAAGTATACATTGCCCTAGGACTTGGGAAAAGGTTGGAAAAATGCTACTGGATCGCCAGGGAAGTCCCCACAGTTGGAATCTTAGAAAGAAAAACAGCTCTACCAATTTGATAAATCCCTCCCCACCCCATAGTGGGGCTTCCCAGGTGGCACTAGCGGTAAAAAACCCACCTTAATCCCCGGGTTGGGAAGATCCCCTGGAGGAGGGCATGGCAGCCCACTCCAGTGTGCTTGTCTGGAGAATCCCACCGCCACAGGAGCCTGGTGGGCTACAGTCCATGGGGTCACAAAGAGTCAGACATGACTGAAGTAACAACGCGCATGCAAGGACCACCCCCCCCCCCCCAGTACACTTTTTGCCTTTCTTTTCTTTTAGGGGAGATTGTAAACCAAAACTGTTGCTCTTCAAACATTCACACTGAGTCAGGACCACTGTCAGAGCCGGGGTCCGGGGGATGGATGCCCCGGGGCTTGTCGTGTCTCCCGCTCCTTCCTCCTGCTCGTTCTTCCTGGACGCCCCCTCCCGCTCCTCTGTGACAAAACGGAAACAGCCTCGTGCTGGTGGGTGTCAGCAGAACTGGGAGCAAGCCCCTGCACTGGGCTCCCATGTCAGCCTCCTGGGTCTGTGTGTTGAGGCTTGTGTCCAATAATGCATGTGAAAGCACTTTCAAGAATTTCAGCTACTGAGCAAAAATTTCCCCGGTGAGGAAGTGCATGCATAAAGGATAGTCTATTGGAAAGAAAGGGCCGGTGCCAGCGTGATGAGAGCGAGCAGTGAACGCTGAGACCTTCATCTGGGAATGAGTCTGCTGTTAGCTGGTGGTGTGAATAGAATATGAGGGAATCTTTAGCCACAGGGCCTCAGTCTGTTCCACTGAGATGCAGGCGTGAGGGAAGCGATAACTAGGAGCCTTTGCAGCTCACCGATTCTGAGTTTATTCTCCAACCAGAATAAAACTCGAAGCCTTAGACTGTTTCCCGGGTCTAGTCTTACTGTCAGTTGCTATTATCAGTGCTAGTTAAATTTTCTGTAAAATGCACATTTAGTCTTGGGGTAATGTTGATTCCAGAACAGACAGTAGGATGTTTTCAGAGCTCTCGGTGTACTATTCACCCCCCAGCTTAACTCCGCAAGTATGTTGTAGATGGATCGGTCAGGGTTAGAGTCACACTGCCCCTAGGTAACAAGTGTTCGTCTAGAGACACTAGAGACTCTGAACTGAGAGAAGTATTTGGCCATTTTGTAGTTACGTGTGTTATTTAAAATTTTTTATTTTTTGCATGATTGTTTTTGCTGGGAAAGATTGAGGGCAAGAGGAGAAGGGGTTGACAGAGAATGAGATGATTGGATGGCATCGATGGACATGAGTTTGAGCAAACTCAGAGCAATAGTAGAAGGCAGGGAAGCGTGCTGCAGTTCATGGGGTCGCAGAAGAGTCGTGCACAACTCACCGACCAAACAGCAATACAGTTTTCAAAGATGAACTTCCCTTAACAGTTATTACAAAATACTGACCGTATTCCCTATGTTGTACAGCATGTCTTTGTAACTTATTTTACACCTAATATTTTGTACCTCTTAATCCTTTACCCCTGTGTTGCCCCTCCCCCCATTCCCTCTCCCCACTGGTAACCACTGGTTTCTTCCCTGTGAGTCTGCTTCCTTTTTGTTGCTTATTTGCCCTAGTCTGTTGTATTTTTTATTTTTTATTTTTAATTTTCATTGGAGTATAGTTGATTTGCAATGTTGTGTTAGTTTCAGGTATATACCAGTGTAGTTTTGTATTAAAAAAAAAAGAGATTGGATATCTTATTTGTCCTGCCTTTCTATATTAAAGGCTTACTAAGGAGAATGTGCGCTGATTTCCAATGTTGTCTTCTTGAACCTGTTTACAGATAGATGTAGTTATATGAGATATGGCATCACCAGAAAGGACATAAGATGAATGGGGCCTGATATAACTGGGTAGTAGTATTGGAGGTGGACGGGCATGGTGATGAAGACCGGCATGCTGGCATCAGGAAATCTGGGCTCAGATCTTTGTGAGTTAAGCATCGGCCACAATGTCAGTCATACTGCAAGTACCCAGTAGTTGCAGCTGTTACTATTCAAGGTGCCAGGAATATACAAACATATTAGTAATCTCCCTGTCACAAGAAAGACCACTGAACTCTTCTCGAGAAAGAACTTTCTTAAAAAGAATGACCTCATTCCCCTTAACTTCCTTTACCCATGATGGTGGTGTTTAGTTGCCAAGTCATGTCTGACTCTGAGTGAC
Organism: Ovis canadensis; assembly: GCF_042477335.2. Taxonomy (NCBI): domain Eukaryota; kingdom Metazoa; phylum Chordata; class Mammalia; order Artiodactyla; family Bovidae; genus Ovis; species Ovis canadensis. Next base: position 20,478,387 of record NC_091261.1, on the reverse strand, counting down.
CCCATGGACTGTAGCTCCCCACGCTCTTCTGTCCATGAGATTTCGGCTGAACCAAATGCTCTAGGCTCGAGTTAAATACTAAAGTGACATTTGTGGAAGCCCATTCTTGTTTCCTCTTCTCTGCAAAGTATTTCCGGCAGAGGTCGCCTGGTCGTTTCCACTCAGGCCCCTGGTAGCTGAGCGTGAGCGACCCAGGGAGGTATTTATGTGTATCCCTTGGGTATAAACATCCAGTTTGTTAAGTCTGAGGACTCTGTGACTCTGAGCAGTCGTGCCAGACTTCTGTTTGTGCTAGCACTCTTCGAGTAAGCGCTTCTTTACCTGATAGGCCTACGTGTGGATTTTTGTTTTTTGTCATTGGATTGTGTGGTTCGAGTTTTTCTTATGTCGTAAATACATAGGTACTATGGAGAAATTTTCTACCCTGGAAAAAACAGATTTTGAGTAGGCTTGCCCTAGAGCAAAGATGTCATGATGTGGGGAAGTTGGGAGAGTCACATGATTTTGGAATGAGACTTGGGAGGTAGAGGAATTTGCATCTGTGCAGTGGTTCTGGAATTGGAAAATCAATGTTAAAGCAGACAAATTTCTTGACTGTATAGAACAAGATAAGCTAAATTTTAACTGTTAGAATCAGATTGCCAGGAAAGAAGACAACACTTTAAAGGAAATAATTTACTCTTTCTTCCTCTTTTGAATTTAAAAAGAATATCTTTTAAAACTAAAAAAAAAAGGTATCTTTTAAAATAATTTCTGAAGTTTCAGAGAGAACCATGAGAGCATAGATTTGCAGCCTGAAAAAAAAAAAAAAAAGAATTGGGACCTGTGGTCGGTGCATTGGCAAACAAGGTTAAATACACATGAAAGGTAATGTATTCTTGAAATGTCTAGGAGAACAGAACACAGTGATGGTAACTCTGTGTAGATCATCTCCAGATGTACTTTCCTGAATAGATATAGGACAGTATAATTGGTGGTTTTTTTCCTTAAGAATTAAATTTATTTGTTTTTTAAATGGGCAACAGGAGCTTTGAAATCAGAGTTGAGAGTTACTATACCAACTCTGCCGTCTGGGCCGACTAGACTATTTAATCTTTGAGCTCTTATCATTTTAAAAAACCATGAGGAGTAATACTTCTCTCAAAGGTCCTTGAGTTCCTTGAGAATGTTAAACTGTTACAGAGAGAGCCTACCACCTAGTAGGTGTTTATTAAATGTGAAATGTATTGAATGATAGAGGAAGTAATTTAAATTTTAAATTTCAGTGCGAAAATACAAAAGTAAATATTTGAAACCGTTGTGTGATTCTAGGTGACTTGGCAGTTTTGAGGAGGTGCTGTTCATTGCTTCCTTTTAGTCCGTTGCTTGATGAGCTTTTCTACAAACACTTTCAACTAACTAAACTGAATTTAAGGGATTTTCAATACCTCAAAGAATTAACAACCTCTTAAAATGGCAGTTGAGTAGGGCAATAAGGATCTGCCTTCATTTTTATTATCATTATTTACTGGATGTGATCCCATTATAAAACAGTAGTTACTATTTATTTCTGTTACTTAATGGTGCCAAGTACTGTACCAAATGCTTTATAAATATCTCATTAAATCCCTGTAATAACTTGAGATGTACATATTATGGCTTTTACTATGTAAATGAAAAGATGAGGAAACACTCTTTTAATAATATGTCTAAATCTCAGTAACTGGGAAGACTTAAAAACCAGGGTAGTACCTTCTCAGGTTATCATCTGTGTTTTGGAACCCCGCAATCTGATAATGGGCTTCCCAGGTGACTCAATGGTAATGAGTCTGCCTGCCCAGCAAGAGACATAGGTTTGATCCCTGACTCTGGAAGATCCCTTGGAGAAGGAAATGACCTGGTGCGCTATAGTCCATGGGGTTGCAAAGAGTTGCACACAACTTAGTGACTAAACCACCACCAGTTCAGTCGCTCAGTCTTGTCCAACTCTTTGCCACCCCATGGACTGCAAAATGCCAGGCTTCCCTGTCCGTCACCAGCTCCCAGAGCTTGATCAAACTCATGTCTGTCGAGTCACTGATGCCATCCAACCATCTTATCCTCTGTCGTCCCTTTCTCCTCCTGCCTTCAATCGTTCCCAGCATCAGGGTCTTTCCCAAGGAGTCAGTTCTTCGCATCAGGTGGCCAAAGTATTGGAGTTTCAGCTTCAGCATCAGTCCTTCCAATGAATATTGAGGACTGGTCTCCTTTAGAACTGCCTGGTTTGATCTCCTTGCAGTCCAAAGGACTCTCAAGAGTCTTCTCCAACACCACAGTTCAAAAGCATCAATTCTTCGGCACTCAGATTTCTTTATAGTCCACCTCTCACATCTGTACATGACCACTGAAAAAACCATTGCTTTGACTAGACGGACGTTTGTTGGCAAAGTAATGTGTCTGCTTTTTAATATGCTGTCTAGGTTTGTCATAGCTTTTCTTCTTAGGAGTAAGCGTCTTTTAATTTTATGGCTGCAGTCACCATTTGCAGTGATTTCGGAGCCCCAAAAAAATAAAGTCTGACACAGTTTCCATTGGTTCCCCATCTATTTGCCATGAAATGATGGGCCTGGATGCCATGATCTTATGTTAGGTTTGAAGCCAGCTTTTTCACTCTCCTCTTTCACTTTCATGAAGAGGCTCTGCAGTTCCTCTTCATTTTCTGCCATAAGGGTGGTATCATCTACATATCTGAGGTTATTGCTATTTCTCCTGGCATTTTTGATTCCAGCTTGTGCTTCACCCAGTCTGGCATTTCCCATGATGTATTCTGCATTAAGTTAAATAAGCAGGGTGACAGTATACTGCCTTGACATACTTCTTTACCAATATTGAACTAGTCTGTTGTTCCATGTCCAGTTCTAACTGTTGCTTCTTGACCTGCGTACAGATTTCTCAAGAGACAGGTCAGGTGGTCTGGTATTCCCATCTCTTTAATAATTTTCCTCAGTCTGTTGTGATCCACACAGTCAAAGGCTTTGGCATAGTCATTAAAGCCAAAGTAGATGTTTTTCTGGAACTTTTCTTGCTTTTTCTATGATCCAGTGATGTTGGCAATTTGATCTCTGGTTCCTCTGCCTTTTCTAAATCCAGTTTGATGTCTGGAAGTTCACAGTTCGGGTACTGTTTGTTGAATCCTTGCTTGGAGAATTTTGAGCAAACCACCACCACCACCACCAATCTGCTAATAGGTTAGCTCTTTGAAAGCTAATTCACATAGAGTTTATAGAGAATGGTGGGTCATTAGAATCTTTGAAACATTTCATGCCTAATTAGGAATTGGGAAGATCCAAGGAATTGATTGCATATGTCCAGGGCCAGTTTTTCTGAAACAACTTTTCTGGTGTTTCAATATAGATTTAGTCCATCCAAGAAAAGTGGAATGACTGTGGAATGACCATCTAAATAATTATTTCTCAGCCTTGAATACACAAAAGAATCACCTGGGGAGCTTTAAAATGCAAATCACAGAAAAACAGAACCACCCCCACCCCCCCAAAAGCCCAATCCCCATTCTTAGATATACTCCCTCCTTCAGTTTTATAATTGACATATAATGTTGTTTTAGTTGACGGTGTACAACTAATTTGATAAGAGTATATATTGTGAAAAATTACCCCAGTAAGTTTAGTTACCATCCAACATCACGTCACATAGTTGCACAATTTTTTTTCCTGTGATGGGGACTCTCTTAGCCACTTGCAAGTATATGATGTAGTACTGGTAACTATGGTCACTATGCTGGACTTTACACCACCAGAACCTATTTATTTTATAACTCAAAGAAGTTTGTATATCTTGACTACCTTCACCCGTTCCCAGAGCTGCCTCTGGCAGCCACCAATCTGTTCTTTGTTTCTATGAATTTGTTTTTTTCTGAGATTTCTTTCTTTTTAAGATTCCAATGTAAGTGAGATCATGTGTGTCTTTATCTGTCTGACTTATTTCACTGAGCACAGTGCCCTCACCCACACTGTTGCTTGTAGCTGGGCTTTCTTCTTTTTTATGGCTGAGTAGTATTCCCCTTAGAAGTACTGATGCTGAAGCTCCAGTACTTTGGCCACCTGATGCAAAGAACTGACTTGTTAGAAAATACCCCGATGCTGGGAAAGATTGAAGGTGAGAGGAGAAGGGGACGACAGAGGATGAGATGGTTGGATGGTATTGCCAACTCTATAGACATGAGTTTGAGCAAGCTCCGGGAGCTGGTGATAGACAGGGAAGCCTGACTTGCTGCAGGAAAGGACTGAGCGACTGAACTAACTGAATATTCTCCTAGATGCTCTGATGTAAACTGAACTGTTTCGTATCATCTGGATGCCCAGCCCTGGGATGTCTCGGATCAGCCCCCCAGGAATCTAGGAGTCACACGCCTGGGCCCTGATTTGCTTGGCCGTCTGGCTGGGACTGCTCTCACACCGCACTCCCCACCCCTCACCCTGTCTGGTGGGGGAGGAAGGGGATGCGAAACGGGTCAGCATTCACATCATTCCAATCAGTGTGACCTTCTAGGAAGGTCTGCTTAGAAGGTTATCAGCTCTCCAGCACTGTTTCTTCATATATACCCTTTCCACTGTTTATGCTTTGGGGATACTGGCTCTATGTTGTTTGATTTCCTGTTCCAGTAACGTCCCAGAGGCAGGTGCCATGTTTGCAAAGACTGAACATAAGACCTCAGGCTCTTCCCAACGTTGGTTGCACGCAGGTGCTCATTTCTTTTCATGGGATCAAGTTTCCCCGTCTTTTCTTCCCTCTTTCACCACGGTCATCCTCTTCACCGCCTAAATTCTCTCCTGTTCCCGTCACTCTGCAGCCTTCCTCAATTGCAGTGATGACACATGGTGGTTAAGCCAGCTGTGCACAATAGTGTACACAGAAGGGGATTTTTTTAAGGCAGATAAGTAGTTGCTATTTGCCAGAGCACCCTATTGGAGCACAAAGTCTGTGGAAATATGGTATTAGCAGGTTACCAGTTGGAGCACAAAATTAAATTTTCACAAGCAAATATTTGTCCATAGTAATTTAAACCATTTTTTATTCCATTTACACATGAGGGGGCAGTATGGTACTATAGAGCAAAAGCTCTGTTGAAATTGTTTATTTCTGTTGGTATATGATAGCTTTTAGATGAGAACTTGTAGATTGTGAATATAATTCTGACATGTTGGTTAGCCAGTAAATGTGATACGTATATGTGGTACCCTCACTTGTATATGTAGGTCGTACATCTATTTTTATTCAGATGCATAAATGATAATGCCCGTGCAACAAGAGGGCTTTCACTCAATGCCTTTTATTGTGAGTTTTATATTTATGGTTTATTTAATGCTAGCTGACTTTCTCCAAGTATCTACATTTAGAACGTCAGTGCTCTGGAGATACAGTGTCAGTTGGGTGATGTCTAAATATTTTATATTAGGACTTCATTGAAGGCTGAAAGGACTCCAGTGTTGGGGATGGGAAGCTTCTGAACTCAGGTCTTGGCAGCAATGGAAATTATATTATAAATCACCTCTATGATATGCTTCCCTTTATGGCACAGTTTGGAGCTTCCCAGGTGGCGCTAATGGTAAAGAACCCTCTTGCCAATGCAGGAGACTAAGAGACATGGGTTTGATCCCTGGGTAGGGAAGATCCCTGGGTAGGGAAGATCCCTGGAGGAGGGCAGGGCAACCCACTCCAGTAGTCTGGAGAATCCTACAGACAGAGGAGCCTGGCAGCTACATGCAGTCCATAGGGTCACAAAGAGTCAGACAAACGACTTAGGATGCATGCATTGTGCAGCTTGCGATTCTCAAAGAAAAAAATTTGCTAAGAAAAGAATCAGCACATTTTAATTAATGTTGTTGTTGCTGACAGATGAATGACACTGTAGATAATGAAGGTGCTGATATTCTAGGTTTCAAAAATAGAGGGGAAATATTTAAGGGAGGTTGGAGGATATTAAACAAATTGATTAAACATACAGAGCATTTTATGAAAAATGTATGTGGACTCCGAAAGGTAATTTCACAAGCACTCGCTATTTTTAAATGTGTAAAAAATATTTGCAGTCGTATGTTTCTGTTTATGTAGTTTGAAAAAAAATTGAAACTAGCATTTTGGCATAAATATAACCCTGTGTGAAATTGAATGGGATATTTGTTTTTAGTGTTTTATCCTGGTTACTTCCTTTGTGGATGAAGAGCTGTGGTATTGTCTACATCTGGTGGAGATAATTAGACTTTGGGCATGACTCTATTTTGAAATATAATGATTTGATGTTGCTTTTACTTACTGTTAATGAGAAATTCTATTTTGCAATCTGTTAAAAAATAAATACAAGATTTATGACTTATGCCCAAAATTTAAAGGCATGGATATTTGGCTCCAGCAGCCCATTTTGGATGGACTCCAAATCAAATGTTGTTTGGGATTGGTATATTGTTGCAAAACCCAAGTTTCTGTTCATGGAAAACAATTAATGTCCTTTGTGTTTCGATGGCAGATTTTTAGGACCCTGCCTGATGCCACATTGCCTGAGCCAGGCCCCCTGTCAGCACCCCCAAATGCTCCGCCAAGACAATCGAAGAGGCAGGGCCAGAGGACTAAGAGACCGGTGGCCGTATATAATCTCTGTCTTGAGCTGGAAGATGGTAAGATGTTCCTTACCTTTTTCTTCTTGCCTTTGTCCCCAGGGCAGGCCATGGTTTCCCATCCTTTGTGTTTTTAGCTTCCTTCTCCCCTTAAGATTATAATTTTTTGAGATGAACGGGGAGGGTAAAGCTTTGGTGTCGGGGAGAGCAGGCACCGGTTCAGTTTGTTTGTCTTTGTTATGCGCGTTTCTTTTTCTACTTTGAAAAAGACAGCTTACGTTTCTTTTTGGGGAGGCTTGTGTGACCTCCTGTGAGGTTACATAACCCTGAGACAAATGGAAGAGGAGCTAAAGTGAAAGCAGGTCTTTTGCGAGAGGAGCAGATCCATCTGATGTTCAGTGTGTTGAGATCAAAGGCGCAGGCCGAGGTTGCACCAGGTCTGTGCCTCTGCGCCATCCTTGCCCCAGTTTTCTGACTTTCTCCAGACGCAGGTGTCTTATCCTGTGGCAGGGGTGGCAAATTGACCACGGTTGGGGCGCGACTGAGTGGACCAAGCTGCGCTGGGACTCTGATCAGTGGAAGCCCTCACTTTCCATCCAAACCACCCCGTTCCAGCTCACTGTTGTCCTCTGGTTGCCACCTGTCTCAAATTGGAATTTAAAACAGTGATCCTTACAAAACAAGGCTGTGCGCTCATTGGACACCCCAGTTGCTGATTGGTAACCACGTGGTCATTGGTGTGGAGAATAAGATTGAAACTACCAAGATTTTATTGGTTTGGAGGTATGAAGTGATTATGAAAGGGAGGGAAGAAATGAAGATAGAAACAAATCCAGTACCTCCATCATAAGCAGCTGTATAGCTGATATCCAAAGATCCAAGCCAGCAAGTGACATGTGTCCTTAACTCCCACGGGGTCTGGGCAGGACTGCTCAGAATGCCTCCTGTAATAACAGTGAGGGCTAAGGCGTTCCAGTATTCTTTTAAAGTATTTAAGACATAACGTGCGCGTGATACAAGTGTTAGTTTTACAGTCACATCCACATTTTCCAGAGTAAGGGCATGATTTGCTGTGTATTCCCTTAGTCGTGTCCAGCTCTTTGCGACCCTATGGACTGTAGCCCGCCAGTCTCCTCTGTCCATGGGATCCTCCAGGCAAGAATACTGAAGTGGGTAGCCGTTCCCTTCTCCAGGAAATCTTCCTGATGCTGGGATCGAACACAGGTCTCCCACATTGCAGGCGGATTATTTACCATCTGAGTCACCGGGGAGGCCCTATGATTTAAGGCAACCTCTGATTTCAGAGCTGCCTTTTAGTCCTTAGTTTCAGCTTCTGAGCCCAGCTAACTTTTAATCCTCTCCCCTTTTCTTTTTCCCTCACATTCACTGTCTCTACAGAGTTGCTAATAAGGAGTAAAGCTGACTGGTTTGAATTGCACCTTGACTTTTATCTCGCTTGTCCTCCGGTGGAAGTGTTAAAAGATTAGTGAATGAGGCAAATGTTGGAAAGTAGGTGGGGGAAAGAAATCAAGGTGACATGAAACAGTACCTACGCAGGCTTATCAACTTTGAGCAAAATCGAATTGACTCTCATTTCACAAAAGAAATGACCAAGGAGGGACCTTTTGTTTTCAAGTTGCATCTACTTGGGGGGCAGCTATTTTTAGCAATTGAATCAGAGTATCCAGTCGTGTGAATATAGTTTACTAACCTCTTCATCTTTGGGTTGCTGAGTGATTATTATTAATGGGTAAGAAACTGCTGAAGTGGTATTTAGCATATTTTTTATGGATGTATTCAAAATGGTGTACAATCACAGCTTTTCTGATTTTTAGGCTACATAATAATTCTCTAAAATTTTTAATTATAAGGAAAAGAGATTGACGGATTTTTAATTCCTTTAGTCTGTCTTTATAGTCACTACTTATATGATGTTTTAATCTACATTTTGACTTTTTATAAACTTTATGTTAATTCGTGATTTCAGCCTTTGTTTTATTTTATTTTTTTTGAATGTTTTTACAATCACAGAAGTTTGTGATTTTGGTCATGGAGTGATCTTATCTCACGGGTCGTAAGATAAAGCAACTAAAAACTGTTATTTATCTTCTCCCCTCACCCCAACTATTTGTAGCTCAGCTTTAGTGAAACTCAAGTTGTGTAAAAAAGGATTATTTCAGAGAGAACAAAGTGGGAGCCATATTCCGCATATTCTGAAAAAGGAAATGAACGAAGAGGTGGTGAAAATGCTTTTGAAAGGAAACACAGAAAAAGGATACTAAAGAGCTTCGTTATTGATTACTTAGCATACTGAAAACTCTACCCTTTCACAAAAGAAATCTCTTATCACCAGGACTAAATGTTTTTCAGTAGTCTGAGTCATCTAATTGTCAACTCTATTTGGAATTTTCAAAAGTTTAATATTTTTATGCATCTTTTCTTATTCATGGTCATTGGGTCACTTCTCATGTTTATCTAGTTTTGGTTAAAGTATGCGTTATAGCCACCTTTGGTTGAATTATTTTTCCAAATTATTTGGTTTGAGTCTAATAGAAAATTTAAATGCAAGTGTGTTTCCTCCCTTCCCCCCCTCATTTATTCACTGTAGCACAAGTTAGATTTAATGAAGTCCAGTACAAATTATTTTTGTTTAAAGTTAGGTAATTTATCTGCCAAGATTCAAGGAATTAGTTTGGATGACTAGAGATTTTCTTTTTTTTTTTTTTTAACTTTTTACTGGAGTATAGTTGCTTTGCATTGTTGTGTTCTTTGAGGATTTTCTTAAGCTTTTTTGGTCACAGATTTGGTATTTGAGTGAAGTGGTTTGTAGTATGTTATTTCTTCTCCTGCATGCAGTAGGGTGTGAAATTATAATATGTGATGTACGGAACAGCCAACCCCGGAAAACACTTAGAATTAGTTTTAGTTTAGCATGTAGTAAATCAGAAAGTCATGATTACCAGTCTGCAAGCCTGATGGCATGAGCGGAAGTAGGGTAGGCTTGAAAAGCGGAGAGGCCTCGCTTCGCCTGTGTGCACTGGGAGAGACACCCTCTGCTGTTACACGTGGTTCTTATTATGTTTTTTTAATACCCGCCCCGCAAATTTAATTAAAGAGACTTAGTATCTTTACTTTAGCAAAGGTTTAATTGGCCTTGGCACATTTAGCCACACTGCATAGGCAGGCTCACTGTTTTCCTTTGTTAATATGTGATTTAATGGTATTAGACTTGTTATTTGCAGAAAACTTTACAATTTAGTTTCCTAAGGATCTCTGTTGATGATTAATATGAACTGAAATGGATATAGTATCTAGCTAGATTTCTGGAGCAACTGTTAAATCTTTTCTGAAATTCTTATTATTTTGTAGAAGCCATATTGTTCACTTTAATATAGTGTTTTATAGTCTCAAAACTTTAAAGCTGAGTAGCTTTAGCTAAGTCATTTGTGAAATAGTGAAATGTAAGGTAAGCTGCTCAATGCTAAAAAGTAGATGAAAAAAATCAAAGGCTCCCTTTCATTTTATTCTCAACTTATGTTCCTGTGTTTTTATTTCCTCAGAAGTGGTAGTAAAGGAACTTTTAAAAAGTTAGTGTATGTTGTATTTTTGATTTCACCTGCCCACTCCAAATCTATGTCCTTACTACCTCTTTTTTAATTATATGGATTCCAGATGGACATTATAACTTGACATCTATATACACTAGAGGTTAATCACCACCACAAATCAGTTATCATCCATCACCATACAGTTGACCTTCAACCCTTTCATCCACTTCCCAACCCTCTTTCCAACCACTAATCTGTTCTCCACATCTGCGTATTTGTTTTATTTTGTTTATTTGTTTTGTCTTTTAAGATCCCACATGTGAGTGAAATAATATAGTATTTGTCTTTCTCTCTCTGGCTTACTTCATATAGCAAAATACTTCCAAGGTCCTTCTTTGTTGTCACAGATATCAGGATTCCATTCTTTTTCATGGCTGAGTTACATATATACATATGCAATATACATGGATGGAATATATATACATATCTATCCATCCGTCAGTGGACACGGGTTGTTTTCCATATCTTGGCTATTATACATAATGCTGCAGTGAAAATTGGGCTGCATGTGTCTTTTTGAATTAGTGTTTTTGTGTTCTTCAGGTGAATACTCAGAAGTGGAAGAGCTGGGTCACGTGGCAGTTCTGTTCTTCGTCTCTTGAGGGACTGTTTTCCCTAACGGCTGTAGCAGGTTACTTTCCCACCAGCAGTGCCCCAGGGTTCTCTCTTCTCCAAGGCCTCTCCAGCGTTTCCTTATCTTTGATAATAGTCATTCTGACAGGTGTGTGGTGGTACCTCATTATGCTTTTGATTTGCGTTTTCCTCATAATGGATGATGTTGAACGTCTTTTCCTGTGTCTTTTGGCCCTTTCTATGCCTTCTTTGGGAAGTGTTCATATTTGCTGCCTGTTTTAAAGTTTTGTTGATTGATTGCCTTGTTTTTGGCTGCCCTAGGTCTTCGTCGTTGCCCACGATCTTTCTGTTGTTGCGCTGACTCCGGGTTCCTGCCCTCTGTGGTCCGTGAGACGCCATTGTGGTGGCGTCTCTGGAGGACCGCAGGTTCTAGGGCACGTGGGCTGCAGCGGCTGTGGGTCAGGGGCTTGGTCGCCCCACAGCATGCAGGATCTTCTCAGACCAGGGATCGAGTCTGTGTCCCCTGCATTGCAAGGAGGCTTTAAGCCACCAGACCACCAGGGAAGCCCTCAGCCCAGTTTTAACATGAGTGGGTACTTTTAACATGGGTGGGTTTATTTATTTTTTTGTTTTCATTGTTAATTTGTGTGAGTTCTTTATATAGTTTGACATTTTAAAGCCTTATTGTATATGTGCTTTGCTAATATCTCCTTCCATTCTGCAGGTTGGCTTGTCATTTTGTTGATAGTTTCTTTTGCGGTGCAGGATTGATACAGTCTCATTCATTTATTGTGCTTCTGTTTCCCTTGCCTTTGGAGTCAGATCCACAAAAAAATTAGCTATGGCCAATGTCAGTGAGTTTACTGCCTATGTTTCCATCAAGGTATTTTATGGTTTCAGCTCTTACACTCAAGTGTTTAATGCATTTTGAGTTAATTTTTGTGTCTGGTCATTCTTTCACATGAGGCTGTCTAGTTCTCCCAGGGCTGTTTATTGAAGAGACTGTCATTTCTACATTTTATGTGATTTGTTCCATAATTTAATTGTCCATGTGTGTGAAAGTTTATTCCTGGAATCTCAGTTCTGTTTTTTTGACCTGTGTGTCTATTTTTGTTCCAGTACCATACTGTTTGGATTACTATAGCTTTGTAGTATACTTGGAATAAAGGGAGTATAATACCTCCAGCTTTGCTGTTCTTTCTCAAGATTGTTTTGGCTATTTGGGGTCTTTTGTGGTTCCATACAATTTTAAGAATTATTTGTTCCTATTCTTTCCCCTTCCCTTTATTTTGTGGAATGTGCCATTGGCATTTTGATAGGAATTTCATTGAATCTGTAGATAGCATGGATATTTTAGCAATATTTTTCTAATCTTTGAGCATGGAATATCTTTCCATTTATTTGTGTCTCCTTTGATTTCTTTCCAGTGTCTTATAGTTTTCAGTTTACAGGTCTTTCACCTCCTCGGTTAACTTGATTACCAGGTATTTCATTATTTTTGATGCAGTTTTAAATGGGATTGTTTTCTTAATTTCCGTTTCTGGTAGTTTGGTGTCAGTGTATGCCACAAATTTCTATATATTGATTTTGTATCTTGCAACTTTAATGAATTCATTTATTCTAACAGTCTTTTTTTTGTTGTTGTTGGAAGCTTTAGAGTTTTCTATATATGGTATTATGTCATCTGTGGATGGTGACAGTTTTATTTCTTCCTTTCTAGTTTTGATGTCCTTTATTTCTTTTCTTAACATAATTATTGTGACTAGGACTTTCAGTACTGTGTTCAGTAAAAGTAAGGTGAGAGTGGGCATCCTTGTCTTGTTCCTAATCTTCAGAAAAATCTTTCAGCTTTTCACTATTAGAATATGATGTTAGCTGTGGATTTGTTACATACGGCCTCAGTTATGTAAAGGTTCATGCCCTTTACACGCACTTTGTTGAGAGTTTTTACCATAAATGAATGTTGAATTCTGTGAAATGCTTTTTTGGTCATCTATTAAGATGATCATATGGTTTTTACTCTTTAGCTTGGAATGTGATGTATCTTATTGATTGATTTATGGGTGTTGAACCAATCTTATATCCCAATTGATAATGATGTAAGATCCTTTTAATCTGTTGTTGAATTTCATTTGCTAATATTTTGTTGAGAATTTTTTTCATGTATATTCATCAAGGTATTGGCCCATAATTTTCTCTTTTTTGTGGTGTTCTTATCTGGTTTTGGCATCAGGGTAATTCTGGCTTCATAAAACGTATATGAAAGATTTCTCTCCTTTTCTTTCTTTTTTTTTTTGGAAATGCTTGAGCATGTTGGGTTTTAAATCTTTGAGTGTTTTGTAGAATTTGCTAGTGAAGCCATCTGCCTGGGTTTTTGTTTGTTGAGAGATTTTTGATTACTGTTTCAACCTCCTTACTAGTAATTGATCTAGTTTAGATATTCTCTTTCTTCGTGATTTAGTCTTAGAAGATTGACTGCTTCTAGGAATTGATCCATTTCTTCTAGGTTGTCCACAGTTTGTTAGTTTATAATTGTTTGTAGTAGTTTTTCATGATTCTTTGTGTTTCTCTAGTTGTTACTTTCCGTCTTTCATCTCTGATTTTATTTAGTTGAGTCCTCTCTTTTTCTCTTGGTAAGTCTAACTAAAGGCTTGTCGGTTTTTGTCTTTTCAGAAAACCAGCTTGTAGTTTCATTGATCTTTTCCATTGTTTTTTCATCTCTGTTTCGTTATTTTCACTCTATTATTCCCTTCCTTTTTGGACTTTGTTCTTCTTTTTCTAGTTTCTTTAGATGTGAAGTTAGGTTGTCTAATTGGAAATTTTCTTATTTCGTAAGGTAGGCCTGTATTGCTGTGAACTTTCTTTGCTGCAACTCATTGATTTTGGCATGTTGTATTTCTGTTTTTACCTCTAAATATTTTTTAATCTCTCCTTTGATTTCTCTGATGCATTGGTTCCTCAGTAGCCTACTTACCATCATGATTTTGGGGATTTTACTTTTTTGTTTCCTCTTGTGATTGTTTTCTAGTTTCATACCACTGTGGTTGGAATAAATGCTTGATGTATAATTTCAGTCTTGAAACTAGTGAAATAACATGTAGCCTATCTTGGAGAATGTTCCACGTGCACTTTAAAAGAGTGTATATTCTGCTTTTGGATGGAATGTTCTGTATTTGTGTTAAGTCCATCTGATCTAATGCATTGTTTAAATTCAATGTTTCCTTGTTGACTTTCTGTCTGGGTGACCTACCCACTGATGTAAGCGAGGTGTTAAAGTCGCCCACTATAATTGTATTGCCTCTATTAATCTCTTTGCATGTCCATTAATACTGGATTTTGTATATCTTGTGCTCCTCTGCTGGGTGCATATACGTTTATAAATCGTATCTCTTCTTGCTGTATTAACATCTTTATCATCATATAATGCCCTTCTTTGTCTTTTATTACAGTCTTTGTTTTAAAGAACGTTTTGTCTGATATGAGTAGAGTTTTCTCCAGCTTCCTTTTATTTCCATTTGTGTGAAATGTCTTTTTTTATGTCCCTTCACTTTGAGTTTGGATGTGCCCTGTCTTCTGAAGTCTGTCTCCATTCAGCCATTCTCTTGATTGTAAAATTTAGTCCTTTTACATTTAAAGCAATTATTGATAGGAATGTACTTATTGCCTTTATGTTGTTTTCTGGCTATTGTTGTAGTTCTTCTCTATTCCTTCTCTGTTAATAGCTTCTTTTGTTTTGGTGGTTGTGTATGTGTGGTATATTGACATTTCTTCATCATTTTCTTCTTTGTGTTTACTGTAAGCTTTTTCTCATGGTTTCAATGAGATTCACATACAACATTTTCATAGTAGCCCATTTTAAGTTGATAGCTGCTTAAAGCGTTGGAATGTGTCCAAATTTATCTTTTTACTCCCCAATCACATTTTATACCATTGAAAAAAAAGCTATTTTAGTAACTTTTAATTAATTAATTTGTTTTTGGCCACACTGCACATCATGTGGGATCTTAATTCCCTAGCCAGGGATCAAACCCATATTCCCTGCATTCAGACACAGAGTCTTAACCACTGGCCCAGGGAAGTCCCCACATTTTATACTTTTGATGACACATTTTACATCTTTTTATTTTGTGCATCTTTTAACTAATTATTTTAATTTTAGTTAAGTTGACTACTTTTTGTCTTTTAACCTTCATCTTTGCGTTTTAAGTGGCTGGTTCATTATTATATGTTTACCTTTTCCAGTGATCATTTTACTTTCATATGTTATCTCATTATTAGTGCCATTTCTTTTCAGCTTGAAAAACTCATTTTATCATTTCTTACAGGGCTGATTTGTTGGTGATAAATTCCTGTAGCTTTAACTTATCTGGGAAACTCTTAATTTCTACTTCAGTTCTGAATGATAACTTTGTGGGTACAGAGTTCTTTTTTCTTTCAGCACTTTGAATATGTTGTATCACTCCCTTATGGCCTAAGTTTCTGCTGAAAAATTTGCTAATAGCCTTATGGGGCTTTGCTTGTATACAACAAATTGTTTTTCTCTTGCTGCTTTTAGAATTCTCTCTTTATCCTTAACTTTTACCGTTTTAACTGTGTGTCTTTGCGTGTGTCTTTTTGGTTCCATCTTGTTTGGAACTCTTGGGCTTCCTGGACCCTTGAAAAGTCTGTTTCCTTCCACAGATTAGGGAGGTTTCTTTTCTGCCCCTTTCTCTCCCTCTTCTCCTCCAGGCACCCCTGTATATGAATATATTCTTCTTGATGTTGTCCCAAAGGTCCCTTAGCTTATCTTCACTTAAATTTTTTTTTTTTTCTTTTTGCTGCTTTGTCTGGGTGAGTCCTATTGGTTTGTCTTCCAGCTTGCTGATTCATTCTCTTGCCTCATTTAGTCTCCTGTTGAATTCCTGCAGTGTATTTTCAGTTCAGTTATAACTTATGTTTGGTACTTTCTTATCTTTAATGTCTCTTTGTTGAAGTTCTCATTGTATTCATCTGTTCTCCTCCCAAGTTCAGTGAGTACCTTCTTGACTATTTGAACTCTTGACAGGTAAATGGCTTATCTTTGCTTTCTTTTGTTCTTTTTCTGAGGCTTTGTCTTTTTCTTTAGTTGGAACATATTCCATTGTCTCTTCTTTTTGTCTCATTTTGTGTTTGTTTCTATTATTGACTTTAAAAAAATGCACAATGTGAAAGTTGTGAGTTTTATTTGGGGCAAAATGAGGACTATAGCCTGGTAAACAAAATTTCAGATAGCTCTGAGAAACTGCTCCAAAGAGGTGGCAGGGATGGAGAGGGGAAGGTCAGTATATATGTGATTTCAGTAAAGGGGGAGTACATGCACTCAAGCACATAATCTTCTTTTCAGAAGATTTCTACTAGTCACAAGGAGCCATTGTCACCATGAAGGATTTTAGTGCTTTTCTGGATGTGAGTAGATATAAGAATTGTGCTCATAAGATCAGCTCCTGAGAATATCTAGCTCTCTAAAACCCTGTCCTGTCAGTTTCCCAGAGCACAGAGCGCCTCATTTCTGCTCTCCACACCATGAATTCCTTCCAGGGTGTATTGAAAATCAGCAACTGCAGCAGCTCATGATTTAATCCTTGGAGAGTTGGATGGCAGGTGTCAATTTGTAGTTGACATTATGTATTAGGTAAATCAGTTCTCTCTCCCTGAATTGAAGGAATGGCCTCATTTAGGAGATTCCCTGTGGGGCTCAGAAGTGTTTTCCTGACTGGCCCACCAGAGCTAGGTGCTCAGGGAATATTCATGGTGTGGGCAGTGTGAGCTCTCCTACGGTGGGACTGTGGCTCCCGCTGTGGTGTCTAGTGGATGGGGCTGGCCCCTCAATCCTTAGTGCCCTTTCATATAAACAGAGACTTTGTTTGTTTTAATGTCATCATGTATAAGGAAAGTTCATGAGGCTATATGAAGTATATTCTTTGCTATTTTCTATTCAAGGCAGAAGAAACATTTTAAAAGAAGGTTGGGAGTTAGTGAGAAGATTATCATCTGAATTTTGACTAAGCTCTCCAATTCTTCCTGTATGCTAGCTCTAATTTTAAACAGAACTAGACATTCACAGGACTAGTTTTTATTTGTATCTTCTTGGGTAATTAGGTATTCTCTGCCTATCTTCTTTTGTACACGATATAGCAGTTTGTTTGTTTAGACAACATAAAAAATATGACTTATAATGAGTTGAAAACAAAATCGTCTTGCAAGCCAATTGGCAAGATTTGATATTATTTTAGAGTAGTTCTTACTTGGGTATCGTTAGGTTGGCACGTTCCCACTTGGATCCCCAATGTGCTAACTGCGGCACATTTTGTTGAACATGTATTATAGTCCTACACTGTGGTGGGGAGTATGACGACAGTGCAGAGCGTTGTAAGCAGAAATGTGAAAACACAACTGCTGAAGGGGAGATGGATTAACAATGAGACGGGACCGTTTCTCTCCTTTCTTAAAGGAGGGAACCTCTCCTGATGCGCATTAGTCTCTAAAATCAGATTAGAACAAATCTGTCAGTAGGAATCAAGGAGGCTTTTGAAAAACCCTGGGTTGATAATTTAAGCTTAGGTTGCTTGGGCTTGAATCAGCAGTAGGAATTGAAAATAAGTAGTTGCTTGGTAGAGATGTTAAAGCAGGTTTGTGACTTCTGCACTGATCAGGTGTGGGAGATGAAAGCAGGTCATTAAAATAGACGTCATCAACAGCAGTTTAGGCTTATAGGTAAATCTATTCCTTGTGTTTATATTTTAGTCTGGTTCTGAGGCTTTTTTTAAATAAAAATATTTAGACCATCTTCTCATCAAAAGGAAGAAATGATCTCATTTCGTTAGTGTCATCAGTACATATTGTTGTGTGTGACTGCTTTAGAAAATGGGTTTGGTATAAGTAGTGTATATAAAAACCGGTGGATAGAGAAATATTACATAATGCCTAAAATGTTATCTTCCTAGAGAAAGTATAGTGTCGTAAATTATGAACAGTGTATTACAGAACTCAGTTTTCTCCTACTTTGCCTCACAGACATATCCATTCATTCATAGGCTTTTGTAAAGGACAGGCAGCACCCACCACACTCAAAGATGGTTATTTCAGTAGATGTCAAGGATGGAAGGCTGGCAGTCATGGCAGCTATGCACTCCCCAGTCTCAGGCCCAACAGAGTATCTTCAGAGGGATAAATGAGGAGTTTGGGATTGACGTGTACAACTGTTAGAGTTAAAATGATCAACAAGGACCTACTGTATCGCACAGGGGACTCTACTCAGTACTCTGTAATAACTTAAATGGAAGAAGAATTTGAAAAAGAATAGATACCTGTGTATGTACAACTGAATCACTTTGCTGTACACTTGAAACTAACACAGCGTTGTTAATCAACCATGTGTGTGCCTCTTTGTGACCCCGTCGACTGTAGCCCACCAGGCTCCTCTGTCCATGGACTTCTCCAGGCAAGATTACTGGAGTGGGTTGCCATTTCCTTCTCCAGGCAATCTTCCTGACCCAGGATTGAACCTGAGCCCCTTGCATCTCCTGCATTAACAGGCAGATTCATTACCCCTGCGCCACCAGGGAAGTCCATCTATAAGGGCTTAATCAGCTATACTCCGATATTTTTTAAAAAAAATGACGGTCACGAAAGCATGCTTTTGTAAGTAAATTGTTACTACCCCATCCTCTCTCAAATTGTACCAGGGCCCTTATGTGAGAGAAGAACCGATGTAAAACCTTGGTTGATGTGGACTTTCAGAGCTATTGGCATTTCCTTGTAGACATATCTGTTCAGTTTGCATAGAAGGATGACCACTCCAAGTAACTGGTCCAAGGTAGGTCTTTGTCTTAGGCTTGGTCATCTTCTCTTGATTCTTATCATTTTTATTTTTTGCATGACCCTTCACGGGTGGACCCTGGATAATAACTTCCCCGAGGATCAAGACCTCTTGTCACCTTCTCAGAGCAAAGTCACGGTTCCGTAGCATGGAATTACCGTGTTGTGAAGTTAAATCTAAGCCCGCACTTGACTCAGTGACAGCCAATGTAGACAGATTATGTCTATTACAGTGATTAGATCAGTGGGTTGGAAAAGGCAGCTGGAATATCAGGGCTGTGACTGAATTGTGGCCTGCCCGTAAATCACGCATGCGGCTTCCTCTGCATGGCCGTCTCCCCAGATGCCTCCCTGAAGCTCAGCCCCCGGCGTATTAGCGACAAAGCACGAGGCAGCTTCTTATATGACTTCCTCTATAATCTTAACTGTGCTTCTGTGTGGGATGAACATGGAGGGGGGGAAAAGGCTTATTTAATGCCTTAAAAAAAATACATAGCTGCTTCTGTGGTGAAAATAAGTTCATGGCAGGTAACTTGAATTTATAGAAGAGAGAAGAAGTCTTTCAAGCTTGTCTCCCTGTGGTGTGGGTTTTTTTCTTCACTTCTAATAGCTTTTATTTTAATTTCTAGTTCTGAATTCAAGCAGCTGTCACTCTTTATAGCCCCCTTTGAAACACTTACAGCGTAGGAGGTAGCTGGGCTGTCTAAGACATGTCTTTTCAAACCAACCAAAGTATTGTTTATCCTGAATGAAATAGATTTTTTAAGGCTTTCAGGAGTGACTGATTTGAAACATTTCCTTTGGTAGCCAGGAAGATGAAGAGAAATCTTGAAGGGAAAGGTATTATCTCAATGTGGCCAAGTCCAGATGACTTTGATTGCTCAGAAAACTCTTATGGACCATGATAAAAATTACCAGGCACCCAGGACTGCCCTGATGGTCTAGTGGTTAAGACTCTGCACTTTGACTGCTGGGTTCCAGGTTCAATTGCTGGTCAGGGAACTAAGATCCCCAAGCTGTGCAGAGGAGCAAAAGAAAAATGTTACCCAGAGTAAAGAGTGCCATATACAATTACTATAACCAAACAAACCTGTGGCCAGTTAATTTGTACTTACTAAATCCTTCCCAGCTATTGAAGAAAAAAAATGACTTGGGGTTGAGTCAACTGTGGAGACTACTCCTATAACCAATTGTCTTCACGTTGCTTTTTGTGAACCCTGGGTCGCAACTTAGCAGCCTGGCTCCTCCTAAATGCTCATTCTACTTGCCATGGCATTCCTGCGTGTCTTCTGAGCCAGTATTTAGAAGCCCAGTGTCACCCTTGGATAGGGGAAAAAACAAAATCCTCAGTGAAGATTTTTACAGTGAATTATACGTCTAATATTTTGTGGGTACTAATATTTGTTCTCTGAACTCAGCAGCATGAGTTTTTGAGCTTGAAATGTGATGATGGTCATGGTTTTATTTTTCTCTTTGGGTATAAATAGAAATAGTGACTCTTTAATTCTCTGGTTATTGTCTTAATTATTTCAAAGGTGGACTCTTAACATTTTTAATACTTACTGTGAGAATAGAATATACAATTGAGAGGGTAACACTACTGCATAGGTATAGATAGCATATTATATGCCAGCTACTGTTGTTAGCAATATTTGTTAAACTTAGGTAATCCTTTTAACAATGCTTTAGGTAGTACTATTGTCGGTATTTTATAATTGAGGAAACTGAGACTCAGAGAAGGTGCAGTAGCTTACTTCAGTCTCCCAGCTGGTGAGGGACAGACCCAAGATTGACCAGTCAGATCCCACAGTCTGGACTCCTTACCACTCTGCTCAAGTACAAACCCAAGTGCCTCAACACAGCATCTTCTCTTCTCTGGAGTTTTCCACGACCAATCTTTCTTGAGCTATCATGTGCCTTTCAAGTGCTATGTTGATTTACTTTTTTAATTTTAAGAATAATTCTTAGTTTTTTCATTAGAAACAGTGGCTTGTTATAAAGAAATCAGAGTGATGGTTGAAAGAGATGGAGAAGAAAGGACCAGAAAAACATCTACTTCTACTTTATTGACTATGCCAAAGCCTTTGACTGTGTGGATCACAATAAACTGTGGAAAATTCTGAAAGAGATGGGAATACCAGACCACCTGACTTGCCTCTTGAGAAACCTGTCTGCAGGTCAGGAAGCAACAGTTAGAACTGGACATGGAACAATGGACTGGTTCCAAATAGGAAACGGAGTACGTCACAGCTGTATATTGTCACCCTGCTTATTTAACTTACATGCAGAGTACATCATGAGAAACACTGGGATGGAGGAAGCACAAGCTGGAATCAAGATTGCCGGGAGAAATATCAATAACCTTAGATATGCAGATGACACCACCCTTATGGCAGAAAGTGAAGAGGAACTAAAGAGCCTCTTGATGAAAGTGAAAGAGGAGAGTGAAAAAGTTGGCTTAAAGCTCAACATTCAGAAAACTAAGATCATGGCATCTGGTCTATCACTTCATGGGAAATAGATGGGGAAACAGTGTCAGACTTTATTTTGGGGGGCTCCAAAATCACTGCAGATAGTGATTGCAGCCGTGAAATTAAAAGACACTCCTTGGAAGGAAAGTTATGACCAATCTAGATAGCATATTCAAAAGCAGAGACATTACTTTGCCGACTAAGGTCCGTCTAGTCAAGGCTATGGTTTTTCCAGTGGTCATATATGGATGTGAGAGTTGGACTGTGAAGAAGGCTGAGCACCGAAGAATTGATGCTTTTGAACTGTGGTATTGGAGAAGACTCTTGAGAGACCCTTGAACTGCAAGGAGATCCAACCAGTCCATTCTGAAGGAGATCAGCCCTGGGATTTCTTTGGAAGAAATGTGCTAAAGCTGAAGCTCCAGTACTTTGGCCACCTCATGCGAAGAGTTGACTCATTGGAAAAGACTCTGATGCTGGGAGGGATTGGGGGCAAGAGGAGAAGTGGACGACAGAGGATGAGATGGCTGGATGGCATCACTGACTGGATGGATGTGAGTCTGAGTGAACTCCGGGGGTTGGTGATGGACAGTGAGGCCTGGCATGCTGCGATTCATGGGGTCGCAAAGAGTTGGACACGACTGAGCGACTGAACTGAACTGAACTGAGGATGGTTTTAAACCTAGGATACAATACACTGTTACAAAAATGGACCCCCAAGGAAAAGAGAGATGCTCATTTCTATGGGCAAGGAGGAGGGAAAATAGTAATTTTATTTCAGTATTATATGTGTTTTATCGTGATGCTTGTACCCATTTACCTCAGTGAACCAGTGTCTAGTCTTATGTTAGTTGTAATAAAGTGAAAAGTCTCCATTCAATTCCAGTACTTCAGTCCCTGCCCCCTAGGTGCATCTGCAAACCAGCTCTGTAGCCACTGCCATTAGCAGGTGGAGCCATGCCTAGTGCCATCTCTCAGTTCTAGAGTTATGTAATATCCGCACCGTCACACTTTTTTTTTTTCATTCAGTGCTTCAAAATAGTAAAGCAACATTAATTTCCTGTCATTTCAGCCTGTAGTTTCTTAAGTCCTTTGAAAGTTAAAATTCCAAATTGGATTACTAGCCACTGTTATGAGTAGGGTCGTTCCATGTGAAACTGCCCTGCTGTTTGTGTCAAAAATGATTGAATAGCAGCTGTTTGACATGGTTCAACCTATAATTTATTTTTTTCTTCTAGAATCTTTCATATATATATATATATGCATATATATAGTTGAGTCCTTTATTTAAAAAAAGAACCACAGTATATCTGGTGTTACTTTCATGCCCGTATAGAGAGCTCTCTCCTTTTATATTGCTGTGTATTATTCCTCGTGTTCTCTTGTGTGAGCGTGCTCCTAGAAGCCTTGTGTTGTACAGCCAAATGCAAGCAATGTACGTCCCTTACTAACCACACACAGGCTCCTCAGCTTCCAAGGATCTCACACACACACACATAAAAATGTGTCCAGAGAAATAATACACATAGTGTGTTTTTGAGTGGCTAAAGTAAGTTATAAAACAGAATTTCAGAATCGCCTCCATTCTCAAAGGAAAACTAAGTGAATAAATATATAAACATAGAAATAAACCTGGAAGAATATTAGTCAGCTATGACATAAGTTCTCCTTAGAAAGTGAGAATCTGATTTTCATCTTTAAACGTACCTCTTTCTTTTTCCTTGTCATTACATACGTATATAAAGGCACGTATACACATAAAACATGCATACCGATATGTGTACTTAAGTTACAATAGTTTCAGCCTAACTGATGTAAGCTGTGCTTACTATTTTGTGTCTTGGGTGTAAGTTGAAGATTTTGAAGCAGAAAACACAAAGCAAAGCTCAAGGAGAAACATATGGAGTCCCACTCGCCTGAGCTGAACTGGAGAAGCTTCCGTGGCCACACATTGAGAATGGGGAGCCCTCCCTGCTTAGTGTTTTCATGTTGGATTTAGTGCATCCTTCATCTCCCCCCTGGGCTGCTCTCACAGTCTCATTGCCCTGGCATTTTGGGGATCAGTGTTACTGGAAATCCATGGAGAAGGAAATGGCAATCCGCTCCAGTGTTCTTGCCCGGGAAATCCTGTGGATAGAGGAGCCTGGCAGGCTACAGTCCATAGGGTCACAGAAGAGTTGGACACAGCGACTGAGCTCAACATATTTGTGGAAACACTTAAGACAGCGATGAGTTTTAGTGAATGGCAGCATTATTTGTGGCTAGGTTTGGGTGTAACCTAACCTGGATTTCAGTCCCTGTCCTCTTCTTGTCTTTTATGACCTAGGCAAATTCCCCTCCAAGCCTCATGAGTTTGGGTTAGTAAACTTTCACATGGCTTTTGCCAAGAACAAATGAGTACTTTGGCCACCTCATGCGAAGAGTTGACTCATTGGAAAAGACTCTGATGCTGGGGGGGATTGGGGGCAGGAGGAGAAGGGGAAGATAAAGGATGAGATGGCTGGATGGCATCACCGACTCGATGGACGTGAGTCTGAGTGAACTCCTGGAGTTGGTGATGGACAGGGAGGCCTGGCGTGCTGTGATTCATGGGGTCGCAAAGAGTCGGACACGACTGAGCGACTGGACTGAACTGAACAGAAGCACCCAACATTTAGTACATACTCAAGAGTTTTAGCTTATATTTTCCTGAGGACAAATAGAGGAACTCTTTGTACTTTCTATATAACTTTCCAAGAAGATGTAACTTAGTCATGGGGTTTTGGTTATTTTTGTCCAGCTTAGTAAGGAGACTTATTGATTGCTATTTAAGGTCTTCATCTGGCAATTGATAATTTATATTGTTCAGGGGAAAAGAATGGAGGGGAGGAGAACAGGTAAATAGCTAGGAATCCAACCACCCTCTTTTCTCAGCTGGACTGGAAGGTGTTCCGAGCATAGTGCTCTAAATTTCCTGAGCTGTCAAAATGTCAGGCTTCCTCAGAAGTTTATGGAAGACAGCTTGATTCAGTATCTGATTACTTTTTGGTTCCTAAGGACAATAGTAGATGGCGGTCATATTTTTTGTTTGTTTATATAGGCAGAAATCTCAATCTGTAAATAATGCTTGAGGACTGTGATTATGATATAAAAATGTTCTCTGCTTTACAGAGTAAAGCAATTTGCTTTGACTTCTGTTGACATTGCAACTGAACTGGTCTTACTCACTTTGTAATTGAATTGCTGCAGACTTCCATTGACCTTTACAAGTAGCAGAGGTGGTTCCTGGAGTGGTAACCTAATGCCTATTAGCTGCTGCTCTAACATTATAATTGGGTCTGTGTTTTATGTCATGTGATTAGAACACAGCTGATTCTCTCATCAGCTTTTCCCAGCTTACACTTTTGGCATATCTTAGCCATTCGGTAGCTTTTCAGGCAAGCATTATGTTCCATTTTTAACATCTTCAGGCAGTAGGAAATAAAATCTGCTTTATAATTGCATGGAAACTTCATTACATCTTTTCGTGCCTTAATGTGACAGGAGTTTACTTTTATTCAGATTTGCTTTGTGTGTCAGTGGGGAGGATGCGTCTCTATGTGTACTTTTTTTTTTTTTTGACTTTGGGGACTGAGGGTGGGAGGTTATTCTATTAGAGTCACATTTCGCTTTTTTAGACACTATTTCCGATAAAGAAATTATATTGCCAAAGTGCATTTTTCTTAGCTAGACCCTGAGTGTCATTAATTTGCATGTTATTAACTTTATCATGGTTCCCATTGTGGTTTGTTTTGTTCCATGAGGCAAAGTGAAATGCGAGGAACTGAGACATCTTGCCCCCAACCCAGCATGACATTGCACTGACTTGCAGCAGAGCCAAGAACTGGGGTCACGGGGACTTTAGGAAGCTTTCTTTCCACTTGACAATTAGAACTGGTCTCTCACTGCACCTTTCACTGCTGAGAAGTAAATTAGTGTTCTTTCCTTAACGGACAATTGGCTGGGTTAATTTCTTATAGTCCGCTCCCCTTTCTTTCCCTAATGGAAGACTTAGCATAGATTTTCTAATCAGAGAATCCAGACTGTTTTCTCATAGTAGTCGTTTACTATCTACTGATCTATGGATAGCAAAGGAGAATTCCCTTTGCATGGGAGGGTTGGATTTGCTCTTTTTAAAGAAATGTACCCCATCATATTAGCCATTATAAAAGTTTAATTTTAAATTCAAACTTTGAGTTTCCTAACCCGCCTTTATTATTCTAATGAAGACAGAAATTGCATGTATGTGCAAGTATCCATGGGGTTGTGTGCTTGTGTGTGTACACTTTTTCAGTTAATTAAAGCTACTGTTTAAGATGTAGCTCTTTTGGCCTATGTTTTGAGAAGGATATAAGAATACCTGGCCTGGAAACTATATCAGCTTTAATTTGTGTCCTGCTTTGGACGTCTTTTTCTCTCTGTTGCTCTTCCTGTTTAATGCCACTCTAGGCAAATTCTCTTAATTCCTTGGCCATTTTAGTTGATATGGACTAGCACGCGCAAAGCTGTGAAGGCAGCGCTGCGTTTTCTTTGGCTCTTAGGTGTTAATGGAGTCTGGGACCTGATCCTGTCACATCTCAGCCATGCTGCTCACAGACTGCTCTGCTGTACGCTGGTCATTCTGTGTGTGTGCTGCAGCTTTTAGTTCTAGAAGCTCATAGAACTCCATGAGGCTCTGGGTGAGTGTTTAAGTAGGTTATGAGGAAACAAGCCTGTTCACTTTCTTTCACCACCTAAGAGTGGACCACTTGAGAAAACCAGGCCTAGACAGTCCAGTTAGGTAAGACAAGCTGTTCTTCTGTGTTACTGGACTGTATGTAGGCTTTTCCCATTTCCCTCAGTCTCACAGTAAATCTGAATATCTGGTCATCCTCGTATCTGCATGTTAGTTTTTATGGTGATGCTAGCGCTAAGGACCAGAGGCAAAGCCAAAATGCTGGACAAAACTGTAACCCCCGCTTTGGAGCCGTAGTTGTGCTCCAGCCACTGCTGTGAAAGTCAGGCTCTGTTACTCAGGGTTGGAACCCTTGGATATTCCATCGTTTACAGCAGTCTCACCCAGTGATTTGAAAGCAAGCAGACATTACGCTGTACTTTCAAGACTTAGGTGGGAAGAGTAAGGCCGTGAATGACTCAAGTATTCTTGAGTGTCCTTGTTAGAAGTGGAGTGCTATCCTAGGTGGGTGAGTATTCTGATCCAGCATGATAATTCTATGAGGTCTCATTCCTCATGAGTTAAGTAGTATACTTTGACTCTTATTAACCACATTTCAGGGCTTCTGTGGTGGCTCAGACGGTAAAGATTCTGCCTGCAATGTGGGAGACCCAGGTTCGATCCCTGGGTCAGGAAGATCTGCTGGAGAAGGAAATGGTGGCCCACTCCAGTACTCTTGCCTGGAGAACTCCGTGGACAGAGGAGCCTGGCAGGCTACAGTCCATGAGGTCCCAAAGAGTTGGACACGACTGAGCCACTAACACACGTTCACGGCTGCATTTCGGGGACTAGCACTGCTTGGTGCATGCCGCTCTTCCTTGCACGAAGTCATTAAAGAACCAGCTGTGGCTAAATCCTTTGATGTCTGTCGGCCTTAAAACCCCACTGTCGGTCCACATCCCATGTGTTACATTGGCCTTATGAAGGTTGATGGGGGCATTGTTTTCCCTTTAACGGTGCTGGGTCTTCACCGCTCTGCGCGGGCTTTCTGTGGTTGCAGCAGCGGGGGCCGCTCCTGTTGCAATGCCTCGGCTTGTCCCTGCAGCGGCTCCTCTTGTTGCAGAGTGCAGGCTCTAGGTGCGTGGACTTCGTGTTGAGGCACACGGGTTCAGTAGTTGTGGCTCGTGGGCTCCATAGTTGTATTTGTGTGCTCAGGATTGGCTGTTGTGCAGTGTGTGGAAACCTCCCAGACCAGGGCTCAGACCTGTAGCCCCTGCATTGGCAGGCCGACTCCCATCCCCTGTGCCACCACTGAAGTCCTGTCTTCTCTGTACTGTCTCGTATAGCTGAAGCTTCACACTGGCTCCTAGACAGATCTAGCTTTATTTTTGGAGGTCACTTCCATACTGGTTCAGCATTAGGTTTTGTTTACAAGGTCAAGTCTACTGCATATTCATTAAAGGGGAAGGTTTGGTTTATTCTGCTTTACACTAGTCAGTGCAGTTTTAGAAACTAGTTTTTGACATGATGAAATATGGCACCTCAGGCTTCTTTTAGCAGAGTAAGAATTATTTAGTCAGAGCATCTGTGAAATGAGTCTGGGAGTACTGATCCTGATACCAGGCACCCCTCTCCTTTTCAGTACACTGTATGTCCCGGGTGACCTTAGGAGGAAAGACCACTGTGGCTCGAAGGAGATTTTATTGATGTCATAATATCTACTGCATGATGGAAACTAGGGCAGCATGACTATTTTCTGCTTAGTTCAAAGGTCGTGTTTTGAACAGGCTTATATAAGTTAGCAAAACAAACAAAACTCTCCTCCTGCACCATTTCATCATCCCCTCCCGGTTTCAGCCTCTTCGCATTCAGCTTCATTACAACTGTTAGTCTGTCTGCTCCTGTGACTTGTACCCAGACATGTCTTTCCTTGGGGGTAGCCTTTCTCAGTCTCCCAGTGCTGCGTGCTCTTCAACTTAAGACATTAAGCCCAAATGTTTGGCACCTGAGTCTTCCTTGGGAGCGGCATCATGAGAACACACCCACCAAATGGACAAAGAAGATGTTGCCACTCTAAGCAAGACATTATTGGTTATTATTGGGAGGCCCTGTTTAAAAGGTAGAGAATGCAGAATGACAGGAGGGTGGATGTGCGCGCAAGGGGAGAGCGATTTGAGGTGCCTGTTACCACATCAGCTTCTCACCCCCTGCTGCGGAAGGGGTACACCTAGCTTTGGTAGAAGCCTCCCGACAGAGGAGCCTGCTGGGAATACAGTCTGTGGGGTCGCAGAGAGTCAGAATTGACTGAGCATGCATGCTCACACGTGCACACTCCAAAGTAAAACAGGTTATTTTAGCCTTGAGATTTATTTCTCTGTTCCTAGGTAGTGAATTTTTATATGTCTGATTATATTTTCTAGTCAGTTTCCATTGTGATTTTGGAGATTTTTTTCCCCCCTAAGGAAGTCATACATACCAATCAGTAATAAAAATAGCAGTTAAGAGTATTAGTTTTTTACTTTAAGGGATAGCCTGTGTATATTAATTATAGTATACAAGCAATCCTTGTTGAGTGAGCACAGCAAAATATAAAGTACATCAAGTAGATTTTAATAAATTCTAGTTTTCAGGGTTTACTGTGACTGAATTTAACTTAAATATTCAGTCATGATGACCCTTTCGCTAGCAATTTTTAGGAAAACTGCCAATTTAAATATGGCATAGAAAATGTTCTGAATCTTCTTTTTTTCCTAATAAATATTTTAGAGCTCTAAAATTCTTCTTGGTATTATTGTGCCGTGTTTCACAAATTTTGATATGAAATGTCTTTATCATTGAGTCCTAAATCTTTTAAAATTTCGACTACAATTCTCTTTTTAACCATATTTAGTTTAACAGCATATTGAAATCATAAAAATCTATCCTTTTATTAAGTTCTAAATATTTTACAATTTTGGCATGAGACGAGAGTATGTATAATTTCATCCTTCAAAATATTTCCTTCAAAAGCAGTTTGTTCTTATAGAATATTTATCCTCTGTTTCTTTCAAAGTATGTGCATACACACGTGTATGTATAAAACAGAAGGCTTGACATTATTGATTACAGATCCCTTAATTTCTCTTTCTTTTTGTCCTGTCTGATAGCACTGCCTGAGAAGAGTATGTTAAAATCTCCAATTACAGTAGTTGGTTTTTTAACTTTTCTGTACAGTTCTATATGTTGCTTGAGGCATATTGTTAGGTATTTATCTTCTTGTTCCATAATCTTATCCCTTTATTGATGTAAAATGACCCTCTTTGTGTTTCATGTAGTTTGCTAAGGTCATTAACTTTATTTTGACTTATATTTGTCCAGTATAGCTTTATTTTTTGATTTTCAACCTTTGTCTTTTTGCCTTAAGTGTCTTGTAGTCAACATATTGTTGGATTTAAAAAATACATTGGAGAATCACTGCCTTTTAACTTGTGAGTCTAATCCATTTATATATAATATACTGCAGTTACCATTATGTTAGGATTTCTGTGATTTTACAGTTTTTACTTAATAATTATTTTTGATACCTTTTGCTTTTTATTTTTTTTTCCTCTCCTCTTTTCTCTCTACTAAAGCAAGTGTTCTTCTGCTGTTTCCACTAATGTATAGTCTGTCTTTGTTTCTAAGGTAGCTGTGAGATTTATGCTCTCATTTATCTATTGGCATCTTAAACTCAATGGCTGAGGTGGTAAAGAATCTGCCCACAATGCAGGAGACCCAGATTCAATCCCTGGGTTGGGAGATCCCCTTCAGAAGGGAATGGCTAGGCACTCCCATATTCTTACCTGGAGAATTCATGGATAGAGGAGCGTGGCGGACTACAGTCCATGGTCTCAAAGAGTTGGGCGTGACTGAACAACTTTCACTTTTTTTAAACTCAACCATGTTTCTTTTTCCATCTCTAATAAGATAAATAACTAAAGAACTCTACATTTCCTTTCGGGGCTGCCCACCCCGATCATGTTGATACGATTCTAGGTTCTGGATCAATTTGGTTATTTTTTCCTTTTTGTCTTTTAAAGTTTTCAGAAGGCAACAGTAGACATTGAAAATCTCATAGCGCTTCGTTTATTTAAACATTTGAAAATTGTCTTTTAAGAGTGTTATCGCTATAGTTTTTTATGTGCTAAATTTTGGGTGTTTGTATGTCTGGTATGTTTATTATGCCCTCACATTTGAATGGCAGTTTGAGTATACAGTTGAATGCTCAGAATTCTCCTTCAGTACTTAAAACATATTGCTGTGAATTCAGTTTTACTGTTGAGAACTCTGATGTCATTCTGGGTCTTTTTAAAAAATATCTTCCTCGTCAGGATGCTTTTTATTTTCTTCTCAGTATTTGATATTCTCAGATTCCTCAATAACATATCTTATGAGCACCACTTTCTTTATTTCCCTGTTTGGTACTCTGAGTCCTTTATTAAATAGATTGAAGTCTTTCGAGGTCTTTCAGATTCTTTAATTTTGAGGAATTGGTCATTATTTCTTTAAATATTTCTTCTTCTCAGTGTAGTTCTTTTTCTGGGGTCTGGATGTGGGCAATCTCACTTCCCTTTTATGTTACGGATCCCTAAATTGCTGAATTTTTGTTGAGTCTGCTATTCTAGCTTTCTTGTGTTCTTAGACATTGTAGGTACAAGTCCCTTGTGCAGGAGGGTTGTGTGTGTGTGTGTGCCTGTGCGTGGGATGGGTTGGAGTTTCCTTCTCTTCCTTCTTTTTTTCTCTCTTTTCCATTTCTGGCTTTGCCTTTATCAGGTTCACCGGGCTGAACCAGGTGCTTTGGTTCAGAACCAGCGATTATTCGCGTATATAACTCATTCCGGAGAGGGGAGCAGACAAGCTTACTAAATCCACTTCACAGGCAAGCAGGGCACTTAATCATAGATTTTTGGCCTTCACTTAGTGTGGTGTCTCCCAACTCCTAATTCCACAGCAGGGAGCCTGGTTCTACCCCTGATCACGCCTGGTGTATGGCAGGTGTATTGGTCTAAGGACACCTCAGGACTGGAACGCCTGCTGGCTCTGCTGGTTTTGATGAGTCCTGGAGCCAGTGGGCTTCTGGCTTGAGCTCCCACTGATTTCTGAAACAATTTTCTTTTTATTTCTAGTCACAGAAATGTGAAGCAAGTTTTCAACTACAAGTTTATTTTTAAAAAATAAAAAAGAAATCATTTCAATTTTGTTGTTTTGGGGATATGTGGGGAAAAATATGTGGGTGTCCTTTTAAAATTTCATTGGCTTTTTGACTGAACATTTCCTGACTGATCTTTATTGTTAAAGTGTTACTGTTGCTACAAGTACAGTTAGTGTTGCTACAAGTACAGCTACTTTGTTCTCAGTAAATCTTTCTTTGATTCTAGTGACTAGCTGCTTGATATTCAGGAGCATCTAAGTTTATTCTGATCTGTCTTGTAAAAGTGTTAACTGTGTGGTTTTAAGTATAGTTACTTTGTTCTCAATAAATTTTTCTTTGGTTCTCTTGACTAGCTGCTCAATTTAGGAGCATCTAAGTTTATTCTGATCTGATGGAAGGGGTGTTTGTGTGCCAGGGTAACTGCAGAGGGAATCTACTGTTGTCTTCCAGTTAACCAAACATGTAACTGTGGGGTTTGTCAAGAGTTCAACTAATGCATTAGCGCTTTTCTTTCTTTCTTTCTTTTTTGCTTGCTTTCTCTCCTCTTTTCTGTCCATTTTCCTTTTCTTCCTTATTTCTGCTAATTCATCAGCCAGGATATTTGAGAGGGGGCACATGGGCCAGCCTTACTAGTGCAGATAGCCTGTCTCTGAGAAGTAACAGAAACCTTCTACAGTTTCAGCCCATGCCCAGACATTCTAGGCTAAGTCGGAAACAGCTGGAAAGAGATTCAAAGGGAACCATCTCTGACTTCTTAACAATTAGGAAGTGTCTTTGAGAGGCGAACAAAGAAGAAATGAATGAAATGGGAAGGATAACTCATTCCCTCCAACAGTGTAACAGCAATTCTGTTTAAGGGAAATTAGCAGAAGATGAGTGGAGAGTTTCACTTTGTCATCATCAGAACAAGAAAGTTCAATTGACTAGAGTAAAAGTTGATCAGTATATTAAAATATAGGAGATAAACATCCTCTGTGTTGTTCACTGTAGTAGAGTTATAGAGTTATTCTTCCCTCTTCCTGCTGAGTTCTCTGCCAGTCATTGACGATTGTTTTAGTCGCTCGTGAGAACAAAGCACTTCTGCATGTGCTCAGGGTCATAAAGAAATCAGAATAAGCAATGAATCTATTGGGTTGGCCAAAAAGTTTGTTTGAGTTTTTCCAGAAGCCATAACAGAAAAACTCAAATGAACTTTTTGGCCATCCCAGTACCTGGCATGAAAGGCATGTCCTCGTGAATATTGTTTTGGGTCCATTTTTTAATGCGAGTCAATGTCTAGGGGAAAGTCCTAAATACTTATAACTCTTCTCTCTCTTTACCAGAAGGACAGCAATAACCACCACCACTACCAGTAAGGAGAAGCCTGCTGCTCACACTAAAGTTCCTCCAGGGTTCGCTTCCATTTTTACATCTTCTCCATTGCTCTCTCCATCCAGTGCTAGGACTTCAACTCCGCCCACATGCCTCTCACATCAACAAAACTGTCCCAGAGCTCTCTGCAGGGCTCTGGAGCTGTTTAACCAGAGCCCCTGGATCTGTTCCTCATCCCTCAAACCTAACATGTCCACAGCTGGTTTGATTTATGTCCCACATCCACCTCACTTGCTCCTTGTTTTTCATTCCCTAGTTCAGTCAATAACTCTACATTCACCCTGTTATCTAAGGCAAGAACTTGAGGGTTGTGTGCCTTGTACTGTATGTCCTCTACATATGAATGAGTTGTGTTCCGAGAACACATTTG
This sequence comes from Ovis canadensis, assembly GCF_042477335.2. NCBI lineage: Eukaryota > Metazoa > Chordata > Mammalia > Artiodactyla > Bovidae > Ovis > Ovis canadensis. The sequence goes on along the minus strand of NC_091261.1, from coordinate 20,445,726 downwards.
TGAGTCCAACAAAGTTAGCCTAGGTATTCAACCAACACAATCGGCTATATAGTACAGTGATGCAATAGGTTTATCATATCTTTCACACAAATAACACATAAATAAACACAAAAATAAAGCACGTTTAATCTTACAGTAGAGTACCTTGAAAAGTACAGTAGTACAGTACAACCGCTGGCATACAGGGGCTGGCATCAAGAAGAGTTACTGACTGGAGGAGGGGGAGGAGGTGGGAGATGGTAGAGCTGAAGGACTGTCAGCAATCAGAGGGAGCAAGCAGCACTCTGACTCACACCTGACGTTGACGGGGCTCACTTTTGCATCTTAGAAAATTTGCAACTTGAAGGGTCGTATGTCTGGGACTTACTGTATGTAAGCAGAACCTCAGCAAATTGAAGAAAGAGGATGACTGATTATCTGTGGCTTCAAAGGGGAGAGGACAATCCTCAGAAACTGTGTGCAGATTTTATAACAGGACTACTTTGAGGTTTGTAGGCTTTTTTCCTTGTGAATTCCTGGAGGTGTTAGCTTTGCAGTATCATGATCTCTTCTCTGGCAGTGAGTCCACAGTATTTCCTGAAGCCTCCTGATTTGCCTAGCACTGCCTTGTGGTCTGTAAGGGTTACCAAGATGAGAGGCGGTCTCCACCCTCAGAAGATGTGTAACAGTGGTGGGGAGCTAAAATCAGGTCGTGGAAGCGTTGACGGTGCATCGTAGACTTGACTGCGGCTTGCTGTTGTGAGAGGAGAGAACAGGCCAAAAATGTGGTTGGCAAGAGCTTATGGAGAAGGTGGGAATTAATCCAGGGTTGATGGTGAGGACGTCATTCTCTCTTCGAGATGCTGGTGGTTCTTTTCTAGTGCCTTTCTCATCTTGGAGTCTGTTGCTAACGAAAGCCCTTCAGCAGCATTCTTGTTCACGTACCCAGCTCAGCCTTGTTACTTGTTGGTGACGTGTCTGTCTGGAGATGCCTGTTGACGGGTAGCACCTAAACAAAGAGGTTGTGTGACACTCTGAAGAAATGCAAGGTGAAAAATGATGAGGGTGTCTGACTTTGATTCTCAAGTACAAGTGAGCTTCACAGGATTTAACGTCTTTATTCCCGATATTGTCAAATGTAGAATTTTTTAAAGCTTTATTATTTTCCTCCTGTTAATAGTTACAATGAAGTCATTTGGTGTTAGTAAACTAAAGTTTTAGAATATTTAAGTTTTCATGCCTGATATTGATGTTTCCTCAAATTCAGTGATTCTTAAGTAGAAAAGCACTTTCCTAAACAGCGAGAGAGAAGGGAATTTTGAGGAAGCTCTTTGATCTGTTTGTGTACACCTATGCTCTTGTATCAATATATTTTTTTTCACTTGAGGGTTCAGATTGCCACCATTTGGCAGGAAGGAAGGGAGAAATTCTCTTCCTGGCGTGTGATTTAATGTGCTGAGTGACGGTGTGTGCTGTGTCAGTCTGCTTGCGGACAGAATCAGAGGGGCTGGCGATGAGCTAGGGTCTGTGGCTGTGCCAATGTTTTAGGCATGTACTTTTGGAAAGGAACTTGGGACCTTGGGCTCCACTTCCTTAAGCTACTTCTCAATGTCAGCTTTCTTCTTGTAGGAATGAGGCAGGGAGTAATAGGCCCGCTTGCTGCTTTTGCTGGGTCAGGCCCTGCCCTGGAGACAGGGCCCGTGGCCCAGAGAGCAGAGGGCCAGCGTCCAGCCTCCTGCCCCCAGGAAGCTGCTGGCGTGTGACCCACTGTGGAGGTTACCCTGTCCTACTGCAGAACTGGTCCCCGTTTGCACCTTCTAGCCAAACCCTGAGTTGGCAACTGTCATGCCAGAAAACATTTCAGAGTTTGCTTTAGACTCTGTGCTGTGGTTACACAAGAGGCCGTCCTAGTTTTAAAGGGAGTGGTTGCCCAGAATGACTGAGCATTACCCGGAAGGGCCCGGGAAAAGCTGGAGCTCCAGGTCTCATTTGCAGAGAACTGGATGGATGGAGCTCTCCGGGCACAGAGGGAGGCAGCCTTTGCTGCAGAGTGGACTGTATCCCAGAACGAAAATAAACCCAAAGGAAATCACAGAAATCTAGCAGTGGGTTTCGGTTCATTTGCCTGAAAATGAGCCCTTCTCTTTGGGGCTGAATTATCCCAATTAGCTAAATGTGTTTGTGGTGAAGGGCTGTAGGAAAAGGAAGCTCACTGGAAGAGGAAGCATATGGTATTTATTCTGTTTTTTTTTTTTTTAATTTATTGGAGTATAGTTGCTTTACATTGCTTACACAGCAGAGCCAGAAGCTGTGCATATATCCCCTCCCCTCTTTTTTTTGATTTCCTTCCCGTCTAGGTCATCACGGAGTGTTGAGTAGGGTTCCCTGGGCTATGCAGGGAACCCTAGTTCTCTTTAATTATCTATTTTATATGCAGTATCAATCATGTACCTAGATCTCCCAGTTCATCCCACCCCTCCTTCCTCCCTCAGTACCCATATGCTTATTCTCTATGTCCATGCAGCATTCTGGACCGTGTGTTTGTGAATGGGGAGAGAGAACAAGGCTTTTATAGAGAGACTTTGCTCAGGGAGAAGACCTGCCCACAGAGATCACATGATGTTCACCTCTAGCAAGAGGTATCTCTTGTATCTCCTTCCCCAACCATGCATTTAAAAAAGGAAAAAAGCTCAGAAAACTCCCTCACCAGAGTCTTCTGCCCAGGACATGCATCCCCCTCATTGCTTCCTTAAGGGATCCCTTCTTCCAGCGATCACCATCTCTAATTCCTTCTTGCCTGAATTCTGCTTTTCCAGATGTTTGCTCCTCAGATCCTTTTAGCCTTTGTTGTAAGCTGGGTCAGAGTTAAGTAAAAATTTTTTACCCAGTCAGTTTTCAAGATTCATATTCTGGGAGTGAGCCTAACCAGAGGCCAGGGATTTCGCTTGTGCTCCATGATGAGTAGAGCTGAAGTCTGTCTAAGATGCTTTTCTGAGAGTGGGTTCCTGGCGTTCATACATCCTCTGTTTCTGGGACTTAGGCCTGAGGAAGAAGGAAGCTTTAATCAGCTGGAGGCGGTTTGTGGCTAGGGTGGGGCCTTCCACACTGTATGTCATCTGCTGCCGTGGCAGTCTGTTGAGCAACTCTCGTGACCCATTCTTTATAAAAGTCAAGCCCAGGCCATTGCCATCTTAATAGAAAGTTGCTGCCTCTGGAGGACACCCTCGAGGGGTTACGATTTAATGGGGTCCATGACTGTGGCCGAAGGGGCCAAGCTGTGATGGGGGCTGCGAGTACCACGGAAGTGAGGAGACCAGTTGGGAGAGACAGAAGCGCTTCTGAGCTCCTACCCACCTTCTGCATTTTCCACCCAAGCTCATAATGTGTACAAATGATGCTAGGCGTATTTCACCAAATGGTCCTCTCTGCGTGAGTAAATCATGGAACCCATTTAAGAAACGCGTCTTCTGTTTGAGTGTAAGGTCACCTCCAGGGACTTCCCTGGTCTGGTGGTCAAGTGGTTAAGAATGTGCCTGCCAGTGCACAAGATACGGGTTTGCTCCCTGGTCCAGAGGATCCCATGTTCTGCAGAGCCACTAAGCCCGAGCATCCCAACTCTTGAGCTTGTGCTCCGGAGCCCATGAGCTGTAACTGCTGAAGCACCTGGAGCCAGAGGAGCTGCCTCAGTGAGGAGCCCGTGAATGAAGAGGCCCTCTACTTTCTGCAGCTCGAGAAAGCCTGTGGCAACAAGGACTCGGTGCAGCCAAATAAATAAATAAATCTTAAAAAAAAAAAAGTCATCCCCTGTAGTCACTGCCTGGGCCTAGTTCTTGTAGAACATCTTCATGTTCACCAGCAAATGGAAGTTTCTCCTTGTCCACGATTTAATCAGTTGGGCTGTTAAATTGCAATCTAAGATTTCAGCTCAGAAAACAAGGTCCCTTGCAAGGTGTTGAATTTATGTGGTAGGTGGCGATTGGCAGTAGCTTGAAGAGTCATCCCATGGCTGGAAAGAAAGAGGCTGGACCCAGCAGGGCTGACGTGCTGTTCTGCATTGCTCTTGAGGTTATCGCTGATTTATGCCTGTGTTCCTTAGAGACCAGGAAGTCATCGTGGCCGCCATTAAGACTTTCATCTTCCATCTTTTTTTCTTGTGGGGAAAACACTCCTCATTTTGTATTATCTGTGATTTATTTTAAGAATCTTTGATTAAAAACAAACAAAAAACAAGAAAATCCCTGAAGACAGGGCACCAAAATACTCTTCAGACTTCACTGCAAATGTAATTTTGGATATAACTGGATCGACTCTTCAAGTGAGGCCATGTAGTTATTAGTGGAGTTTTTTTCTCCTCTGAGCATTTGTTTGAAAAAAGTTACTGCCTTTCTCTCCTCCCTAGGTGACCGTCCCAATCTTCCTAAGGAGGACACCCCTCCCAGCAGCCTGGACTCGCTTTCCTCTCCGTCTCCCATGACTGCCGCTGCCCTTGGGCCCCCTGGACCAGACCGGAACCACCTGCTTACAGACGGGGGCAGCTCTGGGGACTGGGCATCCACTGCGTGAGTGGCTGTGCTGTTCTGTTGGGTGGAGGGGAGGTGGGTGGTGGTTTTTATTTTGAAGTTTTATGTGCTGGGTCAGTCCTATAGCCTTAGGCCTCAGGACCTTTGTGCTCTTAATCTGTGGGGATGCCACAGAGGAGAGGGTCCATAAACCAAAGGGAATAGGGTCTGTGTGTTCCCAGTATGGAAGGGGTGGGTGGATGCTATTTCAAATCTGTTTTAAGTTCAAGTTGTGGACGTCTGGGGTTGCATAAAGGAAGTTTGCTATTGTCCTGTTCGGGAGGTTTCCTCAATAGTTACCACAGACTTTTAGAAAGACGAAAATGCTTGCCTTGTGATCAGTAGACTTTTAAGTTTTCTATAGGATGATATCTTAATGATAGGAATTTTATGAGCTTCATGCTAATGTCTTACTCTGTTTACTCTGTGGGAACATGTATAATTGACAACTGATGGATGAAATATCGGATTTTGTCTTTGCAGTTTGGTTGAGTGCCAAGCATATGCAGATGCTCATGTGTATTAGGGCAAATAATTCCCATACAAACAAAATGCCATGCGTGGACCTGGCTTGGCTACTTGAGGATGTGTCTTTCTCTGTTTCCTGAAGTTGTGGAGTAAATGCACCAGTGGTGGTGTGCAGCCTCAGATTTCAAACAGATGCTCAGAGAAGGGAAAATAAAACAACTCCACTAATAATTACATGACATTACTTGATTAGTCAATCAAATGACATCCAAAACTACATCTGTAATTTAACAGATGAGAGTATCTGGTATCCTGCCTTTAAAGTGAAAAAAAAAAAATTAAAAAAAATCAAAGTTGCTTAAAATAAGTCATAGATAATGATGTCATTTGACCCTAGCCGAGCATTCTTGGGACTTTAAATGGAATTGAAAACTGTTCCTCACAGTACTTGGCTTTTTATAGTTACTGCTGGATTCACATGAAATCATTATGAACTTATTAAGTATTAAAAGAGGCAGGGACAGATCTGGTATGTTATCCTGAAATTTGGGGGTGACCTAAAGACTTTGCAAAATCTCACTGAAAATCCAAGTGGAACTCAAAATGTGGGTACACGTTCTCCAGAGGAATTTTTTCCCCCAAAGATTGTCACATATATATGTATTTAAATGCTAAAGACTGTATTATGGATTTAAACTACATGTTACTGAAATGGGCCTATCATTTTTACTGTTCTGTTTTAAAAGTAAGAATAATTTCTCACTTTTGTGCTACAGGCAAAAGTGATAGTGGCTGTATCGGAATCCAGAATCTGTAATGCAGGGCACTCCAGCGGTGGGACTTGGCGTGTATTTGTGTGTGTGTGTGTGTGTGTGTGTGTGTGTATCTGTGTGTCTGTGTGTATGTGTTTCAAAGCACAGACCAAGCTCCCAGTCTTGTATCGGAATCCAGAATCTGTAATGCAGGGCACTCCAGCGGTGGGACTTGGCGTGTATTTGTGTGTGTGTGTGTGTGTGTGTATGTGTGTGTGTGTGTGTGTATCTGTGTGTCTGTGTGTATGTGTTTCAAAGCACAGACCAAGCTCCCAGTCTTGTATCGGAATCCAGAATCTGTAATGCAGGGCACTCCAGCGGTGGGACTTGGCGTGTGTGTGTGTGTGTCTATCTGTCTGTCTGTCTGTCTGTCTGTGTGTGTGTGTCTGTGTGTGTGTGTCTGTGTGTGTGTGTCTCTGTGTGTGTGTGTGTCTGTGTGTGTCTGTGTGTCTGTGTTTCAAAGCACAGACCAAGCTCCCAGTCTTGTCAGTAACTATCCCAGTCAGTGCACAGCAGTTTAGTCGGTTCTTCGTGGTGGTTCTGTGGAGAAGTGGCATTCTGAGCCACAATTCATAGCACATCCGCTGCTGAAACATGAAAAGCTTGATATTTTTGGTTGTCAATCAAATGCAGAGTGAATCCCCCAGCTTCTTATTCATACAGATTAAAAAAAAAAAACAACAACACAAAACTTTATCTTTATTTATCTGCTTTATGTCTCAGGCCAGGCCCTGCTCAGCATGTGGGATCTTAGTTCCCCAACCTCTGCTCCAAGCATAGAGAGCACAGAGCCTTAACCCCTGGACCACCAGGGAAGTCCCCATACATGTCTTAAAATGTCACAGAAAGTACTCCAACCTTGAGAGGCCTGAAAAGAACAGGGCAAAGTAAGTAGATGAATCCAGTCTGGAAAGGAGATTTCTGTTACATTGGACACTTCCTGCTATTTGAAGAACTTGATCTTTTTCCCTGGACACTGGACAAAACTCATCTCTCTCTTACATTCATAGAATGTTTCCTGTGTATCTTTTAAAGGATTTACTTGTAAGCGTGTTTCAGTCTAGATTTCTCATTAAGTTGGGGAGTGCTTCTCATACTTGAGCCCAATGAGGATCCCCTGCAGTGCTTGTGAAGCCCACAGTGCTGGACCCCACCCAAGAGTGACGCTTAGGGTTAGAGGGGAGCCGGAAAATGTGTGTTTCTAATGTATTTCCTGATGGTGTTGGCAAACCCGGATATATCCTCCTGCCTGCCCCACCCCCATGGTTCCAGGCACGTGCTGATGTGCATCTCTGAGGATTACAGTTCAGAGAAGTGACCATGCAGAGTGCTTCCTTTTTTTTTTTCCTATTCTTTTCTCTTCCTAGGATTGTGTGTTTGCTCTCTTCCAGCAGCTTCTGGGTGCTCACTTATTGAAATGCACTCACTTACTGCAAATGCTGATTCCCTCTGCCTGAAGTGTCTCTGTTCCTTTTTGCTCAAGACAACCCTGACCTGTCTTCAGGGTGTAATTTAGTTTTCACTTTTGGGAAGCCTTCTTGAGTATTCAGAATGATACCTTTCTCTGTATGTGCCCAATACTTGATGTTAGGAAATGATTTCCTAGTTAATGTCGTTCGGTCGCTAACTCATGTCTGACTCTTTGTGGCACCACGGACGTCATGCACACCAGGCTCCTCTGCCCTCCACTGTCTCCCAGAGTTTGCTCAGAAAAATGTCCATTTCTCCTTTTGCCTTCAGTCCTTCCCAGCATCAGGATCTTTTCCAGTGAGTCAGGTTTTCGAATCAGGTGGCCAACTATTGGAGCTTCAGCTTCAGAAACGGTCCTTCCAAAGAATATTCAGGGTTTATTTCCTTAAGGATTGACCGGTTTGATCTCCTTGCAGTTCAAGGGACTCTCAAGGGTCTTCTCTAGCACTGCAATTCAAAAGCATCAATTCTTTAGTGCTCAGCTTTCTTTATGGTCCATCTCTCACATCCATACATGATTACTGGAAAAACCATAGCTTTGACTATGTAGATCTTTGTTGGCAAAGTGATGTCTCTACTTTTAAATACACTGTCTATGTTTGTCGTAGCCTTCCTTCCAAGGAGCAAGTGTCTTTTTGTTTCGTGGCTGCAGTCCCCATCAGCAGTGATTTTGGAGCCCCCCAAAATACAGTCTGTCACTGCTTCCCCATTTTCCCCACCTGTTTTCCATGAAGTGATGGGACCGGATGCCATGACCTTAGTTTTTTTGAATGTTGAGTTTTAAGTCAGCTTTTTCACTTGCCTCTTCTACCCTTATCAAGAGGCTCCGAAGTTCCTCTTCACTTTCTGCCGTTAGAGTGGTTTCTGCCATTTTGCACTATGTACTCTGCATGGAAGTTAAATAAGCAGGGTGATAATATACAGCCTTGTCATACTGCTTTTCCAATTTTGAACCAGTCAGTTTTTCCATGTCCAGTTCTAACTGTTGCTTCTTGACCTACATACAAGTTTCTCAGGAGGCAGGTAAAGTGGTCTGGTATTCCCACCTCTTTAAGAATTTTCCACAGTTTATTTTGATCCAGACAGTCAAAGGCATTTGCATAGTCAATGAAGTAGAAGTAGATATTTCTGTTAGGCAGCTTTCTGTTAGGCAACTAATCTCAGCCCTCAACTCAGTCATTCTTGATCTATTAATTATGATACTAAGCAACACTCTTTGTTGGCTGTCCATCTGCCTTGCCTCCAGAAATACCGTGATCTGTTAGACATTTCCAGAAGCCCCCTCACAGTCAGAATTTCCTGCTTCCATTCTGACATTGTTAGGGAGTTTAAAAATTTAGCTCTTCCTGTCGCCTGTCCCCCCAGCTTTCTGGAATCCTGTTATCCTTGTTACTGCTGTAATAGTATCTCCTAGGTCAGCCTCCACTACGAAGGACAGACATAGGGAGGTTAATTCTCTGCCCCTTTGCTCATTTATTATTGCCTCATGTACACTTTTCTTTAGGAAATAGTTAGCTGGGTTTTTTTTTTCCAGTTTTGTTTTATACCAGCATGCCCAGTTCTCCATGCCTTTTCATGTCTTCCTGTACAGTCACTGTGGTGGTTCTGGCACCAATGCTTCATTTAACGTGGCCCATAATTTTTGTTAGAATGACTTTATTGATATATAATTCACCCATTGAAAAGAATTGATTGTGACATCGTCCCAGAGAGGTGTGAGCATAGCCACAATCAGTTTTGAAAGGTTTTCATCACCGAAAGGCAAAGCTGAAGCTCCCATAGTTTGGCCACCTGCTGTGGAGAGTCAATTCAGTGGAAAAGACCCTGATGCTGGGAAAGATGAAATGGTTGGATGGCTCATTGATCACTGACTCAATGGACATGAGTCTGAGCAAACTCCAGGAGATAGCGGAGGACAGGGAGGCCTGGCGTGCTGCTTTCCATGGGGCTGCAGAGAATCGGACACGACTGGACGACAGCAGCAAGGGTGTTTTGAGAACATTGTTACCCCCTGTACCCGTTCATTCCTGTGTGGTCAGCCTCTGTTTCTCTTCAACATTCCCCTCATCTGTAGACAAACAGTAATCTACTTTCTGCCTAAATGGATTTGCTTATGAATCCTGTAAATAACATCACATAATCAAAAAAAAAAAAAAAAGAAAGAAAGATGGCTGCATCGTAGAATAGCTGTTCATAACTGGGGATGTTGACACCCTAAGGTGTAAGTCAGTCTGTGTTCTGGCAGGCTGGGAGGGCAATAGATGTGGCTCTTCCTTCCACCCACTGTGAGGCTCTTGGTTTGGTTTCTCCTGAGTGTGAAAGTGTTCTGGCACATCTGTCCTCGGAGCTGCCTGGAACTGCATCAGAGGTTCATGCCTCCCCAGACCTGGTGCTTGTTAGTTAAAGTCGTCACATGGTAGACTCCCGTGCCCGTTGCAGACTCTGTGTGCGCTCACTGGTGACCATCTTTATTCTTGTCAATGAAATAACTTGCTGCTTTTAATGTGGGCCGACAAATAGAAGTTTCCCATAGACAGTTACATGGCATTTGAAATTCCTTGACTTTTGGTTACTTGATTGCTTTTCAAGGAGTTGATAAACTTTGCTGGGAGATAGCAAAGTACCGCTTCAATTGTATTCGTGTCTACCACAACAGTGATTTGTCTGAATCAGAAAAATAATCCTCTTAAACAATTTTTAACCGGATTTGGTGAAATTGGGTGCACACTTAGAAGGGATCAGGTAGCTGTCTTAGCAGACTTTGTCTCCGCTTCTTCCCTTCCTCTCTCTTTCTTTCCCTTTCTCCCTCCTTCACTCCTTCAGGGACAGCTTCAACCCTGTTGCTCTTGATTTTACTGCTCTCAACCCTGCCGGGGCAGTCAGTTCACCCTAGAAGTTGATGTCTTAAATTTTTTATCTCTATTACTATGATTGTTTCGAAAGAAAATAGGGAATTTATCCTTTTTTTTTTTTAGGTTTTTTTTTTAATGTAGACCATTTTTAAAATCTTTATGAAATTTGTTATGGTATTGCTTCTTTTATGCTTTGGTGTTTTGGGCTTGAGGCATGTAGTATCTTCACTCCCCGACCGGGGATGGAACCCATACCCCTGCAAGGCAAAGTGCCAGCCACTGGGCCACCAAAGAAGTCCTGGGAATTTATCTTTTAAACATTCTTCCTCTCTCTCTCTCTTTCTTTGTTTTTACATATCTGTATTTTGTTAAACTTGACTAAGATGAACACAAATGGCTTTTATAACAAGGGGAGAAAACCGATGCAGATTTAAAAAAGAGATCAAGAGAGGGTAGTCTTTAACTCTCCCAAATGAATTGCCCATCATAGGAATTTCCAGAATCTTTATTGGCTAATCAGGTGATCATATCCTTATAATGGGAGCACCTTGTCTTCTCTGCTTACCTGAGGGTGGGCCCTCGGTACAGAAAGTGGTGGGCCCCATTGACCGTGGTCTCTAGTAGAGCTCGTGCTGGGGGCAGTAGTGCGTGTGCGAGGACTTACCCCCCGGTGTTATGGGGAGTGAACTGGAAGCCAGTGTCCCGTACCTAAGTGAGCAGCAAAGTCCCTGGTGGGTTCAGAAAGATCGACGTGTCTGATAGCCCATAAGGAAACACAGGGCAGTGAGCAAGAGGAGAGAGTTGCCTTGCTGCGAGCCCCAGCAGTCTTGTGACGTCTGCTTAGAGGCTGAACCCTTCTGGACCTATGTGGGCTGGGGACTTAGAACGGGACGAGGCTTATGCTTCAGCAGGGGCTGGTGGTGAGAGGCTGCAGGGAAGGTTTGACGCAATAAATCACCTCTTGCATTTCTCAGAAAGAGAAAGATAGTAGAGCATTGACTCTCAAGGGCCACAGACATTGTTATAGATTCTTTATAAATATTTCATGTTGAGCCTCACATCAAACCTGGTAAAGCAGAGAGATATTCTTTTAAAAAATATATGTATTTGGTTTCTCTGGGTCTTTATTGAGGCAAGTGGGATCTAGTTCCCTGACTAGGGATTGAACCGGGCCCCTGCGTTGGGAGCAAGGAGTCTTAGCCACTGGACCACCAGGGAAGTCCTGATGTATTCATTTTTTGGAAAAAGTCTTTATTGAATTTGTTACAATATTGCTTCTGTTTTATGGTGGTTTTTTTTTTTTTTTTTGGCTTGGCAGTGAGGCATTTGGGATATTTGCTTCACAACCAATGATCAAACCTGCACCCCCTGCCTTGGAAGGCAAAGTGTTAATCACCAGGGAAGTCCTGATATATTCATTTTTAAACATAGGGAAATGAAGGCACAAAGATGGTCAGAATCTTGCCCCAAGTCACGTGACTAGTAAGGGCAGAGGTTGTTTTCGACCCTGATCTGTCTGTCCCTGGGATCTGTGGTTCCCTTGCCTTGTTTTACTGTCAGCATGGAGATTGTCTGTTTGCAGATGGGGCCACCGTCGAACTGAAGCTTTCCCCTGATTCTGAGACCCGGTGAACTGGCGAAGGGTGGCTGTCTGCTGGCCGCTGCCCTTGTTTTGAAGTGGGAGCACTGACCCAGTGTTAGGTCATGTGGCTGCGGTTTATAATTATCTATGGGGAATAAACACTTGATCGGCACATTCACCATCCAACACCTTTGGCTGAAATCTGGGAGGGGGGAGGGCATTTTCCCCCACCCCACCCCACAGCAGAGCTGGGAGACTTGAAAATTTGATATTTTGCAACAGAGCAGCATCCATAATCTTTTGATGAGTAATATGATATCTGGTAAAGCTCTTGAAGCTAATCTCAGAGCCCACATTCTTGGCCTTCCACCATCAGTCTCTGCATGTTCATTGGTGGAGAGGGTGGGGTAATATAATAATTTTTGTCCTGTATATTTTCTTGGCTCTTTTCTCTAACTTGGTACAGAAATTATGCTGCCCTTACCTCCTAGCTTCCTCGCAGCCTTCCTTACATGTCCCTTGGGTGTTGCTAGGTGTTTTTGGTATTTGTATTGTGTACTCGGCACTTGCCTGTGGCCTGATTCATTTCTTCCTTTCCAGTGCTGTAACTACGGGTTCTGAAGTTCAGAGGTTTCATTTTCAAGCCAGATTGTTGGTTATTCTTGTAACTTTAAAGCCTCGTAACGAAAAGCTGACTTTCCAAAATAAAGACACTTGTCTGAATTTTTATAGTAGCTTCTCTACTACTTAAGCCTCAAAAAAAAAAATTGTCTTGAGACTTATTGTGTTTTTCATTTTCATTTTATCAGTTTTTGTTGTAATTGGTCACTGGCTGTTCATGGATTGGTTGGCTGTATCTCAGTACTGAAATGCAGGCAGGGCCTTGTGAGCTTTCTCTGAGTTGGAAGACTGTGGTGTAGACTGCTGAACCACTGACTTTTATCATTTATTTAACTTATCAAATAATTTTTTTTCCTTAAAAAATTTTTTTTAATTGGAGTATAATTGCTCTACAACACTGTGTTGCTTTCTGCAGTACATCAGTGTGAATCAGCTGTATGTATACATGCTGATATACAGCTGATGAGCTACAGTTCATAGGGTCGCAGAGAGCTGGACACGACTGAAGTGACTTAGCCCGCATGCATATACCTCCTCCTTCATGAATGTTCCTCCCACCCCCATCCCCCATTCCGTCTCTCTAGGTCATTACTGAGCACTGAGCTGAGCTCCCCAAAGCACTGATTTTACAGTCAAACAAGCCTAGCTTTGCATTCTTTTCTTGCCACTTAAAACCTTGGAGGCCTTATATAAATTACTTGAGCAAACTAAGACTTAGCGAGATTACCTGCAAAGCGGGAGTGTGAGCACCTACCCCTCTGAATTGTTGTGAGGTTTCTAGGTGCCAAGTGAAATAAGACCCCACTGCTCCCCTGGGAGCCCTAGGTGGCCACCTGCTTGCATTTTGCTTTCCTCTGAGAACCTAACTTGATAGTCCTAGTTGAACTTGACCTGACTTCTTGGTTCATCAGTTATATAATCTCCCCACCAAATGGCTTAGGAAAAATGCCCTCTCTAGTCCTGCAGGAGCCTTTGGCGTTGACCCGAAGTTATGTTGTTTCCAGCAGTTACAGTAGTTATTCCAGGAGAACCCAGGGCTCCTTTCCTAACCTTGCTGTACAGGAACCTTCTCTGGAGAAACTTCTGAGAAAATGGCCCTTGGGTATTGCGTGACCAGGGCATGGGGTTCCCATGGCCAGTGAACTCCCTCAGCTGTTCTGAGCAGTTTGGGAAGCTCACCCATCATGACAGGTAGCCTGTAAAACAGCCTGGGGAGTAACCAGAGGCTCTTCATAGCAGAGAAGTCGTATGCCCCTTTTAAGCTGTGCTTGGGAGCTCCCCTGTTCTATATGTTCCACTCTTGTGTTGGGTGGCAGCTGTTTTCACATCCAGATTGAGCTTGTAGAAACATTCCTGTCAGTTGCCCTGCAGGACCATAACCCTGAGACCCCTCCAGCCCCGTAATTCTCTGAAATGCAGCTGCAGCTCCTTTTCCAGTGAGCTAGCAAGCCCTGTCCCTGATTCCACAGATCATCTGGAAAGAAGAGAAATGCGATTCAAGGAACACTTTGAGCAAAAGATTGGTTAATCACTCTCAGATAGTTCTTGGAGTTACCACTCTCAGATATTTCTTTTATAGTGAAACCCAAGTAAATTATCCTCCTGGGAGTGAACTTCATAAGATACTGGTTGACTCAATGGTGATGTCCTTTGTTGTCAAGGGAGGAAAGCCACCAGCCGCCTTAGCATCCTGCAGGGTGGGGACTGAGTGTTCAGAGTGGTCGTGTCCAGCCTCAAAGGGTTCTGTCTTACCTGCGTTTGAGAGCTTTCCTCCCATTCCCTTCCTTCTCTCACTGCTCATCTCCCTCCTGTAGAAGACTTTTTTTTCTCAAGGGGGAGCAAGTTCTGGCTTTTAAGTGCTGGCTTGATCTATGGGCTGTCTCCTTCCTTCATGGCAGGTGATCTTGAGCAATTTGTCAAGGGAGCTGCTGATGCAGGAGAGGCCTGGGTATTTGCACATCGGCTTCTAACACACACAGGAGCCCCATGCCACAAAGCCCTGGAAGATGGAGGAAGGGGAGTGGGCTTCTTGAGCCCTGGGGAGTTTTCCATCAGTGTCTTCATGTCTTCCAACTCTCCACTACAAAATAGATTCACATCTAATCCATCTCATTCAGGAGTCTGCAAACTGCATCCCGCTGCTGCCTGTTTTTAATATATAAATAAAGTTTTATGGGAACACAGCCACCCAGACACTGACATTCTGTCTGTGACTGCTTTTGTGCGGCTGTGATAACAACTGGGTTAAGAGGGAGCAAGACCTACAGCCTGCAAATCCCAAAGCATTTACTGTCTGGCCCTTTGCAGAAAAAGTTTGCCAACTTCAATCTATCATATAAACAAAACCAATCTTTTTGGAAAAGCCCACATTCCTTAAAAACCAGTTTCAACAATTGTGGTTATTTGCCACCTTTCAGATGGGTGGTCTGGGTGATTTTTAAATAGAACCCTTATGAATTTTTTCTTATTATTCAATTAGCCAAAAGGTTTCCTGCAAGTGTGTGATAATTTCAAAAGGCTTTTATTGTTCCAATGATTTAAAAAATTATTTGGGGTTATTCTTTTTAAAACCTATTGTTAAAAATAAACATTTTATTTTGAAATAGTTTCAGATTTATAGAAAATATACAAAGATAGTATAGAGAGTTCCTGAGACCCTTCACTCAGCTTCTCCTACTGGTAACATGTTACACTGAACCACTTTGGTTAAAACTAAGAAATCGGTTGGAATTATCACTCTCGGACAGCTTTACTTTTAACTAAACTTACTTTGGTTAAAATTAAGAAATTCACGTTGGCACAACACATACAGAATGTATTTGTATTTCACTATATATATATTTTTAAAAAATTCAGTTTATTTGGAAATTTTCTATATGTTTGAATATTTTTCTAAATTTTAAAATAACTTATGAATAAAAAAATAAAAAAGAAATCATGACAGAATTTAGGGAAATCATAGAAACAAATGTAAGTGAATATATTATGTACTAAAATGTGTGATACAGTTAAAATGGTAAAGAAATATATAAGAAATAAAGAAATAAGTAATAAAGACATATATAAGAAATAAAGAAATATATGTATATTTTAACTCATGTCCTTTTGTTCTAGGAACCAGTCTTAGATCATATATAGTCATATTGCATTTAGCAACTTTTCTTCCCCAGTGATGGCATTTCCTTAATGTTTAGAGTTTTCTTTCTTTAACATAGTTCGTTTCTTTAGGTGAAGAAGATGATTCATTAGTGAAGAAACAAGTCTGAAAAGCAGAGGCTAGAATACCTAATGGTCATAAAAAGTGAACTTGGGGCTCCAGTCACTCCCGGATGCTTTCTGCCGTAATTTTATTCATATCTTACTGCCAGGCAGCCTCTTAACAATTACTCTCACTTTAGCCAAGGAAGCTGAGACCAAGGAGATTGTTAGCCGCCTGTTTGAGTTGTGGCTGACCCTCAGCCACGGCTGATAATGCCAGCTGTCTCCCAGCCTCTGAGAGAGTGAGAAGTGTCCTCCTCTGTTCCCCACCGGCCTCATTTTTTTTTTTTTCTTTTTTTAACAAAAAGAGGAAGAAGCTTAGGGAGATTACGAAATTGCAGATGGGCACCCAGCCAGAGCTGTCTTGGAACCCAGGTGTCTCTGTAGAGTAGCAGCGTGTCATGGTGTGAATGAAATCCTTCAGTTGCCCTGCCTGTGAGCATTTGACTCCGTGGTCTTGTCCCCTGGGCACCTCTGCCTCCCCTCTCTCTCTCCATTCGGCTCATGTTTCAGTCCAGCCACTCACTGGTAGGGACCTGAGACTCTGAGGCCTTGCAGTCTTGTCAGAACGCAGCTTTGACCCAACACGACCTTGAGTAAGCCACCTTCGCCTTTCTGCTACTGGCTTGTCATGAGTCACGTCGGAATGGGCGCAGTTACGTGTGTGCGTTGCAGAGTGCCGACGGCCGGGGTGTAGGGAGGGGGTGGGGATCCTGATGAGCGAGGCGTCGACGTGGGGCAGAGGGTCTCTCCGGATGCCCACGTGACGGCTGCCTCTGTTCTGCGGCACCCTGGGCGCCTGTCCGCATGGCCCTCATCACGCTGCGTCGTCATCATCAGTGTGTCCTCCTCTCGCCTGAATGGGTGCTCGTAGAAAACAGATGTCGTAGTGCCCTGGGTGTCCCCGGGGCAGGCGTGGGGCCTGGCTGGTAGTTCTCAGATCCTGAACGATGAGTGAACAGGGTGCGTTTTGAGCCCTCCTAGTGGTCAGCGCTGACCTCCCGGCCCACCACTGAGGTTTCTGGTGAGTTCTCAGAGTGCCTCTCCCCACTGCCGTGCCCTCACTTGGAGCCAGCAGGGTGCTGGCTGGGGAGTTCTCCTTCTCGGGCACTGCAGGAAGAGCAGTGGCATTTATTTGAACAGAGATTTCCCATAATATACAGATCGACAGTATTTCCTTCTGTCTTCATTAACATTTTCAAACACTGTTGCCCAGGACAGCTGTTCCAGACTTACGCTGTACGCTTCCCGGACTGGAATGAAAGATCATTTCACTAATGTGTTAGCTTCTGCTCAGAGACCTAGAAAATGAGGTTTTAAAATCTATCCTTCCAGTGCAAACTTCTGACTTGATGCCGACACGACAAAGGCCATCTTCAGACATCTTGGTGCTTGGGGGATTTAATCACTTTAGAAAAGCAGTCATTTCTTTCCTTGAAATGTATTCTCCCTTGAATGTTACCTTATGCCCTGTGCTCCCAGAGCTTGGGACTGGGTGCTCGTACTACCAGCACTGCCCAAGGCCTGACCTGCCTCAGCTATGCAAGAAATATTTGTTAGAGAGAGACAGGCTCTGGTGACTGGTGCAGCTGTTGTCGAATTTCAGCAGTTAAAAGCCTAAGTCCCCTTCCCTATTTCTGAAATGTTTGTGCTGTTTTGCTGCCAAAAAGTTTCTTAATATGCACGGTGCATGGAGTCTGGTATTGGAGATTGGGTCGCCGTTGGAATCCCAAGCAGCATCTACTGCTGATTTGTTACGTTTTCAGAAAAATAAGCTCTGCAAAGCGTACGCATATACAGCTATGGTCATAATTTTGTGTTCAGGGTTTATTCCTCTGCATGGTGAGAGCTACAGGGTCTTTCCCTGGAGTACAGACCTGTTTTGCCAAAGCAAAGATGTTGATTTTTGTTCCTGGATAGAATTTTCTTATCATTTTCACAAATGTGAGTTCCATTCCCTACCCCCTTCCCCTCCCCAAAGCAGGAGACATCCCTGTCGTCTTTCAGTATCAGAAAGTTTTCCAGCATGAGTTTCTAAGTTAGCAGGGGGAAACTTCTGTGTTTTTTGGTGAAACCCTTTTGTTTCCATTTCTTCCTTTTCTCTGAGAAGGAAACATTCCTCCTCAAAAGAAGGTTGGCTCTTCTGCCCTGAAAATGGAGAAGAGTCACCACGCTTTCAGTTTTGTGTGAGAAGTTGGGAAGAGAGCAGAGACGCACATTCATCTTTCTCTGTAATTTATTTCTCTTTTGGTAAATGTGGTTTCTGAGCTTTTCAGGAAGAGTTGACTTCTGCCTCCCATTTTTGCAGACCACAACTTGGCTTTCAGGAAACAGGGCACTTGAGGTGCTCTTTTATAATTGGTCAGCGGCTTCTTACTCAATAAAATCAGCGGTTTATGATCACTTCAGTCTGGTTCATCAAAAATCCATTGTTAAAGGGGTAGCAGGAGGAAGGAATTAAATAGTTTGTTTTTTTTTTAAGTGCTGAAACTTTGGGAAGTGAAAAGAGAGAACATTCAAAATGTTTCATTATATTCTAGCATATTTGTTTTATTATGTTCGTATTTTTTATTCTTGGATCAGCTGTGAGCTTCGATCTTTCACCTGAGGATATTTTTAACCAGAGTTCTCCTGTGAACCGCAGACTATAAGAAATGACCTGAGTATTTTCTCAGTGCCCTCAGGGATGCTGGCATGAAGAACTGTGACGTCGGAAATTTGACTCTGCTTTGCAAGCTCCCACGTTGGCCCGCCATGATTCTGAGAATGCTGGCACAGGACATGGGACTCCTGGTCAGAGTTAAAACTGTATTCAACACAGATAGAGCAGCCCTCAGAGGATTCCTTTGAGTCACATTTCTCATAGGGTGATGCCCTGTGGGCCAGATAACACCTGCCTGTGGAGTGCTACAAGAAAGAATCCAGAGCTCTGGAATGATGGTGGTAAAGCCTGTTCTTCACTCCAGGAGAAGACACAAACTTTATCTTCCAAGGCTGTATGTTCCATAAACACCTTTGAAAAGATAACCCAGCCTCTGCTCACTAGAAGTGCATAAACAGCAGAGATTCATGTAGAACTGTCTCCCAACGTGTACGCAGCCAGAGAACTTCCGGACATGCAGGAGACGTTCGTTCACTAGGTACATGGGTGCCTTAGGGCTTCCTTCTCTCCTAGAGCGCAGGCTGAGAAAAACTGCTAGACCTTTGCTATGGGTACCCTTTCCCAAGTGCTTGAAGTCAGAGTGTTAGTCGCTTCAGTCATGTCCAACTCTTTGCCACCCCATGGACTATAGTCTGTGGGGCTCCTCTGTCCATGGAATTCTCCAGGCAAGAGTACTGGAGTGGGTTGCCATTCGCTTCTCCAGGGGATCTTCCCAACCCAGGGATTAAACCTGGTTTTCCTGCATTGCAGGCAGATTCATTACTGTCTGAGCTGCCAGGACAGACACCACCCTGCCCCAAATGCCTAGAGTTCCTCTAAAATGTTTTAAGTCAAAGAAGAGAAAGAGAATATCAGACATCCTTTCTTAACACATTATCAACTGGAGACATATTAATGTGATTGGTGTTTGTTTCTGTAAAAATCCCCTGGTCCATAAGATATTAAAAGTAATACTTTACTGCTTTTTGAGAAGATATAAGTATTATATTTAAAGATTTAAATACTTAAAAATATTTTTTGATGCTTATTGCCGAAACAAAACCAAACCCAAATTCTGAAAACTAGTGAAAGCGAAGTCGCTCAGTCATGTTCGACTCTTTGCAACCCCATGGACTGTAGCCTACCACGCTCCTCTGTTCATGGGATTTTCCAGGAGAGAGTACTGAAGTGGGTTGCCATTTCCTTCTCCAGGGGATCTTCCTGACCCAGGGATTGAACCTGTGTCTCCTGCATTGTAGGCAGACGCTTTACCATCTGAGCCACCCGGGAAGTCCCTGAGAAGTAGGGAATGGTTTATATAAAAAAGCTCACGTTTACTATTTCTTGTCTTAAAAAAAAAATTGGGGGAAGATTGTTTTGGAGACACCTGTGAAGCATCTTCTAGCCTCTGCTAGCTGAGGTGAGAAGTCAGGTCTTCAGTCTTGAGTATATTTATGTAACTGCTTCCTGCCTTGTCCCAGCTCCTTCCCAGCAGGAAGGCCAGTGGAAAGTTTCTTGTATCCTTGAGACCACTCGCTATTTCCCGAACTTTGTTTTGCTGGGCCGGTCTCACAGGACTTCATTTCTCCATACAACGATGCTGCCTCCTTCCAGTGGAGGCTGTTCCCAGACTTGTGTCTTCTCACCTCTTACAAATACCCCAGCCTGCAAAGTTCACGTCCACAGAGAAGTCCTCAGCTGAGGCTTCTGAGATGTGGAGAAACCCAGGGACTCACATAAAGAAGGACTTCCCAGGTGGCGCTAGTCATGAAGAATCCCCCTGCCAATGCAGGAGACTCAGGAGATGGGGCTTCGATCCCTGGGTTGGGAAGATCCCCTGGAGGAGGAAATGGCAACCCTTGGGGTCACAGAAAGTCAGACACGACTTAGCTACTGAACATACCGCACACAAATAAAGAAGTTTAGGCTTCACTGGGAAGTCTGGAAGGCTCCCTTTATGAATCAGTTAGTGTGGGATTGCCAGCACATCTCTGTGTTGATAGATAGCAGAAAAATCACAGAGAACAAACCAAGAAGCAAAAAAGGCTCATGGTGAGGGCTTGACTCTGGACAAGTTGGAGAAGCCAAGCTAGGGATATGCCCTTGCCTTCTGCATCTGCTAATCCAACAATTCTTTCACTTTCTAGAAGGCGTATTTTCCCTTTACAAGAAAACAAAACAGTTTTCTTTAAAAAAAAAAAAAGATATGAGGATGAAATAGATAATAGCTATAAAATTTATGACTTTCACTTTGAAAGAGCCTTATAAATATACACATTGTTACTCTGTCTTCATCTCGTGACTGTCCTCCCCTTCAGCGGATGGATGGCCATCATTTTATCGCTTGACTATTTACGACCAGGAAGAGTTGATGGGGGTGGGGTAGTACACTTCATTCTCTGCCGCCGCCACCCCCGAGCACCTTGAGTGATTGCTGGGAGATAAAATGGCAATTGTTTGGCTAAGTGTGGTCTTAAATTCTCTGTCAGAGCCTCACTCCCGCTGTCCTTTTCCTGATTAGTAAGACACCATTAAAGGTTCCTTTTCTGCTAAAGAATGGAGTGACTTTTGCTGTTGGATATACGGACCCCTTTGGGATTTATAGAATGGTATATATTTATAGCTTGGTATGAATAGATTTGATGACTTCCAAATGAATGGCTGGATAGGGGGATTGTAAAGAAGTTGTTCAAAGAATAACTTGCCATCTTTCGGCTGTGCTGCATGTGGGGTCTTAGTTCCCTGACCCCTGCATTGGCAGGGTGGAGTCTTAATCACCGGACCGCTGGGGAAGACCCCCAAAGTATAAAGTTCTTAAAACGTGCATCCCTCCTTTTTTTTTTTTCCTTCTGATGAAGAGGACAAGAACCTTTTCTGTACTAAAAGCCTATCAAGTCAGTCATGCAACATTTCATGTACTTGATGGATAAAAGCCAGGGATAGTGTTAGAATGTCTGGATTGAGTTCCCAGATGTGGCTTGAAGACTTCCCGTGCCGAGCACTCTGCCTGGCTTTATGCACTCTACAGAAAGGATTATAAACCTGCTGTTATCCAGAGGCTAAAGAAATCCCTGAAACCATCACAGACGACCCATGCTCATCTCCCCTCCCGTTTATTGGTGTGATGGGCCTGTAGAGAAGTTCTGTGACTTAGGCCGGAGGAGAAGTAGTTGGTGGAGTGTGGGGCGGGGGGTGGCAGCTGGAGCTGAGCCGGGGGACGGGCTGGATTGGAACAGGCAGAGGAGCGGGAGAGACAGTGGGGTGGAGGGGAACGTTGGGGGCCAGACCGTGGGCAGAATGGCCGGGCTGCTGGGGCTGCTGGGGGAGCTGCTGGAGGGCAGGTGGGGGAGTGCACCAGTTCTTGGGGGAGGCAGATGGGGTAGACTGGGTCTTACCTGGTTGGCTGATGGAGCTCGCTGAGTGGGAAGCATGGGGCTGGGGGCTCGGCTAGGAGACCACAGCAGCAACGCAGGCGTGAGCAGGAAGAATGGGATTGCCTCCTGATACGACGAGAGGGTACAGAAAGGAACAGCCTGGGAGCTTTTGCAGAAAAGATGGACAGAACGTGAGGTGCATTCTCGTCTACAAGAGGAATCAAAGAGAAGGCTCTGGGACGTGGAAGGACAGAAGCTGCTTGTCGAAACTGGTTTTAGCCAAAGAGGGTGAAATTGAGGTGAAGAGCATCTGGGTGTAGCCGTGCTGAATACCCATGTGTTGAAAATGTCCTTGAATGAAACGAGCAGCTTTCAGCGCATTACTTTTAAAGCAAGCTTTGTTGACCATAGTCTCAAGCCTCCAGTTTTGAGACCATTGAAGAATAATTTAATTCAGATCCACATATATTTATTGAACTCTCGATGTCTAGAGGCCCCTCCATGAGTCTGTTTACTCATCTGTTTACATTAACTTATTTTCAGAATTGGCAAATACTAGGGAATGTTCAGGTTACCAGGGGTTTGCTATTCCCTGGTTTCTCCCTTAAATGCTGGCTTTTTTGTCTACTCTAAAGGAATCTCAATTCCCAGTGGCATTTTGTTCTGAGTTTCCACATGTATAGGACCAGGTGAAAGAACTTGAGACATGAAAAGGCCACTGTTGACTTTTTAGAGGTATAGGTCACGGGCTTAACTATAGATTCTTGTGACTTTCCTTCTAAGCAGAAAACACAAATACTTCGCAAGTCCAAGCAATTTGTTTTGGCCATTGGATTCTGGTGTTCTAATTAGTGAATCAGTATGATGCTAGGTTGGACAAGACTAGATCTTCTCCGCAAACCTGGAGAAGCTCAGTAAGACATCTCTAGTTCTGAGGTGTGGCTCTTGGGGCTACAGACCAGGGAGGGTGGGGAGGATTCTGTCCCTTTGGATCATCCGGAGAAAGAAAGAAGCTCTCATCCTAGCTGTTGAGGAATGGCGCGTCATGTATTTGGTGTCCTATAGCCTTTATACTATTAATTCTATTCTTCAAACTTCCACCCTTAGCCCAAGCCAGGCCCGATCATCCACAGTCCAGTGGCTTAACCCTCAGTCTCCAACCACACCGAGCTGCAGCCCAGCTGTTACACCTCCTTCACCCAAGCTGTCACCGTTCCCCCTCTCTCTTCCTGCCGCTGTCGTGGACAAGCCACCTGAAAGGTATGTGGTTTTCAGTGTGATGTAGAGTACTGTGGTGGCGCGCAGAGGGGCTTGATCAACCTGAGCAGGTTCTTGTGCTCCCTGCATGGAAAAGGCTTCCCGTCTCCTGGACTCTGGACATTTATAACCTTATCTTAAAGGTTCAAGAGCAAGCACATTCTTGCGAGAAATTTGCCTTATGTGAGACCTGCTTGAACCTACCCTTTCTGGTTCTGATCGTGCATTTATGAAACCATATTGTTTGGAAGAACTCCTTATCCAGAAGGAAATGTTGTTCAGTAGCTCAGTCGTGTCTGACTCTTTGCAACCTCATGGACTGGCAGCATCCCAGCTTCCCTGTCCTCTACTGTCTCTTGGAGCTTGCTCAGACTCATGCCCATTGAGTCGGTGATGCCATCCAACCTTCTTGTCTTCTGTCGTCCCCTTCTCCTCCTGCCTTCAATCTTTCCCAGCACCAGGGACTTTTCCAGTGAGTCAGCTGTTTGCATCAGGTATAAATGGGGCACTGGACACTGTAATTAACATGGCCCTTTGATGCGCTCGTGATGCAGAGCCCAGAGTGCTTTAGCAAAGCCCATCCTCTGGGCCAGCAGACTGGCCATCCCCATCAGTGGCCTCCCCTCCTGCCGAGAGATGGGATGCTGCCTTCCGCCCTGGTGTGCAACTGGCTGGCAGCCTGGTTTCCATCCTTCCCCACTGGGTTCTTTTCCCACGAGAACACACAGGATGTTTTGACAAGCAGAGAGAAGTTGAGCCTGATGTGCCTTTTGGGGGCGAGAGTGAAGGGGTCAAACATAGAAGACCCAGTTGAGAACAACAAGCCGTTTCCGGCGGGGGCGTGGAAACAGACTGTCAGTGGAGGATTGTGTCCTCGGCGCATGCCTGGAGCCACTGAGTATCTGTGTGCCTCTGCCCTTAACTGACTCGCCCCCGTCTCAAGACACTGGTGCTTCTCCTTAAGAAACTGAAATGCATTGGAAATAAACATGCCGCATGGTTCTAGTAACACTGAATGAGAGGAAAGGGCATCCCGCTGAGTGCAGAGGAGAATTAGGTGAAGAGGTTCAGGGTGAGCTTTTCAGAGAGGCTCCCTAAAAGGAAGATCTGAATTTGAAACTCGCCGGTTACTTGCAGGCGCTATGGTTTCGCCCGATGCTCACTTTCCCGCTAATCTCTCTTTTGGAAGGCACTGCTGCGCGGGTGTCATAGAAATGAGATTTGGGCAATGTGGGTGGGGGAGAGGTGAGGTTTCTCACACTTCGATCTGTGTGTCTCACGTGTTCCCTCCTCAGCGTCATCAGTCGGAAGGCCCGGGCGGTGTACCCCTGTGAAGCAGAACACAGCTCGGAATTGTCCTTCGAAATTGGAGCGATTTTTGAGGATGGTAAGTGTCCCATGGGAGCTTTGCGGGAGGTTGCCTTCTGCCCTCACAGAGGGTCTGCAGCCCAGAGCAGGCAGGCAGTCCCTGGCTGTGGGGTTGTCAGGAGCTTGTTGCTTTGGATGGGCGAGGGCCAGCCCACGTGGCTCCCGGGAACTGAACACCAGGGCCTGTGCGTGCCCACTTCTGCTTTAATCTTGGTTTTTCTCCAAACTTTAACTCTCAAGGTCTTTCATTCAGGACATTTTTGTCCCGATGTAGAGAAGCTGGTGCAATGTGAAATCAAGAAATGTTTCTAATTTGCACCCCTGTTCTCTTCCCAGAGTCCCCAGCTCTCTTACATGCTTCGTTTGTCAGCCCTGAGTTACAGGCAAGTGCTGTTGTCAGCCGATTTTGGTTTATCGTTCCCTTCCATTCTGAGGCTTGACACGATTTTTGCTCATTGGAATTGCGTCTGAATCTCTCGATGTGGGTGTTGACTTTGCATATTGAAACCAGGGTATAGATCTTATTTGTGTGTTTAATAGTCACACGTAAGCATTTTAGGAGCTGTGCCCGGTTTCAGATTTTACAAATTCCGCCTGTGGTTCCATGTGTATCTCTTCCCTCCCCCTTGATTTCTTCCTTCTCAGTCCTCCTCATTATGAAACTCATCGGTTGCTATGGAAACAGCGATGCTGTGTGGGGGTGTGGCTGCCCAAAAGAGTTCTGGGGAAGCAGCGAGACCCTTTGATGCTTGGAATGGAATGGTTGATTAGCCAGCATGCTTGGAATATACGGAGTGTATCAACACAGCGCCTGGTGCTATATTGTCAGTGATGTGGCATGGGCCGACGATTGTGTTTTAGAACGCAGGCTGCCTCATTTAGAGGAGATTTCTGTATCTGTGGGATCCGTACTCTGGAGAGCCAGAGACTGCCGACAGTGTCAGCAAACAAACAACAACAGAAAACCCCACGTGTGACAGAATTAAACTCCGTGGAGAAATTTCGTTCTTCAGAGTGGAAGCTTTTGCCACTGCAACATACACGGCACACGGTTTTGCCAGGAGACGGTGGTCGGCTAGCTGCCCTGCTCCAGGCCTGTCGCATATTGACGCGCATAGAGCAGAAGGGAGAGCTGAGAGCATTGAAACATGTCATTTAAGAAATGAAGATGAATTCTTTTTTTTTTTTTTTTTTTGCTGTACCCTCATGTATGGTACTGGAGAAGGCAAAGGCACCCCAGTCCAGTACTCTTGCCTGAAAAATCCCATGGACAGAGGAGCCTGGTGGGCTGCAGTCCATGGGGTCGTGAAGAGTCGGACATGACTGAGCGACCTCACTTTCGCTTTTCACTTTCATGCATTGGAGAAGGAAATGGCAACCCACTCCAGTGTTCTTGCCTGGAGAATCCCAGGGACGGGGGAGCCTGGTGGGCTGCCGTCTATGGGGTTGCACAGAGTCGGACACGACTGACGCGACTTAGCAGCAGCTGCATGTATGGCATGGAGTTTCCCAGGGGCTCAGATAGTAAAGAATCTGCCTGCAATGCAGGAGATGTGGGTTCCATCCCTGGGTTGGAAAGATCCCCTGGAGAAGGAAATGGCGACCCACTCTAGTATTCTTGCTTGGAGAATCCCATGGACAGAAGAGCCTGGCAGGCTACAGTCCGTGCGGTTGCAAAAAGTCAGACACTTGGTGAGTCAGCAACAACATGTGCAGCATGTGGGGTCTCAGTTCCTCACCAGGGATTGAACCCACCCCCCCTGCAGTGGAATCATGGCGGCTTAACCACTGGACCGCTTTTGACACTGTGTGATTAGATTTGTTTGGGAACCCGTGAACACAGCATGGTTCATGTGATGTTTACGTTGGTGGAAGATGTATCTCTTAGGGTGCCTTTGGCTGCAGGTAACAAAAACTGATAGAGCTGGTGGAAGCAGTCATGAAGATGGGTTCCCTCACGCAGTAAGAAGTCTGCAGGTGGGGAGCTCCAGGGCTGCTTAACCACAGCCACAAGGGTGTCACCAGAGCCCACAGTGTGTCCATCTCAGCCTGAATACAGGGGGCCCTGGGTGCTTCCCCAGCGGGGGTGGGAAGGCTGCCCCAGTTCTGGGTATCATGGCCACGCTCAGCCACAGCAGAAAGGGTGTGCCTCATCCTTGTGTTCTGTGTTTTAACTATGAGAAAACCTCTCCCAACTTCCTTCCTGTTGTCTGTTCTCATGTCTCAATAGCCAGAATGAGGTCAGGTGCCCACCTTAAACCCACTGCTGGCCAGGACTTCAGACCACACTTGGTCCAGAAATTCCTCCTCTCGGCACAAAGATATAGGAAGGGGAAGTTAGAATTTCAATCAAATCTAGTTATGCCAGCATGGATGATATTGGGAAGGGTCAGCAGATGTCTGATGCAGGAGATTGAAGACCTCCACTTCTAAAGTCCCTCAGTGGCTTGCGGGAGTCCTTCTAAGAAAAATAGTGTGTGCACAGGTGTGTGTGTGTCTTTCTCTCTCTATGTGTGTGTGTGTGTGTGTGTGGGTGTACACAAACACATCCATGTATACATGTACACGTATATGCACACACACGTGCATCTCAGTGTGTTTTGGGAACAGGAGAGTGATTGAGAGCAGAGAGCTAAGGATTGTCAACCCTGCACTTACCTGCCCGAGGTCAGTTGGCTTTTCCCCTTTCCGTGTGACCTGGACAAGTTCCTTAAGCTCTCTCTGCCTCAGGTCCTCCATCCTGATGCACAAGGATGTTCTCACGGGGGGTGATGTGTCAGGGCAGCATTTGGGGCCCGAGTGCAGCACAGACATCTGAGGAGGCTGTTGCTGACCACAGAGCCTCGCTTGGTGCCCTGTGGACCCGGCTCCAATTTGAGCCAAGGCACAGAGCCCTCAGATTGGGCGGTCTGTGATGCTGGTCTGGATGGCTGGCTGGGGCACCCAGGGAGTATCGGGTGTTCCTCAGGCCTTCCCCCAGGCCAGCTACCCCAGAGGTGCTTACTGATGTGTTGACACCCTCCCTGTCCATGAGCATACTCGCCTGTCATTTGATGTGAACTCCATACCGTGCAGCTCTGCCCCCTCGTTTTGCAGCAGCAAATACACATGGGGACTGTGTTCAGAACCCATGCCCCCAGACTGACTGTTTCTTAAGGAGGTTCTCAAAGGTCACAGACAGTGGGAGACCCTTTGTCTTTGCTGTTCAGTCGCTGTCATGTCCCACTCTTTGTGACCTCATGGACTACAGCCTACAGCCCGCCAGGCCCCTCTGTCCTTCACTATCTCCCGGAGTTTGCGTAAATTCATGTCCATTGAGTCGGTGATGCTCTCTAACCATCTCATCCTCTGCTGCCCTCTTCTCCTGCCCTCAATCTTTCCCAGCCTTGGGGTCTTTTCCAGTGAGTCGGCTTTTTGCATCAGGTGGCTAAAGTCTTGGAGCTTCAACTTCAGTATCAGTCCTTCCAATGAATATTCAGGGTTGATTTCCTTTAGGATGGACTGATTTGATCTCCTTGCAGTCCAAGGGACTCTCAAGAGTCTTCTTCAGCACCATGGTACAAAAACATCAATTCTTCAGTGCTCAGCTTTCCTTATGATCCACCTCTCACATCTGTGCATGATTGCTGGGAAAACCATAGCTTTGACTGTATCGTATGATGTCTTTGCTTTTTAATGTGCTGTCTAGGTTTGCCATAGCTTTTCTTCCAAGGAGCAAGCATCTTTTAATTTCACAGCTGCGGTCACTGTCTGCAGTGATTTTGGAGCCCAAGAAAATAAAATCTGTCACTGCTTCTGCTTTCTTCCCATCTATTTGCCATGAAGTGTTGAGACGCCTAATGCTTAAGCTGTTACTCTGGGGCGGTGCTTCCCATCTCCCATAGTGGGCGCTGTGTGTGTAAGGCCTCAGGGCAGATGACGTTCTCATGAGACACCCGCCCCCCTCCCAATACACACATGTACACGTGCGTGCCTGCACACACACACATACACAAGGCACGTGTAGGGGTTATTTATGAGGCCTCTGACCTGGTCTGAAGCATTGAGAGTGGTCTTGGAGGGCAGGTGGGGTGCCAACATCTGAAGGCTGTCCAGGCGTAAATGGGAGCGGGAGCAGAGGGCCAGCCATGTAAAGCTCAGACTGTGGGTGGCTACACAGGAGTAGTTTATGGACTCCATTTGCTGAGTTGCAGTCAGCATTGAAAAATAGGAAACCATGCATTAAAAAAAAAAGTGCATTGAACATAGTGAGAAGCATTATCCCATGAAGCTTTTGTGTGTTGGGCACATGTCCGCGTGTGCTGGGTTTCAGCTATTCTAATGGCTTGTGGTCACGGCTGCTGTGCTTGGCCAGTTCCTGACCTGGTCTGCTGGGCCGGGACATACCTCCCCTTCCTTCTGTGGACATGGCTCCATGTCTGCTCCTGGTCTGGCCTGAGCTGGGATCGCCCCATGGCTGTGGGGGGACCAGATGCTTCCAGACCCTGGTGATGAGCCTTAGACCCTGTGCTGTCCAGCCTGTGGTCATTGTCCTGCATATCGTTATGGCTCTGTGGAACCTGGAGTCGCCCGACACTGGCTCAGGTGTGGAAGGCCTCCCCCTGCCCTCAGGGACGCCCTACGCAGATGCCAGTCAGACAGGGTACCCAGATGATGCTGGTGAGGCCTGGCGACTGCTGAGAATGGCCGAGGAAGACTCCCCAGAGGAGAGGGTGTCTGGGGGTCTCTGAAGAGGAAGAACCCCCCGTGAAGAGGTGGGGGAAGTAGACGTCAGCGGAAAGCACTGCCCGTGCAGAGGCCTGGAGACTCACTTGGGGGCTTCTCTGGGCCATTCCCTGTGGGTGACCTGCTGCGGGCAGAGTCGGGGCGGGTGGGGAGGTGGCCGGGCCAGGTGCCTATGGACGCTTGGGTTTGTTCCTTCGGAACGTGGAGGGTTGTGCTGTGATCAGCCGGGTGTTCTGGAAAGTTCACTGAGCTCCCTGGTGCACCGTGGTTTAGGAGGAGCCCTACCGATGGGTTAGGAGGCTGCCGTAGGGAGGAGGAATGGAGGCTGGGGTGACTGGTGGGAGGGGGGGCCCTGTAGATAACTCTCATGCAGACTTGTAACCAGACGACCCAGGAGTAGCCCCCGTTGGGTTTGATTGACACACTGCGGGGCAGGGAGTTCACTGGTGGCAAGTACCTTGGGTGTTTTGGTAACGAGTGATGTCTCTTCCTTTGCAGTGCAAACCTCAAGGGAACCTGGCTGGCTGGAAGGGACTTTGAATGGCAAGAGGGGGCTGATTCCACAGAATTACGTCAAGCTGCTGTAGCGCCCAGCCGCAGACCCTGGCCCCAGAGCACCTTCCTGGGAGCGGCGAGCCCCGTCCACCTCCCGGGCGGAACCCACGGCCACCTGGACACTCCAGGGTGGGGAGCGGGGACAGACGGCTCGAGGTGGGGGGTGAACCGTGTTGGGCGGTGTGGATCTGAGCAGCAGGAGAAGGCTGTCCAGATGGACAGGAGAGACTCTGCATCTGGCACGCCTTGGGACCTGTGGTTTTAAATTATCTGGTCTCCAGAGCAAGGGGGAGGGCGCCTCACTGGCAGCCCCGTCACGGGACACCTCCCTCACACCTGGAAGGGAACTGTGCTGCGAGATGTGCCCTGAACGCTGGTGTCATTGAGGGATTGCAGCAGGCCGGCACAGGCTGCACAGCAGACCGAGGCTCCTGCCCGGACGCACGGCCACCCTCCCCGGGGACCCACGCTCGCTGACTTAGGGCGCCTGCGGGCTCACGACAAGCTTCTCTGTGCTGCTCACCAGTGTGCTGTTTGCCCGATATCCCCTTTCCGCCCCGAGTTTTCTGTACGTGAAATAAAGTCTAATTTACTATGGGATTTGTGTCCTCACGTGGGGAAGAGGTGGTGGAACTCACTCGCTCTGTATCATCTCCTGGTGTGGCTGGTGGGTGGGCTCGCACTCTCTCCTGGTGTTGGCATGCACGCGCTCACAGGCAGGATGGATTAACCAGCAGCCTGGCTGCTTGGGAATGGGGCGTGTTTCTGGGGACAAGGGGTCCCCTCTCTGACAACTGAGATCCTGGCGGGTCCCCTCCAGCTACCTCAGAGGGCCTTGGGGGACCCCAAACAGGATGGAGCTGGGGCACTTTCCCCAGAGCT
Organism: Ovis canadensis; assembly: GCF_042477335.2. NCBI lineage: Eukaryota > Metazoa > Chordata > Mammalia > Artiodactyla > Bovidae > Ovis > Ovis canadensis. Next base: position 20,415,323 of record NC_091261.1, on the reverse strand, counting down.
TTGTGTGAGGGCAACCTCCTGATGAGCTGCTGTGTACAGTCCTGTATCACGACCCCCACCCCCCAGCCTCCCCCTCCCAATCCCATTCCTTCTCTTCTAGACTGCAGTGCCCATCTCTCTGTCTGGATTAAGCCAGGCTGTAGGGCTGTCTGGGCTCTATGGACCCAGAGCCTGCTTGGAGGAACTTCTGCCACATCCCTGCACACAGGGTACTCCAAGTGATGCTTCTGTGGTCTTCCCAGCCTCTGACTCCCAGGCACAGCCTAAACCAACCTCTCCGGGAAGAGAGGACCTCTCTGTCCCAGGACCTGGAGTCCCTGGAGTGTGCAGCTCATTAGTAGGGGCCTCAGGACTGTGAAGCCAGCCCTGCTCCAGGGTCTGCTCGGGGGGCCTGGCATCTCTCTTCTTCCACAGAGGCTTCCTGGTCTGTTACAGTTCTCCCCTCAGATTGTCCCTGGAAGGGTGTGTCTGGCACCCTCTTCCCCAGGTGAGATGATCCCAGAGTGCTGGTTATCAGTGTGGAGCTCGCCTCCCCTGAACCATGTAAAGTGTCAAGTTTGGGGTCAGGTGTGTGTAGAGAGGCAGGCCCATTGAGAAGTATCCATTTTCTGACCAATGTGTTAAGTCGCTCAGTCATGTCCGACTCTTGGCAACCTCACGGACTGTAGCCCACCAGGCTCTTCTGTCCATGGGGTCATCCAGGAAGAAATACTGGAGTGTGTTGCCATTAGTGCAATATAATTGAAAATGCTGAACTGTGGGCCCAGTGGAGAGTATTGGAGCTACCAGGGGCCCAGGGCCCCAGACAATGCCTGGCCCTGGGGCTGCAGGCCAGGCTGGCAAGAAGGTGGGGGTGGCACCTGTTCTGAGTTCTCTCTTCCTGCTCCTGCCTGCTGGTTAGAGGTACAGGAGAGAAGCTCGGCTGGGAGCAAACGTCCCCATTTCTGTGGGAAAGTGCAAGCTCGTGGGCAGTCAGGGTGAGTGGACTCAGATGAGCACTGGAGCGATTTCCTAGCTGTATTCTTCACTGGAGTCCACCCATCGGCAGTGGACAGAGGACCTACCGAGTTGCGACTGGATGCCTTTGCTCTCTGCTGTTGCCCCCAAGCTGTTGTTAGCTCGCAAAGTATATTTCTCACCACTTCCTTGGGCATGGAAATCTCTGTAAGGTCTGGCTACCGGAGTGGGCTTTCCAGATGGCACTAGTGGTAAAGAAACAGACGTGGGCTTGATCCCTGCAGTGGGAAGATCCCCTGGAGAAGGGCATGGTAACACACTCTAGTATTCTTGCTGGAGAATCCCCATGGACAGAGGAGCCTGGTGGGCTGGAGTCCATAGAGTCGCAGAGTCAGACACGCCTGAAGTGACTTATCACACACACTGGCTACCTGTGTGGTTTAGGGCAAATTAAATAGACTCTGATTCTGTTCCTGCCTCCTCAAAAGCCAAGGATACTCTGAGATTTGGGGTTGAAGTGATAGTATCTGCTCAGCGGGCAATGCTAGTCCCGGTACTGATGGAGTCACTTGCTTCCAGCCCCCGTTGCCATGGGCCACCGTCTGGTCACTCCTGCCCCCTGTACTGATGTTAACTGATGTGAGTCGCTTGCATCTTTGTTGTCGGGGCGTCTGTGCCCTGTAGGATGACAGTGTAACAGTAGTGAAGCCTCAGGATAGCGCTGGCTACAAGGGTTCCCCCAGCCCTGCAGACTCCTCTCTGGCTGTTCCAGGAAGAACAGGGTTAGGCCAACGGGGAGCTGGAGTGTTGGGGTGTCTTCCTCTGGGAATAGGTGGTGCCAGGCGGCCCCCGGCCGGGGAGCTTTCCTCTGGGCCTGGCCCAGAGTACGCTTAATAACGGGACCAGGAGGTATTCTCTTCCACCTGCAGATCTCTCCCCAGAAGAGACAGGAGTGTGGTGGTCTGTGGGAGTAGTTCCCTGAGCATCTACTGAAGGCTGGCTGAGCAGCGGCCCTGCCTCCCTCAGGACCCAGGCCCCTCAGCCCACCTAGTTCAGCACCAGCTGCCTCCACCAGCTGTCATCCCGTGTTCTTTCAGAAGCATGATTGGGGGGAGGTGGGCTTTGAGCAAAAGAGGGCACTCAGATTGCTTACTTGCAGTGGAGCTTGCATTCTATGAGGTCACTAAAAGGCTGGCCCTGGGGGTCCCTGCACCCAGAAAGGTACACGCCAGATGAGAACAGAGCCAGGTGGCCTGGGGGGTTATAACCCCCTCTTTCTTTGTAGCAACAGAAGCATCTATAGTTGGGGGTGGCGGGGTGGGGGGGACACTGGACTGTTTGTGCTGGTGGTGGACATTCAATGCATTCGTACTCTACCCGGCCTGACTCAGCCAGGGGCAGTTATTTTAATGAAGGGTGTCAAGAGCAGAGAGCTTGGTTCAAGTTCAGTAAGCTGGTCACACTCTTTCTCCTTTATTGTCTTACTTCTGGGGGCTGGTAGGGGGTAAGGGCTGTTAGGAGTTGAATTGTGTACCCCCTTCCAAAATTCATATGCTGGAGTCCTAACCCCGGTACCTGAATGTGACCTCATTGGGCAACAGGATCGTGGCAGATGTCATCAACTCAGGTGAGGCTGGTGGGGCTGAACTGGTGTCCTTAGAGAAGGGGGCAATTTGGACAGAGACAAGCGTAAGGGAAGACAGTGTCAAGACACACAGGGAGACAGTGGCCACGTATAAGCCAGGAGGAGAGGCCGAATCCTCCCTTAGAGGGACCTAACCCTGATGACCTCGCAATCTCAGACTTCCAGGCTCCCAGATGGGGAGATGAGACATCCCTGTTTTAAGCCCCCCCGTTTGTGGTACCTTGTGACATTTCTAGGAAACAAACATGGTGGGTAAAAGTACATGTTTTGAGTTAAAAAAACATACATATATACCTATTTTGAAATTCTATTTTCCCTATTTTGTACCTTGCTGATCTTGAATGTATTCCCTTGACCTCTTATGCGTCAGTTTGCAGCCATGAAATGGAGAGAGTGGTACCAGCCTCCTTGGAGGACTGTGACAAACGATGATGTGAAGCGTCTGGAGGGCACCCAGCAAGAAACGGGGTTTAGTAAATGCAGAAGATGGGAGAAGGCAACCACAGAGGTACCTGGGGGCTGGTCTCTGTCCCCTTCTCCTCTCACAGCCACACCCTGCTTCCCTCGAGCCTGCACGCTCCAAGGCCATGCCTTGCTCTCTCCCTCTGCCCTACACTGTCCCGCCTTCCCCTGCCTTCCCAAGGGCACTCCATGCCTTTATTTTTAAAGTAATTCATTTGGTTTAGTTGAGACTGTTATTAGTTGTGGTGTGCAGGCTTAGTTGCTCCAAAGTATGTGGGATATTAGTTCCCCAACCAGGAACTGAACCCATGTTCCCTGCATTGGAAGGCTGATTTTCAACCGCTGGACTACCAGGGAAGTCCCCCCATTCCGTTTCCCACTGGACCCCTTATCACCTGCTCACTGGTTGTCCCCTCAAGACTCACCAGCCTGGGTGGCTCTTTCCCCAGCCAGATGTTCTACGTGACTCTGAATCTTCCAGAGCCACCCGACGTTCCTTCCCTCCCTCCTGTGGGAGGAAGTTATTCCAGGAGTGTGTCCTCAAACAGCTTTCTGGCTTGAGCTCTGAGAACGTCTTCTCCGATGCTTGTCAGCACTCTTTATCCTTGACTGGCCTGGGTGGTAATTTATTGCTACCCTGTCTGGGTAAGCTGGCACATTCTCCTGATGCTTTCATGTCTGGCTAAAAGTGTCTCAATCTGCTGAGTAGAATACCTTGGAGAATTCTTTCCTATCAGAAGATCAACTTGATTGGAAAGAAGAGTTTTAATTTTTGCCCACCAAGAGACTTGCACTTTGGACTTAGGCAATAAGTACATGGGATTCATTGAGGCTGCTCAATACCTTGCGTTATAGTTTCTGGATTTTTCCTTCCTTCGATGGTTTAACAGCTGCAGGTGGAGCAGCTCGGAGTGTGGGCAGAACATGATCTGACTCAGTTCAAGCAAGTTTTCACCACAACCCTCTCTGGATCAGGCTGGACCAGGGCATGAAGATCCAAAGAAATGGGTTTTTCTGGCCATGGAAAACTTGAAAATCACTGTCTTGGCAATATAAATTCTATGAAAAATACCTAAGTTGTGCATGGTACATTGGTTGAATTATCCCAAATTTCATCCCTCACTGGATGCATGCCCTTTATGGGTAACCCTCCCGTGTGAACTATGGGTGTGACTTCGTAATTTGCTTTGGCCAACGAAACAGGCAAACTTGATGCAATTAGAAGCTTGAAAAGTGCTAAACATTTCCACTGTCCTAGAGCCTTGCTTATACCATGAAAATATGCCCAGATGGCCTGCTACAGGAGAGGCTGCATGGACCAAAACTAGCTCAGACCAGTTGGCTACATGACCAGTCCAACCAAGCCCAGCCTGGCCCAGACCAGCAGCACTTCCCCTGCTAGCTAACTTAGGAGAATAATGAATGATGGCTGCTTTAAAGCACTCAGTGTTTGGGTGGTTTGCAGCAAACTGCGACTGTGCTCCTTCATTCACTTTGCTTTGGATTCAGGTTTGGTCTGAGAGTCCCTTGGCCAGCAAGAGATCAAACCAGTCATTCCTAAAGGGAATCAGTCCTGAATGTCCATTGGAAAAGATCCTGATGCTCGGAAAGATTGAGGGCAAGAGGAAAAGCAGGTGACAGAGGATGGGTGTTGAATGGCATCACCAACTCAATGGACATGAGTTTGAGCAAACTTCGGAAAGTAGTGATGGACAGGGAAACCTGGAGTGCTACAGTCCATGGTGTTGCAATGAGTCAGACACGACTTAGCAACTAACAACAGGTTTGGTCTGTGTTGAATGTTAAAATCCTATTTTACTCTTCTCTTATCCAACATTATTTTTGGAAGCCGCTGCTTTATATCCAAGAAAATTGCTGCAACAACAATTGGATGATTTGAAATTAAGGTGCTGGAGATACTTGTAATCAAGTCATTTTAGTCTGTGGACATTTGCAGTTTATCAAAAAGCATGTGGAGCTGTCCTGAAGAAGGAAATGGCACCCCACTCCAGTGTTCTTGCCTGGCAAATCCCGTGGATGGAGGAGCCTGGCAGGCTGCAGTCCATAGGGTTGCAAAGAGTCCAGACACAACTGAGAGACTCACACACATGTGAAACTGACTTTAAAATAAGGGAATGTTGTTTTCTATTTGTTTGAGGGACACTTATAACAAACCCTTAACTATATATGCATCACTATGCATAATTTTTACTGCTTTGGCGTACAGTGGCTGGCTGGCTCACTCAGCAGCAGAAACTTAGTTATTAGCTAATGATTCCTAAATGTGCAGGTGGATCCTTTGGGTCTGAGAGCACTTTAAGACCTTCCTAGAAATACAGGAAGGTTCCTGGCTCATTGACCCAGGAACAAGCCTGCTCTATGAAGAAAGAGCACTCACTTTAACCAAAGGTGCACATCCAAGGGGCCCCATGTCTAGTCATGCAGACTCACAGACCATGATGGCTTTTGTTTAAAGTTAGAGGCTCTCAGTGAGAAACCCTGTTCCCTCATAGGTCAGACTGCATACATTCTAAGATGTAAAATTATCTTCGTTTTCAATAAATTTTTACAAACAAATCTGTGCACAAAGCTCAAAAGTTTTTTTCCTGTGCTATGTCTCATGGCTAATGTTGTGTTTCAGAAATAGATCAGTTGTATTAAAGCAAAGTTGTGTTTAACCGTCAGTCTTCTAGTTTGACTGATCCGTCACTTAAATGACACATTCAAAATGACACATGAATTTCTCCTGTGGGAAATACGTGTTTTCTAATTTTCAGATGAGCTGATAATTCTTAACTGCTCTTTTGTAGTCTGTATTGCTCAATGAGGTCCAGAGGAGCAGCCTGTAAGGAATGTGAGGAGCATTATGACTGATGGCTGATGGAGTTTCTTGACAGCCCAAGAGGACCTGGGGTGAGAATAAGACTCCACTGTGTGGAGGAGGACCTGGGAATGAGACGGGGCATCTGGTGTACTCAGGTGAGTCTGTAAACAAGCTTCCATGTGGTTGTGAAGATAAATGAGGCCATGTATGTATCGAATTTAGTGGCTACATCAGCAGTAATTATTGTTATAAAATTGTCATGGGGTATATTTCCGTGAACCAAATATTAGCACTAAGAAACAAAACATTTCACCAGTCCCCCAAAAGAGTAATTAATATGTGGATAACACAGGGCTTCCTAACATGGGTAGGGCATGGGCATAGTGATTCCATCTTGGATGTAGGCAGAGGGGCATATGATCCATATTTAAAAGGCCACAAAATCCATGTATTCCTATAGACGTTCAAATGAACTGTTTCCAAAACAACAGGTGATTAAAGTAAAGGATTTATTGTAATCTGCTTACAGTCCTTTGCAAAGACAGACATATGTTTTTGCATAAAGATATAAATTGCTTCATTTTAAACTAATTTAGTGTGGTTTTTTTAATTATATGAAGAAGTTTTGGTGAATTACGAATTGTACCAAACCAAGATTTTAAAGAGCAATATGGTACAAAAATAAGAGCAGACAGACAATTTGGACTGGGACAGGCATTCAACAGTGGATTTAGAATATGGCTTTGCTGTTTACTCAAGCAAAGTTACCCCGAGACACACAAAGAGTCAGTAACTTTGTTAATACAAAAAGCTGATGCAGACTGTCTCCATCCCAAACCCGGTTACGTCGAAATTCTGATTTCATGAAAAGTTAGTCTGAGCTAAAAGCTGCTCTTATGAAGCCATTTCTTTCCCAGAAACCCCCAGTCTGCATGCGGTGTATTTATCGCCTTCCATGTGTGGCTTTCATATTGCTGTGCATGTAAGTTGACTGTATTGAGAGATCTGCCTATAAATTAAATTCCTGAAATTGCAAATTATGTAAGAAAAAACTCCTCTGTCTGAGTGCAGCTTTCACAGGTTTCCCCTTGCATAAGGCAGGTGTCTTCTGAGAGACAGGGTAATGTTGCCTGCATGGTGAACCCTGGAGAAAAGGGTTGATCCCAGCGCTGCCATCTCCCGGCCTTGGGGTTCCCCAGCTCTAGCTTTTAGGTTTTGGAAAAGAATACGATTTCACTGAGTACCTGTTGATTATCATCACTTTTCCAAGATTAATTTGGCCTCTATTCAAAGCAGTTTATTTAGTGCAATCATATTAAGTTTCCCCAAAGATATATATATATATGTTTGTGATTTGGGGCAAGAGAAAAAGCCATAAATTGCCTCAGTGCCAAACAGATTAGTGAATTAAAAATTTTAGTGTCACTGTCTTGCTTTTATGATCTGTAGTGTTTTTTTTTTTCCAAAACTGTTTACATATAAAATTTTATTTTTAAAACCTACCTTTTAAAAATCTAAAAACCCTCTAATTATCGTGCGGTCTCCACGCTGTTCTGACTGAACTGTGCCCAGGGGCATCTTCCGTGGGCTTCCTGCCATGACCTACGTGTTCCTGTGACCAGTTCCAGGAGTGCAACACCCCCTTCTGTGACCGGAAGTGAACATTTCACCTTTTGCAGACAGAGTGCATGGAATTTTTCCCTGCCCCCCTGAAAGCAGAAAATTCAATTTCTAAAATGGGATGAGGATGAGCACTCTGAGCCACAGCCTTTCCAGTCTCTCTCCTAAAGTGGATTCTGCTTCTTGAGGGGAAAGAGGCAGCTTTCCTAGAGCCACAGCACTCCTGGGACATCCTCTCACAGGGGTGTCGTCGAAGGACGCCTTCAAGGAGCTGCAGACAGCACGCTGCTCTGTCCCCACTGGAAGGAGGATGGAGCCGAAGCTGGAAAATGCACTCTAGTCCCACGAACACCCCAAGCGGGAGACCAAGGACGAAACGAAAGTACAGAAGAAGTAGAAAGGCTTGGAGACAACCAAGAGGTTTAAGTGTGGTTATTTACAACAGAGACTGTAAAATGGTAAATTAGATATGAAGCTAAAAAAGGCACAGCTTTCCCTTTCTTAAATACACTGTAAACGGTTCATGATGCATGCAGAACATTTCACTTTACAAAAAAAAAATTTTTTTTTTACCTTGTTGGTTTAGACAAAGATAGTACTTAAATAGTCTCCAGCAAAATAGAATTCTTTCAAAAATACTTTCCCATTCATCCTATTAACCATTAAAGTTTTTTTTTTTTTGTATGTGTCTCATTTACAAAAGTTCCTTATACCTTATTTTAGGTCCTTCACAATTTATACATACAATAATGTACAGCACAGCAAAAGACTGCAAAAATTATCTGTAAAGCCAACACAATAGATACTAGAAATTGAAACCAAGGCATTTTTCTGAACATCTTATCCATTCTAATTAAATAATAAGTGGAGAGGGTGTGGATACCAGTGATGCAGAAAGACGTGGGTGAAGACGCACCCCGAGGGAGCTGCCAGTCCACTCCACGTGCTCCGTTATTACACAACAGGAATCTGTATATGTTTTTTCTTTTTTCGTTTTTTTAAATAACAAAAGAATATTAATGCCCCATATTGACTATACGTTTTTATGTGCAAACCAAGGGTGAGCTTGAAAAAGTTCGTTAGTTCTTGAACCCTTTTAACACAAGCGAACGATCCCAGAAACGACATGGCATAGTTAAAACTTCCATCTGTTAAAATATCAAAATCAGAAAGTTATTGACTAGATATGGCTTTTCATCCAGAGGAACAGGAACATGTTTCTAAGCGCTGGGGGTTGGAGAAGGAAGAACCTTCCAGACTGTGCACGTCTCGCCAAAGCCACGTCACCCTGCCTGCCCGCCTCCCAACCCTTGACATGATTTTCAACTTGAAAAACTGCTGAACAAGTGGGAATAAACCATCATGTGTGTCAAAAATAGGATTTTTCTTGGGTCCTTCGTGGGTGTGGAACAACACGGGGAAACTTAAGGCAAAGTTCTTCTTGTGAGACGTCTGCCGTCACTTCCTGTGAAAGTAAAGGGTCTTGGCATTCCCGGACTCCACCTTTGGCAGCTGGTCACTGATGATCTCCACCAGCATGGCTGGGAACTCCACTTTCAGGGCCTGGGACTCCCGGAAGGTATAGAAGCAAAATTCCAACAAGTCGCTCACCAGCTGCAACAGACAGACAGAGGGCCGTGACGTCAAACCCTGATTCCCACTCTTGCCTGCAGCCGGGGCAACGTTCACAAACCTGTGTCTACGAAGCCGCCCGGCTCATGTGGCTAAGTCATCCATCTTGGGGAAGGAAGGAGGATGTACCTGCTGCGTGGAATATGTGCAAAACAGATTCCAGTGGAGCTGTGTCAGGGTTGACTCTTAAACATTATCAGTGGCTCAGGGCCAGTAACAGAGTCCAGAGTGGCTGCAAACATCACTGCCTCTCACTTGTAAGTGTGGAGTTGGGTGGGGCAGGTATTGGTATATGTGTGTAGCTCTGGACCCTGGCACTAAGCCTTCCCCAGCCTGTAAGACCTGGCCGGACCCTGCCAGTGGAGTTGTGGCTGCTGGGAGGGCCAGACTCCTTCCTTCAGGACCCCAGTCCTGAGCTGAGCGCTGAGAGGTCTTGTCTTAAGGTGGAATTGACATGTAACTTGGTGGGAGTTTAAGGTGTACAAGGGGCAGATTTGACACACTTATAATATTGCAACATGGACACCTCTATTAAGGCACATCGTTACCATTTTTTTATGGTGAGAACTTTTAGGTCTCACTCAGCAGCTTTCCAGTGTATAATACAGCATTATTACCATAGCCACCTTGCTGTATACTAGATCCCCAGAACCTGTTGCTCCTATAACTGGAAATGTGTACTCTGACCGTTACCTCATTTCCCCCACCTTCTGGTAACCACCATTCTACTGTCGCTATTCGTTAGCTTTTTAGGTTCCACATGTGAGTGAGGTTGTACAGTAGGAGTTTTCTAATTTATCTCACCGAGCATAAGCCGCCCTGGGCTTTCCTGGTGGCTCGGATTAGGTAAAGAATCCACCTGCAATGCCGGAGACCTGGGTTTGATCCCTGGGTCGGGAAGATCCCCTGGAGGAGAGCATGGCAACCCACTCCAGTATTCTTGCCTGGAGAATCCCCATGGAGAGGGGAGTCTGTGGGCTACAGTCCATGGAGTTGCAAAGAGTCAGACACGACTGAGCGACTAAGCACAGCACAGTCTTCCCTAGATGCATCCATGTTGTTGCAAACAGTGGCGTCTCCTTGTTTCTCACGGCTGGACAATATTCCTGTGTGTGTATAATATATATTGATGTATTATATATTATAATATTATCTCTATCCATTCATCCATTCTCAGTCACTCTGAGAACACGAAAGCATCAAGGGAAACTGTCTTGCCGCCTGTCCAGCCATCTTCCCTCCTCTGTGACCCAAGGACTTTGCTGTCCTCCTGGATCTGAACTACTCCCAATTCTGTCAGGTGAAAAAAAAGACAAACCCACAAATGCAGTATAGCATTACTGGTTGCTTACTAGGAATATAATTTCAAATGAGAAAGTACATATTCTAATTTTTCTTGAGTTAATTCCATACCCTATTATGGGGAAGATGACCTTTGGTCATTTCCCACTGTATTAAAATAGGCAACATTAACATAACGTCTACAATAACGGCCATCTTAATAAAGTGATTTTCACTTTATTAAGTGAAAATCTGTAACTTTCCCTCAAGATTTTTTAAAAAAAGGCAATCTGCAGGCTTACACTGAGTCAGGTAGTAAATAATTGTGGTAAAGGACTTCAAAACAAACCAGGAATCTCAGAAAACCCAGTATCTGACGCTTCTGTTTGTGCCGGAACATGCCCTCAGTCTGCAGACTGGTATCTCCCTAGGCAGGTTCCAAGGACTGAACTCTCTGTACCCACAGCAAGTTGAGGCCTCATAGGCTGTGAGACAGCGTGAGGCACTCTCTTCTCTGGCTTATTCAGGCACACATGTGCTTGCTTAGTGAACGGTAGGCTTCAGCTTCCCCATCTGTCAAATGGGGGCAAGACGAGTATCCTGCGGCTATTGGGACATCCCTGCTGGTTCAATGGTTAAGACCCCCCATGCTTCCAATGCAGGGGGCATGGATTTGATCCCTGGTCAGGCCACTAAGAGCCCACATGCCGTGTGGCACAGCCAAAAAAAAAAAGAGTATCTGCTGCATGCGGTTGCAGGAGTGACTGAATCTGAACTGGCATGGAGTAAGCACTGCACGGGTACCAATTCACGATCATCCTTTCCCTCTTCCCAAACTCCGGAGGCGGTCCTAAGATGGCGGAGGAATAGGACGGGGAGACCACTTTCTCCCCCACAAATTCATCAAAAGAACATTTAAGCGCTGAGTAAATTCCACAAAACAACTTCTGAATGCCAGCAGAGGACATCAGGCACCCAGAAAAGCATCTCATTGTCTTTGAAAAGAGGTAGGAAAAAATATAAAAGACAAAAAAAGGGACAAAAGAGGTAGGGATGGAGCTCTGTCCCAGGAAGGGAGTCTTAAAAAGAAGTTTCCAAACACCAGGAAGCACTCTCCCTGCCGAGTCTGTGGCGAGCCTTGGAAGCACAGAGGGCAACATAACAGGGAGGAAAAATAAATAAATAACTAAACCCCGAAGATTAGGAGCCCAACGGTAACTCCCCCAGCAGAGAAGCAGTGCAGACGCCTGCATCCACCACTAGCAAGTGCGGGCTGGGGCTGCACTGCTTAGAGTAAGGATCGGGCCGGAATGCCCCGCGGGTAACCACAGGAACTAACTTGGGCTAGCAAACCCTGTTCCCAGACTCCTCCCACCATCTTTTCTCTGCAAACTAGGACACAGTTTGTAAGACCTGCTCTGGAGCATCTTTGTGTAACTTGGTTCTCAGGCCCCCCCTTCTATAAAATGTGAGATGTGGGAACTTTACATTTTGGCCTTTCCTGGATAGAGACTCTTGAACGAGATCTGCAATGGCAAATTGCTTGATTGTTTCAGGTGGTGGGCCAGTGGCTGCGAGAACTAAAAGCCACGCTGGGTCTTGCTCACCAGACTTGGTGCCACGGAGAAGTCTCACCGTGGGTGGCAAGGCGTGCCTGTCGGTGGTGCCGGCCGAGGGCACTTGGGGCCTAGTTTATGTTCACCCTGGTCTCCGCCCCTGCTGCTCCCGAGCAGGACAGCAGAGCTCTGCCATAGCCGAAATGTCTTTGGGGATGGGACGGGCTCACATCCACAGAGAAAGGCTCCCCGTGGCTCAGAGCGTCTGGGGAGGGCTGAGGTCTTACCCACCTCTCATCCATCCATCCCAGCGAGGGCATCTACCCCAGACCAGGTGCTGGGACCCTCAGTGGACATGACAGAGTCCTGTTCTACTGCGAGGAGACATCAGCGCAGGAGGTCAGGTGTGGACGGCGGCCAGAGTGAAAAGGGGACCTTGGTATGTGGCCCAAGGACGGTGTAGTGGGGTCTCTCAGTGGACTCAGAGCAGCAGGAAGATTGTGGGCGGCACCTGCTGGCCGACAGACTACACCCCTGACGCGTCAGCAGAGGGCCAGGGCCCCTTAGGGGTTTATGTTTGCAAATAGGCAACAGCACTGGTGACTTCTGTATGCAATGAGAGACGAGGAAGCAAAGGCAGCCAGTCCATGAACCTGAAGCAGCACGCAGGGGAGTGCCTCTGTGAGTCTGTAAATGGGGACAGGCCCCCTGTCTTTACCAGCCACGTGAGCATCACCTAGGAGATGCAGAGCAACTGGACCAGATGGAGAGACTGCAGGCCTGGGGCTCGGCGGGCGTTCCTGACAGGTTGGTTGGGGACAAGTGTCCCAGGTGCTACTTGTGACCCTGCATATTATAATGAGGGGCTGGCATTTCCTGCCCACCTCTGGACCATGGGCAAGGAAAGCAGCTCGCTTCCAGGCATGAGCTATACCCAGGGCTTCTGTTCAAAAGAGATGGCAGCTGCTGAGGGAGTGGGGCTCACGTGGGGTAGCCTCTGACCCTGAAAACACCTGGAGGGGGGCCCCCATTAGCACTAACCACTCTTAGGAAAGGGTTCACTGCTTGCTCTTGGGGTGGCCAAGATGTCCAGAAGCCCCTAGGAGCTACCAGAAGGTGCTAGCTGCCTCACAAGCCTGCCTGACTCACTGCCCTCAAAGGGCTACAACGCTCTGAAGACCCCAACCCAGCAGAACCTGGGCTGGTGGCTGCAGTTGGTGGGGTCAGGGAACATCTAAGAATAAAAGCCAGGATCCCCTGGTCCAGGCTGTAGGACCTGCCTGCCAGGCACCTGCTGACCCACAGCGCCCTCCCACAGCCAGAGCACCAGGTGTCCCTGGCCCTTCAAAGATGCTGAGGCGCCTGCTGCTGCAGTAGGTACAAGGGACCATCCCTCCTGGAGAAAAACAAGGCACAGGAAGAGCGAGGCTGCAGATGCTCAGAGCAGGAGGTGGGGACTAGATCCTGAGAGCTAGGGATTCACGTTTTGTTGCATCGGCAGGAGTGCTGACCCAGCAGAACGTACACCAGTTCCTGGACAAACTGCTGTGTTCTGGCAACACATCTACTGGTCATGCTGCACACAAGCACGAGTCTCCTGGGTGTCAGCCCCCACGTGCAGCGCGGGGCTTCTCTGTCCGAGCCCAGAGGAGCCAGAAAACTCAGGGACAACGAGGTATGTGTGATGCACGTCCCTCACGAGGCACCGTCCTGCCCTCTGCCCCAGGCACAGACAGTTGGTGGGGGCGGGCAGGCCACAGCCAACAACCTGGAAGGTCAGTAAGTACAAGGCTAGAAGGGGTCATGAAGCCCAGTTATAATCAGCAATGAGAGTCCACACAAACTCTGCCGGCCAGAAAGGAATGGCACGGTATATTTAAAGCACTGAAAGGGAAAAATCTACAACCAAGATTATTGTACCCAGCAAGGATCTCATTCAAAATTGATGGAGAAATAAAAAGGGACGTATATAGTCAAGAAATACAAGAGAAGAAAAAGATCTACAAAATCAACCCCAAACAATTAAGAAAATGGCAATAGGAACACACATATCAATAATTACTTCAAATGTAAAGAGATTAAATGCTCCAACCAGAAGACACAAACCAGCTGAACAGATACAAAAACAAGACCCATATATGTGCTGTCTATAAGAAACCCCCTTAGAACCTAAAGACACATATAGACTGAAAGTGAGAGGATAGAAAAATATATTCCATGCAAATAGGAAGCAAAAGAAAGCTGGAGTAGCAATCAATCCTCATATCAGACAAAATAGACCTTAAAGAAAATTACAAGAGATACGGACACTACACAATGATCAAGGGATCAATCCAAGAGGAAGACATAAGTATTGTAAATATCTATGCACCCAAAATAGGAGCACCTCAATACATAAGACAAGCACCAGCAGACATAAAAGGAGAAACTTACAGTAACACATTAATAGTAGGAGACTTTAACCCCTCACTCACACCAATGGACAGATCATCAGAACAGAAAATTAATAAGGAAACACAAGTCTTAAGTGATACATTAGATGAGATGGAACTCATTGTTATCTTCAGGACATTCCATCCAAATGTAGAAAAATACACCATCTTCTCAAGTGCACATGGAACATTCTCCAGGATAGACCACATCTTGGGTCACAAGTCAAGCCTCAGGAAATTTAAGAAAATTCAAATCATATCAAGCATCTTCTCTGACCACAATGCTATGAGATTAGATATCAACTACAAGAAAAAAAGCTTGTAAATACACAAACACATGGAGATTAAATAATGTTTCTAAATAACTAACAGGTTACTGAAGAAATCAAAAGGGTAATCAAAAAATTTCTAGAAACAAATGACAATGAAAACACAACTCAAAACCTATGGGATACAGCAAAAGCAGTTTTAAGAGGGAAGTTTATAGCAATATAACCCTACCTCAAGAAACATTGAACAGACAACCGAACTTTATACCTAGAACAACTGGGAAAAACAAGAATAAAAATCCCCTAAAATTAATAGAAGGAAAGAAATCATAAAGATCAGAGCAGAAATAAATGAAAAAGAAATGGAAGAAACAATAGTAAAGATTAATAAAACTAAAAGCTGGTTCTTTCAGAAGATAAAATTGACAAACCTTTAGCCAGACTCATCAAGAAGAAAAGAATCAAATCAACAAAATTAGAAATGAAAAAGGGGAGGCTACAACAGACTATGTAGAAATACAAAGGATATTAAGAGGCTATTATGAACAACTCAATTACAAGCATGGAAGCTGAAGCTGTGATCAATAATCTCCCAAAACACAAAAGCCCAGGACCAGATGGCTTCACAGGAGAATTCTATCAAACATTTGCCTATCCTTCTAAAACACTTTCAAAAAACTGCAGAGGAAGGAACATTTCCAAAACTCATTCTACAAGGCCACCATCACCCTGATACTAAAACCAGACAAAGACAACACAAAAAAAGAAAACTATAGGCTAATATCACTGATGAACATAGATGCAAAAATCCTCAACAAAACTTTAGTAAACAGAATTCAGCAACACATCAAAAAGCTCATACACCATGATCAAGCTGGGTTTATTCCAGGGATGCAAGGATTCTTCAATATATGCAAATCAATCAATATTATACACAGTATTAACAAATTGAAAGATAAAAACCACATGATAACCTCAATACATGCAGAAGAAGCCTTTGACAAAATTAAGCACCCATTTATGATTAAAACTCTTCAAAAAATGGGCATAGAAGGAACCTACCTCAACACAGTAAAGGCCATATATGATAAGCCCACAGCAAACATTATTCTCAATGGTGAAACAGTGAAAGCATTCCCCCTAAGATCAGGAAGAAGACAAGGGTGTCCACCTTCACCACTACTAGTCAACATAGTTCTGGAGTCCTCGCTACAGCAATCAGAGAAGAAAAATAAACAAAAGGAATCCAGATCAAAAAAAAGAAGAAATAAAGCTCTCACTGTTTGCAGATGACATGATACTGTACGTAGAAAACCCTGAAGATAGTATGACTAGAGCTAATCAGTGAATTTAGCAAAGTTGCAGGATACAAAATCAATACACAGAAATCACTTGCATTTCTATATACTAACAACAAAAAATCAGAAAGAGAAATTAAGGAATCGATCCCATTCACCACTGCAACAAAAAGAATTAAATATCTAGGAATAAACTTACCTAAGGAGACAAACAAACTACACAGAAAAGTATAAGACACTAATAAAAGAAATTAAAGACAACAAACAGATGGGGAGCTATTCCTTGTTCCTGAGTAGGAAGAATCAATATTGTGAAAATGACTATACTACTGAATGCAATCTATAGATCAAATGTGATCCTTATCAAATTACCAATGGCATTTTTCACAGAACTAGAACAAAAAATTTCACAATTCATATGGGAACATAAAAGACCCTGAATAGCCAAAGCAGTCTTGAGAAAGAAGAATGGAGCTGGAGGAATCAACCTTCCTGACTCCAGATTATACTACAAAGCTATAGTCATCAAGACAGTATGGTACTGGCACAAAGACAGAAATATAGACCAATGGAACAAGATAGAAAGCTCAGAAATAAACCCATGCACCTATGGGGTGGGTACCTTATTTTTGACAAAGGAGGCAAGAATATACAATGTGGCAAAGACAGCCTCTTCAATAAACGGTGCTGGGAAACTGGACAGCTACATGTAAAAGAATGAAATTAAAACACTTCCCAATACCAAACACAAAGATATATTCAAAATGGATTAAAGACCTAAATGTAAGACCAGAAAGTAAAACCCTTAGAGGAAAACACACAGACATAGAAAAACTCGATGACATAAGTCAAACCAAGATCCCTCTATAACCCACCTCCTAGAGTAATGGAAATAAAAACAAAAGTAAACAAGTGGGACCTGATTAAACTTAAAAGTTTTTGCACAGCAAAGGAAACTATAAGCACAGTGAAAAGACAAACCTGAGAATGGGAAAAAATAATAGCAAATGAAACAACTGATAAAGGATTAATTTTCAAAATATACAAGCAGCTTATGCAACTCAATACCCCCCAAAAAACCCCAGCTCAAACAAAAGTGGAACAAGATCTAAGCAGACATTTCTCCAAAGACGACATACAGATGGCTGACACACACGTGAAAAGATGCTCAGCATCGCTCATTATTCGAGAAATCCAAACTGCAATGAGGTATCACCTCACACTGGTCAGAATGGCCCTCATCAAAAATCTATAAACAATAAATGCTGGAGAGGTTGTGGAGAGAAAGGAACGCTCTTGCACTGTTGGTGGGAATGTAAATTGATACAGCCATTATGGAAGACAGTATGGAGATTCCCTAAAAAACTAGGAATAAAGCCACCATATGACTTGGCAATCCCATTCCAAGGCATATACCCTGAGGAAACCAAAACTGAAACAGAACACGCACTGTTCACTGCAGCATTATTCACAGTAGCTAGAACACGGAAGCACCTAGATGCCCATCGACAGATGAATGGATAAAGAAGCTGTGGTACATATACACGATGGAATATTACTCTGCCATAAAAGGGAACACATTTGAGTCAGTTCTAACGAGGTGGATGAACCAAGAACCTATTATATGGAGTGAAGTGAGTCAGAAAGAGAAAGATGTCGTATTCTAACGCATATATACAGAATCTAGAAAAATGGTACTGAAGAATGTATTTACAGGGCAGCAATGGAGAAACAGAGAGAATAAACTTACGGACATGAGGACAGGGGAGGAGAGGGTGAGATGTATGGAAAGAGTAACATGGAAACTTATATCACAATATGGAAAATAGACAGCCAGGGGGAATTTCCTGAGCTGTATGGCTTAGGAAACTCAAACAGGGGCTCGGTATCAATCTAGAGGGGTGGGATGGGGCAGGAGATGGGAGGGAGGTTCCAAAGGGAGGGGACATATGTATACCTATGGCTGACTCACACTGACGTTTGACAGAAAACAACAAAATTTTGTAAAGCAATTATCCTTCAATTAATAAATAAATAAATTTATTTTTTAAAAAGGGTCCATATTATTAGGAATGAAAGAAAGCCCTCTGTGTTGACTTTTCATTCTGTAAAAAATACATCTGGCTGGGAGCACAGAAGTTTAGCTGCCTGCTCAGCATGACTGACCGAGAGCCCATGTCAGGGCCACAGCTGTCGGGGGAGGGAGGCGCAGAGAAGCCTCGCAAGGTCACAGGGGGACTAGTGGCTCTCTGCTTGCTCGCCTTGGATGCTACCGGGCTTGGTCAGTGCCTCTTCCCACACTGTCTCCAATGAGTCATCATTGCCTGTGGCAGCCTGATAGCTGGGCCCTGCTCCCACCATGAACTGAGGTTATTTGTTGGGCGGCGGTACACAAGGAGGGTCCAGCCCTGCTGTTCTAAGGTTACAACCAGCGAGCAGTGATGTAGCCCCTGAAAGATACAGCTTCTCTGCAGAAGGGTCCCCTGCGTTTTCAACGGCAAATAAATTAGCTGCTGACTCCAGACTTTCACCTAATTAGGATGGAGCTTTTGCTTGAACTGAGCATTGGGTGGGGTCGGGGTGGGGTGGGTGGTTAAGCTTCATTTGCAAAGATCAGAATTCTAGCCGGATACACTGATAGGGGGCAAAAGATACACAGCTTTAGCTCTCAATATTGCAGCAGTAATAGAAACAATCAGCAACCGTTTACCCTCGCTGTTCCAGCAAGAGCCTGTGAGTGCTGGACAATGATGCAAGGAGTCTGGCCCTTGTTCAAAACCCCCCAACCTCCACCCAGCATGGGCTAGTGTGGGAGATGCCAGGGTGTGCACAGGTGGGGCCTCTGCAGCTAGGCAGGACTGCTTCTCTCTGGCCGGTGATGTCTTAGCAAAATGAGATGGTAACAAAGCCCCCTCCTACCCTGATTTAGTAGCATTTGCTTCTACATCCAGAAGAAAATATAACCTTTAACAACAAGGTTAGACTCTTTACTCGTGGGTTCCCATGGAAATCCCAGGCCCTGCTGTGAGGCTACCCTACTGAGTGTTCCTGGCAGGGTCTCCTAGAGGCTGAGTGTAGGAGAGTCCTAAAGGGCCTCCTAGATGCAACTGAGAGAAGAAGTATCAGAAAGAGAGCATCACAGAGTACATCCGCATCATGCATCCTCCTTTTTGTCTCCCCTTTGCAGCAAAGAATTAGTCATCCGTTTGTGAACAAAAGCTCCTCTGTGGAACTCTGGGACCCTTGGGAGAAGGCCTGCCCACCTGTGCGTCTGGTAGCAGGCAGGCGTATTTTGGCAAGGACTACGAAACCAGTGGAGCAGTGGGCCTGCCTGGAGCCCTCCTGCCATGGTTGAGAAAATACCCGGAGATGGCTGACCTGGCCAGATAAGGTCCACCGACAAGGAGGAACTGCAGAAAACCAGCCTTCCCAAGGGGAGATGCCAGCATACTGCTGGAGCAATAAACACAGGTGAGTTTGTAAGTACTGGAGATGGAAAGAAGTTTACTAGCGTTCCTCCAACCCCTGGCAACACTGCATGGGGTCAAATTATCAGGTGGCAGTGACCTATCCCTCAGGGGAAAAGGTGAGTGAGTGCCTGGCTACCTTGCTGTTGCAGGTCACAGCTAGAGAAACCTGTTTCTTTACAGTAACACCCAGAGAACTGAGGTGGACCTCCATGACTGGAAGGAGGAGGGAGGAGACTGGGAAAGAGACAGGTAGGAATATCAAAGGACATTAAAGGCACATATTCTTTAAAGTCCACTCATGAGCTTCTGTGAACACCACACCTGGAGATCTCCCTAGAGAGTCCACAAGGACCCCCAAATCCCCAAGTGCAAAACTCGCAACTCCCCTGACTCTGTGGCTGGCATCTTGTGCACAGTCCCAAACGTGGTGCGGCAGGAGGAAGCTCCAGTAGACAGGAAGTGTGCTCAGGAAACAGGCCGGGATCTGTGGGCAGGGGAGAACCCACAAACTTCTATAGCAGCACCACCTTCTGGAAACAAAAGAACGGTCTAGGAGTCAGCCTGTGGTGCTGTAAGAACAAGACAGAAAAGCTGAAGAATTCTGCCACCATAGGAAGCAAAAGGAGTGGAAAGATGTATCCACACAAAGGCAGACAAATTTCAATAAAGAGCATCAAAGAACAGAATATCCCATCTGAAGGCAACCAGCAGTACTTTAAGGCAGTATCTGCCCTTTCAAGTGCAAAAAAATGCAATGTAGAACTGCAAGAACCATGAAAAATCGAGAAAACGTGTCATCCTAAAAGACAGTCATTCCCTAAAAACTGAGATCAAAAGCATGGGCTTTTGCAATCTAGCTAAACTCAAGAATAGCTGTTTTGGACAAACTCAGTGAGCTATAAGAGAACTCAGGCAATTTAACAAGATTATGAAAAAATACAGGTTAAAAGTGAGTAATTTACCAAAGAAACATAAATCATAAAAAAAGAACCAGGCAGAAATTCTGGAGCTGAGGAGCTCATGGAATGAAATAAAAAATGCAACAGAGAGCATCAGCAGTTGAGCAGAATTAAGGAAGAAATAACAAGTGAGTCAGAAGATTTCAAATACCCATGTTAAAGGAAAACAAGGGAAAAGAACGAAAAACACTGAAGAAAGCCTATGGGATTGGGATTCCATCAAAAACCTAACATTAGAGAAATCACGGTTCCAGAAGGAGCAGAGAGGGATATGGGGCAGAAAATTTATTTAAAGACATAGCTGAGAACTTCCCAAACCTGGAGAGAAAAATGGACATCCAAGTTCACAAGGTTACTCTAAGACACATTATAATGAACCTGTCAAACACCCAAAATAATGGATTCTAAAAACAGCTGGGGTAGGGGGCGGGAGTAGATTGTAACCTGCAAAGGAACTTCCATTAGGCTCTCAGAAGATTTATCAGTAGAAACCCTACAGGTCAGGAGAGAGTGGAATCACATATTCAAACTGTTGAGAGAAAAGAATTACCAGCCAAGACCTACCCAGCAAAATTATCTCTCAAATATGCAGGAGAAAAGGACTTTCCAAGACAGACAAAAACTGAGAGAGTTCATCACCACGAGACCCACCCTGCAAGAAATGCTGAAAGGAGTCCTTTAAGCTGAAATGAACAGATGCTAATCAGGGACATGAAAACACATGACTACAGAATACACTGGTAAAAGGTTAATTTACAGTCAAATTTAGAAAATCCCAATTCTGTAAGAGGATGGAATGTCAACCACTTTCCTGTACAGGTCAAAGGAAAAGTAAATATTAAAGTAATTATTATAGTGACTACAATGTGCTAAAGACACAATGTAAGAAGAGGTAGATGATGACACAAGAATATACAAGTGGAGTTAGGCTGCTATGAACTTAAAATGAACTGTTTCATCTACGCAATGTCTTATGTAAGCCTCATGGTAACCACAAACCAAAAAACCTACAGCAGATGCCCAAGAGATAAGAGGGAAACAGCACACCAAAATGGAAAGTTACTGATTTACAAAGACAGGCAGAAACAGAGTGAAAGAAACAACGGAAATACAGACCGACCAGAAAACAGCAAACAGGAGGGCATTACCAAGTCCTCACATTACCAGTAACAACGCTAAGCATAAATGGACTGAATTTACCATCACAAGACAGAGCGGCTAGATGCGTAAAAAATTAAGACCCAGCTATATGCCGCCTACAAGAGGCTCACTTCAGCTTTAAGGCGGCATTCACACAGGCGCAGAGTGAAAGGATGGAAAGAGATGTTGATGCAAGCAGCATCCAAATGAAAGCGAGAGTAACTATCCTCATAATAGACAAAATAGACTTTAAGTCAAAAATGGTAACAAGAATCAAAGAATGTCAATATATAATGAGAATGTGGCAAATTCATCAAGAAGACATAACCATTGTGTATGTATATACTTACATATGTGATATCAGAGCACCTAAGTATATTAAGCAAATATTACCATATCTGTTGTACATATACAACAATCCAATAATAGTAAAGGACTTAAACATCCTACTTTTAGCAATGAAGAGATCATCCAAACTGAAAATTGGTAAGAAAACACTGGACTTGAACCATACAATAATCCAAACGGACCTAAGAGAACATTCCCTCCAACACAGGTAGGATGTACATTCATCTCGGGGGGACACGGGACATTCTCCAGGATTGACCATATGATAGTCACAAAACAAGTCTGGGCAAATTTAAGAAGAGCGAAATCATACAAAGAATCATTTCTGATCATAGAGTTATTAAACTAGACATCAGTACAAAGAAAGTCAGAACATCTACAAATCTGTAGAAATTAAACACCACATTCCTAACAACGAATGTGTTAAAGAAGAAATTAAAGGGAAATTAAACTATATCTTGAAGCAAATGAAGATGGAAACAATACACCAAGACCTATGGGATGCCGCAAGAGCAGTTCTGGGAAGACTGTATGGTGATAAATGCATATATTAAGAAGACAGATCTCAAATCAATAGCCTGACTTCACACGTCAAGAAAACAGGGGGAAAAGAAAAAAGTTCAGCAGAATGAAAGAAATGACAAAGATCATAATGGAAATAAATGAAATAGAGCTCAGAAAAACAGTAAGAAAAAAAAAACCCTAATGAAACTAAGAGCTAGTTTTTTGAAACAATAAACTGACAAACTTTAGCTAGAGTTGAAAAGAAAAAATAAGGCTCAAAACCTGAAAGAGGAGACATTACAACCGATACTACAAAAATACAATGGATTGTAAGAGACTACTGTGAAAAATAATATGCTAATGAATGGGATAACTTGAAGGAGACAAAGTCCTAGAAATACACAACCTAAATTAATCAATAATAGGTAAAGAGACTGAAACAGTTATCAAAAATCTCCAAATACAGACAACCCTGGACCAGATGGTTTCACTGGCAAATTCTACCAAACATTTAAAGATTAATGCCAATCCTCCTCAAACTCTTCCTAAAACTGAAGAAGAGGGAATACTTCCAAACTCCTTTTGCCAGGCCAGCATTATTAACATGAAAGCCAAAGATACTACAAGAAAACGAAACTATGGACCAATATCCCTGATGAATATAGATGCAAAAATTCTTAGCAGAATATTAACAAATAGAATTCAACATAATAGTAAAAGGCGTATCACAATGATTTGGGATTTATCTCTGGGATTAAAGACAGTTCAACATAGACAAATCAATAAATGTGGTCCATCCATTCTAAGTCACTTCAGTCAAGTTTGACTCTTTGTGAACCTATGGACTGTAGCCCACCAGGCTGCTCTATCCATGGGATTCTCTAGGCAAGAATATTTGAGTGGGTCCCCATTTCTCTCTCCAGGGGATATTCCAAACCCAGGGATCAAACCCACATCTCTTAAGTCTCCTGCACTGGCAGGTTCTTTGCTGCTAGTGCCACCTGGGAAGCCCCTAAACGTAGTACACTACATTAACAGAATTAAAACTTATATAATCATCTCAATAAATGCAAAAAAAGCATCTCATAAAATACAACATCCCTTTGTTAGGTAGTTAGAATAGGAAAAAGGAGTCCAGAATGGCAGTGACTAAAAGACAAAGAAGGGAAAAGCCCATGAAAACAGAACTAGTAAAACAAACAGCCCTCCTGGCTAGCCCAATTTACATAGCGCAGACCCAGGGGGAGGAGAAAAAACATATAAAAAGAGGAGCCAAAATTGAGTTGGGGGCTTCTCTTCCCTTTGAGGTGTTTGGGTAGGCACGCCCTCACACCTTGAGGATGTATTTCCCTTTGCTTTCTAAATAAAACTGAGCTATAACACAGAGCTGTAACACTGGTCTGTCCGAGAAAATTACACGGGGCTGTAACACTGGTCTGTCCGTTGCTTCAAATTTTTGTTGCAACGAGACAGAACCGAGGAAATTACAAATACCCCTGACACCTTCATGAAAAGTCTCTCAGCAAACTGTGTATTAAGGGAGAATACCTGAACAAAATAAAGGCCACATATGACAAACTCAGAGCTATTGTTATACTCAATGGAGAAAGACAAAGTTTTTCTTCTATTATCAGGAGCAAGGCAAGAGTGCCCACTCTCACCCCTCTTAATCAGTATAGTACTAGAAATCCTATCCAGAACAATAGTTGCTGATGTTCAGTTGCTAAGTCATGTGTGACTCTTTGTGGCCCCTGGACTGCAGCATTCCAGGCTCCCCTGTCCTTCACTATCTCCTGGATTGCTCAAATTCACATCCACTGACACCAAAAACACAAGTAACAAAAGCAAAGTTCAACAAGTACAACTACATCAAGCTGTAAAGCTTCTGCAGAGCAAAAGAAACAATCAAAAAATGAAAAGGCAAACGACAGGACAGGAGACAATATCTTCAAATCACATATAAGATAAGGGATTAATATCTAAAACATATTAAAAATTCATAACTCAATAATAAGCAATCCAATTGAACAATGGGTAGAGGAACGGAATATACTTTGTTTTTCTAAAGAAAACATCCAAATGGCCAAAGGTACAATGAAAAAGATCCTCCACCTCACTAATCAGGGAAATATAAATCAAAACCACAGTGAGATACCAACTCCACTGATACCAGAGAATGACACCTGTTAGAATCGCTGTCACCAGGAAGAGAAGAGATATGTGTTAGTGAGGATGTGAAGAAAATGGGACCCTGCACACTGTTGCTGGTGGGAAGGCAAAGCAGTTCAGCCACTATGCAGAACAGTACAGGGTTCCTCAAAACATTAGAATGACCCTATGATCCAGCACCCTCACTCCTGGTTATGCAGCTGAAGGAAAGGAAAACGGGACATGAGAGAGAGATATACCCACTGTTGTGTTTACTGCAGCAATACACACAGTAGTCAAGACACGGAAATAACCTGAGAGTCAAGAGACGAATGGATGAAGAAGATGTGATACACACACACAAATAAGAGAGATTTTTCAGCCACGAGAAAGAAGGAGCTGTGCAGCAACTCTGATGGACCGCAAGGGCGTTATGTTAAGTGAGACATGCCAGACAGAGACAAACACTGGACGATCCCATTTATATGTGGGATCTGAAAAAGCCAAACTCTTAAAAACTGAGATTAGAAGACTGGTTACCAGGGGGAAGAGCGACGTTGGCAAACAGATGTTGTTTAAGGGTACAAACTTGCAACCAGCAGGTAAGTCCTAGAGATCTGATGCACACCATAGTGATTACAGACAAGAATACTAGTTTATAAAGCTGCTACTCAGTTTAAACTCACTATAAAGGTGCTCGTCACTCCACAGTGCCTGACTCTTTGCAAGCCCATGGACTGCATGGATTGATTGGATCTTAACTGTTCCTACCACAAAAAAGAAATGGTAATTATGTGACATGATAGAGAGGTTAGCTAACCCTATGGTGGCAATCATTTCACAATATATAAATGTATAAAAGCAGTATGCTGGACATCGTAAACTTTTATAATATTATATGTCAGTTATATCTCAGTAAAAAAGTACTCGAATCCAATAACACATGATCATACACCATGAGCCAGTAGAATTCTTGCCAGGTTCACAAGAATGTCACCATAAGCACATCGATCAATGTGGTACATCACATCAACCGATGACAAAACCACACGTTCATCTCAAAAGGTGCAGAGAAAGCATTTGAAAATATTCGAGGATGCATTCGTGATAAAAACTCTCACCTAGGTGGCTTCAGAAGGAACATATACTCAAGATAATAAAATCTACTTATGACAGATCCATGGCCAATATAATACTCAGTGGCACTGAAGGTAAAAGCCTTCATGCTAAAATCTGGAACAAGTCGAGGATGCCCATTATCATCTCTCCTATTCAACATAATACTGGAAGTCCTAGCCACAGCAATCAGGTAAGAAAAAGTAATAAAACGTATCCAAATTGGAAGCAAAGAGGTAAAACTGTCATATGAAGATGATACGATATTACATATAGAAAACCCTTAGGGGCTTCCCAGATTCCACCAAAAACTAGAGCTGATCAAGAAAATCAGCAACGTAGTAGGATACATGATTAACATACAGAAATTTCTTTACACCAACAATGAAATATCATAAAGGGAATTAAAAATAAAACAATAACTTTTAAAATCACACCACCCGAAATACTCAGAATAAACCTGACCAGGAAGTGAACGACTGATGTGCTGAGACCCATAAAACTGATGCAGGAAGTGGAAGATGATTCAAAGGAACGGAAAGATATGCGGCGCTCCTGGAAAGATACGCGGCGCTCCCGGAAAGATACGCGGCGCTCCCGGAAAGCTACGCGGCGCTCCTGGAAAGATATGAGACGCTCCTGGTTTGGAAGAATTAATATTGTTAAAATGAACATGTTACCCCAAGCAATCTATAGATTTAATGTGATCCCTGACAAATTACTGATGACGTTTTTCACGGAACTAGAATAATCCTAAAATTCATATGGAATCATAAAAGATCTAGAATTGCCAAAGGAATCCTGAAGAAAAGAAACAAAGTAAAGAGACTTAACTGTCCCAGACTTCAGACAATACGATAAGGCTACAGTAATCAAAAAAACGTTGTACTGGCACAAAAACAAACATATGAATTGATGGTACAGAATAGAGACTCCAGAAATAAACACACACCTTTGATCAATTAATCTTCAACGAGAAAAATAGACAATGGGAAAAAGACAGGCTATTCACCAAATGGATGTGGAAAAGTTGGACTGTTGGATATAAACCAATGAAGTTAGAACACACCCTCCCACCATACACACACACAAAAAACTCTAAATGGCTTAAGGGCTTAAACATAAGATCCAACACCATAAAACTCCTAAAAGAGATCATTGGCAAAAAGTTTTCTGAAATAAATCATACCGTAGGTCAGTCTCCCAAGGCAACAGAAATAAAAACAAACAAGTGGGATCTAATAAAACGTACAAGATTTGCACAGCAAGTGAGACCATAAACAAAATGGAAAGACAACCTACAGGATGAGAGAAAATATTTGCACATGATGCAACTGACAAAGAGTTTCATTTCCAAAACATACAAACAGCTCACACAACTAAACAACAAAAAACTAACAACCCAATAAAAAAAAATGGGCAGAAGGCTTAAATAAATATTTCCCAAAGAAGAAAT
Source organism: Ovis canadensis (assembly GCF_042477335.2). Taxonomy (NCBI): domain Eukaryota; kingdom Metazoa; phylum Chordata; class Mammalia; order Artiodactyla; family Bovidae; genus Ovis; species Ovis canadensis. The sequence goes on along the minus strand of NC_091261.1, from coordinate 20,388,206 downwards.
ACAGACAGCCATTAGGCATAAGAAAGCTGTTCAACATCTCTAATTATCAGAGAAATGCAAATCTAGACTACAGTGAGGGCAGTTAATACCTCCTCACACTGGACACAACGGTGATCACTAAAAAGTCTACAAATAACAAATGCTGGAGAGTGGGTGGAGAAAAGGGAACCCTCCTACACTACCAGCGGGAATATAAGTTGGTGCAGCCACTGTTGAAAACAGTATGGAGGTTCCTCAGAAAATTAAAAACAGAATTACTGTATGATTCAGCAATCCCACTCCTGGGCATATACTCAGAGAAAACTAGAATTCAAAAAGATAAATATACGCCTATGTTATAGCAGCACTATTCACAATAGCCAAGACATGAAAACAACCTAAATGTTCAACAGAAGAATGGATCAGGAAGTCGTGGTGCATATACACGATGGAATATCAGTCACAAAAAGGACAAAGTGATGTCATCTGCAGCAACCTGGATGCAACTAGAGGTTATCGGACGAAATTAAATCAGAGAGAAAGACAAATACCATATGATCACTTACGTGTGGAATCTAAACTATGACACGAATGGGCCTATCTGTGAAACAAAAGCAGAGACACAGAGAGCAGACTGATGGTCTCCAAAGGGGTGGGGGTTGGGATGGGGCTGCAAGCTGGGATTAGCAGGTGTAAACTTATGTATGTGCGCGTGTGTGTGTAAACAACAAGGTCCTACTCTGTAGCACAGGGAATTCTATTTGATATTCTAAGATAAACCATAATGGAAAAGAATAAAAAAAAATATGTGTGTGTATGTATATATATATATATATATATATATATATATATATATATATATATATATATATATATATATAGCTGAATCACTCTGTTGTATAGCAGCAATAAACACTGTAAATCAACTATACTAAAAAAAAAAACAAAAAAAAACAAACCAGGTATGGTCAGAAAAGTATCTAGAAAGGCTATTTTCACCAAAAGGCATTTCCTGGCCAGTTTACAAGTGAATATACTCAGGATATCAACTAAATTCTTGGCCTACAGGAGGCATTCGGGGAACTTAGCAGGAGGTTCTGGGGTTCTGAGTTACCACTGGCAGGAAAGCTGCTATCTAGAAGAGCGGTATCTGGATTCCCTATTTTAAAAAACTGCCTTCCTCTGCCAAGGACCAGCCTGCATGGACACAGGCATCTGGGTTCAAGTGTGTCCCAGATGCAGGAGATAAGCCTCTATGCGGCTGCTTGCTCATGTGAGCTCTGCCTGCAAATTCTAGACAAGTGGACCCCCTGTGAGGGTGACTTCAGGCCAAATGGGCACCTCTGGCTCTGCTTCCAGAGGCCCAGCTGCCTGATGAGGGAGAGAGGCAGGGTTGTCCCACGTGGCCTCAGAGGGCTGGCTCCCGAGCCTAGGCTGGTACGGGCTCGAGCAGCTGGGCCACACCAGGTGCCCAGGAATGGGCTGGCTGCGGGGGTCAGAATCAGGTCATGAAAAGCCAAGGGCATTTCTGAGCACTCCCCGCTGCTCCCATCCATTAGTATCTGACTGTTATCTGAGGCTACATCTGAATTCACTTCTCATCACTGTTTTTATAATAAATTCAACACCAGGAATCCAACTTTGGTCAGTGATGAATATTCAATCTTCAAAATATGTTATTTGGATGCTGTGCTATAGCATGATGGGTTCAATTTCCTTCCGATTTTTTTTTTTTGGTCCTTAAATTTATTTAATTTCCACCCTGTTTAACTTTCCTTGCATTACTAGCCTCGTTCTAGATCACGGCTCCGCCTTCTTGTGAATAAGGTCTATTGTACGTGTGGAAACCACAAAGAAAAATGACACAATGGAAAAGCAGAAAGTAGAGCTTAAAGATAAAGGGGTAATTAGAACATTGCTGAACAAAGGAAATCTAATGAAAGGGTTGGGTGTGAAATGCATTGGCATGTTACTGTATATAGAAGTATGAACTTTTGCTACTTGCGTTTTCAATATTTCCTAGATCCCTCTTGCAAATACAGGCTCCACGGAGCAGTGTAAAAATCTAAACCAATTCATATTTATAAGTTACTAACTTTAATATCTGGTTACAAGATGAAGCAGTTAAATCCTTATTTCAGTCTCTGAAAGCAAAGGATCACTGAGTAACAAGAGGCAGACACCACTGGCTAAGGACCAAAGGCCTCTTCTAATTCAAATAGGGACTCTCCAGTAGACACCAAGGTGGCTGAATTTATCCCTTTAATTCTATGAGGCCACTGAATGAATGAGGGGTCGGTAATTACGGCCTCCAGGGTAAATCTGACCTAATAATGGTTCTGTAAGAATTTTTCATTTTGTTTTTTATACTTTTAAACAGTTGGAAAACCAAAACTAAAGAATATCTGTGACATGTGAAATTTATATGAGAAAGTTTTACTGGAACCCAGCCATGCTCCTTCATTTAGATATTATCCGTGGCTGACTGGCTGTGGCAAAGGCCACAGGACCCACAAAGCCTGTGACATTTATTACCTGGTCCTTTATGGAAAAAAGTCTGCTGGCTCTGGACTGGAAGGAGCACCAGGGATTCAGCAATGGCTCTGGGAGAATGGGCTTTGGTTGTTAGTTATATAAATCCAGTATAAGATATTTCCTGATTTCAGAAATATTAAATGTGGGGGGAAAAGTCTGTGAATCAAGTGATATGGTTCTGGCTGGATCTGGTGTTCCAAGTATTATACAGATTCTCTAAGCCTTTAAGAAATGCTTTAGGAAGAATCCTTGTCCATAAGGGGGCTAAACTAGGCTAAGACAGGGCCCAGCTTAAAGGATTCAGAATTTTGCATGTAAGTGGAGAGCTGCCATCACTCATGTCATGTGGGTTATACACATTTACAATTGATTCTCATTGTTCTCAGTAGTTATGCCCTATAAAGTCACTGCCAGGCCAGGGAAATAGAGGATCAGGTTTCCATAAGCTACTGGTCACAACACCAAACTCTTAATACATAACCTTGTTTTATGTATGTCTCTGTGTATGCACTCAGTTGTATCTGACTCTTTGAGACCCCATGGACTGTAGCCCATCAGCCTCCTCTGTCCACGGGATTTCCCAGGCAAGAATACTGAAGTGGGTTGCCGTTTCCTTCTCCAGGGGATCTTCCCGACCCAGGGATCGAACTTTTGTCTCTTGCATCTCCTGCATTAGCAGGTGGATTCTTTACCACTGTGCCACCCAGGAAGCCATGTAACTGTTTAAAGACAACTTATTCCATGTATATTGCTGATTCCTTGACACTGAACTCATGGTCAAGACTACTATTATAACTCACGCCTAAACAAAGCCTGGTGGACACACTTACCATCTCCATAAGGCATATGGCAGACTCCTTGTACTGAGAGCCACACAAGACAGTGTGTGAGCAGTACATCTGGGGGCAACTGTAGACAGCAAGATCACCAACCAAAATGCAAAAAAGCAGTGGCATTACACAGTCCACCCAAAGGACACTCACTCACTGTACCAAGAGCTGAAATAAGAAGGCAGAACGTCACCTTGTTTGGCCTTGTTGGGAGCATGCTCCTTGGGGGTGACCTGAAGTTTCCACTGCATGTCTGTGAATGACTGTGAAAGTGCCCTGAGAATTACTGATTTGAGGGTTAAAAATACATTTTAATTAGTAGGCAAATTCATAAATACAGAATCTGCAGGAAAGGATGACCGGCTGTGTGTGTGAAACACTATACACTTTCTAGTCCCACGAACTGTGACCTTCATAAATAAAAGTGATCCAACGGCACCCTCCCAGCTTTTAAAATGATCTCAGGTTTCCTGTTTGTTTTACTTTTTGACCACAGCCCTCAGCATGTGGGATCTTCATTCCCTGACCAGGGGTTGAACCTGCACTCCCTGCGTTGGAAGGCAAAGTCTTAACCACTGGACCACCAGTGAAAGTCACTCAATTATGTCCGACTCTTTGCAACCCCATGAATACTGGAGTGGGTAGCCATTCCTTTCTCCAGGGGATCTTCCCAACCCAGGGACCCGCGAGAACCTAAGTCTCTCACACTGCAGGCTGAGGTTAGTTTTAAGGTTCCTTTCCCGTGCACTGGTTTCCCTCATTCCCTTCAGTCCTCACGCCCTGCTTTACTGACATTTTCTGCCTCTCTGACCCTCACTCCCTTCACAGACACACGTGCACAGTTCACCACAGGCTGCAAAATTCTCTTCACACTCAGCATCTCCTCTGATCAATAGGATCTTAAACAGATTCTATTATGCCCGGGACAGGCTGCACTGTTTGCGGAGGCAGTGCCAGAAAACACGGGGCCCCTTGTTCAAAGTTTGCTAAGAATTTCAAGATGGCAACAGTAGACCATTAAGCCAAGATGGAGGCCCTTTTTTGCGTGAGGGCCCCAAAGGGAGGGCGAAGCTACCGGGGGCGGCAGGGCTAAACCAGGTGCAGGGCTGGCTCTGCACTCCTGTCCCCCGGGGGCTTCTCTTCCCTTCTTTCCTGCCTTCTGGGCCTGCCTCTCTCATGAACCAGCGAAAACCCACTTAATCACTCCTTGCCTTCTTTTCTCTATAAAAAGGGTAAAAAAAAATTGAGTAAATATTACTATTATTTTCTTTTCATAGAGAAAGGAGTTAAGATGAGGTAATTAAGTGTAAATAGTAATATTTACACATCCTTGCCTCATGGAGTTATTAGAAGGATTTATAGACAGGACTGAGGAAGAAAGGCACTAGGTAAATCCCAGGCATTATAGAATTATTTTATATGTAAGAAGAGGGATTTAGGTCGCCTAAGAGGGGGGGATTTATAGACACAGGTGTTAGACAATGACACAGTTTTCCAAAAAACTTCCCTACGTAGATTTCGGATTAGGACAAGATTCCTGCATGTCAGATGTGATTTTCTATGAGGAAATTTTCCCAGACCCTCAGTGGCTCTTTCTAGCTGAGGTTTTCTCCCCCTGAAAGCTTACCCTATAGCATCATAAATCTCATGGGGTCAGGCGGAAATGGAATGCACAATTCCCTAACCTCTCTAAACAAGGCAAGGTCTGCGCTTATCCCCAGCATTCCTACAGGATGTTCTTCTCTTATGGAGTTTCAAAACTAGCTGTGAACAAGGGCGCATGTTCTGTGGGTATACTTGGGAAATGTATGAAAGGAATAATGAAGCCAAAGAAATGGTTATCATAAGAAAAGTGCTTTTTCCCCCTCTCTTTAAATAAATTGGTATCAGACATAACCTTTAATTCTGCCAGTCAAGGATTAATAAGCAAACTACGGTCTGTTATCATTATAAATTTATAGGAGAAAGATTTCTGACACCAAGACAAAAAAAAACACACAAAAAACCATGGAATAGTAGAAAACATTTGCAAACAAGCTGTAACCTAGACTGCTGGGAGAATTATCAATAACCTCAGATATGCAGATGATACCACCCTTATGGCAGAAAGTGAAGAAGAACTAAAGAGCCTCTTGATGAAAGTGAAAGAGGAGAGCAAAAAAGTTGGCTTAAAACAACATTCAGAAAACAAAGATCATGGCATCCAGTCCCATCACTTCATGGCAAATAGATGGAGAAACAATGAAAACAGCAAGAGACTTTATTTTCTTGGGCTCCAAAGTCACTGCAGGTGGTGACTGCAGCCAAGAAATTAAAAGACACTTGCTCCTTGGAAGGAAAGCTATGACCAACCTATGATTTGGGAGAATGGCATTCTAACATGTATACTATCATGTAAGAATCGAATCGCCAGTCTATGTCTGACGCAGGATACAGCATGCTTGGGGCTGGTGCATGGGGATGACCCAGAGAGATGTTAAGGGGAGGGAGGTGGGAGGGGGGTTCATGTTTGGGAACGCATGTAAGAATTACAGATTTTAAAATTTTTTAAAAAAGAAAAAAAATAGCATAATAAAAAGCAGAGACATTACTTTGCTAACAAAGGTCTGTCTAGTCAAAGCTATGGCTTTTCCGGTAGTCATGTATGGATATGAGAGTTGGACCATAAAGAAAGCTGAGTGCTGAACAACTGATGTTTTTGAACTGTGGTGTTGGAGAAGACTCTTGAGAGTCCCTTGGACTGCAAGGAAATTCAACCAGTCCATCCTAAAGGAAATCAGTCCTGAATATTCATTGAAAGGAATGATGCTGAAGCTGAAACTCCAATACTTTGGCCACCTGATGTGAATAACTGACTCATCTGAAAAGACCCTTCCCTGGTGGCTCAGAGGTTAAAGCATCTGCCCGCAACGCAGGAGACCTGGGTTCGATCCCAGGGTTGGGAAGATCCCCTGGAGAAGGAAATGGCAACCCACTTCAGTATTCTTGCCTGGAAAACCCCACAGAGGAGCCTGGTGGGCTATATTCCATGAGGTCGCAAAGAGTTGGACACGACTGAGTGACGGAGGAGGTGATGCTAGGAAAGACCAAAGGCGGGACGAGAAGTGGATGAAAGAGGATGAGATGGTTGGATGGCATCATTGACTTGATGGACATGAGTCTGAGTAAACTCAGGGAGTTGGTGATGGGCAGGGAAGCCTGGAGTGCTGCAGTCCATGGGGTTGGACACGACTGAGTGACTGAACTGAACTGATGCACAATATATAAAGAATCCTACAACAGAAAAGCAACCAGTTTTTAAAAAATGGGTTAAAAAAATGGGCAATTCACCAAAGAAGACATACAAACGGCCAATAAGCACATGGAAAGATGCTCAATACCACTAACCATTAGGGAAATGCAAACCAATACTACAATGAGATACTACTTGAAAACCTGTTAGGATGACCACTATATATATATATATATATATATATATATATATATATATATATATAAAACAACCAACAAATAACAAGTGCTGTTGCGGAAGTACAGAAGCTGGGAACCCTGTGCCCAGTTAATGGGAAGATAAAAAACTGCATAACAGTGTGGCAATTCCTCAACAAATTAAACACAGAATCACCATATGACCCGCAATTTTACTTCTAGGTCTATACCTCCAAAAGAGCATCAAAGAGATACCTGCACACCCATGTCTACAGTGGCATTATTCATAACATCCAAGAGGTGAAGCAAGTCAAGTCGTCTGCTGGTGGATGAGCGGACAAAATATGGTTTATATACAGAGCAGATTATTATTTACCTTAAAATGGAAATTCTGACACATGCTACAGTGTGTATGACCACGGAGGATATAATATTAATACTAGGTGAAATGAACCAGTCTCAGAAAGACCAAGGCTGTATGAGTCCACATAGAAGAGGCACCCAGCCAGGTGCAGAGAGGAAGTGCAACGGTTGTTCTGGGGTGGGGAGGGGAAACAGGAGTTAACAGGTACAGAGCTTCAGTTTTGCAAGGTGAAGAGTTCTGGAAATTGGCTGCACAACAGCGTGAATGCACTCAGCATTACTCAGCCAAACAGAAACGGCTAAAGCAGTAAATTTTATGTTGGTGTATTTTACCACAGTTTTAAAGATGGGAATAACAAGCTCTTATATTGAAGATAATTTCCTCATTTCTCTACAGTCAAGTACAACTGCATCAGAACATTGCCAGGCGATTGATCGGCAGTTGGTAAGCACTGTCTGAAATAGTCTAAACTTAGCTACTGAAAATATTTAAACATTTCACATCATTAAATTAAAACATTCACACTGTTAAACCACTTCACATTATTTGGAAATCACCAAGATTTTGCATTAAGTTAGCCACTGAAAGCCATGAGCAAACACAAATGACCAAAGGAGATGAAGTTCTGTGACTGCAAGTGGAAATTAACTGTTATTATAAATACGGGGAGATGTGAAAGTGACGGTGAGAAAGGACTCAGGACTAACCTTATGATAAAATCATGACTTGAAGGACAAGACCAGCTCCAAAGCATCATGGATGCCTTAGGTGCCAAATTCTCACATGTGTATCTATAGCTCTTCAGGGCCGAACACTCATCCATCCATCTACCCATGTACCTACCTGTGAGTCTGTCCCTCATCTATGGGTATAAATAGTACACATACATGTATATGGTACATTATATATATATATATGTATATGTATATGTATATAATACATAATACAGCTTTCACTAATTGAACATTTTTCAGACATGGGTCTAGGTCCATAATCGTTTGTTTGGGGGCTTTTTATAAAGTTTGCTAAGCTACTGTGATTTCTTCGCTGTATTTAAACACGTAGATTCAACCTTTGCAAGTTCTCTCAACCACATTCAGAAACGCTTGTCTTACGTCCATGCCATCACATCAGAGAAAGACTCAGAGTCCCGTCTTCTTAAAGCAGTTTTATTAAAGAGCTTTACCGGTGTCACCTCGACCTTTCCCCGAGTTTCCTGGAGTCCCTGTTTGCTCTGTGGTTTCTGAGAGGTGAGTTACTGGAAACCTAGTTGAATCAATCAGCTATTCCTCACAATAACCTTCTTGTTGCTATGGCTACTGAACAGTTTTCAGTCTGTCTGCTGACTGGCCCATCGGCACCTTCTGCCCCCACCCCCCGTGTTTGCACAGTGAGGGACACTCTCTCTTCTGGCTCCGGTCGGTATCTTTGCCTCCTTATCTCACTTCAGCAGCAGCTCCTGCCCAGACTCTCTGCAGGCGCCCTCCTGGTTTTGGTCCCTTGGTGGGTCTGTTCCTCGGGGTTTGGTTCTGTCCATCACACAGCCACACCGATGCCTGGGCAGCTCCACTGACACCCGGGCTGCATGGACAGCCATGCGCTGTACCTCCTGAGGCTGTATCAGCACTCATCCTCATCTCCACAGAGCCCTGAACTCACCTGACATCTCTCCTGGGATTCCTCAGGGCACCTCAACTTAGCACGTCCAAAACGCGCCCATCACCTCTCCTCATAAAGCTCCTCCTCCACATCTCCTCACTCAGCGCTGCCGCCCTACAGCAACCTACGCCCAAAGCCTGGGCCATCTTAGACCCCTCCCTCCTCTCTCCACCCCTCTGTCCTATCCACCACCGAGAACTGTCTGTTCCGCTACCTGAATATGTCCGCAGTCCCCCTGCCCCTGCTCTACCTTAGCGCCCAGCCTCCATCTCTTACCTGGACCACCAGCTCAGCATCCTTACCGGCCCTCTGCTTCTCCTCCAATAGACCCTCTAGATCAGCACTGTCAATCAGCATCTGCCCTCCCAATGTGATGGTAACTGGCCATACATGGCTGCTGAGCCCATGAAATGTGGGACTCAATTTTAAGTTATATTTACATGTCAGTAGCCACTTGTGGCAGAGAAGGCAATAGCACCCAACTCCAGTACTCTTGCCTGGAAAATCCCATGGACGGAGGAGCCTGGTAGGCTGCAGTCCATGAGGTCGCTGAGGGTCGGACACGACTAAGCGACTTCACTTTGACTTTTCACTTTCATGCATTGGAGAAGGAAATGGCAACCCACTCCAGTGTTCTTGCCTGGAGAATCCCAGGGATGGTGGAGGCTGGTGGGCTGCTGTCTATGGGGTCGCACAGAGTCGGACACGACTGAAGTGACTCAGCAGCAGCAGCAGCCACTTGTGGCCAGTGGTTACCAGACTGGAAGGAACAGCTTTAGACTCTACAGATGTGCTCAAAATCCCTCACTAGCTACCTCAAGGTGGTTTACAGATCTTTTCACTGTCCCCATCCTTAATCCTCTCTGCTCCTCTTTGATGCTCTTGGATACAGTGAATTCTCTATTTCTCAAAATCACCATGTGCTGTCTCCCTTGGGATAGGAACTCCTTTGGCTTGGGTTAACTTCCCTCTGTCTGTTTGGCCAACACCCTCTTTGCCTTTGGGACTGAGCTTAGCAGTCACTTCCCTCATCTCATGCCCTGAACCACCTCTACCCTGCCACTTCCCCTTCAGGACACCTACCCTGACACACGTGGGCCTTACCCATAGACCTCAGGCACCCAGCATGCCACATTCTAATGCCCAGTTTACTTGTCTCCTTTCTTCCCTATCAGACTACACACTTTGCGGGCAGGGACTGAGTCTCCCTCGGCTGCTCGTATATCCTCAGGATTAGCACGGTCCCTTGCCCAGTGGAGGCTTCCATACACGTGCCTACCTGTCAATTCCTCGACCTTGGTCTTGGCAAATGATTTTTTGGGATATGACACCAGAAGCACAAGTGGCAGGAGGAAAGTTCAACAAGTACGACTACATCAAGCAACGCCTCCAGGGGCATCCAGAGGGGAGCCTGGAGAAATACGACAGTGATCACCGAGCACCAGCACCCGCACCCTTAACCATGAACATGGCGAACAAAGGAGGTGCAACGGGCATGGACTCCCTGTGTGTCCACGGGGACTCACATCTTCCAGCTGTGCCTCGTGGCCCCAGCTACCAGCACATGAAACACACCCATCCTGAGGCCACCCAGACCTCTCCACGTCATACCCAAAGTTATCCTTTCCCTATTTATCCACAATATTGAAAAAAAAAAAACCCAGAACATTCTGACCTATTTTATCCCACTTGCCTCATTTTAATGTTTAAATATATGTGATACATGTTTTTTTCAGTCACGCAAACATAAAATAATTTTCTTAGAGGAAAATAAGCACTCATTGGTACAGTGCACCCAGGGCAATGTAGTCTGAACTCCACCGCACCCTTGAAACAAGAAATCTGTAAAGGCAAACTCAAAAATAGGGCTGCAGAAAGAGGTGCCACGAACCATTAATAACTGTCCTGTTGGTTTCACTGAACAGGCAAAGAATGTTAATTTGAAATCGTTACCTATGATGATTTCCTTCCCAGGAGGAGCAGGTCTGGGCCCCTCCCTGGTGCCCTCGAAGATAATGCTTTGCTCACTTCGCTGACTCTGGCATAAACAACCCTGCCTTTATTTAGACTCTTTCTTGGTCATGGTCTCGTCAAAGAAGGTGGCAGTGTAATATGGCTAACAATTGTATTAAATGGTTGTTTCACCTGGGAGACAGAGTAAGGCTTTAAATCTTGATTGAGCTCTCTTACATACACACACACACACACACACACACACACACACACACACACACGGCGGGGGGTGGTGATGGTGTTGTCCATACTTTAGCTTATTACTACACATGTAGTATCATACAGTCTCATTTCCTTGTCACCTGAACAAGGGGCAGAGAGGGAGGTGTCCCCCCAGGAGCCAGGGGCAGTATGGCCAGGCTTCACTTCCTAGCAGCATCCTGACCATACCAGGCCAACGGTTTCCCTTCAGCAATGCAGATCCTCACAGCAATCCTCCCTTGTCTCCATCACCAGCACCTTTCATATGGTCGGTGAGTCAGGAAGCATCTCTAGCACATTCAGCATGTTTTAGCAACACCAGCCTCCCCTGGCCCAGGGCAGGACGCACAGAGCACTGCAGCAGTCACGAATGGATCTGGGAGTTGGACCATGAAGAAGGCTGAGTGCCAGAGAACAGAGGCTTTCAAACTGTGGTGCTGGAGAAGACTCTTGAGAGTCCCCCGGACAGCAAGGAGATCCAATCAGCCCATCCTAAAGGAAATCAACTCCGAATACTCACTGCAAGGACTGAAGCTGAAGCTCTAACACTTTGGCCACCTGAAGCGAGGAGCTGACTCATTGGAGAAGACTCTGATACTGGGAAAGACTGAAGGCAGGAGAAGAGAACATCAGAGGATGAGATGTTGGATGGTATCACTGACTCAACTGTCATGAGTTCGAGCAAACTCTGGGAGATACTGAAGGACCAGGAAGCCTGGCGTGCTGCAGTCCATGGGACTGCAGAGAGTCAGACGTGACTTAGTGACTGAACAACATCAGGGCACTGGGAACCGAAGCACCTGGAAAGGCTTCTATGCTGACCTGAGTCTATGGGATTCACCACCGGAAGACTGCCCCCAGTGCAGAATGGCTTTTCCTGCCCGTGTCCCTGCCGGGTCTTGCCGACTTTAGACTGTTACCCCCTTGAGGGCCCTGCCATATGCTTGTCTCTGTTTACAGTTAACAAAAACAGCCTGATGGATTTTTTTTGGTGGTGCAGAGATATGGTTTGGGGAAATGCAAGCCCAATCTGGGAAAGCGGAAGCAAAACAATGAACATTTGTTCGGTGCTTGTTACCCTGTGGCTGTGTCATTTCACACACTTCAAAAATTCCCGTATAGTTAAGATGGGTCTTATTCCCATTTTACAGCGGAAGAAACTGAGGACCAAGAAATGTAAGTGGAGTGCCCAAGAGAAATGCTGGTGGAGGAGCAGAGGCCACGCTCTATTGTTGTCCCCAGCGGTCATCGTTTTGTGGCAGATTCCGATGTGGGCCTCAGAACCTTTCTGGAGGGGACACTGACTGCGAAGATGTGGAACAGAACCGGACAGGAAAGCGGCAGGCAGCTCACATGGTGGATCCAGCCGGCTGAGGGCTGGCATGCTTCAGCATGCAGGAAGCAGCGGGCCTGCACCGCTCTCGAAACCACCTTGAGGGCAGTCATGATGGAAATCGCCACTATCGCTGCCTGACATGAAAGCACCCACTCATTAAAGGAGCAACGGGGCTCTCACAATAATTTAATGCACATGGCTGCTTGCAGCATCTCTTTTGTTGATGATCATAAAACTGAAATTCACACCCTCTCCACATAAAGAAGGGAGCCTCCTGGTGTGCACGTGTGGTGGGTCCTGTATCGCTGTGTCTGCTCCCATCGTGCCCGCCTCCCCCTGTGCAGAGGAGCAGCTTAGCTCTGAGAGCCACCTGGGCTGTGCAGCCTTCCTTCTGCCACCACAGAAAGCAATCACAGGGGAGAGGACCTTCCAGTCCAACCCAGGGAGTCGCCAGTGCCCGCCCCGGCAATGCGTAGGTCCTTAGCCCGGTTTACTGTTTAATGATCATTAGCGCAGATGAAAACCTCCCCTCCGCCCTGAAACCAGCTCAGCCTCCGGTGAGGCAGACCCTACATGTGGTTTTGGGAACTGCTAAACATACGTGATGTTTTAGTATAACACCAGGTTCACTGCCTTCAGATGCAATCCCGGGCCTCACAAAACAATGCATTCCAGAAGCTGCCAGCGAAGCGCAAATGCGTCTGAAGAGTCACAGAGCAGTGCAGCTGCCCTTTGCAGTATTCCTCCCGCTTGTTCTCTGAGCTCTGGAGACGCAGCCCAGCCTGGGACCCAGCGGCAGCCAGCAGTCTGAGGCCCTCCTGCATCTCATGGGGGGTATGGGGAGCACCAGACAGTCAAAGAGGGTTCCAGCTGCCACTGGCTCCCTAAGGACCCCGAGAAGTCACTCTCTGGATCTCTGCCTCATCTTCCACGAAATAAAGATTCTCTGAGACACCCCTACTCCACTTCCAGAAGCCTTCCATGACCCCTGCCCAGCATGACCGGCTCCTAGATCTACCCGACAAGGTTTTCCAGCAACTCAGAATAAACATCCGTGAGCACACAATGCCCAGTGTGCTCATGTCTGCAGAGCTCTCAGCCCCTACCCTATACGGTGCTGTTAGGTGGTCCTGAGCATGCGGAAAGCTCCCCGAGGCCAGATTTGAGTCTCTTCCTCCATTGCACTGCCTGACGCTTTTAGAGGCTAATGTATTTGTTGAATCAGATGAACCTCTTCCTCTATCAGAGCAAATGGGAATCCTAAGGACAGGAATGGGAATAATGAGAATAATACCCATCTTATAGGGAGTTTTTAGAAGGGCATGAAATAACACAGGTACTGAGGCATCTGAACAGATCCCTCTGCTTCCGCTTTTGAATGGGATGCTCTCCCTTAAGAGCAAGCGGTATATCTAAAGACAGGTATTCTGTCCCCACTTGTACCTCTTGTCCTGGCACACAGGAGGGGCTCGCAGACATGTGAAAGAATGAGCAGCGTGTGTGCTCTCAAAGACTGCTTTGTCCATAGTTACCTTCTGCTTTGTGGAATGTTCTAGTTGCCTCTTTTAGACTCTAAGCAGTTTGAGGGGTAGGTTGGTGTCCTACAGGTATTCTGTATCCTCTGCAGTCACAACAGTTTTGCTAGGCATGAGGCAACATATCATATACACGGAAATAAAGTCAATTACAATGCTATGACCTTGATACTACTTAACAGAGAAAGGGTAACATTTTTGCTTCTGAGAAATTCTATTACTATCATCCTTTAATGTTTACTAGCTGTTCATGCACTGGAGAAGGAAATGGCAACCCACTCTAGTGTTTTTGCCTCAAGAATCCTAGGGACAGGGGAGCCTGGTGGGCTTCTGTCTATGGGTCGCACAGAGTCGGACACGACTGAGGCAACTTAACAGCAGCAGCAGCAGCAGCAGCAGCAGCAGCAGCAGCAGCAGCAGCAGCAGCAGCAGCAGCAGCAGCTGTTCTACAACCTGATCATAGCATAAATAGGCCTCGATCTCCATGAATGAATAGAAGTTGCCAATAAATTCATGAGAAATGTGCCTTCTTCACTGATAGGAAATTAACTGCCACTCCTAGAAATACCTAGAAAGTGCCTGTGTGTACCGAGTTGTTCAGCCATGTCCAACTTTTTGCGACCACATGGACTGTAGCCCACCAGGCTCCTCTGTCCATGGGATTTTCCAGGCAAGAATAGTGGAGTGGGTTGCCATTTCAAGTATTCCTCCAGGTGATCGTCCAAACCCAGGGAGTGAACCCGCATCTCCGTCTCCTGCACTGCAGGAGATCTTTACCTGCTGAGCCATCAGGGAAGAAAGTGACTAGTAATTCTCAATTCTCTCTGGAAGAATAAGGAATCTGTGTGCTTTACATATAACACCCATTTAGAATGCAAAAACACATCCATCCCTAGAAGCCTGGCCACAACTGCTTTCTTTGAACCTTTTTTGGGAGGGAGACTGGTGTTCGGAGGGCTTGGGATTCATTTAAGTTGCTGACCAGTTCAAATACTTGACTCCCAACCTGATCTTTCAGACACTGTTCCTTCACTCACCCTGGCCCTGTTCTGCCAACACACATGCGCACCATTTGGGAGAAAACCGTATGTCCCGAGCATTGTGTAGATGTGTCCCCAGATAAGTGTGTCCCGAGGCCAGGCATACTAGGCATGCTATTCAAACAGAACTTGGATTTACAGGCACAAGGTTCTTGTTTGTGTGACTCTCAAGAACACATGCTCTTTTTCCACCAAGTGACCAGAACGAGGCTCTGAGTACAGAGCCAGTCCTCCTGTAGCTCTTTGTTCCCTGGAAGAAAATTCCACAAATGTTGACTCACTAATTTACTCTAATGAAAAAGCTGCAGGCAGTCTCAAGTCTGAGTAAGCGTGAATGTTAGAAAGGTCCCTCCAGACTTACAATGCGTTTTTCAATGTTCTGTCTGGGATGGGAATATATTAATAAATAGAGCATTGAAGATGCTTCTGTTAAGCTACTTCTAAGGGCAAACATCTCTGATTGTTTAAAATTAAAGGTTTCAGACTTAAAGTGACTCCAGTGGTTCCCCAAAGAACATTCTCCTTCCAGCAAAAGTGGAGTCAGGTGGATTAGATCTACCCTTCCACCCAAAACAACATAAAAATGGTTTTTGAGATACTACGTATCAGTCAATGAAGGACAGTGACCTCTAGAACAAAATAGAAAAGCTTTGCGATGTTGGCGTAGACAAGGAATTCTTAGCTACACCAAAAACATGATTCATGAAAGAAAAAATAATCAACTGAACTTTCTTAGAACTGAAAATCCCTGCTCTTCAAAAGACATTGATAAGAGAATAAAGAGATAAGCCACAGAGAAAAAATACTTGCAAGTTATACGTCTTACAAAGGAACTGTATCCAGAATATACAAAGAACTCCCAAAACTCAACAATCCAATTACAAGCAAACATCCTAGTTTTTAAAAATGAGAAATAGTTGGACAGATATTTCAGCAAAGAGGACACAGAGATGGTAAAGAAGCATACGAAAAGATCATTCATTAATCATGAGGGAAATGCAAATCAAAACCATAGGGAGACTCTGGGGCTTCCTTGGTGGCTCAGACAATAAAGAATCTGCTGCAGTGCAGGAGACTCAGGGTTTGATCTCTCTGGGTCAGAAGATCCCCTGGAGAAGGAAATGTCTATCCACTCCAGTATTCTTGCCTGGGAAATCCCATGGACAGAAGAGCCTGGTGGGCTAGAGTCCATGGGCTTGCAGAGAGGTGGACATGACTTAGTGACTAAACCAACCACTATTGTTATCTTCGCAACAACTCTATCCTGGAATAGAAAATGGTAACCCACTGCAGTATTCTTGCCCAGAAAATTCCATGGACAGAGGAGCCTGGAGGGCTATAGTCACAAAGACGGGTCCTAAAGAGTCAGACACACGACTGAGCGACTAACACTTACTTTCCAGGGAGACATCACCACACGGCTATTAGAATGCTAAAACTAAAAAGACCAATGATACTGCATGTCAGCAAGGATGTGGGGCAATCTGTATTCACACACACTTCTCGAGGGAATGCACAACTATGCAGCCACTTTGGAAAATACCATATGACCTACCACGTGACCCAGGTCTTCCACGGCCGCTAGTTATTCACTCAAGAAAAAGAAAGCAGTGTCCATATATCGACACACACACGGTGCACAGCTTTGTGTGTGTGCTTAGTCGCTCAGTTGTGTCCGACTCTTTGAAACCCCGTGGACTATAGCCCGCCAGGCTCCTTTGTCCATGGGGCTTCTCCAGGCAAGAATACTGAAGTGGGTTGCCATGCCCTCCTCCAGGGGGATCTTCCTAACCCAGGGATCGAACCCAGGTCTCCAGCATTGCAGGAGGATTCTTTACTGTCTGAGCCACCAGGGAAGCTCGAGAATACTGGAGTGGGTAGCCTATCTCTTCTTCAGGGGATCATCCCAACCCAGGAATCGAACCAGGGTCTCCTGCATTGCAGGTAGATTCTTTACCAGCTGAGCTATCAAGGAAGCCCAACTTACTCTGAAATTGTCCCTAATTCGGAAACAATCCAAATGTCCATCAATGGGTGACGGGACCACCAAACTGTGGATTATCTTCACAATGGGAGGTCAGTCAGCAATAAGTAAGAATAAAGTATTGCTATATGGCAACACTGTGGATGAAACCCCAAATAATTATGCCAAGTGAAGGAAGCCAGATACAACAGGCCACATACTATAACACTGTATGATCCCATAACATGTATCACTAACGTATGTCCACTAACATGATTCCACTGACATGTATCACCCAACCTACACTGCCGGAAAGCAACCCAGAAAGCAACTGGGGAGGGGCGGCAGCAGGACAGCTGATGGATGAACACCAAAGTCTACTGTAGAGCCCAGGGGATGTGTTCAATAGTCTGTGATAAAAGATAGCAGAAAAGAATATATTTATATATGCATAACTGAGGCACTTTGCTGTACAGCAGAAATTAACAACGGTGTAAATCAAGTATACTTCAATTTTCTAAAAAGGCGCAAGAGAACTTCTGGAGTGATGGGGATGCCTGCTGTCTTGATTTCAATAATTGTTTCATGGGTGTATACATGTCTCAAACATCCATGCTTTAAGTACATTCAGCTTATTTTGTATCAATTTCACTGTAATAAAAAAAATACTAAAAACATATTCATAGGGAGGACTGATGCCAAAGTTCCATTACTTTGGTCACCTGATATGAAGAGCCGATTCATTGGAAAAGATCTTGATGCTGGGAAGGCAAAAGGAAAAGGGAGGAGCAGAGGATAAGATGGTCAGAGAGCATCACCAACTCGAAGGTCATGAATCTGAGCAAACTCTGGGAGGCAGTGAAGGCCAGAGGAGGCTAGCATGCTGCAGCCCACGGGGTGGCAAAGAGTCAGACATGACTTAGCAACTGAACAACAAGACACTGATTTGCTCTGGGGCGGGGGGGGGGGGGGGGGGGGGGGGCGGGTCTGGCAGGAAATCATCAATTATGATTTAGACATTTGGCAACTGCTTACTGAGTAGCCACTGGCAATCAGCTGACTGAGCTGGTGCTAAAAACAAGCCAGCAGAGGACGGTTTGACACCTTGACTACTGGTGTGGCCTCTGGGGGTTTTCACCATCCCACTGGGCACTGAGATTCCCAAAGGCATTGAGATTCTTTAAGGCTGTAGATAAACAAGTTTTAACTTCTGTTGTTAAGTCTCATTATATGCAAAGTACTTCAAAGCGTATCACCTTTTTCATGAGATTACATGGTGCCAATTACACACTCATTTTACAACTGCACTTGTGCCTGCCCGATCATTTGCATGAATAACATAATTCATCAAGAAAGAATCACACCTTCTGCTCCCCGGCCCCCTGCCCCCAGCCCAGGTCTGCTAGGAGAAACAGTGACTGACACCGCCCGCCCTGGCAAGCCACCATAGTAACCATCTGCATGAGTTATTCAACAGCAGGAGGTCCTGTGGGACACAGAACTAACAAGCCACCACCGACTGGAAGCGTTTGGGAAAGGTCTAAAGGAGATGCCACATGTCCTAACAACCTTCCGGAATCCTGCTCGCTGGAATCCATCTTGGCTGAATGAGGCGCATGCCACCAGGAAGGACTCTGAGTCAGAATGAAGAATAACTGGCCAGAGACAACCTGGGAACTGACCCCATTACTATAAAACCCGAGACTTCGAGCAACGTGGCAGAACAGTCCTCCTGGCTCCCTAGCCTCCTGCTCTCCACCCAGGCGCCCTTCCCAGTAAAGTCTTTGGCTTTCTCCGCATGCACGTGTTTTTGGATAATTCATTTCTGAGTGTCAGACAAGAGCCCACTCTTGATCCTGGAAGGAAGGAAGGAAGGGTTAGTCGCTCAGTCCTTTCTGAGTCTTTGCGACCCCATGGGCTACAGCCCACCAGGCTCCTCTGTCCATGAGATTTTCTCGGCAAGGATACTGGAGTGCGCTGCCATTTCCTTCTCCAGGGGATCTTCCCAACCTAGGGATTGAACCCAGGTCTCCTGCATTGCAGGCAGATTCTTTACTGACTGAGCTGCAAGGGAAGCCCCTCGATCCTGGAAGGGGTCTCCCTTTCTGCAACAGCTCCACTAAGAAAGGCTTTCAACAAAACCAACAGGAGAGAGTAACAGTGCTCCTGATTCCTGGGTGGATGACCCTGCCTCATGCTCTACTTTCCTTTCCTTCCTTTTGTGAGAGTTGTGGACAGCATTGTTGGCTGTGTTCCCCAAAGTCTTGTGGCCCATCATTCATTATCCCTGAGATTTTCCAGTAAGCCATGCTTTGAGGCCACTGATAACTAGCCCAACTATCTATCACTGAATTCACCTTGTGGGAATTTGACTCTTATCATGGGAAATGTTCAGAGAAAATAAAGGCCAGTGTGATATGTACTGGGTCTTCAGTGTAAAAACCCTGGAAAGCGACATTCTTTTATCAACCAACCCCAAAAGACATACCATTCCAGTGGCATAGACAAATCTCTAAAGGATGAACCATTATTTCAGTAGCAACCCAATTATAATATTGGTCATCAAGCCTGTCAACACTGTCCTCAGCAACACAGAAATAGTTGAAAAAGGATTTCTTATCCAAATCACATGGACTGAATTTGGGCAATAAATGCTCCAAAAGAAAGCAAATATAAAAATGTTAAATTAGCATGACCCTGTACAACATTTTTTGAACCAGAACTGAAGAAACTGCTTGCAAAATGAAATGAGAAGCACATTTTAAGTGACATGACAAACCAAGTTATTCGAATCAGTATTTTGTAGAAAGTGCTAACACCTTGACTACATCTGTAATTCAGTAAATTAGAAACAAGCTCAAGAGTTTACTTTGCATATTTACACAAGACAGGAAAGGTGACTCCTATGAAGAACAGTGAGTATAAGATTCTGAATCTGGCAAAGAATGCGATGATCCCAGCTGGCCCTGGACCACTAATAATGTTTTTGAAAGATTGGGTTATGAGATGAACAGTTGTAGAAGATGGACATTATTTATGCAATGTTAAAGCAAACATTCCCATTAACCAAACATTTCCTAAGTTGCCAGCAGAAATGAGAAACTCGACCGGACACCTGCAGCAAATCTGAGGCCCTTCCTTCTCTGGCCCCAAGCTCAGGGTTTTGCCACGATGGCGCCCATTTCTCTTACACTCTGCTCAGGAGGGGAAAGAGCCACACCTTTCACTTTAAATGAAGTTTGTTTCAAAGGTATTCTGAAAAAAAAATTTCTTCCTAATCAGTTTTTTTTTTTAATTAAAAATGTTGGGATCCTAGTCCCCTGATCAGGAATGGAACTGTATTGGAAGTATAGAGCCTTAATCACTGGATTGAAAGGGAAGTCCCCTAATCAGTTTTTAACCTCTCGTTGCCTCCTGTGGATAATATACCCGTGTTCTTCCCAAAGCCTCAAGAACTTTCTCAGCTCTCCGGTTTCCCTGGGTCCAGTGTGTGGCTGACAGACGCCAAGAGGCTCTACTTACGTCATGCATGGAGTCCAGAAGCTTGGTCAGTTGGTAGAACCTCTGCCAGCTCTGCCCAGAGTTGCTGGGGCACTTTGTTACCATCTTTCTCAGCTCCTTGATGTAATTTGTCCTCATTTCTTCAAACGCAGCCTGGCTTTTGAGGCCATCCTTTGGAACTGTGGTGAAGGAATACAGACATGTAAGTTCTCAAAGTGGAAATCAGCTTTAGCATCTTCGTGGTTAAATGGCTTAGGCTATTTTGAGGTCGTGAGGCTCACACTTTGAGACTGACACTGAATCTTGCTTACTGCATTTATGAATATGTGTGTGGGTTCAGTTGTGTCTGACTCTGTGTGACCCCACAGACTGCAGCCTGCCAGGCTCCTCTTCCTTTGTCCATGGGATTTTTCCGGCCAGAATACTGGAATGGGCAGCCAGTTCCTTCTCTGGGGGATCTTCCTGACCCAGGGATCGAACCTGCGTCTCCTGCATCTCCTGTACTGCAGGAGGATTCTCTGCCACTGAGCCACTGGGGAATCCCTTATGAGTAAACATGGCAGCTATATAACGGTTAACCTCTGTACACACACATACAAACAAGTAACTGGCTTAGCAGGTGTATGTTAGAATGCACTTTGCTTATATTCACTTGCTTCATCTTGACGTCAATCTTATGACACAATCATTATATTATCCTCATTCCACAGATGTGGAAGCTGAAGATTGGAGGTTTAATCACTAGCCTAAGGACACAATAAATACATGGCAGAGAAAGAGTAGAAACCTAGGTCTGCTTCCCATGCCTGTCTCTTAAACACAATGCTACACTATCCTGTGGCCTGTCATCAAAGGTTTTATGAACCCTTACTTGCCAATACCTCTGATGTAGGAAAATATACTTTGATTTTTCAGGACAACTGGAAGAAACACAGACAATCTAAGCTGGAGCTGAAATTAGAAATTCAAGTTCAAATGTCAAAGACACTTGGGGAAACTGGCTGTCTATCGGGGGAGGACATGCTGCAAAGAAGCACTTCCTATTCTTGTTGTGCTAGGATCACATGACCACTGAGGCACTGTCACGTGACCACCCAGACAGCCTGCTGGCAGGTCTGTGCCCAGATTTGTGTGTGTGATGGGTAACAGGACAGTGCTCTACATACAAAACAAGATCAAAAACTCCCAAAGTGGAGAAATCACATTCACCTTTATCTTCAATAAGAGAAAATTGAGAAGTATGTTTTCTGCTTTCCCTGTATACAGCATCCCTGTGTGCATGTGTGTGCACACACAGTCATGTCAGACTTTTGCGACCCCATGGAGTGTAGCCCGCCAGGCTCCTCCGTCCATGGAATTCTCAGGCAGGAATACTGGAGTCGGGTGCCATTTCCTTCTCCAGGGGATCTTCCCAACCCAGGGACTGAACCTGGGTCTCCTGCATGCAGGCAGATTCTTTACCATCTGAGCCACCAGGGAAGGCCTATAGAGTTGCTGCTGCTGCTAAGTCACTTCAGTCGTGTCCGACTCTGTGTGACCCCACAGACGGCAGCCCACCAGGCTCCCCCGTCCCTAGGGTTCTCCAGGCAAGCACACTGGAGTGGGTTGCCATTTCCTTCTCCAGTGCATGAAAGTGAAAAGTCAAAGTGAAGTCGCTTAGTCGTGTCCGACCCTCTGCGACCCCATGGACTGCAGCCCACCAGGCTCCTTCGTCCATGGGATTTTCCAGGCAAGAGTACTGGAGTGGGGTGCCACTGCCTTCTCCATAGAGTTGCTAGTTTTTTCTAATTAAATGAGAAACATCTCACTGAAAATAATACTTTGAAATTCAGCACCTGTAAGCATAATGAGTGCTTCTGGGACCGGAAAGGAGATGATCTTTCCCAGGACACATGTGAACATGGTTTATGGAGACAGGGAGCAACCTGTGCCTGCATTCTGCGAGGAGATGGAGGGCAGAGCATAACCTACAGAGGCTCCCTCTGAAAATCGACCTACGTGTTTGCTTTTGTTCACTACAGCCAATAAGCACTTATGCTTTAACTCTGACAAACAGTCACTGAGGACTTCCATTTTTGGAAGATGAAGATGAGAAAAATTCATCTTGTGATAGTAATAGTCTGAGTATGAAATTGCTCTAACTTTCATTTCTCAATTGCACATGCTATTTGCTCATTTATCGTAAGTGGCAGCAATAAAAATTCACTTGGGTCATCAGCTCTTCAGAACAGCTAAGTATGTTTTTGAGTGTTACATGTAACCCCGGGAGTCAAGAATACCACTGCTCCCAAATAAACCCTGTTGTCCTATATAAAGATATGGATTATCTTGCAAATTAACTTCACACATGATATTAATGACCTCCTTGAGTTTTAATTGTTGAGGTTTTTGGTTTGTGGTTTATCGTAACTCTATTTTCGAGGGGAAAAAATAAATCCCTTGTAGGCACTGCACACATTCCTGCGGCTGCCACAATATTAGTTGTGGTTTCAAATATTTGACATTCACAATCAGAATTAAATGTCCTTCATTATGTAACAGTTTTTTTCTTTCAAATTAAACCCTTGTTTTAAAAGTATTTAAAAAACATAAAGAAGAATGGTAATAGGTAGAGTGTTAACTGTGAAACTACAGATTCACTTTCTACCAAAATTTTATGATTAACCCAAAACTTTATAAAAGAAACTGAGAGTTTATATATAAAAGCTTTCACAGCCCACTTATTGATACACATTTTTTTTAAGTTTCAAAATGTTATGGAGTAAACCTTTCATTTTTCAATACAGATACTTATGGATATAACACATTTAAAAAATTACCTAAAATTAGAATGGAGTGAGTACATTTCATGACTATGTTTCAGTGCTATTTGGTGCAGCTACTGAGATCAACCAAAAGCTTTCCTATTTCTGACAGTTGTGTTATCAAAAATTCTCAAGAGTATGATCAACTTGTGTCAAATATTACTTGTGTTTTACTGCTGTGACTGAAATATATTGTACCAGTTTCCCAACCAGATATTTTAGAAGTTGAAACAGACCCACAAATAAAAGAGAACTTAGGCAAAACCTCAAATTTTGGAGGTCTGCCTAGATTCTCTGAATTTACTTATTAAATGCAGCCGGGCTCATGGAAACCATCCAGAATCCATGGGCTGGAGAAGAGCAAAGAGACAGCTGGGTGGGAAGCTGGTTTGCTTTCCTGTGTGAGCAAAAAGAACATGATCTTGATGTCACAGCTTAACTTTCCTCATATACCGGACATCAGGTGTATAATGTAACCTTCTAAATAAGAAGAAAAATTTTCATACACTCTATCAGAGATTAGCAAGATAAGCTTACTAGAGCCTGAAGTTTTCATGATTTATACAATTCTTTACTTCTGTTCTGGTTTTTCATTTTGCTTTTTCTGCATCAATAAAAATCAGCCTTGAATGTACTGAATTACCTGGAAGCTAATAAATTAATTTGGGGAGCTAAATAGTATCAGAATTGATTGTAAGGTTGACTGATTAAATGGATGTAAAAGGACAAGACACCAATAACAACTGAGTGGCCAATGTTTACAAAGGATTATTATCATGAACATTTTTAGAAAAAAATTTAAATTCTATCACCCATCTGATATTTTTTTCCTTTTTTCTTTTTTAAAATTTCTTCTAACGGTTAATGATACAGCTTGGAAAGGGGACTAAAATCACTGCTGCTGAATTTAAAGAGTACATTTCCAGGGGATTCTGTGGCAGTCCAGAGGTTAGGACTCTGCTTTCACAGCTGAGGGTGCAGGTTCAATCCCTGGGCAGGGAACTAAAAGTACATTTCCCAAGTTATGTTCTAGAAAGGATAAGCTGGGAGCCTCAGAAACCTTGAAGAACAATGGAGCAGGGAGAAGAGCTTGGTTCTACTGAGCCTGTGGACAGAGGATTGCAAACACAAGCTCCTGAATGTGGGCTGAGCATACAGTGAGGAGCGGTGGGTACTGAGGACTGGTGGGGCCTGCGGTAAACTGGGGAGAGCACGGGCTGCCTGTGCAATCAAAGTCCATGAAAGTCAAACACGACAAGAGGCCGAAAGCAACCTGAAAAGCCTTGCTGGCCAAGCGAAACACAGCTGAGACACGGTGAACCCACCGCCCTCCCAGGCTGCTGGTCCGTCTCGCTGCTGGAGTGCAGCCCAGCCGGCTCACCCGCCCCCTCCCTGCGGCTGTCCCCTGTTGCCAGCCTGCTTTCCACCCTTGCATCCGGCTGGAAGGGAAGGCCAAAGCCCTGGGTCTGAGTCCTAATTCACCAAGAAGGCTGCACAAGTCACACCTGCACGCCTCTGTTTTGTCCACTTTAGACAAGTTAGCAGTCTTGCAGCATTAAATCAGATGATGGATGGAAAACCTCTTTGGAAACCGAGAGACGCTAGGTGTGTGTAGAGCGGATACTGACACATCAACCCCTGCCTCCCCGCTTCCTGCCCTGCTAGGTGCAGGCTTCACTCTTCCCCAGACCCCATCCCTCTGTGCTGGGATCAGCATCTTTTCTTATCCATTCTATCCAAGATGCTTGGCTGCTCATACCACTCACTTCCAAATAGCTCTACTGAAAACCCTTCACTGCAGCCACTAACTCCTGGGCCCTGGGGGGAGGGCTGGGCATGTCTCAGATGCTGCTTTCAGCTTCCCAGGGGTCACGCAACAGCCTCTCCTCCTCCGAAGTCGGCGCCACTCGCCCTGGTATCCTGGCACCCAGAACACTTCTCCTTCTCTTCAGTGGTCACGGCACTCAGTTCTGGGATTTCCTCTCCAGCCTGTCTCCTGCCACCATCCCAGCCTCACCCTCATCTGATGAGAGCTTCCTCAGATTCCTTCCCCTCTGTTTGGAAAGGCTTGGGCTGCTGTCAGGGGAAGAAGCGTTCAGCATCCCTGCCAAGGCTGACCCTGCCTCCCTCGTCTCTTCTGGCTCCTTCTGCCATTGTGGTCTCTCCTCTCATGCTTGGCTCCAGATGTCCGAAGCAGCTTCCCATCGATCTGCAAGTCCCTGGCCGCCTGGCACCTGCCTGATGCCGCATGGTCAACCCCAGTGGGCTTCTGTCAGCATTCCTGGCTTCTACTGGAAGCTCTGCTACGAGTCGCGCCTCTGGGAAGCCTTGAACTCTTGGCCCTCTGCCAGCTCCTCTGTCTCCCTGATGGCTCTCCCCGTCCCTCAGCGCTGCGTTCCTCCTTTCCAGCACCTCAGTGGGTCTTCTTCCCGCTTCTTCCCGTGCCTCGGCAACCCCACTTGCCATTGGACTTTCCTGTTCAACAAGGATCATGTCAAGCTTATATGTCAATACCCAAATTTGTTTCCTGAGTTCAAGTCCCCCAGTTTCCCCCTCTTTAGGCCTCTCTCTGAGGCTATGCACACTCAGTCCCTCAGTCATGTCCAACTCTTTGCAACCCCATGGACTGAAGCCCGTCAGGCTCCTCTGTCCATCAGATTCTCCAGGCAAGGAGACTGGAGTGGGCTGCCATCACATCCTGCAGGGGATCTTCCTGACCCAGGGGTGGAACCCACATCTCCTGTATCTCCTGCATTGGCAGGTGGGTTCTTTACCACTCAGCCACCTGGAGAAGTCATTTTACCTCCGTAAAATCCGCTCCAATCCCAACAAGAACGCATTTCTCCTCACAGTATCACTACCACCTCACAATCATCTCTGCCCTCAAAACCCGGGTTGCTTCTGATCCAGACCATTTTGTGCCCCGATCTCGTCAAGGCTGACTCTGCAGTGTGTCTCAAATGCATCTGGTGCTGTCAGCAAGCTACCCACCACCATTAAGAAAGTGAAAGTGTAGTCGCTCAGTCATGTCTGACTCTTCGTGACCCCGTGGACTATAGCCCGCCAGACTCCTCTGTCCGTGGGATTTCGCAGGCAAGAATACACCAGTATTCAAGCTGTTATTTCAACAGCCTCACAGCAGGTCTCTGGGCTTCCAGTCTGGCTCAGTTCTCTGTCTGACTTGGCCTCTCTCTCTCCTCATCCCATTCCCTTTCCTTTAGTCTATCTACTGCCAGACACATCTTCACAAAGCCATGAAGGACCCCTTGGGCCATGTCAGCCCGCTGCCCAGAGCCTTCTGGACCACACTCCCCTGCTTGCCTAATAGACAGCAGATGTCTTCAAGAGGTGGGAATCTTCCAGTTCAATCTACAGGGCAACCATGCCTCCCCAATCCAACAGTACCTGATATGACTTGAAAAATTAGTGGATACATAAATGAGATAAAAAACAAAAATCATAAACAGGCAAAACAACTCCCCAGAGCTAAGCACTATTATGTGGGTCTGCTTCCCACACCACCATGCTCTCTCATGCTCCCCAGCAGGGAGGTCAGCTCATGCCTCGGACTCAATCCCTCACCTTGGCAAAGCTCTCTGAGATGAAGCTTCATCAAGAGTCCTCCGATGCCAAGAAGTGAGCATGTGCTTCCCTCCTCTGAGTCCCCAGGACAAGTCTTTATCATGGCAGACAATCACTTTCCACAGTGTATTAAAATTACCTTGAATTTATCTTATGGGAGATAGTGAAGGACAGGGAAGACTGGCGTGCTGCAGTTTATGGGGTCGCAAAGAATCGGGACATCACTCAGCAACTGAACGAGAAAAACAAAAACTCCCCGGGTAGTTCCTGAACTGCCCAGTCCGACCATACACATAACAGACACTTAACGAATCCTTAGTGGCCAGATGGGTGAAGGGATCAAGGCAGATGCACCACCCAAACTCTGCAAGTAACTTAATTCATCCTGCACCAAAGCCCTCTGCCCACCTCCTCTTTTTTTTTTTTTTTTTCTTTTAAATACTGACTACCTGGCCCTAGAAATAGGCTAGTCTCCGAAAGGGAAGATGATGTGACAGTGTAAAAAAGTGCCAGTTGGACATCAATTTACTTGTGCTCAGCAGCAGCAACACTTTCATTACGGTGTACTCCTCGAAGGTGAGCTGCAGCCGGACAAACTGAAGGCTGATCTGGTGCATCCCCTGGCAGAGCTCATACATGGCAGACTGGTGCATCTTCTCTCTGCAAAGGAAAAGCAAAGACATCTGAGATTGGGAGGTCCAGGACCAGACCCAGACCAGCAGCCCCAGGGAGCCCACAGAGAAATCTGAGTCTGAGTTATGCCTTTGGCTTCAATGCAGAGCAGGCGTGTATTTGCAAGAGAAGTCAGCTGCCTCACACGGTGACTGGTAAACTGCCTCTCGACCAACCTAGCCAGGCTGTTTATTCGTCCCCTGGGAGAATGTCAGAAGCACCGAAACCAACCTTTTTCAAAGTGTGCCATGACTGCACTTTACATCAAGGGTGATAATGTGTGATGGTGCTGTGTGTGATCCTGAGATCGTCCACGGAGTGGAGACGCTGCTGTGACGTGGGGTGAAGCCCAGAGATTCCAAGCCCTTACTGTTTGGAAGAGCTGTGTTGGATGCTATGGAAACATGACAAGGATGACCAGTCTCATTTCCACATGGACCTCCATTTCCCTCCCATCGAGGTCGTGAAATGTGCCTGCTAATGCTTTGCAGCAACACATTTAAGAAGACAAACCAGGCACTTCCCTGAAAGTTCAGTGGTTAAGACTTCACATTCCAAGGCAGTGGATGTGGGTACAACCCCTGGTTGGAAAGCTGAGATCCCACAGGCCTTGTGGCCAAAAACCCAAAACATAAAATAGAAGCAATACTGTAGCAAATTCAATAAAG
The DNA here is from genome assembly GCF_042477335.2 of Ovis canadensis. Taxonomy (NCBI): domain Eukaryota; kingdom Metazoa; phylum Chordata; class Mammalia; order Artiodactyla; family Bovidae; genus Ovis; species Ovis canadensis. The sequence goes on along the minus strand of NC_091261.1, from coordinate 20,360,095 downwards.
ACTTAAAAAAAGAGAAACCGAATTTTGAAAAATGAAGGGAAATCAGACAACATTTAAAAAGATTCCTCAAATGGAACCTCTCTGGTCCAGGAGAAGATGATTTGGGAATCTGTATGAAACATACACATGTCCATTCAACCAACCAACAGAGCCACTCTCTATGCCCAAATCCAGTGTTTCCATAAAAATCCACAAGATATACAACAGAAGTCATGATTATCTCTTTCCATGAGAAGGCAGGCAGGCATCATTTAATTGCTCAGATGTTTTTCCTCAAAGTGATAAATCCTCTGGGAGGCCCTGGGTAAGTACCAAGTTATGATGACCAGAAAGAAATGAGTGAAAAACAGTGCCTGGAAAATTCCATGGACAGAGGAGCCTGGTAGGCTGCAGTCCATGGGGTCGCCAAGAGTCGGGCACGACTGGGCAACTTCACTTTCACTTTTCACTTTCATGCATTAGAGAAGGAAATAGCAACCCACTCCAGTGTTCTTGCCTGGAGAATCCCAGGGACAGGGGAGCCTGGTGGGCTGCCGTCTATGGGGTTGCACAGAGTCGGACACGACTGAAGCGACTTAGCAGCAACAGTGAGAAACAGGCCTGTTGACTCAGGCCATAGACACAGAGGAGTTGATGATGGCTGATCCACTTCTATGAGTGACTGAACGCAGGTGAGTGTCTGTGGCAAAGCCACCCTGGGATCCCTCTTCCAGAGTGCACTCTTGGATTCCAATGGCAAAATTCTCTCTAAAAGCCATTTGTAAAAAACTCGTCATTTTCTTGGTATTACTGCTGTATGTTTTTCTTTCCCCGTAATAAGCCAGGAGATATTTTTAACCATTAAAAATTAAAATAATTTTTTTTAATTTATGAAATTTTGAATTTAATTAAAATTTTAATAAAAAATGCAGCATGTTGGATCTTATTTTCCCTACCAGGGATCAAACCTGTGACCCCTGCATTGGGAGCACAGAGTCTTAACCACTGGACTGCCAGGGAAATCCTTTTAACTGAAGTATAGTTGATTTACAATGCTGTGCTAATTTCTGTTCTGCAGCAAAGTGATTCAGTTATACATATCTATACACACACACACGTTCTTTTTCATATTGTTTTCCACTATGGTTCATTGTGGGTATCGAATATAGTCCCCTGTGCTGCAGTAGGACCCTGCGGTTTATCCATTCTATATAGCATGCTTTGCGTCTGCTAATCCCAAACTTCCAGTCCTTCCCCACCCACCCGCCTTGGCAACTACTAGTCTGTTCTCTCTATCTGCGAGTCTGCTTTTGTTTCACAGATAGGTTCACTTGGGTCATATTTTAGATTCCGTATATAAGTGGTATCACTTGGTATCTGTCTTTCGGGGAGCCATTTCTAATTAAGGAAATATTTTCAAAACACTTGCACACATATCCAAACCCAAACACACAGAGAAAAACAGCGGGAGACTACGGAGCCACCATGAAGAATTAAGAATGCAAATATATGCTAATATCTTTGCCATACTTGCTTCAGATCTTTAAAAAGGGAACGCGGCCTAGTTAAGTCCTGCTCTGCCTCCCTCCTCGTCCCATTCATCTTCCTCACTCACGAAGGGAGCCACCCACCTTGGGAGATTCCCATTTCCTCTCAGATATGTACACTGTACACACACGTATGTATTCATAAAAACAGCGCCCAGTACCACTTTGTTTTATGTAAAGTTAAAATTAGGTATGCACCTCCTTCTGCAACTTATTTTTACTCAACGTTGTGATTCTGCGCTGTATCTGTTTTAATACAGGTAACTCCAAGTGAAGTCATTTTCTCTGCAGCGCCTTTCATTTGTCTGAACACACCACAGTTTGCTAATCCCTTCCACTCCGGATGGACACTGGGGTTGTTTCCGCTTTATGGCTATTACAGATGAGGCCCCAGGGACATCCTTGGGTGTTTCTCTAGGATATAGGATGAAAATAGAACTGCTGAGTCATGGATGTGTGCACAGCTGCTGCTTTCATTCCAACCAGGAGGAGATGAGATGTCCTTTTGTTCCAAGTCCGGCCAACACTCGTCATTAACCCGTTTGAATTGTTTCTGCTACTTGATGAGGGCTGAAAGGTTAGGCCCACTATTGCCTTTATTTGCAGGGTCATGATCACCAGCAGGCTGAACATTTTTCAAATGTTTTTTGACCATTTGAGTTTCTTCTTTTGTGATTTGTCTTTTCATATCTTTAAATACCTTAAGCTTTTTTCCTCCTTCTATCACCAATCTTTATTCATAATTTTTTTGCCTTATAATTTTTGTCTGATATCAATATTGTTTCTTCCTTATTCCCTCTGGCTCTTTCTTTTGCTCTCTCTTTAGAATTTGCCTGGGGACGTCTCTAGTGGTCCAGTGGTAAGGACTCTGTGCTCTCACTGAGAGGGCCCAGGCTCCATCCCTGGTCAGGGAACTAGGATTCCACAAGCCACATGGTGCAGTCAAAAGGAAAAAAAAAAAAAGAATTTGCCTGGAATGCCCTTTAAAAAAAAATCCCTTGTTTACAAAGTCCCCACATAATTATATTTCACACAAGTTGCTTACAAACAGCAAAAAGCTGAATTTAAAAAGTCTGAGAGTCTCTGTTTTATAATAGCTTGGTTTAATCTGTTTTCATTTATCATGATTATTGATTTATTTGGAATTTTTTCCTACCATTTTAACTTCCTCTCCTCCTTTCCTTCTTTCTACTTCGTTTCCTTTTATTAAATGGGTCCAGCTTAAAAAAAATTTATTTGCTCATCTACTGGATTTAGAAGGTTCACATTCTATTTTTACTCTTAAAATAATTAAGTTATGAACGTGCATATTTAAAAATCTAAAGTTAATCAACAGCTTTTCCATGAGGAAAAGAAAAAATGTAGAGTACTTTATCTTTGGTTTACTGCTTCCCATTTTCATGATATCGCTCTTCAGAATTTAAACTTCCACTAGTTTTCAAATTACTGCCGAAGTCTCTCTCTCTCTCTCTCTCTCTCTCTCTCTCTCTCTCTCTCACATCCACACCTCATGTCTGTTTAGAGTTACAAATGTTATTTCCTTGATCACCGCTGTTAACTGCACCTCACTCCTTACTAGTGGGTTGGTTCAATTTCTTACTGAAGAATATATATATACACATATATAATTAAATTCTGCAGCAGTCAATCACTCAATACTGAATCTTTCAGTCTTGCTATGCCTGAAAGTGTTTTTTATTTCACCTGCATTCTGGAATGATTAACGTGTTATAGATTTCTAGTGTGGTAACCTCCTTCGGTACTTTGAAGATAGTATTCCACTACACCTGGATCTTCACCACCACTTCTAGGAAATTTCTTGTTGGTCTAATTGTCTTTCCCTTATAGGGAGAGAACTAGTACTTTCTCTTGGTAGCTTAATAAAAACTTGCTGTTTATTTTGATGCCTGCAGTTTCAATATGAGGAACTGAAGTATACACTTATTTTTACTCCTGTTGCTCAGGATTCAGTGTCCTTATTTGATTTGACAATGCAGTTATTTCTTCAGTTCTGAAATGTTCTTAGACATTGTTTCTTCAAATATCACTCCATCCCCCCATTTTTCCTTTTTGAACTCCTACTCGTGGGTTAGGCCTTCTCACTGAATCTTCTGCATTAACCACTGTTTCATATTTTCTATCTTCTCATCTCTTTGTACTGCATCCCAGGTGGCTTAGTGGTAAAGAACCCGCCTGCCAATGCAGGACACAAAAGAGATGTGGGTTTGACCCTGGGGTCGGGAAGATCCCCTGGAGGAGGGCACGGCAACCCACTCACATACATATTCTTACCTGGAGAACCCCATGGGCAGAGGGGCCTGGCGGTCTATGGACCATAGGGTCACAAGGAGTCGACATAACTGAAGCGATTCAGCACGCACACCCGCATGACATTCTAGGTGGTTTTCTCATCTGTTTTCTAATATTTTTTTTTATTTTTCTGTGTAATCTGTTTAATGTCTACGGCGTTTTGATTTCAATGTTTTTCCTGTCTTGGGCTTGCTTGCTGAATCGTGTCTGAGTCTTTGCGACCCCACGGACTGGAGCCTGCCAGGCTGCTCAGTCCCAGGGATTTCCCAGGCAAGAATATTAGAGCACACTGCCATTTCCTCCTTCGGAAACGGCAGGCTAGGTGCCTAGAAACACTTTAGTCTTTCCTCAAACATTTCTGTTATTTTCCATGAGATACTTTGTACTTTATGGTTATTATATCTCCTTTCTCTAAATCATACCTTATCTATTATATCTCTAAATACTTTCAACATGTTTAGTTTATAGTTGGTTTAAAATGTTTTAAATTCATTTTGGGGGGATGCTCATAAGCTTGCCCAGCATGTTTTATTAAGGCATATACTGTTTTCTGGGTGAGTCCCAGGGGCATTGTCCTGTGGAAGGGACTCTACAGGAAATTTTAGCATTTATAGCTATCAGGGGTACAGGCATTTCACTTGATCTGGACCAGTTTGGATGCTAAATTTTCAGCTTAATTGCTTTTTGCAAGACTCGTGTAGTTTAAATTTGGACTCCACACTTGACGTGATGCAGGACTGCGGCTCTTGCTTCTTTCAGCTTCCCTGCCACGTCCCTGGGCTGGCGGGCTGGCTGGGCTTACTGTCGCTGCTTGTCGACAGTGAAGTCTTTTCAGAGCCTGGGGGCTCCCTTTCAGGCCCAGCCTTGCTGGACCGTACATCCTCCTGTCCTGTTCCTGTTGTCTTCTAACACCCATCCCTAAGGCGTTTTTCTACATCCAGACGTCTGAGGGCCATGTGTAGCTAGCTTTAACTCCAAGCTGAACTACTCTGGCTGTGAATTCTTTGTTCTTACACCTGTTTTTTTTTTCCCCCTTTTGAGCTTTGTTATATATTTAAGATCTTTTAAAATACAAAATTTCTATGTATTTTGTACACAGAGGGGGAAAAAAAGGCTCACTTCACTCTCACCATTCCAATTGCTAACTTTAAGCTTCTTAAAGGCAAGATCCATGTCTGACTGACATCTGTGAAGGTCTAAGAGAGTCAGATAGGCAAGTGCCCTGTGTCCATCTTTATGCAAAAGTGTTTCATGAATGAATGAGAGAGAAGGAAAGCCAAAAGGGAAGAGGACAAGCGAAGACAGCCAAATCAATGACAGACACACAGATGGACATGTGATAGTGATGATTAGAGAAAGGTAACACTGAAAATTCACAGAAAGATCAAGTGGCTAATAAACTAGATACTGCTTTTGTTAAGTTCTTGAAAAGTTTCTAAGAACAAAAGGGGAGATATAGGTTGTAAAACGGGGTGAAGCGGATAGCAAATCTGGATGTCTGTGGAATATAATGCAACACATATTTGATGACATGCAGTTTAAAAAGGGCACTCCTAAGCACTTGATCCCTTCAGCTTCCCTGCGCTGGAGGCAGAACAGACATCCTTGGCTTTGCCCCAGTAGGGGGTAGGAATGCATGGCCCATGGGCCCCTGAGTGTGCTGGTTTTATGAGCCTAGCATCATGTCACTTCTGAGATCTAGGCTTATCATATGTAAAACTGGGAATTAACACTAAATTCCACTGTGCAGAGTTGTAGGGAGCAACTGTATGGAAGTTCTTAAATTATAAAGCCCTCTATGAACATTAGCTTTTGCTGCTGCTGTCATGGGGAGAACAAAATGCTTCTTGAGAGACCAATAATCATTTTGGTTAAAACAGACCAAGAAAATATCAAATTCTTAAAATTACTTTTCAGGAAAATAAGACTGCATTCTTGTTGTTATTTCTACACACAGCATGGTGAATAAATCAGGAGAAAAACCAGAGAGGATGCAGATTTTCAGGAAGGCAGACGTGACTTGCCCAGGGTGGAACAGGAGGATGAAAGGTCTCATGCCAAAGTGTTTCTGTTATCAGATGTGTTAGCAAAACGTCCACACACAGAGTAAAGACTGCTTACAGAGAGACCTCAGATTCTTCTTGAAAAACAGATCAGAATGTTAATGTGTAACAACACACCTAAAAAAAGCACTTTTTTTGGTCACCTGTGTAGGAAAAGCATCTCTTTAACTCTTTCTTGAGGCATCATTACCTGAATAACCCCCGCCGTTTTCAGAGCTATCACTTACGGAATGCCTACCATGCCAAAATTTCGTCTTGTCAGTTCTCCTAATGCCTTGTGCAGACTCATTCTCATGTTCATGACAAGGAAATAATTTGGGTACACAATCGAGCCTTGGACTTAAACCCAGGTTTTTTTCTTCAAAACACAGGCCTCTGCATGTGAGCCAAGCAATTCCTGAAGGACTGGCCCCCATGAAGCAGCAGTGGAAAAGACTCGCAGTGAAGAGCACAGCACTCTGTATCCATGAAACTGGGGGAAATCTGTACTGAACTGGTCACCACAGCAGTGACTGGAATAAGAGATAAAGCCAAAATGATCCTAGATTATGAACAGAGTTCCTCAAAAGACAACTTGAAGAGGCTAATGAGGTGAAATGAAAGTCACTCAGTTGTGTCCAACTCTTTGTGACCCCATGGACTGTCCATGGAATTCTCTAGGCCAGCATACTGGAATTAGTAGTCTTTCCCTTCTCCAGGGGATCTTTCCAACTGAGGGATCGAACCCAGGTCTCCAGCATTGCAGGTGGATTCCTTACCAGCGGAGCCACAAGGGAAGCCCCGAAGAGGCAAAGATGTTCTTAAAATAGACCTCCAAGAGATGAACTCCTTTCTGACAGACATATCCTCTCCACTCTGTTTAAGTCCATGCCATGAGACGGCGGGAACTGGATTACTTTCAGGCTCCTGACTCAAGAGAACCACCTGAAGCTGTTTCCAGCCAAGTTAACATCCCAGTCGCACTGACTTCACTCTTCTTCACTCTAGTTCCAATTCAGAGACTCTTATGGCTGAGCGATTCAACCACCTCCATCACAAACACGGCTCCCCAGCTAAGCCTGTGCGCCACAACTGCTGAGCCCACGCTCTGCAGTTAAGAGAGGCCACCACAATTAGAAGCCCTGGCACCACAGCCAAGAGTCGGCCCCATTCGTCACAACTAGAGAAAGCCGGCATGCAGCAACGAGGACCCAGTGCGGCCACACGTAAACAGAAAGGGGAGAGTCCCTCAGGCCTCTTCCTCTCTCCACGCTGCTGGCGCAGTCATTTACAGCTCTCCCTCAGAGCGTCTCTTTACAACTATAAAGAGGTATTTGGTGCCTCAAATGTTTTGCTGTTGCATTCGCTCACTTGTTTATATTTTGCTCCCCATTATGTGGTAAGATTTTGTTTTTCCAATTCCATTACTGCTGCCACTGCATGAAATTGAGTTCTCTAAATGAAGAGTGCTGTGTACTCAATATAGCTTGAAATTTCAAGAAAACAGGCCATCTTAAAAACACATTTTACATCACATCATTTTTTGCACAATTAGATTAAATGCACAAAAATTTAATGTACATCCAAAGAAGTTGAAACAAGGACAATCTTTTCAGCATGATATGGGGATTAATTTTACAACAACATAAAAATTATCTCTGCTAATCTTACCTCATTTTGACTAAAAAAAAAAAACGTAAAAATACATAGACTACTTTGGGAAAGAGATGAAATTTGTATAAATTTGTACAAAAAATAAAAGTAAATGCAAAAGTTACCTGTGAACAGTGGGGCTGATATAGAGCCAGTAGGAGATTTTTTATGTAGGAAGCAGCCCTGTATTAAGGTGAACATCAGACCCGACAGTCACTGGTCTCTACTTCTAAATGTGGATACAACATCATTTATAAACATCATCTCATTTGTAGGAATAGCACAAACTCTAATTTTAAATAAACACAATAACAAAATAGTCACAGAGACTCAGTTTCAATGCAAAGACCTTAGGCTTAAATCCATGAGAATGACAGTTCTAAAATATTCTCAAACTCTTAAAAAAGAGAAAAAGAAACATTTCAATTGTCTTATTTTCTCAAACTAGGAAACCAATTTTATTCACAGCTGTAACTTTATCTGGTCCTTTCTTAGGACACCTATTATACTAAATTGAAATCATATGATCATTTGGAAATAGTTTTAAGATACTATATTAAAATAATCTAATGTCTCTAAACTTGATTTTCTTGGAACAAAAGTGAAGAATCAAAGAATGAGAAAATACTTTTTTTTCTTTTGAAAGAATTCTGAGTAGGATATAGAATTTACTCTCATAATAAAAGGGGGAATTAGAGGGCCTTCTCTGCTCGTCCAGTGGTGAAGAATCTGCCTTCCAGTTCAGGCGACTTGGGTTCAATCCCTGGTCAGTGAACTAAGATCCCACATACCTTGGAGCAACTGAGCTCTCGTGCCACAGCTACCGAGCCTGCAAGCTGCAACTGGAGAGGAGTCTGCACGCCACAATGGAAGAGCTCATGTGCCACAACCAGGACCCAATGCAGCCAAATAAATAAATACTTTAAAAAAGAGTGGGATTTAGAAAAAAGCCCATTTAAATCAGAGTGGGAAGGGCTTCACAATTTAAATGATTTGCATGGTAGTTGTCTGCTTTTAACTTAGTGGCTAAATGATGTGAACAACTGTGTGTCTACGGGATCCATGTGTTCTTGCCATTATTATATGATAATGGTTTTGCCCTATTTCACATTATAAGAATAGCCCATTTAACCTACTGTCCAATGGCTGCCACAAGGAACACTCTTGTTTTGGTATTCAAGTACTGGTCTAAAATATTACCAAAGATGTGCTTGAAAATCTTATTCAATTATCTGGAGGTCCATATTGGACACAGCTGACTTAGGAAATTATTGTCCTAACTAAATACATTCCTGGAATCATATTCATGTTCTGCTCTGATAGAAACAGACAGTTGATAAGCCCAAACCACAAAATAATCCAGGCTACAGGTACCACAGGACTCAGAAGCTCTAAGTTTTAGCCTGAACAGCTACAGGCATTCCTCAAGGAGAATGCAAGCTAACTTCAACTTACAGAATCTCTGCAAGAATTGAAAGCAGGGTCTTGAAGAGATACTGGTACACCCATGTTCATAACAGCACTACTGAAGATACCCAGCAAGTGGAAGCAATCCAATGCGCGTCGACGGCCGAATGATAAGAGTGTGCCACATACATATGCTGAAGTATCACTTAGCCTTAAAAAGGAAGTTCTGACATGTGCTACAACATGGATGAAACCTGACTGCATCATGCAAAGTGAATAAGGCTGTCGCAAAAAGACAAATACTGCATGAGCCCACTTCTCTCAGGTACCTAGAGTAGTCAAATTCAAAGAGACAGGAAGCAGAACGGTTGTCAGCAGGGCTGGGAATAGGGGGGAGTAGGGACTTGTTTATACAACAATGTGTCAAGGTATTTAACATCATTGAACTATACGGTTAAAACTGGTTAAGACAATAAATTGTATGGTACAAGTATTTTATCGCAATTAAAACTGTTAATTAAAAAAGAGAATATTTGCAAATTATGACTTATAAGGGGTTAATGTCCAAAATATATAAATAGTTCATATAATTCAATATCAAAAACAAACACCACAATTAAAAAATGGGCAGAAGACCCAAATAAACATTTTTCCAAAGGAGACCTTCAGGCCATCATGTACAAGAAAAAATGTTCAACATTGATAATCATCAGAGAAATGCAAATTAAAACTACAATGAGATATCACCTTACACCTGGCAGAATGGCTATCATCAAAAAGACCACAAATAACAAATGTTGGCGAGAACGCAGGAAAAATGAGAACCCCGGTGGGAATATAAATTGGTGCAGCCACAGTGGAAGACAGATAGAGGTTTCTCAAAAAACTAAAAACAGAACTACCACAAGACCTGGCAATTCCATCCCTGGGCATATATATCTGAAGAAAACGAAAAGATTAATTTGAAAAGAAACACGCACCCTCATGTTCACAGAGGCACTGTTCACAACAGTCAACGTATGAAAGCAACTTAAGTGTCCGTCAACAGACGAGGGAGTAAAGAAGATGAGGTATGTATATATACAATGAAATACTACTCAGCCATATAAAACGATGAAGTTTCGCCATTTGCAACAGCTAATGGTGGACCTGGAAGGTATTATACTTAGCGAAAGAGAGAAGAAAATATACTATATGATACTATTTAAATGTGGAATCTAGAAAAAAAAAAACAAATTAGTGAACATAACAAAAAGGAAACAGATTCACAGATATAGAGAATAAACCAGTGATTACCAGTGGGGAGAGGGAAAGGAGGAGGGGCAGGATACGGTTAGGGGAGCAAGAGGCACAAACTGTATGTATAAAATAGGTAAGGTACAAGGGCACACTGCACAACAGGGAATAAAGCCAGTATTTCATCAAAACTATAAATGGAGTGAAGCCTTTAAAAATTGTTAATCACTGCGCCGTACACTGAACGTTACGTAATACTGTGCATTAACCAAGTGAGTGTGTGCTCAGTCGTGGCCAGCTCTTTGCAACCCCATGGACTGTAGCCTGCCAGGCTCCTCTGTCCATGGGATTTCCCAGGCAAGATTACTAGAGTGGGTTGCCGTTTCCTCCTCCAGGGGATCTTCCTGACCCAGAGATCAAACCATCTTCTGTGTCTCCTGCACTGACAGGCAGATTCTTTACCACTGAGCCACCTGGGGAGCCCACATTATCTATACAGTAACAACAAAAAAATCTGCAGCTCACCATACTGCTATACTTTGATGGAGATTAGAAATGAAGATCTGTGTTTAATTATGTAACTTCTTTTATGGTTTAGGCTTTTTATTCATTCTTCTTTTATAATATAGAAATAATTTTCCTCCACTTCTTTACTATTTGCCTTTTGTGTTTTGCTGCATTTTTAGTCTTACTGTATTGGTGTTTTTATTATACGCTGCACTACATGCTTTTTGAAAGCAGGAAGAGTGAAAATTCTTTCAAAAGCCATAGTTTTAAAAATTAGAAATGGTTCTCTAAAGGCCTGTCTGCTGTTGTTTTTGTACCCCAAGGAGGAACAGAAAATACAGCTACCTTTATCACTCCTTTCTCTTTCCAAGAACTGACAGTTAATACATGTAATTACTTTACACTGGCTGATTTCATAAATGCCAAAGCGAAGGTCCCAACCCTTCCACCTATGGGAGCCAATGGATGGTACAGTGACATTTTAAAACTTAATATCCTTTAGCGATATTGCAGCAAACCGTACCTTCGTCACCCAAACACCTTTTCAGTGTGTAAGACATCACTTGACTTAGTAAGAGACTAGAAAACAGTTTTTGAAATATTTCATTTTCACCCTTGACTCCAACTGAATCCTACTGTTTAATCAAACAACAAGCAACTCTCATCACCTGGAAAGTCTGTATTCTTTTTCTGGATACTAAGGCACAAATCATTTTTTAAAATCTATTTTTAGTTGGAGGATCACTGATTTACAACATTCTGTTGGCTTCTGCCATACAACAGTGTGAATCAGCCGTAAGTGTACACGCGTCCCCTTTCTCTTAAACCCCCCTAACACCTCTGACCCCATCCCATGCCTCTCGGGTGTCAGAGAGCATGGGGTTGGGTTCCCTGTGTTATACAGCAACGTTCCCATCAGCTATCTCCTTACACATGGCAATGCATATGTTTTGATGCTGCTGTCTCAATTCTTCCTGCCTTCTGCGTCCCCTGCTGTGTTCAAAGTCTGTTCTCTATGTCTGTGTCTCTATCCCTGCCCTGCAAACAGGTTCATTGGTACTATTTTTCTAGATTCCATAGATATGCACTAGTATATGAAATTTGTTCTTCTGACTTCACTCTATATAGCAGGCTTTAGGTTCATTCACCTCATTAGAACTGACTCAAATGTGTTCCTTTTTATGGCTGAGTAATATTCCATTGTATATTTGTAACACAGTTTCTTTACCCACTCATCTGTTGATGTTCATCTAGGTTACTTTCCATGTCCTGGCTATTGTTAATAGTGCTACTATGAACACTGGGATACATATGTTTTTGCAATTATAGTTTTCTCAGGGTATCTGCCCAATAGTGGGGTTGTTGGATCATAACAGTAAGTTTATTCCTAGTTTTTAAAGGAATTCAGTTTACATTCCCACCAACAGCGCAAGAGGTTCTCTTCTGTCCACACCTTCTCTAGTGTTTATTGCTTGCAGATGTTTTGACGACGTCCCTTCTGACCAGTGTGAGGTAACACGTCACTGTAGTTTTGACTTGCATTTCTCTGATAATGAGCAACGTTGAGCATCTTTCCGTGTGATGGTTGGCCATCTGTATGTCTTTGGAGAAATGCCTGTTTATGTCTGCTGCCACTGTTTGATTGGGTTGTTTTTCTGGTATTGCTGCTTATATATTTTGGAGATGGATTGAAGCACATATCTTTATATGAGTGTGCCTTTATATCTTTTGCACAGTGCACTGGTCCAAAATTACATGAGTGCTAAATACAAATCTGATAGCTGCAGAGAACAGGTGAATCCAACAAATTTCACAGACTTTGCTTGCTTCTCATACATAGATACAAAGTCAGTGCTCACTCAGGGCTGAACTCCTTTAAGTCTCTGAAATCTCCAGAAGAAGTTTCTTAATAAACTTGTTTGCTAACATACAATTACTTCTATCAATTGCTCCAGCTGTATGCACGCTTGCGTATGTGTATGCTGAGTGCTATGTTAGAATGCACTCATCAGTAGTGCCAGTCTTACAGCAGAGAGTTAAATAATTTGAGTGGGGTAGTGCACACAGATAATTACAGCAGATCTGAAGGACCAGACCTTATATCTGATACCAAACCACATCATTATGTCTGAATAAATCTAACATCTTGTTACATGGTCAGTCTAACAGATGGTCCCTGTCTCCAGCTTGTTATTTTCCTAAAAACAGCATGCAGAAACAGTTCTTCTTTTTCAAATCTTAATTAGAATAAAAATGACCTCAATTTGAGCATTCAAATGATGCCAGTTTATGGTTTTTATTTTTTTCATAGTCTTACTAGATCTTTCCTTAAGGGACAAACAATATATCTGTAGGAGGACCATTTTGCTAGCTGCAGTTTTGATGTCTGTTTGGTTTTACAGTATTGACATCATCTGTTAACAGCCAGGGCAGAACTCAGCTGCTCAAGAATTGCTGGAGAGTGTTGCTTGTGGTTTGCTTTCCTGGACAGGTGTGCCTAAGGGAGTGGTCTCCCCACTATCTCTATAACATTCACGTATTCCCCATTAATTTTACATGGTGAAAGCCCAAGAACAGTTAAAAGCTAGTTCAGTGTTTTGCTTGTTACCTTAATTGATGTTCCAGGAGGGATGTGTTTCACAGAACTGACCTTGACTTAACCATACAATTTCACTGACTTTAATGGATGTTACACAGATCAAAAGAACATGTGCCCATCCAAAAAATCTAGAAGGGGCCTGGTTATACGATGGTAACTGTAATCGACCACCAATGGCCTTAGAAATCTACAAATGTTTTATTTTTAACCATACATTCTATAGATAGTTTTTAGTAAAACATTCTTTTGTGTCTTATATTTTAAAATACTTATACAGCATCATTTCTTTGGGGTACAGGACCATGTTTTTTGGAAGAGAAAGAAACATGTAGCCATAATCCACTGTGAAGAGGTCAGATTCTAGAGCAAGTTAATTGCAGGTACCTGCATGACAAAAATGTTTTGGACTGACCAAGTCAATCTTATATTCATTGCATCATGAATTTCCACAGACCAGTTATGATATAATTCATTTAAAAAGTCCTACTGCATAGCACAGGGAACTGTATCCAGTCTCCTAGGATAAACCATCATGGAAAAGAATATAAAAAAGAATGTACGTATGTGTATAACTGGGTGACTCTGCTATACACCAGATAGGAACACAACATTGTAAATCAACTATACCTCAATAAAAAATAAGCAAAAATAAAAAAGTGATTTTGAAGCAACTTTTGATGACATTCTTGTCCCTGAGATGTGTGACTAATACTTCACACTAGAGGAAAGTCAGGAACACAGCAAACCGCAGAATATTTACAAGAATGATGGCTCACTATCTATTACCTATAAACTTTGGCACAGGAAACAGGTGAACACTGCAGGCACTGCCTTCCTCCTGACATCATAGGGGACTGGAATGCGAAAGCTGGAAGTCAAGAGATACCTGGAGTAACAGGCAAATTTGGCCTTCAAGTACAGAATGAAACAGGGCAAAGGTTAACAGAGTTTTGCCAAGAGAACACACTGGTCATAGCAAATGCCATCTTCCAACAACACATGAGAAGACTCTACACATGGACATCAGCATATGGTCAACATGGGAATCAGACTGATTATACTCTTTGCAGGCAAAGATCGAGCAGCTCTATGCAGACAGCAGAAAAAAAAAAGATGGGGAGCTGACTGTGGTTCAGATCATGAATTCCTTATTACCAAATTCAGATTAAATTGTTTAAGAAAGTAGGGAAAAGCACTAGACCATTCAGTTATGACCTAAATCAAATCCCTTACAGTTACACAGCAGAAGTGACAAGTAGAGTCCAGGCATTGGATCTGACAGACAAAGTGCCTGAAGAACTACAGACGGAAGTTCAAGACACTGTACAGGCGGCAGTGATCAGGACCATTTGGAGGAAAACAAATGCGAAAAGCCAAAATGGCTATCTGAAGAGGCCTTAGAAATAGCTGAGAAAAGAAGTGAAAGGCAAAGGAGAAAAGGAAAGATACACCCATTTGAAAGCAGAGTTCCAAAGAACAGCAAGGAGAGACAACATGCCTTCCTCAGTGATCAGTTCAAAGAAACAGAGGAAAACAACAGAATGGGAAAGACTAGAGATCTCTTCAAGAAAATTAGAGATACCAAGGGAACATTTCATGCAAAGATGGGCTCAATAAAGGTCAGAAACGGTATGGACCTAACAGAAGCAGAAGATATGAAGAAGAGGTGGCAAGAATACACAGAACTATACAAAAAGATCTTCATGACCCAGATGACCATGATGGTGTGCTCCCTCACCAAGAGCCAGATATCCTGGAATGCAAAGTCAAGTGGGCCTTAGGAAGCATCACTACAAACAAAGCTAGTGGAGGTGATGGAATTCCAGCTGAGCTACTTCAAGTCCTAAAAGATGATGCTGTCAAAGTGCTGCACTCCATATGCCAGCAAATTTGGAAAACTCAGCAGTGGCCACAGGACTGGAAAAGGTCAGTTTTCATTCCAATCTCAAAGAAAGGCAATGCCAAAGAATATTCAAACTACTACACAATTGCACTCATCTCACATGCTAGTAAATGCTCAAATTTCTCCAAGCTAGGCTTCAACAGTCTGTGAACTATGAACTTGCAGATGTTCAAGCTGGATTTAGAAAAGGCATAGGAACCAAGATCAACTTGCTAACATCCAGTGAATCACTGAAAAAGCAAGAGAATTCCAGAAAAAACACCTATTTCTGCTATACTGACTACACTAAAGCCTTTGACTGTGTGGATCACAATAAACTGTGGAAAATTCTGAAAGAGATGGGAATATCAGGCCACCTTACCTGCCTCCTGAGAAATCTGTTTGCAGGTCAGTAAGCAACAGTTAGAATCAGATACGGAACAACGGACTGGTTCCAAATTGGGAAAGGAGTACATCAAGGCTGTATACTGTCACCTTGCTTATTTAACTTACATGCAGAGTACATCATGTGAAATGCTGGGCTGGATGAAGCACAAGCTAGAATCAAGATTGCCAGGAGAAATATCAATAACCTCAGATACACAGATGGCACCACCTGTACGGCAGAAAGCAAACAACTAAAGAGCCTCTCGATGAAAGTGAAAGAGGAGAGTGAAAAAGCTGTTGTAAAACCGAACATTCAGAAAACCAAGATCATTGCATCTGGTCCCATCACTTCATGGGAAATAGATGGGGAAACAATGAAAGACTTTATTTTGGGGGGCTTCAAAATCACTGCAGATGGTGACTCCAGCCAGGAAATTAAAAGATGCTTGCTCCATGGAAGAAAAGCTATGACCAACCTAGACAGCATATTAAAAAGCAGAGACATTACTTTGCCAACAAAGGTCCATCCAGTGAAAGCTATGTTTTTTCCAGTAGTCGAGTATGGATGTGAGAGTTGGACTATAAAGAAAGCCGAGTGCTGAAAAATTGATGCTTTTGAACTGGATGCTAGAAAAGACTCTTGAGAGTCCCTTGGACTGCAAGGAGATCAAACCAGCCACTCCTAAAGGAAATCAGTCCTGAATATTCATTGGAAGGACTGATGCTGAAGTTCCAATACTTTGGCTGCCTGATCGATTAATTGACTCATTGGAGAAGACCCTGATGCTGGGAAAGATTGAGGCAGGAGGACAAGGGGAAGACAGAGGATGAGATGGTTGGATGGCATTACTGACTCGATGGACAGGAGTTTGAGCAAGCTCCAGGAGTTGGTGATGGACAGGGAAGCCTGGCGTGCTGCAGTCCATAGGGTCACAAAGAGTTGGACATGACTGAGTGTCCAACTGAACTTGGCAAAGGCAAACAGGTGCCAGCAGCCACTCTACCAGGGGCAGAAAGTGGCCTGATTATTTCCTGGACATTTTAAGAACTAATGAACCAAATATTTTGATTTTTTTTTCTGCACAATGGCACATGTGGGATGTCAGTTTCCTGACAAAGGATCAAATATGTCCCCTGCAGTGGAAGGGCAGAGACTTAATCACTGGGCTGACAGGGAAGTCCCACAAATGTTTTGATTCTTGATTTTGGTAATGAAGTGTATACGTCTTTGACAAAGGAGCAGGCTCTAGTTCTTGATCAGATAAAAATTCTAAGTATAAACGAGAAAGGCATCCCTCACTGAAAATCGTATTCTAGGATTCGGATCCAAGCAGTTGGGTCTCAGAGCCTGCATTCAACTGTTACATTCAGGTTAAAACACCCAACAGTGTGCTTTGAACCTTATGAGACTTCATCAGAGTTAACCATGTTAAGAGTCATCACCAGAATTGCTCTGCACGCAGAATGGATACAAAAGAACAATTATTAAGCCTCATTTTTGTAGGCTGTAGATTTTAATAGTAAAGTTCTGGAAATGCAACAGTATGAAGACGACAGGTGGTTCAACAGAAGACAGAAAACCTACAGTGAGCTATTTCCTCAAACAGGGGCATTTCAGGTACATACTTAAAGACACTGCTTCATTTCAATAAATGACCAGCATTTCCTGACTTGCTTGCTAACCACTGAATTTCAAGAAGGTAAACCACATGAATTGCTGAATTTAGAAATGTCACTGGACTATTACTTGAGTAAAGGGTGATAGCAAATCATTTTTTCCTAGTTTGATACAAGTTGTGTATTAAACTGCAAATTCTGGAGTCATTTTCTTCCTGGGGCAAAAGCCACAGTCTTCTAGTAACCAGAACCTGTCATGGGTTATAAAGGACTTCACTCTGATGAAGCCCAGGTGTGCAGCTGTGCTTCCAAGGCAATACTTGAGCAGCTCACCATTGCAGAGGTGGCCTTAGCAATGTGTATGCTAGGATGGGGATGTAGGTGTCGGAGGTGGGGAGCCACTGGATCACAGAGTCCTTCTTCTACCTACAGTCTTGCTTTGGAAAAAGAAAGCAGCTTAGCCTCCAGTGCCAACTTAGATAGCATATTCAAAAGCAGAGACATTACTTTTCCAACAAAGGTCCATCTAGTCAAGGCTATGGTTTTTCCAGTAGTCATGTATGGATATGAGAGTTGGACTGTGAAGAAAGCTGAGCACCGAAGAATTGATGCTTTTGAACTGTAGTGTTGGAGAAGACTCTTGAGAGTCCCTTGGACTGCAAGGAGATCCAACCAGTCCATTCTGAAGGAGACCAGCCCCGGGATTTCTTTGGAAGGAATGATGCTAAAGCTGAAACTCCAGTACTTTGGCCACCTCATTCAAAGAATCGACTCATTGGAAAAGACTCTGATGCTGGGAGGGACTGGGGGCAGGAGGAGAAGGGGACGACAGAGGATGAGATGGCTGGATGGCATCACTGACTTGATGGACGTGAATTTGAGTGAACTTCAGGTGTTGGTGATGGACAGGGAGGCCTGGCGTGCTGTGAGTCACGGGGTCGCAAAGAGTTGGACATGACTGAGTGACTGAACTGAAACCTCCAGTGATCATTATTAGAGAACCGCTTCAACTCATTAACGAAACAGGGACCTAGAAAACATTTTCCATAGTGCCATAATTCTGGGGGAATGGTAGTTTCTTCTGTTTGACTCATCTGTTTGACTCATTCTAAAAGCCAATAAATCCATTTGCCTAAATTTATTTATGTTTACATTAACTTACTTTTTATTGAAGTATAGTGGATTTACAATGTTGTGTTAGTTTCTGGTGTACAGTAATGTGATTCAGTTATACGTATACCTATATCTTTCCCAGATTCTTTTCCCATATAGATTATTACCGAATACTGAGTAAAGTTGCCTGTGCCACACAGTAGGTCTTTATTGATTATCTATTATATATACATATATATATATATATATATATTGTGGCATGGTTTTCCCAGGTGGCTCAGTGGTAAAGAATCTGCCTGCCAATGCAAGAGATAAAGGAGACACAAGTTTGATCCCTGGGTGGGAAAGATCCCCTGGAGGAGGAAATGACAACCCACTCTACTATTCTTGCCTGGGAAATCCCATGGACACAGGAGCCTGGTGGGCTGCAGTCCATGGGGTCACAAAGAATCAGACCTGACGGACTGAACACACGGGCACACACACAAATATTGTATTGACAGCATGTATCTGTTACTCCCTAATTTCTAATTTACCCCTCTTCTGCCACCCTTCCCCGTTTCTCGTCATCAGTTTCTTTTCTATGTCTGTGAGTCTCTTGCTATTTTGTAAATAAGTTCATTTGCAGCATTTTTTAATAGACTCCACATATGTGTGATATCATATCATCTTTGTCTTTCTCTGAGTTACTTCACTTCATATGATCATCGCTAGGTCCATCCATGTTGCTGCAAATGGCATTATTTCATTCTTTTTTTTATTCTGCCCAAATTAAAAAACAAAAGATGTTCGACTTGATTAATTTAGCGGAGATTAGCCATGTGTCCTTTCTTATTACCGATTCTGAACATCTGTCACCAGGCAGGCTTTGTTCAGGACACTGTGAACACCTGCATCATTCATGATGGGGTGGGGTCAGCACCACACCCCAGGTCACCCCACCAACAGCACAAATGTCAACACCGGGACACAAACACACACACACAGACATGGAGTGAAAGGAGCACGATGCTTATTCAACGGGGAGCCTCAACAGTTCTCTTCTTTTTTAATCTGCTTGTAGAAAGCTGCTAGTCAAGATAGCCAAGGACCATAGCTAACATTTTCTAACCTCTTTCACTCTGAAATTCTTTGAACTTCTGAACTTCCCCTAAATCAAAATGAAGGGCCATGAAATCTCTCTTTACTGACAAACAAATGATTCTTTGGGGTTTTGTGTTCACTGCCTAGGAGCAAAGAGAGTTAAAGCTCATATTTCACAAGTTTAGTGCCCTGGGTTCTCTGGAGGAGGCAAACTTTGAATGAAGTGTCCTGAAAGACAAGGAAAATCAGAGCCTGGGCTGGGTTTAAATATCACCTAGACTTTTGTTCACTCACTCAGTCACGTGTGACTCTTTGTGGCCCCGTGGACTACAGCAAGCCGGGCTCCCCTGTCCTTCACTATCTCCCAGAGTCTGCTCAAACTCATGTCCATCGAGTCGATGATGCCATCCAACCATCTCATTCTCTGTCACCCCCTTCTACTCCTGCCCTCAATTTTTCCCAGCATCAAGGTATTTCCCAAGGAGTTGGCTCCTCACATCAGGTAGCCAAAGTGTTGCAGCTTCAGTTTTTCCAAGGAATATTCAGGGTTGACTTCCTTTAGAACTGACTGGTTTGATCTCCTTGCTATCCAAGGGACTTTCAAGAGTCTTCTCCAGCATCGGTTCTCAAAGTATGGTCTGAGGACCCAGGAGTACCCCCAGGACCTTTCCCAGGAATCTGTGAAGTTCCTTCTCTGTGTGTTCCTGTTCTGACTACACATCTGGGAGAAGCAAAATATTTTCCTACACTTTGGCCAAACAACCTATCACAACAGGCTGGATGTAAGAAGCAGGTAAGAGGGTGAACTATCTCCCTTTAAGTCAGACTGAAGGAATTTGCCAAAAGGCAAAAGAGTCCGTCTAGTCAAGGCTATGGTTTTTCCAGTGGTCATGTATGGATGTGAGAGTTGGACTGTGAAGAAGGCTGAGCGCCAAAGAATTGATGCTTTTGAACTGTGGTGTTGGAGAAGACTCTTGAGAGTCCCTTGGACTGCAAGGAGATCCAACCAGTCCATTCTGAAGGAGATCAGCCCTGGGATTTCTTTGGAAGGACTGATGATAAAGCTGAAACTCCAGTACTTTGGCCACCTCATGCGAAGAGTTGACTCATTGGAAAAGACTTTGATGCTGGGAGGGACTGGGGGCAGGAGGAGAAGGGGACGACAGAAGATGAGATGGCTGGATGGCATCACTGACTTGATGGACGTGAGTCTGAGTGAGCTCTGGGAGTTAGTGATGGACAGGGAGGCCTGGCGTGCTGCGATTCAGGGGGTGGCAAAGAGTCGGACACGACTGAGCGACTGAACTGACTGACTAATTTCTTTGGTTTTAGGAAAAAGTTATCTTTCATAAAATATGTATTGCTATATGTTTATGTTGTTATTTATATAATATGTCCATGTTATTTCAAAGTGAATAAATCAAAATTTTAAAAAACATTTGCTTTAATTTCTGATACAGGTGAACACCAATAGCTATAACTTATATAAACAAAAGGTCTTTGGGGTCCTTGATGATTTTAAGAGCGTAAAGGGAGTCCTGAGAACAAAAAGTGCGTGAGCCACGGATCTGATCCAATTCCCTCCTTCTGTTGATGGGAGAAGAGGGTCTTGTGAAGTGAGTCACTCACCTGACAACATTGTGGGACTTAGCAAAGTCAGGGACTGGGCCCCCGGTCTGCAACAGTGGAGCTCCTAAATACTGTGGCAATGTCAGAGGACAAGGAAACAGACCTGGAGGACTAAGTCACACTCCAAATCACAGTCCCAGTTTTTCTAAGAATACTTTATTTCCCATTTGTGTTCTTTATACCCTTGGCATGGTCTCACCTATTTTAGAGAGAAACTCTTATGAAAGATGACACGATTGGTCAGTAAAGTTTCCAAATATACACAGTCTCTGAAACCATCTAATGAAACCAATATTAGCACCAAAAGTCCTGCCTGAGAAATAAAGTTCCATGGTCAAGGAATAAGCCTTGATGTAGCTGAAAAATTCTAAGAGACATCTGGGCTTGAAACATTGAGCCGCTGTCCCCTCTTTGAAAAAAGGGTAGTAACTTCCCATGTCATGGCTGTAAAGATAAAATAGGATAACGTGTGGGAGATGGCATGTATTATAGCATAATGCCTTTAACCAGCTCTCAGCATCAGCTTATCACCCTTCAAACTCACCTTCTAAACTACTTGATTCTGAATAACTTTTGCACTCTAGTGTCCTTGTGAATGGGCAGTGTTATGGGCTGAATGTTTGTGTCCTCCCCCTTCATATTCTGATGATGCTCTAAACCTGAATGTTATGGTATCGGCAGGTGGGGTTCAGGGGAGGTAAGTAAGGTCGGATGAGGTCATGTAGGTAGAGCCCCCAGGATGGGATTAGTGCCCTTCCAAAAAGCAGTGGAGACCCCAGAGCTTCCTCTCTGCACTATATGAGGGCAGTAAGAAGGCTAGGAAGAAGGTCTTTACCAGGCCTGTCCATGCAGACATTCTGATCTTGGACTTTCAGCCTCCAAAACTGTGAGAAAAAAATGCCTGCTGTGTAAACCATCACATCTTTCTTTTTGTCTTTTTAATAGAAACCTGAGGTGCCAAGACAAAGAGGGATACCATGCCTGTAGCAGGAAGGGAATTATTCGGGTCACCTCTAACTCCCTCCTCCCTCTTCTCTTCTCTTCTCCATGTAACTCTGTGAACCTCTCTGGGTTGTCCCTCACTGTGGAGAAACTTTTCATCTTTAACCTAGATGTTTTATCAATGGGGCTGTATAGAAGGAGAAGTCTTGAGACTACTGTAAAAATAAGTCTGAAAACCAGAAGCAGGAGGCTTAAGTCCAAATCCTGAGAACATCAGAGAACTCCTGACTCCAGGGAACATTAATTGACAGGAGCTCATCAAACACCTCCATACCTACACTGAAACCAAGCACCACCCAAGGGCCAACAAGTTTCAGAGCAAGACATACCATGCAAATTCTCCAGCAACACAGGAACACAGCCCTGAGCTTCCATATACAGGCAGCTCAAAGTTACTCCAAACCCACTGGCATCTCATAACTCATTACTGGACACTTCATTGCACTCCAGAGGGAAGAAATCCAGCTCCACCCACCAGAACACCGACACAAGCTTCCCTAACCAAGGAACCTTGACAAGTCACCCATCCAACCCCACCCACAGCGAGGAACCTCCACAATAAACAAAACTCCACAAACTGCCAGAAAAAGGAAAGGCCCCCCCAAACACAGCAATATAAACAAGATGAAGACACAGAGGAATACCCAGCAGGTAAAGGAACAGGATAAATGCCAACCACAGCAAACAAAAGAGGAAAAGACAGGGAATATACCTGATAAAGAATTCCAAATAATGATAGTGAAAATGATCCAAAATCTTGAAATAAAAATGGAATTACAGATAAATAGTTTGGAGACAAGGATTAAGAAGATGTAAGAAAGGTTTAACAAGGACCTAGAAGAAATAAAAAAGAGTCAATATATAATGAATAATGCAATAAATGAAATAAAAAACACTCTGGAGGCAACAGATAGTAGAATAAAGGAGGTAGAAGATAGGATTAGTGAAGTAGAAGATAGAATGGTAGAAATAAATGAATCAGAGAGGAAAAAAGAAAAACGAATTAAAAGAAATGAGGACAATCTCAGAGACCTCCAGGACAATATTAAATGCCCCAATATTCAAATCATAGGAGTCCCAGAAGAAGAAGACAAAAAGAAAGACCATAAAAAAATACTTGAGGAGATAATAATTGAAAACTTCCCTAAAATGGGGAAGGAAATAATCACCCAAGTCCAAGAAACCCAGAGAGTCCCAAACAGAATAAACCCAAGGCAAAACACCCCAAGACACATATTAATCAAATTAACAAAGATCAAACACAAAGAACAAATATTAAAAGCAGCAAGGGAAAAAACAACAAATAATACACAAGGGGATTCCCATAAGGATAACCACAGATCTTTCAATAGAAACTCTTCAGGCCAGGAGGGAATGGCAAGACATACTTAAAGTGATGAAAGAAAATAACCTACAGCCCAGATTACTGTACCCAGCAAGGATCTCATTCAAGTATGAAGGAGAAATCAAAAGCTTTCCAGACAAGCAAAAGCTGAGAGAATTCAGCACCACCAAACCAGCTCTCCAACAAATGCTAAAGGATGTTCTCTAGACAGGAAACACAAAAAGGGTGTATAAACTCGAACCCAAAACAATAAAGTAAATGGCAACGGGATCATACTTATCAATAATTACCTTAAATGTAAATGGGTTGAATGCCCCAACCAAAAGACAAAGACTGGCTGAATGGATACAAGAATAAGACCCCTATATATGTTGTCTACAAGAGACCAACCTCAAAACAGGGGACACATACAGACTGAAAGTGAAGGGCTGGAAAAAGATATTCCATGCAAATAGAGACCAAAAAAAAAAAAAAACCAAACCAGGAGTAGCAATACTCATATCAGATAAAATAGACTTTAAAACAAAGGCTGTGAAAAGAGACAAAGAAGGACACTACATAATGATCAAGGGATCAATCCAAGAAGAAGATATAACAATTATATATATATGCACCCAACATAGAAGCACTGCAATATGTTAAGACAAATGCTAACAAATATGAAAGGGGAAATTAACAATAACACAATAACAGTGGGAGACTTTAATACCCCACTCACACCTATGGACAGATCAACTAAAAAGAAAATTAACAAGGAAACACAAACTTTAAATGATTCAATAGACCAGTTAGATCTAATTGATATCTATAGGACATTTCACCCCCAAACAATGAATTTCACCTTTTTCTCAAGTGCACATGGAACCTTCTCCAGGCTAGATCACATCCTGGGCCATAAATCTAGCCTTGGTAAATTCAAAAAATTGAATCATTCCAAGCATCTTTTCTGATCACAATGCAGTAAGATTAGATCTCAATTACAGAAGAAAAACTACTAAAAATTCCAACATATGGAGGCTGAACAACACGCTGCTGAATAACCAACAAATCACAGAAGAAATAAAAACAGAAATCAAAATATGCCTAGAAACGAATGAAAATGAAAACAACCCAAAACCTATGGGACACTGTAAAAGCAGTGCTAAGGGGAAGGTTCATAACAATACAGGCATACCTCAAGAAACAAAAAAAGAGTCAAATAAATAACCTAACTCTACACCTAAAGCAACTAGAAAAGGAAGAAATGGAGAACCCCAGGGTTAGTAGGAGGAAAGAAATCTTAAAAATTAGGGCAGAAATAAGTGCAAAGGAAACAAAAGAGACCATAGCAAAAATTAAGAAAGCCAAAAGCTGGTTCTTTGAAAGGATAAATAAAATTGACAAACCATTAGCCAGACTCATCAAGAAACAAAGGGGGAAAAACCAAATCAATAAAATTAGAAATGAAAATGGAGAGATCACAACAGACAACACAGAAATACAAAGGATCATAAGAGACTACTATCAGCAATTATATGCCAATAAAATGGACAACGTGGAAGAAATGGACAAATTCTTAGAAAAGTACAACTTTCCAAAACTGAACCAGGAAGAAATAGAAAGTCTTAATAGACCCATCACAAGCACAGAAATTGAAACTGTAATCAGAAATCTTCCAGCAAACAAAAGCCCAGGTCCAGACGGCTTCACAGCTGAATTCTACCAAAAATTTAGAGAAGAGGTAACACCTATCCTACTCAAACTCTTCCAGAAAATTGCAGAGGAAGGTAAACTTCCAAATTCATTCTATGAGGCCACCATCACCCTAATACGAAAACCTGATGAAGATGCCACAAAAAAAGAAAACTACAGGCCAATATCACTGATGAACATAGATGCAAAAATCCTTAACAAAATCCTAGCAATCAGAATCCAACAACACATTAAAAAGATCATACACCATGACCAAGTGGGCTTTATCCCAGGGATGCAAGCATTCTTCAATATCTGCAAATCAATCAATGTAATATACCACATTAACAAATTGAAAAATAAAAACCATATGATTATCTCAATAGATGCAGAGAAAGCCTCTGACAAAATTCAACATCCATTTATGATAAAAACCCTCCAGAAAGCAGGAACAGAAGAAACATACCTCAACATAATAAAAGCTATATATGACAAACCCACGGCAAACATTATCCTAAATAGTGAAAAATTGAAAGGATTTCCCCTAAAGTCAGGAAAAAGACAAGGGTGCCCACTTTCACCACTACTATTCAACATAGTTTTCAAAGTTTTGGCCACAGCAATCAGAGCAGAAAAAGAAATAAAAGGAATCCAAACTGGAAAAGAAGAAGTAAAACTCTCACTGTTTGCAGATGACATGATCCTCTACACAGAAAACCTTAAAGAGAAATATACCATGTTCATGGATCAGAAGAATCAATATAGTGAAAATGAGTATACTACCCAAAGCAATCTATAATTTCAATGCAATCCCTATCAAGCTACCAATGGTATTTCTCACAGAGATAGAACAAATAATTTCACAATTTGTATGGAAATACAAACAACCTCGAATAGCCAAAGCAATCTTGAGAAAGAAGAATGGAACTGGAGGAATCAACCTGCTTGACTTCAGGCTCTACTAGAAAGCCACAGTCATCAAGACAGTATGGTACTGGCACAAAGACAGAAATATAGATCAATGGAACAAAATAGAAAGCCCAGAGATAAATCCACACACCTATGGACACCTTATCTTTGACAAAGGAGGCAAGAATCTACAATGGAGAAAAGACATCTCTTTAACAAGTGGTGCTGGGAAAACTGGCCAACCACTTGTAAAAGAATGAAACTACAACAGTTTCTAACACCATACACAAAAATAAACTCAAAATGGATTAAAGATCTAAACGGAAGACCAGAAACTATAAAACTCCTAAAGGAGAACATAGGCAGAACACTCTCTGACATAAATCACAGCAGGATCCTCTATGACCCACCTCCCAGAATATTGGAAATAAAAGCAAAAATAAACAAATGGGATCTAATTAAAATTATAAGCTTTTGCACAACAAAGGAAACTATAAGCAAGGTGAAAAGACAGCCTTCTGAATGGGAGAAAATAACAGCAAATGAAGCAACTGACAAACAACTAATCTCAAAAATATACAAGCAACTCCTGCAGCTCAATTTCAGAAAAATAAACAACCCAATCAAAAAATGGGCCAAAGAACTAAATAGACATTTCTCCAAAGAAGACATACAGATGACTAACAAACACATGAAAAGATGCTCAACATCATTCATTATCAGATAAATGCAAATCAAAACCACAATGAGGTACCACTTCATGCCAGTCAGAATGGCTGTGATCCAAAAATCTGCAAGCACTAAATGCTGGAGAGGGTGTGGAGAAAAGGGAACCCTCCTACACTGTTGGTGGGAATGCAAACTAGTACAGCCACTATGGAGAACAGTGTGGAGATTCCTTAAAAAAACTGCAAACAGAACTGCCTTATGACCCAGCAATCCCACTGCTGGGCATACACACTGAGGAAACCAGAAGCGCAAGAGACACGTGTACCCCAATGTTCATCGCAGCACTGTTTATAATAGCCAGGACATGGAAGCAACCTAGATGTCCATCAGCAGATGAATGGATAAGAAAGCTGTGGTACATATACACAATGGAGTATTACTCAGCCATTAAAAAGAATCCATTTGAATCAGTTCTAATGAGGTGGATGAAACTGGAGCCTATTATACAGCCAGAAAGTAAGCACCAATACGGTATACTAACGCATATATATGGAATTTAGAAAGACGGTAACGATAACCCTGTTTGCGAGACAGCAAAAGAGACACAGATGTATAGAACAGTGTTTTGGACTCTGTGGGAGAGGGAGAGGGTGGGATGATTTGGGAGAATGGCATTGAAACATGTATAATATCATATAAAAAACAAATTGCCAGTCCAGGTTCGATGCAGGATATTGGATGCTTGGGGCTGGTGCACTGGGACGACCCAGAGGGATGGTATGGGGAGGGAGATGGGAGGGGGGTTCAGGATGGGTAACACATGTACACCTGTGGTGGATTCATGTTGATGTATGGCAAAACTAATACAATATTGTAAAGTAATTACCCTCCAAGTAAAATAAATAAATTTAAATTAAAAAAAAGAGTTTATAAACCAGTCATTACACTGACTATGGAAGAGACAGTATCTTTTCCAAGGTGGATGGACCGAGATGGGCCCAGTTAGACAAAGCCTGTGACACCTGTAACTTGTATGTTGTCTGAGATGACATCTGTGCTGCAGTGCAGGAGCACGTGACCCAGATACATGGCTGAGCTTTCAATAAGGAGGCAGAGGGTCTCCATACATGGGGCTTTTTTTGACTTCTCTTCCTTCTCCACTTGTTTGTTTCAGAAAAGTATCAATCTCAAAACTTAAGACAACTTAAATAACTTCTCCAGAGCCCTCTATAAACAACTGCATTAAATTAGTTTATGACTTTATGGGTGGAAGTGAGGATCTAAAACCCAAATCATCGCTCAGTGTGACACAATAAAAATAGCTAATCACATGGCTTGGGTTTTAAAAGTGTATAAAGACGCAAGTTCAGAAAATACTTTATATATCAAGACAAGATTGTTTTCCTTCAATGACAGGTGCACAATCAAACTAACATCTTTGTATCTTATGACCTGTGTCAAGGGAGGAAGCCTGGAGCCCTCTTTAACTGTGTTAATTAATTAATCCATTCCTTGTCATCTGCCCCATCTTGCAATAGAATCACTGCATCAAAACTTTCTCTTTTATCTTTTCAATAAAGAAATTAATTCTAGTGCTATTATTTTGTGTGGAAAAGGAGAGTATTTTTAGCCAAAGAGACCACAGTCCTTGAGCACATTAACTGGAATAAAGGACAACATGCTAATATTAGCCACACTAAGCCTTTTAAACATAACATATGATCTTAAGCTGATTCTGACTTTTATTCAAAATGAAAAATAGCTCCCTCTAGTTAGCCACAGTAAAGCTGGGACATATTTCTTGCATCATCACTACTCTGTGATTTCAATATAGTTAAAAATAGCTTAAACAGTTCATTCCATTTGCAGTCTATTTGTTTTGCTTTAAGTTCATACTATACTGACAATTACTCAGCTTCATTAACTACTTAGGAAATTTCTCAAGTACACTACAAGAAACATCAGGCAAGAACTAATAAATTACAGCATGTACTGTTCTTGAAGTCAGTCCTGAAAGAGCCTTTTCATGAAATTCACATGCTAAGCCCTTAAAGCACTGTAGGGTCAATCCACATCAGGATTCTTGCTTCTGACCCTTGTATTGGAAAGAAGATTCATTACGAACCTAAACATCACCACTGTGTGTCAATTATATAGAAAGCATTTTGCTAGACGTTAAAGACAAATTTAAAAATAATTCCTGTACTCTAGGAGTTTACAGTATACTTGGAGTAAAAGCGTGTATGTAAAACACAGGAAAAAACTGACAGAAGAAAAGAGGTTTTTGGGAAAAGTCACTCTTGAGTTTGATGGTAAGAGAAGTGATCAGAGGAAGCACCTTCTGGCTTCGGCTTGGGGCAGAGGGGAAAGGAAAACAGGAGCACAGGCATGGCAGTGGCAAGACAGGATGAAGGGATGTGGAAGGGTCATTTGGCTGCTACAGAGTTTCTGTGGGGAAATAATGCTGCACATAGTATTTAAAAACTAATTCCTGTGATTTTATATAGTGCAGTGTGTATATGTCAATCCCAACCTCCCAATTTATCCTCTCTCCTTCCCCTACTCCGATAACCATAGCTACTAAGGACATACTGTATAGTATAGGGAACTGAATTCAATACTCAGTAATGACCTACATGGGAAGAGAATTTTTTTTTAAAAAAGAATGGATATATGTATATGCATAACTGATTCACTTCGCTGTATACCTGATACTGATACATTATAAATCAATTACATTTCAATAAAAAATTAAAAAAACACAGAAAAAATAAAATTAATTAGCTCATCAAGCACTTACTAATGCCAGACAGTATCCCAGGTGCTGGCCACGGTGAACTACACAGGTCAGACTCCTCCCCTCCCTGAGCCTACATCATGGTGTCAGGGCACCTGCTCTGAAGAAAATAAACATGGGACATGATGGGGGGGATTAGGCAGGGTGGGTGTCTACCCTAGATCTGGGGGTAAGGCAAAATCTGTCTGAAGAGGAATACTTTGAGCTAAGACAAGGTAAGAAACCACCACCGTCCTTCACAGAGGGGACAGCAGGCACAGAGGGCCTGAGTCAGGAATGACTTTGGATCTTTCAAAGCACCCAAAGGTCATCGATGGGGCTAACCCAAAGGTACTAGCAAATCCTCTGAGAGAGGATTCCTTCAAATTGCCCCTATTTTCAGAACCACTTTTTCATGGTCTTCTATGAGGATGATGGTATGTTAGCTAAGCCATATTCCCTGGGGATATGGCAGGCAGGATTTCTGCCCGACACTGCCCTCATTTTCTCCACAGCTCCACCCACCTGGCACCAGTAACGGAGCCCCATGTTTTGTTCACTGTTGAATTCTCAGTGTCTTGAACAGTGCTCGGTGTATTCAAGTTGCTCAGGAAGTGCTTGTGGAATGAATGCACTGAGTATCACTTATCTCTTCCTCCTCAGAGTGGTCCCAAACGAGAGGCAGGGATAAGGAAAGACAAGACGGGCCAAGAAGCGAATCAGAATGCCTAACTTCAGTTCTACTTGAAGAATGGATAAAGAAGGCGTGGTGTATTTATACAATGAAACAATCCTTAGCCATACAAAGGAACAAAGTTGGGTCATTTCTGTAGAGACATGGATGGACCTGGAGACTGTCATACAGACTGAAGGCAGTCAGAAAGAGAAAAGCAAATATCATATATTAACACATTTATGTGGAACCTGAAAAAATTGGTAGACAACCTTATTTACAAAGTAGAAATACAAACAGGTGTAGAGAAAAAATACGTATGGATGCCAAGGAGGAAAGGGGGAGTGGAATGAATCAGGAGACTGGGATTGACACACATGCATTATTGATACTATATATAGAACAGGTAATTAATGAGAACCTGCTGTATAGCTCAGGGACCTCTACTCAATGCTCTATGGTGACCTGAACGGGAGGAAAAGAAAATACGGCTTTTTTTTTTTTTTAAGGAAATTCAAAAAGGAGGGAATATATGTACACGTGTAGCTGATTCCCTGGGCTATACAGCAGAAACTGAAAGAACACTGCAAAGCAACGATATCCCTCAAAAAACTTTAGAAAGTAAAACACAGACTGCTAACCTCAGTGTACTCATCTTTCTCAGGTGAAGGGGGTCCCTGGCCCTTGCACACTCCTCTCAGGAACTTTTCTTTTTTATTGAAGCGGAGTTGATTTATAATGTTGTGTTCCTTTCTGCTATACAGAAGTAATTCAGTCATACACATCTTTCTGTTCTTTTTCATATTCTTTTCCATTGTGGTTTCATACTGTTATCCATGACAGGATATTGCTTATAATTCCCTGTGATGGACTTTTCTTGATGTGAGCAGCTTACCCATTCCATCAGGAACCTTCCTTCCTTCGCTTCCTCTGCTGAAATACCTGAAAGTAACTTTTGATTGCAACTCTACCTCTCATTACCCTGCTTGTTTCATAAAAGGGAAGAAATACTTTATTTTTTTAATTTTTTTTTAAATTTTACTTTACAATACTCCGGGAGTTGGTGATGGACAGGGAGGCCTGGCGTGCTGTGATTCATGGGGTCACAAAGAGTCGGACACAACTGAGCAGCTGAACTGAACTGAACTGTATTGGTTTTGCCATACATTGACATGAATCTGCCACAGGTGTACAGGAGTTCCCAATTCTGAACCCCTCTCCCACCTCCCTCCCCATATCATCTCTCTGGGTCATCCCAGTGCACCAGCACCAAGCATCCTGTATCCTGTATCGAACCTAGACTGATGATTCGTTTCTTACATGATGGTATACATGTTTCAATGCCATTCTCCCAAATCATCCCACCCTCTCCCTCTCCCACAGAATCCAAAAGTCTGTTCTATACATCTGTGTCTCTTTTTGCTGTCTCGCATACAGGGTTATTATTACCATCTTTCTAAATACTTTTTAAAAAAGAAGAGAAATAAAGAAGAAATATTGTTTTTTTAAAAAGAATACAGTCCCTTCTGTTTTGGAACTTTACCTACATTTCCTTTGCCCTCATACATAACTGAGTATTTTTTAAAATGAGTATCTTTCATTTGTTGGGTATACAGTTCAATTATTAAAGTAAACCTTATTAACTATATTAACCAATCCTATACAAATGTGGGAGGGGGAAGAACAGTATTTAAATATGTCAAAGACAGAAGTATGTTAGGCCTCCTCCAGCATTTTTTTTTTTTTTTTTGCCACACCAATCTTCCTCTGGGATCTTAGTTCCCAGACCAGGGACGACCGTGACCCCTGTAGTGCTAACCACTGACCACCAGAGAAGTCCTCTAACTTAACTATTTCTTGTTTGTTGCTTACAAATAAGACCCCACTACACCCTCCTTGCAGCTCCCTCTGCCTGTCTGCCTTCCAATGGCAAGATGTCCTTTACGCCTTGTTGTTGTTTAATCACTCAATTGTGTCCAGCTCTTTGCAACCCCATCAACTGCAGCACGCCAGGCTTCTCTGTCCTTCATTATCTCCCCGAGTTTCCTCAAACTCACGTCCGTTGAGTCAGTGATGCCATCCGACCGTCTCATCCTCTGTCACCCCCTCTTCCTCCTGCTCTCGATTTTTCCCAGCATCAGGGTCTTTTCCGATGAGTCAGCTCTTTGTATCAGGTGGCCAAAGTATCGGAGCTTCAGCATCAGTCCTTCCAATGAATATTCAGGGTTGATTTCCTTTAGGACTGATTTGTTTGATCTTCCTGCTGTCCAAAGGGCTTTCAAGAGTCCTATTTCTTCGTGGCAAATAGATGGGGAAAATGTGGAAACAGTGTCAGATTTCAATTTCTTGGGCTCCAAAGTAAATGCAAGATCGTGACTGCAGCCATGAAATTAAGACTCTTGCTCCTTGGAAGAATAACTATGTCAAACCTTTATGCCCACTTTTGTGCAAAACAAGCTAGTTCCATTCTGCAATGTTTCTGCCCCTTGGAGACGAGGAATTATCACTTACTATTTGTGAAACTATTTTCCTTTGTTCAGGAGTCTCACACTCGACCATCTACAGAGGCTGGGCCTGGGTGAGGAGGGCAGACGGGCATGTGGAGGTGGACACGTGATGAGATGAGCGGCTTTCATACTATCTAAGTGGGGGTCCGAGTCCTGCTTGGCAAGCCAAGCGCTCAGATCGTTCTACCGACGGCCTTGGCCCTCCAGCTTCTGGTCCAGGGCGTGGGGCATGGGAGGGGCTTATGGAGACAGAGGAGGACTTTCTTCTTACACAGTTTATTCCCCTATACTGCCCCAGAAGTGAAAGGTGAGGAGGGAAGAGATGAGTAAGTGGGGAGGGGAGGGGGAAAAGGAGGTGGTCAGAAGCCGGAAACTACCGCAACTCCACAGTTCAGTGGAACAGAGGGAGGGGAGGAATCAGACCTGAAAGCAGGAGCAAGAGAAGAGGGGAGGGGAGGAGAGGCTGGGCACAGAGGGGGAAGCAGAGGGAGCCAGTGCTGGAGGTGTGAGCCAGGCACACCCCACGCCCTGCCCTCCCCAGCCTGGCTGGATCAAGGCCCAGGCACCGAAGTCACCTCCTATGGCTCAGGAATACTGATCAGCCCCTCGGGAAGCAAGGGTGGGGCATGTCTCAGTCTCACTCCAACCCTCCGGGCCCCTGTGGGGACAACCTATTCCAGCCTGAACAACCTGGACAGGCCCGCAAGATGCAGCCCCTCTCAGGCAAGCCTCCTGGAGCTTTAGGACTTTAGGTGCAGAGGATCTTGAAGGGACGGTTCCTTGGGCAGAGCGGCCTGGGGAGAGCCCCTCACTGAAGTCAGCTGGACTATGGCGGCCCTCAGAAGGGATAAAACAAGGGCAGGCAGCCCTCCATGGTCTGAAGCGGCTGATAACTGCCTCCTGCACTTCTCTACGGGCACTGCCATCAGATGAGCAGCTCTGAGCCCAGAGGGCAGGGTGGGCTGAGCTCACAAGCTGGTCAAACAAGGTCCCCCATGTAGTCGCACTCAGCTCTCACCTGAGAGACTCAGAAAGGGGCACGGAGACTTAAACTCTCTCTTACCAACAGTCTCTGAACCCAAACAATTAAAGGTTCAGAGCTACAAAGTCAGTGAAAATTCATCCAAAATGCATTAAAAAAAAAATTGGGCTCTGAAACAATACAAACATGCTTTTTAAATACACTTTTCATTCTCTATTACTCAACCATTAAAAAGAATGAAACAATTTCATTTGTAGCAACATGGATGGGCCTAGAAATTATCATACTAAGTGAGCTAACTTGGACAGAAGAAGACAAATACCACACAATATATATACATGGAATCTAAAGCACTGATTAGACACAGCACAAATAACCTATCTATGAAACAGAAAAAGACTCAAAAACATAGACAACGGACTTGTGATTGCCAAGGGGGAGAGTGAGTGGAGGGATGGATTGGGAGTTTGGGACTAGCAGATACAAACTAGTATATATCGGATGGAGAAACAACCTTCTACTGTATAGCACAGGAATCATATTCAATATCCTATGATAAACTACAATGGGAAACAATATGAAAAAATAGATCAATATATTTGTATAACTAAGTCACTGTGGTACAGTAGAAATTAACCTAGCACTGTAAATCAACCATACCTCAATAAAATTAATAAATATATATACTTTTAATTATAAAATATTCGGTTCAGTTGCTCAGTGTCCGACTCTTTGCAACCCCATAGACTAAAGCACGCCAGGCCTCCCTGTCTATCATCAACTCCCAGAGTTTACCCAAACTCATGTCCATTGAGTCTGCAATGCCATCCAACCATCTCCTCTGTCATCCCCTTCTCCTGCCTTCAGTCTTTCCCAGCTTCAGGGTCTTTTTCAAATGAGTCAGTTCTTTGCATCAGGTGGCCAAAGTATTAGAGTTTCAGCTTCAACATCAGTCTTTCCAATGAACACCCAGGACTGATCTCCTTTAGGATGGACTGATTGGATCTCCTTGCAGTCCAAGGGACTCTCAAGAGACTTCTCCAACACCATAGTTCAAAAGCATCAATTCTTCAGCGCTCAGCGTTCTTTACAGTCCAACTCTCACATCCATACATGACTACTGGAAAAACCACAGCTTTAACTAGACAGACCTTTGTTGGCAAGGTAATGTCTCTGCTTTTTAATATGCTATCTGGGTTGGTCATAACTTTCCTTCCAAAGAGTAAGCATATTTTAATTTCATGGCTGCAATCACCATCTGCAGTGATTTTGAAGCCCCCAAAAGTAAAGTCTGCCACTGTTTCCACTGTTTCCCATGAAGTGATGGGACCAGATGCCATGATCTTAGTTTCCTGAATGTTGAGCTTTAAGCCAACTTTTTCACTCTCCTCTTGCGCTTTCATCAAGAGGCTCTTTAGTTCTTCTTCATTTTCTGCCATAAGGGTGGTGTCATCTGCATATCTGAGGTTATTGATATTTCTCCTGGCAATCTTGATTTCAGCTTGTGCTTCATCTGGCCCAGTGTTTCTCATGATGTGCTCTGCATATAAGTTAAATAAGCAGGATGGCAATATACAGCCTTGACATACTCCTTTCCTGATCTGGAAGCAGTCTGTTGTTCCATGTCCAGTTTCCAGTTCTAACTGTTGCTTCCTGAGCCGAACACAGATTTCTCAAGAGGCAGGTCAGGTGGTCTGGTTTTCCCATCTCTTTCAGAATTTTCCACAGTTTATTGTGATCCACACAGTCAAAGGCTTTGGCATAGTCAATAAAGCAGAAATAGATGTTTTTCTGGAATTCTCCTGCTTTTTCGATGATCCAGCAGATGTTGGCAACTTGATCTCTGGTTCCTCTGCCTTTTCTAAAACCAGCTTGAACATTTGAAAGTTCACAGTTCACTTATTGTTGAAGCCTGGCTTGGAGAATTTTAAGCATTACTTAATTCGTGTGTAAGATGAGTGCAATTGTGTGGTAGTTTGAGCATTCTTTTGCATTGCCTTTCTTTTGGATTGGAATGAAAACTGACCTTTTCCAGTCCTGTGGCCACTGTTTAGTTTTCCAAATTTGCTGACATACTGAGTGCAGTACTTTGACATCATCATCTTTTAGAATTTGAAATAGCTCCACTGGGATTCCATCACCTCCACTAGCTTTGTTTGTAGTGATGCTTCCTAAGGCCCACTTGACTTTGCATTCCAGGATATCTGGCTCTAGGTGAGTGATCACACCATTGTGATCATCTGGGTCATGAAGATCTTTTTTGTACAGTTCTGTGTCTTCTTGCCACCTCTTCTTAATATCTTCTGCTTCTGTTAGGTCCATATCATTTCTGTCTTTTATTGAGCCCATCTTTGTATGAAATGTTCCCTTGGTATCTCTAATTTTCTTGAAGAGATCTCTAGTCTTTCCTATTCTATTGTTTTCCTCTATTTCTTTGCACTGATCACTGAGGAAGGCTTTCTTATTTTTCCTTGCTATTCTTTGGAACTCTGCATTCAAATAGCTATATCTTTCCTTTTCTCCTTTGCTTTTAACTTCTCTTCTTTTCACAGCTATTTATAAGACCTCCTTGACAGCCATTTTGCTTTTTTGCATTTCTTTTTCTTTGGGATGGTCTTGATTCCTGTCTCCTGTACAATGTCACAAACTCTGTCCATAGTTCATCAGGCACTCTATCTATCAGATCTAGTCCCTTAAATCTATTTCTCACTTCCACTGTATAATCATAAGGGATTTGATTTAGGTCATACTTGAATGGTTTAGTTGTTTTCCCTTGCTTGCTTGCTAAGGCACTTCAGTCGTGTCCGACTGTGCGACCCCACAGACAGCCACACACCCTACTTTCTTCAATTTCAGTCTGAATTTGGCAATAAGGAGTTCATGATCTGAGCCATAGTCAGCTCCTGGTCTTGTTTTTGCTGACTGTATAGAGCTTCTCCATCTTTGGCTGCAAAGAATATAATCAATCTGATTTTGGTGTTGACCATCTGGTGATGTCCATGTGTAAAGTCTTCTCTTGTGTTGTTGGAAGAGGGTGTTTGCTATGAACAGTGCGTTCTCTTGGCAAAACTGTATTAGCCTTTGCCCTGCTTCATTGTGTCCTCCAAGGCCAAATTTGCCTGTTCCTCCAGGTGTTTCTTGACTTCCTACTTTTGCATTGCAGTCCCCTATAATGAAAAGGACATCTTTTTTGGGTGTTAGTTCTAAAAGGTCTTGTAGGTCTTCATAGACTTCTTCAACTTCAGCTTCTTCAGCATTACTGATTGGGTCATAGACTTGGATTACTGTGATTGAATGATTTGCCTTGGAAACGAACAGAGATCATTCTGTCATTTTTGAGACTGCATCCAAGTACTACATTTTGGACTCTTTTATTGACTATGATGGCTACTCCATTTCTTCTAAGGGATTCTTGCTCACATTAGTAGATATAATGGTCATCTGAGTTAAATTCACCCATTCCGGTCCATTTTAGTTTGCTGATTCCTCGAATGTCAACGTTCACTTTTGCCATCTCCTGTTTGACCACTTCCAATTTGCCCTGATTCATGGATCTAACATTCCAAGTTCCTATGCAATATTGCTCTTTACAGCATCAGACCTTGCTTCTTACACCAGTCACATCCACAACTTGGTGTTGTTTTTGCTTTGGCTCCATCCCTTCATTCTTTCTGGAGTTATTTCTCCTCTCTTCTCCAGTAACATCCTGGGCACCTACCGACCTGGGGAGTTCATCTTTCAGTGTCCTATCTTTCCGACTTTTCATAATGCTCATGGGGTTCTCAAGGCAAGAATACTAAAGTGGTTTGCCATTCCCTTCTCCAGTGGACCACATTTGTCAGAACTCTCCACCATGACCCATCTGTCTTATTGGTTGGACTTAAAAGAGAACAAAACACTGAACCTTCATTTCAGAAATTACAAAAATTTGAAGAAATTTCATTACAGGCTTAAATGGGAGTTTTAATATATGAATTGAAATCAATAAGAAATTTGAATACTTGCAGTGATTTGAAGCCATATTTGATAAGCTGTTTCAAGGCAAAATTGAATAATGAATCATTTAATACATATTTGAAAGTTTTGAGTTTATAATAAAAATTCTAGTATTCTAATTTAAAGTATTAACTCATATCTTCACCCCAAAGTTTAATAAAAACTTTAAAATAATGTTCTCCTTATTCCCTACTTTGCATCTTTCCTTTAGCTCCAGTAACAGCTGAAGGATAAGATCTTTGGGAACTCTCAGAATCATTTCACAGTTGAAGGCAAACACACAATCAACTATTCAAGTTTTCTTCTCCATTTTAAATATAGCTACACCTCTATTGGTGAAAATAAATCATTTCTGCATCACAGTCTTGGTCATAAACTTTAACCTCATAAATAGCAATGATAATTAAAAATCTCTCTTGATGAACAGATTATTTGGTGCATTTGCTCAATACTTCATTTATTCCACAAATATTTATGAAGAACATGCTATGCCTTGGACACAATGCCAAGGGCTGGAAATTAACAAATGATTAAGACAGAGTTTGTGATTTCAAGGAGGAGGTGCTATCAAACAGGGGAGGGATACGGACACTGACAAAGAGCTGCCAACACAGGTAAGAGGGGTCCAAGAAGTTGAGGATGAATGGGAGAGCAAGGGTGGGCCCCATCAGTGCATTCTATCCTCAGCTGAATGGCATGCATTACTCCCTGCACAAAAAGGCACCTTGTCTCCTTCTCTTTGGTAAAAGGTATGGGCACTGACTGGGGGGAACGCGGGGGCATGTTCAGAAGTTGTTGGCAGGCCTGGGAGAAGCATGTTCAAGCCTTCCAGCCCCCATTTTACTGGGACTGTGACAGCATTTAGCACTGGTCACCACAGCTCCTTTTCCAAAGTTCTCTCTTTCCCTGGAATCTGTGAGATAACACTCTCCTATCTTTCTTCTTTTAACCCCCACCTCTAAGATGTATTTGAAAATTTCTCGCTCCAGCAGGACCTCTCTTTAGGCTTCTGATCTGTACAGTTAACTGACCGTTTGGCATCTCCTCTTAGACGATGAGTCAAAGGCAATTCAATCTTAACACATTTAAAACTGGCCTCATGCTCTTCCCTCTCAAGCCCTGGTCCTCTAATCCAGCTCTTTAACCCAGTGAGTGGTGCCATGTCTTCCCTGGTGCTTATGGCTGAGGCCTGAAAGTCATCTTGCCCATCTACTTCCTCTTCCTCCTCTCCAATTTCTATCAGAATCCAACCACCCACAACTCATGCTGATTCTGCCACTGGGCATCTCTGTATTGTATCCAGGTCCATTGTGATGCTGCCTTGCATTCAGTGCTGGTCCCTCAGCCTACATCAACTTTCCTCCTCCTGTACTTCCTGGCCCTGGATGACACTAGCTTCATCAATCCCAGGGAATCCTTCACTGTCTAGACCAATACCTCTCCTTAACTGCTTTCAAAGTACTCTTCTTTCAGTACTTATCACAGTTATGATCTTAGAATTTTTTGATAAATGTCTGTTTCTTCCATTAGACTATATATTCCATGAGATAGGGTATATTAATATATTTCACAATTCAAAAATCACTGCTTAGAAAATTGATGACTGTTAGTAAATATCTCCTCAATAAATGCAGGATGAAGGACGCATATACAAACTTCAGCTGTACCCCATACTCTGCAACTTATTAATTTCCCTAAAATATATAGGGTCTGTGATAGCAACCTTGTGACTGAGTCACCACAACAACTCTATTTATTGATGGGATCTGACCAAAAGGCTTTATGCCATTTCCAAATGTTTACTGGGAGTAGGTTTTCCTCCCAACTGTGAAAAATGCAAAAAAAAATTTTTCTTCTGCCTTGCTCTTTCTACTTGAGAGAAAACGTAAGTCTAGGCTGCAGTTGAGGTCAGAGCTTTTAAGAACAGGGAACAAAATGTTCATTCTAGTAATTATTCAATGTCATATTATTTAATTACTTATAATGTTAGAAGGGAATTTTTTGGTTATTTCCATTTTATTTCTATGAATATTTTCTAGAACAAATAAACGCATAGAGCTTATATGACCTTTTCATCTGTATTCGGTTTCTTGTCTACTTCTAAAAAACCTTCAATGACATTAATTTTATCAGTGTCTGTGAATGGATAAAATGTGGTCAAGTCTACTTGGTAAAAATAAAAGAAACAAATATGGTAATTATGTTCTATAAAGTTACAGCAGACACAAAAATAGCTAATACTGAGCTATGTCTCCTTCAAAGGGACATACACGGTGAGGTTCCTGGGAGCTACCACTCATAACATTTTCATCAACTGATCTACACCTAATCTTGCTTTGTGTGTACTTCTGTTTAAAAGACACCCTATTAACATATATTGTTGATTCATTAATACTGAGCTCATAGCGAACAGTACCTTTACTCATGCCTGATAGAAGCTTATCGAACATCTTTATTTTTTCCCTAAAAAATACATCACACCCCTCACAGCCTTCTTGCACTTAGGAACACCAGAAAGCACCACAGCATTCTGTTCATGGGTCATCTTAAACAGTGAAATCATCAGAAAACAGCACAACAATGCAAAAATGGTACTAAATAGACCATGTAAAAGATACTTGTTTACAGTATGAGAACTGAAACAAGGCGGCAGAATCTCAGCTGAAATGCACACGTCAGGCACCTCAAACTCACTGGGTTTACAGATAAATGTGCCAGAAGACCAAGGCACAAATACAGAAGCTGCAAATAATGAGATAAAGTCTACACACATACAATGTGGAACATTATCCAGCCGTGAAATGAAACTCTGATACCTGCTACAGTAAGGATGACCCTTGAAAACTTTATGCTAAGTGAAATAAGCCAGACCAAAAAAAGGGAATCATATTACATGGTTCCATTTATATGAAATATCTAGAATAGGCAAGTTATCAGGGCTTTGGGGGAAAGGAGGATGCTGAGTTATTGCTCAACGGGTCTAGAGTTTCTGTTTGAGATGATGAAAACAGTACTGGAGATGCGTGGTGATGGAGCACAACGAAGTCAATGTAATGAATGCTACTGTTGTACCACGAATGGTTAAAGAGGAACACTTTATATTAAACACATTTTACAATAAAGAATCAAAAGAGTCACTGAATAAGATTAAATGGATTATTTGAATCTTCTGTTAAAACCTGAAGGAGACATCTGGATAGAACTAAGAGATTCTAATTTACCCACATGTCCTCTTAAAGCAAAGACCCTCCTTAATATGCTTTCTTTTTTTTCTTGGCCACAATGAGCATCTTATAGGCTCTCAGTTCCTCAGCCAGGGATCAAACCCGGGCTCCCAGCATCGGAAGCACAGCGGCCTAACCAGCGGACCCTCGGGGAATCCCAAAATGTTTTCCTTTTGGTTTATAGACCACATTGAAAAACAAGCTTCCTATTTAATAATATCAGCTGATTATTGAGGAAAACAAACAAATTAAAACATGCATGTCAGTTGTTTGGCCTCACTTCATGCTTTTGGTAAAAATTTATGTACTCATAGAATTATTTGTTCTGATTGCCAAAAGAAGGGTCACCCCAGGAACCAACAACTGATGCTCCTCATTTATCTTGAACTAAAATTGCCTCTCTGGTCCGCTATATTTGGGTGAAATGATTTTCTCAGGAAAACTACCACCAGTACAGTTTAGGTATTTAGGCACTATGTGTCCACTGTGAATGTTTCATGTCCCTTCTCTCTCTTACCTCACCAATCTAATTCTCATCTGCTTCCTCCCCTATTTTCATATCTCTAGAGAGAGCCATCTGTTAGAATATGGCTGTGGTTACTATCATCATTCAAATGTTCCTTTTTATTTTAAGTATTTCTTGACCCAACAATTACAAAGAAGCATGGCTAGATATAAACATAAACGGAATGTGCTAATGTAGAATGCAAACAATATTAAAATGTTAAACTTAACATAGGGAGGAATTCATGGCCAAAGAAAAGTCTATTACAGTTCTTTCAATCTTTTTAAAATGCATGATAAAACTAAAAATGTTTCACTACAGAATAACATTTTGGCTTCTCTTACGATTGCAAAGAAGGGTAATTATGATTGTCATGAAAACACATTGAGCAGCTGTATACTGTTAACAAAAGAATCATTCTATGAACGTGCTCAAAAACTGGCACTTCATACACTCACATTTCCTAGAAATTAGACAGTCTTCCCAACTGGAGCAGACAGCAAAAGAGATGCCTTTCTATTAATTGTGGCTTTATACCAACCAAGTTTTGGGAGCCAACTGGATTGTCTTTCTTTGGGACAATTTCTTACATATACTCAGACATGTGCATTATAATTTTATAAAAAGTAATTTTTAAGTTCTCAAATGATAGCTTTTTCTATTTGCTTTTGTTTTTTAATTTTTAAAATTTTTTGGCCTTGCTGCATGGCATGTGGGATCTTAGTTCCCCAGTAAAGGATCAAACCCATACCTACTGCAAAGAAATGTGGGAGTCTTAACCACTGGACCACCAGGAAAGTCCTGATAGCTTTTTAACTCTTGAAAAATATTGGTGGGACTTCCCTACAGTGGATAGGAGTCTGCCTGCCAACACGGGCGATATGGGTTCGATTCCTGGTCCGGGAAGATTCCACATGCCACGGAGGAGCTAAAGCCCATTTGCCACAATTTCTGAAGCCTGCACTCTAGAGCCTGTGAGTTGCAACTATGGGGCCCATGTGCTACAACTGCTGAAGCCCACACGCCCTGGAACCTAAGCTCTATAACCAGAGAGCCCACCGCAAGAAGCCCACACACTGCAAACAGAGAAAGTCCACGCGCTGCTCACCACAACTAGAGAAAGCCTGCGTGCAGCAATGAAGACCCAGCACAACCAAAAAAACCACACACACATTATCAGTGTATTCTTTCATAAAGGTACATCTGTTTAGAAATCATTTGGAGTCTTTTCTCCTAACTGTTATGGCTGTTTGGACAGATGCGTGTGCTTTCCTTTTGAGGCAAAGTAGTGAAATGTTTTCACATTATCAGGAAAAGAACTGACTGCTTTTGAGTCCACCTTACATGCTGGACCCCCATTCACACACAGCACGAAATAAGTCAGGGTCTTTACAAATGGTATTTTGATAGAGGCTGGATTGTTATCTGTGCCATATTTGTGTCCGCTCTTTTAAGAACAATGTAGCATTATGTTCATCTGGATAAATTGTGATTTGACAACTGATTTCAATAAAACATTTGCTTCACTTAAAAAAAGAAATCATAAAAAAGCATAATGAATAACTCTTCAGTTTATTTTATGAAGGCTAATGAATAGGTACTTACTCATTAAAGACTAGGTCTGGTGCAAAATAGAGATACTGGCTGTTTGTATGTTTGTACGATCTCCAGCTCAAGGCAAATGATGACAGACACATCCAAGAATACTGGATGAGGGTTATTTGGTCCTCAAGAGGCAGGTTTTTAAATCCTGAAGAACAGAACAATTTACCACAGAACACACTTAGCATTTAAGTACATCCCAGGAAAAAGTTTAAGTCCACCCCATTGCCCCCTCTCTTCTCATAGACTCAAAGCAATTCCACAGTTCCTTCCAGAGTAGCTATCATGGACCTGGCCTTGTTTAACATTTTATGTTGAATTCACTCTAAATTCTCAAGAAGCATAAACTGCCAGGGCAAAGAAAACTAAGATATCCTGGACGTTTCACTGTGGATGGTGGTCTACCACCCTTCAGCTCAGTTCAGTTCAGTCGCTCAGTCGTGTCCAACGCAAGATGGAAAGAATGTGTGTTAACCTGTGCCATTTGCTTCAGCCTACTCACAACTGATATCTTCAAACCAAAGATAATTTAATGACTGTCTACTACTGCATACCTGCAATAGTGGTGGAAAATTTTAGTTTTCATAAAGTGAAGTGAAAGTTAGTCACTCAGTCTAGTATGACTCTGTGACCTCATAGCCTGTAGCCCACCAGGCTCCTTTGTCCATGGAATTTTCTAGGAAAGAATACTGGAGTGGGTTGCCACTTCCTTCTCCAGGGAATCTTCCCAACCCAGGGATTGAACTCAGGTCTCCCACATTGCAGGCAGACTCTTTACTGTCTGAGCCACCAGGGAAGCTTGGTTTCCTGGTTAGTTTTCATGAGTTTGCAGAGATTTAAAAAGTCTTATTCCTTGCTTCCCCTAGTTGGGAATAACCAGACTTTTGAGGCAGAATATGCATCCTTGACAGGGCTTCCTCAATAGCTCCATGGTAAAGAATCTGCCTGAAATGCAGGAGACGCGGGTTCAGTTCCAGGGTCAGGAAGATGCCCTGGAGGAGGAAATGGCAACCCTCTCCAGTATTCTTGCCTGGAAAATCCCTAACACAGAAGAATCTGGCAGGCTACAGTCTATGGGGATCT
The DNA here is from genome assembly GCF_042477335.2 of Ovis canadensis. Taxonomy (NCBI): domain Eukaryota; kingdom Metazoa; phylum Chordata; class Mammalia; order Artiodactyla; family Bovidae; genus Ovis; species Ovis canadensis. The sequence continues at coordinate 20,316,160 of NC_091261.1, read as the reverse complement.
AAGAGTCAGACACGAGTGAATAACTGAGCACGCGTGTCCTCAGGCATCCTTGGCGCTGGTCCTGCCTCACTCAGTCTCCCTTTCTGGGCCTCAAGTCCTTCATTCGTTTCTTTTTCCACCCTCCGTACTCCGAGGGGTACCAGGGCATCCTTCTGTTCATGTAGTTTCACCTGGGCAAGCCTCCCTTCAAAGAACTGGGGCTTCTGATGATCTTCTGTTTCATGGCTGCTGGATGACCACGGGTCATCTAAGAAATGGCTTTGGATTAACGAACTGGGACAATGTGAGGGCAATTCTAAGCGATGTTTCCATAGATTAACAGGGACCTTATTAATAAAATTCTACAGCATAAAAAATGACTAAATTAGGAATTTCAAGGACAATTTAAAGGGTGCTCGAAGTAAGATGGTATTTTCAGCAAGATGCAGAGTCCCCTAAAGCTTACTTGACTGGTCTTTTTTAAAAATTAATATTTATTGGCATATAATTGATTTACAATATTGTGTTAGTTTCAGGTATATAGCAAAGTGAATCCGTTTATATACAGAATATATAACTTTATATATATACAGTTATAATCAGGATATATATATATATATATATATATATATATATATATCTCCATTCTTTTTTAGACTCTTTTCCCATAGAGGTCATTACAGAGTATTGAGTCGAGTTCCCTGTGCTATATATATTTTATATATAGATACATATAGTATGTGCGTGCATGCTCAGTTGCTTCATTCATGTCTGACTCTTTGTGACCCTGTGGACCATAGTCCATCAGGCTCCTCCATCCATGGGATTCTTCAGGAAAGAACACTGGAGTGGGTTGCCATGTCCTTCTCCAGAGAATCTTCCCAATTCAGGGATTAAAAACAGGTCTCTTACATCTCCTGCACTGGCAGGTGGGTTCTTTACCACTAGCACCGCCTGAAAAGCCCATATATAGTATATATAACTATTTCATATACAGTAGTGTGTATGTCTTAATTAACCCGGTTTAGGCTTAGATTAGCTCTTGTTATGAGCTGCTAATAATGGGCTTATTTGGGGCTTTGACACCTAGAATGTGTTTCACCTTATTAATATTACTGGGATGAAATGTTCCATTTCAATCCTCAACATAAGAAATGCATACATTATATTAACACTAGAATACTTAACTCTAACTTCTCAAGAGAGATGAGCACACTCACCAGACTTTTTCTACACACTGAATTTGACATCGAGTTAAAAACAAACTGGGTCTCAGGATTGAGACGAACGCTAACTCAATCGCACCGCTGCATATGGCGCACTCTGTGGCCCTGAGGCGCCCAGTCCAGGATGGAGCCCCAGAAAGGAGAGCCCATCCTTACCTGGAAGTACCTTCGCCCACTTCACAACTTGGATCATCTGCTTGCCGGCTAAGCGGTTGAGGGTGGAGAGCAGGTTTTCGGCCGTGTCTGGTTTGGAGCCGTCATAGCCTGCATACACAATCTCGGGCTCGATGGTTTCAAGGATCATAGAAGGCGAAGGTGTGAGCGCTCGCGAGATTGTGGAGAGCTGCGGGACCAGCGCCGAGTTGACCGAGGGCTCCTGCGCAGGCGCGATGTATGTAGTGCCTTCCTCCGGGCTCTGGGGGGGCGGGGGTGGGGGAGGAGGCTGCTGCGCCTGTTCCTCGTGAATCCCTTTCAACTTCCCCAACTTCTTGGACTTTCGAGCTGTAAAAACAAAGTGATAAACAATAAGGGCAAATTAAGATTATGTTTGGCCTGACAAATATGTCAAGTACAGCATTTCCATATGTTACAGATAAATGAATGCTGTTAAGAGTTACAAGGAAAAATTTTTATTTTTTTCATTTTGTGTCCATATGAGGGTCTGACTGTTCACTAAACTGGGATAATCATTTCATAATGTAAAGTCATTAAAATCATTAAGCTGCACACTGTAAACTTATATATAGTGCATGTTGGCCTTCCCTAGTGGTAAAGAATCCGCCCTCGATGCAGGAGACCTGGATTCTACCCCTGGGCTGGGAAGATCCCCTGGAGAAGGGAAAGACTACCCACTCCAGTATTCTGGCCTAGAGAATTCCATGGCATGGGGTAGCAAAGAGTCAGACAGGACTGAGTGACTTTCACTTTCTTTCAGGTCACTTTAGTGGTGTCCCTCTCTTTGTGACCCTGGACTGTAGCCCACTGGGCTCCTCTGTCCATGGGATTCTCCAGGCAAGAATACTGGAGTGAGCTACCATAGTGCTGCTGCTGCTGCTAAGTCGCTTCAGTTGTGTCCGACTCTGTGAGACCCCATGGACAGCAGCCCACCAGGCTCCCCCATCCTTGGTATTCTCCAGGCAAGAACACTGGAGTGGGTTGCCAGTTCCTTCTCCAATGCATGAAAGTGAGCAGTGAAAGTGAAGTCGCTCAGTACCATAGTGCTATATGTCAATTAATACCTCAATAAAAATGAAAGGAAATAAACAGTACCAAAAAAGAGAGTTAAATAAAAGGTTATGTTGGGGATAGTGTCCATGAGGTAAATTGCAATCAAATATTAACTTATATGGAGAAGGCAATGGCACCCCACTCTAGGACTCTTGCCTGTAAAATCCCATGGACTGAGGAGCCTGGAAGGCTGCAGTCCATGGGGTCGCTGAGGGTCAGACACGACTGAGCGACTTCACTTTCACTTTTCACTTTCATGCATTGGAGAAGGAAATGGCAACCCACTCCAGTGTTCTTGCCTGCAGAATCCCAGGGACGGGGGAGCCTGGTGGGCTGCTGTCTATGGGGTCACACAGAGTCGGACATGACTGAAGCGACTTAGCAGCAGCAGCAACATTAACTTATATTGATGAAAACGTATTTTTTCTCTAAAGATGTCTTGTTATATTGGTAGGAACAGTCGTTTTCCAACATTTTTCTGATACCAGGCATTATCCTCTATGCTTTCTATAAATTAACCACTTTAACAACTTAGTTTTATGACTAGGTACTATCATAATTCTCATTTTATAATGAGGAAACTGAGACCAGGAGGGCTGAGAAATCTGTCCAAGATCACACAGCTAGCATATGTAAAATAGATGTAAGAGTTCAGAGGAAGGATAAGTTACTTCAGATGTTATCAAGTTATACAAGCCACAACCACATCTTTTATAAATAAAAAATTCCCATCTATTATCCACCAGAGTTGGCAACAAGAGCTAGTCTGACTTGAGTGAACTTACTGTCTGAGCCCTGTCTCTGCTCCCTCTAATTAGCTTTCCCTGGCCCTTGACTTGTTCCCCTTTGGTGCTTCTCTGTCACCTGATCTTCTTGCTGTGGCCTACATGTAACCAACTGCTTACTTGGAGTAGTAATTTTGTGCAAATGCTGTTAGACCAGGATCCCCAACTATACTGTGAACTGCCGAGACATAAGGGTTGGGTGTTCCTCCTCTTTGACAGCCCCCACGTCACCCTGGTAAATGTTATGCCTGCACAAGTAATTCACACATTTCCACTGAATGAATGGGGTTGCAATCAACCCCAAAGTAAGACAACAGAAGGGAAGAAATGAAGTATCTAGACAATTCCAAATTGGAGTGCTAACTAGTAAATGTACAGGAAATTAATGCTATTAAAAAAGGCAGGTGTGAGTTATACCATTACACAATCTTTAAAAATCTCTATTTTTTTTACTATAAATAAACAATTCACATATCACATGGTCTATAATTAAAAGAGATCACAAAATACTGTACAGGAATACCACTTTAGAGTTCCAGGAGAATATATGTACAAGAGACCATGTTCTAATTTATCTAGAACAGTCCTGTTTTAGATCAATCTGGTTTATGCTTATTTTCCAGCATGATTATTAGTAAGTGCCCCCTTTTACTCCTAAAAGTACCACATTTTGGACAACAAATAATGCGTTCATCTTAATTAAAACCAAAGAATAAGTACTAACTTTAAGCAACTGCTTACAAATTTTTTATTGACGTATAGGCGATTTACAGTGTTAATTTCTGCAGTATAGCAAAGTGTCTCTGGTATACACATACATATTTCATATTATTTTCCATTATGGTTTATCACAGGATGTTGAATATATTTCCCTGTGCTATACAGGACTTTTATTTATCCATTCTATACATAGTACTTTGCATCCACTAATCCCAAACTTCCCTCTCCCCAGCCCTGCCCCCTTGGCAACCACACGTCTGTTCTCTACGTGAGTCTGTTACTGTCTCGTAGATAGGTTCATTTGTGCTGTATTTTACATTCCACATCTAAGTGGCATCATAGGGTATCTGTCTTTCACTCTCTGACTTAGTTTGCTTAGTATGTTAATCCCAAGTTCCATCCATGTTGCTGCAAATAGCATTCTTTTGTTCTTTTTAATGACTGGGTAATATTCCACCATATATATGTACCACTTCCTCTTTGTCCACTCATCTCTCGATGGACATTTAGGTTGTTTCCATGTCTTGGCTATTGTAAAGGCTGCAACAGCAACTGCTTTTCATTCACATTTCTCTTGATGGCTCAGTCATGCAGAAGAGATCCCTCTCTGCGTGACAAGTGAGTCTTCTCTCTGCTCTCCATGGGGTACTCCAGTTTTGTCCAGGAAAATGTACTGATTCAATAACAGAAGTCTATCTTTGTTTGAGCGGATTTTTTTCTTCTGTGATCAATGGGATGTTAATGTGGATTTCCGGTTTTGTATTGAACTTTGGGCTTCCCAGGTGGTGCTAAAGAATCTGCCTGCCAATGCAGAAGACGCAAGAGATGAAGACTCGATTCCTGGGTTGGGAAGATCTCCTGGAGAAGGAAATGGCAACCCCCTCCAATATTCTTGCCTAAGAAGTCCAAAGGACACAGGAGCCTGGTAGGCTAGAGTTCATAGGGTCGCAAAAGAGTTGGACACAACTTAGCAACTAAACAATAATAGCAACAATGATAGAGATGGTAAAATAAAGATGGGGGGTGGGGTAGGAGAACTGGAAGGTAGATGAGAGGGTTGGTGGGTGGATAGCAGGTGGGTGGGATTGATGAAGAGCTTACTAGATAATGGGAAAGATGGGTGAATGAGTGAATAAATGAATAACAGAGAAAGCTCAGAAATGCCAAATGAGTTTCATTTCAATTCAGTTCAGTTGCTCAGTCATGTCTGACTCATTGTGACCCCATGGACTGCAGCACGCCAGGTTTCCCTGTCCATCACCATCTCCCAGAGCTTGCTCAAACTCATGTCATCGAGTTAGTGATGCCACCTGACCATTTCATCCCCTGTGATCCCCTTCTCCTCCTGCCTTCAATCCTTCCCAGCATCAGGGTCTTTTCCAATGAGTCAGTTCTTTTCATTCAGCTCCAGCATCAGTCCTTCCAATGAATATTCAGGACTGATTTCCTTTAGGATTGACTAGTTTGATCTCCTTGCAGTCCAGAGGACTCTCAAGAGTCTTCTCCAACACCGCAGTTCAAAAGCATCAATTCTTCAGTGCTCAGCTTTCTTTATGGTCCAACTCTCACATCCAAATGAGTTTAGAGCTCTGGTAATAACTTGCTTTGCAACTGTAAGCTTTTCCGTTTTATTAAGTAATTTATTTTTAAACTCCTGAAGTACCAGACATCTTCAACTTAGTTGTAACATGAATGAGGAACTTACAGGATACAAATTTAACATACAGTACAGCTTTGCAACCTAGACAGCATATTAAAAAGCAGATACATTACTTTGCCAACGAAGGTCTGTCTAGTCACAGCTATGGTTTTTCCATTAGTCATGTATGGATTTGAGAGCTGGACTATAAAGAAAGCTGAGTGCCAAAGAACTGATGCTTTTGAACTGTGGTGTTGGAAAAGACTCTTGAGAGTCCCTTGGACTGCAAAGAGATCCAACCAGTCCATCCTAAAGGAAATCAGTCCTGAATATTCATTGCAAGACTGATGCTGAAGCTGAAACTCCAGTACTTTGGCCACTTGATGCGAAGAGCTGACTCACTGGAAAAGACCCTGATGCTGGGAAGTATTGAAGGCAAGAGGAGAAGGGGATGATAGAGGATGAGATGGCTGGATGGCATCACCAACTCAACGGACATGATTTTCAGGAAACTCTGGGAGCTGGTGATGGATAGTAAAGTAATGCTCAAAATTCTCCAAGTCAGGCTTCAGCAATATGTGAACCGTGAACTTCCTGATGTGCAATGCAAGCTGGTCTTAGAAATGGCAGAGGAACCAGAGATCAAATTGCCAACATCCGCTGGATCATGGAAAAAGCAAGGGAGTTCCAGAAAAACATCTACTTCTGCTTTATTGACTATGCCAAAGCCTTTGACTGTGTTGATCACAATAAACTGTGGAAAATTCTGAAAGAGATGGGAATACCAGACCTCTTGACCTGCCTCTTGAGAAATCTGTATGCAGGTCAGGAAGCAGCAGTTAGAACTGGACATGGAACAACAGACTGGTTCCAGATCGGGAAAGGAGAACGTCAAGGCTGTATACTGTCACCCTGCCTATTTAACTTATATGCAGAGTACATCATGAGAAATGCTGGACTGGAAGAAACACAAGCTGGAATCAAGATTGCCGGGAGAAATATCAATAACCTCAGATATGCAGATGACACCACCCTTATGGCAGAAAGTGAAGAGGAACTAAAAAGCCTCTTGATGAAAGTGAAAGTGGAGAGTGAAAAAACTGGCTTAAAGCTCAACATTCAGAAAACGAAGATCATGGCATCCAGTCCCATCACTTCATGGGAAACAGTGGAAACAGTGTCAGACTTTATTTTTCTGGGCTCTCAAATCTCTGCAGATGGTGATTGCAGCCATGAAATTAAAAGACACTTACTCCTTGGAAGGAAAGTTATGACCAACCTAGACAGCATATTCAAAAGCAGAGACATTACTTTGCCAACTAAGGTCCATCTAGTCAAGGCTATGGTTTTTCCAGTAGTTATGTATGGATGTGAGAGTTGGACTGTGAAGAAGGCTGAGCGCCAAAGAATTGACGCTTTTGAACTTGGTTTGGAGAAGACTCTTGAGAGTCCCTTGGACTGCAAGGAGATCCAACCAGTCCATTCTGAAGGAGATCAGCCCTGGGATTTCTTTGGAAGGAATGATGCTAAAGCTGAAACTCCAGTACTTTGGCCACCTCATGTGAAGAGTTGACTCACTGGAAAAGACCCTGATGCTGGGAGGGATTGGGGACAGGAGAAGAAGGGGATGACAGAGGATGAGATGGCTGGATGGCATCACGGACTCGATGGACGTGAGTCTGAGTGAACTCCGGGAGTTGGTGATGGACGGGAAGCCTGGAGTGCTGCGATTCATGGGGTCGCAGAGTCGGACACGACTGAGCGACTGAACTGAACTGAACTGAGGGAGGCCTGGCGAGCTGCAGTCCATGGGTTTGCAAAGAGCTGGACACGACTGAATGACTGAACTGAACTGAGCTGAGACCTATGCCACACCAATTAACTTGATTTTCAAAATAACCATTCGTGCTTGTCATTAATACCACTTTCATCACAAAAGCACTTACTGATACAGATAAAAGACAAGTCACTATCCAACCACAGACATATCTGCCACCCATTCATTAAATGTTGAAGCTGGGCTTAAGAGATGAATAAGATGTCATTCCTATCTTTAAGGAGTTTGAAATTAGCAATTAACAGTTTAAAATTTTCAATTATTTCAGATCATTTCATTTCTCATGGACTGTCTCCTTCAATAAAAGAGGCAGGAAAATCTGAGTTTTAGAACTGTCTGAATGAGCAGCAGATGCAGTCTATTTACATACGGTAAAGGAGAGCTGCTGACAAAGTACTGCCCAGCAGTTCTGAGTGTACAGCAGGGAACCAAGATGCTTCTGATGGAGGAATGAGTGAATGAACTGAAGAAAAAATCATCACTAAATGCCTCAAAAACTAGGCCAAACCGAGAAGGAGAAGAGAAGAATCAAACATGCAGATAATCCCAAATGCTGGCCAACGGATGACTCTGTAAGAGCTTGAGAAAATCCTCGATTGCACAGATTAGCCATTTGAGGAGTCAGATATTTGGAACTACCTGTTTCTGTGTCACATAAAGTTCTCTCTAAGCCTCAGCTGATTCATCCAGAAAATGCGAATGACAGTGTTCCCATCCCTGATTTCACAGGGGGCTACATGGATTAAAAAAACTAAAACAATGCTGAAAATTATTATTAACCTCTGAAAGAGTGCTTCAACATTACTTTCATTCTTTCACATAATTTCACAGATATTAAAACTATTCCAGTTCATTAAAATGTCCTTACTCTTTAGCAGACTACATCTAATGATAGCTAACATTTGATTGACAAGAAATAGCTAAGGGTGGTATTCTGAAATTTTATTAAAAGTTATATTTGCTTGCAAATTAATTATGAGATTCATACTGGTTTTAGGCCTTCAATCTATAATGCTGCATCTATTTTCATGACTGATTTAAGGTCAATGTTATGAAACATGAAGAATGCTTAATGTTTTCTCTAGCATTTATACACAAGGTTGTGGCCTGTAGCAGGACCTATTGAGACAGTCTATAGATTGTTTAGCATTTCAGCTACATTTAATTTTATGTTATGATCTTATATGTGGGACACCTGTAATTGAGTAATTATCTCTATGTCCTTAAATAGTTCAAGAAAATAAATATTTTCAGTGTGTAGATTCTTCAGCCAAGTGTTTCATCCAATATCTTTTTCTAAAAGAGTATAGTTACATAATAATATTACTCAAAGTAGCCCTTCTAAAATGCTTGAAAATTTTATACTGTTCTCCAACACATGCTGTGTTCTAAAATTAAAGTTCCTGAAAGTTGTTAATGTCTCATATATTCCTATAACATCACTGTCTGTGATGCTTGTGGATACTCAATAATATGTTTGTTGACTAAATTTATTTCATTTTCACCTTGCAACACATTTGAATAAACTATTACATATATAATGTATTAATTTACTTCTGTGCAGGAAATGCAGACAAGTTTCTGAGATTTTAGGATAAAATTCCTGAATTATTATTCCTTTTCAATCTATAGAGTTATTACTCTGAAAATCTCACAACTAAAATAATAGTGAACTCAATTTACTGAGCACTTATGTACCAAGTACAGTTCAAAACACCTTCTAATGGCCTTAAGCATTCCAATGCAAACCAGGACCCTATGGTTAGGCAATTATTAGTTTCATTTTACAGGTGGAGAAACTGATGCACAGAGATAGTGTTTCTTTAAGGTTGCAGGGTTGCTGAACAGCAGAGCTAGGTTTGGAATCTGTTCATAGCTCAGAGCCCACACTCTTTAAGTTTTTTTTTAAAAAATAATTTATTTATTTAAATTGGAGGCTAATTACTTTACAATATTGTAGTGGTATTTGCCATACATTGACATGAATCAGCCATGGGGGTCCATGTGTCCTCCTGTCCCAAACCCCCTCCACGTCCCTCCCCATCCCTCTGGGCTGTCCCAGTGCACTGCCTTTGAGTGCCTGTTTCATGCACAATCAAACTTGGACTGGTCATCTATTTCACATGCTGGAGGAGATGCTTGAGGGTCCCTTGGGCTGCAAGGAGATCCAACCAGTCCATTCTAAAGGAGATCAGTCCTGGGTGTTCTTTGGAAGGACTGATGCTAAAGCTGAAACTCCAGTACTTTGGCCAACTCATGCGAAGAGTTGACCCATTGGAAAAGACTTTGATGCTGGGAGGGTTTGGGGGCAGGAGGAGAAGGGGACGACAGAGGATGAGATGGCTGGATGGCATCACGGACTCGATGGATGTGAGTCTGAGTGAACTCCAGGAGTTGGTGATGGACAGGGAGGCCTGGCATGCTGCGATTCATAGGGTCGCAAAGAGTCGGACATGACTGAGCGACTGAATTGAACTGACTATACATGTTCCAGTGCTATATCATCCCACCCTCACCTTCTCCCACAGAGTCCAAAAGTCTGTTCTTTACATCTGTGCCTGTTTTGCTGTCTTGCATATAGGGTCGTCATTACCATCTTTCTAAATTCCATAATATGTGTTAGTATACTGTATTGGTGTTTTTCCTTCTGACTTACTTCACTCTGAATAATAGGCTCTAGTTTCATCCACCTCAGAACTGACACAAATGCATTCTTTACAGCAGCTGAGTAACACTTCATTGTGTATACATACCACAGCTTTCTTATCCATTCGCCTGCTGATGGACATCCAGGTTGCTTCCATGTCCTGGTTATTGTAAACAGTGCTGTGATGAACACTGGGGTACACGTGTGTCTTTAAACTCTATAGTTTCCTTGGTGTGTATGCTCAGCAGTGGGATTGCTGGGTTGTATGGCACTTCTATTTCCAGTTTTTTAAGGAATCTCCACACTGTTCTCCATAGTCGCTGTAACAGTTTGCATTCTCATCAACAGTGTGAGAGAGTTCCCTTCTCTCCACACCCTCTCCAGCATTTATTGTTTGTAGATGTTTTGATAGCAGCCATTATGACCAGTGTGAGATGATACCTGACTGTGGTTTTGATTTGCATTTCTCTTATGATGAGTGATGTTGAGCATCTTTTCATGTGTTTGTTTGCCATCTGTGTATCTTCTTTGGAGAAATGTCTGTTTAGTTCTTTGGCCCATTTTTTGATTGGGTCATTTGTTTTTCTGGCATTGGGCTGCATGAGCTGCTTGTATATTTTTGAGATTAATTTTTTGTCAGTTGCTTTGTTTGCTATTATTTTCTCCCATTCTGAAGGCTGTCTTTTTACCTTGCTTATAGTTTTCTTTGTTGTGCAAAAGTTTTTAAGTTTAATTAGGTCCCATTTGTTTATTTTTGATTTTATTTCCATTACTCTGGGAGGTGGGTCATGGAGGATCTTGCTGTGATTTATGTCAGAGAGTGTTTCGCCTATGTTTTCCTCTAGGAGTTTTATAGTTTCTGGTCTTATATTTAGATATTTAATCCACTTTGAGTTTACTTTTGTATATGGTGTTAGAAAGTGTTCTAATTTCATTCTTTTACAGGTAGCTGACCAGTTTTCCCAGCATCACTTGTTAAAGAGATTGTCTTTTCTCCATTGTATATGTTTGCCTCCTTTGTCAAAGATAAAGTGTCCATAGGTGCATGGATTTATCTCTGGGCTTTCTGTTTTGTTCCATTGATCTATATTTCTGTCTTTGTGCCAGTACCATACTGTCTTTATGACTGCAGCTGTGTAGTATAGCCTGAAGCCAGACAGGTTGATTCCCCCAATTCTGTTCTTTCTCAAGACTGCTTTGGTTATTCAAGGTTTCTTGCATTTATATACAAATTGTGAAATTATTTGTTCTAGTTCTGTGAAAAACACCACTGGTAGCTTGATAGAGATTGCACTGAATCTATAGATTGCTTTGGGTAGTATACTCATTTTCACTATATTGAGTCTTCTGATCCATGAACATGGTATATTTCTCCATCTACTTGTGGGATCTTTGATTTCTTTCATTAGTGTTTTATAGTTTTCTATATATAGGTCTGCTGTCTCTTTAGGTAAATTTATTCCTACATATTTTATTCTTTTCATTGCAATGGTGAATGTGATTGTTTCCTTAATTTCTTGTTCTATTTTTTCATTGTTAGTGTATAGGTATGCAAGGGATTTCTGTGTATTAATTTTATACCCTGCAATTTTACTATACTCATTGATTAGCTCTAGTAATTTTCTGGTGGAGTCTTTAGGGTTTTCTATGTAGAGGATCATGTCATCTGCAAACAGTGAGAGTTTTACTTCTTCTTTTCCAATCTAGATTCCTTTTATTTCTTTTTATTCTCTAAAACTTTATTCGCTAAAACTTCCAAAACTATGTTGAATAGTAGTGGCGAGAGTGGGCACCCTTGTCTTGTTCCTAACTTTAGAGGAAATGCTTTCAATTTTTTGCCACTGGGGATAATGTTTGCTGTGGGTTTATCATATATGGTTTTTATTATGTTGAGATATGTTCCTTCTATGCCTGATTTCTGGAGAGTTTTTTGTTTAATATTAAATGGATGTTGAATTTTGTCAAAGGTGTTCTCTGCATCTATTGAGATAATCATATGGCTTTTATCTTTCAATTTGTTAATGTGGTGTATCATGTTGATTGGTTTGCAAATACTTAAGAATCCTTGCATCCCTGGGATAAAGCCAGAGCCCACATTCTTAACCTCTATGATAAGCAGTCTCCTAATCATTTTCTCTTTATCTAATTTTTTTTCACACTTAAAGATTAGCACCAGCTTCAAATCCAAGTGTATAATTAAGATGTATGCTAATTAAACAGGAAAATTTTGGCCAAAGATACTTAATGAGCATGTTTCTATTATCCAGAGCATCCGTGAACATAAATTTGGGGTCTTATCACTACCTACCACCTTACTAAATTAACATGGAGTTAATGACCTCTGGCCTTGGGAACTCATGTTCCCAGGTGGCCACAGACACACTTCATTTCTTAACTGCCAGCAACAGTTGCAGGGTGGGTGGGTGAGTATTAATATGTCTGTGAACATCTCTAGTCCCACATGGGCCTAGAGGAATTTTCATTTGTTTATCTGGATGTCACAGTAATGTTATATACTTAGCAATTGCCCCCACTACCAAGTCCTTAATTATTAGCAGCATCTTGGCAGCCACTTTCTCCTGGCATGGCTGGGGGACAGAATGCTATAGACTGCCCATGAACTATTCCCTCAGGAGCTGTGAAATGGAGGCCCTGCTTCTTATCCAGACTGATAAGCACAACAGCAGGCAGGAAGCAGCTGATAGGACCCTATAAAAATTGTGAAAAGTTCCCGATGGGGTCTCAACATGCACAAAGGTCCTGAAACATGCCCTGACTTCCTTTCTAGTTTGCTCTGCCTCCTGAGGCCCACCCGGCCTGCTACATATCCTTTTGACCAACTATCAGTGTGCAGAACAATGGCCGGCTAGGAATGATACAGACAGCTTCTGCATCTGCCAGTAAAATGATGGGTAATGGGGCTATCATGGTACTTTCGTCGTGATCTTTGTCAAGTGTGTTCAATTACAGGTTCTTTACAGACTTCTAGGTGGGTCGTCAGGACATTTTTTTTTTTTGGTCTCCCTCCAATCTAATGTAGAATAAAAGACTGACGGGGCGCTTTTTCAATCACAACATTGCACTGGAAACATTTCAAGGGAGAATTGTGTCATTTTAGAAATGCTTCATGTCATGTCTTGAAATTTTAGGTCTTGGCAGTAAATATTAGAGAGGATATATTGAGGTTATATGAAAACATGTATTTTTCTGTTCACAGGCCAAACGTAATTACTCGTTTAAACCCACAGGACAATACCAGCATCCAGCCCGTCCCCTCTCTTTCACAGACCCTGTTTCTTGCTACTTTCCTCCTGATTGTGCTTACCTATTTTCCTCATCCTCTTCATCCACGTGATTTCTCCCTTTCTCCCTTGGGTGGAGGAAGATGCTCCGAGTTAAGGAGAAAAAAACTAGGTATTTTTATGTCATGATATCAAATGAAGGAATGTCATCTTCCTACAGATTTAACTGTTTGGCAGAAAAACTTCTCTGGTTTTTACCAACAGAAAAAAGAGCATCGATGTTTCTCAAAGCCACACACATGAACAGAACTGGTGTGAGGGTCAGGGGCATAAATAAATAAATCATTAGCTGCTCAAGTGATAATAAGGAAGTGGCATTCCAGTTGCTTGTAAATCTCTTTGAGTGGTTAAGGAACCTGAAAACCGAGTGTTCTTAAAAGCATCCCTAGATATGCTCACATTAATATACATAATTTAATAAATCATGTATATCACAGGCATTATTGATTTTTATTAGTATAAAAAACATGCTAAGGCAAACTCAAACCCAACCTAGGACCACCATACACACACACCAGTGGTAACTATGTGAGGTGATGGGCACATTAATTAGCTCAATTGTGGGATTCATTACACAGGTATATTGCTGCCATAATACCACACTGTCCATGTTAAATATATATAACTTTTGTCAATCATAACCTCACTAGATCTGGGGCAGACACAATCCAGATTAGTGGATCTCCATATGAGTGAGTGAGTGAAATTGCTCAGTCATGTCCAACTCTTTGCAATCCCATGGACTGAAACCTACCAGGCTCCTCCATCTGTGGAATTTTCCAAGCAAGAGTATTGGAGTGGGTTGCCATTTCCTTCTCCAGGGGATCTTCCCAACCCAGGGATCGAACCCAGGTCTCCTGTGTTGCAGGCAGACACTTTACCATCTGAACCACCAGGGAAGCCCAGAAGATACAGGTATATATAGAATCCCCATATATTACCTTTTATTGTGTATATAAAGATAACCATAGCTAGCTCTAGCTCTAATAAACGTAATTTTGTCACTATTGTTGTAGCATACATTTATCCATCACTTCACGAGTAACTGATATTCACCCACTGTGTAGAAAGTGCCCTGGTTTTGTGAGCAATGCAATGATAAATAACAAAAATAACAAAATCTGAGCCCAGACCATCACTTACCATCTTGGGGAAGCTGGATCAATACATAAGAAAGTAGTTATGTTTATAAAGCAGGCTATGATAAGTGTGGGGTCAGTGTTCCTGATTATACATGTGTTGAGTCAGACAATGGCAGGGAGATGTTGGTTTGCGTTTTATGAGCATTCCTACTTTCCTGCATCCCTCTGTGTTAATTCCCACTGTGCCTTGGCGTGCTTTAGGTGTGATTCACAGGAGGGCCCGCTCCATTCCACGTTAAGCACGGCTGACACACTCTCAGAGGAGAGGCCCCCGGACCAGAAGCCAGATCCAAGTAGAGACGCAGGGAATCTGAGCGAGACTGAGTAAGGGGCCACTGATTTCGCAGACACAGTGTCAAGGTTATAGAAAACATATTCTGATACCTTCCCTGCTGGAGACAGGGATTCAGAAAGGGGCAAAGCCAGCAGCTGCCTGTGTGATACTCCCTGGGCGAGATGGATGATTAACATGATGGTTTTCATGGCATTTATATTTTCTGTGATTATACGCTTTTTTTCTCCTTTAATACTTGGAAACATCTTTTTACCTCCCATTTTTCCTTTCAGTGCCAGTCAGAACCAGGAATATTTGCACATGAAAGGATGTGTCGGGGGCGGGGGTGGGGGGTGGGTTTCCATCTCTGGCCAGAGTTCTGAAGGTGAGGCAACAAATCTCTGAGGCTGGCAAGGCCGGGACTGCATGAAACCAAGCAAATATCTCAGAAGATGAGACAGAAGGTCTGAGAAGTGGCCTCTTGGTGATAGCTTCTAAATAATGGAGAAAATTTCCAGTACTTTCTTCTGCTGAAACCTTTGCTGGTTTGGTACTAATATGAGAGAGAATGCCCCTGGACTGAGTAGCAGGGTGCTGTGCCACTGTAATTCCAAAACTCCTTTGAGCACAGTCTTAAAGAACTGCAGGCAGTAGCGGGGAAGGGAGGTAGCTAGCGCCCCATGGCCAGGTGAGGTGGACAATAGGTTTATTACACAGAACACCTCCTACCTGGGCCTTGTTACTGCCGTGTTGATATCTACCACCAGGAAGTATCAGAAGGGATTGACAAAACGACAAAATCTCCATGCACAAAAAATTTTGGGTAAAAAATGCTTATGGAAAAACAATGTGAGAAAAGACGAGGATTAGGTTATCCTAGTGGAGAAAGTAAGCTGATCCATGTCAATGTATGGCAAAACCAATACAGTATTGTAAAGCAAAATAAAGTAAAAATAAAAATTAGAAAAAAAAAAGAAATACGAGAAACCAAGCAGCAACTTCAAACACTTGACATTTGCCAAATCATGGTGAGCATCTATTTTCTATTTCTGCTGGGGTCAAGGTAAGATCTAAAGGGCTTAAAGGGCAGAAGCAGGGATTTAGATGAGACAGTAGGAGAATTTCCTTCAAGTTTTCTGGAATGTGTTATGGAGAGAGCCTGGAATGCATGACCGGCAAGAACATGTAATATTCTTTTCTAAAAACTCTTAAAGTAACAAACAGGTAGGCAGGTTCCCTACTTGCCTGAGTGCAGCCCTGCCCTGCGGGGGAAGGATGATAGAATGAGTTACCGAGACGCCGTGGCCCTACAGTGGAAGGAATTACGGCCTCCCATGTACCTTCCAGCCTCTGTCTGAATGGAACTTCTCTGTCTCATATGTGTCTGAAAAACAGGACTAAATCCTTTATACTTGTAAGTGTGGTGAGAGATAATTTTAGAAAGATTTTTCCAAAGTATACTTCCAGGGCAAACACTGTGATCTCTGAACACAGGCTTGGAAGGACATCCAGACCCATGGGAAATCCCCTAAAGTTCTTTTTTAATTTTTTTTTTTTAGTTTTTTATTTTTTAAATTTTAATATCTTTAATTCTTACATGTGTACTCCCTTCTACCCTATGTTCACACGCTTCTTCCCCCCCCCCTTTTTTTTTTCAGTTTTACCATCTAAGGTACAAAACTATTTGCTCAAGTCTGTATTTAAAATGGGCTCTGTGGTTTCTCCTAATCCTGAGATTAATTTTTTTTAAAGTGGGGAGAAGAGTTCATGGTAAAGAGCTCTCATTAATTGAGAATCTGTATGTCTAGGATAAAGAGAATCTTTTAAAAATATCTTGCTTAATCCTCACAAGTGCCCTGCGAGGTAGGTACTGTTGTTAGCACCATTGTGCACAGGGGTAAACAGTTTGTACAGGGTCACAAGGATGGTATGTGGTTAGGGTGGCAGGGTAGGAGAAGGTGAGTTATTGTAATGGCATGCTAAGTCGCTTCAGTCGTGTCCGACTGTGTGACCCCAAAGACGGCAGCCCACCAGGCTCCCCCATCCCTGGGATTCTCCAGGCAAGAACACTGGAGTGGGTTGCCATTTCCTTCTCCAATGCATGAAAGTGAAAAGTGAAAGTGAAGTCGCTCAGTCGTGCCCGACTCTTAGTGACCCCATGGACTGCAGCCCACCAGGCTCCTCCATCCATGGGATTTTCCAGGCAAGAGTACTGGAGTGGGGTGCCATTGCCTTCTCCATTGTAATGGCATAGGAAACAAGAATAGAGAAATCCCATCACATGTGCAGACGGCATCAACTCGACAGGTCAAAGGGGTGTGAAAAGGACCAAGAGCCCAAGTGACTTTTTAGCTGATCAGCAAGGTAGCCACTGTAGCATCTCTAGTAAAGAGATCAGACTTTTCAGCGGACGGCACAGGACAACCTGTACCAATACGCGGGAGCTTTCTGTCCTAATCCCCTGGGCAGGACAGTCAACTTCTGGGTACTTGGGGGCTGTTGCCATAGCAGATAAGCCTGTCTTTTTGCTTTTGCATCTGGTTTGGACACCTTAACTCTAATGGGAGGAGAAATCAAATGCAGAAATCAAACCAATCCATATAATAAAAACAGGACCTGTGTGGGAAGGACTTACTACTTCTGATTAAAAATAAAAGTTCCTATGTTCAGGAATACTGAAATGGTTAGTAGAGATGCATTAATCAACGTACAAACCAAAATGTCACCTTTTATAAGGATGAGTTTAGCTAAACTTCACACATCACCTTATTTTATTTCTGCAACATCAAAAAAACAGAATTCTTAGGTAAAACATAAATTTCCTACACTCCACTGCAACTGATATCTGAGTTTGAACAAATATATTTTTAAAAATCAAATGAGTATTCTTTAGAAAATACACGTTTGTTTCTGTTAATTCTTATTCATTGGGAATAGGGATGCCACACTCAAGACTGAGATATGTGTGTTTAAAAAAAAAACAACAACACAAGCAAAAAAGCAAAAAAGAAGAGAGAAAATCTCCCTCTAGCTTTACGATCTACTTAAATTGAGAAAAAGAGCACTCTGAGAGCTGTGGCCACCCAGCCAAAGGGCCGTCTCTCAGTTAAAAAGTTAATTCTTTAATAGGTCCAAGAGTTGCCTTCTTGGCATGTGTTTGAGCAGAAAATTTATTACATGAAGTACGAGCTCACTGGGTATGCACGGTAAATGGTGTCATTAAGAATGTTTTATAAAGAAACGTGACTGTTCTAACAAGGTCAAAGGGTGAGCAAGGTATGAGAAAGAGGCAAAAGGCAGTGACCTGGAAACGGATGATGGCACCCAGCTTAATTTACTGTGCTTCCCCCCAGGCCTGGCGTGACCCTCCATAAGCTCAGACCTAAAAGAAGTGGTCAGAAACTGGAGCACATGCCATGCAGAAAACCAGCACGGATGGTTCCAAGCAAGCCGTCTCACCTGGCAAGTCGGCTAAGCAGATCTACCTTAAGCAAAATTATATATAGGAAAATAAGAGTTTACCCAACAGATATATTAGGAGGGTATTTATACTGGGTAATACCATTTTCCTATATAAAAATATCAATGGAAGACTCCTCCCATAAGCTCTCAAAGAACATACAAAATATAATGCATGAATGTTTGTCTGCACATCATTTTTAGGTATTTTAAATTTTTTATTTGTTTTTAATTGGAGAATAGTTGCTTTACTATTGTTTTGGTCTCTGCCATGCAGCAGCATGAATTAGCCACAGGTACAGAAATGTCCCCTCCCTCCTGAGCCTCCCTCCCATCTCCCACCCCATCTCACCCCTCTAGGTTGTCATAAATTATCTTGTTTTTCTCTCTCGGCATTTGCTGGTACTTCACTGCAGTGGTTTCCTCACCTTGGTCCCCTTAATTGTAACCTTACACTTGATCTTACAATTTGGAAGAGTCCAAGAATTCTAATGTAACCAAGGAAGTTGCCTAAATTCAGTTTCAGGATTTTTAAAATAATTAGTATTTGTGTATATGAGACATAACAAACCATGACGTGAAATGAAAAAATATATAGAGGTCACACAGTTCTATTTCCAGGACCAATTTTTTTTCAAAATATTTCATCCCTCTTAGGTCAATATTCTTACTATAAAATAATTACTAAGAGCCACATTACAATTATTCTTTCAAAGACTATTCTTTAACAGCATGTTCTACATAAAAATCACCTTCAGTTTTCAAATCAAATTATAAGTAATGCCTTACCTTATTTAACTGAAAAGTAAACTGATGAATTTTAGTTGAGACTACTAATGCTGAGATTATAACTGAAGATTAAAAATGATTAAAACTGTCTCAGAAGAACAGGTGAAGCAATTGTAAAATAGTAATCCCATGAATTGATACAAAAACATTTTTCACAGCTGGTATAACACAGAAAATATTCTGCATTTCTAAATATTATCACTCTAGTATTAAGAACATTTTACAAATGCAAGACCAAGCAGGTCAGCAGAGTCAGAAAAAATCCTCATGTTAAACACTAATATAAAAAACAATGAGTAGAATGAGGACATGTTAATGAGTTAACAGGCTGCCACTTAAGTTTGGGGGAAAAATTAAATAGGCCTGAGGAAAAAGAAAACAAACGCCAATGTTGCTAGCTCTTATGCATTTTCAGTAAATATTACTCCACATTCTATTTTCTCCTGACATTATCAGAATGCATTGACTTTAAGAATTAATAGTCGCCAATGATGTGCAGGCTTGGAACACAATTATTTTTCTAGGCTAGGATCTCTTCAGGATACAGGCAGAATTGGTTTGGAAACTCCCAGACAAAGCTGAGCCAAACCAAATGGCCTTTTGTGAATAAGTGATTCTTTCGCATTCGCTTCTCGCATTTTCATTCCAGCCTCTCTGTGCACACGGAGCTTGTGCCGGAACATCCAGAGGCCCTTTGATGATGTATGGTGTTGGCAGGTGCAGGTCACTGCTGGGGAGGAGCCCTCTCAGCTGCCTGGTGTTGAGCGGGGTGGTGCCAGGGTAGGGCCGATGCCCAGGTCTGACCTCTTAGCTCTGTTGAAAAGACACACTGCTCTTTTTTTTCACTTGGTATTTTGCCACAGTGTAAATTCCAAAGCTTTTGGTGACTCTCTCAAACCTAGCTCAGCAGGCTGAAAAAAGCATTTTTTAAAAGAATATGCTTTCCATTTAGGTTTCAAAGGACTCTTTAAATTTACAGCATTTAGCTGTGCTTAAAAAAAAAAAGTCCAAGAATTTAAGTTCTGAATATGAAGCTAACTCGTTAAAAAGAAAGTTTTAGGAGAAGGAAATCTTAAATGTCCTTTTACTTTCAGTGATTTCTTATCTGTATTTTTCCTTCACATATAAGACTGAACCACAGACTGGATGGGAGCAAGTGAGCTCTTCTCCATCAAAGCTGGAAGATGAGCTGTCTTCTGGAGATGATAGAAGTAGTTCAAGAAGGAGGGATAACCGGGCCATTTCTGCAAGTTTTTCCTAAGTCACTGTTAGTCGCTCAGTCGTGTCCGACTCTTTGTGACCTCATTGTCTATACAGTCCATGGAATTCTCCAGGCCAGAATACTGGAGTGGGTAGCCTTTCCCTTCTCCAGGGGATCTTCCCAACCCAGGGATCAAACTGGTATAGAATCTGCCTGTGATGCGGGAGACCTGGGTTGGGAAGATCCCGTGGAGAAAGGAACAGCCACCCACTCCAGTATTCTGGCCTGGAGAATTCCATGGACTGTATAGCCCATGGGGTTGCAAAGAGCTGGACACAATTGAGCGACTTTCACTTTGACTGTTAGTAATTTTTAAAGTAACATCACAGTTACAGTAGAGCGATTTAACAAAGCACTTAGTTGCTTATTCTCACAAATGGATCCCCCTTTTCCTATTAAAATGCTGCTTCTGTTCCAAAGATAGGCTTCCCTTCCTTTAAAACAGTCTGTTAGCATGGTGTGATGTTAGCGCCCCATACGTAGCTCTGGAGAATGGATGCTGCCATTAAGGGATTTCATCGATGGCTTTGCTAGTGTTCGAACAGCCTCCTCTGGAGTCACAGGGTGGCCCATGGCTGTCACCCCGAGCAGATGCCTTGACCAGGAGTCAGTTCTTCACTGCTGACTTGGGTTAAGGCCAGTTTTATGCTAAGATTTTCAAATGGATGATGTGGGTCTAAGTCACATATTAGGCAAAACGCAGTTTTTAACCCCATAATGACTTCACTTCTGCAGCTGCCAGAGATGACACAAGCCTGTGGGCTTTCCCAGTGGCTCAGGGGTAAAGGATAGCCTGCCAAGGAAGGAGACATGGGTTCAATCCCTACGGGGGAAGATCCCCTGGAGAAGGAAATGGCAACCCACTCCAGTATTCTTGCCTGGAAATCCCCATGGATAGAGGAGCCTGGTGGGCTACCATCCACGGGTTCACGGAGTCAGAGATGACTTAGCCACAAACAACAGTGACAACAAAAAGCTGTGCTATAGATCTGAAAGCTCTACTCCTGCCTTCATCTGGACAGAAGTCACGTTTTCCTTCTTGAAAGATACGGCTGTTTTCTCGGTTAATAGGTACAGATCTCATACATTTTTTTTATAAGCTGAATAATGTTAAGTTTAAAAATGTGATTTATTCAGCCATTTTATTTTATAATAAGCTTTGTCATATATTGAAAATATTTTCTCCCAGCCTATTCTCGAGTTTTGATGGAAAGTTTTAATTTGTATGTACTCAAATCTGCTGATACTTCTCTTTATGGATTCTGGGCTTCACAATGTTTTTTAAAATTAATTAATTTATTTTAATTGGAGGATAATTACAATATTGTGATGGTTTTGCCATACAGCAACATGAATCGGCCATAGGTATACATGTGTCCCCCATACTGAACCCCCGGCACCTCCCTCTCCACCCAGTCCCTCTATGCTGTCCCAGAGCACAGCTTTGGGTGCCCTGCTTCACGCGTAGAACTCACACTGGCTGCCTATCTTACATATGGTAATGTTCACAAGGAATGTTCAATGCTATTCTCTCAAATCATCCCACCCTCCTCTTCTCTGAGTCCAAAAGTCTGTTCTCTATGTCTGTGTCTCCTCACAATGTTCTTATCTTCTGTTCTCATAGTTAAACATGTATCTCAAATATTCTACTATTAAACTTTTTTTTGGCATTTAGTTTTTAAAATGTAGGACTTATTTATTGTACAGTATTAAATACAATATAATTTATTTTTTCCAGATGGACAGTAACTGAATAAAGTGCACTTTATCCCATATATTATAGAAACATATTTATTATATTTAAAATTCACATGCACTTGGATAAGTTTCTAACTTACTATTCTATTTGACTATTCCTGTGCCACTGGGCACGTGACTGAAAGCAACAATAATGAATCACATACCAGAGGATGGTCGTTGATAAATGACCCAGTCATTGCTATGTATCATTCACGCTGTAAATTTCAGGAAGACATTGAATTCCTGACTATCAAAGCCCTGTGATTTCAATACATTAAAACGCACAGAATGTGAGACATGAGTTGAAGCCTCTGAAGGCAGAGACCTACAGGGACGTAAACATGC
Organism: Ovis canadensis; assembly: GCF_042477335.2. Classification (NCBI taxonomy): domain Eukaryota; kingdom Metazoa; phylum Chordata; class Mammalia; order Artiodactyla; family Bovidae; genus Ovis; species Ovis canadensis. Next base: position 20,293,788 of record NC_091261.1, on the reverse strand, counting down.
AGTCTTTCTAAATGCCAATCAGGGTTTAGAGGAGAAGCTCTTACGGAACTTACAACTGCCCTCACCATTTTGCCTTCGTGGAAAAAGCACACAGCATAAACTAATACTTCTTTGGTACATTCTATACACATAAGTGTGGTTAAGAAATCACTAACATGAATTATTTTCAACATTTTCAGCCATCATGTCCATGCTTTTGACTAGATCACATGTTTAAAAATATTTAATTTTATTTTAAAAATATTTATTTTTGTTGTTGTTGCTTAGTTGCTAAGTTGTGTCCAACTCTTCTGCAACCATAAGGACTGTAGCCCACCAGACTCCTCTGTTGATGGGATTTCCCAGGCAAGAATACTGGAGGGGGTTGCCATTTCCTTCTCCAGGGGATCTTCCTGATCTGCTGGGTTGGGTCTTAGCTGATGCATGCAGGAGCTTTCCTTGTGGTGCATGGACTCTAGCTATGACATGTAGGCTCCAGAGCACATGGAGTTCAGCAGTTGTCTCATATGGGGGCTTAGTCGCTCCCCACCATGTGGGATCTTAGTTCCTTGACCTGCATCCCCTGCATTACAAAGCAAAGTCCTAACCACTGGACCACCAGCAAAGTCCCCAAACAGATTTTTAGGGAACCACTCTCAACGAGTATCTTACAGGGAAAACATAAGGCATAAGAAAAAAATAGGGAAGAGATTAGAAATTTGGGGAAAAACTCTAAGATATATTACCCAACTACTTGGATAACTTGTAAGGACCAAATACGATTATGCATGTGTGTGTACGAAGTCCTGTCTGACTCTGGAGACTGCCAGGCTCCTCTGCCCATGGAATTCTACAGGCAAGAGTACTGGAGCAGGTTGCCGTTTCCTTCTCCAGGGGATCTTCCCAACTGAGGGACTGAACCTGCATCTCCTGCATTGGTGGGCCAATTCTATACCACTGAGCCACATGGGAAGCCAAATACAATTATACTTTCAACTCTTTATCAATAAATACATTGAAGTGTACTTATTTCCCAAAGTTTAAACGTTAAAAGCTATGTATATCTTAAGGGCTTAATCAAAGCAACAGGGCATAATTGAGAACTTCAACTACTAAAGGATTTTTTAAATGAAGAAAAGAGCAAGGCCAGAGATTATGAGAACAAAGATCATCTTACTACTTCTCTGTGGTCTAAGGATGGTCTTTCTTAGAATCACCTGAGGGCTTTTTCAAGATGCAAAATCTTGAGCCATCCCAATTCTGCATGTCAGCATGTCTACAAGTGGGGGCTGGGACTCTTCATTTTTAAATACTCCCATGTGAGTATATTTCTGTATTCTGAAAATAAGAACTACTGACCTGAATAAGATTAGAGAAAGATGGAAAAACAGTATCTGCGAAAAGATTCTTTAGAAGAAATACAGAAGGGAGGGAGGAAGGGAAGGATAAACAGGGATAAAAATACAGCCTATATCAGAGTTCTCAACCTCATGACTATGCATTCTATGGACCATATAATTCTTTGTTGTTAGGTTCTGTCTTGTGCAAACACAGAATATTGAGCTGCATCCCAGGCCCTCTAATCCCTAGATGCCAGCAGCATCCTCCCACTGCAAACTGTGACAACCCAAAATATTTTCAGACTTTTCCAAACATCCCCCTGGGGGTATAATTGCCCCTGATTAAAAACCACTGGTCTACACGAAGGAAACTGATAAAAACAAGAACAGTAAGCTAGGAAGATAATTAAATCCCTAGACTATATTCAAACAAAAACAAAAACAATCAAGTGAGCACTGAGATGAGAAGCATGCTAATTCATTACACTCCGAAAGTTAGTTTCCTTGATAGCAGAAGTCATAAACCAGAAAGTGAGCTGAAGTTAATTTTAAAACTCCTTTTCATCTTTCAGAATTTGGCATATTTTGCATAAAAGTTTGTATTTCTGATATCTCGAAAAGAAAGGAAAATCTTGCCGTATCTGCCCGATCTCCCCTATGGCAACAAATAGCTGAAACGGACAGCTGGCCATTCCCTTCAAACGGAGCACTAAAGTTTTCCCTTTATGCTTTACAGAGGTAAATTCTGCATAAAATTTCTGATGTAGGTTATGGGGTTTGTAAAAGATGAGAACCTATCCATATGGTTAAAAATTACATTTAGTTTCTTAGAAATACAAATTTTACGATCAGCACCACACTTTTAAACTACAAACGTAATTTGCAAGCAATATTGGCACACAGCTACAGCACGCCAGAAAGGGTCCTGCAGTCTGGTGTAATCACAGCCAACGGGTGTAGGATTCACAGGCACGGCCACGCCACTTGCGTGTGTCCACTGACTTGACAAGCACACAACCTGTATGTTATTGCACTCGGTTAAAAAATAAATGAGTAATGGCTCAGCGGTTTCGACATTCTTACATTAAAGTTCAAGCTGGGTTTCCTACAATAGGTGTGCTTACTAACCATCCATTAAAAAGAATATGTGTTCCTGGAATCAAACGCCCTCCCCAAACATAATATTCCTTCAGCTGTGTGGCTGGCACTGTTCCCCATGGGTGACTTCCTGCTGACACCACCTGGAGGGTAAAAGGTCCACAACTCCAGGTTTACAACTTGTTTCTCATCTTGGAAGTTGCACCTTTTCCAGTTGCACCTTACCCAGGAATGGTAGCCCTGTACCCACCAACTTAAGTGCAGAATTAAACACGACTACAGTGTAAAGGGATTTTCAGGTATGGCCTGCCAAGAGTGACTTCAGTCACGGGTGAAGTTTCATGCTGTTCAGTTATGTAGGCACTCATCTTTCTCAGGAGGAGGGCATGGCAGCCCACTCCAGTATTCTTGCCTGGAGAATCCCATGGACAGAGGAGCCTGGCAGGCTACAGTCCATGGGGTCACACAGAGTCAAACACGACTGAAGCAACTTGGCACGCACACAGCTATCTCAAGAAGGAAGGTCTTATGAATGCTCCCTGATAACACTGTCTTTCTTTAGATGATAGATTTATTTCCCAGAAACGGGGCTAAAAGACCATCTCTGTATTTACAGCTATGGACACAGCATCGCTTATTTCTACTTTATTCAACTGGCCCCTCAAATATGGGTGGAGCGTTTCTGTTAATCTTGGCTAAGTTCTTGGGGAGACAAATTCTTCTCTTCTGAAACCAGCACTTCCCCCTGACGCTGACCTTATATCACACCTGAATTCATTCCACTGATTTAGTTAATGATCCTTGGAATACACTCCACTAACCTCCTCAGTCAAATCTTCGTCTTAACCTACTCTTGTGTTTGCCTCACTCTTTTTTGTCTTCTTTTCTTTGTATTCCTTCGCGTTCTTGCGTTTTATTTTGGAGGCTCCTTCCTCTAGCTCTTTTATCCTTGGTCAATTCATCCTAACTTGCCTTGACTTTGAATTTAACAAGTCACTATGAACTATTGGATCAGAGCTAGAATGCCCACCTTAACAACAACAACAGCTGTCCCCAAATGCCACCCTCCCATGCTCGTGACAAAAACTGGGGTTCAACAAGCATAATCAAGACATCACTTAAAAATTCTCATCAGAGAATGAAGAGATTCGCCAAGACTTTTTCTTATTTAAGAAGTTGCTGAGTTAAGGTATATAAGTCAATATAAGCTTAAGATGTAAATTGCACCTTCCTGGTACAAAAATGGAAAATAATATTTATACAGAACTTTCTTAAAATACCATCCTTGGAATCTTTGTTATAGTTATGAGTTTGTTTTAAAATGAAATCCACTGTGCCTTTAATAACTGTATAACCAAACCAGAGGTTTTTTTTTCCCCCCCCTAAATTCAGCTTATTAATGTATGGCCACCTGATGTGAAGAACTGACTCATTTGAAAAGACCCTAATGCTGGGAAAGATTGAAGGTGGGAGGAGAAGGGGATGACAGAGGATGAAATGGTTGGATGGCATCACTGACTCAATGGACATGAGTTTGAGAAAACTCTGGGAGTTGGTGATGGACAGGGAGGCCTGGTGAGCTGCAGTCCATGGGGTCACAAAGAGTCAGACACGACTGAGCAACTGAATTGAACTGAATGTATGAACAAGGTTTGACTTCCTACTCATGTATTCATTCATTCATTCATTCAATAAGCATTTATTAAGAACCTACATGTTAAATGCTCTGGATATGAAGACAAAAGGGTAACTCTGTTCCTGAGAAACTCAAAGACTGGTTGGCAAGAAATACCTGTAAACAATAAGTATAATGAAATATATGAAGTGCTACAATACAAACTCTGGAAGCACAGAGGAGGCACTAATGAATGTGGCCTAAATAAGTCATCAAAAGCTTTACAGGAGACATGTTAATACAGCATATACATACAGGGCTTCCCTGGCAGTCCAGTCACTAAGACTCCATGCTCCCAATGCAGGGGGCCTGGGTTCAATTCCTGGTTGGGGAACTAGATCCCACATGCACAACTAAAGAACCCAAATGCTGCAACTAAGACCTGGCACAGTCAAATAAATGAGTAAAAATAAAAACTGAAAAACAAATGTATATACGCACATAACATCTTAGAACTGGGGGGAGTACAATTTAAGTAGAGGTGGAAGTGATGAATTTTTTGAGTTCAGTCTGGAATGGGTAACAGAGACTATCAGCGCAAGGGAGGGATATGCAGGCCATTTAAGAACTGTGCAGACAAAGGCACAACCAGAAGGCTGTGAACCAGTGACGCGAGTGGCTTTTCAAAAAGGAAGGGGAAAAAAAAAAAAGGAAGGGAAGTGTCAGGGAGTAAGAAGAGACAGGGATGAGGTGGGTGAGCATGTACAGGGCCAGAATCAGCAAGGCATCCAAAAATTCCAGAGTGATGGGCACATATCTGGAAAAGACAGAAAATCTAATTCATCCATGTCATTTGCAGCACATGGATGAACTTAAAGATAACCATACTAAGTAAAGTAAGTCAGAGGAAAAAGAAATACTGTATATTATTATATGTGGAATCTAAAATATAATACAAATGAATCTATATACAAAACAGAGAGAGACTCATAGACATAGAAAACAAACTTCTGGTTACCTAAGGGGAAAGGGAAGTGGGGAGGAAAAATTAAAAATATGGGACTAACTTAACTGATACAAACCACTGTACATAAAATAGATAAGCAACAAGGGTTCCCTGTATAGCAGAGGGTATTATATTTAATATCTTGTAAAAACCTGTTGTAGAAAATAACCTGAAAATCTATATAACTGAATCACTTTGCTGTATACCTGAAGTTAACACAATAATGTAAATCAACTATAATTCAATTTTTTAAAATGTTCTTCCCCTAGAGTAAGGAAACATCATTTTTCTAACTCATGATGTTACAATCTATCATTTTCACTGACTCTTTGTGTGTGTATATATCTTCCTTAGGAATAGAAGTCTACATATTTATGAATAAGCATGTAACTATATGCACATGATAAATGAAAAAATAAGATTTAATTACTAAAAAGAGAAAAGATACATGCACCTCAATGTGCATAGCAGCACTATTTACCAAGACAGGGAAGCAACTTGAGTTTCCATGGACAGATCAATGGATAAAGACAACATGGTACATGTATGCAATGGAATATTACTGAGCCATGAAAAGGAATGAAATAATGCCATTTTCAGCAACATGGGGAGACCCAGAGATCATCATACTGAGTGCAGTCAGATAGAGAAAGACAAACATTATATGGTGTTACTTACATGTGGGATCTAAAAACTAATATAAACAAATGCATATGCAAAACAGCAGCAGACTCACAAGGGTAGAAAACAAACTTCTGGTTACCGAAGAGGAATGGGCAGACGGAGGAATAAACTAGGAGGGCGGGATTAACTGATACCCACAACTAGACACAAAAGAGGCAAACAGCAAAGACTTACTGTATAGCACAGGGAACTATAGCCAGCATCTTATAGTATACATCTTACCTATAATGGTTAGAATCTGGGAAAGAGTACATATATCCGAATCTCTTTGCTGTACACTTGAAAGTAACATAATGTTGTAAGTCAAATACACTTCAATAAAAATTTAAAAAATTCCAGAGTTTTGTTGGATATAGACCATAACACAGGTGATGGGCAAAATAATGGTCTCCCAAAGATGTTCACCTCCTCATCCCCAGAACCTGTGAATGTGTTACCTTACAGGCAAAAGGACCCTGCAGGCTTAACTGAACTAAGAATTTTAAGATAAAGTAATTACTCTGAATTATTGACATGGGCTGAATATAATCACAAGGGTCCTTATAAATGAGAGATGGAGGAAGGACAGGCAGAGAAGATGCGACGGCAGAGGCAGAATGCACATAATATGGCTTTAAGATGGAAGCGGGCCAGGAGCCCGGGAACGTGGGCAGCCTCCAGAAGCTGGAAGAGCCAAGGATATGAATTCTCTCCTTGAGCCTCCACCAAGGAACACTGGCTGCTGACACACTGATTTCAACTCAATGAGACCCATTTTGGACCTCTGACCTTCAGAAATGTCAGGTAACAAATTTGGCTTATTTTAAGCTCGCGCTGCTTTGTCACAGCAGCAAGGGGAAACTCATACACCCAGGTGCATAGGTGCTTCCCTCTTAGCACTCCTATGTTTGGTGCAAATGAGAGGCCTTTGTTGGGCCTGAGAAAGGGAGCTGAGAAAACCCCAAGAAGGAGTTGGCAGAAACTGTCCACAGCACTGAACCAGAAAGAGGAGTCAGGGTGGAGAAGTCACTGACCATGGGTGGGCACAGCAGAGCAGGTGGCAGGATGGGTCACACAGGACGACACCCAGAAGTGGCTCAGAACCTTCCAAAGAGCAGGGGAGCAGGTAGAAGCAGAGAGGGATGCGTGGGGGGGGAGTGGAGGCAAATCAGCATCGCGTACACTGCTTTATGATGAGTCACGGGATCTCATTCCTGCTGAATTTCAAATAGCCTAAGGAGCTTTAGATTTCTTTCTTTTTAAATATGTCAAATATATTGAGAAAAATTGACCTACCGTAAAAGAAAGCCTGTTTGGGAACACAGCAGTTAGTGAGCCTTAGAGTAAATGAATCAAGTAAAGCTAAGTTCTTTTAAGTTTTATTTTGAACCTGTTTTCAATTGCAATAAAAGTCTTGCAATAAAGTCTTTTATATCATATTTTGAGCCTGATAAGAACATTTCTTTAACCACAAAACAGCTGGAAAGCCAACAATAGTGTCATTACTAATATTATTTGAAAAAGTTTAATGATGTGGCCCAAACCAACTTTACTAAGTAAAGACAGGGACATGGGTCAAGAGGTTACTTACTATGAAGAACAAACATTGGGCAGAGACTTTCCTGAGGGCTCAGAAGACACCAGATACACAGGGGTTTCCTTCTAACCCACTGACCACAGCATGAGAGAAGGCCACCATGGTGGGGCCTGAGAACTGTGCATGCGGGGGGTAAGCTGCAGCCCCAGCTTCCTTCTCTCCTCTCCTGCATCTCCACAATGGATACAGATGTCTGCACACGTCGAGGGTGTGTCCAGGTGGGAGCACGTGAGCAGAAGTGCAGCGACATGGGGTGGCATTTCTAAATTTGTTTCTTCTCTTGTAAAAAATCATAAACCTCACCAGGGACCCCTATTCCCCACTCCATTTCCCTCCTGGGATTATTCCCAACCCTCTCTTTCTTACCTCACTTTTCTCTCCCCGATATGGAAAGTCAGAATCATTGTTTCAGTACATTTCTCTCTGGGGGTGGTGGCAGGGAGGGCTTCCCAGGTGGTGCGAATGGTGAAGAATCTGCCTGCTTATGTAGGATTCACAAGAGATGAGGGTTCAATCCCTGGCTTGGGAAGATCTGCTGGAGTAGGAAATGGCAACCTGCTTCAGTATTCTTGCCTGGAAAATTCCATGGACAGAGGAGCCTGGTGAGCTACAGTCGATGGTGTCACACAACTGAGCGACTGAACACACACACAGCTCTCTGGGGATAAGGAACCTACCTTCATCTTTGAGTTCTGAACAATCTGCCCCAGGGATGTGTAGCATTTAAATGTGCAGCTTATCAACTATGTTTAAAGTTACTGCTTGGTAAGGCATAAAACTAGTAAAGTTAGTGGACTAAAAGCTAACATGGCCCTTTGTAAGTTTTTTTTTGGGGGGGGCAAGAAAATTTAAATATACTAACTTAAGATATTTTTAGGGGCCTTCTCCTAGTGAGGAAATATTTATCAGATGCCAGTTAGTGATCTACTTGAGAAAAACAGAAATAAGATTAACTAGGGAAAAAATTAAAGGGTTTAAAAAATGAAACCAATGAAAGGGTTTTCTTATCCTAAGAAAAATGCTCCCAATGTTATAGCAAGCTCTTGAATAGTCGTTCTCAGCTCCGGTGAGAGGCTGTACACTGTCTAGAGTTTTATAAAGGAAAGATGCTGCCTCTGCTCCATCTAGATTTACGGCATGAGAGTCTCCAGGCACAGGGCATGGGTGAGTGTGTTTACAACAAAGACCTGACATGCTAGAGAGGGTGCAGAGAAAAGGGAACCCTCTTACGCTGTTGGGGGGACTGTGCATTGGTGCAGCCACCATGGAAACAGTATGGAGCTTTCACACAAAAAAATAAAAACAGCTGCCCTATGATCCAGCAATGCCATTCCTGGGATTGGTTCTATCTAAACCAAAACTATAATTCAAAAAAAAATGCATGCACATTAATGTTCATAGCAGCACTGTTTACAGGAGTCAAGACATGGAAGCAACCTGAATGTCTGACACACGAATGGATGAAGACGATGTGGTAAACACACACACACACACACACACACACACACACACACACACAATGGAATATTACTCTGCCAAAAAGAGAATGAAATAATGCCATTTGTAGCAACATGGACAGACCTACAGATTATCATACTAAGTGAAGTAAGTCAGAAAAAGACAAATACCGTACGATGTCACTTGTATACGGAATCTAAAATATGGCACAAATGAACTTACCTATACAACAGAAACAGACTCAGACACAGAAAATAGACTCGTGGTTGCCAAGGGGCAGGCGGTGCTTGGGGAGGGAAGGATCAAGACTTTGGGGTTAACAGATGCAACCTACTATATACAGAAGAGAAAAACAACAAGGTCCTACTGTACGGCACAGGGAACTATATTCGGCGTGTGTGCTGTGAGCTCAGTCGCTTCAGTCGTGTCCAGCTTTTTGCGACTCCATGGACTGTGGCCCATCAGGCTCCTCTCTCCATGGGATTCTCCAGGCAAGAGCAGTGGAGTGGGTTGTCATGCCCTCCTACAAGGTTATCTTCCTGTTCCAGGGATTCAACCCATATCTCTTATGTCTCCTGCACTGGCAGCTGGGTTCTTTACCACGAGTGCCACCTTAGCTTCCCAGGTAAAGACGCTGCCTGCCAATGCAGGAGATGCAAGGGACACAGGTTTGATCCCTGGGTCAGGAAGATCCCCTGGAGGAGGGCATGGCAACCCACTCCAGTATTCTTGCCTAGAGAATCCCATGGACAGAGGAGCCTGGTGGGTGACAGCCCATAGGGTCACAAAGAGTTGGATGTGACTGAGTGCACACACACACACACACAGTATATTCAACATCCTGTGACAAATCACGATGAAAAAGAATATGAAACAATGTATATATGTATATAACTGAATCACTTTGCTACACAGTAGAAACACGACATTGCAGATCAATTATACTTCAATAAAATAAATTTAAAAAAACAAAACAAAGACTTGAATTTTTGGAGAGGCAGCGAGAACTGAGGAACAGCAGCCCCACAAGACAGCTAATCGTACAGTCCTCCTAATTCCCATCATTCTTTTAAGTCACCTTTAGAAACTGGCCTAAAATTTCTCATCTGACTCAACTTTATCTAAAAATATGAGTATTTACAAATGTAAAAAGTGTTTTTACTTTATGGGATTTAAGTTTTGGCTTTTAAAATGTAGCTAATTAACATATGCAAATGTTTCTAACTAATTAACATGAAACTCCTGGCACTTACGTGGCAAATGAAGATGTAATTGTTGGAAGTTTCACTTGTGAATTAGTCTAATTTTAGAATGAAGAACGGCTTGGTTTGAAGATTGATAGACTAAGAAAACTGTGTTAAAAGAAATCTTCAATCATAAATATTTTACAAAACTGCTCATCAAGGTGTCTCTCAGTTTCTCTGGTGGCGCTGAAGTGAGCTCTGAAGAGTTTCCAGGGGGACAGAGAGGTGTTGGGGCGGGTCAAAAACTGAAAGGAGATGTCAGGAGGTCGGCTGGCACCAAATGGCTCCCAAGAGTCACAGCCTATCTTTACAGGTGTTTCTTAGCCTCTGTTACAAGAGATACATCCATTCTTCGGTGTTCAGCTTTCTTCACAGTCCAACTCTCACATCCATACATGACCACTGGAAAAACCATAGCCTTGACTAGATGGACCTTAGTCGGCAAAGTAATATCTCTGCTTTTGAATATACTATCTAGGTTGGTCATAACTTTTCTTTCAAGGAGTAAGCGTCTTTTAATTTCATGGCTGCAGTCACCATCTGCAGTGATTTTGGAGCCCCCAAAAATAAAGTCTGACACTGTTTCCACTGTTTCCCCATCTATTTCCCATGAAGTGATGGGACCAGATGCCATGATCTTAGTTTTCTGAATGTTCAGCTTTAAGCCAACTTTTTCACTCTCCTCTTTCACTTTCATCAAGAGGCTTTTTAGTTCCTCTTCACTTTCTGCCATAAGGGTGGTGTCATCTGCATATCTGAGGTTATTGATATTTCTCCCAGCAATCTTGATTCCAGCTTTGCTTCTTCCAGCCCAGCGTTTCTCATGATGTACTCTGCATAGAAGTTAAATAAGCAGGGTGACAATATACAGCCTTGACATACTTCTTTTCCTATTTGGACTACAAGGAGAACCAACCAATCCATCCCAAAGGAGATCATTCCTGGCTGTTCTTGGAAGGACTGATGCTAAAGATGAAACTCTAATACTTTGGCAACCTCATGCGAAAAGTTGACTCACTGGAAAAGACCCTGATGCTGGGAGGGATTGGGGGCAGGAGGAGAAGGGGATGACAGAGCATGAGATGGCTGGATGGCATCACTGACTCGATGGACATGAGTTTGGGTGAACTCCGGCAGATGGTGATGGACAGGGAGGCCTGGTGTGCTGCAATTCATGGGGTCGCAAAGAGTCGGACACGACTGAGCAACTGAACTGACTGACTGACAAGAGATATAAAAGATAGACAAGCCACGCATTCCAAGGACATCGACCAGAACTGCCTCAATCATCCCCAGGCTAGAAATGATTTAAAAATCTCTGTGTGTTTCTGTGTTCAGTCATGTCTGATTCTTTGCGACCCCATGGACTGTAGCCTGCTATGCTCCCCTGTCCATAGGATTCTCCAGGCAAGAATACTGGAGTGGGGTGCCATTCCATTCTCCAGGGGATCTTCCAGACTCATGGGTCAAACCTCCATCTCTTGCACCTCCTGCAGGCTGATTCTTTACCACTGGAGCTACCCGGTAAGCCCTAAAAATCCCTAAGATGGCCAGAAACTTTAAGTCAAGTTGTATTCAATTTTTGGTAAGAATGGGAAGGGTTAATTTTCATAGTCCTAGTTCAGAGCACCAACATCAAATGAAGAATGTTGTCTATGGATGGATGCTGAGGTCAGAATGGAGGTGGTCTGCAGGTAGGGAGAAGCGTGGGTCTTCTGATTTCATGATGCAGAACTGCTCCTTTCCAGATGACATCCCACATAAGCGTCAGTTCATGCCATAGGACCATTTGATCATTTCGATGCACAAAGTATGCAACCAGGATAAATGCCCTCCTCTCCAAATATTGAGGGACAGAGTCAGAGAAAGGCATCCTGACATGCCACTACTTTGAGTAATAGATAGAAGTCAGGAGGCTGACACTACTCTAAAGCAAGGAGAAAGATCTGATGCGGGCTATCATCAACACAGAGGGTGCTCTTAAGTACAGTGCTGTACATTTCCAATGCTTATCTGGCCCATGATAAGTTTCCTCTTCCTTAGAGATTAGCCCTTTCAAAAAAGGCTGGTGCCTGCCTTCACCTGGCTACACTGGCAACATCATGGGGAACATATGGAATTTAGGAGGCATGCAATGGATATCTGCTGGATGAAGAATCAATGGATGGCTTCAACAGAGATGCACTTTGTTTTGGCCGTGTAGCAAGCGGGATCTTAGTTCCCTGACCAGGGATTGAACCTGTGCCCTGTGCATTGGGAGTATGGAGCCTTTTCCACTGGAGCCAGGGAAGTCCCAGAGGTACACTTTTTGAATCCTATGATCCCCTCCTATACAGGCTAGATTAATTTTAATATAAAAACAATTAAGTGATAGCAGAGTAACTGCTTATCTTCATCACTATTAAACATAATTTACATCATTATGCTCTCAAAACAAATATCATATAAAATCCCTGAAGGAGGAATACAGAACAATTACATTTTAGAGTTTCTTGCTTTCATTACCTGACTCAGCAACTGGCTTTACACTGTTGTTGACAGATCTCCTTTTCAAAATAATGAAGCACCACATTCAGAAGAAACTTTTTATTAGCTCCTCTAGTTCAGGTTTTAAGAGCCTCTTCATCAAAATGTAAATCATTATTTTTTAATTAGCAAGTCTTGGCTCTTCTTTCACCTTCATTCCCCCAATTTAATACAAAGAACTTTTCCTGTGCCTTATTAATCACTGTAATGATTATGTATTTTATGACTTGATAATAAAAATATTTTTAAAATCTCTTAGAATTGCATTAGCTGTTAAAAGTTATGCTATCTGTCCCAGAAAAATCATCATCTATGATATTAAATATCATACTTACTTATTCCTGAAGACTTGGGGGGCTGATTTCTGTTTTTTAATTTATTGAAGTATAGTTGATTGACAGTGTTGTGTTAATTTCTGCTGTATAGCAGAGTGATTCGTTATATATACATACATACATTCTTTTTCATGTTCTTTTCCATTATGGTTTATCACAAGATATGAAGGATTGTTTTCTAAGAGTTACATATTAAGCAGTTGAATGGCTTTCTGTGTATCTCAGAAGTAAGAACAGAGACTTTACTGGAATATAAGCAGGTGAAGAGGAGAGAAGAGGATATTTATCAAGAGGGAACAAGCTGCAGATCACTGGTCTCTAAGATTTTTCCAATGCAAGAAAAAAACCTAAGTTATATTCCTTAAAGTGCATACCTATAAATTGAAAGTAAATGAAATAAATGATTGCAACTTTGAGAAATCAGAGTCTGTGAGGTCGATGATACCTGTAGAATAGGTGGGACTTTACCTGGCATGATATTTCAGCTCTTTCTAACATGACTGAGTGCAGACAACCTATGACACTTGGTTTTATGTGGGCTGTCCCTCTTTCCAAATTACCTCTACCCTTACTCTCCCACGAGCCCCGAGCTCACCCAAAATTCTAGAGCCTGGCATTTAGGGCAGAGAACAGTTCAGATTTAGAGAGGTATTCTATAAGACAATACCCATCTTATACATTGAATGATTAAAAAGAATTAACATTTGTTTTCCTTATGCTTTTTTGTGTTATGTCTTGGTTTGTGTGTTTTCAAAGCCATGTCAAAAAGTCTTAAACTCCAAAATGAAGCCCTAGCAGTTCTGTTCCAAGAAGCATAGAAAGCTATTATTTCCTTTTGTCCATCAGTTTTCTAAAAATGGACACTTTTTACTTCTAAACATATAGATAGCTCAGAGTAAAATCAGGGTGTTGGAGAAAGTGCTATGGTTTAAGAGATGCTCCACAATGAAGATGCTCCACATTGAGCATCCACATTGAGCACAAAGAGATGCTCCACATTGTAACGGCTGGGAGTCTGTCTTGCATCCACAGTATTCGGATCACTAGCTACACTTGCGGTTCCTTTTTGAAAAATGGGATCAAAAGGCTCCTTGTCACAGGCTGTCATGCTTTGGACCATAGCGACCTGTAACTGGCCATGCCGGGCTGGGTAAGGTGGGGCAGCAGAGTCAAAGGCAGCCATCTGTCTTCATCTCAACCCAGTGAGAAGCTCTGTTCTGCATGGTGACCAGGCAGTTGGCTGGGCCTTCTTTGGGGAATTTTGAATACAAGATACTCAGGTGACAATGAAGCTGACAGAGAGAAGGCAGTAAGTAGAAACAGGTGTAGTAAAATTTAAAAAAGCAAACAAGGGAGGGAGGAGAGAGAGTGGCAGAAAGAAGCTGGTAAAAAAAGGGAAAAAAAATCAAAGAGAACAAGTTCTAAAAACCAGAAACCTATTATCTCCTAAATGACATCCTCGTATTTCCCAAAGATTAAACGTGAAACTAGCAATGTTTTTATAATAAAACTCCATCATCTGAGGTAACTTGAAAGAGTGTAACAATAATATAAAACACCCTGAACAAAACAAAAACAAAACAAAATCTCCACTATTTTCCAAGAGAGTCAGGAAAACAACTGTATTACAGAAAATATGGGCAAGTGTGCACACTGTAGGGCCGCTGCAGATCAGCTTACAGAGACCTGCACGTCTGAGACGCATCTCGGAAGGACAGTTCTGACTCAGCCCTACCGAAACCACATACGTTAGATACCCTGGACCCTAAAGGTAGACAGGTTTAAGCGCTCAGGCCCACTGGCCGGTTAAGTATGACTGGGATGATGACCTACCAGGACAGACTGCAAATGAGAAAGGAAATGAAAGCAAAAATGGGCATCTGGGCTTCCCAAGTGGTACTAATGGTAAAGAACCCACCTGCCAATGCAGGAGACACAAGAGACAAGGGTTCAGCTCCTGGGTTCAGGAGATACCCTGGAGAAGGACGTGGCAACCCACTCCAGTGTTCTTGCCTGGAGAATCCCATGGACAGCAGGCTCAAGAGAGTCAGGCATGATGGAAGTGACTGAGCATGCGTGTATACCCAGTGGAAGGTTTCCAACATCCCTGGATTTTATATTTAAAAAGACCCAAGATAAGCTCAACAAGGCTCAAGTGAGCACCTACAAGTATATATATTCTTGGCAGGGATGAGCATTTATACTGAATGTCTGTATTGCTTCTGTTCTAAAACCCCATCAGTGACAAAATAAGACATCAATTTTCCCCCTTTTGCTTAGCTTTGATGTTTTTCTTTCCTTTAAAAAATTTTATTTTATATTGGATTTCCAATGTTGTGCTAGTTTCAAGTATACAGCAAAGTGATTTAGTTATACATATACAGAAGTCCATTCTTTTTCAGATTCCAATTTAATTAGAGTTTTGAAGGGAACTAATAAAAATTAAATGTACATATTGGTTACAAATTATAATCCAAACAGTTAAAAGCCTACAAAAAAAATGCCTTAGATTTGAAGAAATATAATAAATCTTGAAATGCTGCCTGTTTCAGAACTGATCCTGAACTCTCCTTTGGAAATTTCACAAGGTAAAAATACCAGTTGTTTAATTCAAGTTGTATTACTATGACAATGAATAAGGCTTCACTTATATATGAAGGTTCAGAAACCATACTTTCACTGATTTATAGAAATGTGTCATTTTCCTCTCCACTTTCCTGCTCAGAAGTCCCACTGAAATTCTTACTGTTTACAAGCAAGAGGAACGGAAAGGGGAAAAAAACCCAAGGAATGGGATTTCTTCATAAAACTCGGTACACTTGGGTTTTCTAAACTTCTACAGACTACTGCCTATCTGGCCTCAGGAGACCCTTAAAGATACAAAAATTGTTTTTCTTATTGGATTTCAGATATTAAACCTTCTCTCTCACTGGCACTGATCCTGTGATTTCTCTCCCCAGACCTGCACTGTGTGGGAATTTTGCAGGTGACCAGATGAGCTAGTTGGAGCAAGCTGCTGGCAAATAAAGCCAATTTTCCTCAAGTAAAAAGATCTCTCTCTCAGGACTTCCATGTCAGTCATGGTTCTGTCATTTTTTGCTCTCTGGGTCTTTTGTTTTTCACTCACTTTTCCCTTTCAGTTTTCAAAGCATTTCCCAGTGGAAGACTTACTGATGTCTCTAGGTATTTTTTTTTTCCTCTCTCCTTTTTACCTCCTTCCTGATCGTCACTCTGTATGTCGAATTCTTTTACCTCTTTTGCTCAGTAGCACAATTAATCTTGTTTCCCTTCTTTCTAGCTCAAAATTGTGAATGCTATTTTTAAAATATGTTATCTCAGACACATTCATCAGGATTGATAAACTAGAAAAGAGGCAAGAAAAACCTTATCTGTCACTTTACTTCACACATATGAGTACTTTTCGTATCCTTCCATTTCTTCCCGGTCTCCTGACTCATGCAAATCTTTTCCTATAGAGCTGTAATCACATAATAGGAACCTAAATCATTTCGCACACTCATTTTTCATTATTACTTTTGTGCAGAAAGGATTCTATTTTGTTATGAATGTTCATAACCATAATTTTATTGCCTGATTAATATTGCATTATGTGGATGGATTTTAATTTAAATATTTTCCTCTCTCTCTGGTTCCATTCTCATCAGGAATATGAGAGTATCTGTTTCTTTGAATAGTTTCCAGAATTAACCCATGTCTCCCTTCCTTTCTCACCTAGCTGCTTTAACAGCAACCACAGATCTGCGGTTGCTACTGCTCCCTGTGTCTGAGGGTCTTTTCTCTTTTCACATGACATGCTCCATTCCGAGAGAAAAAGGTGGACCTGAGACAGCAACCCTTTAAAGGGTCCTGCTCAACCACGTAAAATGATGGCTGCAGGTAGCCTTGGAAGTAAATTGAAAACAGAAATGGGACTATTCCGTGATCTGTGAAATTTACATTTTTAAAGCTCCAGGAAGCAAGATTTGAATATTTTAGAGTCTTCATTAAAGGAATATGAAACTGGGCTTTAGCATAGATGATGAAAAATGAATCAGGGTGGTGGCTTGAAAAAGAGGAAAGACAACTGCATTAGAATCCTTAGGTTGCATTTCTCAAGCCTCTGATGATATCATCTTGGATTCCAAGTTCCTCATCTGTGAGTGAAGGACCGGGAGAGGAAAACCTCCAAGATCCCCTCTATCTTCTACAGCCAGAGTACAGTCAAGTTAGAAACACCCAAAGGACTCATTCCTGGTCTGAGGGCCATGGAGCCCTAATGCCGTGCTTTATATATTTTAGGGGCAGCTCGAAAACACACATACATCATCCTCCTTAGATCACTAGCAGTAAAAGCAAAGTGATGGATTTCTTAGGAGGAGGCTATGCAAAATAGTAAATTCTCATGGAACCAGAACCACACCTTTTTTAGGTCTACTCTTAGGAGCTAAAGTGTGTGGCCCAGGGTGGGGGCAGAAAAACTGTTATTTTCCTTTCCGTTTCTCTGGTGATATTCTTGCATCTTCTGTTCTATTCTCCTTTGCATGAAGCATAAACATCAGCAGGATTTTAAAGAAAAGGGATAGAGTTTGTAATAAGAGGAAGGAAGTGGAGCCAGAGAAAGGGGAAGAGGCACATTTAATGGCTTTGGTTTCTGATAAATATAAACCTACTCTTTCTTCCTCCTTCCTTCCACTTTCTAACAGAGAGGCTGTTTGGGGACACGGTTAGGATTATATGCTAACCAGCTGATAGGATACAGGAAAAAGAAATTCTGAAGTATTTTGAACTGTCAATGTCTTTAGAAGTGTGTTAGAAAGTGTTAGTCGCTCAATCGTGTCCGATTCTTTGCGACCCCATGGACTGTAGCCCACCAGCCTCCTCTGTCCATGGAATTCTCTAGGCAAGAATACTAGAGTGGGTAGCCACGCCCTTCCCCAGGGGATCTTTCTGACCCAGGGATAGAACCCTGGTCTCCTGCATTGCAAGCAGACTCTTTACCATCTGAGCCACCAGGGAAGCCCTGTCTTTAGAAGGGGAATGACTAATTTTGTTCCTGGGGTCACAATCATCCACTAAAGAAAATGTCTTCAAGTATTACATGAGGTTGCATCTGCCTTATCTCAAGAGAGGTAACAGGAAAGAAGGGTGAATAAAGAGAGACCCGGCAGGCCTGCTCTGCTAGGAAAACAGGGGTGGGATTGGAACATGTATAATAGGTTTTTATTTAATTCACATATTTCATTTAAAAAACTGCTTCATACTAAAAGATTAAACTTTTTAATCTATTTTATTATTTATCTATTAATTTTTTAATCTATCTAATTAATACAATTTTATAGTATCTCTTTTAAAATAATAAAATTGTTTGCATTTCTTTTTGCCTACATTGAAACAGAAAGCAAGGCTTCTAAATAAGTAATAAAAGAAAAATGACAATGTACGTTACATCGACTGGATAATTAATAAAAGTTAATTATTTAACCCAGGAACCAGAAGGAGTTATATTATAACTTGAACCTAAAGAAAGTACTACTCTTATGAATATTAATTTCCACTCTACCTATTTTCGACTCACGACTTTCAATGACCTCAGGATTCAGGTAAGCTTTTTCTCTAGGAAAATGTTTTACCGAAATCCATAAAACCTATCCTGCATGTATACAGAAACCAACAACAAAGTTAGGTGAGCCTGGATTGTGTACTGCGCCAAGCCTCACTTAGAGACCATCATAGACACAAGTAAGAAGCCTGGTGCCACAGCTGCCACTAACAGATAAGCAGACCTATTTTTAAATATCAGTCTATAAACAGTGGACCCATGTCATGCAGAAGAATGACGCTGGGGATGAGCTTTTGTGCCAGGAACAGAGATTTCAGTTCTGGCGCTGCCACTCCCTGGGCTGCGGCCTTGGGCCAGCACTTCAGCTTCTGTGAGCCTCCATGAACTCACTTCTTAGGAAGTCCAAAAGGGAGGGGATGTGTGTATATTTATAGGGCTGATTCATTTTGCTGTACTGTAAAAACTAACACGACATTGTAAAGCAACTATACTCCAATGAGAATCGATTTAAAAATAAAATGGGCAGATTAACAGTATGATCACATAACGTTATGTGAGGTTTGACACATATAAAGGGCTTAGACGAATGCTCACAATACAGAACCCTTAAAACGGCCAGTTAATCATGCATTCACTCAACAAACAACTGCTGAACACCTGTTTTGTGCCAGGCACTGTTCTAGTCACTGGTGATAAAGCAATGAACAGACCAGACCCAAATTCTCCCTCTGATGGAATATATATTCTAGCAGGAAATATCTCACAGTTAAGCAGCTTACAATTATTTACTATTACTGGTAAACCACTGGATTCCAATGCCACCCAGGGGACACTTAGCAAAGTGTGGAAATATCTGTGGCTGTCACACTGAGGGAGCAGCGATAGCTAGACTGGCATCTAATCTGTAGTATTGAAGGATACTGATAAACATCCTACAGCACAGAGATGGGCCCCACAACACAGACCTGTGACGTGCTGTGCTAAGTCGCTCAGCTGTGTCCAGCTCTTTGCAATCCCATGGACTGTAGCCTGCTAGGCTCCTCTGTCCATGGGGATTCTCCAGGCAAGAATACTGGAGTGGGCTGCCATGACCTCCTCTAGGGGATCTTCCCAACCCAGGGATCAAACCCAGGTCCCCTGCACTGAAAGCGAATTCTTTACCACCTGAGCCACCAAGGAAGCCCAAGAATACTGGAGTGGGTAGCCTATCCCTTCTTCAGGGGGTCTTCCCAACCCAGGAATCCAACCGCGGTCTCCTGCATTGCAGGCGGAGGGATCAGGGAAGCCCAACAAAGGTCTATCTGGCCCCAAATGTCAACAGAGCAGAGACTGAGAAACTCTGTTCTAGAGGTTATATATGGACTCAGTTAATTCTTAACACAGCCCTATAAGATATGGATTATAAGTATCGCTATTTCATAGCATTTTATGGTAAACAATGGTAATGGTATTTTTAAAAAGACTTTTCTGATGTGGACCATTTTTAAAGTCTTTACTGAGTTTGTTACAATACTGCTTCAGTTTCATATTTTGGTTTTTTGGCCCCAAGGCATATAGGATCTTAGCTCCCCAACCAGGGATCTAACCTGCACACCCAGCATTGGAAGGCGAAGTTTAAACCACTGGACCACCAGGGAAGCCCCAGTAATGGTACTTTATATAAAGTGTGATGATACAGTATTTATACTAAAGTGTGTGTGTGTGTATATATATGTGTGTGTGTGTATATATATATATATATATATATATATATATCTATGCTAAATCATTTCAGTTGTGTCTGACTCTCTTTGCAACCCTATGGACTACATAGCCTGCCAGGCTCCTCTGTCCATGGGATTCTCCAGACAAGAATACTGGAGAGGGTTGCCATGCCCTCCTCCAGGGGATCTTCCTGACCCAGGGATTGAACTGCATCTCTTAAGTCTCCTGCCTCAGCAGGAGGGTTCTTTACCCCTAGTGCCACCTGGGAAGCCCCATATGCATAGATATATAGAATATGTAAATATTAATATATTAGATTTATATACTTATACAAAAATTACATAGGGATACACATACTTCAGCAGTGTGTATACTTAAAACTCAGATGGCAGATTTTACAAAAACTGATTTCGAGTTCATTTTCTGACCCACAGCTGTACCCTGGCGCCATTTAGATTTTAAGTTGCTGATATCTTGCCAGATTTTCGCTCACAGGCTTCAGAATGTGATCTTTTACACCACATTTGCACTGATTGGGATGTCAGACAAGAGAGCAGAAACTCAGACCAGGAGTCCAGAGATTCAAGACGTAGCTTCATTGTTTCACTGGCTGTGGCATCTTGGGGCATGTTTCTTAATTTCCCTGGACGTCACCGACACATGGGGCAGTCATGTCCCTCAGATCATGCGTGAAAGTACTATGGAATGTGCCGTGAGTGATCACTCCAGCGACATGTACTGAGTGGTCACTCCACACTGACATTTACTTCTCACTGCAGCCTGGGAGGCAGGCGTGCTGATCAAGGCGAGCTGAAGGAAACAGAGGCTTGGAAAGGTGGCAGCCTGCCTTTGAGGCTACAGGTCAGGAAGTGGCAGAGCAAGGGGTCTCACCGTGCAGTGTGGCTCCAGAGCCTGTCCTCTGGACCAGCGTGGGCTGCTCTGGCTGAGGCCAGGACACCCAGGAGGCTCTCACAGGAGCAGTTCTGGTTGGCCACAGCTCATCCTCCTCTTGATTCCCAAGGGTTGCTCTGCTCTACGTGCAGCCACGTTCCTCCCCAGGCCTAACTAGTCAGCCAGTTGGTTCATTCATCAAAGAATGAAGTCTCTTTGCCTTTTTATTTACTGGAATATAATTGCTTTACAATGTTATATTAATATCCCATAGAATGGAGTGAATCAGCTATACGTATCCAAATATCCCCTCCCTCCTGAGCCTCCCGTCCACCATCCTTGCCATCCTACCCATCTGTGTCATCACAGAGCACTGAGTTGAGCTTCCTGTGCTATACAACACGTTCCCACTAGCTACCTATTTTGCACACAATAGTATATGTTATTGTGGTTGTTCACTCGCCCAGTTGTGTCCAATTCTTTGCAATCCCAAGGACTATAGCATGCCAGGCTGCCCTCTCTCTCACCATCTCCCAAAGTTTGCCTAAGTTCATGTCCATTGCATCGGTGATACCATCCAGCCATCTCATCCTCTGATGCCCTCTTCTTCTCTCCTCCATCTTTCACAGCATCTGGGACTTTTCCAATGAGTCAGCTGTTTGCATCAGGTGACCAAAATACTGGAGCTTCAGCTTCAGCATCAATCTTTCCAATGAGTATTCAGGGTTGATTTCTTTTAAGATTGACTGGTTTGATTTCCTTGCAGTCCAAGGGAGACTCTCGGGAGTCTTCTCCAGCACCACAGTTCTAAAGCATCAATTCTTTGGTGCTCTGCCTTCTTTATGGTCCAGCTCTCAGAAACATACATGACCACTGGGAAGACCATAGGCTTGACTATATGGACCTTGACTATATGGAGATCATGTATATATGTCAATCCTAATCTCCCAATTTGTCCCACCCTCCCCTTTCCCGTGTCCACACGACTGTTAAATTCATGTCTGCATCTCTATTCCTGCCCTGCAAACAGGTTCATCTGTACCAAAAAGACGTATGTACCTTGACGTTCACTGCAGCACACATTAAAGCCAGGACATGGAAGCAAGCTAACTGTCCATCAACAGATGAATGGATAAAAAAGACGTGGTACATATACATAATAGGATATTACTCAGCCATAAAAAGGAATGAAATTGGGTCATTTGTTGTGATGTGGATG
The DNA here is from genome assembly GCF_042477335.2 of Ovis canadensis. Classification (NCBI taxonomy): domain Eukaryota; kingdom Metazoa; phylum Chordata; class Mammalia; order Artiodactyla; family Bovidae; genus Ovis; species Ovis canadensis. The sequence goes on along the minus strand of NC_091261.1, from coordinate 20,271,553 downwards.
GACCTAGAGTCTGTCATATAGAGAGAAGTCAGAAGGAGAAAAGCAAGTATCATACACTAATGCATATCTATGGAATCTAGAAAACTGTGCTTCTTTTTTGGATTACTTTCCTTTAAGAAGGTAACTGGAGTACACAGTAGACACATTAATCCAATACAAAATTCAAAAGCGCAGAATAGACAGTGACAATTAATTTTCCTTCCTATTCTTGTCTCCCAGCTATCCGTTCTTTTCCACTAAGCTAACCACCATTTCTGGCTTCTTGTATATCATTCCAGAAATATGCTATACAATATATACGTATTCTTTTTTGAAAGCAGATATACTATGTGTAATATACAAATCATACTATTTTGCAACCTGATTTTTTCCCTAAAGAGTATTTTTGATAATCAGACCATATAGAGCTCCCTTTATTCTTATTTGTGTCTGAAGAGTTCTCTGCAATTTATTTAATCAATTTTGAACAGATAAATGGCTACTGTATGCCTGATATTTAACAAGGCTACACTGGACATATTATGCATACATCACTTCTTACATTTCCAGAACATACTTAGGATAAATTCCTAGAAGTGGAACTGGTGAGTCAAAGGGTATGTGCCTTTTTAACATTTAATTGAAATGGCTAAATTGCTCTCCATAGGTGTTATATCAATTCCTACTTCCACCTAAAATGCATGAGATTAACATTTATTTTCACTTTTATTGCTATACTCAAACAATATATTAGAAAAATGTTTTCTCTTTGCCATTTGTAAGAAATTATATCTCACACTTTAAATTTACATTTCTCTTACTGGGTTTAGATTGAGAATCTTTTCATGTGTTTCAAGAACCAACTGCTTTTCTTTTATTATTCTTTTACCTATGAATATTTTATTCATATTCTTATTCAGTCTCATTTTTCTAATGAGTTAGTTTCTTTATCTTATGAAATTACAGAAGTGCTTATCTACGTGAGAAATAAACCCTTTGTCTATAAGCTGCAAGTATTTTCCCCCAGTTTTTTTAATTTGTTTTTGTGGTGACATTTGGTTTGTAAGTAGGGTTTATTTTCTCAATTCTTTTCTCTTTTAGCTTCTGGGTTTATTTCATACTTAAAAAGTATAAAATAATATTCCACTTGCAGAATATTAAAAAATCCTTTGGCACTTCTGTGTTATATTTCAAAGTTTATTATCTTTGGAAGAGCAGAATTTATCTTGGAGGATTGTTAAGAATTCGGATTAACTTTCTTGTTTCGTAGCTGTCACAATAATTCCTATCAACTAATCTATCCTTTCCCCACCGATCTGAAATGCCAACTTTATTAGGAGCAAGCTTCTCACATTATTTGAACTCATTTCTTGACTTTCTGCTCATCTGACAATCAATTAGCAAATACATAGACCTTTTTAATTACTGTAGCTGTCACATGCTTTACTACGTGGCAGGGCTAGTTGTCCTCATTATATACCCCATTTCCAGAATTTTTCTGGCTGTTCTTTAAGAACGTAGAATCACCAAGTGGTACTTTTGTTAGACTTATGTTATATTCATAAATTAACTTAGAGAAAACTGACACTTTCAGGATGTTGAATCTTCCCATCCATGGATATTGTATACTTCTGTGTTACAAGTCTTTACCTCCCCCACTCTTTTGGTGAATTTCTGTAACACTAAAAATTTTTTTCATACAGCCTCTACTACTTTTACTCCTAGAGTTAGCAATATATTCCTATCTGGCTAATGTCAACACAAATATGTCTTATTTCTAAACACACATGGTAAGGAAAACTATTAGCTACAGTTTTGTACAAAATGTCATTCATTTTTGTTTTGGTTTTGTTTAGGTACCCAGTTCTTGAAACCTTTGCAAACTCAAGAGTTGAAAACTTCACTATGACCACAGCCACATAACATACTTGTTTCTAACTCCTTCTAAGAAATATTTTTCTCCTAAAATGTTTTAGCATGAATATAGAACTTACTAGATTTTTAAAAATCTTTGCTTCATGTTAGCATAGATTCACCTTCAATTTTGGGAGTACATAGAGTCTAGTAGTGTTACATTACATATTAACAGTTCTTATTAAACTAATACCCACAGACCTTACCTCCTAAATTCATTCCAGCTTGAAGACACTTCTGAAGTCTGCACGCAGGACAATTCTTCCGCCGAATCTTATCAATTATGCAGTCATTTCTTCCCGCACACAAATAGTTGTGTTGCCCTGAATAAAATAATAAAGAATAATTGTTAAAATAAAGACTACTATATTAATATAAAATACTAATATGTATAATCAGATAATGAAACATCCTCTTTCCTGCCTTAAAATCTCTTTGTCAATAAAAGTAGAAGAGAAACATGATCTGCGAATACTACAGGCACAGGAATGGTCAGCTGAATACAGGTGAGACTTCAGGTTGCAGATGATAAACTTAAAACTATGTTTACTTCCAACAGGTTTCCAAAGAAATAAAGCTGCACTGCCCACTGTTTGACTTTATTGGCATGTGTCCTTTCAGGAGATGGTGCACATTTTATCCAGCCATCACCCAGCACCAAACTAAACAAAGGCCATGCTTCAGCTTTTTTAAAAAGTGTACTTTACTGAAGTATAGTTGATTTACAATGTTGTGTTAGTTTTAAGTGTACAGCAAAGTGATTCAGCTATAAATCTATATACATTCTTTTCACAATCTTTTCCATTACGGTTTATCACCGGACACTGAACATAGCTCTCTGTGCCATGCAGCAGACCTTGTTGTTCATCCTTCCTACATACACTAGTTTACATCTGCTCATCCCAGACTCCCAGCTGCTGCTGCTGTTTAATGGGAGCTCTGCCTGCTCCCATTTATACATCTCACTCCAATGGGAAGACTTTCAAATCATTGAACTAGAAATGTAGAACAATTTCATTTTGCAAGTCAAACTGGCACCAAAATAATTCAGATGTGGAATATGCTTGGAGGGTGGCATCTACTGGCAAAATGCTAAACTGTACCCTAGCTCTATTATTCATTTACATATCCAAATTAGCATACCATATTTACTGAACCTCCACTAGAGATCAGCTCTGTTGGAGAGAGCAATGAAAAAGACCAAAGTCTCCATTCTTGTGACCTTTTAATGAGGGAAAGAGAGTCAACAGACAAAGTACTTAGGGACAATGGTCAACTGCTGGACAGTAACAGGTGCTCAGGAGAAAGAAGGCAAGGGTATAGAATGTGGTAGAGGTGAGGAGGGTGTGGACATTTCAGAAAGAATGAAGGGAAAACTCCACTGGAAAGCAACTTTAAAATAAAGGTCTGAAGCAAAGGAAGGTGCTAACTGTGTGGACATCTTGGGGAGAAAATACGGTAGGGCAGAGAGAAAAGCAAACGAGGGTTGACAGGGGCCTGAGGGTACCTGGCGTGTTTAAGGAACAGCCAAGTGTGAAAGGTGGACAGGGTCAGTGAACATTACCAGGGGATGAAGGAAAAGAGCTAACCTCAGTCAGCCCATGTAAGGCCTTATCAATCATGGTCAAGACGTGGGCTCAGTGAGATGGGAAACCACTGGTTTCCAGGGCTTTGAGATGAAGAGTGACGTGACTCATGGTTAATAGGACTGCTCTGGCCACCGTGTAAGAAACCGACTGAAGTGGACAGAGGACAGGGTCAGAGGGAATGGGTGGCAGGCTGTCCCTATACTTCAGGGGACAATGATGGAGGAGCAGTGATGAGAAGTGGTCAGGTCCAAGGTACACTCTGAAGGCAGAGCTGCTAGAATCTGCTGAGAGATCTGAGAACAAGGGCATCTAAAGAAGCATTAAGAACAAACAGAAAAATGGAACTGCTGTAAATTCCAATGAGGCAGACAATTAAGAGCCATGGCTTAGGGGGAACTACTCTGGCTTGGTCTTGGACATGCTAAGCTTGAGACCCCTGAGAGGTGTGTCAGTGGAAGTATGGGGCGGGGTAGGGGACAGTTAGATACAGAGACCTGGAGCTCAGGAGCAGTCTGGGCTGCAGATGTAATCAGCTTGTGGTTATTATTTTAAGCTATGAGATTGGATGAGATCATATGGAGACTGGAAAGGGAAGAGGTGTGGGAACTGAGTCATGGGTCTCTGAAAATATGCAGACTAAGCAAACGGAATCTGAGTGATGCTTGTAAAGCAGGAAACAGGCTCCAAAACCCCCCTTCAACCCAGTACCATCACATTCCCTGGGTTGATAATTACTAAGTAAATTACAGGAAGTACTCAATAGATATAATGTGTATTGCTAATGGTATTAAAATAATTTAACCTAGAGCTCATTCTCAGTAACATTATGGTAAATTTTAGTAATGGCGATCGCAATAAAAGAACAGTAATAGAATAGGGAAATCTATCAAAGGGAAGAAATCAAACTCCATCATTATAATAATCTAATGACTTCTTAAAAAAATGAAAGGCTCTCAGTCACTATAGGTAGGTGAAGATAATTACAAAAAGGCAATCAACACCCACAGGAAAGACTAGAACCGATTAGCATAACATTTCACAATGCTGCACAATATCTTAAGAAGTTAAAAATAAAATTTTAAGGCCTATTATGGCACTATCTTATTTGTCGTACAACAACCCTACGACATAGGTAAGGCAGTTATTACTGCTATTGTCCACAAGAAGAAACTCATACTAGAACTGATCCGGTGGCCTCCCCAAAAGGTGGAGCTGGAAGCAGAATGCGGACAATGCTGCTGTGTCCCAAGGTCAGAGTCTTTTCTAAATGTCGATTTTGAAATATAATTTACTGGTGGTCCAACAGGATGCTGAATGCTCTTTGGAAAGAATAAGCAAAGGAACATTATTTGAATGAGGCATACTTTACTTTCTCACCCAGTATTTCCACTGGCAATCAGCACTATGTGCCTTTTTTCATGATGTGAAATTAAAGACAAATTCAGAAATTTCATCTCTAATGTACACTGAGTTGAATAAATGTCAATGTCCAAACAAATAACTAAACGCGACTTTGGTTTCAACTCAACAATTATTTATTGGGAACCTATTATGTGCGCAAGGCCATAAACCATTTGCATCAGGGGCTGGGGTGTTCTATGGTTCCTTCCATTTCTGAGAATCCATGATAAAATATGACAAAGTCTCTTAGCTGTAAGCATACAATAATGCATAAGAAATGGCCACTGTCCAATAAACACACTATTTCTGGGTGTTCAAAAACAGACTTCTAAGAGTTAGGATTGTACTACAGGGATTTGTTTTTAATGAACATCTTTTGAAAATTCATGTTACTGTAAGAGCTGCAGAAAATGTCCTTCCATATACACTGAATTATTGTATCTGGTTTCTACCAGTTAGTAGAAACCAGACATTGGTCACAATCACCAATTCATCTCCCATCCAAACAGAATGGGAGAGTTTAAAGGCCAGCTGTGGGGATGTCATACTAGTTTTATCTGCCATTTATATTTTTAAATCTGTAAACATGAAAGATCTGAATCACACCTACACAAATAGGCAATATGTATCCTGTCCATTAATCTATGATAAAATAAACAACCAAAAAACCACAATGAAAATGAGAGAATGCATTTAGAAGACTTAAAAAACTTTTGATCATGTCTTTTAAAAAACACTGTGCTCTCCTGGTATAAAAATAGCTAATCCAGTATAAGTCATAACCCAGGGTTTCAAAGTTAAGTAATTTTCTACTACAACGTTAACATGGGCCGGACAGTGGAGGCTTTGAATGAAACTCATTTTATTCAGCAGGTGATGAGATTCTTGCTTACAGGATGTGAAGTCCAGAGGTGTATTTTAGAAATATGAATCTGAAGGTTATGTCTTTTTTTTTAATTCTTATTTTTACTTTATTTTACAATACTGTATTGGTTTATGTCTTAAGGAGGTAGAAAAGAAGTAGCAGACACTACTACTTTCAACTGGAGGTTCTCTGAGATGGCCTCTATGCAAGTTAATAGCTCTATTTTAGTCAGAATATATAGCCACAGGAATAATCCTATGGATAAAAAATGTTAGTGGTAAAGGAAACAAAGATTTCTCATTTCACTTATATGTCCATTAGAGGAGGAATTTCAGTTTTAGTAGTAGAATAGCTTGAATCAGATAACCCTCCTATAGAGGACAATTATAACAGTCCACAAAAGGGGAGAAAAAAGATGTGAAGGCACTGGGGAGCAACCAAAAGCAAGCAGAAGCTGGGAGAAGACTGACTGTGGAACAAAGAGAACACCATAGACTGCCTCATGGTTGAATGGATTTTCTTCGTGAGGGTCTTGGACTCATGTCCTTCAGGGGAGGCTGAATGGAAGCAAAGCAAAATCCTAAGTCCTAGTTGCCAGAGAAAGCAGAGAACAGGCTTTGGATTGTTGTAAATGTGTGCACCCTTGCTCAGTCGCTTCAGTCGTGTCTGACTGTTTGTGACCTATGGACTGTAGCCTGCCAGGCTCCCCTGTCCATGGGATTCTCCAGGCAAGAATACTGGAGTGGGTTGCCATTTCCTCCTCCAGGGATCTTCCTGACCCAGGGATCGAACCCGCATCTCCTGCGTCTCCTGAATTACAGGCAGACTCCTTCCTGCTGAGTCACCAGGGAAGCCCCTTTGGAACTTTAGGAACAGCCAGAAACTGACAAGGGCTTGCCAGGTGGCTCAGCGGTGAAGAATCTGCTTGCCCAGCAGGAGACGTGGGTTCGATCCCTGGGTCGGGAAGATCCTCTGGAGAAGGAAATGGCAACCCACTCCAGTATTCTTGCCTGGGAAATACCATGGGCAGAGAAGCCTGGTTGGGCTACAGTCCATGGGGTTGCAAAGAGTCACACATGATCTACCAACCAAACCACAAAAATTGAAGAAGGATAGATAGTCCAGAAAGGAGGGGATATCATGAGGTGTGGATATATTAACTCCTCTCACATTTGCAGCTGACCTCTGAATCGAGCATAAGACTCCAAAGAGTCAAAGGGTGAAAGAATTTCATGCTTTAAACAGTTAAGCAGGGTATTTTAGTTACTATCAATCACAAGGAGAAAGAATTTGAATCTCACTAAATTAGAAGGACTCAATCTTTCCATTTCCTTTGGCTTGCCATGTCAATTCCATTTCAATTTCCTCCTCCTTAGGAGGAAATAATGTATCCCAGGATTAAGGCATTAATTTTAGGGTTAAAGGTATAACAAAAACAGATCATCCCTGAAAAATCGTACAGCAAAGGCCCCCGTAAGTTCAAAATGATCTGTCAGTAATTTCACTACTAGAATAAAACACAATATTCTTCAGAGAAATGTAACAGAACCCGGAGTCTCCAAAATGTAGTAATTACTGGAAAAATGCAAACCAGAGTCAAAAGAAAACTGAGTCAGTAGAAACAGACTCACAGATGATCCAGAGTGTGAAACTAGCAGATAAGGATTTTAAAATTGATATTTTAGACAAGTCAAGAAAATATGAAAAAAAGAAAAGAAAGAAATGGAAACTCTCAGAAGAGATATGCACACTATAAAAACAAATTGAAATCAAAGAACTATAAAATATACTATTGAGGACACAACATTTTGGGTTGAAATTAACAATATATTGGACACAAAACTCAGTGAAATGAAAGAAACAGAAATAGAATCATAAAAATTAAAGCACAAAGACAAAAGAATTAAAAGATAAAAGAACAAGGTACTTGTGGCCTATGTGGTGGCAGTAAGTAATTTAACATACTCGTAAGTAGGAGTCCCAAAAAGAATGGAGAGAATAGGTCAGAAAATAATATATAGAAATTTCCAAATGACTAAAGCAGCAATTTTATCAAATGCCCCAAGAGATAAATACAAAGAAAACCACTAAGGTACAACATAGTTAAATTGCTGAAAACAAATATAAAAAAAATTTAAAGCAGCCAGAACAAAGCAAAAAAAAACAAAAACAAAAAACCCCACAATTACAGTATGTAAAGGAGAATAAAGGTAAGAGCAAACACTGATTGTTTATAACAATCAAGGCCAGACAACAACATTCAATTATTTTCAAATTCAGTAGCAGCAGTGAAAACATTCCTCAAAATGAAGGTAAAATAAAGACATTTTTGGATAAACTAAAGTGAAGAGAATTGGCTGATAATAAATCACATTATAAGAAATAAAAAAGAAAGTTCTATGCTAAAGGCAAATGATATCAGAGAGAAATGTGAAATCTGGATGTACAGAAAAGAACTAGAAATGACAACTAAATTTTAGAGAAATTTTCTTTCTTTTCTTAAATTCGAAAGTCAAATGTTTAAAACAAAGTAAATGTGTATTATGGGATTTATAAAATATATATAAGTAAAATATCTAAAAACATAGCACAAAGTATAGGAAAAGATATAAATGAAATTTTACTGTTCTAAATTTCTTACATTGTACTTGAAATGGCATAAATTATTCCGGGTAGACTATGATAAGTTAAGCGTACATCTTGCAATCCCTCAAGCAATGATTTTCTTGCTCTGGGCAAGCAGCATCAGCATTACCTAATAATTTATCAGAAATTAAAATCCATAAACCCAATTTCAGACCTGCTAGTTCAGAAATTTTGGAGTGGGACCTAGAAATCTTTGTTTTATGTAACCCTTCCTGTGATTCTGATGTATACTAATGTTTGAGAAATACTACCATAAGCAGCCAGTAGAATAAAAACACGAAGTGTAATTTAAGGGACAAAAAAGATATGGCATACTAAAAATACTCAATCCAGGAAGGACAGAAAAGAAAAAACAGAGGAACAAGTAAAGGAGGAAACGCAAAGAAAGCAAACACGAGGATAAGAGAGAGAAGTTCAAGTACAGATTCAAGTACAGAAACAGTTATACTAAACGTAAATGGTTTAAACACTCCAGGTAAAAGTCAAAGACGGTAGACTGAAGTTTCTAAAAAAGACAATATTTCAGTGTGTGTTATGATGCATTTTAAATAGAAAGGTACATATAGGGTGAATGTTAAAAAATGGAATATATATACACAATGAAAAATGTAAGCATAAGAAAGCTGATGCGGCTACATTAAACTCAGACAAAGTAGACTTCAAGAGAAAAGCACCACGAAAGATAAAAACTACCACTCACAGTTATCAAGCTGGGATATAAGCAGCCCTAATGTCAATGCACTTAACAACAGAGGTTCAAAATTCATCAGGTGAAGACTGTCAGGATTAAGGCAAATAAAGCTTAGTCCAAAATCATAGTTGGAGATTTAAAAACCCCTCTCTCAGCAATTGATAGAATAACCACTATGTAGAAAATTAGTGAGGATACAGGAGATTTTCAAACATCTTGGATCAATTAACACTTAGGCACATAACTGAACAACACACATCTTCTTTTCAAGTATACATAAAGTATTCACTGAGACATAGTCTGAGCTATAAAACAAATTCAAAATTCTGAAAGGATTGAAATCACGGACAATATATTTGCTGGCCACAAAGGAACCCAATTAGAAATCACACAACAAAATGATATATAGACAAGTCCCATATTTGATAATTAAGCAACATATTTCAGAAAATTAACAGGTCAATGAAGAAATCACAAGTGAAATTAGCAAAGATTTCAAAATGAATGATAACAAAAACATAAAACTTATTAAATATGTTTAAGCAGTCCTTGTAGAATTTTTAGCTTCATATACTTAGTCTAGGAAAGGAGAAGGTTTTAAAATTGATGATTGAGGATTCTAGCTTATAAAACTAGAAAAAATAAAAACTGAAAGCAAATCAAATAGAATGAGTGAAATTATAGTGTAGAGATCGATGAGAAAGAAAAAAGCAAGAGAGAAAAATAAACCAAGCTAAAAGTTGGGTTTTGGTACAGATGAATTAGGCATCAGCAGACAGGCTGGGAATTCTGTCCCCTGTGTACCCACCCTGGGCCCCGGGCTGACGGGAATAGCCACCACAGTGAGTGCTGAGAGTCGGGGCAGAGGAGCTGTGGAGCCTGACTTAGGAAACCCACCGCTCCAGCCCAGAGGGGCAACTCACTCTTCACTGCTCAGATTTAGTCCAATGACCCCACTCAAGCACAAGGAAGACTAGAATTGTAACCTTACCTCTTGTCAGAACTCAATGAGCTAGAAATAAATGAGGAACCTCACTGAAGACTACCTCCATAAAGGGAGATGAGAACATAAGATTCAACCTTCATATTACTTCCTCTCAGAAGTATTAAACTACTTACATTATTGCTTTCTGAGGGAGAGATTTTAATGGATGAAGGTGAGGGCCCTTTCTATAAATAGCTAAACTTTTCAAAACATGATTGAGAAGCTACCAGTAACTAATGTATTTTTTAAGAAAGAAATCAACACCTCTGGCTATTTTAATAAAGAATATAATCCAGTGACCACTCCATCCGTAAGCCCTGAAATCCATAACCTATTTTGTCAATGTCAGTACCCTAATAATATGTATACATACTCAGGAATCTGTACCCCCCAAAATGGAAGGCAAATAGATTAAAGCTTAGAGGGGATCATTTTTCCTCGTAAAAATTTAGAGAAAGTTTGGTCTAGCTACCTGGTAGCAAGCACTGTAACAGATACACCAAAGGGAAAAAAATGCATATTTTCACAACATGGAGAGAAATAAAAGCTTAAAATAAATGGGATATGACTGAAAAATTCCAAAATATTCCTTTAAAGTAAAACTTTTACACAAATGGGCTAAGCATCCATCCGCAGGCACTAAGACACTCTAGGAGAAACACTATGGAGTATTGGTCTGCAAACTAATTGAGAAAGTAGAGAGATGGTACCAACAGTATCCTGCTTGACAAACAGAACTTTTACGTTCATCTGGAATGCTGTATACAGACACAAACATGCAGTAATGAATACTCACACAAGACCTACTGGCTAATAACGCACTGGTTTACAAAAGACCCATATAATACACAAATCATTTCTGTCCCGTCTCCAGCATCATACCTTTCACATAGAACAATTCAGAGGGCAAGTCTACACACATGAGAGTTTAGAAAAAGACCTCTGAGGGCTTGCAAGAAGGCAGTAGAGGATTCTGTGAAAGGCAGAAACAGCTTAGAGCAGAGTCAGAATCCCAAGCCAGACACATGTGCCTTCTTGGTGTCCTAAGTCTTAAATACTTTTCCTGTAAGGCTCACATCCCCCTCCACTGACATTGGTTAGGTTGCCTTAAATTACAGCCATTGCGGAGTCATTTAGATGTAAAAACATCTTGTTTAAGAATCAACTCTGTCCAGCAGGGCTCAGGGAACTTCAGTCACTTATCCACCTGTTGTACCAGTTCACGGTACCTCCTGCCTGAAGGAGTGGTTACTTTTAGGAGAAAAGGAAGCCATTCTCGAAAACAGAAGGCTGCGAAGGTTAGAGTAAATTTGGACACAGCACCAGGAAGATTAGTTAGTGCAATATTAATTTACAGGGAAACAAGTATTCATATCAAAGGGGAAATACTTACAGACTTAAAAAAACCAAAATCCCAAACAAACCAAAGTTGAGTTAAAAATTAAAAAAAGTATCAACTTTCCTGTTTTTTCAACTATGATACTGCTTTTAACTGTAGAATAATTCTGCTTTTTTTCAACAATGATACTGCTTTTAACATTGTTTAAATTTTATTCTTTAAAAAATTACCAAACCCAATACAGTGTCTTTAAAAACTGTCAATTACTTTGAAATCAAGAAACAAATTTTTGTTGTACTTGGGCTGATTCCCTATGAGAAAATACAGATTGTATAACATAGGGACCTTGTCTCAAAGCATCAATAATGCTAGAATGGAAAAGGTAGAAACATGGAAGGCAGCAAGGAGAAGACACAGGGGGAAGGGATGACTTTGTAACCAGATACACCTGGGTACCAATCCCACCTCAGTCAACAGGGAACTATGAGCTTCTTTGCCAGAAACAGTGGAATGGCTCTGAACCTCAGTTTCCTGATCTATGAAATGGGCACAGTAATGCCTACTTTACAGGTTGTTGTGCTAAGCCACTCAGTTGTGTCCGACTCTTTTGCAACCCCATGGACTATAACAGCCCATTAGGCTCCTCTGTCCATGGAATTCTCCAGGTAGGAATACTGGAGTATTGGTTGCCATTTCCTCCTCTAGGTGACCTCCTGACCCATGGATCAAACCTGCACCTCTTACCTCTCCAGCACTGGCAGGCACATTCTCTACCCCCAGCACCACCTGGGAAGCCCTACCAGGCTGTTAAAGTGAAAGTGAAGTCGCTCAGTCGTGTCGGACCCTTTGCGACCCCATGGGCTGTAGCCGACCAGGCTCCTCTGTCCATGGAATTTTCCAGGCAAAAGTACCGGAGTGGGGTGCCATTTCCTTCTCCAGGGGATCTTCCTGACCCGGGGATTGAACCTGGGTCTCCCGAATTGCAGGCAGACGCTTTACCATCTGAGCCACCAGGGAAGTCCTGACTACTAGGTTAGATGGATTCAAATTAATATACAGAAACAAGAAGGGCAACGCCTGGCCTGAGGTAAGGACTCAGAATAAAAAGGTGATATTTATCATCCACCATTCATTTGGTTAGCTCAGTCTTTCAAAAAAAAAAAATGGTATGAGAAATTCCAAAGAACAAACACAGTCAAATCTTAATTAAATATAAGTAAGAAAAGAATTTCCTGTTGGAAACAAATATGACCACTGAATTAGGAAGGTTTCTAGATGAAAAGTGTCCACTTGAGAAAGGACAAATACTACACAGCTCTGATCTCATCTTCAAGCCTTAACGTTTTCTAAAGGTTGGCAAGGGTGTGAGAATGGAGAACTATATCCTTTAAGGTCAGCACAGGACAAAAAGCTGGACTCTCTGAGCTGTCTGCAACTCAGCTAAGAATTTTAGAGCAGTGCTCCAAACTGCAAGAGCTGTGTAAGATACTGGAAAGTTATAGCTCCCTTGATTATTGATCCTCATCTCCCCTGCCTGTTTTCTGTTATGACTTAATACCCAAACTCAGTAGGCACACATGTTCGGGGGCAGACGAAAGGTGAATCTGGGCGACTGAACTCCATTCTGCCTGGTAAGGATAGCAAATACTTCCGTTCAGTTGCTCAGTCATGTCTGACTCTTTGCCACCCCATGGACTGGAGCACACCCTGTCCATCACCAACTCCCAGAGTTCACTTAAACTCATGTCCACTGAGTTGATGATGCCATCCAACCATCTCATCCTCTGTTGTCTCCTCCTTCTCCTGCCTTCAATCTTTCCCAGCATCAGGGTCTTTTCAAATGAGTCAGCTCTTCGCATCAGGTGGCCCAAGGATTGGAGTTTCAGCTTTAGCAACAGTCCTTCCAACGAATACCCAGGACTGATTGATCTCCTTTAGGATGGACTGGTTGGATCTCATTGCAGTCCAAGGGACTCTCAAGAGTGTTCTCCAACACCACGGTTCAAAAACATCAAATCTTCTGCACCCAGCTTTCTTCACAGTCCAACTTTCACAACCATACATGACTACTGGAAAAACCATAGCCTTGACTAGACGGACCTTTGTTGGCAAAGTAATGTCTCTGCTTTTTAATATTCCTTCCAAGGAGTAAGCGTCTTTTAATTTCATGGCTGCAGTCACCATTTGCAGTTATTTTGGAGCCCCCCCAAAATTAAGACCCTTGCAAAGAACAAAAAGAGGTTCTGGGATTGATTGATTTTATTGGAGTATAGTTGATTCCCAATGTTGTGTTGGTTTCAGGTATACAGCAAAATGATTCAGTTATACATACATATATTTATTTCTGAGATTCTTTCCCCTTGTAGGTTATTGCAAAATACTGGGTACAGTTCCCTGTACTATACAGTAGGTCCTTGTTAGTTATCTGCTTTATATATAATAGTGTGTATATGTTAATCCCAAACTCCCCTTTGGAGACCATAAGTTTGTTTTCTATGTCTGTGATTTAAAATGAGTTCCCAGACCATGATTTAATTCCATTCAGCAAAGATAGCTAAACCAAGATAAAAAGAAGCAACACATGGTCCATTTCTTCCAAGACCTTACTTTCTAAAGGCTGGGAAAATTTAAATGACTAAGAGGAATCATACGGTACTCTTGTGACTTTAAAGGCAGAAAAGGTTATACCTGAATGGGGAGATGAGGAAGGTTTATAGAGGGAGGACGCATCTGACGTAAGCCTTGAAGAATGTTGTGGATCTGAAACACGGAAGAGGACAGACATCAGGCACCCCCAGCAAAGGGTGAGCACAGGGAAGGCAGAGACACAGCTCCATGTTCAGGGAGCAAGTGGTCTGGCGGGTGGACGCCCAGGAGGGCAGGGGTTCAGAGGAGGAGCCAGCTGCATCTAGGCACGCCAGTGACGAGAGGACAACCCGGGGCTGGCAGTGCCCCTCGGGCTCCTGAGCCCTCTCTTGCCTTCTGGGGTTCAGACCCACACAAGCACCTACCTGTGGAATATCCCACCCGAACGCCCAACACCTTAAGCTTAACAACCCTACCACTTACACAGCCCCCTTCCAGCCTCCTCAAATCCTTATCCTTCAAGCTTCAACCAGTGGTCACAATCAGGACCCGCCTGGGTTACACCCCGCTCCCTGAGATCCTCACAAGATCCCCACGATCCTTCCCTCAAGCTTTCCTTGAATCCTCTCCATGTTCACCAGGACCTCCGCCCCTTTCCTCAGGCTCTTTTGGTTAAACTTCTGGAGTTTGGATTCTTGCTTACTATTTGTATGATCTCAGACGAGTGACTCAACCTTTCTGCCCATCAGTTTCCTCCTCTGTTAAATGGGAAGCATCCAGGTGTCTATCTCATGAGTCTCCCCCGAAGATGAGTACCCCACACGTGGCACTGGGAACTGTCACAGACCTCCAGTAAGGGTGCCATGACTGGTGGTAGCTGTTCAGTTCAGTTGCTCAGTCGTGTCCGACTCTTTGCGACCCCATGAACCGCAGCACGCCAGGCCTCCCTGTCCAACACCAACTCCCGGAGTTCACCCAAACTCATGTCCATCGAGCCAGTGATGCCATCCAGCCACCTCATCCTCAGTCGTCCCCCTCTCCTCCTGCCCCCAATCCCTTCCAGCATCAGAGTCTTTTCCAATGAGTCAACTCTTTGCATCAGGTGGCCAAAGTACTGGAGTTTCAGCTTCAGCATCAGTCCTTCCAATGAACACCCAGGACTGGTCTCCTTTAGGATGGACTGGTTGGATCTCCTTGCAGTCCAACGGACTCTCAAGTGTCTTCTCCAACACCACAGTTCAAAACCATCAATTCTTCTGCACTCAGCTTTCCTTATAGTCCAACTCTCACATCCATACACGACCACTGGAAACACCATAGCCTTGACTTGATGGACCTTTGTTGGCAAAGTGATGTCTCTGCTTTGAATGTACTGTCCAGGTTGGTCACAGTTGTTATCACTGGACTATTGCTATTGTCATGGGTTACTGCTGTCTTCATCCATTATTCCATATTATCTTCATTATCTCAAGGGACTAGTGATGAGTCTACCTGCCTCTACTATTTCCCCATTTCTAAATCAAAGAAGTCTTAGCCTTCAAAAGCTTTCTAAAAAAAAATTAATTCTTACGCAGACCTCAATTTGTTAAAACCAGAAAAGAAGAGCTACTCTGGTTGAAATGAATGCCAGGGAGGCTCCCTGGTGCTGTCCTCCACTTTGTACTCAGCAGTGATCCAGGAGGCACCCCCTGGACCCCCAGGTCTCCTCTAAGCAGCCACTCGGGGCCATGAGCCCAGTCTGAACAGTGAGCCTTCTGAATCACAAATCTGATTAGCTCATCCTTCTGATTAAAGGCCTTCTTGGGCCCTTCACTACTTAAACTCTTAAGTCCAAACTCTTACATATTCAAAGTGACACTGAGCCTCTGGAGCTCGGAGAGGGGAGAGAGGTAGGGAGGCAGGGCTCAAGGATGTGCTGAGCAAAACTGACTGCCATTTGGGGAAATGCAAGCCTCAGGGGCATCTGATACAGTAACACTGGGTCATTATCTTCACTGGTGTCTTTACTATTGGTGTTTTACTATTATTATTGGGATTAATGACAATGTATTTCGAGGCTTAAGAAAGTAGAAAAAGTCAGAAGATGGGTCACTGTTTATATCTGTATTCCACCTCATATGTACAGACATGTAGGTCAGTCCTGCATCACAAGCACCATCCTTAGAGAGGTCTTAAGGCTGCAGGCATCTTAAGGCGGGCTGACCCAGGCGGACGTTCAGCCCTAGTTTGGGACAGCACCTGTGAATCGTCGTGCCCCTCCCAGCTCTTTCTGAGCTCAGGAAGAAGTCCTCTTTTTGCTCTTCTCTGGCTTCACTAATCTCATATTTAGCACCATCTATGCGTACGCACACCTCTTTCACGTCCCTAGCAATGTTCTGTGCCTCTAACCACCTCATCCAGGAAATACTCCATCTCCTTTTCTTCCACGTGGGAGCTACGCAAGGCTGATAATCAAGACTGTCCCCTTTCACCAAGTAAAATACTGAAGTTCTCAGGTCAGATTAGATATGGAAAGAACCGTGTTCTAGAAGCTTGAAAAACAAAATACCTTTTGGTGGTGGTGGTGTTTAGTTGCTCAGTGGTGTCCAACTCTTTATGGCCCCATGGACTGTAGCCCTGCTAGGCTCCTCCATGGGATTCTCCAGGCAAGAATATCATGGTTGCCATGCCCTCCTCCAGGGGATCTTCCCAACCCAGGGATCAAAGCCACGTCTCCTGCTTGGCAGGCTAGATTCTTGACCACTGAGCCACCAGCAAAGCCCACGAATACCTTTTAGAATCTTTAAAGAAAGAGGCACGGAGAAGGTGGTTGAACTAAATCTTAGGAGCAGGCATTGCACCAGGCAGAGAATAAAAGTGATTTTCAACTGAACAGGATGCCCCAAATTCCACATCTTGAAAAACAAAATGACTTCTCATCACACTGAATATTGATATCTGGCCCTGCCTAGCATGCCAGGTCCTCTCCCATCCTCCCAGAAAAGCCATGCCTGGGGATTAGACTGGGCATCCCAGAGGGGATGGCCTCTGCCCAAGCCCCCGGCCCACTGTTTCCTTCCAGGCAGAGGCAGCTCCGTGGGAGCCACACCTAGGGCCCCTCTCTGTCTGCCTTACTCTCTCTGCCTTGACTAGTGCGTCTGAGAAGGTTTGACTTGCCTGCTTCAGCACCATTCTCCTCGCCCAGGAGGACTCCCTCCGGGAGCAGGCACGGCCTCTAATCCTGGGGGCCCTGCCATGACCCAGTGCTGCTGCCTGTCCCTGCATCCAAATCTGGGACACAGGCAGGAGGGCCCTCCCTCGGTTTTCGTTTTTTCCCCGCTCTTACCATTAAGCCATATCCTTCAAGTTATTTACCAAACAACAAAAAAAGTTTCTATTTTCCCTTCTACCCACCACTTCTTTCATTTTCGGTTTGCTCAGAATCCAGGTGGGGAAAATGCAGGGCTATTTCGCACGTCCCTTCGAGATGACGAAAGAACCCCAGAGAGAGGCTCTGAGACCCAGATCTCAACCACAGGGACAGATACCCGGGGCCTCCCAGGTGCAAATTCTGCGCCCAGGATTCCATGGGCCCCTCTGCCCACCTCCTGGGAAGCCTGCTTCAGGATCTCTGCCCCTCCCAGATCCACAGCTTCTTAAAAGGCAGGCAACCCAGTGGATGCGATCGCTGCGGGAATCCACATCTTAGGGTGCAAATTCTTGATGACAGTTAAGGCAGATTTTAAACCTTTTTCTGTTGTTTTTGTTTCCCTTAAAAAAAAAAAACTGTCAACTACATTTCACCACAGAATCTTGTTTTCCTTTAAAACCTATTTTCATGCTTACTGTGCTACGTGAAATGTAATTTTCTTTTTCACACCTTGAAGCGACCACAGAATTTAACTAAGAGGGACAGTAACATGAAATAGTTTAATATTTATCAGTCTCTGAATGAAATAGTGCTCAATAACTTTGTTATACGCCCGAAGCCGTGAGCAAACCTGATGGTTTTGTTCTTGCTATTTCTCAAAACACAAGAACATAAGCATTTTAATGGCAAACCAAACTTTTAAAGAATCCTTTTCACTGATCTACCCCTGATGGATGCTTTTGAATAATCAGATCTTGAAATGGCAACCCACTCCAGGGTTCTTGCCTGGAGAATCCCAGGGACGGGGGAGCCTGG
Organism: Ovis canadensis; assembly: GCF_042477335.2. NCBI lineage: Eukaryota > Metazoa > Chordata > Mammalia > Artiodactyla > Bovidae > Ovis > Ovis canadensis. The sequence goes on along the minus strand of NC_091261.1, from coordinate 20,253,393 downwards.
TGGTCTATGGGATCGCACAGAGTCAGACACAACTGAAGTGACTTAGCAGCAGCATATGCTTTTCCAAACATGTCATGCATTTTCAGCCTCAGAAAGGCACTTTGACCAAATTCCTTTTTAAAGGAACTTCTTGCTTAAATCTCCTTTTCACATTTAGAAGTCAGAAAGAGAAAAACAAATATTGTATCTTAAAGCATATATGTGGACTCTAGAAAGATGGTACTGATGAAGCTATTTCAGGGCAGCAATGGAGATGCAGACATGGAGAACAGACTATGGACAAGGGCGGGGGAGGAAGGAGAGGGTGAGACGAACGGAGAGAGCAGCATGGAAGCATATCCGCTCCCATACGTATTTGCTGGAAGACTCAGGGAACTCTAACTGGGGCTCTGTGACAACCTGGAGGGGTGGGAAAGGGTGGAGGAAGGCTCAAGAGGGAGGGGACCTATGCACACCTATGGCTGATTCATCCTGATGTATAGCAGAAATCGATACTGTAAAGCAATTATCCTTCAAGTAGAAACGAAAATTAAAAAAACCTCCTTTTCACGTTCAGAGGTCCATTTGTCGTCCAGCTGGAGGACTTCTTTTTCTTCAAACCAGTCGACAACTGCCCAGCAACAGCAGCCTGTGTTTGCAGTCACTATTTTGGGCTACATCACATGACACTTACATAACCTTGTTTAACTGCTCTTGAACTGGTTGGAACAACCTGGGAAACAGATTAGGGCAGTCCCAGCAAATTCCCGCAGAGCAGATTCTGATGGGTGAGTTCTCATCCCCCCCCCCAGCCCCACCCCCATCTTATAATGTTGCCTGGTGAGCCAGAGGGTGTCCAACAAGAACTGGTTACTCATTGTTCGAGCCAGCTAAAACATTTGATAATTAACTTCCTCTGCTCAGTTGAAACCAGTCTGGTCTGCCCATAATAAACCAATGAACAATGATCCCCCACTGCTGAGCTTTATGAGGGAGCCTGGATTAACAGGCTTTAAAATGCCAGAGAAGGGAAAAAAAACTCACTTGAGAAGTAAGTACAGGCTGCCTTTGCCACCTTTAAACGCAGATCTTTTGAAGCTGTGATCTGGGGAGTCTAAGATTTTAATTTAGAAGTCAGAATGGACTTATATTTTTCCCTGTGGTATTATAAGAGCGCTTCCCATGTGGGTCAGCACAAGATTCCCGGATAAACACTTTTCTCAGTGTGAAAGATGTTAGTTTTTCATTAAAAAAAAAACCATATATATATATATATTTATATATATATATAAATATATATATATAAAACTTTTAATTATCATGATTTAAATTTTAGGCCTGCTGCCTATTTCAGGAAAAGATAATCAAAGAAAATACTGTACGACAAAAGCCAAGTGCTATATGCTTTTAACCCTGAGAAACGTTATTATGATGCGTAATAAGAAAAGACAAGTAACTTACTACCGTGGAACAAGCAACATTTTTTTTCAGGAGGCATGACTTGCATCCTACACATTTAACAGTAGGAATTTAACCTAGTTGTATTTGACTATGCAAAAATATCTGTTATCTAGATAAACTAATATGCTATTCAGGGCAGTGGGCAGGGAACTAACATTTGTTGAATTCCTATTATGTGACAGGTGCTTTCCCAATCATATAATTTAATCCGTGATTTAAACTCCTGTGGGGAGGAGGCCCTGTGAGATTGGTTCTATTATCTCCATTTTGTCACTAGACACACAGAAAGGTTAAGTCATGTGACCAGGGGCTTCCCTGGTTGCCCAGTGGTTATGAATCAACCTGCCAATGCAGGGGACACCAGTTAGACCCCTGGTCCGGGAAGATGCAAAATGCGGTGGGGCGACTAAGCCTGCGCCCTAGAGCCCATGCTCCACAACAAGAGAGACCACCGCAATGAGAAGCCCACGCACCACAACCAGCAGGTAGCCCCCACTTGCTGCAACTAGAGAAAGCCCACATGCAGCAGCAGTGATCCACCACGGCCAGAACTAAATAATAATAAATAAATAAAAACACGTTAAATCACGTGACTAGCTTGGCTGGGATTCATACTTGGAATCCTTTTGTTATGGCACTTGCTCTTTCTATGACTTCATACATATTAGAAGTATCCTCTAGAAATTTATACCTAGAGGGTCATACAGAACAGAAACAGGATCTCTGCAGTGGAAAACACTTAGGCTGTCTTGTAATGCGTACGTCTTACATGGAAACATCACTAACCACTCTGACAGATGGACAACACACTGCATGAAGATAGGGGTACCTGCAAGTCCAAGCCTCAGCTGAAGGATGGCAAGCTTACATACTTACTGCATAATCCACCTCTTTTTGCCTGATCCAAACATACCTCTAAACCCCAGACTTCAAAGCATCCATGTGCCCAGCCCTGTGGCAGTGAAAACTCCTGTGTGCTAGGTTTTTCGTGATCAGATTTCATTCATTCTGTTGGCTGAGAATAAGAGAGGCAGGGCAGGATGATGAACCCACTCCTAAGAGTGGGCGGCAGCCATGAAACGCGACAGACAGCACAAGACAGAATTGAAGAAGACTACTGCTTGTTGGTATCTCTATGTTCCAAGCTCCCAGGCTGGGAAAGTTATACGCTCTTCTTATTTAATGTTTCTGATAACCTTCCTAACAGGTAATACTATCCTCCTGTCCTGGACAAGGAAATAAGTTAAGCAGCTGTCTTCAGTGCTTCACGTGGCGGGAGGTGATCCCAGGATTGAAACCCAGGTCTTACAAGAACCCGTGCTCATCTGGCAAATCGTCCAGAAGCAATCTGGAAATCTCAACACGCACAAAAATATCTCAATTTGCTTTCTGAGAAAGCTTTGTACTTATACATTATAACTTTGTACATGTCCTCATTTGAATAAATTGCTTAAAATAAAAAAATTTCCCATTTAGCGAACAGCTTACTCCTTCAGTTCAGTTCAGTTCAGTCGCTCACCATGTCTGACTCTTTGCGACCCCATGAATCACCGCACGCCAGGCCTCCCTGTCCATCACCTTAGCCCTTACTTACAGCCAAACTTCAGGACAGGGAAGCCTGTTAACTGTATTAACAGTTCCTAATGTAGTGATGGGGTTTGGAGTCAGAAACATGTGGCGAAAATCCAGACTCTGTCACTTATCAGCTGTGTAACACTGAGCCAGCCATTCAGTCTCGTATTTTCTCATCCATAAACGGAGAGGAACAAAACTGATCTCCCTGGGGATTATCAAGAATAAATGTGGCGGTGTATTTAAAAAGCCTAGCACCATGCCTGAACAAAGCTTCTGGTCTTCCCCAAGGTCATGCCTTTAGGGATGGAGATCAGGAAGTGGAGTACTGCTCTTGGAGCAAACTGCTGGGTCCAGCTGGTCTCCCCAAACCCTGACTGCAAGACCCGGGGTTAGCCAGCTTCATGGGTTAAGCCTCCCCATCTGTAAAATGGGGGCAGTAATGAAGCCTCTCTCCTCCGGCTGCATTCAGCCCTGTCCACTGCAAATCTGACTTTGAGCAGCAAGGATCCCCCTACTCTAAACCTGGGGTCTCGGAGTTAAGCCACTTTTCTTCTAATTATGCTTGTGCTTCAGGTTCGCTTTCTGTTTCCTGGGTTTATGCCTCCTCCCGTATGTCCCACTGCCTGTTCTGTAGCCTGCAATGTACCCCCAGCTCTTACACACTCACACTTCTGCAGGGCTTCCCTGGTGGCTGAGGTGATAAAGAATCTGCCTGCAATGCAACCTGGGTTCCATCCCTGGGTCAGGACGATCCCCTAGAGAAGGGAATGGCTACCCACTCCAGTATTCTTGCTGGAGAATCCCAGGGACAGAGGAGCCTGATGGGCTACAGCCCGTGGGGTTGCAACGAGTTGGACATGACTCAGTGACTAACAGTTTCAAATCCCTATAACCCTGGATCCCTCTGAAGTCCAGCTGAAGACTGGGGCTCTGACACTTGCCTTTCTCAAGAGTCTACCTGTCCCTTAATGATCCTAAGACCACCATCGATGTCTCGTCCAGATCACAGGGGCCTCTGAGCTCTGCCTCTGGACTGTGTTTCTCACAGCACCTGTGCCCAGGCCCCATCACTGGCCTGGGGTGTAGGCATGGTTTCAAAGCCCAGGACTTTCCAGCTTGCTCCATATGTCCTTAGTTAATTTCAAAAGATATATGTACTTCCTCTAATTCTCATCACCATTTCTCTTACACAGAAGAGATAAGACATATATAGAAATACACAACAACATTTAGTTTATCTTTTTTCTCTCTCGAAAAACAAGAGCTCGTCATGAGGAACGTACCAAAACTGTCATGAGGAAGATACCAAATTGCTTTACTCAATCATAAAGAGAGTGTACAGATTCACAAGCTGATAGCCATCACTGCAGTCACCTGTAAATGAGACACACATTCATCTTAGTAGCCTACGTCACTAGAAACTGTCAGATGATTTTCAGCTCATTGAGAGAATGTAAAGAGGCCTGGGACGATTGTCTCTATCTCCAGGACTGTCTGGGTCTTCCCCTGATCCTCCAGAACTCCTACTTCCAGGTCTCCTGAAGCTTCAGGTCCTGGGTTGATCCTGCTTAAGGCGAGAAGTTTCTAACATTTCTGCCCTTCCCCACTCCTACTTCCAATCCATGATGCTGCCCCCCTGGGTTTGCTCTGAGCTGCACCGGTGTATGTGTGTGCATGCATGCTAAGTTGGTTCAGTCGCATCCGACTCTTTGTGACCCTGTGGACTGCGGCCCTCCAGGCTCCTCTGTCCATGGGATCCTCCAGGCAAGAACGCTGGAGTGGGTTGCCATGCCCTCCGCCAGGGGGTTCCTGACCCAGGGATTGAACCCATGTCTCTTATGTTTCCTGCACTGGCAGGCAGGTTCTTTACTATTAGGGCCACGTGGGAAGCACTGTTGTATACTGCTCTTAAAGTGGACCAGGACCCTGTGGGGTTCCTGGACATGGAAGCCTTTCTGACCCCTCTTTCTTGTTTGTTGGGCAAAGACTCCAGCCTCCATGACCTTCCCTGAGTTCCAAAGGATTCAAAAAGTTGCTAATCAGGGAAGGGAGGAGAGGCAGAGACAGAAGAGGAGCAGCCTAGAAACAGTAGTGCAGCCTTGGGGCAGGGTCTTGGTTCCTCCTCAAGGGATACATATAACAATACCTTTCAGTTCAGTCTAGTCGCTCATTCCTGTCCGACTCTTGGCAACCCCATGGACTGCAGCACACCAGGCCTCTCTGTCCATCAGCAACTTGTGGAGTTTACTCAAACTCATATCCATTGAGTTGGTGATACCATCCAACGATCTCATACTCTGTCGTCCCCTTCTCCTCCCACCTTCAATCTTTACCAGCATCAGGGTCCTTTCAGATGAGTCAGCTCTTTGCATCAGGTGGTCAAAGTATTAGAGTTTCAGAATCATCATCAGTCCTTCCAATGAATATTCAGGACTGATTTCCTTTAGGATGGACTGGTTGGATCTCCTTGCAGTCCAAGGGACTCTCAAGAGTCTTCTCCAACCACACAGTTTAAAAGTATCAAGTGTTCAGTGCTCAGCTTTCTTTACAGTCTTAACTCTCATATCTACTGGAAAAACCATAGCTGACAAAGTCAGATGGACCTTTGTTGGAAAAGTAATGTCTCTGCTTTTTAATATACTGTCTAGGTTGGTCATAACTTTTCTTCCAAGGAGTAGGCATCTGTTAATTTCATGGCTTCAGTCACCATCTGCAGTGATTTTGGATCCCCCAAAACTAAAAACCATTACAGAACTATAACAAGACCTCAAGTAGGCCTTAGGAAGCATCACTACAAACAAAGCCAGTGGAGGTGATGGAAATCCAATTGAACTATTTCAAATTCTAAAAGATGATGCAATTAAAGTGTTGCACTCAATATGTCAGCAAAAACAAGACCAGGAGCTGACTGTGGCTCAGACCATAAACTTCTGATTGCCAAATTCAGACTTAAATTGTAGAAAGTAGGGAAACCACTAGACCATTCACGTATAACCTAAATCAAATCCCTTACGATAACACAGTAGAAGTGACAAATAGATTCAAGGGATCAGATCTGATAGAGTACCTGAATAACAATAGACAGAGGTTTGTGACACTGTACAGGAGGCAGTGATCAAGACCATTTCAAGAAAAAGAAATGCAAAAAGGCAAAATGATTGTCTGGGGAGGCCTTACAAATAGCTGAGAAAAGAAGAGAAGCGAAAGGCAAAGGAGAAAAGGAAAGATATATCCATTTGAATGCAGAGTTCCCAAGAATAGCAAGGAGAATTAAGAAAGCCTTCCTCAGTGATCAGTGCAAAGAAATAGCAGAAAACAATAGAAAAGGAAAGACCAGAGATCTCTTCAAGAAAATCAGAGATACCAAGGGAACATTTTATGCAAAGATGGGCTCGATAAAGGACAGAAATTGTACAGACCTAACAGAAGCAGAAGATATTAAGAAGAGGTGGCAAGAATACATGGAAGAACTGTTAAAAAAAGAACTTCATGACCCAGATAACCATGATGGTATGATCACTCACCTAGAGCCAGACATCCTGGAATGCAAAGTCAAGTGGGCCTTAGGAAGCATCACTACCAACAAAGCTAATGGAGATCATGGAATTCCACTGGAGCTATTTCAAATCCTAAAAGATGATGCTGTGAAAGTGCTGCACTCAATATGCCAGCAAGTTTGGAAAACTCAGCAGTGGCCACAGGACTGGAAAAGGTCAGTTTTCATTCCAATCCCAAAGAAAGGCAATGCCAAAGAATGTTCAAACTACCATACAATTTTCACTCATCTCACACGCTAGCAAAGTAATCCTCAAAATTCTCCAAGCCAGGCTTCAACAGTACATGAACCATGACTTCCAGATGTTCAAGCTGGATTTAGAAAAGGCAGAGGAATCGGAGATCAAATTGCCAACATCTGTTGGATCATCGAAAAAGCAAGAGAGTTCCAGAAAAACATCTACTTCTGCTTTATTGACTACACCAAAGGCTTTGACTGTGTGGATCACAACAAACTGTGGAAAATTCTTCAAGAGATGGGAATACCAGGCTACCTTGCCTGCATCCTGAGAAATCTGTATGCAGATCAAGAAGCAACAGTGAGAATTGGACATGGAACAATAGACTGGTTCAAAATTGGGAACGAGTACGTCAAGGCTGTATATTGTCACCCTGCTTATTTAACTGCTATGCAGAGGACATCATGAGAAATGATGAAACACATGCTGGAATCAAGAATGCCGGAAGAAATATCAATAACCTCAGATATGCAGATGACACCACCCTTATGGCAGAAAGCGAAAAAGAACTAAAGAGCCCCTCACACTCCTCTAAAGTGAAAGAGGACAGTGAAAAAGTTGGCTTACAACTCAGCATTCATGGTATCCAGTCCCATCACTTCATGGCAAATAGATGGGGAAACTATGGAAACAGTGAGAGACTTTATTTTGGGGGGCTCCAAAATCACTGCAGATAGTGATTGCACCCATGAAATTAAGAGACACTTGCTCCTGGGAAGAAAAGTTATGACCAACCTAGACAGCATATTAAAAAGTAGAGACATTACTTTGCCAGCAAAGGTCTGTCTAGTCAAGGTTATGGTTTTTCCAGTAGTCATGTATGAATGTGAGAGTTGGACTATAAGAAAGCTGAGTGCTGAAGAATTGATGCTTTTAATCTTTAGGGTTGGAGAAGACTCTTGAGAGTCCCTTGGCCTGCAAGGAGATCCAACCAGTTACTCGTAAAGGAAATCAGTCCTGAATATTCATTGGAAGGATTGATGTGGAAACTGAAACTCCAATATTTTGGCCACCTGATGTGAAGAACTAACTCATTGGAAAAGACCCTGATGCTGGGAAAGATTGAAGGTGGGAGTAGGAGGGAACAACAGAGGATGAGATGGTCGGATGGCATCACCGACTCGATGGCCTTGAGCTTGAGTGAGCTCCAGGAGCCTGGCGTGCTGCCATCCGTAGGGTTGCAAAGAGTAGGACACGACTAAGTGACTGCACTGCACTGAACTCACAGAACTACAGCTGCCAACAAATGCCAGATGCTAGCATTCTTCATTCCAGAGAAGATCAGAGTTTGATAACCTCAAGAAGCTTATCAGGAGACCACACTGGAGGCCAAAGCAGAGCAAGTCCTGCACACGCCCTCATCTTATTAGCAAGTCTACCCTTGAACCATTGCTATAAAACTCTTCACCAAGCCCTCCCAGGCTGGGACACACAGTTTTGGAGCCACGAGCCTACGGTGTCCCCTTTTGCCTGGCAAAGCAATAAACCTATTCTTTCCCACATCACCAAAAACCCTGTCTTTAAAATTCAATTCGGCATCTGAGCACAGAGGCTGAGTTTTTTTTGGCATCATTGTCTCACTGGACAAGAGTTTCCCAGGCCTCAGTTTCCCTGCTGGGCTTCATGTCCTAAGTGAGCATGGCCTCTCTGTTTCCCATCCTCTTCTCCTCAGAGGAGGGTCTGGTAGTCAGTCTAGAGGATGGTCCCTTTTTTTGCTAGCAGAAAGTGGGCACAGAGACGACTGCTTTGGGGGGGATGCCTGACTAATCCTGACTCTCTTAAAAGAATTTTCTCCTGCAGTGTTTGGACCCAAGCCCAGTGCATCGTAGCAAGATAATTTGAGGGACTTCTCTGGTGGTCCAGTGGTTAAGATTCTGCGCTTCCAACACAGGGGGCATGAGTTCAATCCCTGGTCAGGGAAGATCCCATATGCCTTGTGGCCAGAAAAAAAAAAAAGGTAATTTGCTTCCCCACTGGTCAGTGTCCCTATGCATACTCCTAATGGGAGAGAAAGGACTAGGGTCTGAGGCAAGGTTGAGCCTTGGTGGTAGTGCCCATCTGAGCCACTTTCCCTGAGATCTGTCTGTCGTGGCTGCTGTGCCCTTAGTGGTCCCCATTGCTTACTCCTGTATCCTACACGTGGCTTAAGCTCCACAAACCACGGGTAAAACCCCAACACTGTCACTGTCTACCTGGATTCTTCCTCTTAAGCCCTACTCGTCCGCTCCGCAGTCTCCCAAGCATCACATCATCCATCGTCCTGGACTGAGCCTGGGAACTGCACACCCCTCCACTCTCAACCTTTTCAATCTGTCCTAAGATGTGTTAGAAGCGCACGGTCATGCTGCGAGGACGAAGAAACCCTAAGCTATAACAAGGGCAAAGCAATCATGATGTGGCTTTGAAGCCTTTATTACCCACAAGTACCAAACACTTATGGTGTTACTACGTTCAGAGTTTTCATACATAAGTTCCTCTGCGGTATCTGTGAATCACTACCATGCTGGTTACGCTGGTCCAGTTATAGCCTTTCTACACCCCTCCTCTTCTCTGCAAAGTGTGGACATGGCATTAGATGGATTCCATGGTCTCTGTCCCTCTCTCTCTCGGCTTCTGTGGTCCCAAAGAACAACTGCTGAGGGAAAGATACAATGTCAGCATTGGAATGAATAGGCAGTAGACAGGGCTACGGGGTCACACCCTGTGGCCCGTGTAAATACAGACAGTAGCTGGCAAAGCCGACTAAGAGCAAACTGCTAAAGACAGGAGAGGGAGCTGCAATCAGCATCCTTACCCCACAAAAGAGTCTTAGAATTGCAAATGAATTAAAAGAATTCAAAAGTAGTCACTATGGCCTTTGATGAGAAAGGCAGTCAAAGATATGGGAAGTTACTTTTATTTTTGGAAAATAACTTCTAAGCAAAGTACTCCAGGAGATAAAATAAAACCAACAAGGTTGTAGACATTCGTGTACAGGTATCTATTCATACATATATTTTAAGTAACTGCAACGGGGTTGAAAGTTAAAAAGACATCAAACTTGAAGCACTGTTCTTAAATAAAAAAAAAAAAGCTAAACATTTTTATTAGGTATTCCATGATGAAAAGAAAAATACAGAAATGGAAGGTCACTCCCCTTTTCTTCCCTGCTTGCTGAAGTCCTAGAATTTTTAAGGAGGCTATTTGTTTACGTATTTATATATACATCTATGTGCTTTAGTTTCTTTCTTATATTACAATTACAAAAATTGATAAAAAAAAAAGTGTTGAGAAGTCCAGCAGTACTATTTCAAGTTAAAGAAAAATGAGAGACTGTTATACTTGATGAGCTGTGGCTTTGCTGCAAGAATATTAAAGAAAAAGGTGCTGTGGTTAACACCTGAAATCAAGTTCTGTGAGAGAATGTGCCTCTAAGAATCAGGATGGTGATAAACAAAATACAGCTTGTAGGCCAAAAATAGCCTAGTTTTTCCCAGCTCTGAATTCCATCTGTCAAAATAAGGTGGATGGCATTCACCAGATACCAGCAGTGCAAATGTAGCTGGACTGAGTCAATCTTTGGGGGGACTTGGTTTCATTATCCATAATAAGAATCAACCATCATCAGTTGGTAAAGAATCCACTTGCAATGCAGGAGACCCTGGTTTGATTCCTAGGTTCGGGAAGATCCACTGGAGAAGGGACAGGCTACCCACTCCAGTATTCCTGGGCTTCCCTGATGGCTCAGCTGGGAAAGAAACTGCCTGCAATGTGGGAGACATGGGTTCGATCCCTGGGTTGGGAAGATCCCCTGGAGAAGGGAACAGCTACCCACTCCAGGAATCTGGCCTGGAGAATTTCATGGTCTGTAAATGGGGTCACAAAGAGTTGGACACGACTGAGAGACTTTCACTTTCATTAAAAAAAATGGAATTCGTATTAATATAAATGTTTATGCAAAGGAGACTTTGGCCATTAATATCAGCTCATTCTTTCTCCTTTTCCAGAGACAAAGGTCAGAACGCTTTCACCCCCTTTCTATACATGACCAACTAACCCTCAGCTTTGCCTGAAACCTTCACTGACCTTGGACAGATATAGCTCCTCTTTCTAAAACACTCCCACACTTCATTTCAACCTCAGTTCAGTTCAGTCACTCAGTCGTGTCCGACTCTTTGCAACCCCGTGAACCACAGTATGCCAGGCCTCCCTGTCCATCACCAACTCCTGGAGCTTACCCAAACTCATGTCCATTGAGTCAGTGATGCCATCCAGTCATCTCATCCTCTGTTGTCCCTTCCTCCTCCTGCCCCCAATCCCTCCCAGCATCAGGGTCTTTTCCAATTAGTCAACTCCTCGCATCAGGTGGCCAAAGTACTGGAGTTTCAGCTTCAGCATCAGTCCTTCCAATGAACACCCAGGACTGATCTCCTTTAGGATGGACTGGTTGGATCTCCTTGCAGTCCAAGGGACTCTCAAGAGTCTTCTCCAAAACCACAGTTCAAAAGCATCAATTCTTTGGCACTCAGCTTTCTTCACAGTCCGACTCTCACATCCATACATGACCACTGGAAAAACCATAGCCTTGACTAGATTGACCTTTGTTGGCAAAGTAATGCCTCTGCTTTTTAATATGTTATCTAGGTTGGTCATAACTTTCCTTCTAAGCAGTAAGAGTCTTTTAATTTCATGGCTGCAATCACTATCTGCAGTGATTTGGGAGCCCAGAAAAATAGTCTGACACTGTTTCCCATCTATTTCCCATGAAGTGATGGGACCAGATGCCATGATCTTAGTTTTCTGAATGTTGAGCTTTAAGCCAACTTTTTCACTCTCCTCTTTCAATTTCATCAAGAGGCTTTTTAACCTCCAGGACCCAGCTAATCGGCTGATAACTATTATGAGTTGGGCCCTACAGCATATTATTATCTTAATTAAGCTTTGCAAGAACATTGTACACTGTTAAACTTACCTCCCATTTCATGTTGTTCTTATTTCTTTGGCAAGTTCTTACTAGCTGTTGTTGCTTTCCCTACTTAAAGGCTGGGTGTCTGTACATCATTTCTTCATCTCTGTGTGTGTGCTCAGTTGTGTCCAACTTTTTGGGACCCCGTGGGCTGCAGCCTGCCAGCCTCCTCCGTCTATGGGGATTCTCCAGGCAAGAATACTGGAGTGGGTTGTCATTTCCTCCTCTTGGGGATCTTCCCAACCCAGGGATTGAACCTGCGTCTCTTGCATCAGCAGGCGGATTCCTTACCACCAGCACCACCTTTCTTCATACCTGTATCAAAATACCTTCAAGGAGGGAGCGTGCCTTATGTATCAAGAGAGGCCAGGGCCAGGGTGCCTAGAACATGTGTGTGGGTCTGTGCTCAGCTGCTCAGTCATACTGGACTCTTTGCAAGACCATGGACTATAGCCTGCCAGGCTCCTCTGTCCATGAAGTTTTTCAGGCAAGAATATTGGAGTGGGTTGCCATTTCTTCTTCCAAGGGAACTTCCTGATCCAGGGATTGAACCCACAATCCTGTATCTCCTGCATTGGCAGGTAGATTCTTTACCACTGAGTCACCTGGGAAGCCCCTGCTTAGTACATAAGTAAGTGTTAGTTGCTCAGTTGTATCCGACTCTTTGCAACTCCATGGGCTGCAGCCCACCAGGCTCCTTGGTCCATGAGATTTTCCAGGCAAGGATACTGGCGTGGGTTGTCATTTCCTTCTCCAGGGGATCTTCCCAACCCAGGGATTGAACCCAGGTCTCCTGTGCTGCAGGGAGATCCTTTACTGACTGAGCTACAAGGGAAGCCTAGTACATGGAGAGTATTAAATATACATGACAGGAGTTTATATCCTCGCCCTCTTGAGGAGCATGTGTGGTTCTCTTGTTTAGCAAGGGGCTCATACCTGGGGCAGGAATGCCCCCTCTTCTCAGCTAATGCACCAACCCTGTGCTGTGAACTGCTGTTTCCTCCCAAACCTTGCAATGCCCAGGCTGGCAGACTGCTGCTGCTACTGCTAAGTCACTTCAGTTGTGTCCGACTCTGTGTGACCCCATAGACTGCAGCCCACCAGGCTCCCTCGTCCCTGGGATTCTCTAAGCAAGAACACTGGAGTGGGCTGCCATTTCCTTCTCCAATGTATGAAAGTGAAAAGTGAAAGTGAAGTCGCTCAGTCGTGTCCGACTCTTGGCGACCCCATGGACTGCAGCCTACCAGGCTCCTCTGTCCATGGGATTTTCAGTTAATATTTAAAACCCTGCCCTGGAGGAGTCATTAGTTATTGTATCACCATATAATAAGGCTAATACACACAGGAAGACAAGAAAATATCTGAAACTGAAGAAGTTCATTTGAATCAAACGAAAAAAAAGTTTTTTTGAAGTACATTTTGACTATTTTCAGTGGTCGGCAACAAAATGAAAAGATTCTCATTTAATCAAAGTTTAATCTTAGGATACAAAATGATTTCTGATAAAACAGAAGTATTTTCTAATTGCTTGGGTTTAGCCTCTCTCTCTTTATATGCACCTACTGTGTGACAGATATCATCTGTATCAAGCACACAATGGTTGTAAGGAAAAATACCTACTCACAGTACACTTACGATTAAGGCATAAAAGGTGCTATGAATCTCATACCTGTTAGAACGGCTATCATCAAAAAGATCAGAGATAATGAGGAGCAGAGAAAAGGGGACCCTTGCGCTCTCTTGATGGGACTGCAATTGGTACAGCCACTATGGAAAACTGTGGAGTTTCCTCAAGAAATTAAATAGAAGTACGACACGATTAGCAACTCCACTTCCAGGTATTTATCCACAGGAAATGAAATCCCGATCTTGAAGAAATATCTGTCCTCCTATGTTCACTGCAGCATTAGTCACAAGCCAAGGTATGGAAACAACCTAAACACATGGAATATTATTCAGCCTTATGAAAGAAGGAAACGCTGCCATTTTCAACAACACAGATGAACCTAGAGTGCATTGTATCACTATGCCACGAGAGAACTATTAGAGAAAGACAGTTATTACATGGTATCACTTACACATGGAATTACAGAAAAAATAAACTCATAGATACAGAAAGTAGAATGATAGTGGCCAGGGGCTAGGGGCTAGGAAAATAGGGAGAGTCTGGTAAAAGAGCACAAAGGTTCAGTTATAAGATGAAGGAGGCCTAAGGATTTAATATATAGTATGGTGACTATAGAGGAGGGCATGGCAACCCACTCCAGTATTCTCGCCTGGAGAATCCCCACGCACAGAAGAGCCTGGCGGGCTACTGTCCATGGGGTCGCAAAGAGCTGCACATGATTGAGCGACCAAGCACATGGTGATTATAGCTGATAGGACTGTATTGCATAAATGAAATTTGCTGAGAGCAGAACCTAAGAAAAGAAAAAAAAAATTCTTACAAGGGTAAGTATTCAAGGTGATGCAGTCATCAATTAACTCAGTGGTGGGAGTTCTCTCATAATGTATACATCCAACAAATCATCAAGCTGTTCATTTTAAATAATTTTAAATATATTACAAATTCATTTGTCAGAAGTGCCTCAATGAAGCTAAAAAAAATGTTAGGAGATCACAGAGGAGGAAGAATGTAATGAGAGGAGGAGGGGATACAGCAATATGGGGGCAGAGAGGCTTGATGAAGAGGTCATTTTTTATCTAGACCTTAAAGAAGAAATGCAGTTTGCCCAGGCTGAGAAGGGAGAGGGTGACGCTTTCTTTCAGACAAGATCATATATCCCCAGACAGGGTCACAGGGGCTTCGCCACGGGCCCACAGCACAGGTACAATGCCCTCTACCCGGGACGTGGAATGAATCAGTAAAATAACCGGATGGTGACATTCAATGACATCACGGGATTAACTTTAACATCAGTATCATAAAGATATCCACAAAATGTGAGTATATGGAGACAATCATATTGCCAAATCCAAGGGAAAACAGAAATTGTCACTGACATGATTCTTAAGTCTAAGGAAGGCAAACGGAAGGTGAGACACCGAACCGCTAAGCTGATAGCGTTCCTGGCAGGTCTGGAGTTACAGGATGACTTGCTGGAGAATCAGTCTTCCACTTTAATATTTACAGTACTCTGAACTGAATATGTTTCTCTCACACGAAATTAAAGCTGAGCCTTATTATGCAGCAGTTCTGAAGACTATGGTCTTTCACATGTAGTCAACCTTTAAGTCAATACAATCTAATGCTTACAGAAGATACGTTTCAGACAGCCATTCTGCCTAAAAATACCCTAAATTATTTAAATTGAATTCTGATTAAAGATAAAATAAAATCTTCTTCAAGAGGGCATGCCAGGGTCTCAGAATTTTTTGCAAATGAGATCTTTGTAATCTGATTCTGTCTCACCCAGTAAAACCATAGAATGAATATGCTATGAAGCCACAGTCACTGACTGTGAAATACTTTTCAACTCACTTAGCCCTCTTGTTCTTGAACTCTTAGAAGGCAGAAGAAAATGGTACAAACGGCTCTCGTTGACGCTGGAGTCCCAGGTACTACATTCAATTGTTGAACTGAAAGTTTTGTTTCTTATTAAAGAAAATAGAGAGCTTTGGTCTGTTTATTTTAGAAAATGATATCAGTTTAGAGCCGGAGGGAAATAGTTCACTCCAGCCGAGGGCTTACCCAAGTCACAGAGATAACGAGATGTGTGTGTGTGTCGCTCAGTCGTGTCCAGCTCTTTGTGACCCCATGGACTGTAGCCCGCCAGGCTCCTCTGTCCATGGGATTCTGCAGGCAAGAACCCTGGAGTGGGTAACCATTCCCTTCTCCAGGGCACCTTCCTGACCCAGGGACTGAACTCAGGTCTCCCACATTGCAGGTAGATTTTTTTTTACCATCTGTGCCACCTGGGAAACCCACGCTGGACTTACTTGCTTTTTAAAAAAAAAATCAACTCAGCTTCCTCCACTGATTTAACTGCATCAGTCTCATTTTACTCACCAGTTTAAAAAAAAAAAAAAAAGATAGTAACGCTATCTTCATAGGGTTGCAATGATATAATGCAAGCATATGCCTAAGATGCTAGACTTTAAATCCAGAGACCTGAATTTGAAATCAAATTCATCCGGTTACTAGCTATGTGACTTGAAACAAATTACTTCACTCCTTAAGGGCTAGTTTCTTTATCTGTGCAACTGTAAATATATAATCTACTTTGCTACTGCAAAGGACAGGAAAAAAAAAAGCATATTTAAGGTGTCAAGTCTAGCACTTACCAATAAGTTTGCAAATAGCATAGCTATTAATATGGATTATAAAGCTGAGGCCAGAACCAACCAAGATCTCCTGGCTTCAGTTCACCAAATTGCCTGGGCTGTTTTTATCCTGCTTTTGAGAAGTTAAAAAAAAAAAACAAAACTACCATGTGATATAAGCATGTACCCACTTCCTACGAGTTGTTTTTTTCAATCTGAGAAACAAAATAAAACAAAAACGTTTCTCACATGACAGTTTAGGTCAAAATGAATGGATCTGGCTTCATGACTCTTTAGCATGTTAGGTGACAAGTGAAAAATTCCGTGTAACTAAGGAATCAAGGACTCTGCAAAGGGCTCCCTAAACCACATCTAGGAAAGGTGTGGCCCAGCAAGTTGCAAGGAGGCAGTGGCTGGGGGATGGCAGGCCTCGGCCAAGCAGAGAGCAGCTGCTACAGCTGCTACTCAAGGCATGCCAACTGCTGGCATGTGGGAACACAGGGGTGGTGATGCCAGACCATCACTGCTTTGAGAGAGGCTAGGTATCTGGATTTTGCATGAAATTTCCTGATTTTTAAATGCTGGAAACTAACTCAAAAAAAAATTTATATAGGCCAAATCATACCTCGGCAGGCTGGATTTCAGTCACATTCAAGGCAAGCCTTGAAAGGACAGGCATATCCAGGTGTGGGGGCCAGGGCTGCCTGCAGCCTTCAACAACCAGATGGGAGCTTGGAGGGAGGAGTGGATTCTCTGCTGAAGCACTGCAGGGCAGTGGCCTTCTGTACTTGGATTTGTATTTTTCTGGCGAAGAATTCAGAGGAAACCCTGGAAACTGGTATTAGGGTAGATAACACAAACCCTGTTCAGCGTATGAGAAGGGAAAACAGGGTATCTACAACAAAGGCACGTCCCCGAATTTTGTTAGCCTTATGTCCTTGGGATCCACTGCTATATGCCTCTGGTGTTTCAAGGAGTATTGGGAAATACATTCAAATCGAATCTCAGTTCTCTGGAAAACCATTTCAGCTCACTAAGCTGCAAATGTTATTAAATGCCCTTGAGCCGTTTATCCCTGGACTGCTGTGTGTCGGTGGTGACTGTGCTTGGCATGCTTCTGGAAGCTGAGCCAGGCCTTCCTTGTGAGACAGCAAATGCTGTGGATAAACAAGATGGAGGAGGTGGAGGTAATTTATTAACTCAGATCACAGCACTGTCACACGTGACCCAAGATATGCATTTGTAACCTCAGGATCAAAGTAGCTATTGAATCTGTTATTCCTTCAACCCACTCTGGTAAGTAACATGGGGCTTCAAAAACACAAGAACATCAAGGCAAAAAGGCTTCCTCACTCTCTGTCCTATTAGATAGAGGGTATATGGCACCCCGCTCCAGTACTCTTGCCTGGAAAATCCCATGGACGGAGGAGCCTGGAAGGCTGCAGTCCATGGGGTCGCTGAGGGTCAGACACGACTGAGCGACTTCACTTTCACTTTGATGCACTGGAGAAGGAAATGGCAACCCACTCCAGGGTTCTTGCCTGGAGAATCCCAGGGACAGGGTAGCCTGGTGGGCTGCCGTCTATGGGGTCGCACAGAGTCAGACACGACTGAAGTGACTTAGCAGCAGCAGCATGATTAACCCAATGGGCTCCAAGCACTGCAAAGATCTAGAGGAGGGGTGGACAAGTCTTCTGTAAAGGGGCCAAACTGTAAACACTTTAGGCCTTGCGGGACAAAGCCACTGGAGTATGAAAGCACCTATAAAGGATGTAAATGAATCCAATTTAATCATGTAAATGAATGAACATGACTGTGGTTGCAATAAAAATTTTTGTTTGTGGACATCAATGTGTGAATTTCATGTATTCTTAATGTATCACAAAATATTTTTCTTTTAATTTCCCGGTCCTTTCCATTCTTAGCTCAAAGACCATACAGGACCCATTAGTGATCCAGACCTGGCCACTCATCTAGAGGAATAAAACAAGAGGAAACGGCATTTTGTGGTCAATTACCGTAAATCATTTAACTATGACGACAACCCTCTGAAGCACTCTCATTCTATTTTACATAAAGAATGCTAAGCCTTGGCACAGTCAAGGAACTTGCCTAAGTGTATAGGGACACAATTTGAACCCAAACACACTGGTTGTGGGCTCCATACTACATGCTGGGGCTACATATGCTCACAGTGGTTCTCAACCCTGGCTGAGCAACCTTCCTGGAGAATTTTCAAAAACACAGATACCCGAATTCCCCCAATGTATTAAATCACTGGATTTAATAGAATCACTAGACATGGGCGTCAGACATCTTCATTTTTTTTTTCTTTTTTTAGTTTCCCACTAGTATTTCTGGAATTACAAAAAGGACTACTATCTGCCTAGACATTTGCTTTGTGGCACCAAGCATTATCAAACATGTTCTTACTAATAAAGAGTTTATGTCTAGTATATCTTGAATGGACATCACTGCTTTTTGGATCTGTTACTTAATTCACATTCACAATCATAGGCAAGTTCTTTAAAGGTACAGGCCAGGCTCACAAGAAGCTAAGTCTTAGATTCTTGTGGGCCTGGAGTCTTCTTGCCAAAGACCTATTTGCTGAAAACTACTACCACGGTTGTGGGGATGAGCCAAAGCTGACTAAAACTGGGATGCCTGAAGCATATCAAGAGCAAAAAGCAGCAATACGTCCAGAAAAGGCAATACAAATCACATAAGATACAAATCACAATACAAATCACATAATAATACATTTCAACAGGATAATCGTATGGACAGATAAACAGATCACAGATAGATGCTTATTTGCATGACAGCCATGGGTTCCCAATGGTCAGAACTTTCTCTTGGACTCCAGGAAGTAATCAAGTCTCTGGCTCAGCAAGAAACACACCTTAAGAAGCTCTTGTGATATCCCTGCTAGATTTAACCCAATGGAAATCACAAAAGAAAGCAGTCAGCTCAGGGAATAGATACATAAAGCTTCCAAGACATGCACAAAAATCCCTCATGGTCCACAGAGTCCAACCTGGTACCATACACTCAGAGATTTTCAACCTGGGGTCAGGGCCAGTCATGTCTTCCTGAACTGCCCTTTATCAGAGGTCATTCATGCAACGGACTTTTGGCAATGCACACAAATGACATGACTGTCTTTACTGAAGCCCTCCTGAGGCAGATCCACACTCATACTGTGATGGAGTTTCTGCCTCCTTCCATCTTTTCTTTCTGATGACTTGTGCTGATATGGCAGCCACTGTCTCTGTTGACACCAGTCAGTCACTCTTTCCTACTAACAAGTCTCTGGCCCCAAATATAGGTTCAGGGCCTTGGGACCCAGAGTAGTTTTAACTTTTTCACCTTCTCACTGGGATTGTGTGAAAGTGAACGTTGCTTAGTCGTGTCTGACTCTTTGCGATCCTATGGACTGTATAGTCCATGGGATTCTCCAGGCCAGAATACTGGAGTGGGTAGCCTTTCCCTTCTCCAGGGGATCGTCCCAACCCAGGGACTGAACCCAGGTCTCCCACATTGCAGGAGGATTCTTTACCAGCTGAGTCAGAAGGGAAGCCTGGGATTGTGTGCTCCCTGCTTATCAAGTACTCAAGAAGCTAAGAGCAATAAACAGAGAAGACAGATATGGAGAATAACTACATATCTAAAGGGGCAGACAGATTCCACGTATAATGAGCTGTGGCTCTTATAATGAACATCTGTTGCCATCAGCAAGAAACTCCAACAATGGCACCACTGAACAGAAAGGACAATGAAAACCTCTGAAAACGAGAGCAAATCTACCGCAGCTACGTGTTTTGCCTTGCTGGGAGGGTTTACTCAGATAAGCAGTTTTGCTGTCTTCTTTTGATTTTTAAGGGGTAAAAGACCCTGATGCTGAAAAAGACTGAAGGCAGGAGGAGAAGGGGAAGACAGAGGATGAGATGGTTGGATGGCATCACCGACTAGATGGACATGAGTCTGAGCAAGCTCTGGGAGTTGGTGATAGATACAGAAGCCTGGCGTGCTGCAGTCCATAGGGTCACAGAGAATTGGACATGACTGAGTGACTGAACTGAACCCTGTAACTTCAGCAGAGTGGTACAAAAGAAAATATTACCAATATTTGATCTTAACTTCTTAAGGTACTAGGAACCCAATGTCTGAAGTGTGTCAAGGCTGTGAATTTGCTATAAGTTTAGGTACAAAAACAATGGTAAATGTTGTATTGCAATAATGCCTATTAATAATGCCATTGAAAAAATGGAAATAAGAGAAGATGTTAATGATAAGAGTGCATGGAATCACTGGAAACTGGTATCTTGAAAACAAGATAATATCTTGAGAGTGTGGCTCAAAGAGAATCTTCAGGCAAAAAACACACAGCAGTAGAGTCCATTACACTAAAGCACGATTGGACAGGATCATAGGAGATGTTCCCATTCTAGGGGATCCAAAAGGTTACAGGATGTAATCACATACTTTCTCATAGGTAACAAGAGTTCATGTTAGTCTACAGTAGTTTTCCTGTTTTATTTTCGTTAAAATGTTGGTATACTTCCCTTGTATTTTTCAAGTATGCATTTAATACCAACAGGTTTTTTCTCACCCATTTTAAGTGTATGACTCAAATGTTTATTAGTTGATTGATACACTTGAGCAACCATCACCACAATCCCATTTTAGAACATTCCCACCACTCCAAAAAGGTGTCCTATGCTCACCTGCCTTTTCATACTGTTCATGGGATTCTCAAGGCAAGAATACTGAAGTGGCTTGCCATTCCCTTCTCTGCTGGATCATGGAAAAAGCAAGAGAGTTCGAGAAAAACATCTATTTCTGCTTTATTGACTATGCCAAAGCCTTTGACTGTGTGGATCACAACAAACTGTGGAAAATTCTGAAAGAGATGGGAATACCAGACCACCTGACATGCCTCTTGAGAAATCTGTATGCAGGTCAGGAAGCAACAGTTAGAACTGGACATGGAACAACAGATTGGTTCCAAATAGGAAAAGGAGGACGTCAGGGTTGTATATTGTCACCCTGCTTATTTAACTTATATGCAGAGTACATCATTAGAAACACTGGACTGGAAGAAGCACAAGCTGGAATCAAGATTGCTGGGAGAAATATCAATAACCTCAGAAATGCAGATGACACCACCCTTATGGCAGAAAGTGAAGAGGAACTAAAAAGCCTTTTGATGAAAGTGAAAGAGGAGAGCAAAAAAGTTGGCTTACAGCTCAACATTCAGAAAATGACGATCATGGCATCCGGTCCCATCACTTCATGGGAAATAGATGGGGAAACAGAGGAAACAATGGAAACAGTGTCAGACTTTATTTTGGGGGGCTCCAAAATCACTGCAGATGGTGACTGCAGCCATGAAATTAAAAGATGCTTGCTCCTTGGAAGAAAAGTTATGACCAACCTAGATAGTATATTCAAAAGCAGAGACATTACTTTGCCGACTAATGTCTGTCTAGTCAAGGCTATGGCTTTTCCTGTGGTCATACATGGATGTGAGAGTTGGACTGTGAAGAAGGCTGAGCGCCGAAGAATTGTTGCTTCTGAATTGTGGTGTTGGAGAAGACTCTTGAGAGTCCCTTGGACTGCGAGGAGATCCAACCAGTCCATTCTGAAGATCAACCCTGGGATTTCTTTGGAAGGAATGATGCTAAAGCTGAAGCTCCAGTACTTTGGCCACCTCATGCGAAGAGTTGACTCACTGGAAAAGACTCTGATGCTGGGAGGGATTGGGGGCAGGAGGAGAAGAGGACGACCAAGGATGAGATGGCTGGATGGCATCACCGACTCGATGGACGTGAGTCTGAGTGAACTCAGGAGATGGTGATGGACAGGGAGGCCTGGCATGCTGCGATTCATGGGGTCGCAAAGAGTCGGACACGACTGAGCGACTGAACTGAACTGAACTGATGCTCACTTGCAGTTAATTCTCATCTCTGCTACCCTCATAAATCGCTAATCTGTTTTCCGTCTCTTTAGAACTGTCTAAAGCAAGTATAATGGAATCATATAATAGATGGTCTTTTGTTTTTGGTATATTTTACTTAGCACACTTTTGAGGTTCATGTGTGTTGCAGCATGCAAGAGAAGTTAATTTCCTTTTGTTGCTTAAGAGTATTCCATTATATGGCTATATCCCACAATGTGTTCCCTCACTGACTGGGTGGTTTCTACACTGGAGGGTTTCTACATTACTGCGGTACTGAAGAATGCTCATATGAACATTTGTATATAAAACTGTGTGGGCATAAAATTTCATTTTTCTTAGACAGAAAATTAGGGAGTAGAAATTGGGGGTTCTTTTAAGGTAAGTTTCTGTTTATTTTTCTTTTTTAAGAAACTGGCAAATTGTTTTTCAAACACCATTTTAGAGTTCTACTACCAACATATGACCAGGTTCTAGTTTTTATACATCCTCACTAAACTTAATATATCATCTGTTTCATTTTGCACTTTTATTATAGCCATTCTAGTGTGTGTGAAGTGAACTCTCACGTTTCCTTGACGATTAATGATGTTGAACACCTCTCCATGGAACTGTTAACCACCCATGTGTCTTCGTTAATGTATATCCATTCTAAATTTTTGTTCATTAAAAAAAAAAAAAGCTATTTCTCATCTTACAAACAACTAGGGGTAGTTGTTCTAAGTGGGGTTCTAGGTTCCAAGTATTCTCATAACTATACTGAGACATTCCTTGCCTTTTTCATTCTCATTCTTTTATGATTATGCAATGAAGTTTTTTAGAGACTTGAAGTACCTACAATTATCTGATAAGGTTCTTAAATACTGTTCCTTTTTTCAACTATACATCTGGGTAAGGCCACATTGCCTCTATATACTGCAAAGAAAACGGTCTGGTCATCCAGCTGTCTAATAGTAAATCAGACGGTAGAGATTTACAGAAATGTAAATCAATGCCCTCCTTCTCGCTTCTTCCAGAAGTTATTTTTGATAAAATATATAATTAAATATATACTTAATGTTAATGTGGAATGGGTTTTATTGTTAAGAGAATTAATATTTTTGAAATGTCTGTTTTAATTTCTAACATGAAAACTATAAATAGCTATAACTTACACAAACGAAAGCTCTTCCACATTTTCAAGTGTATCAAGGAACTCTGCAACCAAGACTTGAGAATCACTGAGGTATAAAAACCATTAAGTGAAGGACATGCTGGAGTGGGCTGTGATTTTAGCAACTACCAGAAAGCATTTTGGTGAAACCTATCATCAAAGGAAAATTTCCTCGTGGAATCCAGCAGGAGGTGCAGCAGACAAGAGAGGCACAGCTCTGGAGAGGGTGAGTGCTGGGCGGGGGCTGGTGGTAAGGTTCTCTGCTCCGGCTTCTCACCTGGACCAGGGTGGGCAGGATGCGGGGCTGTGGGCAGAGAGCAGCGCATTGATGGAAAACACACAGAGTGGACTCTGGTTAATCCCAGGTTTTTTACATCTGCTTCTTTACTTCAGATTCAACTAACATTTCTGAAGGCTCTGAGGGTTTTGCCATTACATGCTGAGGAGGAGAATATAGAAGCTGGCAAACAGCAAAATACAGATAAAGACTATCTGAAGGTGAGCCCAAATTTCTGATGAGATTACTGTTGAAGCCTGTTAATGTGATGTTGGTCCCATCTACCTCCTGGGACACTGCTATCAGAAACAGTGGCTGAGGAGTTTGAAAGGTACATTGTAAATCTATATTATCATTTGAATCTACCAATCATATTTTTTAATACATCTGCTAAATCTCAAACAAGCTTTCCCAACAGTGTAGTAACACTATACAGTCATATGACATAGATGTACAAGTCTTAGAGTTAAGTCTTTCTCAATCACCGCACTTTATTGTCACACATCCTTAAGTTCGAAGGGGATTATCCGTGTAATAGCTGGTCATCATATGTCATGAAGTATTATAAGTGAAACAGTAAATAGACAATAAAAATTGGAAGAGGAAATTAGATAAGCTTCTTCTAAACAAATTGATGAAAGTTTATCATTTTTCCTCTTTATTGAGACTAGAAAAAAACCTCCAATAACTACAGATTTAAGTCTAACGCAAACCATATATTTATTAGGTCGTAAGGCCAGTTTAAAAATAGTATTATAATCTTATACTCTAAAATGGAATAATTATAGTAACCTAACTTACAGATTTGTATGTATGTGAACATGTTTATGAGGATTAAATGAATTAATATAATATATAAAGAACTAGAACCATGTTTGGCAATCACTAAGCTTACTTGACTATTCAATCACTGATTAAGTAGGCAATCAATAAGTGTTCACTATTATCATTGTTGTTATTGATACAAAAGAAAACTCACTGATACCAAATAGGATTTTTGTTTATTTAATCTGAGGAACACTGTCATTATATTGTCTCGAAATGAAACAAAACGTCATTGGAATTAGGACGTATCTTATGAAGTGCCATAAGACATCATCTAAAGTGACAGATTTTCTATTCTTTGTAGTAATGACCAATGAGGAGAGCAAGAACAACTGAAACTCCCCAACAGACTCTTATTTCTTAGGAAGGTGCTAAGTACACAAAAGCTTGTTGATTTAGTCAATGAACCCAGAGCCCACTTTAGCCTACAATGTTTACCTGAAAGAAATTCACTCTGGTTACCCAGTGCTACTAACAGCTGGACAAATTCCTATTATCTGAACTGCACAGTAGAAAGTAATATGACACTGTAAAGCAATACTCAAATAAAAACTTAAAAAAATAAAATAAGGAATTAAAAAGTCACAAAAAGACAAAAGATCCTATTACCTTCAATAGCAGCTCTGCTCTCTTTCTCTAAAATAGGGACAATTATTTTAAAAAATTTTAAATAGCTGAAAGAGAAGCAATGTACCTGGTAGGGTAGACTCTGATTTATTGACCACTGAAAGACTGAAAACTTCCAGTGCACTTCTTTTCCATGACAAATGGCAGCATTTAGGAAATTAAGAAAACATAACAAAGAGCAGTACAATTTAAAATGCAGGACATACCCTCTTACCCTCTGTTTGACTGAGAGTCCTTAATTTAATTCAGATAATTTTATAGCTTGCCATTTGAAACACTCACTAGGAAGAAGCAGAGAAGGTAGAAATTTTGGTATTTCCTTTGCCACAATTCATTAAAGTGTTTACTGATCATGTACGGTGTGTCTACCAGCTTTGTGGATGTTACGGGACTACAGAGATACTTCAGACAGCATGTTACACCTCTGCAGTTCATAGAATAGACTGGCTGTGTCACGACCACAGTCATCATTTGGTACCCACAGGGGACTGGTTCCAGGACTCCCCTCGGCAAACAAAATCCACAGAGGCTCAAGTCCCTTATATAAAGGGGGTTTACTGTACCTCAACATGTGGGAGGGGAAGAAAATAAAAGTGGGTGGGCAGGAAGAAAAAAGCTATAGGGGGTAAAAATGTAAATTCATATGGGCATCTGGGTAAAAGGGAATAAAAACAAGTGAACTGGAATTCTTTAGAAAGACTTAAGAAAGCATTTTAAAAAGGGAGTAGAAACTGAATAGCTAGAGAAGCCCAAGGCACCCTGGTTCCAGCCCCACTTTCTAACCTGATCGTCCACTCCACGCTACACCAAGACTCCCTGGAAGCAATGTTCCAGAGCTGTGCATTCAGCTGCTAGCAGTCCTTACACCCCCTTGCAATTTCTACTGAGTCTCTTGCCCCAGTCTCAAATGCATTCCCACTTCCTTGCCTCTATAACTTCCTTGCTTGTGTAACTCTTATTATTCTCCAGGGCTCAGCTTTAAGCCTCATAAGGAAGCCCCTACTCTGGTCCTCAGTAAACCCTCCCATGTAGCTGTTAGTGTCGTTTTCACACACGTGTTTTATTCTCCACCTAGACCGTAAGACTGCTTGAGCACATGGCCTGTGTATTATGTAAATCTGTGTATTCCCCATAGTGCTTGGCAGGCTTTTAATAAATATCTGGTAGTTGATTAAGGTAGAATCTGGTTTAGGAGCAGTCAGACTGTTACTGAGCTACGATAAGCTCTTATTGAAGGAAGGCTCAAAGCAATCAGCATTGGAGAAATACTAGTTGAGCAGTGGTCCACTTGGTTTGGGGACAGGGTGGAGTCTGCCAAGGGATGGAGGAGAAATACCTGGATAAGTGGAGGAGGGAGAGCAGAGACACTGTGAAGGAAGAATAGTTAAGACTTGGAGACTGATCTCACAGGAAGAACAAAAGCAAGAGGCAAATCCAAATGACTTCAAGATTATAAACCTTGGTGTCTGGAATAATAATGGTGTTATCATTAACAGTAATGTGGAAGTTGGAAAAAAACTGCCACTTTTGCATGAGAGCACAGAAGTTAAAATTTCCTCTTATATAAGATGCTTAAGCATCTCTTGATGAGAGTGAAAGAGGAGAGTGAAAAAGTTGGCTTAAAGCTCAACATTCAGAAAACGAACAGCATGGCATGTGGTCCCATCACTTCATGGGAAATAGATGGGGAAACAGTGGAAACAGTGTCAGACTTTACTTTTCTGGGCTCCAAAATCACTGCAGATAGTGACTGCAGCCATGAAATTAAAAGACATTTACTCCTTGGAAGGAAAGTTATGACCAACCTAGATAGCATATTCAAAAGCAGAGGCGTTACTTCGCCAACAAAGGTCTGTCTAGTCAAGGCTATGGTTTTTCCAGTAGTCATGTATGGATGTGAGAGTTGGACTGTGAATAAAGCTGAGCACCGAAGAATTGATGCTTTTGAACTGTGGTGTTGGAGAAGACTCTTGAGAGTCCCTTGGACTGCAAGGAGATCCAACCAGTCCATTCTAAAGGAGATCAGTCCTAGGTGTTCTTTGGAAGGAACAATGCTAAAGCTGAAACTCCAGTACTTTGGCCACCTCTTGCGAGGAGCTGACTCACTGGAAAAGACTCTGATGATGCGAGGGATTGGGGGCAGGAGGAAAAGGGGACGACAGAGGATGAGATGGCTGGATGGCATCACCGACTTGATGGTTCACTCAGAGTTTGAGTGAACTCTGGGAGTTGGTGATGGACAGGGAGGCCTGGTGCACTGTAATTCATGGGGTCGCAAAGAGTTGGACACGACTGAGTGACTGAACTGAACTATCTTTCCATAAGATGTTATTAAAAACCTGGATGAACTTTTTGGTCAACCCAATGTATAAGATAGGGAAGTCTGGCATGCTTCAGTCCATGGGGTCACAAAGAGTCGGACACGACTTAGTGGCTGAACAACAACAAATGTATAAGATATATATATAAGATGCTTACATGTATAGCTTATGCTTATATACTAGCAACTTATATATGTCGTAACCGTCTGAGAAATATAGGCATAGGAAAATTCTCCAAGCACATGAACTTAAAAAAACATAACTGAAAACTGAAACTGGAGAGAGAAATAGTTTTATAAACATACACTGACTGGATTTGCCAAAGGGATTAAGTGAAAAAAGGGTAAGACCACAGAGTCAGAACCTCAAGTTAGGTGGGAAGAATATGTATCGGAGGAAGAATGGAACTCCCCTGAAAAAAAGTGGAAGAAAAGGGAACTAGCAGAGACAGCCTGAGAGAGCCTATACTCAAGAAGAAGTAGGTTATCTTGCAATCAATATAACGAACTGTTGCAGTCAAGAAGTTTGACTTGACTATAAGCCAGCCTCTCCGGACGGCTCAGTGGATGAGAATCCATCTGCCGATGCAGGAGATACAAGGTTGATCCCTGGTCTGGGAAGATCCCATGTGGTGTGGAGGACTAAGCTCCTGCGCGACAACTTCTGAGCCTGTGCCCTGCAACAAGAGGAGGCCCTGCAACGAGGAGCCACACACTGCAACCAGGGAGGAGCCCGGCTCGCTGCAACCAGAGGAAAGCATGCGCAGCAGCAATGACGCTGTATTTATATTCCACAGCTGGAGAACAGTTCAAGCGGTATCACACTTGACAGATTTCAACATATTCCACACTTCAAGCCATAATGTGGCGTGTGGGAAACTACTTCGGTTGGGGAGGTGAACAAAATGGGTCAGTTCCCAGCTCTGCCATTTATTTGAAAACTCTGAAGCTTCTGGAAGTAACAACTTCAATGTCCTCATTTAAAAATGGTAGTAATATTTAAAAGGATTGTTATGAGGAGTAAAAGAGATAAAATAAGTGAGAGGACCTGGCTAAAGGAAGGAAATTTGTTTATTTCCCTCTCATCTGAGTCAAGTTACTGTCAGAAACAAAACAAAACAAAACAAAACCTCCTGGAGTTGAGGTTCCAGCATCTCATTTCCATTTTAATCAGATTTTTCCTCCTCCTGCTGAATCAAGGCAAAACTGATGAACAACGAGGAACATATTACTAGGAATTAAATATTAAGGAATTATAACTTGAGTAAGAATGTCATGTATAAAATTGGAACCTTAAATCTTCACTGGGAAGACAAGAAACTATGATGATATATAGTATGTTGTTGACAAAACATCTATTGATTTTCTCTCCCATGAAGGGCTTCTCTTCTAAGTGGAATCCAATCTTAACCCACTACCCCAGCTGACACAAGATTCTAGAAAATTCTTTCACCAAATACATAGGGTTTCGGTGGACGACAGGAAACGCACTGAGGCTTGACAACCAACAGAAATCTTCTGCTGAATGATCAATAAACAACAGTCTATAAAAATACTATGTGAGTTTCTAGCAAAGCTTGTTCATCTACATATTAGAAAATATGAGTTAATGTTTGCAAATATAATTCACTATGAAACACATCAAATCATGCCTCAAAAAACAGATAGAAAAATATAAACTCCCTCATCTCCAGAACTTTGTTTTCAAAAGTTTATACATAATAATTTTATGAATTCTGTAGGAGTTTTAATTTTTTTCTCTGCTGAAACTGACACAAATATTCATTTAGAAAATATTCATTCCAATCAGCTCTTAATGAATTACATATAATTTGTGAATATTAAAACTTGACTAATTTTGAAATAATTAGAGCTCTTCTGAAAAGAGAATTTCAATATCACTTCTATACTATTAACAGATTGACTCAGTTCCAGAAAAATGCCACTGACATAACGTGAAAAACATTCTTATTAACAAAAATCAACCTCCTGAGGAAATAAAGTGGATGCAAAGAATTTAACAGCAGACTCATCTGGCAGATTATAAACCTAACATTCTTATACTTTTCCTTAAGCCGAACTCAGACATCTGGCATTCTAGTCTATTATTCATTGGGCCATTTTACCTCTTTCAAAAAGGATGTTTATGACCTCCTAATAAATGTCCTAGCTTTATACAGAAGTTTACTGAAGTGAGAACATTTTCAGATGTTTGCAATCCATAATGTAAAATAGATTAATAAAATTTAGATATAATGTCTTTATGCTTTCCTAAGATATATCTAATCAAAAATAATATAGAATAAAATTTCCTACAGTATCTAGCACAGAAGTTACTGAAAGCTTTATCCACATGAATATTAACTTAAGGTTCCAGTTTTATACATGCCATTCTTGCTTAAGTTATCATTCCTTGCAAATTGCACTAAGAGCTTATTCAACATCAGGTATTTTGCTCCATTCTGTGCTTTGGGTTTAACTGAGCTAAAATTGACTGTTCAGTTCAGTTGCTCAGTCGTGTCTGACTCTTTGCGACTCCATGAACCAAAGCATGCCAGGCCTCCCTGTCCATCACCATCTCCCGGAGTTCACTCAGACTCACGTCCACTGAGTCAGGGATGCCATCCAGCCATCTCATCTTCTGTCATCCCCTTCTCCTCCTGCCCCCAATCCCTCCCAGCATCAGAATCTTTTCCAATGAGTCAACACTTCGCATGAGGTGGCCAAAGTACTGGAGTTTCAGCTTCAGCATCATTCCTTCCAAAGAAATCCCAGGGCTGATCTCCTTCAGAATGGACTGGTTGGATCTCCTTGCAGTCCAAGGGACTCTCAAGAGTCTTCTCCAACACCACAGTTCAAAAGCATCAATTCTTCAGCGCTCAGCCTTCTTCACAGTCCAACTCCCACATCCATACATGACTACTGGAAAAACCATAGGCTTGACTAGACGGACCTTAGTTGGCCAAGTAATGTCTCTGCTTTTGAATATGCTATCTAGGTTGGTTATAACTTTTCTTCCAAGGAGTAAGCGTCTTTTAATTTCATGGCTGCAGTCACCATCTGCAGTCAATAAATTTGGGTAAAAAATATACACCCATCAAATCAGATACAGAATATTTTCATTATCCCAGAAAATTCCTCTGCGCCCTCTTCCAGCCAATCCCCACCTACCACTGGGCAGTAACAATTCTGGTTTCAATCACCATAGTTGGGTTTTTGCCTTTTTTGAATTTCATATAAATGGAACTGCACAGTCAATATTCTTTTGTGTCTGACTTCCTCAACATAAATTGTTAAGATTCACCCACAGTATTGTACATATCACTAGTTCATTCTTTTTCACTGCTGAGTAGTATTTCATTACATGAACATACATAGTTTATCATATTACAAACAAAAATGCTATCAATATTGATGTACATATTTGTATGTATATGTGTCTTCATTGCTTCGAATAAATATGGTAGGCATAGGGTACATGTGAATTTTATAGGAATCTAAAACACTGCTTTCTAAATCAGTTATACTATTTTATATTCCCACCAGCAACTATGAAAAGTGAAAGTGAAAGCGTTACTTGCTCAGTCGTGTCCAACTCTTTGTGACCCCATGGACTGTAGCCCACCAAACTCCTCTCCTTGGAATTCTCCAGGCAAGAATACTGGAGTGGGTTGCCATTCCTTTCTCCAGGGGATCTTCCTGACCCAGGGATTGAACCCTGGTCTCCTGCATTGCAGGCAGATTCTTTACCATCTCAGTCACAAGGGTTCCAGCTAATACATGTCCTTGATGATATGTGATGATGTTCATCTTTATCATCAAATCTTATAGGCGTAAAATCATGACTTGAGGTCTTAATTCTCAATTTGTATTTCTCTGTTAATGATGTTAACATCTTTTCATGTGTTTACTGGCCAGGGTCTTTGGTGGGGTGTGTGTTCAGGTCTTTCTGCTAGTATTTTTAACTTTTAATTTTGAAATGCTTTCAGACTTATAAAAATGTTGAAAAAATGCAGTTGGCCCTCCATACCCACGGACTCTACATCTATGGATTCAACTAGCCATAAATCAAAAATACTTGAGGAAAAAATTTTTTCAGAAAGTGCCAAGAAACCAAAACTTGAATTTTCCATATGTTTGCAACTATTTACATAGTATTTCCAGTGAATTTACAACTGTTTATATTGTGTCGGGTATTTGAAGTAATCTAGAGATGAATTAAAGCACAGAGGAGAATGTACATCAGTTCAGTTCAGTCACTCAGTCGTGTTCAACTCTTTGCGACCCCATGAACCACAGCACGACAGGCCTCTCTGTCCATCACCAACTCCTGGAGTCCACCTAAACCCATGTCCATTGAGTTGGTGATGCCATCCAACCATCTTATCTTCTGTCATCCCCTTCTCCTCCTGCCCTCAATCTTTCCCAGCATCAGGGTCTTTTCCAATGAGTCAGTTCTTTACATCAGGTGGCCAAACTATTGGAGTTTCAGCTTCAACATCAGTCCTTCCAATGAACACCCAGGACTGATCTCCTTTAGAATGGACTAGTTAGATCTCCTTGCAGCCCAAGGGACTCTCAAGAGTATTCTCCAACACCACAGTTCAAAAGCATCAGTTCTTTGGCACTCAGCCTTCTTCACAGTCCAACTCTCACATCCATACATGACCACAGGAAAAACCACAGCCTTGACTAGACGGACCTTTGTTGACAAAGTAATGCCTCTGCTTTTGAATATGCTATCTAGGTTGGTCATAACTTTCCTTCCAAGGAGTAAGCGTCTTTTAATTTCATGGCTGCAGTCACCATCTGCAGTGATTTTGGAGCCCAGAAAAATAAAGTCTGACACTGTTTCCACTGTTTCCCCATCTATTTGCCATGAAGTGATGGGACAGGATGCCAGGATCTGTAGAGGGTCCTGGAAGCAGTCTCCTGCAGATACTGATGGACCACTGTATCCTGCTTTTTATAGCTTCATCCACTAATTTAGCATCTTTAGCTTGCAATAATTATTACTGCAGTGTCAGCTTCCAGGTGGCGCTAGTGGCAAAGAACCCGCTTGCCAATGCAGGAGACATAAGAGATGTGGGTTTGATCCCTGGGTTGGGAAGATCCTTTGGTGGAGGGTATGGCACCTGACTCCAGTACTCTTGCCTGGAGAATCCCCATGGACAGAGGAGCCTGGTGGGCTAGAGTCCATGGGGCGCAAGGAGTCAGACACGACTGAAACAACTCAGCAGCAGCAGCAGCAGCAGTGTCGGAGTAATAGTGGTGATTCTCTATTTCCCTGTTTTCTTCTACATGAATTAATGGAATTTTACTGTCAAGAAGAATTATTTATTTTACCTCATTTCCATATAGTATATATGGAATATGGATATTTTACTTATGCTATGGGTTATAACCCATTACTATCAGTCATTTTTTCCTCAAGTCGATAATAATTTGCCACCGGGAGCTCCTACAAATTGGCTCTTGTGTGTTTTTGACATGTTCCCATTACTTTTTTTTTTTTTGGATCCCTTCAAACTGTGGTTCTGGAAAAGATTCTTAAGAGTCTCTTGGACAGTAAGGAAATCAAACCAGGCAATCCCAAAGGAAACCAGTCCTGAATATTCACTGGAAGGACTGATGCTGAAGCTCCAATACTTTGGCCACGTGATGCAAAGAGTTGACTCATTAGCAAAGGCCTTGATGCTGGGAAAGATTGAAAGCAGGAGGACAAGGGGACAACAAGGATGACATGGTTGGATGGCATCTCCGACTTGATGGACAAGAGTTTAAGCAAACTCCAGGAGATGGTGAAGGACAGGGAAGCCTGGCGTGCCGCAGTCCATGGGGTTGCAAAGAGTTGGACATGACTGAGCAACTGAACAACAACAGCATCATATATTTTTAAAGACTTCCTTACTTCTTAGTAGCTCAGCTGGTAATGAATCCTGCTGCAATGTGGGAGACCTGGGTTTGATCCCTGGGTTGGGGAGCTCCCCTGGAGAGGGGAAGGCTACCCACTCCAGTACTTTGGCCTGGAGAATTCCATGGGCTGTATAGTTCACGGGGTCACAAAGAGTCGGACAGACTGAATGACTTTCACTTCACTTCACTTACTTCTTAGTGCCACAAAGTGTTCCGGGATTATCTTCTGTGCTTTGACCCCAGCCTAAATTCAACCATTCCTCCAAAGATTCAGACCCTTTTGTGGGAGAATGGTATTTATTAGAATCAAGATCTGGATGGTGTGCTCATTGCTACTGGTGTCATTGCTTTGGGCCTTCTCAGGAGACAGAACAAGATAGCATGTATGTGTATATAAAAAAGACAAATATATCTGTATAAAGATTAAAAATCATGAGTTCATACTATTTTCTGTTCCAGTCCAACAGTCTAGGGTTCATCCCTTATTTGCAACCACTTTCATTAATTTCTGGTTTATCCTTCCAGTACAAATATGCAGATACTTTTATAGTAAATCTTGTATTTTCATTTTTCTCAAATAAACAGCATTACATAGATGTACTTTCGTACTCTGCTTTTTCCAATCATCAAAATGTCCTCCATGTCAATTCTGAGATCTTTCTCATTCTTTCATGAAACTGTATAATATTCCACTGTATTGATGATGTACCATGACTGATTTAGCTACTCTATGTATGGCGGAGAAGGCAATGGCAACCTACTCCAGTACTCTTGCCTGGAAAATCCCATGGACAGAGGAGCCTGGCAGGCTGCAGTCCATGGGGTCGCTAAGAGTCGGACACGACTGAGCAACTTCACTTTCACTTTTCACGTTCATGCACTGGAGAAGGAAATGGCAACCCGCTCCAGTGTTCTTGCCTGGAGAATCCCAGGGATGGGGGAGCCTGGTGGGCTGCCGTCTAATAGGGTCGCACAGAGTTGGACACGACTGAAGCAACTCAGCAGCAGCAGCCGCCTATGTAAGGACATGTAGGTTGTTTCCAACATTTTGCTATAATATGCAAAGTTGCAATTAATTTTTCCATTAAAAATTTTTTTCTTAAAAAATATATATATATCTTATATAAACAAGCCCTCTCTCAGATGTATAAGATGTATGTTGTAAATATTTTCCTCAATCTCTATTTCCTTTGCATTTTCTTAATGGTATCTTTTGATGAACAGAGTTCAAAATTTTGATGAGGCCCCATTTTTTTATGAAAAGACAGTAAAGCAGGAGAGTCTGCAGAGTTACTGAAATCTAAATACCTATTTAAAAAAAATGGGTCAGCTATACACATTGTAAATATGCAGCTTAAGAAACCTTATATTCAAGCCTATATAATAACAGCATTCAGAGAAACAGAATCTTTCCATTGCAGTCAGACTGCTGGCAGGAGAGAAAGGCAAGGACATAGTCCAAACCTCTGCATAACACCAATAAAAGGGTTGGCAAGCACAGAAGAGATGAACAATTGCAGTGAGAGATCTGAGTACTAAGAGAAACATGTGGTCCAGACTCCATGAAAACAGACTCCTGACAAAGAGACAAAGTCTAGGCTGAGAATCCAGCTCTCAGCCTTTTGCTGAAAGTAGACCAAATTAAGCTAGATTAGAGCCCAGTATACACGCCAGTTCTGGGGCTGGAGGGGATCCCAAGAACCTGATTCTAAAGAAAGAAATGCTATCTGGCCTGTGGCTCTCCTGGCAGAAAGGGATAAGGCCTGGTTAGAGACTACTGACGTTCTCCACTCATAAACGCACGTTGTGACAGGTCACAGACACTCCTATGCTACTCAGGTTTCCCCGTTCTACGATCTACAGCAAAGAGGAAAGACACCAAAGGGAAATCACCAGGGTGACCCCTGGCCACAGGTCCCAACTGAAACAGTCAGAAGAGCAACTAGAGATTATCATACCAAGGGAAGTAAGTCAAAAAGAGCAAGATAAATACCATACGATATCACTTATCTGCGGAATGTAAAATACGCCACAAATGAACTTATCAATGAAACAGAATCAAGGACATACAGAACAGACTGGTGGGTGCCAGGGGGAGGGTGTTGAGAGACAGATGGAATGGGAGGTTGGGGTTAGCAGATGCAAACTTTAATATACAGCATGGATAAACTACGAGCTCCTACTCAGGCACAGGGAACCGTATTCAACACCCTGTGATAATGGAAAAGAATATATACATATAATCACTTTGCTACATAGCAAAAATGAACACAGCACCGTAAATCAACTAGACTTCAATGAAAAGAAGCGAACAGAAGAAAGTGGACTTTTCCATAGGCTGTTTGAATCTGAACAGACCTAGTAGGGGTCACTACTGTTGCCCACAGAGCCTCCCGCATCTCCTTTCCCCTTCCTATCTCTAAATATGCCCCCTTTCTACCCCTTCCCACACAGAGATGTACACCAAGATATCCACCTCCCATCTCAGCCCCAGGAAAATTCTTAATCCTACAGGTTATACCAATTCCCATGTGGAGAATGGTTCACCAGTTGAGTGTGCAACTCTAAGGCCAAAGGTTTGCTGAGGACTTTGGGAAAAACAAAGCAGTCTTACTTATTTTCTTAATGAGTTCTATCTCCCTTTGTACAGAAATGAAAAGCACATAGCTCCAGTTGCTTCTGGGGGTAAAACAGGCACTAAGCATCTGCTTGCAATGCAGAAGACCCGGGTTTGATCCCTGGGTCGGGAAGATCCCCTGGAGAAGGAAATGGCAACCCACTCCAGTATTCTTGCCTAGAGAATCCCATGGATCAAGGAGCCTGGTGGGCTACAGTCCACGGGGTCGCAAACAGTCAGACACAACTGAGCGACTTCACTTCCCTCACTTAGTGGGGAGAACGAAGGGAGGATGATTACATGGATCCTGATCTTGTTACTCTCTATTCACCAATCCTGATGCCTTCCTTTCTTCTGAATTTTCAAGAATGTGAGCAAGTAATATTTTGCATTATCGAAGTCTCTGTGTGTTGGACTTTTGAAAATTAATTACAGCCAAAAGCATTCTAAATAATAGAATATACTACTTAATATCCAATACTTTTGCCTCAGTTAAGGACTTTCTCCCTTCATTTCACTTAAGCTTGCCTGCTCAGTCCTAACCACGCAGTAGGCTGGGACAGCAGTGAGCACAAGTTCCACAGGAAAAATGTGAGAATATAATTATGCTGTAAGTCTTAGTCCTAAATTCAACAGACCAGGTGGTTCCTAGGATTGTAGTAACGTTTAGCAAAAGCTAAAGAATGAGAAAGATGGGCTCAGTGAATTTTCAACATTTAAATATCAGTTACTGAAAATAAGCTCTTGCAATACAAACTCCAAATAAAAATTCTAAGATGTGAAATTCATAAGTGGGCAGGCACAGTGGTGGTCTTGTGTACATGCTTAAAAGGTAAGACATATTTTTATTTTTAGGACCATCTAAAATCTTAGAACCTATTTGTCAAGTTGATTTTCACCCCTTGGTGAGAATTCCAATTCCTAGACAAATTAATCATCTCAGGTATTAGACAGTATTCAGTTAGAAGCACAGTGCCTTGAAGAGACAAGAAACATAATTCTCTGTGGCAAGAAAGATCTGGATTCTAGGCCTAGGTAAACTAATAATGATTTTGCATGACTAATTAAAACTTTCTGAACTCAGCTTTTTTGCCCCCTCCCCATCCCAAAAGTAAACAACACTTGCTACAACAACCAATAAATATTCATTTATTATGAGGATAAAATAGCATACTGACAAATCACTTGAAATAAATGGCCCATATTCACTCAATAATTATGAGGCTGACCACCATCCACAAGCAAGCCACCAAAAGCAACCTCCATATGCAAGCTTGGTTTCTGTCCTATATGGTGAATCATCTGTGTACTGAACACACTGTATCAATATATAGCCCCTCCACATTAGATTTTAGGAAGGTGACGTTATAATGACTTTTAAAACAAGTTGGACAGATCTGCTCTACATGAAAATATTTTCACAGGATATTTAGGCTAAACTACATCTGCTGTTTTGTGAAATGATGAAAATATGTGCAAGACCTTTGGTGTGGTTCCTAAATCACATTTAAAATTATAGCTCCTAGCTTCCAAAATCCTTGGAGAAGGCAATGGCAACCCACTCCAGTACTCTTGCCTGGAGAATACCATGGACGGAGGAGCCTGGTGGGCTGCAGTCCATGGGGTCGCTAAGGGTCAGACATGACTGAGCGACTTCACTTTCACTTTTCACTTCCATGCATTGGAGAAGGAAACGGCAACCCACTCCAGTGTTCTTGCCTGGAGAATCCCAGGGACAGGGGAGCCTGGTGGGCTGCCAAATATGGGGTTGCACAGAGTTGGACATGACTGAAGTGACTTACCAGCAGCAGCTGCTAAAATCTTAGTTAAATGCTGTTCAGGATGTTAAAATCTATGTAGCTTGTTTGATTCTTGATTTCAACAATTATTAAAAAAAAAAACATTTATTTCCTCTTTGCAAAAAAAAAAAGAACTAAGGAAATTTTCAATGATTATTCTTTTAGTGATAATTACATTTCACAGTTTAAATGACAATTAAATTTTAGTTCTATGCTTAAAAGAATCCTATCTGTTAAAGATACAAATTGAAGAACTTATGGACACCAGGACATGCTTTAAAATAATCCAGAAAGGCAACAAAGGGAATATACTGATAATGGTTGAACCCGTTGGTTCATTACACTATTTTATCTACCTTTGTATATTTAAAAAAATTCTCCATAATGAAGTTAAAAAACATTTATTTTAAAATATGAGGAATTAAGAGCAGAATGGTTCAGTGGATTTTTTAAGACACAATAAAACTGTTCTGAAATTGGATTTTTTTTCCACTTTTAACTGCTTTATTGAGGTACAATTTATATCCATACAATTCACCCACTGTAAGTGCACAGTTCACTGATTTTCATTTAGTTTTTACAGTTGTACAATCATCAGAACAATGATCTAATTTTAAACTAGAGAAATTTTTTTGCTTTTTTAATTTTTAAATTTTTGAGAAAAAATTTTTGAGTATTTTTTTTGTTGTTGCTGAGAAAAAGTTCTACTTGAATGATGGCTGGCGTAACAGCTTAGTTATGCTTTAGAACCCTGCTTGTTTCCCTCTTCTTGAGATGCTGATGATGATGACGATGAAAGCCACTCAGTCGTGTCTGACTCTTGGCGACCCGGTGGACTATATAGTCCATGGAATTCTCCAGGCCAGAATACTGGAGTGGGTAGCCTTTCCCTTCTCCAGGGGATCTTCCCAACCCAGGGATCAAACCCAGGTCTCCCGAATTGCAGGCGGATTCTTTACCAGCTGAGCCACCAGGGAAGCCCAAGAATACTGGACTGGGTAGCCTATCCCTTCTCCACCAGATCTTCCCAACCCAGGAATTGAACCGGGGTCTCCTGCATTCCAGGCAGATTCTTTACCAACTGAGCTTGAAATCCTAGTAATCCTATACCAACAGCATTTATCAGCAATTACATTTTGAGACTACGACTACAGCTATCTTTTCCTTCCTCTGTCTTTACTGATATATTTCCTCCTGGCCAAGTTATGAGGAAGAAATACACATTTCTCCCTTTTCTATGTAACTTCTCTGTTGGCAGATGGCCAGGGCCAGTAGCGGTGGGCAAACAAGAGATGTGAACTGACTTCTGTGTTGTAAGGCTAGACCAGGGTTCCCACCCCTACTTAGGTTCTCTTGCGAAGAGCAGAATATAATTTATCTTTCCCACTTCTCAAGAAGCAGGAAAAAACTGAATACGCTACAGCAGGTCTGACTATAATGGTACCATTACTTCTCCACCATCATCCCCACTCAGGTCGTAAAGGATGAGGTAAACTGTCACCTAGGAAACTATGGTTTCTAACATTCATTTCTACACAAACAGTTCTGTGTTAGTATCCATTCTAGAAATTCGCATTTGTGCTCTCACTTTCAAATTTCCAGTCTCAACCAAAAAAGAATGGTTGGTTTGTCTAATGAAATCCTATCGGCTTTTCATATAGGTGAAAAGATAACTTATTAATCTTAGCAGTATTAGGACAATTCACTTTGGACATATATTGTTAATATACACAACTAATGATAGATATTCTGTAAATTAAAAATAAAATTTCAGAAGACTTTTATTTGAAGGTTTAGGAAACACCATAAATAAAATATATAAGATTCTACCATGAGTAATAACGTGGGCTTCTGAGGTGACTCAGTGGTAAAGAATTTGCCTGCCAAGCAGGAGGTGTGGGTTCTATCCCTTGGTTGGGAAGATCCACTCGAGGAGGAAATGGCAACCCACTCCAGTATTCTTGCCTGGGAAATCCCATGGACAGAGGAGCAAGGCGGGCTATAGTCCGTGGGGTTGCAAAGAGTCGGACATGACTTAGCAACTAAACAACAGTAATACTTATATTTCATTGTTCTGAGCATTTAAGAAAATGAAATTATTTGGGGGAAGTGTGGTACACAGACACTCACAGTCACAACTACAATGCATCGTACATAGAAAAAGCATATCATTTATTATCCAAACACTGCTGAGTGTGAAACGAGATGCTATTAAAAATTACACCAGGAAAACAGGCTTAATTCAAAACTATTCCAGGCAAACTGGGACATACGATCATCCTAGTTACCAGTTCAACATACAAACATTTAAGATTAATGAGACTCATCTACAGCTCTCAATTCTTTGTGGGTTATAATGACGTCTCCAATAGTTATTCTCAAGTTTCTACCTTTGGAAAGCTTAGCCGTCAGAAGTGAAGTGAAAGTTGCTCAGTCATGTCCAACTCTTTGCAACCCCATGGACTATATGGTCCATGGACTTCTCCAGGACATAACACTGGAGTGGGTAGCCTTTCCCTTCTCCAGGGGATCTTCCCAACCCAGGATCGAACCCAAGTCTCTGGCACTGCAGGTGGATTCTTTACCAGCTGAGCCACAAGGGAAGCCCTTAAAAGGAGAAGGTAAGTCTTCTTTGGAGAAATGTCTATTTAGTTCTTTGGCCCATTTTTTGATTGGGTCGTTTATTTTTCTGGAATTGAGCTGCATAAGTTGCTTGTATATTTTTGAGATTAGTTGTTTGTCAGTTGCTTCATTTGCTATTATTTTCTCCCATTCAGAAGGCTGTCTTTTCACCTTGCTTATATTTTCCTTTGTTGTGCAGAAGCTTTTAATTTTAATTAGATCCCATTTGTTTATTTTTGCTTTTATTTCCAGAATTCATTCTCCAAAGAAGACATACGGATGGCTAACAAACACATGAAAAGATGCTCAACATCACTCATTATTAGAGAAATGCAAATCAAAACCACAATGAG
Organism: Ovis canadensis; assembly: GCF_042477335.2. Taxonomy (NCBI): domain Eukaryota; kingdom Metazoa; phylum Chordata; class Mammalia; order Artiodactyla; family Bovidae; genus Ovis; species Ovis canadensis. Next base: position 20,212,908 of record NC_091261.1, on the reverse strand, counting down.
GTACCACTTCACACCAGTCAGAATGGCTGCGATCCAAAAATCTGCAAGCAATAAATGCTGGAGAGGGTGTGGAGAAAAGGGAACCCTCCTACACTGTTGGTGGGAATGCAAACTAGTACAGCCACTATGGAGAACAGTGTGGAGATTCCTTAAAAAATTGCAAATAGAACTCCCTTATGACCCAGCAATCCCACTGCTGGGCATACACACCGAGGAAACCAGAATTGAAAGAGACACATGTACCCCAATGTTCATCGCAGCACTGTTTATAATAGCCAGGACATGGAAACAACCTAGATGTCCATCAGCAGATGAATGGATAAGAAAGCTGTGGTACATATACACAATGGAGTATTACTCAGCCGTAAAAAAGAATTCATTTGAATCAGTTCTGATGAGATGGATGAAACTGGAGCCGATTATACAGAGTGAAGTAAGCCAGAAAGAAAAACACCAATACAGTATACTAACACATATATATGGAATTTAGGAAGATGGCAATGACGACCCTGTATGCAAGACAGGAAAAAAGACACAGATGTGTATAACAGACTTTTGGACTCAGAGGGAGAGGGAGAGGGTGGGATGATTTGGGAGAATGGCATTCTAACATGTTTACTATCATGTAAGAAACGAATCGCCAGTCTATGCCCAATGCAGGATACAGCATGCTTGGGGCTGGTGCACGGGGATGACCCAGAGAGATTTTATGGGGAGGGAGGTGGGAGGGGGGTTCATGTTTGGGAACGCATGTAAGAATTGAAGATTTTAAAATTAAAAAAATAAAAAAATAAATAAAATAAAATAAAATAGGAGAAGGTAAAAGGGTTTCTTTTTTTATCTTATCCCTTGATTCTGATATTTTATATCTGTACTATTAACATCTTTATATTTATAATATATGTCACTGAACTATGAACTTTAATGAACCTTACTGAATATAGTAAAATATAATTTATCAAATGAGAATTATGACAGTCACCTAATTGTAATATTTTGAAAACAACATCAAATTCCAGGAAGAATACTTTCACTTCCCAATCGGACAATTTAATTGTTTAAGAAATACTACCCAAACCCAGTAGGACTATCAAATACCAACGACAATTTAGAGATTCAGAATGTATGCCTAAGTTAGAAATCTAACACAAAAAAAGAATGAACTTGGAGGTGTTCCCCACATTTATCTCATTTGGATAACCTCAGAATTTGAATAACATTTCAATTTCTTTTAAGGTTGCCTCACCCTAAAAGTGTCATAATTAAAATTCTCAGCAGTACCTGTATCCATGAAAGTTAAAATCAAAATCAAAATACAAAATTAAAAACAGCTGGAATTTATAAACCTAAAGGTCTTTCCACTTTGGTAAAGAGATTATAATGAAGTGTGACACAATTTTATGAACTTATTAGTTCAACTAAGTGAATTTACATTCTGCAGCACTTCAATAACTTTATAAGTTGGAGCACTGCCCAAAAACAAAATGATAATGTTTTTCTTGTTGTTTTTTTTTTATGTAGAAATCAAAATCATTTACATTCAAAAATTCAATTACAAAAGAAAATACATGGCATTAAAAAAATCAAGTTAAGAATACTGATATGTGAAGCTGATGCATTTTATAGAGTAGAATAGGGTGCCGCATTTCTTTTGTGATGCTGAAATTTTTTTCTCATAGATAAGTAATAGCAATGTGAATTTACCTGTCACGAAAAAGGCAACACACAGGCCAAAACTATTTCCAAATGAATGTCCAAAAGTACTACTATCATTCATTTAAATATTCTTGACAGTAAGATGATAGCGGTTTAGATATGGATTCTGACAGTTTATTCCATCTCTACAAGATATCAGAAGGAGAAATTTAGATACAGTCTGAGGATCCCAAATGAGAAACCTCAGTGTCACTTTTTGACTAATATTTAAAAGAGACCATCTGAGGACACCATCGAATGTATTTCCCTTTCCGTCACTGATCACGATAATTACTGCTAGCATTATTTTATATTTCTATTTAAAATTACACACACTATTTGCAAAAGTGTCAACTGTTAGGCATCCTCTCTTGGTATGCCCAGTACATGGGTCAAGATGAGAGAAAGGCAACTACGATTCATTTAAAAAGCTTAGGGCTGGTGCACTGAGAGGACCCAGAGGGATGGTATGGGGAAGGAGGAGGGAACGGGGTTCAGGGTGGGGAACACGTGTATACCTGCGGCGGATTCATGCTGACGTATGGCAAAACCAATACAATATTGTAAAGTAATTAACCTCCAATTAAAATTAATAAATTGAAAAAAAAAAGCCTCTCAGCAGGAAGGGCTACCTAGTCACAGGTGGAAACGACACTCAGGATTTTCCTTTGTTTTCCAAAGCCAAAACAATGTTTCCCCTCAGCTGAATTTTACTGCTGGACTGATCCTGTGAGTCAAAAGGGAGTTAGTTTCTTAATGTCATCTGTAAGAATGTGAGAAATTGGAGTCAATCCTCTGACTGACGCTGGCAACAAAAAAATGTCATTTTGCTAGACAAAGGAGAAGCCAACACAGAAAAGGAACCGAAGAAAGCCACCAAAAGTGTGAGAACAATTGAAAGATAGTAACAGATGTCAACGGCATCAAATGATCACCACGGAGGATTGAGAGACAGTGCACCGCAGAGACCCTACTCAAGATAATCAGCTCCCGTTTTTCTACCACAGTTAAAATTTTAAATATTGCATTTTCCAAGATCTGAGACACACGTTCAAAAACTACATATGACTGTGAGGAGACACTGGCGTCTGAGTTTTCAGCGCATTAATTCACTCTCCTGCAACGCACTAGGTTGTCGTTCAGTCACTCGGTCGTCTCCGACTCTTCCCGACCCCATGGACTGCAGCACACCAGGCTTCCCTGTCCAACACCAACTCCCGGAGCTTGCTCAAACTCATGTCCACTGAGTTGGTGATGCCATCCAACCAATGCACTAGATACTGTGTTACTTATAGAAATAAAAGATGAAACCAGGTGCATCCGTACCCTTCAGGTTACAGTGGGAAGACATAGGCAGGCCACTTTCAGATCTGTGATGGGGCGAGCTCAGTGCGACGAGACGCCCAGGAGTCAGGGAAGCCTCCCAGAGGCAGCCACCTCTCGTCTGAGAACTGAAGCCTGGGGAGAAGCCGGCTGGCACAGATCAGAGACAGGGAGGATGAAGGGGTGATCAAACAGAACCACGCACGCAAAGCCTGAGGGGTGGGACGGGCAGCCAGTCACACCCACAGGAGGGACAGAGGCCTTCAGACTCTGAGCACAGGTATGCAACGGATCCTGAGGCATAAGCAGGAAGCGACCCAGCTACAGAGGGAGGCAGGCTGCGAAGCTCAAGCACAACGCTGAGGAATTCTGAGGACTCTTGCAAAGTCAAGCCACGTAGATGACTGCATGCCAGGCAAGCTCGTCTGCTCTCCCTGTTCCCTGTTCCCTCTCCCCAGTGCCCACTTCCCACCCAGGGAGCCAAAGGGGTGCTTCTGCCTTGTTACTAAATATAACAGACCTTTCAAACTAAGGCCAGATTCTCAGCCTGGCCAGATGAGTTTGGTCAACACAATTCACGCGCGTGGGACCTGTAGGCCTTCTGCAAGGCACGGGGTCTTTGGTTCAGCCGTGGGTCCCATTTTCTTTAACTGGCTACTGCCACTCCTTATCTACCCACCGCTGAGGAAGTCCGAGTCCACCTCTGGTTTAGACTATTCGGAGCAGCATTGCAAGTGAGCCGAGAGTGATCTCCAAGTTCCTCTTATGTGAAGAGCACCAGGACGTCCCTGGCGGCCCCGTGGTTAACACTTTGTTTTCCAACGTTAGGGGTGTGTGTTCGATCCCTGGTCAGGGAGCTATGATCTCACATGATTTGGGGCCAAAAAACCAAAACATAAAACAGAAGCAATATTGTAGCAAATCCAATAAAGACTTAAAAACGTGGTCCACATCGAAAAAATTTCTTAAAAGGAGGGTACCATGACAACTACCCAAATACAGAGGATGGCAACTCGTTAGTTGTCAGGAAGTGCTGCTCAGGTCTCGAGGAGTTCTCTTTCATCGTAGAAAATACATTTTTATTGAAAACATTTTGCTAGGTGAAATAATAAGCCTGTCACAAAAGGACAAATCAAATGCCTAGAAACAGAAAGCAGAATGGTGGTTGCCAGGGGTTACGGGGAGGGAGGTGAGGAGTTAGGCTTTCTTGGGTAGCATTTCAGTTGGGAAAGATGAAAAGAGTTCAGGAGATGCAAGGTGGGGATGGCTGCTGAACTGTACACTTAAAACGGTTAAGGTGGTAAATTTCATATTACCTGTATTTTACCACAATTAAAAAAAAAATAACAGTGTGGGCCTGTATTTTACCACAATTAAAAAAAAATAACAGTGATACCTACTTGTCAAACTAGCAGTTAAAAGTGGAAAAGTGCAAATAAAAAGTGTGGCAGTATCTGTTGGTGGTGGGGATGAAAGAAGGGTATTCGAATAAACTATGAGTGGACATGTGAATGATTTTAGCTTTTTGGAAAGCAATCTGGCAACATTTCTTAAAATTTAAAATCCTCATTTGACTCAGAAATCTTATTCTGAAAGCCTATCAAATATAAAAAAAATATATAAGGACATCTATAGGAAACATCTTTGTGGAAACATTCTCCCTCCATGTGAGAAGAGAGCACATGTATTTCTTTGCATTCCTGTGGGCCATACATTTACTGGGCAGGAAAGCTCACATCACAACACCAACCGACTCTCATCGAATTCCCTGCCAAGCTCATTTTCTGTCTTTCTCATTCTTTTCCTTCTAAAATTTTACAGAAAATATTCTCTTACATAAGCAGAAGAAAAGACTACTTGCTAAAAAGCTGTCTAACCAATGCAATTTTATCATCATAATTGACTTCTTAAGGATGAGAAGTTTAAAAGTCTATTACAAAGTAAGAGAAATAGTGAGAACATATAAGAAGCTGAGAAATGAGGGTGAGTGAACCACATTAAGCTTCAAACATTAAATTTTCCAAAATATTGTGTCAAATCAAAAATTTTATGTCTCCTCAATGAAACTAACTTAAGGCAAAAATGAAATACTATTAAAATGATCCTAATAAAAGTAGGAACATTAACTGGTCACAAGAAGGTTACCATATAGGTAGCATGATTTCTCTGGATTTTTATTCATTTAAAATAGGTAGTTGGCTCTTTCTTCCTATACAGCATTTTAAAAAAAAAATTTTTTTTTTACTTTATTTTACTTTACAATACTGTATTGGTTTTGCCATACATTGACATGAATCCGCCACAGGTTCCCAATCCTGAACCCCCCTCCCACCTCCCACCCCATATCATCTCTCTGGATCATCCCCATGCACCAGCCCCAAGCATCCTGCATCCTGCATCAAACATAGACTGGCAATTCGTTTCTTACCTGATAGTATACATGTTTCAATGCCATTCTCCCAAATCATCCCACCCTCTCCCTCTCCCTCAGAGTCTAAAAGTCCGCTCTACACATCTGTGTCTCGTTTGCTGTCTCGCATACAGGGTCATCATTACCATCTTTCTAAATTCCATATATATGTGTTAGTATACTGTATTGGTGTTTTTCTTTCTGGCCGATTATAGAGAGTGAAGTAAGCCAGCCTTTTTTTTTTTTTTTAAAGAAACTCTGAGAAAGATGATCCCATGATAAATAGAATCTCCTCAAGTACCACTAATCAGCTGATACAATTATAAAAAAAGAAAACTCAGAGCAAAGTTACTTTTACTTCATTTCCCTGCCTCAATGGTTAATTTTAAGAAGGTTTTCTAGTATTCACTTAATGTTCTGAGTTCTGTTTGAGACCAGACCTGTCTCCTTGAATTTCCAAAGGCTCTACCCATCTCCTTACAACACTCAGAAATAGCATATACCAACTGAAGACTCACTGATCATTTCTATCATTTCCATGTCAACAGATACAGACTTCTACAGAGCAGGCGTTCTTGAAACAGAATATACTTGAACAGTTGAGAAAAGTAATCCTGACCAGTTGTTGCCCTAAATACCATCCCCCAAATCTACAGTGACATATTTACAATTCAAGCCATTCTAACTTCTTATGATGATGCAGAGCACTGGGAAATCTTGGAAAGAAAATCATCTGTTGCTCTTAACTGTGTGCCAATTTCAACGTCGGTACCAGTTCATTGAAGAAGAGTGCTGAAAACTTCTGCAACAGAAAAGTTTCCTGCAGTTTCATCCTTTACAACTGGCACTATGGACAAAGTTCTTAAGGTGGGTTAGTTTCCAGGACAGTCGCTGACATCAGAGAATGAGGTTATAGCACAATAAATTCTTGCTAACATGTACCAGGAGACTGAGCCACATGTAGAGGCAAGAGCTGACAAACCACCAACCTTGATAGATGTTCTGAGATATTTATTGACTTCCATGGTTTGAGAGGTCAGCGACACAGACAGCATCCTCAGCTAACAGAGCTCTCAATCTCCGTTTACCTATTTGTCTCTCAAAGGTCAGCTACAGGTTTAGGCTGAGAACGGTGGGCATCTCAGGCTGTTTTCAGGGAAAACCATTAGAAGTTTATGAAAGCATTTTGGGACAATGGAAATCAACTCCAGCTTAAAAATTTTAACCAAGGAACACCCCTCCTCTTTCCGCTTTTCTCCATAAACCATGCTAACAGCGTTAGCTACTTAGTCAGGGCTTTGAGGTCAGAGTTGGGTTGAGTCTCAGGTTTGTCACTGATGTGGCTCAGGAATAAAGAATCCACCTGCCAACGCAGGAGATGCTAGAGATAACCCTGGGTCAGGAAGATCCCCTGGAGAAGGAAATGGCTACCCACTCCAGTATTCTTGTCTGCAAAATACCATGGACAGAGGAGCCCGGCAGGGTACAGTCCATGGGGTCGCAAAGAGTCGGACAGGACAGAACAACTGAGCACACACACAGCCTTTGTCACTGATTAGCTGTGCCACTTGCTGCAGCTGCTCAGTGGCAAGTGTCTGCCGGTGTGACGATGTGCACAACACACTGTTATTATCTCAATGGTACACACACATATGGAGGTGAACCTCCCTGTATATTTCTTTGCAGGAGCAGAGCCTCCAGGATCTTAACTTTGGCTGCCCGTGTATTTTGGTTTCTGGAGATCTGGTCTTGAATGGAGAGAAACTGCCTAGCATTTTCATCAACTTACTGCATTCCTTGCTTTTCCTTCTAAAAGATTTTTAATGGGTACTTCCCCGCTTGATGTACATGGGCAGAATTTTAGTAAACTTTTGTTTCAAGTTAGGATTTAGGTTACTTCTTTGAGAAATCTAACAGTTTAGGACTTTTGATCTCTGCCCACACCTAGTATCATGCAGCGAATCTCTTCTACAAAACAGTATTACAGCTTTTAATGTCATCAATCACTGACTTGATAATAAAACAGAGCTATTTTAACAATTGGAAAAGCTGCTCACCTTCGGTCTACATCCAATTTCAGTGGCATTTATTCTCACCAGGATTCAGAGCAGCCCCTTTACTGGTTTCAAACACACACGTGTAGGGGTTTTTGGCATCGGACACATAAAATTATGGGCCCCCTGACGTCTAGACACAATTCCATCAAGTAACCACTTAGGGAGCTCTGCCTACTCTGCAGGATGTGTTCAGTCTGACAAGTAATGAGAGCACTGTGAACAGCTATCATTTCTTTCCCGTTGACAATGTGCCGGGCAATCGACATATACCTCCCACCTCCCACTGCCAAAACATCACGATATGCAAGGTGCTTCCCCATCTCCATTCTACAGCAAGGAGTCAGGGAGAACTTGCCCAGCATATGGTGAAACTGGACAATGGGGAGTCGCGAGACAGGAATACCCAACAGCCATGCCTACCTCTGTCTTTCACTGGGTGACTGTGGATGCATGATTTAATTCCTCTAATTAACTTCCTCATCAAAACACAAGGATACCACTTCACACCTACAGACACTACAGAAATGAAACCAGAGACTGTCCATTTCAGTGCCCGGATCATAGCTGCATTTAATGCACGTTCACCATGATGAACACCAGAGACAGTGATGGGACTTTGAACACAGATTCCTAAGGTTAGGGTTCCAGCTATAGCATGGGATATCTACACTGGACTAGAAAATGAGATACCATCAGTGTAATTTCAGTTACACTTAAAATTAAGGAAAAGCAGATGTGAGAAAGACAAAACCTATGCAGACAAAGTAAAATCGTGGTGGACAGGCTGGGGGAGGGGAGCCTGGGGGATGATGGTTTAACGGACTCAGTGTCAGTTTCACAAGACAAGGAGAGTTATGAGGATGAGAGGTGGTTACAGCTGCACAAGTATGTCAATGTACTTGCTACCTGAACTGTACATTAAAAAATGGGAAGATGTACATTTTTATGTCATGTGTGTGTTTTACCACCGTTAAAACCAAAATTAAACAATAAGCTTTACGAGACCAAATCTGGAAGTACGGTCTTTGCTGGAAATTTTATATAAGGAAATAGAATTATGATCTGTTTTAAATATAACAGATTTGTTTTACTATGAGATCTTAGTAGAATGTTAAACAGTGGGAAGAATATTTATCCTATGATTTACCTGTATAATATGAATACATAAATAAATAAGTAACTGCCAGGGATTAATTCCCAACTGATTTCTTAATTAGCTATTTGATAACAATAAGTGGGTACCTGCAATGTGTTCTAGAAACTTGAAGGTAACAAAACGGTCAGCATTGCCTTATCAGATGTGATGACAGAAGGCAGAGGGCCCCTTCCGTGATTCTAGACACAGCATTTTCTATTTTAAAAGACCTGGTCTATGGTAGTACCACGATTGCAACACAGGTACACCCCTCCCTGCAGAATGACATTGTTCTTGGTAACTGTTTTTCCCAAAACAAATCTCATAGAATATATAGCAGAATGATGTCATAATGCAATTCCTAAAGGAACAACTACGTACATGTGAAGAAAGTTTACTAATGTTTCAACTTAAATCTTAAACATATTTCAGTACCTATAAAAGTGTTTAATACAGAGTTGATTTTTTAAAAAAATCTTTGCTGAAAGCAGTAATCACAAGTATCTAAAATGGATACTTGTGATTATCTAAAACAAGAAGAATTACAAAATTCTTCTTGTAATCCAGCTAGCAACTGATGATTTTCAAAAGATCGTAATCAGATATGTTGATTAACATCTACTGAATACCGTTTTAGATTACTATTCTTTTATAAGCCATAATTTCAGGTCATATTGAATAGTAAAAAATATTACTCAGCCGTTAAAAAGAATTCATTTGAATCAGTTCTGATGAGATGGATGAAACTGGAGCCTATTATACAGAGTGAAGTAAGCCAGAAAGAAAAACACCAATACAGTATACTAACACATATATATGGAATTTAGGAAGATGGCAATGACGACCCTGTATGCAAGTCAGGAAAAAAGACACAGTTGTGTATAACGGACTTTTGGACTCAGAGGGAGAGGGAGAGGGTGGGTTGATTTGGGAGAATGGGAATTCTAACATGTATACTATCATGTAAGAATTGAATCGCCAGTCCATGTCTGACGTAGGGTGCAGCATGCTTGGGGCTGGTGCATGGGGATGACCCAGAGAGATGTTATGGGGAGGGAGGTGGGAGGGGGGTTCATGTTTGGGAACGCATGTAAGAATTAAAGATTTTAAAATTTAAAAAAAAAAGTAAAAAAAAAGAAAATAAAATACAATATTAAGACACACACACAAAAAAAAGAGAAAAAAAATGAATAGTAAAAAAAAAAAAAAAAGGAGAATTAGTACTTATGTAATGGAAAGTTACACTAAAGACAAGAGAGACGGCCTAGTCTGTTTTATTACATAAATAAAGAAGTATACTTTTTAGTTACATTCCTAACAGTCTTTCCTCACTAGAAGAAAGACAATTTGCTTGATTTTCCAAGTAATTTAAAAATCACTTTAATTTCCTGGCTTGTGTGACAAAGGAAGTGTAGTGGCTCAATAGAGGTTAATTTTCACTACTAAAATAATTTTTTTTTGTTCCCGTCCTCTCCCTGTGGGTCATGACTGTAAATTATAACTTACTCAGCCTATTAAAGAAAATAGCTATCAGTACCTGAAAACACCAATTTTCTGCCTAGAAAACTGTTTGACAGTGAGAAACTTTATAAAAAGGGAAATCGTTCCTAGTTCCGGTTCCCTAGTGCGCAATTTGCACTGCTTCACCGAAAAAGACAAGATTAATTCCTAAGGCTTGATATGATTATTTTTACTTTATAGAAATTTTTATATGGTAGAGGACATGACACCGCCCTTATGGCAGAAAGTGAAGAGGAACTAAAAAGCCTCTTGATGAAAGTAAAAGTGGAGAGTGAAAAAACTGGCTTAAAGCTCAACATTCAGAAAACGAAGATCATGGCATCCGGTCCCATCACTTCATGGGAAATAGATGGGGAAACAGTGGAAACAGTGTCAGACTTTATTTTTCTGGGCTCCAAAATCACTGCAGATGGTGATTGAAGCCATGAAATTAAAAGACGCTTACTCCTTGGAAGGAAAGTTATGACCAACCTAGATAGTATATTCAAAAGCAGACACATTACTTTGCCAACTAAGGATCGTCTAGTCAAGGCTATGGCTTTTCCAGTGGCCATGTATGGATGTGAGAGTTGGACTGTGAAGAAAGCTGAGTGCTGAAGAAGTGATGCTTTTGAACTGTGGTGTTGGAGAAGACTCTTGAGAGTCCCTTGGACTGCAAGGAGATCCAACCAGTCCATTCTGAAGGAGATCAGCCCTGGGATTTCTTTGGAAGGAATGATGCTAAAGCTGAAGCTCCAGTACTTTGGACACTTCATGCGAAGAGTTAACTCATTGGAAAAGACTCTGATGCTGGGAAGAATTGGGGGCAGGAGGAGAAGGGGACGACCGAGGATGAGATGGCTGGATGGCATCACGGACTCGATGAACATGAGTCTGAGTGAACTCCGGGGGTTGGTGATGGACAGGGAGGCCTGGAGTGCTGCGATTCATGGGGTTGCAAAGAGTCAGACATGACTGAGCGACTGAACTGAACTGAGAGGATAAGAACTTGAGAAGGAAATGGCAACCCACTCCAGCGTTCTTGCCTGGAGAATCTCACAGACAGAGGAGCCTGGCGGGCTACAGTCCATGGGGTCACAAGAGTCGGACATGACTTAGCAACTAAACCACCAGCACCAGAGGCTAAGAAGATATACTGCTTAGACTTAAAAAGTGTGGTATCTAGGATTCCACGCCTTTCTGTTAAAAAAAATGGACGGTAGCCTATACCTAGCCCAATACCTAGTTTTAAGTATCCAACAGATGCTGGTTGAATTGAAGGAAAGTGCCTGCTTTCTGAGTTTACACTGTGGGCACATATACGGCATTTTCCTTCCCATTTTCAGTGACTGCTTTACCCCACACTGACCCTGGCCCTGTTGGTTCCCATGCTCTTCACTGTCTACTTCTTTTTTCATTATTATTTTTTGGATGTGGACCATTTTTTATTGAATTTGTTACAATACTGCTTCTGTTTCCTGCTTTTTGATTTTTTTGCTCACAAGGCATGTGGGATCTTGGCTCCCCAACTAGGGCTTGAACCCACACCCCCTGCTTTAGAAGGCGAAGTCTTAATCACTAGACCACCACAGAAGTTCCTCCACTGTCTTCTGAGCACCTGCTCCTGGTTTGATTCTTCAAGTTCTGAACCAAGTTCTTCATGTTTCACTGATATCTGACCTTAGTCATGATTACAGCTCTGTTCTGTGAAACGCTAGTTAAATTTGGTGCAGGTCAGCTATTTCAATCTTTGGGTGATGTCATATGAATAATCTGAATTTTAAGTATCCCAGTGATAGTAACTAATGGTCTTCAAATACACCTTAATCAGATGTGTCAGAAGCATATTTAATTTTTAATTGGAGGATAACTGCTTTGCAATGTTGTACTGGCTTCTGCCTATAAAAACAAGGTGAATCAGCCATAAGCATACACACGGCAACCTCCCACTAGCTGGCTATTTTACATACGGTCATATGCATACTGCATTGCTACCTGCTCAGTATGTCCCACCCTCTCCTTCCTCCACTGTGTCAGCAATTAATTCTGAATACTGAAATCAAAGGTTGTTTGAAGGACCTTTTCATCTATTATCATTTAATGACATTTCAGTAATGGTTTACTCACTATTCTCCTTGAAAACCAGTGATTTTTCTATTCATTTTATTAAAGTGAACTCTAAGGTGAACTGTGGACTCTGTTGATTATGATGTTGCAATGCAGCTCATCTTCAAATTCAACTCAAAAAAAAAAAAAGGTATCATGTATCACTCTGTTAATAATGACTATTAATGTGAGCAGAGGGAGTACATGGGGAATTTCTGTACCTTCCTGTCAATTTTGTTGTAAACTTAAAACTGCTTTTAAAAGAAGTCTCAAAGAAGAATTAATATTCAGGGTAGACACTTTTGGTTAAAATTTTGTTTACTTATAAATATGTATATATATCATATGCATAAAATTTTATATAATATTATATTTGTATATAATATATAAAATCACATATTTTATTTATATATATAAACATACAAAATATAAACCATATTATGTATGTTATATAATTATATATTATATAATATACAATATTGTATACGTTTGTTGTATTGTGATGAAAAATGTTTTTTTAGATCTAAAAAGTTTGTTGTCCACTGTAGTTATGCTGGCAAAGAAAAGCACAAATTAACCACAAAAAATAAATAAAATAAAAAATGGTGATTTTTATTTAAGATTTCTAATTAATAGCTACTAATAATCCTCATTCCTATTCTCTTTCTGAATGCAACTTCAATTCATATTGGATAATAAAAAAACAGGACAATTAGTGCTCATGTAATGTAATATCATATTGCTGAGCCTGGTTCAACTGGGAAAATGCTTGGTACAGGCCGGATAGAAAACAATCAACCCAGACTAATTCTGTACTGGTTTTCCAATTAAGCTGGTGAGCATGGGTGGGAGGGCAGGAGAAGGCAGCATGTTGTAGAAATCCTGGTGCAATTAATTAAAATAGGAAGAAAGTAAAAAGTAGTTGTGATCTCCAAAATTATTTAAGATGAAGAAAGACTGTGAAAACTCTCTCTGTTCTTTGTCTGATTAGGCAGATTAAATTTAAATCCTGATCTTACAATGAACTAAGAATTTGAAAAAGAATAAATACATGCACAACTGAATCATTTTGCTGTTCGCCTAAAACTAACACAACATTGTTAATCAACTATGCTAAGTTCTTCAATCGTGTTGGACCCATGGACTGTAGCCTGCCAGGCTCCTCTGTCCAAGGGATTCTCTAGGCAAGAACACTGGAGTGGGTTGCCATGCCCTCCTCCAGGGGATCTTCCTGACCCAGGGACAGAATCTGCATCTTTTATGTCTTCTGCATTGGCAGGAGGATTCTTTATCACCAGCATCACCGGATACTCCTACATAAAATAAAAAGTTAAAAAAAACCCTGATCTTAAATACAAAGGTTTCCCCAGTATTACCTTTCAGTCCATGAGCAATATGGACCTGCCTAAGTCTTACCTAAAGTGAAATATGCTTTTCTTTAATTTTTACGGTTCTTCTCCCTTCAAAGCAAATATTTAACATATGCAAAAAGTAGCTGGAATTAAATATTCTACAATTTATTGAGAACCAAAGCATTCTAATGTAATGACTTCAGAAGGGTATACTGATTTTTAAATGCAGTGTTTATAAAGTAACCCTTTATAAACCCTTTACACTAAAGCAGTTTCAATACAGGTGAACTAATTTTTACCCTCCTCACTCTGAGACATGGGTAGGACAGATACTTTCAAGATTTATTTTCTCTTGATTACAGAAGTGGAAGCAGAAGTTCGTATTTGCTCAAATCATTCCAGACTCAAGGCAGATTGTCTGACCCCAGGGTCTATTCTCTCTCTCTCCTAACGTTATAACTTAATATAAAGATGACCCTAGAGCCTGTGCTGGTGATGTTTTATCACACAGCTTCTAGACAGGGGAATCGGCATGCTGCAGTCCATGGGGTTGCAGAGTCAGACGTGACTTAGCGGCTGAACAACAACTGGAGAACTCTTGCAGGGTTTAAACTTTTGGATAATAGCCAAGGAGCCTTTCACTAAGACATTAACTGGTCATTATGGCTTCTAAGAGGATGGTGTCAATCTCCAAACTTAAGCCCTGGTTATTCCTTCAGAATTGTAGAAGAAAATAAAAGAAGGGATTAGGAGGGAAGAAGTAATTGTGTCCCCCTGCCAGTTATACAGTTTTGACTCCTTTGAAACAAATATAATATTGAGTCTATATATTTGCTTAGATGATAAAGAATCTGCCTGCAATGCAGGAGATGCAGGTTCAATCCCTGGGACGGGAAGATCCCCTGGAGAAGAAAATGGAAACCCACTGCAGTATTCTTGCACGGAAAACCCTGTGGACAGAGGAGCCTGGTGGGCTACAGTCCATGGGGTCACAAAGAGCTGGACACGGCTGAGCGACAATCATTTTCACTTTCACTCATCTACAGTGCTATGTGTGTGAATTTCAATTAAACTTTCTAAAAGCTTCATCCCATTTATGCCCCCTAATTTGCTACAAGGGGCTTTTCAATTCTTGTTCACATTTATGATGACCCTCTAGAATTTTATTCTTTCATTTCATTTGCTTTATTTTGTGGTCTAGGGCTTCCCTGGTGGCTCAGACGGTAAAGAATCTGCCTGCAATGTGGGAGGCCCAGGTTTGCCCTTCCCATTAAAAAAGGAAACAGAACCTCTCTGTGAAGCTGCATCAGGTTGTCAAAGGCCAGTGCTTTCACAGAGCCTTTAGCCTGATACTTATAAGGAGAAAATATGTTGGCCAAAATATTTGTTTGGGTTTTTCTGTAAGATGTTATGAAAAAACCCAAACAAACTTTTTGGCCAACCCAACACACTTCTCACTCTTCTGGAGGGATTGGGCTTTCTTCTATGTGGTGGAAGAGTTCACTATTAATCAGCAACACAGCATGGACAGGAAGGCGATGCTTCTGTAAATCTAATGTCATAGTCAACACATTCCAAGTGCTGACACTGATGGAAAAGAGCTTCAAATAGGGCCAACCCGAGGGCCATTGGCAACAAGCTGCTTTGCTGAGAGGGGTGAGCTTCATTCCTTGGGGGTGACCTATCCAGAAGTGGATTTGGACTCAGATATCCGAGGGAGGAGGTAGGTAAGCATGAGAGATTCAGAGAACATGACCATGCGCACAGATGCTTTTGTGATCATTTCAAGTGGTTCTGGAGTCTTCCTGCTGGTGTTCAAGCTTTCCCCCGCCCCTTAGCATGCCTATCACAGGGTGACAGGGTGAGGTGGAGCAGAGCTCTGAACACACCATGTGCTTGCACGTGTAACATGTCACAGATATCTTTCTAAAAACGGTTTTATTGGAGTGGAGTTGCTTTACAACACTGTGTTAGTATCAGGCGTTCAGCAAAGTAAATCAGTTAAACATACACATCTATCTACTCTTTTTCACAGGTATCTTCTCTCTCCAGACATCGTAAGTCTCACTCTCTTCCTGACCTAAGAAGTCAGGATGGGCAGTGAACAAAATTACCCAAGGAATAAGGGTAAAAGAGAAAAAAAAAATGTCACTATGCTGGATATGTCTGTCTTTAAAGAGCAAAAAATTAGAGCAAAGCTTTTGGAGACCTGAAACATGGGCATTTTGTTTTGGCTACAGAATTTTTCTGCCTTCCTTGTCATTAAGATCTCATGCTGTATTTTCCTGTGATGCCATGAGCTGCTAGAGTCGTCATTTAGTGCCTCCGATACGGGCAGGAACAGTGGCACAAGTCCACCCGACGGTCATCGTACCCCGCAGGGTGGTTTCTCCAGTGCTGAGCACCCAGCACCTTCACCAGGCTTTCAGTCCCACTAGCTTCCCATGTTCTGCACCAAATCCAGCAGTCGCTGACATCTGTCGCCTAAAACTAGGCCCATCTGCCAAACTACCCAACACCTAGTGGGCACTTTCAAATGCACAAGGAAATATCTCCAGGGAAAAATTGAACTGCTTTAGAATTTTGTCTCTGCTTTTCCATACGGACTGCTTTATCTCTTTGGGTGATTCAATGTCAACAGTTTTAAATGCTTCTCATTCTCTCCATTCTCCAAGTGTTTTCTTCCCAAATCTCCATCAGAGACCTCCAACATCGCTCAGAACTAACCCATCATGAGGCCCTGCCCCTTCTTCCTTCTCACCTCTCCCATCAGGCTTTCTGTTCAGTTGCCTCAACTCGATCCCAAGCCAGGCCCTTTCCACTTTCCATCAGCCACAATCCCATCCCAGTCATCTCTTCCTCCAGGTGGTGCCTGCCACGAGCCGCTGCTCAGACACCAAGGGGGCAACCCTGCCTATGCTGTGTTACTGTTGTTCAGCCACTCGGTCGTGTCCCGCTCTTTGCGACCCTGTGGACTGCAGCACGCCAGGCTTCCCTGTTCACGATCTCCCAGAGTTTGCTCAAACTTATGTCCAAAGAGTCAACGATACCATCCAACCATCTCGTCCTCTGCCACCACCTTCTCTTGCCTTCAGTCTTTCCCAGCATCAGGATCTTTTCCAGTGAGTCAGCTTTTCACATCAGGTGGCCGAAGTACTGGAGTTTCAGCTTCAGCATCAGTCCTTCCAATGAATATTCAGGGTTGATTTCTTTTAGGATTGACTGGTTTGATTTCCTTGCTGTCCATGGGACTACTGCAATGATTTTTTCGTGATAGAAGATTCACGGGCTTTAAGAAGGTCTAAGACTTCTCATTGCACCATGACAGCCTCCACCTGGCCCCCGTGTCTTCGTTCAGCCACCTTCTCCATTTCTGGGCACTGGCCAGGCCCTCACTGAACTGCCTAACTGAGCAGACTCAGGTTCAAGCCCCCATCTTCCCATCCCTCCACCACTGGCCTCCACTTTAAAGCCTAAATGCCTCCTCATCCTTCCCATCTTCCAGAGCTATGTTTTAGTACTGACTGCAGCCAACTGAGCAATTTTCATTTTCGATGTCAAATCATTCTCAGGAGGAGAGAGTCGCAGAAGCAGTACGATCCTAATCACATCCTGAGTTGGGTTCTGCGAGAGCAGCCCTGCGTCCTCCGGCTGCTGGGTCCGTCTCTGAGCCACCAGGCATCAAGTGGACAGCAGGGCTGAAGGGTTCGGGGCTTGCAGCTTTCGGGAAGAAAGGTTCTTCCTGCAGTGGCTCTCTGAGCCTGATAGGCTACATCTAATTTTTATCACACACAGGAAATGAAACACAGGAAGATAAAACTTTTCCATAAGGCTTCAGATTAATATCAAGATGTTAAAGAAGTACTTTAGGGTGGTAATGGTCATTTTTTTAAAAAAATAGGGAGTTCATCCCTTAAGAAGAAAAACAGAGACTACCCAATTTCTTTCTCATTAGGGCAACAGAAATTCAAATGAGAGTTTCAACTTGGAATGGCTAGGAGTTAATTATTTAGGGTATAGCGAGGTAACTGTTAAATTATAATGTACTCTTCCTAAGTGTTCTAAAGCCAGAAATGTTGCCCTACTTTTCAAGGCGTAAAAATAGTTGGGCTCTGATATGACTCTGTGAGGGGCAGTACAGCTTGTGTGCTAAGTGGACAGAGTCACCACGTCTGGGCTTCCAGGGTTCAAATCCCAGTTCTGCCACTTCATTTGATCTGGGTGACCTCGGACTAACTTACTCGCCTCTCACCTGCCTCAGATGACTGACTGCTAACTTGGGGGAGATAATAATCATACCTATTTAATAGGATTATCATGAAGATTAAAATGATAATATGTAATAAAGTTCTTAGCATAATAGGCACAAAAGAAGTTCTCAAATAGCCACTACTGTGGCTATTAATTTTAAGAATTGAAGGATCATACCATTAAGACTTGCTAAAAAATAGTCACTGCCTTCCTTGTCATAAAGATTGCTTAGAGGGCTCAGTTTTAAAGATAGAACCATGCAGAACCCACAAAACTTTCACTCTGAATTTTCACTCTTTCACTCTGGAGGACTCCACACAGTTCCTGCCTGGATTGAGTAACTGCTCCACAAATAAATAGTGATTATTATAGGAGCAGGAAGTTGACAGAATAAAGCGTGTTCCTAGCAGTGTACCTTAAGATAAACCAAACAATTCCATGAATACCAATGGGAGAGTTACTTAAAAAAAAAAAAACAAAAACAACTCAGGTTATTGCTGTTGTTCAGTCCCGAAGTCGTGTCCAACTCTTTGCAACCCCATGGACTGCAGCACACCAGGCTTCCCTGTCCTCCACTATCTCCAAGAGTTTGCTCAAACTCATGTCCATTGAGTTCGTGATGCTATCTAACCATCTGGTCCTCTGCCATCCTCTTCTCCTTTTGCCTTCAATCTTTCCCAGCATCAGGGTTATAATTCACATGAAAAGTAGAGGGACATTACAACCAAAGCAGCTCATGAAAACTTTCTTCTAAACAGGTGGTTTCCTAATCTAGTCTTTAAGGACATTGTAAGTCAGGTGAGTCGCCACTGTCTGTGGGCTTGGGATGAGAAAGCGAAGCATGTGGCTGGTCTCTGCCAAGGTCAAAGGGCATATCTTCTCTATACT
Source organism: Ovis canadensis (assembly GCF_042477335.2). Taxonomy (NCBI): domain Eukaryota; kingdom Metazoa; phylum Chordata; class Mammalia; order Artiodactyla; family Bovidae; genus Ovis; species Ovis canadensis. The sequence continues at coordinate 20,194,191 of NC_091261.1, read as the reverse complement.
ATCCCAATTCTTGGTTCACTCTCCTTTCTCTTGCTCTCATCTTCCCTTTGTCCTGTTTCTCATTTCACTTACAAGAAATTTCATTTTGTCTCATGGAACCCTGTGAGTTGCTTTAGAACTAGATAGATGGGTTGCAAACAAACACAGATGCATGGGAAATACTCAAAAATTACTGTGCTTCTAATTTAGACTTTTCAAATTTACTATTTGAAGTGCGCCTTCATTTACATTTTTTTAATTTATTCATTTTTTAAAAATTTTTTGGCCACAGCACAGGGCATGTGGGATCTTAGTTCCCTAACCAGGGTTCAAATCCATGCCCCCTTCATTGGAAGCTTGCAGTCTTAGCCACTGGACCCCAGGGAAGTCCTTCATTTAAAATTTTAAACAACAAGCTCTTTTTGGAATACCACTTTAGTTTTGGTTTACATGTCCCTACTCAAAATCATTTTCAAATAAATCACTTCAACATGGTTTTGATTTCAGAGAAACCATGACAGAAACAAGGGGAATCCTACACACACACCTACACACACACACACACTTCACACACACACACACACACACACACACACACTTTGGTGATCACTGATCAACAAACTGGCTTGAGCATCTGCTACATATGTGGCATTATTTTTGTCCAGAGTTGGCAAATCAAATTTCCTTGCTACCATGTTTGGTTGTGGGCTTTGGATTGGCTGAGATTCAAAAAGAATCAAGCTTAATGATAAATAAAGAGCAAAAACTGGGACTGAAAGTTCCACAGATGCCATGATCTGAAGTTCAGCTTAATTTGGAAGAACCAGAGATAAAGTAACTGAAAATTTTCTGTGCACAAGTTGGAAGGCATTATTGACACGTGTGTCTCACACACACACACACACACACACACACACACACACACACACACACACACACACACACACTGCCCTAGATTTATTTACGTTCTCTGAGGTTCTAATCTTGCCTTATTCCCTGTCTATTTCTTGGGCAAATGCATCTATTTTCATGGATGAGGATTCTATAAACTTTTATTCTCTATCCTGCCCTACTCCCCAAGCTTCCAAATCACAAACGCAACTTCCGGTTAGACACATCTGAAGGTTTACTGACATTTCAAACTCATTGTCCTGAACAGAATCTCATTCCAACCCCCTTTATTCTGGCAGTGCTTATTTTCCTGAGCAGCTATCACCTTTTCATATGCTACACAAATAACTCATTTATTATGTTTAATCTCTCCCCTGCCTCTCACTGGAATCTAAGCTCCACCGTGGAAACGATCTCGGCCTATTTTGTTCGCTTGATCTTCATCCAAGAAGTCCTTAGGTTTGTCTAGAATCCTGCTGCTGCTAAGTTGCTTCAGTCGTGTCCAACTCTTTTGCAACTCCATGAACCATAGTCCGCCAGGCTCCTCTGTCCATGGAATTCTCCAGGTGAAAATACTGGAGTGGGTTGCCATGCCCTCCTCCAGGGGATCGTCCCAATCTAGGGATTGGGCCTGGATCTTTTACATCTCCTGCATTGGTAGGTGGGTTCTTTACCACTAGCACCATCTGGGAAGACCTTGTCTAGAATAGTGCCTGCCATTCAGTGAATACAGAATATATATTTGTTGAATGAATGACCTTTGCCTCCCATAACCCCAAAGCTGCTCCCATTCCAGGTCCCCAGTCTCAGCAGAGGGCAGAAGCAGTGAAGCTTGGGGAACCATCCCAAAGCTTTGCTTCTTTACCTCCAATACAGACCCACCAGTGTTACTTCCCGGCAGTCTGGCATGCTGTCCCCTCTTCTCTACCCTTAACACTGTTCTATCTCTTGTCATCTCTCATGAAAATGATTTGAAAGAGCCACTGGAGCTGACCCTGTTTAAATAAGCATACCTCCCTGCAGCCAGATCTTACATGGGAACCTGCGCTCACCACTCTGCTGCATGGAAACTCTGAGAGGGTCTGTTTTGTTCCAGGAATAAATGCAGGTCCCTCCTTAGAGTCCAGGACCTCGGTCCAATCCGCACCTTAGTCTCCCCTCCCATCTCCTTGCATCTCACACATTCCCAGGGGTAACACGGAATTGCTTCTGGTGCCCTGTGCAGACAGCCTGTCCTTTCTCCCCCTCAGCACTGCCAATCTCAATCCTTCAAGATTCAGTTTGGGGGTCAACTCTTTAAGAAGCTTCCCTGACCTTCCAGGTTGGCCTAAATGTCTTGGCTCTGTGTGTTCCCATGGCAACCGACTGAAAGGATATTAAAAAAAAAATCTGGGCAAATATTTGCAATTAACACTAAAGCCTTGGCCTATATGGGAAAATCATCTAAAAAAGAGTGGATATATGTGTAACATTCACTTTGCTGTACACCTGAAACTAACACAACATTGTAAATTGACTCTACTCCAATAAAAATTAAAAACAAACAAACAAAAAACCACTAGAGCCTTGGGCTTAAGTCAGGAGGAAAGAAGTGTCTATAAAAGTCCTAGATATGATCAACCAGGTAGGTATTTATTTAAGTGCTTAAGTAGCTAGAATCGGGTTACCTGGTTCCTAATTTCTGGTAAAAGGAAAAAAAAAGACTTAATCTTTAAAGTGTTTCATGAGAAAACTCTAAACAGTCTCTGGTTTGCAACCTCCGACAGCAGTTTCACAGGAGGCACAATGGCCTCTGGTGTACACTAGATTCCCATATGTGGCACACAGAGAAATATATCACACCATGACCCGAGACACCTAATAAAGTATGTGTTATTTCCTGAATTTTATACTGCCAATTATAAGGCAATAGCTGATTACTATGTAATACCATCCTAATCCCATGTCAAACTCAATTTAAGTGCTCTATTTTGCAGGATAATCTCACTGTCAATCAATTGTCCAGCCCCCAAGACCTCACATTTGCTCACACTCTCACTTGCTGGTCCTTTTGCTCAAGAGTACACAGCCTGACGGGCATAACTTGGGTCCATGAAACAGTGAGACACACTTTCCTCTGGACCTATTCAGTTTACTCGTTCAAGTTTAGAAAACTGAAGAAAATTAACTCTCAGTCAACCATTACAGGTCCTTAAAAACATTTTCACCCCAAAGGATATTGTTAATGATATGAAAGATTTTTCATCTATATGCTGTGAAGTACACAGGCCGGGGATGAGGAGTACATGTCCAGAGTTGTGTACCTTAAATACTGCAAATCTGAGGACTCCAGAGATAAATCTGCAATTAGGTCTTTCAAAGCCGTGTCATTTCAGGAAACAGATTTATAAGTCTCTTAACTTAAAGGGAAAGGTCTGAGTGTTGAAACAGGCATCATATAATTTGACTGGCCATACCAAGATATGGACTCTTTAGCCTAACAGGTCTGCTTACAAAAATATAAATCCAGCTGACTTCACATAATAATGAGCTCTCTTCTTTTACAACACTGCAACTCTTCAGTGATTTGTGGCGGCTGTGTCTTCCAGACACTACCTGTATACTGAGCATCCAGAAACAAAATTAGGTTATAAAATAGCCTGCTGAATGTAGTCAGCTCTATTCATTGAGGGATCGCAAAGTAAAATACACATGTGATGAAACCAATGGCAATTTACAGTTGAAAAGAGACAAAGGCAGTAAAAACTCAAGAGTAGAATTAGAAGCTGCAGGTTAGATGTCAAAAGGCCTGTGTAAACTCTTGGGCCAGGTTTGCTGCTAATCTACTGACTTGCAGGGAGGAGGAGCCATTTAACCCGGAATGCTCTTATGTCATGCAGGTCCATTCATGTGTACATTCAAACATTCTTTTAGCGGCTAATAAATATCTGCAGTGTTGCTAAGTTCCAGAGATAAGGTCCTCTCCTGTCCTAAAGACATCGAACCTGGACGCTGAAATTTCACTTGGTATCTCTCAAAATTTTCTCTACTGTGCAGCCCTCACAGGTGGCACTGATCCAGTCAGCTCTGAAGGTTCATTACGGGAGTGAATGTTGGTAGTTCAGTCCATGTTGGAAAATGTGGAAAAGTCCCTCGAGGGAAATTTGAAAGACCCTCCATTCCCCCACACTTGACCCTTGGCCTCTACATTCTTTGAGAACTGCTAGTCTGGAAAGATCTTACAATTGCAAAGCCCAGTTCTATGGGCAAAAAAAAGTACTATAGGAAAAATGAAGCTGCGATGACAAAAAAATGCAGACCTAACCGTGCAATGTTACTGAATCATTTACGCGGTCCCTGTGTACAGACATGGCCGAAGAACTTCAGCATTTTGTTTTTAAAGAAGAGTCAAGATCTAACAGTTTGATGATTTATAAAATCGGCAAAAAGATCTTGTTTTCATGCAATTTTTCAAAGCATTAAGTAGGGCAATGTTACCTTTTCCTTGTGTATATAAAGAAACTGAGGCCCAGGTAAGCTCCATAATTTGCAATAATCTCACATCTAGTGAGTGGCAAATCCGCAAATTAAATCAAGTCTTTTGACCCTAAAGCCAGCTCCACTTTCCACCACTAGGGAGAACCCTGTTTAAAACTTATGTGTCGGGGTGGGTAATCATGAGTGTGTGTGTGCATGCGTGCCCACGCACACTCATTCTTTCTCTTTTGTCGGAAAGGAAAGGTCCTAACAAACATTCAAGGCAAATAAGCAATTCAAATTAAAAAATGAAATGATACATTTCCATTGAAAGGTAAAGTAATATGACTCTGAAGTGACATTATTGGCCAAAAAAAAAAAAGGTATTCCAGGTGAGGCTTCTAAGGGTTTTTATATTAAATGTTTATGAATTAAAAAAAAAAAAACACCACATCTATATATCCCACTAGACAGAACACAGAGAACGTAATTTACACTTAAATGGTGTGCAGTTCTGCTAGGTAGTCACCACTATACTATCAGACAAGCTACTGAGAGGCATGTTCTAGCACATAAAGTCTTAATTAAGCCAACAAGCTCAAAACCCACACTGTTGGGTTTTCCCCCGTTCTCTCTCAAGTGGCCCTGGTATTGGCAGTTCCTTTAGACTTTTAACAGACTCCCCTTCTCTCAGCTCCCGCTACGCTCAAGTGCTTAGAACCCTGTTTTTATATTCTAAAGAGGAGCTTAAGGTTAAAACCAGAAAATAACTAGTAAATATTCAAATATAAAAGCACATATACACACTTGCAAATGTGTGTGTACACACACTTGGGACAGTTTCTCAGTGTTTACATCACTGCCACCACGGTCACCAAGCAGGCATAAAGCACGACGCACAGAGTAGGGTTTTCACAAACTTGAGGATTATGAAAAGTGGAAACGACAGATTATGAGATTTAGTTATGAGGCCTTTGGCTGGATCTAGCTTTGGAGTTGGAAGTCTCTAACATGGGTTTAAGTTTGATCTTATGATTCTGAACAGGTTAGTTGACTGGGTCTGATCCCAAATGTCTTCATCTGTAAAAAGATGAATAAAAATAACACTCATATACCATAGCTTTGTGAAATTAATGCCCTGATAGATATAATATTTTTAAAATATTTTCTTATTAAACCAAAACCCTCCGATTCAAAGATGGTCCTGTTTCTTTCACATGCACCCACGATAAGAGTAAGCAAATACAAATTACAAAGCAAAAGCAAGTCATTACTCTCATGAAGTTTATGTTTAAAATATATAGCCTTGTTTCACACAAGTGAGTGATAAATTCTAATTCCCCAGTAAAGAGTAAATATGCTATATTAATAAAAGTTTTGAAAGGCACGCATCTAAGTTCATTATCCATTATTACTGATCGGCATTCCAGTGAAACAAAAGCGTATCCACATTTAGGCTTTTCCACATTTATATGTCCCTCAGTTATAAAAACAATTCTTTCCTTAGCTACTTCTAGAGAAACTACTTAAAGCAACAAAAACTAAGCAAAAACACCTAGAAAACCTTTTTGCAGAGAAGGGTAGCCTTTGTAAATAGCCAAAACATGGGCTCTGATAGGAAAGCTGACCTGTAGGTAGGGTAATACAGGACACTCTCTCTAAATGTCCTTCCCTCACTGCCTTATTTTTACTTATCACCTTTGTTCACCCATTAGTGAGCCTAGGGGGTAACCCTTATATTGGAAGGTATATAGTGACATTAGAAAGATGTCAGAGTCAAAACTTATTTATTTTTCTACTACTGAGTCAATCACAGAGTTAAGAAAGAAGAGGGTGGCAGAAAGACAGTCTTAAAAAATTATATTGATTTCAGTTTTATATATACTTCTTTCCGCTGTTTTCTAGAAATCAGCCTTCTTGTAACAGACCCCACCTTTTTCTCCAGGAAACGCTCATCCCCACGGTTGGTCTAAGTGGTTCAGGTTGGCCAGAACCAGCCTATCAGATCGCTGCCCTGCCATGGTGACTGGTTTGGAGGGGGTCGTGTGAGTCAAGTCAGACTATGGAGATTCATTTGGGGGTTTTTATAATAACTCCTGGGAACTTCAAACCTCTTTCTAAAGGAGGTCTGGTGGCTGTCTTATCACCATGAGAGAAAATACATGAAAACAGAGCCAGGGCAAAGTCAAGCGATGGAGAGAATGAGACAGCGTGTGAAGGACCCGGATTAAGACCATGGCTTGCCCAAAGCCACACCCGTAAGAGTGCTTTCCACTTATGTGAGCCAATGAATTTCCATTTGTTCTTAACCCAGTTTCTGTGGAATTTTCTGTCACCTGTAACAAAAGTGCATCTCCTGAGAAATAGATACAGAACTCCTATTATCAATTCAATGCTGGGAATGGGGACTATTAAATAATTAATTGTGTAAATAACATGAATCATGTGCTATCAATTAAATAATGCAGAATCAGTCTCAGAAGCACAGAAATAACTACTCAGTCAGCTCGCTTCATCTGAGAACTAAGGACATTTCCTGTGGTCATCAGCAAAATAAAGATGAAACATTCAAATCATTTACGCTTAAAAGTCTCTAAAGCACCAATTCATCTCTCAGAAAAATATTCTGAGAAATACACCTGCAGCTATCTTAAGGCTGAACTCTTTAGTGAGAATAAGTGTCGATAATACAATACTTCTCCTGATAGCAAAAAAATTCTACACTTTGACCAGTCTTAGTACTCATCATTAATTAAACCATCTGGCCTAAATATGATGTTAATTAATTGCTTGGAAGTGAGGCTGGAGTAAGGCAGAAACAAACCAAAAGACCATTTCTTTTTAGGAAGTATGATTACTTGGACAGAAGCAAAAGGTATCCTACGTATACTTGACTCTCAGGATAATTTTTCATTTAATATAGTGGTTTGAAAACTTTCAGTAAGAACAAAGCTAGGACTAAAATGGAGACATGGAATCTCAAACAGCTATTAAATGACATGATTCTGTAAGGAATACAACTTAAATTACACACATGATCCTGATATGTTTTAACTTGCCACAAACACGTATATTTATATAGAAACACAGACAAGGCAGACATACTGTTTAAAAAACGCCCTTTCAGATCATGCAAATTAAATTATGGTGACATACAATTATTTTTCTAAGTCTCAGTGAAACACAAACTCAGATAAATCAACAACCAAAAAACCAGTGTTTCTGACTGGTTGTTTCCAATTCACAATTTCAAATTTTGGCCATTAAATATTGTTCAGTGAAAAATCTCCAAGTGATTTTCAGGCAAGGCATTATTATTATTTTTCACTGACAGATTATATCTAAAAACATTTTTGATTATTTCTCAATAATGCTATAGAGTTAACTGTGCAAGTAAACTATACACTAGGAAAAAAATGTGTAAAAGGAACACCCACATGAACATTTACCTTCCACTGCTCTTTTGAAGAACACTTTGCAGCTGCCACAGGTTACTACCCCATAATGACATCCTGATGCCTCATCCCCACACACCAAACATATTTTGGAAGGTCTTGAGGATCCAGTAGAAACACTTCGTAAAGTAGAGCTGGGGAAAGAAATCAAGATTTAAGTAACTACACTGCAGTGGCACATTTGACATGCTGTACAGCTCACCTCAATATCTGTCATTCATCTTGGTTTCATCAATAAATTCAATAAGGTCCCATACCACATAGGAAATGAAGCCAAAACCTTCCTAAGAGGAGTAATGTATCAAGAATCCCCTATAGCAAAGCCTCTTCTCAGTACTAGGAAACCATAAACAGTCTCATGTAAACTTTTTCTTCCTTCTCCTAATTTTGAGACTGCATACCAAAAATATTATTTGCATTCTAGGTGAACAGGGAGGAGAGAAATCTTGAACCAAGTCATCATGAAAGTATTTTTGGCATCAAAGGACTATTGCAATACTTCTCAACTCTATTCACTTGGACTCAGATTATGCTAGGTGAGAAACTCTCCCCTCTCCAAAACATTGCACAAATTAAAATTAATTCTTGTCTCTATTGCCAGCAATTTCACCCTCTAAGCTCCTGCATTTTTTCCATGTTAACTTACCTAGGCATGTTCAATTCAGTTCATTGCGTTTACTGATTTAAAGAGACATGCGTGTGTGCTAAGTCGCTTCAGCTGTGCCCGATTTTTTACGACCCTATGGACTGTAGAGCACCCCCCCTCCCCCGCCCCAGATTCCTCCATCCATGGGATTCTCCAGGCAAGAATACTGGAGTGGTTGCCATGTGCTCCTCCAGAGGATCTTCCTGACCCAGGGATCGAACCCACATCTCTTACGTCTCCTGCGTTGGCAGGCGGGTTCTTTACCACTAGCACCACCTGGGAAGGGACACAGTCAACACTAAAAACAAGCCACATATGTAACTATCTAAGGTGACTTTCATGGTTACAAACTGAAGGATTCCGTTTTGAGGGATAAACTTAACCCCTGAAACAACAGTATACATGGAATACTTTTTAAGGAGACTCTTCTCAAGATATATTACATATTCCTGTACTGGTTTATGGCACAATCTGAACAAAACAATTTTAAATTCTAATAAGGTCTCATGGCTCAGTGGCAGATGTGGACCAGGCAGGTAATTTTTTTCTTTCCTGGTCTACATGCATTTATTGAATATCTACCCACAGGTCCTGCGAAAGGTCCCGAGGAAATAAATGAACTGCCCAGCTCTTGTCATCAAAGCTGGTGAAGGCGTGGAGTATTATGGTATGTGCTTAGGTGTGGGGTAATATGGCGGCACAGCTTTCCATACCAGCAAGGGTGGGAATACACCAGTCAGAAGGCTTCCCCAAAGCCTTCTGAGTTTTGAAGGATGATTAGACCTTAGCCAGACAAAGATGGGGCAGAGGAGGCAGAATGTGCAATACAAGCTGGAAGGCAAGAGAAATTTGAGCTGGACGTGCTGAGGAAATGTTGGGTAGATTTGTTGTATGTCACTACCATCACCTTGCTATCCAAGCTTTTGTCTCTATGTTAAACAGCAGGAACATGAAAAAAAGACTCAAAGAAAACATATCAAAAGGCTAGAATGGTTAAGTTACTGTGATGATTTCTCTATTTTCTGAATTAGCTAAAATGTGGTACTATTGCCTTGATGATTTTTTTAAAATGATTTTATGTGTTTTAAGTACATTCTCATCAAAAACAGATGAAGGAGCAAACTGCCACTGCTCAGGCACTGCAGCATGACGGACTTTTTAGAAAATGACTTCTTAAATCAAGGGCTGAGATGATGTTCTCCAAAGTTGTTTCTCCTTCTGAGAAAAGTGCTCTTTATTATTTTTATTAGTGTCCTTTGACTTCTTTATGACATTCAAAACATTCCATTTCAGCACCAATAAATTCTTTGGCATATTAGCCAGTAAGACTCAATCCATACCCTGTCTGACTTTCCTGTGCTGCACAGGGAAGTACCAGGAAGCCATGAACAACGAGAATATAGCTTAAAAGCCATCACTAGCATGCAAGTGCTTTTCCACAACTGCAAGCATACGTGGGATTTGCACTGAACACTTTCGTGAACTTTGGTCTGGGTCCTCAAACTTAGAAGCCTCTTAACTTTAGTCTTCGGAACTCTCCTCTTCTCTCCAAACACATTTTCTTGGCAACTGCTATGCACTGAACTGTGTTCCCTGCCCACCACAAATCTGTAAGTTGAAGTCCTGGCCCCTAGGGCATCAGAGGGCAATCTTTTTTTAAAAATTGAAGTACAGTCGGTTTACAATGTTGTGTTAACTTTTGCTGAACACCAAAGAAACTCAGTGATACACGTATATATATTCTTTTCCACTATGGTTTATCTCAGGATATTGAATACCATTCCCTGTGCTATTCAGAAGGACCTTGTTGTTTTTCCATTCTACACGTGATATTGACATCTGCTAACCCCACATTAACCGTTCATCCTTTCCCTGCTGCTGCTAAGTCGCTTCAGTTGTGTCCAACTCTGTGCGACCCCATAGACGGCAGCCCACCAGGCTCCGCCATCCATGGGATTTTCCAGGCAAGAACACTGGAGTGGGTTGCTATTTCCTTCTCCAATGCATCAAAATGAAAAGTGAAAGTGAAGTCACTCAGCTGTGCCCGACTCTTAGCGACTCCACGGACTGCAGCCCATCAGGGTCCTCCATCCATGGGATTTTCCAGGCAAGAGTACTGGAGTGGGGTGCCATTGCCTTCTCCTCATCCTTTCCCTAGCCCCCTCAAACCACAAGTCTATCCTTCATGTTTGTGAGCTGGTTTCTGCTTTGTAGATAGGTTCATTTTTTGTCATGCTTTAGGTTACACATATAAGTGGTATCATGTGGCATTTGTCTTTCTCTTTCTGACTTACTTCATGGAGGATGATAATCCCTACTTGCATCCATGTTACCACAAAAGCATTAGTTTGTTCTTTTTTATGGCAGAGTAGTATACCACTGCATATATGTACCACAACTTCTTTATCCATTCATCTCTCAACTGGCATTCAAGTTGCTGCTTCCATGTCCTGGCTTTCATCAGCAGTGCTGCTATGAACATGAGGGTGCAGAACACCTTTTGAATTACAGTTTTGTCTGGATTTATGCCCAGGAGTGGGATTGCTAGACTGCATGGTAATCTTATTTTTAGTTTTTCACCTAAAACTAAACCTTATTTGGATTTAGTGGAATCTTATTTGGGAATACGGCCACAGCAGACATAGTTGGTTGAGATGGGGTCCTTCTGGAGAAGGTGGGCCCACAATCCAGTTTGATTGATTGTTCTTACTAGAAAGAGGACATTGGGGCACAGACACACACAGGCAGAATGCTATGTGAAGATGAAGGCAGTGATACTCTTACAAGCCAAGCACGGCCAACAAACCACCAGAAGCTAGGAGAGAGGGATGAAACAGATTCTCCCCTACAGCCTTCAGAAGGAACCAACTCAGCCTACACGTTGAGCATGGCCAAGCCTACAGAACCATGAAAGGCCACATTTCTCTTATTTCAGCTACCCGATGGTGGTGCTTTATTACGCAGCCCTAGCAGACCAATACAGCAACTTGGACTCATCCCTGACTCTTTACCTCCGTTTTCGTTCTCAATCTGTTATTTCTCTTTACCCTCAGAAAGCATACATATTTGGATCACTTCCCATAGTTCCTCTGGGACCACTCTAGTCCATGCCACTAACACCTCTTCCTGGGATGTGCAGAAGCCTGCTCACTGATCTTCCTGTCTGTCCTTGTCCCCCTCCTTCTCCTATAGCTGGAATGATTCTTATTTATTTCTTTGCTCATCCAAGGGTTTTCGCTTATACTCAGAGGAAAAGTCAGGGCCAACCTATGACCACAGGGCCCCAGTATGGTTCCTATAACTTTACTAACCTTTCTCACATGCCTGCTGTCCTTCAGGAACACTGGTCTCCTTGCCAGACCTCAAACACACCGGGCATGTACCCACCTCAGGACCTTTGCACGTGTTGTCCTCTGTTCACCTAGATATGTATGTCCCCTGCTTCTTCAGGGTTTCATCCAAATATTATTTCCTCAATCAGTCCTTCCCTGACCTCTCTACTGAAAACAGTTGTTCTTCTGAACCCCCTTCCTCTTTGGCTTTACTTTCTCCCTAGCACACGTCACCACTGAACATGTTGTCTATTTCCCTTCTTTGGTCTGTTTATTTTCCTCTTTATTTTGCTTCACTCACACAAGAAGGTAAATTCAACAGGGGCCTGGATCTGTGTCTGTGGTTCTTTGCCACTGTGTCCCCAGAGCATGGCACAGTCCTTGGTACATATAAGGCTCCTGCTGAACACTTGGGATAAATGAGTGGTCTAGGATGACTGGCCTTTTCACAACCATCATCAGTTTTGAGCTCCTACTGCACTCCTTACATACAAGAATGTGCTTGGTTCTTAACTCTCTTGAGAAAAGTATATAGTGGAACTGAATTAAGATAAAATCAAACAGAAGCATCAAAAAGATGCATTATGAATCCTAATTAAAACAATAACTTGGCCAATGATAGAATTAAAGCAAACCTGGGTTATTTTCCCTTCTTGTCTGCTGACATCTCTCAATTACAAGAGGGCCTCCACATACCTCTCGGCGGTGCTCTGCTTCTTCGGTGTCTGTAATAGTCTACTGAGCTCACTCTCTATTTCTGAGGCTCTTTTCTCACTGTCTTGATCACCAGTGTAGATTTTCTTCAGTGTTCTACCTTTGAAGGTGAAGGTGAAGTCGCTCAGTCGTGTCCGACTCTTTGCGATCCCACAGATTGTAGCCTACCAGGCTCCATCATCCATGGGATTTTCCAGGCAAGAATACTGGAGTGGGTTGCCATTTCCTTCTCCAGAGGATCTTCCCAACCTAGGGATCAAACCCTGGTCTCCCACACTGTAGGCAGACGCTTTACCATCTGAACCATTATTCTCATTTCTACAGTTTATCTCGATGATCTCATCTACTTATCCCAGCTCAGACAGCTCTCCTAATGAACGATTCCTGAATTTTCACATTCAACTCCACTTCTCCCCGATGTGCCAATTTTATGTGTCCACTCCACTTCCTTTATAAAACTGCACTGCCTCTGTCTTCTTCTGGCTTCAGGAAGGATACTGCCATCTGCGAGGCACCCAGGTTGAAACATCCACTATCACATCTACTCAGTTACCAAGCCCTGCTGGTCCAGCCTTGACCCACTTCCATCACTTCCCCGCGCCCTGTTGGGAAGCCCACTTCGGACCCTCATCACTTCCTCAGGGTTCTCCCTCAACCCCAGCCTCCCTTCCAGTTCATTCAATGGTGGCTGACAAATGACACTTCCTATTACAGAGCTCTGATTCTTTCCAGGTTAGAAATATTCCATCATGCCACCATACACGATAATGCTTGTGTGACTCTGCCTTCTCCTGCAGGTCCTCTCACGCTTGTGCTCACCACACTGCAATCTCCCCATCCACGGGCTTGGGCACCACCATCTGTATACCCACCCCCAGTCCAACTCCTGGAAAACCCGACCATCCTTCAAGGGTCCCTGATGTTCTCCTGGCAGGACACACCCCTCTCTGTTCTCATGATTTACTTTTGCATTTTGCTAATCCCCCTGCCTCAGCGGTCATCACTTCTGCCCTGACACTCTTGATTGGAGCACTCATTTTAAACCCTCGAGGGCAAAGACCTTGTCCTCTGCCTCTCCGTGCTCTATGCTGCCATTAGTGTCATGCTGAGACTGCTTATTGAATGAATGAAATCACACCCTTAATCTCATCACAGCAGAACATAAATTTCCAAAAGGAGATTTTTACAGCAGGTAAATTAATGAGGCCAAGGTTATAGGTTCAATTCCCCTATGGTTCATTTAGCTTTGCACAGAGCAGGGAAAAAGGCATCCAGGGAGACAGACTATCCTCAAAAGCTCAGCAAGCCATCCCACAACCAAGTGCATTATTAACACATAAGACAGGCCATAATGGGTGGACGGGTCAGGAAAACTCCTGTCTCCACTGACATCCTATCATGTGATATCTCTGAAACTGAAAGATGGTACATGGTTGGGAGGGTATCCATCCAGTTTTAAGAAATGCATTACCACATTTTTTAAGTGGGAACAGGGAGGAGAGAAAGTTTTTATCAGAACACAAAGCTCACTGAGTGACTCTGAACGTCAGAATTTCTTTATAGTATGCACAAGACATTAACATCTTATTACAGCTAAGCATCTTCATTGGATGTGAGCTCCAAACATACAGGGGTAGAGGCAGGAACAGGGACTTAGCAAGAAAGCCTCCTGTTCTCGGTTCAGCTTAGCTGCTAACTGCTAAAACCTTAACAAAGCCGCCTTTCCTCTTCGGGCTATACTTCTCACCATAAAAAAGGTTGAATAGGTGATCTCTAAGATCTTTTTTAAGATATCCTTTTAAGATAAAGATGAGCACAAAAGATAAATGGAACAGCCTGTCATAATAAAGTTTTATCCAAAAAATGGACTTCAAGTTCAAATTATAGACAGTGTCCTATACACAGCCATTCTTTGCTCTGGTTCAGCAGAAAAACGTCTACGTGTAAAAACTTACTCTTTCTAGAATAGCTAATCCTATGGCACTTAAAATCTTACTTGCAGCCATATGAGTGCTATGCTGATTTTGCCTGAAATTTCTGTAGACATGTATGTACTCAAATGGTACTCCACCTGCTAAAAACCATTTTAATATTAAAGAGTTGGGAAAATTTTCCCAACCCGGTCATTTTTTGTCTTGGTAATCAAAGAAATATTGTTCTCAGAAAGAATTTTATAATCAGACAAAGGTAGTTCATAGGACTGAATACATACGTTAAAGTATCATTAAAGCAGAAATGAGTGAGCATTGTATTTCCACTTGTAAAGACAAGTGTCTCTCTTTGGGAAATACAAGTAAGATGCAAGTATTTTCAGCACCAAAGAGAACAGTTCTAATGATTCAGTGAAGAGTTGAAGAGGTTAATCAAAGGTTCATGCTGATTTTTGTGACAACTGGAGGGGGCTATACTAACCCATCATTAAAAACACTTATTGGGCTAGCTTTCTTCCCCAAATGGCTGGATGTTTAGGGAGAAGCAGTAAGAAGCTGTGCAAGAAAAAGGAACTTTTACTGATCAAAATATAACTGGAGGATCTGGCTGTGAATGCTAACGCACCACGTTCTGCTTTCCCAGGAACCACTGTGTTGTTTCCCATCTTCAGAACAATTACCGAACAATACTGCAGTGATTGGCCCACTATTCAGTGACCAGAATTCTTCATACAACAAGAACACTCTGTCTCATTTCTGAAGCCCACTCAGTAAGAATTAAGCAAACCTGTCTTTTGTACTTTCATTTAATCAGATAGATGCTTTTATCAACATCCCTAGCTGCTGAAAAGTTTCTTTCCACGTGCAATCAATTCAAGCATTCATTCAGCAACCTAGAGCAAAGTGAGAATTCAGAGGCATATGCAAATAATACTTCAGGAAACATCCTTCTATTGCTGGTGTCTAAATTGTTCATTAATGGAGCTATTCATTGAAAGCCTGACATGCTCCTCCTTTTTTAGGCACTCGGATGAATGAGAAAATTCCTATTCGCATGGAGTTTTTACCACAGTAGGAGGAAAAAGGCAATACAGAAATAAGGAAATAAATTCAGATAGTGGTAAGTGCTTTGAAGAAAATGACAGAGGTCAAGATTGGATGGGGCACTGGAGGGTTAGGATTCTTTAGAAAGGTAGCCTGCGAAGGCTGCTTTGGGGAGACTGAAAGGACACAGGAGCCGACTGTGCAAAGGTGACAAAGAAGGGAAGAGAAAGTGTAAAGTCCCGGAGGGAGGAATGAGCATGACATGGTCCAGAGATGGAAATGTGGCTGCAAGGAGGCAGGGAGATGGGAGGAGGCAGGAGTGGGCCCAGGAGGACCGAGAGGGACCACACGGGTCTCCAGGGCTGTGACGATGACTCAGGGTGCTATTTTCAGCACCGTCACGAGGGATGTGAATATTGAGATGTTTTAAGCAGAAGGGTAACATGATCTGAGTGACATTTAAAAATCAGACTTTGGCTGCTGCCTGGAGAATGGACTACAGGAGTGGGTGATGTTGGAAGCGGGGAGACCAGCTACAACGACTCCGGCAATTATCCAGGCAGGAGATGATAACAGCTTGGATTCAGCTTAAAGGACTGAAGACAGTGAGAAATGGCCTTTTCATTCTTAAAGTAGATGGTACTGACCAGACTTACAGAAAAATTATATGCTGGTGCTACTTATATTTACACAGTGGAGTGAAGAGCAGTTTTGGTGGTTCAGGGGAGTTTGTTTTGGACCTGACCATGGTAAAACAGCATCAGTATGTTCTGTTCCTATTTTTGTAAATAATACAATAGCAATAATATCAAATGATAATCTACCCATAGAAAAAACTGCGAGCAAGCATATCAGGTTACTTAACCATTCTGGGCCAGTTCTGTCATTTGATAAGCAGTGATAACAAGTTGTACCTTATAGGGTTCTTATAGATTAAATGACTCAAAACAAACATATATATATGTGTGTGTGTGTATACATATTTTTTTAGGAATCCAATTTTTATTGTAAAAAAACAAAGTATTTTCTTTTCCATCATGGTTTTTATTACATGATAACGAATATAGTTCTTTGTGCTATACATTAGGACCTTGCTGTTTAGTTTGCACATACTAGTTTGTATCTGCTAATCCCAAACTTCTAATTTATCCTTCCCTCACCCCCTTTTCCCCTGGTAATCGTACATTTGTTTTCTAGGTCTGCGAGTCTATTTCTGTTTCATAAATCAGTTCATCTGTGCCATATTTTAGATTCCACATATACATGCTATCATATGGTATTTGCTTTTCTCTGATTCACTTCATTTCATGTGATAATCTCTAGCTCTATCTATCTATGTTGCTGCAAATGGCATTATTTCATTCTTTCCTATGGCTAAATTAATCAGTATACTCAAGAGCACTTACAACATTGTCACACATTTAGTGATATTTAAATTCTGGCCAGTATGAATCGGTATTACAGAGACATTATTACTTTGCCAATAAAGGTCCATCTAGTCAAAGCAATGGTTTTTCCAGCAGTCATGCATGGATGTGAGAGTTGGACTATAAACAAAGCTGAGTGCCGAAGAATTGATGCTTTTGAACTGTGGTGTTGGAGAAGACTCTTGAGAGTCCCTTGGACTGCAAGGAGATCCAACCAGCTCATCCTAAAGGAGATCAGTCCTGGGTGTTCATTGGAAGGACTGATGTTGAAGCTGAAACTCCAATACTTTGGCCACCTGATGTGAAGAGCTGATTCATCTGAAAAGACCCTGATGCTGGGAAAGATTGAGGGCAGGAGGAGAAGGGGACGACAGAGGATGAGATGGTTGGATGGCATCGCCGACTCAATGGAATGAATTTGAGTAATCTCCGGGAGTTGGTGATGGACAGGGAGGCCTGGCATACTGCAGGCCATGGGGTCACAACAGTCGGACATGACTGAGTGACTAAACTAAACTGATTATTGACTGGCACAGTAACAGAACTACAGATAGTTCTACTCTTCTATATCGTATTTTTCTGTTATGCAAGCATGCATAACATTGGTTAGCAGCAGGAAAAAAAGGTTTTTAAAAATACAGCGTAAGAGAATGGTACAACAATAACCATATTGATTATTTACTGTATAGGCAGTGTCCTGTGTGAATACAGACTCAAGCATCCGTTTAAAAAATTCTGGTTCCTCTCTTCCTGTACATGTAACTGGGAACAGCCCCATAAGGTTGTTAGGATAAACAATTATTGAGATTCAAACATATACTTTTTTATATAGAGAAAAATAAATTTAAGAATCTGGAGGACACTCAGTATACAAAAAATACATTTCAAAAACAAATCAACTCTTAATAACTAGTTTACTAAAATCCTTATTTTCATCTACACACAAATCAGGCAAAAAAACCCACTTTTTTTTTGCTATTTCCTTTCGTTTTAATAAACATATATTTTCTTTTTTTGCATTTATTTTTTTTTTATTTTTTATTTTTTTTAAATTTTAAAATCTTTAATTCTTACATGCATTCCCAAACATGAACCCCCCTCCCAACTCCCTCCCCATAACATCTTTCTGGGTCATCCCCATGCACCAGCCCCAAGCATGCTGCATCCTGCGTCAGACATAGACTGGCGATTCAATTCACATGATAGTATACATGTTAGAATGGCATTCTCCCAAATCATCCCACCCTCTCCCTCTCCCTCTGAGTCCAAAAGTCCGTTATACACATCTGTGTCTCTTTCCCTGTCTTGCATACAGGGTCGTCATTGCCATCTTCCTAAATTCCATATATATGTGTTAGTATACTGTATTGGTGTTTTTCTTTCTGGCTTACTTCACTCTGTATAATCGGCTCCAGTTTCATCCATCTCATCAGAACTGATTCAAATGAATTCTTTTTAACGGCTGAGTAATACTCCATTGTGTATATGTACCACAGCTTTCTTATCCATTCATCTGCTGATGGACATCTAGGTTGTTTCCATGTCCTGGCTATTATAAACAGTGCTGCGATGAACATTGGGGTACATGTGTCTCTTTCAATTCTGGTTTCCTCAGTGTGTATGCCCAGCAGTGGGATTGCTGGGTCATAAGGTAGTTCTATTTGCAATTTTTTAAGGAATCTCCACACTGTTCTCCATAGTGGCTGTACTAGTTTGCATTCCCACCAACAGTGTAGGAGGGTTCCCTTTTCTCCACACCCTCTCCAGCATTTATTGCTTGCAGAGTTTTGGATCGCAGCCATTCTGACTGGTGTGAAGCGGTACCTCATTGTGGTTTTGATTTGCATTTCTCTAATAATGAGTGATGTTGAGCATCTTTTCATGTGTTTGTTAGCCATCAGGATATAAAATCAACACACAGAAATCCCTTGCATTCCTATACACTAATAATGAGAAAGTAGAAAAAGAAATTAAGGAAACAATTCCATTCACCATTGCAACGAAAAGAATAAAATACTTAGGAATATATCTTCCTAAAGAAACTAAAGACCTATATATAGAAAACTATAAAACACTGATGAAAGAAATCAAAGAGGACACTAATAGATGGAGAAATATACCATGTTCATGGATTGGAAGAATCAATATAGTGAAAATGAGTATACTACCCAAAGCAATTTACAAATTCAATGCAATCCCTATCAAGCTACCAGCCACATTTTTCACAGAACTAGAACAAATAATTTCAAGATTTGTATGGAAATACAAAAAACCTCGAATAGCCAAAGCAATCTTGAGAAAGAAGAATGGAACTGGAGGAATCAACTTGCCTGACTTCAGGCTCTACTACAAAGCCACAGTCATCAAGACAGTATGGTACTGGCACAAAGACAGACATATAGATCAATGGAACAAAATAGAAAGCCCAGATATAAATCCACACACATATGGACACCTTATCTTTGACAAAGGAGGCAAGAATATACAACGGAGTAAAGACAATCTCTTTAACAAGTGGTGCTGGGAAAACTGGTCAACCACTTGTAAAAGAATGAAACTAGAGCACTTTCTAACACCGCACACAAAAATAAACTCAAAATGGATTAAAGATCTAAATGTAAGATCAGAAACTATAAAACTCCTAGAGGAGAACATAGGCAAAACACTCTCAGACATAAATCACAGCAGGATCCTCTATGATCCACCTCCCAGAATTCTGGAAATAAAAGCAAAAATAAACAAATGGGATCTAATTAAAATTAAAAGCTTCTGCACAACAAAGGAAAATATAAGCAAGGTGAAAAGACAGCCTTCTGAATGGGAGAAAATAATAGCAAATGAAGCAACTGACAAACAACTAATCTCAAAAATATACAAGCAACTTCTGCAGCTCAACTCCAGAAAAATAAATGACCCAATCAAAAAATGGGCCAAAGAACTAAATAGACATTTCTCTAAACATATATTTTGAGTCACAATTTTTAACCTGAGGTGTCTCACTGTAGTTTTTCCATTATTTAGGAGGAATGTTTGGGAGTGATTCTTGTGGTCTATTTTCTTTAATGGTTTTATTTTTGACAATAAGATCATTAATGTCTCAGGAGATGATTCATCACTAAATAAGATTCCTTCTCTTAAGATGCTATTCATAGTGTATTCATATCAGTTCAGTCACTCAGTCATGTCTGACTCTTTGAAACCCCATGACCCACAGCACACCAGGCCTCCCTGTCCATCACCAACTTCCAGAGTTCACCCAAACTCATGTTCATTGAGTCGGTGATGCCACCCAACCATCTTATCCTCTGTCATCCCCTTCTCCTCCTGCCTTCAATCTTTCCCAACATCAGGGTCTTTTCAAAAGAGTCAGCTCTTCATATCAGGTAGCCAAAATATTGGAGTTGCAAGCTTCAACATCAGTCCTTCCAATGAACACCCAGGGCTGATCTCCTTTACGATGGACTGGTTGGGTCTCCCTGCAGTCCAAGGGACTCTCAAGAGTCTTCTCCAAAACCACAGTTCAAAAGCATCAATTCTTCTGAGTTTAGCTTTCTTCACAGTCCAACTCTCACAACCATACATGACCACTGGAAAAACCATAGCCTTGACTAGACGGACCTTTGTTGACCAAGTAATGTCTCTGCTTCTTAACGTACCATAAAGTGTACCACAAAGTGTATCATAGACAGGAATTAAATAATTGGTTCACATCTTTCAATCTCAGGTACATAAATAAAATTTACAGATACAGTTACCATACAGCTACCTGATACGGAAACTTCAAGGATATGAATAGTTTGGAAAAGAAAATGTAAAGCACAACAATGGCTGATTAGTCTTTTCAATTTACTTTAGTTTGTTTTCACCACAGTTTACACCATTAGTAACATTCATTACAGTGGCTCTGTTTAATAAGGTAAGTATTTTCTACATACTAAATTTCATTTAAGTGAATGCAATTTTCCCTTAAAAAGATTTAAAATAATAATCAACAGAGGGTAGCTTCAGCACAGCAGGGAAGTATTTTGGTAGAGATCTAAAAGGAAGAAAAAGGCAAGAATATACTGGATTATAGGAAGCTTAAGCCCACCCTAATATGTGCAAAATTTCATTTTAAAGATAAGAATCTATGCTAGAAGGGCATCCAAGTGACTTTTTATCCTTCAATTATGGCTAAACAAATTCACATTTGATCAAAATATGCAAAATCTATTTTTTGGGAAATAAGGCAAACATTTAAATCTAGCTGAAAATGTATGTTTTAACAAAACAAATGATCAAGTGCAATTACTGGCCACTGTACAGTTAATGAATCATTTTATTCAAATGATTTTTTTTTTACTAAACAAAAGCTATGTGAAAGTACTTCTGAGAACACAAAGATAGCAAATGGCTTTTATTCTCAACGAATTTACACTCTAGGTAAGACCTGGAGACTGGTAAATATTAAAGTCATTGCGTAATAGCAGTCATCCATAGCTTAAAAAGGGCTTCCGAGATAGCTCAGTTGGTAAAGAGTCTACCTGCAATGCAAGAGACCCTGGTTTGATCCATGCGTCAGGAACATCCACTGGAGAAGGGATAGGCTACCCACCCCAGTATTCTTGGGTTTCCCTTGTGGCTCAGCTGGTAAAGAATCCACCTGCAATGTGGGAGACCTTGGTCTGATCCCTGGATTGGGAAGATCCCCTGAAGAAGGGAAAGGCTACCCACTCCAGTACTGTGGCCTAGAGAATTTCACGACTGTCCATGGGGTAGCAAAGAGTCATACATGACTGAACGACTTCCACTTTTCATGGCTTGAAAAGAAATCATAATCCACAGAGAGTCCAATAACTTGCAGTTGGGTTGAAGGAAAACTTCATGAAGAAACTGGGCAAGGTGAAAATGAGCTAGACCAAGAAAAAAGTCCAGACAAGGACAAATGCATTGGAATCCAGAACTCGAGTTATAGTTATACCCTGACAAATGTGGAGAAAGGCCCAAATCATGCATCTCTAAGACCAGATTCAGTAGCTAGAGATGGTTCTAGGATCATGAATTGAAACACCTGGTAGACAATTAAAATAGTGACATGGAAAATAGAGAGAGATGGGTACAGAGATCTACCACGCTGACAGACACTAATTGACGACAACTTTAATACGTTCAATACAGAAAATGGCAGCAAAAAGGGCTGATAAATTGGAAGAAAACTAAGGACCACTGAATGGAGGAAGCAGTTGAAGAAGAGAAAGGTTGGGACGTACTAAAGAGGTAGTGACTTTTTGAGATTGGGAACTCTAGATTTTATTCAAGGAACAATGAATGAAGTCACCCAGGCAAAAGGTGAAATTAGGAGAAAAGGAGGTCACAGATGGAAACCTGCAGAAAACACATTTCTGGTTAGGCAGGGAAAGAATTTGCTAACAAACCTGAGGAAGGAAGACCAAAGAGGCAGGAAGGAGAGGATGCAGCGTCTTGGAATCAAAGGCAGGAGATCAAGAAGGGTGGACCAACAGTGTTTGATGCCGTCAAGGGAACAAGACTAAAGGTGGACAGCTGGGATGTGGTCACTGTTGACCTTAGTGATGGTGGTTTTTCCTGCATATGTAAGATACACATATAAGCCTTATGAAAGAGAATCTTCATCTTCTCTGCTAAGAAGTTTCCACATTTAGGGAAATTGTTTTTTCTTTTCATAAAACTATTACCTGGTAACTTGAGCTCATAAAAAGTCTCTAAAGCTCTAACACCAATCATCTTCAGAAACACTTACTGAGCATATATATGCCAATCAGTGGTTGCTAATACAATGACCAAGTATATGTGCTAAAGAATGCGTCCACATTTTATTTTGCCTCTGTAGTCACTGGCATGTGTGTTTATTTACATTATAAGTTAGTAAATGTATTTAGAATCCCCACAGAAGGAATCATGAGCTAATCACACAATCAATGGGTCAGTACTTTATAAAGTATGTTTGAAGGAGATTACCGTCAAATACTTGCTTGAGTGTAAAGTTATTATTTTAAGAAGATTATCACAAACTGCTTGCTTGACTGTTTGTAATGACATGACTTTGCTTTTGAAACATACTATAAACAGAAACAGTCTCGCAGACTTAGAAAACAAATTTATGGTTACCAAAGGAGAGGGATAAATAAGGAGGTTGGAATTAACTATATGCTGTATATATAACAACAGATAACCAACAGGGACCTACTGTATAGCACAGGGAACTATATTCAATATTCTGTAGCAATCTATACAGGAAAAGAATCTGAAAGAGGATGAATATATGTTTACATACAACTGAATCCCTTTCTGCACACGTGAAACTGATCCAACACCGTAATTCAGCTAGCCTCCAATATAAAATAGAAATTAAACTGAAAAAGTAAACAGAAATAAAAATTGTGAGAAAACAAACACACCATAAATATTAAACCTGATATAAGTTTTTTCCCTGAATTTCGCTAAGACACGGACTTAGAGGCTGTTGCAGCGGCCTGAGACACTGAGCTCTCATGGGCACCGGGCCGAGCTATGGGTCCTGAGCCTGAGTCAGTTAGAAATTACTGAGTTCAGTATGCTTATCACAGTTGCAAGAAGTTGATGGAAAAACATGCTTCACTGTGGCCTTTCTGAGCAACAGAATATGGCTTCTTTTTATAAATTTAAGTAATGAGTCCACAACTCCAGCTGCTTTTTCTCTGAGTTGCCTTCAATTCTAGACATAATCATTTTCATTGCCACTGGTATTGCTCTCTGACCGCTGCGAAGTAAGACTCATATGTAAGTTCACAGAGGTTTTGCAAATGGCACCTTGTATGCTACCTGCCTCATACTCAGGATTCTCACATGGGGTAGAGAGGTAGCCTTCATTATTTCAACAGCTTACATGTGACCGATTTAGAGAAGCTCATTGCAAAATCTATAAATTAACGACAATATTCTAGCACTTTTCCTGACGGGGCACCATGCCATATTTACTTCAAATCTACTCAATATCTGATTTTGAGCAGCGTTATCACCCTTGAAATATTAAAAATAGCATCTTTTTTACATTTAATTTTTATTTTATATGATTTACAATTTGTTTTATTTTTATTTACAATATTGTGTTATTTTCAGGTGTAGAGCAAGGTAATCGATTCAGATATACATATTCATATATCCATTCTTCTTCAGACTCTTTTCCCATATAGGTTATTATAGAATATTGAGTTCCCTGTGCTATACAGTAGGTCCTTTGTTATTATCTATTTTACAAACAGTAATGTATATATATTAATCTCCATCTCCTAATTCATCCCTCCTACCCACCTTTCCCCTTTGATAGTCCTGAGTTCGAAAACAGCATCTTAGTACAACATCAAACGTCTGAAGAAATGCTTATATCAACTGAATCAAATAAATTCCTTCTTTACCATCTCAGTGTCTGAATAATCAATGAGGTATCATCATTTGAGAGTTAAGGGGAAAAAATGAAAAATAAATCCCCAATAATAAGCTTATTTTCTTAGGGTTAATTCTATAATTGTGAAATGACATCACTGCATTCAGATAAGCTTAATACCTGAAATGATCTTTCAATAAAGGTATAAGGAATCTATCAGGAAAAAAAAAATCCTTCCCATTCATACCTTAGCTTTTAACAGGCAAAAAAATATGTCCCTTTTCAAAACACTAATGAATTTTTCTAGTTACGAGGGTTTTCTTCATGGGAGCCTAAGTCTAACCACACACAAAAAGAGCCACTCTGTCCTCATTCTGCTTGAAGGCAGGGTGACTAGGGGCTGCTCCTGTCTGTAGACAGCACAACAAAGAGGTTTGGTCAGAGCTGCCAAATGCTGATCAGGGAAATGACCGACCTCACTGATAAGCTCTGAGAAGAAGGCACGTGTGCTCTAGAGGAACACACGTACCCTTGAACATGCAGGAATTTTCTGCTGTGCAGGTATTCTTCATTAGCAATGCCCTCGGAAGAAAATGACAGAGGCTTTAAGTTGGAGTCAGCATAGGGCACTAGTCAGTAGACTTGGTGACTGCGTCTGCAAAGAAATTCAGAGGCGCCCCGTCGACCCCGCCCCCACAGTCTTCAGCACCCAGGGATCAATGCTATACTGTTCCATCAAAAGTTGCCTATGCTCGCCTTGAAGCTCCCTACAGAACTCCCTTTCAAATTTCTCCCACTCAAGCACAGTTTGCAGGATTAACCCATGTGAAATTGCTGTGCTCCTATGTTTTTTACCTGCAATTCAGGCATTTCTTACAGTTTCATTTAACACATTTCTGCCACAGGCTTTAATGATAAAACTAGGGTCTATCACAGTACAGCATTTCCAAATCAATAAAATGATCATCTGCTCTTATGTGGGCAACAGCATTCTATTAAGCTTGGTGGTCTCAGGTCTTCAAAGCAACACACGCAGTATTGAAGTGAACTTTAGTACTGCTTATTCCCATTGCTTACTGCTTATTCCACACCCAGACCACTGAGTTTCCTTCCATTATCATATAACCCAGCAATTTTGGCTATAATTAAAAAAAAATGTTGTGTCATACTTTGTTCATTTTTGTTCTGATCAATTTCATCACTTTTACTTTTTTTTCAGGTGAAACACTAGTTTAAAAAAGTTAATAAGTAAAACTGCATGCTCATTTCCTGACCTAACATGAACAGAACAATGACAGAATCCTGTGTACTTTCTTCAGGGATTTATTATTCTTAGGGTTTGATGTTTGGGGCTGTTTCTTTGATTGCCTCCCTCCAAAAACACGTGATGCCCAAGGTTTCAGAAAGGCTGCCTTTTGGCTAGCAAAGATCATACGCACCCATGTGCTGACTCAATGTTGCTCCACGAGGTACATAAAAAAACAAAGGTACATAAAAATGCATGATTTATTTATTTCATGAGCAACCATTTTGTTCAGATTATCTTGTAAGCTACTTTAATCCTAAGGAAAAAAAAAAAAAAAAAGGAAAATATATCTACCAAATACCCTGCTTGTTCTTCCTTTCCTTTCTAGCTCTGTCTTCTGTCTCACTTCCTCTGCCTAACCCCACTATCGTACATATTTTGGCTTTGAGAAAAAAGCTACTATCATCATCAGAGATGTAAGTATATTTGGCCTTCATAGAACAGACGTTAGCACTTCCCTGGTGGCTCAGCGGTAAAGAATCCACCTGCCAATGCAGGAGACATGGGTTCAATCCCTGGGTTGGGAAGATCCCCTGGAGAAGGGAATGGCTACCCACCCCAGTATTCTTGCCTGGAGAATCCCAAGGACAAAGGAGTCTGGTGGGTTACAGTCCATGGGGTCACAAAAGGGTCGGACATGCTTAGCAACTAAACAACAACAATGCAAACACTAAACGTGCTTAAATATTTACACTGAAAGGGTCATTTAGATATTTGTCAGTAGTGGACCCAGCCTTTCCTCTAGCTACCTCACTTATCCGTCTTTCCTCATTACCTCTAGGTCTCTTTCCAAGCCCAGAGGTCATGCGCTGTGAGCAATAAGGTGCTGAACAGCTGATCCGTCCCTCCTTTCATTCACTTGACACCGTTGCTAAGCACCTAGCATATGCCAGCATTGTTCTAAGTCCTTGACCAGTTATCAAAATCCACTAAAATCCCCACAATTTGAAGTCATGTTCTTGGACAGGAATGAGGGTGGGGTGGCCAGGGGAGCGGACAAATCTCTACTGGAAAGCAGAGGAATACTGATATATGTATTAACTTCTGTGTCCATGTGAAATTATTTTCCTCACTCTTACAAAATATATCAAGCTTGCTTGAAAGAGTGCTTCCTCAAACGCAAGAAAAATGAAAATGAAAAGTCTAGATTCAGTTAACTCAGTGTAACTTCTACTTCTTAAAACTGAGATGAGAGATGTGAGATTAAAGAAAGTGCCCCCAAGAGTACTGAATTAGGATTTAAAGACACACTTTCACTGTTTAGTCATGGTGTGTGTGAGAAAATGCCTTTGGAATTTAAGTAAATATGCAAGTCTTTCTTGCTTTCAGAAAAATGTGGTTGTCCTTCAAATAAAAGGTACTCATATTTTTACAGTTGGCATTAATACTCCATTTAATTATCTTCCAAGGTTGTGAAAATCTGTACTTAACGAAAGACAACTGTTAACTTGCCCCAAAATAACTTTGATCATTTTCCTGATGTTCTTAAAAGCAATCACAGAAGTATTTCCCAAAAGTTTAAAAAAATCAAGTTAGGCTTTTGCTTTTGGAATGGATCTGAGAAAAGATGAAGGGGGTTTTTTAAATGAGGCAAATGGCATTGCTATCAAAGCAAATGTGACATTGTTTAGTGGTCAGAAGTAGTTCCACCAGAGCTGGTGAAAAAAATTTCAGAATGCCTAAAAATAGTGAGGAAAGGTGGTGATGCTGAGGAAGGGCGTTCCTCTAGTTTTAACAGCAACAAGGCAAGAGGCAGTGGACAAGTCGCTTAGGTCTATCTTGCTTCAAAAATGTCTCCATGTCAACTACTGCTGGAGGAGGAGAAACAGCCGGACGGCCATGATACCACGCTGATGACTGATTGTCAGAGGTCTGAGGCAATGAGTGGCCTTTCTCTATTACAGGGAATTCCCTAAAATAAGCTTTACTAAGCCTCCTATATTTTATCTCAGTGCCATAGAACTAGGATTGCTAGATGTCCCAACTTGATTTCAAGGACACTGCATATATCCTCTTTCAAAACTGGACCATAAATACCTGTTTGTAATAAAAATTTAAAAATCTGAATCCGCATTCCCTTTCTAGAGCTTGAAACACTCTACCAATCTCTTTGGTAAAGATTAATATAAAATATTTTCAAATAGAGGGAACATAATACAGATGTGTTTTTTTTTCATTTTCTTTATTTTCAGTTGTTTTTTTTTTTTTTTAATTTTAAAATCTTTAATTCTTACATGAAAGTGGAAGTGTTAGTCACTCTGTCAAGTCTGACTCTTTGCAACCCCATAGACTATAGCCCTCCAGGCTCCTCTGTCCATGGGATTCTCCAGGCAAGAATACTGGAGTGGGTTGCCATGCCCTTTTCCAGGGGCTCTTCCCCACACAGGGATTGAACCTGGGTCTCCTCCATTGCAGACAGATTCCTTCCTGTCTGAGCCATTGGGAAGTCCATCACAGTGTTGGGACAGGTAAATCCTGTGGTGTCAAAGTCTGCCTCACCTAGGGAGCCTCCCCAGCTTCCCCAGGGGCACTGGAGCCCTGCATGCCCTCCCTCAGCCCAGACCAACAAGCAGCAAAAGACAGGCCAACATGCTCAAGAGGCAGGAGGAAGCCGGTGCACGGAAAAAACGGCAAGTTAATGCAGGTAAGAAAATCAGGAGAGAAAAGCCCTAAAAAAATAAAAGCATGGAGCATAAACTTTCCAAATATGTTAAATGTTTGAAGGGAACTACAGTTAAGAACAGATGGACGGCCAAAGAGACAAGGGGAAATAATTTATTGGAGTTCTAGAAGGGTGGGTATATACAAGTTTAGTCAGGATAGTTACCCAGACATAGTCTGTATTTCCAAGGAAAATAATGGTAGGAACTGATCTGAGACAGAGGGAAACATAATTCTGAAATATGTGTTCAAGTTCACTGTTTATCTTCTGGGCAGAGAAGACTATTTGTTTATTGAAATAATTATAGCCATACTAAATGGAAAGATCAATGATAAAGTGATAATGTAAGAAGTTAAAAGCAGAAAAAAGGATGTGTTAGAAGAATTTTCCACCATGTTTGTAAAATATTATAATTTTGTGAATTCTAAAATAAAGTTAAAAATTTGGTTCACTTTTATTTTCAAGATTTAAATTATAGAAGCACACAGGAGTTTCAGGGATTAAAGTTGCTATAAAGTAGATTATGCTAACCTTATATCATAAACCATATGAAAAATATAAAATATTTAAAGTAATGTATGTATGTAAAATGTACTTATATAAAATTAAAATGAAAATAATTACAAGCCATTCATACAACTAATAAGAAGAAAATCTGGATTTTTATAAAAGTCAACAGAATCCAAGCAATTCTGAATAAACTTCTAATTCAATTTATAATCCCTAAAATAGGGAAAAGTATTTCAACAGGCTTATTTAAATAAACCATTATATATTAATAATATAAAATCTGATTGTAATGGACATGGGATAATTTGGCTTGTGGGATTTCACAGTCCTACTTGATTCTTATTCATAAACTTTTTCCTTAAACAAGTATGAAAATCATCCTAAAATAAACAGAGTGTAGCGAACTCAATGGAAAATTTTCACCTCACTCAGAACCTCACAATCCTTACTGTAAACACCTGAGGAGAGCCTTAATGTGTTTCACCTGGGGACAGGGAGTGGGGAAGGAAGCGCACGGGAGTGAGGTGCTATTTGGTTGGTGATTTCCTGTTAACCACTGAAATTCTGCATACAAATTAGTAATTGGGGGCTCTGATTAACTTGGATCTATTTAACTGTGTGTTTTGGGGGTGTGTTTAAAATGCACACAACTGTGACGTAACGGGTCCTGTGACACGCATTTTATAGATCCTGAAGTTGACCCAGAATCTAGTAATGAGAGTCCAAAGATAGGGGAGTTTACACTTATTACTCACAGTTGAAAAAAATTTAAAGATCTAGTTTTAGAGAGCTAAACAAATAACGACATTACAGTAACACGGGGACAAGTACTTCCCCTTCCTAACAATAGGTACAGTCCTAGCAAACCTCACCCCAAACCAGAGGAAAGATCACCGTATGGTAACGCTTTTGTGACTGGATGTGTGACGGGATAAAACAGATAAGGATGGACAACCCCCTCTCCCCACAATTAGTAATATAGGCTGTTCCTGAGAAACAAATGCCATTCATTCACAAGGGTACCACAATTTCCTATTATTTGTTCAAGAGAAACAGTGGTAATATTGTAAAGAGTTACTATATTTCTTTTATGTCATGAAATGACTTACTGCTGAGTTATAACATTAATATTATAACCCAGTGATAAATTTCTCTTTTATAAACAATTTCAAGGATACTGACAGCCATTTTTAACTCTAGTTAAAATAACTAATTACATGTGTTTATACATTATTTCAAGTAAGATAAAGACTCATTGTAATTTACTATGTGTTGATTGACTTGATAATACCATCTATTAAATTTGTTTCACTTGATCTTTAGAAGTAAATATCCAATTTCTAAAAGGAATGAAAATATTCATTAATAATAGTTTTTGGATTGTTCTTTAATCAAACGTTTTAGGGGAATTAGATACTTACTAGAAACTTAAAGATCAGTGTTCACCTCATTTTTGATAAGTATTAGCATAAAATCCTACAAAATGGAATATTTTCATATTAAAAGTTTAAATTTCAGTTCTGAAAGAATTCTAGTCTGTTATAATGTTGTAAAATTAAGCAAAATAATGAATACCCAAAGAA
The DNA here is from genome assembly GCF_042477335.2 of Ovis canadensis. Classification (NCBI taxonomy): domain Eukaryota; kingdom Metazoa; phylum Chordata; class Mammalia; order Artiodactyla; family Bovidae; genus Ovis; species Ovis canadensis. The sequence continues at coordinate 20,163,874 of NC_091261.1, read as the reverse complement.
GACATTTAAAGACTATTAAAACAATATCAATCATCGCTATACGGAAAATAATATGTCCTGGAATCATCGTGGCTATGGGTCGTCCTCATAGGCATACAAGGCATACCACACGGTTTTAAATATTACAATAAAGTGTCTAAACATCCTCAAACTAATCGACATCAAGACCATATGTGTTCTTTTATTTAGGCCATAAAGTTCAAGCAAGTAACAGGAAATAAAAGTTTTACAAATGGAGCTGAATTTAGCATAATCCCCACCTTTGGAAGCCTGCCGCCATTCCCTACCACCCCAGCACTCAGGCTACAAATCCTGTGAGCTTTGTGACAGCGGCTTCCCTAGTGACCCAAAGCCTATTGGAAAGGTCAAGACTTGAGAAGGTAGGAAACACCTCTATTCCTATAGAACCTCATAAAATAAAAGTCCACAACGTCAGTCATTCTCTAAATTACCTTCCTGGGAGCCCAGGTGCATTTTCTAAAAGGAAACGAAAAAAAAGATTCCTAGCATCTCAGAATGGAACTCTATGCTATGGATTAACATGTGGTTAAGGTACTATCTTTAAGGACACGCTCCAAAAGACCTATGGAATCAAGTTTTGAGATATACCTTACTTTATAAGTTGAAAACTGCTTGCATTCAGATTGGCTAAATAATGCATAAAAATTTCAGAAGATCCTGGTCTGATTACAGACGATGTCTTGGGAAGACTGAAAATGCACCCATGAACATAAATAAAACACATGTTTTTTTTAAGTTTTGGATAATACCTGGCTCTTCTCCCCTACCACAGCCCAAACACGTCACTTCTCAAGAAAGCTCAGTATTTCTTATGACCTTGTCAGGAAATAACTCCTTAATAAACCTGATGCCTATTGAGAACTACACTGAATTTTTAAACATAAAATACATGTATGCACATATATAACACATGTAGATTACCATATTTCATGCTACCACGTAAACAAATGTATTCTCCAAAGTGAAAACTACTATATATATTTAAAACATTCTGGCTTTATCTTGAATTTTAAACCCAAGTGCTGTCAGATATGCAGATGACACCACCCTTATGGCAGATACTGAAGAACTAAAGAGCCTCTTGATGAAAGTGAAAGAGGAGAGTTAAAAAGTTGGCTTAAAGCTCAACATTCAGAAAACAAAGATCATGGCATCTGGCCCCATCACTTCATGGCAAATGGATGGGGAAACAGTGGAAAGAGTGGCTGACTTTATTTTTTGGGACTCCCAAATCACTGCAGATGGTGTCTGCAGCCATGAAATTAAAAGACGCTTGCTGCTTGGAAAGAAAGTTATGACCAACCTAGAGAGCACATTAAAAAGCAGAGACATTACTTTGCCAACAAAGGTCTGTCTAGTCAAGGCTATGGTTTTTCCAGTGGTCATGTATGGATGTGAGAGTTGGACTGTGAAGAAAGCTAAGCGCCAAAGAATTGATAATTTTGAACTGTGGTGTTGGAGAAGACAAGATCTTGAGAGTCCCTTGGACTGCAAAGAGATTCAACCAGCCCATCCTAAAGGAGATCAGTCCTGGGTGTTCACTGGAAGGACTGATGTTGAAGCTGAAACTCCAATACTTTGGCCACCTGATGCAGAGTGCTGACTCATTTGAAAAAGACCCTGATGGTGGGAAAGTTTGAGGGCAGGAGGAGAAGGCGACGACAGAGGATGAGATGGTTGGATGGCATCACCGACTCAACGGACATGAGTTTGAGTAAATCCCGGGAGTTGGTGATGGACAGGGAGGCCCGGCGTGCTGCGGTCCATGGGGTTGCAAAGAGTCAGACACAACTGAGTGACTGAACTGAACTGTCAAAGGGGGAAAAAAAAAAATCAAGACTGATTTCTTGGCTTGTAAAGTAACTAAATTTTACCCTACCATGTTGGTGGAAATATTTCAGAAATTGCTATGCTAAAACAAAAATTGATCACATTAGACCAAAACTTGGTGGAGAACGGAACACTAAATGAGCAGAATCTTTCATTCCTTTTCTTCCTATTACTGGAAGTACTATAATGATCAAGAATGTGTACTGTATGCCAGACTCATGGAAAGAGCAAACAATGCAGGCTAAAGACTCGCGACTAACAATCAGAAAATAAAACATTAGTAGCGCCTGGCTCTACATCTTCCAGCTCAGACTATCAACCATAAAGGGGGCAGAGCATTTACAAAAAGGTAATGTACTTGTTGACAACCATGTACAGAGACGTAAACTGTGTCTGCTTTCCTTGATATAGGATGAACCAAGACTTTAATTGGAGTCAAATCAAGCACTGCCTCCATTACCTATCATACTCTGTAAAGGAGCAGATTTAGCTGGCTTCAAACTGACAAAAATATCTTATTTTCACCTTAAAACAATCAGTTTACGTCAGAAAAAATGAAAACTTAGTAACAGGAGATAAGTGTATCCTTTAACAGAATTTCACGGAGTTCCTATAGGAGACTAAATCTGGTTTTCAACAACTGTTCAAAGAAATTTTAAAACGTAAGTGTATTCTCATAGTTTTTCTGAAGTGTACTTTTTGCTAACTACTGTAAGAGTTAATATGATCCTACTTCCCCAGAGAAATAAAAATGATGTGTTCTGCGATTTTTCAGTTTATAAATATAGTTATCTGTTCAGCTAGAAGGGTTAACGTGGGGAGAAAGTTATGAACAATTCCAAACAGAATGCTGGTTATAGCAAAGAACAATTCAGTGTACTTTGAGATGCCGAGAATGGGAAAGACCATGCTTTCAGGCCTAGTATATCCAGAAACAAGTAAGTCTGTTTGAGGGTATATGTATGATACTTTCTCTGATAAACCCATTTTAAGGTAAGAGAAACAGATTCATATGCATTAATTCTCCTCTGATGATAATTTTGTGGAGGAGGAAATGGCAACCCACTCCAGGATTCTTGCCTGGAGCATTCCACGGACAGAGGAGCTCAGCGGGCTATAGTCCATGGGACTGCAAAGAGTCAGACACGACCGAGTGACTAACACAGACAGATGCTGATTTCTGATGGTAAAATGTGTTTGAGAGAATGAGTAGAGGCCAGCTGGGAAAACACTGAGCAGAAATGGAGTCCCAGGACACCCGTGCTCCCGGGGCCAGAGCTGCAGGCACCCCAGGAGCCACCTCCTTGGGAATGCCACTCAGCCTGACCCTCCCTCTCATCTCCACTGACACTTCATCCTCTCCTGCTCCCCAGCTCTCTGAGCCCAAGCTGTCCTGGCTTTGACATTATCTCTGCTTTCCTTTTATCCCTTTGTTTAATTACGATCCTCAAAGGAGAGGAGACAGACGACGACACTACCTAGTTAACCCCATGGGGAAAAAGTGGGGAAAAGATGAGAGATTTCATTTTCCTTTATAAAACTAGTGCCCCTCAGTGCATGAAGATGCAGGGATAACTGCTGAACTGCAGTGAACCGTGTGTAAATGAAACAAAAATTTCAATTCAGTCAAACATTACTGAGCACATTCTATAATTCTCTATATTATAATTACTCTGTCTTCTTTCCTTATTTTTTAAAAAATAAACATTTTATTTACATTTGGGTACTTTCTGTCATTACCAAATATTCTAATTTACATTTTCTTCTTCATGATGGAGAAAATTCAACTGCAAAACGTTCAAATATTTGTGTATTTTCAACCATCAAAAAGCAGGGTTTCCTCAGTTATTTCCTATACTTTGCTCTTTCTCAATGTACTAAGTTCCAGTCCTCCCTTAGAGGCACTGCTTCTTTCTGCTTTATGCCTTATGAAGAGATCTGGTTCAGTATCAACGTTCTCTGGATTTTCACCTTCTTTGCTCTCTACACCTCTCAGTTCAGTCTAACATATTCAACAAGCATCTATGCTATGTCGGGCATGGTGGTAGATATTCTGGGAGATGGAAAAGTGATTGTCTTTTCAAGTAACTAACAGAAGTACAAATATGTGTAAAGATAATTATATACAATATTTATTAATTCTATATAATTTATAGAAATTGTATCACAAAGTAGGAAGAGATTAATTCATTTAGAAGCAGAAATACCTGAGTGGGCCTTAAAGCATATTTTCCTTAACTGATCTGAATCTCTCTCTTAGATTATTTGTTTACTGCATGGTAGATTCAGACAACAACTAAAAACAGAACCATTTTATGTAACAGGAATATTAGAAGAAAGTGTGTTATTTTCAAAATACTGCAGGCAAGTCTAACATATACCACAGCATAAGAGATGTGCAGTAGAGATACAAGTCTAAAAGTCAAATAGGTTATTCCTTCAACAAACATTCACTGAACAGATGAGCAGGATACAGAGAGGATGGTGACAAAGTCCCTGTAGGGAAGGAGCATGGACACAAAGAGAAAGCCCCAAATTAAACTCTGGGAATGTGCATGTGTGCAGAGAGGTGTAGATAACCAAAGGGACAAAAATATCAAGGAAACTGCCTAAAACTCATTTGGCAAGAGTAAAGAATTCCAGGAGTGGAGATGAAGGAAGGAAAAGAAAAGTCAAGGTAAGACTGGGGTAGGTGAAAGGGCAGAGTAACAAAGAAGAAATACAAGGCAGATGCTGTAAAAGACGGCAGTTAGAGGAAGAGCGGAATTTACAAGACTGAGAAGAGAGACAGAGGGAGGTCTGGAAGGATGAGCGTTAAGGACTCTGTAGGGAATGTGATGGCACCCTGCTCCAGTACTCTTGCCTGGAAAATCCCAGGCATGGAGGAGCCTGGTGGGCTGCAGTCCATGGGGTCGCAAAGAGTCGGACACAACTGAGCGACCTCACTTTCACTTTTCACTTTCATGCATTGGAGAAGGAAATGACAACCCACTCCAGTGTTCTTGTCTGGAGAATCCCAGAGACGGGGGAGCCTGGAGGGCTGCTGTCTATGGGGTCACACAGAGTCGGACACGACTGAAGTGATTTAACAGCAGCAGCAGGGAATGTGAAGAACAGAAAACAACAAAGGAGAGAGAGACAATCTTAGAAGGAAAAGGAAACACAGAGCTGGGAAGGAGAAAAGACACACCTAGCGATCTTTCAGAAACAAATCAGATATTTTATGTGCTGCCAGTGGAAATATATCACACAGGAAAGAAGTAAACAGAGGAAGTGGGTCATTTTGAAGGTAAGAAGGAGCATATGAAGGAAGACAGCTATAAGCGAACAACAATTAAAATAACATTGCTTCAGAATATGGTCAGGTAAGCCAATTTTAGTCATCTGGAAGGATCAGAAAAATACAAACACCACAGGTCACTCTCAATTTTATAGAAATAACATTACAAAATGGGTAAGGCTTTTCAAAAGAATACTAAATTTTAAGTAGATGATGCCAGCTTTATAAACAGCATTTCCTTTATGTCAAGAGATATTGTTATCAAGAATCCATTAATAAGGGAACACGTGCGTGACCACGACCCCACAGCCCAGGGTATTCGTCCTCATTGTGACTGATGCTGACAAGTGTTTTGGGATTCCTGAACGACTATCAAGAAATTTTAAGAGTATTAAAAACCTTAACTGCAGATGACCGTCGTTTTTCAGTTGAACTGCATACCTAGTCAGGTTCAGTTCCTTATCTACCTTGTTCTGTAAAGTAACTGGCGAAAGGTACTGTTAATTTCCCTCCATTTTCAGAATACAGAAGAAAAGTGCTAAAAATGATGTCATCTATAGCAATAAGAAACCAGCGACTTACAATTCAATTCTTGGTTAATTCGTAACTGTGGCCAGGACAACAAATAACTTAGTTCATTAATTCATATTTGATTACATCAGTTTTGGGTAAATCATTCTTCAGTGAGTCAGGACAAAAATTCAAAAGCACCATGAGCCTCTTCAGGCCAGTGAGGATGGTTACCAGCCCAGCTCTACCCACGTGAGTAATTATGACTTCCAAGGTGTTCCTATATCAATCCGATTCATTTTATTGATCTTCTACTACATGAGAAACAACGTTGTAGAAAAGGACGGGGCCACACAACAGTACAGGGATGGAGCAATATAGGGGCCCCTAGGAGGGCTCAGCAAGGACATACCTCCCTCTGTTGGTTTAGTTGCTAAGTTGTGTCTGACTCTTGCGACCCATGGGCTGTAGCCTGCCAGGCTCCTCTGTCCATGGGGATTCTCTAGCCAAGAATACTGGAGTGGGTTGCCATTTCCTTCTCCAGGGGATCTTCCTGACCCAGGGATTGAACCCGGGTCTCCTGTATTGCAGGCAGATTCTTTACTGACTGAGCTATGAGCAAAGCCCAAAGATGACTCTCTGTGACCCCATGGACTATACAGTCCGTGGAATTCTCCAGGCCAGAACACTGGAGTGTGTAGCCTTTCCCTTCTTCAAGGGATCTTCCCAACCCAGGTCTCCCCCATTGCAGGTGGATTCTTTACCAGCTGAGCCACAAGGGAAGCCCAAGAATACTGGAGTGGGTAGCCTATCCCTTCTCCAGCAGATCTTCTCGACCTAGGAATCAAACTGGGGTCTCCTGAATTGCAGAAAGATTCTTTACCAACTGAACTATCAAGAACCCATGTTTCCCGCTACTGACCCTTATTTCTCTGGGTTCTTCTTTGCATACACATGGCTCCCAGAAGCCTCATGACTTCTTCAGCGTACAGGCTAACCTTCTCATCTTTGGGGCCCCAGCAAAAGGTCTGGCGTATCTTGATCCGCAGTACATGTTTCTTTGACATAAAAACGTGAACAAGTGCAGCAAAGAATCATGAACACTCTTCACATCTTCATGGAAGAACCATGTCTGGGTCCTGCCTAAATGATCATTACTTTTATCTAGAGGAATATTAAATTTGCTTCTTGTTGTAACAACATCAGGTAGGTGAATACGTACATTTAGGTTATTTCCATAAGGATCCCTGCTAGTTTGTCTTGGTGTCCAGAATCTTCCTGCGACTGCTTTTCGACCAGTTAGGAAGGTGAAGGCAGCCGTGCCTTTCTGTTTCGCGAGCCAAGCTTCATTTGATTCTGACACACAGAGCTCCAGTGAGCGCCTGCGGCCATCAGATGGCACACGAGCCCACCGCTCTGTGATCCCAGCCCAACTGCCTAAGCCTTCTGACCTTCAAGGGGAGGAGGAAGGAAATTCACACGTGCTGAACTGAAAAGCACTGAGGGGCTGGAGTCAAAGCGCAGTCTTTTATTTTCATCCTACAAACAAGTCTTTCTGCTATAGACAGTGGTTCTCATTTTATAGATGAAAATCCCAGGCTCAGAAAAACTGAAATATAACTGCTCTGTGGTTACAGAGTGAGTACCTGGAGGAGACAGACTTGAACGCGGGTGGGTAAGACTAAGAAGCCACAAGTCTCTTGATATCTCTCTGGACTGTACAACATAGAGCTCATTTCCAAAGTCCAGACTGCTTGATCTCAGCTGCGGCAGCTCTGAGAGCCCTGCTCTAGGGCTGTCGTGTGTTTATTTCATAGTCCCCACAGTGAATTGAGAACGTCAGAAGGGAACAGGGTCCAGGATGTTTCCTGCTCCAAGAAGGTAGTGCTTTTCTCTTTGTTGCAGCCTTTTGCATGGGGCGAATGCATTATAAAAAAAAAGTGCTCAGGGCTTCCTGATCTGTAACTAACATCACAGAAGACAAAGAAAAAAAAACCAAAAACAAAAACAATGGACTCTCCCTGAAGAATGAGGCTGAAGCTGGGCAGATTCTGGGGGTGCCAATGAGAGAAGCAACACATCGGTTTTATGGAGAAGTCAAGAGAGGAAGCACACTTCATCTTCTGGAATTAAAAACGCCCTCCGTGGCTGCATCCTACAGCGGCTTTCTGCCCCTTACCTGCGGGGATAGGACGAGGCACCAGAGTCCCACATAAACTTCGGCCACAGTCAAACTGAGTGACAGTTAAGAAGTATGATGCTTTCTCATGTAATCTCTATCCATCTACTGCACACATGTGGTATGCTATAAAATACATTTATCTTCCATAGAACTTATTCCAGAGGAACAGATTAACTTGTTAACTCTACTCAAAGAATGATTTTACAGTATGTGTTTAAAAAGAAGATTAAAAGTAAATGAAGTTTTATATATCATTTGTTTCATAATTAATATGACTAGGAGAGTGTGGAAGCAATGGGTTAAATAGGGACAACTGGGAAACTAAAAAAAAATTTATTAGAGTTGATTCCCAATGCTGTGTTAATTTCTGCTGTACAGCAAAGGGATTCAGTTATCCATACACATACATTCTTTGTCATGTTCTTTTCCTTTATGGCTTATCACAGGATATTGAATACAGTCCCCTGTGCTACACAGGACCTTGTTGCTTATCCATTCTCTATATAATAGTTTGCATGGGAATTTTTTTCTTTACGTGACACTGCAGGATAAGTCTGGGTAAGTGGCACAAATAATTCTTTTATTTAATTTTTTGCCATCAAACTCTATGAAAGATCATAATGAAGAGGAATGCAATCTTCTTGGGAGATGTTGAACTGTAAGGATATTACAACGTTAGGCAGACGGTTGATAACAGTTAGAGTAAACTAGGCATCACTGTTAAAAACCCAGTTACTGTGAATGGCTTTTAAGTCTGTCTGTCTTCTTAAGCACTTCCACTCAACTGCTGGTGAACGTATAGACCAGTAAAAATCAGGATGTACCAAAGCTGAGGAAAATAACCTAATTATATGAATCAACTGTTCAGATTCTATAGCAACATAATTTCTCTGTGATTCATTTCTACAAATAACGTCATGGATCTTCCCAATGACCATATGGTCACTGGAAAAAGAACGTTCAGTCAAATCTATTACTTCATGAAATAAAATAGCCTGAAACATCATTCTTGGGCTCACTGAAGAAATCCTGATGAAGGAGAAACATACCTCTTTCCTAAATAAATCTGAGAGACAACCACAGGTTATCCAACTGAGATAAAGAAATCACACAGGGGGAGGTGGGAGGGGGGTTCGGGATTGGGAACACACGTACACCCATGGCGGATTCATGTTGATGTGTGGCAAAACCAATAAAATATTGTAAAGTAAAAATAAAATAAAATAAATCATGCAACAGACAAATATATAGTTTTCTCAATAGAGAATAAGCCTTTTCTAGGGATAAGATGGAATGAGGGCTAGTCTATGTCCAATCATAAAAGCATTTTAATAAATCCAACCTTTTATTTCACAGATACAACATAAATCCACCAATTGAGCTTGGGTGCAGCACAAATCGAGCAACAATTTCTGCTCATCATTACTTTACAACCATGTTCAGAGGCAGTCATGATTTTTGTCTGAATGGCAAAGTTGTTAGAGAATCAAGTGCTCTAAACTCTCCTGCCCTCAACCACATTCTTATTCTGCATCTGTGTTTCCTGCTCACTTGTGGCAGAATACTAATGTCAACTAATTTCAATGAAAGCCCCACATAATGTAGCACTCTCATTTTATTTAAACAAAAACTAGCGATAAGGAGCAAGGCAGGGATGGCCCACCATACTGCTCAAGCCAGCTTTCCATTATTTAACACAATTATTAGCTGTGCATGGTGTCCATGTTTTTTTATTTCTCTGATGTTTCTGCATTCCAATCAGAGCTGTTACTACTGTTTCTAACTTTGTACCCTCTTTTGCAAGCTTTCACAAGCCCCTTATTAAAGCACTGGGAAGGCTTCCTATCTGATACCCTGCCAGGCACTGTCCTTTTGGACACAATGCATTCAGGTTATTAGCTTGATGGGCATCATTCAGCAGGCTGTCTTACAATTTCCCTGATGATCATCTAGTAAGACTGAATTGCTGCCTTGCCCATGGCTTTTAGATTTATGTAATTAACCAAAATTAGCTTGATGTTTAAGACACAATGCCAGCCTACTCATTTATTTTTGGAGGAACACTTTGGTGAACACAATGAGTGGGCTGCTTTGGAATTGCCAACTTAAACTCTCAAATTTTTCCTATAAAATTACTATACTTAAAAAATTGAAATTCTATTAAGGCAAATACCATTAAAAGAAAACTATGTGAAAAGTAATCAGGTGCCATATTATTTGCATTTCAGTTCACTATTATGTTCAACTAAGTTCCAGTATAAAATATTTGACACAGTTCCTTGGATGTGTGTTGCAAATAGTATTTTTACATAGTAACTCCCAGAAAAGAGTATAACGGCTTTGGTTACACAGCCCTAAAAACACAGCATGCACAAAATGACATGTATACACTCTGTCATTCAGAAGTTATTAATGTCAGACAAAAAATTTAAGTGCCAACCACGTATTAAACATCGTAATACAGTCAATAATACCTTAGAGTGTGAGTTTTTTTCTAAACTACTTTTGTACTTCCTGATATTAAATTTACCTTCATAACTGATCCATAAAACATATTTAATTACCTATATTTTCCATAAAGGAACTGAAGAGCAAAAAAATCAAAATTTTTTCCATAAGACAAAACTCTCTGTCAATAGCATGAAGAAATGCTGAAATTAAAATCTGATTCTCTTGTTTCTAGTTCCACTAAAGCCAGTAATAGATATGTTAGAATCTGCTGGACCTTACTCTGGGTAACTTGAGAGAAATTTCTCTCTATATGAAAGTTGGTGACAATAATACCTACCTGATAAAAATCTAGTAATACATGAAAATCTTACTAATTATATGACCAGCATGAAGCATGGGTGTGCGTGGTTTGTCGCTCAGCTGTGTCTGACCTTTTGCGACCCCATGGACTGTAGCCCACCAGGCTCTGTTAATGAGATTTCTCAGGCAAGAATACTGGAATGGGTTGCCATTTCCTGCTCCAGGGGATCTCCCCAACCCAGAAATTGAAGCTGTGTCTCCTGTGTCTCTTGCATTGTGGGCAGATTCTTTACCCACCGGGCCACTGAGGAAGCCCCATCACTGGTATAAAATGTGCTCTCTGTGAACGGCAGTTCACACGTAATTCATTTATAGCTAGATTTATTCAGCCAGTATTAACTGAGCATGCTGAAGAGCCAGGCATTGCTCTAGGCAGTGCCCACGTGGAGCCATCATCCTAAGCAGGACTAACCGGGAAGATGCGAGCTTGTATTAACAGCATAAATGCCGACAAGTGGCCCCTCAGTCAACTTGGCCTCACCCCTCCATTCACCACAGGGTTGCTGGGTACCAGCCAATGGCTCGAGAGCAGACAGGAGGCTGAAGATTTGAATCTGGGCCGGCTGCTTCACTTTTTTGCTCTTGTTCTCTCAGGCTGCTACTTTCTACTCTTCCTCCTCTTTTCAGTCTCAACCACCTATGATTTAAACTACAGTGCTTCAAACTGTGCCAAACACAGGAGGTCAGCCAGGAAGGTGGCCGGGAGTAGGGATGGGGAAGCTAGGGAGAAAGGTCTCTCTGCTCTGCCTAAATAAGTGCAGATTTTATCTGCTTTATGGTTTCTACTTAACATACTAGACTTCCGGTGCAAGATTCTGGTATTAATAAATAACTTTGGCACTAAGGGAATACAGGCTTAGGAAAAAGGAAATAGCACTGATTTAAAATATATCCCATTCTTTATCAAGTTGATGTACAGAAAAAAAGAAATGAGTATGGGACAAAGGTTCTAACGCAGTAAAAGAAATTTATGAGACATAAAAACCAAATGGAATACTGGTTCTTGACGGACTCCTGGTTTTGAATAAGTCAGCTGTACGTAATAATTTTGTCATATATTACTACAATACTATGCTATGTTCAAAACACGCTTTTTAAGAGGGGACTACTGAAATACTTAGAAATGAAATGCCATATTATAATTTTATTTCTAATACAGCCAAAAGAGAGCGAGATAAACATGACAATCAACAACTGTTAAATCTTGATGATGAGTATGCACTGTATACTTCTCCTTTCTGTACATTTAACATATTTCATTAAAAAGTTTCAAAATATACAGTATGTGCAATGCCTATTGGCATTTATTGACCCTAACAGGCCTTAAACCTCCTTTGAAGACACAAGAGTTAACACTATATACAAGTTGTTAGTCTTGGATGTAAAAGTTATATAATCCAATTAAAGCATATTTTAAAAATATCAAAATGACTTACCACTATAAAGAATAGATGGTTTACAAATTATATAGAATTATTACCATGTGATGGATCTCTACCATGCTCTGATTTTTTTTTTTAATGATTATGGATAAACTTAATGGCAAATGTATACTTATGCGGGCTGTAAAACCCTCAGACAACCAGGTATGGTAGGCGGCCCCAATTAGGCCCATCTCCTGGTGGTCAAACGTTATATAATCGTCTCCACTTGAGTCTTGGGATGGACCTGGAGACACCTTCTAACCGTTAGAATACAGCAAAAGCAACAAGACGTCACTTGGGAGACTGGATTATAAAACACTGGGGCCTGTGGACTCCCCTCCCTTGCTTGGTCTTTCCCCTTTGCTGGCTCTGATATAGCGGCCGCCATAGTCCCTTGGACTGCAAGGAGATCCAACCAGTCCATTCTGAAGGAGATCAGCCCTGGGATTTCTTTGGAAGGAATGATGCTAAAGCTGAAACTCTAGTACTTTGGCCACCTCGTGTGAAGAGTTGACTCACTGGAAAAGACTGTGATGCCGGGACGGATTTGGGGCAGGAGGAGAAGGGGACGACCGAGGATGAGATGGCTGGATGGCATCACGGACTCGATGGACGTGAGTCTAAGTGAAGTCTGGGAGTAGGTGATGGACAGGGAGGCCTGGCGTGCTGCGATTCATGCAGCACAAAGAGTCGGACATGACTGAGCGACTGAACTGAACTGAACTGATGTTGTAAGTGAGCTGCCCTTGGAGGCTTCCCACAGATTCCCTCAGAACAACAGCTTATGAGGAACTGGGGCCCCCAGTTTAAAAACCTGCCAACCACTAAATGCATTCAGACATGGATCCTTCCCCAGCCACACTTTGAGAAGACTGTAGCCTGTGAGACTCTAGGTTAGTTTGTTCTAGGCCGCAGTCATAAAAGTACTGCAGACTGAGTGGCTTAAACAACACTGCGTTTGCTCACATTTACAAAGGCGGTGCTGCTACTGCTAAGTTGCTTCAGTTGTGTCCGACTCTGTGCGACCCCACAGATGGCAGCCCACCACGCTCCCCCGTCCCCGGGATTCTCCAGGCAAGAACACTGGAGTGGGTTGCCATTTCCTTCTCCAATGCATGAAAGTGAAGTCGCTCAGTCGTGTCCGACTAGTAGCGACCCCATGGACTGCAGCCTACCAGGCTCCTCCATCCATGGGCTTTTCCAGGCAAGAGTACTGGAGTGGGGTGCCATGGCCTTCTCCGGTTATGAAGGTAGCAGTATGCAATCAACTATGCAGACTCAACTAGGCCTGGTTGAATCTGAGGCCTCTTCTTGGCTTCCATATAGCAGCTTTCTCTCTCTATCTTCACATGGCTTTTTCTCTTTGCATACACATCTGTGTCTGAATTTTCTCCCCTTCATCAGTCATATTGGATTAGAACTCACTGTAACTGCTCCATTTTAAACTTAATTACTCTTTAAAAACCTCATCTCCAAATACAGTCACATTCTGAGGTACTGAGGGTTTGGGCTTCCATATACAAATTTTGAGAGGGACACAATTCAGCCTTCAACAGACCCTAAAGTAAAGGACTTCACTAAGTTATTCTTAGATTCTTGAGCTACAGAAAACATGAGATAATAAATGTTTCAAGCCACAAAGGTTTGGAATGATTTGATATGGGTGACATAAACAATATACTAGGTAAAATAGTTATTACCATTCGCCATCTGGGCCCAGTAAAAAACAACTTCATTAAAACTTTTCATATGAACGTAAAACTAACAAACCCCCATTTTTTGTTTCACATTTTCCTGGCTTTAAAGGTAAATGTATTTTAAATGACAAATGTCCTTTGAATGCAAAAAACTGCTTACCTAATGTCATGCACAAATCTGGAGCATTTCCATCTGGTAAACACCAATTTCAGATTCAAATTCCTCTCTAAGAGGTTGAAGTTTATTATCACTTCTGGTACTTCCTGCACTTACACCATCAAATGCAATATTTTGAAAAGTTTGAATTTCATCAGTTTCAAGAGAGAAGAATCATTTTCTATGCTCTGTTTTTGCAAAATATTTTCAGTTTTAGATTTATGATAACCCATTAGAATGTACTGACCAGCAGAATGAGCAATAACATGATTTTTATCATCTCTGTATTATTAATTGCCTTTCAGTCTATTTTGTGTAAAAAACTTCCTTCACTGCTTATCCACTTACAAACCATCTCAAGTAAATTAGTGTTTTTATTGCAAGATGGTACAAATTAACACATCAGGTTTTTACGCTGACATCCACTCTTTATTCTGTTTGTTAATGAAAATGAATGGTCAACATTACTTAAAGGCCAAGAAAACACACTTTTCAATTCAATTTAATTTCCCCCCTGCTAATTGTAAGCCTGTAACTAGATTATGACTTAGAATTTTTTTTACTAATGATTTCAAGACAGTCTTTATTCATTTAAACCTTTATGCCAGGAATTTCCAGTCTGCTACAAGGAAAGACTTATGGGTCATATCTTTAATTTAGTCTTTGACAGAGTATTTTCCAAAAATGCTTCTGTGCTTAAGTTCTAGGCAATAAAATCTATCATAGAGGACTGCTTTGTATACTAGTTGGTATATGTATTATTTTCACTGATCTTTTCTTTGAGGGTCTGAAAAGCATTTATTGCTTTTCCTGTGACTACCAATATTTCAGTAGGCTACTAGTCAATGAAACTCAATTCATGTCTACAAGCATCATCCTCTATTTAGTTCTCACCTGTATTTGTAAGGGATTTGACTTAGACCATACCTCAATTATCTAGTGGTTTTCCCTACTTTCTTCAATTTCAGTCTGAATTTTGCAATAAGGACTTCATGATCTGAGTCACAGTCAGCTCCCAGTCTTATATTTTCTGACTGTATAGAGCTTCTCCATCTTCAGCTGCAAAGAATATAATCACTCTGATTTTGGTATTGACCATCTGGTGATGTACATGTGTAGAGCTGTCTTTTGTGTTGCTGGAAGATGGTGTTTGCTATGGCCACTGCATTCTCTTGGCAAAACTCTGGTTAGCCTTTGCCCTACTTCATTTTGTACTCGAAGGCCAAACTTGCCCATTTTCCAGGTATCTGTTGACTTCCTATTTTTGCTTTCTAGCACCCTATAATGAAAAGGACATCTTTTGGGGGGTTTAGTTCTAGAAGGTCTTGTAGGTCATAATGGAATCATTCAACTTCAGTTTCTTCAGCATTAGTGGTTGGGGCATAGGCTTGGATTACTGTGATATTGAATGGTTTGCCTTGGAAACAGAGATCATTCTGTCGTTTTTGAGATTGCATCCAAGTACTGCATTTCAGGCTCTTTTGTTGACTATGAGGGCTACTCCATTTCTTCTAAGGGATTTTTGCCCACAGTGGTAGATATAATGGTCATCTGAGTTAAATTCACCCATTCTAGTTCATTTTAGTTCGCTGATTCCTAAACTGTCGATGTTCACTCTTGCCATCTCCTGTTTGACTACTTCCAATTGACCTTGATTCATGAACCTAACATTCCAGGTTCCTATGTAAAACTGTTCTTCACAGCATCAGACTTTACCTCCATCATCAGTCACATCCATAAAACTGGGCGTTTTCACTTTGGCTCCATCTCATCATTGATTCTGGAGTTATTTCTCCACCTATGGGCACCTACTGACTGGGGCGTTCATCTTTCAGTGTCCTATCTTTTTGCCTTTTCATACTGTTCATGGTATTCTCAAGGCAAGAACACTGAAGTGGTTTGCCATTCCCTTCTCCAGTGGACCACATTTTGTCAGAACTCTCCATCATGACACCACCTTGGGTGGCCCTACGAAGCATGGCTTATAGTTTCACTGACTTAGACAAGGCTGGTCAGTTTGGTTAGTTTTCTGTGACTGTGGTTTTCATTCTGTCTACCCTCTGATAGATAAGGATAAGAGGCCTGTGGAAGCTTCCTGATGAGAGAAACTGACTGTGGGGAAAATTGGGTCTTGTTCTGATGGGCAGGGTATTGTTCAGTACATCTTTAACCCAATTTTCTGCTGATGCTCAGCGCTGTGTTCCCTCCCTGCTGTTTGGCCTGAGGCAAAACTATGGTAGGGGCACTGACTGTACTGGCGACTCCCTGCAAAAGGACTTATGCCCACGCTGTTCTGTTCAGTGCCTCTGAGCCTGATGTCCTTCAGCAGTACGTGAACTGTGAACTTTCAGATGTTCAAGCTGGACTTAGAAAAGGCAGAGGAACCAGGGGTCAAATTTTCAACATCCATTGGATCATAGAAAAAGCAAAAGAATCCCACAAAAAACATCTGCTTTCTTGACTACGCCAAAGCCTTTAACTGTGTGGATCACAACAAACTGTGGAAAATTCTTAAAGAGATGGGAATACCAGACCACCTGACCTGCCTCCTGAGAAATCTGTATGCAGGCCAAGAAGCAACAGTTAGAACTGGACATGGGACAACAGACTGGTTATAAATCAGGAAAGGAGTATCAAGGCTGTATATTGTCACCCTGCTTATTTAACTTATGTGCAGGGTACATCATGTGAGATGCCAGGCTAGATGAAGCACAAACTGGAATCAAGATTTCCGGGAGAAACATCAATAGCCTCAAATATGCAGATGACACCACTCTTATGGCAGAAAGTAAAGAGAAACTAAAGAGCTTCTTGATGAAAGTGAGAGAGGAGAGCAAAAACAGTTGGCTTAAAACTCAACATTCAAAAAACAAAGATCATGGCATCTGGTCCCATCACTTCATGGCAAATAGATGGGGAAACAATGGAAACAATGACAGACTTTATTTTCTTGGGCTCCAAAATCACTGCTGATAGTGACTGCAGCCATGAAATTAAAAGACACTTGCTCCTTAGAAGAAAAGCTATGACCAACCTAAACAGCATATTAAAAAGCAGAGACATTACTTTGCTGACAAAGGTCCATCTAGTCAAAGCTAGGGTTTTCCCGGTAGTCCTGTATGGATGTGAGAGTTGGCCTGTAAGAAAGCTGAGTGTGAAGAACTGATGCTTTTGAACTGCATGTTGGAGAAGACTCCTGAGAGTCCCTTGGACTGCAAGGAGCTCAAACCTTGGAAATCAAGTTTACCACTGAGCAAACAGTAGCACTGTCAAGCTCAGCTTTACTTTGTAGTATTTACTCCTATGCATCACTTTTCTTTATTTGAAATAGCCTTAACTTTCTTCATATACTTTCCTATTACCTCCCTTTCTTTCTTCCTTTGATCTTTATTACACTCTATCACCATTATTTCTGGATGTCATTCAAAGCATCGAAAGCGTAAACGTGCTTGATTCATGTAAAATCGGCTGTCACCCTGATATTCCCTGCAAGAGCTGTCACTCTAGCTCTAGATATTCATCTCACAGTTATTTAACTGAAATGCTGTCTGGCATGTATTAATGCCCAGTAAATATCTGCTGTTTATATATCCTTCTTTAAGAAGACTGATGTATAGATATAAAACGCCATGTTAATATTGCTAAAATCCTGATTATGACACACAATGCATTGTAGAAGGATCTAGAACAGAAAATCTAGTATTTTACACATTTTGCTATACTGATTTGTAAAACTGGAAAGTAAAGACCTATGTATGAGAACACAGCAGTTCTCCTTGCTGTGCCCTACGACAGCTGCCGTCCAAAGTAACCCATTTCAGGTTGGTGCCCAGGGTCTGAGGCTTCCTTCAGATTGTGGTTTGAATGAGCGTGAAGGATTATAATATAGAGAATTTGAATAAGGACTTTTCAAGAGTCAAACAGCTGAGTTCTTGAATGTTTTCCCAACCCTGACTCTCACAGGTCTTTAGACCAGTCAGGGCTGTTGCCAGACTCTAGGCAACGGAACATAATTTTGATATGATAGGTTCAAGTTTATAAAAATAGGATTCAACAGCTAACCTTTTAGAATGTATTTATTTTTATACACTCTGTTCAACAAGCAATTCAAAGCATAGTCACTGCCTTCCAGGCACCAGGGCTGTGACAGGTAAAAGGGATGCAGAGATGATATTGAGTAACAGCTGTACAGAACACTAAAATATATATTGATGTAGAGCTTTTGAAAGAATGCACGATATGAAATAAGGTTAACAATTAACTTAGTGGTTAGAAGACCTTGAAAAAATCTCAAAATACGAACATCTGAACTCACAGCAATCATTTCTGTGTTATTTCACTTAGAATTATAATAAGTAAAAATCTATACTCTTTTCCAACAAATACAATATGTATTTCTAAAAAATATTATTCACTTATAATATGTGTAATACCAGAACACGGGCCATAGAGAAGATCGAATAGAAACATTTTCCCCAAAAAGTTGAGCTAATTTATAACCATTTATTTAGAAGATCAAATTCCTTGCTTGGGTATGTGCAGGGGACTAATTTTGTTAATAGTTGTTTTCAAGCCAGATTCAGGTATCAGAATTCACTGGAGAGAAGGGCATCTTATCAGACTCTGCTATGAACATTTAGGAAATTTAGAGACAAAGACTGCTCAGAAACTCCCAGGCACTGACAGTGCCAGGGGTGCCAAGGCTGGTGTTGGTCCCTTCTCCAATCCATTACTGATCAGAAATGCCTAATAATAATATATTGGGTTGGCCAAGTTCATTTGGGTTTTTATGTTACATCATACAAAAAAATCAGAACAAACTTTTTGGCCAACCCAATATAGTCACCTAATATGCTCTCACTCAAATTTTGGGTTTTGTTCTTCCCCTGTAATCATAATTAGTATTGCTCTTTATGCCGCAAAATCTGAGCTACCCGTGAGTGCTTTCTGTGTTTTCCCTAAACCACCTGGAGGCTGGCCTATATGCCCTTATGAGCCAGGAGAATTACTGATAGTTACCAGCACCAGCTCTGTGGGCAAACAGAGCCAGGTTCACCCTGCAGCGTTCCACCAGTCATGGGAGATCGTGAGTTAAACATGTGCTGCCTCTGAGCCATAGTTTCCTCACCCAGAAGATGGGGACAGTACTTGCTTTACCGGTTTTTAAGAAATTTTACTGGAGTATAGCTGATTTACAATGTTGTGTTAGTGTCAGGGACAGCAAAATGATTCAGTTGTATATACAGTCCTTCTTTCACATTCTTTTCCCATTTAGCTCATCACAGAGTGCTGAGCAGAGTTCCCTGTGCTATACAGCAGGTCCCTGTTGGTTGTCTAATATAGAGTAGTATGTATATGCTCATCTCAAGCTGCTAACAGTCTGGAGGACTAACCGAGACAAACACTTAGAGTACGACTACAGACACGGTCGGCACTGGCTATTGATCTCCAATTACATGTCCTAAACTTGAACAAGGCTTGCCTAGTACTGCCAGCCTCTAATGAAGTCCAGGTGATTTCCGCTGTATTATACATACAGCTACTCTGTGTTTTCCACACACAACCTGTGCAAAGCTAGTTTTGACAATATTGTATTTAAATTGTCTTGAAATATTTTAAGCCTATCATGACCCACTCTTTCACAAAATAGCCCTGTTTTCTACTGTAATTTAATGCAAGTACATCAACAGTGGGTAATCTGAATTTTAATCTAATACTACAGCAATTGTTGGAGAAGGCAATGGCACCCCACTCCAGTACTCTTGCCTGGAAAATCCCATGGACAGAGGAGCCTGGCAGGCTGCAGTCCATGGGGTCGCTAAGAGTCGGACATGACTGAGCAAATTCCCTTTCACTTTTCACTTTCATGCATTGGAGAAGGAAATGGCAACCCACTCCAGTGTTCTTGCCTGGAGAATTCCGGGGACGGGGGAGCCTGGTGGGCTGCCATCTATGAGGTCGCACAGAGTCGGACACGACTGAAGTGACTTAGCAGCAGCAGCAGCAGCAACATAACACTTGTACCTTCATCCTAGTTCAAGAATTCCTTTTGGAGTTCCTCACTGACATAAAACCGTGTTGCTCTGTAATACTGTTAATCAAATGACAAAGAAATAAGCATTCTCATGTGATCTAAATACTGACAAAAGGTAAAATATTCAGAAATCTATTTCAATACATTCATTAGAAAATGAAAACTATAGAAGAGAATGGCAGGATCACCAAATTCTACTTTATTTTAAATATCCCACCAAGTGAAAGTTTCTCTTTGAAATAGGTTGTAAGATCTTTTTTTTTTTTCTGGAACCTAGTATTTTTAAAATGCATGGACATAATCAGAAAAAAGTGGATAAAAAAATTGTGAGAAAACCAAATGAATTGAGAAGTACATTTAAGTACGAAAATAAGCCCTGTGCCCCCACCCCAAGCCACAGCCCTGACTGGAAACTCACAATTAGACTCCAGCTCTATTTCCTAACTCCCTCCATCCTCATGCTAATTCCTGTACCCTCTACTCCAGGACAGACCTTTCTGATGTTTCCAGCCTTTGAACTGTTTTCTGTATCATGCACTCCATCTAAAATGCCGACTCCTGCCATCTTTGCTCATCAAACATCCTGCCCATCCTGTAAGGCTATGCCCAGATGCCAGCACCTGCAGAGGCCAAGATAGGCGGTTTCCCTCTCCCTCCCACCCTTACTGCTGGCACCACCCTGGATTCATCTGACCCCCATCTGCCTTACTCTGTTTGAACCTCAGCTGATTTAAGGACACAAAACCGTCCTCTTAACTAACTCATCCCCACTTCACCCCATCCCCTGGCAAAAGCCCCAGCAGAGGCACCCAGAAGGGGTTTGAACAATGGCAGGTGACGTCGCCCTGCCTGCCCAGGTCACTGCTCACCTCCGTGCAGCTCAGAGCACAGACACTGGTGCTGACAAGGAGCTAGGAACGGTGCACTTTAAGTCTCAGCATCAAGCCACTTCATCCGGAAACACAGCAAGTGTGGAAAATAAGGACTCTTTTGTTCAAGTTAATACTTTTCTTGAAACACAGAGATACTTAATATCAGCTGAGAGGGAGAAAAGGGAAGAATGGAGGGACAGGCAGACCTAAAATGTGTTTAGCAAGGTCGCAAAATATATTAGACTCACATCCTCCTTAAATCCATTATCAAAACAAATATCTCTTATTCTAAAAGATTATTTTGAAGAATGAAAAAGTAATATTTCTACTGTCAACTTATCTATGATACAGCATCGCTTAAAATGTTACCACATTTCTGGGAACTGACCCAAAAAGGTAGTCTTCCTTAAAAGCGATAAAAGAATCTAGATTGGGGGAAAAAAAACCAAGCAATATTTTATTTTGTCCCATTATATTCAATAGTAAAAGAGAGTACTAATTAGGATTTTTTGTTTTCTTTTTTCATACCAAGACATTATACCTTTCAGAAACACATCATCACTGAAACCAAATGACTTCATTCTTAAGAAGACTGGACTTTTTAATAATTCATTGTCTTTATGACCTCAATCTGCTCAGTAACCACCTGACCAATTAAAAAAGCATGCCTAAAACATAAAAGGGACATATGAAAAGTGTCTCACAGTATAAACAGGAGGAGGTCTGAATCAGCTATTTCATTTTAGACGTAGGGACAACTGACCAGCAGAATGAGAGCTTATATAGGCTGTTACTGTCCTAAATAAACTAAGCTTTATCAAATACACATAAAACATACCTTTGTAGTACTTGCAATTTGGGGTTTGTCTGTATCTTTGCATTGATGTTCTGTTGTACTATAGTTCTACAAAATGTGAGGAAAAGTGGATGAAGGGCATTTAGGATCTTTTTGTTTATTGATGTATAGTTGATTTACAATATTATATTAGTTTCAGGTGTACAGCACTGTGATTCAGTATTTTTATAGATTATACTCCATTAAAAGTTATTATAAGATAATGGGTATAATTCCTTGTGGTATACAATAGAGCTTGTATGTTGCTTATTTCCTAAATAGTAGCTTGTATCTCTTAATTTCATATCCTCCTTGATTTACCCCTTTTCCATTCCTTCTCCCATTTGGTAACCACTAGTCTGTATTCTATATCTGGGAGTCTGCCTCTGTTTTGCATATAAATTTATTTTTTTAGATTCCACATATAAGTGATATCATACAGTAGCTGTCTTTCTCTGACGTATTTCACTAAGCATAATATTCTCTAGGTCCATCTACATTGCTGAAAATGCAGAATTTCATTCTTTTTTAATGGCTGACCAATATTCCATTGTATACATATACAACACATCTTCTTTATCCACTCATCTGTTCATGGGCGACTGGTTTACTTCCTTTCATATGCTGATTATTATAAATAGTGCTACTATGAACACTGGGGTGCATATATCCTTTCAAGTTAGTGTTTTCACTTTTTCCAGATGTATATCCAGGAGTGAATTGCTGGATCATATGGTAGCTCACTTTGTTGACATAAGTCCATAGAGTCAGAGCTACGGTTTTTCCAGTAGTCATGTATGGATGCCAGAGTTGGACCAGAAAGAAGGCTGAGCACCAAAGGACTGATGCTTTTGAACCGAGGTGCTGGAGAAGACTCTTGAGAGTCCCTTGGATTGCAAGGAGATCAAACCAGTAAATGCTACAGGTAATCAACACTGAATATTCATTAGAAGGATTGATGCTGAATTTGAAGCTCCAATACTTTGGCAACCTGATACAAAGAGCCGACTCTTTGGGAAAGACCCTGATGCTGGGAAGGACTGATGGTAGGAGAAGGGGGTGACAGAGGATGAGCTGACTGGACAGCATCACCAACTCAAAGAACATGAGTCTGCAGTCTCCGAGCAAACTGCAGGAGATGGTGAAGGTCAGGGAGGCCTGGCATGCTGCAGTCCATGGGGTCGCAAACAGTCAGACACGGCAGCGACTAAACAACAACAATAGTAATTCTATTTTTACTTTTTTGAGAAGCCTCCATGCTGTTTTCTACGGTGGTTGTATCAATTTACATTCCCACCGACAATGTGCAAGGGCTCCCTCTTCTCCACACCCTTGCCTGCATTTGCTATTTGTAGATTTCTTTTTGATGATGGCCATTCTCACAAGTGTGAGGAGATACCTAGTTTTTTTCGTTCGTATTTCTCTAACAAAGTTGAATAGCTTTTCATGTGCCTGTTGGTCATTCATGTATCTTCTCTGGAAACATGTCTATTCAGATCTTCTTTCCATTTTTTCATTGCTGTTGAAAGTGTTAGCCGCTCAGTAGTGTTCAACTTTGCAACACTATGGATTGTAGCCCATGAGGCTCCTACGGACAAAGAATTCTCCAGGCAAGAATACTGGAGTGGGTTGTCATTCCCTTCTCCAGGGGGTCTTCTCAACCCAGGGATTAAACCTGGGTCTCCTGCACTGCAGGCACATTCTTTAACATCTGAGCCATTTTTCTTTTTTGGGGGGGGGGGAAATTAAGTAGTCTGAGGTATTTATATATTTTGGAAATTAATCCTTTGTTGATCAGAACATTTGCAAATATCTTGTCCCATTTTGTACATAGGTTCTCTTTCATTTTGTTAATGATTTACTTTGCTGTGCAAAAGCTTTTAAGTTTAATTAGGTCCTATTTATTCTTGCTTTTATTACTTCTGCCTTAGGAGACAGATGCAAAAAATAATTGCTATGATTTATGTCAAATAAGTGTTCTGCCTACATTCTTTTATAAGTTTTATGGTTTTAGGTCTTACATTTAGGTCTTCAATCTACTTTGAGTTAATTTTTGTTTATGGTGTTAGAAAATGTTCTAATTTCATTGTTACATGTAGCTGTCCAGTATTCCCAGCACTACTTATTGAAGAGACTATTTTTTCTTCATTGTATACTCTTGCCTCCTCTGTCAGTTGACCTAGGTATGTGAGTTTATTTCTGGGCTCTCTGTTCTATTCCACTGATCTCTGTGTCGGGTTTTGTGCCGATATAACACTGGTGTTTTGACTACTGTAGCTTTGTAACAGTCTGAAATCTAGGAGCATGATACCTCCAGCGTTGTCCTTATTCTTCAAGACTTCTTTGGCAATTCAGAGTCTTTTGTGGTTCCATGTGAATTTTAGGCTTACTTATTCTAGTTCTGTGGAAAATGCCATGGGTATTCTAATAGGGACTGCATTAAATCTATAGATTGCTCTGAGTAATATGGCCATTTTAATAATATATATATAATTGAAGCATAGTTAACTTACAAGGTTTTAGGCACACAGGTAGGTGATTCAGTTATATGTATACATATATTGTTTTTCAGATTATTTTCCATTATAGGTTACTATAAGATATTGACTATAATTCCCTGTGCCATACAGTAAACCTCTGCTGCTGTGTATCTATCTTTTTAAAATAAAGTAGAAATCTAGCATTCTATTCATACTAAGTCAAACAAGTAGAAACAAAATGTCATAATTTTTTAGCAGAGCAAAAATTCATGTTTTTTAAAATAAATACTTTATATATGTGTGTGTGTGTATATATATATGTATACAAAGGCATTTCTACTACACTTGATAAGGCCTTGGAAAAAAGCATAACAAAAAAAAAGAAGTAATGGAGTAATTCAGTTCAGTTCAGGTCAGTTCAGTCGCTCAGTCGTGTCCGACTCTTTGTGACCCCATGAATCGCAGCTCACCAGGCCTCCCTGTCCATCACCGGAGTTCACTCAGACTCACGTCCATTGAGTCCGTGATGCCATCCAGCCATCTTATCCTCTGTCGTCCCCTTCTCCTCCTGCCCCCAGTCCCTCCCAGCATCAGAGTCTTTTCAAATGAATCAACTCTTTGCACGAGGTGGCCAAAGTACTGGAGTTTCAGCTTTAGCATCATTCCTTCCAAAGAAATCCCAGGGCTGATCTCCTTCAGAATGGACTGGCTGGATCTCCTTGCAGTCCAAGAGACTCTCAAGAGTCTTCTCCAAATTGGAAAACATAAATTAAATGAAATACAAGCACTGTGTATGAATAGAAAAAGTGAAACAAACTTCATAAAAGTAAAAGATCATCATATAGTCCAACTGTTTTTAAACATGGCTGCAAGAGCATGGGATATCTTTCCATTTCTTTGTATCATCTTCAATTTCCTTCATCAATGTTTTACAGTTTTGGGAGTATAGTTCTTTCATCTCTCTGATCAAGTGTATTCTTAGGTATTTTATTCTTTTTGATGAAACTTTTAACAGAATTTTTAACTTTCTCTTTCTAATATTTCATTATTAGTGTACAGGAAAGTGACAGGTTTCTATATATTAATCTTTTCTCCTGCAACTTTGCTGAATTATTAGTTCTAATAGTTTTTGGGAAGAAGCTTTAGGGTTATCTATACACAGTGTCATGTCATCTGCAAATAGTGAGTTTTACTTTCTTAAATGCCTTTTATTTATTTTTCTTGTCTGATTACTGTGATTAGGACATCTAATACTATGTTAAATAGAAGTGGCAAGCGTAGGCATGAGAGGAAAGGCTTTTAGCTTTTCACTGTATGATGTTAGCTGTGGGTTCCTCATAAATAACTTTTATGATGTTGAGATATGTTCTCTCTTTACCCACTTTACTGAGATTTTTTTTTAAAATCATGAATGGGTGTTGCTGCTGTGCTGTGCTAGGTCACTTCAGTCGTGTCCATCGCTTTGCAACCCTACGGGCTGTAGCCCACCAGGCTACTCTGTCCATGGGATTCTTCTGGTAAGAATACTGGAATGGGTTGCCATGCCCTCCTCCAAGGGATCCTCCTGACCTAGGACTGAACCTGCATCTCTGAAGTCTCCTGCTTTGGCAGGCAGGCTCTTTACCACTCGCACCACTTAAATTTTGTCAAATGCTTTTTCTGAGTCTGTTAAGATGATCCTGGATTTTTATCCTTCCTTTTGTCAATGTGAAGTTTCACATTAATTGATTTGCTAATGTTGAACTGTCCTGTGTTCTAGAAAAAAATCCAGCCTATCATGGTGTATGATCTTTTTTATATCATTGGATTTGGTTTACTACTATTGTCTTGAGGATTTTTGCATCTATATTCATCAAAGGCATTGGCCTATAATTTTCTTTTTTTGTAATGTCTTTGTCTAGTTTTGGTATCAGGGTTGTGATGGTCTTGTAGAATGAATTTGGGAGTGTTCAGTACTCTTCAATTTTTTTTGAACAGTTTGAGAAGGATAGGTATTATTTCTTCTTTATATATTTGGTAAAAAGGACCTTTATTAATTTTCACAGCTACATGTGAATCAATAATTACCTCAATAAAAGTGTTCAATAAAAATAATCTTTAAAAATTCCAAATATAAAAATGTAAGTGACATTAGGAGCAATGATTACAGCCAGGCTTGCACTTCCAAGTATGTAAATAAGGAAGACATTTTCTTTATTTTACAATATAAGATCAGATAATACTTGAATACACTTGCTTGGACATGTACTATCCAACATAGTATCCACTTGCCATAATTAAAACAAAAATCCACTGCTCAATAGCACTTAATGAGCCAGTACTCAGTCGTCACATGTTGCCATAACAACATAGAATGAAATGTCCATCCATCAGGACACAAAGTTCTATCAGACAGCACTGTCACACACTCATGTAAAATATTAAAAATAAAAAGTGATTTATGAATGAGTGAATCAATGAATAAATGACTTAGCTAATGAACAAACAGACCTATAAAAACATAAATTTCCACATTTCATGTGCTAAAGATTCATAATTGCCTAGTTATCTTTCAACATCTTTTATCCTTAATTATTATCTATTATCTCTGTTGAATATCTCAACTCAAACCAACTAACAAAAATATCTGTGCCAATCTGAAAAGAGTCCATGTAGTTTCTAATTCACAAAAATATGTAGATAGTATAACTTAATATTCCTATACATATATTAAAAAGTTATAGTCTATATCCACCAGAATAGCTGAAATTAAAAAGTCAGATGACACAAAATGTTGGTGAGGATGTAAAGAGGAAAAAAATAACTCTGATGCTGGAGGGAGTGTAAATGTTATAACCATCTTAGGAAAATGGCTGGCAGTTACTCACAGGACTAAACACTTACCTGCCTTATCACCCAACAATTCCCCTACTGGTTATTTATCCAAGAAAATGAAAACGCGTCTACAGAAAGCCCAATACAGGACACTGACAGAAGCTTCGTTCGCAACAGATAGACTGGAAACAGCCTAGGTGTCTATTAACAGAAGAGATAAACTATTGGTATATTTGGACGGCGGCGCTGTTTAGTTAAGTCGTGTCTCTCTTTGCGACCCCATGGACTGTGGCCCGCCGGGCTCCTCTGTCCATGGGATTTCCCAGGCAAGAATACTGGAGTGGGTTGCCATTTCCCTCTCCAGGGGCTCTTCTTGACTCAGGGATTGAGCGCACGTCTCCTGCAACGTCAGGCGGATTCTCTACCACTGAGTCACCCGTGAATCCCTTGGACAATGGCATACTATGTCGCCATAAAAATCTATTTTTTTTACACAATATGAATATATCTCAAAAACATTATGATAAGTGGACCAAGAACATACTGTAGGACTCCACTGATACGAAGTTCTAGAACACACAAAGCTTATCTATGGTGAAACAAAATAAAGCAAAACAAAACTCAGAGCAGGGATTGCCTTTGGAAGAGAACAAGGGAAAAGAATGACTGAGGCGATGTATGCTGCCTGTTACTTTTAGAATTTCTAGGTGTTCTTTTTAACTGAAACAAAGAACTGGAATAAAAGAAGAATAAATTAATTACTAATTGAGTTTCCTCTTTACTGGCAATCACACAGCTAGTTTAAAAATCAGTAATAGAGACTTGAGATACTGAGATATGACAAGATGATCAAAAGATTTGTGTAGATGTCTTAGAACAAATGTGTCTCTCCTCACCCACTGTCAACTTATCAGACTTCAGCAAGGCACAGACATTCCAGTTTTTCTGCGGCAAAGAAATTACAAATGCTTTCACAATATGTTACGTCTCTCCATAAGGGCTTTCATATTTAGAATTAATCCATAATGCCTAAGCAATCTGTATATAATATTGCCATTAATTTAACATTTCTTGCAGGTCTTGGGTACTCAGTGAAATGATAATAGAAAAATTTTCTCATTCACAAAAGAGTGAAAAAAGTGCAAAGTATTTTTGGTGTCACTGCTGCTGCTGCTAAGTCGCTTCAGTCGTGTCCGACTCTGTGCGACCCCAGAGACGGCAGCCCACCAGGCAGCCCCTTCCCTGGGATTCTCCAGGCAAGAACACTGGAGTGGGCTGCCATTTCCTTCTCCATTGGTGTCACTGGCATAATTTAAAATTCTGGTACATATACACTGAAAAGAGAAATAATGTCATTCATTTTCCATCTAATTAATTTGGATTCTTGCTTAACTTTTTTTCAAGTTTTGTTTTAGACCAAATATCCCTGGAATCTGGAATGAAATAGTTTTTCTCCTCCAATCCCCTCAATTGTAAAAACCAATAAGAACTCTCTGTATAGCACAGGAAGCTCTGCTCAGTGTTCTGTAATAACCTCATTGGGAAAAGAATTTGAAAAAGAAAAGATGCATGTGTATGTATAACTGAATCACCTTGCTGTACTCCTGAAACTAACATAACATTAATCAATTATGCTCCAATATAAAATAAAAATGAAAAAAAAAACCCCACAGTTTTCTTTTATAGCCATTGAGTAGAGACAGACGCCATAGTCAAAAGAGGCTGGCAGAAGCTGAAGAGCAGCTTTTCCCAGGGGATCTAGATAGAGTCCCACCTGTTGCCCCCTACTCGCAGGCCTGGGTACACTGGGATGGGTGGTCAGGGGTAAGGTTGCAGATCCATGCAGAGCCCACTTGATCCTTTTCACGGGTCTCCCATTCTTTCTTTAAACATGTTACAACTTCCAAGACTCCTCTGAAAATCTCCAAAATGAATAAAAGGCTATTTGGAGGAACTTGAGGACAACCTTGATGTATAATTGTCCACATAAGAGCTCCTTGCTAATGGAGCAAAACAGCACATTGTTTATACATGAGCACGTATGCCTCGGAGCTTGGAAAAAGCTGGTGCTTACAGGCAGTTAACTCAATTTGAGGATGTGAAACTAAAGACAAGTTACTACTATGAAAACAGGTGAACATTCTTTTAAGATTATGAATATTTTATAAAAATTCATGGAAGTTATAGATTCAATATGTGTGCTGACTATTCTAGACGCTTTATTTTAATGCTAAGTGAGCAACTGCTCTCACAGTTCTTAGAGAAGACAGGTTTGCAGGAGCTGGAGGGCCAGGGAAGCGGTTCTGAGGATCCACTAACAACAGGACAGCAGCGGATTCTATTTTACAATGAAGTCCATGAGAGCCATCTGGCCCACAGTGCATGCTCTATCACTGCCCTGCGTTCGTCTGGGTAGCACTTTACAGTTTAAAGTGCATTTTCACAAACTGAGTTACTGTTCTGCTGCCTATCACCAACTATTCTGGGCAGTATCACCTACATTTTCCCCCAAAAGGGGACATAAATTAAGTCCAGAAGCAAGAGGCAGAATAGAGACTCAGACTGAAAGACTTTTTCTGGATTCTAATGCATTTGACTCAGAATGTTCTTCCTTCTGTTAACTTCTTAAGTCCCTCTTGCTGACATGTTGGGACTTAAGAGAGAAGACGATTCTTTCGATTTTTTTTTTTTAAGAAATGACTTTTTTTGTTTGTTTGTTTTGGTGATGTCTTGCAACTTGTGGGATCTTAGTTCCCCAACCAGGGACCCAGGGCCTCGGCAATGAGAGGGCAGAGTCCTAATCACTGGACCACCAGGGAATTTCCTTTTTCTGGTTTATTTTTAAGATAGACACCTGCGGCACCTTAGCTTTTCTGCCTGCCAGATTTGTAACTGGGGTGACAAGATGCCACAGGTATCAGGGAGCCTAGATCACAAGAAAATTTTGGGACTCCTCTAATCAGCTGAAATCCTGAATGCAACGAAAGACTGACTTCCCTTGAGCGAGAGGGAACTCTGCCAGCCTTCAGACTTAAAACTGCAACCTTAGCTATGCCTGGGTTTCCAGTCTGATTTTGGATTTAATAGTCTATGTAATCATACCAGCTAATTCCTTAAAATCACCCAACCAATCAGTACACACACCCACGCCCATACCACCCCCCCATCTGTTTCTCTAGAGAACCCTGATGAATACACAAAGTGTTTCCCCTCTGCTGAAGTGTGAAAATACATGCAAACATAATAAATTCATACCTCATATATATCAATATGTATCTTCTATGATTAAGAACATTCCCCTCCATAAATATGATTTTATTATCACACCTAAGAGAACTGGGTTTAATTCAACAGTATCTAACATATAGTTAATATTACAATTCTCCCAGTTGTCCCCAAAGTGTCTTTTGTACTTTATTTTATTTAGGACCCAACCAAAAACTATTCACTGCATTTGGAAAAAGTCATCTTTTTTCAGGAAACAGACTTAGTAAACAGGGTCTAAAATCCGGTCTACAAGCTGTTTTTTACGAGAATTCTACATACGGTGATGCTGGGCATTCTTTATTGTGTCACGTCAGGAAACATAAAACATATCAGGTTATTTCATCTCTGATGATAAGCATTAACAATTTTAAACAACAACAAAAAGATCAATACCAAGGATACCGCCCTTCTGGTCCAGATTCTGTTACAATTATTTACCAAATACTTTTTTTTTTTTCCCTGCATTTATTTTTTTTAATTTTTTTTTTTAAATTTTAAAATCTTTAATTCTTACATGCATTCCCAAACATGAACCCCCCTCCCACCTCCCTCCCCATAACATCTTTCTGGGTCATCCCCATTCAAGGAACTTGCATTTCATACAACCTACAGAAACAGCAGGCCACGATCCCATGATTAAGACATGGGTGTGAGCTAAGTCGCTTTCATCACGTCCGACTCTGTGACCCCATGGACTGTAGCCCGCCAGGCTCCGCTGTCCATGTGCTTCTCCAGGCAAGAGCACTGGAGCGGCTTGCCATACCCTCCTCCGGGGGGTGTTCCCCACCCAGGGACCAAACTTGCTTCTCTTACATCTCCCATGTCGGCAGGCAGGTTCTCGTACCACTAGCGCCACCTGGGAAGCCCCCAAGAAAGGTAAAGAATCTGAAAAAGAATGTGCGTGTCTGTGCATAAGGCGTAACTGATTTGTTATCCACCTAAAACTAACACAGCACTGTAAATCAACTATGCCCCCCCAAATTAAAACGATCTTCAGACTTTAAAGTAAGAATTTGCAAATAAAGATAATTCACCTCAAAGGCCTTGCTTATTCAATTAATTGTTGGGGATGGACCAGGAGCAAGGTTAGTCTGTCACCCCACTACTCACTCTAAGAAAACCAGATCCCCGTCACTTCCCTTCTTTGGTTTTCTGTACAATCCTTACTTTGTTTTTGTTTGTTTTTTGTTGTTTGGAATTTTTTTTTCAAAGCTCAAGAACAATTTTATATTCCAGATCTCTTGGGAAATAAAATTCCTAAGTGGAGCTTACTAAATTTTGTAGCGGAAACTAAAGCCCAACCATCTCTTTCTTAGGATGCCAATGGGTTTTCTGTTTGTTTTTCACTTTTTAAAAATAACAACATGACTGTTTCATACTCTGATGCAAGTAAAATGAATTTCTATATTCTACCTTCCTTTCTGCTCATACGTGAAAATCCAGAAGAAATTCAGGAAAAATGCTAAGTGAAGTAGAAAATGAAATGACTGTTAAATGAAACACTCTGAGACATAAGCTTCTTGGTTTTAGTGAACTGAAGAGGGTCTGCTGGCCCAGGTATATTTTGTCATCCCTTTCTACATAGCACCTCTACACATGTGTTTCACTTACACACATTTAAATATGAACTTGAAATACAAGTACCAAGATGAATCAGAGGTGTCTGTCTCTCCCTCTTGTTGGCTGTTATACAGCAATGATGAGAACTATACCTGGAGGCCTCTCTCCTTATTCATCCTTAACTTTTTACAGTAAGTCAACGAAATATTTGCACTTGCAATTCTTGAGGGAGTATATTTATTTTAACACTGGAAGTTATCCATAATCATTTCCACAACTGGGGGAAGGGAGGGATACAACTGGGGGAAGGGAGGGATTTAATATACTTTCAAAACAGAGATAAAATTTCCCAGTTAATAAAAAAGAAAAATTGAGAGAAAAGAGAACACATCTGATTTTTTCCAAAGGGATCAAAGTCAAGAAAAGGTAAGTAGAATACTTTTCTTAGCATCATTACCTATACATTTACTGATTACGTTGAAACAAACTGTGTCAATTTGTACAAAATTCTTAACAGCTGTCTTTTGAGACATCATAACTCTTGGTTATAAAGTATTATGCATATTTTATAGCTCAGTTAAACTTCCTTAAAATCAGGGACTCTGTTGTATTCATTTGTGAATCCACCCCCTACTGTACCCTCTCTAACTTAGCTAAGAGAATTTTCAAATAAATCGATTTATCATTCCTACATCTGAGGACAAGTCTATTATGAATATTCCCTCCAACATATCCTGAACTTTAAATACCAAATCACTATTAACCAGTCACACTTTTTTTTCTGCTTTGGGAAATCATTTAAGAGTTTATTTTTATACAATAATGATTATGAAATATGACTGAACACAGAGTAATTTGAATCCCCTTATGGGGAGGACACAATATAACTCATTTTCAATGTTTCTCATTTTCTCAGTTCTGGCCTAGAAGTGTGACCTTGTTAGTTACTCAGTCATGTCCGACTCTTTGTGACCTCATGGACTTTAGCCCACCAGGCTCCTCTGTCCCTGGAATTCTCTAGGCAGGAATACTGGCGTGGGTAGCCATTCCCTTCTCCAGGGGAAATTCCCAACCCTGGGACTGAACCCAGGTCTCCTGCACTGCAGGCAGATTCTTTACCATCTGAGCCACCAGGCGAGCCCAATGTTTAAGCCCCCCAAATAAGGAAACACATTAATAAAAGAAGTTTATAGTTTCCAATAAGTTCTAACAGATGCTTTCAGAACACATACCATAGCTTTAAATGCATAATTTCACCCTATAAATATGCTGTAAAGCATTAAAAATAGATCACAGCACATACGCCTTACGGGGCAAATGAAATGATAAAAAAGATTCTGTAGTAGATAAACTCTTAAGAGATAATATTTGTTTACAACTATGTGTCCCTTTCAATAAAATGAGTGCATTAAATATGATAGCTTTTGACATAGTTCTATTCCAAACACAGTAAAAGAGCAAAGATTTTCCTTTTAACAAAATATTTTTGTGACAGATTAGGGTTTTTGAACTTAAATTTTTTATATTGCTCCCTCACTAATAAGAAACCAAGTTATATTTAAACACTAGGAGAATTTATTATTGTATTATATTAGGTTAAAAAATAAGATAAAACTTGGCAAAGCCAAATGACAACTATCTTTGAAGGAATTTTCCTTCTTCAGATAGTTTTTTCTGTTGAATTCTCTCTTGCAGCATTTTTGACAATTTCAGATCTAACTTATGATTGCAGTTAAAATGTATTCTACTAGAATGCAAAAATTAAATAGCAAGTGAAGAAATTAATCAATTATTCTGTATTATATTTCTATCATACTTTATAATTTTCAACATAATTGCCTGAAGTTTTAACTTACAGATTAACAGGAGGATGAAAAAAGAGACTGGTAGGTAACAGTTGACAAATGAAGAGACTCAGAATGTGAAATCTGTGCATGACAAAGAACAACTACTAAAATACCTTTTACATGAAAATCACCTAAATGGATAAAGAAGAAATGGTACATAAATACAATGAACAGTAACTCATCCATAAAGAAAGAATGAAATAACGCCATTTGGAGCTACATAGATGGACCTATAGATTACCATATTAAGGAAATATGTCAGAAAGAGAAAGACAAATATTAATACCATATGAGATCACTTATATTTTGTTGTTGTTTAGTCGCTGAGTTGTATACGACTCTTTGTGACCCCATGGACTGCAGCCCACCAAGTCCTCTGTCTATGGGATTTCCCAGGCAAGAATACTGGACTGGGTTGCCACTTCCTTCTCCAGGGGATCTTCTTGCCCCAGGGATCAAACCCACGTCTCCTGCATTGGCAGGCAGAGTCATTACTGCTAAGCTACCAGGTGGCTCGTCACTTTTACATGGAATCTAAAATATGGCACAAACAAACCTATCTATGAATGAGAAGCAGACTGACATAAAGAACAAGGACACGGGGTTGGGGAGGTGGGATCAGGAGTTTGGGACTAGCAATTGCAAGCTACTGTATACAGAACGGATAAACAGCAAGGTCTTGTGTAGCACAGGGAACTGTATTCAATATCCTGCGGCAAATCATAATGGAAAAGAACATGAAAATGAATGTGTGTGTGTATATATATGCACACACATATATACGTGCATAACTGAATTACTTTGTTGTGCACCAAAAGCTAATACAACACAGCGAATCTACTATACTTCAATTAAAAAAAAAAGATGCAGTGTTTAAAAGATACAGTGTCTAATGGGTACACTGCAGGTTTAAAAGATGAAGAGTTCCGAAGATGGATTGTGGTGACAGAAGCATATTGCGAATGTGTTTAATACCACTGAACTGTACATGCAAAAATGGCAAAGATGATAAATTTTATGTTTGTGTACTTAACCACAATAAAGAAATTTGGGGGAAAGGGTGTAGTGTTTTTATAAGCAGGAACAGACTTCAGAAATCTTCAAACGACCTTGGAAGACCATGGGAATTGTTCAAGTTCACATGTAGCGATGCGGTATGTGAATTTAAATAATCTGACTCCCTACTGATCTCTTATCAGAATGATTATGGAACTCACAGAATGTGTCAAGTGAACACCTAGATGACACTCCTCGACCATCACGGGCATTTAATCAATACAAGTTTAATGGGCCAGAAATGAGCAAACAGAAATATTAGGTTGGCCAAAAAGTTCATTGGGTTTTTTTCCATACATCCTTGGGAAAACCAAACTAACATTTTGGCCAACCCGATATAAAGATTTTGCATGGTAGGGTGGCAGGTGGGGTGGAGGAGAAAATTAGAAAAGGGATCACAGGGCTTATAAAAATACTGTCTTTGCCTCTAAGAACTATAAATAAATGTGATATGATTCACCCACATTAATAACTGCAATGGTTCTTTTAACAAAAATTGTTTTGAGCTACCTCCTAAAATACCAGCACAGACTTATGCCAGAATTATATTATTTGATTCCCATACATTTTAATCTCTTCTATTGCATAAATCCTCAGTTCCTCTTACTATCTCATTTCATCATACTTGCCTAGCAAAACCCTAACCCCGCTATAAACCAAGTCTCCACCCACCAATTCCACCCCTGCATCCACGCTGCTGAACACGGCTAGATAAAACTCCAAGAAGATGGATCTCATTTTAATCTCAAGATTGACAAATGCATGTGAACCTTCAGTGCAGCCCCCAATCTCCTCAGATGCCCAGAGCAGTTTCCTGTTCTAGTTGCTCTTACATAGACATTTACTCACCCTTTCCCTTTAACTGAGAAGACACAGGCATTTGGAACAGACCTCTTGCAGGTGTCTGCCAGGGCATCTGCCCACCTGCATTCACGGACTCCACGTCCGCTCATGTTTCCATAGAGGCCCCAACGATGCTTCTAATGAATGCCGAGTGTCAGTGGCCCCTGGAGTCCCAGCTCCCCCCACCCTCAGGCCTGCTCAGAAATGGATCTGAGCCTCAGTTTGCACCTATAGGTTCACTGCCATTAGCACACAAGGATGCAATTATTTTTCTTTTTAAAGAAACATACTCCGACTCCATTTCCCCAGCCAGCTACCACCCATGTCTCTGCTTGCCTTCACAGCAAAACTAAGGAGAAAAACACGATGCTCTGGTCTCCAAGTTCTCTCCTCCCATATTCTTGTGGCCTCTCTGAACATGATCAGTCATGCTCTCACCATGCTCACCAATGACCCTCACATTCCAGGTCTACCAGAGGATTCTCAGTTCCTACCTTATCCAACCTATAACCTGCAGCATATTT
This sequence comes from Ovis canadensis, assembly GCF_042477335.2. Classification (NCBI taxonomy): domain Eukaryota; kingdom Metazoa; phylum Chordata; class Mammalia; order Artiodactyla; family Bovidae; genus Ovis; species Ovis canadensis. The sequence continues at coordinate 20,127,830 of NC_091261.1, read as the reverse complement.
GATCACTCTCTTCTTGAAACGTTCACTCCACCTGCTTTCCCACACCAAGCCCTTTAACTGTCTTTTTTCCCCCTTATTATTATTTATTTGGATGTACCGGGTCCTAGTTGCAGCACACAGCACCTTTGATCTTCGCTGCAGCATGTGGGATCTAGTTCTGTGAGCAGGAATCAAACCTGCACCCTCTCCATTGGGAACGTGGAGTCTGAGCCACTGGATCACCAGGGAAGTCCTTTATTTGCCTTCTAATGCCAGGCTATATAGCTTGGGCTACTTCATCAGCTCCCCAGCTTGCCCTCTGTTAGATTACTCCTGACCTTTTCTCTATTCCCTTAGTAACCTCACCCACCTCTACTCTCAGACTTCTATCTTCAAAGCCAATCTCTCTGCAGATCCTGAAATCCAACTGCCCGCTCAATGTACCTACTTAAATGCCTGACAGCTGCTTCAAACATACCAAAAGAAACAAAACAAAACACTTTCCCCCTCCAAATCTGCAGCAGCCTTCCCCACCTCAATGAACTGTATCTCTATTCTTCCAGGTGCTGAAGGACAAGCCTCGGAGTCGTGGTCTCTCTCACACCCCATCGTCAGCAAATCCAATCAGCTCTACCATCAGAACAGACCTGGAATCTGGTCACTTCTTACCACCTCCATCAATACCACCACGTCCAGATGATCATCCAAGCAATTACTGCAATAGTGTCCTAACAGGTTTTCACACCTCTGTTCTCGTCCCCTAGAATCAGGAGCAGCCAGAGTCTTCCTGCGACACCATCATTCATTTGCTCAGAAGTTCCCAATATTTTCCTACCCTGCCCAATTACCTGTCCAAGAGCCTGTGCACTGGCCCATCACTTAGTCTGCAACAGCCACACTGGTCTCCATCACGAACGTGTTGTGTGCCAAGTCACTCCTGCCCAAAGCTTTTGGACTCACTGTTCACTCTGCCTGGAGTGTCCTTCCCTAAAGGTTACGTGACTGTCTCCTTCACCTCCTTCGGGAAGTTGCTGCAATGGCCATTTCTCGATAAAGTCACTAGTGACCACACTTCCTAAAGCAGCACACGGCCACATGTGCACACACACATGTTCGGCAATCACTGTTTTGAACATACCATGTTTTCATTTTTTATTTGGCTTGTCCCTCTGCAGTACATTGAGACGGCTTTCCCTGCGTCATGAAACCAAATTGTAAAGTTTCAGGAATTCTGCCAATTGGTTGTTACCAGACAGCTATTATTAAAAACTACTGTTTATCAACTTAGAAATAATTAACTGCATTTTAAAAACTAATTCTCCAGGCAAGAATACTGGAGTGGGTTGCCATGCCCTTCTCCAGGGGATCTTCCCAACCCAGGTATCGAACCTGGGAACCTGGGTCTCCTGCATTGCAGGCAGATTCTTTACCACTGAGCCAGCAGGGAAGTGCAAAAGAGTAGTAAGTACTCAAAACTCATTGCTTCCTAAACAGTAGATTCTACCTGCTAAATATTTCTGGAATCAAAAGATGTCTTTCCATCATGAGTCCTAGCTATCATCATTTTCCCCCCATACTATATAAGAGCTTTCTACACACACACACACACACACACATATATGTACATATTCACACACAAGAGCTTTCTACACATACACACACATCTCTCACCCACAAGATATTTATTACAATGTAAAGTGTATGGCCTGTAAGTCTTTAAAATACATTGCTAGATTCAACAATCTGGACCACCCTTTGAGGCTTTAGCCACCACAATCTTTCCCCTGTCCCAATGCAAACAGCTCCTCCCAACTTAACACTACCTTTGTGTACTTAACTCATACATGTCCTTCAGGAGCAGAATTCCTATATGTCCTTGGAGGCTCCAATTAGGAGGCTCCAATTCTTCTAATGCACTATTTTTGTAGTAGTCTAAGCTTTATAACTCTGATAAACCAAATGATGTTGATGAGTATTTATTTACCATATAATTTTCTTTCTAAACTCTTAAGTAATAAGCACAGAAATCTTATCTGTCCTGTTCAAATCTATACTCCCAGAAACTAGCCCACAGTGTGGAACATCACAAGTTCTCAATAACAGACTTTCAATCACAAAAATGTAACATTTTTCTGTTACCAAAAATAAAAAATAGCTTTCAAGTTTTATGAGCTTCCCTGGTGGCTCACACCATAAAGAATCCACCTGCAATGCAGGAGATCTGGGTTCAGTTCCTGGGTTGGGAAGATCCACCGCAGAAGGAAATAGCTACTCACTCCTGTATTCTTGCCTGCAGAATTCCACGGAGAGAAGCCTGATGGGCTACAGTCCATGGGGTCGCACAGAGTTGGACACGCCTAAGCAACTAACACTTACATACTTTCACTTTCAAGTTATATACTGCTATTTATAAGTAAAACTTCTATATAAAACTTAGAATCAGCTAAATATGGCATCGTTTACAAAGCAAGAATCTTAAAGCTACTAACTTTCCACAAACCATATAATAAGCCACAAAGATAGAAGTGCTATCTTTTCAGTGCTTAGTCTTCTAAAACGGCTAGCTTTTACTTAAGCACATCTTACACATAAACAGAGAAAAGAAAAAGAACAAAACTCATTGCTTCCTGATTATTTTACTCCATTTTCCTCTGTGTTCTTTGGGTGGAGATATTACATAACCACATGCTACTCAGCCCCTTTTCTCAACCTGAAATTCAGTAACATCACATTCACTGCTTGAAACCAGCTACGGTGGGAGTATTTACACCACAGAAATCAGCAAACACTAGAAATCAGGACTTCCTTCACCCCCAGAGAGCCAGCTGTTAAACACTCACCATGATGAGCTCTGCACTAATTGCCTGACTCTGCTACACAATAGTTCAGCAGCTAGAACAGTGCTCGGAACACAGCAGGCATTAAAATACTGAAGGGACACTAGAACGAGCTTCCCTGAAAGTCATTTGCAAAAGTATAAGAAGAAGAAATAAATTGCAAAACTACAATGTATTCTCTTTGACAAGTTATATACAGTTTTATATGTACTCTATTAAATAACATCCCATTAATTCAAATAAATGTCTCATAAAACGATGATTCAACTTAGCTACAGTTGGCATTTTTCCAAACAAATAATCAGACTTTTAAAAGAAATATATTCTTGCCTCAGAGTTTTGTTTAGTTTGCATTTCAGCAAATTTATAAAGAAATTTTTCTATAAAAAAGCATGTTTAGGTAGATATATTCCTAAGTATTTTATTCTTTTCGTTGTAATGGTGAATGGAATTGTTTCCTTAATTTCTTTTTCTACTTTCTCATTATTCGTGTATAGGAATGCAAGGGATTTCTGTGTGTTGATTTTACATCCTGCAACTTTACTATATTCATTGATTAGCTCTAGTAATTTTCTGGTGGAGTCTTTAGGGTTTTCTATGTAGAGGATCATGTCATCTGCAAACTGTGAGAGTTTTACTTCTTCTTTTCCAATTTGGATTCCTTTTATTTCTTTTTCTGCTCTTACTGCTGTGGCCAAAACTTCCAGAACTATGTTGAAGAGTAGCAGTGAAAGTGGGCACCCTTGTCTTGTTCCTGACTTTAGGGGAAATGCTTTCAATTTTTCACCATTGAGGATAATGTTTGCTGTGGGTTTGTCATATATAGCTTTTATTATATTGAGGTATGTTCCTTCTATTCCTGCTTTCTGGAGAGTTTTTATCATAAATGGATGTTGAATTTTGTCAAAGGCCTTCTCTGCATCTATTGAGATAATCATATGGCTTTTATTTTTCAATTTGTTAATGTGGTGAATTACACTGATTGATTTGCGGATATTGAATAATCCTTGCATCCCTGGGATAAAGCCCACTTGGTCATGGTGTATATATGCGTTCCCAAACATGAACCCGCCTCCCACCTCCCTCCCCATAACATCTCTCTGGGTCATCCCCGTGCACCAGCCCCAAGCATCCTGTATCCTGCATCGGACATAGACTGGCAATTCGATTCTTACATGATAGTATACATGTTTCAATGCCATTCAACAAATCATCCCACCCTCTCCCTTTGAGTCCAAAAGTCCGTTCTACACATCTGTGTCTCTTTTGCTGTCTTGCATACAGGGTTATCATTGCCATCTTTCTAAATTCCATATATATGTGTTAGTATACTGTATTGGTGTTTTTCTTTCTGGCTTACTTCACTCTGTATAATTGGCTCCAGTTTCATCCACCTCATTAGAACTGATTCAAATGGATTCTTTTTAATGGCTGAGTAATACTCCATTGTGTAAATGTACCTCAGCCTTCTTATCCATTCATCTGCTGATGGACATCTAGGTTGCTTCCATGTCCTGGCTATTATAAACAGTGCTGCGATGAACACTGGGTTACCAGTGTCTCTTTCAATTCTGATTTCCTTGGTGTGTATGCCCAGAAGTGGGATTGCTGGGTCATAAGGCAGTTCTATTTGCAATTTTTTAAGGAATCTCCACACTGTTCTCCATAGTGGCTGTACTAGTTTGCATTCCCACCAACAGTGTAGGAGGGTTCCCTTTTCTCCACACCCTCTCCAGCATTTATTGCTTGTAGACTTTTGGATCTCAGACATTCTGACTGGTGTGAAGTGGTACCTCATTGTGGTTTTGATTTGCATTTCTCTAATAATGAGTGATGTTGAGCATCTTTTCATGTGTTTGTTAGCCATCCGTAAGTCTTCTTTGGAGAAATGTCTATTTAGTTCTTTGGCCCATTTTTTGAGTGGGTCGTTTATTTTTCTGGAATTGAGCTGCATAAGTTGCTTGTATATTTTTGAGATTAGTTGTTTGTCAGTTGCTTCATTTGCTATTATTTTCTCCCATTCAGAAGGCTGTCTTTTCACCTTGCTTATAGTTTCCTTTGTTGTGCAGAAGCTTTTAATTTTAATTAGATCCCATTTGTTTATTTTTGCTTTTATTTCCAGAATTCTGGGGGGTGTGGTGGATTCATGTCAATGTATGGCAAACCAATTCAGTATTGTAAAGTAAAATAAAGTAAAAATAAAAATTTTAAAAAGCATGTTTTTAGTTAAAAATATATAATAATTAAATATTACAGATTTTTTCTTAAATGTTGGAATGATTCACCTTTGAGCTACTGACAGCTATAAGCATAGACAATAAGTGCGTCATCAACCCAAAACAAATAAAATTAACACATTTCAAAGGCAAAAAATAGTAAATGGTCCTCTAAATTACCTGTTTAAATGACCTGGGACTTTCTTTTACTACCAACTGCGAGGAATAAGCCATGCCAAATTAAGATAAAATATGATGGATATATTACCAAGAAAAGGGAAAATTTCAGTCTTTAGAAAGTCCTTGGGCTATATTCTAATGACATTTATCTTGTGATTAGTAAACAGATTTATTATGATCTATTAAAGAAAAAACCTATAAAACACGGTCACTTTTAACATACCCATACTTAGTCCCAAAGAAGTCCAAATGTATAATAAGTTCATTTCACTCAGTGAAAGCTTTGATACATAAAAGTATTTTTAAACCATCCAACATGTTACATTTGCAAGAAAACTGACCTAGAGGACAACAATTAAACACGGGTATGGCTCCTACTAGACTTTGCACTGATTGAAAAATCATTCAATGTACATTTTGCGCTAAAAAGAACCAGAAAAACACTTATATAAATCTAGCTAAAAGCTAAAATCCTTTGAAATCTGAGGACAAACCTGGGGTTTATTCTCGGTTTTAGAAATAAAAGAACAATGAACTTAAATGGCATGGCCAAGACTACACCATAAGGTACAAAAATGGGACACAGTTTCAGCCCTGAATTCTCTGCTGTTTCTACTATGCTATGCTGAGTTTTCAACTGTTTTTCATATTCCTGTTTTTAAACTTTATTTGCTTTGACCATCCTTGCTGCAGCCTGGACTTCCCCTTCTTCTGTGTACTCTGTTTTGCAAAATGGTAAACAAACCCCCAGGCAAGGCAATTTTCTTGCTAAGCTCAATGGTAAAAACTCAGATCCTGAAATTCTATGGCTGGCTTTTTTTTGCTAGCACATTCTTTTAGGTTGTATGGAAATAGCTAACATACCCTGCATCTTCCATCTTTCCTAGGAGGAAAGCAGGTGACGGAAGGGTCTCATGTACAGAAGCTGCAAATATTCTGAGTTCTACTTGAAAGATGTAGTACTTTGTTATAAGAGCAAATGCCTGGCATCGCAGTTCCAAATCTGACTTAGGAAGCAGACTCTACTGAGAGCAACAGAGCAGATTCAGTTAAAAGTAAGAACTGAAAGAACACGTGGGGAGAAGATCTTCCAAAGAAATCTCACATAGTTTGAGGTAGAGATGAAAGAGCAAGGCTATGGAGGGAGATGAAGCATCCATCTTGCTACATGTCACCAGGAATCAACAGTTTCAGACGTAAGTGCACAATTTTCAGCATGATATTAAACTGGGCCATTTTTTAGTTCCATAAAAAATATTATGATCCTTTCAGGCTTAAAATATGAGACCATTTTACATTTAAGAGTTTTCTTCAGTATCAGTCATGGAAAAGATGTTATGGGCTCATTACGTACATGGTTTGGGGCTTCCCTGGAGGCTCAGTGATAAAGAATCTGTCTCCCAATGCAGGATACATGGGTTCAACCCCTGAGTCAGGGAGATCCCCTGGAGAAGAAAATGGCAACCCATTCCAGTATTCTTGCCTGGGAAACCCCTGACTAAAACAACAATGAACATTATTCTACATGTTTTCCCACAAATGGCCTATAAAACTATATTTTACATCTATGTTTAAAATGTATACAGTAATGACCCTTGAGTACCTAAAGCCTTTATTCTGTACAGTATTTTACAGAAGTATACTACTATAAAACTACATGTCCATATATTTTAAACATGATCTTGGGGTTATTAATAATTACTTGCAAACAGTTCTGTAATTTCCTAGAAAGGGTAACTGATTTTTAGAGATAATGTCCACATTGGTTCTAAAGCAAAAACATAAGTTTCTGAATTCCTAATAATCCAGGAGATTCTAAAAGAAAAATTAAAATTCAAGCCATCTATTGCCACTCATTCGTAAAAACAATAGCAAATTCTGTACCTATTTCTTTTTTTGGCCACACCAAATGGCATGTAGGATCTCAGTTCTCTAATCAGGGATGGAACCTGTCTCCCTGCAGTGGAAGCTCAGAGTCTTAACTACTGGACTGCCAGGGAACTCCCTCTATGCCTATTTCTGACATCAAAATAAATCACAATATTCTCACAACTAAGGAAACAAACATCCAGTAACGACACAGAATCTTCAGTGCACACGGTAAATACCTTGAGTGCTTTATACAGTGAAAAGGATGCAAAATCTCTATTATGGAAAATTCTAACACTGAAAACAAGCATTCTCCAAATACCCTAACAATAAATGACAATGATGTACTTTTTAATGTGGAAAACTTGATTATCTATAACTCAGACAAGTCAAAGTTTTAAATAGCCAATGTTTTGACAGGATCAAAGTTGCTGTGAGAATTTATTTTTACAAAATGGCTTTGGCAGTATGTCATAGGACCGGAATAGTTAGGGCCGGCGCTGGATCCCCTCCTACATCCTGGCTCACTCTTCACTCACTCTGATCAGCCAGTTACTTACAAAGCCGGACAGGGTCCCCTCAGGGTTGGCTGCGCCCTGCTCCCAGCCTCTGTGAAGTCTGCTCCACGGGAAGCCACGGCCACCCTGAGGAGCTGACACAGTGCCCAAGCCCGCCTGTCGTGCAGAATGACCTGCGGTATCATCCCCAAGCTACCACGTTTGGGTGTCAGCATTCTCAACTACCCAACACCTAGCTACAATCTGAGATAAAAACAAACTCTCCTGGAAAACTCCGAACCCCTTACTCTATAACTAGTAAGTAACGTTTCTTCACAACGATGCTTTGTGGTTGTAAGATCCCGCAACAGCTCCTGAATATTTATTCTTGGTGCAGCCTCTTATAGGGATGTTTTGCTCTCAGAGAACTCTGAAAAGTAATGCTGATGGTAATGTAAGTTGTACTACATTTATAAAAACAAGTTGATGACGCATACCTTCAAAAATTCTCACTCTTTGATCTGGCAAGACCCCTTTTGGGAATTTATCTTCAAGTGTCAGAATTCAGGAAAGACTGAAGTGCAGATGTGCACTTTTTACAAGTTATATGACGGAACAAACCAAACGTGAAATTAAATGGTCAAAAGGTGAAAACTTAAGTATGGGATGCATGTGTGCTACAGGCTCAGTGGCCAAGTCACGTCCAACTCTGCGACCCTCTGGACTGTGGCCCACCAGGCTCCTCTGTCCACGGGATTCTCCAGGCACGAATACTGCAGTGGGTTGCCATTTCCTCCTCCAGGGGATCTTCCCAACCAGGGATCAAACCAGCGTTTCCAGGACTGGCAGGCAGATTCTAAAGGCTATATTAGTTTTTATTCAAGCACTAAAAATATTTTTAAATTGAAAATGCTTATGATGTGGCAATGGACAAAAAGTAGAAAATGACTTTATAAAACTCAATTACAATTAGATTCAATATATATGTTAATACACACAAAACACACATACACAGGCAGAAGAGACTGGAAGGAATTTTTAAAACATTAGTGGTTGTTTCTGGTGTGGCTGAATAATATTGGCTTGTTTATCTTTAGTTATCCATCTATATATATACTATGAGTTACTATATATAACAATTTTCTTAAACTATACTGAATTGAAACATTTCAAATTATTTGAATTTCTATTGTGTTTATTACCTCTTTAAGAGGGGAAATTACCTTCTGGGAATTTCAATCCATGTAAATGTAGCTTTTAAAAAATATTTATTTTTGTTTATTTATCTGGTTGCAGCAGATCTCAGTTGGGTCATGCGGAATCTTTCCTTGCAGTGCAGGATTCTCTAGTTGGACCTCAGGCTCAGCAGTTCGGTCGCATGGGCATAGCTGCTGCCCAGCATGTGGGATCTCAGCTCCCCTACCAGGAAGTCCTGTAAATGTGGCTTGAATTTGCTGTGCACAAATTTCTAAAGGCACTGACTTATTACAAGTGCTAATTCATATGGAATATGAGAGAAAAATATCTTACACATTTTTACAAAAAGGATAGAGTGGAGAAACTGGCATAATTTAACACAAATGTGTTCATTAGAATTTTTAAGAAATAAAAATCAATAGGTATTTGTGAAATTCTCTTTTTGATTTAAGAAGGATAAATTTATAATTATGCTTAGAATTATATAGGTTTTTTTATTTACTGATGTGACTCCAATTTGATGTATCTACACTTCACATTAGGAAAATGTTCATTTTGAGTCCTGACGTACAACTTAAAAGTCAAATGTTCTCTATCAGCATTTTTAAAAGAAAAATCATAGTCTTATGAACACTTAGGAATTTACTGACCTAAGATACTAGAAATTCAGTTCATATATTAGAAGGATTTTCATGAAAGATCTTTTTCTGAGTGGAAAAAAGAATACTTCAAAATTTTCCAGTTATAAAAATTGAGACAGTATCATCTTATCAGTTTTCTTTGTAACTGTGGTAGCCCAACTAAATATAACTAAACAAGGTTGCTTTGTATGTATTTTGAGTAACCCCTGAAAAGTTTAGAAGCTAAATAAAAGAAAATACAATGAATGTGGTTATAATAAAGTTGCAGAGAAAGCACAGGGGGGTTTAAGGATAATAAACATATTAACACAAACTAGCAAAAAACAAATTAAGAAACCAGAAAATGATCTTAAAGAGAATGGTATTTAGTTTTAATTTTTCCTTGAAATATACATCATAAATCATTTTGGCATTGTTTTAAATATATGAACAAATGAAGGAGAAGTGTTAAGGTAAAAAAATGAAAAATAATGGACCTATAGGAAAAGTCAGAAAAAATAAAATTATGTCTCATTTTTTAAAAAGAAAGTCTACAATCCTGAGATTTTTTCTAAACATGATATAATTTTCAAATGCCTACATTTGTTTTCATTTCACAAATTACTCATTTCAAACCTCTATATGGTTCTATCAAAGATAAACATAAATCCCACTGCAGAATGACAACTAGCTGGTGAGACCAGCATCATAACAGTCGCATTAATCTTCCTATATGCTCTATTATTAACCAGAGAAGACAGCATACCTCTAAGAAGGACTAGCTCTCTTTAATTGAATAAAGAAACATTCTACGTGCCTTAACAATATGGAAGCCTCTCTTTTTCAGAACTGTTCACAAGCTGGTAAATTAAAGACATAAATAAATACATGGCAAACCTCTGTGGCAAAAGCCAAATGCTATTTCAAAACGGACATGGGCATGAGAGAAAAAGTCAGAACCACGTTACAGGATCAATGAGTACAGTGACTTGATGAGCAGAGTGTAAGGTCATGAGTATAAAAATAAGATTCAGATCACTAGATCATTTGTATAACCATGCATTCACCAAGACAGTTCCCTAAAACAAGCACCACAGAGTCTGCCGCTGTGATTAAGCCAGGAGAACGGGGGTGAGCGTACATTCATGGGGAGGGGGCACCACCAGGAGTGCCCTTCTTCACACCCAAGTCTCTCGGCTCTGCTGCCAAAGAGCCTGGTAACCCTGAGCAGGCCATCCTGCACCGTGGAAGCCTCATCTGTAACTGATGTCTTCCCATGACTAGGTATGATGAGCCACCAAATCACAGGAGGTGGGAGAAAAGAAAGCTGACTAACATTGCACAGCAGTCTTTGTCTATATGTGTGTTCTAACGTCTCTCTTTTCTCTCTCCACTATACTGTCCCCGCGGTTTGCCTTCCCTGTAAGAGCAGAGATGTTACACCACGTCACTGTGCTACAGATCACTGAGAAAGACATGACTGGACTTACAGTCATTATCAGGAAGTTATGACATGTAAAGCACAGTAACTCTGCAAGAAATATGGGTATTCTCTCTCACAGGGGTAGAGGGGGCCATTTCACACACATGACTGTCCTCTACCAAGTGCGCTATAGCACAAAAAGGGTAAGATCAAAACAGATGTACTCATTAGGGAGAGAGAACCCAGAATTTCCCTACTGCTGTTAAGTAAGCAAGGGGGTAGTGAATGGCTTCCCCCAACGACTATGTCATCAAAACACCTCCCCCTGCCTATGTAATAATCCGAGTGAGCAACTTTAATATATTCAAAACGAGATTCGTACAGTATAAGATCCTTACAATGTAAGATCTAAGATCTTAGTTTGTCTGTTACGTAGGACATATACACGCATGTGGTACTTTGGCTGCACGGATTCAGATTCTGTAAGCTTTATTTTCCTTTTGCTTCCTGATTATGTAATAATCAGAGTGAGCGACTGATCTCCTTTAATATATTCAAAACAAGATCCCCACAATATAAGATCTTTACAATACAAGATCTAAGATCTTAGTTTGTCTGTTAAGTAGGACATATACGTGCATGTGGTACTTTAGCTGCATCGATTCAGATGCTGTAAGCTTTATTTTCCTCTTGTTCCATGAATCATAGCACTATTAACAAGTCTATGGATGGATTAGTTTGATCCTCCAAAATACACTTAATCTCTAAGTTACAATCAAGGTTAGACATAAACTCCAAATAGAAAGATCACTGAATTCAGATTGTGATAATAACTATATACGTTTCATTTCTAAAACTATGTATTTTTCAAAGCATCTTTATAAGTTTTAGATAAAGCCTCAAGCTTGCCAGTGTTAGGATTGCAAACTGAATGTGTTCTTTAAGGAAAAGAACTAAAGAGAAGGCTGCTGCTGCTAAGTCACTTCAGTCGTGTCCGACTCTGTGCGACCCCATAGATGGCAGCCCACCAGGCTCCCCCGTCCCTGGGATTCTCCAGGCAAGAACACTGGAGTGGGTTGCCATTTCCTTCTCCAATGCATGAAAGTGAAAGTGAAATCGCTCAGTCGTGTCCGACTCTTTGAGACCCCATGGACTGCAGCCTACCAGGCTCCTCAGTCCATGGGATTTTCCAGGCAAGAGTACTGGAGTGGGGTGCCATCGCCTTCTCTGAAAGAGAAGGCTACACACAGCTAAAGTTGGTCTAGGTAATAGTGTTTTATTATCATCCATTATTTTCATTGTCTTAGCATGGAAACTGTCAGTCTTTGAGACTTGAGCTTCTCAGGCTTTTTATTTTAGGGCTTGAAAGATTTTGACCCCAACTGCTTGTATAACACACAGATTTAAACAATACATTTAGAACAAGGACTGATAAACTTAACCTTTGGGACAGTGAGGCTTCACCACAACTAACAATATTTACTTTTCACGAAAGGAAATTGTGCCACACTGCTGAGAAAGCGTGTAATGCTTACAACTAAATGTAAATATTTGAATTTTTCTTCTAAATGAATATCTGCTTTGTAAATTAATACAAAGGCAAAAATGACCAGAAGACATAAAAGCTCAGTAATACTAATACTACCAAGAATACATTATATTTATAAAACACAATTAAACAGATCTTAAATCCTATTAAATACTTCTTTAGAGATACACCATGTAAGATAAGTCCATAGTTGAGTAAGAATTATTTTGTCTGATAATCCCAGTTCTAGATTTTCTGTGTAAGGAGAAGCTACATAATGGGAAGAAATGAAATTTAAACTGGAAAAAGATGCCAGTAGGATTAGGACAATGATCTTTAAGAATCAGGGGTAAGAATATAAATTTAAAAAGTAAGAATATAAATAAAAAAATCAAATTTCCTCAATTCTAAGTCACTATCAATGGTAAGAGGGTAACACTGATTTATCTGGAAAGAAACCTATGCAACATGTTTCTACTGATTGAAAGAAACACCTCAATTTCTGAAAGTTCAAAACAGGATGGGAGAAAAGAATACTTTAAAAATCAAGGATATGAAGCTAACAGTTGAAAATCTGTGAATCTTCAAATTCAAGCTCAATCATGTACAATCCCAACCTAAAAACAAACAACCAAACACACTAATCATGGACATCCTCAGGTCCTCTTCAAGCTCACCCCAGGGGCCCCTTAGGGCAGCAGTCCCCAACTTCTTGGCACCAGGGACTGGTTTTGTGGAAGACGATTTTTCCATGGAGCTGGAGTGGGATGGTTTCGGGATGGTTCAAGCACATTACATTTATTGCGCACTTCATTTCTGTTATTATTACATCAGCTCCACCTCAGATCCCAGAGGTTGGGGACCCTTGTCTTAGAGTATCATGGGATCCATCCTGGGGGCTATTACTGTGGCAAAAACATGTCTGCAGCATGGAGCACCTCCAAATATACAATCATCATGGGTTTTGGAAGGCCTGTTCTTCTCCACAGTCAGTAATCAGCTGACATGTCACTACACTGGAGCTCCCAAGACCCTGCCTATGACACCCTCCCAATGATTTTACCGAAGTGAGTGGAAAGAGTCAAGGGATAGGAGTGAATATGCTTGGTCAGTGGGACAAGGTGGGCAGGCTCTGTTACAGAAGTCAAATAAGACCTGTTGTTTTTGCTAGGGGTTTGGCAACTTAGTATTACTTCTTGGTAATTTCTCTTGATAATGAGGATTTGGTAACGGGATGAAACTCTATGGTCTCATCTCCATGGCACCTGCTGGGCCTCACCTTGTTCTCTCCATTCCTTAGGGTTGGCCCCTCACATATACACCCTTACCTGCTTACAGCTATACAGCTTAGCAAGACAGACACACGGGAGCCCAACCATTAACGGCAAAGTATTTTCACATCCCTTCCCCCTACAGCCTCTTCCTTCTTGTAGAGGGCTTTCAGTCTCTGCAGTTGCGCTTTCTTGCCTCAATCCTATGCCCCAGCTTGTCCTTTTATAGAGGCAACATCAAGAAACTGTGTCCAGCTCTTTGCAACCCCTTGGACTGTAGCCCACCAGGCTCCTCTGTCCATGGGATTCTCCATTCAAGAATACTGGAGTGGGTTGCCATTCCTTTCTCCAAGGGATCTTCCTGACCCACGGATCAAACTCAGGTCTCCTGCATTGCAGGCAGATTCGTTCCTGTCTGAGCCATCAGGGAAACCCAAGGCAGAATTGGGATCCATCAACTCTGGGTATTCATTTTAAAACTGGCTTCCTGCCAAGGCTCCACCCCTGGTAGCCAGAGCTGCCCTGGCTGTAGAAAGGACTGGAGGGATGAGGAGAGAGGGGGCAGCGGCAGGGGGAATGAACTGCTCTACTTTTCTTTCTTTTGCCTGCAGCAACCCAAGCCTGCACAGTGGGGTGGCGTGAAGGGGCTGTAGATGGAAGGTCCTGGTTCCTGCTGTAATAAAGGGAGGCGAAATTAAAGGCACAAGAGTCAGTGTGTGTGTGGGTGGGGAGGTGAACCTACAGCAAAGAGCAGCATCCCTGTGACCTGCTCCCCACCTGCCCCCTCTGCAGTTTCCTCTGTGTAAGGTGGTCACATACATCCACAGGGAGAAAAGGTACAGAGCCAAAACCGGGCCTGGAAGCTAGGTCCAAGCATTTTCCTTCTGTTTCCTGCCACAGAAACAGAAACGATGGCTAATTTTGCACAATTTAAGTGGAGTGAGAGTAGACTTCCACCTACCGAAAGAGAGAGAATAAAAGAAAAAGGCTTCACCCCAGTAAGAGCAAAGAAGCTATTGGTTCTCAGTTTTCAGGTGTTACCTGCCCAGTCTATCCAGTTTCTTAAGTTTGTATTCTTTAGTCTGAATCGTAAAGAGAGTGTTCTCACTGCAGAACTATATTCAATTTTTAATTAACAAAGGGAAGACCCCAACGACAAGTTCACCGCCACCCAGAGCCAGGTTCTGTGCTGGCTCCAAGAGTTTATCCAAGGCCCTGTGACTGATAAATGGGGGAGTGTAAATTCTAACCCTGGGTTTTCGGATTCCAGATGAATTCTGTTATTTCAGAATCCATGAGAGGCACACATTCTCCACCAACCTCCGACCCGCTCCTGCCAGATTTCTTGATGATACAATTTGTTTTCCCATTCTTCCCTTTTATACGCTATACTCGTAGAAATTGCAGACCTTTAAATTCACGAAAGACTACACATCAGAATGATCGGATGAAGGTGTAAAGTACAAACACCTTCTGGGGTCTGGTGGCCCATCAGGCAAATGCGGTCCCTGGACTGAGGGATGATGCTCCAGGGTGTACGGACCTGTGTTACTGGAGAGGCGCCAGGCCCTTCCTCTCAGCGTCCATGGACACAGGTCTACAGAACCCTTCCACTGAAAGGACCCTTGGGTGTTGTAAATTTACCCCTTTCTCTTTTCTCACATTGCTCTCTTCTCTGTTCTGCCTCCCCTACTGACTGTAATATGATTCACCCTTAGAAAACTCTGTACTATAGAAAACCAATATTCAGAAGAAGGGGCCGGCCTTTGAGCGACAGCGACGCAAGATGGCAGCCACCACGGGCTCGGACAATTTATGAAAACCGAATATACAGCCTTAAAATAGAATGTGGACCTAAATACCCAGAAGCACCCCCCTTTGTAAGATTTGTAACAAAAATTAATATGAATGGAGTTAATAGTTCTAATGGAGTGGTGGACCCAAGAGCCATATCAGTGCTAGCAAAATGGCAGAATTCGTATAGCATCAAAGTTGTCCTGCAAGAGCTTCGGCGCCTAATGATGTCTAAAGAAAATATGAAACTTCCTCAGCCGCCTGAAGGACAGTGTTACAGCAA
The DNA here is from genome assembly GCF_042477335.2 of Ovis canadensis. Lineage (NCBI taxonomy): Eukaryota > Metazoa > Chordata > Mammalia > Artiodactyla > Bovidae > Ovis > Ovis canadensis. The sequence goes on along the minus strand of NC_091261.1, from coordinate 20,112,136 downwards.
TTAATCAAAAAGAAAAACCACAGGTCCTCCCCTGCCCCCATTCGATTTAAGCAGTCTTCATTTTCCACAGTAGTAAATTTTCTAGATTCGTCTTGTAGACCTCAAAGTACTGGAAAGAAAGCTCCCATTCAAAGGCAGTTTATCTTAAGATACTGTAAATGATACTAATTTTTTGTCCATTTGAAATATATAAGTTGTGCTATAACAAAAAAAAAAAAAAAAAGAAAACCAATATTCATCTATATATACACAGGTATTTGGGCTTCCCTTGCGGCTCAGCTGGTAAAGAATCCGTCTGCAATGTGGGAGACCTGGGTTTGATCCCTGGGTTGGGAAGATCCCCTGGAGAAGGGAAAGGCTACTCACTCCAGTATTCTGGCCGGGAGAATTTCATGGACTACAGTCCATGTGGTCGCAAAGAGTCGGGCATGCCTGAGGGACTTTCACACAGCTGTGTATGTTCCATATCAACTATTTTTCAATATACTTACGTCTCAACTCCTAATTTTATTTGAATTATCTAAAATGGGACATCTTCATTTTCCAAGTTCTTCAAAGAACAACTAGGATTTCTTTCATTAACACTGCTTACAGATTCTATACTTTTTGATTCTTTCTTCTAAAATTTCAAGTTCCTTTTCCCCACTATACCAGTTTGACATCACAAGAGATTATCTCTGTGAGATGGCACTTCTTTTAAGAAAAAAGAAGGGAGAAAGACAACTTGGCGTTTCCTGAACATCTACCTTGCACCAGGTGGGACCACAAGTAGATTTACATACAACAGCCTCAAGCAACTCCGGGAGAAGCTACGAAAGTTTGTAGGATGGTCTATATTTTACATGCGAGGTAACTGAGGTAGAGAAAGCTCAAGGAACTTGGCCAAGGTGGTGGATACTGGGATCGAATTCTGACCAATTCTAAACTCAACAGTTCATTCAGATAAAACTATTGAGTGATTCTTCTATGAAATTAGAATCTGTTAACTGGAATAAAGTTTTATTTAACTGTTAGCAGCACTTGTTCTTTGGAAGGAATGATGCTAAAGCTGAAACTCCAGTACTCTGGCCACCTCATGCGAAGAGTTGACTCATTGGAAAAGACTCTGATGCTGGGAGGGATTGGGGGCAGGAGGAGAAGGGGACAACAGAGGATGAGATGGCTGGATGGCATCACTGACTCGATGGACGTGTTTGAGTGAACTCCAGGAGTTGGTGATGGACAGGGAGGCCTGGCGTGCTGCGATTCATGGGGTCACAAAGAGTCGGACACGACTGAGTGACTGAACTGAACTGAACTGAACCCTTGAAACCTAAGTCACAGATTTTCACTCTGGGATCACCTGTTACGTTTATATACCTGGCCACTGAGCATCTTTTTTTAAATGTTTAAAATTTATTTACTTGGCTGCATTGGGTCTTAGTTGCCCCCACGGCATGTGGGACCTTAGTTCCCCAACCAGGGATTGAACCCGTATCCCCTGCACTGGAAGGCAGATTCTCAACCACAGGACCGCTAGAGAAGTCCCTCTTACCTATTTTTGACTATCCAGGAAGCCTGTGTTTCAACAATGTAAACATTTCTACAATACTGGTTTGAGGGTGAGTTTAGGAAATGCGTGACTGAATTGGAAATTCAGCTGAGAGTTTCTAAGGTTAACCTCTCCGAAGAATGGAAAAAAACGATCATAGTATGCCTCTGAGCACCTACACGTGCTTTTCAACTTCATAAAGCTTAGCCAATATTAAGTAATTAACCCTGCAATATGCATAAGGTCAAATTCACTCTCAACAGGCATTGATAAACTAGACAAGTTGTGGTTTCAAAATTTATGAGGTCTTCAGCTCAAAAACATTATGAAATACAGCCTTAGATTCACAACCGGCCCATCTAAGTCCTGATAAAATAACAAGCTTCACTGACTTATAAACCAGTGTTTCACAAAGATTCCATTCCCTCCCCTCTGATTACACAGCATCCCAGAAAATAACTCATGTGTCACAAGCAGAGGTGATCCAACTTAGACCACAAAGTATAAGTTTTTTATTGTGCTTAATCTTTTTGTACCTTACTAATAGTATTTTTCTTTCTCTGATTCTGGCAATTAAAGATTGAAAATAAGCCACACACTTTTTTTCTTTTTCTTTTTAAACTCCAACCGTTAGGTACATACATCCCTTTGTGAGACATACCTGGATACTCCTATTCTCCTACTGGACTCTGTTTTCAGAAGTTCACTCATGGTATATGAATGAGATATACATATTCTCCAAAACTGGTCAACAGAAGTAAATCTAATCTTAGCCTTTGACCCTTATAAGATTTCTCGGAAAGGTGCAAAGGGAAAATAAAAGCTCATCCTACTAGTAGCAAAACTTATACCTCGAAGCGTTTGGAATTTTCTTCTTACAGGAAAAAGGATGGGTTAGAAGACAACAACAAATGATTGAAAAAGAGACTGTCCCATACATGGAAAGAAATCAGTTGAATAAGGGTTTAAAGTCCCCTAAGTCAACAACAAACATTGACAAGAGGGGGCAGCATGGAGATGGTAGCCTGTTTCCACTGGGAATGTTACATTTAAGATCCAAGGGAATTCTCTCATTCAACAAATACACACACGACAATTAGAAAACATATGCCTATTAGAGGCAAGTCCAGGATGGAAGTTACATAAAGGACATTTCTACAAGCTTTCTAAGCAACAGTTTAAACCTAAGCTTTCTCCCACAGTCAGCAAAAGTCCTATGAACCCAATGAAAAACTGCCTTTATCATAAACACAGAGATACACTTTGATTTTAGAACAAAAGAAGGCAAAAGGTTTTCTAGTAAAAGAGGAATAGTGACTTGCAAGGAGACATAATAATAGCTCTGTATTAGATATACTACCATCTGTATATTAGATTCAGTAACACCTCTATTTTAAATATAGTAATATCTATACTGTAGATAATAATGTTTATAAACTAAATGTGTATCATCTGTGTATTTTGATATCCCACACCCAAGTGAACAAAGGGTGTGAGAAAATGAAGCATGACACCTCACAGAGGACATCTGACCTTGTCACATATGAAATACCATCTTTTATTACTAAGTAATAAGTTCAACTGTCAACTCTTCCCTTGGGGCTCATCCATTCTTCCTCATAGCTCCATTTCATGAGGGAGGAGAGCTGGGGTAAGAATTTCTGCTTCACACATTAGTTGCTTAAAAAAAAAAAAACAAACCTGAAAGCTCGATGATTTATAGAAGTGTCAGAGAAAATTTAAGAGAACTGTTCTATGAACTTGGGGTTAGAAAGAACTTTGCAAATCTGTCACTAAAACCAGGAATCATGAAGGTTGACAGCTATTATATTTTAGAAAAAAATACACTTTAAAAATATCGACAACTTACGAACTTGAAAATAGTAAAAATGCAACATATTGTGATAATTAAATTCCAGACTCTTTCATATCAGATTGAACAAGAAACACAAAGGTTAAAAAAATTATAAAAAGAAACGTTGTGATGATGTCTGTGAACAGACTAAGAAACACTGAATTATATACCTTAAATAGGCAAATCGTATGATATGGAGATTAGATCTCAACAAAACTCTGCAGAGAGAGAAAAGGGAAGGAGGGGAGGGGTGAGGAGAGAGGAAGGCAGAAAAGGAAGGAAGGGGAAAGACGCTTAATAAATCTAGGTAAATAGATAATCACAGCAAGGAAAAAACCACAAATAAAAACACTTTTTCTTTTGCCCAAGATTACAATATTTATAATGCCTACTGCCACTGGTAAAGTAAATTAATTCAATCTCTTAGAAGGCTACTTTTTAAAATGCTTTATTATTTAAATAATTACAACTTTTAAGGCAGGATTCCACCGGAAAAGTCTTTTTTTTCTTACAAAAAATGAATATACTCCCCTATATGAATATACACACACCTCCCCATTTATCAAGCTTGGAAGACTATACACAAATACTTGTTAGCAGTAGCTATCACTGAAAGATTTGTTTGCTTTGCTGAATTTTGTCAAAATGCCCTATATTAAAATGACCAGCAGACTGGGGTACAGCAGTATACACTGCATATACGGCTTACATTAACATAGGGAAGATCATTCAAACAGCAATGACAATAGACAGTGATCGATATTATGAAAAATAATAAAATAAATAAAATCTAAAAAGACATAATTTTATAACATTTTAAAAAATGGTCAGCAGACTGTTCTCAGTACACTAATGTCTGGCGTTTGACCTCAGTGAAAACATCACACCTCTATAGTAAGTTGCTACCTGACCTTAAAGCCTTGCTTCTCACATGGGGCTGCCGGTGTCTCAAAGCGGAACATTGAGACAGTCATGGGAGATGGTGGTGTGCCTTCATGGAACACTGATTTTATTCAGTTTCAGAGGAAGTTTTAAATCTTTTCCAAATTAAGAGTTTGTTTTGTATGTGGGTTTCTCCCCCCCTCCCCCCACCACACAGAGCTTCCTTCTTGGTATTTTGTGTTGTCTTATTTACTGGACATAAGAATCCAACTAAAATTTATAGAAATTTATTTTTTCATATGACTTTTGTCTATTGCTTGCAAAAAAATAAATCCCAGGGTTTAACAAAACCATTCTAGGCTGTAAACAGCTACAAAGGTTGGTGTTTTGCACCACCAATGGATATCTGATATCTGGTCTCCCATCTTAGTAAAATAACTCTGAGTTTAGCTTGGGCACACTGTTGCTTCCCAAAGGACTCGACTTTCCAGTCTCTTCTGCAGCCGATGTGACCATGTGAGTAAGTTGTGGCCAATGAGATACTAGCTGAGCTGCTCATGGAGCTCCTTAAACTCTCCCTAGTGGTAGAAGGAAGCGTTGGGAGGACCACAAGTCTTCGATAACCAAGTACAACCAACATGATCTCTCCAGACGGCCACCCCCGAGATTCTTTTACATGAAAGCAACCTTATTTATACTGCTATTTTTGTGTGCGTAGTCAAACCTAACCCCTGCTGATATAAAATAAGGACAAGCAAGGCAGTATTCATATAAGAGTTGTTTTAAAGTGAAACCGGTATTTTTGCTACAAGAACAGACTGTCCCGGGTCCCCGCCCACTGACCCACTCCTAGGAATGGGCCAAAGGAGTCAAAGAGCTGGAAGGAATGACTTCAGAACTGATTTGAAGACGCCCAGGCAGCTGTCTTTGAAACTAGCTTTGAAAAACTGCCTACAAAGCAGTGATTGGCTTCTACTTTTGATTGTCTGCTTTAAACATCAAAAGAATTCTAAATGTGGTTTCACCTGGCACTCTGGCTTGATCATTAGAAAACAGAAATTGTGACGTGGAAACAGAAGAATACACAAAACAGTAACATGTGTTTGCAAAACCTGGAAGTCATGCAATGCCATGATTGGTCTGAACACAGTGATCATACAAGCCTTCAGGAAAATGATGAAGATTACTAGAGACATTTATGGCTAAAATGAGAGTTTTGTGTTTGTTTTTTTTTTGGGGGGGGGGGGAGCCCAAAGCACAGAAAAACGTGCTTAAAGCATCCTTCAAGAATAGTAACAGAATAGACATAAAGGGAGGATAGTACAACAAAAAGAAACTTTAGAAACTTCATCATTGATGTGGCCATAATTTGTCCTAGATGACAAAGAACAGGTACGACCAACTTAAAAGGAGAAAAAATGACCTATGGTTATCAAACAGAGGTAAAACATTCTTGAACAGGTGTATTAGTTTGCTAGGGATGTTGTAACAGGAACCATGAACTGGTCTGCCTTAAACAACACAACTTTACTGTTTCACAGTTCTGAAGGATATAAAAATAAGAGCAAGCTTTCATCAGGGCCACAGAAGGGAATCAGTCCCAGCTTCTGGCCTGATCTCAGCTAATTACTGACTATCTCAAGTGTTCCTGGCCCCTTTTCTATCACTCTGATTTCTGCCTCCATCCTCACATGGCATTTTCCTGTGAGAGTCTATGTCTCAATTACCCCAGGATATAAGGATGCTAGTCACATTGGATTAGAGGGTCCACCCTACTCCACCTTAACTAATTACATCTGTGGTGACTATTTCCATGTAAAGTCACATTGTGATGTGCTGCGGGGTTAAGGCTTCAACATGTGGGTTTTAGCAGGACACAATCAGACCTGTAACACTGGTAAGATGCTATGGTCATTCTTATTCATTCCCGGAACAGCTGGATGAAAGTGAGTGGATGAGAATTACTCAAATACTCATCATTTTAGAAAACCTTGAAGAAAGACTTTGAACGCCTGTTCTACTCATTATAGAGCTGTAACCCTCAGAATGTTCTACTCAGTTTTCAAACCCAGCACTGGAAAAACTTTTGGCTTTACAGTATCTTAAAAGGTCATGATTTTTTTTTTTTTTCATAACCAGAAATGCTCCTTCTGAGGATTTAACCCCCAAAACACCACAAATAGCAAAGTTAAGTATATGCACAGAAAGTTCCCTGCAGTGTTACTTACCGCACTGGAAACATAATGGATGACCACTGTCTAAGACGATGAGGGGAACGGTTAGCAAAGTACAGTACGGTCTAGGTAACTGTGACCGGCTAACACCTGAGCGCATCTTCTGTCCCTCCCTTGCCTCAGAGCCAGAGGCAGTTGTTGCTGGCAGAAAATGGGATTTCCTTACATCTTCCGGAATCCTGCACTCCTCAGTGGGATCAGACTCTGTGCTCCTGGGGGTGGTAATGGGAGAGAGGTGCATGACTCTGAGAGCAGTGAGGTCAGGAGGGAGACCTCTGCAAGCCAGAGCAGGCCTCTGGGAGAGGGCGATCCGCTAGGAGAAATGGTCGTCTGATGGGTCTACTCGGGCAGAGCTCCAAGATCCAGAGGGTGCAGACCTGGTGGGATTTCCATGCCCAGTGAAGATGCAGATCCGTCAGCTGTTGAAGGGGTATGGTGGTTCGCATGACAGGCCTTTGAGTGGGGAGGGCGTAAGGACCCCTAGCTGGGGGACCTCCACAGGACTATGAGAGATTCCACACACAAACACCACAGGGTCTCTGCCAGGACCCGGGAGGAGAAAGCAGCAAGCGACAAGCTGATGCCCCTCTCTCCAACCTGTCAGAGCGGAGTCTACACAAATCAAAAGAAATTATGTCCAAGGGTCTTCTATACCCTAGACTCAGATGAAGAATCCTCTATTTACTTAACCGTTTAAATGGCACAAATGTACATCTAATTATGGGATCTTCCTAGTGGCTCAGGTGGCAAAGAATGTGCCTGCGATGCAAGAGACCAGGGTTCCATCCCAGGGTCGAGAAGATCCCCTGGAGAAGGGAATTGCTACCCACTCCAGTATTCTTGCCTGGAGAACCCCACAGACAGAGGAGCCTGGCGGGCTAGAGTCCATGGAGTCACAAAGAGCCGGACATGACTGAGCGACTAACCCAACTACTACTACAGTAATTATGCCAAGAAGTGTTGTAAAACACCATGGGAAACAAAGGCAAAATAAAAAAATAGGTGAAAGTCTTATGACGTACACACAGGAAAAATGCCTGTGAGGAAATATATCAGAATGCTAATAGCTGCTGTTTCCTCTTTTTCAGTGGCCTGGGAAGAGGGAATATTCTCTTTCTTTTCTATAATACAGTTATATTACATTTAAAACGGAAAAACCATTCAAGATAAACACGCACGATTAGGATACTCTTTCCTCTCAAACTTAAATTTTTGGTTCACCTGGTATTCTGTTGATTATTTTTACGATCTCCAAAGTTCATAGTATCGCTTGTGGATGTAGAAATTATAGTTTAGTGGTTAGTTTGCTGGTTTGGTTAAGTGATTGTTTAAGCAGTACACGGTAAAGTAGAAACATTAAGAAGAAAGGTCTTTTAATTAAGGTTTTATATAAACTTATGTGAATTTTCAAAGGTATTTAAGATTTAGGATTTGCTATTGATAACAAGTCTAAATATAATTTATCCATTTTCATAAAGAATTTAATTTGATCGGAAAAGCTTTGGTTTCAGTACTGGCATATGTTTGTTTGCTACCTCTGTTTTAAACAATGCAAAGGAAAATCAATGTTAAAAATGCTCTTTCAGACAAGACATACATGGCACATTTCCAACATCAAGTTAACATTTCAGGCCGAAAATAATCAGTATTTTCATGAATACACTTATGATGCAAGGATTTCAGCACACAACGGGGGAATTCACCTTCTGTTTGTTTTTGGTGGGAGAGGAGCCAAAGGAAGGGTGTCTCTCTTGTCAATTTTGAAAAACATCATGGTGGTTCAATGCTCACAAAGACAGAAAACCTGGATGTGTATCTTGGATTTCTAATCAGCTTTGTGACCAGCTATACATTTTCTGAACTTTCCTTCTCTCATTTGTCCCCCATCTTTAGGGTTGGGATAATATAAGAACTGACGTCATTGAGACGCAAGAGTACTGGAGTGGGTTGCTATTTCCTTCTCCATCATCGAGATACTATGAGGATTAAAGACAATATCTAAATCAAATTAAATACAGTATCTTTGTACGTAATGTACATGGGCACAAAGTGAGCACCAATATGACTCCACTGTTACTGCTACTTTTAGGAAGAGGACTTGCTCTCAAAAAGGAAAGCTTCTCTTCATTATGGGGAACAGCAGAACTACTATGAAACTCACAGAAGTCACTCTCCCTTAGAAATTTAGGTTGTTTCTTATAGTATTAGTAACTACTTTAGAAGGAAACACACTAAGGTATAAACTCCTTTTTACTGTACTACAGTATTGTCCAATTAATTAAGGAAGAAACCGTAAATGACAAATTGAGCAGGTTCTGTGCTCTAAAGTTAAGGCATCTGCTCTACCAAAAATCTTTTCAGTTCAAACAATGCATTTACAGACTAAAAATCAAAAAAGAAGCTATCTAAGAGTGAAATGTAATATGATTTTTAGAACAGTGTTGTTTTAAAAAGATCATTTCGATGTTTTTATTTTTAAATAGTGATATGATGGAATTGTCTATAAATTTTCCTTTGCTCACGGTACAAAAACCTTTTTCATGATTTATCTAGGATTGGCTTATTCATGTCAAAACCGGGGGTCAAAACTCAAATGGCTATAGGAGTTAGGTAAAATAAAGGGAAAAGGTGTCAGATTGGGGCAGGGCAAGCCTGTTGCTGAATGAAAGCAAACCAACCCCTGATCTTAGCAAGAAGGAGCAACAGGGGCAAATGCGGTGACCTGGTGACACGGGTCCCCTCAGAAGCAGGCAGGTGCGCTGGACAAGGCAGAATCCAACACCAGCAGCACCAGACAGTCTGGTCTCTGCTGTTCCCCCACCCCTGCTGGGAAGAACCAGAAATAACTCAATTTTTAAAAGTTGGGAACTCATTTAATTTCTGCAACGCAGAGGCAAAACAAAACACATTGCAGGGCCAAATTTGGTGAGTGTGCCAGTTTTGGGACATCCGCCCTGAGTGTTCCCAATCACCTTAAACATTTCCAGTACATCCTTTTTGGAGAGCTTGAAATAGAAAAATATATACATTTTTAATATTTAAAAGTTGCACTATATGTGTACACATCTCTTTTAATATAAACACTTTTTTCAAAAAATCTGGAAAAAAGTACCTGAAAACTAAAATAATAAATCATGTCTTTATCATCTAAATACCCCCAAACATTGCCTGTTTGCAACACAGTCAAAAGCCAACCAACAAACAAAAGGACTTCTGAACAGAAAATGTGGTCAGTGGACTTACACGGATATCTTGGATGCCCCTTGCTAATTTTTCTTACTCTGGTTTTACATGTTTTGTAAGCAACCTGGGAGGAATGGGCCTGCTGAAGGCAGACCCACTGATTAACAACAGACTTGATGCTAAAGACTCCAAAACAACAGGAAGAGCCTCAGAGAGTGACAGCCAGCAGCAGTCAGAGCCTGGGATCCTTGGGGAAGGGTCACCCTGCCCAACAGGGCCCACAAAGCTCAACGTTCTGTAACGCATTTTACCAAAGGGCCCTGACGGCTCTTCTGCGAGCATAACAGTTCAAACCAGTGCTGCAAATACGACACTGCTTGTGCATACGCACGCGTGCACACGCACACACTGCCCTGGGGTCTTAGGACACAGGCGCGTGATGGTTAGCATTACATGCCAAGCGATATCTGCTTAACTCAACAAACATTTATAAGAAATCTATCACGTGCAAGGCCCTGGGACATTATATAAATACTGGATAATTATTATTTTAAAAGCTCATGTTTCATTATAGGTTAGACTACATCTCTGAAGGACCTCACAATTCCAAAACCGGCCCGTACTTTTCTCCTAAGCAGTTAAACACTCAAACTTTCCAGAAAATCAGATTTAACCTGTAAGAGTTCCTAATGGTAGTGATAAAGGGGTTGGTTTTGTTTTCAATCAGAATCATGACTACAGATACCAGGTTAAATTAAAAAAAAATAATGACTCTCTCACATTTAAGGATTTTAGCTATCACCGACCAGATCAAAAACCAAGCCCGCTCCCATGAGGCTGTGTCACTCCAACTTTGCCCTGTTACTACGATCAGACCTTTTCTGTGGCTAGGCCAGACCCTAATGCCTCCTCTGTCACTGCTGAGGGCACATTCTGATAGCAGGAGGCGGGGCTAGGCTTTCCCTCTTAGCTAACAGGGTCAGGGGAAGAAGCAGCAGCAATTAACCTCCAGCCTAGAGCGCCCAAAGAACTGTAGCAAACAGGCCCGGCGTTGTCTTCCCCTACTCACCGCGAGTTAGCATTTAAGAACTGATGCCCTCCATTTTGCTGTTATTAGGCTACAGTTATTTATCTCTCTGAGATATACAATTTCTAAGTGTGGGAAAAACAAGAGATACCGAAAATGTTGAATAAATAAAACATTTTTGTGTGTACTCAGCTGCTTAAGTCGTGTCTCTGACTTTGTGTGATCCTATGGACTGCAGCCTGGCAGCCTCTTCTGGCCACGGGATTTCCCAGGCAAGGATATTGGAGTGGGTTGCCATTTCCTTCTCCAGGGGATCTTCCTGACTCAGGAATGGAACCTGTGTCTCTTACGACCCCTGCATTGACAAGGCATGTTCTTTACCATTAGTGACACCTGGGAAGCCCCTAAAACATGTCTAAGTGAATTTTTAAAGAAATTATTTCTAAATCTTCACTTCTCAACATTATTTAGTATGCTGTTTCATTTAAAAATTTGGGTTCTTTTTATTTTTTAACTCCAAAGATTTAGATTTCAAATACATTGAATAAGGTGAGAAAAGCCTGCATGTCTCATATCAGAATAACTCCAAATTTCACTTTTAGAAGCATAAGAACAAAGGTTACAGTTTATACCAAGTAGTTTTTCCTAAAGAGTCAAGCTCTGTGACATAGCAGCCATCAAGGGAAATAATAAAGAAGACTGCAATTCAAATTAGAAAGAGGCTGCTGCTGCTGCTGCTGAGTCACTTCAGTCGTGTCCGACTCTGTGCGACCCCATAGATGGCAGCCCACCAGGCTCCTCTGTCCCTGGGATTCTCCAGGCAAGAATATTGGAGTGGGTTGCCATTTCCTCCTCCAATGCATAAAAGTGAAAAGTGAAAGTGAAGTCACTCAGTCATGTCAGACTCTTCGCAACCCCATGGACTGTAGCCTACCAGTCTCCTCCGTCCATGGGATTTTCTAGGCAAGAGTACTGGAATGGGTTGCCATTGCCTTCTCCAAAGCAATGAGGGGAATTTCCTTTTTCTTTTTAAAGTATAGTTGATTTACAATAGTGTATTAGTTTCAGGTGTACAGCAAAGTGGTTCAGTTCTATATACATATTTTCAGATTATTTTCCTTTCTGGGTTATCATTACAAGATACAGTTCCCTATGCTACGCAGTATATCCTTCTCGCTTACTTATATTATGCACAGTAGTTTGGCCCTGTCAATCCATTGCTCCTAATTTATCCCTAACCCCCCCACCCTTTTCCCTATGGTAACCATAAATTTGGTTTCTATGTTTATGAATCTTTTTGTTTAACTTATATTACTCATTTGTGTTATTTTTTAGATTCCACATACAAGCAATAAAAATACAATATCTGTCTTTCTCTGACTTACTTCACTTAAAGTGAATGTTGCTCAATTGCGTTCGACTCTTTGTGACCCCAATAACTATAAAAATCCATAGAATTTTCCAGGCAAGAATACTGGAGTGGGTAGCCGTTCCCTTCTCCAGGGGATCTTCCCAGCCCAGGGACTGAACCCAGGTCTGCCACATTGCAGGTGGATTCTTTACCAGCTGGGCCAATAGGGAAGCCCTTACTTCACTTAGTAGGCAATTATTCTCTAGGTCCATTGATGTTGCTATAAATGGCATCATTTTGTTCTTATTAATGGTTGAGCAATATTCCATTATATTGGGTTGGCCAAAAAGTTCATCTGTGTTTTTCCATAAGATGCTATGAGAAAATCCAAATGAACTTTCGTATGTATATATATTCTTAAACCACATCTTCTAAAACCAATCGTCTATCAATGGACCCTTGAGTTGATTCCCTGTCTTGGCTATTGTAAATAGTGTTGCTATGAAGACTGGGGTGCATGTATGTGTTCACATTAGAGCTTTCACGTTTCCCAAATACATGCCTAGAAGTGGGATTGCTGGATCATACAGCAGCTCTATTTTTAGCTTTGTAAGAAACCTTCTCTATAGTGGCTGCACCAATTCACATCCCCACCAACAGTGGAGGAGGGTCCATTTTAAGAGAAGAAGTTTCAACGAAATAGGATACATTAGCTGAGAAAGTGCAGAAAGAGAAAGGCTTATAAGAAAAGCTATCATCCTCTCTAACATCATGGCTACCTAAAAGCACCAACTATCAAGAGACTGAACAATTAAACACACATTAGAAACTTCTTTATTCGGCACTCCAAACATGTGCTGTGATGGTATCGAGTGGCACAAAGTAAAATAGCTCTGAGAATGCACCTGTACTTCATACCTGATGAGGCTCTGGTTGCTGATCCGTAATAAGCCCCTTATGAGCTAAGCTGTGCTTTCACGATAATCCTTCCCCACATATCCGAACCTGCTGCAGGATTTTTTTAAACTGCTATTAGCAGTGACTAGAACTTCTTATCCCCTGCTATACCTTTACTAGTAACACGTACAATTATCATGCTGTACCATTAAAGAACTGCCAAAAACCTTATTTCTAAATCTCACTGTTTAACAAAGAAATCACAGTACAATTTTCACGGAAATCCTGTTTCAGTCATTTCGTCTGTATTTTTACTGTAAATTACTTTGGCTATCAGGTTAATTGACATCTTTCAAAGGCTCTGAGAAAACTTCAAAGAACTTGGAATGAATCCATTACTAATGCCACTACTTAAGATATAAAGTAATCTTTCTGGAGTTTACTAAAGACAAGGGTTGATTTTTAGTCCATTCCTGGAACATAAAATAGAACCCAATTTGGAGATTCATGTGGTGGTAGGGGTTTAGTCGCTGTCGTGTCCGACTCTTTGCAACCCCAAGGACTGCAGCCCATCAGGCTCCTCTGTCCATGAGATTTTCCAGGCAAGAAAACTGGCGTGGGTCGCCATTTGCTACTCTAGGGAATCTTCCCCACCTAAGGATTGGACCTGTGTCTCCTGAGCATTGCAGGTAGATTCTTCACTTAACTGAGCCATCAAATCCTGAAACAAAAAATAGAACCCAATTTGGAGATTTATATGATAGTTTGATACAGAATGAAGTTCATCTGACTCCATGTGAAAGTTGCTCGGTGGTGGTCAGCTCTGCGACCCCATGGACTATACAGTCCATGGAATTCTCCAGGCCAGAGTACTGAAGTGGGTAGCCTTTCCCTTCTCCAGGGGATCTTCCCAGCCCAGGGATTGAACCCAGGTCTCCTGCACTGCAGGTGGATTCTTTACCAGCTGAGCCACAAGGGAAGCCCATGGTAATTATTAAAATAAGTATCATGGCTCTTTCCCTAATCAGACATAGGAAAGATTCCTGAGTAGCTCCATCTCTGGAAACTGTAAAATGGACACATCCACCCCTCCAGCACCTGCAGGATCTAAGGGCATTTCCAGTCCTTACTGCCATGCTGTTGTGCTGTTCATTTGCTAAGTTGTGTCCAACTCTTTGCGACCCCATGGATTGTATACAGCTGGCCAGGCTCCTCTGTCCATGGGGTTCTCCAGGTAAAAATGTTGAAGTGGGTTGCCATTCCCTTCTCTGGGGGGTCTTCCTGACTCAGGGATCAAACCCATGCCTCCTGCATTGCATGCAGACTCTTCACCACCGAGCCACCTGGGAAGCCCCCTTACTGTCATGGCCAAGTACTCATACCCCATCCCCGTCTCTGGTTCTGTTAATACTATTTTATCTCAGGTTCAATTATTTCACCTTCATCAGTGTCTATGTTACTGAATGACAACTGCTAAGCAATGAGAGACTGTAACTCCTTTCAGTTCAGCTCAGTCGCTCAGTCGTGTCCGACTCTTTGCGACCCCATGAATTGCAGCATGCCAGGCCTCCCTGTCCATCACCAACTCCCGGAGTTCACTCAGACTCATGTCCATCGAGTCCGTGATGCCATCCAGCCATCTCATCCTGGGTCGTCCCCTTCTCCTCCTGCCCCCAATCTCTCCCAGCATCAGAGTCTTTTCCAATGAGTCAACTCTTCACATGAAGTGTCCAAAGTACTGGAGCTTCAGCTTTAGCATCATTCCTTCCAAAGAAATCCCAGGGCTGATCTCCTTCAGAATGGACTGGTTGGATTACTCTGGACCAAATTCAGACTCTCTGCATCTCTGTTTCAAGCATCAAGGCAGGAGTGGGGCATTCCAGGGCTGCCTCCTTCCTACCAATACCCATGCTGTTTGGCATGCTTTCGGTCCCTGGGATTTTACCAGGTTCATTTTTGAATTCTCAGCATTTGGGATGGAACTGGATGGTATGAAGCCCTGATTTCTCATTTTGTTCGTAGCCAATTTCCACAAAAAACCAGCGAGTAAACCTTTCTCTCAATGAGAAAATTCTCCCCGAAGAACTTTAGAGATATCTCTGAGAAAAGTCAAAGCCAGATGAGGAAACAAAAGTCCCTGAGTAATATAAACCTCTCCCACACACAAACACACACTCAAAAAAAAAAAAAAAAAAAGAAAAAGAAAATCTAAGAATTATTAACCTTCGGAGATCAGGACATTCAGAATTGGGGGGGCATTAAATTATGACTTCTACATAGAAAAACAGGTTGCAGGGACTTCCCTGGTGGTCCAGTGGTTAAGAATCTGCCTTCCAAAGCAGGGGACGTGGCTTCAATCTCTGGTTGTGGAACTAAGATCCCACATGTCACGGAGCAGCTAAGCCATGGACCACAACTACTGAGCTTTATGCCACAGCTAGAGAGCCTGTACGCTGCAGCAAGAGGTTCAGACTGCTGCAGCTGAGACCCCACACAGCCATAAACAAACAAGCAAAGGTCCCCATCAAAGAATCTTAATAGAAAAAGAAAGCAGGTTGCAGAGTGGTTCCTGGTTGAGCCACAGAACTTACAAGGCTGGTTGCGTTCTTGTTTGCAAAGCCTCCACTGAACTGAACTGAAGAGTGATAAGCAAGACTGAAGTTGTTGACAATTCCCGATATAGCTTTAAATTGGTTGCTGAATGCCAACAGAGGCATAAGCTTTATCTAGAGAAAGGACAACAGACTCAAGTTTTATTTAAAACTTCACAAAGAATAGTTCTAAAGCCCATATTCTTTTGCCTATACTCCAACAGGGAAAAGAAATTTCCATCCAATTTCTCCTTAAGGAATGGCTCCTTGCAGGTCAGTATCTTCAGAAATATTAACAACTACAGATTTTAAACTTTCTGAATAATACTCAAATGTGTCCCTTACGTTATGCTCAATTAAAACACAATGTTGGTACTGTAAGTGATGACAAAGTGAGTAACTCAAGAAATCTAAACACAAGAGAGTATGGCTGGAAACAGCTTAGGCTTTAAAGCCGGACACCAGGATTAGAGGTCAGACTCCACTTGGAGCTTCATAGACCTGGCAAGTGACTGAACCTTGGTAATTTATGAAATGGGTATATGCCCCCATCCTCAATGAGAAAATGCACCTATGGTACCTAGCACAGTGCTCTGCACCACATCAGCCTTTGGTGTGTGTTAGACGCTCTCAGCAGAGTCTGCATCTGTCCACCTTCAAAGCCTGAGTTTTTCCACTGCTTCTCTGTTATTAGTCTGAGGTCAGCACTGCTACTCTTGCTCAACATGCTTAACATTATTAAGAGGTTTAGAAATTCTTAAACCAAATGATGCAATTTGAAGTCCCTTGAGGACGAACTGGGGTAATACACATGACCAAGATTTGCTTCTCCGCTGGATTTGCATCTGATTCTAAGGGCGGAGAGCAGGACAATTAACCTAATAAATTACCTGGTTCTTTAACATCGTTCCAGGGCCATATAGGATCAGCAATTCTGCCATAACCTGGCAGAAGGTAAACCTTTCCACTGATCAGCAAAAGATTAAAGACGTATGAATTCAGACTGGTTTTCAGATGCACAAAGTTAAAGACTGAGAAAAGTTGGCATTTCCAAAGCATGTGCCAATGAAGGATTTCCTTTTAATTTTAATTGTTCTTTCCAAAACTTTTAAACATTCAGTGAAATAATCTCGATTTGCTTTGCTTTGTTCTTTGCTTTCAAATACTGTATATGGCTGGATTCCAGATAGAGCAGTTATCCTCAAATGCCTTCCAATGAGGCCTGCCAGATTCTGTGGTTCAGAAGTAATTTAAAATTAGAAATGTGTAACAGATGAGACCTAATGGAAAACACTGGATGCTTTATAGTTAGAACAATCACTTTTTTTTTTCTCCAGGGAGCAACAGACAATACATACACAGACATATGAACACATACACAGAGACATGTAAACAAGGCAGAAGATGAATTAACGTGTTTCATTTCTCTTCCCTGCAGACATTAATTGGTGAGAATAAAAAAATACATATATACATTGTTCTGTTTTTCAATGGAAAATGAAACTCATGATGCAACTTTTACCCAAACTCAACAATAATACTTAAGTCAAAACAGAAAACTGAGGATAATACAAACTTTATCGCACAGTTCTCTTCGGAGGGGTATAATGTTTCACAGTTTACAGAAAATTTACTTATAGAAGACAAAGTCTTTCCCTATATAATGAAACAACTTTTAAATAATGACTTGTTCAAAAGAAGAAATGCCCATCTATTTAGTTACATTTGCGTTGCCAGTATTCAAGCAGAGGCTGGGATGCCCCAAAGGTAATGCATGTAGTGGGTAAAGGTTAAACTAAACCTGGAAACCACTACACTGCGTTCTTCTTGGGTTTGTTCGTTCATTCATCATTTCAAATATATACATTTTTTAATTTACTGAAGCCCAGTTGACTTACAATATGATATTAGTTTCAGGTGTACAACACAGTGACTGATATTTTTATAGACTACAGAAAGTGACTGTGAAATATATGGACACAAAGTTATAAACTACTGACCCTATTCTCTGAGGTAGACATCACCTCCCTGCAACTTATTTTATAATTGGTAGTATATGTATCTCACTTCCCCCAACCCAGGGCTAGTAATCACTTCTTCCTCTTCTGTATCTGCGAGTTTGCTTCTGTTTTGTTACATTTGTTTGTTTCATGAATTCCTGGCTAAACGTCGGGTAACTTACTACACCCTTTACAGATAGCAGAGCAAAGGCCAGACCTCGTCCCTCCTGTCTCAGAGCTCAGAGTCCAACAGGGAAGATTAAATACAAGAATTTATTAACAACACAAGGGCCCCTGGGATGTTAATGAGAGCCCTAGGCCTGGGGCAGGGAAAGACTTCTCTACCAAACCCGTCTGAAGACAAACTGGAGTTAACTGCCCAAGACAAGAGAGCAGAATTCTCCAGGCAGAAAACTGTGAGTGAGAAGTGAAGAAACATCAGGATGGCTGAAATGGGAGGGCGGGTGTCAAAGCCTGCAAAGGGAGGCAGGAAGTGACCTTGATAGACACAATAAAAATGTTTGGATTTTATCCCAAGAGCATGGGAAACTATGGAAAGACCTTAAACGGTGAAGGGATGATTAGAATCAGGCAGGAACTCTGGGCAACATGGTGCCACAGCAGGAACTGCAGCAGGAAGACCAGGTCAGAGGCCCTTACGAAAGCCCAGATGGGAAACGATGGTTCTGTGGCCCAAGCAGCTGGCCTTGACGATGAAGGGTGAACAGATTCAAAGACCTTTGGTGGTTGTTACTGTTATGATCATTACTACCTCTGCCACTACTACTAGCATTCCCAAAGTACTTATGCAGCCAATACTTTTTGAGAACCTACGCTGTGTCGGGACACAGCAGTGAGCAACACAGAGGGCCCGTCTTCGCTGAGTTTATCATCTAGTGGCACAAAAAATAAACACCACTGCTTCATAGTAGTAACAGTCGATAGAGAACCCTCATAGCAGCAGTGGTTTAGAAGGCTTACAACTGGCAGCAACTGCACCATTAAGCCCTTTACACCTATTACGTATTTAATGCTTGCAATTAATTCATGAGTTAGGTCACTCTTTGAGCCTATGAAAAAACAGTCAAGACAGAGCAGCCGGCCCTCAAGCCACACTCTGCCTCTTGGTTGGGGACCTATGTGACATTCCCCTGCCAGCTATATTCGCCATAAACCTGATGTTACAACATGCTTCGTCTGCCCAAAGCTGCACCCACCACGGTGATAACTTATCCTACGTGATCTACATCTGATTCACTGACTGTTCTGTACGCTCCACAAAGGCAAGGACTGTATCTGAATCAAGGATTTATATCCTTAGCACTTAAAAAAAACCAAAACACAAAAAAACACCTGGGACATAGGAGGTGCTCAGAAACCATTAGTTGAATGAATGAAAGTAAATTTTCCAAATGTAGGAAATTTATTCATGTATAGGCCTAAACTTGTATTTTTACCATTCTAAGAAAACTTTCTGTGTCTGCCTTGATGTACTGTGCAGAATGGATATAACTGTATCTTCCCAGGGTCATCACCGTGGACTCTAGTTTTTGTTCTTGGTTGTAAATGCAGTGATAACATCGGGAGCTAACGAGGTCTACAGGGTCATTTGCCTGGATAACAAATTGCTCCCTAATTGCTGTGCTAAGTGCTTGTATGGGCTTTAATGTCCTGTCCTACCACTTTCAATCTGTCTGTTCTCATCCCCTAATTTGCTGCTCCTAATACACGATAATCCAAGAAACCTAATACATGTTTACTGGCCTTATCACTAGGACATGGAATATAGTGTAGGGGTTTTGTGATATATATTTTAACTATTAGAATGATTTTTCTTCCTTTTTCCTTCTGACTTTTCAACCTTTCTCACGCCCTAAGGTTAACTTGTTACCTGACTTTTTCTGCATTCAAAGCAGTATTACCAAAAACACAAGGAAAACAATTCGAAAGAAAACAGCATAGCTGAACACGTACTGTTAATTTATCCACTTAATTACACAGATGTGGCAACAATTCTGAAAGGCACGAAGGAGATGCTTTCTAACTTGGACCCTGACTTGGATAACACAATGAATTCGGAACATGTCACTTTTTGGTGTAGAAAATTCCATTACACACTGTGCAAAATAAGTCATCATATTCCTGGTATTAAAAAAAGTGTTCTCTCTCACAAGAGCCTTTCCTTTTCACTGATTATTTTGTTTGGCTGTCTCTACAGTTTGTTTTTTTTTTTCTGGTTTCATTACGTCTCACTTGTACTATAACTTGAATCTGAGATATAGCAACATTCCAGGGACAGCTCACGATTTTGCCTGTTGGAAAGGCTGTTAACGTTAGCTAGAAAGCAGACTGGAAAAAAAAAGAAAGAAAGAAACTCAGAGAAGGGGAGGCATATGACAAACGTCTAGCATGTTCTTATGTGGCCCCATAAGTGTGAAAGTCGCTGCGTGCCCAACTCTTTGCGACCCCATGGACTATACACTCCATGGAATTCTCCAGGCCAGAATACTGGAGTGGGAGCCTTTCCCTTCTGCAGGGGATCTATCCAACCCATGGATCGAACCCAGGTCTCCTGCATTGAAGGCAAATTCTTTACCAGCTGAGCCACCAGGGAAGCCCAAGAATACTGGAGTGGGTAGCCTAGCCCTTCTCCAGTGGATCTTCCCCACCCAGGATTCAAACCAGGGTCTCCTGCATTGCAGGCAGATTCTTTACCAGCTGAGCCACCAGGGAAGCCCATGTGACCCCATAAGGGTTCCTTCAAACAAAACAAAGCAAAACACAACAAGGGTTCATAGATGCTTCCTGGTTTAAACACTGAGCAAAACTTTTTTAAACGAGAATTATTTCCCTTTTATGAGGCTCTATTGGTTGCTTGGGAAAACAGTTCATAATGACCACTTTTCTTAGTGTTTACAACTCATTTGATTTTTTGCTGTTGATGGTAACGTATGACATGCAATATCCTAATTTCATGACTTTCATGTCCCATTAGACAATTTCTCATTATTTGCTAAATTTCTCTGAGTCCCCAGAATAGTGTAAAGGAAAGGCTGATGGTGTATACTGTTGGTATCAAGTAACACTACAGTGTACTGCTCCCAAGGTGACGTTATGAGACTGAAGGAAAACATTTGCAGGAAGAAGAAAAGATGTATAAACATAAAATTGAGGAAATATGCAAACAAGGGTCCTATTATACAAGTGGCAAAATAAACTCAGCGGCCCCAAATTACAACACAGTTGTCTTTCCTGAAAGACAAGTACCTTATTAAAAGTAAAACCAAGAAGCACTTGCTTGTTGCTTAGAAAGTGAGCTAGTATTGTGCCAGATGCTCTGTGTTCATCATCATCTTAATACTGACTCATTCTATACACCAGGAAATAGCATTGTGCCCATTTTATGGAGGAGAATATTGAGGCTGAGAAAGATTAAATTGCCCAGGAAATACAACTGCCAAGTAGGGAAGGTCTGTTTGACTCCAAAGTTAGTGCCCTTGTATGCTGACTATTTTGATAGCACTCTATTGTCACCTCCCACTGCTGAACGTGGGAATTTCTAGGAAATTTCAGGTGGTGGGATTGAAACTCTGTGTTCATACCCACAGCATACAAATAAGACTTTAAATACTATATATTTCAATAGAAAAGACCAACTACACACCCCCTACTCAACTTTTCAAATAACTGGCATTAATACTTTAATGGAAAAAAATCAAAGGTTTAGAAATAGCTCTAATAGACTTTTTTTTTTCATTCTTAAATTCAATTTCCAAATTACACCCTTGTTCAGGCCATGCTATTATATTGAGACTACTGGATTAGTTTCCTAAAAGATCTCCTTTTTTTGTTTGTTTGGTTTTTTTCATAGCCACCACACTAAAATTCAAATTCAAAACTACTTCTCCTCTGCCTAAATGAGGCAAGAACATTTACATCTAGACAATTTCTGTCAACAAGAACAGCTCATTTTAAACTTAAACTCATCATCAGAACACACTCCTGTCTCCTTGGCATGGGATATAGAGTGCTTATTGGGGGGCACTCATCACTTATCTGTCTTAAAATGGCTGTGAACTCAAGCGCAAGAAAAAAGGTTTATTAGATCAATAAAGGTTTACTGACACAAATTAGCAGCCTTAAGCTTGGCACAAAATATTCTTTTATCATTCTTTTTTTTTTTCTTGTCTTATTCCTTGGTTTCCATCCTGAGAATTAGAAACCACGCATACATCTCTGAACGCACGAGTAGTTGGTGTGTTACAGTAGGTGCTCAACTTGAAAAATAATTAATTATAAATATAATGCCCTTACCAGACTCAGGTGGTTGTTTTGTTTTTTTTTTTTTTTCTCCCCTGAACATTTAAAAAGTGTTGCAAAGGAAATTCAAGTCTCCTGTTTTAACAGCAACTTCATATTCTGGGCCACTTCGTCTTTCCTACCAGGTAACCTTTGTCTGGTTTTCTCACTGGCCAGGAAACGTCTACCGCTGCCCTTGCCCGTGGCCACCCCTCCCTCTGCTTTCTTGGCTGTGCCATGGAGACAAGAGCCCCACACAGGCCCCGCTTGTTAGTGACAAGCTTGGAAGGCTTTCAGCCACCCAAGGGCAAAGCGGCAGGCATTTCCTTCCCAGGGCAGCTGGGAGGTGGTCAGCAGATGCTTGTTGAGTAAATGAGTGAACAAAAGCAAATGAATTGACTCACAATGACCAGTTCTGAGTCCGGGTTTCTTCAGTGATAAAAAGGTAATAAAGGCTGCCTATCATATTAGATATTACCATTGATATGACTGCCTCAGGAGGCAAAATTCAGCCTCTGTTCTTTTATTTGTTTTAATTGAGATATAACTGACATGACACTCTATTTGCTTACGTATGATATAACTGTTTGACATATGTATACCCTGCAAAATGATTGTTAGAATTAAGTTTAAATACATTCATTTCCACATGCAGTTCCAAAAATTTTTTTTCCTGTGTTGAGAACTTTTAAGATGTACTCTTCCAACAACTTTCAAACGTGCAGCACAATATTGTTAACCACAGTCACTAAGCTGTACATTATATCCCAAGAATACTGGAGTAGGTAGCCTGTCCTTTCTCCAGCGGATCTTGCCAACCAGGCGTCAAACCACAATCTCCTGCATTGCAGGCAGATTCTTTACCAAGTGAACTATCAGGGAAGCCCATTACATCCCCAGGATTTATAACTGGATGTTCATACCTTTAAACCACCTTCACCCATTCTGCCCCCCCTCCGCCCCCCCCCCCCCCCCCCGCCTCTGGTAACCAACAATCTACCCTCTGCATCTATGTCAGTCTCCATCCTGGTTTTAAAGCTTTAGCAGCTCAAGTACCACCAGGTATTTCCTCAGTGTCCTATACTCGGGATACCACAAGGATGAATGGTCTTGTTGAAAAAGGAAGGAATTATGGGATTATTAAATGAACAATGGAGGCAGAAGTTATTTATTCTTCCTGCTTTGCTGGAGGGAGGAGGGCTGACGAGAGATCAGACCTGCTCCTTAAACCGAGAATGGATTCTGCAATATTGGTCCTGGGACAACAGAGTCCTACCCATTTTCCAGCAGTAAAACACGTGAAGATATTTTTCTAGATTTCTCTTTCAGTTTTTGGAAGTCATCTTGAGAAAGGGTGATGTGTGGGGTGCTTCTTATGGGATGCTACTTTGTTTTGAGGTCACTTAAGAGTATTTTATTTCTCTTGTCTGTGTTAATTAAAATCATAAATCTTAACTCTACATAGAACTATGAAGATATACATAGTTGTTCATCTGGCCAAAGTGCTGCTTGGCATCTCAGATTCTATTCAGCCAGAGGTGCCAACAACACAGTGACTCATGGAGGCTGCTGCTCAGATGAAATGAAAGGCCTCACCCCAATACTGCATCGCAGATGGTCCCCTCCTGGCATCTCTGGGCAATCAGGAAAGGATGTGAAGCTGTGGCCCTTGATCTCTTATTTGTCTTATCAGCCAACTAGCTCCCTTCACAATGAACCCAACAGCGAACAACTATAGACTCTTCCTATTTAAAAATCTTACCTTACTAAATATCTTGGAAATGCCCAGCAAGTATAGATATATAAATAATGGGAATGCTAAACAGAAAGCAAATGCCTGAAAAATAAAGATTCTTATATAAATGTGGTTTAAAAACATAGAGCAGCTAACAAATTACTTAACACATTTTCTGAAATAACATAAAATATAAAGTCAAATGGTGAGTGAATAAACATTAATGAGATCCCCAGAGATGACAAAGCAGGTCTTAACATTTTAAAAAACTCCTTAAAAATTTTTTTGCATAGATTTCAGGTAGCAAAAAAAAACAAAGTACTCACTATAAGGCATGTATCCATTTTCACAAAAACAGAGAGATCTCTTCTGCTTAAATAAGTGAAATTAATCTCAAAATGCTCCCAAGATATAATTAAACCAGATATTGTATTTTAATACATGTATTTATATCATTTATACACTGCTTTATTCCAAAAAATTTTAAGGAGGCTTAACAATAAAAATCCTAGTTAAATTAATTACAAAACCTGGTAAAATATACAACTGCAGCACCAATATGTTCTCTTAATACAAATCTATCATAATTTTAAATTATGGAAAATATATCAGAGTCAATGCTAAATTTAGTTTGCCAAAATCACCATAAGAAACAGCTTATTTATCAACAGGGGATTTTTAAAATATACCAAAATAAGTATAGCTATATCTCCCATACATATGTATATACACACACATATATACATATATTTTAGAATATATAACAACACTGAATAACTTATATGAGATACAGTAAATGCAAGTGGTAATGAAAAGACTACATAAAAGTAACCTAAAAAATATATTTTTTGCTATAAAGCAGAAAACTATACTTTTCAGAAAAATGCATACTATTCCTATAGAAAAAGACCATCCCTGCTACTCAAAACCACAGACTTCCTGTAGATGAGTTATAGTAGAGGATTTAGTATCAGTCTCCTTGCTGACTTAACATGTTTTATTAAGTTTTTATTGTTTTATAGGACAGAGTTTCACCCTAGGCCAACCCATGTACTGTAAATAAGGAACCATATCCTAGTGATGTTTCACTATATATAAAAGGATTCAACTTAATGGCTCTTTCACTTAAGGATGCAAACCTCTTTTCCTACCCCCCTAAAATTAGTATCATACAGCTTGAAAAATTATTACACAAATCACAAGTTATCAGTTATACCTCTGGACATGTAAAATTTATTTTAAACCTACCCAACCATGCAAATAGCCACTCACCCAATGAGGAGAAATAACTGAAAAGAATCGAAAAATGAAATACATTTTTAGAGTGTATGTAGAATGCATTATAAAACATATTACATTTTTCTATAGGAGGCACGCACGTTCAGCCGTGTCCCACTCTTTTCAACCCCATGTACTGTACGTAGCCCGCCAGGCTCCTCTGTGGAAATTTCCAGGCAAGACTACTGGAGTGGGTTGCCATTTCCTCCTCCAGGCGATCTTCCCCCCTCAGAATCAAACCCGTGTCCCCTGCATCAGCAGGTGGCTTCCTTGCCACTGAGCCACCTGGGCAGTCCATTCTATAGGATAAATGATTATAAAGGCATATTGACTTTTCAAACCTATGCTTGGTATTTAAAAAATTTTTAAATCCTGACAAAAAATGAGGATAGGAAGCTAATAGTTATACTCAAACAGTTTTTTTTTTCCAATGCTTTGGGTATACAAAGTATCTCCTAAAAGAAATGCAGTTTATGAAGCTGTCTTTAAGGAAAATATCATAAAACTGCGCCACACCCAATTAAAAATGATACAGGTTTGCCTCACCAAGGTTAGTTTCACTTTAGCAGCATAAAATTAAATCTTTTGTAGCTAGGATAAACATAAAACAAGAACAAAAACATTCAGCTTCAAATTAGCAAAGGAAATGAACTGATTTCATGATTGTATACTGAGTTCACACTATATTTTTTAAAATACCTTCATCACATAATACCATTAATTATTTCAATGAAGGGGTCAATCAAATAACAGCTTTTAATGGAATTGAGTACAATTAAACTATCACCTGGGGCTTCCCCAGTAGTTCAGCAGTAAAAGAATCCACGTGCAATGCAGGAGACAGGGATTTGATCCCTGGGTAGGGAAGATCCCCTGGAAAGAAATGGCTATCAACTCCAGTATTCTTGGTGGGGAACCCCACGCACAGAGGAGCCTGGCGGGTTATATAGTACATGGGGTCGCAAAGAGCTGGACACGACTCAGCAACTAAACACCAACCATTACCTATTTCAATAATAGAGTGTAGCGTGCTGTTTTGTCAGGAATTGTCTAGACGTCATTGTTCTGCATAGACTAAGGAGCTGTCTCACTGTTCCACTCCCTAAGCAATTTATCAGTAAGATATCTTAATATCAACGTTCTCAAGGTGAGGTCCACAGACGTCTTGGGGTGTGAGGGGCGCCAGAGATTTAAGTCCCAAGAAAACTGACAGCATGTTACCTTAGGTTGTTATACTTTAGAAGCAGAATATTTTCAAACAAAAGCATCTCAGACCAAAGTCTCAACCTGCTGATGGGCCCTGCATTCACCGCAATGCTCTCTCTTGATCAGTTTCTTTTTTTTTTTTTTAACATTTATAAAGTTTGTTGTTCAATACATCAACATGAATCCGCCACAGGTGTACACGTGTTCCCCATCCTGAAGCCCCCTCCCTCCTCCCTCCCCGTACCATCCCTCTGGGTCATCCCAGTGCCCCAGCCCCAAGCATCCTGTATCCTGCATGGAAACTGGACTGGCGATTTGTTTCATATTTTCTTTGTCCAGAACACCTTCCTCAACTCGCATCCCCATTCTTTCCCAAATCAATAACTGGTGAACTTCCACCCTGGTGTAGAGCCAGAAGAAAGCTTTCCTGCCTTGCCCAGGCAGGGCTCCATCTGGGAGGCCTTCCCACATGGCATCATTGTAAAGAGTCTGCCTGCCAATGCAGGAGACGCGAGTTCGACCCCTGGGTTGGGAAGATCCCCTGGAGGAGGAAATGGCAACCCATTCCAGTGCTCTTGCCTGAAGAATCTGGCGGATAGAAGTGCCTAGAAGGCAATAGTTGGACGTGACTTAGCGACAGGACTTGCACGCACATGCCTACACCATCTGGGGCAGTACTCCCGAAGCCCCTGATGACCTGCAGCACAGCCCTACAGGCAGCATCCTTCCCAGGGGGGACTGGGGACTGGGACCCTCCCAGCTCCCTGCATTCATCCACCATGAGCTGGCAAACAAGAAACGTGGTACAAAGTTCTCTAACGTGTGGACATCCACTGTGATCACCAGGAGGAGACCAGCAAGCTGCCAATGAATAAAACTAATGGTAAGAAGAACACTTTGAATAGAAGAGGCTTCTTGTCAGAAATCCAAAGAGGAAAAGGAAAGTTTCGGCTTTGGAGATCAAATCCTGGTCCTGCTACCTCACCTGACCAAGTCAGTTCACCTTTTGGAACTCACCTGTATTTCCTTGTTGTTAAAATGGGGACAGGGCAAATTCCCAACACACGGGGTTAAGTGTCTATTACATGACTCGTGTACACGAGGTTCTGAGAATAGAACCCGACATAAGCTGGTGTTTCCTGAGTGCCCCTGATACCACATAATGTTCACACACAATCCTCAGACACACAGGATAAAACTCTCATCACGCCAGTTAGTAATAGCATGAAAAGAGACACCTTTTAAAGTATTTTATATATTATACTCATCAAACAATGGAAACTACTGTTGCTATAATAAGGAAAATATGCTCTCTGTATATGAAAAAATTCTATCCAAAGTACTTAAAATATTGATGAAACTAAACTCTCTCATAAACGTACAAATGATTTTGCTAAACTGTATTAAATTGTATGTGTCCTGTATTTACATGTATATTATATAATTCTGAAGAAAACTACATGAACTTAGAAAGAGCAATGTCTCATTTGAAGACAGACACCTGTGAAACAGACACCCCAGGTAAAAAAATGGATATTTTTTCCCAGTAGTTTCATCCATAAGTAGATCTAGGCTGTACGTTATTGAGGCACAATTTCCTACACGTAAAGAGAATACATCGGGAATGTAATATAAACCTATCCATTCTAAATTGGCATTTGCTAAAAGAGATACTTGAGGAGGGCATGGCAATTCACTCTCGCATTCTTGCCTGGAGCAACCCTTGGACAGAGGAGCCTGGCAGGCTACTGTCCATGGGGTCACAGAGTCGGACACAACTGAAGCAACTTAGCACGCATGCAAGAGAGATACTTAGGACCTCTACAGCACTGTAACATTATTTCAAGACAAAAAGACCACTTCTTCAAGTCGAAGACCACTTCTTCCTTGTGTGCATAGGACATTTCCCAAGAACAGACATTTATAAAAATGCTGTCGCAGAAAAAAGTCTTGTGACCCTAATTAAATTTCACTTTCCCACAACTTTCTGCTCATGACTTTATAATTCTGGGAGAATCTTAGCTGTAAATCTTTAAAATTAGCGTATATAATAAAAGACAAGCCTATTTACCTACGGACAAAATACCTATGCTTTCAAATATCATAGCCTTCCTCCTCATCCTCCCCTATAGTGAGAGGACTGAACTCTAAGGTACCTTTCTAAATGACTAGACTGTAAGTATTTTTTATATGGCACTTATAACACGGAAGGCCCCCACAAGTCATAACTTTATCAAAGTTAAACAAATGTCATGCACATATGGCTCCAAATATAAAGCACTTTTGTAATATCTAGAAAAAAAATTAATTTCTCTCTAGATGAACATAGGAAAATGCTAACAAGATAAACTTTTATGACAAAACTTTTATCAATGGCTTTTTTAAAAATTTAACATTAATTATCTCTGTTAAACTGCAGCATATTGATGGTTAATTTTTCTCTGTTTATCAAGCCTCATGATATACTTTTGTTTTCAATTCCCACTTAAAATGAAAATAGAATAGCGGTATAACCCACTCAAGTTTCTGGCGTGTAAAAATCCAAAGTAAGGCAAAGGCTATGAAGGTGAAGGATGGGTCAAAAAAGGGATAAACAGGGTCCCATGATTAAGAATTCACGTTCCAGTGCTGGGGTCCTGGGTTCAGTCCCTGGTCAGAGAACTAACATCCTACGTGTCGCAAGGCAACTAATCCCTTGACCCACAAACACAGAGATGCCCATACAGTGCAATGAAGATCCTGCTTACCACAACCAAGACCCCATGCAGCCAGATAAAGACATAGATAAATAAATATAAAAAAGGGAATAAACACATAGAGGCCAAAAATTCTTACTTCTCGGCTTATAGAGTATTATTATAAGAGAAAACCAAAACCAAGTATCCTGAAATTATGAAAACACACTGAAAGTACTCTCTTTCAAAAGGGCTATATTTATTCAACTATGTGTTCCCAATACAAGGTAAACCCCTTATTAAAATGCCATGCCTCAGTTCTTTGTTTCCTAAATTTAAATTACATGAAACTGCTTAATCACTGAGGTTTCTAAAAGTAGTAGGTTCCAGAATCTCAAGGAAAAAAAAAAAAAAAGCTTCCATTTTCAAGACACTTAGAGCTGTGCTTATCCTAATCCATTAGAGTACTTGGCCAGTAAGTTAATATTTAATTGGCAAGTTCCTTTAAATAGGATAATCGCATATGAACAACAGCATTTCTATAAACTAAGTTTAGTCTAGGAAAATGGGGAGCAGGTACAAAAATGCTACGTAGAAAAGATAAAATAAGCTAAACCACAACTCACAAAAAAACATAGACTGCCAAAACAATCAAAATGATACATACGTGATTCACTTGCTGCGTCACGAAAGTAACCTATTTTTCAAGCTCCATGCCTTTGGACTATCATGCCAGAGGAAAGCTACATAAAGGAAAAAGTCAGGCTGGAATGAAAGAATAAATGAACTGCTTTTTCTAATCTGTAATTTTGGGCCAACTTCCTTGCACAGTTCTCTCACTTTATTAATCTTCTTTTCTGGACCAGTGAACTCGGCTATCATTCGAAAAGATAAGCCTGCAGAGCAACTGCACTCGCCATCTGACCAAAGGTGTTGAGTTCTCTGGCTTGTCCTCACCACAGCTAAAAAAAAAAGAAAAGAAAATCTAATAATTTAATACCTCACAACCAGAATTTATTGCACCACATGGTTCTCACATGGTTCTTCTATTCCCAATAGGAAGTAGGAACTTTATAGCCTCTAATTTCTCACATCCCCTTGGGGTATATGTAAGACCTATACCTCCCCTCCCCGCCCAGCAAAAGGATTCCAGTTACCTTCAGTTTTCCCACTCGAAAATTGCCAAATACAGCTATCAAACTAGATGAGAAACAAATAAGTACCAATAAAATTTACAGGTGCCAAAATAAATGAATCATCACTACAGCTTTTCACAGTTGCTCGAGATCCACAGTTTATTATTATTTTTTTTAAAGAGAATATGGTGGTGTTGGTGGAGGTGGAGGAGATCTAAGTGTCAGCTCCTATTTTTTCCCTATGTTTTTGGGGTCCCAGCCCTTTGAGGAACAGCTAGGCACCCACTCCTCTCACACAGGTAACAAAGAATGTCAGATATAATTTCAAGAAGTTCATAGAGGCCCCCAATTAACAATTTGTAAACTGTAAAAATGGCAGTGACAAATGCATAAGGGCAGCTAAGTTTCTGCACACACACACAACCGACTGGATTACCCTGTGCACTTGGCTACCGGGCCGAGACTGAGCTCCCTGGACAAGGACCGTGGCAGGTAGGTGTGGACGGGAACCTGAGGCCCAGAAGTGCAGCACAGGGCTGGCTTCACACTGCTCACTCTCACACAGGAAGCACAGGCGGAAAAGCGAAAAGGAAAGGAAGCGTTCAGTGACAGGGACAAGAAGAAATGGAACTTCCTCAGGCAGCCTGTTCAAGCACAGAAATATAGAAAGGATATCACAAGTCATTTAGAAAAATCCTGGCAATACAGAGGCGTTTTTCATCTCCCCCTGCTTGTTCTCATTTTGCTTATTTAGCACCAAGCACTGTGGAGAAGTTTAGAAAAATAAAACTAATTATATAATTAACACTATTAATTTATACACACACGCGCATAAGTATACTGTATGCATGATTTTCTCCACATGACAGTGTGTGCTTTCTTCTTTAAACAAAACCAAAAATAAGCTGTAACTGAAACTGGATCATAGTAACACAGGCCAAGATCTATATGCTATGCAACTGCAGTAAGTATGCTCATTGATGTCTTACTATACACCATGGGTATTAAAGGATCTTATTGTGAGGCTCATAGGAAAGGCAAACAACTCAGCCAAAAGCATCACAAAAACTCTATTGTAATTAGAAGTATGCGTTCTTCAGTAACAAACCCACTTTTCCCTAAAGAACTTTTTAAATGTATAAGCATCTGACATATTAACTAACGATTAATCATTCCTGGTTGGTTTTAGGATGTGTTTGGGCTATAAACAGAATCATGCATTTGAATCACTGTTTGGTAGAATTGTCTCAGACTCTGGAATATTCCAACCCACACAGTAACTGACTGGGTTTATAAAAGAGATTTTTTTTAACAAGTCAAAATGCTATGTGCCAGTTATTTCAATAGGAGTTTTCAGGTAAGTTTTCATTTTAACTATACAATGCTAACATCTTTCATGGGGGCCTTCCCAATGGCTCAGCAGGTAAAGAATCCGCCTGTCATGCAGGAGACACGTGAGATGCGGGTTCGATCCCTGGGGTCAGGAAGATCCCCTGAAGCAGGAAATGGCAACCCACTCTAGTGTTCTTGCCTGGAGAATCCCATGGACAGAGGAGCCTGGTGGGCTACAATCCATATGGTTGCAAAGAGTCAGACATGACTAAGCACTCACACACACCACATCTTTCATGACACAGTACTGAATACAGACTGACAAGAAATTACACTTTAAACCCACAATGTATGGGACTCCCTGGACAATGGACTACGTGACTTGGGCCACAGCTCTCACCTTTGCAGACAAGCCTCTTAGGATGACACTCAATCCCTGTCGTGGAATCAGGACCCCAGGATTGTAAATGTTATGTACATGTCTTTCTCTCTCTCTGGCACATAAGCTCCTACAAGGCAGAAGCCATATATTAACTGGTACCTGATAATATATCTCTGATGATTTTTTTAAAAAACGGAATGTTTGTTTACAGATAACCTGTTGGGGATTTAAAAAATGCAAAGATAATACAAATCAAGAATGAATTTTAAATGAAAAGGAAGAACCTCTAAATTGATAGACCACATCAGTTACACAGGATCAATTTCTACGTGTTTCTTCTGTAACAGAATTAAAGTGCTAAAACTTCAATCACTTTGAAGAAAAATCCCTACACTACGATATAGTTTTCCTTCTCAAATGTAATACAATTCAACAGTCTGCCCATGACTCAGTAATTATTGTGAACATCACTTATTATACAGAACTCAACGGGTTTTTCCTGATGGTTCAGATAGTAAGGAATCTGTGTGCAATGCAGGAGACCCAGGTTCAAGTCCTGGGTCGGGATGATCCCTTGGAGTCGGAAATGGCAACCCGCTCCAGTATTCTTACCTGGAGAATTCATGAATAGCGGAGCCTGGTGGGCTACAGTCCACAGGGTAGCAAAGAGTTGGACACAACCGAGTGACTTTCACTTTCACTAGGGACACCTTTGAGTACAGACAGCGTAAGCCAAGAAAGGGAGGACCACACCGCAACTTGACCCAGCAGCAGCTCTGCAAGCCGCCTACACTGTTCTCCATCCTCCTCAAATATGATGCAATTCATGGGAAACCACGGACTCCAGTTCCCATCTCAGCTTTCACGCCTAGTCATCTGAATCTTAGACAAGTTCAATCTCTCTGGTCTACCATCTCTGAAACGATCACGTTTGTGATAGACTACCCACGGAGGGCTATGGCAGAGCTTGAATGAACACTCGTTCCAGCTTCAAGGCCCTTCCTTCTCCTCCTTCCTTTCAAGGTGCACCCCCCCACCTCAAGGCACTAACATATAGGTAAACATGCTTTCTGAACCCCAAATGTGGGTACATAACCACACAGCTAGACTAATATTTAAAAGATGGATTTCCTGAAGAATTCAGGGTCCGGGGCATTCCCCAGCATCACAAGCTGTCTGCACTTCTTTTCATCAAAAGTCCTTCCGAGTCTTTATCTCCACACTGGCCCCTCTTTCATTTCCACTCACTGATAATATCCTATATATCCATCTCAGCTTTCATAAAAGTTTCAGTATACCAGACATTATGCTGTGAGACTACAGCAGGGAAGAGATGATTACCATTCTCACTGTTATGGAATTTACAAGCTAGACTCCTGAGGGAGAAAGAGGCTTTTTTTTCTTTTCTTGAAGTATAGTTGATTTCTAGTATTCAACGAGCTTCAGGTGTCCAACAGAGTGAGCCAATACCTGCACAGATTATACTCCACTCAAACTTATGAAATAATGGCTATATGCCCTTCCTGTACAACATATCCTCGTAGCTGATCCATTCCATATATTGTAGTTTGTAGTTCTTAGTTTCCTACCCCTATGTTGCCCCCCTTTCCCTCTCACCACTGGTAACCCTTGGTTTGACCTGTCAGTACGCCTGTTTCTTTTGTTCTATTCATTCATTTATTTTTCAGATAAAGGAGACATCTCTCTCACACACAGAGGAAAGAGGTATTTCAAGAAACAATTACTGGGCTGGTGCATGGGGATGACCCAGAGAGATGTTGTGGGGAGGGAGGTGGGAGGGGGGGTCATGTTTGGGAACGCATGTAAGAATTAAAGATTTTAAAATTAAAAAAAAAATAAAAAATAAATAAAAATTAAAAAAAAAGAAACAATTACTCAAATGAATAATTACAAATTGGGATAACTGCTGGGGAGTACAAGACTGCATCACCTCCCAGAGAAACCAGATCCAGCAGAGGGGAGGGCCGAGGAGCCTTGGAGACCAGGAAGCATCTCGGAGGAATGTGCGAGTCAGCCAAGGGCTGAAGGAGACCCCTCGGTCCCCACAGCAAGGTTCCCGTGGCGTGTCTCTCTCACTCCTGTATTTCTTCCTATCGCTTTTCATTCTGCCCACAGCCCCTCTCCCTTTTCCCAGCACAGCAGGAGGATAGGTCTACACACAGCCAGACTCAGTCAGGAGACCCAGCTCTGCACCTCACCTGTGAAGCTGACAGGTGCCCGAGGGGCTCCTCCAGAGACCCCGGGAATGAGACTGGATGTAAACGACACAGGCCAGAGATCCTGGGGACTCAGGGCTACTTAACTGTGCATAGGTATCTCTCTCGTTACATTTTTCCTTTCTTTTTTCTTCTGATCTTCTGGTCTCTCCACTATGTTAGCTTTCTCTGAATGAAAAAACATTTGAAATATCTCCAAGTCAACCTCCATCACAACACAACATCTCTTCCTTCCAATCACTCACTCACTTTCCAGACCTTTAAAATATGTTCTTTATGCACCGAAGTCACAGGCATGAGAGGACAGGATTTGAAAAGTGAAGATGTGGTGCTAATCATAATAACTAAAGTTAACTCTTCACATATCTCTATTGGGTTGGCCAGAAAGTTCATTTGGGGTTTTTCCATAAGATGTGATGTTATATTATAGAAAACCCCCAAATGAACTTTTTGGTTAATGTAACATATCGTCTCCTCTATAACTTCAAAGAGGTCAAAATATCCTCCTTCTCAAACTGTGTAATCAATCCCAGGCATCAGTGAAAAAATGGATGCTATATTAGAGGAAAAAAATTCTAAAAGAAAAAAATCTCACATTTCAAAATTAATGTCTAATTAGTTTTACTCAGTCATTACATTCTATTTCAGTTAAATAGCTTTACAGTTAGTCTTGAACCATAAGCTAAGTTAGGTAACTTCTGAGTAACATGACCATTTAATAAGCTGATACCTATTTGTTTGTTCATTTGGTCACCATAAAAATGAAACTTTTATAAAACATTAAATATCATTCCCATACCTTTGTTCTTTCCTCTTTCCACGTCTTAGATTTCTTGATTAATAAGACCGAGTAAATACTGAGTCAGTAGAGGAACTTCACCAGGCTGCTACCCTCTGGCTTGCTGGCAAGGAAGCACGCACTTTTCTCCCGTCATCTGCTTGACTGACACACTGCAGCGGGGAGCACTGAAGCCCGCTGGTTCGGATTAGAGGATTACAGGAATCAATTGAAAAAGAAATATTTAGGGGGAAGTAAGTCTCTTTGCTTCCATGGATGGTAATGTTTCTGGAGCTACAGTGAAACCAGTGTGTCCCTGTAGCTGTTCACTCTAAAGTGTAATGATGCTGAGCTATCCTGTGAAATGGGAGAGTGAACGCAGAAATGCCATGAGATGCCTCATTTGTGCTCTTAACAATAATAATACGCACATGTACAAAGGGAAAGATACCCAATTCCACTTAATAAATCTTCCATACACATACACTAAAGTTTTTCAAAACAATTTCCCTTGTTCCCTCTCTACAGTAATTTCCCAGGTTGACGGGTGGCATCACTATATAGCACATATGCAAGGCTGGCAAAGATCATACAGTGAGGTGCTGGTAATACGGGATGTAAAATGTCACTCTGCTGGGCTGTCCTGCCCAGACGGTTTTATTTGCACCATGGATCCTTCTGCAGTTTGTTAAAGTCTAGGACCCCCTTCTCAGAATAATGGACTTTTTTTGTTGTTGTTGAGTGTATAACTAGATTACATAAAAAAAAAGATTGACAGTTACCAAAATATTTTAAAATGTGACAAAGTAACGTGCTGCTATATCAATCTATTAAATAACAAGGGTGGCTCTAATATGCAATTTTAAAGTAGCGACACGCTATTCTGAGATATCGTCAACAACTATATGTGATAGGAAACTATCTGTGACTTCTTTCAGTGGCAAAGTCACTGGCTGTCAATATAACTATGGTTTATTGCTTGTGTTCATAATTAACAGAAATGCTCAATTTCGGTTCGCTATTAATGAAAATGAAAGCATAATTATTTTCCCTCACCCAAGCTCACAAACTCTTGGAAAATTCTACCCACTGATGCCACTTGGACCCTTGACAACTGTCACAACAAAGTTCACCAATTTATAGTATGACCACAGGCATTTCAAAGCATTTCAATACATGACAGAAAAGTTGTCTAAACCAAAAAAAAAAAAAAAGCCAGAAAATTCTATTTTTCATAAATTCAAAGTTTTATTTTCTAACCCTCACCAATCTTAATGTTTCTGAAACTTTACATAAATCTCTAAAACAAATTTCAAGAAATATGGAATTTCAGCATACCTAGTGTGCTGAAAACCTAGCTGGATAAATGTACTTGAGCTTCCAAATCAAAGAAAAAGTTAACAGAGCAAGTGTATCTAAACACAAGGACGTTAAATATTATGAAGCAGGATGTATTTGTGTGCCTTTTTCCCAGGTCCCCTCCACTGATGACCCTCCCACATTGTTTGTACCTTTCCCCAAGACTTCCTTACACATTCCTTACTCGCCAATTTCAATATCATCCTGTACAACTCTACCAAGACATCCTTGGAGAGAGACCTCGCAATAGCCCCAAATTCATTCCTTGTAGATATAGAGACCACAGCTTCTAAACTCAAAATAAGCAGCAGAAGTGTAATTGTGCGGACAACTAGACAGAACACTTGCTATCAGAAGGCTCCTGGAAAACCCCTAAGGGATGATTCAATGCACACACATGCAGGTTCTTTTCCCCCCTAAAGGGAATGGGTGACCTTCCTGTACATACACCTGCAAATACACCTGTTGTACATGTTGTACACTTCAAACCAAAGGAACATCTCTGTTCTTCTTCATCAGTTCACAAGCCCCCTCACCTAGAAGGCAAAGATAAGACCTAACAAACCATCAAAAAAATTCTGATTTCCTCTTTCTCCCTCATAACTTAAATCCAGAGTGATCATGATCTACCCTAATACCCAAAACTAAAATTACAACAACAAAACTCTCCAAGAACTATAATAGAAATTGAATCTTCTAGAATATCAAATCAGTGAAATGATCATTCTTGGATTTTATAATAAAACAACAGCTAGATGTACAATTACACCGGCAACACAATTTAATGATGCCAATCTACCAAAAAAAAAAAATTCATTCTAATCTCCTGCATTGCAGGCAGGTTTCTCTGCCAGCTGAGCCACAAGGGAAGCCCAAGAATACTGGCGTGGGTAGCCTATCGCTTCTCCAGTGAATCTTCCCAACCCAGGAATTGAACCGGGGTCTCCTGCCTTGCAGGTGGATTCTTTACCAACTGAGCTTTCAGGGAAGTCCTAATATTTAACGTAAGGTATTGGTTTTCTACAATGCTATGCTAACACTGACTTTCCAAGTGGCACTAGTGCTAAAGCACCCACTTGCCAATGAAGAAGACATAAGAGATGTGGGTTCGATCCCTGGGTTGCGAAGAACTCCGGGAGTTGGGCATGGCAATCCCCTCTAGTGTTCTTGCCTGGAGAATCCCATGGACAGAGGAGCCTGGTGGGTGTTAGTCCTTCGGGTCACAAAGAGTCAGACAGGACTGAAGTGACCTAGCATACACATGCTAATATTGCCTGATCTGTTAGTAAGAAAAAATAGTCCTTAAAAAGTTCACAAAATATGCTACATTCCATGAACCCAGTCTTGAGTTTTAAGTGTTCAGTTCAGTACAGTCGCTCGCTCAGTTGTGTCCAACTCTTTGCGACCCCATGGACTGCAGCATGCTAGGCTTCCCTGTCCATCACCAACTCCTGGAGCTTACTCAAACTCATGTCCATCAAGTCAGTGATGCCATCCAACCATCTCATCCTCTGTCATCCCCTTCTCCTCCTGACTTCGATCTTTCCCAGCATCAGGGTCTTTTCCAATGAGTCCGTTCTTCACATCAGGTGGCCAAACTTCACCTTCAGCATGAGTCCTTCCAATGAATATTCAGGAATGATTTCCTTTTGGATAGACTGGTTTGATCTCCTTGCAGTCCAAGGGACTCTCAACAGTCTTCACCAACACCACAGTTTGAAAGCATCAATTCTTCGGTGCTCAGCTTTCTTTATAATATAACTCTCACATCCATACATGACTACTGGAAAAAACACAGCCTTGACTAGACAGACCTTTGTAGGAGAAGTAATATCTTTGCTTTTTAATATGCTGTCTAGGTTGGTCATAGCTTTTCTTCCAAGGAGGAAGTGCCTTTTAATTTCATGGATGCAATCTTCAGTGATTTTGGAGCCCAAGAAAATAAAGTGTGTCACTATTTCCATTGTTTCCCCATCTATTTGCCGTGAAGTGATGGGACTGGATGCCATGACCTTAGTTTTCTGAATGTTGAGTTTTAAGTCAACTTTTTCATTCTCCTCTTTCACCAAGAGGCTCTTCAGTTCTTCTTCACTTTCTGCCATAAGGGTGGTGTCATCTGCATATCTGAGGTTATTCATATATATCTCCCGGCAATCTTCATTCCAGCTTGTGCTTCACCCAGCCCATCATTTCTCATGATGTACTCTGCATATAAGTTAAATAAGTAGGGTGAAAATATATAGCCTTGATGTACTCCTTTCCCAATTTTCCACCAGTCCACTTTCCATGTCTAGTTCTAAACGCTACTTCTTGACATGCACACAGATTTCTCAGGAAGTAGGTAAGGTGGTCTGGTATTCCCATCTCTTAAAGAATTTTCCAGTTTGTTGTGATCCACACAGTCAAAGGCTCTGGCATAGTCAATAAAGCAGAAGTAGATGTTTTTCTAGAATGTTCTTGTTTTTTCAATAATCCAATGGATGTTGGCAATTTGATCTCTGGTTCCTCTGCCTCTTCCAAATCCATCTTGAATATCTGAAAGTTCACAATTCATGTACTGTTGAAGCCTGGCTTGGAGAATTTTGAGCATTATTTAGCTAGCATGTGAGATGAGTGCAATTGTGCAGTAGTCTAAACATTTTTTGGCATTGCCTTTCTTTGGGATTGGAATGAAAACGGACCTTTTCCAGTCCTGTGGCCACTGCTGAGTTTTCCAAATTTGC
This sequence comes from Ovis canadensis, assembly GCF_042477335.2. Taxonomy (NCBI): domain Eukaryota; kingdom Metazoa; phylum Chordata; class Mammalia; order Artiodactyla; family Bovidae; genus Ovis; species Ovis canadensis. The sequence continues at coordinate 20,073,445 of NC_091261.1, read as the reverse complement.
TGACATGTTGAGTGCAGCACTTTCACAGCATCATCTTCTAGGATTTGAAATAGCTCCACTGGAATTCCATCACCTCCACTTGCTTTGTTCGTAATGATGCTTCCTATGGCCCACTTGACTTCACATTCCAGGATGTCTGGCTCTAGGTGAGGGATCACACCATTGTGGTTATCTGAGTCATGAAGATGTTTTTTGTATAGCTCTTCTTTGAATTCCTGCCTCCTCTTAAAAGTATCTTCTGCTTCTGTTAGGTCCATACAATTTCTGTCCTTTATTGTGATCATCTTTGCATGAAGTGTTCCCTTAGTATCTCTAATTTTCTTGAAGAGATATCTAGTCTTTCCCATTATACTGTTTTTCTCTATTTCTTGGCCCATGGCATGTGGAATCTTCCCAGACCAAGGTGTGGAACCCACGTCCCCTGCACTGGCAGGCAGTTTCTTAATCTCTGGACTGCTAGAGATTCTATTAGTTTCCTCTATTTCTTTGCATCGATCACTGAGGAAGGCTTTCTTAATTCTCCTTGCTTTTCTTTGGAACTCTGCATTCAAATCGGTATATCTTTCCTTTTCTCCTTTGCCGTTAGCTTCTCTTCCTTACTCAGCTATTTGTAAGGCCTCCTCAGACAACCATTTTGCCTTTTTGCATTTCTTTTTCTTGGGGATGGTCTTGATCCCTGCCTCCTGTACAATGTCATGAACCTCAGTCCATAGTTCTTCAGGCACTCTGTCTATCAGATCTAATCAGTTAAATCTATTGTCACTTCCACTGTATAATCCTAAAGGATTTGATTTAGGTCATATCTGAATGGTTAAGTGGTTTTCCCTACTTTCCTCAACTTAACTCTGAATTTTGCAATAAGGAGTTCATGATCTGAGTCACAGTCAGCTCCTGGTCTTATTTTTTACTGACTGTATAAAGCTTCCCCATCTTTGGCTGCAAAGAATATAATCAATCTGATTTTGGTGTTGACCATCGGGTGATGGCCATGTGTAGAGCGTTCTCTTGTGTTGTTGGAAGAGGCTGTTTGCTACAACCAAGCATTCTCTTGGAAAAACTGTTAGCCTTTGGCCTGCTTCATTTTGTACCTCAAGGCCAATTTGCCTGTTCCAGGTATCTCCTGACTCCTACTTTTGCATTCCAGTCCCCTATAATGAAAAAGATATCTTTTGTAGCTGTTAGTTCTAGAAAGCCTTGTAGGTACTCATGGAACTGTTCAACTTCAGCTTCTTTAGTGTTACTGGTTGGGGCATAGACTTGGGTTACTATGATACTGAACGGTTTGCCTTGGAAATGAACAGAGATCATTCTGTCATTTCTGAGATTGCATCTAAGTACTGCATTTTGGACTCTTTTGTTGACCATGATGGCTACTCCATTTCTTCTAAGGGATCCCTGCCCACAGTAGTAGATGTAATGGTCATCTGAGTTAAATTAGCCCATTCCGGTCCATCTTAGTTCACTGAGTCCTACAATGTCGATGTTCACTCTTGCCATCTCCTGTTTGACCACTTCCAATTTGCCTTGATTCGAGGACCTAAAATTCCAGGTTCCTATGCAATGTTGCTCTTTAAAGCATCGGACTTTACTCCCCTCACCAGTCACATCCACAACTGGGCGTTATGTTCACTTTGGCTCCATCTCTTCATTCTTTCTGGAGTTATTTCTCCACTCTTCTCCAGTAGCGTATTAGGCGCCTCCCGACAGGGGCAAATCATCTTTCAGTGTCCTATCTTTTTGCCTGTTCATGGGGTTCTCAAGGCAAGAATACTGAAGTGGTTTGCCATTCCCTTCTCCAGTGGACCACGTTTTGTCAGAACTCTCCACCGTGACCCAGCTATCTTGGGTGGCCCTACACGACATGGTTCATAGTTTCACTGAGTTAGACAAGGCTGTGGTCCACGTGATCAGTTTGGTTAGTTTTCTGTGACTGGGGTTTTCATTTGGTCTGCCCTCTGATGGAGAAGGATAAGAGGCTTATGGAAGCTTCCTGATGGGAGAGACTGACTATGGGGGAAACTGGGTCTTGTTCTGATGGGCAGGGTCATGTTCAGTAAATCTTTAATTCAATTTACTCTTGATGGGTGAGGCCTTGTTCCCTCCCTCTTGTTTGACCTGAGACCAAACTATGGTGGAGGTGATGAAGATAATGGTGACCTCCTCACAAGGTCCCTTGAATGCACTGACACACCTAGTGCCCCCGACCCTGCAGCAGGCCACCGCCGACCCATGCCTCTTCTGGAGACTCCTGGACACTCACTGGCAAGTCTGGGCATCACCTGAAAAGGGCAAAAAGGTTCCAGCACCTCTACATTTGAGAGTCACTCTGCTATATATAAATATATATATATATACACACACACATATATATACATTTCAAAAGCTACCTAAAAATTAAAAAGTGATTTTCAATGACTGCAACTGTTTGAGCTGATATGGCAATCCAAATATTAGGCAAACACTTTCAACATACTGTAACTGTTCTGTTGGTCTAGATCTACATACCATCACAATATTAAATCAACAATGCTATCATTTAACTGGAACCTATAAAATATAAAAAGTTTAAAGGCACTCTGCAACTGAAAAAAAAAGTTTATTAAAATTCAGCTGGGGTTTAATATGAAAAATGTTAATGTTCCAAAAGAATGCTAGCTAAGCAATCATGTATAGATAGATATTAGCCTGAAATTTAAGACACATTGCTGGATTGAATGATGAGACTATCAGCCTGAGTTCTTCAGTTCATTAGCTTAACTGCAATACCAACCTAATATCCATAAAGGCACAAAGGCAGATGTAACATACCTCGTAAGTGTAGAGAACTACACAAATTTTTCATTATCTACATCACAAGGATTTATGTTCAGTATTACCTTAGTGACAGTGAAGAGAAACCCAGAAAAGCCTTTGAGGAAGAAGCTAACTTAAAAAAAAAAAACCAAAACATTAAAACCTGTTTTTCTTATGTTCAGTGCCAACATACTGAAAAACAGAAATACACCCTTCTTTAAAAAAACAGAACCCAAAAAAACAACAAACGGAAAATGACCCAGTAGGTATCCACCCAGTGACACACCAAAGCAACTGGCCATCTTTGTCCCAAACCTGCTCTCCTCCTGTATTTCCTGAGCCGTCTACCCAGATACAAAGCCAGTGCGAGTATCATCTGACCTCCGCTATCAACCACTCACCAAGCCCTGCCGACTCCACGTCACTGGCCTCCAGACCCACCACCTCTCCTGGGGCCCTGCCAGGGGGTGGCCATGCCTCCGCCCAGGTGAGCCTGGGCGCCTCTTCTCCACCCTCCCTCATCACCACTCCCCTCGCTCAGGGCGGCAGCTTCTCTCACCCTCGAGCCTCCGAAGACTTCAGTTTCCCCTTAAAGTCACTTAGTGTGGATGGCAGAAGAGCTCTAACTTCTCAGGTGGGGATGTGCTTTTAATATGAAGAAAGGCTTTCAATGGGATTACTACCTCCTCAAAGAGGACAACCCCAGAGAGGGAGCAGAACCCTGGACTGCGCAGCCCCACTCTGGACGGCAGTGGTGGTTTAGCTCCCTGTGGGCCCCCACACCATCTCTGAGACGGCTGTTACATCGCTATTCTTACAGCATCATTATTTTTGATGATAATAATAAGCAACCAATGGTGGAGTATTTTTATTATTCGTAAAATTAACATGGTACTTTAACATACACAGTCGCAAAGCGCATCTTTCCCCGGTCCTGGTTACACCGAGGACAATCAGAATCCTATACATTCTATCAATGATAATGGTTCATTAGCTGTGGGTGAGGGAGGAAACAGCAGAAGAGATCTGAAGACTTGAATGGGTATGGTAACTGGCATTGGAAAAAAGAGTGTGAGGGAAAGAAAAGACAGGTTTGTTCTCTCCCTCTGTGTTTCTATTTCTGTTTTGCAAATAAGATCATCTATACCACGTTTCCCTGGTGGATCAGTGGCAGAGAATCGGCCTGCAATACGGGAGACCCGGGTTCGATCCCTGGGTTGGGAAGATCCCCTGGAGGAGGGCATGGCAACCCACTCCAGTATTCTTGCCTGGAGAATCCCATGGACAGAGGAGCCTGGAAGGCTGAAGGCCTTAAGGTCGCACAGAGTCAGACATGACTGAAGTGACCTAGCAGGAGCAGCAGTAGCATACCACACCGAATGGCGAGTGGGGAGCAGCATGAATTGGGAGATTGGCATTGACATATATACACTACTGATACTAAGTATCAGTTCAGTTCAGTCCAGTCGCTCAGTCTTGTCTTGACGTTTTGCAAACCCATGGACTGCGGCACACAAGGCCTTCCTGTCCATCACCAACTCCCAGATTCTACTCAAACTCATGTCCATTGAGTTGGTGATGCCATCCAACCATCTCATCCTCTGTCGTCCCCTTCTCCCAACTTCCATCTTTCCCAGTATCAGGGTCTTTTCCAATGAGTCAGTTCTTCCCATCAGGTGGCCAAAGTATTGGAGCTTCAGCTTCAGCATCAGTCCTTCCAACGAGTATTAAGGACTCATTTCCTTTAAGATGGACTGCACTCGGCTTTCTTTATAGTCCAACTCTCACATCCATACATGACTATTGGAAAAACGACAGCCTTGACTAGATGAACCTTTGGTGGCAAAGTAATGTCTGCTTTTTAATATGCTATCTAGGTTGGTCATAACTTTTCTTGCAAGGAGCAAGCGTCTTTTAATTTCATGGCTGCAATCACCATCTGCAGTGATTTTGGAGTCCCCCAAAATGAAGTCTGTTTCCACTGTTTCCCCATTTATTTGCCAGGAAGTGATGGGACCAGATGCCATGATCTGAATGTTGAGTTTTAAGCTAACTTTTTCACTCTCCTCTTTCACTTTCATCAAGAGGCTCTTTAGTTCCTCTTCACTTTCTGCCATAAGGGTGGTGTCATCTGCATATCTGAGGTTATTGATATTTCTCCCGGCAATCTTGATTCCAGCTTGTGCTTCATCTATCCCAGCATTTCTCAGGATGTACTCTGCATGTAAGTTAAATAAGCAGGCTGGCAATATACAGCCTTGACAGACTCCTTTCCTGATTTGGAACCAGTCTGTTGTTCCATGTCCAGTTCTAACTGCTCAATATGCTACTGGAGAAATAAGTCCAGAAGGAATGAAGAGACAGAGCCAAAGCAAAAACACCACCCAGCTGTGGATGTGACTAGTGATGGAAGCAAAGTCCATCACTTTACTGTAGACAACAATACTGCCTAGGAACCTGGAATGTTAGGGCTATGAATCAAGGCAAATTAGAAGTGGTCAAACAGGAGATGGCAAGAGTGAACACTGGCATTTTAGGAATCAGAGAACTAAAATGGACTGGAATGGGTGAATTTAACTCAGATGACCATTATATCTAGTACTGTGGGCAAGAATCCCTTAGAAGAAATGGAGTAGCCATCACAGTCAACAAAAGGGTCTGAAATGCAGTACTTGGATGCAATCTCAGAAATGACAGAATGATCTGTGTTCGTTTCCAAGGCAAACCATTCAATATCAGAGTAATCCAAGTCTATGCCCCCACCAGTAATGCTGAAGCTGAAGTTGAATGGTTCTATGAAGACCTATAAGACCTTCTATAACTAATACCCAAGAAAGATACTAAATATAAAACAGGTAATTAATGAGAACCTATTGTATAGTTCAGGGAACTCTACTCAGTGCTCTGTGATGACCTAAATGGGAAGGAAATCCAAAAAGAGAGGGGATATATGTATACTCACAGCTGACTCACTTTAGTGTGCACTAGAAATTAACACAAATTGTAAAGTAACTATACTCCAATAAAAATTAACAAAGAAAAACAAGTTAAAGCAGGCCATCACCAGAAAAAAATATAAAGAAAACACAGGACAATATAAAAGATGTGCTGTGCTGTGTTTAGTCGCTCAGCTGTGTCCCATTCTTTGAGACCCCATGGACTGTAGCCTATCACGCTTCTCTGTCCATGGGGACTCTTTAGGCAACAATACTGAAGTAGGTTTCCCTGCCCTCCTCCAGGTGACCTTCCCAACCCAGGGATCAAACTCAGATTTCTCGCACTGCAGGCAGATTCTTTACCATATGAGTGACCAGGGAATCCCAAGAATACTGGAGTGGGTAGCCTATATGTCCTCCAGGGAACCTTCCCAACCCAGGAATCAAACTGAGATCTCCTGCATTGCAGGCTGATTCTTTACCAGCTGAGCTGCCAAGGAAGCCATATAAAAAATACAAATGACTATTTAGGAGGTATGTCTACAGGGAGACCTGGGGAAGTGGGCATCTCAATTCCTAAGTCTCCAGCTTCACTCTGTCTGGGGTGATTTAAGACACAGCCCTGTGCAGACAGTTTTTCCCCCACCATAATCAGGATATCTTCTGGGTATTTCCTTCTCTGCCTTTTCTCAGCATGTTACACGCAGCTTCTCTCTGGGTCTGCGTCTCCTTCACTGCTTGCTGCCATTAACCCCTTTCTGTAAAAATGGAGTCAGCACTTTAGAGTTCCTTGCAAGTCATGGGACTGTTCACATTTGGCAATTACCTGTTATCCAGGGGGGGGGGGGGGGAAATAGTTCCCTTAATAGAGTTTGTACAAAAATGATCCAGAATGGATTACAAAAGCAAGTATTGAAACTGTGATTCCATATGTGGCATTGCATTCCTGAGTTTATGTGGTTTAAAAGTGTTGGCAAAAAATGGACAGAATCTAGAGCTATTTTGTAATTTTGTCTAAGGTGCCCATGATGCAAATTAAAACTAAGTTACCATACAATTTCACACTGAGATTTACAAGTCACCATCTAATGCCCCTCTTTTGTATTCACCCGCCATGTTTCACGACTATAGCATTTGCCCATAGAAATTTAAATGTCCCAAATGGCAGCATTATCAGAAACATACGCTAGACTTGAAGCATGAAAAATTAAGAGTTGGACTAAAAAAAAAAAAAGATCGACAGACAGAACCTAACTGGTAACAGATCTGAAAACTGAGAATTATTTGCTCAGCACAAGTATAATCACCATGATCACCATCCCTCTTAAATCCTTCAGCTTCTCTAAATGTTAAAGCGTAAACTGCCATTTCTCTACCACAAATGGATTGTGCCCACTTGAATGTCAGTAAAGAAATTCTTATCCAGAGACATCTTTTCCCCGCCTTGGCAGGATCTTACTGAGAACAAGACCAAACAAGCACAGCAACGTAGCAGGAGGAAAGGCGTGGTGAGTTACAGTGCAAAGAGCAACAAGGCATGCCTCTGAGCGCAGGGTTAGCCGTGCTGGCTGTCGGTATCTCCACGTGCCACACAGAATCAGACGCGACTGACGGCATGGAAGGGTTGGAATCCAGCAGTAGCTTTCTAAATCAGTCACAGCCCACTTTCCCAGCGTCTGAGATGGTGCGGCCAGTCTGTCCGCAGGGAGGCATGCGCTGTGAAGTGTTTTGCTAGCATTGGTGATGGATGGGCAGATCTGTCCCGTGGGGATGGATGGTCAGGGACAGGTGCAAGACAACTGGCCAGACTGGGCCGTGCAGCCTGACCAGACAGCAAAGCAGAGTTCCTGCTCCTTCTGGAAGGAAGACCTGGACCCCACGCACTGCAGAACTGACCTGCTCAAACAGGTCAGACAGGAAGCACAGGAGCTGACCTCAGAGTTCAGAAGACAGTTTTTCCATCTACCCAATACTTATTTTCCTATGGCGCAACATATACTTCATTCAAACCAATAATTCAACAGTTAAAAGCAAAAAACAACAACCAACTCTACTAAGCAATGCCAAGGTTGCTACTCAATTTATTTTGCTCAAATTTTTCATGTGAAGGTAATCCTGAAAGCTGTACCGTTAGAAGAGTCAAATAATTAGTCTTGTTATGTAACTTTGTTTCAACATGTATGTACGAGTGTAAGCCTACATGTGAAAGAAAAAGATGTGTATGACTTTGGGTAAAATTACATGGCATGTTTTCAAAAATCAGGAAGTCTAGGTAAGAGTCTCCCTAACTACGTCGTTTTTAAGAAATATAAATGAATGAAGGGAAGCGCATGCTGAAATTTGGGAAAAAACAGACACACTCACAGCCAGGTTTACTTTAAAATAAAACACAAAGAGCAACCCTACCAATAAGTTATTATTTAGAAAATAAGTTGTGAACGTTAAGTTCCCTTCATTACCTTTATTCTTATACTCGTAAGAGGAAAAGGACAGCTGGTAAGAACTTCTCTGGACCTGTCTGCAAAGGGAACTAGATAAACGCCCAAGGACCCACTGGTTTGGCAACTTGATAATTCTACAGTTTTATGAATAATATAAATAGAGACAAAAGAGGCTCTCAAAGACACTATTACAGCACAGAATTAAACCCATATAGGCATATAACCTGTCATATAGCAAGTGAAAATTTTATAGCAATAATCTTGTGTAGTAACAGTCCCTTTAAATGCAGTCTCCAACTCACCAGACAGAAAAAAAAAAAGAAGGCAAGAAACATTCAAAGGCGCTCAGAACTTCGGAGGGTGCCAAACAAATTTATACGGAACGTTTTCCTTAAAATTTTGCTGAAATGAAAACATGATCTAACTTAACCCTCACACACTCGAGAGACAGGTACTATGAGAGAGAGAACACAAATGGAGAAACTAAAGATTAGATACATTAATAAGAGCATTGCTTATGCTCATAAGCTAGTGAGGGACAGCACCCGAAAGGGACAAGATTAAAAGAACGAGGTGGAGAAAGTCAACTTTTCGACTCTTTCCATGAAAATCATTATTTCTATGCCCTTGATTTTTCACTTATTCATTCTGTAAACATTTTACTACTGTTGGTGCCCTGGACAGAAAAGAAATAAGGGGTGAATACTGCTCAGGTACCAAAAATTCACGGTCACAATTTTAATACACTGTATCTAAACCCAGAAGCAAATACACCTGTATCATGCTTTAGCAAAAGAAGACTAATCTTTCAGCCATAAGGCATATAAATTAAGATCTAGCCTCTGATAAAGCATAGCATTAATATCATACTCCACATTAAAAGGTGTTCTATGGATAAATAAACCAAAGCAGAAAGATGTCTCATTTTCTGAAAATATCCTAGTGAGTTAATGACAATGGCGGAAATATAATTCTAGGCATGACACTGTGATCTCCTCTTTTTAAAATATGCATATGCTATATTCCCTTTATTTTTATGTCCTGTTAATATATTCTTCAAACAAAAGACCTGGCCTTGACCACTTCTTCTAATTCTACTCATATCCTTTAAGATGATGTGACTGATAATCTCAGCATTCCCAAAAGCTGAACAGATGTAATCAAACAGTAAAGAAAATTTCTTAACATGTAAGAAAATAACCTAACTCAAGGTTTCAGAAAAACAGTTCCTATGGGCAATTAGTAATACAATGTATCTATAAACAATCTATATTTAGAGTATCTTATTTTAAAGACTATATTTTATAGTGTTTATTATATATTTTATAATATTAAGAATGGCTTATTACCAAAAGAAGGTATACAGAAGGAAAAAGCTGATAACTTTTCAATTCTTCAAAATTAGTAACATGTAAACTCAGACACTAACTAGATCAATTCCAAAGAAAGTGATTCAGTTATAGCTGAAGTGATAATAACCACGATTAAATACTCCAATCCTTCCTCTGATTTCTGAATATGCTTTAGATGGTTTAATCCCTTTAAAGCACTTTTTTCATCCTAATTAGTTAAAAAATATCAGGAGTATAACACTCTCCTGCTACAAGAAGAATTTATATACCACTTGTAATTGAAAGATTTTTCCGCAATACCCAATTATATCTGATTATATATATATATACACACACACACACTTGTTACATAATTGGCAAAACTATCCAGAAAAGACAAATATCTTTCATAAGACATTAGAGTAAACCAGCACTTTATAGAAGTTTCCAGTTCCTAAGGAGATTATGTTTCCCTACATAAAGTAATGATTACATAAGGTAAAGATTATGTTTTCCTACAGAAAGTAATGCTACTGTTGATTTCCTCCTGAACCAACTTCTATTTGGCCCAAACCGACCTTCTCATGTGGTGCTGCACAATCTTACTAGCTGTAACTACTGTCCTCTACAGTACTTTACTCTCACTCATCATTTCACAACAAACTTTTCCGTATTTTTATCTAGGCACAAACACACTTCCCCCTGAACATGGTAACTTAGATATTCAACAAAAATTTGCTGACTTAAACTGAAAGATGATATTTCAAAAATGTTAAAATTGAAGGGTAGTCACACACACAATCTAATTTAAGACCAGTTAATACAATGTATTTATGGAAATATCATTGATATCCTCATACTGCAGACAAGAAAATCTCAGAAATTGCAGTATTTTAATAAAGTATGCCAGGGCCTCAAATTTCAAATATCAAAACCAGGATTCAAACGCAGGGTCCAGACTCAAAAGTCTCATGGCATGGTGCTCTGAGGCTGCCGCTCAAAATAAGAAACGGTATGCCCCACCTGGAAGTATTAACATGCACTAGAGCTCTTCAAAACTACCAGATACCCCCCCATCTGTGAGCCACTTTGCTCACATTCTCTGTATAAATGACGTCAAATGACAAAGGGTTATCATAAACAAAAGGGATTCTAAAATCAGTAGGAACTAAGGAGATAAGAAAAATTGCTTCAGATTATACATTACAAAATTATACACCTACATTCTATGAATGTGAATTAAATTTTCCCTACATTAGCATACCATGTTCTCGTTATTCACAAATTCCAGTCTATAAAGAAGGCAAAATGATCACAGAGAGTTATCTAGACTCTTCATGTTAGAAGACACATCTAAGATCAACTAGTTCTCCCGATTATTTCACAGATGATAAAACCAGACCCAGAATGAGTCAACTGCCTCAGGGTCATATTATTATTAATAAAGGCCCAGAGAAGACCTGGACCCTTTGAACACCAACCCAATTACTCTGTCCACTGGTTATACTATAATTACACTGGCTGGTATAATTATATACCGCATTTCTAGAGGAACACTGAAAGTAAGAATTACTCATTACATATGTCAATAGCTCAAAGAAACTGGATCCTTAAACTTTAGTATAATGATCTAAATTTTCATGAGAGAGCTGATGCACAAATAAACTGATATATTTTGCCTAAACTTTAAATGTATTTTTAATCATTCCAATGAAGACCTCCCTCAAACAGTATATCCTGGGGTATAGAGAAACTTCATCACAGTGACTGAGAGTCTCTTCGCAGAAGCAGTTTCCCTCTCTCAATCATTTATACTCTCTCGTGTCTTCCACAGATTCTAAAAAGATGTCATAAAATCTGATTATCAACATAATATCCTCCACTGTGAACTGTATCTAGAAATAAGACAAATAGCCTCCAATTACATCCCAGTGAAATTTCTCATTTTTTAAGGAACAAAGACTAATGAACAAAATGAAAAAAGTAAACATGTTGAATATTTTTATTGTCAGTGAAGTAGGCAAGGATAGTACATTCACTCTTAGCTTCACTGCTTTCAAAAAAATAATCACAATATACATTTAATTTTTACTTAGGTCTAGAAGTTTCTATGTGAAAAATCAAGAAAGCTGCAAAATTTTCATTTGACAAGATGACATTTATATCAAAAAAAAAAGGAGGAGGATATCCACTTCTTTCTGGCACCTTGATTTTAATATCATAGCAAATACTCCTTTCAAAAATACATTCCCAAGCTTTTACTTATATTAAAAACAAAGTTTCAAAAGGGGCACACCCTGTAGTTGAAAGGCAGAACTCCCCACCCTTCACTTCCCTCCACCTCGTTTCAATTCAGCTGCAGCCACACAAATTCCAACACAAGGGAAGGCAACTCGGTAATGTCAGAAATATAGCAGGCCCTTGAAAACGAGAATCGTAAACAAAAAACACTCCAGGACAACAGCTAAAGCCAAGATGCCAAGGAAGCAGGGAAACAGCGACGCAGGATCCATTTTTAAAGCGGCATGATGTTCAGCAGTGGTCTGCCTTCAACTCAGCTCACCCCGCTCCACACTTCCCATGTGTCATCAGAGGACACTGTTCTTTTCAAAGTTAAGGGCAATGAAAGGATTCCACTTGTTTCATCAGAAATCTACCCGACATGAGGAGGAGGAAGGCAAGAGAAAAAAAAAAAAAAGGATTGTTTGGGCATTTCCACCGCACCCCCGCCCCCCGCCCCCACCCAAGACCAGACCACAACAAGTATTTTTCTATCTCCCGATAGATGAAACTCTTCAGTAAAGAAGGGGAAAGTAAATAGGAGGAAGAACTGTAATTCTTGACCTGGTGCCAGTTTACAGTATTTAAAAAAAAGAATCTGCGCCACAGCTTGGCAGCCAGCCATATTTACAGTAAGCTATCTAGTGTTTTGCCCAACGGGAAGAACAAAGGACTCACTGTAGTGCTGCTGGGTTTGTGTGTTTCAAATATTGTGGAGAGAAGGAATGTCTCCCCACATGCAATAGACCCTCTCCTCTTTACAGCTCTCTCTCCTCAATGACTCTCAAATTATAGTCACAAGAGCCTCTAAAAGGGCAAGAGAAAGCTTCCTGGGCTAAGAGTTTTTGCTGAAACTTTAAAGAACCAATTATTTTATTTGCCAAGATAGCATATCTATTAAATAAATAGGCTGAACCTTCAAATTTCGAAAGCTTACAAGCACATGATGTTTAACAAGATAGGGGGGCTCTTGTCTTTTGAGAACAGTTAAACATGAAACTTAACTATGATTTTCTTGGTGAGATTGAGTATCTATATTTTCCATTATATTATGACACATGTTTAGCTGATAAAATGAATGGAATGACACCAGGAAAATTACATATAGGGACTCAACATCTATTTTAATAGAGAGCTTTCCTACTTTGTTTCCAGAAGTAAAAATTTAAAGTGACAGTTTTATGACCAGCATAAAAATCAACCACAACAAAAACTCTTCTCCCCCAAAGTGACACTTCTTTTGAAACTATGCCCAAATACAACGTAAGCAAATGAAGATGAAGCCAATTTCTATTTCTTTATGTCTATGGTTACATATTTGCTTGAGCCAAAAAAAAATTATTTTAAATATCAATGTAATGGGACTACATGTCTGATTTAACTTTTAGTTTCCTTATTGACATTCTAAGTGCAAAAGGAAGACAAGAGAAAGTTGAGTAAGTGTGATAGACAGACTATTAGGTAATGCAAACTGCTGAAGAGAAAGCTCAAAGAAGGAATGGGAGCCACGAGTCGGTGGAGCAGGAACAAGAGGGGTGCAATTTTAGGGTCGGTGTTTGGGAGCTGTAAGAGGGAATCAACCCTCTGGGTATCACCAGCACACAATGAGGTTTCCGAAAGAATCAGCAGTCTTCTGGAAGACTGTGAAGCTAGCTCTTCCCAAGAGGAGGAGGGAGAACAGTAGAGAGCCTCTTCTTTAAACACAGTGCTGTTCCCAAAATGAGACAAAGGAGCTCGTGCAGGGACCAAAGGAATTTACAGGAAAAGAAAGCAGATGAAAAAGGGAGAGGAAAAGCCATGGACAGCTGCGAATGATGTGCAGAGAAAAGGTTTTGAGGCAGTGGCCTAAATAATAATGATAATAATCAGTAGAATAGCTGGACATTAGACATTTGGAAAGAGAGTCTGTATAAACTCTTGCTGCCTGGAAGAGGCTTCTCAGGAGAGTATGAGTAGCTACCAAGAGGAATCACCAGGATACGTCTACAGCAGGGTAGTTTACTGAGATTTTAATTTTTGTTCTGTTTCCAGTATTTTGTTTTGCTTCCTTCCTTGTGGGGACAGATCGGGGAAGGACATTCTCTGGGACACAGGCTGTCGGGCTTCCCAGGGCCCAGGAAAAGAGCAGGCCACAAGAGATAAATGGGTGTGTGTTTCGATGTAGACTGTGCTGACCTGGCACGGAAATCCTCATGTCACCTTTAAGGGGCGATGTGGATCTGGACAAGACACACCAGATACATGAGCGGACTGCATAGACTTACAGCGGGAGGACCTCCCCGTATGTCCTAAGCGGTAAAACCTCTGGGTCTTTCACATCAGCCATGGAGAAAGTTACAGGAATAATACTGAGTAGGAATGAGGAGGATCCAACTTCCTTCCAATCTGGCTTGTTTAGGAGCTCTTGGGAAAGAGAAATGTAACTTTAAGGCAACAATAAGAAAACACTCATACCCATCATAGTAGCAAAAATTTTAAACTCATTAATAACAGTGTGGGCAAGAATGTGAAACTGGGAGGACCCTCATACACAGCTGGTAGGGCTATAAATTGTCAAAGACCTTGGCAACAACTAGAATATAATGAAGACAGGCACAGTCCATGTCCTGTCAATTTCTTTACAGGAACAGATCCAGAAAAATGGTTGTGTCTCTGTACACAGAAATGCATAAAAGTATTCATTGCATCATGGTTTAAAGAAAAATTACAAGGCATTTTCGTCAAAAGGAAACAAAAGAAACAAATTATGTTTCTATTAATGGGATATGAAAGAGCAATAAAAACAAATTCATGGGATCAATCTGCACCAGCAAAATCTGAAAAAAAAAAAGAAGAAAAAGGAAAAGATGAACAAACAATGCAAGTTACCAAAAAAACCTTTTTTAGTCCATAAATATGGACTTCCCTGGTAGTCCAGAGGTTAAGAATCTGCACTTCCATTGCAGAGGCCATGGGTTTAATCCCTGGTAGCAGATCTAAGATCCTGTATGACCTGAGGCGCAGCCAAAAAAATAATAACAATATATAGTATAATACAAAGAGTAAAAGTTGGAAAATGACATTAGTGGGAGAGTAAGCATCTAATGAAAAAGGATTGGGAATTAAATTTTATTTCATAATTTAATTATCTGTCTAAATTTAACTGCAGAAATCTAGATTTCTCTTTTGGAACATGCATATTATTATTTTTATATAATTTCTATTTAGGAATTCGATGTAAATCAAGTTTTCTTTATGCCAGTCTCAGATAGGGGTGGCCAAGAATTCATCAGGGAATCCAGGCAAGTTTATAGGGTCTCTCCACGTTTGCATGAGGAAGGGAAGGAGTCAATACTGGTAGTGCAAATGGGCAGAGCAGATCCTCCTGCATAAAAGCAACAAGCAACGGGAAGCTCACCCTCCCACCGGAGACAGGCTGTCTCTACTCTGCAAAACAAGGTCCTGTACCAGTGAAGTACCAGCAGAATGCCTAGGTGCAATTTGTAAAAAGATCTAAGAAACCATCCCTTTGGAGCAACTATCTGGGCTTCTATTCAGAAACAAGAGTTGACAAGAGATGACAGGCCAATTCTGAAATAAAAGAAAAACAGAACTGTATAGCATCCTCCCATATTATCTCCTAGACAAGCAACTTCAATTTTCTCTGGATGCCAGTGATAAAGAGAAAGATGAGATGCCATGAAGGGTTCAAAGAATAATTGGAAAAAATCTATTTCAAAAGCTTGAGGATATTCAAAAGCAACATAACATTAAGCTGGGCCTCTGTACTTAAGTCTTCCTCACAGATGCACACTTATTAAGTCCATATTTCAGAATGAATACACTTTAATACCAACTAATCCTCTCCTTTCACCTAATTTAGAAAACAAAAATTAAAGATTATGTGAAAAAGTTCATAAAAATAGATTTAGATGATTTTTATATTATTTGAAAAGGCACATGGGAAATTTAGATATCTTTTTAAAACACAGTGATTTAGGGTAAATATACCACCAGTCCTACTCGGTATACACATAAACATTTTCCTTTGTTTTTATTGAGATATAATTCATATCCCACATAGCTTGTGTTATTATAGTATGCAATTCAGTGATTGAGTATATTCATGAAGTGATACAATCACTGCCTCTAATTAATTCCAAAATATTTTTAACACTCTCCAAAAAACCCTACACATTAGCAGTCCCTCCCACACAGCCTTCCCCACCCTTCCACTCCCTCTCTGCCATCCATCTGTAGCCCTTAACAACCACGGACCTATGCTCTACGTCTGTGGAACTGACTACTCTGATCACTTCAAATAAATGGAATCACGCAATAGGCAGTCTTTGTGCCTTGCTTCTTTCATTTGGCATAAAGACTTCAAATTTCACACATGTTGTAGCAGTATTAGTACTTCCATTCCTTTATATGACTCTATAATATTCCACGGCATCACTATACAACATGTGTTTATTCATTTCTCAGCCAATGGACTTATTATTATGAAATAACACTACTAGGAACACTCACCTGTAAATTTTTGTGTTAACATAAATATTTTCACTTCTCTCGGAATTGCTGGGTCATATGGTAATTCTATGTTTAACCTTTTGAGGACTGCCAGATTTTTTTCAAGAGTTTCACTATTTTCCATTCCTATCAGCAAAGCATGAGAGTTCTAGTTTACCACATCCTCAGGAACGCTTGTCATCCTCTGTTTAATTGAAGCTGTCTTAGTGGCCATGAACTGGCAATTACTAATAATATTGAGCATCTTTCAGCACAAAGATTTTTAGAAGAATGATATAGCTTATACTGATTTAACAAGTGCTGTTAACAATAATCAGAGAAGGCAATGGCACCCCACTCCAGTACTCTTGCCTGGAAAATCCTATGGACGGAGAAGCCTGGTAGGCTGCAATCCATGGGGTTGCGAAGAGTCGGACACGACTGAGCAAATTCACTTTCCCTTTTCACTTTCATGCATTGGAGAAGGAAATGGCAACCCACTCTAGTGTTCTTGCCTGCAGAATCCCAAGGACGGGAGAGCCTGGAGGGCTGCTGTCTCTGGGGTCGCACAGAGTCGGACACGACTGAAGCAACTCAGCAGCAGCAGCAGCAGCAGTTAACAATAATAAATTAGTTAACTCTTACATAATAGTTTCCTTTCATAATTCAGTTCAGTTGCTCAGTCGTATCCGACTCTTTGTGACTCCATGAACCTTAGCACGCCAGGCCTCCCTGTCCATCACCAATTCCCAGAGCCTACCCAAACTCATGTCCATCGAGTCAGTGATGCCATGCAACCATCTCATCCTCTGTCATCCCCTTCTCCTTCTGCACTCAATCCTTCCCAGCATCAGGGTCTTTTCCAATGAGTCAGCACTTTGCATCAGGTGGCCAAAGTATTGGAGTTTCAGCTTCAACATCAGTCCTGACTGATTCCCAGGACTGATCTCCTTTAGGATGGACTGGTTGGATCTCCTTGCAGTCCAAGCGACTCTCACTCTCAAGAGTCTGCTCCAACACCACAGATCAAAAGCATCAATTCTTTGATGCTCAGCTTTTTTTATAGTCCAACTATCACATTCATACATGACCACTGGAAAAACCATAGCCTTGACTAGATGGACCTTTGTTGACAAAGTAATGTCTCTGCTTTTGAATATGAAATCTAGGTTGGTCATAACTTTCCTTCCAAGGAGCAAGTGTCTTTTAATTTCCTGGTTGCAATCATCATCTACAGTGATTTTGGAGCCCAAAATACTAAAGCCAGCCACTGTTTCCAGTGTTTCCTTTCATAATTAGACCTCACTAATATTTACATAGTCAATGAGTATTTTTTGTGAGTAAGGAAACTGTTAGAAGATCAAAAAGTAAATCTTTAAAAAGTACATATACTGATATAAGACTTTAAACATTTATATACTTATGAAATGTATACATGTATACACTATAACATGCATACACTGTTATTCTTTAGCAAAAACAGTTGATCAAAGGAACACCAATGTAAGAATAAAGTTTGAAAAAAACAGTTTAATATGTTGTATCACAAAGTAGAAAATGGTTATAAGTAGCTAGGCTAGTTGCTCAAACGCCATTTATTATTCCTCTAGAAAAATTATGATTCTAAACGATCATGAAAAGTTTCTTTCACCAGTGTTTTATAGTTTTCTATACGTAGGTCTTTAGTTTCTTTAGGTAGATATATTCCTAAGTATTTTATTCTTTTCGTTGCAATGGTGAATGGAATTGTTTTCTTAATTTCTCTTTCTACTTTCTCATTATTAGTTTATAGGAATGCAAGGGATTTCTGTGTGTTGATTTTATATCCTGCAACTTTACTATATTCATTGATTAGCTCTAGTAATTTTCTGGTGGAGTCTTTAAATACTTAGGAATATGTCTACCTAAAGAAACTAAAGACCTATATATAGAAAACTATAAAACACTGGTGAAAGAAATCAAAGAGGACACAAACAGATGGAGAAATATACCATGTTCATGGATTAGAAGAATCAATATAGTGAAAATGAGTATACTACCCAAAGCAATCTACAGATTCAATGCAATCCCCATCAAGCTACCAGAGGTATTTTTCACAGGGCAGGAACAAATAATTTCACAGTTTGTATGGAAATACAAAAAACCTCAAATAGCCAAAGCAATCTTGAGAAAGAAGAATGGAACTGGAGGAATCAACTTGCTTGACTTCAGGCTCTACTACAAAGCCACAGTCATCAAGACAGTATGGTACTAGCACAAAGACAGAAATATAGACCAATGGAACAAAATAGAAAGCCCAGAGATAAGTCCACGCACCTATGGACACCTTATCTTTGACAAAGGAGGCAAGAATATACAATGGAGAAAAGACAATCTCTTTAACAAGTGGTGCTGGGAAAACTGGTCAACCACTTGTAAAAGAATGAAACTAGAACACTTTCTAACACCATACACAAAAATAAACTCAAAATGGATTAAAGATCTAAACAGAAGACCAGAAACTATAAAACTCCTAAAGGAGAACATAGGCAGAACACTCTCTGACATAAATCACAGCAGGATCCTCTATGACCCATCTCTCAGGATACTGGAAATAAAAGCAAAAATAAACAAATGGGACCTAAGTAAAATTAAAAGCTTCTGCACAAAAAAGGAAACTATAAGCAAGGTGAAAAGACAGCCTTCTGAATGGGAGAAAATAATAGCACATGAAGCAACTGATAAATAACTAATCTCAAAAATATACAAGCAACTTATGCAGCTCAATTCCAGAAAAATAAACGACCCAATCAAAAAATGGGCCAGAGAACTAAACAGACACTTCTCCAATGAAGACATACAGATGGCTAACAAACACATAAAAAGATGCTCAACATCACTCATTATCAGAGAAATGCTAATCAAAACCACAATGAGGTACCATTTCACGCCAGTCAGAATGACTGCGATCCAAAAGTCTACAAGCAATAAATGCTGGAGAGGGTGTGGAGAAAAGGGAACCCTCTTACACTGTTGGTGGGAATGCAAATCAGTACAGCCACTATGGAGAACAGTGTGGAGGTTCCTTAAAAAACTGCAAATAGAACTGCCTTATGACCCAGCAATCCCACCGCTGGGCACACACACCGAGGAAACCAGAAGTGAAAGAGACATGTGTACCCCAATGTTCATTGCAGCACTGTTTATAATAGCCAGGACATGGAAACAACCTAGATGTCCATCAGCAGATGACTGGATAAGAAAGCTGGGGTACATATACACAATGGAATATTACTCAGCCATTAAAAAGAATCCATTTGAATCAGTTCTAATGAGGTGGATGAAACTGGAGCCGATTATACAGAGTGAAGTAAGCCAGAAAATAAAAAAAAACACCAATACAGTATACTAACACATATATATGGAATTTAGAAAGATGGTAATGATAACCCTGTATGCGAGACAGCAAAAGAGACACAGATGTCTAGAACAGTCTTTTGGACTCTGAGGGAGAGGGAGAGGGTAGGATGATTTGGGAGAATGGCATTGAAACGTATATCATCATCTATGAAACGAATCACCAGCCCAGGTTTGATGCATGATACAGGATGCTTGGGGCTGGTGCACTGGGATGACCCAGAGGGATGGTACAGGGAGGGAGATGGGCGGGGGGGTTCAGGATGGGGAACACATGTATACTCGTGGTGGAGTCATGTTGATGTATGGCAAAACCAATACAACATTGTAAAGTAAAAAAAAAAAGAGAGAAAAGTTTCATTACTTGAAACAGTTTTAAAATTGCTTTGAAATCACTTCTGTGACCTATGTGCTAGACCAAAATAAAACATTAATGTAAACTATATTCAGAAACATTCAGTATGAATTTTAAGTACTAGAAGGTATACTTCCTCATATGACACAATACATTACTGGCCACACTCATGACATTTAAGACCTCTGTACAATAAAAGCTAGGAGGGAGATTGATGTTTAAAGCATGGAAACTAAAATAAAAATGTGATTTTTCAAAATCTAAAATGAGAAGTTGAAAGCTCAAAGTACCGCTGATGGTCACAAGTAACTCATTCAAGCTATGATATTTAACTCATTCAGGGTATGCTCTCTTGATCATTCAGCAAATGATGCCATAATTTTTCCCAGTGAAGTACCAAACCATTCAGTGAACACTGTTAGTATTCCATGTATATGTTTCAGGTGTTCAGGTCTAACCACTAAATCCCCCTAATATATCATGTGTTTCTAGCCTTAATACATCAGTTCATGTCAGTTTCTCTGCCTGGAATTTTCTTTTCTCTAGTCTTTTTCCACACCATTGCCATCTAACTGCATCCAATACAAACTCCATAAAGTTTACATAAAGCTGTTGGTGTAACTATTTCCTCCACTGAACAGTTAGCTATACCAAATATCAGTCGGGGCAATTAAACTCCCAGGTAGGTAAGAGGAGCTGGGTTTTGGAGAACCAAGGATGACTTCTACATTTCTCATTTGTTTGACTATGTAGGACACATCCCTTTTTCCATAAACATTTATGAAGCTGGAAGCAAGACAAAGAGAACAGCCTCCAAATTAGAGGGCACAAAGGTAGCTGCACAAAGGACCTGGGAAAGGTCCTTTTCCAGACCTCTGAATGAATTCACTATTATGTATCCATTCATTTAGTCAGCATTTTTTCCACCTCTTCCTAAATGGACCCTAAGGATAAAGATGGGGCTTCCCTGATTGTCAGTGATTAAAAAATCCACCTACAATGCAGGAGACGCAGGAGATGTGGGTTCCATCCCTGAGCTGGGGAAATTCCCTGGAGGAGGAAATGGCAACCCATTCCAGTATTCTTGCCTGGAAATCCCATGGACAGAGGAGCCTGGTGGGGTACAGTCCATGGGGTTGCAAAGAATCAGACGTGACTGAGCATGCATACATGCAAGGATAATGATAGGAAGATGGAACATATATTTAATAAATATTTAATATTAGCCAAAAACTTAGCATGTAACAGTTGTTCCACACCTCCACTGTTACAGTTGTACCTTGGAGATACTGTGGGTTCAGTTCAGATAACCCAATAAGTGAGTCATACGAATTTCGGGGTGTCCCAGGGCACATAAAAGTTATGTTTACACTATAGTTTATAAGTGTGCAATACCATTTTGTCTAAAAATATGTACATTTCTTAATTTTAAAATATTTTACTGCTAAAAAATGCTAACCAACATCTGAGATATCAGAGAGCCATAATCTTTTTGTTAGTGGCAGATTTTGCCTCAATGTCAGTGGCTGCTGATTGATCGGTGCTGTGGCTGCTCAAGGTTGGGGTAGCTGTGACAATTTCTTAAAATATTACAACAATGAAGTCTGCTGGCTTAAATTGACTTTTCCTTTCATGAATGATTTCTTGGTAGCACGCAATGTAGTTTGATAGCATTTATTCACAGTAGAACTTCTTTCAAAACTGGAATCAAGCCAACATAGTATGTCTGCTATATTTCAGTTAAGAAATGAAATCAATCCTTTCAAACCCTACCACTGTTTTATCAACTAAGTTTATGTAATATTCTAAATTCAGCGTTCCCATTTCAACAATCGTCACAGCATCTTCACCAATAATAGACTCCCATTGCAAGAAACCATTTTCTTTACTCATGAATGAGGCAATTCCTCATCCATTAAAGTTTTACCATGAGACACTTTTATTTCTCCTGCTATTTCTATAACATCGGCAGTTTCTTCCTTCACCAAAGTCTTGAACCTCTCAAAGTCATCCATGAGGATTCAGAATGAACTTCTTCCCAACTCCTGTTAATGTTGATATTCTGAACTCTTCACACAAATCACAAACATTGTTAATGGCTTCTAGAATGGTGAATTATTTCCAGAAGGTTTTCAACTGACTTTGCCCAGATCCATGAAGGAATCATTATCTATGGCAACAAAACGGCTCCTTGATCCATGGGCTGCAGAACAAAACTCTGTTCAGTTCAGATGCTCAGTCGTGTCTGACTCTTTGCTACCCTATGGATTGCAGCTCACCAGGCCTCCCTGTTCATTACCAACTCCCTGAGCTTACTCAAACTCATGTCCATTGAGTCGCTGATGCCATCCAACCATCTCATCCTCTGTCGTTCCCTTCTCCTGCCTTCAATCTTTCCCAGCATCAGGGTCTTTTCAAATGAGTCAGCTCTTCACATCAGGTGGCCAAAGTATTGGAGTTTCAGCTTCAACATCAGTCCTTCCAATGAACACCCAGGACTGATTTCCTTTAGGATGGACTGGTTGGATCTCCTTGCAGTCCAAGGGACTCTCAAGAGTCTTCTCCAACACCACAGTTCATCAGCAGATGAATGGATAAAGCTGTGGTACATATACACAATGAAGTATTACTCAGCCATTAAGAAGAATACATTTGAATCAGTTCTAATGAGGTAGATGAAACTGGAGCCGATTATACAGAGTGGAGTAAGCCAGAAAGAAAAACACCAATACAGTATACTAATGCATATATATGGAATTTAGAAAGATGGTAACAATAACCCTGTATGCCAGACAGCAAAAGAGACACAGATGTCTAGAACAGTCTTTTGGACTCTGTGGGAGAGGGAGAGGGTGGGATGATTTGGGAGAATGGCATTGAAACACGTATAATATCATATAAGAAATGAATCGCCAGTCCAGGTTCGATGCAGGATACAGGATGCTTGGGGCTGGTGCACTGGGATGACCCAGAGGGATGGTACAGGGAGGGAGGAGGGAGGGGGCTTCAGGACGGGGAACACGTGGACACCTGTGGCAGATTCATGTTGATGTATAGCAAAACCAATATAATATTGTAAAGTAATTAGCCTCCAATTAAAATAAATAAATTTTAATTTTTAAAAAAGCATCAATTCTTCAGCGCTCAGCTTTCTTTATACTCCAACTCTTACATCCATACATGACTACTGGAAAAACCAAAGCTTTGGCTAGACAGACCTTTGTTGCCAAAGTAATGTCTCTACTTTTTAATATGCTGTCTAGGTTGGTCAGAACTTTTCTTCCAAGGAGAAGGCATCTTTTAATTTCATGGCTGCAATCACCATCTGCAGTGATTTTGGAGCCCAAAAAAATAAAGTCTCTTACTGTTTTCACTGTTTCTCCATCTGTCTGCCATGAAGTGATGGGACCAGATGCCATGATCTCAGTTTTCTGAATGTTGAGTTTTAAGCCAACTTTTTCACTCTCCTTTTTCACTTTTGTCAAGAGACTCTTTAGTTCTTTGCTTTCTGCTCTAAGGGTGGTGTCATCTGCATATCTGAGGTTATTGACATTTCTCCTGGCACTCTTGATTCCAGTTTGTGCTTTATCCAGCCGGGCATTTCTCATGATGTACTCTGCATGTAAGTTAAATAGGCAGGGTGAAAATACACAGCCTGGATGGACTCCTTTCCCAAATTGGAAGCAGTCTGTTGTTCCATGTCCAGTTCTAACTGTTGCTTCCTGACCTGCGTACAGATTCCTCAGGAGGCAGGTCAGGTGGTCTGGTATTCCCATCTCTTTCAGAATTTTCCACAGTTTGTTGCGGTCCACACAGTCAAAGGCTTTGGCATAGCCAATAAATCAGAAGTAGATGTTTTCTGGAACTCTCTTGCATTTTTGATGATCCAACGGATGTTGGCAATTTGATCTCTGGTTCCTCTGCCTTTTCTAAATGTGTTAGCAGATGTGAAAACATTAATCTTTCCCTACATCTCACCTTCATCACAGTTCTTGGGTGACCAGGTACATTGTCAGTGAGCAGTTATATTGTGAAAACAACCTTTTTCTTCCAGCATTAGGTCTCAACAGTGGGATTAAACACCTCAGTAAACCACGCTGCAAACAGATGTGCTGTCGTTCAGACTTTGTTGTTCTATTTATAGAGCAAAGGCAGAACAGATTTAGCATAATTCTTAAGGGCTCTAGGATTTTTAGAATGGTCAGTGAACACTGGTTTCAACTAAAATCACCAGCGGCATTAGCTGCTAACAAGAGTCCATATACACTCTGAGGCTTGAAAGCCAGGCACTGACTTCTCCTCTCTAGCTATGAAAGTTCTAGATGGCATCTTCTTCCAAAAGAAGGCTGTTTCATCTCCCCAAATCTGATGTCTAGTGTAACTACTTTCATTACTTATCTTACTTAGATCTTCCAGATAACCTGCTGCAGCTTCTATATCAGCACCTCTTGCTTCACCTTGTACTTTTATATTAGAGCAGTGCCTTCCTTCTTTCCCTAAACTTCACAAACCAACTCTGCTGGGCTTCAACCTTTTCCTCTGCACTTCCTCACCTCTCTCAGCTTTCAGAAAATGGAAGAGCATTAGGGCCTTGATCTGAATTAGGCTTTAGTTTCAGGGAATATTGTGGCTCGTCTGCTTTTCCAGCCAAACCATTAGAACTTTCTCCATATCAGCCATAGGGCTGTTTCACTTACTGCATGTGTTCACTGGAGGAGCAACTTTAATTTCCTTCAAGAACTTTACATTCACAACTTGGCTGTTGGGCACAAGAGGCCTAACTTTTGGCTTTCCTTGGATTTGAAAATGCCTTCTTCACTAAGTTTCATTATTTGCAGCTTTTGATTTAAAGCGAGAGATGTGACTCTTCCTTTCACTTGAACACTGAGAGGCCGCTGCACAATTATTAATTGGCCTGATTTCAATACTGTTGTATCTTGGGGGACAGGCCTGAGGATTTGAGAGAGAGGGGCATGGCTGGTCTGCGGAGTCGTCAGAACACACACAACATTAAGTTCACCATCTCATATATGCGTGGTAGTAACCCTTAGTTACTAGTGATAACTAAGATCGTTGACCCCAGATCACCATAACAAATATAGTGATGAAAAAGTTTGAAATGTGAGAATTACCAGATGTGACCCAGAGACAAGGAAGTGAGGAAATGCTGTCGGAAAAATGGTGCTGAAAGACTTCCTCCATGCACGGTGCCACAAACCTTCCATTTGTAAAAAAACACCATAAAAGTGAGCAATAAAAAGAGGTACGCCTATATTTTTAATCTTCACAAAAGACCCTACTGTTTTATCCACTGCAGAGAAAAAACAGCCTTAGAAGTGAAATTGCCCAAACTCATAAAACTAACCAGTACTCCAGCCAAGATCAAAAGACAAATCTGAGGAAAAAACAATCCGTCCAACTCCAAAGTTACTCAGTCTCAGTGTGAAGCAACTCAGTTAGTGAGGAATGTATTAAAGTATAAAATGCATGTTATATAGATGCAATCATATGCATTTTATAGCACATAAAATTAGTATCCATAATTAACATGATATTATACAATAAATATGCTAGTCTAGTTTTAATACTATAAATTATACCCTAATTTCTTTTATAAAATACTTCATAAAAATTATCAGGTTTTGAAAAATTATAAAAATATGCTATGAATGGCAGTAATTAGTAAAATTTTTAAAACATCATGTATTTATAGGTTACTAACGTCTTACTGCCAATCAAGAGATCTGTTGTGGAAAAAAACAGTCCAATATTAAAACTGAAAGTCACTCCAATACTAAAATAAGGAGATAGTTAGGATCTTATAACTGAAGTAGGACCACACATAAAGCAGTAAAACAGTATGACCTCTTCTCTCCCAAAAAAAAAGACCTGCTCCCAACCCATATCCTTAAAAAAAAATGTAAATGGTAAAGTCTCCATTTCCTCAGAGACAATATTTTCAAATCTAGCTTGTCACCACAAGATAAAGACAATTTACCCAAAGTGTAAATAAGAAGGCCTATAAATGAGATAATAAGCAAACAGAATATTCTCAGAATTAATCTGTGCCAAGAGTTAAAATATTCACAACTTGATTACTTTAATGCATGATAACATGCGAATAGCATGAACTATCACGCTGCATGTTTCATAATACTGTATAAAAAGTGGCTACATTAATATAAGCTAAAGTAGCCCTTTTCGACGATTTTCTTAGCATTCTCCTTTCTGAGCTGAGCAAACCAAGCCTTAGGCGATCGGGGTGGAGATAAATCTGTATGAAGAGGCACTTTACCTTCATGTAAATCAAGACAGCGTAGCTGTAATTTTGTTATGCTCCAGCATACAGCAGCAGAGAAATCTCGTACATCTTTGTTTCTTTTAGGATGACTTCATGCTTGAGTCTTTGGTTAACAATTATGGGATTTCTATATTTTGTATGTGTCTGAAATTAAACATGACAGCTCTGCCGCAATTTTTTGAAGTTTTATAAATGTTAAACAACAGCTGTTTGACTAGGGATTTACCATACCAAAATGTAAACGAACATCACCAGTGCAAAGGGTCTAAGTTTACGACTTTAACGCCATAATCCAAGGACACAGTTTGACTTCACAGGGTCTATAAATAAGCACCTTTTAAAGCTGAATGACAGCAATAAGGAACTACACACTTAGTAAAATGATAGGGTTTTTCTTTCTTTTTTTTTTTTTTTGTCTTTTAAAAACCACGATTCACTGGCAATTTCTGGGAAGGAAACAAAATAAATTTTATGTAGACTATACTTGTCATCTATTGTTCAACATATTCAAAATAGGATTCAGATGATCACATATGATCATAAATAATACATGTTTTCTATTACCCAAAATATTAAGAATATAAAGACAAATTTTTTTTACCTGCAATAATTGAAGCTAAATTTTTTCACAGTATCATGAGAAATTTGTTTCAAATTCATTTTTTTCTAAATGTTACTGACAAAAAGACATAACATATGACCCCATCAATTGAGTTTTTTTATTCAAATATCTTACATAAAACCTACTAATATTCTGTCCTCCAACCCCACGTGGTTTTGAACTTACTCCTCAAGCCTATACAACTCAATACACATTCTAAACAAATAAGAAACTCCATCTGCTAAAGGTAATTCCCCAAACTGCATACAACAGGTTCATCTTATTCTATCTGGTAAAAACTACAGATTTTTGCTATGCGTAAGTCAATTCTACAGTCAACTATTACCTGTTCTTCCTAAGAAGTCCTATAAATGGCTTCAAAAGATGTCATATAAATGGAGAACTGTGAATTAGTTTAACAATAAAACATTTAATCACACTGTATCACTTCTTTTCAAAGACATTTCTGAAAATACTGGCAACTAGGCATATTGGTAAGCCCTTTGCAATCTTAGGTCCTATAGTGACTGCAAAGGAAGACCCCATAGTGACCAAGAGTCATCAGGGCAAAAGTCTGCACAACCCTATTCCTGGAAGAATGACCTCCCAGCACAACAGGATGCTGAGGGTAGAAAGCAGATTCTAGATCTTCCTGTGTCTATTTTATCAAAGTGGAGGGTCATGCCTCCGGTTGTTTGCAGGTCCATCCAAGTAGCCAACAGGCCTCTAAGCACCGATACGACTTGGCTGCAGTGGAACCACGAAGATCCTCCTCTAGTTCAGCAACACAGATGGCCAAGGACAGGGGCCCAAGAAAGAAGCCACCACAGAAATGAAACAACAAATCCTGAGGGAAACAGGCTTATCACATCAGCGTTATGTAATAGGAAGACTCCTGATGCCTCATGCGGCTTGTGCTAAAACGCTTGGTGATCTCACTCTTACCATAACAAATTATCTGCCAGCAAAGACCTTCAAGGTCAAACCCTGGCAACAATTAAAAAATAATGAAAAGCATTTATCCCAAGGCAGAGTTAGAATGTTTTAGTTTGAAGCAATGTGCTGTATATTTTATTAGCTATAACTTGTTTAATTATTCATCGCAACTCTGCTTACATTCCATATAGAAACCTCAGGTTGCTCAGATTTCTATCTGAAATCCTGTTTCTTTCCCCCCTTATTCAAAGGCAAATGCCTTAAGAGACCAAAATTTCTATGATTTTCAACAGAACACAAAGATCTATTTGTTCAGCATGCGATACTAAATTAAAGCCCGAAAGAAACACATGGAAACAGAGGGGGGAAAGAAAGGAGAGAAAAAGAGAAGAGACAAATGCGTCACGTCATCACTGAAAATCACAAGAACCTCTCAACCAGACTCTGCCCCAGGGTCCCTCCTACTGCACCCTGGCTGCGCATGCTCCCAGCCCATCTGCATTCCCCAGCACCCGTGCTCTTCTCAAGGTCCAGGGCCCTCTGCAGCCTCAAAGGCTAACTGAAGCATTGCTAGGAACTTTCCAGAAGCTTCCACATGGCTGCCCATCCGTGATAATGCCACTGTCTCCTTGAGTTGCTTCTGGGCACATTTTGTCCCTAAAGACAGAGCTACTGCCACCAGTTTAATCATCTGCCTATTTCTGATACGCAGGTGAGTCAAAGGTGTTCTCTGCTGGAGAAGCGGACAGAGGTATGGAGATACAGGGCAGGGCGGCAAGGGGGGGTGGTGTTCTGCTCTGGTGTCTGCACTCTTGATACCAGTCTAATGCTGCTGCTGCTGCTGCTGCTGCTAAGTCGCTTCAGTTGTGTCCGAGTCTGTGCCACCCCAGAGATGGCAGCCCACCAGGCTCCCCCGTCCCTGGGATTCTCCAGGCAAGAACCCTGGAATGGGTTGCCATTTCCTTCTCCAATGCATGAAAGTGAAAAGTAAAAGTGAAGTCGCTCAGTTGTGTAGACTCTTCGTGACCCCATGGACTGCAGCCTACCAGGCTCCTCCATCCATGGGATTTTCCAGGCAAGAGTACTGGAGTGGGGTGCCATTGCCTTCTCCGACCAGTCTGGTGAATGCCTGCGAATTAGGTCCTCTCACTCACGTGACATTGAGGACTCCCCACCTCTCTCTCCATGGCTCTGAACGTGAGCATCTAAGTAGGAGAATTCACGTCTTAACACCGAAACACACGGGGCCACTCCCTGGTGTGGACCCAGGTCTGAGCCCCAGAGGAGTCTCAAAGGGGTGACAGTCTGGACCAACAGCACACCTTGGCTTTCCTTTTCACACAAAGGCCTTAACAAGTAACCTGATGGTAACGCTTCCTAAAAATGGCCACCAGGACTATATACAGTTAATCAACCTCATGTGAGGGGATGTAAAAGCAAGCTAGATTTGGACTCAAACTGAGTAAGGTATCAGCAACAGACTGAGACAGTCAAAGCATCTTTAACTTTGGAGGGATCACAGCGATTCATTCCACTCCCTCATTTTAGAGGCCAGAGGGAGGAAGCCCTCATGCTAAGAATGAAGTAGCTTCCTGAGCAGATATAAGTCAGACATGGGCATTCACACGGTGAGACCCCATGTTCCCCTAATCCTGGGTCTTTAGCATTTTTACTGGGGGCTTCCCAGGTGGCGTGGAGAAGGCAATGGCAACCCACTCCAGTACTCTTGCCTGGAAAATCCCATGGACGGAGAAGCCTGGTGGGCTGCAGTCCATGGGGTCGCTAAGAGTCAGACATGACTGAGCAACTTCCCTTTCACTTTTCACTTTCATGCATTGGAGAAGGAAATGGCAACCCACTCCAGGGTTCTTGCCTGGAGAATCCCAGGGACGGGTGAGCCTGGTGGGCTGCCGTCTCTGGGGTGGCCCAGAGTCGGACACGACTGAAGCGACTTAGCAGTCCCAGGTGGAGTAGTGGTAAAACATCCACCTGCCAACACAGAAGAGGCAAGGGACATGGGTTCGACTGCTTGTCCGGGAAGATTCTCCAGGAGGAGGAAGTGGCAACACACGCCAGTATTCCTGCCTGGAGGATCCTATGGACAGAGGGGCCTGTTGGGCTGCAGTCCACGGGGTCACCAAGAGTAGAACACGACTGCACATGAGCACGAGAACTGCTATTACACTACCGATTGCTGGAATTCGAGAACTTCCTGGGGTCAATTTCCAAAGAAAGGACCCCAGAATGTTAACTTCTTCTATTCTAGCATTCTTTAGAGCTTCCCCTGTTTCTAAAGGAAAGATTAAATTAAAATGTAGTTCCCTCTTAGATGCAGTTTTCCGGGGTTTTGTCTTGACCTCTCTGCCGTGACACTGCTGCACACAGGTGGTGGGGGGCAGTTCTTCCACCTGCCTGTCTAGTCTTCTCTTCTTCTTCAGAGACACAACCTCTGTTACATTCAGAGCAGCAATTCCCAGATAAGAAACTACATACCCCAACCTTTGGTTCAGCTACAGATGGCAGGGACCTAGCTCTGGCCAATGAGATACAAGCAGAAGCTGCCAGTCAGAGCTCCCAAGAAAGTTCTTTAAAAGGGAGCAGACTTGACTGGCTTCTGCCTTTTGCGCCTTTCCTTTCAACGTCTTCATTTCTAGGAAGATCCTGGAGGTGTGGCAGCCACTTTGTCACTATGAGGCAACAAGCATGATGATGAAAGCTGGACGACCGAAAGGAGGGCTGAAAAGAAAGTCAGAAAGATCCTCAGATCCGATGGCACTGTAGGGTCACCTAACCTACCCTGGGCTGCCTTTCTCTAAATCAAAGAAAAAGACGTCTGTTTGATTAACCCACTGTGGCTTGAGTTTTCAGGTACACACAGATGAAATGAAAAGATGTCACCATGAACAAGAAAAAAAATCACAATTGTATATTTTCAATTACATAGTTCAAAAAAACTCTTTATGTTCGAATGTTTAGACCAACCACTGTTACTGTTAAGTCACTTCAGTCGTGTCCGACTCTGTGCAACCCCATAGACAGCAGTCCACCAGGCTCCCCTGTCCCTGGGATTCTCCAGGCAAGAACACTAGAGTGGGTTGCCATTTCCTTCTCCAGTGCATGAAAGTGAAAAGTGAAAGTGAAGTCGCTCAGTCGTGTCCGACTCTTTGCGACCCCATGGACTGCAGCCCACCAGGCTCCTCTGTCCATGGGATTCTCAAGGCAAGAGTACTGGAGTGGGGTGCCATCGCCTTCTCCGAGACCAACCACTGACTAAGTGCTATCTAACTTACTGGAACTAACATGAAGTTCTCAATGTGTCCCACTGTTAATAATAATACAGTCATCTGAATGCAGAAAGTGCTAAATATGGTTGTATCCTGAGAAAAGTCAAGGTAAACTGGGTCAGTAATTTACGGTAATCTCATAACTTACGGTAATCTCTAAGAATTTTTTACAGTGACACAACATCCCCTATATGAACTGGGGATGCTGTTTTCTCAAAAGGATGTGTTTTTATTCTAAACAGCTGATTTCTCAATGTCTGAATTCTGAAATTTAAAGCAAGCAATATATTCTAGGTGGTGCAAAGAACATCCAAGCAGCCAGTTACCCACATCTTATCAAATACTGTGTCGCCAGAAACACAATCAGAATATGAACATTCCCCTGAACATCCTGCTTCCTGCACTGCATTTTTAATAAACCATTTTCCGCGTCCAGATTCCTTCTTGAGACCTCCCCGAAATTCTCAGCTGCTACCACCTCTGCATCTGCCAGATGCATTTCAATTCTTGTCTCACTTGCAGATTCTAATAAGCTGAAAGGAGAAGATGGCTTCGGAAAATAACTTATACGCTACAGTAGTTTACTTCTCAGAATATTAGCCAAGTAAATTAAAGTCTAATACATTAGGGTAAAATGATAAGGTCCTGCAAGGCTACTTCAGCCTTAGACAGTCACTTCTAAATTTTAAATTATACCAATTTTACTCCTCAGAAAGTGTATTTGTATCACATCATAGCTTCACATAAAAACATATCAAGTGTCAGCCCCTTTTTCAATGTATAAAACCGTACAGAAAGTGACAAAATGCCCAGCTATACGTAGGAAAACATTAAACATTCATTTATCTGGAAATAAGTAATCCTATTATTTAACAATGCGTATCATTTAGTCACATGTGTGCTGTGCCAAGTTGCTTCAGTCATGTTCGACTCTTTGCGACCCTATGAACTGCAGCCCGCTAGGCTCCTCTGTCCATGGGATTCTCCAGGCAAGAACACTGGAGTGGGTTGCCATGCCCTCCTCAGGGATCTTGCTGACCCAGGAATGGAACTCGCATCTCTTATGTCTCCTGCACTGGCAGGCAGGTTCTTTACCACTGGTGACACCTGGGAAGCCCTTCACTTAGCTGCTGTCTTGCCTAAATATTGTAAGGGGAAGGACCAGGAGGGACAGCTGCAGTCCCAGGGCTTGCAGGAGACTCAAAGGAGAAAGTGCAGTTTCTCTGACTCTCTTGAAGCCTGGCCATCCTCAGGCAGAGGACTTGGGTGGCTTATACCTCTGGCAAGCAGGTTGGAAAGCGACATATGGGCTCATAGGCATTGCCTTGGCAGGCACTCTACGGCACCCTGGCTTACAGAGGAAGCTTTGCTCGGCTAAGATCATAACTACGGTATGTTACAGGTCAATAACTTTAAAGACATAGGTTATATCGCAACTGATTCAATGTTGAGATCTAGCTTTTATCTAAGAGTTCCACTTTCATCTACCAAACAACACATGTGGCTCTTCCTAAGACACCAGGAAAGCCTCTCTTAGCCACACCCCCAGGTCTCTGAAGCCACCCAGCTTGCAATTAAATGCACTGAGGGGCTTGGCCAGATCCTACAGAAAGAGTGGAGCCCCCAGTGAAAAAGAACTCACTGCAGAGAGAACCTGGCTCACCTATACTTGAAAAGAAATATGGCAGGGGCTTTGCTATGATTTTACAATGAACAGCTACAGTGCCTCAGCTGCAGGATTCAAAAATGGGTGTTTCCACTGTAAATGCACCATTTTCAGGATATTAATTTTGTAAATGTACCTGTATAGTGTATTTTGAAAATATACTTTTTCACAGTTTTAGAAATCTTCTTGCCCTTTGCTTTTTTCTTTCCCCATTTATCTCTTTAGTTTTACTTTTGTAAAATATGAGGCTCTCTTCCCAATTACAGGAAAAATCCTTCATTTAGAGAGTGTCAGTTTAACTTTTAATAAGACCATCTATATAGATGAGAATTTTAAAATCTCGACTGCACAAAAAAGTACATTCTTTGGACTGACAGATAAATATCTTGCATCCTTTATGCATTTTACAGTGATTACATTATATAAATATAATATGCTATAAGCAAGTCTTAGTTGTATATTATTTCATTTAAATATACAGAAGACATGCTATTGGTTACCAACTATACCAGAACTTTAAGAGCAAAAATATTTGAGAAAAAAGGGTGCAGCTGATGGTAAAAACTTACGTTCACAAACTATTTTTCATGTTTTAAATGAATTAAGAAATTTAAGGGCTTCCCAGGTGGTGCGGTGGTAAAGAATCCGCTTGCCAACACAGGCTACACAGGAGATGTGGGTTTGAACCCTAGGTCAGGTAGATGCCCTGGTGGAGGGCATGGCAACCCACTCCAGTATTCTTGCCAGTAAAAACCCACGGACAGAGGAGCCCAGCAGGCTGCAGTCTACAGGGTTGCAAAGAGTTGAACACAACTGAGAGAATGAGCACACACACAAGAAATTTAACCGCTAAGCAATATAATCATATTATTAAAGTTTTTCACCTGAACATGATACGTCATCAGGAAAATGCAAATTAAAAGAAGGAGATAAACTACAGAACTATTAGAAAGGCCAAAATTTAGAACACTGACAACATCAAACGCTGGCAAGAAAGTAGAACAACAGGAACTCTCATTCCCTGCTGATGGTAAACCAGATGGTACAGCAACTCTGGGAGAAAAGTTAGGCAGTTTCTTACAAAACTGAACTACTCTAAGCCTATGATTCAGTAATCATTCCCTTTAGTACTGACCCAAATGAAAATTTATATCCACAGAAAACCTTTCACAAGAACATTTATAGTATCTTTACTCATAATTGCCAAAACTTGAAAGCAACCAATATGTCCTTCAGTAGGTGAATGAATAAACAGTGGTACATCCAGACAAAAGAATATTACCCAGCACTAAAAAGAAATGGGGTCGCAGAGAGTCGGACATAACTGAGCAACTGAACTGAAAAAGAAAGGAGCTGTCAACCCATGAAAAGACATACAGGAAGCTCAGGAATGCATATAACTAAGTGAGAGAAGCCAGTCTGAAAAGGCAGCATACTATACGATTCCAACTATGACATTCTGGGAAAGCCAAGACAATGGAAACAGGAAAAAGATCAGTGGCTGCTGCGGGTGGGCTGATACGGGTGGAACAAAGAGGGTTTTTAGGGCAATTAAAATACTCTGTATGATACTATGATGATCCCAACACATCATTATACATCAGTCCAAATTCACAGAACATATAACAACAACAGTGAACCCTAATGGAAACTACCAACTGTGGGTGATGAAGATGTCCGTGTAGGGCTACTCTGGTGGGGGATGTTGGTAATAGAGAAGACCAGGCGTGTGAAGAGGAGCAGGGTGTGTGGGAAAGCACTGCACCTTCCTTTTAACTTTGCTGTCAATCTAAAACTGCTCTTTTAAAAAGTCTTTAAAAGTTCATCTGTAATGTAACGGCTCCATTTGTAAAATCAGAATCTTTTATAGATGCCAGATTATGAATATGTAATGCGACAGTTCACACTGTGTATTCATATTGTTCTTGTTTAGTCGCTAAGCTGTATTGGACCCTTTTGGGACCCCGTGGACTGTAGCCTGCCCGCCAGGCTCCTCTGTCCACATAATTTCCCAGGCAAGAATACTGGAGTGGGTTGCCATCCCCTTCTCCAGGGGGTCTTCATGACCCAGGGACCAAGCCCACGTCTCCTGCACTGGCAGGTGGCTCCTTTACCACTGAGCCTCCTGGGAAGTCCTTGCGGATACACAGCTCTGTGCTAAAAGCGTAAACTGTGCTAGAAAGGGGGACCACCAGTTGAGTGGTAACATCTGAGAAAAAGGAAAGGAAATGTGATTAGGCATCTTTCAATGATACATTCCTTAAAAAAAAAAAAAACCGCAGTAAATATGCAAAATGTTGACAAACTGGAAGCACAATTTTGTGAGTGTGTTTCTAGTTTCTTCAGCATGGAAAAAAGTCTTGGGAGTGAATTTGCAATATTCTCAGGTGAAAACATGACCCAGTGGCATCTGAGGGCAGGTGAGAAGTGCCAGACTAACAGGAAGGATTCAAAGGTTTGAGGAGAGAGGCGGGCAGGGTATTTAGAAGGATCGAAGAGCAGGGCCAGTCTCACCTGAAAAGAGGACAGAGCAGGATTGTATCGGGAGACAGAAGACTACGGGCCCAGTGTGAATGGGAAACACAAGGTCCCATTCAAGCAGATGCTGTTCACCTGGTGATGTGTGACCCCAGAACTTAGAAATGGTTACACCGGCTTACTATGAACCAAGTAGGAAGATGCCTGATTTGCCACATAAAACGCAACCTCAAACACAGAGGAAACCACTAAAATATTGTTAGAAACAACCATCTTGAACTAAGATGTTGACAGCACACAAAAAGCTGTTAGCAAAGACATGCTTACTTAGAAAAGTAAAAGATGATGCCTGCTCGTAATAGTACTTTTAAGAGTGAAGTCAGAAATTTATTTTATCTGGTACACACAGTAATTTGCTATAAAGCTTTATGAAATAGCTAAAGTAATGTTACAGCCAGAAACCAATGGTTGCTAAAATGCACTCAGTTAAAATGGAAAATATAGGGAAATAAAACACTGTAATTGTCTCTCAACCCACATTGTATATTATGTTGCTAAATTATATACTATTATATTTTCTACATTTTAATAAGCTTTCCCATAGAGGAATTGATAACATAAGGAAACCATTCTCTGCTTTTATTTCTGAAGACCTAAATAATATCCCACACGTATTTATAAACCAAACAGGGCCTGGGCCTCTCATTAGATCCCAAAGCTCACAAAATCTATCTCACAAAACCATGGCATATAACAATACATGAAATAGCTAACACAAATGGTTTTCTTATCCTCCTCCTTACTTTTGATTCACAGTCAGGGAGTTACATATGTAAAGTGAGCTATAATAGTTTGCAAGGAAAAAAAATCAAGGTTTTCTTAATTTTAGAAAAAATCTTAATAGCATGTTGTATAATTCATAAAATATTGTCTTTGGCCTTGATAATATTTTAAATTTGTCCATCCACCAGTTAGTTGGTATCAGTAAACATTTAGTGGGTGTAAGCAAAATGGAGACTTCTCCCCAGAGAGATCAGAGTATTTCATGGCCCTGATCCCAATTTAACAGGATCCTGACAAACCATATACTAATAAGTATTACGTCCAGTACTTAAATAAAAGGTCACATGTCTTCAAGCTATGTGAGAATTTTTAAAATAATAAATCATCATCATTAATACAATGGTAGAAAACTTTTGGGGAAGTAAAAGAAATTCGCACGTCTCAGGACAGTGAATAATTTTCTAAATGCAAAGTTGATTATAATATCAGGTGCTTGGGTTAAGTAGAGTACCAAATCTGAAATCTGAAGCAATATTCCTAAGGTCCAAAAGGATCTAGTTAGCCAAATATACTGAGTACACAGAGCTCCAAAGATCCGGACAGGACAAATTACAATCATTTACCAAATATTAACAGAGAAACTTCAATCAGAAGAGATGCACTTTGGTAGAAATTTTAAGGAAAACAATTTATAAGTCTTTTCAGGTAATATCATCAACTCCGATGTTCTATAAACACCTTAAAATGTGAAGTAGGAAACAAAGTTCTATGCTTACCCCCTTTTAAGGTTCAGATCGCATCGAGTTCATTCTAGGGAACTAATGTGTTTCTGAAATGTTTGCTATCAGCAAGAGGTAAATAGTGTTTTTCCTGTTGACTCTCTTTTAGGGTATTTACAACACACTCTAATTTCCTGCTGCCCTTGTTCTTGCGGCATATCTGGCCACTGTCCCTAGAATTTAGCGCAGCACTTGCTTATGACTCCATGGGTATGTATGATACAGAGAAGACAGGGCTGACAAAATGAGAAGGCAGGTCAAGGAAAACAAAAGCCGACCTTCAAACCTGCTTCTCTTTGCAGAGAAAATGAAGACGGCCCCTGCACAAGGATAACATGCAAATTCATGAAGTGTTTCATATTGTTTAAAAAATGAAAAGAAAAAAAAAAAAACATGGTTCTTTTGAAAGAATCTCAAATAAGCACTGACCACATCCAAAACACTGTAAAATTTTATTATGGTATATGAAAAGTAATTTATGAAAATAAAATGCCCTAGAAGAAGCTGCCTTCTGAGACACAGAGAAGAGATAAGATAAAGTCTGCATGCCTGCTCATCCCTTTAACATAATTTAAGGCTTTACCTTCATTTCAAGGTGAGTAGTACTATCACCACGGCATCTTCTTTAGGTAATCAGCATCTATTTAACATTCACAACTCTCTCCCCTCTTGGTCTCATCTATATCATTCTCTTGTCCCCTCTTTTTAACAGTAGGTACTTGCCGGGTATATATTTTAAATATAGCAGCGTGTACATGTCAATCCCAAACTCCCTAATTATCCCTTCACTCTCAGGTAACCATAAACTCATTCTCTTGGTCTGAGTTTATAAAGGTATTTCTCAACAGGTAGAGATTCAGGTGCTAATAGTAATAGAAAGATCACTACTAAAATTTATTATTTGAATTTCCTATAAGTGGAATATCTCTGAAGCTGCAATAAACGCTGACTTTTTTTTTAATATGGAGAAGGTAGACAAAATTAAATTTGCCAGCAATTCACAAATTAATTTCCCTATCTTATGTTCATCAGAGGAATTACGAGGAAAAATGAAATAAATGTGAAAGCACGTGACTTTTTTTTTAGTAGTTCAGTTCAGTCGCTCAGTCGTGTCCGACTCTTTGCAACCCCATGAATCATAGCATGCCAGGCCTCCCTGTCCATCACCAAATCCTAGAGTTTACTCAAACTCATGTCCATTGAGTCGGTGATGCCATCCAGCCATCTCACCCTCTGTCGTCCCCTTCTCCTCCTGCCTCCAATCCCTCCCAGCATCAGGGTCTTTTCCAATGAGTCACCTCTTCGCATGAGGTGGCCAAGTAGAGAAGTAAACGTAAAGTACAGTCATTTCTCATTGAATATGATTCAAATAGGTGGGAACCTTATCTTGAGTCAGTGGTTCTTAATGATGGGGGGATATTCGGATCCCTAGTGAAGCTGGGTGAGCGCACATATATTCAGGCTCTGCTTCCCAGCACATCTAATCAGAGGGTGTTAGGTTCAGTTCAGTCACTCAGTCGTGTCAGATTCTTTGTGACCCCATGACCCACAGCACGCCAGGCCTCCCTGTCCATTACCAACTCCTGGAGTTTACCCAAACTCATGTCCATTGAGTCGATGATGCCATCTGACCATCTCATCCTCTGTTGTCCCCTTCTCCTCCTGATCTCAATCTTTCCCAGCACCAGGGTCTTATTTCTAATGAGTCAGCTCTTCGCATCAGGTGGCCGAAGTATTGGAGTTTCATTTTCAACATCAGTCCTTCCAATGAATACCCAGGACTGATCTCCTTTAGGATGGACTGGATCTCCTTGCAGTCCAAGGGACTATCAAGGGTCTTCTCCAACACCACAGCTCAAAAGCACCAATTCTGTTAGGTGGTGCCCAGGAATCTGAAGTTTGAAAAGCTGCACAGGTGGTTCTGACGCAGCCCTGGTTGATGATGAGGTGTCACCGGTTCAGATGCCTTAGCCGCTGGGTGGGTCACGTCAACCAGAAGGGTCAGTGGTGGGGATGGCGACAAAGTGCAAGATACCACCTACTGAGCTCCGGCTCCCTGGGAATTTGTAGATGCAAGCCTGTATAATCAGGGCTTCCGTTTTACTAAAGAGAAGACAGAATGCAAGACTTTGGTTGAATAATACAATGGAATTCTATTTTCTGTTCAGCAAAACAGAAGCCCTGGCAGGAATAGACACAGAGAGAGTGGACAGGTGGACTCAGGGTGGTAAGGGGGAGTGGGGACGAATTGAGAGACTAGCAGTGACATATATACGCTACCACGTGTGAAGCAGAGAGCTAGTGGGAATGCTGTGTGGAACAGGCAGCTCAGTGCTCTGCGATGACCTAGAGCGGCGGGATGGGGGAAGAGGTGCGAGGGAGACTCAGTAGGAATATGCATGTATACTGATAGCGGATCCACTTTGCTGTGAGGCAGAAACTGATACAACACTGTAAAGCAATACAAATATTTTTTAAACAAAGATTCAGCGGAATGGAAAAGTTTCTTGAATTTTAACCGCTGAAACATGCCAACGATCACACTGAGGTCCTGGCAGTCTGATCTCAGGTTCAGAAGATCCACAGTATTGATTAAGTTTTGCTCCTCAGCTACAGTGCTCTGAAGGGATGTCATGGCAGGGTGTGGAGGGGAGGAGGCTGGAAAAAACACGGCCACAGTACTTTGCAGCTCTTTCCATTAAGCGACTGTGGTCTATTTCCCCACCCCTTGAGTCTGGCTGGCTTTGTGACTTATTTTCACCACTAGAACACAGTAAAGTGACACTGTGTGTGTTCCAGATCTGGGGCCTCAAGGAGCCTTGCAACCTTCTCCTCTCCCTGCTTTGAATGCTCCTGTTGCCAGGTAAGGATGCCTGGGACAGGAGACAGTGAATGAGAGACCCCCTGGGGAGAAGCTGGCTCAGCACCCAACACCAAGGCCCTCCCCCCCCCACCACATGGCTGCAGTCATTTGAAGCTCTCCAGCCCCAGCCAGGCAAGGCATCAGATGACCACAGCCTCCTGAAGGGGTCCAGCTATGACCAGAAAGCTGCCCAGCCAAGCGCACCCAAAAGGCAGAAATGTGAGCAAGTAGCTATTGCTTTAGCCATGCCACCTTGGGGAGGCTGACTCAGCAGAAATGGACAACTGATACAGAAGCTGTACTGAGAACAGAGTGCTGCCATAATAAAATGGGATAAGAAAAATCCATGATCAACACAGGAAACATGTGGAGTCAGTTTTCGGACTGGGTGGTAGACAGAAGCCAGGGAACTAATAAAGAGGTAATTAAAGGTTGGAAAAACAGTGGCCTGTTGTGGCAAAACAACCGATGGCATTTTTGCTTGCGATAATGTGGCAGATAAAAATCTACCTAATGAACTGGTTGATCTGGCCAAGAAAATCTCTAGAAAGAATGTTGAAAACATAGTTTGGTTTCTGTAGCTGATAAAGGACCCTAGTGGGCTGCCGTCTATGGGGTCGCACAGAGTCGGACACGACTGAAGCGACTTAGCAGCAGCAGCTGAGAAAGGCACAGGGGAAAGAAGAGCAGCTAAAATAAGGAATTGTTCAGTTTGCAAGCAGAATGTAAGGGAAAAAGAGCTCGGATTTGGTGGGCTGAAAATAAACCTCTCATCTTGAAAGTTTTCGACGAGGTAGATGACCTCTGTGACGCAGTGTATGTGTGTGTGTACACGCAGGCACACGTGCTAGGGCAGAGTGGGCATGTAATACTTAAGAAAACCACATACTGAAGTGTTCACACGTGTATGTAGATGTAAAGGTTTTTTTTTACTATTTATTTAAAATAGTGCTTTACATTAAACAAATATGAATATACTATGCATAGATTCTAAATTGGCATCAACTTTTTAAGATAAAATGTAAGACTGCAAATAAATTTTATTCTTGTGGCTGGTGGTTTGGGATACACCATTAAATCTTCCAAGATGGGCATATTCCTCTTCCACATGAGGAGTACCAGACGGAAAAGGGGGGCAGCAATGAGATAAGCCACCCAGGCAAGTCCTCCCTTCCCGTCTTAGAAACTGGGCATCCGTTTAAAGTTCCCAAGCAACACGGAGCCCCAGAAAGACAACTGGCCCCAAGGGTATACAAAGGATATGACTGTATTCCAACCCTCACAGATCCATTTCTCCAAAGCAAAGGACCCTGGGGCACACTTGTCTTTTTCAATTATGGCTTCCTCAGGGTATGTGCTCAGTAATAGGATTATTGGGTCATACGGTAGTTTCCTTCCTAGGTTGTAAGGAATCTCCATACTGTTGTCTATAGAGGCTGTACCAATCTTACCTTCACACCAATAGTGCAAGAGGGTTCCCTTTTCTCCACACGCTCTCCAGCATTTACTGTCTGTAGATTTTTTTTTTTTGTTTAATGATATGGCCATTCTGATTGGTATGAGGTGATACTGCATTGTAGTTTTGATTTGCATTTCCCTAATGATGAGCAATTAAATCAACGAAAAGAAAGAAAAGGATGGAAGCAAATGGCAGAAAAGTTATGAAGAGCAGACCTCCGTGATTAAAACTGATGACTGCAAATTTATGTGCCAAAAGCACTCATGCAGAGTGACAGACACCTACTTACAGCGTATTTATTCTCACAGTAACTGAAGGATACTCAGTTAAATTTTCCAGACTCATGCCAAAAGGAAAAGGTATCTAGGATGAGCTAGACAAGATTACAGCCCCCAAACAGGAAGCAGCGAGAGCAGCCCGAGCTCATTTATTTTATGGCAGAGTACCCTCAATGTATCAGTTGGTACTGAGGGCACTGTATTTCGGTTCTAGTTTCATTAATTCAACTAAAAGCACTGCCCATGTGCCATGCTAGGTGTCCGGCACAATGTTAATCCTACCGTCAGGGACCGTCACGTACGAACAGGTCCAGCAGACATGAGGATAAGGCATCTTACTACCCTGCGACAGCAACTAAGCTTCCAAGGAGCTCAAAATAAACCATCGTTTGATCATTCATCAAGGAAAGGTTTTTGCTCAGTGCAATCTATTTAAGAAGACAGGAAAACGGGCAATTTATTTTAGACAGACTTCCATTCCAAATGTCTAAAACAAAACAGTGTTGAATTTTAAGCAAACTCTCAGCTCCCTGGAACAATCCCAACGCCAAAGTTGTACTGAACATATCATATGCAATATTTCACGATACATCATATAAATATAAAGCAGCACATGAAATAAATTACATATATAAACAGAGACTAAATTCGTATGTTAGTGCTTATGAGTAATATAACTTGAAACGGTTATGCTTTCCCTGGGGCAGAGTTTCTTCATTTTATCCATTAAGAGTTCAAGGCAATTTGAGAAAAATTTATATCCAGCCATTCTGTATACATTTAAATTACCCTCAATGCCGTATAACTAAGCACCTCTAACTAACAAAGGCTTGAGAAAAATAATTGAAGCCTTATTTGAATTTAATTGCACAAAAAGTAAAGAGATCATTTTCCTTCCATAGTCAACTGAGTAAGTTGGTAGAAAGTTTCATTAAACTATAAAGAATAAGCACAATTTTCATACCATGAATTTGATATTTTTCAACCTAAATGATAATACAGGGACAGAAAAATCTAAGTCCCTGGAAACAGGTTCGCATAAAATTACCTCCTTAGAAAACACTGTAGGCACTAAAAGATATTTTTTAATTCATTTAGAAAGTACACAATAGCTCATCTGAGCATATTCCATGAAGTAAAACTTGTTCTTGATTAGCTGAAAACTTAATATACTCTAATAAACTTTGAATAATTTTAAAGCAACTTTTAATCTTTTCATTACCTTTTAAAACTTTTCCTTACAACATAAATGCACTACAAAAAGGAAGTGATTTTCCCCAAGCCTCATGTCGGCATAAAGGACAACTCAACTTAGAGAAGGCGATGAATATTTTCTTCTTAGATGTTAGACATTGAAGAGTTTCTTTTTGAGGGATTCAAAGTTTTTTACGTATTAAATGTAAACACTCATTTACAAATGTGCTCTGGAAGTTCCAATATAAAAATTTCCCACGTGAACCCTGTTTAGGTTTACAGTTTGAACAGCTACTTCGCTATTTTACATCATAGACTATACACCATGTTACAAAGCCCTGCTTTTCACGGAACAAACCTCCTGGAAGCGACCGTAGGAAACACCAGAGAGGACAAGCCTCCCCCACAACCTCAGTCCTTGATGGGCTGTTCTGAGCACCAGGCTGGGCCCTGTATCCCCCAGGGTCAGGGGGCCCACTCCCAACCCTGGGGAGTCATGCGCTTTCATCACCATCCCTTTCAAGGCAGGACTGTGCAGTGAAAAGGTGGACAGTCCTGGAGCCGGAGTGCCCTGGGTTCTCATCCTGGCCGTGCCACCGAAGAACCACATGGCCTGGGCCTGTCAGGCGACATCAGGGCCATGGATACACGAGCCTCGTTCTCACAGAGGCTACCAAGACATACTGTCACACTGGCAGTCCCATGATGTAACCTTTGACACCATGTCATCTGAGACCAGAACCTAAAGTATAAGTATACTCCGAATCTGTACACTAGAGACTCACAGCAAGCAAGAAACGGTCTGCGGAGAGACTTGGAACTCCTGATTCATTCATTCAGAAATATTTACCAAATGCTCCATATGGAACAGCCATCGATCTATAAATGGAGATAGTCTCTGCTCTCATGGGGTTTACATTCTTAAAGGGAGATAAGCCAGAGAAGGCAATGGCACCCCACTAGATGGAGGAGCCTGGTAGGCTGCAGTCCACGGGGTCGCGAAGAGTCAGACATGACTGAACGACTTCAGTTTCACTTTTCACTTTCACGCACTGGAGAAGGAAATGGCAACCCACTCCAGTGGGTTGGATTCTCCAGTGCCTGGAGAATCCCCAGGACAGGGGAGCCTGGTGGGCTGCCATCCCTGGGGTCACACAGAGTTGGACACAACCGAAGCGACTTAGCAGCAGCAGGGAGATAAGCAGTTAAGAGATTCTCGATGATGACCAAGTATGATAAGCAAAGAAAGACATACCCACCATGGCAGGAGGGAGGGAGGGAGGTTCTGAATGTGTGTATTGGATGAGGGTGAGGAGTTCAGGGTGTGTCTGGGGAGCCCCTTATGAAGGGGCCTGTAGAGCCACAGTCTGAAGCAGTCACAGGAGAAGACAGGGGAGAACCTTCTAAGAAGAGAAACAAATGCATGTTTAGGATGGCACAGGCAAGACTCATTATCAACCAACTCCTGCTTATCTCTGCAGGGTCATACTTGCCACACTGTGCAGCTCAAACTCAACGCTTCAGTCTTCCATTCAGAACCACTTTCAGTCCCTTAAAACAGCCCACCTTCTCTTCCCCTTGGCCTCTGTGTACGTGTCCTGGTATGACTACTTTTACTCAGAAGACATACAAGATACTTCCGTGTGATACACAGTGAACATTCACCACACTTGTATGAGCTTCATGACTGTTAAAATGGCACCGTGATATTCCCCTGAATGTCACGCCATCACTGACCATATTATTATTCACTTCCATTTTAATACCTAAGATTGCATTTTTCAAGTGTGGAAGTGTCCAAAATGGGGCACAGGTGTCAGGCTCCTGCAGGTGTTTAATCT
Source organism: Ovis canadensis (assembly GCF_042477335.2). Lineage (NCBI taxonomy): Eukaryota > Metazoa > Chordata > Mammalia > Artiodactyla > Bovidae > Ovis > Ovis canadensis. Next base: position 20,028,959 of record NC_091261.1, on the reverse strand, counting down.
TAGACCAGGGCAGCAGTCATTGTTACATGTATAGTCATAAGCTTCATGAACAGTAGACAGACGCAATTACTTTCTGGTCCTTGAATTCTTCACAATAAACAGCCAGACTAAATTGTATTTCAGTAATTATTCTGAGAGTTCCAGAATGACATTTACTTCTGCTTTATTGACGATGCCAAAGCCTTTGTGTGGGTCACAATAAACTGTGGAAAATTCTTCAAGAGATGGGAATAGCAGATCACCTGACCTACCTCTTGAGATATCTGTATGCAGGTCAGGAAGCAACAGTTAGAACTGGACATGGAACAACAAATTGGTTCCAAATCGGGAAAGGAGTATGTTAAGGCTGTATATTGTCACCCTGCATATTTAACTTATATACAGAGTACATCATGAGAAACTCCGGGCTGGCTGAAGCACAAGCTGGAATCAAGACTGCTGGAAGAAATATCAATAACCTCAGAAATGCAGATGACACCACCCTTATGGCAGAAAGTGAAGAACTAAAGAGCCTCTTGATGAAAGTGAAAGAGGAGAGTGAAAAAGCTGGCTTAAAACTCAACATTCAGAAAATTAAGATCATGGCTTCTGGTCCCATCACTTCATGGCAAACAGATGGAGAAGCAATGGAAACAGTGAGAGACTATATTTTGGGACTCCAAAATCACTGCAGATGCTGACTGCAGTCATGAAATTAAAAGATTCTTGCTCCTTGGAAGAAAAGCTATGACAAACCTAGACAGCATATTAAAAAGCAGAGACATTACTTTGCCAACAAAGGTCCATCTAGTCAAGGTTATGGTTTTTCCAGAAGTCATGTACGGATGTGAGTGTTGGACTGTGAAGAAAACTTAGCATCCAAGAATTGATGCTTTTGAATTGTGGTGTTGGAGAAGACTATTGAGAGTCCCTTGGACTGCCAGGAGATCTAACCAGTCCATCCTAAAGGAGATCAGTCCTGGGTGTTCACTGGAAGGACTGATGCTGAAGCTGAAACTCTAATACTCTGGTCACCTGATGCAAAGAACTGACTCATGTGAAAAGACCCTGAGGCTGAGAAAGATTGAAGGCGGGAGGAGAAGGGGACGACAGAGGATGAGACGGTTGGATGGCATCACCGACTCAATGGACATGAGTTTGAGTAAATCCTGGGAGTTGGTGATGGACAGGGAAGCCTGGCGTGCTGCAGTTCATGGGTTCGCAAAGAGTCAGACACAACTGAACGACTGAATTGAACTTGAACTGAATTATTCTGAGCCAGGAATAACTTGAGACAGGAGAAAGAGGAGGAGCTAATCAAGGTGAAGCTCGTAATAATAAAACTATCTATCTGACATGGAAAACATCATCAGTAATCTGTATTATAGCAGATGGTATGTGAACATGAACTATCTTGCCAGGGCATTATCTGCTATATTCAAATCAATAAGCTGTATTCCCCAGCTTTCAGGTTTTGTGATAGACATAAATTTCACATGAAGTATCTGGGAACAAAGCACCTCAGAGACTAATACAGCGGCTCTAGACTCACTGGACGTCTCAGGGTTGTTAAACTTGCAGTTAGAAAGTATTTCAATATTTATGCTATTTACATACACAGACACAAGAATTCGCTATCTAAGTCTGTTTTGAGGTCAGGGAGCTACATCTTCATTCCTATGTCCAGGCAAACAATAGGTAGTCAATAACATTTATTTTACAAAGAAATAAATGCCTTAAGACTGAGACGTAAAAACAACGGGAAAGAAGTTTATGAGGCTTTCTTGATATGGAAATAAGTCCAAAATTTACTGCTGAATTAAAAATGGTAGTTGCAGAAAAAATAAGTAACTGTTAAATGGACCAACAAATCTCTGAAAGGATATAATACGAAATAGGGGCTCTTCTGATTTTGAGGGTATTTGTTGTTGTTGTCAGTATGGATCAATAAGGAAGTTTCTACTCTATATAATGCCACATTATCTTATATATACATATATAGAGGGCTTCCCTGGTGGCTGAGTGGTAAAATATCTGACTGTCAATGCAGGAGATGTAGGTTTGATCCCTGGGTTGGGAAGACCCCCCTGGTGAAGGGAATGGCTACTCACTCCAGTATTCTTCCCTGGGAAATCCAATGGACAGAGGAGCCTGGCTTCAGTCCACAGGACTGCAAAAGAGTCAGACATGACTTCGTGGCTACACACCACCACACCTATATATATGCTCATAAACGTACATGCACATTTTACAAATGTATTCTATAATTATGCACTTAAAATAGGTTTTTAATCATTTGAGGAATCTAAATGAAAAGATGGGTATTACTCAGTTTAATCACAAAATTGAAATAAAAACAAAAAAATAAGAGTATAATATGAAATCCTCACATTTCCTCTCTCATACTACCATAAAGCTTCGATTGCATGTTTCAATAAATGACTATTTTAGATCCAAATAAGATACTGGCTGCTGAAAAGGAAATAGAAAGAGGTCTCTCTATTTCACTAGCTCTTAATTTTTTATTCATTGTTACGGTCTGCTTTCCATTTACTGGGTAATAATATCATTATTACAGACTAAATCCCCTCCTGGCTTTAAAAGGAAATCTTCCATTAGAAAGTAGTCAACTGTTGAAAGGAAGGTGATCAGGCCTAAAGGAAAACAGAAATTTAGGGAGACATTCTATTTTCTCACAACTTGAGAGGAAAATATCTACTTCTAGCAGATTTCAATGCCTGCCCTCTTTACATAATGTTACTCAATTTTATTTAAGAATATTCTTTACAAATTGGTCTCACTCTTCAGGAAACACATTTTTTTTTTCTTTTTCACCGAGCCAGATACTGGTGGGAAAACGAGGCCATGAAAATAAGATAACGTTTTTACTAGACTTGATCAGGTGTGTGCATGCTCAGTCATGTCTGACTCTTTGCAACCCCAAGGACTGCAGCCTGCCAGGCTCCTCAATCCATGGAATTTTCCAGGCAAGAATGCTGGAGTGGGTTGCCATTTCCTTCTCCAAGGGATCTTCCTGACCCAGGGATCAAACCCACATCTCTTGAGTCTCCTGCATTAGCAGGTATATTTTTTATCACCATGCCTCCTGGGAATCCCCTCTAAATAATATAGAGCGGAAAATAAATACCAGTAGAAGCTCAAGATTCTAAAAGTTAGGAGCACATTTCATACTTCCTTTGATAACTAGTTTATGTTTCCAATGAAGGTATATTTTCTAAGACTTTTCGGAATCCAAATATTTTTACATACTCTTTTATATACTCATATGCCAGGGGAACTGTTTACCACGAAGACACTAGTGATAATTTGTTAAATTTATAAAGTTTCACGTTCTTCAACAAACTTACATATTTATTTGTCTACTCTTTTCAGTAAGTAATATCTTCATTTCTTGGATGGACATACAAGAATGAAAGCAGTTACATATTTTGCTCAGGCTGGGTTAGAATTTAAAATCAATATATCTGACTTCTAAAATCTTTGCCTCTGATGCTTCTGACTTGCAATAATTTTGTAAAGTATAAATTCATGTCTGATTTGTCTTCATTTTATAGCTCAGGCTTAGAAACCTGATACACTTGCATAAAATAAGGGAAAATGCAAGTTTATAAAAATTTATATAAATCAGTGAATCACAAATGATTCACTGATTATTTATCTTAGATAACATTTTCTTTAGCATATGATTTTAAAGATTTTAGAAATTAAATTCTTCTGAATAAAATTTATGACATATGGAACTTAAATTCACAGAAAGGAATAAGAACTAATTTATTAAATGGTGTACACTAAAATTTAACAGTCAAAATTCTGTTCATGGCCAAAGATTATCTCAAGGCTCCCAGAGTCTTCATTTTTTGGTTTGGTACAAGGGTGTGTATGTGTGTTGTGGGATGGAGGGAAACGTATGCACACAAAAAAGCAAACAGAAAAGATTTCATATTTCTTCCCACAGCATAAATATGATGCTATCGTAATGCTCTTGTTAATTTCAAGGAATCATTTTCTAACACTTATGATCTAGCAGCTCATCTAGAAATTCAAATTCAAACTAATATACATGGATCTTGATGAATTTTTGGAAGGAAAATGATAAAATGATTTTAAAACATAACACCAAAGCATAAAAAAATAATTAAAAAGGAGGAAATATACTTAGGGGCATATTTTCGGTAATGATGGAAGTCTGTGTAATGTTTTTCATTTACATTCACAATTTATTTGTAATATTTGCTTCTCAGAATGTTACCTGAAGGAAAAAATTATAATCAAATTTAGCTGCTTTAAAATAACAAGAAATAAAAGCGTGTATTTAGCAGAAACTCTAAGCTTATAAAACTAAAATGCATGTGAGGAACTAAATGGTTCCAACTTTATATATTGGATCTTTTGGCAAATTATTTCAGTGTACAAAGTCAGTGGACTGTGACATTCCAAATATTTTATATTCTTGAAGATTAATTTCTAATGAGATAGTAATGTTTTAGAAGCTGTCATCTGCTCATGTAATATCCAAACCCAGACCAGACTTATTTTTCTTAAAGAAAATTCAGTACATGGAAATAACAAATCATATTTATGACAATCTGATATGCAATATGCCTCTGACAGAGAGATACACCATTCTCACCAACAGCCTATGGGAAGGGCATCACTTACAGCCACCACCTTTCTATATCCAACTCCCGAGCGAAAATACCTTGCAAATCTTTCACCAACTGCACACATGTGCAGCACACAAATCTGTCTCATATTTTCCAACTGGGAGTAGCCAAGACAGCAGGTTCAGATAGATCTGTCAACCCCCAGAATCATCAACTCTTCTTACAGACATTCATAACAGAGGCAGAAAAACTTCACTCACTTCTCACTGGTGAGGGACTTACAGGTTTTACTGCAGTATCAAGACGTAAAATGTTATATTAGTTTCAGATGTACAACAGAGTGATTTGATATTTTCACACATTACAAAATGATGACCACAGTGTCAGCTTATCACCTGTCACCATACAAAGTTATCACGGTATTACTGACGTTACCCTCTATGCTGTACATTACATCCTCCTAACTAATTTTATTGCTGAAGTCTGTACCTCTTAATCCCCTTCACCATTTCTCCTATACTACCACCCCCTTCTCCTCTGATAACCGCTAGCTTGTTACTTTATATCGACAATTCTGTTTCTCTTGTTGTTTGTTCATTTCTATTTGCTTTTTGGACTTTTACTAATAATTTTAGTAAAATCATTCATTATTTTTCTCTGAGTCATTTCCCTTATCTTGATACTCTCTGCTGCTGCTAAGTCACTTCAGTCGTGTCCGACTCTGTGCGACCCCATAGACGGCAGCCCACCAGGCTCCTCCGTCCCTGGGATTCTCCAGGCAAGAACACTGAATACTCTCTAGCTCCATCTATGTTGACACAAATGGCAAGATTTCATTCTTTTTTATGGCCACATAATATTCCATTGTAAATATATACCACACCACCTTCAAAAGGATTTCACTTTTGGAAGCTGTCAAGTTTTAATAAAATTCCCACTGCAACAAAACATTGACTAGTCCTTGAATGAGTCATAACTAGATTTTATGAGGAGTCTGCCTATTTCCAGCAAGGTTTGTATGCTCTGAATTAATAAACATTTGAGAGCCCTTTGATATTACAAACCATTTTACAAATGCAAGGTCTCCAATGCTAAGTTAGAGAAAGTTTTTTAAGGGAAGTTCCTGCTTCATACAAGCGCAGGCAGCAAGGCGCCTGGGTGCACAAGCACCCACACAGCAGCTGCCTGCCAGGGGCTGAGTGCCCCATCACTGCCAGCAGCTCTTGCTACTATTCTCCACCTCCGAGGTTTGCAGCCTTCAAAGGCTAAACACAGTAAGAGAAGAGTCACAGCACTGTCCTCACGTGGGTATGCATTCTACACAGAAGACAAAGCAGTTGTTATTAGGAGCACTAACAATCACAGTACTGATAATGCATTAATGTATCCTTGATAGAAAACTATGAAGAACAGTAAGAATACACAGAAGGGGAATCTAAGATCATAGAATTTGGAATGCTTGTGCCGGGCAGAATGCAGGATCTTAGTTCCCTGACCAGGGACCGAACCCACAACCCTTTGCAGTGGAAGCGTAGAGTTCTCACTACTGTACCACCAGGGAAGTCCCCTGGAATGCCTTCTTGATGGAGAAATGGTATGCTGAGCCCTGAAGTCCTATGAGGTAAGGGGCAAGGCAGCTGTGGGGTTGAGAGGCACCCAGAGAAAACTGGCCACTGTTGGAAAACTGGGAAGAAATTCAGCCCAGAGACACTTGTGCTGTGAGAGAGAAAGTAAGACAGGAGAAAAGAGAGCTCGACTGGATCTTAAAGGCCATGATAGAAAGTCTGGACTTTTTATCTTAATGGCAATATGATGCCACCAAAAAGGTTGAAAGAGAGATCCTGACCAACAGGATCCTTTCAAATCTTAAATTCTAAGAACATTAAAATAAGACAATTCACTATCAGACAAAATAACTGTTAAGGAAAAACTGTTTTTCAGTTTCTTGACCATCAGGAAACGTGATCTGGAGAACATGAAACAGATACATATCTCAGTGTTGAAATCAGACAGTTGGCAGTTTCAGAGAGATGTGAATTTAAGTTGCATGATTACCAGACTTACATGTTTTAGTCTAAGAAAATGTGATACCAAGTGGTTAAAAACATGTGTCTTGATAACAGGATCTGTTTGCAGAGTGAACACTGATGTCAGTGCCAAGCACTGTGCTAAGGACCATGTGTGTATTATTCATTGATTTCTCACAATCCCAATGCATTAAGCAGATTCTCACAACTGAAGAAACTGACGCTTACAGAACCTAATGACTTTCCTACAGTCACAGCACTAACAACCATCCAAGTGCACGCATGCTCAGTCATGACCTCCTGGACTATACAGCCCACCAGGCTCCGCTGACGATGGGATTTCCCAGGCAAGAACACTGGAGTGGGCTGCCATTTCCTCCTCCAGTGATCTTCCCAACCCCAGGATTAAATCCACGGCTCGCGCACTGGCAGGTGGAGTCTTTACCACGCAGCCACCAGGGAAGCCGAATAGCCATCCAGAACCAGAACGCAAATACAAGTCAGTGCAATTTCAACTCCCAACACCGCACAGCAATCAGAGTCAAAGATGTCTGCTAGGAAGATGATATCTACAATCGAGGAGAAGTATAGCTCATTAGCAACAACAACAAAAATGCTGTAACATGCAGAGTTCACTCAATTATATTTTATTTAACCAAACAAAGTCTTCAAATCAAAGTATATGGCCATAAACTGTATAGAGGGGTCATAAAAAGCTCTCTTTTCATATAGTTTCCCATATTAAAATGATTTTATCGTGCCTCCCAAACATATAATTAGTTTTGATTGAATGGTTTACTTTTGTGAAACTGTATTGATCCATTCATTAAACAGCTTATTCTGCAAAGAAAACAGTGTTAAAGTCTGCATAAATTACCACTGATAGACAGGATTTCACTAGACTGGCAAGCACGCCAAATATCTTTTTTCATAGTTCTAGAATATGATTTGCAAGCATATGCACATAATGAATCTAAATGAATTGTAAATCACTCAAATCTAACAGAAGTCCCACTTCATTAGGAATACATCCTTCTAAAGACATTAGTTCACCATCGCATTTTTACATTAGTTAGGAGCTCTTTCGACTATTTTAGTATTAAAAAATGCCACACTTCTTTCAACAAAAGAGCAGTATCCTTTGCCCCATTACTGTTTATGACTAGAAGAACGTCCAATCCAGAATATTAACACGAATAGCAGGTTGCTTTGTGCTCAGTCGCTCCAGTCACATCTGACCCTTGGCAACCCTATGGACTGTGTGCAGCCTGCCAGGCTCCTTTGTTCATGGGATTCTCCAGGCAAGCTTACTGGAGGGGGAGGATTCCTCCAGGGGATCTTCCAACCCAGAGACTGAACCCGCATCTCCTGCATTGCAGGTGGATTCCTTACCCACTGATACCTGGCTAGCAAATGGAAATAAAGAGAATTCCAACCACTTGGTGACTGGCCCTCAGCAATGCCTGCCTGAAAATTAAAAGGCAACAATCTTTAGATAAGAAAAAAACTTAGAAGAATCCCCCCCCCCCACCTTCCTCCTTTTGCTATTGTGCTGAGTAGCAAGCAAGCCAACATGTGGCCACATTAATATCCTTAGCTAAAAAATAAGAAGGTTCCTTTATTATCAGTCACACATGAACTGGCAGGGACCCAACACCTGAAGGAAAAGATATTTTATGTTTTAACCTAAATATGGAAAGGGGAGGATGGCAGGGTGTAACATGTAACCACAGGTGGGCCAAACCAGGCCTCAATTAACTACATAATCAAATGAATACTTCTATTAATCACTGCTGGTTATCTGGTGGTTGTAAATCCTTTTATTTCACATAACTATATATACATAGAAGTAGGTTCTGAAAACTCAGAGCACTTGTAGGATTTTTAGCAGAGCTTTATCTTGCTTCTCCTATATTTTAAACTGCTGGCAGATGGATAGCATACTATATCTCTTTATACTCCACAGCATCAAACTCAATCATTTGATGAAATTTCAAGTGAAATAACCAAATCATCCATTAAAAGTTTACAATTCAAAGCATATTTTTCTAAATGCTAGATGGTTTGTCTTCGCTTATAAAAGGGCAGTTGTTACTATTTACAACAGCTAAGACATGGAAGCAATTTAAATGTCCATTGGCAGATGAATGTATCAAGAAGAAATGCTACATATATTCAATGGAATACTACTCAGCCATAAAAAAGAATGAAATAATGCCATTTGCAGCAACATGGATAGACCTAAAGATCATATTAAGTGAAGTAAATCAAGAGACAAATACCACGTGCTATCACTCATATATATGTGGAATCTAAAATATGACAGAAATGAACTTATTTACAAAACAGAAACAGACTCAGAGACACAGGAAACAAATTTACGTTTACAAAAGAAGAAAGATGGAGGGAGGCATACATTAGGAGCATGGCATTAGGAGAAACAGATTACACATAAAATAGATAAACAGCAAGGTCCTACTGTATAGCACAGGGACCTATACTCTATATTGCATAATAAACTATAAGGAGAAAAAATATATATAAAACCAAATCACTTTGCTGTACTCCAGAAATTAACACTATAAATCAACTATATTTCAATTGAAAAAAACTTTAAATGAATAAAAGGGAAGCTGTTTTAACTTTCTGATTATAAAAACAATAGACTGGAGCTTCCCTGGTGGCTCAGCGGTAAAGAATCCACCTGACTGTGCAGGAGACAAGGGTTCGATCCCTGGTCCAGGAAGATCCCATGTGCTGTGCAGTAGCCGGGTGTGTGTGTCACAATTACTGAGCCCGTGCTCCAGAGCCCAGGAGCTGCAACTACTGCGCCCATGCGCTGCAGTTACTGAGAGGCATGTGCCCGAGAGCCTGTGCTCTGCCGCAGGAGAGGCCGCTGCAGTGAGAGACCCGTGCACTGCAGCTGGGGGGTGGCCCCCACTTGCGGCAACTACAGGAAAGGCCACACAACAGCAGAGGCCCAGCAGAGCCCAAAATAAAAGAGACAAAAAAATTTTTTAAGGGATCACTTTAAAAATAAATAAATAACACATATATATGGAATTTAGGAAGATGGCAATGACGACCCTGTATGCAAGACAGGGAAAGAGACACAGATGTGTATAACGGACTTTTGGATTCAGAGGGAGAGGGAGAGGGTGGGATGATTTGGGAGAATCACATTCTAACATGTATACTATCATGTGAATTGAATCGCCAGTCTATGTCTGACGCAGGATGCAGCATGCTTGGGGCTGGTGCATGGGGATGACCCAGAAAGATGTTATGGGGAGGGAGGTGGGAGGGGGGTTCATGTTTGGGAATGCATGTAAGAATTAAAGATTTTAAAATTTAAAAAATAAAAAACTAAAATTTTTTAAAAAAATAAAAAAAATAAATAAATAAATAAATAAATAAATAAATAAAATGTACAGGAGCACGTTCCTGTCCTCTAAAAAAAGAAATAATACACTAATTATAGATAACAGAGAATACAACAAGTGTTAAGAAAAGGGAAACCATAATGTATCAGCACCCAGAGAAATAATTACTGTATTTCATCTATGAATAAAACTGTTTATTTTACCTATATAGATACATGAAAAGGTCATGCTGTAACTCTGCTTTTTCATTATTTTCTGTTTTCTTGAAAGTTATTGGAAAATATTTACAGCTATAAAGTCCCAAATAATAGGAATGTACCAAACTTTGTTGATGAATTCCCCTATTAGTTGTTTTCTTGGTCATGCTAATACTGCAATAAATCACTATAAATATTTGTCCACATTTTCCCCTAAGGATAGTTTCCTAGAAGTGGGGATAATGAGTCAAAGGGTAAACAAAGCAAGGCTATTAACATATTGCCAAAGTGCTTTCCAGAAAAGACATCCCAATTTGTAATCTCATTAGAAGCATATGTGTATCACTCATTTAAAAAAATACAATGTAAAATTTTTAGCAATATGGAAAGCAAGCAAAGATGTTTAGTGTCTCAATTTATGTTTCCCTAGTAGTGAGATAAAACAACTTTTTGTGTGTTTATTAGCCATTTATATTTTCTCTTTCTGCACAAAAATTGTTAGTGTTTTTCCTTAGTATAAGCCATGAACTGTTAAGAACTGTAAAGTATTCAGAGCCTAATTTCAGTAATCCATATGTTGACATCTTCAAGGTAACTGTGCATTCTCCAGTTATAGTAGGTATATTTTAACTGCTATTTTTATCTTCCTGAGAATTACCTAAAAATTGCCCCTGATTATTAAGTCAATAAGTCAGTTTCTAGCTTGGTTCTTTGTAAATTAAGATGATAAAATGTTGAAACTAAAAACATATATTAGTAAAATTGAAATTTTGTATGGAAACTTCATATAAAGATGTGACTATCTAGGTGGTTCTTTCAACTATCATAGCTTTAAATAAGTTCACAGTAAAATGTTCTAAGGAAAGTAACTTACTTAGTCCTAAAGTCTGTTTTTAAAAAACAGAAATAGACTGACAAAAAAACACTGAATTAGTTTCAGGTGTAAAATGCTTCTATACACACTGCAAAATGATCACCAGAATAAATCTAGTTAGCACCCATTACCTTACATAACCATAAAATTCTTGTTCTTATGATGAGAACTTTTAAGACCTACTCTCTTAGCAACTTTCAAATATAACTATAGTGTTATCAGCTACAGACACCATGCTACACATTACCTCCTCAGAACCCAGTTATTTTATGGCAGGAAGTTTGTGCCGTTCGACCTCCTTCACCCACTTCACCCACTCCCACCCTCCTATAGTCTGTTTTTACCAATGATTTTCCTTCGGAATTTAAAGAAAACATACTTTCTCTTTGCTAAAAATTCTCCTTTATATAATAGTGGGTTTAAGAATGACACTTTAATCAATCACAAGAGGATATGATGACTCTAAATAACAGTGTGAATAAAAGCCTTTAAATTATCCTATCTTTTAAAAAACTTGAAGATAAATTCCATAAACTAGCATTTCACGTGTTTTTTAATAAAACTGTCAAGTAAAAGTCATATCAAAATGTAGGTACTTTTTGCCAATAGGAACACACATATCAATAATTACTTTGGGAACACATGTAAGAATTAAAGATATTAAAATTTAAAAAATAAAAAACTAATAAGAGTCTTCTCCAAAAAAAAAAAAATGTAAATGAAATAAACACTCCAACCAAAAGACACAGACTGGCTGAACAGATCCAAAAACAAGACCCATATATGTGCTGTCTACAAGAAACCCACTTCAGACCGAGAGACACATCCAGACTGAAAGTGAGAGGATGAGAAAAGACACTCCATGCAAATAGAGACTCAAGGGAAGTCAGAGTAGCAATTCCTCTATCAGACAAAATAGACCTTAAAATAAGGAATACTACAAAATACGAGAAAGGACAGTACATAATGATCAAGTGCTCAATCCAAGAAGAAGACATAACAACTGTAAGTATCTGTGCACCCGACATAGGAGCACCTCAATACACAAGGCAGACACTAACAGACAGAAAAGGGGAAGCAGGCAGTAACACAGTAATAGCAGGGATTTCCACACCCCACTTACATCAATGGACAGATAGTCAATACAAAAAATTAATAAAGAAACACAAACCTTAAATGACACATTAGACCAGAGGAACCTAATTGATATTGTCAGGACACTCCACACAAATGCAGAATACATTCTCAGGTGCATGCAGAATATTTTCCAGGATAGATCACATCTTGGGTCACAAATCAAATCAAGCCTTGGTAAATTTTAAAAACTTGAAATTGTATCAAGCATCTTTTCTGACCACAATCCCATGAGATTAGGTATCAGTTAGATATCAGTTACAGGGGGGAAAAAAACTGTTAAAAAAAATCCACAAACACAAGAAGATTAAACAATATATATAAATAAACAAAAGGTTATGAAAGGGGAAGTCGAAAAACACAAGCAAATGACAATGGAAACACAACTCAAAACCTATGGGATACAGCAGAAGCAGCTCTAAGAGGGGTATCTACAGCGATCAAACCCTGTCTCAAGAAACGAGAAAGACATCGAGTAGACAACCTAACCTGACACCAAAAGCAACTGGAAAAAGAACAAAGAAGTCCCAAAGTTAGTAGAAGAAAAGAAATCAGAAAGATCAAATCAGAAATAAATGAAAACGAAATAAAGGGAGAAATAGCAAAGATCAATAAAACCAAAAACTGTGTCTTTGAGAAGATAAGCAAAATTGACAAACCATTTGTCAGATGCTTCAAGACAAAGGGAGAAGACTCAAATCAACAAATGAAATGAAAAGAAATGAAAAGCGAGAGGCCACAACAGACAACATGGAAATACAAAGGATCACAAGAGACCATTACAAGCAACCACATGCCAGTAAAATGGACAGCCTGGAACAAACGGACAGATACTTAGAAAAGTTCAGCCTTCCAAGACTGAACCAGAAAGAAACAGAAATCATAGACAAGTCAATCACAGGCACTGAGATCAAAACTGTGATCCAAAATCTCCCGAAAAACAAAACCCAGGCCCAGATGGCTTCACACGTGAGTTGCATCAAATGTTTAGAGAAGAGCTAGTATCTACCCTTCTCAAATGCTTCCAAAAAATTTCAGAGGAAGGAATACTTTCAAACTCATTCCGCGAGACCACCATCACCAAAATCAGACAAAGAAATCACAGAAAAAGAAAATTACAGACCAATATCCCTGATGAACACAGATGCAAAAATCCTCAACAAAATTCTAGCAAGCAGAATTCAACAACAGATAAGAGGATCATGTACCATGAACAAGTTGGGTTTATCCAAGGGATGCAAGGATTCTTTAATATAGGCAAATCAAACAATGTGATACACCATATTAACCAAATGAAAGCTAAAAATCATATGATAATCTTAACAGATGCAAAAAAGCTTTCAACAAAATTCAACACCTATTTATAGCAAAAAAAAAAAAAAAACACCTCATCAAAAATGGGCACAGAAGGAACCTATCTCAACATAATAAAGACCATATACGGTAAACATTCTCAATGGTGAAACACTGAAAGCATTTTCTTTAAGATTAGGAACAAGAGAGGGTGTCCACTCTCAGCTCTATTCTTCAACATGGTTTTGGATGTCCTAGCCACGGAAATCAACGAAGATAAAGAAATAAAAGAAATTCAGATCAGAAAAGAAGTAAAACGTTCACTGTGTACAGATGACATGATAGTATGCATAGAAAACCCTAAAGATGCCGCCGGAAAATTATTAAAGCCAATAAGCAGTGAGTGAAGTTACAGGGTATGAAATTAACACACAGAAACCCCTTGCATCCCTGCACACTAACAATGAAAATTCAGAAACAGACATTAGGAAAATAATCCCATTCACCACTGCAACACAAAGTAAAAAAAATGCCAGAATAAATCTACCTTAACAGACAAAAGTGTGCAGAAAACTGGAAGTCAATGATGAAAGAAATCAATGACACAGACGGAGAGATGTACCGTGTTCTTGGATTTCAAAGAGATCAATATTGTGAAAATGACTATACTACCCAAAGCAATCCCTATCAAACTACCGATGGTATTCTTCGCAGAACTAGAACAAAAAATTTCACAGTTCGTATGGAAACACAAAAGACCCTGAAGAGCAAAAGCAACCCTGAGAAAGAAAAGCAAAGCTGGAGGAATTAACCTTCCTGACTTCAAGGCACACTACAAAACTACAATCATCAAGACACAAGAAATGAAATATAGACCAATGGGACAAGACTGGAAGCCCAGAGATAAGCCAACACCCCTATGGGCACCTCATCTTTGACAAAGGATGCAGGAGTATAAGTGGAAAAAAGACAGTCTCTTCAATAAGTGATGCTGGGAAAACTAGACAGCGACATGTAAAAGAGTGAAACTAGAATACTTCTTACTGCCATACATAAAGATAAACGCAAAATGGATTAAGGACCTAAATATAAGACCAGAAATTATGAAACTCTTAGAGGAACGCATAGACAGAACACTCTCGGACATAAATCACAGCAAGATCCTCGATGACCCATCTCCCAGAGAAATGGAAATAAAAACAAAAGTAAACAAAGGAGAAGACCTAATTAAACTTAAAAGCTTTTGTACAGCAAAGGAAACCACACACACGAGGAAAAGACAACCCTCAGTCAGGAGAAAACAACTGAAAAGAAGGCAACTCACTGAAGATTACTCTCTAAAATACAGAAGCAGTTCATACAGTTCAATGTCAGAAAAACAAATAGCCCGATCAAAAAATGGGCAGAAGACCTAAACAGACATTTCTCCAAAGAAAACATACAGCTGGCCAATGAACAGATGAAAAGATGCTCAACATCGCTCATTACTAGAGAAATGCAAATCAAAACTACAAAACTCACACCAATAAGAATGGCCATCGTCAAAACGAACAAACAAAAAACTACAAACAGCGAATGCTGGAGGGGATGTGGAGAAAACTCCTACTGCAGTGATGGTGGGAATTTAAACTGTTACAGCCACTATGGAGAACAGTAGAGAGATTCTTTAATAAAGTAGGACTAAAACTACCATATGACGCAGCAATCTCACTGCTGGGCATATTCCCTGAGAAAACCTGGGCATATTCATGTTTAACTGAAAAAAACATATGTAACCCCAATGTTCACTGCAGCAGGATGTAGAACAGCCAGGACATGGAATTAACCTAGATGTCCCTCAGCAGATGAACAGATACAGAAATTGTGGTACATATATAAATGGGATATTATTCAGCCAGAAAAAAGAATGAATTTGAGTCCATTCTAATGAGGTGGATAAACCTAGAGCCTGTTACACTGAGTGAAATCAGTCAGAGAAAGGAAAACAAATATCATATATGAACGTATACATATGGAATCTAGAAAATGGTATTCATGAACCTATTTGCAGGGAAGGGATGGAGACAGAGAGAGAGAGAGAGAGAAGACTTTTGGACAAAGTGGGGGAAGGAGAGAGTGGGACGGATACAGAATATAGCATCAACACACACACACTACCACGTGTAACACAGACAGCTGGTGAGAAGTGGCTATGAACACAGGGAGCCAAGCACGGCTCTGCGACGATCTGAAGTAGGAGGGGAGGGAGGCTCCAGTGGGAAGGGATGTACGTATACCTGCGGTTGAGTCACACTGTTGTGTGGCAGAAACCAGCGCAACACTGTAACGCAATTTTCCTCTAATTAGAAAACAAAATTTCTTAAAAAATAATAAAAAAGAAAAAAATACCAAAAAAAGGAAGTTTTAGTACATATATACGATGGAATATTATTCAGTCACAAAAAGAAACAAATTCGAGTCCATTCTAGGGAAGCTGATGAACCTACAGCCTGTCACAGAGTGAAGTCAGAAAGAAACAAGTATCGCATATTAATACATACAGATGGAATCTAGACAAATGGTACCAATAAACCTACTTGCAGGGAAGAGAGATGCAAAGAGAACAGACTTGTCGACACAACAAGGGAAGGAGAGGGTGGGATGAATTAAGAGAGTAGCATTGCAAGGTACACATCACCATATGCAGAACAGAAAGCCAGCGGGGATTTGCTGTACGATGCAGGGAGCCGTGCTCTGTGACAGCCTAGAGGGGTGGGACGCGGTGGGAGCTTGGAGGGAGTTTCAAGAGGGAGAGGACATATATATACCTATGGCTGATACATGTTGGTGTATGGCAGAAGCCAACATAAAACTATAAAGCAACTGTCCTCCAATAAACAATGAAAAATCAGGTACTTTTAAAGGGCTACCGTATTGTTAACATAAAGGAAAACTCTTTAAAAAACAACTTATATTTATTCATTTCTCAATCTATGGGTTGTCCAGTTCAAAAATCTTGTCAGAGGTCTTAGAAAATATGATAATAATCTTGTATGTGTAAATTTCCTATTATTAAATATAAGAGAATTGCCTCTGGAACTAAGCTCATCTTAAACCAACTGGCTGTTTCTCACCCATGGTTTTCCAAATCAGGTGACCTATGCTTCCAATAAATGAAAGTCCTTAAATGATCTACTAATAAAATTTACAATAAAAGTCCATTGTGAAATTGGGGCCAGGGACAGAGATTGCACCAAGAAGCCAGACCATCCTCTGCAAGATAAATCAGACTCTCTCACATCCTGGAGTTCACAGCATCCCCCACTTTACTGGAGCAATAACTGGAATTCACGAGCTTCCAATTTTGAGAGACTTAAATTCAGAGAACTCTTAATATCACATTGCAGTTTAATTGCAGAAGTTTAAACAAAAATTTAAGATAATAGAAATAAAATTAAAATACGAATGAGTGTCTTGTGACCTTACCTACATGGTTGGAGACCTTTTGCTCTCTCAGAGAAACGATTTTTCTTGCCTATCTGGAAGTAAACGTGACCATCTCAGGCTCTAGGGGAAAACTGACTCCAAGCAGTGAGTACGTACAGACTGGTCATCCAAGTTTCCTTCTCGCCTATAATAATGGAGGTTGTGCTTCCATCACTTCTGGGTCCACAGAGCAGAGTGGTGTCACACACCATTCGGCCAGAAGCAGTGACAAGGTGTGCTCTGCAGCCCACTGCCCGAGTTCCCAGAGATACAGAACAGATACAGCCACCAAAGCCACAATCCAGCACATTCAATGATGCCCTGGATAATCTTCAGTCACCAGCTCTCAAGTCAACGTCACCTTGACACAATTTGGGGGCTTGAAGTACAGTTTATTATCACGTTCTAACGACATACTCTTAGTTTTGGCAAGAGCTCAAAGTCTCTCCTTTCGGCTGGCCACAGCAGGTGTCTCTTTTCTATAGCCCAAACAAGGAATCAAAGAAATTCATTAGTTCTAGGTCCCAGAGAGTTTTGTTTAGGGGCACGGTTATCAGCAGCTTCTCATCACGTTTTGTGGTGGTGGTTAATGGGGGGAGGAAATCCAAATACAGAGAAGTAGAAGCAAGAATATAAACATGAAACAAAAGGCTTATAGACCTACCACCTTTAAGATGTTAACATTCATGAAATCCATCTCAGATCTTTTCCAAACATAAAATGAAAACACTAGAGACAAGAGTGATGTCTCTGCGTGTCCCTCTCTCTCCCAAAGCAAGCACTAATAAAAGGCTGGGTTTTGTCCCATATGTTTAAACTTCGCTATGAACACACACATATGAATAATAAATGGTGGATCCTATATGCTTTAAAATTTTTACACAAATGGCTTCCTGTGTACTGCTCTATGACCTGCTTTTGATTTTCCCTTAAAAAAAAAAAAAAAACTCGACACAGTGCCATTGAGACCCACCCTCCAATCTTTTGGACAGTGTAGTGCTACTTATGTTGTCTTTAGACACCACCACAACATGAGACGCTTATGGAGGTTACTATCTTCATCCAGATCCAAAATAAGCACTGAGATGAATGACTAAATAAGCAAAGCTGAGTCTTCAGTGTTGCAGGAATACATAAGCTCTTTCCCCTCACCTTGCCTCCTCAAAAGAATCCCAAGGATCTTGCTCTCCAACTCCGCCTCTTCCCAAGCAGGAATTGGGGAAGCCACTCACACCAAGGCTCAAAGTCATACAATTCTAAAACCTCTGCTCATTTTAATTAGGAAGACAGTACAAACAAGAATTTTTTTTTTTTTTTAAAGAGTCTGTCAGAGCGATGTTGTCAGCCCAATTCCACGTTTACTGTGTGATCCAGGTCTCATAGTCTACACAGCCCGGTAAAAGCATCTCTCGACAGCCACACAGCACACCTGTCTCTAGGTGTCGCCACAGAGACCCATGCACAAGGCAGCTGGGAAGGGTCCACAGGCAACACTGAAGGGAGGGTTGACTGCAGGCAGTGTGGACAGGCGGGTGTGGCGATGCCCTTTGTACTGCTAAGGAAGCAATGAATCCCTCATGTTGAACCATTTGATTTCTTGAGACTGACTTCTTCCTAAAAGCATAGTTCAACTGAGTTAAATTTCAGAAGGCTCCATTTGTGTTAGAATATATAAGTGAAATTTAAAAAAAAAAAAAAAGATCGAGCTGGAATTCTAACTTGCTTCTTGGCTAAGTAGTCACAGTTTGGGGATTCAGATTTAGCCCTTCGACGATAAAATGCAGGCAGTGTCTATCGGTAATTTAAATTGAAGAGAGAAGCAGAAACAAGAGAAGTAGAGAAAGATGGTTTAAAAAGACACGTTCCTTCCTTAGAAAGGAAAAATAGGTTCGTCTGAGAGCCTTATAACAGCAACGCCAACTGTAGCCTCGAAAACTCAATTGCCAGCTTTTCAGTCTCATGAACACTCTTTTACTTACGGTTTCTAAAAATGAGTCATTTTTCAAATTTGAGTCTGTGACAGAGCTCCCCTCTCTGACCCAGGCCACCCCACTGTGAATATAAGTTGTCTGAATTAGGGGTCATGCCCAAAGAGCTCCAGGTCACCTCTACCCTCCATCTGATGACAAAGTATATTGGGAGAAGACAGACCATATTTACATCATTTGTGCTTTTCCAGTCTGTGTTGCCTTAATGTTCATTTCCCAAGTAATTTAAGATAATGATCTAAATCTACGCTGAACTGGAATCATCAAAAGTAGAAGTTTCCTCTATTTCAGCTTCCCACACCCATGTATTATTTTCACAAATATTTGAACCTTCAAACCAAATCAGAAATAAACAGTCCTGACTTCTGTTTTACCTTGTGTTTATTGAAAAAACTTCTAAATAGCTATGTAGCTGTTGCTCTTCTAAGTCAGTGAGTAAGTGTTTTGTTCTTAGCTCCTTAAATATAGTAGGAAATTATCTTTATTGCTGTGAAAATTATTTTATAGGATGGTGGTGGCCGTGGAATATTTTCTAGAATAACCACATTTCTGAAAAATAAATTCTTTTGTCTATTACTACATGAAAAGTTTTGAGACTTAAAACAGAAATATTGCAGAAAACCCATATTAGAAAATATTTTTATGAATGTAAGTTAGGTAAGGATTTCCTGGGTAAGGCAGAAAAAGCACAAACCTTAAAAAAAATGAATTTTGTATCAAAATGTAAAGCATTTGCATGAAAAAAGAATGCCATAAGGTCAAGCACAGGTCACCGACTGTAAGTTCGTATTTTCAATTTACATAACCAAAGGGTTAATGTACAGATGAATCACTTTTATAATCAAAATACAGAAGACTAGCCAAAGAAATCTGGGTAAACAGGAAACAAACAGCAATTTACAGAAGAGGAAACTCAGTCCGATATACCTAGGAGAATATGCTAACCTCGTTAGTTATGGGGAGATAACTACAAATGAGATGCTATTTCCTACTCACGATACAAAGTGTCACCAAGGAGGTGAAGAGACCAGGACCCTACACACACTGTTGACAATGTAAGCCAGTATAAACACACTCCCCTGCATCATGAAAGACTTGCAAAATTCAAGATATACACATTCTCCATTACTCAGAAATTCTACTTCCAGCTGTCTATCCGACAGAAATCTCTGCTCATATACATGTCTTTGTAAGGAGACATTTACAAAGCTGGTCCTTGCAGCAGAAACAACCTCAATGCCCAGGAACAGCCAGGTAAGCCACAAGTAATGAAAGTGGAAAGAACTAAATCAAATGCATCATCACACATGGAGCTCACAAATTGTGCAAGGGCGAGATTCCATTTCTATAACATTGTTAAATGTATACATATGTATATGTGTAGAGGATAAAAATATGGGCAGACAATACATATGACGTTCTTGACTCAACTGTCTCTGCAAAAGCTCGGGTGAGGCGGAGGGATTCAAACAGGACTTGAACTTCAACTGTAACATTTTATGTTTAATAATTTAAAGACAGATCTGAACCAATGACAAACGAGCATGTATTAATTCAGTGGTAAAATATGGATATTATTATTGTCCTTGGTGGCTTAATTTTTAAAATAAAGAAAGGGACAAACAAGGCATCAAGTGCAAGTTCCTAATCCCCATGTAGATGAGCAAGGTTTTGGTTCAACTAATTCGCTTCCAGGGAGGTAACTGTAATCTACCTTGACTATTGCCCACCTTAAGTAACTAGGTTCTGAACGTTATGCCACTTCGGAAAAATACACCCCAAAATTACCAGTAGGTCAAACAAACACATTAAGGTCTTTTGGAAGATATAATTTGTCATACGTACTGATGTTAAACATGAAGGATTCTGAAAATTAATTTAGGTATAAATTACATTTCCTGTAATTTATCTCATTAAAAATCTAGTTTTTACTACAAAGAAACACTAGTTAACAGTAACAGCTTAATAACTACAAATATAAATCTAGACAAGTCAGTACTTCCATGGGCATTAGAGCCCCCATGAATATACCATCTAGTCAGCAGAACAACTCCAAACCATGACATTATTCATCTCAGGAGTGTTTCAAACAATAAGAATTTCATACTTATACATAAAAGTCAATCTTTAAAATATTTATCAACCGATTAGTCTACCCCTCCCAAATCTATGAGGCTTACAAAGTTCCACAGATCACCTAATCCCAATTAATAAATATCACTTTTCCCGTTCATTCACACTTAACTTTTCTTCATATTGGTAAGCTAAAGGATCATTACATGAGAATAGCGCAACTTTACAAAACTGGAAAGGACAAGAGAAATCAAAATTATCTAAGTCCCTGAAAGAACCATTCTTACACAGTCAAAGGAAATGAAGGGGGTTGAATTTCAGGCCTGATAAAACTGGGACCCTATGATGGAACAAGAGGGAAGATCATTACGGTAGAGGAGAAATAAATGTGAGGATAATGGATTTTTTTATGCAACATTTTTATTCTGCCCTAATAGCTCCTAAGTTCCTTTATTAGCTTAGGAAATAAACTGTGTTATGAAAAACTTACTTTATTCATCACGCTTGCTTATTCAGATAATTATAAATGTAACAATTTAATTTACTCTCAAGTAGTTTTAATGGATGTTACAACAAATGGTCCTACAACCTTAGAGAATCTGGAAGCAGGTAAAACCTGCAAGAAACAGCAACATTTCTGATGGCCGTGTGCAGGGCCTGTCCACCTCTCTCCCTCCAGTCTTCCTCCCACACCCCCTGGGTCTTCTAAGGCTGGTCTGGAGAGCAAGGCACACATATCCATCAAGCACAGGGCAGGAAGAAACAAAACGCCCATCAGTGGGGAACTGTTTACTTCTCTGTGAAAGTGGTAGTGCCATCTGGAGGCAGAGACGATCTTGCTCTTATATGTGAGAGATGTATTATACTCTCAAGATCATTCCCGGTGCTCTCTTAGTAATCTTTTTGCTGTAGAAATAATACATTCTTATCGCAAAAAATTGGGTAAATACCAATTAGTGAAACAGAAATTCTATTATTCAGTGATAACACTTCTGATTTTGAGACTTTTCTTTCCACTGAGGATGAAATATACACATTTATGCCCACTGGGAATGAAAATGTGCGTGGACACAAATGTGCACAAATTCTGTAAATACAGTTACATATATAGTAAATGAAAAAGTTAGATGTTAATGATTTTCCAAGTTATTAAATTTGCTCCATAGAAATGACTGTATGTATTACATGATAATAATAAAAATAAATTTACCATCATTCTGCTAATCCCCAATTAACTGGGGGGAGGGGAGCTATTAAAACTTGTATAAATTATGCTAAAAGGAGCACCATTATAAACTAATCTTTGTCCATATGTATAATTTCCTGATGATACAGTCCTAGAAATTGGACTTTCTTAGGTATATAAAAGCAATGACGATAACACTAAAGCAAACATACTTATATAGGGCTTGTTCAACAACACTAAAGCAAACATACTTATATAGGGCTTGTTCAGTTGCTGAGTCATGTCCGACTCTTTGTGACCCCATGCAGCATGCCAGGCTTCTCTAACCTCCACTATCCCAGAGTTTGCTCAAATTCACGTCCACTGAGTCAGTGATCCTATTTAACCATCCTCTGCCATTCCTGTCGCCTTCGGTCTTCAATTTTTCCCAGCCTCAGGGTCTTTTCCAATGAGTCGGTTCTCCACATCAAGTGGCCAAAGTATTGGAGCTTCAGCATCAGTCCTTCCAATGAATATTCGGGGTTGATTTCCTTTAGGATTGACTGGTTTGATCTCCTTGCACTCCAAGGGACTCTCAAGAGTCTCTTCTAGCACCACAGTTCGAAAGCATAAAAACAGGGCTTACTATAGGCCAAGTGCTTTTCTAAGCCCTTTACATATACAAACTCAATGATCCCTTGTAACAATTCCATTTAATAAATTCTGTAATTATCTGCATTTTACAGGTGGGAAAACCAAGTTTAAGTAACTTGATCAAGGTTAAGTAATCAAGACCACAGAGCTAGTAAGCTGAGATTCATACAAGGCCTTCTGGCTGAAGAGTTGATGCTGTGGAATTGTATCAAACTGCTTCCCATGGTGCGTGCATGAGTATGTGCGTGCTGAACCACTTCAGGCGTGTCTGACTCTTTGCAACCCTATGGACTGTAGCCCACCGGGTACCTGCTGCCAAATTACTTGTCTCTGGACACTAACTCCCTGTCGACATCCTTCACAGAGGTATCAATTTACCCTGCCATCATTTGCTCTTCTCTCTGAAGATCTGACAGATGAAAAATAACTGCTCCTTTCTTTCCCTCTCTCTACTTACTAGCATGACTAGACAGTTTAGAAGTTCACACACTCCCTTTGCGTTTCTATGAGCTGTCTGTTCATGTACTTTGTCGGTTTCTTCCAATCCCTCCTGGAAGTATCCATGGTCTTTTTATTGGCTTGTATTAGTTCTTTTTAAGATTCTTTTTTTATGTGGGTCATTTTGTAAGTCTTTATTGAATTGCTTACAATATTGTTTTCTTTTCTTTTTTTTTTTTTTGGCCACAAGGCAAGTGGGATTTTAGCTCCCCAACCATGGTCAAATCCCACCCTCTGTATTGAGAAGGGAAGTTTTAATCACTGGATCACCAAGGAAGTCCCTGTATTAGCTCCTAATATAGAGATAATTAACCTAATCACCATTTCTCATTTTTATCTTAACTTTATTTGGTACGTAGGTAATTTGAATTTTTATATAATCAAAATGCTCAGTTTATATGTGTATGCTTTCTTCTATTCCTCTAGTCTTTTTTAAAAAATTACATTTATTATCAACACATTAACCTTGGAAATTCCTCTAAGTCCACAACTGAGACCTGCTTAGAATAGCAATAATTAAGGCTACATAGATATGTAAACTGATTTGTCTAAATTTGTATTTATAAATGACAATTATAAGGAACTGTTAAAGTCAAAAATATCAATTTTTGGTGGGTGGTGGGGGCTGCAATGGGTGAAGGGGGTCAAAAGCTATGTATTTTCAGTTACAAAAGTTATGATATATATAGAAACATACTTACACATCTGAAAATTATAATGCTATGCCAATTATACCTCAATAAAAATATGTATAAAAACATTATTTGTTCAACATGTTTTGTGAAATATAGTCTCAGTCAATAAGTAAGACCTGCATACAAACAGCGAAAACCAAAGCACATGTTAATAAAACCATACCACGCCCCCCCTTAAAAACAGTAATCTACTGGATTAACAGATTATTGCACCAACATTCCTGCATTTTTCAATATAAAAATGATTCATAAATTATAGTCTATCTTTTTGAGACCTGAAACCTAAAGTCAAACTAAAATCAAACTAAATACACAACTTCTCCCTCCAGGATTCAGATATTTGTTCAAATATTTTTTCTTGAGTGAGGCTCTCTTTCAGAGAACCTGGAAATTAACTAGTGTGTGGTGCTGGCATTAAATCTTCCACAGAGTGGAATTGAGAGAGACTTGATACTATGGATGGTTTTACATAATATGTTTTTATCCTCATGTAGTTTTTAGACTAGACGGCAACATATGCTGACTTATTACAGCAGAATTATCCAATCTGAAGAAAAGTTATAATCTAAGACACTTCTATTCTGGTTACAGCCACATCAAAATCATCTCAAACGTGAAAATGATCCTTACCTTTAAATACTGCAGAGTAAAAGCTGTCACGGATCTTCTCCTAGCAATAATTCAATGTTTAACAGTAACGACAAAGTCAGCAGATTTTCATAGTTGATCTCAATCCCTAACAGGATTTCTTCTTGTTTTATTCTGTTGTCCAAAGAAGACAGCAACTATATATCTATCATCAATTTAATGGTTCTCTGATTTGAATAGCATTATTTTAGTGAGTGATTTTAACTGCGTGTGTGGTGATGGGGGGCGGGGTGGGTGGCAGATTGCGGCAGTTTTACTGATGTCTCAGACTCTCCTTTATACCAGAGTACCATACAATAGGGCATGATCAGCTGTGAGCAGCGTGCCAAGTAAGTTGTTAAGAATAATGAAACTGATGTTTATGAACTATTTACTTTTAAAATAGAAACACACAACAGGTCCACAATTCTTCTTACAATATAGCTATGTACTCATTTGCATCCTAATGCTTTCACAGGTGGGAAGAGATGAAAGTTAAAAACCATCCCAGTATATCACCACGCAGCCTGTCTGATCTACGTTACAGCCCACAGTAAGCAACTCTTCGTGAATAATATCTTTATGCCGAGTATTGATTTTTATGAATACCACAAAACAAAAAGCTCATGGTGCTATTTGCTTTGCTTCCCACACACACATACCCACACAATGCTTTTAAATCAAATCTGCCAGGGAGTATGTGATATGTGTGAATATTAATCTTAATTTGTATTGCTCTAAAAAAGCATTGAGAATCACTAGTCTAAACTATCTTCATAATAATCTTTATTTTTGGAATTCAGAGAAGAATAGAGTTCTCAGTTAAGGATCTCATGAGGGCACAAAGAAGTGGAAGAATTTCTTCACTCTAAAATAATGTTTTGTGGTTGAATTTATTAAGTCTACATTGCTAATTCTTTTCATGATGGAATCTCTTAGGTCATACTTTCACATGAGCAATTATTTACACATGGGCTTCCTATTTGTTCCTATTCCTCAATTTCCATTATAATTGAAACTATTAATAATAACAATAATGGTAAGAACCAGGATTTCCATTGAGCACTTGCTGTATGCCAGCACTTTACATGGACTCGTTCAGATATATCTCCCATAGCCACAGTCCTTAATAGTAAGGACTTTATTGTCATCCTTTTAAAGATGTAGAAACTCACTGTTGGAGAGGGTAGGTAGGTTGCCCACGGTCACACACCAAGCAAGTAGAAGCGTGACCTCAAAGCTGGTCTTTCTATCCACCACCATTCTCCTATATATTCAACTCCTACATTTCCTCTCATTTAACGAGATGACTCTGGCTTCTGATCATTTTTCCTAAATGATACTATCTTTACCTGTCAGTATCTGCAAGCTTATCGATCCTCATTTTTTTCAACTTGTCAGATGTCAACTAATCAGGTCAACTGATACCTCTGGCCTGTTTATGCCAGACACTTAGGATTCCCTATTTCATGGGATTCTTTGGCCCAGATAGCCATCTTGCATAAATATTTAGTGCATAAGTTACAACCTGGCACTAATGTTGAACACGCGATTCCAACTGCATTTTCAACTGTACAGGTCCGATTGGTAATTGATCACTACAGTCCTCATTCTGTAATTATGGAATTATGTTTTAACAATGACCAAGAGAAGTAGTTCCTAACCTGCAGTCCATAGGTTCATGAGCTGATCCATCAGTCTTCTGAAGCCATACGCAAAGTTACATGTATAAGTAAGTACACACGCATACTGTACTGGTGAACAGGTATAAATCCATTTTATTAGTAATCCTCCCACACTAAAAAAAAAAATATATATATATATATAATTTATACCAAGAATGGCAGACGCTCTCAACGAACAAGCCAAAGAAAACACAATCTAAGGCACTTCTTAGGTGCTCCTACGTGGGTGATAATAAATAGTTCTGAATGGTCTAGGACTGTATTTATTAATGCGGTCAACTTAATACATTTTTTGGAGTTATATTACTGCCAATTTTCCCTCTGTATCAGAGGGTAGGATTGAATCTGTAGTATACTGGTTTTGGAACACATTCTTGTTGCTGCTACATTTTCTCATTATCAAAGCATAAGTAAATGTATTCCATGAAAGAGACCATCAGATCTTCTCTCCCTCTAAAAAATAATGCATTGGCCCTTTCCAATCATTATTTTTCTATCCTCCACAAGTTCTCAACATTACTAAATAGTTCACTTCAATACTAGTAAAGCTTCATCAATGATAAAGCTCAAAGAATCAAACACTGTGCTTACCAGTTCTGTGTCAATAAGAGATCATGAGTAACTGACTACATCGTCAGTTTCTGAGAGCACTGATCTAGAGCACACTCTCTGTTAGCCCAGAACACTCTGGAGACCCATTCTGCTGTGTTCTCAGACCACAGTGCTGCATGAGGCCAAGCATTTCACTCCACTGCCCGCACACATGTACACACGCACCACCTCTACTCAAGGCTGGACACGAAATCCCAGCCAGGCCAACGAGAATCTATCAAGAAAGGGGCTGGTCCTTTTCCCACAATCAGCAACTAACAAAAATGCAACAGCTTCCCAAAACAAAGTTGAATGAAAAGCGAAAAACTCCAATGGATGGAGGAACAAAGGAATTTTCATGACATCATCATCTGAAACCTGGGATCCAGCCAAGCCTGAGGCTTACCCCTTGAACTTCTCCCATTTTGCGAGCCAAGAGATGCTGTTTTGTTTAAATTAGTATGAGATGGTTTCCTGTGCTGTTTACAAACCAAGAGTTCTGACTAATCACATTCAATTCACTTGTGGCCATCATGTCATTTTATTAACGAAATGAATATTTGCAAAGTGTTCCTTCCCCACATTCTCAAAACATTACTTGGTATGTCCCGAAAAGGACTCACCACGATCTACTCGGCGATAGGATCTTGGCTGGGTCCAGATGGGGTGTTCCAAAGGCTGAGGAAGTTCCCATTCTTGCTCTGACCATACATACACCCAGGACTCTGCCCTCACAGAATCGCATGCTTAATAAAGGCTTGTCCAGTGGAAATCGGTCCTGAACACAGCACACACGTGGCACTCCACATATAAGTGTAGAAAAGTCAAAGCTTTGTGTGATGGAGTCCCTCTCCTGCAGGAGCTCCCACACTGGGCCTTCAGGGCAGCCGCAATTCTTTCACTGTGTGCTAAACTGCATCACAGCAAGGTACCCCCATTTCTGTTAGGACTAGGTGCTATTTTTGCTGTGATAAAATACATACATTTACTAGCTTGGTCATTTTTTTAAATATAAATATATTTAAATTGGAGGGTAATTACTTTACAATATTGTAGTGGTTTTGCCATACATCAACACGACTCTGCCATGGGTATACACATGTTCCCCATCCTGAACCCCCTCCAGCCTCCCTCCCCGAACCATCCCTCTGGGTCGTCTCAGTGCACCAGCCCCAAGCATCCAGTATCATGCATCGAACCTGGACTGGCAATTCGTTTCATGTATGATATTACACATGTTTCAATGCCATTCTCCCAAATCATCCCACCCTTGCCCTCTCCCTCAGAGTCCAAAAGACTGTTCTAGACATCTGTGTCTCTTTTGCTGTCTCACATACAGGGTTATCATTACCATCTTTCTAAATTCCATATATATGCGTTAGTATACTGTACTGGTGCTTTTCTCTCTGGCTTACTTCACTCTGTATAATAGGCTCCAGTTTCATCCACCTCATTAGAACTGATTCAAATGTATTCTTTTTAACGGCTGAGTAATACTCCATTGTGTACATGTACCACAGCTTTCTTATCCATTCATTTGCTGATGGACATCTAGGTTGCTTCCATGTCCTGGCTATTATAAACAGTGCTGCAATGAACATTGGGATACATATGTCTCTTTCAATTCTGGTTTCCTCGGTGTGTATGCCCAGCAGTGGGATTGCTGGGTCATAAGGCAGTTCTATTTCCAGTTTTTTAAGGAACCTCCACACTGTTCTCCATAGTGGCTGTACTAGTTTGCATTCCCACCAACAGTGTAAGAGGATTCCCTTTTCTCCACACCCTCTCCAGCATTTATTGCTTGTAGACTTTTGGATCGCAGCCATTCTGACTGGCGTGAAGTGGTACCTCATTGTGGTTTTGATTTGCATTTCTCTAATAATGAGTGATGTTGAGTATCTTTTCATGTGTTTGTTAGCCATCTGTATGTCTTCTTTGGAGAAATGTCTATTTAGTTCTTTGGCCCATTTTTTGATTGTGTTGTTTATTTTTCTGGAATTGAGCTGCAGGAGTTGTTTGTATATTTTTGAGATTAGTTGTTTGTCAGTTGCTTCATTTGCTATTATTCTCTCCCATTCTGAAGGCTGTCTTTTCACCTTGCTTATAGTTTTATTTGTTGTGCAAAAGCTTTTTAAGTATGTTAAGTACATTCACGTAACAATCATTACCACCATCCATCACCAGAACTTTTGCCAAGTAAGTAAAAAAAGTACATCTATACTTTTTTTCAGATTCTTTCCATTACCGGTTACTACAAGATACTGAATATATAGCAGGTTCTTCTACATAGCAGTTCTTGCCATTTATCTATTTCATACATCGTAGTGTGTATCTGTTGGGGCTTCCTTGGTGGCTAAGCAGTAAAGAATCTGCCTGCAATGCAGGAGACCCGGGTTTGATCCCTGGGTCAGGAAGAGCCCCTGAAGATGGGCATGACAACCCACTCCAGTATTCCTGTCTGGAGAATCCCATGGACAGATGAGTCTGGTGGGCTACAGTCCATAGGGTCGCAAACAGTCTGACGTGAATGAAGGGACTTCACACACCATGCACGCATGGGTATCTGTTAATCCCAAACTCCCAATTGAGCCCTCTCTGCCCCCTACCTTTCCCTTCAGTAACTGTAGGTTTGTTTTCTATGTCTGAGTCTATTTGTGTTTCATAAATAGGTTCATTTGTATCTATGTTCAGATTCCATATATAAGTGATACATGGTATTCATCTTTCTCTGATTTATTTCACTTACTATGATAATCTCTAGGTCCATCCATATTGCTCCAAACAGCATTATTTCATTTTTTATGGCTGAGTAATATTCCATTGTATATATGTACCAGTCTTCTTTATCCATTCATCTGTCAATGGACATTTAGGTTTTGCCATGTCTTGTCTGGGGCTTCCCTGGTGGTACTAGTGGTAAAGAACCTGCCTGCCAATGCAGGAGATGTAAGAGATGCTGGTTCGATGTCTGGGTGGGGAAGATGCCCTGGAGGAGGGCACAACAACCCACTCCATCATTCTTATCTGGAAAATCCCATGGACAAGGAGCCTGGTTGGCTACAGTCTATAGGGTCGCAATGAGTCAGACATGACTGACGTGACTTAGCACGTACGCACACAGGCACATGTTTCGGCTACTGTAAATGGTGCTGTTATGAACACCGGGCTACATGTATCTTTTTCAGCTAGAGTGTTCTTTGTATACATGCTCAGGAGTGAGATCGCTAGATCTTATGGTTGCTCTATTTTTAGTTTAAGGAAACTGCATACTATTCTCTATAGTGGCTGCACTAACCACTAACCTATATACCCACCAACACTGGAGGAGGGTTCCTCTTTCTCCATAACCTCTCCAGGCTTTATTACTTATCGACTTCCAAGTAAGTGCTTTTAATGTGAGTTATTGTTATAGACTCCTTGGTGTTCAGTGAACAGACTGGTATTTCATTTAGTTACTTAAGGCAGCACTGCACGCCTCTTTAAAAAATTCTCCATGTTTTTTGACTTGCACAGTCTCTCTTGGGCTAAGGACCAGGGAAGGGCGCCCCCTTTTAAAGCCAAGCTGCTGAAATATCAACACTGTCTAAGAATAGTATGACAAGGACACTCTAGTCATTCTTCATTGATTAAGAGCCTTAAATAACTCGGGGTTAGCCTGCTCTGCATCAGTTCCATGGCTGGAGAAGACCTACTATGTAGGGACTCTGACACTGTCTTGGAAATGTAGTCATTTTCCCCATTAAATAAAACATTGATTTCTTAACATTTGTTTTATGTCTACTTTCCTTAAAACCCTCATGATACTAAATTTGATTATTTCTGCTAGAGTAGAATTGGCAAGAATCAAATTTCTTAAAAAAGCATATTTCATCAGTGTTATGAAATTTTAGAGGCTAGATCGCATTCGACACTTAGATTTCTATTCTTTACTTCTTCCATCCTCGGGTACTGGCGACAAATTCATCCTTCAAAAAATAAATGCACAGTTCAGGCAATTATACCCTCTTATAAAAATCTTTGGCTTTTAATGAACATTAGCTCTAAAATTGGGGATCCCCGCCGATGAACTTTCAAGAACCACCCATGGAGCTAAATGTTTCTGAAGTCATGTAAATGCAAGAGCTATCAGCTCCAGATTTTCACCATGAAAAGGTTGCTGTGTCTGTAACTCGTCTTTCCCCCACTTCAGGCCTCTGTCAATTTCTTCAGTTCCTTAAAAAACAGTACTTAGAAGAGGAAAAAAGTACTGTTTTCACCTGAATCATAGCAACCAAGTCCAAAATACAGGGTATATGTCAACAAAATTATCATATTTCTGCCACATACAGAAACTCAAATGCTTCCAAAGGTCTCAAAGGAATACTTCACATGAACACTTTTACCTCGCCTGAGTCTGAAAATGACAGAGAGATGGAGGAAAAAAACACTTTGTTTTGTACAACCACAAATTCTTCGGTCTACCTTAAAGTTTCCAAGGACAAAAGCCTCTCTGAACACAATTTCCATTTCAAAAAAAATACAGTGAGAATACAAACCAGAGTAAATAAAAGAATATCTGCTCCCATCACATCCCTACACTCCCAAACTTTGCACTTGGAATCTCATCTCAAACTTATCAGAAAAGTATTTTTTAAGTAAATACAAACTGTACCATGTGATTGAGGAAAATCAGCACGTTTCCACTTTTGGAAAGAGCCCTGTGAATTCAAACACCAGTTACTTGAGGACAAAATAAATGGACTTTCCAACAAGCTGAGATTCTTCTGTTCCTTTATATCCTTGTACGCATATCAGAATTCCATATGTCACTATTTCTAATTCATTTACATAACCTGTCACCAGTATGCTTTCCAACTTCGTCAAGCCAGGAGTTGGCTCTTCCTGTCTCCATTCTCCAGAGGTATTTTTCCATAGTCTAATAAAAAAGTATTCTATTTTGGTATGGAAATGATCGGTTTTACCTTCATCCAAGTAAGCAAGGGCATGGCAGCCCACGCCAGTATTCTTGCCTGAAGAATCCCCACGGACAGAGGAGCATGGCGGGCTATAGTCCACGGGCTGCAAAGAGTCGGACGCGACCGAGTGACTGGGCACCAACAAAGCACCAGTAAGCAAACCGTCTCGTGCTCCTTTGCCCTTAACAGTTACGATTATGCAGAAATCCTCTCCTCATTACTGTAAACTCTGCTTCTCTCTTCCCTAGGATCTTTGGCAATGCACTCTTTGTCAGGCTGTTAACACACATGGCTGGAGAGGAGTAGGTGGAAGAAACAGGCTTTGGGACAAATAATCTGATCTTCAAAGACTTCTTCACATAAACTGACTAGTATTTATCCCATGTTCACCACTCCAACAGCTCAGTCTGAATTACCAATATGACCAATATATCTCTCCTTTGCTTTTTTTGTCTGTCTGATGTGGACCATTTTTAAAGTCTTTATTGAGTCTAACGCTGCTTCTGTTCTACATTTTTTTTGGGTTTTTTTTTGACCATAAAGTATGTAGGATCTTAGTTCCCCGACCTGGGATCGAACTCTCACTCCCTGCTTTGGAAGGTGAAATCTTAACCATTAGGAAAGGGACCACTAGGAAAGTCCCTCCCTCGCTTTTTAAAATTTGTTTCTGTCACTATTTTCTATCCCCCTTTCCAGATGGACCTTTCTACCCTTTTATATTATTTCTAGGTTTGACCAAAAAAAAAAAAGTTTACTAGTACTATATTAAACTAGTAAGCACTTCTTTTTCACCCTCACAGATTTCTGCAGTCAGTTTCCCCCACTGCCAATAAACCCCTCCCAGCAGGCTTTGTTTGCTCTGTGCCCATACCTGTGACTTGTGCTGCTACTTCTTCCTATGACATCTCTCTGTGCGGTGCTGAAGCCACTTCAGTCCTGTCTGCCTCTCTGTGTCCCGTGTCCTGTAGCCCGCCAGGCTCCTCTATCCATGGGGATTCTCCAGACAAGAACACTGGAGTGGGTTGCTACGCCCTCCTCCAGGGCATCTTCCCGACTCAGGGATCAAACTCGGGTCTCCTGCATTGCAGGTGGATTCTTTACCATCTGAGCCACCAGGGAAGCCCATATCACCTCTCTACTCCTAACCAAAGACCACCAGTCATCAAGCTTCAACTGAACTCTCACCTCCTATAGGAAGGAGGCTCTCCTCATCAATTACAGCCCACATAAGACACTTCCTTTTCTAATTTTTGGTGACATTTCTTTCTTAAAATTTTTATTTTGCATTAGGGTATAGCTGATGAACCACGTTTGTTAGTTTCAGGTTTACAGCGAAGAGATTCAGTTATCCATATGCATGTATCTATTTTTCAAATTCTTTCCCCAATTACATTATTACAGAGTACTGAGTAGAGTTCTCTGTGTTATACAGTAAGTCCTTGTGGGTCATTTTAAGTATAGTACTGTATACATGTCAATTGGGAGTTTGGGATCAATAATGCTTCCTATCTGCATCACATAACCAAACACATAATTAGGGACGCACAGGAAGAAGGGCTGCATAAACTCACGTGAGTCCTCTCCCCCACCGAGATGGGATTACAGGGGGATACCTGGTTTGCTCCACATTCTTTCGGTTTGCTCACCCATGTTAAGACCACAGCACACGCTAAATAATTTGAGAGTTGCCTACTACTTTTCTCCACTGCCAACACAGAAATTTTTAAAAGCTACTTTTCCCTTAGTTTTAGGTCTTCTATGGAAAAGCTTATCTTAAAAAGATACTCACAACAGAACTCAAAAGGAAGAAAACCACCCAGTAAAAATGGGCAAAAGAGTTAACAGGCCTGGAAGTAAGGTACGTGCATGGCAAGTAAGCACATGAAAAGATGTTCAGAATCATGTAGACGTTAGAGAAAAGCCAATTCAAACCACAGTGAGTCATGGGTACTCTAATGTCTAAAATGAAGAAGACCGACTCTCCCAAGTGTTGGCAAGGATGTAATGTAAGCAGAACTTGCCTGCAGCTGGCGGGGATGTAACATGGTGCAACCATTTTGGCAAGAAACACTTTAATAGAGTCTTAAAAATTAAAACCCCACTCTAGTACTCTTGCCTGGAAAATCCCATGGATGGAGGAGCTTGGTGGGCTGCGGTCCATGGGGTCGCGAAGAGTCGGACATGACTGAGCGGCTTCACTTTCACTTTTCACTTCCGTGCATTGGAGAAGGAAATGGCAACCCACTTCAGTGTTCTTGCCTGGAGAATCCCAGGGACGGGGGAGCCTGGTGGGCTGCCGTCTATGGGGTCACACAGAGTCAGACATGACTGAAGCGACTTGGCAGCAGCAGTAGTACTACATGACCTAGGTATTTTTACTTGTAGATATTTACTGAAGAAAAAAATGCAGCAAACGTCGCTTCAGAGATTTGTATGTGACCATGCATAGCAGCTTTATTTTTAACAGTCCAAACTAGAATCAACCTAAGTATCTATCAACAGGTGAATGGATGAGCAAACAATTGTGTGGCCATAGATGGAATATCACTCAACACTGAACAGAATCTAATTACCGGTGCCTGCAACTCTACCAACGACTTTTAAATGCACTATGCTAAATGAAAGGGCCGAGAGATTTCTCTTTTTCCAACAAGATTTACTATAAAATAAATACACATACACACATATTAAAATATGTGTTGAAAAAATAATAAGCAACAGGATATATTGTACAGCACAGACGAACAGAACCATTAGTTAGTAATAGCTTTAATCAGAGTATTATCTACAAAAATACTGAGTCACTATATTGTACACCTGAAAATAATGTAACATTGTAAATCAACTATACTTAAATATTTTTTAATAGTACAAAAAACAACAACAAAAAGAACGAACCAACAATTAAAATGCTGTATAAAGTATGACTCCATTTATATGACAATCTAGAAAAAAATGAACTACAGAGAGGGGCTACATATAAAAATGGTCAGTAGGGTTTGACAGTAAGGAGAGGGCCTGGGCTCTGAGGGGGCAACGCAAGGGAATTTCGGAGGGTGATAGAACTATTTTGTATCTTGAGTGGGCGGTGGTTACATGATTCTGCATTTGGCATAACTCAAAGAACTGTACACCCAAAAGAGACAATTTTACTGTTCATAAATTAAAGTTAAATAAATGACCTCATAAAGAAGACTAAGAATGTCACCAGAGAGCCTGGAATACATCCTTACCAACTCCTCTATGATGCCGAGATTAGAAAAAATAAGAACAGCATCTGTTGATTATTTTCTGAAAGTCCTTAAAAATATGCTGAGAGAGGTCACAAGAATTTTTGCTAAACCCAGCAGAACTCACTGTTATGTAACAATAATCGTATCCAATCACCCACACTCAACTTGTCACCCCATGCCCCTCTGCTAATCAAGGCATTCAGTCCAGTCCCTCAGGGTTTACCGAGCATCCACAGCACCCCTGGCTCTGGTGCAGGTATGGCGAAAGTGAAAGTCGCTCAGTCACGTCCGACTTTTTGAGACCCCGTGGACTATGCAGTCCATGGAATTCTCCAAGCCAGGATACTGGGTAGCGGTTCCCTTCTGGATCAAGCCCAGGTCTCCTGCTTTGCAGGCGGGTTCTTTACCAGCTGAGCCACAAGGGAAGCCCAAGAATACTGGAGTGGGTAGCCTATCCCTTCTCCAGCAGAGAGAGAGAGATTCCTGACCCAGGAATCAAATCAGGGTCTCGTGCCCTGCAGGCAAATTCCCTGCCAACTGGGCTATCAGGAAATCCCAAGCATGGCAAAGGTATTTGTAAAACAGAGCAGCTAAGGAAGGTCCCTGCTTGCAGGAAGCTGCCATTCTATTTAGAGAAGCGAAATAAACACAGATAATTTCTGAAAGGTGTGTGTTCTGAAGACAAGAAAAGAGAGTGAGGAAGGAAGCAGGGCTTACCGCTTTAAACAGAGTGGTCAGGGAGGGCCTCTTGGAGAGGGTGACATTTGAGCTATTACCTTCTCCAGGGAATCTTTCCAACCCAGGAACCGAAACCGGGTCTTCTGCACTGCTGGCAGATTTCTTACCGTCTAAGCCACCAGAGAAGCCCCTCGGTGACAAGAGAGGGCAGCCAACCCAAATCTGGGGGCAGAGCCTTCTTGCCAGAGGGCCAGCGAGCAGAGGCCCCCAGAGGAAAGGGGCTTGGGTGACTGAGCCCCCAGAAAGGTCAGTGTGGGAGATGAGCATGGAGGAAGCACCTTAAATCAGGCTGTCAGGGGCCTGGTACCTCAGTGCTTTGCAGACCCTGAGTTAGTCTACTCCAGGCTGCTTCTAGTGAGATGGGGCCTGAGGGCTATACATCGGCCACCCAATCTGATCTATGTAAACGGCAGATAGCCTATTTCTCCCAGACATGCAGTTTTCGTCTTCTCTAGCTCAAGGGTTTGTTTCTTCATCCTTCTTAGCTCTGCGGCCTTAGGCAGATCATGTTTACAAGCTGAGTCTCAGTTTGTAGGTCTGTAAAATGGTGATACCAGATACTATCGACAGCCTCCACCTACTGGTTCAAGCTGGCAGTTAAAATCTGACTCCTTGGCTAACCGTAGTCTCATTCCTATCCTCACCTTCTCTCCAGGACATGGCCCCCATCAAGCACCTTCCCTCCCTCTGACGTTTTCAACCTCAATCTCAGCACAGGTCCACAGCCCACTTCAGACCTTACCTGTCCAGCAAACCCTTATCCTGATCCTTCTGTTTCTTCATGCCACCAACTCTCCCCTCAACCCCTCTGCCTCCACCACCAGACAGACGCTTCCCAAGAGTAAGCACTGTCCCCTCGCCTCCAGGCTTCTCCTCTTCATCCCTAACTGACTCCTCAGCCAATCAGTCTGAGTCCCAGTCCTGCCTTTCTATAGAATTCCTTCCCGAAAACCCACCAGCCCCAACTACTCAGCCTAATTCCTGGTCGTCTCCACCCTCTCTCTGGGCTTTGAAACACCATCTCCCACTGGAAGGAAAGCTCTGTTACTAACTGCTTTGAAGAAGACTGCAAGAGGCATGCATCTCTCTGGGCCTTAGTTTCATTATTTGTGCCGGTAGAGGGTAGATTAGAGACAGCCTTGGGTCCCTTCTAATTTGGAAATTCTGTGCTGCCATGATTCCTCCCTTTGGTATCCACAATGCAGCACCTGATTGTCAAAACAACGCCTGTGTCCTTTAGTAGCATCTGTTGCTCATCTCCTCCACGGCGTTCGATTCCTCCGAACTCCTAGCAAAGGCACCTCACACTAGACTGAGTCGTGTACACCTTTGCTCCTTGGATCGCACCAACGCTGCCCCTCGACGGCCATGTCTGTAAGGAGGCCTTGCACACCCCCATACCAGCATTTCCACCTCTGCCGAGAACTCCCCCAGTTAGAGGCGGTCTGGAACATAAAACTCAGGTAACCAAGATAAATTCATCACTTCTCAACCTCTCCGTTTCTCTTTAACTGCTCGTCATCCTCCATGATGGTCAAGCTCATAGCCTGCGAGTTTTCACTGATTCTCCACAAATCTTTCCCCTTGTACTCAAATATCAACTCCTTTACTGAAAGTGTGTGCTAGTCGCTCAGTCGTGTCTGACTCTTTGGGACCCCATGGACTGTAGCCTTCCAGGATCCCCTGTCCATGGAATTCTCCTGGAATGGGTTGCAATGCCCTCCTCCAAGGAATCTTCCCGACCCAAGAATCGAACCTGGTATCCCACCCTGCAGGCAGATTCTCTAACGCCTGAGCCACGAGGGAAGCCTCAACTCCTCTACTATCCATCCTTAATGATTTAATTCTAATGTCATTCGGTCATACACAGCACAGCAGAGACCTACAGTGTGGGGGTAGGGGCCCACGGCGGGGTAGCAAGCCCCAGGCAGAGAGTCAGAGTGCCAGCAGGAAGGGGGAAACCCCACGCTCCCTGGTCCAGCGCAGGGCCTCGGAACTCAAGGAGTGTGAGGACATCCCAGTAGGGGGAGTCAAGGCCCGAGTTTAGATGAAGGGCATCCGGGGAGGGCGGAGGGTGTGTGGCCCTGTGACCTTGAACGTGGAGTTGGACTCCAGTCACAGGCAGGAAGGTGTCTGCGGGCATGGGGGAATTCCCTGAAGAAAGGGGTGAGTCCAGGCCTGAGGAAGTAAAAGGACAAGGTGGGCCTAAAGCAAGGCAGCCCTCAGAGAAGTGATGGGAATGTGGCAAAATGGTCACAGAAACCAGCCTGGATGAGTCCCCACTGGCGAAATCAGGGACAAACCGAGTATCAAAAGTAAGGGCAGTAAGAGGTTATAACTCACGGCGCAAAAGAAGAAACAGTGATGCCCCAAAGCGAAAGCTGCCATTCGTATCTCTCTGTGACCCAGGCCACATTCTCCAGGCCAGAATACTGGAGTGGGTAGCCGTTCCCTTCTCCAGGGGATCTTCCTAACCCAGGGATGGAACCTAGGTCCCCCGCATTGCAGGCGGATTCTTTACCAGCTGAGCCACAATGGAAGCAACAAAAGAAAGTGAAAGTGAAGTCACTCAGCCATCTCCGACTCTCTGCAACCCTGTGGACTGTAGCCTACCAGGCTCCTCCGTCCAAGGGATTTTCCAGGCAAGAGTACTGGAGTGGGCTGCCATTTCCTTTCCCAGTGGATCTTCCCAACCCAGGCATCGAACCTGGGTCTCCCGCATTGTAGGCAGACGCTGTACCGTCTCAGCCACCTATGGCTAATTTAATGAATACAAAAATGAAATGAGGATTGGGATGTGTATACAACTTCAAAATACTGCTCCTCCAAATAGCTCCTAATTGCAAAGGGCAAAGAGTAACTTGACTGCGGGGGAAGCCTGTCAGACAACACCTGGATGGAGCGCTGCAGACGGGCAATAAAGGCACAAAGGGAAATGGCTTGGCACGTGGCAGGAAGCAGGAGAATACAGCCTGCTGTCTGTGGCGCTCCTGCCTAGGGGGCAGCACCAGAAAAGAAACCTGGGGAAATAAGGGCAAACCCAAACCGAGGGACTTTCTACTCAAGGGCTGGCCTGTCATCCCCTAAAGTCAGCTCATGAAATCTAGAAAAAGACAGGGAGCTGTCCTAGACTGAGAGAGACTAGAGTCCTGACAGCTGAACGCACAAAAATTCTGCACCAGGGTCCTTTCACTGCGAAAGATATTACTGGGACAACCGGCAAAGCCAGAAATCAAGATGTCAGTAACTTTTTCATTTTTAAAGCATCTTTATCTGGCTGTATGGGATCTTGAGTTGCGGCATGCGGGATCTAGTTCTCTCACCAGAGATCAAACCTGGGCCCCCTGCATTGGGAGCTTGGAATCTTAGCCACTGACCACCAGGGAAGTCCCCCAGATATCAGTAATTTAATGTTACTTTCTGGTTTCAGTGGGTGTATTGTGCTTATGTGAGAGACCTATCCTTGTTCATCATTCTTTGTAATGGCCTCCCAATTTTTTTCTGTGTCTGCGACTATTTTAAAAAAACGCCGTTACATAAAAATCAACTGCTACAGAGTCTTCTAAAGTACATCACATATACCCCTTTCTTCCACCAGCTCCGACATCCTCACTTCAGAGATCCCAGTTCCCATCCTCCAGCACTGTTACAATAACTTCTTAACAAGGCTCCTTATGCTCCAATCCACCCTACAACCGCTGCCTAATTAAGGTTTTTCCCAAGTGCACTTCAGCTCAGGCCGTCCCCTGCGCCAACATTTCAGTAACTCCTCATTACCTGCCAAATCAAGTACAAACATCTTCATGTGACTTTCAAGTTCCATGGGCTTCCAGTTCCAACTGAGCTCTTCCAGGCCGTCTTTCCCCGAGTCCCCCGTATCACAGCCAGCCCTACAGCTGGGCCACACTCAGGGCTTTCTGCCCATCCTGGCTCTGCTCATATCACTCCCTCCACCAGGAAGTGTCCCCCTGCTCAATCCCGTGCAAATTTCTCAAGACTAATGATAAATACTAAGTCTCATCCTCCCATCTCCCCATTTTCCAAATCTCGCCCAGATCCTTTCCTGTTGGAACACTCAAAGTTGGTTTTGTCCATTACAAGCCTTATTTCATTCTATTTTAGGTTATGGATTTTTGTATATTTATTTCAACAATTTTTAAGATATTAAGGTGGAAATACACGTCAATGAAAGTACGCATCACTGATAAACTAAGTCATGGTCACAGCTGTGAATTCAAGGGGCCAGCCATCAGCTCACATCAGTCCCCCTCGGGTATTAACTTTATAAGTATCCATATTACTTTTTGTTTATCCTCTTTTCCTTCCTTGGACTAGAGTGTTCTATTTCTTGCATAAATAACAATTTCTCCCTATTTTCTACATAGAAATTTTGGCCTTGGCCATACTACTGACAATCGTAAATCCAGAGGTTTCCAGAGTATTAATTAGGTAACATGTTCACATATATATTTACATTTTAACTTCATCGTTGCCTTATTATATAAAAAACAACATAAAACTCTTAAAACTGAAAACAAAGCCTATACTTGACAAGTTTAAAACTCAAATTTTTAAAATTTAAGATTAAGACACTATCCATTTAAACACACTTATATTTCCTGGATACTAATAAACTTTGGAATGCAGTCCACAAAGACATACAATTTAATGACTATATTTAAATGGATTCAAGAAACCAACATTTTTTTCCTCTCAATCTGAATTCAGTAAATGAAAGAAAACAATAAATTACTTAGCAGCAGGGATGAAATTTTATCAGTTGTATGAAAGTACAGCAACAGTTGAAAGTCTGGGAAGGCAAGCCTTATTTTGGAGAAAAAAATTAACGATATCAGGGGAAGTGAAGTAACACGCCTAAATTACTGGTGATCAATAGAACATCTGCTCTTACTCTAAACATTACAAGGACAGAAAAGATCAGGCACACCCAGAATTTCAATATTGCGAAAGGAATCAAATCCATAATTGATACATATCTAGGTCCCAGATTCAGCACGTCACTGCTCTGTATGCGAACTGCTTGAAGTTGAATGATTTGAGTTTATTTAACTGAAACCAGGGCTTTTATCTTCACTTTACGTATGAAGTAAACAGTTTTAAAATAATAACACTTTAGATGATAAAAGGTGAACACACTGACATAAATCTAGGATACTTGTGAAAAGCAAAATGTAAGGAAGGACACTGCATCGTGATTTGCTTATTAAAGAGGAATACGGGGGTTTTCCCCAATAAAATGATCGCTACTTCTACCAGAAATACCATAAATGAATGAAAGTGAATGAATCATCAGAAGAAGCAAGTCTCCCTTTAAACCATTTCTAAAAATACTATTTAGAACACTAACCTGGAGAAATTATAAGCACACTAGCAATTTCAAAATCAAAACATTATGAGACAAATAAGAAAAAGAAAGTTTCCATGCTTTCATTTCCAAATGACCTAAGTTATTCTGTAATAGATTTATTATAGAAATAAGCACCAATAATTAATCTCTCCCTTCCAAAACCCACCATTTATCATACTTTGCATTACATGAAGATACTTCTATCTCAATGGTTTATTTACAGAAGTTTACTGACAGACATGGCAAACTGCAACAAACTCCTTGAATTCTGAAGCTTTTAGCTCATTATGGAAGATGGGTATTGAAAAACTTCAGGGATCACTGGGAAAAAGAGAAAACCAACCGGAGGTTATCACTGAATTGTTTCCTTCTATCATGGAAAAAAAAAAAGTGCAGTACATATTAAGATAAATTCCTGATTACGTGTCTTGAAACCTATGAGAATGTGCCCTTTGAAACGGTGAACTTTATATTCGAACGTTTAAGTCAATGTTAGCACTGTGTTATGATGCTATCAAAGTGACCATGACCATCGCCATAAACACCCAGTGTTATGTCAACAGACCAACCCCGTTTCCAAAAGGAATATTGCAAATTTAAAAGAACCAGAAACTCATCATGGAAGTGTCAAGTTTTATGAAAGGAAAAGTTCTGATTTGAAAATAAAACAAAACGGCTTTTCCAAGCACAATGATAGGTCACCCTCACTCATCCTTACTTTTAAATGATAAATGGTAATGATATTTTCCTATCTCAACTACGCTGGAAACTACAGAGCTGAACTGGTGATTAAGATAAACTTGAAACCAGACTAGTAAATATGTGAAGGGATGTTTCTATTTTCATTCTTAACATACACGACTCCAAGGAAACTATACAGACACTCAGAAGTGTGGCTGGCAGTCCTCGGAGAGCTTCTCGGTCAACTTACTTTTTCTCAGATGACGAAACGGAGGCTAAGAGACACTGCCACTCACTCAAGCTCACAGCTCCGTCTGTGTCCAAGTGGGCAGGGGACCCTCCATCTGTATGATCAAAGCGGGTCCAGTGTCTACCGCAGAGCTTCATGTCAACTTTCGTCATCATATACTGGGATGGCCGAAACGTTAGTTTGGGTTTTCCTATAAGATGGTACAAAAACCAGAACAGACTTTTTGGCCAACCCTATCCTTCCCTGTGTGGCACTCAAGACAATCCACCTGCTGGAAATTCTGAGAGCTGCCTCTGGCCACCACTCTCACAGAACACCCACAGGCTGCAGGAGATACACTCTCTGTGATCACTCACCTCAATCAGCTTGAAAAATTCACCTGGATGAGAATCACTGTCCTTGCATGGACGAGGCACCCCTTCTTCAGCATAACATTCAGGTAAGCTACGGTAAATAACATAATATCCTCTTTCTGCGTGAACCACCAAAGTTTTATAGGATAGACCGATAGTTCTCAATTTCTGAGTCTCAGGATGCCTTTCTACTCTTGGAAATGTGTTGAGGTCAAGATCTTTTGTTTATGTATAATCTATCTACTGATATTTACCTTAGTACAACTTGAAGTGAGTACTTCTTTTAAATCACTTAAAATAAGTCATCACAACTTAACATAAACATGCATATGTGGAAAAAAAAAAAAAACCAACTTGTGTTTCCCAGAATGAAAAACTTCAGGGAGAAGAGTGGTAGGTACTATTTTACATTTTTGCAAGTCTATTGTCTCGCCTAATAGAAGACCACCGGAAGTATCTCGTATCTACTTCTGTGGCCAACGTGTGATGATGTGTTTTGGTTCAAGGATATGAAGAAAATCTGGCTTTACGCTGGTATGTTGTTGAAAAAAGGAGAAGCATTTTAATGGTCATCTCAGATCAATGGAGATATGATCCTTCAGTACACTGGAAATGGACAGTCAGTGGTTTCTTAAAAGTTTAGTTGCCACATGGAATCCGAAACCGTATCAGTGAACTTTTCATGCACTATTTTAGTAAAACCATTGGTCTATCTTCCATTTTGCATGGCTCGTCTACCAATGCACAATTTTTGAGTTTGTGGCCCTCCTGGATAAAGTCTCAGAAACCCCAAACCATACTTTGACATTTACTAGAAAACAA
Organism: Ovis canadensis; assembly: GCF_042477335.2. Taxonomy (NCBI): domain Eukaryota; kingdom Metazoa; phylum Chordata; class Mammalia; order Artiodactyla; family Bovidae; genus Ovis; species Ovis canadensis. The sequence goes on along the minus strand of NC_091261.1, from coordinate 19,985,606 downwards.
GAGCTCAACCTAAAGATAAAGAATGTTATGAAACTTAGAAGCAGTTACACACTGCCTTGATCCTTTACAATCTTTAATTCATTAATCTGACATTACCTGGAATGGGGTAACATCATCATAAATTATGAAGTAGACAGAAAAGTTGGATTTTGGTCCAAAAAACACAAAACAAGAAGCCAATAATGAAGGTTGGATGAGATTAAATTAAGTATTATAAAATGTAGACTAAAATCCAGAAAAAAAGTCTGTATTCCTCTGAGAATGATCAAAACAAATAGATTTGGATAATATTCACAAGGAAAAGCTGCAAGGAATTACTAATCTAATCTAATTAGATCAGTAATCTAAAACTTTGAATAATATTAAAGCTTTGATAGTAAAGTTTGTGGAAAACATTAACTAACAATAGTATATATGTAAACAAATGAATCCCCTCTAGCTATGACGACAAGCTTATTAAGAATTTTGGAATGCTCAAGAAAAGACACTAGACTACATCCCAGTTTCCCACAAAGGCACAGGAGGCTCAAAGTCACTGATTCATAGGAATGTGTAAGGCTATGGGTCCCAAGACCACCAAGAGGGGCATCATGAGTTGAGTCCGGAAATGACAAAACAGTATAAATAGGATACAGAACAAACAGAAGAGAGTTAATGATTTTAGCTAGCATCTGTCTAGTGTTTCTACCAGAAATATCATTATCCAAAGCAACGGTCTTCAAAACTAAAATAACATAAATAGAAATGTAGAGTGCCTAGCTATAAAATGGTAGAAATCAATCACAGGAATTTATCAACAACTATTTCCTTATACTTTGTACATTTCTTTAAAAGACTGTATGGAATTTCATTTAATGCACAAAAGAGAGCACGAAAAGAAATGGAAACTAAAGGCTATGAACACTCCCATTAAATGCTAAGAGCAGCTGCTGAAATGTATATAATACTCTGTGATGCATATTGTATTCCAGATGATAGTCAAGGGGCTTCTCATCATTTAACTCATTGTCTTGACTACCCTTGAGATGGGTACTACTGAATTCCATTTTTATAGATGAGAAGCCTGAAGGCCAGAGGGGTGAAGAGATGTGCATGGGGTCACAAAGCAGTTAAGGGGCAGAGCTGGGGATTTCAACCAGGGTAGCCATGCTCTTAACAACCAGGTTAAACTCCCTCCAACTAACCCACTACAAACATCACTTAATAAAAGTGTGTATAGTGTGTGCAAACCATCCTTATTGGAAAGTAAAGCAAAGCACCTGCTGAGCTTGGTTCTGACGAAAGCTATGCCATTTCAGCATTTGTGCAAAGAGTTTAGAATTTAGGAGATGGCAACAGTGTGAGTATAGGATTAACTAGTCATGCTACTGAGAACTGTACGAGCGTGTAAGTCTCCTTTATGGAATGTGTGCGTCCATAAAAGCAAGAGGAGCGAGGTATGAGTCAATGAAGAGGAAAAGAAAGCACAAATGAAAAGGTTTTGCGTTTGCTTCAGTAAAAAACAAAAGGCGAAAACACAGAATGCACGTCAAATCTTACATTTTGTTGATGGGAAAGGACATTTTCACCACCAAACAAGTTTTTAAGGAAAATAGCCACATCTTCCTAGAAGCCTCTGTGAACTATATCTAGGAAATCTATTCTTTATATGTTCAATAAAGGGATCATTGACCACATCCAGGTAATAAAAACAGTGCTGAAGCAAAGTCCAACATAAGTATTCACTGTATTACTTAGAACCACCCTTTACAGTCATATCTGAAACCTCTTCCTTGTTTTTTCTAAATATATACAATATGCTATCTACAAGAAGGAAAGCCAAGAAGATATTTTACAGTAAGTAAAGTATGTCTCCTTGCAGATCTTAGAAGTTATAAATATACCAATCTGAAACGGCAGTGACATACTTCATTTCCAAAGAGTAGGAAAGCAAAACGGGCCACTTAGTAATTTTAGATGTGCTGAGTCTTTAAAAAGCTCTCCAGAGTTAAGGAAATGATTTATTTGTGCTGAAGACCACAACTTACATACAATTAACCAATCTAGAAAAAGATGAAAAGGGTGGGGAGCTTGTGGGTAACAGATTTGGGGTTTCATTTCACTTTTCACAACCAATGAAGTGATTAATAAAGAAAACTCAGGGGAAAAAAAAAAACTTATGACCACAAAGAAAACAATTTAAAGCAATGTCAGTGGACCAGTATACAGCTAAAGAAAAGAAAAAAAAAATCCTAGCTCTAGTCTGCTAAAGCATACATAATAGCAAGGCATTAGGAAACAAACCTATCTTAAACCTACTAGCGGCAATGCAGAAGGGGAAGACTTATGCACAACACGTACACACGCTCCTTCCAAATCGATGGAACCAGTTGAGACTCAAAATGTTTGGTTTCTTTATAGTGAAAGACAGGGGAGCCTGGAGTGCTGCAGTCCATGGTGTCGCAGGGAATCGGATACAACTTAGCGACTCAACAACAATACCTTCCTAACACACCAACAAGCTAATGGGTGAGCATACAGTGACTATGCTGAAAAGGAAACAGGAGACTGAAATGTGTCTGAATTTATCAACAGCAAAGATAACGCTAACCTTCAGCATTTCACACAGCCATGGTTTTTCAAAACTGGAGGAAAAGGCCGACTTACCTTGATACGTTTTCTGGAATGTATTCTAGGACCGGATATCCATCACTTCTTCTCGACGACAGGTCACTGTGTGATTTCCACGACTCCACCAAGGTATTGACAGGAGGGAAGGAACTCAGGTGTTGGAAAGATTGGTCTCTAGCTGATCGTGATAAAGATATTGTACCTTGAGCACCAATCCTATAGTGAAAGGACTGTCCACCTGAATTCACGCCAACGATGGCAGATGGGGGGATGCTGGCCTCTGGGTAGAAGCTCCCATCATCCGGTTCTTGTTTTATCCCCATGGGGAACCCGCTGCCTTCACAGTTACCATCAAAGCCCGGCACAGGTGGTCCTAAAATTCCTGATAGAGAATAATAGTCTTTATCATCCATAAAGGAAAAGTATGAGCCATCCATGAACGGAAAGGGGTTGATTGCTGGATTCCCTTTAAAAGAGGTGCCAGAACATGAATGCTTAGTTGACTCTTGTTTTATTGGTACTGAGAAGGGGGAATCAGAATTTATTTTGCTGTTTCCTCCTAGACACGAGCTGCTGAAAGCTCCGTCTGGCTCCGGCTTTATGTACTGGACGATGTTAAGCTGGCCAGCCACACCATGGGAGATGGTGTTCTCTGTCTCCTCAGTCTTAGGAAAGGGGACCTCTTGAGCACCTTTCTCCTGGGTGTCTGGACTGGGAACTACATCTCGGGCTGCGCTGGACCCCACTGGGGTGCCCGAAGCGGTGTAGCTGAAGGCGGTGCTTCCAGGGCTACAGATAGACCCCACAGTACTAGCGGCTGGGCTGGACAGCGTCGATCTGTTGTTTGTGTTGGAAGGGCTGGAAACGGAGCACCTTGAGTTGTTGATGTTTGCAGGGCTGGATACGCAGGATCGCAGAGTGACGTTATTAGGACTGGAGACCGGAGACTTCACGCTGCAGTGACTCGGGGGGCTGGAAATCGGGGATTTCATGCTACTCAATGGACTGGAGAGAGGTGAGCCCACGCTGCTGGCATGCGCTGGGCTGTGTGACCTGGAGCCCCGCGTCTCCACATTGGGGGAGCATGGCAGAGGGGTGCCCTGGGCGATGGGGCTGTGCACTGGGAAACTGCCGAAGCTGGCTGAAGTGGAGGACACACAGCTGATGCTGGCGGGGCTGCAACCCGAGGATGACAGGGTCAGAGGGCTGCAAACTGCCGGGCCCTTCTCGTGCCCTAGGATGGGGCTCTTCACCACATTGCGCATGACCCCGCCATTAACAGAGCCCCCAGAGTCGGGCAGGAAGGACCGCAAGGGCCTGCTCGCACCCCCCAGCGTGGAAGGACGGTGGCCGTTCTCTTTGTAAAATTTCACAAGCTGTTCGACGTTTTGATACATCTTTGCTGGACTGCCGCTTCCCTGTGGGTTCTGCTGATCATAGGCGTAGTCGGCCTCTCTCACGGAATCCATGTACAAGCCCATGGACTCGGCCACCGTGGCCGAAAGTTCCTTTGATTCCAGCTCGGTTTTTATATCAGATGGTAAAATCCCGGACCGGCTGCTGTCTTGCTGGAGGCAAGGGAGTAGTTCGTGTTTTTCTCTGCTGCTTCCTTGAGTACTGCTGTTTGGAATAGCACCGGAGACGCAGCGTACGTCGACGATCTCCATGTAGTTATTCTCATCTGACTGCTCCGTGGGTCCGGGTCCCAGGGCAGGACGCTCTGCAGGCTGAGAGACTTGACCCCACCGTCTTTCCATTTCTAGACCTTCAGGGAGACTGTGGTAGCCTTTGGTCTCCATAGCTAACATAAAAATTTATATTAAAAAAATCGAATTAGAGTCATGGATAGCACAGTTACTCTAAAAGACATTCTGAAATTGTACTGACTGAGCTATAAGCACATATACTCCTGATAAGCAATACTTCCAGTTATACTCAAGTTATTACCTTTTTAGGTGCTGATACAACAGAGTCCTGACTATAATTTGTCCAGAAGCCGGAATATAAGCAGCAATAAAACTATTTTCCATCTAAATAAAAGCAACATGTTTGCTATAATAGAGCAAGCAATAAAATCGTTTTGCATCTGAGTAACATCTTTACTATACTACAGCCTTTGGAGTTTGGAGGAAATTTTACATATAAAACATCTTTGCTATAATACAGCCTGTAGAGTTTACAAAGAATATTTACAAATGTTAACTTATTTAATATGCAAAGTAATCCTGGGGACTCCTGATGCATCCAAAGAGGAAACTGAGGGTTTAACCAAGTGGGCAACTTGCCCAAGGTCAAAGACACAGTAAGTGACAAAGTCAGGTTTAAAACTAAATCTAATGCCAAAGTCTTTGGAGTCTTTCCAGCATATGGAAGCTGCTTTTCATAGCTAATATGTGACTTGATTAAAAAACAATGAGGAAATGTAAGTAATGTTACCATTTCCCAATGTAAAGTCATCCCGTGAATGATCACGGGCAAGATAACCTGAGGATTATTTTCAAAACAGTAAGATTTTCATAAAATAGATTTTGGTGGAGATAATTTAATGTCAGTTCTGAACAGTGAAGAGTCATATATCCTGATTAATTAAGCTCGTCCATAACTCAGAGGCTGAATGACAAGCTGAGAATGTCAGGACTCTGGTCTGTATTTCAGTCCTGCCAAGGACTCTGACATGCGGCCTGACCTAGCGGCAGCTCTGCTGAAAAGACTCCAGACTGCCAGTTTCATTCTCCACAGTTAATGGAGGAAGTTTGAGATGGGTCCTGACAATTTATGTGTTCATTCATTCAACAAATACTCACCAAGTGTGTGTTGCATCCTGGGCCTACAACTAGCCACAGAATCTACAGTGATAAACAAAACAGGCTCAATTCCCATCCTCAAGGAGTCCCCAGGATTGTTTTAGACATACTATCTTATCTACTGGCTCTCTCTATAAATTTATTCCATAGATAATCATAACAGGCTGTATTTATAGAATTCTTATGCCTGATATGGTTCAATGACCTATTACAAGCCTTTCACAGATATTAATGTACATACCCTTATAAATTACCCTACAAGACTAGCAAAAGTACGGTCCCAAATGATACAACTGGGAAAACAGAGTCAGAAGCCACACAGCAGAGCTGGAATTTGATCCCAGGTGTCTACACCAAGGTCTCTCAACCATGGCCCTCCTGGGGGCCTGATAATGCTTTGTTGAGATCTCTCCTGTGCATTGTAAGATGTACAGCCGTATCCCTGACCTCTACCCACTAGATGCCAGTAGCATTCCTCCTGCCCCACTGTGACAGCCCCAAATGCCTCCAGACTTGCCAAAAGCCCCTAGGGGTGGGGGGAGGGGGGCCAAAATCACCGCTGGCTTGAGAAGCACCACTCTAAAGAAACATCTCTCAAAGAAAATTAATTCACTCAATAAAATTTCATTTGTGCATTTTCATGCATAGAACTCTTCAAATCTTTAACTATGCATTTTTCAAATCCTTTCAGGTGTATAAACAATCTCTGACCCAAATAAAGGTCCTGACCTAAAAGCTGCAGCTTCTGCAGTGGTGAACACAGATATTACTTTAGACCTCTCAGTCCTTTCCCCTCCTCTGCCACTCACAATTGTCAACCACCCTACCTTCTTCTCATTAAAAAGAGACTAGAAAGACTTTTTGCTCCAGAAATTACATTAACATGGAAAAAATAATATAATGACTCTACTAAATAAACTGGCATCAGATATCACAGGGCTCTCTGGCAAAATTTAATGCCCAAATTGTCCGAAGATCATAATTACTTCTTATTTTTCTGTATTCTACACTAGGCTTTTAAGTTCCCAGAAGGAGGAAACTTTATCACCTTTACCATTGCACCCCAAGACGACAGCATAGTGCAAATAAAATAATGTTAAACTATTATAAAACAATCAATACCCAGCAATTTGTGAACATTAAAATCTCCCAATTATGTAGCATGCTTTTGTTTAAAGAACATTATTCTATAAATTCCTAATCACAAAACAGTAGAAAGTAAGCCAAGTTATGAAGTTTGAGAAGGTAATCTGATAATTCCAGCAGGAAAAATTAGTGTGGATGAAAGCCAAGAACTGAATATAGTGAAATGGGACCAAAACAGCTAATACTGGCCTTTTGTACCTTACTGAAAAACCATTTAGTAATAGCCATGGGTTGAAAAATACTAGTAAATATGTGCTGCTTCTACTTCTGAGAATATTCAGCCTTCCCCATACCAAACTGGAACAGTACAGATAGATACTTCAGTCCCAAATTCATCAAACCAAAAGAAATGTGTCTATTCCTGTTTAAAACTGAACACCTTCCGTGTATCGTCCTCCCACACCCCAATCCTATTCCTAAATCCACATTCCCTGTCTTGGTGAATTGCACCACCGTCTATTCAAGTGCCCAGAAATCACCCCTGCCTTGGCACCCTAACTAAAGGTCTCCACAAATTCACCCCTCCCCACTCCCACACCTACAGTCTCCCAGACAATAGGACCATCTGCCTTGAGTCTGAAAGTTCACCATCATCCAGACTTCGCTCCAAAAATTCTTTCTCTAAACTGTCTTTAGGAAAGGATGATCACTCACTGCCTGTTTTGAAGCTTCAGGGTGGAAATTCACATGCTAAAACTCTTGAAAGTTCTAAGGAACAGAAACCCATTTCCTTTTTAATTCAGAGTTCCCTAAATAATTTGGCCACTGCACCTTCTTTTTTTTTTTCACACAACATCTACTAATATGCTGAGGGACACTTTTCATCACTGTGCCTCAAGCCAGGAGCCCTGTCTTAGATACATAAGGCTATATGAAGATTTGAAGAGAACCTTTACGTGAGTGCGGATAGGCAAGAACCATCTTAAAGCACTCTACAAGGAAGTACCTTATCAGCTAACATCATGCAGCTGATCACAACTTTCCAAGTTCTGTTTGGCTAGCCTTGAACTCTCCTGACAATAACACGAACCAGCCTGCATTTCACCACATTATTGACAAGGCTATCATTAGAGAATTTGCAAAGGCTTTGCTGAAATCTACATTAGCTTTAAGACATTTTGATCTGTCAACCTAATACACCCCTCAACAAAGAATATAAAGGCTGGCAACCAACAAGACAGAATGGAAGATATCTAGGACCTGCATGGCTTCCACTGGAAATATTTTTAAGGATCAGGCTTTTAAAAAAATATGATTATTGAAATATTTTATGCTGAATTCTCCCTATTATCTTTTCCTTTCTTTTTTTTTAATGTATTTATTTTTAATTAAAAGATAAGTGCTTTACAATATTGTATTGGTTTCTGCCATACATCAACATGAATCAGCCATAAGTATATATATATCCCCTCCCTTCTGAACCTCCCTCCCACCTCCCACCCCTCTAGGTTGCCACAAGAGCCCTGCTTTGAGTTCACTAAGTCACATAGCAAATTCCCACTATGTTACATATGGTAGTATATAAGTTTCCATGCTATTCTGTCCTATATTATCTTAATTGATCTTCTCTATAAAACAAATGGATCAGTTAGGAAGTTATTTCCAATGTCTTCCAGGAAATCCAGGTTGTCTTTTTGAAACTGGCATAAGGTCCATGGCTTGAGCAGATTTTTAGTCAATCACTAGTAAATACTGAAAATATTAATTGATGAATATGATCCTCATAGAACTTAATATCCAGAGGGTAAAGGTAAAGTTTTTGTTACTAAAGTATAAGATTAAACAGATACTGATATACAAATCTACTTATGTAAAATCAGGCTTGTCTCCCTTAAAATGGAAACTATAACAGATACTCCCCTTCGGGCAAAGACAAAAAACATGAAGGTCCTTTAATTTTCAGGCAAATGTCTCCCCTCTTAAAATAAAGGAATTTTCACACAGGGAAAATAAGGAAAAATATTGACAGTTCTATCTTGTCATAAATATGCTCGTAAACATTATTTTTGCAAAGGGAAAACCTGACTTTGAATTTTTATATTTTACAGACTCTGTTAAATTGCTGTTTCCCATAAGGAAGTAGTTTTGTTTGTTTCAGGAATATTAACAAAGAATCTTGCAAATTTATATATTTTATCCGAAAACAGTTTCACTTTTACAACTTCCCAAACACAGTTCCATTTTAAATGCATCATTTTCTATAGTTATCTGACTCTAATATTACATCCTCAAGACAGAAACTTAAGAATTTTATAATTTGTATTGGTTGCATAGTTGTAAAAGTTCACTGTAACTCTTTTCCTGTCATCCCTATTACTTAACTATAACCATGTTCCTTGTTAAAACAGATGAGATAAATGATAGAAATCAGCCCAAGGTCACCTAAGAGAGCCAGAGAACCAGTTAGAACTGAACACACCTGATTTCTATTCACTCACCTAATTCACTGAGCCACCTGATCGTTCCAAAAGCCCCAAACTAAACTATGTCTCCCTTAAAGGAAAAAGCTTCCCTTTTATTATTTTAAAAAACTTCTTTCCTCAAGCATTTCCATGATAGCCTGTCATGAAGTCAAATCTAAAATGAAAACTTCCCATAACTTCACAGATGGAGAATGCTGTTAGCATTACTATGTAAGTATCATCAATAACAGCACCTAGAGAAATGCCAATTCAAATATTAAAATGCAATTTACTGCCTTTGAAATTCAGTGGTTTCCAAACTTGTCTGGTATCAAAGTTTTCCTAACTTCTATGCTATAACAAATAATTAAACCTTTTGGTGCCGTAAACCATTACGATTTAAACCTGGTCTTCTAAAATTCATTAGGAAAAGCTGTGCACCTAAATTCAGTAGCAGGGCACGGATGTCACCGAAAGAAGCTTCATCCTTTCTCTCCTGCTTTTAGAATTCGAACTGATGCCACAGAAAGCATAATCTCTTTCAGGAGTTTCGTGAATCCTAAGGCACGGGAAATGCACGAATTTCCAGAGCCCCTTTCCTACACAATCTGTCGGGATTTGTATCTCCTTCAATTGCCCTTTTTCCGCTACACCTCTGGCTGAGATTTGGGTGCTTCCGCAATTTATAAAGGAAAGAAATATTATTCAAACGTTCTTTAAAAGCTGTACAAGAAAAACGATCCGAAATTCATCTTTGGGGAAAGGGAAGGGTGATAGACCTCCCACTGCCAAAGGCGGTAGAAAGCTGCTCGTTAGAGGGCATTTATCCAAAGTGGCCAAACTTTCCCAAAATAGTCCTCTGGCGGCCAAAGAGGGGGAAAGTGGAAAACCAAAACAAAACAACAAGCACACAGCACCCTACTGACAGTGCCTTCGGATTACGCAGCCACTTCTCCCTGCAAAGTGCACGCTCCCGCGCCGCGGCCACACGCAGAGCCGGGCAAGCGGCGCCCGGCCGCGCACCCCTACACACCTGCCTCGGCCGGGGTCCGTCTCTCCGCGTCTACCTGTTGCAGCGCTCGCCAACGCCACGACACCCCTGCTGCGGAGCCCCCCTAAATCCAACCACATCCAGGCCAGCGAGTGCAGCTCTCCCTGCAGCGGGAGAGCCCGAGGCAGCAATGCTCTTGCACCCAGGTGACTGCACGGGTTTCCTCGGAGCAGCCTGAAGTTGGCTTGCGTCTCACCCGTCCAATGACACCCCGGGCGCGGGGGGGTGGAGAGGAGGGGGCAGGGGCAGGGCTAGAGCGGGCGAAGCTGGGAGGGAGAGAGAAGGAGAGGGCGGGCGATAGCCCGGAGGGGGAGTGGGCCAGCTTCAGGGCCGGCCCTTTTAAAAGCGGGTCACATGTCCAGATAAAAAGTTCAGGTTGCTATCCCGCCCCCTTGGGCCCTTTCCATTGGCCCGGGGGGAAGCAAGGCTCCACGCTGCACGGGTCAGGCGGGCTTCTCATTGGACAATACAGGCTGTCAGTCACCAGGAGGACGACATGACTGATACAAAGTTGCTGCGACACAGCCTGGACTCGGCAGCTCCCTTAAAGCCGCAGAAGCGGAGGCTGCTCGGGGTGCAGGGCAGCGGCTACGCCACTAGGTACTCACGACTCGCTGCCCCCCACGCCCCTCGCTCCACTACCCCAAACTTGCCCACGCCCACCTAACTCTCCTCCTGGCCTACCCCAGAATGTCTGGAAAGACGCGAAAAGTCTGGGGACGCTGAAGAAGTCGGTTTTTAGAAAGCCAGTCAAGGTGTCCTCCCTGATGCTCTCCACCTGCAGCGCCAGGTGAGCCGCAGCCCTAGCCCAGGCACCGCCCACAGCGTCCGTGCGCAGGGAGGGACCCTCAGTGGGCTTCTCCCGACCCTGGAGGTTCGTTCCCCGCCCCAGTAGTCAGTCTGCAGAGTTACCTCTCAACACAGCAGCCGCAGCGTCCGCTGCCAGCAAGCAAGAGGATCACGTTCCCACTCGATTTGAATTTCCTTGTTTTAACCGTGCGCGGAAAGCGAGTGATTTCAGTGCAGCCAAAGCCCTTTAAACACGGCTTCTCTCCCACCCTCCTCCCCATCCCTCCACCTCTGGGGTCAAGAGCTGCAGCACTCCTTCCTTATAATTTTGTGGCTGTATTTATTGCTTTCGTATTGGATTTTTCCAGTAGTTCAATTTGAAAGAAAGCTGACCATCCAGGATAGCCACTTTTTAATAATGGGTGGGAGGGGTGCACATCATTGGGAGAAACAAACAGGAGCGGGGAAGGAAACAAAACTGTTTTCTAAGGATCAAGCCTCTGCAAGAAGAAATTTCGGTTTCCCTCCAGCCGCCTCCACCTCGGCTCTCCTCCCGCCCACCCCACGGCTGTAGTTACTAAGCAAAAGGATGGGCTTCTTAACTTTGATTTCTAAGGACTTTGAGGCTCGGAGTATGAGGCTCCGTTTTATATTCCTGGCTGGTCCAGAGTCAGCACCGGTGACGTACACACCTAAATCTGGTCCCCGGGCCCTTGGCGACCCGCAGCCCGGCGGCGGCAGCTGTGCGTCCTCCCGCCTCACCCGTGCCCCGCACCAGCCAAGCTCGGAAGGGGGTTGGGGAGGGAGGGAGTTCACCCTGTGCCCAAAGGCCCCTCCTCTCCTTACAGTTCATTAAGCTTCGGGATTCCAGACCCCGAACCGAGGAAGACTCGAACTCTCAGTCACTCCAGGTAGGGAACTCCCTGGCCGCGGGAGAGACGGCGGCGGCGCACAAGAACTGGTTGCGACCCTCCGACTCCTGTGCTCAGCAGTCCCCCGCTCGGAGCGGCTCCCGGCGCCCCCGCAGCCGGGAGTCCCCGCAAGTCTCCCAACTTTCCCGCGGGGCCCGAGGTCCTGCGCGCTTTCCGGGCCAAGCAAGCAGCCGGGCATCGATAGCTGCCGGGCCCGAGCGCAGACGGCGGTCAGGAAGGAGGGGAGTCCCGGACCTAGCGCTCGGGCAACCGAGAAGACGGCTCCGCCTGCGCTGCCAAATTATTCATTATTAAAGGAATGGACGTGTCTCTTTTACTAAGTTTTTACCACCTTTATGGAGGGCCAGTCTTGCCCTGGATCTCAGTTTCTTGCAAAATCTAGGTTAGAATCTTGCAGGGACTGGCCGCCACGATTGCTCGCTCGCCGCCCAACAACCCTGCCCGGAGGCGGCCGGGTGGGAACCTCGTCTCTTGCCCTCAGCCCACCTCGGCTTGCCAACCCGCACCCTCTGCGCGGAATATGCCTTCCCCGGGGTCGCCCTGCGCTCCCCGGACCCCTCCCGCCGCTGTCAGCGCCAAGTGACTGTCGCTGTACACTCACCTTTTCTAGGACATGGTGGGGAGGCTGGGGCGCGGGGCGGGGGTTGGGTGGGGGCAACCAGGCTCCCGCCGCCGCCGCCGCCGCTGCCTGCAAGTCCGATATTAGCAGATCGGCGGTAAGGATGGAGAGGAAGAGACTCCCGGCAGTCGTCCTACTGACGGTGGGTAGAGCAATAGAGCCGTAGTGTTGTTACCCGGCAGGAGGAGACGAGGCGGCGGAGCCAAATCGCGCAGAGGGGGACGCGGGCGCCCGCCCGCCCCCAGCGGCGGCGGCGGCCGGGCCTTAAGCGGCGGGCCCTCTCGGGGCTGCCGATCTCCCGGGCGGCGGCGGCGGCTGCCTGGGGAGCCGGGAAGTTAGGGGGGTTGACCCCGCGCCGGCCGCCCCGCAGCGGGCTCTCCGCGCCCCCTCCCCAGGCCTGGGGTGACCGGTGACAGCTCGGGCGCCAGAGCGTGTGTGTGTGTTTTGAGGGGGGTGGCCGCAGGGGGAGCCCTCTGTGCCGCGGCCCCCTCCCCGGGTCACACCCTCCGCAGAAGGAGCAGCAGCCGAGCGTCCGGCCACCGTCTGGGGGGGAAACCGGGCTGGGGGCGCCGGGGCCCCCTCCCCAGCCTGGCCACTGGCTGCGAGGAGGCCGATGGCAAACGGAACCCCAGTGCACGTCACCCCACAGCCCTCCCCACGACTCCCTGAAGTCCAGCCCTGACCTCGCGCCCCCGGCCTCAGGTGCAGTTCCCAGCCGCCGGGAGGGGAGACGCGGGCTAGGGACCGTGCGCGGGGGGCGGGAGGGAAAAGTTTCTTTTCCTGCTCCTCCGCTGCCCACCCGGCGAAGCTGCTCCTCTCTCCACCCCACGCCTTTTCTCCCGGGCTCGCCGCGCCTCTGCCCCACCCCCGCCGTGGCGGGGGGCTCCGAGGAAGGACCGGGTGTCTGCGCGCGGGGGAGACCGGCGAGCAGCGGCGGCCGCCGGCTGTCCCCTCGCTCTGACAGCGCCCGGGCCGCCGCCGCCCGCTCCGCCGAGCGAGCCGAGGACGCGGCCGGGCGCCAGGCCCCCTCCCCCCGCCGCGCGCCGAGCCCCGCGCGCCCCCGCGCCGCCCCGCGCGCCCCCGCGCCCTCCCGCCGCTCCGGCGGACACCTACGCAGACGCGAAAGGGAAAGGGGGGCGACCGAGCCCGGAGGGCGGACGGCGGCGCCCGGGAGCGCGGCGCGGGGCGGGGGATGGAGCTGCGCCCCGCGATCCCGGGAGCCTCTGGCTCCGGCTGCCTTGCGGAGCCGCCTGCGCCGCCTGGCTCTGGATTCTCCCCAAGTCCCACATCTCCTCACCGCCCCCCCCCTCCCGCCGCAGACCACACAGATCACCCCCATTAGGGCAAATGTGTGCGTGTGTGTGTATGTGTGCGCGCGCGTGTCCACGAACTCTCATGCGTGGGAGGGACACCAGCCCCAGATCTTCTATCTCACCGTTACACTTAGCCTTAGTGGAAGATTTTGGGTAGAGGGGACCCACTGTGAATATCACAACAGGCTCCCCTTGTCGTTTATCACTCAGTTAAACTCCAGAAACTGACCACATTGGTCCTTGTCCCGGCTTTACACTCCTTTTCCTACAGGTTTTATTGACTCCTTCCCCCTGCCCTTTCGCTGTGCTCCTTCCCGGTTTTCTTCCTAAGGAACTGTGGAAGTTGGTAATCCCTTACCACCGTGTTAAACGCGGAACTGCCCTGTTAAAACAATCACAGCCCCACAATCCCACTGCCCCAGTCTAGCTGTCCATTGCGGCGTCACCCACACAGTGCTGGCACTCCCCTGTTCTTAAAGTGGCATTTGGCCTGTGGCGAACCACCTTCTGCTTGTTTCCTTAGGTGTAGAGAAGGTGAAATTCTTAAGATATTATGTTTAGGTGAAATCAAGAAAATAATTAACATAGTAAATATTCAATGAACTTTAAAAAGAACCACCATGTAGAAGTATACTGACTGAAAAAAATGAATTCTGCATCAAAAATAGGATGGATTGACACTCATGAGTTCATAAAATGGACAGAAGGATGGATAGTTAATGTGATTAAGGCATTATATACTAGTGGTAGAATCTTGGTAGTGGGTTTTTTGTTTTTGAAGTTTTTCCTAATGAAATGTTAGAGAAAACGAACCCTCCTTTAAGGTAATCTTTATAATGCAAATTCAGGTTACAAAATTGATAAATCTGGCATTTGATTATTCCTTTCCCCTTTATAAAATGATTTTCATTAAACTTTCTTTACCTAGGTGTTCCTCCACTATTTTAATCAGTAATTTTGTTACGGACAACTTATCAGGCAGCAGATTCTGACGTAAAGTGGGGTTATTGTAACTGCAACATTTTAGACATCTAGATTTCTTCCTGCCTTTTCTTTCTGTCCAATCTCAAATTTTAATCTTTCATGCTTTAAAGCAGTTTGGTATTATAAAACTGAGACTGAGTTTTTAAGCATTTACGTATATTCTTTTGAAACTTTTGTACACCAAACTCGCTTGTGGGGACATCCATATGCCCATGTATATCAATTTCTCTTATACTTCAACAAGAGATATTAGGGGATCTTGCCATTACTATTAGGCAAACCTTTATTTTTGGATATTTGAATATTTGCCCAAACTTTTGAACAATTATTTTCTTTTGCTGGCTGTAAGAGGTGGTCTTGTGCCACCCTAGAAGGAAAACAGCTCCAACATAAAATCTTTGGCTCCCTTATCTGAAGAGAAGGTGGCACTGGTGTTACTGGGAATCACCCCACAAGTGATGTCTCTGAGAGACTCCATCAAAGATGGAGATGCAGGGTTTTTTGGTTATTCAGAATACTCTTGGTTCCAATGCTTGATAATAAAGAGTCCTATCAACTTTGAAAATGTACATCTAGGAAATGTCATTCCTTGCTGATTTTTAAGCTCACAACAAACTTTGTTCTTTTGATCCTTTTAGATATATTTTTCTTTGCAAAAGGATAGAAATGTGTTTTTAAGAAAAATGAATATTAAGGAAGTAAAAAGAACAGAAAACTTAACTTCATCTCCAAATTATTGGAGACTACTTACATCTGCCAAATAGTCTGAAACCTTGAAGCAGCATCAGTTCTCTTCCCTTTTGACAGTTGTTCACCCTCATTTCACAGTCCTGTACCTCAGGACACTTTCCTCCCTCAACCCAGTAGCATCAAGTTCCCTGAGGTTTGCTACCTAAAATGCACTACTCAGCGTTTGCAATTTACATATGTGACATCACATCCTCTATTATATAACTTCAGATACAAAGCCTAATATCATCTAAGTTTGTGTTGGAAAAAAAATCCTCCCTTGCTCTTTATTTCAGCTTTAACAGAGCAACCCCTTAGATCTCTGATCCAAATCTCACTTCATCCAACAGCTGACACTGGGGGGAGAAAAAAAAAATGCATGGAGTTGTTCAAGCCATGAAATGATAAGCAACCCACCCCCATGAATGTATTTTGAAATGTATTAGATCTCCTTTAGATCTGTATTTACTGGTAGGAAAGTAAAGCCTGTTAAATAGCATATAACTTAATTGTATTCAATAATCTTAAAAAGTTAAAGGCTAAGCATTTGGACATAGATAACTTCATTAATAAGCCTAGTCATGCTGGCACTTTATTTTTTTCTTTCAAAAAAGCTAAGCTTTTTTTCCCCCTGTCTGTTACCAGCTGTTAGGAAGAGTTGAGAAAGACAGAGAGAGTCAGAGAGAGAAAGGCGGGGCTCGGGCAGGCGGTGTTGGAGAGAAAAGATGGGTAGGGGAATAATATAAAATAGAATTTCTTCTTTGTTTATTGCAAAACACACATGTTACAGTTTATAAACATTGCAAGCAAATAAGAAATTGTGGACCAGAAGAGAAATACAAAACATATCAGAGTTTGTTAATACCCAAAATAGACCCAATTCAAGTTTCTGGACTACTTGGAATATTTTTATTAGCTTTGCTTATTCATTAATTTCCATATTTGTTTACCTAACTATTCATCTGTCTACCTTAATTTCATTTGCAGTCATTTTAAACAGAAAACACACAAACCTCATCCATCTCGATGACCAGATTTTGAGCTGACAGAGCACCAAACAGAACATGCATCACAATTAGCGTGCCACATTATTAGAGGCAAATCAGATTGCACTGTGCCTACACTGATGTTCTAAATTTAGAAATAATGTACAGTGGTTGAAAAGGGGAGGGGGACTCAGAGCCATGTATTTCAATAAAAGTAAAGATATTTGCAATTCCTTCTCTTCTCTTTTTCTTGGTTTACTGCAGGAAATTCATCACCTTTAAATAACTGTGCTAATCTTACATAAATAACCGCATGGTTTGTGAGCTCATTAGAATTATGCATCCGGCTGCTTTTCTGATATTATGGGCAATAACAACCACAGAAAAGTGAAACAATCCAGTGGGTCAGGTGTGGGAAATATGAGTCTCTGCTGAACTTGATGAAAAACTCATTTAGAATTTCTCATTAGGACTTCACAGGAGCAGTTAGCTTTTCAGTAGTCGGCGCTGTATTTTTAGCAGCATTTTAACAGCTGTCAGTAACAACTAAGACAACATTTTGATCAACACTTCTTTTTTTTTTTTTAATTCTAACAAAGATGTTTGCAAAGAAACAAAATGCTTCAAGATTTAAATGTTTAGCTCTGAAAAACAAACCAAAAAAGATACTTTCTTGTAACATAAAATGTTAATGCCTCAAGGGCAGGCAGAAAGGTATCTACCTAAAATGAAGCCCAGTGGATTTTTAAGGTTTAATTTTCTGATGCCTAGGTATGTATAATAAGATGATATTAGGCTTGAAAGGTGTGTTCAGAGTCAGAAACGGAAACCTCAGTATAAGAGAATGTGCAGTGGATCTTGTCATGTATTTGCAAGTAGGTCAAGAATAGCCATGTGAGCACCTGAAATGAATAAAATCTTGTCCCTAACATTTGAGTTTATAAAGGGAGGTTATCACATGTCAGATATATGACACTGGAAATAGCAGATAGAAAAAAAATGTAAGAGGCTTCATGACAGATGTCATCTTTATTTCTAAAGATAGAGGTAAATTTGCTGTGGGTAATGTATTACAAAGCAAACTTAAACTAAGCTCTGCAAGTGTCAGATTTCCCTTTCACCTGCAGTCTCCCCAAACTGAGTGGTTTCTGTTCTAAGGGAAGGCATGGTATATTACTAAAGCAGCCTACTGAATCATCCTATCCAGGGGTCATGTGCTCATTTCGAGGACCTAATCCATGTTTTGAGTTTGTCCCAACTAAGGCAGCTGAGTATTTCCACTTCATCTAGCTGGCATGGTGGGGAATGAAGGCATTCTTAGATCAAATGATATTTTTATTATTGTTAGGTAGTTAGAATAGGAAATAGGAGTCCAAAATGACGGTGGCTAAATGACAAGGAAGGGAAAAGCCTGCGAAAATAGAACAAAGGAGGTCAAAGGAAGGTCTGAGGACCTGAGTGAGGGCTTCAGGTACAACAAACAGCACTCCTGGCTAGCCCAGTTTGCATAGGGCAGGCCCAGGGGGAGGGAAAAACATATAAAAAGAGGAGCCAAAGGGCTCTCTCTGGCTCCTCCATTCTCTTCTCTTCACGTCTTTGGGTTGGCATGCCCTCACGCTTCGAAGATGGATTCTCCTGCTATCTTCTAAATAAGATAGAGCTGTAACACTGATTTGTCTAAGAGCTATAACACGGTTTGTCCAAGACCCGAGAGCTGTGACAAGCCGAGGGCTTTATGTCCGTCACTCCAAATCTTTGTCGTGACAAGACAGAACCGAGGAGCATACACTCGCCTGACAATTATATTGCAGTTTTTAAAAATCCTAATCCTTGTGGTGGTACCAGTTCACTACCACTTCCTTGCTTGGTAGGACTTTTTTCAACAAAATGTGCAGAAGTCATAAAAATTGAAGTAGATATCCTTTCTTCTCGCCCTGCACAAACCCCTGCCAGATGCAAATCTTTTAGTGTTGATCGTTTTGCACAGAGCACGACATGGTTTTCTTAGTTCATACATTTTGGACATTAAATACCCATGTGTAAAAATGAAACATGTATCAACATCTTGTATATGGAAGGTACAGGTCACATCAATTATTAATATTTAAACCACAATCTATTTTGAAGTGCCTAGTGCTAATTATAGCTAGACTTTAATATTTTATCAAAGTAAGTGGAAATTTAAGCTAGTTCATTACTTTAAAAAAAAAAAAAGCTTTTTAATGACCTTCACTATAAATGTGGTGGAACCATCTCCTCTTAGTAAAACTGTGTAGATTTACAATGCCACTTTTTGCCAGTACAGATTGCTAGCTTACACAAAGGATCAAGTAAGCACCTAAGTAAAGTCTTGGGATTCTTCTAATATGTTTATATATGCAAATTTTATGTTGTTTTGATTTTTTAAAGTACATATTTTCATAATAATTATCTATCTCAAAAGAAAAAATCCAGGAAAATTATTTTTATCACTACATCAATTCAATATATGCTATTACTCTGTTCTTTTGTAAATTATATGGCTCTATTTCTAATTTGAATATGACACAAACTGAAGTTTTGTTGAAAATAAAATTTTTTTTAATTACCTTTATTTGTAAACAAATATTATTGTTAAAATTCAATAAAAACTGCCAAGGAACAAACGGTAAGATCATATACACATATTTTTTTTATCTATTTTATGTTACTTCCACAGTACCAGATGATTATACTCCTAGGATACAACTACTAGTATGTTACTAAACAAACTAGGGATCCAGTAGGGAAGTCAAGATTATTAATCACAACAATTTCTCACCTACAGGGAGAAATTAAAGCAAACACTAACTTCTACAGATAATTCAAAAAGCCCACAGTAAAAGCAAGAGCTCTGAGGCTCAATCTCCTTGAATGAAATGTCTAATCAGTACCTTTCAGCCTGGAGCTCTATTTCATTATCCTTTTTCACAGATACAGCGAATCAAACAGTACAGTAAAATTCAAAGCCACTTGCAGGGCTTTGAATCCTGGCTCCATCGCTTATTAACCATATGACTCAGGGCAAATTGCTTAGTCTTCCTAAATTTAGTTTCCTTAT
The DNA here is from genome assembly GCF_042477335.2 of Ovis canadensis. Taxonomy (NCBI): domain Eukaryota; kingdom Metazoa; phylum Chordata; class Mammalia; order Artiodactyla; family Bovidae; genus Ovis; species Ovis canadensis. Next base: position 19,966,162 of record NC_091261.1, on the reverse strand, counting down.
TTGTAACAAGAGACAACTGATACTATGAGTGGATATGAACTTAACACAGTACCTGGATGTGGTAAGTGCTTCCCAAAAGTGTTAAATGTGTACCTCCAGAGTTTTGTCATAGAAAACTCAAAGTTGATTCTTCTGAAGATTCAAAATCTTTCTTACACTTCAAATGGGTTTTGAAGTCCCTCAAGAATCAGAGCTTTAACCTGAGGTCTTCAAGGGCTTCAGACTTCTAAGAATTCTCTTCGCTAGAACAGTGATTCTCAAGTTTTATCATGCATCTGAATCACTGTGAGAGTCTGTTAAAAGTTTTCTAGGCCCCGTGCTTAGAATTTCCTGTTCAGTAGGTATGGGGTGGAACCTTAGAATTAATATTTCTAACAAGTTCCCAGGTAGATGCTGCTGGTGCTGCTCTAGGAACTACTCTTTGAGAACCAGATATGGCGCTAGTGGTAAAGAACCCACCTGCCAATGCAGGGGACATAAGAGATGCAGGTTTGATCCCTGATGAGGCAGATACCCTGGAGGAGGGCATAGCTACCCACTCCAGTATTCTTGCCTGGAGAATCCCATGAACAGAGGAGCCTGGAGGGCTATGATCCATAGATCCACAGGGTCACAAAGAGTCAGATAAGCCTGAAGCAATTAAGCATGTTGCACACACCCCCTAGAATATGGAAAAGAAGCAGTTGCCCCCAGGCTGCTTACTTTGCAAGGCTAAGTTACTGCTGGCAGCAGCTGATGCTGTGGGCAGGGAGGAGAGGGGGGTGGGCCCAAGGGAGAGATGAAAAGCAGGAAGTAGGAGCCGAAAGAAAGGAAGTGTCAGTTATTGTTGAAAGGGGCAGGGGTGGGTCTTCACAGTCCGGCATCACTGGAATCCAGAGCCTGGCTAGCTGTTGCTGAGTGAGAACTCTGTCTCCACAGCCCTTGGGCTATATGTTGATCTATCATGGCCTCCTTTTTTTTCCTTTTAATTGGGATATAGTTGCTTTACAATGTGGTGTTGGTTTCTGATGTACAATGAAGTGAATCAGCTGTATTTACACATACGTCCCCACCCTCTTGGACCTCCCTTCCACCACGGCCCCATCCCACCCCTCTGGGTCATCACAGAGCACCTAGCTGAGCAACCTGTGCTTTTCAGCAGCTTCCCACTGGCCATCTATTTTACATGTGACAGTATGTGCGCCATTCCCAATCTCTCACTTCATCCCACATCCCCCTTTGCCCCCCATGTCCATGTCTGTTCCTTACATCTGCATCTCTATTCCTGCCCTGAAAATAGGCTCACCTCTACCAATTTTCTAGATTCCACATACATGCATTAATATGTGATATTTGTTTTTCTCTTTCTGACTTACTTCACTCTATGACAGACTCTAGGTCTAGCCACATCTCTATAAACGACCAAGTTTCTTTTTTTTTTTTCCTTTTATTGCTGAGTGATGTCCCATTGTATGTGTGCACCACAGCTTCTTTATCCATTCTTCTGCCGATGGACATTTAGGTTGCGTCCATGGTTTGGCTATTGCAAATAGTGCTACAGTGATTTTTCATGACCTCTAAATTCTTACTCTGAATAAGTATTTGGGAAGTACTTTACCACTTTCAGGCTCTTAAAGTACCTATTAGTTTACTATTGTACTATCTTAAGGCATTACCTTTGGTTATTTGGGAGTGCAAGGGAGGGGAGTCAGAATTGGCAAAGCACGTTCCTTCAATTACCTTTGCACATAGGTAATTGTCATGTCCATGGTCAAGTTCAGATCAGCTTTCTCCCTCTGTTCTGAGTGTGTCATAAAGATGAACCCCTGACTCTTGAGTTAGATTTTAACTGATGCTTTTTCTTTTTTTCAGGTTTCATCAGTTCAGAAGGGAACATTAGTTTAATCAGATGTGATAAGCTTTTGACAAAGTCATAGTGGTTGTTCCGAGTTTTGAACCAACAATTATGTGAGGCAATTTCCTGTATTTTTGTCAGGAGTCCAGGCTTTCTGGGCTTCCCTGGTGGTTCAAATGATAAAGAATCTGCCTGAAATATAGGAAGACCAGGCTTCAATCTCTGGGTCAGGAAGTTCCCATGGAGAAGAGAACAGCTACCCACTCCAGTATTCTTGCCTGGAGAATCCCATGGACAGAGGAGGCTGGCAGGCTACAGTTCATGGGGTCGCAAAGAGTCAGACATGACTGAGTGACTAACACTTGCCTTGCCAGTCTTCCTGTTTACTTCTATAACAGTTTCATTGCTTTATTAAGAAATGATGTCAACATTGTACGATTTAATTTCCTTAAGAAGAGGTGGCAAGAATACACTGAAGAACTATACAAAAAAGATCTTCATGACCCAGGTAACCACAATGGTGTGATCACTCACCTAGAGCCAGACATCCTGGAATGTGAAGTCAAGTGAGCCTTAGGAAGCATCACTATGCACAAAGCTAGAGGAGGTGATGGAATTCCAGTTCAGCTATTTCAACCTAAAAGATAATGCTGTGAAAGTGCTGCACTCAATATGCCAGCAAATTTGGAAAACTCAGCAGTCGCCAAAGCAGTAGAAAAGGTCAGTTTTCATTCCAATCCCAAAGAAAGGCAATGCCCAAGAATGTTCAAACTACTGCACAATTGCACTCATCTCACACACTAGCAAAGTGATGCTCAAAATTCTCCAAGCCAGGCTTCAACAGTATGTGAACCGTGAACTTCCAGATGTTCAAGCTGGATTTAGAAAAGGCAGAGGAAACAGAGATCAAATTGCCAACATCCGTTGGATCGTTGAAAAAGCAAGAAAATTCTAGAAAAACATGTACTTCTGCTTTATTGACGATGCCAAAGCTTTTGACTGTGTGGATCACAGCAAACTGTGGAAAACTCTTCAAGAGATGAGAATACCAGACCACCTGACCTGCCTCCTGAGAAATCTGTATGCAGGTCGAGAAACAACAGTTAGAACTGGACATGGAACAACAGACTGGTTCCAAATCGGGAAAGGAGTACATCAAGGATGTATATTGTCACCCTGCTTATTTAACTTATATCCAGAGTACATCATGGAGAAGGCAATGGCACCCCACTCCAGTACTCTTGTCTGGAAAATCCCATGGACGGAGGAGCCTGGTAGGCTGCAGTCCATGGGGTCGCCAAGAGTCGGACACGACTGAGCGGCTTCACTTTCACTTTTCCCTTTCATACACTGGAGAAGAAAATGGCAGCCCACTCCAATGTTCTTGCTTGGAGAATCCCAGGGATGGGGAACCTGGTGGACTGCCGTCTATGAGGTCACACAGAGTCGGACACGACTGAAGCGACTTAGCAGTAGCAGAGTAAATCATGAGAAATGCCGGGCTGGATGAAGCACAAGCTGGAATCAAGACTGCCAAGAGAAATATCAATGACCTCAGATATGGAGATGACACCACCCTTATGGCAGAAAGTGAAGAAGAACTAAAGAGCCTCTTGATGAAAGTGAAAGAGGAGAGCAAAAAAGTTAACTTAAAACTCAACATTCAGAAAACTAAGATCATGGCATTCGGTCCCATCACTTCATGGCAAATAGATGGGGAAACAGTGGAAACAGTAAATTTCTTTTCTTGGGCTCCAAAATCACTGCAGATGGTGACTGCAGCCATGAAATTAAAAGACACTTACTCCTTGGAAGAAAAGCTATGACAAACCTAGACAGCATATTAAAAAGCAGAGACACTACTTTGCCAACAAAGGTCTGTCTAGTCAAAGCTATGGTTTTTCTACTGGTCATGTATGGATGAGAGAGTTGGACTGTAAAGAAAACTTAGCACCCAAGAATTGATTCTTTTGAACTGTGGTGTTGGAGAAGACTCTTGAGAGTCCCTTGGACTGCAAGGAGATCCAACCAGTCCATCCTAAAGGAAATCAGTCCTGAATATTCACTGGAAGGATTGATGATGAAGCTGAAAAGAAACTCTAATACTTTGGCCACCTGATGCAAGGAGCTGACTCATTTGAAAAGACCCTGATGCTGGGAAAGATTGAAGGTGGGAAAGAAGGGGACGACATAGGATGAGATGGTTGGATGGCATCACTGACTCGATGGACATGAGTTTGAGTAAGCCTCAGGAGTTAGTGATGGACAGGGAAACCTGGCTTGCTGCAGTCTATGGGGTCACAAAGAGTCAGACATGACTGAGTGACGGAACTGAACTGCAGAAGTTGGAAAATGTAATTCAGTCAAGATAGATGAAACCCCCAAATTTAGACAGATGAATTTGAAGAATAATCAAGGAAAGCTGACAGAAAGATAACAAAACTGCGTTCCTGGTGTCACTTAAGTTGAACTTCATCTTGGGTAAGCGAGATTGTAAAAGCAAGAGAGGAATATAGTCCATGTGAGGAAACTTGTTATATTTGGTTGGCCAGATATAAGGTGGTTGGCCATCTTACAGAAAATCCAGAAGGAACTTTTTAACCAATCCAGTACTTCACAATAGACCTTGATTGGAGCATTACTTTATCCATAGGTTGTGAAAACAGTTCAGAAAGAAGGACAAACATCATTAACAGTTCTACAAACTAAGAGATACATGAAGGAAATAGATTTCCTTAACCTGCTAAACAGTGACCTCATAAAAAAGTCAGGTAGCCCATTGAGTTTATTTTATTTTTTGCTAGTGTGAAAATCACTTAGAGTATTTGACTGCTTCTTTAATATTGTTATATTAATACTTAAGTTTAGTATTATAAATCATAACATATTTCATAAGCTTACAAATGTTTCATAAAATATTTCAAGTACACCAAAAATAACAACAGGCTTCAATGTAGCTGCCACTCTCCTTGAGGTGGAAACATTTTGTCATATTTGCTGCAGAAGTATAAAATATTGCATGAGTGTGATACATTCCTATTTCTTGATAGGGGTTATTGTTGAAGGGGAGGGGAGACAAGAATATAGGGGTTGTCTCTTATCAACTGGGAGTAGTACTTCCATTGTTAGAAGCCCCGAGTGTTGCATTTTCAGACACAGATCTTAATGAGAGGGAATTAGTTCTTAATATTTCCAAACAACATCCAAAAAGGGGCTGGTAGATAATCCCAATCCCAACACATGGTTTTCACTGAGGGCAGGGATTTAAAATTCAGAACCTCCCTGGTGGTCCTGTGGTTAGGAATCTGCCATTGCAGGGTATACAGATTTGACCTCGAGTCTGGGAAGCTTCCGCATGTCAGAAGGCAACCAAGCCTGTGGGCCACAGTTACTGGGACCACACGCCCTAGTGTCCATGATCTGCAACAAAAGAAACCCCTGCAATAAGAAGTCCAAGCACTGCAACTGGAGGAGGCCTTCACGCAGCAACGAAGACCCATCACAGCCAATAGATAAATGAGAGAATAAAAGTCAAGCTGTTCCCTCAGAGATTCCCAAGAATGAAGATGACTTCAGCACCACGAGAACTGCCCACCTAGGAAACTACAGATCCTTGCAAAGGAGTAATTCCAGTCTAGTTCATTTCAATAGTATTGCTTTTGGGGTCACTTTCCAATCATATTTTCTCCTAACCCAAGTAATTCTAATAGCCTCAGTGAAACTCAGGGCTGATATAAATCATTGCATGCTGATCTTAAGTCATTACCAGAACTTTTCTGATTAGTTCTATTGGCCCATGTTGTATGCACTGTTAAGTCTTTTGACTCGCATCCTAGAGACAAGTGTTCAGTCCAATTTGGACAGGTATCTTAGTCTGTTGGGGTTCCAATAACAAAATACTATAGAATGAGTAATTTATAAACAGCATAAATTTAGATTTCACAATTCTGGAAGTGGATGTCCAAGATCAGGATGCAGTATGGTTGAATGGGGACTCTTCTGAAGAACAGACTTCTTTTATATATGTGTGTGTATAGTGGATTAACAGTGTTGTGTAGGTTTCAGCTGTATTGCAAAGTGGTTCAGTTATACATATACATGTATCTATTCTTTCACAAATTCTTTCTCCATTTAGGTTATTACAGAATATTGAGCAGAATATTCTCATTTGCTCGATAGTCTCAGTTGCCAATTATCATCACCTTTGGGGATTAAGGTTTCAACACATGAATCTAGGTGGACAGGAGATTCATCACCTTTGGGGATTAGGTTTCAACACATGAATCTAGGGGGTTCATGTGTTGTATCATAATATTTGGGGATTAAAGTTTCAAGATATGAATCTAGGGAGACAGGAAATTTCAGATCATAATGAGAGGGCTTAAGAAACTAGTGTTTAGCCATTATCTGGCTCATTCATTTCTCAATATATTGACCTTTACTGTAGAAATAATCTTTGGGTATTTCATATATTCTGATGTCAGGTATACATGAAGCTCCTATAGAAAGACACCCCAACAATACAGTAGCTCAAATAAGAAAGAAATTTAATTCTATCTTACATAAAATTGAGAAAAATGAATGTGATCTAGGGCAGATAGGTGGTTCTGCTGTGTGGGGTCTTTAGGACCCTGTGTCCCTTGAGGCACCCCAATTCTGCAGAGTGTTGTCCTTATCTATATGGTGGAGGCTGTGTCATTAGAATCATATCCACAGTTTTATATTAAAGAGCAAACATTTGGGGGGTTTCCCTGGTTGCTCAGTGATGAAAATCCGCCTGCCAATGCAGGAGACACAGGCTTGGTGCCTGATTCAGGAGGACCCCACATGCCCCCAAGCACCTTAGCCCATGCACCACAACTATCGAACCTGTGCTCTAGAACCTGGGAACCACAGCTACTGAAGCCCGTGTACCCTACAGCCCTTGCTCTGCAGTAAGAGAAGCCTCCACAATGAGAAGCCAGCAACTAGAGCGCATTCCGCACTTGCCACAGCTGGATGTTTACATCTTGATACCAGAGCAGTTTTCAAGAAGGTTAACTGGTTGTGTTCCCTGCTAAAACTGGAGTTCTACTGAAAGGAGGAAGGGGTAAATAAATACAGGGGATGATGAACAGTCTTTGTTAAGAGATAACCAGTTCCAATGAGCAGAGTAGAAAATGCAAGCTAAGGCTCTTCAGTCATGTCCGATTCTTTGCAACTCTATGGACTGTAGCCCACCAGGCTCCTCTGTCCGTGGGATTCTCCAGGCAAGAATACTGAAGTGGGTTGCCACGCCTTCCTCCAGCGAATCTTCCCCACCCAAGGCTCAGGTCTTTTGTGTCTCCTGCATTGGGAGGCCAATTCTTTACCACTAGTACCACCTTGAAAGCCCAAGTAGAAAATGGGATGGGGCTTTAACTGTGGCACAAAGACCTAAGGTTATGGTTAAGGAGGGGTGCAAGAAACGTTGGGTGGGGTCACGGGCTGGGATATAGATGCTGTGATCACCATTTATACCCTCAAAATCAGTGTTGGGGGGCATCTTTTGCAATAAACCAAAACAGCAGAACCAGATAACTAGTGAAGATAGGCTCATCTTTCACTGAGCCCCATGGTAAGTTTGCAGAACCACCCTGATCCAATTAATGATTTTTTTCCAGAGTGGGAGGAAATGTATCCAATATAAATCAATCTCCAAAGAAATCACTGAAGTATAACAAGAATTTCAGCTGTATAATATAAATCAGCAGAGTTTGAGATGCAAATTATACTATTCCATGGAAAGCCAGAAATGCTCAGATTTTAACCTGTGCCTGACACAGAGAGAGAGAGAGAGAGAGCTAGCTTGTAGTCCTTGGTGTGCATGTTAGCACAGGGGCAATCGGCAGGAGATCACAATCTCCTTTAGCCTGCCTGCCAGAACACTACAGAACAAGGTAAAGGGTAGGACTGATGTTCAGTTGGTCAATACCAGGACAACTGGGCTCTTCTCACCACCCTACTTCCTTCTGATTGGCTGATATCCATTGGCAGTGCAACTATACAGGTCATTGCTGTACTATGCTCTGTTGCTCAAAAAACTCTGTGACCCTATGAACTATAACCCACCAGGCTCCTCTATCTGTGGGCTTTTTCAGGCAAGAATCCTGCAGTGGCTGCCAGTTCCACTTCCCGGGGCTCTTCCCTACCCAGAGGTCAAAACCAATCTCCTGCATTGAAGGCAGATTCTTTACCTGCTTCAGTTAGTTCAGTTCAGTTCAGTCACTCAGTCGTGTCTGACTCTTTGCGACCCCATGAATCGCAGCACACCAGGCCTCCCTGTCCATCACCAACTCCCGGAGTTCACTCAAACTCACGTCCATCAAGTCGGTGATGCCACCCAGCCATCTCATCCTCTGTCGTCCCTTTCTCTTCCTGCCCCCAATCCCTCCCAGCATCAGGGTCTTTTCCAATGAGTCAACTCTTCACATGAGGTGGCCAAAGTACTGGAGTTTCAGCCTCAGCATCAGTCCTTCCAAAGAAATCCCAGGGCTGATCTCCTTCAGAATGGACTGGTTGGATCTCCTTGCAGTCCAAGGGACTCTCAAGAGTCTTCTCCAACACCACAGTTCAAAAGCATCAATTCTTCAGCGCTCAGCTTTCTTCACAGTCCAACTCTCACATCCATACATGACCACTGGAAAAACCATAGCCTTGACTAGACGGACCTTAGTTGGCAAAGTAATGTCTCTGCTTTTGAATATGCTATCTAGGTTGGTCATAGCTTTCCTTCCAAGGAGTAAGCATCTTTTAATTTCATGGCTGCAGTCACCATCCTCAGTGATTTTGGAGCCCCCCAAAATAAAGTCTGACACTGTTTCCACTGTTTCCCCACATATTTCCCATGAAATGATAGTACTGGATGTCATGATCTTCGTTTTCTGAATGTTGAGTTTAAGCCCACTTTTTCGCTTTCCTCTTTCGCTTTAATCCAGAGGCTTTTTAGTTCCTCTTCACTTTCTGCCATAAGGGTGGTGTCATCTGCATATCTGAGGTTACTGATATTTCTCCTGGCAATTCTGATTCCAGCTTGTGCTTCTTCCAGCCCAGCATTTCTCATGATGTACTAGGCACATACGTTAAATAAGCAGGGTGACAATACACAGCCTTGATGTACTCCTTTTCCTATTTGGAACCAGTCTGTTTTTCCATGTTCAGTTCTAACTGTTGCTTCCTGACCTGCATATAGGTTTCTCAAGAGGCAGGTCAGGTGGTCTGGTATTCCTATCTCTTTCAGAATTTTCCACAGTTTATTGTGATCCACACAGTCAAAAGCTTTGGCATAGTCAATAAAACAAAAATAGATGTTTTTCTGGAACTCTCTTGCTTTTTCCATGATCAAGCGGATGTTGGCAATTTGATCTCTGGTTCCTCTGCCTTTTCTAAATCCAGCTTGAAACCTGCTTAGCCATCAGGAAAGTCCATACAGGCCATTAAATATTATCAATGTTACCCCTGCTTTCAGGGGTTATTCAAAATTTTATTGAAAGATATTCAGACCACAAAGGGCCAAGGAAGAAGGTTCTTAAAAAAATAAAAATAAACAACAAAAAACAGTAGTGTTTTCTTCTCCAGTCTGCAATCATCCTGCATTTGAAATAGATAAAATGGAGAAAGAAAAAGATAACACCCTGATCGATTTATCAACTTCTCTTTAAGTGTGAAGGGTCTGCAGAAAGCATACATTTTGCCATTTTGGTCCATATGCTATTCTGAATTTACTGGCCTTCTCAGAATTTTGATGAAAATTTTCTGATTTCCTATACATTCCAAATGCTGTATATCTACTCTGCCTACAGATTACAAAATATTGAGACAGATTACCAAGGAAGCTGTGAGCTTTCTACTCTGGAGGAATTTCGAAGTAGGATTTCCTCTGAGCTGGAATGGCAAAGGCAGAGGTCTGTAAGTGGGGTGATGGAGTAGGGTTATGTATTGGTTTGTGTAGCCTTTTAAATAAATAATTACTTTGCAAAGAGATCAGGAAAAAAGAAACTCGCAATATAGCCTGATGAATCAGTGGGTGATAAAGTACATTGGAACTTCAAAATCCAGCCTTTTATGTTTTCTTCAGATCAGTGGCCCCTCAGTCAGAAACCAGGTATCACATAAAAGAGGAAATCCAGCCAGCAGTGTTTGTCTTTAAGAGAGGCAGTAAAGAAGGTTAAAAGCATAGACCCTGGACCCAGACTTAGCCTGGGTTTGAATCCCAACTAGCTGTGGGATTATGGGTAAACTACACAAACTCTGGACTTTGGTTTCATCACCTATAAAATAAGACAACTTACCTTATATGGTTGTTATGGGGATTAATAACCTAACTCTTGCTTATAGTAAACAATGAACTTTAGCTATGATATTTCTACATCCCTTTAATCATAAACCATATACACCCACTCACTCTTCTACCCATATTCTTTAGCACTCTCCAAGCTTGGCTTCTGACCTTATTTGATCACTTCTTTTTCGGTATTTTCCTTACTGGGCTATTTGATATTCAGGACTGACTGCTTGAGCGCCTCCCATTAACATCCAGGAGGATTTTCTTCTAATATTTCAAGCTTTGCATCGAAAAACATGTTACTCTTGTGACCTGTAACCTAGTGTCCACATCATAACTTTGACCTTTCCATAAAATTCATTGGGTGTTTTTGCTACTTGAAGAAATAAATTCCCTTAAATGGTGCAGAAGAGACAGTGCTATGAGCTTGCCAAATTCAATTTCATTTGTCTCTTTTCAAGTGGACAGGAAGGCTACATAGCTCAGGCTCCCTTGCACTTAGGTTGGGTCCATATGCCTGGGTCTGCATGCTAGTGTTTTGGTGGAAGTGATGTGCTCACTGGTTATAACACTCATGAATGATTGTCTCAGCTCTCACTTCCCTTACTGTTAATGCCTGGGAGGTCTCAAGTCTGGGATGGCAACATCACAGAATGGAAGGAAACTAGATCTCTGAATCATCTTGTGGAGGAAAGCTACCAAGGAGAGTTGCCAAACTGCATTGGACTGCAATGTAACTGATAAATATATCTTTATTCTGTGTACTTCATGAGATTTTGATACATTGCCCTGATTAACTCAGCTGGTACTGAATAAGAATATTTGTACAGACTATAAGCCTATAGTGAATAGTATTGTAGTAAGTTTGAATGTGTTTGCACCCTAATGGTTCCTATATTCAAGATTACTGAATTCATCATGGAGTTTAGTTAGCTAGCTGAGCAGAATGTTGTAGAGAAAAGAATATGGGTGGGAATCCCACTGTAAGTGTTAGTCACTCAGTCATGTCTGACTCTTTGTGACCCCATGGACTGTAGCCTGTCAGGCTCCTAAGTCCATGGAATTTTCCAGGCAAGAATACTGGAGTGAGTTGCCATTCCCTTCTCCAGGGTAGCTTCCCAACACAGGGATTGAACCCAGATCTCCTGCATTGCGGGTAGATTCTTTACCATGTGAGCTGCCAGGGAATCCCACTGAACCAAATTCAAATTCTGTCTCAAATTCTTATTACCTTGACTATAATGTGTTCTTTCATTGGAATCCAAATGATACTTTCTAGTAGCATTATGGGGTAAATAAACTAAACCCTATTAGGGAATTATCTTTCATCCCTTCTCAGTATTCCAATATTTCCAATCCAGTGTTAAGTTTCTGTGATTCTCCATTCTAAGCTGATTTTCATAAATTTGACTTTACAGGAGCAACAAAAGTGGTAACACTTAGGTCCAGACAAAGTATCTATATATTTAAGTGAAAGTGAAAGTTGCTCAGTCATGTCCAACTCTTTGAGACCCCATGGACTACACAGTCCATGGAATTTTCCAGGTTAGAATACTGGAGTGGGTAGCCTTTCCCTTCTCCAGGGGATCTTCCTGACCCAGGAATTGAACCGGGCTCTCCTGCATTGCAGGTGGATTCTTTACCAACTGAGCAGTCAGGGAAGTCCATCTATATCCTTAATGTGTGCCCAAATAAAAGGAAAGCACTACAGGTTTTTTTTTTTTTGGTGTTGAAAATAGTGCTTAGCAGAGAGCAATTTCCCCTGTATTTGGTGAGTTATTCAGAAAGCCCCCAAGTCAGAGAATGCCTGTGCCATGCGCCATAGCACAATTCTGAAAATACTGTATGTAATTAAAACGGGAATTTCTGAACATGATTACCATAGAATTTGTCTTTCCAAACCTCAAACAGCATTTTTTGACCCATGCAATATTGATGAGTTAATTTTCTTTTTCCCCAATCTCATCTTAACAATAGGAAAAATATTTTCTAATTCAAATTACTGAGGGTGGACCACTGGTAGAACATATACCAGCAAAGACAGAGATAACTAGCAACCATTTGTTTTTTAACCTGTTTTCACACAAACCCACGTGCATACACAATATAAACAGACTTCCAAGGTACACCCGCAAGAGCTGCCATTGTTCCTTGCTGTTTAATAATTGTAAAATGATTTAGAATTTATGGCATATACTTGGCAGCTTTTTAATTAAAAAACAAGCTAACACATAACTTATTATGTTAAAAGACAAATATGGCAAAATTTCACCTTAGACATCATAGACGAGAGAGTTAACAATTCAACAGGCATTATTACATTGGAACTTTACAAAATTTTGAACCCACATTGCGCAGTAATGTCTTTTAAAAATCAATATTGCAACAAACTAAGCTCTTTGTGGTGCAGCTTGCCTTTGATAAAATTAGTAAGCTTCTCCTTTCAATTATCAAATAGGTAGCCCTGTAAATGGATTGACAAGGCATTGGTCGCTCAGACTTGTTTGCCTTTCTGATCTTAGCTCACAATTTCTTTTCTCTTTATTCTCATCATGTTGTTGTTCAATTGCTAAGCGGTGTCCAACTCCTTTGAACCCCATGGACTGCAGCATGCCAGGCTCCTCTGTGCTCCACAATCTCCTGCAGTTTGCTCAAATTCATGTGCATTGAGTTGGTGATGCTACCTAACCATCTCATCTTCCCACCCTTTAATTTCCCTCAAATCTCTACCCTAAGATCTCTGCTTCCTCACTACCACTCTCCTAACAGGTAGTTACATTTTTACATAGAATTTGGTTCTAAAGTCAATGATCAAAGTGGAAAATTATATCTCAAAAATCTCTTCATTCACTTGGAAAGTACAACATATATGGCCCTTTTAATGTGCATTCGAAGCTACTATAGCATCCAACTCAGCCAGTTTTTCCTCCAGCGTTGGAACAGATTGCTGTTTTCTCAGCTAAACACCTGATGAAGGAGTTGGCTTGCAGTTAGGGGCCGTGTTGTATGAAAAAAAAAATGTATCTTTAAACACTTGAATCGCACTCAGTATGGTGAGCTGCTCATACTATGAGAACGATTCAGGAACTGAGACCAACTGAAGGAACATCAGATTCACATCTCCCTTCCTGCGCGCCTCTGGGGCATATGCTCAAGTGGAACGTGGGACAGAATCTCCCACACTATTTACATTCTTCTCTTTCTCTCTTTCTCTTTCTGGCAGAGAGAGTAGAGTTGAGTATGGGTGAGAACTTTATATGTAAGGAAAAATTATGTTTAAAACCACAACTTTTTCTGAGAAGGGCAGCTCATGTTAAAGATTTCAGGGTCTCTGTTGTTCTTGAGCGTCATAGTGAGAATTGGGGGCTCCTTTGTTAAAAGAAGGGGGCCGTCTCATGAGTTGTGTTCATTGAAAGACGGGGGAGACTTAGAGTCTGGGAAATGGAGGCTAGAGAGAACTGATTCGCTCTATATGGTGGTTTTCCAACCTTGGCTCTATGAACACTTTTGGATCAGATAGTTCCCTGTTGCGGGGGGCTTTCCCACACAATGTAGGAGTATGGCTGTATTTAGCAGTGTGGCCTCCTCAACCCACTAGGTGCCTCTAGTAAGCACTCTCTCCACCAAGTAGTGAAAACCAAAAATGTCTCCAGACATTGCCAAATCATCCCTGAGGAGCAAAACCACCCTTGACTGAGAAATGTTACTCTATATAATAAAATGGGAAGGGTTTGAAATCTTGCCAGGAAGAAGTGAACAGGAAACATGGGTGGTTAGGGGTGGGAGCAGCCTTCTAGATTGTCCAAGACTGGACACTCTATAAGATGAAACAGCCTTTGAAAAATTCTTAGCTGTCAGATGGTTGACGCCTTTTAAAAATCAGACATATCTAAAATCTCTTTTGAATCTGTTTTCTGTTATAGGAACACAACACCCTTCTGTTTCCCCAAACTTTCAGTAAGATGGATCGTGAACACCATCACCTCGTGAGGGCAGTTAGCTTGGAGCCCTCAAAGAAAAAATGAGTTCCTTAGCTGGGCTGATGCAGCATGGTGGAACAGGGACAGCTCGTGTGGAAAGGCTACTTAATTCAGAGGAAAAGGCATCTTAGAACCAAGGTAAGTGTATTCACCTGGATTGTGCAAAAATCTTTGGACTTCCACAAGGAGTGGATTGTTGGTTTGAACCTCTCTCATGTGGAGAAGGAAATGGCAACCCCCTCTAGTACTCTTGGCTGGAAAATTCCATAGATGGAGGAGCCTGGTAGGCTACATACAGTCCATGGGGCCGCAAAGAGTCGGACATGACTGAGCGACTTCACTTTCTTTCTTTCTATAGTTCCTTTTGGAGAAGGACATGCCCACCCACTCCAGTGTTCTTGCCTGGAGAATCCCATGGATGGAGGGGCCTGGTGGGCTACAGTCTATGGGGTGGCACAGAGTCGGGCACGACTAAGCAACTGACACACATGTGGATGCGAAGCGGCGAGGACTTCTCTGTGGCACCATTACTGAAGGCTTATGACCTGTGGGTTCCATCCACTACACGGAGGCACCACCAGCTCTGGCAAAGGTTGGTTGGTGTGAGGTGCTCTTCTCCTCTCCTGTGTGTCTCAGAAGATTAGGATTAGAATCCAGGGCCATTCAAAACGGAAGGTGATCACTTCTCATCATGAAGATGGTCTTTACGATATTATGTAAATCTGCCCCAGGACACTGCTAATTTCTCTTCTCCCTCATCCTCAAAATCTCAGTCTGTTTGGCTTCTCTTGTACCTGCTCCTCTATTAACCTACCATGACATCCCATACATTTTTTCAAATTTTAAATTTTTTGATGCGGACCATTTTTTAAGTCTTTATTGAATTTGTTACAGCTTTGCTTCTGTTTAATGCTTTGGTTTTTAGGCCAAGAGTCATGTGAGATCTTAGCTTCCGAACCAGGGTTTGAACTGGTACCCCTTATGTTGGAAGGTGGGGTTTTAACCGCTGGAGAATCGGGGAAGTCCCACCATATATTTTTTTCTAAACAAGTTTCAGTGTAGCTCTTTGTCACCTTCCCAAGGCTATCTCACTATGTAGTTGTGGGTTTGGAAGTGTTCCCCTCCTTGTGGTCCTCTCTCCTTTTAGGGTCAAGTCCATCCTGTCAGATATAAACTGTTTTCACCGGATATTCTGCTCTGTATCACTTCCATGGTCTTCTAGTCTCAAGCAGCTCCTCCCTATAGAAAGCCTTTCATTGCCACATTTTCAGGTCTTAATTTGATCTATTGCATTCTACTTCAAAATATCAGTTCAACAATACTATTTCTTATAGTATGAAACTCTGAACTCATAGAATTTATCTATACCTCTTTAGTGGCATTTATTATTTTCTACCCACGGTTATTTACATATATGAAATGGCAACCCACTCCAGTATTCTTGCTTGGAGAATCCCCATGGACAGAGGAGCCTGGCGGGCTACAGAGCACGGGGTCGCAAAGAGCCAGACACGACTGAGCGACTTCGCTTTCACTTTCACTTTCCTTTCACTATCTTTATTCCTAGACTAAGAGCTCCTCGAAAACAGCAACTATATCTTAACAGTTGGTTCATAACCACTGTTAAGTAATTGACTTTATTTTTTCCCATTCCCCCTCCCCCCAAATTTAAGGTGGCTTTAGAAGGACACAAAATACTGGCTAATATCTTAAATTAGAAGAAAATGAGAAAAAATAAGAGAGGTTTAATAAAAAATCAAGACTAGTAGGTTATAGATCAATGCTGGCTAAAAAAAGAAAATCAATTTTCTTTATGTAACACTTGCTAGTGAGGTCAGCCTTAGACACAAACTATATTTGCTTCTTCACTCAAAACTCTCCCAGTGGTGACGTCCATGCCTTATCCTCCCTATTCACTCCCTACGCCCCCACCCCTGCCTGCCAGCCACATCTGGCCATGCTTTGCTACATGCTCCATTAGAAACTGCAATCTTCTTCCACAAGTTAACCTTCCTGACCACAGGGCTGGTACTAGGCATGGGTAATTATTTCAAGCCAAGCCAAATAGAATCCTTCTCTTGGTTTCTGGAGCTGGAACAAGAGGTAAGAGTCTTTTCTCCATGGATGGGAAGGCAGGAATTTGCTGAATCACCACAACCCCTGGGTAGAGAAAGCGGATTTTCAAGAGAAGAAATTAAAGCCAACCTCCTCCAGAAAGAAGCAAAGCTCACAAAGAGAATTCTGATAGCATTTGAACCCCCGGTTCTTGTTTCTGAGATGTCCCCCCTCCCAAAGTTTCCTTCATCGCCTGCCTTCCAAAAAGCATTTGTTAGAGTGTCTTTTGATTTTTATTGGAAAGAGACCAAACCCTTGAGTCTGACAATTCAGCATTTCTAGCACCCAGTCAGCCTTATCTTTTTTCTAAATTCTCAGTTGAGAGCTGCCTTCTTCCAGATGCCAGGCTCTTTCTTCCCTCTGTGGTTTTCCTACAGTTATTTCCTTACCTTGAATGAACTCTTGCCTCCTCACTCTGCAGTACTAATTCAGGTCTCTCTTCCAGGTCCACTTCAAGATCTATCTTCTCCATTAAAACCCTTCTTGATTGATCTTTCCCTTCTCTGAACTATTGTAGCCCTTATTTACCCAGCTTTTGCCATGCTGTCTGAAACATATTTCTCTGCCTTTGTTCTCTCTTGTGTTTGTATCAGAGGATTGTTGGTCTGGTTTATTACTTATCCATTTGGTGACTCAGCTGGTAAAGAATCTGCCTGCAATGCAGGAGTCCCGGGTTTGATCCCTGCATCAGAAAGATTCCCTGGAGAAGAGAATGGCTGCTCACTCCAGTATTCTGGCCTGGAGAATTCCAAGGACAGAGGAGCCTAGTGGGCTACAGTCCATGGGGTTTCAAAGAAGTCGGATGTGACTGAGTGACTAGCACATAAACACAAGAAATGCTTCCTCGGTGGCGCTAATGGTAAAGATTCCACCTGCGATGCAGGAGACCCAGGTTTGATCCCTGGGTGGAGAAGATCCCCTGGAGAAGGGAATGGCAACTCACTCCGGTATTCTTGCCTGAAAAATCCCATGGACAGAGGAGTCTGGTGGACTACAGTCTCTGGTGTCACAAAGAGTCAGATACAACTGAGAGATTAAAACACACACACACACACACACACACTCACACACACACACAGAAATGCTATCTTCCCCTTTGTTTGTTGGCACTTTGATTAGTTTGGGTACGATACTTTGGGGCAAGAATTGAGGGAGCATTGAATTGATCTACAAAAAAGGAGTGCTAAATATGAGGCTCTAGCAAGCAATTCGGGAAAGGAGAAATGAGGGGCAGAGAGGGAAGACCAGGAGGAAGGGGGCATTAGCAGTGAAGAGAAGGTTGTGGATTGTCCACTGCGATCATTCTCCGTGATCCTCAGTTGCTCAGGAAGTTAAAATAAACTCATCAAATGCTTAGAGAGCAAGTATAGTTGATGGAAATTAGTGAAGGGATGGGGTTTTGGGTATAGATTGTCAAGGGGTAGGGAACAGAAGCAGAAGCAACAGTTTTGACATCCAACTTGGTCTGGATTTGGGGGTTCAAGCCAAGGGATAAAAGGTCCCAGCCAACATCTGGGCTATGAGTGTTTATTAATTTAGTGTTAAATGTATCAGTCTCGCCTCCCACATTGTGACTGTACATTTCATAGGTAGGGATGGTGCTGTTCCCTGCCTCAGATGCCGTCAGGCTCAGAGACCTGTTTCTACATTGTTCAGCTCTTCACTTTCCAATGCTTCCTCACAGCAATGTTAGGCTAATGACTCTTACAGTTTTTCTTTTATCATATTGGCTTCCTGATCTAAGAAAAAAGAAGAAGGAAAAGAAGGAGGAGGAAGAGGACGACCGTCTATAATTGGTCTCTGCAGCCATTTTTAACTTCTCTGCTGGTGATCAAACTCCTCCCTTATCTGGCCTCATCTGATTTGCCCAAACTCACCTTCTCTTACCCAGCACGATTCTCTTTCTGAGAAATGTTGAGGAGTCCTGTGTACTCATATCACATGTCTTTTTTCTTTTTTTTAATGTTGCTGTTCTCACCTACGACACTCTCTACATTCCTACATTTGAGGACCTGCTTATCTTGAAATTCCAGCACAAGACCCCATTCCTTCAGGAAACCTGTTATGACTTTCAATCAATCTGCAGTTATCTTTCTTCTCACACTAACTGCATTGATAATTTGGACCATGTCACATAGCACTGATTAATGCTGTAGTGATCCTACGATGGTTAATCGTCTCATAAGCACTTTAAGTATTGAAAGAATGGTTATCATTTTTATACAATGGGTGCTTGAAAAGTGAAAGCCACTCAGTTGTATCTGACTCTTTGTGACCCCGTGGACTATACAAGTCCGTGGAATTCTCCAGGCAAGAATACTGAAGTGGGTAGCCTATCCCTTCTCCAGGGGATCTTCCTGACCCAGGAATCAAACCAGGATCTCCTGCATTGCAGGTGGATTCTTTACCAACTGAGCTGTAAGGGAAGCCCTCGGGTGCTTAGTACTAAATAAGCATTTAAGATATCCCTCCTCTAAGTGGATTCACAAAAGGCAGCAGTTTTATTTGATTTCCTATTCTTTCCCCTGAAGCTCCAATACTTAGGCCACCTGATGCGAAAAGCTGACTCACTGGAAAAAACCTTGATGCTGGGAAAGATTGAAGGCAAAAGGAGAAGGGGGAGGCAGAGGATGAGATGGTTAGACAGCATCACTGACTCAATGGACATGAATTTGAGAAAATTCTGGGAGATAGTGGAGGACAGAGGAGCCTGGCGTGCTATAGTCTATGGGATTGCAAAGAGTCGGACTTAGCAATTGAACAGCAACAAATTCTTCCCCCAGTGTCAGAACGTTGGAAAATAGTAGCTACTCAATGATTATGTGTTTAATGAATGAACAAATATCAAACGCCATTTATCAAATCAAACAAATGCCCATCTTTAAGGCTTCCAGCAGGGAAGACCAGTCTTTTTACTTTGTCTTTCTCATCTAATGTTTAAGGCCTTTTCATAATTCTTTTGAATCTAATAATTTTTTTTGTTGGATTTTTCAGTCTTTTAGATAATTTCACATGGTGCTACCTAGCTCCTTTACTATGGAATTCATCATTCTAAAAGCACTGCATTTATTTCAAATCACGTTTGTGCCAAATTTAATCTATTTATACGGAAAGCGAAAACGGGGCAGCGATGCCTGTGCATGGCTTCTTCCTTCACTCCCAGGCTCTTCTGCGCGTATCACAGTATTGAAAAAGTGGGCCTTGAGCATTTATATGCTAAAATGAATCTCTCTAAAGATATATCATTCACAAAGTACATAGCTTTTATAAATGGAAACACTCAACATCATAAACATATCATGTATCCCCAAATTAATGAATTAAAATGTGAGGCAATTCCCAGAAAAATCCCAACAGAGAATTTTTTCTGGTGGAAGTTAGCAGGCTGAGTCTAAAATTCACTTGGTGTAACAGGCTGAGAATAGCAAAGGTGATTTTAAAGAAGAGCAAAGGAAAGGAACTAGACCTTTCAGATATCAAGATTTGTTGTAAGACCACAGTAATGAAATCAGAACGATGTTAGTCCAGGAACAGACAAACAGACTAAACGGAACAGAGGGGTCCCCACCTTCCACACACACACACACACACACACACACAGACACAGAAATGGCATTACAAATTAGTGTGAATATCAGCTTGTAAAACAATGGTGTTGGGACAATTGATGGACCATATGAAACTAGAAGTATATTCACTATATCAAAACTGAAATAAATTCCATGCAGATAAACAGGTCACTATGTAAAAAGCAAAAGCAACAGTACTTTCAAGAAAAATACAGAATATTTTTCAGACATGACATGGGGAGAATTTTTCTAAATAACACAGATAATGCATAGGTCATAAAGGAAAGAAGATAAATAAATTTGACTGTATTCAAATTTGAGGCTTTTTTATGAAAAAAAAAAGATGAAATTAAAAGGCAAGTCACAAACAGGGAAAAGATATTTCAAGTCATATATCTGACAAAGAATGATATCAGGAATGTACATTTTAAAGCTCAATTAGAGAAAGATCAGGATGGCAAAGAGATAGATAGGAGATTACAGAAAAAAATGGCTACCTAAGGTTCACTCTGTTAGTATTCAGGGAAACACAACATCTAATACAATTGAGAAGGCACATACTCTATTTTATTGTAATTCTTCTTTTGGTATATATATACATATATATGTGTATACACACACATATGTGTATTTGTGTGTTAGCTGCTCAGTTGTGTCCGACTCTTTGGGACCCCATGGACTGTGTATGTAGCCCGCCAGGCTCCACTGTCCATGGAATTCTTCAGGCAAGAATGCTGGAGTAGGTTGCCATGCCCTCCACCAGGGGATCTTTCCAATCTAGGGATCAAACCTGGGTCTTTTGAATTGCAAGTAGCTTGTTTACTATCTGAGCCACCTGGGAAGCTATATATATATATACACATATATATATGTATGTGTATATATATATATATATATATACACATACATATTATCTATATATATAAAGCTCTTATATATGTGAACAAGTATATATATACAAAGAATATCAGCAAAATTATAATTTTAAAAATTAGAAAAAAACCCCCAAATTTTCATTTATAGGGGAATAAACAAGTACATGTGGTATTTTCCAAAAATCAGTTAAAATAAATAGATTAGGGCTATGTGAGTCAATGTCAATACACCTTAAAAACATAATTTGAAGGGAAAAAAGCAAATTATAGAACATAACACAATACCATTTACCTAAAGTTTAAAAATACACAGAACAATTTTCCCCATTATTCCAAGACCTATGTTGTATAGTGCAGTGGACCAGGGTCCCCATAAGGCGGGTTCTGAGATAGCGATTACCCAGCAGGTGGCTCTTTAGGGAGCGCCTTTGGGAACACTTTTTTTTTTAAGATTTTTTTTTTGATATGGACCATTTTAAAAGTCTTTATTGAATTTGCTACAATATCATTTTTGTTTTAGGTTTTGGTTTTTTGCCCACAAGGAATGTGGGATTTCCCCAATCAGAAATCAAACCCGTGTCCCTGCATTGGAAGGGAAAGTCGTAACCACTGGACTGCTAAGGAGGTCCCTGGGAACATCTTTTGGGAAGGAAGTAAAGGATGCAGGTCAGGGCAGAGGGAGGGTTTGGGCATGATGAGGGGGCCAAGACGGGGTCTTAATAATGGCCTTTGCCAACCCCTCGGAAAGCCTGTGAAGCTGGGATTGCTCCCCAGAATTATCCTGAGTTGGGGTGAGGGCCCTGGCCTTTACACACCTGCAATGACAAGTCTCTGGATGTGGGAAAGGTGCATGACCTTGGGGTAGGCAGACGTCCTCAGTCTCTATGCAGTCACTAGAATGTTCACATGAATATTCTGATTTTCTTCTCTTAGAAGTATGAAACTGTCCGTTCACATGCCCTTCGACTTGGGCATGTAATGTGCTTTGGCGAATGGAACGTGAGCAGAAGTTGTAAGAGAACAGCTTCTGAGTGGAAACTCCTAAGAGTGCACATGTGATTCTCCCACGTCCCTTCCTCTTCCATTCTAGATCTGTGGAAGCCCTTCCACCTGCGTGTCTGGGCTGCTGCCTATGTGGAGCAGTGCCTTCAGCTGTCATGTGACTGACAGTAGGCATAAATGAAAAATATACTCTCTCTGTTCTCAATCAATGATACATTGGGTGTTTTTTTTTTTTTTGTCACTGATGTACAATAACCTAGGTTTCCTGACTGATGCTGTCTCTTGATTCCAAGTGTGACTCTTGCCGTCTTTGAGCTCTCCTTTGCTTGCCACACATGTTTACTTAATGGTCTTGCTTGTGTTGTTTCCTAGATCAGGGTTTCACAAAATGAAAGTGTTCTTCAGAAAGCTTGTCATGGTCCTGTGAGCTGCTCTCCAAAATCATGGTTTTGATGGTCAGCTAGGTAGGAAACCACACACTTCACCACTCTCAGGGACTTATAATTGCTCATTAGCATATTGCATTTCCAGAACAGTCTTTCCATAAAGAAACCTGCTTTAACTAATTTTAATCTTCCATTTCACAAACTCATTTGACTATGGAACCCTAAAAATAAAATCTATTAACATCTGAACACATTTTTGGAAACTCTGCCCTAAGCAATCTTCCTTCTTTCCATGCCAAATTAAACACATCCAGAGGGTCTGCTTGAAGAGAAAGGAGATGGGACTTATGTATAGTGGGTTCAAGAGCTGAAAGCCTTTCTACAAGCCTTTCTCTCTAATAGAGAAAGAGCAAAACTTTCATTTGGCTTCAAGATCAGTCAACACACAGATCATATCTATACACTAGAAAACACAAATATGTATGTGATATGCAGTCCTTTATCACATAAACCACCTAAGGCTGACAGTATTTTTGTAAAATAATACTCAGACACGTAGAAAGCAGAACAATATACGTACATAATCACTGTCAAGTGAGTGGGTATGGACAGAACCTTAAGGATGTCTGAGATCACACCACGAGTGAGGGCCAGACTTGGGATCTACACCCCATGTATTGGATCCAAGAATCAAGGATTTCCTGAGTCGTGGAAGCCTCACTCTTTGATCACATTCTCAATCTCTTACCTGAAGTGTGATATCAAAGAACCTGAATCTTAGGCACAAACAATTAGAGTGATTAGCATTTCTGTACATTTCCATCATGGTGTCAGAAAACAAAAGAATACTTGCCAGTTTTCCAATCTGGCAAAGTTCAAAAAATGCCTGCCTGCCTGCCTATCTTGTCAATGCAGCGAATGATAGCTTGTTGGCTGAGAAAATGGCCCACTCAGAATGAGGAGGCAGGGCAGACGGCTGCCTGTGCCTTTATAATTTTTTTTTTTCTTACAGAATTTAAAGAAGTTAAGGAATTACTTCTCTTGAATGAAAACTCCATATTTTAATAAATTAGAGGGGTTGACAACCTGGAATGGATGGAGCAGAGTGTTACATAATTTCTAACCTCCTCTTCTTCCTTTGTATGTGTTCTGAATGAAAAGGAAACTGTTTTAGCAGACAGGAAGAATAGACAAAAACTTTAAAAGAAACACCAAATTACCAAAGTCCTGCTTTTGCCTACACACAGATAGATTGAGATAGGATTAAAATTCACAATGTAATGATTTAGAGACTCAGAACCCAGATATTTTGAGAGTCGATGGCTCAGCAAAAACACAAATTACTTTCAGACCCAATCTATTATTTATTATTTCAATGTATAAAAAATGCACCCAATGCATCTTTGGGATGAAGAGTTCAAAGTCATTGTGATTGTTTAGTTGGCCTTTCTTTGGCATAGAGAAATCTGCATATTTTATGTCCGCCTGAAGTTGTGTACCATACAAGATTATCATGTCGTAAAAACCAAAAGTTAACTTTCAAGAATAAAATTCACAGTATCATCATAAATATACTAATTACTTTTAGTGAAAGTCACTTAGTTATGTCCGACTCTTTGCGACCCCATGAACTATACAGTCATGGTATTCTCCAGGCCAGAATACTGGAATGGGTAGCCTTGCCCTTCTCCAGGGCATCTTCCCAACCCAGGGGTTGAACCCACGTTTCCCACATTGCAGGCGGATTCTTTACTGTCTGAGCCACCAGGGAAGCTCAATTACTTTTGAGCTACATATAAAATAAAAATCCTATCAATAAGAGTTTTAATTAAACAATGAGGGATGGCTGCTGAGCTTTCGAGCGGGCATTATTTTCATCGCTATAGTTGATCATTTCTATTGCCTTCAAAGCAAAGTAAAAAAAAAAAAAAAACCCTCCACAGGATAAAAAAGCCTGACCTCCATTATTTGTAAACTGCAGTAATTAATGCCTTTAGTGTGGTTATCTGTGCTTACATTGAATTACCGTTTCGAACACCTTCTTTCTTCCTTTCTCCAGTGCTCTGCCCCAACCCCACAGCTTCCAAAAGTTTCGAACACCTTCTTTCTTCCTTTCTCCAGTGCTCTGCCCCAACCCCACAGCTTCCAAAAGTCTTTGGTCTGCTTAGTAGGCCAGTTTTCCAATTTGGTGTACCTACAACGCAAGAAACCTGGGTTCAGTCCCTGGGTTGAGAAGATCTCCTGGAGGAGGAAATGGCAACCCACTCCAGTATTCTTGCATGGGAAATCCCATGGACAGAGAGCCTGGTGGGCTATAATCCATGGGGTCACAATCAGACAGGACTGAACAACTAACATTTTCACTCTCACTTTCCAGTTTGAAAAAAGAGCAAGTGGTTATGCTGAGCTCAAAAGTTTCTCATATCACTTTCGTTGGAGCTGCTGCTGCTGCTGCTAAGTTGCTTCAGTCATGTCCAACTCTGTGCGACCCCAGAGACGGCAGCCCACCAGGCTCCCCTCTCCCTGGGATTCTCCAGGCAAGAACCCTGGAGTGG
The DNA here is from genome assembly GCF_042477335.2 of Ovis canadensis. Classification (NCBI taxonomy): domain Eukaryota; kingdom Metazoa; phylum Chordata; class Mammalia; order Artiodactyla; family Bovidae; genus Ovis; species Ovis canadensis. The sequence goes on along the minus strand of NC_091261.1, from coordinate 19,941,544 downwards.
GTTGACATTTCCTTCTCCAATGCATGAAAGTGAAAAGTGAAAGTGAAGTCGCTTAGTCGTGTCCGACCCTCAGCGACCCCATGGACTGCAGCCTACCAGGCTCCTCCGTCCATGGGATTTTCCAGGCCAGAGTACTGGAGTGGGGTGCCATTGCCTTCTCCGTTCGTTGGAAATTAGTCACAATTCTTAGAAAATTCACATGGTGATTCTGAGACTCTTCTTTCTAAAAAAATTATAATGATGAAAAATCATGTTTCTTCTATTAAAAATTAATTTCAGTGCTACATTTAATTGAAAAGTATTACTCTGAAATCAATTTCTTGCTTTTTTTTTCTGAAAATAGACTGTATGTAAGTAGATAAGGAAAGTTAAAATGTGTTTTAAAAGCTGAATCATAGATAGTTCCCTTCATAAATATTTAAATCTTGAGTCTGGGTTTTGTCTTCTATTTGAGTTTTCATTGTCTCTTCCATATATAACATTTCATATCTGATGGGGTGTAACCATTTTTGAATATAGTAAAAGTAATCAAAGTTTTACTATGTAATAAATATACTTTGTTGTTCTCTATTAAAGGTGAGAGTTGAATACATTTACAAATTCATAAATCAGCAGCCAGTTTGGCAAACTTCTTATATTAAATTAGACAGCATTTAATTATTAAGACAACTAGGAGATGAGTGAGATGCTAATTAAAACCCCAGTAAACAGCTACTCTCCATTCCGGATTTATAATTCAGTGTCCCTCAAAAAAATCAAATTAAGGACACCATATCGTCTTACATCTGAATATCTTGAAAGAAATCTCACTGTTAAATCTACTATCATTAGATGCTAAATTAGGATATAAAGAATAAGCTTATAAAATGACCCAGAGAGATGTTGTGGGGAGGGAGGTGGGGGGGGGGGGGGGGTCATGTTTGGGAACGCATGTAAGAATTAAAGATTTTAAAATTAAAAAATAAAAATTAAAAAAAAAAACAACTGACCAAACAAACGAAAAAACTCCATACAGTGAGATTTTTAAAATGACAAGGATATAAGACAGTCTACTTAGAAAAGTACATTTCACATTTTTGTGCAACAAAAAGCAATACAGCATTTCCAAATTGCAGGTAAATAGACATTTGTGTTGTTATATCACTAGTTCAACATATCTGTGCAGCACAAATAGGATGGATAAAGCTATAGGTACAGAAAAAGATTCTTCAAAATTGAATTCCAGTTTTATCTTGCTCATCACATGAATGTGAATGAAAATAATTCAGAAGCTTAATCTGAACAAACTACTTATCATGGAGCACTTAACGAAATCCTGCTTCCAAACAGCATTTAGGATATAAACTCCAGGATGAAGAATCAGAGATCCCATTACCTGGTACAGTGCAGTGTTTTTGGAGCTATGTTCTTTAATCCTTTCCATCTCTAGTTGATAAACATGGTTGGACCAGCTTCCAGGAGGAGGCCGGGTAAGTTTCCATGAGTCTGTCTACTTAAAAATTTCTAGGACCAAAATTCATATCCTATCAGACGATGCTGCTGCTGCCTCCGCCCTGCCTTCAGGAAAGCATAAAACAACTCCACATGTTACTGGGGAATGCTCAAGTCCCAGTGTCTGAGGAAATGGGAGTTTAAAGAACCATGTGTATATATATATATATATATATATATATAATATATATATATATATATATATATATATTTTTTGGTCTGAAATTTCAACACTGCATTGTGTGTTTATAAAACGTTATTTAATAGGAGTGAAGACCGCAGTCTGATTCACATGATTAATTTAAGTAACCCTAAGGCAGTAGGACCATTTATGTTTATTGAACTAGCTGCTCAAACACTTCTTGGTGAAGCCAAGCGCTGCGGTGCAGGTCCCTCACAGCAGTCTCCCCGTACCATTGTTCCTACTCGCCTCTGTGCCTGAACATACGAACCTTCAAGGTGCAGACTTTCACAGATGCCAGCATGCTCCTATCCACACATCGCCGGATCGGTTTTGCAAGAGGGAAGATAGAATTGAATCCAACAAGCAACCAGAACCTCTGCCATCGTCGGGCATGAGCGAAGTTGCAGCTTGCCCTCCCTCTCTGATTGCTGACAGTCCTTCAGCTCTACCATCTCCCACCTCCCCTCCCTCCTCCAGTCAGTAAATCCTCTTGCCTGTTCACTCAACGCCAGCCCCTGTACGCCAGTGGTTATTCTGTACTACTGTACTTTTCAACGTGCTGCACTGTGAGATTAAAAATGTTCATTTTTGTGTTTGTTTGTGTTTTATTTGTGTGAAAAGTATTAGAAACTTATTACAGTATGGTACTATATAGCCAGTTATGTTGGTTGAGTACCTGGGCTAACTTTGCTGGAGTTACAAACAAATTGGACTTAAGAACATGCTCTCAGAACATAACTTGTTTGTACGTAGGGGACTTCCTGTATCTATACTCTCAGCAATGTGCTTTGTAGTCTATTCATCAAGAGGTAGAGTCCAATTTTGGGCATTTGCTGTATGGCTAAGAAACTCAAACATGGGCTCTGTATCAACCTAGAGGGGTGGGATGGGGAGGGAGATGGCAGGGAGGTTCAAAAGGGAGGGGATATATGTATACCTATGGCTGAGTCATGTTGAGGTTTGACAGAAACAGCAAAATTCTGTAAAGCAATTATCCTTCAATTAAAAATAAATTAATTTAAAAAAAGAGGTAGAGTCCATATTCCCACTTCTTTAATTGGCACTGACCTCATCGAATGTGGCCCAAGCAACGGTGTACCAGTTTCCACCTTGGACTTAAGAAACTTTGTTGTCTTGTCTCTTTTGGGACCCCTTCCTCCATCCAATAAGCAAGACATGTTTTTATGGGAGTGAGGAACCTCAGAGACCAGAGCTGTGTCAGCCTAGCTCTCCCTGTCAAGGCCCTAGACAGGAGAGACAAGCCATCTAAGATCGATTGAAGAATGAAGCTTCAGATCTGACCCAAAGTTATAGCTGATCGAGAAGCTCAGCTGAGCTCAGCCCAAATCACTGTGAGAAAAATAAATGGCCGGCCCAGACAAATTCGTTGTAAATTGATGATGACCAATTGTCCTCAATTAGTGCTGTGCTGCCTGAAACTGAAACATAATTCAGGATACAAATACATGGAACCACATCTCTGTATGGACTGTTATCTTTAAACTATCTTTAGCATTGTGTTTTGGAAAGCCATACCTAAGTCAGACTGATCGCCAGTAACTTTTGGTAATTTTTTAAAATTGTATACCATATAAAAACATTTATATTTATATTTTTTATACTTTCTTCCATTGTGTAGAACTATTACAAAGGTGTTCTTGCTTGATTAAGTAACATGTTCCACAGATTAAATCAAGTTGAAAACAAAACAAAAAAAGATGAAATCAACAAACCCCACAGACCTACTGGAAACCAAAGAATAAGGCTAAAGGTGTGTACATAACATTATGAAATGTCATCGGTTCCTCTGTATCTGGGCATTTCAGATCGGTCAAGCACCATTCTATCAAAGCAGAGACATTAAGTCCTCTTCTCCCACCATGCCAAAACTTTCAAATTACCGCAAGTTTATTTCAGCCATTATAGATCAATGTCCAAATTCATCAGAGTGGGCAAATGGCAGAATTTTAAAGTTAGAAGGCAGTTCAGAGGTTCTGAGTGTGGTGGTGGAAAAAGCAATAGTATATGAATAACCCTATTCTATTAATGGCTGTGCCACATGGACCTTCTTTAGCCAATAGTTTTTGATTGGAAAATGAGAGCTTTGGTATACATGACTTCTCTGTGTGAGACGGCAATTATAATAATTCCTCCCTGAATTCTAAAAGATGGTGAAGAAGAGTTGAATTGCTGAGGAAAACAGAGAGGGTTTTTGAGATGATGAAGGGGAAAAAGAGAGACATCAGATGCCATAAACAAGAGAAAAGAGGTCTAATGGAGGAATTTGGAGATACTTCTTTGGGATACTATGAGAGTTTCCCCATAAATATTGTCAATACTTTCAGAGTTAGAGTAAATATTGAGGCAGATTGGAAAGGGGTAGGGAACAGACTGAGAAGTATAACCAAGTGTATCTAGGGGATCTCACATGTATTGGGCTGGCCAAAAATGTCATTTGGGTTGTTTTTTGTTTGTTTGTTTTCTAACAGCTTACAGAAAACCCAAACAAACTTTTTGGCCAAACCAATACTAGACATGAGGAAAGAAGCTGCCCCCCAAAAGCCCAGTCATGTGTGGGTTACATAAGATTCCTTGCACATCTAAAAATCTCTGGCTAGAAAGGCAGCCCCTGCTTCACAGCATTTATACCAAACAATAGTTCTCTTCATCCTAAATTCTCTAACTCAGAATTCTTGATGAGCCATTTGGGACCTGGCTGATGTATATCTCTGTGCTATATATAAAAGGTTTGTCAAAGAAATGCATGGCACAAACAAGATCATAAAAATGACACTCAAAATGCTTGAAAGAGCACTTTCAAACATCCTAAATACTTTAGGAACACAGTCTAATCAATTATCCCCCATAAAACACATGAAAGTCATGACTGGTGATATAAAAGGATGTATCTATATGTTTTCTCTAATTTCGTAGCATGATAATTGGAAGACTTTGCCTTTTTAAAGTGTGAATTATTACAAGATTAGGGAAATTGGCTAATAATTTGGCAGGCTGATTAGATGAATTAGTAAATTAACCCAAGCTGTTGTGTACATATGTAAGTCCTCTGAGATGGGAATTTTTAATTGATTCCTCAAGGGTTCTTGTTAAATGGCCAGAAGGTTGTTTGACTGTTCAAATAGATGTTTAAAAAAGCAGTCAGTTAACTTCCCTACCAATGGGAATGGACTTTACACAGACGTTACAACCACAGAATGTCAAAGTTCCACTTGAAACTCAAGGTTGGTTAGTTTCATTTGCTCTTCTGTTCACTTCCCAGCTTCCTATATACCCAAAGTCATTATTGATCAATAATGGAAGGTCGCTCTTGTCAGTGACCCTGGCCCATGCTCCAGTCTCCTCCTGCTCATTTCCCCATATCTTTCCCTCCGTCCTCCACTAGTCCTTCGTGCATCATCTGTCCTGTTTTCAATTCCCCCATAAAGCTCTGAACACATTAGATTTGAATGTACTGGAGTAGAGTGGAGATAGGATGGGATGTGATCCACCCGAGCTGGGCTCGACTTCCGCGACTCTGTTTAATAACTGTGTAGTCTCGGGAAATTTACTCAACCACAGTTCCTGTTTCCTCATTTGGAATCTGAAGGTACGCATGGCCAATTTGCATGGTTGCTGTGGGAATTCAGGATGATGTAGATAAAGCTCTCAGAAGTTAGCACATAATTAGCAGCTCAGATGATTTTCTCTGCTTGTCTCCTCTCATCGAGACCCATACTGACTCTCAGTGTCACTGTTTCCCCCAGAACACTCCAAAGGTTGCTCCTAGATTTTGGCTTCTTGAAAAGGACTCAACGTTATCCCGTCTCCCTGCAGCTTCCTGGCAGTTTTGAGTAGTTTTCATTAAAAATCTCTCCTTATTTGAAGGATATGCTGCCCACTTTTATCTCTTGGTTCCTAACAATAAAAACTTCATATAATTATCCTTTTATTTGATCACAAGGAAGTTGGGTGGCAAGGACAGCCAATATTATCTTGATGAAATATACAGGTGCCTTTTAGTGTTACCTCTGGACCGTTTCTTGTCAGTCTTCAAAGTGCTTTCAAAGGACTTTGAAACTTGGCTCACAGTTTTTCTCTTCACTCCAGCATCCGCTGTCATCTTAAGTGACTTCATGTTATATACTGATGAGCCCTCCAACAGCCTGCCCTCATACTGACAATCTCCTCCGTTCCACTTTACCAACCCCATTTGCAGAAGCACCCTTTGGACCTTTTATCACGTGGAACTGCTCCTCTGAAAATCTGAATTTTGAAGTGACTCTTTCTGCCCACAACCTTGTTTTTTTCTCTTCTCCAACTCTGACTCCCACAAAACCTGTTCAGCCTCATCACACAATCCTGCTTCTCAAATCCTTTATAGCCATTCAGCCTATTAACGTCTTACTTCATTTCCCCCATAAACAGCCTGAATTCCAAGTATGTACTCATTCATTCATGCATTCATTTAATTGTTCATTTGCACATTCATTCCACATTTATTAAGTGCCTTTTGTGTGTTGGACATTATGGTAGGACATGTGATAGACCATTATCCTAGCCCTGAAATGACTCAGGGTAGCCTGGTCTGCCCTCTTGACCACTTTGGAATCTTTATCCTCTGTGCTTTCCTTTGTTTCCACCTGGAAAATACCTGTTTATTATTTTTTATTATTATTTATTGTCTCTGATTTTAGACCTTCTGGTTCCAACTGTGGCTGGATACAAATCTGTCTCTTGCCTGAGCTGGGCCTTCAGGGAAAATCTAATCCCTCACACCGCAGACCCCCATGTTTCTCTGCAGCTGCCATTCCAGAATGTTACTCTTTTCTCAAGCTTTTACCTGGGTGCTTTCTTCCTGGGTGGCTCGGTCTCACTTCACCGAGAAAACAAAGGCTTCCACTTATGAGCTGCCTCAATACCCCTCACCCTTCATCCGTTCTTTCTTCACATTCTGTAAAGAAGCAAAGGAAACAAGACATGATGTAATTGGCACACTGCGCTTCTCCACAGGCACCTCTGGCTTCCACCTTGATTCCTTAAAACTTACGTGCTCTTTCCATCTTCCATTCCTCCTCCCCAAGAAGGATGCTTACCCTCAGCTTACAAACATCCGAAAAACGCTTTCTTTGAACTCTGCCTGCTATTCAGGCTTCCATCACAAAATTCCAATAAATTCCATTCCATCTCCACTCACTGCCTTCACTTACCAATCCCTCCTTCACTCCAGGGCAGCATAATATCAACCTCTCAAACTAACCAAGTTGCTGGAACCCCTCAGTGGCCCTTCAGGCCTCTTGGTCCTGGAAATGATTGAACATCGCTTGTGTTTGTTCTGATCCAGTCCACCCCCTGGCCAGAACTTGATAAGAAGCAGCTCTGTGAAAAATCCTGGAACTTTTTTTGCCTTTTTCCCATCCTGATACTTCACCTCCCTGGTTCTGCATTTACCTGTTTGCCCCATTTATCTGTTTGCCCACTTGCTCCATCTTAGATTTCCAAGTGATGTTTATCACTTGAATCTGACAACAGATTTGCATTCTCTGGCAAATCTTTAGAACATGCCCAGAAAGTCTGATAGAGCTTCAAGCACTGTAGTCCCACTTGCTGGCTCGTTAGCACACCTGGTTTCTCTGCTGGTCTGATCTCTTCTGTGTGGGTAGGAATCTTAAAGCCTCTCCTCCCTTAATTTTCATGATACTCTCCTCTCCTGATGCTTTTTATACTACCCTAACAACTCTTTCAAGCATCCTGTGAAATCTCTTCTTCCTTTTCATCTCACTTGATACACATTTCTTGGCAGATTTCATCCACTCCCATGGCTTAACCATCATCCCCGTGTTGCCAACTCCCAAATTTATAATTCCAATTTTGAGTTCTGCATATGTAATACAAACGGCACACTGGATAGCTTCTTGAATTTGGACTTCAAATTCAGCATATTTAAAAGCACATTCATCATCTTTTCCTTTTACCTTGTATCTTCTCTCATCTTCCCATCTCAGTTAACATTACTTCAAGTTCTATACCTGACAGCCACTCGAACTTTACGCTTCTGAAATGCCTCCTCTGCTTGGTCTCTTGTGTTTGTTTTCAGGTCAGTTTCTTCTACTGTAGTTTAGATCAGTTTGCAGTACCTCTTGCAATATCTGCCTGTCCAGACTTTTCTGACAGTCTGGTAACTAGTCTTCCTCTCACAATTGCTTCTCTTTCTAAGCTGTTTTCCACTTTGCATCAGAGAGCTTGCCTGCTAATGGAGAGTTTTGTTCTGCCACTCTGCAGCTTTAAAACCTTTTCTGGATTCTGCTGCCTATACGGTAAAAGCTACCCTCTAGTTGGGCATTGACAGTCCTTCATAATCTGACCCACTCCTCAATTTTGGTCTCAGTGATCACCTACCTGGTTGCCTGTTTCTCCTCTGCACTCTAGTTGTGTTTGTCAACGTTAATTCATACAACTGAACCCAAGATTTCACATCTGAAGCTTTGTGTAAGCTTCTTCTCCAATCCAAGGTGACTGTGCTTTCTTTCCTTCCAACTTAATAATTCAATGCTATTCTCTGATATGATTTCTGAGTAGTCTTTCCAAAGGATTTCTGCTGTGTCCCCCAAGCACTTATTTCTCTCCTCAAATGCTGACTCAGGGACCCAGGCTCCTTCTCTTTTTAGCTCTGCCATCTCCTGCAGCTCAGTGTTTCACTAGATTTCTGCATCTGATTAGAAGATGAGGAAGGTAAATGGAGGAACACATGTATGAGGGTCTGACAGCATACGTCGCTGCTGTTGACAAGCCACTGACCATGACTCCATCACGTGGCTGCAGTTAATTGCAATGGAGGTTGTAAACATCTTACTGTGCCCAGGAGGAAAAGGGAAATGGTCCAGTGAGCTACCAGTGAAAGTCTTTCCACACTGGCACATGGGCAATGATTAGTATATACATGAATAAATCAACTTGATTATTACAGAATGGGCGTTAGCTGTGGTTAAGTCTATGCCAATGTATGACCCTACCATTCAGATTCCTTATTGGTTTCCAACATTGTAATTCAAGAAAAACATTATGCCATATGACCAGTTATACAACTGGTAAGGAACTTGAATTTACAGCTTAGCCAAATATTTTCTTTATTCATATTCATTTTATATAATTCTTATTGACATTATAAAAGTTCAGAGATAGACCACTGTCCTAAGAACACTAACAGTGTAATGAAAAGAATTTGATATTTATTCTGCACAGCAATCTACAAATCACTCAGAATTACTTTATGAAGTTGCCATGCTTCAAGGCCTTTCATTTCAGATTCTATCTCTTTAATAATGTGTTTGGGAATGGCAGGCCAGATCCTGTGCAAAGTGTGGCCCTACTGTGTGCAGTATAAAGAGGCTTGGGGGGACTTAAGGTATGACTATACTGCTTCCTGGCTGGGTATGACTGATGAGTCTAAGTGGCCTAAATGTCTTCATTTTTAAAATCATGGACTTTTAATGGATAATCTTTTAGGCCTCTTGAAATTTTAACATTTGCTTCCAGGGTCTATTTGAAAGTGCTGGTTAACAGGAGATAGGCTGGTTAATAGACTAATAGAATGACAGTCAATGGGTGCTTACAATTTCTAAGCAAGTTGTTAAATGAAGTTGTGCTTGATATTAGAAGTATGTTAATCATTCTTAATAGCAGGGGGAAAGTGCTATCTAAAATTATGTATGGTCTGCTCTATTGCTACGCATGTAATCAGACTGTAGCATTGCAATTCATTGGCCCATGTGCCAGGCCTGTTCCCCCCTCCACAGCTCATGTGACCGTCACATACCTGCGAGGCTGCTAAATGGTCTACCGCTGAGAGCAGCCAATGCCTTTCTTTATCTTAATAGCATCATCTCTCAAGATGCTATGATTTTAGCTGAAATAACTGTTTGCTTACTGACAAAGAGCGCTTTGGAATGGTTTGCCAAGCGTTTGTTCAAGGACCATGCAAACAGTACGAACACCGAACAAAATGCATGGGCTCTCAGTGGGGTGTCCCCTCCCCCATAGCTTAGAGGTCTTCTCACCATCCTATCCAGTGTCAGGAAATGTAATGGCTTTAATTCCATGTTTGCTCCAGATAACACTCAGGAAATGATAATGAAGTTTCCAGGTTTTCCTTTGTTCCAGAAATTCATGCCAGTGAAGTCAATAGTGTAGATTAGTTTAGCGTCGTGTAGATTAGTGCGATGTCTCAGTAACGGTCTTGCAAATGTAATGACAGAAACAGACTCAGGGACATGAAGGACAAGACTTCTGGTTGCCAAGAGTGGGGGGAGTCTGGGACTAGCAGATGCAAACTAGTATATACAGGATGGAGAAACAACAAGGTCCTACTGTATAGCACAGGGAACTAGATGCAATATCCTACAATAAGCTATAATAGAAAAAAATGTAGGACAAGACTCGGCCTGACCATCTATGATCCAGAACCTAAGGTGTCACTCATTAGGTGCCCCAGCACGGTCAACTATTTTAAGCCTCCTGTTCCTGACTCATTATTCATGAAGTGGGAATAATGCATTCATTTGTTTATTTATTGAGCACCTGCTGTATGCTGGGTGCTGTGTGGGGACCGGGGAAATAGTAGAGAACAAAATGAATTCCCACCTGCATGGAGCATTCATTCAAGTACAGAAAGACAGACAGAAACCACACACTGTTAGATGACAAAAAGTGCCCTTAGGGAAGAAGATGTAGTTTTATTGGGGGAGTCAAGAATGGTTCTGAATAGGTGACATCTAAATAAAACTTGGAAGAAATGAGGGAGACATCAATGTGTCTATCCGGGCAAAGAGTGTTGCAGGAAGAAGGCAGGACACAAATAAGAAGCTTGAGGGGAAAAAAATAGCCTTTTTTCCCACTGTCATTATATGGCTGTTATAAGCATCAAGTGAAACTAATATATGTGATCTGAATATTGTTATGTGTTATACCCATCTTCACTGCTGTTACAGCTAGTATTTTTATGGTTTATTGTTGCAACATGAACTATTTATATACATATATAAAGCTATCATTTATTATCTTCTTGAACTAGCACTGCTGTAAGATTTATTCTTTTCTTCTTTTATTTCTTTTGGAGTGTTGCACTGTTTTTTATTTTATTGAAGTATAGTTGATTTACAACGCTGTGCTAATTTCCGCTGAACAACCAAGTGACTCAGTTATACACATATATGTATGTATGTGTATGTGTATTCTTTTTCACATTTTTTCCACTATAGTTTGCCACAGAATATTGCATATAGTCCCTGTGCTATACAGTGGGACATTGTTGTTTATCCATGCTATGTACACTAGTTTGCATCTGCTAATCCAAACTGCGAGTCCTTCTCTCCCCCCGCCTCCTGCCCCTTGGCAGCCACACGTCTCTTCTTTTTGTCTGTGAGTCTGTTCCTGTTTTGTAGAGATGTTCACTTGCGTCGAAAAGTAAACTGTTTTATGTTTCATAAAAAGAGAGAACTTCTCTGACAGAAAACTTAAAGGACATGTAAAAAGTGCCATAATCTTGAGGTTCACAGTGAAACCATATTTTACCTTCAAAGAATTTATAAAACATTAGCAGAAGTCTCGGAGAAGTCAATGGCACCCCACTCCAGTACCCTTGCCTGGAAAATCCCATGGACGGAGGAGCCTGGTGGGCTGCAGTCCATGGGGTCGCTAGGAGTCGGACACGACTGAGCGACTTCACTTTCCCTTTTCACTTTGATGCATTGGAGAAGGCAATGGCACCCCACTCCAGTGTTCTTGCCTGGAGAATCCCAGGGATGGAGGAACCTGGGAGGCTGCAGTCCATGGGGTCACACAGAGTCGGACACGACTGAATGACTTCACTTTGATTTTGAAGAAGGAGGAACTTACAGCACCACACGAATATAGCTAAGAACACATTTCTTAATGTTCAATTCAAACACTATTATAGGTATTTTCATGACAAGGTAAGCAACAGAAAAATTTTATAATTTTCTCAGATAAACAAGGATGCAGAGAAGTTGGCTCCTTGCTTCTGCTTCTCTAATGTTGGGGAACAGTTGGCTTGAGTATGGAAATACCCTTGACATCTATTTTTGTTTCTATACATACATGGACTTTTCAAAATTGTGTCCAAAGCCATGTTCAACTCTTTGCAACCCCATGGACTGCAACATACCAAGCTTCCCTGTCCTTCGCTATTTCCTGGAGTTTGCTCAAACTCATGTTCATCGCGTTGGTGATGCCATCCCACCATCTCATCTTCTGTCATCCCCTTCTCCTCCTGCCTTCAATCTTTTCCAGCATCAGGGTCTTTTCCAATGAGCTCATCCTGAATGAGGAACTCTTCACATCAGGTGGCCAAAGTATTGGAGCTTCAGCTTCAGCATCGGTCCTTCCAGTAAATATTCAGGGTTGATTTTCCTTAGGATTGACTGGTTTAATCTCCTTGCAGTCCAAGGGGCTCCCAAGAGTCTTCTTCAGCGTCCCAATAAACAACTTGGGAAATGAAAAACAGGACTGAGAGAATGCTTGCCACAGGATACACAATGAGAGAGAAGGTCTATAAGAGGATTAGTTAGCTTTAATTGAAATATCCATTCCTGGGGTAAGGTCACACAGTGTTTACTCTTGCATGTTTATAGATACCACCATCATGAATTTTAAGTACCATTGAAAATTATTAATATATTCCCCAGCTTCTACACTAACCCCCACCATGATCTGAAAATCAAAGCCTCTTTTGTCAGATTTGTGGACAATAAATTCTAGATCCTTTCATTTACTTATTTATTTAGTCAAGTTCCACATTTACTATGTTTTCTGCACATCTGCTATATAACTTGAGGCCATAGTTTTACACTGTCTTGGAAAAGAAGCAGGCTCTGGAGGTAGAGAGCACTGGACTTAATTGTTTTAACTGGCAAAAAGAAAAGGATTTCTGCCTGAGTTCTCCCAGGTCTCTTTTCTCAAGTTTATGCCAAGTGCTGCTCCCAGCCCCCTCACCAAATCATCCCCAGGAGATGGAGGATTGTTAAACTTGAATGTGTTTAAGGCGCACCTGGAGTGCTTGATACAAATGTAGAGATCCTGATTCAGCATTTCTGGGGTGCTGTCCAGAGTCTGTGTTTTCAGTAAGGACCCAGGTGCCTCTGCTGCAGATCATTGGTGGATCACACTGTGAGAAACATTGTTTAGCCAAAATTTACTCAAAGGTAAAGAAGTTTTAAAGAAGCTGAATGATGTACTGAGGGACAAACGGTGACCCAACTTGAGCAGGAGGCAGGGAGTCCTGGGACATTGGTGAGGGCGGGGAGAAAGGATTTTAACAAAAACATTTTACAGAATTGTTTTTATAGAGAATTTTAATAAACAATTATGAGTTAATCTGGTTAGATGGAGCTATGATGGGTATCAGGAAAAAATGAATGCTGGTTGATTAGGATTGGAAGAGCCTTCAAGGCAAAGGGAAAATTTCCCCAGAAAGACATGGGGCCCAGAAAATGGACAGTTCCTAAAGAGATTATTCCAGTTACTATAAAACAAACTACACCAAAAGCTTTTTGGCTTAACCAAAAAACAAAAGAACTAATTGAAAAATGGGCAGAAGACGTAAACAGACATTTCTCTGAAGATGACATACAGATAGCCAAGAGCCACATGAAAAGATGCTCAACATCAATGATTATTAGAGAAATGAAAATCGAAACTACAATGAGGTATCACCTTATATCAGTTAGAATGATCTTCATTAAAAAAAATCTACACATAACAAATGCCAGAGAGGGCGTGGAGAAAGGGAACCCTCCTACACTGTTTGTGGGAATGTAAATTGGTACAGCCAGTGTAGGAAATAGTATGGAGGTTCCTCAAAACATTAAAAATAGAGTTACCATATCATCCAGAAACCCTGTTTCTTGGCATGTATCCAGGGAAAATCATAATTAGAAAAGATACATGCACCCCTATGTCCATTGCAGCACTAGTCACAACAGCCAAGACATGGAAATGATCTAAATGTCTATTGATAGAATGGATAAAGAAGATGTCACATATGGCATGAGAAATACTGAGGTACCATCTTTGAAAAATAAAATCGGTCAGGATCCAGGGAGTTGGGTGGCTGGAAGAATATGAACAAAATGGATAAGTTGGTAGTAGTAAGTTTATTCATCGCAGTACCACACAGTAGTGAAAACGAGCAAGCTATAGCTACACACATTATTAACGGATGAAGCTTAGAAACACTATGTCATTAAGAGTTGCAAGATGCAGAGTACTTACAGTATGCCGCCAGTTTTACAAAGTTCAAAATCACTAAAAGTAAGCAACGCATTTTTTTTCTTGTTTTGGTTTACTTACATCTATGATATGATCCTAAGGAACAAGCAAGCCAGTGAGAGAAGGGAAAGCAAAGTTTGGAAGGGTGGTGACTTCTGGGGCATTCTGGGTGCTGAGATGAAGGAATGGAGCACAATACACAGAGGAGTTTCTAGGTCCCAGGGCTGCTCTACTGGTAAGTGGGGGGGTGGTGGTGGTGTCATGAGTGTTTATCCCACCCTCCATTCATTTATTGCAACTTTGCTCATGCTGAGTGACTAATTCACTTGTTTATTCAGCAAATATATATTGAGAGCCTGTATGTGCCTGAGCTGTGCGAGGCAGGGAGAAGAGAGGCAGCAATAAAGTAGTCATGGTTACCATCTCTTTTTTCAAAAGGGGTTTGTGGTGAACAAGTACCCCATGGAGGAAACAAACAGGGAACAACATATAGTGAGCTAAGTCTTTGCACAGGAGACCAGCAGCTGTGAGCAGCGCATGACTCAGACTCGCAGTCAGGAAAGAGCCCGTGGAAGTCATGTACTAGGCTGGCCAAAAAGTTTGGATTTTTCTGTAAGATATTATGGAAAAACCCAAACAAACTTTCTGGTCACTCAAATAGATAAATAGGATCAATTACTGGAGGAAGGATCCCCCAATATCTACGTCTCTCTGTTAAAGATGGTCCTTTTTTCCTAAAAGTAATAGAGTTCTGATCAGATGGCAATATAACCAGATTTGCATATTAGAAAGATAACTTTGTCCAGAGTTTGGTAAATGGTCTGGGGGTGGTGATGATAAGGTCACAGAGAGAAAGATGAGTTTGTAGCTTGCTGCAGGGGAGAAAGAATGTGTTGTGAGACACTGAAGATGTGGTAGACTTCTGTTTATTTTCCACTTAAGTGTTTCAAACTGTGTCATTAGAGCATGTTTCAGAAAAAAGTCTAGCACTGAAGGAGGGGTGGGAAATTTTTTGTAGCCAATAAAATAGCCTACTCTAGGGGAGTAACATGGCTTCCCAGGTGGCCCTGTGGTACTGAGTCCGCCTGCAATGCAGGAGACACAGGACATGTGGGTTTGAGCCCTGGCTCAGAAAAATCCCGGGGAATGGCCACCCACTGCAGTATGCCTGCCTGGGGAGTCCCATAGACAGAGGAGCCTGGCAGGCTACAGTTCATGGGCTGCAAAGACTCAGACACAGCTGAGCGACTGAGCGAGATAAGGTCCCTTCCTGGAGAGCAAATAGAACTCACAGAGATGTTTTGAAGTGTCTTCAATGTCTGGATTCATGCTTTTTGTTTTATTTTCATTGCTATAGTCAGAGGATAGATCTAGGCTTGCTGCTGCTGCTGCTGCTGCTAAGTCGCTTTAGTCGTGTCCGACTCTGTGCGACCCCATAGATGGCAGCCCACCAGGCTCCTCTGTCCCTGGGATTGTCCAGGCAAGAACCCTGGAGTGGGTTGCCATTTCCTTCTCCAGTGCATGAAAGTGAAAAGTGAAAGTGAAGGTGTTCAGTCGTATCCAACTCTGTGCAACCCCATAGATGGCAGCCCACCAGGCTTGCCTGTCCATGGGATTTTCCAGGCAAGAGTACTGGAGTCAGGTGCCATAGGAACCCCCTTTTAGAAAAAAACAAAAGAAGTTACAAACATAAAATTAGAAATTGAAGTTAATTTTTACTGAGTGGGCCAAAAAGTTCCTTCAGGTTTTTTTGTAAGCTTTTATGAACAAAATTTTTGGCTAATCCAATATTTAGACTGAGATAAAGGATCAGATATAAATACCACAAACATTACAAAATCCATTAAGAAACAAAACACTTAAAATAATTCTCTGCATCCCAATCCCACCCCTCCCCCCAGCCCCGCTAGAAACATTTTTTCTTGGCTGCATACTTGTTGATGATCAACTTTCATAAGCTAAGGATTGTGGAACATTTACTAGAGAGAGACTAGAAAGATAAGTCTTTTCTCCAACTTGATGGATTAAAATTTTAAAAAATTAATAGTTTATAAAAGTATTTTTCAGCATCACAGATCCTTATGGAAAATGTCATGTAAATTGTTTTCAATTGTAAGTTGTTCTCAAATTTATGAAAAAACTGTCAATTTTTTGTCCCATGAATGATCTGCTTTAAACTTTCTGTGAGTTGGTGCTGAAGGTTTGTGTTATATAAACCTAGGAATTTTGAGAAATTCTACTTTGTACAACTATGATTTAAAAAGGATGATTTGGGAGAATGGCATTGTAACACGTATACTATCATGTAAGAATCGAATCGCCAGTCTATGTCCGACGCAGGATACAGCATGCTTGGGGCTGGTGCACGGTGATGACCCAGAGAGACGTTATGGGGAGGGAGGTGGGTGGGGGATTCATGTTTGGGAATGCATGTACACCCGTGGTTGATTCATGTCAATGTATGGCAAAACCAATACAGTATTGTAAATTAAAATAAAGGAAAAAAAAATGATTATTAAAAAAAAAAGAGCATACTAAAAGGACCTAGGCAAAAGATTCTGATTACTACCAAAAGAGAGAGAGAGAAAAAAAAAGAAACAAAGTATTGTGTATCTACAGTTATAATACAGTTAAACAGTTATAATGTATATGCTGCATTCTTGAATAATTCCCTATAGGAGAGGCCATCTATTATGACTAGTTACCAATGAGAACTAAATAATCTACTTCCAACTTTATACACCTGATGGTTGGAAGAATCTTTCACAGACTTTCTACAGGCTCCATATATTTCAAAATGTGCTTTTCTTCCATCACGTGCACCTTTAGATCCTAAGGGCCTCAAGGGATGTTATGTTATAATCTGTTGTCCTGCACCTTCCTGTTGAGTTAGCACTGAGGCAAGGGAGGACTTCTGAAACTGTTTCTGCATAGGGAAAGACATTAACAACTTAAATATACGGGGGCGGGGGGGGGGGGGATGAAAACCACAGAAATATGCCTCACTGAACCCAAAGTAAATTTTTCTTCAATTCAAATTCCCCTACTCTCATTCCCCAAATGCCTACAATTTCTGTAGAGTACAAGAGGAAAGTGACAAGCGTGGGAAGTATGGGTGCATCATGAATTGAATGTGTGTGTCCCTCCAATATCCCTGTGCTGAGGTCCAAATGCCAAATGTGATAAGTAGGAGGAGGGGGCTCTGGAAGTGATTAGCAATAGATAAAGGCATAAAGGTGGTGACCTCAAGGTCAGATTAATTTGTGTCCATGTAAGAACATGGAAAAAGCAAGAGAGTTTGAGAAAAACATCTATTTCTGCTTTATTGACTATGCCAAAGCCTTTGACTGTGTGGATCACAATAAACTGTGGAAAATTCTTCAAGAGATGGGAATACCAGACCACCTGACCTGCCTCTTGAGAAATCTATATGCATGTCAGGAAGCAACAATTAGAACTGGACATGGAACAACAGACTGGTTCCAAATAGGAAAAGGAGTGTGTCAAGGCTGTATATTGTCACCCTGCTTATTTAACTTCTATGCAGAGGACATCATGAGAAACGCTGGACTGGAAGAAGCACAAGCTGGAATCAAGATTGCCGGGAGAAAGATCAATAACCTCAGAAATGCAGATGACACCACCTTTATGGCAGAAAGTGAAGAGGAACTAAAAAGCCTCTTGATGAAAGTGAAAGAGGAGAGTGAAAAGGTTGGCTTAAAGCTCAACATTCAGAAAACGAAGATCATGACATCCAGTCCCATCACTTCATGGCAAATAGATGGGGAAACAATGAAAACAGTGGCTGACTATTTCTTTGGGCTCCAAAATCACTGCAGATGGTGACTGCAGCCATGAAATTAAGACGCTTACTCCTTGGAAGGAAAGTTATAACCAACCTAGACAGCATATTAAAAAGTAGAGACATTACTTTGCCAACAAAGGTCCATCTAGTCAAGGCTATGGTTTTTCCAGTGGTCATATATGGATGTGAGAGTCAGACTATAAGGAAAGCTGAGTGCTGAAGAATTGATGCTTTTGAACTATGGTATTGGAGAAGACTCTTGAGAGTCCCTTGGACTGCAAGGAGATCCAACCAGTCCATCCCAAAGGAGATCAGTCCTGGGTATACATTGGTAGGACTGATTTTGAAGCCGAAACTTCAATACTTTGGCCACGTGATGTGAAGAGCTGACTCATTTGAAAAGACCCTGATGCTGGTAAAGATTGAGGGCAGGAGGAGAAGGGGACAATAGAGGATGAGATGGCTAGATGGCATCACCAAATCAATGGACATGGGTTTGGGTGGACTCTGGGAATTGGTGATGGACAGGGAGGCCTGGCATACTGCGGTTCATGGGGTCACAAAGAATCAGACATGACTTGGCAACTAAACAACAAGAGCAAGAAAAGCACTCTCTCCACCTGAGCACACAGGAAGGGCCCCATGAGTGCACAGTGAGCTTCTCCAAGGCAGGAAGAGGCAGGAGAGGTCTCTCACCAGACCTTCATATGCCGACCACCTGGTCTCAGATGTCCAGCCTCTAGAATTATGAGAAAATAGATCTCTTTTGTTGAAGCACCTCCAGTCTATGGTATTTTGTTATGGAAGTCCAAACTGACTGATAGGTAGAAAGAGACAGTAGTCTTCACCAATTAATACCTTATTTTTGCAAAAGTTGACAACACGGCATGATGATGCAAAGCTGTTGTCATCTTCATCTCATTTCTGAGGCCCCAGATGAGGTTCTTCAAAGTAAGGGGCCAAAAATGAGGCTTCATTAGCTCCATGGTAAATTCATCTTTGGCCACAACCCCATTCCCTTAATACTTACTGTTCAGCTCATGGTATTATCTCTAGTGTAACTTCTCTAGATCAAGTCGCCCTTCTCAACAACCTTGCATAATCACTGTAAGAGTAATCATCTTTCCACATACAACTTTCACCATGACTTTCTCTGCTGAAATCCACTGGACACCTATAAAAGTCTAACCCCCTTAGTCTGACGTTCAAGGTCTCTCCAATCTGGCTGTAGATTTTACTTAGAAATGTTTTTCCTATGGCTTCCTACACAATGGAGAAAGAAAGCAATCATTTATTAGCAGCCTACTTAGTAATAGGCTTTCCCCCAAAACATCAGCCACCTGACACAAAAAGCTGACTCATTGGAAAAGACTCTGATGCTGGGAAAGACTGAAGGCAGGAGGAGAAGAGAGCGACGGAGGATGAGATGGTTGGATGGCATCACTGACTCAATGGACGTGAGTTTGAGCACTCTCCAGGAGATGGTGATGGACAGGGAAGCCTCGCATGCTGCAGTCCATGGGGTCGCAAAGAGTTGGACATGACTGAGTGACTGAACAACAACAACGTCAAGTGTTAATATTTTCAGATCTTGCAACCTCCTTGCGTGATTCACAAATGAGCGGACAGAGTTCAGAGATGATGGTGGGAATCGGAGGTGGGTCTGTCTGGCTTCAGTTCTGGGGTGATTTCTGCTGTATAATGTGCCACTAGCTTAGCCCTTCACCCTCTGTGTGAACTGTATTTAGCTCTTTGGTTGTGCTGGGTCTTTGCTGTGGCACGCAGGCTTCTCTAGTTATGAGGCTCGAGGTGCACAGGTTTAGTTGCCCGGTGGCATATGGGGTCTTAGCTCCTCGACCAGGGATGACGCCTGCTTCCCCTGCATTTGAAGGTGGATTCCTAACCACTGTATCACCAGGGAAGTCCCTCTTTGTGTGAATTTAGGTGTGGTTACAGCCTCCACTTAAATGTCATCCTCTCATGAAAACTTTTCCAGTTTACTCCCTCCACGATGGGGTCTTCCCTACCCTGCCGCAGTACGATATTTGGTGTCTGTTTTAATCAGTGGGCATGCATCCTACACAACCTTGCATTTCTAACTTATTTCATCCTTGTGTATTCTGACTCTGACTTGGTTGTGAGCTTTTCGGAGGGAGAGAAAATGATTGACGGTTTTGTGTGCACCTTGTAACACCTGGAAAGGCTCCCTCTATCATTTAATGAATAAGTCTAGAAGCAGTATATTTTTCTTCAGTGGGACCCCAAGATTAAGGTGAAATCAAGGGGAAGGGTCAGCTGCACTGCCTCTTGCTGTTTCTCTATCCCATTATTAGATTACGAGGGCAGGGAGAGTTGCCACTGGGGTTAGGTTTTAGATTCTTTGCAGAAGTACAGCTAGTTGACAAGACCTCAGAGAATATTAAAACAGCACAAGCACCAGTTGGCAGTAGCTGACATAAGGATGCTATTCCCCAAAGAACTACTCTCAGGGGTGACCGACACACCCATCAGCTTTCACAATCATGACAGAAGACAAAAGAGCCAGGTTCCCCGGGGATTCTGAGCACTTCCAAGAAGTTGAAATTTCCTGCATCACCCTGACAGGTGTCCAGTGTTCTCTAGTAAAGTTATACATTTACCCTGCTATTGTATTTACTGTTGGTCTTTATTTTTCATAAGGAGTACTAAATTCAATTCTGAAGTTTTACTTCCTGTTTTCAACTTTCTCAACTGCAGAACATCCGAACTATATACAAAAAGTAGAGTGAATACTGTAATGAACCACCATGTAATCATCACAAAGCTTCTGAAATCAACATCTCATGGTCAGCTGTGTTTCATTCCTCTGCTAGTTCTGGATTATTGTGAAGCAAATCCGAGAAATCATATTATTTCATCCTTTACATCTCTTCAAAATATGACAAAGTAAGTCTTTGACAAAAGAAGCTTAATATGGGAAAATTTAGTGATAATACTTTTGACATGACAAATTCTAAAAATTATGACATTTGAATTATATTTGATGTAATTAAAAAAAACGGGTATACAAAATATCTCTTTATTATAAAAATCCTGAATGTAGAAATCCTGAGTAATGTCAAAGAAGACAAAAATTAGTTTGGTTCTTCCTATTTATTTATTGTAAGCTAGCTAGAAGGAATAAGTGAAATATCCAATAGTACAACTGCTGATTTGGTGTCTTAGCTGGAAAATACTTTCAGCTCTGTTTACCTAATTCATGTTCGATCAGTCCAATTCCTTAGCAACACGTTTGTGAAATTTGTTTGATTCCAGAATGGTCCCTGGGCCATTGAGATTTCCCCAAGTGCCATCTCTGAAATTTGGATCCAGTTCGAACAACAGAGTCATATGTAATGGGGAAAGCAGTGTTGGTGGCAGAAATCACATCGCTCCCCCTATCACCTTGCTCTTGATGTCAGTTTTCCTCTCGCCACGAAAGAGAATGGAGACTCATTTTGACACGCCTCACAAATTTAGAATGCAGGGCAGGTTGAAGAAAGTAAAACATAGACAGTTGTAAAGACATTTAAAGAGCCTATAATGAAACTCATTCAATTTCTTTATCTTTTTAGTTTATGACGTCTCATTGTCTCTTAGAAAGGATTCATGTTCTCCTGGTTGCTATGAGGAGACAGATGTGGAGTTTTTCATTTTCTGGGATTGTGTAGACTTCAGCTGTCATCTCTAGTGAATAAGTCAGCCTACAAGACAGCTCAGTTCAGGCTTTTTGTTATTTTTTATTTTTGTATTAGTGAGAAAAAAAAAAAGACTGCTGCAGAGAGAAGACTGGACTTCTAAACCTAGGTGAGGGGAGGACCCACTGCAGAGGGGTAAATGATGAGAGAGCTAGAAGTGCTAGCTGGGAGTGGGAGAAGGCAATGGCACCCCACTGCAGTGCTCTTGCCTGGGAAATCCCATGGACGGAGGAACCTGGTAGGCTACAGTCCACAGGGTCGCGAAGAGTCAGACACGAATGAGCGACTTCACTTTCATGCACTGGAGAAGGAAATGGCAACCCACTCCAGTGTTCTTGCCTGGAGAATCCCAGGGACAGGAGCCTGGTGGGCTGCCATCTATGGGGTTGCCCAAACTTGGACACAACTGACGCAGCTTAGCAGCTTAGCAGCAGGCTGGGAGAAGGTGGAGGATCTTCTCTGAATCTGAGAAAGGGGGCAAGCTGGTGGTTTGTGAGCATGAAGAGTAGTTGAACTCTCTGTGCTCCCTGGGGAGGTTGGACCATAGGCATTGAGCTCCTACCCTCAGCGAGCATCCATACCGCATCTCAGCTCTGGGGCCACTATGTGGGTTGGGCAGTGAGAAGCCTGCCCACTCTGATGACCAGCGTGGTGGTCACCAGGAAGCTTCTCCAAGTATTCTCAACCAAGTAAGCCTTCTTTGATCTCCGTTGACCTGGATGAAGGAGGTAGGGTGATGGAGACCCAGTAATAACCACAACTGATTTTCCAGGAGCCTGTGGTTCAGATTCAGTAACATTAAGAAAAATAACAAATGTGGCATTTCTTAAGCTTGAGATGTGGAGTAAAACTGATGACAGCTGCATTTTATACTCTACCTAATTTACTGTTTCAGAGGTTTTGAAAGAATCCTCCTAAATATTAAGAAAAGTTTCTTTCAATGGAATTATAATATCCATGAGACTGAAGGTTTTGGGGGTTGTACATTAGGAACTGAATTGTGTTCCTCCCACCAAAAAAAAAAAAAAAAATCACATAACCTCTTGATGGCCCTGTTTTAGAAATAGGGCCTTCAAAGAGATAAAGTTAAATGAGGTCATAAGGGTGGGGCCCTCACCCACTAGGACAGATGTCCTTATAAAAGAGAGTGTCCCGGCAGTGTGTCCACAGAGGAAAGGTTGTGTAAGGGCACGGCATGGAGGCAGTCAACTGTAATCCAGGCAGAGTGGCTTCACGAGAAGCCCACCCTGCCAAAGCCTCCATCTCAGGCTTCCAGCCCCCAGAACCCCGAGAAAATGAGTCTCTGTTAAGTCACCCCGTATGTGGTATTTTGTTATGGCAGCCCTGGCAAACTAATACACCATATTTAATACTTTGATGCAGAGGTCTTTATTCTCATAGGAAATCCATATTACGGCCCTCTAGTAAAACTGTCGAACTGTGTGGAGTCGATTTATTCTCTATTGGCTAACATGATTCATATTCTAAAAAGAGCATCATAGAGACATCCTGGATTTCCATTGACTGAATACACACAAAAAGGTTGCTGTTCAACAGTGACTGAAATTAAGCGTATACGCAGGATGGAAAGGCTCCACTGCTGCGACTTAGAACAGGAAGTGCAGGGACTTCCGTGGTGGGCCAGCGGTTAGGACTCCGATTTCCAGTGCAGAGGATGTGAGCTGGACCCCTGGTCAGGGAGCCAAGATCCCACATGACTCATGACCAGAAAACCAGAACATACAACAGAAGCGATATTGTAACAAATTCAATAAATACTTTAAAAATCAACACCAGTAGCAAAAGACAAACAGGAAGAACTTTCCCCAGAGATTGTGGTAATGCTAGCATCGCGTTAACCTTTGTTAATATGGAGGTGCTGAGTCTATGCTAGTGAATCAGGGAGACAGTGTTACATTATAAAAATTACTTTCTTACTGCCATATCTGCCTGTTTGCTGCCATTATAATTCTGCTTAAAATCTTTAAAGACTGAGAGTCAATCTGCTTCTGATTTTATAGGCCTCTAAAACTGCTAGTTAAATTTCCTGGGCCATTGTCAATAAAAAAAGAGGGAGAGAAGACAGGAAAAATACAGACAATATAGTTTACATATTGCTAAAGTATAAGTTCCTAGAAGTCAGGGATTTATCATTATCTCCTTGAGATCATCAAACACTCTCATTTGCACATGGTTGGCATTTATGAGTAGTTTGCTGAATTGCATCTCCAGACAAAGAAAAGCACACAGCTAATATGACTGTAGAATAAAGATGAAATTTTGCATATGTCACGTGAAGTCAATTATATCACTTTACAATTATATGTTATTTAGGAGTGAAAATATGTAAGTAGGTTTTAACTGAACCAATGTAATGACAAAAATGTAGGTATTTCTGAATTTCTAAATATATCCAAGTATCTGTGGTATTAAATATTATGAAAAACTAACTAATTGATTGCCCCAGGTGGTAACTCAGTTCACTTTTTCCAGCTTTATTGTATAATTGACAGATAAAATTGTAAGATAGCTGAAGTGTACAATGTGATGATTATATATACATATATATGTATACACACACACACATTGGGAAAAAGGAGTCCTCCCACCAAATTAATTAACATATCCCATCACCTCACATATTTACTTGCTTTTTGGTTTACCTTTTGCAAAAATATTTGATATCAAAAACTTTCTTCCTTGTTTAAGAACAAACAGTAGTGAAGATTAATAATATCTAAGGTTCCTAAACATAACAATCTGGTAATGTAACCACCTGATTTATAACTTATCATAGATTAGTATATGTAATTTTACTAGTAGTATATATCATATATTAAAACAAAAAGAAAGCCATTATTTTTCTTCTTCATCTGGTAAATTCTTTAAAATTGTTTTTCTAAAACTTTGTGTAAAATTTTTAAAGGTTACTTCCCATTTACAGTTCTCTAGTCTTTCCCATTCTGTTGTTTTCCTCTATTTCTTTGCATTGATCACTGAGGAAGGCTTTCTTATCTCTCCTTGCTATTCTTTGGAACTCTGCATTCAAATGCGTATATCTTTCCTTTCCTCCTTTGCTTTTTGCTTCCCTTCTTTTCACAGCTATTTGTAAGTCCTCCTCAGACAGCCATTTTGCTTTTTTGCATTTCTTTTTCTTGGGGATGGTCTTGATTCCTGTCTCCTGTACAATGTCATGTACCTCCATCCATAGTTCTTCAGGCACTCTATCTATCAGATCTAGTCCCTTAAATTTATTTCTACTTCCATTGTATAGTCATAAAGGATTTGATTTTTACAAATATTGGTTACATTCCCCAAGTTTTACAGTATATCCTTAAGCCTATCTTATGCTCAATAATTTGTATTTCCACTCCCCTCTTATTCCGCTCCCCCTGGTAACCAGTAGTTTGTTCTCTGTATCTGTGTGTTTGTTTCTTTTGTGTTATATTCACTAGTTTCTTATATTTTTTAGATTCCACATATAAGTGATATCATACAGTATTCATCTTTCTCTGTTTGACTTAACCTAAAGCCCTCCATATTGTCACCCTGCTTATTTAACTTCTATGCAGAGGACATCATTAGAAACGCTGGACTGGAGGAAACACAAGCTGGAATCAAGGTTGCCGGGAGAAATATCAATAACCTCAGATATGCAGATGACACCACCCTTATGGCAGAAAGTGAAGAGGAACTAAAAAGCCTCTTGATGAGAGGAGAGTGAAAAAGTTGGCTTAAAGTTCAACATTCGGAAAACGAAGATCATGGCATCCGGTCCCATCACTTCATGGGAAATAGATGGGGAAACAGTGGAAACAGTGTCAGATTTTATTTTTTGGGCTCCAAAATCACTTCAGATGGTGACTGCAGCCATGAAACTAAAAGACGCTTACTCCTTGAAAGAAAAGTTATGACCAACTTAGATAGCATATTGAAAAGCAGAGACATTACTTTGCCGACTAAGGTCCGTCTAGTCAAGGCTATGGTTTTTCCTGTGGTCATGTACGGATGTGAGAGTTGGACTGTGAAGAAAGCTGAGTGCTGAAGAATTGATGCTTTTGAACTGTGGTGTTGGAGAAGACTCTTGAGAGTCCCTTGGACTGCAAGGTGATCCAACCAGTCCATTCTGAAGGAGATCAGCCCTGGGATTTCTTTGGAAGGACTGATGCTGAGGCTGAAACTCCAGTACTTTGGCCACCTCATGCGAAGAGTTGACTCATTGGAAAAGACTCTGATGCTGGGAGGGATTGGGGGCAGGAGGAGAAGGGGACGACAGAGGATGAGATGGCTGGATGGCATCACCGACGCGATGGATGTGAGTCTGGGTGAGCTCTGGGAGTTGGTGATGAACAGGGAGGCCTGGCGTGCTGCGATTCATGGGGTGGCAAAGAGTCGGACACGACTGAGCGACTGAACTGAACTGAAAGCCCTCCAAGTCCATCCATGTTGCTCCAAATGGCAACATTTTGTTCTTTTTAATGGCTGAGTAGTATTCCATTGTGTGTGTGTGTGTGTGTGTGTGTGTGTGTGTGTGTGTGTGAGTGACATCTCCATCCATCTGTTGATGGACACTTGGGCAGTTCGATATCTTAGCTGTTAGAAATAATCCTGCTATGAGCATCAAGGTGCATGTATCTTTTCAAATTAGTGTTTTTGTTTGTTTGTCTGGATGTAGTCTGAGGAGTAGAATCGCTGGGTCGTATAGTAGCTCTATTTTTAGTGTTTGGGAAACCTCTATATTGTTCTCCACAGTGGCTTCACCAATTTACATTCCCACGAACAGTGTACAAGAAAACCATTAATTTTATATCCCAGATAAACATGGGATTCTACCAGAAGTCAGTGAGAACTAATCAAAAATACACAGTTCTATGTCTGTAGCAAAATCAAACACACAGTAAAATTTTTCTCCAGCGATCTATCATGTTGCCTCTCGGCCTCACACCACAAACTGTCCACCATGGTTAAGGTACAGTGGGAACTCAGGGGAAGGAGAGAAGGACCTGGTGACTGGAAAAAATGTGAGACGTCACCAGTGCAGCTATACAAGCCAGTGCGTGTTGTGTTGGCTGAATTGTGGCCGTACTCTCTGCAGGCTCAGCAGCCCAATCATGATAACAGCAATAATATAAGATAGCATTTACGTATTGTAGCTGGAACATAATCTTGCGCTAGGAAGTTTAATTAATTAAGTTTAATCCTATCAAAATCTCAGGGCAAAACAGCTTAGCTCCATTTCTGCCCAGAGGGAAAAGTGTAGCAATGGGGACTTTCTTAACCAAATGATGTAAGAAGTGCTGAAAGAGAACTGTGTCGCCTTGCCAATGTCGTGGTGTGATTTAACCAGTACCTAAAGCAATGGCCAAGGAACTGGGTACTGGCTCTAAATGTGTCAGGAAAAGAAGGTATGAAGTACTTAGTATAGAGGGAACTGAGTTTGAAAATAATCTAGGCATGATACAGCATTACACATCTAGGGAGCTACTCAAACAAGGCTTGGAGTTTACTAGAGCCTGGTACATTTCTATTTCTCTTTGAAAAAATAAAACAAAAACAAATAACCCACTGACATGGTGCTTATTTTTTTTACTGAGCCCTTTTGATCTAGGTTTTATCTTTGCAAGAGGCCCCACTAGACATTCTGTTATAGTTTATAGGACTGTTTGTGGGTGTAAATTTCATGTTCTGGTCTAGAAAATCTCAATTAAGGTTTTTATAAATTGGGTGGTCTTATTCAAAAGGATACTGGCTTTTAATCTTTAACAAAATAAATATTATACTTAAACTAAATTTGAGATATTTATTATATTTATATACAGCTAGTTTGCTTTCATTTTATAATTTGCGCAGGCTCTAAAGAATAGTAAATTTTGACTTCTAATCCACCCTCAGTTTTAAATTAGGAAGTAAACTGAGAGGATTATTTTCCTTTGGAGGAAGAAAGGAAATCTTTGCCATTATTGTATCTATGAATTACTGTTTTTTAAAATCTCACAGGAATAACAGCATCCAGTTTTAAATTGTTAAGTAAGGACACCCTAAATCATGAACCACTTTTAACAGGCAATGTGATCTATGACATAATTGTGTGTGTGTGAATTTGCTTCAGTCGTGTCTGACTCTTTGTGACCCTATGGACTGTAGCCTGCCAGGCTCCTCTGTCCATGGGATTCTCCAGGAAAGAATACTGGAATGGGTTGCCGTTTCTTTCTCCAGGGGATCTTCCTAACCCTAGGGATTGAACCCATGTCTCCTACATTGGCAGGCAGGTTCTTTACCACTAGCACCACCTGGGAAGCTCCATGACATAATTAAAGGCAATAATTTTATTATTCGCTATTAGAGAAAAGTCCACCCTCCTCTTAACGTTCAACATGAATGAGTCAGAACATTTTTTATGTGAAGCCATAACGTCATAACGAGAGAAGTAAGCCATAACGAGAGAAATAATGGGTCTTTGGCTTCTTTTGCATGTGAGCTGAGTATATCTACTTGTTCTAGACTGAAGCAGTATGGTGCAATCACACCCAGTTTGCAAGATTCACTGTTTCTTGAAAGAGCTGGTTTTAGGGCACCTTTCCCTTTAAGGAGTTGTGGCTTTCAGTTAATTGCATGGGTATGGTTTTTCCCCCAGGATGCTACATTTTGCATTTTTCTCCTTTGTCCCTTAGTGTCTTTCCCATTCCTGGAAGGCTGCCTGGAAAGGAGGGCATTGTAGGAACCACAGCAGCCTGTACTTCCACAGTTTTGTTTCTATGAAGGTCAAGGTCAGTTTCTGGCTGTAAAATGTAGAAGCTGACCTACAAACCAAGAGGAAGTACCAGCTCTACGATTGGTCCAGGAAACTCTAATCTTAATATTTCAAAGATATGCATGCTTGATAAACTTTCAAACATCACCTAGGTCAAGGAGTGCATTCTGTGGTGACTACTTTGCATAGTTCTACAGTGCTTTCAAAGTACTTTGTACTTTGAAAATGACAGAATCAATGGAAAGAAAAGGTTAGAATCATAGAAGCAGAATTTTGTACTGCATCACAGAACATGTTGGTCAGCAGTGGAAGGTGAAAATATGTCCTACTTCACCTAATAAAGTCTTCAAAATGCAGCATGATTATTTGTTTAAAGAAGCTTTCACATAAGTACAGTAACTTAGGAATGTTCAAAAGATCACTGGTTAGTGTTTTTTTTTTTTTTTTTGGCTCTGCCAGTTGCTTTTGCAATTTATTTGCTGCTTCAGCTATACGTGCTAGAGAATGCATAAATTATGTTATGACTTTTTCCTGGGGAAATAAAGTCATTTTGAGAGTTATAGCATGGCTCTGACAATATTGGTTCAATAGTTACAAGCAACGAAGCACTCTCTCTGTTATATGTAGTCAGATGGTTCATTTATTGCAGAGATTCCCAAACACTTTTGGTTGTGACATGCCCAAATCGCCTAATTTGCATAGCAGACTGGAATCAAGGGGAAGGATGCTCAGAGAGGTAGAGCCGAACACCAATCTGTTTCCCATGAGCTGGAGAACAAAGAGCCTTTACATTTTTGTACACTTAAATTCCACTTGTAGGTACCCTGGTTGATCTATTTAGAGCTACTTTGCTGGCTCATCTGTGCAGTCTAGATACCCATCACCTGCAGTCCATTGTCACATTTTAGAGTTGAACAGAACCTAAGAAAACCTTTGGAGTGACCATCAAATTCACAGATAAGACAACCTAGGCAGAAATCACAACATGATAAAGCGGGGCAGGAAGGGGATTTTGGAGACAGAACAAGGTCTGAATCTTGGGGTTTCTGTTTAGTACACCTGTACTCTTAGCCATGCTACTAAGCGCCATGGAATGTCAACTACAAAACAGGAAAATTCTATTTACTTTGCTATGACATTTTAAGATTAGAAATAGTACATGTGTGCCACACACCACATACCTAGCATGGTGTGTGGCACATAGTAAATTGCTAACTTGCCTAGTGACTTTCCCAGTCTATAGAGCAAGGTAGAAAGTCTGAATTAGAATTCTACACCTAGCTCCTAGCTCAGTGTATTCATATATGTGATGTCTTGGATATTTTCAAAATAGTTTGACTTATGTTAAATATGAATATTTGTGTTCCCCTCACCAAATTCAGGTGCTGAAACCTTAACCCTAAAGTGATGATTTTACAAGGTGGGGCCTTTAGGAAGTAATCAAGCTTATGAAAAGTCATGAGGGGAGAGCCCCTGTGATGAAATTATTGTCCTCATAAGGGGAAGAAAAGGCTTCCCTGGTGACTCAGTGGTAAGGAATCCACCTATCAGTGCAGGAGACACAGGTTTGATCCCTGGGTTGGGAAGATCCCCTGGAGAAGGAAATGACAACCTGCTCCAGTATTATTCTTGCCTGGGAAATCCTGTGAACAGAGGAGCCTGGTGGACTGTAGTCCATAATGTCACAAAGAGTCAGTTTAGACTTAGCGACTAAACCACCACCAGTACCGTAAGAGGAAGAAGAGATTGGAATTATCTTCATCATGTGAGGGGGTGCAGTGAGAAGGCAGTTATCTGCAAACCAGAAAGAAGACCCTCACCAGGTATCAAATCTGCTGGCACCTTGGTCTTGGATTTCTCAGCCTCCAGAACTATGAGTGATAAATGACTGCTGTTTAAGAAACCCAGTTAATAGTGTTTTGTTATAGAAGCCCAAGCTGACTAATACACTTTACATCTACATGCTGAAGTTTCCTAATGGTGTTATTACTCACCAATTTAGTGGTTATCAACATCCATCTCGTTGTAGCAAGTATACCCAAGGTGAAGGAGATCTTCCGGTAAGCATCTCCAAAGCCACCAGTATTTGGAGTACACTTAGAGTTTTCAGAGTGTTTTCACAGACTTAGAACCTCTGAGTAAGGAATTGCAACTATCCATGTTTTCGCCACCCTTAATACATGGATGAGGCAGCCTCAGTCAAAGAAGCTAAGGATGGTCAAGGCTTATTGCCTCTGCATTACAGGACTCAAAGAGAATCTGCCCCAAGTCCTGTGTTTTCAGTGCTCTAAATGTTTCACTGCTGGATTTTGCAGTTGCCTCTGTAAAAGATAAAGATTTCCCCCATGGACAGAGGAGCCTGGCAGGCTACATACAGTCCATGGGGTCTCAAAGAGTGGGACATGACTTAGCGACAAACAATAACAACTAGGTGAAGAGGCTGAGGGTTCAGACTCCTAACTACACACAGCAAATTAGGATTCAAGTGATTGGAGAAGCAGGAATAAGACACACAATGGTGGTGGGGTAGCCAGTTTTGATGGCAGCATGACGGAAGCAAGCCCAGGAGGAAGCTACAGGGCAGGGAACTAAGAAGAGTATGAGCTGAAGGCTTCTCCAGATGTTTTCAAGCCACCCAGGATTATTGTAGTTTGCTAAAAAGAATACTGTGATTTGAGGCCTCTGCAAAGTGGCAAGATGCCACCTAACAGTATCAGAGCACATTGTTAGGCATAGACTAAGTCTTTCTAGTGTTTTGCCAAGTTGAGAGAGTGTTTTACTAAGTATTACTCAGCTCTTCATTAAACTAAAAACTTGAAGTGTTGGATCAAAAAAAAAAAAACCTTGAAGTGATCAGTTCAACCAATATGTGTGATATTTATGACAACCTGAATTGATACATGCTAAAATCATCAGGATAACTGACTCCATGTAAAGTTGCTGAGTTTACTTACCTTGTTTTGAAGACAGAGAAGTTATAAAAATATAAGGAATTAAGATTAATATCAAAGAAGATTACAGAAACTGATCCACATATATTTAGCTTTGCAGGGTTTTAGAAAACATGGGCTGAATTTACCAAAAATAGCTATGCCATTAAAAATAGAGGACTGATCCAGTGAAACTTGCCTTCAGCAGGAATTGGTACAGGCCCCATCCCTCTGAAGAGCACTAATTTTTGATTCTTTAGCAAATCACTTGTTCTTTTTAGACAATTTGTTTCTCATTTATGAAAGACTGCACTAGCCTTTGGCTTAGCATTTCATTTAAACTTAATAAAACAATCTAGGTACTAAATGGGTAAATAGTTTCAGTTTATTGGACATGTACTATATATCAGATATTCTTCTGGGTGCTAGCTGTGGGCACACGCATGTGCATTGTCCATGAACTACACTACAGCCAGGCCAGTTCAGTTCAGTTCAGTTCAGTTGCTCAGTCGTGTCTGACTCTTTGCGACCCCATGAATCACAGCATGCCAGGCCTCCCTGTCCATCACCATCTCACGGAGTTCACTCAAACTCACGTCCATCGAGTCCGTGATGCCATCCAGCCATTCATCCTCTGTCGTCCCCTTCTCCTCCTGCCCCCAATCCCTCCCAGCATCAGAGTCTTTTCCAATGAGTCAACTGTTCTCATGAGGTGGCCAAAGTACTGGAGTTTCAGCTTCAGCATCATTCCTTCCAAAGAATACCCAGGGCTGATCTCCTCTAGAATGGACTTGTTGGATCTCCTTGCAGTCCAAGGGACTCTCAAGAGTCTTCTCCAACACCACAGTTCAAAAGCAACAATCCTTTGTAGCTCAGCCTTCTTCACAGTCCAACTCTCGTGTCCATACATGACTACTGGAAAAATCATAGCCTTGACTAGATGGATCTTTGTTGGCAAACTAATGTCTCTGCTTTTCAATATGCTATCAATATGCCAGCAAACTTGGAAAGCTCAGCAGTGGCCACAGGACTGGAAAAGGTCGGTTTTCATTCCAATCCCAAAGAAAGGCAGTGCCAAGAAGGTTCAAACTACTGCACAATTGCACTCATCTCACACGCTAATAAAGTAATGCTCAAAATTCTCCAAGTGACACTTCAGCAATACGTGAACCGTGAACTTCCAGATGTTCAAGCTGGTTTTAGAAAAGGCAGAGGAACCAGAGATCAAATTCCCAACATCCACTGGATCATCAAAAAAGCAAAAGAGTTCCAGAAATACATCTATTTCTGCTTTATTGGCTATGCCAAAGCCTTTGACTGTGTGGATCACAAACTGTGGAAAATTCTGAAAGAGATGGGAATACCAGACCACCTGACCTGCCTCTTGAGAAATATGTATGCAGGTTAGGATGCAATAGTTAGAACTGGAACAACAGACTGGTTCCAAATAGGAAAAGGAGTACGTCAAGGCTGTATATTGTCACCCTGCTTATTTAGCTTATATGTAGACTACATCATGAGAAACGCTGCGCTGGAAGAAGCACAAGCTGGAATCAAGATTGCCGGGAGAAAGATCAATAACCTCAGATATGCAGATGACACCACCCTTATGGCAGAAAGTAAAGAGGAACTAAAAAGCCTCTTGATGAAAGTGAAAGTGGAGAGTGAGGAAGTTGGCTTAAAGCTCAACATTCAGAAAACAAAGATCATGGCATCTGGTCCCATCACTTCATGGGAAATAGATGGGGAAACAGTGGAAACAGTGTCAGACTGTATTTTTTTGGGCTCCAAAATCACTGCAGATAGTGACTGCAGCCATGAAATTAAAAGACACTTACTCCTTGGAAGAAAAGTTATGACCAACCTAGACAGCAAGGCCAAATAAGTAGTAAAAGTCTCATTTTGTATTAGGCGGAACTGAGATTCAGTTTGTTTGATGATTGGCTTAGATTAGAATCCTGTCTGCTTGTCAATCCTAGCCTCTTCAATCTTCATAGACATTCTGATATAGAGGGGTGTAGAGATATTTGATAGTCAAGCCAGTTTAAAAATACAGTACTTTTCACTCACTTATTCTATAACTACTGATTCAAATTTTATGTTCCAGGTACTATTATAAGAACTGAGTCTATGTTGATGAACACAACCAACAGGGGGCCCCTATTTGGGCTTTTACCATTCTGTAGTGGAGTTTTACTTTGCCTGTAAAGGTCAGTATAGTCAAAGTTATGGTTTTCCCAGTAGTTATGTATGGACGTGAGAGCTGGACAATAAAAAAGGCTGAGTGCTGAAGAATTGATATCTTTGAGCTGTGGTGCTGGAGAAGACTCTTGAGAGTCTCTTGGACTGCAAGGAGGTCAAACCAGTCAATCCTAAAGGAAATCAACCCTGAATATTTATTGGAAGCATTGATATTGAAGCTGAAACTCCAATATTCTGGCCACTTGATATGAAGAATCAACTCATTGGAAAAGACCCTGATGCTGGGAAAGATTGAAGGCGGGAGGAAAAGGGGGCAACAGAGGATGAGATGGTTGGATGGAATCACTGACTCAATGGACATGAGTTTGAGCAATTTCTAGGAGAAGGTGAAGGACAGGGAAGCCTGGCATGCTGCAGTCCTTGGGGTCACAAAGAGTCAGACACAAATTAGCAACTGAACAGCTAGATCATGAGAGTCACAGATACACAGTTTTCAGGAACTGACTTTTTTTTGCTTAACATTTTTAACATTGTTAATAATTAGCAGAAAATTAAACATCTCTGAGTATTGTTTTACTTTGGGAAATGTGAACTAATTGAGTTAATAATCAATCATTAATAATAATAACTGAATAATAGTAAAAAATTTGACCCCTCTTTATGTTTTCTTTCATTTCAAAATATCCCTTAGTACATTCTACTATTTATTGTCCTTGGTGCAGACTAATGAGATTTGTGGCTGCTAATGTATCCTAGCTCACTCTGTCAACCTCTCTGCCTTATTCATGATGAATTTTGTCGAATCTTGAACTTACTGTGGTTTCTCCCCATTCATTACTAACTCCAACCTGGCTTTGATGCACCTGTTTCTATTTTAAATGAATCTCAAAATGGAAGATTATCATGTTCAATTTCCACTCTTTCTGAGAGTGGAAATCTTTCAGTCAAGTGGAGAGCTTCACTGTAGAATTTTCAATTTCCTTTAAATAGAGCTTAATAAGTAGACTTGCCCAGACGTGCCTGAGAAAGAGTGTGAAAAGATAAGGATCAAACTAAAGGCACTAATGAAGCCAAGAAGAGTTGCCTGTTGTTCTAGACTCTTAGATCCTTACTTCAAAATGAAATGCTTGACTGACAAGGATTTAGGTGCTTGCCTTTCTTGATAAAGGCTAACACAATGAGTTGACATAATTGTGCAAAAGTGCCTTCCTGCAGTGCCAAATGAAACAACAAGAAATACTCCCTGATCGCCGTTGCACTGACAAATCCAATTCAATAATCTGTAAGATTTTGAAGCTAATCCAAATCACCCCTGAGACTGAGACACTGAAATCAGCTGAGACCAATGTTGCCTTTTCTTGCTGCTTTCATGTTTTGACTCTCTTTTGGATATCAGATTGTGGTAGTGTCAATGTTTCCATTATGAACTCAGCTCTTTCTCGGATTTTCATTCTTCTATTGATCTCGTTTTACTTATAGCCTAAGTCCCATGGAGGTGAGGCTGGTGGGGGAAGCCTCAAACTCAGACTGTGCTAAAAGGGAAGGTCATTTAAATAAAACTTTCTGCAGCCCAAGTTCCTGACTTGTAGGTGAGAGGTGATAACGCCACCTTTTCCAAATATAAGAAGTGACTTCAAAACGTGGAGGCCATTGTCATTACATTAAAATAGGTGACTCACACTGGGTGTACTTCCAGGATGGGGAGTTAGTGCCTCCTGCCTTTCTTTCCATGTTGGCAGAGCAGAGTCCTCCTCCCCACCCTCCCTGACTTCAAAGGAAATGTTATATTCCCGTCTTCTCCTAGTTTCGGATGAGGTGGAATTAAAGAATTTAGGCAGATGAGCTCTCTCCTTTCTAGAAAAAAATGTAACATATTGAAATATACAACCTATACAGAAACTTATCTAGATATCTATATGAGGATTGCTATATAAATCTCATCTACATGTCTTTATATAAAAACATATAAGACACATAGAGAAACTTATTCATATATATATATGTATATGTGCTAAATCACTTCAGTCATGGCTAACTCTTTGTGACCCTATGTACTATAGCCCACCAGGCTCCTCTGTCCATGGGATACTCCAGGCAAGAAAACTGGAGATGGTTGCCATGCCCTTCTCCAGGGGACGTTCCCGAACCAGGGATGAAACCCACATCTCTATGTCTCTTGCATTGGCAGGAGGGTTCTTTACCACTAGCACCACCTGGGAAGCCTATTTATATATGTACTTGAAATTTGGGAAAATAAGGCAGCAATCCAGTTTTATGGCAGAAAGTGAAGAAGAACTAAAGAGCCTCTTGATGAAAGTGAAAGAGGAGAGTGAAAATGTTGGCTTAAAACTCAAAATTCAGAAAACTAAGATTCATGGCATCTGGTCCCATCATTCCATGGCAAATAGATGGAGAAACAGTGGAAACAGTGATAGACTTTATTTTGGGAGCTCCCAAATCACCGCAGATGGTGACTGCAGCCATGAAATTAAAAGATGTTTGCTCCTTGGAAGAAAAACTATGACCAACCTGCTAAGTCACTTCAGTCGTGTTCGACTCTGTGCGACCCCATTGACTGAAGCCCACCAGGCTCCTCGGTCCCTGGGATTCTCCAGGCAAGAACACTGGAGTGGGTTGCCATTGCCTTCTCCAATACATGAAAGTGAAAAGTGAAAGTGAAGTCGCTCAGTCGTACCCGACTGTTAGCGACCCCATGGACTGCAGCCTACCAGGCTCCTCCGTCCATGGGATTTTCCAGGCAAGAGTACTGGAGTGGGGTGCCATTGCCTAGATAGCATATTAAAAAGCAGAGACATTACTTTGCCAACAAAGGTCCATCTAGTCAAAGCTATGGTTTTTCCAGTAGTCATATATGGATGTGAGAGTTGGACTATAAAGAAAACTTGACCGCAAAGAACTGATGCTTTTGAATTGTGGTGTTGGAGAAGACTCTTGAGAGTCCCTTGAACTGCAAGGAGATCAAACTAGTCCACCCTAAAGGAAATCAATCCTGAATATTCTTTGGAAAGATTGATGCTGAAGCTGAAACTCCAATACTTTGGCCACCTGATGTGAAGAACTGACTCATTGGAAATGACCCTGAGGCTGGGAAAGACTGAAGTCAGGAGGAGAAGGGGACGACAAAGGATGAGATGGTTGGATGGCATCACTGACTCAATGGACATGAGTTTGAGTAAGCTGTTGGAGTTGGTGATGGACAGGGAAGCCTAGCTTGCTGCAGTCCATGGGGTTGCAAAGAGTCAGACACAACTGAGTGACTGAACTGAACTGAATCCAGTTTTCATGGTAGAGGAAAGAATGCTTAATTCTGAGTTTGAAAACTTGGATACCTCCCAGTTGCAGGACCTTGATAAGCAACATCAAATCTCTAAACCCAGATTGGTTTCCTCACTGACGCGCTAACTTCTGTCCTACTAACCAGGTTGTAAGCATGAAATAAAGTAATATATGTGAAAAGGATTTGAAACCTGTGATACCCTATACAACGGTCAAGTATTATATCACCTGTTTTTACTTGCTTGCACTGGTCACCATCTTAGCTTATCTGTCTTAGAGCCATATATGGATTTCTACAGAATTTATTTTGGAAGCCAGAGGAAAATGTGATTTGATCTATAAAAATACTTCTTCTGTGTATAACATTTACAGCTAAAGAAGTAAAATAATGCATTTCTGTGAATATGTATGGAAGAATGTGGGCAAACGAAGTAGGAAAAAGAAAGATTAGCATGACGCCCTACTCAAGGGAGTGATTACACATTTCAGGGTGAAAAGTGCAAGTCACAGGAGAAGCCTGTTCACAGCTGTGGACTTAAACTGCTATCAGCTCTGCTGTCTTTTATCACCTATTCACTCCTCTGCTGTTCTATGAGAGCCGTGGAGACTCTTGGCATGGACCTGTAGCAAACTGGAATTTGGATCTTCATTGGCTTAGACTGTAAAGAATCTTCCTACAATGAAGGATACCTGGGTTTGATCCCTGGGTTGGGACGATCCGCTGGAGAAGGGAATGACAACCACTTCAATATTCTTACATGGAGAATTCCATGGACAGAAGAACCTGGTGGACTGAAGTCCATGGGGTTGCAAAGAGTCAGACATGACTGAGCGACTAACACTTTCACACGCACTTTCTTATCAATATATTGGCAAACTGAAATGACCTCAATGAAACTGAACACTGAGGCAGAGGAACTGATCTGAGCCGATTTGGGTTCACCCCCCAAACATCAGGATTAGTACAAATCTTCATAGCTGTGTTAGTGCACATCACACTTGATTCACTAGTAGACATACAAGGCTGTATCCCCTGGAATCACCATCACACTTCTAGAGTGTTCAGCTTTGCTCCAAACCATTCACTTCAGCTTGCTTTTTTCCTTCTTTGGCCCAAGACACCCACGTACGTTTATTTGCACATGTACAGTCTGCACAGTGTGAAGAGCCTGCAGGCTACACTCTCATCCCTGATGTTTCCTTGTTACACCCAGGCACCATCCACAAAGGCAAGTTCCATGTTCTTCTCCAAGGCCCCGTTCAGAAGGGCCAAATGCCATTGGCCTCTTAGGTTCTGCTTTGCAAACAGAGCTGCTGGTTGGCACCACATTTATGTGCTGATGTGTTTGCTGGAGTTGCATTTCTCAACCATGATTTCTGGATTTTATACTATGTGTATGGTTAGGACTTGTAGCAAAGAATTATTGGTATTTTTTATAGTTCTGAACTCCTTCCTTCAAAATCCAATTGCATATTAATATTATTCAGGTACTATATGTCTTAGCTTGTTGCATTCTCTGTTCTAAATATTTTGATATATCTTCTATGAAAGGAAGTAGCTAAAACATTTCTGCAATAGCTAAGTGTTGAGAGACCACCAGAATAAATTTGTGGCATTTTCCTGCCAAGCCAAAACGTACCAAGATGTGGCATAGTAAAAGTTTAATTGAGATTGAATAGAGTCATTTTAAAATTAGCAGAACAGCAGCAAGTAATAAAATTGTGGTGACATTTTGGCACATATTCTGGTATTCACATATTCACAAGTCTACCTTTCACTTGCTGAAATGGCAAGTGGTGAATGTATCTATGATATATTCATCATGTTTATGTTTCCTAGAACCACAAATTCAGGTCCAAGTATGCTTGGTTAAGTCTTACATCTTGGTGAGAAATAAGTTATATTTTCAAATATTCCCAGGTCAGAAATTTTGCATAACATTTATAAAATGAATCTCTATTTCATCTGTGATTAAAATGCAGTGGAAATTTTCAGAAAGGGTACATTCTACCTTAACATTTATGGGTAGAATTTCTGGAATGCTGGTACATACCTTAAGAAATATTTCTTACAAACATTTAATATGTATGCATTTAGAAGAATTTTGCTTAGTGGCAGTATCAGATATTAAGAGAAAAAAATATGCATAGCTGTGGAAAAATCTACCTTGATACAATATTTGCATGCTTACAAATCTGCATATTCCAAGAAATGTTATATTTCTAGAGATGCAATCTTTTTCTGTTGACTTAATATTAATTTTAGAAATGTTTTATACAGACTTAACTTTCAAGAGACATACAAGTCACTTTTTTCAGAATGTGATAAACCTCTTTTCTTCTTTGTACATTTCCCTTCCAAAAGCCTACGGTGGATACAAATTGCTTTTGTTATGAAAAAGCATATTTCATAGTTGTAAAATTTGATAAAATTTCAAGAAATATCTAACAGAAGACCAGTGCATCTTCATACAATGAGTTAATGTCCAACCATTAAAACTCATAAGAGAACATCTATGACATGGAAAATACAAATAATATATGGTAAAGGCCTATTGCAAAATGGTCAAAGTGTATTTTGAAGGAAAACAATGTGTACACGTAGATGAAGAAAAACACGGTGAAATATTACCTGCCATTGTCTTTGAGTGGTGGAAATGTGGATACTTTTGTTCTTTTTGAAACTTTTCTATATTTTCCAAATTTGTCTGAGAATTGTATATGATTTTATAAGCAGGAATACATACACTTTAAAATTAATATGTAGTGCTTATGTAGATCTTTTAAAATTCTATGTTTAACAGGCATGACACAAAGAGTAC
Source organism: Ovis canadensis (assembly GCF_042477335.2). Classification (NCBI taxonomy): domain Eukaryota; kingdom Metazoa; phylum Chordata; class Mammalia; order Artiodactyla; family Bovidae; genus Ovis; species Ovis canadensis. The sequence continues at coordinate 19,902,064 of NC_091261.1, read as the reverse complement.
ATGAGATCTTTGTTTAGGATCAGCATAAGCAAATGCACAGAGATGTAAAACAGCACATTGCATTTTGTGAATGGCAGATCTGTAGATCTGAAGAGACAGACAGGGCCACAGCATCGAATGCTCTAAATCAAGCTAAGAAATGTAAACTCTCTATAGGGTGACTACACAGACTGGTTTACCTGAGAGCCCCATCGTAGCCCTATTGTAGAAGCATAATTGCTATTGGCATCCCCCTTTGTTATCAAAATTGTTTAGGTTTCAATGCTAAATTATGCAATCAACTTATATAGCTGCTGCTGCTGCTGCTAAGTCACTTCAGTCGTGTCCGACTCTGTGCGACCCCATAGACGGCTGCCCCTCAGTTCAGTTCAGTTCAGTTCAGTCGCTCAGTCGTGTCTGACTCTTTGCGACCCCATGAATCGCAGCACGCCAGGCCTCCCTGTCCATCACCAGCTCCCGGAGTTCACTCAGATTCATGTCCATCAAGTCCGTGATGCCATCCAGCCATCTCATCCTCGGTCGTCCCTTTCTCCTACAGCCCCCAATCCCTCCCAGCATCAGAGTCTTTTCCAATGAGTCAACTCTTCGCATGAGGTGGCCAAAGTACTGGAGTTTCACCTTCAGCATCATTCCCTCCAAAGAAATCCCAGGCTTGATCTCCTTCAGAATGGACTGGTTGGATCACCTTGCAGTCCAAGGGACTCTCAAGAGTCTTCTCCAACACCACAGTTCAAAAGCATCAATTCTTCAGTGCTCAGCCTTTTTCACAGTCCAATACTCACATCCATACATGACCACAGGAAAAACCATAGCCTTAACTAGACGGACCTTAGTCGGCAAAGTAATGCCCCTGCTTTTGAATATGCTATCTAGGTTGGTCATAACTTTTCTTCCAAGGAGTAAGCGTCTTTTAATTTCATGGCTGCAGTCACCATCTGCGGTGATTTTGGAGCCCCCCAAAATAAAGTCTGACACTGTTTCCACTGTTTCTCCGCCTATTTCCCATGAAGTGATGGGACCGGATGCCATGATCTTCGTTTTCTGAATGTTGAGCTTTAAGCCAACTTTTTCACTCTCCTCTTTCACTTTCATCAAGAGGCTTTTTAGTTCCTCTTCACTTTCTGCCATAAGTGTGGTGTCATCTGCATATCTGAGGTTATTGATATTTCTCCCGGCAATCTTGATTCCAGCTTGTGTTTCTTCTAGCCCAGCGTTTCTCATGATGTACTCTGCATAGAAGTTAAATAAGCAGGGTGACAATATACAGCCTTGACGTACACCTTTTCCTATTTGGAACCAGTCTGTTGTTCCATGTCCAGTTCTAACTGTTGCTTCCTGACCTGCATACAGATTTCTCAAGAGGCAGGTTAGGTGGTCTGGTATTCCCATCTGAAGGCTTATTACTAGGAAACTGACACAAACAGATTTACACTTTGGAAAGAGATCCTTGGTTACACTGTGAAAATGTATTTTGGGGGGGCATGCAGGTGTGTGAGTGGGGAGATCAAGTAAGATACATAGCAAAGTTAATGGGAATTAAGTAGTAGGGTTAGTGTGGAGGGACAGGAGAGAAAATTCATATGGAAGAACAAGTTGAGACATTCATAAAAGAGGTGCTTTAAGCAGAGGTATTTAGTTTTTTCTTTTTAATGTCAGTTGTAGGAAGTTCTAGAATAGCACTGTCCAATAGAACTTTCTGCCTTGATGAAAATATTCTGTATTTGTGCCGTCCAATAGCCGTGGTTACTAGCCATATGTGGGTAGTGACAAATTTAAACAGTTTTAAATGATATTAAATTTTAAATAATTTACATTTGAAAAGTCCTATGTCGCTCGACTAGACAATGTACTTCTAGTTTTTATCCATAATGAGAGAAAGACATGCCCTGGAGTGGTATCTTTGTTGGACACAACTGAGTAACTGAACAAAACAATTAGGCATAAGAATTGTCAGTGCATTTGGCCTACAGAGTAGGCCAAATATACAAGACCAGAGTCTTGTATATTTTTTTAAAATTAATTTTTGTTGGAGCATACAATGTTGTGTTAGTTTCCACTGTATGGCAAAATAAATCAGCCATTCATATACACATCCCCTCCCTTTCGGACTTCCTTTGCATTCAGGCTACCACAGTGAATTAAGTAGAGTTTCTTGTGCTATACAATATGCTCTCATTAGCTATCTATTTCATGCATCATGCAATGTAATTAGTAATGTAATGAGGATGAGATGGTTAGATAGCATCACCAACTCAATGGATATGAGTTTGAGCAGCCTTGGAGATGGTGAAGGACAGGCAAGCCTGGCGTGCTGCAGTCCTTGGGGTCACACAGAGTTCACATGACTTAGTGACTGAACAACAACAATGTAACAATAAAATAGAATATATGTGTTAGTCCCGAGAGAAAAGAGAAGGGTACCATCTTTAAGAGATTGGCAGTGAGATTCAGGAGAGGGTTTTGGTTTGGTGGTCAAAAAAATTCAGAGGGTCAAGATGGGAATGATTAACAGTAATCATAGTTCTTATGCTGTAGGACATTCAGGTAAAATGGAAACATTTTGGAAGGACTGAAGTTAGGAAATTCTAGAGGTAGGGAGACATTTGGAGGTTAATTGAAAAGTCTAGGTCTTGCAGAGTTGATTAGTATCTGAATTAGGATCATGCTGAAGTGAATGAGTTCAGAAATAAAAGCAGTGGGATTTGAAGCCTAACTCAAGGTGCTGGGAGACAAGGGGGTAGGATTCTAAACTAAACGATGTTGTTGGTAAAAAGGCAAAGTTATGCTTTTCCTCTGAGACAGAAGCTGTAGTCTCTATGAAGGTTGAAACATGAACACTCAGCCCCATCCCGCACCCAACCCCCGTCCATAAGGAACTGTACAGTAGATTTCTTGGTGAAGCTACTTTCTTAAGAATTGATGGTGTGTGACAGTAAGGAAGGAAACCTGTTTCATGAATTCAGGGAACTGCTGTTGCTTTTTTTTCTTCTTTGATGCTATCAGAAAAGAACCTGGAGGTTTGTTTTTCATTTCAGTTGGGCAACTGCAACAAAGGCCCATAGATGAAAGAAAGGTGGAATTCAAGAAAGGAACAGAGACCCAAAACATCCTCTCTTCATTCCTTCTCCAAATAAAAAAGAAAAAATATTGAAGAAGAACTCAGAAGTTTACTTTAGGGCTGGAAAGATGCAAATAGGTCTATATTTATCTACAAACTGCTTTTAAGGGGGCAACATGATGTGCTGGAGCAAACAACTGAAAAGATTGTCCACCCAGCAGACTTGGGTTCTAATGCTGGTTCTATTGTTAATTAACTCTATGATCTCGGTGTGTATGGCATTTAACTCTTCCAGGTAACAGTTACTCATTAAACTAGATTAGTGTTCAAGTTTATGTTTTTCAATTTTAAAATTCCATTAGTATAAAGACCAAGTTAAAATTGTATCTGTGCTAAAGTAAGTCTGGATGTATGGAACTGTGCTAAATTTTGTTGATCTGTGTCACAAAATTTCATTCACTGCTTCAGTGGACACATTTTAAGTGATTTTAATGGCTGTGTTGGCCCTCCATGTAGGATATCAATGTTAAAATAGATGCTGCTGCTATGCTGTGCTCAGTTGTATCTGACTCTTGGCAACCCCATGGACTATAGCCCACCGGGTTCCTCTGTCCATGGAATTTTCCAGGCAAGAATACTGTTAAAAATAGTACAGAGATAAAGTGAGTTTTGCAAAGTTAACAAAACATAGAATACATAAGGAGTTATTTTCAAATTAGAAAAAAAAGTAATGAGGTTGTGTTTAGGCTGAGAATATGACATTTCAGTTTAAAAAAATATTGAAGGCTTCTTAATGGTGCCCAGAGGGATGGACAGTGTAGTCAGTTAAGGAATGGAATATTAATACTTTTCATGATTGGTTTCAGTGTTTATTCAAAAGAAATAAAGAAGGAAAGAGAAAGAAGAAAAGACAGAAATGAAGGAGGTAGGGAAGGAGGGGGAGAGAGAGAGAGAGAAGCAAAAAAAAAGGAAGAAATAAAATGAAATTGGTTGCTTATTGTTGCAAGAAAAATTTGTGTGGTAGACTGTAATAGAATTTCAGTCCTTAATTGTCCAGTAGCTGTGTGGCCTTGGACAAGTAATCATATCTCTGGGACCCCAGTTCCTTGTCAGTAGAATGAGGGGCTGGGGCCAGAACCTTTAAAAAGTCCCTTTCAACTCTATAGTGTTACAACATTGACGCTGTAACTCACATGGCCCGGGACTATTGGTTGGTATTGTTCAGAAAAGAGCAAAGTGTAGTATTAGAACAAAAGTCTTCTATTTTTTCATTTTCATGTGTATATTCAGTTGCAGGAAACTGTTTGCAACAGACTGAGGTGGGGAAAAAAGTTTTACAGTTAATAATCCAATACTCCAGCTAAGCTGGGGGGTAGCGAGAATCACTAAATCTGCCGAGGGAGGGGTCATGAGGATTCATCTGTTCTATTCTCTCTGCTGCCCAGCCCCCACAACATCAGTTCTAGGAAGATGTGCTCATCTTTATGGAAAAAGACAAGTGAAAGCCTCCATTTCAGAGATGAGTGTGGGGGAGAGCTCAAAAATGCCTTGAGCCACTGAACCTGTTGACATTCATGTATTTTCTACGATTGCTAAGTGTTTAACAAAGATTTATTATGAATAATTAGCTTTTTGTATTCATCTAGTTTGATTATGCCTTTGAAGCACAGAGGTGACTCTGCAATAGCAAGAAAAATATCTTGACATTATCTTATTTTTTGGAGCGGGTTTGGTCAAGAACTTCGCTGTCAGAACCCTTACGCTTCTCAAGGCACTATCTGAGATTCTGGAATTAGGACTGTCAACCATGTTTGAGATTTCCACAAATCACTTAACTCTGGACTGTCCTTAAAGGCAGAGTGACGGTAATAGGAGTTCACTCTGCTTAGTTTCCCCGGGTGCACATTACTTACTTCTTGGTGTCATGTAAACACAGCTAAAATGATAGAGTGTGATGACTCCTCTAAGAATTGTTGTATTTTTTTCTTTTACTATAGAGATTTGCAAAACCCTTTAAGTGATACAGCCGTCAGGAGAAAAGCAGTGCTTTCTTTTAGTATTAAACCTTGTGGGACCTTAAATATCAGGTTTCAGGAAAAATGGGTTGTTGTTTGTATTGCAACGCTCTTGACCAAGCCTAACGGTGTTAGACTTGGTTCACTCATAACTGCTTTTTATTCTTCTTGCATCTTGCGTTGCAGTATAGAACTTTTCCTTTTCTGGCTCAGAAGCATTTCAGCATCTTTGACTCTGGCATCATGACTATGGTGAAACAATCCATATTCCACATTTTCTGACTACTTATTTTCTTACCGACATTTATTCCTTTACTAAAGTGACTTTCCTAAATGTCACTCAAGACAAGGGCTTCCACTTAGTCCTCATCCTCGTGACCACTGTTCCAGTTGGGCTTGGCTGACCAACTCTTCCCTCTTGAAATGTTCCTTCTTTGATACGTCCAACATCATCACTCTGGTTCTTCCTAATTAATTTTTGTTGTTAATTTCCACTTTCTTTCCTCTTCAAACTTGGCAATTTTCTCTTGCCTTTTTTTTTTTCCTAGAATGTGAGCTCTTTCATATGGTCTCATCTACTATTTCTAGTCTAATAACTCAAAAACCTAAATCCCTTGCTCTGATTTGTTCTCAGTTTCACTCTTGAGTTTCCAGTCTTTTTATATGTTTATAATTTGTGTAATTAGTGCCAGGTGAAGATCAACCCTGGGATTTCTTTGGAAGGAATGATGCTAAAGCTGAAGCTCCAGTACTTTGGACACCTCATGCGAAGAGCTGACTCATTGGAAAAGACTCTGATGCTGGGAGGGATTGGGGGCAGGAGGAGAAGGGGACGACAGAGGATGAGATGGCTGGATGGCATCATGGACTCGATGGACGTGAATCTGAGTGAACTCCGGGAGATGGTGATGGACAGGGAGGCCTGGCGTGCTGCGATTCATGGGGTTGCAAAGAGTTGAACACAACTGAGCGACTGAACTGAACTGAAAGTTAACTGTGTTTCCAGTGAATGAACTGCATTGAAAAGTAACTAGTAGCTCTTATCTGTAGATGCAGAAATTCACTTCAGAGCAGCTCTTTGCTTTCTTAAGTTAAATAAATATAAAGCTAATATTTAATCTAATGGTATCTCTGAGTGATAGCCAAGTTATCTAAGTTAGAGATGTCAAGAGTGCTGTTTCATAGAGAAAAATAGTCTCAGGCACCAATATGGATGCAACAGAGTTGGTCAAGAAATTAGCAGATTTAGAATAAATAAGTGCCTTTAAAACCACAAAACTTCTTAAAATCGATGCAAGAAAACAAAGCCTGAAGATTCTGTTTTTTTAAAAAATGAAATTCCTCTTTTAAAATTGTCTCAGAAAGAAATATCCAGTCCCAGCAATGCTTCAGATATTTAAAAAGAAATATTATCAATGGCCAATTGCCAGGCCATTGCAAAAAAGGATCAAGACATTGATGTCACTCATGAACACACAAGCAAAAATTCCAAACACAATATTGGCGAAGAGAATCTCAGACTCTGTTGAAAGGATGATATTTCACCAGTGTTGCTGGTGTGGCCTGTGGGCGGGTCAAATTCAATACCTTCAATGTACTCATTTCTTGTCTGAGGGCTTTTCTGAAGCTGTAGAAGACCCTCTTTCTCCATGCATGAAGGCCAAACAACCAGAGAATTAACACTTTCCAAGAATGATCATTAACACATAATTGACAGATGGGGAGGGTAGGTTTATAGATATTCCAGGTTATCCCTCAGGTAGGATGACTCTATGACATGTGTCCACACCATTTCCCTGAGTCTCTTGGTCAGTGTAAGCTCTTGTCACCCACCACGGCCACAGGCTTGATAATCCACCCTCTGTGGGCTCCCTCTCCTTCCCCGTCTCATTTCTCCACCCTCCTTTCAGTTTCCTTCAATGTCCTAGTTAACTACTTGCAATCAAATCCTTGTCTCAGCGCCTGCTTCTCTGGAAACCCAGGCTAAGACAATAACCAAGTTAGACTATGCCAAGAATTAAAAGTGATTTTAACTCTCAAAAACCATTCCATTTAATCCATTACTTTCACAGAATGGAGAAAAAATACCATAGAATGAAAACACATACAGTAAAATATTTTCTAAAAACTAATACTTGTTTATGGTAATTTTTTTTTTTTTATTAACAGACTGGGAATACAAGGGCATTCCTCAATCTGACAAGTAGTAATGTATAGATTCTTAAAGGAAACATGATAATGAGTCATGAAATGTTGAAATTGATTTTCTTACGATAGGAGACAAAGGTGTCTGCTATCACTACTTCTATTCGACATTGCACTAGAGGTCCTAGACAGTTAAATAAAGCCAAAAAGAAAAATCATAAGGCTTGGTAAGACGTAACAACTGTCACTGCTACTGCTGCTAAGTCGCTTCAGTCGTGTCCGACTCTGTGTGACCCATAGACGGCAGCCCACCAGGCTCCTCTCTCCCTGGGATTCTCCAGGCAAGAATACCGGAGTGGGTTTCCATTTCCTTCTCCAGTGCATGAAAGTGACAAGTGAAAGTGAAGTTGTTCAGTCGTGTCTGACTCCTCATGACCCAGTGGACTGTAGCCCACCAGGCTAAAGATGTCAATCCCTCCCAAATTTGTCTGTAGATTAATGCAGGTATTAACACAATGCAATCCTTGTTCAAAAGTAAACAAACAAACAAACAAACAAAAAAACAACCCAAAGTTTGTTTTTTCTTTGTTTTTCCAGATAAATGGGTTGAGTTGATTTTCTACTTTTGTGGAAATGTAAAGGGTCAAGAATAACCAGGATAATCTGAAAAGAAGTATGTAGGACTTACACGATCAGGTATCAAGATGTATTACAAAGCTACAGTAACTGAAATTAGTACTGATGCAAGTATAGACAAAAAGGTGCAGAGTAGAATAAAGACTCCAAAGCTTACTACAATATGTGGTAATTTGATTTATATTAAATGTGCTCCTTGTAGGGTTTTGGGGAAGGGAGAGCAGGGCAGAGATGGGGAAGAAAACTGTTTTAACAAATAGTCCAAGACTGACGGATATCCAAATGGAAGAAAAGTAAATATTTATCCTTACTTACTTACTACTGATGCAAGAAAAGTAAGGATGAATAGTTCTATTCAAGGAATAGAATCTAACTTAAGACCTCCCAGAAATGCTCCAGATACTTAATAGTGAAGTATTACCTGTGGCCAGTTTCCAGGCCACTATGAAATAAAGAATTAACAGGCTAACCTCACTTATGAACAAAAGGTAAAAATCCTAAACAACATATTTGCATGAGAACACTGCAATACGTCAACCATAGAAAGCATAACATCACATACAAAAACATCCCAAATAATTTGTAGACCTAAATGAGAAAGTAACCTGATAAAGTTTCTGGAAAGCAACACAGAAAACATTTCAATGGCTAAGATATTCTTGAGTAGACAAAGCTCCCCCCACTGCACCACCCCTAGCTTTATGGTGATATAATCAGCATTAAAACACTGGGTAAGCTTAAGGGGTTGAATTAACACATTATATACTGCAATATGATTACCACTGTAGCATTAGGTAATACCTCCATCATTTCTCATCATTACCATTTCTTCTTTGTAGTAACGATATTTAAGATTTACTCTCTTAGCAACCTTTAAGTATATAAGTGTGTTAGTTGCTCAGTCGTGTCCGACTCTCTGCAGTCCCACAGACTGTAGCCCCTGCCAGGCTTCTGTGTCCATGGAATTCTCCAGGCAAGAATACTGGAGTGGGTTGCCATTCCATTTTCCAGGGGATATTCCCCACCCAGGGATTGAACCTGGGTCTCCTCACTGTAGGCAGATTCTTTACTATCTTAGCTATAGGGAGGAACCCTTCAAGTATCTAATACAGTGTTATTAACTCTAACCACCATGCTGTTCATTATATCCCCTGAAGCTGTTAATCTTATAAGTTGCGGTTTGTACCCTTTGACTATCTTTCCATTTCCCCTACTCCCCAGTCTCTGGAAACCACCACACTCTGTCTGTATGAGCTTCTGTTTGTAGATAGCTGTCTAATTGTTTTTCTTTGTGAGGACACAGAAGCTGGCATCTCCTATCTTGCCATTTTGGTTGGCAAACTCTTCAGAATGGGAGAAAATATTTGCAAACAGCAACCAACAGGGATTAATCTCTAAAATATACAAAGAGCTCCTGTAGCTCAATAAAAAAACAACATCAAAAGAACACAAAAAACCCAATCAAAAAATGGGCAGAAGACCTAAATAGACATTTCTCCAAAGAAGACATATAGATGACCAACAGGCACTTAAAAAGATGCTCAACATTACTGATTATTAGAGAAATGTAAATAAAAAATACGAGGTATCACCTCACACTGGTCAGAATGGCCATCACCAAGAAAATCTACAAATAATAAATGCTGAAGAGGATGTGAGGAAAAGGGAACGCTCCTATGCTGTTGGAGGGAACGTAACTTGGTACAGCCACTATGGAGGTTCCTCAAGAAACTGAAAATAGAACTACCATATTATCCAGCAATCCTACTCCAGGGCATATGCCTGGAGAAAAATAGAGTCAAAAAAGCTACATACACCCCAGTGTTAATAGTGCAGCACTATTAACAATAGCCAGGAATGGAAGCAACCTAAACGTCCATCAGCAGAGGAATGGATAAAGACATGGTACATACATACAATGGAACACTACTCCGCCATAAAAGGAATAAAATAGTGCCACTTACGGAGACGTGGACAGACCTAGAGACCGTCATAACAGAGTGAAGTAAGTCAGAAAGAGAAAAACAAATATTGTATAATATTGCTTATATGTAGATTCCAGAAAAAAATTGTATGTGCTGTGCTGTGCTTAGTCGCTCAGTCGTGTCTGACGTTTTGCGACCCTATGGATTGTAGTCCACCCGGCTCCTCTGTCCATGGGGATTCTCCAGGCAAGAATAGTGGAGTGGGTTGCCATGCCCTCCTCCAGGGGATCTTCCCGACCCAGATCTCCTGCATTGCAGGTGGATTCTTTACCGTCTGAGCCACCATGGTATAGATGAACTTGTTTATAAAGCAGAAATAGAGACACAGATATAGAGAACAAACTTATGGACACCAAGGGAGCAATGGAGGTAGCATGAACTGAGAGACTGCGATTGATGTATATTCACTACTATGTATAAAATTAATAACTAATGACAACCTGCTATATAGCACAGGGAACTCTACTCAATGCTCTCTGGTGACCTAAATGGGAAGGAAATCCAAAAAAGAGGGGATATATGTATATGTATAACTGATTCCCTTTGCTTTACAGCAGAAACTAACATAAGATTGTAAAGCAAATATGTTCCAATAAATTTTTTTTTAATTTATGAAAGAGTAAATTTTATATCATAGACTCTCTGTGATGGCCAGAGAGTCAGGTTCAGTGGCCTTACATTCAGGAACAAGCTCCAGGCTGTAGTGCTGCACAGCTTCGCTCAGTACAGGCTCTGAAGTTGGCAGGAGATGTTAGGACTAGGACCGCTAGGACCACTGCAGCCTCTGAAGTCTGTCTGTCCCTCCGTCGCCTCCCCAGCCACTGCCTGGCAGCATCAACACACCACCACACTCTTCCATTCACTCTACGTTTTTCGACCTTCATGCCTTGGTGAGACTCAGGTCATGAGCCCATGACCTTGAGGGAAGCCAGGAAGATAATTTTTAGCTTCTACTTTGTTGTTACTGTTCAGTTGCTAAATCCTGTTTGCCTCTCTGCAACCCCATGAACTGCAGCATGCCAGGCTTCCCTGTCTTCACTATCTCCCGGAGTTTGCTCAGATTCATGTCCATTGAATCAGTGATGCTATCTAACCATCTCACCCTCTGCCACCCTCTTCTTTTGCCTTCAATCTTTCCCAGCATTAGGGTCTTTTCTGATGAGCTTATACTTTGGAGAGGCGAAAACTCTCCAGCATAGGAAGAGTGCTCTAAAGCTTCTGGACATCTGTGGAAATGTGACAAGTGTCTACCCACCCCTACCAGCCATCACTTTCATGCTAACTGCCTGTCTCTGCGCCTCTTATTGATATATGCAACCAAACAGCACCAGGTCTTGCCGGTGAAAGTGAAAGTTGCTCAGTTGTGTCCGACACTTTGTGACCCATGGATGATGCAGTCCACGGAACGCTCCAGACCAGAATACTGGAGTGGGTAGCCTTTCCCTTCTCTAGGGCTTCTTCCCAACCCAGGGATCGAACCCCAATCTCCCTCATTGCAGGCAGATTCTTTACCAGCTCAGTCACCAGGGAAGCCCAAGAATACTGGAGTGGGTAGCCTATTCCTTCTTCAGTGGAGCTTCCCAGCTTGGGATCGAACCAGGTTTCCCACATTGCAGGCAAATTCTTTACCAAGTGAGCCATCATGCAAGCATGTAAGTATGGTCCCTCTTCTGAGAGTCCTTGCTCTGCATGAAGCACCTGGACTACTCAGTAACTTCTTGTCTCTGACTTGCTTTAGTACTAATTAGTGGTACCATCCAAGGAGACATTCATTTTGCCTTTTAAATGACATTTCTGATTTTGTTGCTGGTAATGTATTTTATTGTTTGGTCTTCTCTCTTTATTAAAATTTTAGGGATCCTTGGGGGAGGAAGATAATCTTTTCCTTTTCATGGGAATTGGCATATTGCTAGGAACATAGGAAATACAGAATAAGTACTTGCTTTTTGATTGTTCTATGATTTGAGCTTTGAGAGATAGAGATCATAGTCAAATTATTTTTAACAATATATTCATGTGCATTTAGCTGTCCCAATAAGGATACAAAGTGGTATACAAATCCCCATTCCTAGTTCATCAGTAGTATATTTGCTATTTCAGTTCAGTTCCGTCTCTCAGTCATGTCCGACTCTGCGACCCCGTGAATCGCAGCATGCCGGGCCTCTCTGTCTATCACCAACTCCCGGAGTTCACTCAGACTTGCGTCCATTGAGTCAGTGATGCCATCCAGCCATCTCATCCTCAGTCGTCCCCTTCTTCTCCTGCCCCTAATCCCTCCCAGCATCAGAGTCTTTTCCAATGAGTCAACTCTTCGCATGAGGTGGCCAAAGTACTGGAGTTTCAGCTTTGGCATCATTCCTTTATTTATTGATATGCTTTTGAGTTTTTTTTCTCTCCCATTCAAACTTTGTCTTAGATTGTATAAAAGGTAAAATATGGGAAATAACATTGGTATTTATATAAAAGTCCAAAGGGAAATGAACCTTGGATGATACAAAATTTAACGTTTTTTTTATGAGTTCTTTCTTATTTCTTTTTTTATATAAATTTATTTAATTGGAGGTTAATTACCTTACAATATTGTATTGGTACCAATTCAGGAATATAACCAACAAGGCCTTTTTGTGGGGAGAGAATTTACATTGAGTAAGAAATCTGAAGTTGAATAGGTGGGGTATATCAGAGACTTTTCATAGTAAGAATCTATTAGTAACTCTCTCTTGGATTCCTAAAATGCAGTCTTTGGAATAAGTCATCAACTGAACAACAACCCCTGAGATGCTTGACTAATGGGCACAAAAGTAACATAAAGGAAAGATGTGCCTGTGCTGACTCCTCTGTGAGGTGCCTTTCCACCAGCTGACGTGGGTGTGCCAGTGAGCGCTGGCATTTGAAAAACACACAGAGAGAAGACAAGGCAGCATGTCAAGCCCCAGATAAGCCTTCTGAAATCCATGCCATGAACCCATACTTGCACCCTTAGAATACAACTGAGGCACTCAGGAGAAATGCTAATATTAATAAAATGTATGGAAATCTTGGCAGAGTAAATATAGGACTGCAGGCTTGATGTAAGTCTGGGAAAAACAACATCATATCCCAGCTTGCAGAGAGGAAGCGAGTAGCTAGTTAAAATTATTTTGATTGACAAAGGAAATCTAAAAGCCATTGTGCTTTTTCTGTTACTTAGGCAGTGTGAAGATCCCGTAGATCCAGTGAGCAGAAGTGGGAAGTGGAATCAGTCAGAAGTTCAGGGTTCTCCAAGGCTCATGGCACATAAGATGTGTGTGTGTGTGTACATCTACACATACATGTACATACACACCACATATAGGCAGTAACCCTCTGTATCTGTGGGTTTTGCCCCTGAATCTGCAGATGCTGAAACCATAACGCAGAGGGTTGACCACACTACACCATTTTATTTGAGGGACTTGAGCATCCATGGATCTTGTTATTTGCTGAGATTCTGGAATTAGCCTTGTGAATACTGAATACTGAGGAACAACTGTATACAATAAGACTTCAGCATAATATGAGATTTTCAATAATTCTGATCTGTCTTATCAGCATATACTAAGCACTTATTAGGTGTAAAAGAGTGGTCTAAGTCAGGAGCCCCCACCCCCTGGTAGAGGTTCGTGGCCTGTTAGGAACTGGGACACAGCAGGAGGTGAGTGGTGGGTGAGTGGGCGAGGCTTCATCTGTATTTACTGCCGCTCCTCATCATTTGCATTCCTGCTTGATCCCTGCTTGGTGTCAGATCAGCAGTGGCATGATAAACGCAATGCACTTGAAACATCCCGAAACCATCCCCCCATGCCATCTGTGGAAAAACGGTCTCCCACAAAACTGGTCCCTAATGCCAAAACGGTTGTGGACCGCTGGTGAAAGTGACATTAAGGAAGAGGTGCTATCTCTGCTCTGAAGCTGGAAGGGAACCATGCATCACTGTGATAAATCCACTGTGGCAGTGACTATTTATTGCTGTGTTCCCAGCACCTAGAACAGTGCCTGGTGCTTCAAGAAATAAGCAGTGAGTAAATGAATGTTAGTACTTGAATGAGTTCATCAGTTCCTCTTGTGAGTGGTATTCAACTTAAAATAGGCAAGTCAGACAGCAAGAACCGAAATTTCACTAGTGAATGATGATTGTTATGGAAGCATGAGGCTTTGAAACTGGGCAGGCGTGAAGAATGTGTGGTCCCTAGGATGCTCACATGGATGCTCTTTGCTAACCTGGAGGATGGCAAACAAAAACAGACTGGATAGAAGAGCTATAAAGATCCCAGAAAATGAAATTTCACATTAGTCAGTGTAATTCTGGAATTCTAAATGATCATATGAAGAACACCTTTACTTGCATGAGTTAGAAATATAGCTATTTACCAATAGTGGTAATGGGCAGAGTATGGTTTTAAGTGGTGGAGTTGCAAATAGCTGTGGGCCCTGCAAATAGGGCTACAGATGCCAACCATAGAAGAGCCTTTATGAGTATACAGTGTGGAAAGAACAGTTGGTCAGGCAAAGGTTTTTTCAGCCACACCTGTTCACTCAGATAACAATCGCCACAAATAGTGTTATCTCTAACATAAAGATAAATATGTATTTTATATATCTATGACTATTGCACCACTTGTAAACTTGGTGAGAGTTAGATTGGCTGATTTTGTTCTATTAAAAGAAGAATACGACCTACTATAGATACTGGGTAGAAACTGGCAAATCTAACTTATGTAGAAGGATCTTGAAGTTGAGATGATTCTTTGAGTCATCAGCGTGGCTTCATTTATGAGCACAATACTAGTAGAACCTTGATATGAAATGACTCATTAATTATATTGAGTCAGTTGTATCATGGGTCAAATCACATCTTCTGAAGTACAACCACTACAGACAGTAAAGTCTGAAACAATGTGATTGGCCCATTAATCATTGACTCACTCAATAATTCATTCACCAGCCCATTCAACCAATGCACATCAGGCGCTTCCTAAACTGGAGGGATTATGGGCCAGACAAAGATGAATAATTCATAGCCTTTGTCCATCATTATCCTAAGAAAACTAGTTTTATCTAGTGAGATTGGTACTCTGAAAGAATGCTTTTAGTTAATGGAGGCAGCGGGGAGGAGGGGGTGGTCTGAACTGGGAGACTAGCATTGACATACGTACACTGCCATGTGTGAAATGTGAGTGGGAAGCTGCTGTGTGGCACAGGGAGCTCGTCCTGGAGCTCTGCGATGACCTAGAGAGGTGGGATGGGACGGGCTGCATGTTCACTTATGCCTGGTTCATGTTGTTGCACAGCAGAAACGAACACAACTTTGTAAAGCAACTATACTCCGATAAAAAATATGGATACCTCTTATGAAGTATTTTCATCCTAGTTTCTTCAGAAAACATCTGTGGCATCTTCAAAACAGCTTTTAGAACACCTGTTGGATTTCTAACAAAAATAAAATAAAAGATCAGGAATTAGTGCCACTGTTACTGTTTCAATAAAAACCTGATTATGCATCTTCATAATAGCTATGAAGTTTAAAAATGTGTAGCCACAGGGTGAAAACTTTTAGAGCTGCCTGTCTCTCAACCCAGACTCAATCCAGGCTATTACCTATGATTAAAATTTAATATACTTAACTGTGATGATTTAGAATATGCCTACACCCTACAAAGGATGCTTAAGTGGAGTGTGATTTTCTGGTTAAAGTCACAGATGACGTAGAGTTTGCCTGCTGTGAGATTCTCTTCTTACTTAATAATTTTAAAAATTTGACTGAAGTGTAGTTGATTTACAATGCTGTGGTAGTTTCAGATGTATAGTAAAGTGATTCAATTATACATACATACATATATATATATATATTTTTTTTTTCTTTCCAGATTCTCTTCCCTTTTTGTGTTTTAGTCACTAAGTAATATCTGACTCTTTTTGATTCCATGACTGTAGCCTTCCAGGCTCCCCTGTCCGTGGGATTTTCCAGACAAGAATACTGGAGCGGGTTGCCATTTCCTTCTCCAGGGGATCTTCCTGACCCAGGGATTGAACCCATGTCTCCTGCATTGGCAGGTGGATTCTTTACCATTGAGCTATCTGGGAAGCTCTTTTCCCTTAAAGGTTGTTACAAAATATTGAGCGTTGTTCCCTGTGCTATATAGTAGGTCCTTGTTGGTTATATACTTTATATATATTAGTCTGCTTATGCTAATCCCAGACTTACAGTTTATCCCTCTTTCTCTCCCCTTTGGTGATCTTAAGTTTGCGTTCTATGTCTGTGGGTATATTTCATGTTTTGTATTTATGTGCAAATCAAAACTATACGAAGGTATGGCCTCACACTGGTCACAAGGGCCATTATCAACAAATCTACAAAAAACAAGTGCTGAAAAGGGTGGAGAAAAAACAGAACCTTCCTACACTGTTGGTGGGAATATGAATTGGTACAGTCATTATGGAGACAGAATGGCGGTTCCTTAAAAAACTAAAAATAGTGCTACCATATAATTGTGTAATCCAACTCCTGGGCATATATCTGGAGAAAACAATAATTTGAAAAGTTACATGTACCGCCAGACATGAAAGCAACCTAAATGTCTATCAACAGATGAATGTATAAAGAAGATGTGGAATATATATATCTATATATATATCTATATATATATATATATTCAGTGGAATATTACCCATAAAAGGGTGAAATACTGTCATTTTCAGCAACATGGATGGATCTAGAGATTATGCTAAGTGAAGTAAGCCAAAGACAAATACCCTATATACTTATATGTGGAATCTAAAAAAGATACATAGAAATTATTTAAAACAAATAATTTTTCAAATCTAGAAGGTGGGAATGTCAGTTATCCATTGCTGCATAATGGAATCATCCCCAAACTTTGTGACGGAAAATAATAAATCATTGTACTTACTCACAGTTTTCTGGGTTAGCCAGTGACTCATTTATTCTGAGCCAGCTTTGTTCATCTCTTTTGGCAGCTGTCCTGGGGATGGATGCTCTAGGACAGTTTCCCTGTCAGCTGGAAGGTTGGATAGCCTAGTCTTTCAGTGGGATGGCTTGCTTTTGTGTCTGAAGGTCTCTCTAGTAGACTGTGGTGGTGGAAAGTTCCCCATTAGCAAGAGAAGGCAAGGCCCTAAGAATAACCCTATTTTCAGTCTCTGCTCACATCATATTTGGGCTTTCCTGGTGGCTCTGTGGTAAAGAATCCACCTGCTAATGCAGGAGACATGGGTTCAATCCCTGGGTGGGGAAGAAGCCCTGGAGAAGGAAATGGCAAGCCACTCCAGTGTTCTTGCCTGGGAAATACCTGGGACAGAGGAGCCTGGTGGGCTACAGGCCACGGGGTTGCAAAAGAGTTGGACACAACTTAGCGACTAAAGAACACATCATGTTTGCTGGTGGCCTTTTGACCAAACCAAGTAAAAATAAAAACCAAAAACCCAAACCATCCAAGAGTCAAGGAGTGGAGTAAAGATTCTCCCTTTTGTTGGGAGGAACAGAAAAGTCACGAGGTACAGGGGTGTTCTTATAAAAATGTGAGAAAATCATATCTATTTATTTGTAACTTAACATAGAGGATTCTACAGTAAAAATCTTCACTCTCCTCTGCCAGTAAATGTCAATGAATATATGTAAATGTTAAGTAATCTATAGACTGATTCATGTTCTTGAAGAAAAAGTAAGCAAATACTGATTTAGGAGCTGTTTTTTAAAAAATGGAGTGTCCAATTATAGTTAGAGGCTACGAAACACACTTCATCAAGAAAAACACAATAAAACATTTAAAAATTATCAATAGTTTGAGTAGAATAACCAGGGCAAGTTGATTGGGATAAAGAAAAAGCTAAATTCTAGTAATACAACATTGTAAATCAATTATATTTTAGTTTAAAAAAATGATGAAAAGGAAAAGTTAAACTCTCCATTAGCTTTAAGGCTAAGCCTTTTCAGCCTCACTAACCAGGACACTCACCATCTTTAGTCAGTGTAATGAGAACAGGTCTCTCTTGTTTTTTCTTTTCTTTGTTTATTCTCTTTGTTCCACTCTCTATGGGCTATGCCTTCATCCACACTCATTATATTATGATGAGTCCCAATCTATATCTCCACATTTGATCCTCTTTTGTGTGATGAGACCTATTTAATTGATTGACTCCTTGATTATCTCTATAGGACTATCCCCATAGGCACTGCAAACTTCTCATGTCCAAATCTTCACTCATTGCCTTCTGCTAGAACCTCTTTCTCATATTGCCACCTCTGACCTAGTGAGTGGTAACGCCAAAACTTCATTCCATGTCTGAACCAGAGCCTGGAGAATTAGCACAGGCTCTTCCTCCCCTCCCATCATTGCTGCCTTCTTGTCAATCACCAAGTCAGTGGTTTTTGCTCCTTTAATACTTCTGGATTTCACCTTGTCCAGTTCCCCTGCATCCTTCATTCAGACTTCTCAGCTTCTCTCTCTGCGTCAATCCATCTAGAGCGATTGTCTTCAAACATAAACCTTATCACGTCATTCTAAAGCTTCCATTAAACAAATCCTCATGATCTACAGGATATGAGCCACCACCTTATCCTGGCACACGAATATCTTTGTGATCTGACCCTTCTGCTCCATCCAAGGAAGGCTCTTTCTTGAATGAATCATGACATCTCTCACTTCTTCATTCAAACCGATCCCTTGTCCTTATCGTTCTTCCTGATCCCTTCCCTTCTCTACCCTGGTTAACTCTTACTCATTTTTAAGAGTTCAAAAGCCATGTTACCTGGGAAGTATTCATAAGTGAACACTGGGCTTGAGTGGGTAACAAGTACCATCAATCATACCTCATAATTTTTAATAGAGGATTTATTAAGGTCATCTCTGTTGTTGATCTGTGTGATGTTAGCGCTTAACCCAGTCCCTGACACAGAAAGTTCTGAAAACTTGAGTGATTGTTGAGACTGAATGTATTGTTTAAATAAATGAGTAAGCAGATGAAAGATGTGAGAGAAGTATACTTATTACAGATAGGGTTGGCCACCTGTCCTGGCTACATCTCCATCAAATTCACATACATTGTGAAGTCATTTATGTAAGTCTCAGTGCTGGGAGGAATACACTTGGAGTTTAAGCCAAGACTCAATTCAGGATAACGTGGGATCAGGTTGAGAATGGAAACAGCCCTGATTCTGAAAATTTAGGGATCATTTATCAATTATTTCATAATTATTAAAGATGTGCCTCAATACAGTTATAGGGATTAATATTCTTTATTGTTTGCTGCAAACTGGTAATCTTTGCATTCTCTCTAAACTCCGATCATCTTTGACCCTTGATATCACTGAATATTTTCCTAGAGATTTCAAGCTAGTTTTAAAATTTGCCTAATTGAAGCAAATTTGGAATGTAAATTTAATATAAATAATTGTTTTTCAGACCCCAATTTAAATCATTTTGTGATATCTGCTGTTTTAGATTATTCAGATCAATGCTTCTAGCATCTAACCATAGATAATGGAATTGAAGATGACTAGTAAATTGAAACTGATTCTCTGAATTTAGAAGTAGTTGGGTGGTCAAGCAATTGATTTTCCTGGAGTCTCATTTTGGAATATTCTGATTTGATGGAGAAAGTGTTCTTTCTATAGATGGAGTTCTTTTGATTTGCATCTTTATGGTACATCAAAAGTGGTGTTAAGAAGATATTTTATTATTGGTGTACATGTGTGTATAAAAGTGGTCTTTTATTAATTTAAGAATACCTACTCAGTGAAAAAAAGAGCCAGCCCATTAGCTTTTTGCCCTGGTGTCTTTCTTTGCCAGACACAATGGGCTCCTAGTCAACTTCCTTATTCTTCCCGGCATCCTATCATTCATCTTGAACCACCAGCTGCTTCATTTCCCCCTTTATTTTCAGGCAATTATTTTTCCTTCTATTTAATAAGAAAGTGAAGCTATTAGACCAAACACTTTGGACCTACGGCCATGAAACTGATCAGCTTGTCAGCAACTGTACCCTTTCTTGTCTTTCTTTTTCCTCTCACAAATCAGGCAGAGGTTATCCTCTCTGACCTGACCTGGCATCTTTGTCTAGCGTCCATCTTGCTACTTCCGCATCAGTACTGAAACGTGCTCAAGCCTGGCCCATCTTTCAGCCTCACAATCCAGCCCACTCTTTGGACTCTCTCTCTCCTGCTCCAGAGCCAAATTTCTTGAAAATGTTGTGTACATTCATTGTCTCCATTTCCTTCCTCTTCACCCGCTTCCTACCACTCATTTCCTTCTGGATTCTGACCCATTTTTCTCCATAAACTTGTCAAGTTTACCAGTATCTTTGTCTCTAAATCCAATAGGGTTGTTGAAATCTTTTATTGTCTTGAACACTCAACACTGCTAACCATTCCTGGTCAGCAGAACAACTAGACTAAGCACATGCTTGAAGTTCTTCCCAAATCAAGGAAATATTGAAGAAATTTAGCCTCAATGAACTTACCTAAATTCCTTCATCAGAGAAATTTAGAAACCATTTTAATTTTGATATATGTGTTGAATCATGCTTTATGAGTGGATAAATACATTTCATATAATGATTTAATTTTAATATGTATATATAAACACATATTTTTAATTTCCTATTGGAGAGAAAATACCATAATCTTTGAGTATCTCTAAAAGCCCTGATCCAGCTCCCATGTGTTGGAACTCTCAGTTACTTTTGGGACACCACCAACTCCCAGCTTCTCATGCACATCTCTGATTGCAGTCTCTTCCTCTGCAGGGACTTGAAATGCTGGTGTTCTCTGAGGTTCTATCCTAATCCCCCTTCTCTTACTCTGCCCACATTCTCTGGATGAGCATCCATATCTAAGCTCCAGGTTTTGTTTGTGATGTCTCCTATATCTACATCTGGGAGTTAGACCTCTTTCCTAAATTCTTTATCACAATATTATGTGTGTGTGTATATATATATATGTATAAAATAATTATAAACTCAACCACCCAGTGGAAGCCACTGCTCAGATAGATATTTTGGAGATGATTTGAGTTCAGTGAGCCCTCAAATGATCTCAACTCATCTCTCTACAACTTTCTCCTCTCTCAGTGCTCATTGTTTGGGTGAATGATGCTATAGTCCAGACTGGAAACTCAGGATTCTGACCTAACTCCTCCTCCTCCTTCATTGTCACAACCAATCAGCCATCAAGTCTGAGGACTCTGCTTCCGTTTACTCCTTGATTATGCCCATATCTCTCCCTAGCCACTAACAGAGTGTTCTAGGCCACCATCTTTTCTCTTCCAAATTACCACAATAATCATCTTCTTGGTTTTCCTCCAGTCTATTTTTTTCAAATTTAGAACCAGGATGGTTTTTTTAAGCAACGTGACCCTGTTTCTCTCTGTTTAAAATCACTACATTTAAGGTGACTTAGAAACCCTCCCATGGGTATCTCCAGACAATTCAACATTATTCAGCTCTTAAAAGAAATGATGTATCAAGCCATGAAAAGACATGGAAAAACCACCTTATTTTTTTAGGACATTAGTAAGTGACTCAGAGGTTAAAGCATCTGCCTCCAATGCAGGAGACCTGGGTTAGATCCCTGGGTTGGGAAGATCCCCTGGAGAAGGAAATGGCAACCCACTCCAGTACTCTTGCCTGGAGAATCCCATCGACGGAGGAGCCTGGTAGGACGACAGTCCACGGGGTCGCAGAGTCGGACACGACTGAGCGACTTCAGTTTCACTTTCAGTAAGTGACTGAAGTGACTTAGCACACAAGTGAAGTCAATATGAGAATGCTGCATACTGGATGTTTCTAAACACATGACATTATAGAAAAGGTGAAGCTATGGAGACAGTAAAAAGATCAGTGTTGGCCAAGGGTTAGGACTGAACAGGCAGAACACAGAGGACTTTTAGGGCAACGAAACTATAATGGTGGATACATGTCTTTTTACACTTGTTAAAATCCATGGAAGTATAATACCCAAAGTGAACCTGAATGCAAACTGTGGACTATGGGTGCTAATGTAGGTTCACAGATTGTAACAAATCTCCCTCTTTGGTGCAGGATGTTGAGAGAGGGGGAGGCCTTGCACATATGAGGACAGGGGTATACAGGAACTCTGTTTGCTGCTTAATTTTGTTGTGAACTTAAACTGCTTTAAAAAACCACAACCCTCCATGGCATGACTTTTTAATACATTTTCAAAATAATCTCTTCTTCATTCTGCCCTTGGAGCCTTTTCTTTTTAATACGGAACTTTGTTTCTTTGAACTAGCCATGTTCTTGTTCGTCTCTGAGTCAGCAGATCTCTTCTAACTTTCCTTCTTTTCTTGAGGTCTTCTTGTCATTCTCCATCATTTATCAAACTTTATTGTTCTTGCATTTTCACTTGTCTGTTTTCTTTGCCAGACTCCAAGTTCTGAGCCCATTTTATTCACTGCAGTGTCTCTGGTGTTGGGCATATAAAACACTAAATGAATGGGGAATATATGGCTGGAACAATTCTATCCCATTCTTACCCAGACCTACCCTGGTTTTGCTTTCAACTGTACTTAGCTCTTTGTAAGAACACACTCTAAAAAATAATAATCACAGGCCTAGATTGCCAGATTTAATAGGGACAATGAAAGGTACAAGGCACTCAGATAAATTTGAATTTCAGGCAAATAATGGATAGTGTTTTAACATAAGTATGTCCCCTGATATGTAATATTTTTATAATATTTAATTTAATATTTATATAACATTTGGGGACATTTGTATTAAAAGTCTATTTGTTGTCTGGAATTCAAATTTAACTGAGCTTCCTGTATTTTATCTGAAAATTCTACTCAGGTCCCAAGAACTGTTTCCTGGTAACTGGAAACATTCGTTTAAATGCAGATAATAGCTTTGGATTACTGCCTCCATGTTGAGTTCTCTTCAGTAAATTTCTGCAAAGAATTCCCCTTTTCTCTTTTCATTTTTCAGTGCTTACAGCAGAACATTTCTATCTCTCATAGAGAAAGATTTTGCCATCTACTAGCAGGAAAGAGTTTTGCTTTTAAGCTGTGGCCTTGTATTTTGAAATGGTATTACTATACATGTTATTCACGTATCATCAGCTCAGTTCGATTGCTCAGTCATGTTCAACTCTTTGCGATCCCATGACTGCAGCATGCCAGGCTTCTCTGTCCATCACCAACTCCCAGAGCTTGCTCAAACTCATGTCCATGGAGTCAGTGATGCCGTCCAACCATCTCATCCTCTATTGTCCCCTTCTCTTCCTGCCTTCAATCTTTCCCAGCATCAGGGTCTTTTCCAAAGAGTCAGTTCTTCACACCAGGTGCCCAGAGTTTTGGAGCTTCAGCTTCAGCATCAATCCTTCCAATGAATATTCAGGACTGATTTCCTTTAGGATAGACTGGTTTGATCTCTTTGCAGTCCAAGGGACTTTCAAGAGTTTTTTCCAACACCACAGCTCAAAAGCATCAATTCTTTGGCACTCAGCTTTCTTTATAGTCCAACTCTCACATCCACACATGACTACATGAGTGGATGGACCTTTGTTGGCAAATTAATATCTCTGGTTTTTAATATGCTGTTCATAATTCACATACCATAATTCACTCATTTAAAGAATACCATTTAGTATATTCATAGAGCTGTGCAACTGTCTCCATAATCTAATTTTAAAGAGTGCTTCTTATCTTTGGCTAAGTCCTACTGCATGCAGGATCTTAGTTCCCTGACCATGGATAGAACCCATAACCCCTGTATTAGGAACATGGAGTCTGAACCACTAGGGAAATCCCTGCCATAATCTAATCTTAGAATATTTTCATCACTTCCCAAAAGAAACCTTGTACCTAATAGCAATCATTCCCTTTTGGTCACCTATTCCCAGGCTTAGGCAATAACTACTATGCTTTCTCTCCTTTCAGATTTGGAAATTTTATTTAAATGGGATCATGCCATACGTGGCCTTTTGTGACTGACTTCTTTCCCTTAGTAAAATGCATTCAAGTTTCATCCATGTTATAGCATGTGTCATATTTCACTCCTTTGTACCACAAAATATTGTTCCATTGTGTGGGTATATCACAATTTATTTATCCTCCGATCAGTTGATGGGCAGTTGGGTTATTTTTACTGTCTTTTGTAAGAATAACATTCTAAAATTGACGTCTGTCAATTTTTTGTTTATTGTCTATAGTCAAGTTTTAGGGAAAAAGCATAGGAAGTATTTTGCTCGTCTTCACAGTTATAGTATTTTACTCTGCTTTTGAAATTTCAGTGGATTTCTTGGTCTATTTTGTTTTTCATTGACTCTTTTCTTTTACATGGGAATTGGTTAAGTTAATTTAAGAGGTATACTAGATCTTGTGATAAGCAACTGCTAGTTCTGTCATGCTGTTCTGAGATGTTGCAGCAATTAAACTTGAGAATTTGTTGTGCAACAGGTCTGTCCAGTGTGATATTTTCCATGACTACAGAGAATATTATAGACTATGGCGTCTGGAATTGATCATGGGCTTTGACAGGCACAGATGTGTGAAACTGTGGCGTGAGGCTGGAATTTTTATGTTATGTATTGCTTTTATGAAATATATTTTCTCATGTGACCTGTGGATGGCTATACCCAGGATGGTAAATCAAAATATAAAACCAAAACATATTGAGACAATAAGAATGCTTGAGTCTTCACAGACATAAAAACATTAAAGACAAATAATTTCTTGGTGAAGGTGAGTACATAAGAGTCATTGCGGATCATTGTGCTCTACAAGAATATTAATTCTGCCATGGGGAGTCTTATGGCTTTGCTTATGTTAGCTCAAAATGATGGAAGACTAAGAAAATTGTTATTTTTTTCTAGGCCATGCCATGTGGCATGCAGGATACTAGCTCTCCAATCAGGGATTGAACCTGCGTCCCCTGGAGTGGAAGCAGAGTCGTAACAGCTGGACCATTGGGCAAGTCACAGAGGTTTGTAAAGTTAAATACAAGCCTCCTGTGCTCATGGCATCAGCGCATAGCTTCCTTTCTTTTTCACTTCCTCTTTCCCTCCCTCCCTTCCTTTCTTTCCTTTTCTTTCCTCTTTCTTAATGATTTCCCCAAAATCAGTTGGGTGGAATGAATATTTGGAAATTGCTAAAGGAACCATAATACTTTGCATGTTTTTACGTAAATATTGATGAATACAAAGTAGTGATTTTCAAACTACTTAATACACAGCTTCCAATAGATTAAGGCATCGTTCAAGCTTTATAAAGAGTTGACACTCTAGCAGTCTTTTTTCCCCCACATTTCATCATTTTGAGACAATGATCAAGGTCTAAAAATCTAAAAATTAAAGTGAAAATATATTTATCATATTTTGAGATTTGCTTACCTCCCTTGAAATAATTATATGTATTTCTTAGATCATCACAAAACACTTCTTTTTATACATATACCTTGTTCATACTTGTCTTTTCAAATTTCTTAAAGTTGGTGCTCAGAGACTAAACATCCAAAGAGCATGATAGATCACTATGGTCCACTAAACTGAGCATTTGCTCTTTGACTTTTAATTAGGAGTCACTACAGTCATCATCTGGAATTCTATATGCTAACATTTTAATGAATTGAAGATTCCATCTTTCATGTACCACTAAGAAAGAAGAAAAAGGTTAATTAAGTGAAATAAATTGTAAGGTATATCCTGATTTCAGAGATATAACGATGAGGGGAAATATTCATTCTAGAATTAAAGACAAGTAGTAGCTCTACTGGGCTTCCCAGGTGGCTCAGTGGTAGAGAATCTACCTGTCAATGCAGAAGACGCAAGGGATGTGGGTTTGATACCTGGGTCAGGAAGATCCCCTGGAGAAAGAAATGGCAACCCAATCCAGTACTCCTGTCTGAGAAATCCCATGGACAGAGGAGCCTGGTGGACTAGTCCATGGGGTCGCAAAGATTTGGACGTGACTGAGCTCACACAGTAGCACTATTGGAAGCATACAAATACACTCAGAAGACAAACTAAAATATAACAGGTAGTGGTCAATTTCATTTAGTTGGAAAATAATTGATCACTAATATATGTTTAGTTCTGGGCTCAGTAACTGGGCTGGACAATTTACTGTCTAGAGTTTCTGTTTGGTAACTATCTTCTAGATGTACCACATTATACCAGCTGAAATAGGTGGAGTAGGTAGCTGCCCAGGAAGTGTGGGTTAAATTTTCCTGGAAAAGTCTTTATCCTTACTTATCCTCATTTTCTTCCTGCTGCCAGGAAACCTCCTGTAAGCATTTTCTTCCACTGGCCTTGTGTCCTTTCAACATGTGGCTATTTCTGGAAGGATGCATTGACTATTTTAATCATTAACTCTCCAGTATGGAATCATTTGATCATTGATTACATTTTCCCAATGGAATGGCACACTATCATAACTTATGAGGAATCCAAGCTTCAGAGAGTTCATGTAACTTGCCAGGACTGCACAACACAGAGCTGGTTTAACTGGGTTTTCATCTCTGTGCTATTTATTGAGTCTGACTGCCTTTCAAGTACACCTCAAATATACACAAATTAAGTCTCCAATCCAGCTGAGATTTTGAAAAGTAAGAGGATAAAGAGATAACGGAGAGGTGAGGTAGTGCCTGAGAAGATCAGTCTGGAGTGTGGATGGAGGGGGGTGGGGGGTGTTGTTTGGGCAATGAGAAGACAAAGTTTTCTGAAAGGGAAAGTAGAAAGATGCCAGAAATAAACCTGTCAGTTCACAACTCTTGCCCTGTGCTTTTACCAGAAATTACTGATTCCTAGAACTGAGCTTGTTGACCTCATGTATTTGTTAGATTTACTTCAAATCAATATTTTACTGAGATTCCTCAGAAGACTTTAGGACTCACTTAGGAACCCTGGCTTTTTTTTTTTCTGTCTTGAACCTAGAGCTGAAATTACTGCATTTTAATCCAGTAATGAATGCAAATTTTTTTCTGACCAGTATTTGACTTTGGAGGTTCCTTTTATTCACTTTTTATGGTTAGGATGGGAAAACAACTGGGAAATTCTAGTTTGCAAGCATTTGAACACACCCATATCTGCACTGCTGAATCTTAACAGTGGTCATAAAGCTCATGGAGAGATAAGAAATACTAATATTATTTTTTCTGGATATCATAGATAATATTTGTTGTCTCTTTGTCCCTCAATAACATTGAAGAGTAAGCTTTCGCTTTTTATAGGAACACAGGACGACATACTTCATTTTGCAGTAGATTCTTGATATGCATAAATGATACTATTGCAAACACTCAGGCTTAATCTTCAGATTAAATTAACCAGAGTTCCTGGTTGGAAGATATAAGTGGGAAATAAAAGAGCTATGTTGAAATGTATTCATTCATTTCACAAACATTTACAGAGCTCCTACCATGTCACTGTATATATACTTTTTAAGGATATGGATATATAACAGTGCACTAACCAGAAAAATCTTCTGTCTTTATTCTAGGAGAAGAATAGTCTAGTGGGGTAAGAACAGTTAAGTCCTTGTGGTTTATTGCAGATACAGTAGTCTTTATATATGCTTTTCCCTTTGCTATGAAAACTTCTCACGCAGAGTTTCACTAACTCCTACTTACCCGTTATGACTCCATTTAAATAGCCCTTCCTCTAGAAGCTTCCTCTGAGCCCTCAAGTTCAACATATCTGCCCTTCTCATGTACTCTCATGAAATCTTGCATTATTTTTAGCTCTTAAGTTACACTATTTCATTTGTATGTATTCTCCCCCAGATGATAAACTTGGATTCTATTAAGAACTAGGAATTTTTTGTTCATCGTTATAACCCCAGAAACTTGCACAGTGTTTGGCGCAAGATGGGAACACAGATTTTCTCAGTGAATAATCAATTTAATGAAATGTCTCACTCTAGCACATCAGTCACGTATAGAGTAGAATTCAAAATCATCTTTCCTTAGATTATGAGATGATTATTTTGGAAGAATCCACAAAGGATGTGAGATCTGTTTACCAAGAGCTGAATGCTTTGAGTTCCTAGTCAGTGTTTCTATGCAGTAAGATTGTTGATAAGATTTTAAAAGGTCCTTGCAGTCTGAGTGTGTGTGTGTGCATGTGTTTGTGTATGTGTTGATGTTAACTCTGAATTGTCACATCTTTCTACGTGAAACTCCAAAGTATATTTCATATCTCAATACTGAAAATATATAAGAGCTTCAAGGAATAGTACGGCATAAAGTTAGTTAATAATAACAGTGATAGCAACATCATTTTAGTTCAGTTGCTCAGTAGTGTCCAACTCTTTGCAACCCCATGGATGGCAGCATGTCAGCCTTCCCTGTCCATCACCAAGCCCTGGAGCTTACTGAAACTCATTGTCCATCTGTTGGTGATGGCATCCAACCATATCATCCTCTGTCATTCCCTTTTCCTCTTGTGTTCAATCTTTCCCAGCATCAGGGTCTTTTCCAATGAGTCAGTTCTTTCCGTCAGGTGGCCAAACTAAGGGAATTTCAGTTTCAGCATCAGTCCTTCCAATGAATATTCAGGACTCATTTTCTTTAGGGTTGATTGGTTTGATCTCCTTGCAGTCCAAGAGATTCTCAAGAGTCTTCTCCAACACCGCCGTTCAAAAGCATCAGTTCTTCGGCACTCCGCTTTCTTTATAGTCCAACTCTCACATCCATACATGGATACTAGAAAAGCCATAGCTTTGACTAGACAGACCTGTGTCGGCAAAGTAATGTCTCTGTTTTTTAATATGTTGTTTAGGTTGGTCATAGCTTTTCTTGCAAGGAGAAAACATCTTTTAATTTCATGACTGCAGTCACCATCTGCAGTGATTTTGAAACCCCCCCAAAATAAAATCTGTCACTGTTCCCATTATTTCTCCATCTATTTGCCATGAAGTGATGGGACCGGATGCTATGATCTTAATTTTCTGAATGTTGAGCTTTCAGCCAACTTTTTCACTCTCCTCTTTCACTTTCATCAAGAGACTCTTTAGTTCTTCTTCACTTTCTGCCATAAGGGTGGTGTCATCTGTCTATCTGAGGTTATTGATATTTCTTCCAGGAATTTTGGTTCCACCTTGGGCTTCATCTAGCCTGGCATTTCACATGATGTACTCTGCATATAAGTTAAATAAGTGGGGTGACAGTATACAGCCTTGATGTACTCCATTCCCAGTTTGGAACCAGTCTGTTGTTCCATGCCCAGTTCTAACTGTTGGTTCTTGACCTGCATACAGATTTCTCAGGAAGCAGGTAAGGTGGTCTGATATTCCCATCTCTTTCAGAATTTTCCATATTTTGTTGTGATCCACACAGTTAAAGGCTTTGGCATAGCCAGTAAAGCAGAAGAAGACGTTTTTCTGGAATACTATTCCTTTCTCAATGATCCAACAGGTGTTGGCAATTTGATCTCTGGTTACTCTGCCTTTTCTAATCCAGCTTGAATATCTGGAAGTTCAGGGTTCAGGTATTTTGAAGCTTGGCTGGGAGAATTTTGACCATTACATTTCTAGTGTGTGAGATGAGTGCAATTGTGCAGTTTGAGCATTCTTTGGCTTTGCCATTCTTTGGGATTGAAATGAATACTGACCTTTTCCAGTCCTGTGGCCACCGCTGAGTTTTCCAAATTTGCTGACATTTAGAATGCAGCACTTTCACAGCATCAACTTGTAGGATCTGAAATAGCTCAACTGGAATTCCATCACCTCCACTAGCTTTGTTCGTAGTGATGGCCCATTTGACTTTACATTCCAGGATGTCTGGCTCTAGGTGGATGATCACACCATCGTGATTATCTGGGTCATGAAGCTCTTTTTTGTACAGTTCTTCTGTGTATTCTTGCCACCTCTTCTTAATATCTTTTGCTTCTGTTAGATCCATACCATTTCTGCCCTTTATTGTGCCCATCTTTGCATGGAACGTTCCCTTGGTATCTCTAATTTTTTTTGAAGAGATCTCTAGTCTTTCCCATTCTATTTTTTCCCTCTATTTCTTTGAATTGATCACTGAGGAAGGCTTTCTTATCTCTCCTTGCTATTCTTTGAAACTCTGCATTCAAATGGGTATAACTTTCCTTTCTCCTTTGCCTTTTGCTTCTCTTTCCTCCTTTGCCTTTTGCTTCTCTTCTTTTCTCAGCTCCTCAGACAACCATTTTGCCTTTTTGCATTTCTTTTTCTTCTCTTGATCAGTGCCTCTTGTACAATGCCATGAACTTCCATCCATAGTTCTTCAGCTGCTCTATCAGATCTAATCCCTTGAATCTATTTGTCATTTCCACTGTATAAGTGTAAGGGGTTTGATGTAGGTCATACCTGAATGGTCTAGTCATTTTCCCTACTTTCTTCAATTTAAATCCGAATTTTGCAATAAGGATTTCATGATCTGAGCCACAGTCAGCTCCCAGTCTTATTTTTGCTGACTGTATATAGCTTCTCCATTTTGGGCTGCAAAGAATATAATCAACCTGATTTTGGTATTGACCATCTGGTGATGTCCAAGTGTAGATGTCTTCTCTTGCATTGTTGGAAGAGGGTGTTTGCTATGACTAGTGCCTTCTCTTGGCAAAACTTTGTTAGCCTTTCACTTTTTACTCCAAGGTCAAATTTGCCTGTTACTCCAGGTATCTCTTAACTTCTTACTTTTGCATTCGACTCCCCTATAATGAAAAGGATATATTTTTGGGGGGTGTTAGTTCTAGAAGGCCTTGTAGGTCTTCAAAAAATCATTCAACTTCAGCTTCTTTGGCATTAGTGTTTGGGGCAGAGACTTGGATTACTCTGATATTGAATGGTTTGCCTTGGAAACAAACAGAGATCATTCTGTCTTTTTTGAGATTGCATCCAAGTACTGCATTTCAGACTCTTTTGTTGACCATGATGGCTACTCCATTTCTTCTAAGGGATTCTTGCCCACAGTAGTAGATATAATGGTCATCTGAGTTAAATTCACCCATTCCAGTCCATCTTAGTTCACTGATTCCCAAAATACTGATGTTCTCTCTTGCCATCTCCTGTTTCACCACTTCCAATTCGCCTTGATTCATGGACCTAACATTCCAGGTTCCTATGCAATATTGCTCTTTACAGTATCAGACTTCACTTCCATCACCAGTCACATCTACAACTGGGTGTTGTTTTTGCTTTGGCTCTGTCTCTTCATTCTTTCTGGAGTTATTTCTCCCCTGATCTCCAGTAGCATATTGGGCACCTACCAACCTGGGGAGTTCATCTCTCAGTGTGCTGTCTTTTTGCTTTTTCATACTGTTCATAGGGTTCTCAAGGCAAGAATACTGAAGTGGTTTTCCATTCCCTTCTCCAGTGGACCACATTTTGTCAGAACTCTCTACCATGACCCATTTATCTTGGGTGATCCTACGTGGCATGGCTCATATTTTCATTGAGTTAGACAAGTCTGTGGTCCATGTGATCAGTTTGGTTAGTTTTCTGTGATTGTGGTTTTCATTCTGTTGGCCCTCTGATGGATAATGATAAGAAGCTTATGGAAGCTTCCTGATGGGAGAGACTGACTGAGGGGGAAACTGGGTCTTGTTCTGACGGGTGGGGCCAGAATTGCCCGACCATCAGAATTGCCCAACCCTGAAGCAGTTTAGTTCAGTAGCTCACTCTCGTCTGATTCTTTGTGACCCCATGGCTGCAGCAGGCTAGGCCTCCCTGTCCATCACCAACTCCTGGAGTTCACTCAAACTCATGTTCATTGGGTCGGTGATGCCATCCAACCATTTCATCCTCTGTCATCTCCTTCTCCTCTCACCTTAAATCTTTACCAGCATCAGGGTCTTTTCAAATGAGTCAGTTCTTCACATCAGGTGGCCAAAGTATTGAAGTTTCAGCTTTAGCATCAGTCCTTCTAATTAACACTCAGGATTGATTTCCTTTAGGATGGACTGGTTGGATCTCCTTGCAGTCCAAGGGACTCTCAAAAGTCTTCTCCAACACCACAGTTCAAAAGCATCAATTCTTTGGTGCTCAGCTTTCTTTATAGTCCAGCTCTCACATCCATACATGGCTACTGGAAAAACCATAGCTTTGACTAGATGGACCTTTGTTGGCAAAGTAATGTCTCTGCTTTTTAATATGCTGTCTAGGTTGGTCATAACTTTTCTCCCAAGGAGCAAGTGCATTTTAATTTCACGCTCAGTAAGTCTTTGATCTAATTTTCTGTTGATGGGCAGGGCTGTATTCCCTCCCTGTTGTTTGATCTGAGGCCAAACTATGGTGGAGGTAATGAAGATAAGGTTCTTCAAAATGCCCCACGCATGCACTGCTGCACTGAGTGCCCAACCCTGAAGCAGGGCCTCACTGACCCACGCCTCTGGTGGAGACTCCTGGTCACCTTTGGCAAGTCTGGGTCAGTTACTTTTGGCGTCACTGCTCCTTTCTCCTGAGTCCTGGTGTACACAAGGTTTTGTTTGTGCCCTCCAAGAGTCTGTTTCTCCAGTCCTCTGTAAGTTCTAGCAGCTGTATGGTGGGGTTAATGGTGACCTCCTCCAAGATGGCTTATGCCATACCCAGCTCTGCTGTATGTATCATAGCAACATACACTTATTATATGCCAGGCAATGTTATAAGCACTTTGAAGCGTTAGTTGCTCAGTCATGTCCAACTCTTTGCAACCCCATGGACTGTAGCCTGTGTCCATGGGATTTCCCAGACAATGGAGTGGGTAGCCATTCCCTTCTTCAGGGGATCTTCCCAACCCAGGGATCGAACCCAGGTCTCCCACATTTCAGGCAGATTCTTTGCTGACTTATCCATCACATACTTGATTTACATATCCACATCCCTGTGAATAAACTGAGTCCAGGGAGGTTACATAACTTGACTACTTAGTGAGTGAATAGTGACGAGGATATAAACTCCTAAGTCTGGCTCTAGAGTTCACACTGTAGGTTGGACTCCTTCAATTTGAAAATAAAAATCTATTGATCTGATTAAAAAAACCCAAACAGAACATAATAAAAGAATAAAACTAAAGCTACAGGAGTACTACTTGAATTGGACCAAGCAATTCTTTTGATGTGTTAAAATTTGATATATTAAAAACTACCACCGACATCTTTTTCTTTTTTTTGTCAAGGGAATTAATTGCTTATTAGACAGATGGAAGAGTTCAGCTGAGGGGGAAAGCGCTAAAGTTTGTAGCCTGTGTGAGAGAAAGGGCAAGCTTGGCACACAGTGATACACCAAAAATACTTGCAAAAATATGTCAGAAAGATAGTAGGCAGGTGACTAGCATCCCAAAGTCCACATGACTGGGGCCAAGATGAGGAATAAAGAGAAGGCAATGAACAGGGAGATGACAGGCGAACAAAAACCTTTTATCTTTTAAAAGATGTCTTGTGCAATGAAATAGAAGCGATGACTCACAGTGCTGTAATTAGATAGGTAGCAGGTTGTAAATCACAGACTATTGGTAGAGTAAAACATTTAAGTGACTTAACCAATTAATATCCAATAGTATTCTTGAGAACAATAATTTTTATTGATGACCAGCCATTTGATGAACACTCTATAGCATCAAAGTTGATTTATAAATAACTTGTATATGTTGAAGTTTTTTTTTTTTCTATATTCCAGGGCTAGATCAGCTAGTGGGAAAAATGAAGGGATATTTGTAAATGCCTCTGGAGGACCTTAGAAACAACTACGCATGATGAATGAAAACCCGACATAGGCAATATGGTTTTTAATGTAAGGATGAAATCTGTTACTGAGAAGTTCTAGAACAAACATTTCTTCTGCCGAAGTATGATGTATGCTTTTCTAAAAAACTTCATGTTTGGCAAAACCACCTCTAAAACATAGCAAAGGTTAACGGAAAGATAGAATTGGAGGAGGTCATTCCAAACCTGTACATGTTTATAACTAGTATGATATGAAAAATAACAGTCCTAATTACTAACAATAATTCAGTTAAAAGGACAATTCAATACTCTTTAAAAATAATACTATATTAAATTTTAAATTTCACCTCTTGGAGGGAACAGGTAAAGGTAGCTGGATAGAAGTGAATGTAAGAGAGGGTTAAAGCATCTGAATTATGGAAATAAGGGAAGAGAGATATGTTGCAGGTTGAGGAATAATGTAAGACTTGGTACAAAACACGTGAAAGGAGGAATATCTCCCACCAAGGACTTCAAGATAGTGCTTGTTTCACTGGGCATAGTACTGGGTCTGTGCACCCTGCTGCAGTGAGCTGTCTTATTGTATTGTATTCGGATGCTTTTACTTGATGACACAAAATGTTAACGGGCTGGGGAAATTCATGTATAAGCCAAGGCGACTTCTGTGTAGAAGCTGCAACATTGTAGAGAATCAATTAATTGTAACTTCATTTCTATCATCTATCAATCATCCATCCATCCATCCATCCATCTACCTACCCACACACCAATCCACACAGCCAACTATCCAGCTCTTCACCCAGCCATCTGTCTATCTACCTCCCTATCTGCTTATCTAGGAAGGATGAGGGATTGAGGATGTTCTTGGAATGTTTTCCGCTCAGTACCTGGACAACTGAATCCCCCTCCTCTCACTGCATCTTAGAAAACTTCCATTTGGGTATTTTACTGCTTGAATCTATTCCTAATGTCTGTGACTCTGCCTCTATTGTTGAATTTGAAGGTTAGAAATCAGGTCAACATTTTGTATTCTAATGTATTTGAACTGGATTTTTTTTATTAAAAAAATCAAAGTATCTCCAAATACTCCTGCTTATGATAAAATTCATGCCTAAAGTTAAAAAAAAACCTTCATAATACAGAAAATCTGAAATATACATTTATCCTATGAAATTAAAGTAAACACAGCCAGTCTTCTCCTTTGTATTGAACTAAATTGCTGTTAATGCTTTTTCAGTTCCATTTCTGTACCGAATGACTGGGTTATATGAATTTTTATTGCATGCTGCTTCCTTTGCATAGGGAAAGATCATTTTGAGTGAAGAATTACTTCTCTCAATATAGGTTAATTATTTCTGAGGAGTTGGCAGATGAAAAAAAATTACAGGAATATTATCACTTGTGTTTAGCTTTTTGTGTATTTAACATGAGTAGCTGAAATAATTAAAATGAAAAGAATGCTCTTTTATCTAATGAATTAATGGAACAGGCATCCAGAAGTTGTACTGAAAAAGTTCAGCTGAAGCTGCTTAAATCTTCTTCCATAAATCAACTGAGTTGGTTCAGTAATCTCATATCCAATAAGGTAATAATGTCTTCCTTTGCCTCGCTTTTATCTTTTGCATTCAAGTTACATGCACACCCTCGTTTGATATACAACTTTACTTTTAAGTTTATATGAAAGATGCAACATAATTTTATTCTAAATATGAACTTGACAATATGGATTCAAATTTGATTCACTGATGTGCAACCTTGCGTGTGATATCTGAAACCAGAAATTGTCAAATGGTATATCAAAAAGGTAAATTAGCATTTGCTCAGCGCAACCTGACATGACAGATGGGTAGGAGGAGGGCTGTTATCCCTGAGAAGAAACTAAATATATTATAATTTGGATGTATACACAAACTGGATAGAGCTTTTCAGAAAAGAATTTTCTAGGCGAAATCTACTTTCCACACTCAAAATAATTAGCTAAGCCCCCTCCATCACTTGCTTCTTTCTTTGCTTCTATGAATCGCTTTGCAAAGCATCCATGCATGAAAATTACTTTATAGAATTTGTGTTTGTTAAGCACATACTAATTTCAAGACACTGCACCGGGCTCTGTAGAATACATTGGTAGAACATTTCCGTGATAATAATAATATTAGTAGTAGTAATACTAAAAATAATCATATTGATAATGCTCATGGTTGTTGAGGGCTTATGTGCCAGGAAGCTTTGTAAGAGCTTTTCATATATTCTGACTTTCACATACAGACACACCGGCAAACACAGTGATATACACAGAAACATAGAGATACACACACCACCCAGCAAGTAAAAATTAATGATGACTGAGTGATGTGGGTAATTGTTTGTACAGAACAAGCGTGTTTAGTTGTGTCAGACTCTTTGTGACCCCTATGCACTGTAGGCTGCCTCCAGAGTAACCCCAAAAGAGTCATATGAAGAAGGGGAGGCTGAGCTTGGACCTGAAATGAGTCGGAGTTGAGGAGACAGCATGGGGAAGAAAAGGCTTCTGGGGGCAAGGGGTTGGGGAGGAGCTCTGTGAGTGAAAACTCAGAAGTAGAAAACTACAGTCTGGATACAGGAACAGAATTTGCGTCAAGAAGGAAGTAATTAGTGGTAGAGAAGGTGGGGTTAATGTCATGAGTGTGAACCTGAGGGGCTCAGATTTGATACTAGGTAAGTCATGGGGATCCATTAAGGTTTTTGGTTAAGGGTGGGGGGTGATTTGAAAGGAATAATGTCAAAAGGTTTTCAGGTGAAACTAATGAGACAGTGTTGTTTAGGAATAGACATAAAGCGGTAATGACAGGAGAAGAATTTCATTTGCTATCAGAGGCAAGGAAAGAGGAGTGAATGATGGCTCTGATCTTTGTGGTCTAGATGTTGGTCAGAAAGAAGACCTGGTTACAGAGGCAGGTGATGACTCAGGCTGCAGAGATGTTAGATGGAGGCAGCTGTGAGATGTCTATGAACAGAGCATTATAGAACACGATGAGAAATTTATGGGAGAAGTTTTGTTTGAAGGATCATCAGCCTAGGGCTGAGAGCTGCATGGGAGAGATGGACAAATCCTGTTCTCAAGAAAGAGAGAGTGAAAAGTACAGAAGGCTAAGGAGAAAACCTGACCAATGGTGGAGGCAGAAGCAAAACTAGAGAATGGGATGAGGAAAGGTCACAGAGTCAGGGCTGAAACAAAGACAGCAGGCAAGCTATGGGAAGGCAGGGAGGAGAGGAGGGCATATTCAATCATACCTGATGTTGCTTCAAATGCACAGAGAAAAGGGGCTGAGTAAAGATGAGAGAACTGTAATAACAAAGTCATTTTGACATCTGAGAATATAGCTTTACCAAACTGGGAGATTAAGACCTTATTTTAGAACATCTATATCTGTGTATATATTTTAAAATTTTTATTTTATATTGGA
The DNA here is from genome assembly GCF_042477335.2 of Ovis canadensis. NCBI lineage: Eukaryota > Metazoa > Chordata > Mammalia > Artiodactyla > Bovidae > Ovis > Ovis canadensis. The sequence goes on along the minus strand of NC_091261.1, from coordinate 19,865,129 downwards.
GCATGGTTGACTAACTGTTCCTTCAGCTTTGTCTTACCCTTTGCGACCCTATGGAGCCCGCCAGGCTCCTCTGTCCATGGGACTCTCCAGACAAGAATACTGGAGTGGGTTGCCAATGCTCTCCTCCAGGGGATCTTCCTGACCCAGGGATCAAACTCATGTCTCCTGCATTGGAAGGCGGAATCTTTACCGCTGAGCCACCAGGAAAGCCCTCTAAGTAGGCTAGGGACCTGGAAAAAAAGATATATGCCTTCAGGCCATCAACAGTGATAAAAGCAGAAGATGAAGGAGCAGGACAGGGCACTCTTGGGGGTTCTTTATATTATCAAATTAGAGAAACAAAATGCTGTGAGAGGTCGAGGTTATTTAATAATCTGCTACCTAAGGGAGCCAGAGAGTGTATGGAGGCTGGTGTCAAACCATGTATTCAGCTTTTGAGGAAAGCCTTCCAGTTCCAGAGGCTTTTAGTTTTTGTTTGTTTATGTTCTTGAAACTCTTAATAGGAAATATGGCTTGTTTATGACTCTTGGATGTTAACAAATTTAAAAGCACAAAGGTTTTTTTATATACACTAATAATCATATTCAAAGGGATTAAAATTAATTAAATTAAATTTTGATTAAAATTAAAAGTACCAGCATTGCCCAGGGGAAAAAAAAGAGTGCTCTTAGGAGATAGAGGTTTCATTTCTGTGATATTGGTGATGGACTTACAGTCCTGTCTAATACAGTACTCCCTGGCTCAGCATTAAAGAATCTGCCTGCTAATGCAGGAGTCATGGGTTTAAACCCACGGGAAGGGTCAGGAAGATCTCTTGGAGAAGGAAATGGCAACCCACTCCAGAGGAGCCTAGAGGGCTACAGTCCATAGGGTCGCAGAGTCAGACATGACTTAGTGACTGAAAAAATTCTCTGTGGCATTAGAGAGTAGCCGAATGTGGTTATTTACTTTTTATTTTTTAAGGTTTTTTTTTTTTAAATTTTATTTTTACTTTATTTTACTTTACAATACTGTATTGGTTTTGCCATATATTGACATGAATCCGCCATGTGTGTATATGAGCTCCCAATCCTGAATCCCCCTCCCACCTCCCACCCCATGTCATCTCTCTGGATCATCCCCGTGCACCAGCCCCAAGCATCCTATATCTTGTATTTACTTTTAAATTCAGTAATTTGATTTATATTCAAGCACTTACAAGTTCAGTTCCTCAGTCATACTAGCCAAATTCTAAGCTTTTAGTGGACAGTGCAGAGAAAGAACATTCCTATCACCACAGTAAGTTCTGTTAGATAAGAGTGGTATAAGATACAAAACCATCTAAAGCTAGCCTGGTATCATAACCAGATGTGGAGAGCCATATATAGATAATATTTCATTTTAGAGGATACAACAATATTTAAGACTCTGTTTGTGCTTATTAAATCTTGTTGCAATGGGATTTATTTGCTACACAATCTTGGGTTAAATTTTCTTCTATAGTATAAGTAGCTTTTGCAAATAGCTACAAGCTGTTTTCCAAATAACTGTGAATGGAAGTAGGGGTTAAAAGAAACAGCAAAAAGAGATGTTAGGAGAAGCTTAGAGCATGAATTTCTTGTGACAGGGCAGGTGTTACCATGTCTGTGTTTATTCCTCCATCTGACTTCTTTCTGTCCCATACCTAGTTCCTTCCAGTTTCTAATAGTACTAAGACACTCTTGGGAGTCCCTTGGATAGCAGGAGATCAAGCTGGTCAGTTCTAAAGGAAATCAACCCTGGATATTCATAGGAAGGACTGATACTGAAACTGAAGCTCCAGTACTTTGGCCACCTGATATGAAAAGCTGATTCCCTGGAAAAGACCCTGATGCTGAGAAGGATTGAAGGCAGGAAGAGAAGGTGGCAACGGAAGATGAGATGGTTGAATGGCATCATTGACTCAATGGACATGAGTCTGAGCAAACTCTAGGAGATAGTGAAGAACAGGGAAGCCTGGCATGCTGCAGTTCATGGAGTCCCAAAGAGTTGGACACGACCGAGCGAGTGAACAACAACCAATTCTGAATACTCTGTAAAATGGGTTGCAGCTGAATCTGCCTGTAGGAACCCTGGGCTTGGTCCAGCACATTTTACAGAATAGCTTAACGGTATAATGGAATTAGGAAGGGGGAGGAGTTACACATAGGGCAGGAAGAAGTGGGGATTCGAGATGTAAGAACAAACTTTCTTTAGTTTTTTTTTTTAATTTACAATATTTTATATCCATTCCAGTAATTTTGCCTGGAAAATCCCATGGACAGAGGAGCCTGGTGGGCTACAGTCCCTTGGGTGGCAAAGACTTGGACGCAACTCCATGACCAAACAACAAAACAAATATGTTAAAATAATAAGTAAAAATTAACAAAATATAAAGAAATGTATATATATGAAAAATAAGCCAGTGTATAAGTTAGAAATTAATATACAAACCAAACTTTGCTTGAATTATGGAATCACAATTTTATAATTTTTACTCAGTTATTCTTTAATCTTACTTTGATAGTGCTTCTACTAAAATAATTGTAATGAAATTTAATCTAGTTATTTGTTTATTTTTACCACCCATTTTGAAGTAGAGCATTTTCTGTTGGGTAGCAAAGGGTGAAGGAGCTCACAGGGGAAGGGGAGAAAGAAGTGAGAGTGTTAGTCACTTCGTCATGTCTGACTCTTTGCGACCCCATGGACTGAAGCCCACCAGGCTCCTCTGTCCATGAAACTCACCAGGCAAGAAAACTGGAGTGGGTAGCCATTCCCTTCTCCAGGGGATCTTCCTAACCCAGCGACTGAACCTGGGTCTCCTGCACTGCAGGAAGACTCTTTACTGTCTGAGCCCCAGGGAAGCCTGAGTGGAAGGGAACTGTGACACCAAGTCATGAAGAGCACGTGTGAATTCTGCACTCCATGGCGGATGAGACTGCAGGGGATGATGCCAGAGGCACGGGCACTTGGTGAGTTACAAATCATAGCATAAATAGCATTTACTGAAGAGAAGGCTATACAGTTTCGGGGATGAGGTGTGGACATTTCACTAAGTCATTGCATCTGTTTAAAAATGTAGCCTTCTGGTCACAGCTCTCCTGAAAGCCGAGCCTGAAATGAAGCATTGGTGCCTGGCAGGTCATTCATGAGGTGATTCCAGGAAGTTGGAAAGAGGAAGGAAGGAGCACCAGATGGGGAAGAGGAGGATGACAGGACGGGATATGATTGATTGCTCACAGTCACTGCTGTGAGCAAGGGGACTGTATTCTGCTGCAACCACCCCAGTTCTCCTTCCGGAGGACAAGATGCTGTGTGCTATGCACCCCTCCTCTCAGAGGTCCAACTCCTCGACCTTCCTGGACTGGGCTGTACTTTCAGCTGGCCCAGCAGTGTTTCCAGGACCTGGGACAGAACGCAGAGCAATCAGATGCACACTCTGAAGGTGAGATGCTGTCAGTGCCTTGAGTCTGAGACACACGCCATCTGGGGTTGAGAGCAGAGGGGGACCCTAGGCTCGTGACACAGGGCACACAGGCATCGGCTACAGCTACTGTTTTCTTCGAATTATCACTATGTGTCAAACCCCGTGCTTAAACAAAGTACACACATTTTCTCATTTCGCAAAACAGCCCCACATGAAGTGGGTGTTATGTGCCTGCATTTTGTAAAAGAAGGTGTAGAAGATTCGTGTACTCAGGCTCAGCTGCCCAGTCAGGTTAGACTCTTTGCAATCCCGTGGACTGCAGCCCACCAGGCTCCTCTGTCCAAGGGATTTCCCAGGCAAGAACACTGGAGTGGGTTGCCATTTCCTTCTCCAGGGAATCTTCCTGAAACTGGGATTGAGCCCACGCTTTCTGCAGTGGCAGGCAGAGTCTCTACCACTGAGCCACCAGGGAAGCCCCAGGAGTCAGACTACTGCCTCTTATTGTAAGCACATGTTCAACTTTTAAAGAAATTGCCAAACTGTTTGAGAAACTGACTTTACAGTTTTTCATTCTCAACATTAATTTCTCCATATTCTCACCAAAACTTATTATGTAAAGCAAAATGTTTTTAGCCATCCTGCTCCTGCTACTGCTAAGTCGCTTCAGTCATATCTGACTCTGTGAGACCCCATAGATGGCAGCCCACCAGGCTCCTCTGTCCCTGGGATTCTCCAGGCAAGAATGCTGGAGTGGGTTGCCATTTCCTTCTCCTTAGCCATCCTGGTAGGCATTTAATTGAATATCACTGTGACTTCAACGCATTTGCCTGGTGACAAATGATGCTGAACATCTTTTCATGTATTTCCTTGTAATCTGTATATCTTCTCTGGTGAAGTATCTGTTCCAGTCTTTTGCCCATTTACTTTCATTTGGTTGTTTACTTTCTTAATATTGAATTTTAAGAGATCTTTTAATACTATGTATGTACAAATTTTTAAAATCAGATGGGTGTCCTGAAAATATTTTCTCCTAATATATGGCTAAGTCTTTTCGTTCTGTTAATAATGTCTTTTGAAGACTAGTTCTTAATTGTTATGGAGTCCAATTGTCTTTTTTTCTTTTATGGTTTGTGTTTTATTGTTATACCTAAGAAATCTTTGGGTAACCCCAGATCACAAAGATTTTCTCATTTTCTTCTAAAACTTTCATAATTTTATATATTTCATGTAGGTCCATGACTTATTTTGAGTTAATTTTTCTATAGGGTATAGGTATAGATGAAGACATTTCAAAAATGGATAGCTAGTTGTTCCAGCCCATTTATTGAAAATATGATTCTTTCATCATTGAATAGGTTTTACACTTTTATCAAAGATCAACTTACCTTATATGTATGGGTCTGTTTTTTGGCTTTCTTTTGAGATCCATTGATCTCCATTTCTTTGTTTCTCCAATACCACACTGTCTTGACTACTGTAGCTTTATAAAAAATCTGGAAATAAATTAGTGTTATTTCTTTTCTTTTTAAACATTTATTTTTGCTATTTTATTGCTATTTCATTGCATGTTTTCAAAAAATTAGAATAAGCTTGATTATTTCCTTAAAACAATTTTGCTGGAATCTATAGGTCATTTTGAGGGAAAACTGACATCTTAATGATACTCATTTTATTACTTAACAGTCCTCACATAGAGAAACTAAACATCAGCAGTATATTGGAAAGAAGATATGTTTATTAAAGTGTGACTGCTAAATAATTAGGAAATTGTGAACATTTCTGTTTTCCAAGTTTACGTATAATATAAATATCAACAAAATAACATGACCTTGTATTGTGGGCTAGGAGAATCAAGAACTATGTGTTCATAAGAAGAGAACAGTGATATCTTGCTATAGATTCCCTTCCTAGTGGACTGAAAGATCCATATGTCCTGAGTATAAATTATATACCATACATATTTAGGGGAGCCAGTACATTGTTAAAAAATCATTACTTAAGAGATTTTTTTAAAGTGAAATACTCTCTACTCACAAAGGCAAAAACTGGTGCTCTTCTAGGAAATAAATCTAGTTATTATTTTTTTAAGTGCAAAATAGACAAGTATAGAAATGATCTTTCATGTAGGTCACTGGCATTGAATATTTCAGTATTTCTAGAGTATTATTGTTTTCCAGTGGCAATTCTATTTGCTGGAATTTTCTATGCATACTTTTTCATTGACAAAGCAAAACACTCTCAGACACAGGGTGGAATTCCTCCACATTGGTAACTTAGAATTTTGTTACCTTTACCTTTGGCCATCAGGCTCCTTCCTGTTGTTCTTGCCCTAAATTCAACTTTCAAAACGCTGCTCCTTGCCAGCTCAGTGTTTTAACCTTCCTCAGCCCATTGGCGGCTTCTTGGCAGAATGTCAAACCTGTCCAGGCAGGACGTCAGGCCAGTCCAGATTAAACTAGTTTGATCGAAGAAACACGCCAGTGCAAAACAGCAAGATCCTCGTTAATTTTAATTAACAGCTCCAAACAGAGTTGCATAACAAGGTCATTTTCCCTAAATGAATTATTAGATATAGTAGAAGAAGTCAACTTCTCCAAGCAGTATTTTTAAACCCCAGGAGTTGGCAAATCTGTCCCAGAGAATATCTGTCTTTCCAAGGCAGTCCACTCTCATAAACTTGAGGTAGACATTCCCAAAGTCATAATCTTACCTGTTTTTCTCCTCTTTCCCTACGAGTCAAATGACGACAAAGTTCAAAGCCTTTTAGAGGATGCTATGCAGCAATACTTCCTCACCTAGGAGAAAACAATGATTGGAAGAGCCTGAACAGTTTGGAACCATAAGGAGAATTTTTCCTTGTAAATTGAGAATATCTAGTGTCTTCCAGAGTATATGAAACAATGTGTTATCGAGATGTTCATTTGCTTATTTGTTTTATTGACTCTTTTTCTTATTAAAAATTAATTGGGCACATTTTTCATAAATTAGGGTCTCTGGTTTCTTTCAGTTATTTTGTCTTTCGCTTACTTGTGTGTGATGTCTTAATCTTGCCCCAAAGCAATACTGTGTCTATGAAGAGCTTTAATTAATTATGGAATAGGCTTCCCTGGTGACTCAGACAGTAAAGAATCTGCCTGCAATGGGAGAGACTTTAGTTCGATCCCTGGGTCAGGAAGATCCCCTGGAGGAAGGCATGGCAACCCACCCCTGTATTTTTGCCTAGAGAATTCCATGGACAGAGAAGCCTGGCAGGCTACAGTATATGGGGTTGCAAAGAGTTGGACATGACTGAGTGACTAATGTTTTCACAGAGAATAGTATTTTTGTAGGCATTTGGGATAGCACTTTTATTGAAATGCTGTCTAAACACCCATATAAAATTACCAGTAACAAAACGCTAAAAATTTTAACTGAGGCATAGTAAATTGACAGTTTTAAAAACTTTTCTATTAACTATAAGAAAATATTTATAAACCTTCATCATTTGTCTGAAAAAATGTAAATATGCGTTAACACTGTTGGCTTCTTTATAATCTGATATCTTAGTGAAGAGATGAAAGTAATATGAAAGAGATGAGAGCTTATCTAGGAAACTCAGATTTGGAGTTACTGTAACAACTCTTGTGAAAAATCAAAACATTGCCAAAAGCAGCTGAAACTGCTGACCTCGCAGCCTGAATCTGAAAGAGGCATGCACTAAGAGCTGCAGGGGCTGAGCTAAACATATGGTATCGGATTACCATTAATCTGGGGAAACAGACCATCAGCAAATTGAGAAAAGAATCTCTTATTTCAGTGACTTATCAAGACTTTGCATTTTCATCCCCACTTTTCCTTTCTCATTTGTCTTCTGGTGTTTGCCTTATTGTCATATAGGAATACATGGTTTTCATAATGAATGGATTCTCCATTCAAATGTTTATACACGTGTTCCCACCAACAACCTGTCAGATTTCAAACTGACACTGACATATATGTGTATTTTTCTCTATCTGTAGATAGAGATACAGCTGTACATCAATAATATTTAATATATAAAATATATATTTATATCATGATATATTGCATATACATGTTCAGTTGTAATATACATTACATATATATATATAGAGAGAGAGAAAGTAGGCAATCTTTTTCTTTTTAATTTATTTTTAACTTATTAAATAATTTGCTCAAGGTGAATTATAGTAGTATACAGACTGTAAGGAGATGATATATAGGTTCAGTACAGTTTGGTGATCACAGTTGTTTCACTGTATAAGTTGCTTGAATAAAGCAGTTAATTGTTTTGTTTCTGACCTTTTGACTTCACCAGATGCAACTTTTGAGCTTTTGAGACACATGGATATGTAAAAATGTAAGGATTTTGTTTCTCTGATTCTGTTATGATTAAGGAGAAAAGAGGCTATATCATATTAAGAATAAGATATCCCAATGGTTAATTAATGATTAAAAAAAAACCAAACTAAACCAAACTAACAAATAAATCTGTCTCAAAACATTAAAAAAGTTAATTCAATCAAAGTGAGTTCAATCAGTAGTTCTACAGAAAGTTTCCTTTACATGTGGTATAAAAATATGTATGTGTGTTTTCATTCCCCAACCATCCAAGCATCTAGTATTTACATGCTGTATATCCCTTATCTTATTATGTTGAAACAGACCATTTTGTGTTGTTTCCCCCATCCAACTCTTGAGAATAGGATGTCCCCTCTGGCTTCTGGTGATTAGCTCAGTCCTCAGAGCACCGTAGGAAGACCTTGTAGAACTGGCTGGTGAGCAAAGGGCAAGCAGAATGAAGAGAGCTGTTGAAAGTGGCTGAGAAAGAAGATGTTTCTATCACAAGCCACAACCCTTGAGTGATTTGGGGAATGCCAGTGACTGCTCTTGCAGGAGGGCTTTTATACCAACTGCAATGCAGTTCTTTGATATAATTGTCTATGGCTCTAATCTCCCTCCGAATTCTTCTAGACTTATGTATCATTGAATATATACACACATTTTATGTAACTGTAATTCCCCTTTACTTTTCATTTATTTCTTCTGTCTTTAAAAATACAAAAGCTTTAAGGAGAGACCCTCCTTGTATCAGTCTTCTATTTGACTATATGCCACTACTAAGTGAGTATAAATCTTCTGAAGGTTGAGTAAACAGAAAGACCACCAGACCTGTGAAAATTCACTGAAGCCCAGAGAGAAAAAGAGAAAAAGACAGAGAGGGCAAGGGAGGGGTAAGAGAGGAGAGAGAATATGAATATGGATGTGGGCATCATTATGGAAAAAGAAAATCTGACATCCTATGATTGGAAGTACTGCATGCACATAGAAGACAATTGTTTCATTAATAGAAAATAAATATATTCAGTCATGATTCAGAAACTAAAAATCAGAAAACTATGAGGAACATACATGACCCATCCAAGAGATGAACCTATAAAAAAGAACTTTCTACATAGAGAAAACTAGAAAGAGTGGGTCAAAAGCAATAATCAAAGGAAAACTCCATTATGGCAAAAGGATAATCTCATCCTCAAAAGCTAGAACATGCAATGAAATAGGTTATAGACCAACTTTGTGAAAACAAACCGCAGCTACGTATATTTTTATGAAATCTTTAGAAACCCAGAATCACATAAAAATCAGGAAAAACACATAGAGAAGAAAAATGTTAATGTAGATTTCTCCAATTCCCCTACAAAGGACATTGATTCTCTTTTAATTCCTTTGCTATTAAATGTTAGAATATGAAACAATAGAGGTCAAAGGGCAAGATCATGGAGAGGCTGGGGCCAGACTGTCTGGTTTAGAATCCTAGCTTTGCTGAATATTAGTTATTTGAGTTTGAGCCAAGTCCTTATCTTCTTTGTGCCTCATTTTCATCAATAATACAAAAGATAATAAATGCATGCTCTTAGGGTCATTGTTGTAATGGCACCCCACTCCAGTACTCTTGCCTGGAAAATCCCATGGACAGAGGAGCCTGGTAGGCTGCAGTCCATGGGGTCATGAAGAGTCTGATATGACTGAGCGACTTCACTTTCACTTTTCACTTTCATACATTGGAGAAGAAAATGGCAACCCACTCCAGTGTTCTTGCCTGGAGAGTCCCAGAGACGAGGGAGCCTAGTGGGCTGCTATCTATGGGGCCGCACAGAGTCAGACACTACTGAAGCGACTTAGCAGCAGCAGCAGCAGCAGCAGCAGCAGCAGCAGCAGCAGCAAGGTCGTTGTTAGGATTAAGTGAATTAGTATATTTAAAGTAGAAGAGGACCTGAGTCATAGTAAGCAAATCATGTGTTCTTTTTCTTTTTCTTTCCTCCCCACCCCCCTTCGCTTCTCTGAACACTCTTCTCCTCCTTCTTGGTCGCTGTTTTTATTAGAGAGCTTTGAAAGAATTTTATACCCAGTCAAGTTATCAATATGTGAAGGCAACAGAAAGTCATTTTTTGATACACATGGATTAAAATATAGTGTCCAGGCAACTTCAAAAAATAATCCAAAAACTTGAGTCAAGATGATGCAAACTGTGTCAAAGATCAGAAGGGAAATAGTGTCTGCAAAGGGGCAGGAGTCTAAATTATTAGTAAAAATTACTAGACTAAATTATTAGCCTAATAATTTTTAAAGTACCACATGGATTACACAATTTGGTTTCCATTTAAAACACACAGTTTCTATTGTATAAGACATTAAAAAAAGAAAAATACAGGAATCTTAACTTAAATGATGACCTATAAATCGCTGGGGATTTGAAAGCAAAGGCACAAAGTATTTACTTCTTCAGTGGTAGTTAACAAATAACTACTTTGCCCCTAAGTCTTATGGTTGAAAAGTGAAAGTGTTAGCCGTTCAGTCATGTCCAACTATTTGCCACCCTGTGGACTGTAGCCCACCAGGCTCCTCTATCCATGGAATTCTCCAGGCAAGAATACTGTAGTGGGTAGCCATTCCTTTCTTCAGGGGATCTTCCCAACCCAGGGATTGAACCCAGGTCACCTGCATTGCAGGTGGATTCTTTACCATTGAGCCACCATTTTTATGACTATCTCTAGAAACCTGAAGGTAATATGTAAGGAATAAGCATAGATTTTCTTCTTTCCAAAATAAGGATTGTAAATAGCAGCAACGCCCCGCCCCCTCCCACCAAATTCCCCAAACCAAACTCAAACTATTCAGCAAAAGTAAATAGGGAAAAATCAGGAAGCAAATGTTTTAAGAACAAAATGAAAATACATTCTTATAGAAACATGACCAAGTATTAGTAAGATTATTAAATTTATACTAGTTAAGTATCTTCATGAAAGAGAAAATCCACTGATATGCTACTTATAATTTGCTCACCTAAAACATACATTTGGAAATACAAGCCAAAAGAAGTATATAGAAGTATACTTCTAAATACAGAAGTATATAGAAAAATGTCTAATAATAAGTGACTAAATGTTAACAGTGGTTATATCTGGATGATATTACAGATAATTATTCATGTTCCTTTTTATATATTTTCAAAAATTTTTAGATAAGAAAGAGCAAGGAGAGAATTGCTAAACAAATGTGTAGAAGAGAATGCTTTGAAAAGTACCTTTTATGAATTATTCTTATATTTTTAATAGTAAGTAAATAATGTTTATTGAAACTACATTTCTCTATTATCTTCCCTCCACAAGGCCAATAAGACACTGAACATGACTGAAAAAAAAGCAGCCAAATAATCACATTTCTCTCTTAAACTCTTAAATTTTAGTATTTATATAAAACTCTATATATTAATATTAGGAAACATTTTCACAATTATTACCTTATTTAACTTTCACAATATTTCTCTGAAAAAGGTGATACTACAGTCCTCAATCTATAGGAGAAGGAAGATGAAAACTTACCTAAGGACATACAGATAAAATCCTGAGCTCTTTCTTGTATTCTACCTGTACTGTTTATGCAGGTATTTGAAGTCCTCTTGAGTTTTTATTAGAATCTCGTATCACATGTTATTACTCTTGTGTATATATATATCTAGGAAAGATAGAGTAACATATTAAAAAACTCAATGACTAACACAAAGTTGTGATTCCCAAGAAAAATTCACATTCATTTTGTTTTATTTTACTTTGGGCTACCAGGTTTGAGGCACATAGAATCAACCTATGGTTGTACATTTACACCTATTATCTTTTTCTTTTTAAGGCAATTTGTTTTTACAATACTTTTAGATTCACAGCAAAATTGAGAAGTAGGTAGGACATCTATTGTCTTAACATGTCTCTATAAGCTGTAAGTCACACTGGACTGTTTGCCCTTTTGTGACTGAATTTAACATTCAATTTGTTTGAGACTTTAGGCTCCATGTAAAACTCAGCCGGGTATTAATGGAAGAGTCGCTGGGTATTGAAAGTGAGTGTATTCAGCATTTTGTCTGGGCTAGAAGTCAATCAGACTGCAATCATTCATTAAGACTCCTGCAAGCAACAGCCACTGTGCTCTGCCAACATTCATCAAGTTAAGGGCCAGGAAATGTGAGTGCCAGGGCAGATCTCAGAGAGACAGCACAAAAGTCAGCTCGTCTCAATTACAACACGGCAATGGCCATCTTCGTCAGATCTACACACTCACAAGGAAATCTGAGAGGCGATTCAGACCTTTTCCATTGGGCTCATTCTCAGCAGGCATATCCTATAAAAACAAACCTGGGTACTTATTTTCTTGTTCTTGATTTTCCCAGGAATGATTGGAACACAGGGCCAAGGCCTTGCTGACTTAAGAAATCAAAGAAGCGAGAATGAAGATGAGTCTTGAATATTGGAGTCACATTGAGAGGGATTACTGAAGTGACAACATTCAACAGCTTTTTAGGAAAACAGGTAAAATCTTAGCTCTACATCTTGCTGACTCTGTACTCCTAGACAAGGTCTTTATTTTTTCTACATTTAAGAATACTTATCTGTAAGCTATCTACTCCATGGGGTTGTCATAAGAAATACACAGAAAAATGTAAAGTACTGGGGAAAAGAGTACAGAGTAGGCGGTAGCTATTATGGCAAGGGTAAAATACATTGAGGTTTAGATCCCTTTCATCTGAAATCTGGATGTGGCTAGCTGTATTTTTTAAGAGTCAGAGAGAGAGTTAAACTTTGAAAGCAAATGATGGTGATCAGAGGGAAGTAAGCACGAGAGACTCCTTAGAGACTCTTCAATTCTCCTGGGTCTCATTAGGAAACAAGAGTGATATATGCATCTCACCTAAGCCTAAAGAAATGTTTGAAGCTCATCTGTCAGCATGGTGATATTCCGAACAACTACTGAAAACAAATGGAGCTTTTATAAGTCCGAGATGTTTTGACAATGGAGGAAATGACTAGAAGCAGTCTTAACTGTTTGGAATGCTCTCTCATCTCCATGGTTTCTGTGGTGTGCACGTAAATGCCTAATGTGTTATGAGGTGGATGGATTGTATGAACTCAACTGCTTATTTCCTTTTCCCCACAATTACATGTAAATCTGATGTAGTTACTTGTAGATGAAAATGATGTAATGTTGACGTGAAATCTATTATTCACACGGCCACATGCTTCATACCTGTTCACACTGTAATTTACAATGTATCAGTACATGGCCTGCGTCATTCCTGAAACAGTCACGTAGTGGTGAGAATTCGAGTTGAACGCATGGCCTGTTTCTACCTCTGCGTGTGAGGAAAGCCCGCCGTACAAGTCACAGTTGGAGTTTCCTCTTTCACTCAGAAGCCTATGGCATGCAAGCCTGTAATTCTGGAATGCATGACTCCATGGGTGAGGAATTGGAGTCTTGCTTCAAGGACTGGGCTCAGTGTTACTGTACGGCACATGGCCACAGCGTTGCTGGGAAACAAGGGCTTGTTTTCCCGCTGCTGGGATCCCCACTTCTGCTTCCCTAGACGCGTGTTACATAGTTGATCTGTGTGGCGTGTTCTAATTCTGTTTGAGGAGAGCGGCTGCCAGCAACCCAAGCATGGCAAGAGGGATTTTGATTATATAGTATATGCCTCTTTTGTTACAAGGTTGAAGAATAATACACATCTTCCATTATAAAGATGTGCCATCTGGTTGCTATTGAACCAGTCTTGCTTTACTGCCACCTGTTCAAAAATCTCCAACCGCTGGCCCCTGTCCCATTCTTCAGCGGGTGTCCTAAGTTTCATCTCTGAGGAGTCAGTGTAAAAGTAGCTGAGAGGATAAAGATATGACGTATGTGCCACCAAGGATGGTTTTACTGGAAACGTATTTCAAGTTAGCCTGACAGAGGAAGTTGCTTACTAATTCGACATGCATGTGACAACTGCGTTTAGGTCATTGGTCATTTCAGCCCCAAATACACAAATCTAGACCTACTCTCATACACTGTCCTGTGGGGAATTAGAGCTATTTTCACATGATGAGCTTAGCAGAGGTTGTGGTTGGAGGGGGAAAAAAAAAAATCTTAGCACGTTATACTACCTAAGAAAAGCACTATCACATAAACAGATATTTTAAAATTGTCTTTTCCTGCTGTTTTGAAAGTACTAGAAGTGTTTTGTTCTACCCTCAGATCGCCATGCTCAGTATAGCGGCGCTGCAGGGGGGCCTTTCTGCTTCTTTTACTCACTTCTACGCTTCCGCAACCTTCCTTTTAGTGGTTAAAAATTTTCTATCAATAACTTTTAACATGCCAGGTGCAATAAAATAGTTTATGGATTATACATGAAGAATAAACAAATTTAAAATTATTAAGGGCTGAAAAATATTTGACAGCTGGCTTGGGAGTAGGTGGAGTTTAAATAAATTTTTTTAGTTGAAGTATAGTTGATTTACAATATTGTGTTATTTTTGAGTGTATAGCTTCAGACTCCTTTCCATTATAGGTATTACAAGATATTGAGAAGAAGGAAATGGCAACCCACCCCAGTATTCTTGCCTGGGAAATCCCATGGACAGGGGAGCCTAGTGGGCTACAGTCCATGAGGTCACAGAAGAGTCTGACATGACTGAAGAGGCTTAGCACAAGATACTGAATATAGCTCCCTGTGTTACACAGTAAATTCTTGTTGTTTATTTGTAGTAGTGTGTGTCTGTTAATACCATACTCCTAATTTATCCCTCCCCTCTTTGGCCTTGTGGTAACTGTAAGTTTGTTTTCTATGTCTATGTTTCTCTTTTGTAAATAAGTTGATTTGTATTTTTTTTTAATTTCACATATAAGTGATATCATATCAATAATAATATTTGTCTTTGACTTACTTCGGTTAGTATGATAATTTCTAAGTCCGTTCATGTTGCTGAAAATGGCATTATTTCATTTTTTATGGCTGAGTAATAGCTCATTGTGTGTGTGTGTGTGTGTGTGTGTGTGTGTGTGTGTGTGTGTGTGGCTTCTTCATCCATTTATCTGTTGATGGAAAGTTAGGTTGCTTCTAAGCCTTGGCTATTGTGAATAGTGTGGCTATGAACATTGAGGTGCGTGTATCTTTTCAAATTAGAGTTTTTGTCTGTTCTGGATATATGCTCAGGAGTGGAATGGCTGTATCATATCATATAGTAACTCTATTTTCAGTTTTTTAGGAACCCCCTTTTTCCATACTGGCTGCACCATTTTACACTCCCACCAGCAGTGTAGGAGGGCTCCTTTTCTTTATACCCTCTCCAGCATTTATTATTTGTAAACTTTTTGATGATAGTCATCCTGACTGGTGTGAGATGATACCACATTTTAGATTTGATTTGCATTTCTGTAATAATTTGCATCTCCTCAGGTGCATGTTGGCTATCTGTATATCTTCTTTGGAGAAATGTCTATTTAGGTCTTCTACCTGGTTTTTAATTTATTTTTTGTTTGTTTGATATTGAGTTGTATGAGTGGTCTGTATATTTTGGAAATTAAGCCTTTGTCTGTTGCATCACTTGCAAATATTTTCTCCATGTCTGTAGGTTGTCTTTTTGTTCTGCTTACGCTTTCCTCCACTGTGGGAAAGCTTATATGTTTAAGTCCCGTTTGTTTAGTTTTGCTTTTATTTTTTTTACCTTGGGAAACTAAGAAAATATTACTATAATATATGTCTGAGAGTGTTTTGCCTACGTTCTCTTCTAGGATTTTTATGGTGTCATGTCTTATATTTAAGTATTCAAGCTATTTTGAGTTTATTTTTGTGTATGGTATGAAGATGTGTTCTAACTGCATTGATTTACATGAGGTCTTCTGCTTTCCCAAAGACCGCTTGTTGAAGAGATGATCTTTTCTCCATTGTACATTATTTCTTCCTTTGTTGATGATTAATTGACTTTGGGTGTGTGGATTTGTTTCTGGGCTGGCTAATCTGTTTTGTTGATTTCTATGTCTGTTTTTGTGCCAATACCATGCTATTTTGATTACTGTAGCTTTGTAGTGTTGTCTGAAGTCTCAGAGCATTAGGGCTTCCAGCTTTGTTCTTTTCCCTCAGAACTGCTTTGACAATTCCAGGCCTTTAGTAGTTCCATGCAAATTTTAGGATTATCTGTTCTAATTCTGTGAAAAATGCCACGAGGTACTTGATAAGGATTGCATTAAATCTGTAGTTTGATTTGTGTAGTATGGCCATTTCAGCAATATTAATTCTTCCAATTCAAGCGCATGGAGTATCTTTCTATTCCTCTGAACCATCTTCTGTTTCCTTTATCAGTGCTTTACAGTTTCCAGCATATAAAATTTTCAGTTCCCTGGTTTGGAGGAGGAAACGGCAACCCACTCCAGTATTCTTGCCTGGAGAATTCCATGGACAGAGGAGCCTGGTTAGGCTACTGTCAATGTGGTCACGAAGAGTTGGACATGGCCCACTAACACTCCCTGGTTTGGTTTATTCCTAGGTATGTTTTGGATGCAATTTAATTGGGATTTTTTTTTAAACTTTCTGATATTTCAGCGTTAGTGGAAAGAACAGCCACTGACTTCTGTCTATTGATCTTGTATCCTGTTATCTTGCTGAATTCATTCATGAGTTCTATTTTTGTGTGTGTGTTCTCTAGGGTTTTCGATATAGAATACCTTGTCTTCTACATACAATGACAATTTTACCTCTTCCCTCAGATTTGGATAGAGTAGGTGGAGTACTGACTTGCAGTGTTTGGTGATTTCCAGGGTGTAAATACTCCCTCTGTGGCCGATTTCAAGTTACCATCCCGATGTCACTGAACACAATTGGGAAGAAATGGGTACAAATGAATCTCTGTATGAGCTGGCTTCAACACACCATGGCTGCTAGATGTTAATAGGATTTCAGGAAGAAATTATTCATTGTTTTAAAAAATTGGGGAACATTGGGTGAAGTTAAACATATGTGGGAAATTTTCAAACATTCAAAACATTAATTTACATTTTGAAATCCTAGGACATTTTTTCAGAGAAGGCAATGGCACCCCACTCCAGTACTCTTGCCTTGAAAATCCCATGGATGGAGAAGCCTGGTGGGCTGCAGTCCATGGAGTCGCTGGGAGTCAGACACAACTGAGCGACTTCACTTTCACTTTTCACTTTCATGCATTGGAGAAGGAAATGGCAACCCACTCCAGTGTTCTTGCCTGGAGAACCCCAGGGACGGGGGAGCCTGGTGGGCTGCCGTCTCTGGGGTCGCACAGAGTCAGACACGACTGAAGTGACTTAGCAGCAGCAGTAGCAGCAGCAGGACATTTTTTTATAATTCATTTGACACCTATTGACATGAGTGGGACACTAGTGTGCTAGGAAACACAATTTAGAAAATGTATAAGCTAAAGCTTTCTCTGTTTTTAGTATTTTAAACTTTGTAGTTCTTTTAAGTTACAAAAGCAATATCAACTGAAACGAATAAATCAGCAATAAAAATATGACATTATATTCTCTCTTTTAATTCCATTTCCCTGAATTACTAAGTGATAAGGGCTTGATGGAATTCTAGTTGAGCTATTTCAAATCCTAAAAGATGATGCTGTGAAAGTGCTGCACTCTATACGCCAGTAAATTTGGAAAACTCAACAGTGGCCACAGGACTGGAAAAGGTCAATTTTCATTCCAATCCTAAAGAAAGGCAATGCCAAAGAATGCTCAAACTACCACACAATTGCACTCATCTCACATGCTAGTAAAGTAATGCTAAAAATTCTCCAAGCCAGGCTTCAACATTATGTGAACTGTGAACTTCCAGATGTTCAAGCTGGTTTTACAAAAGGCAGAGGAACCAGAAATCAAATTGCCAACATCCGCTGGATCATTGAAAAAACAAGAGAGTTCCAAAAATCATCTATTTCTGCTTTATTGACTATGCCAAAGCCTTTGACTGTGTGGATCACACTAAACTGTGGAAAATTCTGAGAGAGATGGGAATACCAGACCACCCGACCTGCCTCTTGAGAAACCTGTATGCAGGTCAGGAAGCAACAGTTAGAACTGGACTTGGAACAACAGACTGGTTCCAAATAGGAAAAGGAGTACATTAAGGCTGTATATTGTTACCCTGCTTATTTAACTTCTATGCAGAGTACATCATGAGAAAGGCTGGGCTGGAGGAAGCACAAGTTGGAATCAAGATTGCCTGGAGAAATATCAATCACCTCAGATATGCAGATGACACCACCCTTATGGCAGAAAGTGAAGAGGAACTAAAAAGCCTCTTGATGAAAGTGAAAGAGGAGGGTGAAAAAGTTGGCTTAAAACTCAATATTCAGAAAACTAAGATCATGGCATCTGGTCCCATCACTTCATGGGAAATAGATGGGGAAACAGTGGAAACAGTGTCAGTCTTTATTTTCTTGGGCTCCAAAATCACTGCAGATGGTGACTGCAGCCATGAAATAAAAAGATGGTTACTCCTTGAAAGAAAAGTTATGACCAACCTAGATAGCATATTAAAAAGGAGAGACATTACTTTGCCAACAAAGGTCCATCTAGTCAAGGCTATGATTTTTGCAGTAGTTATGTATGGATGTGAGAGTTGGATTATAAAGAAAGCTGAGTGCCGAAGAATTGATGCTTTTGAACTGTGGTGTTGGAGAAGACTCTTGAGAGTCCCTTGGACTGCAAGGAGATCCAACCAGTCCATCCTAAAGGACATCAGTCCTGAATGTTCATTTGAAGGACTGATGTTGAAGCTGAAATTCTAATACTTTGGCCACCTGATGTGAAGAACTGACTCATTTGGAAAGACCCTGATGCTGGGAAAGATTGAAGGCGAGAGGAGAAGTGGATAATAGAAGATGATATGGTTGCATGGCATCACCAACTCAATGGACATGAGTTTGAGTAAACTCTGGGAGTTGGTGATGGACAGGTGGCCTGGCATGCTATGGTTCATAGGGTTGCAAAGAGTTGGACACGACTGAGTGACTGAATTGAACTGAACTGAACTGAACTGAACTGAACTGAAGGGCTTAATGTTTGTCATTTTATCCTTTTATCATATAAACTTATACAAGTTAGGTCTACATATGTAATATAAGTTCCCCAATACTTTTATTTAAATTGAGATATAATTGACATGTAACATTAGTTTCAGGTCATAATTCCATTCTTGTATATATCATACAATGATCACCTGAATAAATTAACATCTGTCACTACTCATGGTTACAATTTATCTTTTAATGAGAACTTTTAAGATCCACTCTCTTAGCAACCTTTAAATATGCATTGTCTTTAAAAACAAAAACACATTATTCTGCCACTTAAAAATATTTTAGCTTTCTTATTGTAAATAAAACATAATATTAGCAAACTTCAGAGAGCAAGCGAGGGACTTAGCACAGTGGGTCTCAAACTTTAGCATGCATCCTTGAACCTGGAGGGACTGTCAAAGCACAGACTGCTTGGTCCCATCTTGAGAATTTCTGATCCAGTCTTCGATCTTAGTCTCTGAGGATTCTGTGCAAAAGTAGCTGAGAGAAGGATGGTGTTTATTGGAAACATATTTCAAATGAGAGGAAGTTGGGCTGAGGTCTGAAAATCTGCATTTCTAACAAGCTCCCAGGTGATGCTGACGCTATCTGGGATCACAGTTGGAGAACCTTAAGTTTAGTGAATTATTTATAAGATCAACACCTTATAACCACAATTCAGGGGAAAAATAGAACGTTCCTGTCACAGCCCATTCTAACAAGAGTTCCTATCTCCCTTCTGGTAACCACTCTTCTGACTCTGAGGGTAATCACTTCCTTGTGTTGCTCCATGTTTTTTCCCTTACGAATATATTTTTTGAACAAATTGGGATCATCTGTACACACTGTTTGTACATGTCACAACATAGTGTATTCCCATGTCAGCAAATGCTAATCTGTATTATTTTTTATAGTAATGAATTTTATTTTTATAGAGGAGTTTTAGGTTCACATAAAAATTGAGCGGAAGTACATAAGAATTGCCTTATAACTCCTGCCTCTGCCCCCCTTCCCAAGACCCCCAACTCAGTCACTATCAATATTTCTCACCAGAATGGTACATTTGTTACTAAAGATGAACCTATATTGACACATCATTATCAAATATAGTCCATAGTTTCCACTGGGGTTTGCTCTTGATGTTGTACCTTCTATGGCTTTGGACAAATTTATAAAGACATGTATCAGTTCAGTTCAGTCCCTCAGTTGTGTCCGACTCTTTGTGACCCCATGAATCGCAGCACACCAGGCCTCCCTGTCCATCACCAACTCCCGGAGTTCACTCAGACTCACATCCATCGAGTCAATGATGCCATCCAGGCATCTCATCCTCTGTCGTCCCCTTCTCCTCCTGCCCCCAATTCCCTTCCAGCATCAGGGTCTTTTCCAAACAGTCAACTCTTCGCATGAGGTGGCCAAAGTACTGGAGTTTCAGCTTCAGCATCATTCCTTCCAAAGAAATACCAGGGCTGATCTCCTTTAGAATGGACTGGTTAGATCTCCTTGCAGTCCAAGGGACCCTCAAGAGTCTTCTCCAACACCACAGTTCAAAAGCATCAATTCTTCGGTGGAGTTTCAGCTTCAGCATCATTCCCTCCAAAGAAATCCCAGGGCTGATCTCCTTCAGAATGGATTGGTTGGATCCCTTTGCAGTCCAAGGGACTCTCAAGAGTCTTCTCCAACACCACAGTTCAAAAGCATCAATTCTTCGGTGGAGTTTCAGCTTCAGCATCATTCCCTCCAAAGAAATCCCAGGGCTGATCTCCTTCAGAATGGATTGGTTGGATCCCTTTGCAGTCCAAGGGACTCTCAAGAGTCTTCTCCAACACCACAGTTCAAAAGCATCAATTCTTTGGTGCTCAGCCTTCTTCACAGTCCAACTCTCACATCCATACATGACCATAGGAAAAACCATAGCCTTGACTAGACAGACCTTTGTTGGCAGAGTAATGTCTCTGCTTTTGAATATGCTATGTAGGTTGGTCATAACTTTTCTTCCAAGGAGTAAGCATCTTTTAATTTTATGGCTGCAGTCACCATCTGCAGTGGTTTTGGAGCCCAAAAAAATAGTCTGACACTGTTTCCACCGTTTCCCCATCTACTTCCCATGAAGTGATGGGGCCAGATGCCATGATCTTCGTTTTCTGAATGTTGAGCTTTAAGCCAACTTTTTCACTCTCCACTATACCCCACTGTAATTTCATACAGAATAATTTCACTTCCCTAAAAATCCTCTTTGCTCTGCCTACTCTTGCTGGCTTTCCTTTTACCCCTTGGAAATGACCATTTCTTAATAGTTTGTCTTTTTTGGAATATCATATAGCTGGAATTATGCAGGATGTGGCCTCTTCAGATTGGCTTCTTTCACTTAGCAATGTCTTTAAAACGTAAAATTTCTACTTGTCTATTCCTGCCTGGAGAGCTCATTTATTTTTTAGTGCTGAATAATATTCTATTGTATGGAGGTACCACAATGTATTCACCTATTTACCTACTGAAGAACATTTGGTTACTTCTAAGTTTCAGCAATTATGAATAAAGTTGCCATAAACACAGGTGGGAATTACTTCTGTGTGTGTGGTGTGTGCAGATATAAATTTTCACTTTATTTGGCTAGCCACCAAGGAGTGTAATTGCTGAATACTATGGTAAGATTATGTTTTGTCTTGTAAGAAACTGCCAAAATAACTTTCAAAGTGGCTACACCATTTTACATTCCAACCAGTAATAAGTGAAGGTTCCTATTGCTCCACATCGTCACCAGCATTTGACATCTACTGTCAATGTTTTGGGTTTTGGTCATTCTAATAGGTGTGTAATGGAGTCTCTGTGATTTAGTTTGCGTTTCCCTGATGACACAGAATATTGAACACCTTTTAGATGCTTATTTGATATCAGTGTCTCTTCTTTGGTCAGGTGTCTGCCAAGGTATTTTGCTCATTTTTAATCAGGTTGTTCTCTTATTGTTGAATTTTAAGAGTGCTCTCTATATTTTGGATAACAGCCATTTACAAACACTTTTTTTTTTCCAGTTTGTGTCCTGTCTTTTTATTCTCTTGACAGTCTTCTACAGGGTAGAAACTGTTAGTTTGTCTAGAGTCCAGTTTATCAATTATTTATTTCACAGATCACATTTTGGTCTTGTCCCTAAAAAGGCATTGCCCTACACAAGGTCATCTAGGTTTTCCTTTTTTTTTTTTTTCTGGAAGTTTTATACTTTTGCATTTTACATGTAGGTCTATGATCCATTTTTCATTCATTTTTGTGAGTAGGTGCCAAGTCTATATTTAGATTTGCCTTTTTTTTTTTTTTGCATGAGGATGTCTAGTTAGTCCGGCATCATTTGTTGAAAAAACACGATGTTTGCTTCGTTACATTGCCTTTGCTCCTTTGTGGAAGAGCAGTTGACTATATTTATGTAGGTCTATTTACAGGCTTGCTATTCTGTTTCATTGATCTTTTTTGCAAATACCACACTGTCTTGATTAATATAGCTTGAAGTCAGGTAGTGTCAGTCTTCTGTCTTTGTTTTATCCTTTCAATATTGAGTTGAGTATCCTATTTCTCCTCTCAATATAAACTTTATTTATTTTAATTAATTTATTTATTTTTTTAATTTTAAAATCTTTAATTCTTACATGCGTTCCCAAACATGAACCCCCCTCCCACCTCCCTCCCCATAACATCTCTCTGGGTCATCCCCATGCACCAGCCCCAAGCATGCTGCATCCTGCGTCAGACATAGACTGGCGATTCAATTCTTACATGATAGTGTACATGTTGGAATGCCATTCTCCCAAATCATCCCACCCTCTCCCTCTCCCTCTGAGTCCAAAAGTCCATTATACACATCTGTGTCTTTTTTCCTGTCTTGCATACAGGGTCATCATTGCCATCTTTCTAAATTCCATATATATGTGTTAGTATACTGTATTGGTGTTTTTCTTTCTGACTTACTTCACTCTGTATAATTGGCTCCAGTTTCATCCATCTCATCAGAACTGATTCAAATGAATTCTTTTTAACGGCTGAGTAATACTCCATTGTGTATATGTACCACAGCTTTCTTATCCATTCATCTGCTGATGGACATCTAGGTTGTTTCCACGTCCTGGCTATTATAAACAGTGCTGCGATGAACATTGGGGTACATGTGTCTCTTTCAATTCTGGTTTCCTCGGTGTGTATGCCCAGCAGTGGGATTGCTGGGTCATACGGTAGTTCTATTTGCAATTTTTTAAGGAATCTCCACACTGTTCTCCATAGTGGCTGTACTAGTTTGCATTCCCACCAACAGTGTAGGAGGGTTCCCTTTTCTCCACACCCTCTCCAGCATTTATTGCTTGCAGATTTTTGGATCGCAGCCATTCTGACTGGTGTGAAGTGGTACCTCATTGTGGTTTTGATTTGCATTTCTCTAATAATGAGTGATGTTGAGCATCTTTTCATGTGTTTGTTAGCCATCCGTATGTCTTCTTTGGAGAAATGTCTATTTAGTTCTTTGGCCCATTTTTTTGATTGGGTCGTTTATTTTTCTGGAATTGAGCTGCATAAGTTGCTTGTATATTTTTGAGATTAGTTGTTTGTCAGTTGCTTCATTTGCTATTATTTTCTCCCATTCAGAAGGCTGTCTTTTCACCTTGCTTATATTTTCCTTTGTGCTGGGAAAACTGGTCAACCACTTGTAAAAGAACGAAACTAGATCACTTTCTAACACCGCACACAAAAATAAACTCAAAATGGATTAAGATCTAAATGTAAGACCAGAAACTATAAAACTCCTAGAGGAGAACATAGGCAAAACACTCTCAGACATAAATCACAGCAGGATCGTCTATGATCCACCTCCCAGAATTCTGGAAATAAAAGCAAAAATAAACAAATGGGATCTAATTAAAATCAATATAAACTTTAGAATTAGTTTGTTAGTATCCAGGAAATAACTTCCTCAATTTTATTTGGAATTGTATTAAATCTAGAAGGCAAATTGAGAATATCTGACATCTTGACAATATTTAGTCTTCCTGTCTATGAACATGGAATATCTCATTTATTTAATTGTTCTTGAATATCTTTTATCAGAATTTTGTAGTTTTCCTGCTATGGATCTGAAACATATTTTGTCAGAATTATACTTAAGTGTTTCATTTTGTGGGATGCTAATTTAAATGGCACTGTGTTTTTAATTCCAGGTTTTAATAACTTGTTCATTACTGGTATACAGAAGAGTGACTGTGCTTTGTGTATTAACTTTGTAGCCTGCGAAAATACTATACTCATCTAATTGGTTCCAGATGTTTTCTGTCCATTTTTACAGCTGTTCTATATAGACGATTATGTCATCTGTGAACAAAGATGGTTTTCTTTCTTTCTTTCTTTCTCACTTTTGTGTTTCCTCCTTCCCAATCTCTGTGTTTGGGAGGGAGGAGATGCTGTGTATATGGTAGATATACACATATATACACACACACACAGGCTTCCCAGCTGGCTCAGTGGCAAAGAATCCGCCTGCTAATGCAGGAGACACAGAAGATGCGTGTTTGATTACTGGGTCAGGAAGATTTCCTGGAGGAGGAAATGGCACCCCACTCCAGTATTCTTGCCTGAAAATGGAAAGAGAAGCCTGGTGGGCTACAGAGCATGGGGTCTCAAAGTTTTACATGACTGAGTGACTAAGCGACATCAAATAAGTAAATATATATACACACACACATATTTTCTTTTCTTATTGTACTAGATTAGCCATGAATTATGGTATGATATTGAAAAGCAGTAGTCAACGGGGAAAAACTTGCCCTTTTTCTAACCTTAGTGCAAAAACTTCAAGTTTCTCACTATTTAATTGTAGTTTTTTTCATAGATATTCTTTATCAAGTTGAGGAATTCCTTCTATTCCTGGATTTCTGAGAGATTTTATCATGAATAGGTATAAGATTTAAATCATATGCTTTTCCTTCAGCTGTTGATATGATTATGTGATTTTTTTTTTCTTTACTGGGTTGATGTGGTTATTTAGTTTATTTTTAGATGGTGAACCCAGTCTTTCCTTCCTGGGATAGATCTCACTTTATCTACTATCTATAATTTTATCCTAGTTTATCATGGAGGACAATTCTTTTAACACATTGTTGGGTTTGATTTGCTAGCATTTTGGTAAAGGATTTTTGCACGTATGTGCAAAAGACATATCCCGTGAGAGATATTGCTCTCTAGTTTTCTTTTCTTGTATGTCTTTATTTGGTTTTGGTGTTTAGACTCATTCTGACCTCATAGAATGAGTTAGGAACTATTCCCTATGCTTCAACCAGCAAGTTAACTTTCTGGCATGTGCTCTTTTCCTAACTTGTAGCTGGTCAACTTATCGGGGTGTGCTTACATAGCCTTTCTTCAGTGTATTCATGGAGACTCTTCGTGACCCCATGAATTGTAGCTGCCAGGCTTCTCTGTCCACGGGATTTCCCAGGCAAGAATACTGGAGTGCGTTGCCATTTCCTTCTCCAAGGGATCTTCCTGACCCAGGGATGGAACCATGTTTCCTGCTGAGGCACCAGGAAAGCCCTACAGAGGGACAGAGAAATAGAGACTTACATCCTGTTCTTATAAGGCTATTAATCCTATCAGATTAGGACCCTCAACCTTATATCTTTAACCTTAATTAATTCCTCACATCTCCATTTGCACATGTAGTCACATTGGGTGTTTGGGCCTCATTGTATGAATTTCACAGGGACACAGTTTAGTCCAGGGTACATTCACTGATTCCTTCTCCAATGCTTTTACTTTCTTTATGGAGATCCAAGTGAATGAATTATATCATTTTTATTCTCTATGAAGTTTTTAACTTTTTTTGCAAGGCAGATCTATTGGCAACAAATTTTCTCAATATTTGTCTGAGAAAGTCTTTATTTCTCTTTCACTTTTAAAGGATAATTTCACAGGAAAGATCATTTCACAGAAGGCAAATGTCTAGGTTTTTGGTTATTTCCTCTCAAAACTTGAAATATTTCATTTCATCCTCATTTTGCTTGCATGGTTTCTGAGAAGAGCCAAGTCTAAACTCTCACCTTTTCTCCTTTATAAGTTGTGCTTTCCTCTGACTTTCTCCAAAACTTTTCCCTTTATCATTGATTTTCTGTAGTTTAAATATGCTATGCCTCAATGAAGCTTTCTCTGCATGTATCCTGCCTATAGTTCTCTGAGCATCTTGACTATGTGGGTTGGCATCTGACATTAATTTAGGACAATTCTGAGTCCTTATTATCTCGAGCACTGTTTCTGCTCCTCTCTCCCTTTCTTCTCCGGTATTCCCAACATACATGTCCCACAGGTTGTCCTAGTTTTGGGGTTCCCTCTTCTGTCTTGTTTTTTTTTTCAGTCTTTTATCTCTTTGCTTTTCAGTTTCAAAAGTTTATATTATCATATCTTCAAGCTCAGAGATTTTTTTCCTTAACCATGCTCAGTCTACTAATGAAAGCACTTATAAAAGATGTTTTCCATTTATGTTACTCTGTTTTTAAATTCTAGCATTTCTTTTTGGGATCTTCTGTAGGATTTCCATCTCTCTGCTTGCATTATCTGTTATTACAGGCTGTGTAATTTCCTAATGAAAACCCTTAGCATATTCATCTTAGTTAAAAAAATATAGATATTGGTCTGAAGACTTCAACATTCCTGCCATATCTGACTCTGGCACTTGTTCAGTCTCTTAAACTGTACTATTTGCCTTTTAGTAACTTGTAATTGTTTCTTGAAAGTTTGTCATGATGTACTGAGTAAAAAGAACTGTGACAAATAGCCTTTACTGATATAGTACTAAGGTGTTGGGGAGAGAATCCTGTTTTATTATTTATAATTTATATAATTTAAAATCTTATGATTTATAATCATAAATCTTATGATTAGGTCTCAGTCTTTTGGTGAGTCTGTGTCATTGGAATGTAAATTTCACTGGAGCTACTCAGTTGCTTTTCCTCCCTTAGGTGGGACAGGATGACTAGAGGAGGCTAACATTGAGTTCTGGTAAACTTCCAGGAGGTTATGCTTGGATGAAATAGTTTCTCCTGAGGGCAGGCCTTGTTAAGAAGAAAAGAATGCTCTGGCATATTTCAAAATTGTTACTGTTATCCTCTTCATGCTGGAAGCACAGTGGGGGATTTTCTCTGATATTCCAAGGACCTTGTAGAGCTCCTGAGTACAACATTAATGAAAGTGTGGAAGACTCCATGGCTGGTTTCCCTGGAGTTTTCTATTCTCTGCATTGTCTACCCTGAACTTCCAACAGTATGTCGATTATAGCTCAGGTTTTCTTGCTCCAGCACTGGTCTCTCTGGACTTTTCTGCTCATGAGTTTCTGCTCTAGTAGGTTGTGATTCTCTGTATCTGCTCATCTGTCTCTCCAAATTTGGAGACAGCAGTTTGCCCTGTGACCCCACTTTTCAGTGGTTCTGAGGAGAGTTGTTGATGTTTCAATTTGCTCAGCTTTTTATTTGTTTTTAGGATGGAGTGGTTCCTTTTTTTCTTTTTAAATTTGGCTACATTGGGTCTTAGTTGTGGCCCATGGGATCTTCCTTGCATCATGTAGGATCTTTCACTGCAGTGTGTGGGCTCAGGAATTGCGGCGTACAGACTCTAATTGTGGCACGCAGGTTCTATACCACACAGGAGTTGTGCTGTGTGGGCTTAGTTGCCCCAAGGCAAGTGGGATCTTAGTTCCTCAACCGGGTATCAAACCTGTGTCCCCTGGATTGCAAGGCAGATTCTTAAGGACTGGACTGCCAGGGAAGTCTCTGAAATGGTTACTGTAAAATAAGCTCATTATATGCTGAACTGGAAACTGGAATTCTGCTTCATGTTTTTATCACCCAAATATGAATCCATAGGGACTAATTGAGCAAGCTTGCTTTAAAAAAAAAATTGTCTTTTAAATACATAGAAAGTATTTGTAGAAGAATCCCAGATATTTCACCTGTTCAGTTCAGTTCAGTTGCTCAGTCATGTCCGACTCTTTGAGACCCCATGAACTGCAGCACAGTAGGCCTCCCTGTCCATCACCAACTCCTGGAGCTCACTCAAACTCATGTCCATCAAGTCGGTGATGCCATCCAGCCATCTCATCCTCTGTTGTCCCCTTCTACTCCTGCCCCCAATCCCTCCCAGCATCAGGGTTTTTCCAGTGAGTCAACTCTTCTCATGAGGTGGCCAAAGTATTGGAGTTTCAGCTTTAGCATCAGTCCTTCCAATGAACACCCAGGACTGATCTCCTTTAGAGTTTTCTTAATCTGGATCTTCTTGATTTCATAATGTTGGTGCAGTTTAACATAGTCATCTGCCTCTAGTTGAAAAATAGCACAGTGATTTTTCCTGCAAACTGGCAGCTGGATCCACAGCTTTGATCAGACCCACATCTAATAACCTTGGCAAGACTATTAGTGGCTGTGAATTTTTTAAGCAGGAGGCATATAAATTCTGGTTTTTGTTCTATTTTTTATAGCTTTTATTGTGGTATAATTTATATACAATAAATTCACCAATTTGAAATGTAATATTTGATCGGTTTTGATAAATATGTACAGTCAAGAAACTGTCACAGTGATGGCACTGAACATTTCTATCACTCCAAAAGTTCCCTATATCTCTTTCCCTATAGCAGTCAACCTCCTCTGCCCATTCACTCTCTCCTGAAAAGCATTCATCCTCATTACTATAGTTTTGCCTTTTACATAATTTCAAATAAACAGACTACTACACTATTAGCCTTCTGTGTCTATATTCTTTCACATTACATGATATGTAGAGATTTACTTCTCTGTGTAGATAAGTAGTTTATTCTTTTATTATTATACTGTAGTGTAGTGTTTCATTGTATGGATTTACCACAATTTGTTAATCTGTTTACCAGTAGATGAATATTTGAGTTTTTTTTTTCCAGTTTGGGGCTATAATGAATAAAACTGTGCTGAATGTATCCGTGCCCCAAATAACAGTTTATGCAAGCGGCAGCCCAGCTCCTCTCCTCCGAGTGTGGAGCCCCAACCTGAATCTACTGCTTTTGGTTCATTGTTTAGTGCCTTTGAGCAGCTGTTTTTTGTCTTCTGTCCAGAATTTGTGATTATCTTCTGGACTGTTATGAATTTAGTTTGCTATTTCTTAAAGTGTTTGTTCTCAGAATGGTGATAGTCCTATTTTACTATTTAATTTTTATTTATAATTGTATTTGTCTAATTACACCGTATTTCATGAAAAGGCAGCTCCCACATTTACTATTTAATTGCCCGTGGGTATAGCTGATATTGGAAAAGTAGGATAAATGTTTAATTCTGCCTTTTTATTTATCCAGTTTTCACATGAATTAGCTTCCATTTCTCTGGTGGCTCAGACAGTAAAGAATTTACCTATAATACAGGATACTCAGGTTTGATTCCTGAGTTGGAAAGATCCTGGAGAAGGAAATGGCAACCTCGATCCAGTATTCCTGCCTGGAGAATCCCATGAACAGAGGAGCCTGGTGGGCTACAGTCCATGGGGTCACAAATAGTTGGAAGCCACTGAGCAACGAACACTTTCACTTCCACACTTTCATTCCCAGAAGATAACTAATTAATTTTTTAAATGTATAATTATGATCAATAACTAATAATCCTGCAAAGTAAGAAGCACCAGGCTGGTGAATTCTACCAAAAATTAAGAAAGAAATTTTACCAATTCTCTACAGTCTCAGATGATTGAAGCAGAGAGTATATTTCCAAATATTGTATGAGGCCAGCATTATCCTAACACCAAAATCAGACAAAGACATTACAATAAAACTATAGACAAATGTCTCTCATGAACATACACATAAAAATTCTCAACAAAATATTAGCAAGTCAAATCTGACAATGTATAAACAGAACTATACCCCATAACACAGTAAGATTTGTCTCAGGGTTCCAAGGCTGTCTCAGAACTTGAAAATCAATTTGTGTAATCCATCACATCATCTGGGTATGGATGAAAAAATAATCACATGATTATATCAACATGCAGAAAATGCATTTGACAAAATCTTAATAGCTGTGAAAAGAAGAGAGGTGAAAAGCAAAGGAGGAAAGGAAAGATATAAGCATCTGAATGCAGAGTTCCAGAGAGTAGGAAGAAGAGATAAGAGATACTTCTTCAGCAATCAATGCAAAGAAAAGGAGGAAAAGAACAGAATGGGAAGGACTTGAGATCTCTTCAAGAAAATTAGAGATACCAAGGGAACATTTCATGCAAAGATGGGCTCAATAAAGGACAGAAATGGTATGGACCTAACAGAAGCAGAAGATATTAAGAAGAGGTGGCAAGAATACACAGAAGAAAAATACAAAAAAGATCTTCACGACCCAGATAATCATGATGATGTGATCACTAATCTAGAGCCAGACATCCTGGAATGTGAAGTCAAGTGGGCCTTGGAAAGCATCACTACAAACAAAGCTAGTGGAAGTGATGGAATTCCAGTTGAGCTGTTTCAAATCCTGAAAGATGATGCTGTGAAAGTGCTGCACTCAATATGCTAGTGAATTTGGAAAACTCAACGGTAGCCACAGGACTGGAAAAGGTCAGTTTTCATTCCAATCCCAAAGAAAGGCAATGGAAAAGAATGCTCAAACTACCGCACAATTGCACTCATCTCACATGCTAGTAAAGTAATGCTCAAAATTCTCCAAGCCAGGCTTCAGCACTACGTGAATCGTGAACTTCCTGATGTTCAAGCTGGTTTTAGAAAAGGCAGAGGAACCAGAGATCAAATTGCCAACATCCGCTGGATCATCAAAAAAGCAAGAGAGTTCCAGAAAAACATCTATTTCTGCTTTATTGACTATGCCAAACCCTTTGACTGTATGGATCAAAATAAACTGGAAAATTCTGAAAGAGATGGGAATACCAGACCACCTGAC
Source organism: Ovis canadensis (assembly GCF_042477335.2). Taxonomy (NCBI): domain Eukaryota; kingdom Metazoa; phylum Chordata; class Mammalia; order Artiodactyla; family Bovidae; genus Ovis; species Ovis canadensis. The sequence continues at coordinate 19,834,398 of NC_091261.1, read as the reverse complement.
CTGCCTCTTGAGAAACCTGTATGTAGGTCAGGAAGCAGCAGTTAGAATTGGACATAGAACAACAGACTGGTTCCAAATAGGAAAAGGAGTATGTCAAGGCTGTGTATTGTCACCCTGCTTATTTAACTTCTATGCAGAGTACATCATGAGAAACGCTGGACTGGAAGAAACACAAGCTGGAATCAAGACTGCCGGGAAAAATATCGATAACCTCAGATATGCAGATGACACCACCCTTATGGCAGAAAGTAAAGAGGAGCTAAAAAGCCTCTTGATGAAAGTGACAGTGGAGAGTGAAAAATTTGACCTAAAGCTCAACATTCAGAAAACGAAGATCATGGCATCCAGTCCCATCACTTCATGGGAAATAGACGGGGAAACAGTGGAAACAGTGTCAGACTTTATTTTTTGGGCTCCAAAATCACTGCAGATGGTGACTGCAGCCATGAAATTAAAAGATGCTTTCTGCTTGGAAGAAAAGTTATGAGCAACCTAGATAGTATATTAAAAAGCAGAGACATTACTTTGCCGACTAAGGTCCATCTAGTCAAGGCTATGGTTTTTCCAGTGGTCATGTATGGATTTGAGAGTCGGACTGTGAAGAAGGCTGAGCACCAAAGAATTGATGCTTTTGAACTGTGGTGTTGGAGAAGACTCTTGAGAGTCCCTTGGACTGCAAGGAGATCCAACCAGTCCATTCTGAAGGAGATCAGCCCTGGGATTTCTTTGGAACGAATGATGTTAAAGCTGAAACTCCAGTACTTTGGCCACCTCATGCAAAGAGTTGACTCATTGGAAAAGACTCTGATGCTGGGAGGGATTGAGGGCAGGAGGAGAAGGGGATGACAGAGGATGAGATGGCTGGATGGCATCACTGACTCGATAGACGTGAGTCTGAGTGAACTCCGGGAGTTGGTGATGGACAGGGAGGCCTGGCGAGCTGCTATTCATGGGGTCGCAAAGAGTCGGACATGACTGAGTGACTGAACTGAACACTTATTCATGATAAAAACGACAAACTAAGGAGAATTTTCTTAACTTGATAAAGAATATCTACAAAAACCTTACAGCTAATGGTGAGAAACCTGAAGCTTTCTCACTAAGATCTGAAACAAGACAAGGATGTTCTCACTTACTATTAGTTTTCAACATGAAACTGCAACTGCTAGCTTATGCCATAAGATAAGAAAAGTATCATTATGAAATCATGCATTTAAATGTATTTGTTGAGTTTTAGTTGTTTGTAATTCTCCTTCATACTAAAGTACAAAATTTCTCTTTGGATAGTGAACTCTTCTTTGAATTGGCTCCTGAAATTTCTGATATAACCCTGTTTTAGATACTTTTATGCCATCTACTTTGTTGAGGTATTGTATGCCTATTTTGTTCATTTCCTTTTCCTGACCAGAATGGCTAGATTGATCATTGTTTCTAGACCTTTTCAGTGGGCAATTAGGGCACACACATACACACACTATATCTCTCTCTTTAAAAAGCCTCATATATTTTCAATGCTTTCTCCAATTAAAAACAGAATGACAGACTTTTTATTTAATCTGGTCTATATTACACTACTGTGTCATTTCTTACAGTCTGAAAATCCTGGAAGGCCATAGGAAATATCCCATGATTACTCATTTATTTTTCTTTCTATATATGTGAATATTAAATAATAATATCATCACTAATTATGATTATTGAAAATAGTTTAAGATTATAAAAAATTAAAAATGCAATCCCATTCTTTCTTTCTAGTTACAATACATCTATATGTGAGATTTTATAATGTTTATTTTCATCTTTATTTAGAGTTAGTTCTGTACATATTTATATATTTACTTCTTGCCACCAATCTTTACATAAATATCTCCGTAAATTTTGGTTGCTTTAAGCTATTTTTCTAGTAAATTACTTAAGAAGAACTCAGAGGAAACAATAAATATTCCCTGAAGACTTGCCTGTTGATAACAACTATGTTCTATTTTTAGAGATCTGTTTTACTGGATAGAAAATACTTTGTTCACGTTTTCTTTCCTTAATACATTAAATATGTTACTTTATTTTTTTCTAGTGTAAGGATATGATGTCAAAAATTTTAATGGAGTAGACAGTATATCTTTATATGTCTTTTAAGTCATATTTTTTTTTCTCCTGAGCATCAAAGCCTTTTTATTTTCCTTTATTTTCTAATAATTTCACCAGAATGTCCATGTGTTTGTTTTTCTGATTCTATATACTTAAGTACATTTTATTCTATATCAATATACAGTTTTAAACAAACATTTAGTATTATTTTAGGAAAATTTTCATAAACTTAGTTTTGTAATGTTGATTTCCTTTGTTAGGACACCTAATATAATATTGTATCTTTCCCCCCTCAATCTTTAATTATATTACTGTCTGAATTCCTTTTATTTCTTATCTGGTATCCTTATAATTAAATAAATTCTTCTTTTAACCATTTTTAAGCAAAATTTCTTGAGTTTATTCACTCTGGTTTTCCTTCTAGAGAGTCTTGATTTCTAAAATGACTTATCTCTTACTTCTAATTCTTGAACTTTTTGTCTCAGATTTTTTATAATTTTGAGTTATAATGTTTTCCGTATTTTGTATTTTTCTTAATACATTCTAGCTTGTTTTGAAATAATACTTTATAATTTTTTCTGTCTTTTGTATACAACTTTTTGGTATATTTTTATTATATGTAGAGATGTCATTCTGGTTCTTATTCTTTTTTCTGTAGTAACTTTGGGGGGGATTTGATTTCAATAGCTTTACATTGATCATTTTAATATAATGTTAGTCCCTCTGAACTTTCAGGAGCTCAACTCATATGGTCTCTGCCTGCGTAAAATGTAGTTTTCTCTTTGTTTTTGTGTGGTGTAAAAATGTGGCATATTGCTAAGATTTTCTGGCTTTATTTACTCTGTCCAATTTTGCCTCTTCTCTTTTCTTTGTCACTCTATCCCAGGCCTGCTCAGTTTTCATTTGCTCCCATCAGTTTTTCCTCTTACATGGTCCTGTTCTACATAAGATTCTTACCAATTCTGTTTCAAGAATTCATAGTGGCCGGACACGACTGAAGCGACTTAGCAGCAGCAGCAGACTTCTCCAAGGAGAAGGCAATGGCACCCCACTCCAGTACTCTTGTCTGGAAAATCCCATGTACGGAGGAGCCTGGTGGGCTGCAGTCGATGAGGTCGCTGAGGGTCGGACACGACTAAGCGACTTCACTTTCACTTTTCACTTTCATGCACTGGAGAAGGAAATGGCAACCCACTCCAGGGTTCTTGCCTGGAGAATCCCAGGGACGGGGGAGCCTGGTGGGCTGCCGTCTATGGGGTCGCACAGAGTCGGACATGACTGAAGTGACTTAGCAGCAGCAGCAGACTTCTCCAAACTCATTAAATCTTACTGTGGTTCTTTGTACTTAAATGCCAGTACAGGGTGCAAAATGCTTCTGAGATGCAGTTACTGTTCTCAAATTGGTCTGCCAAAATTCAAGATGACTATTTCATATTATTCTATTCTTAGGTTAGTCAGATGTACTCTGCTTTCTCTCATAGCAATGTCAACAACATTTTGACCTTGTGGATATTGGTGGTTTGTCTCTGTTTGTGTTTGGGGGTATATGGTTTCACCTTGTTACCAGTATTTGTTGTAAATATTATTTTTGCTCTCCAGTTTCTTTGACTTTTCATGTAAGAATTTAGAAAGATATAAAAGCTGTACTACAGATCTAACAGCTGTACTACTGCCATCATCTTGCCAGAATTCACATGTTTTCCTCTCAAAATATAAGGCTATTTTCCATGTTAATGCATATAGATCTAGTATATTCTTTTTATAAGTTAAATAATGCTGTTTTAAATACAATTTATTCAGCAATTTCCTTTTATAATAAGCTTTGTCATATATATTGAAAATATTTTCTCCCAGTCTATTTTGACAGGAAGTCTTAAATTTCATGTACTCAAATCTGTTGATACTTCTTTTGTGGTTTCTGGGCTTCTCAATGCTCTTAAGTTATCTGCTGTTCTCAGATTTATACAAGTACCTCTTAAATATTCTACTGACATACTTTTTTGGTGATATTTAGTTTTTAAATTGTATGATTTATTTTTTGTGTGGTATCAAATATGGTATATTTTTATTTTTCCAGATGGATAGTAATTGAATAGTGTGTTTTATGCAATATATTATAAAATCATATTTATTATGTTTAAAATTCATCTATACTTGGATGAGTTTCTAACCCAATATTCTCCTCTTTGACTATTCCTATGCCAATATATTCTATTAAGATTATGGTAAGTTGATAGTAATGCATTGTATTTAGTAAGATGAGAATCCTTTAATTTTAAATTTTAAGTGATTATCAATTTTTGATAATCGCCTTTGTGAATGAAAAAGAAAATGTAATTTTTTACTTTACTAAAACTTCTTTAATTTAACTGCAAATGCATTAAAAATACATATATATACAAATTTTGGGAACACTGACATTTGTATGACTTTATCTTTGCATCCAATATATGCCACTCCTCCAAAGTTATTCAGGTCTCAATTTTATAAATATTGTTTTTGCTCTCTAGTTTTCACAGTTTTTCTTTGAAGTTTATGGAATATCTTAAATGTTTTTTTATGGGCTTGGTCACACAAAAAATTTACTTTAAAAAACTAGAGATTTTTCACAGCATGTTCTCCAAATATGATCAAATAAAGATAGAAAGCAACAATAAAATATTGTCTAGGAGTTTTCATACACTGCTAGTGAAGATAAAAGGTGACATTACTCTTCAGTCACCAAGTCGTGTCTAATTCTTTGTGGCCCCATGGACTACAGCATGCCAGGCTTCCTTGTCTTTCACTATCTCCCAGAGTTTGCTCAAATTCACATCCATTAAGTCAGTGATGCTATCTGACCATCTCATCCTCTGCTGCCCTCTTCTCCTTTGGCTTTAATCTTTCCCGGCATCAGGGTCTTTCCCAGGAGTTGACTCTTCACGTCAAGTAGCCCAAGTATCAACTTTGAAAACTGAAAGACTAAAGCTGAACACTGAATACCCAGCGAAGTTGCCACTAAGTAGATGCCCTGTGTACAGATGTATAACAAAATGTAACAGTGTACACAGTGGCGTATTATTCATAACATTCTCAAATTGGAAACATCCCTAATATCCTTCAGCTGTAGACTTAGACATAACATCTGATATCTTCAAACAATAGAATACTACACAGCAGTGAGAAAGAACAAACCATTCATGGATAAGCATAGATGAACATCGTAAAGACGTTAAATAAAAGAAATCAGATAAGAAAGAGTACATACCATTTAATGTCATTTATATGAAGTTAAAAATGAGAAAAACATTTATGGAACTTGGGATAATGGTACCCTTGGGGACATAGCAACTGGGAGGAACTATGATGACTACTGAAGAAATGATGTTTTCTGTTGATCCCTTTATGAAACGTTGTGAAGCTCTACATTTATGATTTTTGCACCCTGTTGTACATGTTACACTCTAATAACAAATTCACTTAAGGATGTGTCCAAGATATATTATTAATTGTACTTATTTCCTGAATAGCAATAAAAAATCCACTCCCAAATCCACACAACCAAACACATATCAATTTCAGTACACAAATATATATTTTTCCTCAGATGGAACAGACAGTTTTGTTGTTGTTCATCCAATACTTTTTTTTTTTACTGCATTTTTAATCTAAAGAAGTTTTGACAAATGGCTCTAGTAAAATTACAACGTTGAGAAAGGATGAATTTTAATACAGAGGAAGGAAGTGTCTGGTCCTGCCTGCTTCTTTTAAAGCTGTCAGGCTGCCCCTGTACCATAGCAGCAGCGTCTCCAAGAGCAGGATGCACTCTTGTACTCTTTAAAGTTTGAAACCTTAAGTGCCTGCTCTAGTCCATCTCATTGTGCTTACAAACTTCCTGTAATCTGAATGCTTCTGATCCTGAGATTTTTCTCACATTTGGGGCTCCAAACATCTCTTGTATCTCATAACATTTTTTTGACCAAATTTATACCCTACTAATCTTGTGGCCCAAGGCCCCCTGAATAAAGAGATGCTTCCCTCTCATCATCTACATCTTCATGTAGCCTCTCTCATCATTCTTCATAGCCTTTTGATTGTTCTTGGCCCTGAAAAACATTCTAGACTGAGATGTTGTTCAGTCACTAAGTTGTGTCCCGCTCTTTGTAACTCCATGGACTGCAGCATGCCAGGCTTCCCTGTCCTTCACTATCTCCCAGGGTTTGCTCAAACTCATGTCCATTGGGTTGGTGATGTCATCCAACCATCTCATCCTCTGTCTCCCTCTTCTTCTCTTGCCCTCAATCTTTCCCAGCATCATGGTCTTTTCCAATGAGTTGGTTCTTCACATCAGGTGGCCAAAGTATTGGAGCTTAAGCGTCAGTTCTTCCAGTGAATATTCAGGGTTGATTTCCTTTAGTATTGACTGGTTTGATCTCCTTGAAGTCCAAGGGTCTCTCAAGAGTCTTCTCCAGCACCACATTTCGAAAGCATCAATTCTTCAGTGCTTAGCCTCCTTTATGGTCTAACTCTCACATCTATATGTGATTACTGGAAATTCCATAGCTTTGACTAGATGGATATTTGTTGGCAAAGTGATGACTGAGGGTATAGATTAAAACAAAAACAAAAACAAACAAACAAACAAAACACCTCATTTTAAAATTCAGACTTAAAACTACCAAAATAGTAGACAGAATTCCTGCATCTTCTTCTTCCAGATTTCCCAATTTGACATTTTACCCCATTTGCTTCATCATTCTCTCTTTCTGAATTCTCATTATTCGTGGTATTTTTGTTCCACAAAGTCATCACAGACACTGAATTAGCAAGTACTGAGCTACCATGGGAAAAACAGTATTAAGTTCCCCTGAGCCTGGGGTCGCAAAGAGTCGGACACGACTGAGCGAATGAACTAAACTGAACTGAACTGAGCCTCTGCTTACAACATTCGTCAACTGATCTTTACCAAACCATGTTTAATGTGTATCTATTATGACAGTTTTAAAAACATATATTAATGTCATTGATTCATTAACATTTAATTCATAGGCAATTGCACTGTCACACATGCCTGAAATGGGGGTCATTCGTTTTTTCCACAAAGCACATCACAGCTGGTTTACACTTAGAAACACCACGCAACACTTCAGCTCTATTATAGGGGCATTTTAAACAACAAAATCACCAACAAAGTGCACAAAAAACGCAAGCCCTGGCACTAAACTGAATGAAAATGACACTTATTTGCAATCTGAGAGCTACAAGAAGGCAGAGCATCACTCGGTCAACACCCACTGGAAAGTGTGCATTGGATGACTCAAACTTTTCACACTCTGTTCATGTCTATGAATGACTGCAAAAGCACTGCAAGTGCTGATTTTGTGGCTACAAATAATTTTAGTGAGTAAAGAAATTTTCAAGTAATAATGAATGATAATGAGAGTCACTCAGTCGTGTCTGACTGTTTGTGACCCCATGGACTATACAGTCTATGGAATTCTCCAGGCCAGAATACTGGAGTGGGTAGTCTTTCCCTTTTCCAGGGGATCCTCCCAAACCAGGGACTGAACTCAGGTTTCCCTCATTGCAGGCGGATTCTTTACCAACTGAGCCTCAAGGGAAGCCCAAATTTGGAAGTAGGAAGCCCATAAATAATGAGGATCAACTATATATATATATATATATATATATATATATATATATATACACACACACACACACATACATGGATATATGATGTATAGATACATGCACACACACATATTTCTGAAACATTTGGAAGTTGCACATATGATACTCCTTTAGTCCTAAATATTTTAGTGTATATTTACTAAACACAAGGGTGTTCTATATATAACCATATTACAATGATCACCACCAAGAAATTAACCTTGATAAAGTGCTGTCATTGCAGCTACAGATTTCATTAATGTTTCGCCGATTATTTCACTAATGTCCACTCTATTTCAGGATGCAATCCAGAATTACATGTTGCATTTAGCTGTCATGTCTCTTTAGTTTCCTTTAATGTGTAAGAGTTCCTTGGTCTTTATTTACCTTTTATTGATGCTGCCTTTTTGGTAGTATCAGGGGTTGAAAGTAACAAGGAGAAAGTTGTGAAAGATGTAAATAAAGGGGAATGAGAAAATATTCATTATTAAACATTGTTGGATTCTCATGATGATATCACAGAGGGAGTGTAGCAATGGTAAATAATAGCTAATGTTTTGCTGCCTATTAGTTTAATCTTATTCTTTCTGAATTGATTCTTTATACAAATGAGGGCACTGAGGTCAGAGAAGTTAAGCATTTATAGAAGGTCACATAAGTAGCAGTGGTGGGATTAGAACTCAAATCAGTTTAATAAGGCATGAAAAACGCTGGACTGGAAGAAACACAAGCTGGAATTAAGATTGCTGGGAAAAATATCAATAACCTCAGATATGCAGATGACACCACCCTTACGGCAGAAAGTAAAGAGGAACTAAAAAGCCTCTTGATGAAAGTGAAAGAGGAAAGTGAAAAAGTTGGCCTAAAGCTCAACATTCAGAAAATGAAGATTATGGCATCCAGTCCCATCACTTCATGGGAAATAGATGGGGAAACAGTGGAAACAGTGTCAGACTTTATTTTCTTGGGCTCCAAAATCACTGCAGATGGTGACTGTAGCCATGAAATTAAAAGACGCTTACTCCTTGGAAGAAAAGTTATGACCAACCTAGATACTATATTCAAAAGCAGAGACATTACTTTGCTGACTAAGGTCCATCTAGTCAAGGCTATGGTTTTTTCCAGTAGTCATGTATGGATGTGAGAGCTGGACTGTGAAGAAGGCTGAGCACCGAAGAATTGATGCTTTTGAACTGTGGTGTTGGAGAAGACTCTTGAGAGTCCCTTGGACTGCAAGGAGATCCAACCAGTCCATTCTGAAGGAGATCGGCCCTGGGATTTCTTTGGAAGGATGATGCTAAAGCTGAAGCTCCAGTACTTTGGCCACCTCATGCGAAGAGTTGACTCATTGGAAAAGACTCTGATGCTGGGAGGGATTAAGGGCAGGAGGAGAAGGGGATGACAGAGGATGAGATGGCTGAATGGCATCACTGACTCGATGGACATGAGTCTGAGTGAACTCCGGGAGCTGGTGATGGACAGGGAGGCCTGGTGTGCTGCGATTCATGGGGTCGCAAAGAGTCGGACATGACTGAGTGACTGAACTGTACTGAAAGGGACTTCCCGGGTGATCCAGTGGCTAAAACTTCTTGCTCCCAATGTAGAGGGCCTGAGTTCGATCCATGGTCATAGATCTAGACCCTACATGCTACAACTAAGAGTTCACACGCTGCAACTAAACAACAACAACAACAACAACAACAAAAACCCTGCATGCTACAATGAAGATCAAAGATCTTGTGTGCCACAACTAAGACATAGCACAGCTGCATAAATAAGGCACTAAAAAGCAATGCTCTTTTAGATGTATGTCCTAATGTTACTAAGATGGCACCCAATGAAACATCTAAGAATCTCAATGCTACCTAATTAATATACTGCCCTTATTTTTCTCATCCCCTATTGTTAAAAAAAATCCACAAAAATAATATGAGAAAAACCATAGTGGGCTTTAACAAAACAATTGTAAATCCAAACAGAACCGATAAAAATTTTCCATTGGAAGGTGGCCTGGAGGCAATCTCATTATCATTTTTCCCATGAGCATCTCCCATGAGGATGCATTTAATTTTATTGTTAAACTTGACTTTTAAGACTTGTAAAAAGCAATATTTACAAAGTTTTTAGCAGAGTCTCCCTTAAGGTAGGAGATATATAGATTAGATTAGTCTGTGTTCTCAGGCATGTTGGAAAGGGAGTTATCTTGGGAGTTAAGTTTGAATTTAGGGACTGTAATCTCAACCCAGGAAAAGTCTGTCTGCTTAACTAGAATACTTGTTTTTGTCCCAATAGTCTAGTGAATAGCCTGGATTGTCAGAATGCTTTGTAATAGCTGAAACCAACAGTATGTGAGAACACAAGGCTGTAGGTACGATGCTGGTGGCATTTGAACATCTACATAAGAACTAAACATGAATCATTTCTGTGATTCTTCTGCCTTTGTTTGGAGTCATAGAAGCAGAAACACAGAACTGGAGGGAATATAAGAAATCACCTTGTCTAACTCTAGAATTTGGGGGATTTTCCTATTAAAATGATTTTTAAGCAGCTAACATTTAGTGTGTGTGTGCTAAGTCGCTTCAGTCATGTCCGACTCTGTGCCAATCTATGGATGGTAGCCTTCCTGGCTCTTCTGTCCACAGGATTCTCCAGGCAAGAATACTGGAGTGCACTGTCATGCCCTCCTCCAGAGGATCTTCCCGAACATTCAGTGAGCTCTTATGCTCAATATTATGCAAGATATGTTTCATTGTTTAAGTTTCACAATTCTCTGAGGTGGATATTACTATTTACAGTTTAGAGATGATGAAACTAGGTCTCAATAACTTGTCCTAGGTCACACAGCTAAGAAGTAATATATTAAAGTCTGAAGTCAGGGCTAACCAAAAAGTCTGTGCTCCTTTCATCCCACCACTGATTTCCTCGGTATAAAGTTTCCATCTTCTCTGAGGAACTTGTTGATATGCTAATAGTTATTAATAACTACTACTGGTCTAAGAAAAATTGTGAATTAGATAAAATCTGCTCTTGGTATCTTTTGGGTCATCATCGTAACCCTTTTACAAGGTTGGCTAATATACCTTGGCCCAGTGTCTTTAAGATGTTTTTCCTTTGTCAACCACCGGGATTTTCTCAGACCCAAAGATGCCATGGAGAGAGTCAGGTAAATTAATAAGTATGAATGTGAAAATGCGAAATTATTCAGTGAGTACCTTTTAGAGAAGATGTACACTTTTTTTTTCTAAGGACAGAGTTAATACTTGTGTTGAATTAATTGAGGTGAGATTTTTCTGGCCAGTCTATACAAAGTTGAGTGGGATCAAGTCTGTTATGAAGTAGAGAGAAGTACATCTGTAAAAATGTATTATTAATGCTCAGATCTTCTATGTTATCTATTTCATAACCCCTGATAGGTTAGCCACATAGGTACAAGAAATAAAAATGGTGCCTCAGGAGGTGTAAAGAAAGTTTGAGTTCTGACGTAATACAAATAGTTTATTATTATTAGACACAGAGAAGTTTAAGAATGCTTGGTTAAAGGTTTTCATCCTCTTTTTGCATAAAAATTTATAAAGACTGTAAAATGTAGTAGCAGAAATAACAGAATCAGAATTAAGTAGTCATGGTAGTGTCAAATCAATTTTGAAATCAACTGCTGATCTCTATACCCACAGCATTTCACTCATTTCTTTGCAGAGAAGAAGTTCAAATGGCTGGAGAGTTTTACAGTGCTCCCACTTTATGGCATGGAAACATGGAGAAGTTCTTACTCCAATCATAATGCCTGGAGATTATTCTGTGTCAAGGCAAAATTCATATCTGAAACCCACGTGTTTAACATCTGCAGAAGGAGGAGAAAAGGAAGGTGTTATCAATAGATTACCAAGCTCTAGATATGATTAATCTTCCATGTGATATGGAAACTTAGGAAAGAAATGGAAAATTATTGTTATCAAATATACTTTATATTTAATAGTTTCAAAGAAAAAAAACATACACCCATACAGAGAACTATCGTGTGCATGAATGTCTCTATTATCCAGTGCCAAATTAGGTGGTAAAATATGATGGGAGGAGAGTTAACTAGCTCCAAGGCAGGGCAGTGAAGATAAACTGCTCTCCTCACAAAGCAAAGGTACACAGCTTCTGATCCTCCATATTTAGAGAAATCTAGTTAAATAACTCCTTACTAAATTTCAGAAGCTGTGATGATCTGCTTCAGTAAAAAGAAACTGTGATTTTTGGGGCTACCATCTTTTTAAAGTGGCCGTGGTTCACCTTCACCTGCCAGGATGCGTCTGCTGTTTGTGAGGGTCTAGGTGAGCTGATAAAGACACTGCCATTGCACCCTTCCATTCTTTGATGGTTCTGGATACTGCGCAATTCTTCATAAGTAGCCTTTCCTCTGATTACTTCTGATTATTCACCTTAGTGGGTGGATGCAAATTTCAGAGACTGCCACTATCATCTCTCTCTTTCCAACCAATGTGAGTAGCTTCATATACTTCCATTAATTACATATTTAGGACCTGTGGAAGTTACCAAAGAATAGGCTTAAAGACCTATTGGACCCACAAGCAGATGATCCTGACCTATAAGTACATTGATTACTTGGCTTCCATAAGCTCTCATTCATATTGGAGGACTGAGATGCTGTTCTACCTTTCCTGAGAAAATCATGGGATTATTGACTCCCCCATGGCCTTTACCCTGGGAAATGTCTTTAGATTTCTTTGGAGCAAGAAAAAAGGAATATTGGCTATATATGCCTGAGTGGCACTACAGGGTGATTCTTCAGAGGAATCTAACCTCTCTTCCAAACAATGTTATAGATGTAAAGCTGGAAACTGGGTAGAAAGTAGTGGTTTTCCACTACAGTACTGACATCAGCCTTTTGCTCACCAGATTTCAGTTTCTCTTTGTACACAAATCAAGCAAGACCTTAGTCAGCTGTTCTTATATCTCAGCTCTGCAGACATCATGATCTGTTCACCATCATGAGGTCTCTGCACCTTCAGCGCACTAAACATCACTTCAGTTTTGATACCATGATGTTGACACCATATGCCTTGCCTCTGATGGTTAGGAATTTCCCACAGGCTTCTGCATCCTGGAGCCCAGCTCTATGGTAGACAACACTCACCACCAAGCTTCTCAAAATTCCCAGTGTCCCCTTAACAACAAAACATTTATCTCTGAGGCCAACTCAAGGATGGACAGACAAGAGCACAGAAACATAGAGGGGAATTTGGTATAAATTGTGGGCAATCAGTGAAGAGAGGATTTAATAAATGGAGCTATAAACTTGGTTCTGCTTAAGGAGAAAATGATTAAATACCTGGATTATATCCCTATCTCATGCCATACAAAAATAAATTCCAGATGGAGATGAATTCATATCTTAAATTTGAAGAGCAAACCAAAACCAAGAAAACAAAACAAAAAGTTCATGGTCTTAGATTAGGAGAAGACTTCTTAAACAAGAACACACAAAAGCAAAAACAAAATGCACTAATGTAAGGGAAATAATGACAAATATTATAACTTAACATTAAAAACTTTAATCCAAGAGACAACCCATAAATTTAGAGGAGATCTTTTTAATATTTTAGCACATGATTTATATCCAGAAAATTCCAAGGCCACCTACCAGTAGGTAAAAAAAAAAATAAAATGATACAAATAGTAGGAATAATAAATTTATAGAATAGGTAATCCAAATGGTAAATGATAATGGCAATTAAAGTAATAATGAGTTACTATTTTGCATGTCAGATTCCCACAAGTCTACATTCAAATGTTCTTTCGATGAATTTGTGGGGGAGAAAGTGGTCTCCCTGTCCTATTCCTCTGCCATCCTAGGACCACCCCTCTCCACAACTCTTAAATATCTCAAGAGTGAGACAGAGTGTGGGCTAGTAACAGTTATACAGGGCTAGGGGTAAAGTATTTAATAAAGCTGAATGTGTTCCTACCCTACAATGCAGCAGTTTCATTTCCAGGATGATTGTAACTGGAACAACACAGAAAATGTCTTCCTTTTTAGTTTGTCATGATATTCAAAAGTCCTGTAAACAGATGCTTGTCTTTAGATTAAGTTACTGTTTATGAACGTTCATGGCTGAAATGCAAATATCTTTCATTGGAGGAATATGTTAACCAGCAATGTGGATTATTTGATCGGTTTAACTTTTCTCTTTGACAAGAGTCCTAGGGGAGGATCCATGGGAAGGACAAAAAGAAATGTCTTAGAAGTAAAAAATGCTGTTGAGAGGGGATTCAAGGAAATGACAACAGGCACACTGTCACCTTTTCTTCCTTGGCCAAGTTTGATTTAGCTGCATCTTCTCAGTTAAGTATTTATTGGGTTTAATGAAACCGTTGGTTTTGTGGGCGCATTAGCAGAGAACACTAATGAGGGGCGTCTTTCCCAGTGAACTCAGTAAGCACTTGGAGAGGGAATTGGAAAAAGGACTGTAAAGTGAGAGACCCAGGGATATTACTAAATTGATAAGCATTGTGGATCAAGGTTATAGGAGGAAGGTAAGCTTAGCTATATTTCATGAATGTAACTGGTCTCACTGGCCTTCAGTGGAGAGGTGGCTGAGTTCCTAGCCTTGAACTTGCAGGAGTGAGGGCAAGGGAGACTCCCACTGGTTTCTTAGCAACAGTCTAGAGCCCATGATAGGGGTCACTTTTACTCTCAACTCTTTTGGGGACATGCTGCCTCTTAGAGTAACCAGCAACCACAAGCCCTAATGAGTAGTCAACAATAAGAATACAAACATTGTTGTTGTTCAGTCACTAAGTCATGTTCAACTCTTTGTTACCCCATGGACTGAAGCATGCCAGGTTTCTCTGTCCTCTACTATCTTGTTAAGTTTCCTCAAACTCATGCCCATTGAGTCAGTGATGCCATCCAATCATCTCATCCTCTGTCGTCTCATTTTCCTCTTGCCCTCAATTTTTCCCAACATCAGGATCTTTTCCAGTGAGTTGGCTCTTCACATCAGGTGGCCAAAGTATTGGAGTTTTGGCATCAATCCTTCCAATGAATATTCATGACTGATTTCCTTCAGGATTGACTGGTTTGATCTCCTTGCTGTTCAAGGGACTCTCGAGTCTTCTCCAGCATCACAGTTCGAAAGCATCAATTCTTCAATGCTCAGCCTTCTTTATGGTCCAACTCTCACATCCACACATGACTACTGGAAGAACTATAGCTTTGACTGTATGGACCTTTGTCAGCAAACTGATGGCTCTGTTTTTAAAAACACTGTCTAGGTTGACATAGCTATTTTCCAAGAAGCAAGCATCTTTAAATTACATGGCTGCAGTCACCATCTGCAGTGATTTTGGAGTCCAAGGAAATAAAGTCTGTCACTCTTTCCACTGTTTCCCCATCTATTTGCCATAAAGTGATGGGGCCAGATGCCATGATCTTAGTTTTCTGAATGTTGAGTTTTAAGCCATCTTTTTCACTCTCCTCTTTCACCTTCATCAAGAGGCTCTTTAGTTCCTGTTCACTTTCTGCTATTAGAGTGGTATCATCTGCATATCTGAGGTTGTTCATATTTCTCTTGGAGATCTTTATTCCAGCTTGTGATTTATCTAGCCCAGCAATTCATAAACATATGAAACAATAATAATAATAACCATAGTAATATTTCAGTGGGTCCAAAAGCCTGAGAAAAGATACGTGTAAAACAGATCGTATGTCCAGTGAATTAGAACCACTGAAATAGGCAGATGAGTGCTCCAATCAAGATGATAGAATAGAAGCATGTGGAGCTCACCTCCATCCACAAATGCATAGAAAATACTTCTACATGAGGAACAATTCCCACAGACTACCAACTGAACACTGGCAGAAGATCTCAGACAGCCAATATTTCAAGAAAGATCTCCCAGTAACTGGGTAGGATGAGTGAAATAGGCAGATTGACAACATGAACAAAAAATAATAAATGTGCCTGAAGAAAGTAAAGTTGACCTGCTACTGCTAAGTCACGTCAGTCGTGTCCGACTCTGTGTGACCCCATAGACGGCAGCCCACCAGGCTCCTCTGAACTTGAGATTCTCCAGGCAAGAATACTGGAGTGGGATGCCATTTCCTTCTCCAATGCATGAAAGTGGAAAGTGAAAGGGAAGTCGCTCAGTCGTGTCCGACTCCTTGCGACCCCATGGACTGCAGCCCACCAGGCTCCTCTGTCCATGGGATTTTCCAGGCAAGAGTACTGGAGTGGGTGCCACTGTACAAAAAGAGATCTAAATGAAGTATTAAAGCCCAAACCATACATTTCAAACTAAGTAAATTAGTGGACGGGATATCTGTTGTAGTGATAATGTAGTAACTAAAACTAGCTTATCTTCCCATAGTAAACAACCAGAAAACAGAATAAAATATATGAACAATAGTCTTCTAACTGTGGGCAACAGGCTGCAGCAGGGAGAAATGCAGATGAAATTGGTGAACCCTTCAATCACCCTATACTGTTGCCTGTAGGGATTTTCCAGACCACAGCACATGGAGGGCCTTCCAAGCACAACACAGTAATTTCACTGAGTTGGGGAGACAATAATCAGAATTTGGGGGGAAGGGGTCAGGGTACCAGAGGAGAAAGAACCAAGCAGAGAAGAGCTCCAGAAATTTGCGTTGAGTCCCCTTGACTTTGTTATACCAATAGAGTGAAACTACATAACAACTCCGAGAACTCACATAGATTTGGAAGATATCTGAGTTCTGACTAGCCAGATTGGACCGTCCTTGTCCAATTCTCAGGGCATTCAGTGAAATCCCAGAAGGATCTTGCATTACTATTAGAAAAAATGTAGCTCCAGCATAAAGATAACTTTAGATCTATGCTAAGAATTTTTAAAAATAGTCCTTCAGAGGACCAGGTATGCCAACTAATTTGTAATTTAACTGTAAATCCAAAACAGAGCCCAGCACTCTTGAAGGAACAAAACATACTCTAGTATTTAAATGTAAATTTCACAATATTCAGTATGTAAGAAAATTACTAGATGTGATGAGGCAGAAACAGAGAGACAATTTCATCAATAGAAACACCTTTGAAAATGATAGGAAGGGTAAAAATATAAGACACAGACTTAAAAACAGCTGTAGAATTTAAAGGAAATCATGAATAAAATGAGGAGAGAAACAGAAGATATAAAAATGACAAATGATACTTCTGAAAGTGAAAAATACAATATCTGAAACAGAAAATTTACTGAGGAGGATTAAGACAAAGTAGATTTTGTAGAAGAAAATATATGTGATAGACACAATTCAAACTAGGGCAGAAACAGAAATGAGATTGAAAAAAAAGATGAACAAAGCAGAAACTAGTGAAATAGAAAATGAACAAACAAAACAAGCCAATATCTAGGTCTTTGAGAATATCAGCAAAATTGATAAGCTCTAAATAGACAAATCAAGTAAAAAAAAAGACAAGATGTAAATTACCAACATCAGGGATAGAAGTGAGGAAGTTACTGCAGATTCTACAGATGTTAAAAGGATAATAAGAGATTATGATTATCAACTGTAGTCTAAGCAGAATAGATAACCTGAATTTCCTACACTTATTAAAGAAATTGAATTCACCCTATAATTGAATTATGCCCACCTCCTACACGCCCCCAAATCAAGGTAAAGGTGATTTTACTGCTTAATTTGATCAAATACATAAGGAAGAAATAATAGCAATCCTACACAAACTCTTTCGGAAAATGGAGAGGCCAGAATACTTCTCAACTTTTTTTATGAATCCGAAAGTTGATGTGACATTGTGAGGAAAACAAGCTAAAGATCAATATCGCTCATAACATAGATATAAAAATCCTTAAAATATATTAGCAAATAAATCAGTAACTATGAAAAAATGATAACACATCATTGAAAAGTGAAAGTCTCACAGTTGTGTCTGACTCTGCAACCGCATGGACGGTAACCCTCCAGTCTCTGTCCATGGAATACTCCAGGCAAGAATACTAGAGTGGGTTACCATTTCCTTCTCTAGGGCATCTTCCTGAGCTAGAGATCGAACCCATGTCTCCTGCACCTCCTGCACTGGCAGGCAGATTCTTTACCACTGAGCCCCCTAGGAAGCTGGCCAAGGGTATCTACAAATGAGTAAATAATGTGTAGGAGAGGATGGCCACATTAATTCAGATTCAAATTAATGGCTTTGAAGACCATTTGGAAGAAATATTTCAAAACTTACAATAAAAGTATGAAGAGTTGGAAATTGAAAGAAAAAGGACAGAAGGCTTATATAATGGATTCGGAATACATACCATAAAAATAAGCATTTTAGAAGGATATGCAACTGATAGAAGCAATAATTGAACAACTAATATAAGAATTTCCTTCCAAGTTGAAGATTTGAATGCCAGTTAGGCTGGACCAGTTAAACTCAGAGATACGTCAAATCAATTATGGTAATAACAGAAGGAAACAAAGAGAACAGAAGGTAAGAAACATATGTAATCCATTCAAATGTCCTAATACTAATGTTATTATAGTCTCAGAGGGAAAGAGGGAAGAGCACCGGACAGAGCAATATTTGACAACTAATAGTCATTTTTTTCAAAAAAATTGATGAAAGAGATCAACTTACAGTTTAAAGGAACTTAGTGAACCCTATGCAGAGTAAATATAAAGAAAGTCATGACTAGGAACATCATATTCAAGCTGCCAACAAACCAAAAATAATAGGAAAATAATCATAAAGTCAACTGGGCAGGTATAAATTGCTTTTAAAAGATGAAAATCAAAGTTGATGGCTAAATTTTCAACAGTATTATAGAAATCACAAAACAATGAAATGACATTCTTTTAAAGTGCTAAAAGATTCTGTCACCTCCTGTCATTTTATTTTGTATTCATTCAAATGTGTTTTTTCTGTGTATATTATAAAACTATATTTTATGATCTCCTACCTAAATAAATACTTGCAGATGACTTAAGGGAAAAAAAAATAAATTGCTAAAAGAAAAAAAACCCTGTCCATTGTGAATTCTACATTCAGTTAAAACACCCTTCAAAAGTGAAGTACATACTCAATGGTGAAAAGTTGAAACCCTTTCCTCTAAGATCAGCAAGACAAGAATGCTCCCTCTCTTCACTTTTATTCAACATAGTATTAAAAATCCTAGCCAGAGAAGTTTGGTAAGAAAAGAAAGAAAATTCATTCCAAATCAGAAAAGAAGTAGTAAAACTCACTATTTGCTGATAACATATTGTGTACTTAAATTTAAAGATTTCACCATAACCCTGTTAAAGTGAAGTGAAGTCGCTCAGTCGTGTCCGACTCTTTGCGACCCCATGGATGGTAGCCTACCAGGCTCCTCTGTCCATGGGATTTTCCAGGCAAGAGTACTGAAGTGGGCTGCCATTTCCTTCTCCAGGGGATCTTCCTGACTCAGGGATTGAACTCTGGTCTCCCACATTGTAGGCAGATGCTTTACCCTCTGAGTCACCAGGGGAAGTAAAGAACAGGAAAGCATAAACCTGTTAGAACCAATAAATAATTCAGTAAAGTTTCAGGATATAAAATTATCATTAAATTCTATAAATCTAAATATTAGACAGAAAATTCAGAAATCAACAATTCATAAGTTTTAAATCGAAAGCAGTTATGTACTTGTAATGAAAATTTGCACCATCCCTCCAAAGACGCGAGTCATATTTTTGCCCAGCATATCCGCACTATATAAGCTACCTGTCTAGTGGCCACTTGGTAGCTGTCTTCATTATAAGGTCTACTGTGGTGGTGCTGCAGTTCTAGAGTTCAAGTAGTTCTTATTTTACTTAACATCACTCCTAAGAGCAAGCATAGTGATGCCTGTAATTTGAATTTTCTTTTACTGTGCGTAATTTAAGGCAATGGCAGCCCACTCCAGTACTCTTGCCTGGAAAATCCCATGGATGGAGGAGCTTGGTAGGCTGCAGCCCACAGGGTCGCTCAGAGTCAGACATGACTGAGTGACTTCACCTTCCCTTTTCACTTTCATGCATTGGAGAAGGAAATGGCAACCCACTCCAGTGTTCTTGCCTGGAAAATCCCAGGGACAGGGAAGCCTGGTGGGCTGCTGTCTATAGGGTCGCACAGAGTCGGACACGACTGAAGTGACTTAGCAGCAGCAGCAGTGCATAATTTATAAACTAAACTTTATTATATATAAGCATGTATAAGAAAAAATGGTGTGTACAGACATTCCTCATTTTATTACGCTTTGTGAATTCTGTGTTTTTCACATATTGAAGGTTTGTGGCAACCCTGTGTTGTTAGTTGATGGTTAGCATGTTTTTTTTTTTTGGAATAAAGTTTTTAATTAAGGTAAATACATAGCTTTATTCAGACACAGTACTATTGCAGACTTAATAAACTACAGCATAGTGTAAACATAACTGCACTGGGGAACCAAAAATGGTGTGACTCTCTTTATCGTGATTTTCACTTTATTGTAGTCGTCTGGCACTGAACGTATATTATCTCCAAGGCATGCCTGTTTGAGGTTGAAATTATCCTTGGTTTCAGATATCTACTGAGGGTCTTCAACTGTATTCCCTGCAGATAAGGGGGAACTACTACACAACAGGAAAAGGACTTTCTCTTCAATAAACTGTGCTGGGTAAACTGGACAGCCACATGCGAAAGAATAAAACTGGAATTCTGTTTTACACTATAAATAAAAATTAACTCAAAATATATTAAAGAGCTTAAGACCTGTAACCATAAAACTAGAAGAAAACAGAGACCGTAAGCTCCTCTACTTTGGTCTTGGGGGTGGTTTTTTTGGACTTGATGTCAAAAGCAAAGGCAAACAAAGTAAAAACAAACAAATGGGACTATATCAAACTACAAAATTTGGACATAGCAATGGAAACCACCAACAAAATTAAAGGGCAACCTAGGGAATGGGAGAAAATGTTTGCAAATCATATACCTGACATAGTATATCTAAAGTATATAAAGAACTCAAACAATAACAAAAAAAAATTAAAAATGGGCAGAGGATATAGACATTTTCCTAAAGAAGACATGCAGAGGTAAACAGGCATGTGAAAAGGTGCTCAACATTATCAGGGAAATGCAAATCAAACCCAGAATGGGATTTTTATCTCTCATCTGTTAGAATAAGTATTTTAAAAAGAGAAGAAATAGCAAGTGTTAGCAAGGGTGTGAAGAAAAGGGAACACTTGTACACTGTTGGAGGGAATGTAAATTGGTATGGCTACTATGGAAAACAGTATGGAGATTTCTCACAAAATTAAAAATAGAACGATCATATGATCCAGAAATTCCACTTCTGGGAATATATTGAAAGGAAACAAAAATATTAACTCAAAAAATATCTGTACCACAACTGCAGCTTATTTATAATAACCAAGATATAGAAACAAACTAAGTATCTATTGATGGGTAAATGGATAAAGAAGTTGTGGTGCTTACATATGCACTGGCATATTATCCAGCCATAAAAGGAATGAAATTTTGCCGTTTGTCAGAACATAAACGGATCTTGAGGGCAGTATGTTAAGTGAAATCAATCAGATAGTCAGAGGAGGACAAATCCTGTATGGTGTCACTTATCTGGATGTTTTTAGATGGAATCTAAAAACAAACAAACAAATCAAACTCATAAATTTAGAGAACAGATTGATGGTTGGAGAGTGGTCAAAACAGGTCAAGGTGGTTAAAAGGTACTTCCAGTTATAAAATAAATAAGTAATGGTGACAATGTGTAGCAGGGAGACCAGAGTTAAAAATCCTATTTTGTGTACATGAAAGTTGCTAAGAGAGTAAATCTTAAATGTCATCATAAGAAAAAAAGTGTAGGTATGTGTTGTTATGGATAGTAGATAGATTTATTGTAGCAATTATTTTGCAATATATGCAAATATTGAATCATTGTGTTGTATACCTGAAACTAACATAGTATTATACATCACTTATATCTTAAATTTTTTTTTTAAAGAAGCGAAATTAAAATGTTCTCAGACAAAAAGTGCTATAGAAATTTGTTGCTGGTATACAATAAAAATTAGTAAATGAAGTCATTTGAGAAAAAGCAATCTCAGAGAAGAAAATAGAGAATACATCTTAAGGTAATCACAAATGGAAACAAAGAATTTAAAGAGAGAATGAAAATCACTAGAAATGTAATTATGTTGATAAATATAAAAAAATACTAGCTGTTTAAAACTAAAGTAATAATGTATTATGGTGTTTATATCTCATATAGAAATATCATATTAATTGTACAAAACATGGGAGGGATTAAATGTTGTTACATTTCTTCAGTGTTCTTGTATTATTTGAGAAATGCTAAATATCTGAATTTAAGTAAGACTGTAATATGTTAAGCATCCATATTTTAACTCTAAGTTAACCACTAAAAGAAAAATACAAAATGTTCTAACTACAACACTAAAGTTAGATAAAGTAGGTAAAAAAGAATTTTTAAAAGTATTTCATTAATACAGGAAAGGGGAAATAAAGCAAAGAAGACAGGTGGGATAAGGAGAATACATGAAAACCAGAGACAGCAGAATCAAATTAGTGGTAGGAAAATGTAAGTGGTAAAAAACTCCAGTGAGAAGGCAAAGATTATTAGATTGTATTTAAGAAAATAAGACTCAACTGTATCCTATTTACAAGAGACAAACTTTAAATACAAGCATATAGATAGGGAGAAGGTTAAAGAATAAATATATAATAAGACAGATTAACTCATGGAAGCTAGGGTGACTATACTTGTATTAGAAAATTTAGACTTTAAGGCCAAAGATTGTTTCATAATGAAAAGAAAATGTAATTCTAAAATTATGTGCTGATAGTACAAAGTTTTAAGTTGTATTAATCAAAAATTGGCAGAAGTATTAGAAGAACTAGACAAATTCACAGTCAGAGTTTAAGATACCGGCAAGTAGAAAAAATTAGTAAAGATATACATAATTTGAACAAACAACCTAACATAACTGACATAAGGAAGAAGACATAAATTGTTTAAGTGGCCATGGAACATTGAACAAAAGACAGTTTATACTGAGCTATAAAAAAATCTTTGGAAATGTTAAAAGATTGAAAACATAACAAACTATGTTCTCTTGCCATGTTGGAAATAAGTTATAAATCAATATAAGAAATACAGCTAGAAAATCTCCCCAAATCTGGAAATTTCAAATTTTGAAGCAGTACATTTCAATATAACTCACTGAGCTAAATGGTAAAAACTCAATTGAAATGATAAGATATTCTGAACTGAATAATAATGAAAATATAACATACTGAAATGTATAGGGCATAGATAAAACAGTAGTTAAAGGGAAAATATGAGCTTTAAATGTATATATTAGAAGGATAGTTGACAATCTATGATCAAACTTTTAAGGGGTAGAAAAATAACTGCAAACAAGAAAGAAGAAGGCTATGTGAACAGAAAAAGAAAAGTGACTGAAGTGGAAAGCAAAGGCATGATCAAGAATATTGACAAAGCCGGAAGTCATATGATAATTAGTGTGTCAACTGGACTGGACCACAGGGTGCCCAGATGCTTGGGTAAACATTATTTTGGGTGTGTCTGTGAGGGATGTTTCTGGATGAGATTAACATTTGAATCAGTAGACTAAATAAAACAGATTGCCTTTCCCAAACTGGGTGGGCCTTTAATTTTGTAAAGGCCTTAATAGAACAAAACGGTTGAGTAATAGCGTATTATTTCTCTCTCTGACAGTTTTCAAGCTGGGATATCCTGCCTTCACATTTGAGCTCAAACTGAAACTTTCATCATAAATTCTGTTTCTCAGGTTTTTGGACTAAGACTGGAAATACGACACCAAGTCTCTTTGATCTCCAGACTGCTGACTGCAAATAACTGGACTTCCCAGCCTCCATAATCATGTGAGCCATTTCCTACCAGTTCTGTTTCTCTGGAGAACCCTTATTAGATTTTGATACCAAGAGTGGTTCTTCTTGGGATTCCTCAGCCTCTATAATCCTGAAAGCCAATTCCTTATGATAAATCTCTTTTTTTACATTCCTTATTTACTCTGTATTACTGGAGAACCCTGGTTCTCAAGTTGCACATTTGAATGTTTCTGCAAAATTTTATTAACATCTAGAAAATTTGATCAAGAAATAACAGAAATAAAACAATTATTACTAAAAATAAAAAAAATTTGTTATCACATATTCATGATATATGAAGTTAACTAAAAATATAATAAAGCATATTTTGTATGTTGTTAAATTTATATTAAAAATAATAATTAAAAAAGAATAGGTATAAAACTTTAAATGAAAAATTATATTGAAAAACATAACTCACCACAAATGACATAAGAAGTAATTGAATCATCTCAAGGCTTTTTATCTATTAAAAGAAACTGAATCCTTCTTACAAAGAAAACTCCAGGAAGAAGACAACCTGACTGGGAAATTCTTCCAAATATTTAAAGAAAAAAAATGTATCAACCAAACATAAACTCTTTACGAGATTCCCAAAAGAGACAACAGTTCTTGCTTCATGAGTCCAATATAATCCCAACACTAAAACCTAAAAATAACATGAAAAGGAGGTAAAATCAGAGGCTTATATCTCTTATGAAAACAAATGTGAATAAGATTAGCAAATTGAATCCAGTAAATGTGAAAAGGGTAATAAATCATGACTGAATAAGGTTTATGCAAGGACTGCAAGGTCAGTTGAACATTAAAAAAAATCAAACAATAAAAAAATCAATTTAATTCATTGCATTAACAGAAAGGGAAAAAAATGTCATTGCAATATATACAGAAAAAGCATTTGATAAAATTCAACCTATATTCATAAGAAGTACTCACAGGAAACTGGGAGTAGAAAGGAGCATCCTTGACCTGATAAAGAATATATATAAAAAATATACAGCTAAGCTCATAAGTAGTGTTAAATATTGAATGTCTCCTCTCTCCTTGAGTTGGGGACAAAGAAAGAATGTCCACTATCACCATCTCTACTCTATTCAACATTATTCTGGAGGTTATATCCAGGACAGAAGAGGAAGAGAAAGAAACTAAAGTGCAAATGTTAGAAAGAAAGAAACAAAATTGCTTTTAAGAAGACATGAATGTATATATAGAAAATCCAAAAGAATCTACAAACTGTCATATTTAATATTTGAATTAAGCAAAGCCTTTTTAATATAAAATTATTTGTTATAAAATAAATATACACATTTTAAATATATTTCCAGTATCAAATAGTAAACAAATAGTATTAAAATCATACAAATTTCTAAGAAAAAGGAATTTGAAATTAAGGAGGATATAAATATCTGGAATGATATGGCATTTTCATGGAATGTATGAAATTCATTATGTATGTATGAAATCAACGTCTTTAATGTAATTGTTGGAGGAAATTAAAATGGCAGAGTTGGAGGATGCAGAACTCACCTTCCCTCACAAATATGTCAAAAATACACCTACTAGCGGAACAATTCTCACTGAAAACTGGAGACTGGCAGAAAGATTCCTGTACAAATGAGGTTCTAAGAGAGATTCACATGGAATCAGGTAGGAAGGAAGGAAAAATGATCAGGTTGGGATCTGCATCTCGGGGAGGGAGCTCAGAGAAAAAGGGAGATTAAATGGATAGAGATCTTCTGGAGGCGTGAGCAGTTTGAAAGACATATTGGGCATCCCAGTCCTGGGGTCCCGTATAGGAAAGACAAGCCCCTTGGCTGATGGGAAGGCTGGTGAGCCTAACAGGAGGACTTTTAGGAACAACAAGTAGTAGGAGGACTAGGCTTCATTCAGGAGGAGTGTGTGTACCCTCGCTTGCTCCTGAGGCAAAGTGGAGATGGGGGCATTAAAATTGTGAGGATGGATGACTGGCTTTCCACAAATGCCCCAGTGTGTGTCCCAGTCTGAGCTGAGGGAACACTCCAGTCCCTGTTTCTTCATATTGCAGCTCTGTGCTGGAGCCAGGGCTGCCGTGACTGAGGAAAGAGAGCTCAGCTGTGAGAAATGGAGGTGGCTTAGACCCCAGATGGCACCTGGGCAGGGTGGGGGCAACCCTTACTGGCACCTGCCAAGGCAGTGCATCTGGAGAAGCCCCAAAGCCTTTCTCCAGCCAAACTCCTACAACCCGCGCGCCGTCACGTGTCAAAAGCTCATCTAGGTGCTATTTGCTCTAGCGCTGCTCCCCTCTGGGGTTAGAGTCTTGGTGCTTGGATGAGAAGAGCTCACGCTTGAAGAAAAAAAACACAGGATGCACCTGACCCTCAGGGCTATGCTCTAGCTACTTGAGACCACCCCCACCCATCCCCTTGAGCTTGGTGACAGCCACTGAATGGGGGGAAATTCGGCTGGACATCTGGTTCCCGCCCTAGCTCACCCTTCTTCAGCCTCACTTCTTACCAAAGTGACTAGCTGCCAGCACACACCGAGGTAAGATGTGACTTGGGATCGTGTAAAACCCAGCTCTCCCCCTAAAGCCACTCGGCACACGCAGAAGGTATAGGATGCTCCCACGTGAGATTACGTCAAGACTGCAAAAGATTGTTGTTT
The DNA here is from genome assembly GCF_042477335.2 of Ovis canadensis. NCBI lineage: Eukaryota > Metazoa > Chordata > Mammalia > Artiodactyla > Bovidae > Ovis > Ovis canadensis. The sequence goes on along the minus strand of NC_091261.1, from coordinate 19,808,098 downwards.
CATCTAATTTCAGACAGACAGAGAAAGTTGAGCAAAATGAGAAGACAGAGGAATTGGTCCCAACTGAGAGACAAGAGAACACCTGTGAATAAACAACCAATGAAACAGAAACAATTTATCTGGTAAAGAATTAGTTATAAGAATGCTAACTGAATTAGGGAAAAGATTAGATGAACACAGCGAGAATTTTCACAAGGCCAGAAAAAAAAATAACTAGTCTCTTTTGGAACTTGAGAATACAATAACTAAAGTGAAAAACACGCTAGAAAGAATCAAGAGCAGACTAAGTGATTCAGCAGAATACATAAGTGATCTGGAAGATAGAATGACAAAAATCACCCAATCAAAACTATACTATTGCTTTTTAGTCACCCAGTTGTGTCCGACTCTTTGCAATCCCATGGATTGTAGCAAGTCAGGCTTCCCTGTCCCTCACAGTCTCCCAGAGTTTGCCCAAGTTCATGTCCATTGCATTGGTGATGCTATCCAGCCATCTCATCCTCTGATGCCCTCTTCTCCTTCTGTTCTCAATCTTTTCCAGCATCAGGGTGTTTTTCAATGAGTTGGCTACTCATATCAGGTGACCAAAATATTGGAGCTTCAGCATCAGTCCTTCCAATGAGTATTCAGGGTTGATTTCCTTTAAGATTGACTGGTTTGATCTCCTTGCTATTGGAGGGACTCTCCAGCACCACACTTCCAAGGCATCAGTTCTTTGGTGCTCTGCCTTCTTTACAGTCCTGCTCTCACAGCAATACATGATTACTGGAAATATCATAGCTTTGACCATATGGACATTTGTCAGCAAAGTGATGTCTTTGCTTTTCAACACACTGTCTAGGTTTGCCATAGCTTTCCTACAAAGAAGCAATTGTCTTCTAATTTTATGTGCAGACACTATCTGTATGATTTCAGAGCTTAAGAAGAGGAAATCTGTCACTACTTCCACCTTTTCTCCCTCTATTTGCCATGAAGTTATGGGGCTGAATGCTATGATCTTAGTTTTTTTTTTTTTTAAATACTTAGTCTTAAGTCAGCTTTTTCACTCTCCTCCTTCACCCTCATCAAGCGGCTCTTTAGTTCCTCCTCACTTTCTGCCATTAGAATGGTAACATCTGCCTATGTAAGGTTGTTGATCTTTCTCCTTCCAGCTTTCAGCTTGTAACTCATCCAGCCTGGCATCTCTCATGATTTGCTCAGTGTATAATTTAAATAAACAGGGTGACAACAAACAGCCTTGTTGTACTTGTTTCTCAATCCTGGACCAGTCAGTTGTTTCATATAGGGTACTAACTGTTACTTCCCGACTCACATGCGGGTTTCTCTGGAGACAGGTAAGAAGGTCTGGTATTCCCATCTTTTCAAGAGCTCTCCACAGTTTGTTATGTTCCACATAGTCAAAGGCTTTAGTGTAGTTGATGAAACAGAGGTGGATGTTTTTCTGGAATCCCCTGCTTTCTCTATGATCCAGCAAATGTTGGAAATTTGATCTCTGGTTCCTCTGTGCCTTTTCTAAACCCAGCTTGGATGGCTGGAAGTTCTCAGTTCACATAATGCTGAAACCTAGCATTTAGGATTTTGAGCATAACCTTACTAGCAAGGGAGATAAGTGCGACTGTCGGGTGGTTGGAACATTCTTTAACACTGCCCTTCTTGGGAATTAAGATGAAGATTGACCTTTTTCAGTCTTGTGGCCATTGCTGGGTTTTCCAGATGTGCTGACATATTGAGTGCAGCACTTTGATAAAATCTTTCAGAATTTTTAATAGCTCTACTGATGGAATTCTCATCACATCCACTAGCTTTATTGACAGCTGTGTTTCCTAAGGCCCACTTGACTTCACACTCCAGAATGTCTGGCTGTGGGTGACTGACCACACCATCATGGTTATCCAGGTCATTAAGAACTATTTTGTACAGTTCTTTCATGTGTTATTTCCATCTCTTTTTTATCTCTTTTGCTTCTACTAGGTCTCTACTAGATCTATAGAGTCTGAAATGCAGTACTTGGGTGCAACCTCAAAATGACAGAATGATCTTGGTTTGTTTCCAAGGCAATCAAAACTATAGAAAAAACAAATTAAAAAAAATTAAAACATTTTAAGAGGTCTGTGGGAAAACATTAAATGTACCAACATTTACTTTATAACTGTCTCAGAAGGAGAAAAGAGAGAAACGGTCAAAAATCTATTTGAAGAGATTATGGCTGAAATTCTCCCAAAGCTGAAGGATACAGAAGCCCAGGTGCAGAAAGTACAGAGGGTCTCAAACAACGGGGACAGAAACAGTCCCACACCAAGACATATCGTAATTAAAATGACTACAGTTAAATATTAGGAGTAAATTCTAAAGGCAGCAAGAGAAAAACAGGGTCAGTTGATAAAGGAACCAGCATAAAGTTATCAGCTGATTTTTTTCAGAGCTAGGACACACACAGACAGAAAGTGAGGGGATGGACAAAGTATTTCATGCAAACAGAAGCAACAATAAAGCAAGGGTAGCAATACTAATATCAGACAAAATAGACTTTAAGTAAAACAATAACAAAAGACAGAGAATGTCATTATATAATGATAAAAGAATCAATACCAGAAGAGGATATTATACTTATTAACATATATACATTCAATACCTAAATTGAATTTAGGAACACCTAAATTCATAAATCAAAATTAACAGAGATAAAGAGAACTGATAACATTTCAACTAGTAGGGGAAATTAACACCCCACTTATATCAATGGACAAATCATCCAGAGAGAAATTCACTATGAGTGGTCCTAAATGATGGAAAATCCCATGGATGGAGGAGCTCTGTAGGCTGCAGTCCATGGGGTTGCTAAGAGCCGGACAAGACTGAGCGACTTCACTCTCACTTTTCACTTTTCACTTTCATGCACTGGAGAAGGAAATGGCAACCCGCTCCAGTGTTCTTTCCTGGAGAATCCCAGGGATGGGGGAGCCTGGTGGGCTTCTGTCTATGGGGTCGCACAGAGTCAGACATGACTGAAGCGACTTAGCAGCAGCAGCAAATGATGCAAAAGGCCACTTGGACTTAATAGATTTATCTACAGGACATTCCACTCTAAAACAGCAGAATACCTTCTTTTTAAGTGTGCATGCAACTCTAGGATAAATCAGGTTCTAAGCTGAAAAAGCAAGTCTTGATACGTTTAACAGGATAGAAATTATACCAATTTTTTCCAAACACAACACTATGAAACAAGAAATTGGTTAAAGAAAAATGGGAAAAGCATAAACACATGGAGATAAATAACATGCTACTAAAAAAACCTCAATAGATGAACAATGAAAACAAAGGGGATATGAGAAAATACCTTGAGACAAATGAAAATGGAAAGACAATTTTCTAAAATTTATGGTATGCAACACAAGCAATTATAAGAGGGAAACTTACAGCAATTTAGGCTGACCTAAAGAAACAAGAACAATTTCAAATACACAATCTATAGGAATTAGAAAAAGAACAAACAAAGCCCAAATTTAGCAGAAGGAAGGAAATAATAAAGATCCAAGAGAAAATAAGTAAAATAGAGGCCATAAAAATGGAAAAGATCAATAAAACCAAGAGTAGATAAAGATATTTTTAAAGATAAAATTAATAAACCTTTAGCTAGGCTAATAAAGATGAAAAGAGACATGACAAAAATAAATAAAATAAGAAATGGAAAAAGAGAAATATCAACCAATATCACAGAAATATGAAAACTCATAAAAGAATATTATAATTACATGGCAACAAATTGGACAACCTAGATTAAATAGACAAATTTCTAGAAACACAGAAACTTCCAAGGCTGAATCAGGAATAAATAGATAATCTGAACAGACTGTTCACCAGTAGTGAAATTGAATTTGTAATTAAAAATGTAATTTAAAAAAATACTCTCAGCAGACAAAACTCTAGTACTGTATGGCTTTACAGGGCAATTCTATCAAACATATAAAGGAGAGTTAACACCTATCCTCAAACTATTCCAAGAAGTTTAAGAAGTTGGAAACCTTAAATGTAATCTATGAGGCCATAATTACCCTGATACCAGAATCAGACAAAAATGTTACAAAAAATGAATATTACAGGCCAGTATCTCTGATGAACATAGATGCAAAAACCCTCAAAAATTTTACCAAATTCAGCAGTATATAAAAATGATCATACACCATGATCAACTGGAATTTATTCCAAGTATGCAATGATTGTTTAACATTCACAAATCAATCAACATGATATACCACACCAGCAAAAAGAAGGATCAAAATCACATGATCATCTCAATAAATGCAGAAAAAGCAATTAATAAAATCCAACATCCATTCACGATAAAAAACTCTCATCAAAGTAGGCATAAAGGGAATATATCTCAACATAATAAGGGCCATTTATGATAAACTCACAACTACCATCATGCTTAATGGCGAAAAACTGAAAGCCTTTCCTCTACAATCAGGAATAATACAACGATACCCACTCTCAACACGTTCATTTAACAAAGTATAATACTACGTTAAATACTAAGTGTTTAACTTCTATCAGAAGTCCCAGGCTTAGCAATCTAGCTAGAAAAAGAAATACACATCAAAATTGGAGGAGAAGAAGTAAAATGGTCACTAACTGCAGATCACACAATACTATAGGAAACTGTAAAATCACCACCAAAAAACCTGTTAGGATAAATGAATTCAGCAAAGTAGTAGGATAAAAGATGCATATACATAAATATGTTGCTTTTCTGTACAATAATAATGAACTATCAGTAAGAGCAAGCCAGAAAACAGTGCAGTTAAAATTGTTTCAAAAAATAGCAAAATATCTAGAAGTAAACAACCAAGGAAGTGAACAATATATCCTCTAAAAACTATAAAACAATGATGATGGAATTTGCAAGTGATATAAATAAAAAGAAAGATATTTCATGTTATCTGACTGGAAGAATTAATATGATTAAAATATCCATACTACCAAAAGCAATCTGTTAATTTAATCCAAACCTAATCAAAATATCCATGACCTTTTTGTTTTAGAACTTGAACAAAGTATCCTAAAATTTGTATGGAATTATAATATACCCAAAATTGCCAAAGCAATCTTGAGGAAAAAGGACAGTGATGGAGGTATTACATTTCCTGATTTCAGAATATACATACTACAAAGCTATGGTTATCAAAACAGTATGGTGCTGGCAAAAAAAGGAGACACAGATCATAGGAACAAGATTGGGAGCCCAGAAATAAGTCCACACAGCTATGGTCAACTAATCTATGACAAGCAAGGCAAGTATATATGATGGAAATAAGACACTTTCTTCAAAAGTTGGTGCTGGGAAAACTTTACAGTTACCTATAACACAGTGAGATTACAACATCTCCTCACACCATATGCAAAATAAATGTAAAATAGGTTAAAGGCCTAAATTTAAAAACTGAAACCACAAAACTCCTAGATGAAAATATAGGTAGAAGATTCTTTGATAAATATACTTTTATCAAAGTATACAATATACTTTTTGATCTATCTTCAGAGGCAAAAGAAATCAAGCAAAAAAAAAACCAAATGGGACCTAATTAAACTTAGAAGATTTTGCACAACAAAGAACACAATCAACAAAATAAAAAGACAACCTACCAAATGAGAAAAAAATATTTTCAAACAGTATGGACAAAAAAGGGTTCATATCCAAAAACATATAAACAGAACATACAACTCATTATAAAAAAAGAAATAACCTGATCAAAAATTGGGCATAAGATCGTAATAGGAACTTTTCCAAAGAAGACATACAGATGGCTAACAGGCAAACTAAAAGATGTTAACATCACTAGTCATCAGAAAAACGCAAATCAAAACCAAATGAAACACCACCTCCCATTTGTCAGAATGGCTATCATAAAATTCTTCAAATAACAATTGTTGACCAGGGTGTGGAGAAAAGGGAACCCTTGTACACTGTTGGTGCAGATATAGGTTAGTGCAGACACTGTGGAAAACAGTATGGAAAAGAGTATGGTAGTTCTATTTTTAGTTTCCAAAAAAAAAAAAAATCATATTTTCTAGCAATTCCACTCCTGGGTATTCTTCTGATGAAAACGAAAACTCTAATTTGAAAAAGATACATGCACCCTGATCTTCACAGTGGCATTATTTACAATAGCAAAGATTAAAAAAAAAAAAACACCTAAATGTCTATCGAAAGATGAATGGATACAGAAGATGTGAAATCTGTTATTTATAATGCAATATTATTTAGCCATCAGTTCAGTTGCTCAGTCATGTCTGACTCTCTGTGACCCCATGTATTGCGGCACACCAGGCTTCCCTGTCAATCACCAACTCCCAGAGCTTAATCAAAATCATGTCTATCAAGTTTGTGATGCCATCCAACCATCTCATCCTCTGTCATACCCTTCTCCTCCTGCCTTCAATCTTTCCCAGCATCAGGGTCTTTTCCAATGAATCAGTTCTTCGCATCAGGTGGCCAAAGTACTGGAGCTTCAGCTTCAGCATAAGTCCTTCCAATGAATATTCAGGACTGATTTTCTTTGGGATGGACTGGTTGGATCTCCTTGCAGTCCAAGGGACTCTCAAGAGTCTTTTCCAACACCACAGTTTAAAAGCATCAGTTCTTTGGTGCTCAGCTTTCTTTATAGTCCAACTCTCACATCCATACATGACTACTGGAAAAATCATAGCTTTGATTAGACAGACCTTTGTTGGTAAAGTAATGTCTCTGCTTTTTAATATGCTGTCTAGGTTGGTCATAACTTTTCTTCCAAGGAGCAAGCATCTTTTAATTTCATGGCTGCAGTCACTATCTGCAGTGATTTTGGAGCCCAAATAGATAAAGTCTGTCACTGTTTCCATTGTTTCCCCATCTATTTGCCATGAAGTGATGGGACCGGATGCCATGATCTTAGTTTTATCTAGCCATAAAAATTAAATAAAATTCTGCCATTTGCAGTAATGAGCCTAGAGAATATTATACTTTGTGAAATAGACAAAGATAAATACTCTGTTATCACATATCTGGAACTTAAAAAATAAAAGAAACAAATGTATAACAGCAAGAGATTCACAGATACAGTGAATAAACTAGTGATTATCCATAGAGAGAGGGAAGTTGGGAGGGGTAAAATAGGTATATGGGGTATGGAATACTAATGACTATGTATAAAATAGATAAGCAACAAGGATCCATCGCATATCACAGGAAAATATAGCCATTGTTTTATAATAATGTTTATATGCAGTTAAATCTATAAAAAGATTAAATCACTTTGCTGTGCACCTCAAAGTAATACAGTACTGTAAATCAACTATGCTGTACTGTGCTTAGTCGCTCAGTCATGTCAGACCCTTTGTGACCCCATGGACTGTAGCTGGCCAGGCTCCTCTGTCCATGGGGATTCTTCAGGCAAAAATACTACAGTGGATTGCCATCCTCCAGGGGATCTTCCCAAACCAGGTATCAAACCCAAGTCTCCTGCATTGCAGGAGGATTCTTTACCATCTGAGCCACCAGGGAAGCCCACGAATACTGGAGTGGGTAGCCTATTCCTTCTCCAGGGGATCTTCCTGGACCAGGAATCAAACCAGTGTTTCCTGCACTGCATGCAGATTATTTACCAGCTGAGCTACCAGGGAATTAAAAAAAAAAAAGTCCATTTTCCCCAGACAGGCAATTTTTAAGGAATAAAACAAAATTTAAGAATCTATGCACTACTAGATATCAAGACTTACTAAAAAGATACCAAGAGTGTGATATTTACCAAAGGATAGAAAGTTGTCCAGTTGTAAAAAATACAGACTGCAGAAAAGTTCTATCCCCATACAGTCACCTGATTTGCTACAAGGATATCTGTTATTTCCTCTTGCTATTTCAAGAGGAAAAGGATGGTCTTTTCCATAAAAGATCATGGAACAATTAGATATGTACATGGAAAAAATAAACTTTGATCCCTTACAAAAAAATTCTGTTCAAGGTAGATCAAAGTTCTCAATATAAATAACAAAATAAAAAGCTTGCAGAAGGAAAGTGAATGTCATTCAGTTGTATCTGACTCTTTGTGACCCCATGGACTATACAATCCATGGAATGCTCCAGGCCAGAATACTAGAGGGGGTAGTCTTTCCCTTCTCTAGGGGATCTTCCCAAGCCAAGGATTGAACCCAGGTCTCCTACATTGCAGGCAGCTTCTTTACCAGCTGAGCCACTAGGGAAGCCCAAGAATACTGGAGTGGGTAGCCTATCCCTTCTCTAGCAAATCTTCCTAACCCAGGAATTGAACCGAGGTCTCCTGCATTGCAGGCGGATTCTTTCCCAACTGAGCTATTGTGGTTTTATTAAATACGCTACAAAAAAAGCATGTACTATATAATAAAAGATTGGTAAATTGATAAATTGAACTTCATTAAAATCAAAGACTTCTGTTTTTCAAAATATATCATTGAAAGAGTGAAAAGGAAGCCACACACTGGGAGAAGATACTCATAATACATATATCCAAAATGGCAAGGACCCAGAATACACAAAGAGTATTGTAATCATTAATTAAAAGACAGATATTCTGTTTACAAAATGGACAAAGGCTTTAAATAGGCACTTTGTAAAACTGACTTCAGAAAGACAACAAGGGCACGAAATAAAGCTCAACATCATTACTTTCCAAGGAAATGCAAACTAAAACGAAATGAGATCCAGTTTCACATACACCCGAATGGCCAAATTAAAAAGACTGTCGATTAGTACCACATATGGACTAGAAAATGAGCCAAGTAGAACTTACATGTTTTCTTTGTGAAAATATAAATTAGTACAACAACCTATTTGGAAAACTATTTTGCAAGCAGCTAAACCTGTATACCTCATGGCCCAGTAGTTCTCATCATAGTATATACCCAGGGGAATTGATTGTGTATATCTACCAAAAGACACATAAAACAATGTATCTTTTGACAGCTTTATTCACAATAGCCTCAAGGTGAAAAGATCTGAATTTTCAAATAAATTGTAGAACACCCATATATGAAAGCAAGGAAAAGATGGAATTATTTCCACTCCCTACAATATAATCTAATTCATAATTGTAACACTGAGTAAAAAGTAGAAAATAATGAGTTTGCCCTACAAAACTATTTACATGAAGTTCAAGAACAGTGAAAATTAATCTGAGGTGACAGATATCAGAGGAATGATCTAGGGATGGAGTGAGGGAGCAGTTTGTATTGTTGGCAAAAGGGTACATGGAATCCTTTTCAGATGTTGTTAATATTTTGCATCTTGATCTGGAAGGTATATGCCTATCTAAAATTTCATCCAGCAGTACACATAAGATTTGTGAATTTTACTATATCTCAATGTTAAAAAAAAGTAAATTGGAATTTCTCAGAAAAACGAATACAAATGGCCAATAAGGGGAAATATGCTCAAATATATAAACAAGGAAATGTATGTTAGAGTAAGAATGAACATCATTAACAGTGCCAAAAAGTTGAAAAGCAGGGAGTACATTGCTGGTAGAAATGTGAATTATCACCATAGCTTAGAATGCAACCTGGCAAGACCTATTAAAACTATAAACACATATACTTTTGACCAAAGATATCATATCTGAGAATCTCTTTCATTGGAATGAAAATTCTTGTTCTTAGTTGATATTTATAAATGTTGCAGAAAGTGGCAGAAAGTGAAGAGCAACTAAAAAGCCTCTTGATGAAAGTGAAAGAGGAGAGTGAAAAAGTTGGCTTAAAGCTCAACATTCAGAAAACAAAGATCATGGCATCTGGTCCCATCACTTCATGGGAAACAGATGGGGAAACAGTGGAAACAGTGTCAGACTTTATTTTGAGGGGCTCCAAAATCACTGCAGATGGTGACTGCAGCCATGAAATTAAAAGATGCTTACTCCTTGGAAGAAAAGTTATGACCAACCTAGATAGTATATTAAAAAGCAGACACATTACTTTGCCAACAAAGGTCCGTCTAGTCAAGGCTATGGTTTTTCCAGTAGTCATGTATGGATGTGAGAGCTAGACTGTGAAGAAAGCTGAGCACCAAAAAATTAATGCTTTTGAACTGTGGTGTTGGAGAAGACTCTTGAGAGTCCCTTGGACTGCAAGGAAATCCAACCAGTCCATTCTGAAGGAGATCAACCCTGGGATTTCTTTGGAGGGAATGATGCTAAAGCTGAAACTCCAGTACTTTGGCCACCTCATGCGAAGAGTTGACTCATTGGAAAAGACTCTGATGCTGGGAGGGATTGGGGGCAGGAGGAGAAGGGGACGACCAAGGATGAGATGGCTGGATGGCATCACGGACTCAATGGACATGAGTCTGAGTGACCTCCGGGGGTTGGTGATGGACAGGGAGGCCTGGCGTACTGCGATTCATGGGGTCGCAAAGAGTCAGACATGATTGAGTGACTCAACTGAACTGGACTGATGAAAGTTGCAACAATAGAGGGTAAAGATGGATATAAAGTTAATGTACAAATAGAGTTACTGATTTCAAAAATTTTGATAATACACATCATGTCATAGTAACCAATAATTAAATGGGGTTAGTTAGAACTATATAAGTTGACTTGGAGTGATATAGTGAGAAATGGAAGATATAGAGATATGGATATATTTTTATTGCATATTGGTGAAAAAATGAGGACAATTCATATACATGTATATTTGTATGGAATTGTATTTTTATGCATAGTTATACATGTCTCCTGCCTCTCGAGAAACCTGTATGCAGGACAGAAAGCAACAGTTAGAACTGGACATGGAACAACAGACTGGTTCCAAATAGGAAAAGGAGTACGTCAAGGCTGTATATTGTCACCCTGCATATTTAACTTCTATGCAGAGTACATCATGAGAAACGCTGGGCTGGAAGAAGCACAAGCTGGAATCAAGATTGCCGGGAGAAATATCAATAACCTCAGATATGCAGATGACACCACCCTTATGGCAGAAAGTGAAGAACTAAAGAGCCTCTTGAAGAAATTGACAGAGGAGAGTGAAAAAGTTGGCTTAAAACTCAACATTCAGAAAACTAAGATCATGGCATGTGGTCCCATCACTTCATGGGAAACTGATAGGGAAACTGTGGAAAGAATGGCTGACTTTATTTTTAGGGGCTCCAAAATCACTGCAGATGGTGACTGCAGCCATGAAATTAAAAGATGCTTACTCCTGGGAAGGAAAGTTATGACCAACCTAGATAGTATATTAAAAAACAGAGACTTTACTTTATCAACAAAGATCCATCTAGTCAAAGCTATGGTTTTTCCGGTGGTCATGTATGGATGTGAGAGTTGGGCTGTAAAGAAAGCTGAGTGGTGAAGAATTGATGCTTTTGAACTGTGGTGTTGGAGAAGACTCTTGAGCGTCCCTTGGACTGCAAGGAGATCTAACCAGTCCATTCTGAAGGAGATCAGCCCTGGGATTTCTTTGGAGGGACTGATGCTGAAGCTGAAACTCCAATATTTGGCCACCTGATGCAAAGAGCTGATTCATTTGAAAAGACCCTGATGCTGGGAAAGATTGAGGGCAGGAGGAGAAGACGACGACAGAGGATGAGATGGTTGGATGGTATCACAGACTCGAGGGACATGGGTTTGAGTGCACTCCGGGAGCTGATGATGAACGGGGAGGCCTGATGTATTGTGATTCATGGGGTCACAAAGAGTCCGACAGTACTGAGAGACTGAACTGAACTGAACTGCATTATAAGAATATGGAAAAAAGAAAAATTATACTAGATTTTTAAACATGGATAAGATGATGAGTTAGGTGATCGGGTTTGGAAATGTTGACTAGGAAAGTAAATAAAACAATAAATAAGAGTGCACAAAAAATTCCCATTGAATGTGGATTGGACTATATTTACACATTTATGTCAAAGTATTTATACATGTACATATGTAAAAAGAAATTTAAAACTGGCATTTACTTATAAAAATTACCATTAATTAAACCCATAATAATTTCACTTGATATAAGTATATTTTATAAATCTATTGCTGTCATTGTACAACTGTGCATTTTAACAAACTTTTATTTGTAAATACTTCTTTGTATCTTTATGGTCTTTGTATCTCTATGAGATCTATACAAAGATCTCACACATCTTTGTATTTCTATGGTATTTATAAATAAATAAAGATTTATTATGCAATCATTAATAAATCATAATAAATAAGCAATTTATTATGAACCAATAAATTTCTTCATATTTCCTTCTAGATAATATATCATACTTTACCAGTTTTCCAAATGCTGAATCATGCACATTTAAAAAATTAGGACTATATTAGCATTCTTGTCATAACCATTTTTGTATATACTTGTTCCCTTTGTTTTTTGTAAAAACAATTCCTTTACAGTAGTTTAAATTCCTGGGTATGTGGTTATTAGGTCAAAGGTTATGAATGTTTTTATGACTCTTGAAACATGCTGCCAGATTTTATCCTCAAAGAAGGAAACAATGGATATTAATGGATATTATGGATATTAATGGATAATAATAGAAATTTGTGCCTCCAATTTTTCAAACTTTCCTCTAAAATGTTTTAATATCAAGATATTAAAGGCACATTTTATTGCTTTAGAGATGAAGCTTGATTGTTTTTCAATATTGAGATAATCTCATCATTCCATTTTTGTTGATGCCTTTGAACTGCATTTCCCCCTTGGCTTTGGCATTGCTCTTTTATAAATTGACCTTTAAAATGTATTTTAGATAATTACTATTTTGAGAGCACATGGGAATTTTATGAGGAATAAAAGGATTTGATTTGTACGTATGGAGTCTTTCCTGGACACTCAGAGTTAGGGACATACAGAAGACACTGAAAAATTAAGGGGAGAGGGAATTCCGTAAGGAAAAGTACTCGATAGTTGAGTAGCTATGTTTGAAGATGATTATGTTGCAATGTATTGTCCATTGCCCCTCTAATGTTCAATAATCCTGTAAGACTCAGTTTAAATGTTGCTCCGAGCAGGAGGCTGTTTAGATACTTCCATGTTTAAACTTCCATGCTCACATAGAACCTAGGAATGTCCCTGTCATCATCACAACATTCTGTTTTATTACATTTGGGTTATTTGTCTCCTCATTGAACTTGAACACTATGAAGACTGAAACTGTCACCTAATAGGGTAGTTAACATGTAGCAGGCTGTCAAAAAATGATGAATGAAGCAATTTAGCTCAAGTAGGAAGTAAATGTCTTATATAGGATTGTTGATAATTAAGCTCATTCTTATTAGCAGGAATGAACATGATTGTCCTTTTATTACCCGCAAAAATTATAAATTTGGGAGGAATCTCAAATGAAACATCCACACAGATAACTATATATATAATTCTTCAATGAAGGGGTTTTTATACCTTGATGTAATAGTCCATTCCAATGTGTAACCAGTGAAGTAGTATAAGTAATTTGTCAAAAAGTCTGTTGCAATTGACCATGTGATTCTATGAGAAAATTATATAAAGTAAGCTATTTATCATTTCCTAAAGTGATACAATCCTTTAAATAGTTTGTCTTCATATTTTAGTGGTTTTTAGCCTTATGTCTACTATAGCTCTATAATAACTGATATCTTGGGCCCTAACCAAAAAATTAAGAATAGAATATCACTGAGAAAGTGAAAGTGAAGTCGCTCAGTCATGTCCGACTCTTTGTGACCCCATGGACAGTAGCCTAACAGGCTCCATGGTCCATGGGATTTTCCAGGCAAGAATACTGGAGTGGGCTGCCATTTCCTTCTCCAGGGGATCTTCCCAGCTGAGGGATCGAACCTGGGTCTCCTGCATTGCAGACAGACGCTTTACCACCTGAGCCACTAGGGAAGCCCAAGAGAGAGCACCTAAACACAATAATCACCATAGAAGGGGTACTGGCTTTTTACATATCGGACCTGGAACAAAAACAATAGTAAAGCTAATGTTTACCTTGTATGTATTAATACATGCATTATACGCCAGGTATTGTTCTAAAGGTTTTATTAATACTTTAAAATCCATTTAATTTTCACAAAACCCTAAGAGGTGTTATAATTACATGTTGGCACTCCAAAATAGTCTGGTGTGAACGTAGTTAAGTCAGGATACTCAATCACATGGAGCTTATGTGATTACAATTACAGAGTCACTGTACCAGGAGGGCCAGTGTTTGGTCTCAGACTTCCTAAATAGTCTATTTTAGGTCTATTTTCCTTCCCCTGATCATTTTCAGATATTTGGATTTTAAGTTTTAAACAAAAAAAGGAGAGCTAACATGATGTTGAAAACTTTTTTCTTAATCTAAGTAAGGTAATTACAAACCAGTGTCTGTTTTTTGAATAATAACAATAGCAAAAAAAGGAAAAAAAGAAATTAAAGCCTACAAAAAGCAATGAATAATAACAACAATAATAATCTTACATAACATCTATTAATTTTTTTGCTATTAGCCAGACACTGTGCCAAATTTTACATGGATTATCCTGTTTAATCCTCACACAATCCCACAAAGTTAAGCACCATTATTTTCATTTTGCCTTTATCCTTTCACAGGAGAAAGTATATTTTCTTAAAAAAATAAGTAGGAAGGCGATGACTTTAGAATAAAATTTAGACTTTTTAATGGGATAAAATTTAGCTTTTTGAAAATGAACAGTGTGTGTGTGTATTTTTGGGTTGCTCGTTTTTCTGTAATCTATAAAACTAACCCATGGGATGATGATATAATAATGAATACCTGTCATTACATGTATAACCAAAGTCACAGAGTGTACAAGACCAAGAGTAAAGCCTACAGTATACTATGGACTCTGGATGATTGTGGTGAGTCAGCGTATGTTCATCAGTGGTAACACGTGTAGGGCATGTTGATCATGGGGGAGGCCACGCCTGTGTGGGGGCAGAGAATATATGGGAAATATCTGCACCTTCCACTCAATTTCGCTGTTAACCTAAAGCTTCTCTAAAAAAACCATTAAGTCTTGGGAATTTCCTGGTGTTCCAGTGGTGGCTAACACTATGCTCCCCATGCAGGCGGCCTGGGTTTGATCCCTGCTCAGGGAAATAGTTCCCACATGTCTTGACTAAGAATTCACATGACTCAACTAAGACCTGGTGCAGCTAAATAAACAAATGGAAATTAAAATAAGTAAGTTGTAAAATCTTAAAACACAAAACAAATATCCTTAACCAAGGATCAGTATTGGCTAGCCTTTGCCTTAACGCTATATTGCTTGCTCTCCTAACAAAAGGCAGAACAACTTTAGCAGCTATGTGGAAAACTGAAGCAAGAAATGACTGCAGATTCCAGAAGAAGAAATTTTCACTTGACATCCTGAAATACAATGTAAAGCCTTGCTGCATAGTTAAGATATTCTGAGTATAGCAGCAGCGAAAAGACCCACTTGGCAGTGAGTAAATCCATGTAGCTCTTTTAGAGCAAAGACATCAGTAACCCATTGAGCAAAGAGACAGAGTCATGAGAAGTGATTTGTGCTAAAATGGTCTCTAGAGCTACAGAAATAGGACAGTCCCCCAGTACATCTACCCATGTGGCAAGACTGTTAGTCTCTCTGAGATTTTTAACCTTATCCATATATATGGCAAACAACTCCATTAGTAGAGTTATCTGTGACTGCAAACTACAACAATACATTATATATGTGCACTAACATATTTGCTGAATTTTAAAGTATGCAGCAATGTGAGAGTTGGAGTGAGACTGTTGTTTATAACGTATATCATGAAATGAAGAACAGATGATCTAAGAATGAACATTTGTTGGAGTGATCTCTCTGGGCTTAAATATTTATTTTACTTCCTCCACCCCCCTCCCTTTTTGACAAAGTACTATGTTTTCCAAAATCTACAGTATGAAACCATGGAAAGTTTATGATAAAATCACCTCAAATTGCTACCATAAATTATTACCTCCTACATAGTCTTTTTTCCTGCAATGTGCAATTAATCAAGGAAGCAACTTATTCATTCTAATTAAAAAGTTGGTTCTCAGAGTTTTATTTTAGGTGTGAGAGGGGGGTCTTGATTTCTGGGGAAAAATACATGGTTTCTCAGTAGTATATTCTGTATTTTCACTTTGATCTTCAGGGTTTTGTATATGAACCCAAGGAAAGGATGCCCCTTGTCCTATTCCTAAGGGCAAGTGGGAACTCAGCACTATAAAAGTTTAAGGTTTGGAAGGCAGTCTTAAAGGTAACAATGTCTTAATAGGCAGTTTACACAGTAGATTTTTGAGAGACACACTCACAAGAGTTGGTTAAGATCAATTTCTAGAGCTCATTAGAGAGGATGAAGGTTTATTTTCTATGTTAACTCCTGTAGGGTGTGGTGAGAATCTCATTGCTTATTTCCTAGGTTTAAAAAAAAGTTGTTCTGATAAATTATTTCACCCAGAGCTCATTTATCCTTGCGGTGTGATGATTTATCAGTTTACTCATCCATCTGTCTATTCATTCTTCTATCCATGAATCCATCCAACCATCTTCTCACCAGCTAATACATCAAACCATCTGTACTGGGCACCTGCCAGATACATACAGTGTAAGTCCTGACAATCCAAATATGAATTAACTGATCTGTGCCTTTGAAAAATGCCAAGGTCAATATAGCCATGCCATAACATTTGCTTCACTCCTTGAATAAATTTTCTAAAACTGGATCACGATAAGCCACTTCAAGGGGTCTATGTTGTTACCAGAATAAAACTAGCCAGCGTACAATTTGAGGTCTTATCTGAATTCATCCTCAATTACTGTTAAGGCCACACGGTGTACCACTTTTCCTTTTCAAGGCCCACACTTTGGCCCAGGCACCTACTTCCCTTATACATTTTGTCCTTGTATTTTCCTGTCTCCTAAACCTTATTTGCATTGTTCCATTAGTCCTGGATGGGCTTTTTCCAATTCCAGGGCTAAGCTCAAATTCTTCCTCCTTGAGGAATTTATTCTATTTTCTTTTTTATAATCCAGCTCTATATTGTACCTCTTTTGAGGGCCTCCAGCCACATTCTTCTACAACTAATTATCAGAATGTTCTCTTAAAGCATTAACTTGATCCTGTCACTCCATTTTAAACCAAGTAATGATTTTCTATGGCCCCTGTAAGATGAAGTTCCAGGTTTTCAGCAAGGCATCTGAGATCCTTTATAGTTTGACTCCAGCCCCAGCCAATCAGGATTGTGTGACATTCCTTGAGCACAGGGACATTCTCCTGTGTGTGCAATCCTTTGCACAAATTATCTTCTTTTTTCTGAATTGCATCCATTTCCCTTTTTTACCTGATAATCTCCCGATTTTCTTTCAGCTTCCAATTTTGATGTCACTTCCTTCAGAAAATCTTCTTGATTCTTGAAGATTGGGTCAGGTGTCTCTTATGTATTCCCTTGTGTCTTGCATTTCCCTAGCAAAGCACATCAGGTACCTTGTCACACTGACATGCAGTAGGTACCAGCAATAGGTATTCAATGAATGTTTTCTTAGTTGAGAATATTGAGTTGAGCCACCATGATTTCCCTTAGGAAATGTGCAAGCTGGAAATTGACAGTAATGTTCCACCACATGGCCAGACAGCATGCGAGAACTGGCGGGAAGAAGGTGAACACTGAGGTTAAATATTCCCACCCAATATGCATATACTAAAGTTTCTTATACAACTTGGTTTGAAACATAGTTTCCATAAGGTAAAGATAACAATTTTCTATCTAAAATACAGCAGTTATGGATTCAAAGAGTCAAATCACTAAGAGCTGCAAAACCAATTAACATATGGGGTTCAAGCAGTTCTTTCTTGATTTCATTTGTTCTTGGGGAGTAGATATATTTCCTTGTACCTCAAGAAACCACTAAATTCTAGGTTAACCAACAGGACTCCTCCTTGTAGGCTATGTAAACAGTGAGCATGGCCCTGGGGAGAGGGTCATTTCTGCAGTGTATTCAAGTTCTAGTAGTTACTGTAAAAGGTACCCAAGTGTCAACTACAGATTGGCACTTGCCATCTACCTCTACAAGGATTAAATCATGTGCTGCTGCAGCTGCTGATTTTCAACACCCCCCAAAAGAGTTCAGAATGGTGAGCAGAAATGAGGCACTCTGTGCTGGGGCAGGGTAGGGCGGGTAACTGGCAGAACAGGTCTTTGGATAGTTAGTTAATTTCGGGAGCTGATTTTACGAGCCCGGCTCTTTCATCTCCTCATATTTAAAAGAGCACTAAAATCCTCATGGTGATGACTGCTCCTCATGAGTAGCAGAATCCTTCTGCCAAAGATATGTGCTTCACTGCATACATCCCCTCTTCACCAAAATCACATACATACTTACCTTCCTCCTCTGTCTTTTTAGAGAGGTTTCTCAGAGCTATCATAGGTGTTGTTTTCTGGGCTGTTGTCCTCATTTTGCCCCAAATAAAACTTAACTTACCACTCTCACGTTGTGTATTTTTTTTACATTAACACAAGGAAGCCTGGATCATCAAGACAGGCTCTCTGTAAGTCACCCATTGTGGAAATCTGTAGTGAATATGTGTGAGTTACAAACCAGAATAAACAAAGGGGATTCTTCATAATCTGTGTATGTGTGGGGTAGGAGAGAACTATTACAACTCTCAGAATGTGGTAATTAGTGTCCCATTGGAATTGGTAAACTGGATTTTAAAGGTAATGCAACCAAATTTATAATCACGGTTTGGGGAAGATTGGGGGCTTCTGAGTTGTATATCATTAATTAAGCCATACCAATTTACCCCTTCTTTTTCAAATAATCCATAGTTTTCACATTTAAAAAGTGAGTTAATATAAACCTATGGAGCATAGGACCTTAACAAATTATACATTGATTTCTCTGTCTCTGAGCAGATCCTTGCTATAGGAGTTGCTTGACTCTAAAAATCTTCAAAGGGAAAGGTTCCATAACTGCTTTTGGTACTTCTTTTGTCTTCCTTGAAGTAATTTAGTTTATTTCTATAATAGTCCTTCCTGCAACAATTTAAAATCCTGTTTTCTTTTTGCTGGTCTTGACTTACAATGACAGCATTGCTTAGTGTGCTGTGATAAATGAAGCAAACTTTCAATTATCTGTGCTAATGGGGTGGGCAAGTGAAGAAGAGCACGGATAAATGAAATTTAGCATAGTCTCCAAACCTCATTTTGGCTATTAGCTTTGACATTTTCTCCAACTAACCTTCCAAAGGGTCTACCGAATTTCATATCTTTTCTTTTTTTTACCTTCTTCTCTGGTGGAGATGATAATGATCATTGAGATCCCCAAAGGAGAGGGAGACAGTGGGAGAGGGCGGAATCAGGGATGTGGATAAATTGGAGGCTACACTCATGCATTTGTAAAAAGGTTTAGGTTTCTGGCTTACCAATCTGCTCTCTCCAATTGCTCTATAACTTCATTTAGCATTGTAAGTCGTGAAATCATTGTGCATGCATGTCATTTTGGATGGGCAAAATGTGCACTTGAACAATATTCTGCATTGAGCAATGGTAATGTATCCAGTCTGAGCTCAAAATCCATGAACTATATAACAACCAGGTGCTACGTAGGAGAATGCACTCACCATTTTATAAACATGAAACAATAAATAATAAATGCTCCTTAGTAATTAAACACACAGCCAATTAAAGGCATGTACATTTCCATAAATGGAAGAACCTTAAATTTTGCATTTCCCAACTGATAGGATTAAACTTCCAAAGAAAGTGTGAATTAATGCAAATGTTAACATGGCATCTCCTAAATCCTTTTCTACTTTTACCATCATGAACAGAATATAGAAAAGTAAAAACACATAATGAGAGGCCAGTCTCTGCTAGCTTTGTCATTTACCCAAGGAATACCAAGCATGCTTAGAAACTGTGGAGGAAAAGGGGAGGGGAGGCATACACACAGTACTATATAGAAAATAGATAACTAATAAGGTATAGCACTGAAAACTCTACTCAATACTCTGTAATGATCAGTATGGACCTATGTGGGAAAAGAATCTAAAAAAGGAGTAGATACATGTATATGTATAACTGATTCACTCTACTGTACTCTTGAAACTAACACAGTGATGTAAATCAACTATACTACGATACAAATTAAAAAAGAGACTGTGGAATATTTAGCAAGATTTCAGGTAGCAAACATGTATAGAGGTTATACCTATGTCTATCGATATCTAGGTGTATGTGGTTGTTGGTGTTATTCAGTAGCTAAGCTGTGTCTGACCCTGCATCACATGGACTGCAGCACACCAGGCTTCCCCGTCCTCCACTGTCTTGAAGTTTGCCCAAATTCATGTCCATTGAGTTGGTGATGCTATCTAACCATGTCATCCTTTATTGCCTACTTCTTTTGTCTTCAACTTTCCCAGCATCAGGGTCTTTTCCAAAGAGCTGTTTCATCGTATTAGGTGGCCAAACTATTGGAGCTTCATCAGTCCTTCCAATGGATAGTGAGGGTTGACTTCCTTTAAAATAAACAAGTCTGGGAATGCATGTACACCCATGGTGGATTCATGTCAATGTATGGCAAAACCAATACAGTATTGTAAAGTAAAATAAAGTAAAAATAAAAATTAAAAATAAATAAATAAAATAAACAAGTTTGATCTCCTTGCAGTCCAAGGGACTCTCAGTCTTCTCAGGAACCACAGTTTGAAAGCATTAGGTCTTCAAAACTCAGCCTTTTTTATGGTCCAACTCATCCATACGTTACTATTGGAAAAACCATGGCTTTGACTATATGGATGTTTGTCTTTAAGTGGTATCTTTGCTTTTTAATACTGCTGTCTAGGTTTTTCATAGCTTTCCTTCCAAGGAGCAAGCATCTTAATTTCATCCCTGCAGTCTGTCCACAGTGATGTTGGAGACCAAGAAAGTAAAATCTGTCATTGTTTCCACTTTTTCACCTTCTATTTGCCATGAAGTAATGGGACTGGATGCCATGATCTGTGTGGATCACAATAAACTGTGGAAAATTCTGAAAGAGATGGAATACCAGACCACCTGACCTGCCTCTTGAGAAACCTGTATGCAGGTCTGGAAGCACCAGTTAGAATTGGACATGGAACAACAGACTGGTTCCAAATAGGAAAAGGAGTACGTCAAGGCTGTATATTGTCACCCTGCTTATTTAACTTCTATGCAGAGTACATAATGAGAAAAGCTGAGCTGGAGGAACACAAGTTGAAATCAAGATTGCTGGGAGAGATATAAATAACCTCAGATATGCAGATGACACCACCCTTATGGCAGAAAGTGAAGAACTAAAGAGCCTCTTGAAGAAAGTGAAAGAGGAGAGTGAAAAAGTTGGCTTAAAGCTCAACACTCAGAAAACTAAGATCGTAGCATCTGGTCCCATCACTTCATGGCAAATAGATGGGGAAACAGTGGAAAGAATGGCTGACTATTTTGGGGGGCTCCAAAATCACTGCAGATGGTGACTGCAGCCATGAATTTAAAAGACACTTACTCCTTGGAAGGAAAGTTATGACCAACCTAGACAACATATTAAAAAGCAGAGAATTTGCTTTGTCAACAAAGGGCTGTCTAGTCAAGGCTATGGTTTTTCCACTGGTCATCTATGGATGTGAGTTGGGCTGTAAAGGAAGCTGAGCCCTGAAGAATTGATGCTTTTGAACTGTGGTATTGGAGAAGACTTTTAAGAGTCCCTTGGGCTGCAAGGAGATCCAACTTGTCCATCCTAAAGGAGATCAGTCCTGGGTATTCAGTGGAGGGACTGATGTTGAAGCTGAAACTCCAATACTTTGGCCACCTGATGTGAAGAGCTGACTCATTTGAAAAGACCCTGATCCTGGGAAAGATTGAGGGCAGGAGGAGAAGTGGATGACAGAGGATGAGATGGTTGGATGGCATCACCGACTCAATGGACATGAGTTTGGGTGAACTCTGGGAGTTGGTGATGGACAGGGAGGGCCTGGCGTGCTGTGGTTCATGGGGTCACAAAGAGTCGGACACGACTGAGCAACTGAGCTGAACTGAATGGGACCGGATGCCATGATGTTAGTGAGACCTAATTTCATCTGGTATATCCATGCTGTTCAGACTCCCTGATAAGAAACTGACTAGCTTTACCTTTCCAGAGGCTATCATCTTTAGCGGTCCCATTCCTTAAGTGAGATCCTCCTCTTTATTATCTATAGCAGCCTTTCTAGGATGGTTGCCTTCTTGTCCTCTGTCCCCAGCAAAGCGTTTGTTTCCTTGTTTGTTCCTCTGCTTGTTTCCTTTCTAGTAGGATCTAGGTTCTATGATGGTGGTCTCTTTTCTTTAGACATAGTCTTCTATGCCCAGTCTTCTTTCCAGCTGGACCCCTTACTCATCACCCTGGGCTGGGGAAATCCAGGTCTCCACTGGGTTGCCTTTACATGCCTATGACCCTGTAAGGTCAGGCATGTTGCCAAAAATATTATCCCTATTGAACCTCAAGCCCCACAGTGTTAGGTTTATGGTCACATTTCATGGCTGTGCCAATGAAAGTACTTAGGACAATTGAATATTGGGAGTCTGGATTGATCTTTATTTACCAGATTTGCTTTGGAGATGGTTGTAAAATACTACATGGTAAAAGATCTCTGTTTCCTTTGTTTTGCATGGTTGACACTGCTTAATAAACATTCATGTGTATTTCTTCTCATCATTACCTACTCACTTTTTGAATATCTCACTGACATTAAATATTTTGTAACCAGCAATTGCAAAAGCTTATGCTTGTTTTTATGAAGATTCACTTAAAATATAATTTGTAGAAGTGTTTTGCATTGTAAAAGCTGGAGTCATCTGTCAAAGATAAATGCCTACCTGCTCAACCAAAGATATAGAAAATACAGTGTTTGAAAAATGAGTTTCCATAAGAACACAAGTTACAATGACCCATAAAATACAGTTCTTTGAACACCATCATGTGCAAAGTCTTCATTCAGTTTCAAATAACTTTCAAAGAGTTTCTGTAGCCCATCCTCTCCTGACAATCAATATATTTAATAATTTTATCTCTCACAGATGAAAATCATTTGTGCAAATCGAGGTTTTATGGTTCAGCCATGTTAGGATGATTTACTGCAGAAAAGTAGCTGTGGTTCATTGCCTTGTGGCTCATGGCTTCTTTCCCTTTAAGGTGCTGAGGGGCATGTCCCACTAAAGTTTGGGAACCTCCAGCCAATCAGAAATGGATCTCCTCTTAAGGATGTGAATTTGAGGGCAGAGATGACTCAGTCTAGCTGATTACCTAACAGTGAAGAACAAAATCTAACACCATGTTGGATTTATTTCTTTAACATTTACTTTCCATTGCTTTTGTTGCTATAATGACTGAAAGGATGCTGTCCATAGCTATCAGTTCAGTCGCTCGGTCATGTCTGACTGTGACCCCATGGACTGCAGCACACCAGGCTTTCTTGTCCTTCACTATCCCCTGGAGCTTGCTCAAGCTCATATCCATAGAGTCGGTCATGCCATCCAATCATCTCATCCTCTGTCATACCCTTCTCCTCCTGTCTTCAATACTCCCAGCATCAGGGTGTTTTCTAAGGAGTCAATTCTTTGCATCAGGTGGCCAAAGTATTGGAGTTTCAGCTTCAGCCTCAGTCCTTCCAATGAATATTCAGGACTGATTTCCTTTAGGATGGACTGGTTGGATCTTCTTGCAGTCCAAGGGACTCTCGAGTCTTTCCCAACACCACAGTTCAAAAGCATCAGTTCTTCAGCGCTCAGCTTTCTTTATAGTCCAACTCTTACATCAGTACATGGCTACTGGAAAAACCAAAGCTTTTACTAGACGGACCATTGTCGGCAAAGTAATGTTTCTGCTTTTTAATATGCTGTCTAGGTTGGTCATAGCTTTTCTCCAAAGGAGCAAGTGTTTTTCAATTTCATGGCTGCAGTCACTAACTGGGGTGATTTTGGAGCCCCCCAAAATAAAGTCCGTCACTGTTGCCATTGTTTCTCCATCTATTTGCCATGAAGTGATGGGACCAGATGCCATGATCTTAGTTTTCTGAATGTTGAGTTTTTAGCCAGCTTTTTCACTCTTTTCTTTCAATTTCCTCAAGAGGCTCTTTAGTTCTTCTTTGCTTTCTGCCATTAGGGTGGTGTCATCTGCATACCTGAGGTTATTGACAATCTTGATTTCAGTTTGTTCTTCATTCAGCCCAGCATTTCTCATGATGTACTCTGTATAAAAGTTAAATAAGCAGGGTGACAATATACAGCCTTGATGTACTCCTTTAACAATCTGGAACCAGTCTGTTGTTCCATGTGCAATTCTAACTGTTGCTTCTTGATCTGCGTACAGATTTCTCAGGAGACAGGTAAGGTGGCCTGGTATTCCCATCTCTTGAAGAATTTTCCACAGTTTGTTGTGATCCACATAGTTAAAGGCTTTGGCGTTGTCAATAAAGCAGAAGTAGATGTTTTTCTGGAATGCTGTTGCTTTTTCAATGATCCAGTGGATGTTGGCAATTTGATCTCTGCTTCCTCTGCCTTTTTAAAATCCATCTTGAACATCTGGAAGTTCACAGTTCAGGTACTGTTGAAGCCTGGCTTGGAGAATTTTGAGCATTACTTTACTAGTGTGTGAGATGAGTGCAATTGTGCGGTAGTTTGAGCATTCTTTGGCATTGCCTTTCTTTGGGACTGGAATGAAAACTGACCTTTTCCTGTCCTGTGGCCACTGCTGAGTTTTCCAAATTTGCTGTCATATAGAGTGCAGCACTTTCACAGCAGCATCTTTTAGGATTTGAAATAGCTCAGCTGGAATAGCTATAAGCGTACATAATGGCCTGTCTCAGGGAACCCTGCCCCTTGCTTGAATGTTAAAGTGCCTTTGTTCAGCTCACAGGGAAACACCCTGACACTGCCCACATGTGAATAGCTGGAGGAAAGAAGAAATTAACACCCCCACTCCCCATCCCTGCCCCAAGGCTGGCCAAACCAAAAGATATTTCATAAGACTTACAGCCTTTTAACTTTGTTTCTTCACCTCCTCCCCATCTCTGTTCTATAAAAGAAACTAGCTTCAAGACCCTAATAAGATGGTTCTCTTGCACTCCAGTCTACCATCTTCTCGGGCTATTTAGCATCCTGAATCAAGTTGTTATTCCTTGCCTCAGTACCTCGTTTCCAGATTATTGGCCTGTTGTGTGGCAAGCAAACCAAATTTGGACTTGTAACAGTGAGAGGTGAGGAAGAGCAGTCTGGAATCTCAGGATTCAACTCCCATCTTCTTTTTCACCAACATAGCACTGCTTTTTATGGTTTGTTTTTAAAGTTCATGATTGAATTCAGAGGAAGTCTTCTGTCATTGTCCAGAAGGTACTTTGGGTTTTGAAAATTACATTTTTTTTGTTTACTCTAAATGAGCCATTTATTTTAACATCTCTAGGGTTGCCTGGAAAATCCCATGGGCGGAGAAGCCTGGTGGGCTGCAGTCCGTGGGGTTGCTAAGAGTCAGACAAAACTGAGCGACTTCACTTTCACTTTTCACTTTCATGCATTGGAGAAGGAAATGGCAGCCCACTCCAATGTTCTTGCCTGGAGAATCCCAGGGACCGGGGAGCCTGGTGGGCTGCTGTCTGTGGGATCACACAGAGTCGGACACGACTGAAGTGACTTAGCAGCAGTAACAGGGTATTTTAAACTTGCTACCGTAGCATAGTCCTCTCTGCTTTAAGACAAAGCCAACGTCCCCTGATTTCCTCTCTCAGATTCTTCCCAGGAGGTTTTTGTGGGCCTCACAAATATTCTGGTAATTTCCTATGTGGAGTGTTAGGGGAATTTATTTCCACCAAATTTCTTTTGCTCAGAAGCTTCCCATCCAAATGAGCCTTGTCCCAGGTTGGGTTCTCCAGAAACAGATGCTGAGTCAGAGACTGGAGTGAAGGATATACATTAGGGGTCAATAAGTGTGGAAGGAAGTAGATGTAGGCAGAGGGCAAAGTTGAATTGAAATGCTGGCCAGACCTCTCAGGAGAGCTCTGGCATTTCTACCATCAGAGTTGTCCCTTGGGGAGCTGAAACGGTCAGGCCTTTGTATGACTGCTACAAGCAGTCTTTGGATGTGGTCCACTCTTGGAAGAGCCTGGCCTTGGCTGAGAAGGGTCTCTGCCACTGATGCAAATCTTGAAGAAGCTGGCAACTAAGGGTCCTTTGCTGACAGCATTCCCAGCAACTAGGATAACTGTCTCCTTTGAAGGGGATTTTGGCATCCCCATCTCCATGTCCACTGCAGGCAAGTACCCCACACATTCTCTAGGTAGATGTATGACCAGGAAATTTTATTGTCATTATAATTATAATAACTAAGAATTATATTTAGCAGCATCCTTGGCCTCCATTCCCTAGATGCCAGTAACACTGCCCTCCCTTCCTCAAGTTGTGACAACCCAAAATGTCTTCAGACATTGTCTCATGTCTCTTGGGGAAAAACAGTGTTTCTGGTTGAGAACCACTGTGCTCCATGGGCAATTTCACAATTTGAATTAGCTGATCTACTTAGAAAGAAAAAAAAAGATCTTTTGATAATATGAAGAAACGTTCATTCATAATTATTGTGTCGAAAGAATGATTGCTGGAGTAGTTAGGGAAAAAAGAAGTCTGTGCTTCAGGGTGGAGATTACTAGGCATTAAATAACTTTGCATGTGAATAGAATGCTACATTTTATTTTTTCCCATGTGCTCTGTAAATTTGCTAGGGAACTGTTTCCTTTTCTTTCTCTTTTACTTAAAGATATGAGATTGCACAGTTCATCTTTCCCCTTGCTTCTTCAATCTGGCTTTGCTATATCGCATCACCCAGGGAAGTTAGTTGTATTCTGGGTGAGATTATTGAGTAGAGGTGGTTTCTAGGTAAAAAGTTTGGTTAGTTGTATCTGAAGGTAAAAGAAAAATGAAAAATTAAGGCACTGAAATAAGATATTTTTATTTCTTATTTTTTTTCCTCATCTCCAGGTGTGAAAGGCGTCAACTTGTGTCTAGGCATCATTTTAACAATTGATCTAAGACTGATGTTGATTTCTTATGTATGTTTCCAAGGTTGCTCCAGGAGAGCAGTTGCTATTTTCTCCTTATCAAGTGTAGAAGAACAAAGTATGAGAAAACGTGGACTTAGAAACAATGTAATGCTGGACATAAAGTTTCTGGGAACATTTTCTTCATGATTGCTGAGGAGTGTATGATCAACAGGGCAGAATATTTTAGGTGTGTTTCAAATAATGGTATAGACTTGATGCTAGATAGACTCCTCAATGGGAAGGCACAAGATTTCCTCTGAATGGAAGTTCATATTTGAAATGTCTATATGAACTATGTAAGCTACAACATTTCCATTTCAGAGCATGAGGAAGATTGAGGAAAAAGAAAAATGAGTTAAGTAAAATTAAAAAAAAAATAGATTGTACTTTTATTTATTTATTTATTTTTTTGTTTTGTGTTTTTTCTTTTTTTATTTTTTTTTTAGTTTTTTATTTTCTAAATTTTAAAATCTTTAATTCTTACATGCATTCCCAAACATGAACCCCCCTCCCACCTCCCTCCCCATAACATCTTTCTGGGTCATCCCCATGCACCAGCCCCAAGCATGCTGCATCCTGCGTCAGACATAGACTGGCGATTCAATTCACATGATAGTATACATGTTAGAATGGCATTCTCCCAAATCATCCCACCCTCTCCCTCTCCCTCTGAGTCCAAAAGTCCGTTATACACATCTGTGTCTCTTTCCCTGTCTTGCATACAGGGTCGTCATTGCCATCTTCCTAAATTCCATATATATGTGTTAGTATACTGTATTGGTGTTTTTCTTTCTGGCTTACTTCACTCTGTATAATCGGCTCCAGTTTCATCCATCTCATCAGAACTGATTCAAATGAATTCTTTTTAACGGCTGAGTAATACTCCATTGTGTATATGTACCACAGCTTTCTTATCCATTCATCTGCTGATGGACATCAAAGGTTGTTTCCATGCAGCTCAACTCCAGAAAAATAAACGACCCTATCAAAAAATGGGCCAAAGAACTAAATAGACATTTCTCCAAAAAAGACATACGGATGGCTAACAAACACATGAAAAGATGCTCAACATCACTCATTATTAGAGAAATGCAAATCAAAACCACAATGAGGTACCACTTCACACCAGTCAGAATGGCTGCGATCCAAAAATCTGCAAGCAATAAATGCTGGAGAGGGTGTGGAGAAAAGGGAACCCTCCTACACTGTTGGTGGGAATGCAAACTAGTACAGCCACTATGGAGAACAGTGTGGAGATTCCTTAAAAAATTGCAAATAGAACTCCCTTATGACCCAGCAATCCCACTTCTGGGCATACACACCGAGGAAACCAGAATTGAAAGAAACACATGTACCCCAATGTTCATCGCAGCACTGTTTATAATAGCCAGGACATAGATTGTACTTTTAAAACCATATAAACCTATGAGTGATGAATTCTGAAATCTTACGTGTTTTAAATATTTAAAATTGCTTTTCAATGTGTCCCTTTACAATTGTTAGCAGGTGCTTCTCCCTGTCAGTGGTTTGTGATTCTTCCTTAGAATTATCAAATCCCATTAAATTGATGGGTATTATGAGGTGTGTTAGGCTCCCTGGATGTAAGACTGATACAAAACACCTATTCAAGTTCTTGAGCCTAAAGTACTGCCAGTATAGTGACTGTTCAAGAGGTGTGAAGTTTATAACAAATCTCTTTGACGACTTTTCTGAGAATCACCATAAGCTCTCTCTGTACTTTCTTTACCCCCTTCACGCATTGCTCCCCACCACTGACAACTTCCAGTCTGCTCTCTGTAGAGATCAGTCATTTTCCTTTCTTTAGATTCCACCTATAAGTGAGATCACGTGGTGTTTGTCTTCCTCTGACTGGTTTCATTTTGTATAATACCCTACAGGTCCATCCATATTGTCACAAATGGCCAAATTTCATTATTTCATGGCTAAATAATATTTATGTGTGTGTATCTTGGTTTCTTTACTCCTCTGTCCACAGACATTTCTGTTGCTTGCATATGTTGGTGATCACACACAATGCAGCAGGGAGCATGGGTGTGCCCGTATCTTTTCAGTTTAGTGTTTTCACCTTCTGATGAATATGCAGAACTGGAATTGCTGTATCTTGGAGTACCTCTAGTTTTAATTTTTGAGGAACCTCTATACTGTTTTCACAGCAGCTGCACCAGTTTGTATTCCCACCAACATTACACTGGGCTCTCTTTTCTCCACATCCTCACCAGCACTTGTTACTTCTTGTCTTTTTGATGTTCACTGTTCTAACACATGCGACCGACAGGCACAGCATGGTGACTGTAGCTATTAATGCACTACTGCATATTTGAAAGTTACTAAGAAATTAAATCTTAAGAGTTCTCATCATAAGAAAAAAAATACGGTAACTGAATGGTGACATGTTTGCTAGACTGATTGTGGTGTCCATTTTGAAATGTATACAAATATCAAATCGTTATTTTGTATGCCTGAAATGAATATAACATTGTATGTTGATTATATCTGTATTAAAAAAATTAAAAATCACTCTGAATATCAAAACGTGTTTTCATTGCTTCAATATGACACTCTGCTATAGCTGACGCACAGTAGGAGTCACACACATTCTTATTCATGGAGAAAGCAGGCAGCTCCCCAAAGAGAAAGGGATCCAGCCTACACATCTCCCCAGGCAGGGAACAACAGGTCCCAGTGCTTTGTTGGACGTGCTTTTCCAGAGGGATTGGTTTGTGCCCCAGCTTGGTGGCTATACCCCTTGGGGAGTTATTATAAACACTACTCAAAAGTAGAAAGTCAAGAGATTCCTGGAGTAACAGGCAAATTTGGCTTCGGAGTACAAAATGAAGCAGAGCAAAGGCTAACAGAGTTTTGCCAAGAGAATGCACTGGTCATAGCAAACACCCTCTTCCCACAAGAGAAAACTCTACACGTGAACATCACCAAATGTTCAATACCAAAATCAAACTGGTTATATTCTTTACAGCTAAAGAAGGAGAAGCTCTATATAGTCAGCAAAAACAAGGCTGGGAGCTGACTGTGGCTCAGATCATGAACTCCTTATTTCCAAATTCAGACTAAAATTGAAGAAAGTAGGGAAAACCAGTAGACCAGTCAGGTATGACCTAGATCAAATCCCTTACAATTACACAGTGGAAGTGCGAAATAGATTCAAGGGATTAGACCTGATAGAGTGCCCAACCTGTGGATAGACTCATGATGTTGTACAGTAGGCAGTGATCAAGACCCTCCCAAAGGAAAAGAAATGTAAAAAGGCAAAATGGTTGTCTGAGAAGGCCTTACAAATAGCTGTGAAGAGAAAACACACAAAAGGCAAAGGGGAAAAGGAAAGATATACCCATTTGAATATAGAGTTCCAAAGAATAGCAATGAGAGATAAAAAAGCCTTCCTCAGTGATCAGTGCAAAGAAATAGAGGAAAACAACAGACTGGGAAAGATGAGCGAACTCTTCAAGAAAATTAGAGATACCAAGGGAACATTTCATGCAAAATGGGCACAATAAAGGACAGAAAAGGTATGGACCTAACAGAAGCAAAAGAGATTAGAAAGAGGTGGCAAGAATACACAGAAGAACTATACAAAAAAGATCTTCATGACCCAGATAACCACAAAGGTGTGATCACTCACCTAGAGCCAGACTTCCTGGAATGCGAAGTCAAGTGGGGCTTATGAAGCATCACTATGAATAAAGCTAGTGGAGGTGATGGAATTCCAGCTGAGCTATTTCAAATCCTAAAAGACGATGCTGTGAAAGTGCTGTACTCAATATGCCAGCAAATTTGGAAAACTTAGCAGTGGCCACAGGACTGAAAAAGGTCAGTTTTCATTCCAATCCCAAAGAAAGGCAATGCCAAACAATGTTCAAACTATGGCACAATTGCGTTCATCTCACATGCTAGCAAAGTATTGTTCAAAATTCTCCAAGCCAGGCTTCCACAGTACCTGAACCATGAACTTCCAGATGTTCAAGCTGGATTTAGAAAAGGCAGAGGAAGCAGAGAATAAATTGCCAGCATCCGTTGGATCATTGAAAAAGCAACAGCATTCCAGAAAAACATCTACTTCTGCCTTATTGACAACCCCAAAGCCTTTGAGTATGTGGATCACAACAAACTGGCAATTTCTTCAAGAGATGGGAATACCAGACCACCTTACCTGCCTCCTGAGAAATCTATATGCAGGTTAAGAATCAACAATTAGAACTGGACATAGAACAAGAGACTGGTTCAAAATTGGGAAAGGAGTACATCAAGGCTGTATAT
Source organism: Ovis canadensis (assembly GCF_042477335.2). Classification (NCBI taxonomy): domain Eukaryota; kingdom Metazoa; phylum Chordata; class Mammalia; order Artiodactyla; family Bovidae; genus Ovis; species Ovis canadensis. The sequence continues at coordinate 19,776,757 of NC_091261.1, read as the reverse complement.
TGTCACCCTGCTCAGTTAACTTTTATGCAGAATATATCATGTGAAATGTTAGGCTGAATGAAGCACAAACTGGAATCAAGATTGCTAGGAGAAATACCAATAACCCCTTTACGCAGATGACTTCACCCTTACAGCAGAAAGTAAAGAACTAAAGAGCCTCTTGATGAAAGTGAAAGAGGAGAGTGAAAAAAGCTGGCTTAAATCTCAACATTCAGAAAACTAAGATCATGGCATCCTGTCTTATCACTTCATGGCAAATAGATGGGGAAACAGTGGAAACAATGACCAACTTTATTTTTTTGGGCTCCAAAATCACTGCAGATGGTGACTGCAGCCATGAAATTACAAGACGCTTTCTCCTTGGAAGAGAGGCAATGAAAAACCTAGACAGCATATTAAAAAGCAGAGAGATTACTTTGCTGACAAAAGTAATCTGTGGTGTTGGAGAAGACTCTTGAGATTCCTTGGACTGCAAGGAGATCAAACCAGTCAGTCCTAAAGGAAATCAATCCTGAGTATTTATTGGAAGGACTGATGCTGAAGCTGATACTCCATGACTTTTGGCCACCTGATGGGAAGAACTGACTCATTGGAAAAGACCCTGATGCTGGGAAAGATTGAAGGCAGGAGGAGAAGGTGATGACAGAGGATAATATGGTCAGATGGCATCACTGGCTCGATGGGTATGTGTTTGAGTCAGCTTGGGAGTTGGTGATAGACAGGGAAGCCTGGCATGCTGCAGTCCATGGAGTCCCCAAGAGTTGAACACGACTTAGCAACTGAACTGAAGAGTTTCGTTATTATTTTTGGATTAGAAAGTGTCCACGGATTGTAAAAAAAAAAAAGTTTGTGACTTCAGAGAGATATATGTAAAATTAGAACATTTTTCACTTAGAACATTAAAATTAAGTTTTTCTCTCTCTATGACTGAATTGCTAAGTATGGAATCTGAGCAAGTATTGGTTGGATGATACAATCAACTGGTGAGACTGATGATCTAATCAGCTGTGTCCAACTCTTTTTCAACCCCATGGACTGTAGCCCATCAGGCTCCTCATTTCATGGAATTCTCCAGGCAAGAATACTGCAGTGGGTAGCCTTTCCCGTCTCTAGGGGATCTTCCCAACCCAGGGAATGAACCTGAGTCTCTGGTGTTGCAAGAAACCTTTTTATCATCTGAGCCACCAGGAAAGCACTCTCATCAGCTAGTGACCTGCAACCATTATGGCCTGATTTTGCTGTGCTTGTCATTGGGACAGTGCAGTGCTGGTAACATTCCTCAGCTCCTTTCTAACAGACACCTTTTATTTATTTATCATTTTATTTTTTGACCATGCTGTGAGGCATGTGGGATCTTAGTTCCCCAATCAGGGATTGTACCTCTGCCCCCTGCAGTGGAAGCACCAGTCTTTAACACTGGATGCCCAACAGATCCCTGTTCGACTGAGCCATTGAAAGCCCATTCAGAAAGGGTGAAAACCTCTTTCAAAGATGCTTCCCAAAAAGGAAAAATATATTTTGTAAAATATTTTTAATAATATTTATAAGGGATTTGTATTAATAACATTGTTAAATGTTATTCCACTTTTTGTTTGGACTATGTTTTCTTAAAATACCAAGGTTATGTTGATTATATTTTGAGTTCTGAACCTCTCAGTCTCCTGCACTGTGTCATTCTGAAGGTCATTCTATTTTAACATGTTCTATAACATATAACATATTTTAAAAACCTATATATTCTAAGTGTTTTACTCAGTGGGTTTTCACAAACTGAAAATACCCAGTGGAACTGGCACTGGATGAAGAAACAAAATGTTAAATACCTAGGAAACCGCCTCACCACACCCTGAGGCTCATGCCCCCTTCCAGTCTCTAACTATTCATCAAAGAGTAAACACTATTCTGATTTCTGTAGCACAGAATCATTATGTTGAGGTTGGGACATTTCGTTTCATCAGAATTTTGATTGTAGGTAGCTGTGTTGGTTTCAACCTTGTTGTTGCCCCATATCCTGCATATAGATAGGAAATTACTGGAGGAAGGGCTACCCAAGCTGAACTGCTCCAATGCTGTGATGTACTCTGGGCAGTGATTACAGGTAGACAATGGAAACTGGGAGGAAGTGGGCATCATGGTAGAAGGACTAGAAAAATAAGACAGGCAGAGGTCAAAGAAAATGTTTCCTGTCTTCACACCTCTGCTTTGGAAAATCTCTAGGGAACAGAGTTCTGGTTTCTCTTTGCAACTTTTCTCTTGAGACCTAGGTATGGTTTTCATTGTTGACTTTGCCATTTGTGCTTTGTAAAGATCAAGTGTTGTTTTTAGAACCAGAAAACTTGGTGAGTATTAAAGACATAAATACTGAGATTTATAAGAACATTCTGCTTATACAAGTATTTTATTTTCATGCATTTTCAGGGAATGTCTTTCTCGGGACTGAATAGGACCCGTATTTTCAATTCACCAGCAGATAGTAGTTACTAACAAGAGGTACAAAGATCGGTCAAAGCATAGGCTTGCATTATTGATGAGAGGGCGGGGGGTGAGCAGAAACTGACGTCTTCAGGGGTGGGTTTCTGGTGACTAGTAAGAACTACTGAGAAAAAATAAAACGCTGAGGAACTTCCAGAAATACCCATCAGTGCTCACATGCTAAGGGTTGACGCGGTTCTTTATTTCCCTCTTTAAGGAACATCAGTCATGAGTGCCCCTTACTGAAGATGAGAGAAGGCAGTAGCAGTGTGAATTATCCTGAGAGCAGGACCTTTTCTAATTCCCAGCATAATTCTTGGAAGGTCTACTTCCTGGAAGAGCATGCCTCAAAGAAACACCTTAATAGCCCTGGATGTTTCCTTTTCTTTTATTTGAAACAGACCCCACCCTTCCAAATGCAACAATGATTTCAGTTGTTAGAACACGTGCCATGTGACTTACTAAGGCATCTTAAGGGCCTTAGTTGCTTTTCTGTCTGATCTACTTTAATATGGTCCCCTGGTAGCTGAGGTGGTAAAGAACCTGACTGCAATTCGGGAGACCTTGGTGCGATTCCTGGATTGGGAAGTTCCCCAGGAGAAGGGACAGGCTACCCACTTCAATATTCTTGGGCTTCCCTTGTGCTCAGCTGGTAAAGAATCTGCCCACAATGCAGGAGACCTGGGTTGGATCCCTGGGTTGAGAAGATCCCCTGGAGGAGGGCATGGCTACCCACTCTAGTATCCTTGCCTGGAGAATCGTCACGAACAGAGGAGCCTGGTGGGCTGCAGTCCATGAGGTCACAAAGAGTCGGACACAACAGAGTGACTAAGCACAGCACAGTGTTATTTCCGACAAAGTTGGCACTTGGACTGGAGTCAAGAGAGACGCAGAGCTAGGCAAGCCTGGAGAGTCACTAACCTGTTCCCCCGCACACGCCAGAGCAGCCGCACCAGCCAGCTGGAAGGGTTTTGTATATCCTGTGAAGTCTGGGTAGTCAGTAGGCTGGGAATAAAAGACCCCTAAGTGTTAGGTCTGGGGTTCTCCTTTCAGGTTCATTCTGAGCCCAAGGAATCTCACTGAGACCCACATAAAAAGAATTCTCTGAAGTCCGTCCTTATTTACAGCTCGCTTTCTGCCATGCTTTCTTCTCCAGTCTCAGTTCTCTTTGCCTTCTGATCTTGATCTCTGTGTCATTTCCCCCCTATTTGTCTCCCTCTCAAATTCCTCTCTTATGCTCAGTAGGTTTCTTTTGACTTCTGCTCTGATTCTGTTCATCTGGTATTCAATTTAGCTCCCACTTTGTGCAGCTGGGTCTACCAAGGTGAAACTTTGATGAATCCTGGTTTCTGTGTTCTAGTATTCTCAAGAAGGACAGCTCGAGCTGTGGTTTGGTGCAGGGCTCTCCCTCTGCCTTACTGCCCCTCCTCACCTCTTTATTTTTTCCATCCATGCCAACTTGTTGTGTGTGTTAGTCGCTCAGTTGTGCCCGACTCTTTGCGACCCCATGGACTGCAATCTACCAGGTTCCTCTGTCCATGAGATTTTCCAGGCAAGGATACTGGAGTGGGTTGCCATGTCTTTCTCCAGGGGATCTCCCCAACCCAAGGATCAAAGCCGGGTCTCCTGCACTGCAGGCAAATGCCAACTTAATTCATTTATAATGAGAAATACAAATATCAAGTTTATTGCAGTGCTTGTACTGTTAGATTGCTTTAATTTTTTCCCTATAGGTAAAAGAATTCTTGCTTAGCAAACATGGCATCTGATGTAGGGTAGTCAATTATTATTTGATTGTTTAATCATCTTCAAAACAGGAAAATACTTTCCATCCCATGCTTGTGCTTAGGAATGTGTCTGCATGTTGGGTGATACCAGTATTATATGTGGGAAATTCTCCTTCTCCAGGCTCCAATGCAGGCAGCTTATGTGGCTAAAAGTTTGGCTTTGAAAGTGCTTCTAACTTCTCAGTTCTCCTTCCTTTCTGCTTTTTTTTTCCTACTGCTTTAATATTGCGTTTTTATACTTCTCTTTTTCCTTCATTTTCCTATCCTTTGTTTCTTTTTTTAAAAAAATTATTAGTCTGTTTATTCACCGGAGCATAATTGCTTTACAATGTTGCATTTCTGCTGTATGATGGACTGAGTATATGTTTACATATATCTCCTCCCTCCTGAACCTCCTTCCCACCCTCTCACCAAATCCCACCCATCTGGGTCATCACCGAGCACCAGGCTGAGCTCCCTGTGCTGTGCTGCAGGCTCCCATTAGCTTTCTGCTTCATACATGGTCATGTATATATGTCAGTCCTAGAAAGAGACGGGAATACCAGACCACCTGACCTGCCTCTTGAGAAGTCTATAGGCAGGTCAGGAAGCAACAGTTAGAACTGGACATGGAACAACAGACTGGTTCCAAATAGGAAAAGGAGGACATCAAGGCTGTATATTGTCACCCTGCTTATTTAACTTCTATGCAGAGTACATCATGAGAAACGCTGGGCTGGAAGAAACACAAGCTGGAATCAAGATTGCCGGGAGAAATATCAATAACCTCAGATATGCAGATGACACCACCCTTATGACAGAAAGTGAAGAAGAGCTAAAAAGCCTCTTGATGAAAGTGAAAGAGGAGAGTGAAAAAGTTGGCTTAAAGCTCAACATTCAGAAAACAAAGATCATGGCATCTGGTCCCATCACTTCATGGGAAACAGATGGGGAAACAGTGGAAACAGTGTCAGACTTTATTTTGAGGGGCTCCAAAATTACTGCAGATGGTGACTGCAGCCATGAAATTAAAAGACGCTTACTCCTTGGAAGAAAAGTTATGACCAACCTAGATAGTATATTAAAAATCGGAGACATTACTTTGCCGACTAAGGTCCGTCTAGTCAAGGCTATGGTTTTTCCTGTGGTCATGTATGGATGTGAGAGTTGGACTGTGAAGAAGGTTGAGCCCCGAAGAATTGCTGCTTTTGAACTGTGGTGTTGGAGAAGACTCTTGAGAGTCCCTTGGACTGCAAGGAGATCCAACCAGTCCTTTCTGAAGGAGGTCAGTCCTGGGTGTTCTTTGGAAGGAATGATGCTAAAGCTGAAGCTCCAGTACTTTGGCCACCTCATGCGAAGAGTTGACTCATTGGAAAAGACTGATGCTGGGAGGGATTTGGGGCAGGAGGAGTAGGGGTTGACTGAGGATGAGATGGCTGGATGGCATCACTGACTCGATGGATTCGACTCTGAGTGAACTCCGGGAGTTGGTGATGGACAGGGAGGCCTGGCGTGCTGCGATTCATGGGGTCACAAAGAGTCGGACACGACTGAGCGACTGAACTGAACTGAACTGGACTGAATCTCCCAATTTGTCCCACCCTCCCTTTTCCCCACTGTGTCCACGTGTTTGTTCTTTACATCTGTCTCTATTCCTACCCTGCAAATAGGTTCATTTGTACCATTTTGTTTCCAGATTCCACATATATAGTAATATAACATTTGTTTTTCTCTGACTTATTTCACTCTGTATGACAGACTCTAGGTTCATCTACATCTTTACAAATGACCCAATTTCATTCCTTTTCATGGCTGAGTAATATTCAGAAGGAAATGGCAACACACTTCAGTTCTCTTGCCTGGAAAATTCCATGGACAGAGGAGCCTGGTGGGCTGTAGTCCATGGGGTCACAAAGAGTCAGACACGACTGAGTGACTAAACTACAAAAAACCACATCTTCTCTACCCGTTCATCAGTGTATGGACATTGAGGTTGCTTCCATGTCGTGACTATTGTAAATAGTGCTGCAATTGGCATGAGACTACGATACAAGTGACTTTCTCCGTTATGTCTTTTGCAGGGCATATGCTCAGTAGTGAGATTGCTGGGGCATATGGTAGTTCTATGCTTAGTTTTTTAAAGAAACTCCACACGGTTTTCCATAATGGCTGTATCAATTTACATTCCCAGCAACAGTGTGAGAGGGCAGATGAAGCAACTGACAAGGGATTAATCTCTAAAATACATAAACAGCTCATGCAACTCAATATCAAACCAACCAATGACCCAATTAGAAAATGGGCAGAAGAGCTAAATAGACATTTCTTGAAAGAAGACATATAGATGGCCAAGAGACACATGAAAAGGTGTTCAGCGTCACTAATTATTAGAGAAAAGCAAATCAAAACTACAATGAGGAATCACCTCACACTGGTCAGAAAGGCCATCATCAAAAAAAAACAAAAAGCAAAGAAAATCTACAAGCAATCAGTGCTGGAGAGGATGTGGAGAAAAGGGAACTGTACCTTTTGTTTATTTCCCCAGAGAGCACTCTGTCTTGCGGCATCCTATGCCTTCCTGCACGCTCCTGTCATTACGTATATCTCTCTGTCCTCCTGGCCTCTGCTTCTATTCATTTACCGCAGGAAAGAAGATCATCACTGGTGACTAAAGACAGCTACCCACAGAATTCATCTATCTTTACACTCCCTGGGAATAGGAAAGTGCAATCACCATTCATTCTTATCTCTCTAGCTTCAGCAATGTGGTAGGGACCAAGGCACACCAAAGGTTTTTGGCCAACCTCAACTATTAATAATTGTCCGTCATGGTAGTGACCCATGAAAATACTACTTTGGAGCTTTTGAGGCTTTATATTTACAGCGAGTGTTATGTCATAATATTTACCTTAACAATTTGTTATTTATCTATCTTACCAGGTTGAGTTGGAGTGGGAGTGGCTCATCTTAGAATCTGTTCTGAATTAGTTACTTTAGGACTTGCTCTTAGCAGTATTTTTCTCTGTGTATATGCTTTTTCTGAGTAAATGAGCAAATATGTGGGGGAATTATCAAACTTGATGGGAAAATGAACCCAAGAAGAATTGAAGATGGGTAAAGATATCATTTTCTTTTGCTTTTAGTGGTCAAAATTCCACATATTCATTAACTAAAATGAAAGCACTAGGAATGAATGAAATTAGAATTTAAATGGGATAAAGTAGAGTATTTCTAAAGAAAATTTCTTTTTGTTTTCATTTTTTGACGATGTGAATGAACTCCACTTATTCGCTTACAGCACATTACCATGTAGAACTCTTACCAAAACTGTTTTAATGAACAGCAAAGACTCATTTGTAAGTAATCAATTTTTTCTCCAATGATATTGTGAAAATATGTTTTTTCTTGGTTTGCTCTTCCCTGTACAATTTGGCTTATACTGATTTTCTCAGATCCTTGCTACTCAAAATACTTCTGTGCACTCAGAGCAAAGTACTAGCAGTTTGTGAAAGTCACTTACTCATGTCTGACTCTTTGTGACCCCATGGACTATACAGTCCATGGAATTCTCCAGGCCAGAATACTGCAGTGGGTAGCCGTTTCCTCCAGGGGATCTTCCCAAATGAGGGATTGAACCCAGGTCTCCTGCACTGCAGGCAAATTCTTTACCAGCTGAGCCACCAGGGAAGCCCCAAAGTGCCGGCAGGGAGTCAGTAAAAATGCAGACACTCAGGGACCCACCCCAGAGCTGCTGGAATGCATTTAACAAGATCCCCAGATGATTCCTATGAACATTAACACTGAGAAATATTGACCTAGAAGATCTTTCTCCCCAAATTACCAAAGAGGTAACTTTATTTTTCATGAGATTATCTGAAATTATGAATTAACAGAGTCAAAATCAATCAACTTTTATTAGATTTCACTTCTAGTGTTTATAGACTGAATTTTACCATTTGATTGTACTTAAAATTTTATTATCTAATAGCTTATTTCTTAGGCTTGTATTATCTACTTTAGAGGAAAACATCTGTTAAAAGCTGGACTCATCTTCTTTCAATGCTCTTTTAATGCTCCTATTCAGCGTAGATGGGCTCTAGCCTTAAAATTCTGTTTGAAGGAGGTTTTGACATCTTAGCATTTCCTTTTCTGGAGCATTGTATTCTTTTTTCTAATGGTTTGTCGGACAATTTCCTCAGTAGCAACCTATGTTTCATGTTTATTCCCTGAATTAAGAACTTTCAACACACTTTGAGACGTCTCCTGATATACGTTCAACTGACAATATTTGGAACCTAGTTGATGAGTTAGAGATTTCTTAAATTCTGTAAAACACATTCAAAGGTTAAGTTTCAGTTTTTGGTTCAAATAGGAGGGAATTTGCAGAATGTCAGGGCAAACCTCTGCTTATGGTATACACTTTGCTTTTCTTATGTCTACTCTGTCCATTATCTTTGTGCTTCAAACAACAGCTCTATGTGGCCTAAACATGTGCAAGCCAAAAACTATAAGGCCAGATAAAAAATGTACAAGTCACATTTGCCTGGTATCACTTTAAAAGGAAAATTTATTGATCTATCTGGGAATCCATATTTTCTTTCAAAGACAGATAATATTGTAGCTATCCGGATGGCAACCTTTATCCTTTGCCACTTTATTAAAAATACTTTTCAGATGACTCGCAAATGATTGTAAAACTAAGATATAAACTCTTTGGAGGCAGTATTTTTCTCTGGTGTATCTTCTAGCACCGAGGACAGTGCCCCACAGAGGGTTTATGATGAACTCTTGCTGACAGGATGAATACATGAATTAAAAGATTAAAAAGAGGAAAAATGTAAAGTCTCTTCAGAATTAAACAATTTAGATTCATTTCTTACTGGTAGCATTTTGCCAAAAATATCTTTGAGTAAGAGTCTCCCTGGAAACAAGATCTTATCTAAACAACTAAATAAGGGAAGCCAAAGATAATTGTGATTCTTGAAAGGATTGTGTCGGAATGGTCCCAACAATACGCCCAGTGTACCTACAGCTCATCTATTTCATAGCTTTTATCTATGATGGTATCACAGCTAAAGTGCTTTTCTTTTAAAGCACCTCCTCTTCCTATCACTTGACTTCTGGTAACAAAATTGTTCAGAGGAACTTCCTTTCTACTTCACACCCATCACCTTCCTGGACCTGAGACAGAGCCATTTTTTTCCCTTTTAAGCTTGACTTTGATGCCCTTCTCTTATGGCTGGCTGGTGATATGGCTCTTTGATAAATTTATCTGCTAGGCCTATGACCCCCAGTTTATCTCCTTTTTCCTTAGGGAAGAATATACTCTATGCCAATGGTAGGGTGGGTAGACAGGTAGATAGGGAATAATGGCATGGTTATTTTCCCTCTTAGGGGCTTTGTGGGCAGAGTAACTTCTATCCTCTCCCATTTCACGTGTATGTCCTATACCCCCCGCACCCCCACAGAAGATACCTGGCCTTCTTACAGCCCTGCTGTGTTCCATAGCTTTTCAAAAGGGCTCATTGTTTTAAATATATATTTTATAATTTTAAAAGGAAAAGCCAACTCTGTTGCTTTCTACTTAATTTTACTGCTAAAAATGTGATGAACAATTCCACATGTTTTGTGGACTGGCCCAGGAAACTTAATTCCTCCTGGGAAATACATTACATTAAAAAGCCATGATTTGCTAGTGAATTTTCATAAGCTGGGAACTGTAATATACAATAAAGTAGGTTTACAATCCGAAATCATAAAAGATTGTGAAAGGATTATATGGTGATAATAATTCCTTAAGCATTGTAAAAGCAAACAATTATCCATCTGATTGGTAAAAACAATGTGTAGTCTCTATCACAAGAGGCTCATTCACAAGCAAAGTGTGTGTATAGAGCTAACAAATTAAGGATGGCCGACGGATGTGGGCTCTATAGTCAGAACCCCACTTCTGTTACTTACGAGTTCTTTGTGATCAGCAGGTTACTTTTCCTGTTGGTGTCCCAGTTTTCTCATCTATAATAAGAAACATAATAATATAACTTATTTCTAGAATTTTTGTAAAGACTAAATAAAATACTGTGTGTACAGTATTAAGATCCTGTGAGGAAAAGGGGACAACAGAGGATGAGATGGCTGGATGGCATCACCAACTAGATGGACGTTGAGTCTGAGTGAACTCCGGGAGTTGGTGATGGACAGGGAGGCCTGGCATGCTGCGATTCATGGGGTCGCAAGGAGTCAGACACGACTGAGCGACTGAACTGAACTGAAGCACAGTGATAATCATGCATTAAGTGCTAGATAAATAGCAGTGCTAATAGTCTTTTTGTTGTTGTTCAGTCGCTTAATTGTGTATGACTCTGTGATCCCATGGATTGCAGCATGCCAGACTCCTCTGTCCTTCACTATCTCCTGGAGTTTGCTCAAATTCATGTTCATTGAGTCAATGATTTTATGTTTATCTTTGAAAATTCAACTGCCTTTGGATGAATCTAAAAAATCAATGGCAAGTTAAGACATTCTGAGAATTTTACATCATGTGCTCTGTTAGAACCATGGTATAAGAGTGAGTTGATTAGCTGGAGAGGGAGCTTAGCTCACTTTGGCATGCCCATTTTGTGTACTTTACCCTTTTCCATTTGATCCCAGATGCCAAGGAAGCCAGGTACTTATGTTGGCGACAGTATTGGAGAATTTGAAGATGCATGGACATTTTCTTTATAAGAGCTAATGGTTTATTTGCTATATTTGTTATTCCTTAGAAGTGTAAACTGCTAATATTATTATTTTGAAAATAAAATTCAAGTCAAACAGTCCATAGTATATGACTATAACTACATCAGTAGTGGATCGAATATTACAATTCAAACATTTTTGTTCATGTTACAGACGCAGATTCCAATGAGGACAGCTGAGAGCTTCAAGGCACAGAACTAGCTGAGATATAACTCAGGCAATTATGCCTGTTTGAGCCAGGCCTGTAATAAGAGGGTGCAATCAAAATAAGGAATCACACTGTTTTTTTCCCCCCACAGTGAGAATTTAACATAAAGAATTGTTAATTAATGATTGAAGAATTGACAAGGCTAAAAGACAACCTGAAGTTATCTCCAAGGTAACAACTGCAGGGAGCAGCCGTCAACCCTGAGGCTGAGAGAGGTTGAGAACGTGAAGGGAGGAGTCGGAGTTGTTACAACTTAAAGCTTGGAGGAGGGGGCTGGTTTTTGGATGGTCAGAGGGGAGACCCTGTGGACCTGGGACCTGAATTTCTAAAGAGAAGACACAAGCTGCTGCTGGTGTCTCTGAGTGGGCATATAAAATTGGGGAAAAAACAAATAGACTGCAAACTGGATTTGCTATTAATTGGGATTAACTGCCAGGGTGAAGCAGAGGCATGGGTGATCGATGCTGTCAGAAACAGAAAGCCCATGGACAGTGAGCAGGAAGCGGGAGACTCTCCCTTTCTGCAGGCCTGTAGTCTCCTCCAGCAGCCCTATTGGAAGAGTCTAACAGAGCCAGCCAGCAAAACAGAAATGCAGGCTGCAGAATCCTAGTCTCAGCATCACAAAGCAGAGAAGAGAAGGGCGGGATGAAGCTGATGGACCATAGCATAATATGGGGTCTGCAGGGCAGTGACTGGAGTAGTGGGAGGAACAAGGCAGGATCAGTGGTCCCATGAGATCCATCTGTCTTTCCTAGGACAAATGGGATGCTATCAGATAGGATAGCCTTGTGGAGGAGGCGTGAGTCATAAGTGATGCTGAGGCAGTCTTGGGGGCATGTCCCTAGAACTTAATGTTTTGGCTGCTTGGTCTTGCGGCAGGATGCCATAGCCTGCTAAGTGTTAGGCTGAAGCTGTTGCAATTATTGTTGTCCTTGTCAAAATGACTCAGAAGCTGCTGCAGATCTGAGGCTGTAGGTGAGGGTCATCAAGTGACTACTGCGGTGGTGAAGGAGCTAATGTAGGGAAAGAGGATTGGGAACCCAAGTTAGTGCTTAAAATATTCCATGGAGACAAAAGCCAATACTCCCCTAAGCAGACTGGAAATACTTGTTTGAGTTTGCAGCAAGTGAGTTGTGAGAAAGAGAGAGAGAGGGAGGATGGGAGAGAGTGCTTTTTAGTATTGTGTCTATTGACCAAAGAAAGGTAAGTGGTCCTCAGGACACTGTAGAATTGATCATGGAAAACTCACATTCAGTCACCCAAGATTCTCGACCAATTGGAGAGTCCATGGTGAGGGATGATGTGGTCCCAGGGAAAGTTAGTCCTTAATTGCCTTGAACTGGCATTGATGCTCTATAATGTGACCCTTTCTCATGCCTCTAGGGCTGCCCACTGCCATCCCCTGCCAGCATTCCCTGTCAATCAGCCATGGAACACTGCCGATAATATGAGTGCTGCATCTCCCCCAGGCCAATTAAGCAAGACTATTTGGAGATGGGACAGGGTCACTGGTATTTTTTAAAAGTTCCCCATGAAATTCTAATGTCAGCCAAATTAATGAACTATGTGTTTGAGAATCCAATGCCCCAAATAATCTGTTTTTCAGTTTAACTTCCCAGGCAATATTCTTGGTGCTGGAGACACAAATGAGACAAGATAAATATCTTATGATTGAATAGGAGAGATCAAGACATATACGATTTAATTTTGTAAGTTTTATGAATAATTAGCTATTGAAAAGGATGATAATTAATTCTACCTGGGTATGTCTGAAGAGAAAAGATGCAGAAATCCTCACAAATCATAAAGGAAAATATGCATCCAGAATGTAGAAGATTAGTCTATAACTGAGTTAATTCTTGGAGGATGAATAGGCTCTTAACAAGGAGCTTAGAGTATGAAAGAACATGCCTTGTTCAGTCATGATGAATAGTCTATATGACTAGAAAATTAGGTGAACTGGCTGAAAAGTTGGAGATGAGACAGAAAAGCAGAGTTAAAACCACATTGTAAATGGTTTTGAATTCAATGTCAATTGAACATCCATGAGAATCCTGTACTCAGCTAGGTTCTGAAGGTACAAAAATGAATAGAAATCAATGCCTATTTTTAAGATGCTCTCAGCTATATGGGTGAGTCAAGTACAAGGTGGTGTAGGGCAGCAGGGCAGGAAGAGAGAGCTATATGGAGGAAAACACAGGCTTGACCACGCCTGTGATCTCAGTACTGATGATTGGGTGATAGAGACGGATGGAGAGGAATCTTACAAGCCAGAGTGAATGAGGTTGGAAAGCACTGTGCCTGTATTTATTATTTTTAACATTTCTTATTGGAGTATAGTTGTTGAATAGCATGGAAGTTCCTTAAGAAACTGATACGAGAGCTACCCTATGACCCAGCAGTCCCACTACTGGGCACAGGCTCAGATAACACTGTAATTCAAAAAGATACATGCACTCTAATGTTCATCGTAGTAGCGTTTGCAACAGCCAAGACACGGAAGCAACCTACATGTCCATCAACAGAGGCATGGGCAAGAAGATGTGTACCGTATTGAGGACTTTGGATTTTATGCTGTGACTTAATAAGGGAGTATAAGGATTTTAAAGTGAAGATTGACGTGGTTCATATCTGATTTATAACTGATAATTTAGGTTGTACCACACAATTTTTGACTTGGCAGAAAGGTGGGAAGGAGAGATTAGAGAACAAAAGACCAGCTAAGTACTATATAAAGTAGTCCAGATAAAAGATTTTCTGATTTAAGGCAGCTAGGTTTTGTTGTGAATGGGCTGAATTTTATGGGCTTTAGGAAGATAGATGAATAGGTGAAGTCACTCAGTCGTGTCCGACTCTTTGCGACCCCATAGATTGTACCCTACCAGGCTCCTCCGTCCATGGGATTTTCCAGGCAAGAGTACTGGAGTGGGTTGCCATTTCCTTCTCCAGAGGATCTTCCCAACCCAGCGATCAAACCCGGGTCTCCCACATTGTAGGCAGATACTTTACCATCTGAGCCACCAGGGAAGCATAGGGAAGGGGAATTTTTTCCTTTGCATACTTTTTGGTGAAAAGAAAGAGGATACCTTGAGTCTGAGGTTTCTAGGTTATCCAGGTGGAATGGTGGACAGTTGAGAATACACCTCTAGAGCATAGGCTAATATAGCCTGGAAATGGCTGTGTGGTGCCAGCAGCTTGTGGGGGGTGGATGAAGCTAAGTAAACAGCCAGGCATGAATTGACTCTTGGGGAAGTAAACACTTAGAGATGAACAAAAGAAAGATGCAGAAGGAGACTAGGAAAAATGGGAGGGCATCAGGAGGGATGAATATTTCAGAGGTCTCATTTCTCTCTAGATATTGACATTAGGGAGAAGATCCTTTCAAGAGGAATGGATTGAGCAACAGTGTCAATTTTGGACTGAAAAGAAGTCAAATAGGCTAAAAAACTGAGGAAAAAACACTTTCAGACCAAATTCCATGAACAAAGGGACCATACATGTCTTTGATTCATACTAGGTAGCTAATGTTTGTGGAATGAATGAGGGGTTTATATTTTGGATTTACCTTAAGGGAGATTGCTGCTACTGTTCTCCAATTTTCTCTTGCTTGTATATAAGATAACCTATATTTCAAACTATCACTCATATTAGATATGACTATTTCTCTGGTTTTCAAAGAAAGGAGATAGAATTAACCTAAAAGGAACATAACCATATTTTTCTAGTTAAAAATTGGCATTATTTTGCACAAAGAAGAATCTTCCTCTCATTTTCAGATAAATGATATATTAGGTATTAAACAATAGTTGATGAACTGGCACATATTTAATTTCCTTTGTCATTAGAAGTATGTTCCTTTTGACCTTTACAAGTTAAATTCAAAAGTTAATTCAATTTTCTGACTAAAGGCTATTAAGGTTCTGAGGCAAGGATTTAGGTTGGATTCAGAAAGATTTTAATGAGTTGGAAGTGGGTCAAAAAACATTTACTACTCATTTTCAAAGCTGCTCTTATTTATCATGACTTTTTCTCTCTTTTCATGGTGTGTCCTCTATTAAAATTAAACCCTATTAGGTGATCAACTGCTATATTAATTTGAAAGGAGCCAAATGTCTTTCAAGGGACCTAATGAAATAATTTGTAGGCTATTTAAAAAATATATCACTTGAAAGGAATTTGACTAAATTTTTATTCAGTGAAGAGGCTTCAAAACTGCTTCAAACCTAAATATTATTTTACATCTTATTTGTACTCTTCTAACTTTCCACTTATATTCATATTCACTAGGATGATGTTTAGTTTTAGATTCTCTTTGAGGGAGAGGTTTATGAAGGTGATTAACAAATTATGTAAAATTTTAGTTGGTTAATATAAACCAATTCAGAAAAATTCTGTGTTTTGAGCATTGCATGTACACATAGATGACTCATTATAGATTAGTAAGGAATGCAGATGGCATGGTTTTTTTAGTGGTTTGAGCTACTACCTTAGCTTAGTTTTTCCAGAAACAGCCTCAGAGAAGAAGATTTGGGGGCAGGTGATTTATGAAGGAGGTACTTCCAGGAGAAACTAGAAACAGAGACAGGGCAGGGAAGGAGGCAGGCCAAGCAAGGGTGGGGGTTCAGGCAGGGTCCTTCTTGGCCTCACCTTGAACCCAAAGGACAGCTCTGAGGCATTTTGAATCCTTTGAGTGCTTTATCCTAGGCAAAAAACTTGGATTGTCTAGTTTGGTATCAACTAGACATTTGCTTAGTGCTATGGGCTTCTCTAGTGGGCTCAGATAGTAAAGAATCTGCCTGCAATGCAGGAGACCTAGATTTCATCGTTGGGTTGGAAAGATCCCCTGGAGAAGGGAATGCCTACCCACTTCCGTACCTTGCCTGGAGAATTCCATGGACAGAAGAGCCTCACAGGCTACAGCCCATAGGGTCGCAAAGAGTCAGACACGACTGAGTGATGACACTTTTCACACAGGGAGGGTGGAGGAAGACAGGGGGTACACTCCCAGAACTTTCTTCTACTTTATTTGGGCAAAGCAGTGCTTTCAGTAGTCTGAGGACAGACCTTGAAGGAGAGTCTGTGGCACTGGCCACTGAAGTCAAAAGAGGTAGGTGTAGGGTGTGAGTGTTGAGTAGGGAGTAAGAAATTACAGGAGTGATATGAAGTGATCTCAGCGAAGCAAAAACAATATACATAGAGTCAAAACCTAATTTGTTTGAAGATATTACAACTTCTACATTCCTCTAATTTCACTTTAGTTCTTGATTCAAAGGTCCATACCAACAAGGTTTTATGTAACTACTTATAGTGCATTGGTTGCTGAGTTAAAAATGTCCACTCTTCTTTACAGATAAAACCAGGTAGAAATGCATTTAGAGGCATGCTAGCTGGCTAAAGGAAATGTTCTTTCTCACTCTATTTGCTGTTTGGAGAGGCTCTTTTCTGATCCTAGAACAAACTATTCCATATGACATTCTTTGATAGTAGAAATAGGTATCTTTCTACTATCTTGGTGAAATAGGTATTCACCAAGGTAGCTTCCACATCACATTTGACAAATGACCATTTTTCTCCTTCAGAAATTGTTTGTTTGTTTTTCTTACAGATCTACATGAAGTTTGTTTTGCTTTTGTTATGGAGAGTCAACTTTTCTCATCTTAGTTTGGCAAAGATATTTTTTTGGTCCAAGGATAAAGAAACCATATAAAAGCTTATGATGATGTTTTTAGCTCAAAAGCACTTCACAAAAATCTCTATGTCATTAGTTTCTCTTTATTGAGAGTATGAGAAGTTAGTTGGTACAAAAGTTCCTTCATGGTTTGCAGTAACTGCTGGGAAGATTAAGAAAAGTAGTTTGATCATACGCTTGCATTGCTTTTGCATAGAGTGATATTCTAAGCTACATTGTCCTCTGAAAAGATTCAGATTTGGATGGAAGAAAATATTGCAGAGATCTTAAGACCATAACTACTATTTCTTGTAGATTCAAATATTTCATTATAGTGTTGACAAACCACAGACAATAGGCAATCCAGGTCAGAGTTTACCCCCTGCCTTCTCTTTTGTAGAGGACTGAGAAAGGAAGATGCCTCAAACTGAGGGTGAGAGGATAATTCAATCTCTGTTAGTCCATCTTGGCTGCAAGTGGAAACTGAATCTTTGTCTTTTGAAAGAGGGTTTGATTTTTAAAATCAGCCTGAAGAGGAGATCCAAACAAGATGGCAGAGTAGCAGGACCAGGACAGGAAACTCACCTCCTCCCATAAATACATCAAAGATATATCTTCAAAAATTCTCACAGAACATGTACAGAATATCAGCAGAAGGCCTCACATACCTGAAAGGACAGGAAAAGTCTCTATGTAACTTGGTGGGACAATAGGAAAAAAAATGAAAGTGGATGCAGGAGGAAACCTGTGCCCCTGGGAGGGAGCTGAAAAAGAAGAAAAGTTTACACCCTGGAAAGCCTCCTCACTGGTGGGAAGATCAGGCAGGACAGAAAAGAAGAATCACAGGATCAGAGGAGAGCACAACAGCTCTTTGTGACGGGCAGAACAGAGAAAGACCTGCGCAGAGAGGCCGTGCCAGCACCTGGTTCCTCCAGCCGGAGGTGCATCTGCCGGCGTGGGTAGGGGCTTGGTGTCGGAACTCAGGGTTCAGAGGACAGACTCGGGGAGAGGACTGCTGCCGGCTGTAAGGAGACAGTTGAAGGGACTGGAGTGTGGTTACTGCAGCAACCAGAGGTGTGTGTCGAAGAAGCCCTAGGCCACCGCAGAAGCGAAGCTCCATCATCAAGAGCACCTAAAGGAGGGTGAAGCCACCATTACGGCCTTTGCTCTGTGAACTGGCCCCTGCCTCTACCGGCTTTGGGAGGACAATCGTAGCTGCCACTTTGGCCAGTTCCTCCTGGGCCAGGCTTTGTAAATTTAATGCCTTCAGGACATCTGAATGGACAATGCGTAGTCTTGCAGCTGGGACTTGTGTGGCCATAGCAGCTGGGATTTGTGAGCATGTGCATGTCTGGGCTGGGCTGAGCCACCTCCAAAGCTCCTAGAGCAGGTCCGGGTGTGCAACTACTACAGTCTTAGGACCTGACTTCTGTGGATTTGCACTGATGACTTTGTGAAAACAATGCCTGAGGGATACCAGGACTGATCATCAGCATTCGCAAGGTTGAGATAGGGTCAAGGGCAGAGCAAACAACAGTGTATTTTGTGAGCCCACGCAACAGGTGACAGGTGACAAAACAGTACAGTCAGTGGTGAACAGCTCTGGCAGAGGAATGCTCAGTGGCTCTTCTCCCAGTGGAAGAGCTCCAATCCCACCAATTTCACACCACACATCAGAAACACAGCACAAAAATGGATCTCACAGGCTCCACTTCAACAGCTAGGGAACAGACCTTGTCCCTGACAGGACTGTGAGAACCAAACAGCAAAGAGGAGGCCCTGCTCAATATTCACTGCAGGCTCTGGCCACCAATACCAGTTACACCTCCTATCAAGGGGGACAAGGCCAGCATATGCTGAGAAGAGAGGTGGCAGGCATCCATACTAAAAACAGCCTTTGTGCCAAAAATATTAAACCCAAACAGGCTATATGGGGATGTTCCCACATAAAAATAGCCCTCCAAGACCACAGTAAATAATTTTCTCCTAAATTCATAAAGCAAGAGAAATAAAAGTAAAATGAAGAAGCAGAGGAACCATTCCCAATCAAAAGATCAAGAAAATTCCCCTGAACAAGCGAACAATGAAACAGACCTCCTCAGTCTAATAGACACCACTTTAAAAAGGAGATAATGAAAATACTGAAATTAAGAAAGACTATGAACGGGAATGCAAATTGCTCTTAAAAAGAGCTAGAAACTATAAAGAGGACCCAGGAAAAATTAGAACATTCATTTGCAGAGATGAAAGTTGAACTAAAGGCAATGAATAGCAGGATGAATAATGCAGAACGAAAAAGTGATCTGAAAGACAGAATAATGGATATCACCCAATCAAAACAGCAGATGGAATATCAAACAAAAAAAAAAGAGAAAACAACATAAGAAACCTATGGGATAATATAAAATGTGCCAATCTATACATAACAGGGATTCCAGAAGGAGAAGAAAGAGAAAAGGGGATTGAAAATATAATTGAAGAAATTATGACTGAAAAGTTCCCAATTAAGGAAGGAAAATGATATCCAGGTACAGGAAGAACAGAGCATCCCAAATAGATAAACTCAAATATACCTACACCAAGACATATAATAATAAAAATGGCAATAAAGGCAGCAAGAGAAAAACAAAGAATTATGAGGGAACCTCCATAAGGTTATCAGCTGATTTCTCTACAGAAAGATTGCAGGCCATAAGGGAGTGACAAGATATATTCAGAGTCCTGAAAGAGAAAGATTACAATTTAGAATAGAAGGAAAGATAAAGAATTTCTCAGAAAAGCAAAATCTAAAAGAATACAGCACTATTAAGCCTATTCTGTGGAGAAGGCAATGGCAACCCACTCCAGTACTCTTGCCTGGAAAATCCCATGGATGGAGGAGCCTGGTAGGCTACAGTCCATGGGGTCGCTAAGAGTCAGACACGACTGAGTGACTTCACTTTCACTTTTCACTTTCATGCATTGGAGAAGGAAGTGGCAACCTGCTCCAATGTTCTTGCCTGGAGAATCCCAGGGGTGGGGGAGCCTGGTGGGCTGCCATCTATGGGGTTGCACAGAGTTGTACATGACTGAAGCAACTTAGCAGCAGCAGCAGCAGCAGCAACAAGCCTATTCTAAGGTAACTATTGAAAAGTCTTCTCCAGATAGAAAAAGATAAAGACTCCATAGCAAATAAAAAATCACAACTGGATAGTAAATCACTTAAATATGCCAGTGCACAGATCAAAAAATATAAAAAATAAACTTCTGTGAAAGTTATGATAACCACAATGAGCAGCAAAAGGATGAACATGAAGATGTAAAATAATAAAATGTGGGTGAAAAGAGTAAGAAAATGTAGTGTTTTTTTTTTTTTTTTTTTTCCCAGAATGTGTTTGAGCCTATATGACTACCAGTCTAAGGCAAGAAGATATTATAGGAAGGGGTTACTACACTTAAAAAATAGGTTAACCACAAACCAAAAATATACAATAGATTCACAAAAACCAAAAACAAGAGAACATAAGCATAATACAAAAGAAAACCTTCAAACCACAAAAGGAAAAAGAAAAGGAAAGGAACAAAGAAGAAATATAAAATCAAAGGGAAAAAAAGTTTTGAAATGAAAATACATACATATCTAACAATAATTTCCTTAAATGTCAATGGACTAAATACTCTAATCAAAAGACACTTAGTGGCAGGTTAGATAAAAGAAAAAGAGCCAACGATGTGCTGCCTATGAGATCCACTTTAGGGCAAAAGGTACGTATAGATTGAAAGTGAGTGGATAGAAAAAGATATTTCACGCAAACATAAATGATAAGAAGGCAGGGATCACAATACTCATATAAGACAAAATGGAGTTCTAAACAAAGGCTGTAAAGAATTATAGAAGGGTCAATACAAGGAAAGGATATTACACACATCAACATATATGTCCCCAATATAGGAGTGCTCAAATACATAAAATAAATACTAACAGACATAAAAGGAGAAACTGGTGGGAATACAATAATAGTAAGAGACTTAAACAATTCACTAACATCAATGGACAGATCATTAAAACAGAAAATCAATAAGGCAACAGAGATCCTCAATGGTACAATAGTACAGCTAGACTTACTTGATATTTTCAGGACATTACATGGCGAAAAAGTAGAATACACATTTTTTCAATTGTACATGAAATATTCTCTAGGACTGACCACATACAGGGCACAAAACAACCCTCAACAATTTAAGAGTATAATAATTATTTCAAGCATCTTTCCTGACCACAAGGTTATGAATTTAGAGATCAACCACAGAAAAAGAAATTAACAGCAACAACAACAAACAACCGGACAACAATTACATGGAGACTAAACAACATGTTACTAAAAAAGCCAATGGGTCAATGGTGAATCAAAGAAGAAATTTAAAAATACCTTGAGGCAAATGGCAGTGAAAACGCACCATACCAAACCTATGGGAGGCAGCAAAAGCAGTTCTTAGAGGGAAGTCCATAGCAAAACAAGCTTTCTTAAGAAATAAGAAAAATCTCAAATAAATAATCTAACCCACCACATAAAAGAATTAGAAAAATAACAACCAAAATTTAAAATCAGCAGAAGGAAGGAGATAATAAAGATCAGAGAGGAAATAAATAAAATAGATATTTTAAAAATCAATGGAGGTGGGAGGGGGGTTCATGTTTGGGAATGCATGTAAGAATTAAAGATTTTAAAATTTAAAAAATAAAAATATATATATAAAAAAAATAAAAATCAATGGAAAAATAAATCAATAAAACTAAGAGCTGGTTATTTGATAGGGTAAGCAAAATTGACAAAGCTCTGGCCAGGTTCATCAAGAAGAAAAGAGAGAAAACCCAAATAAATAAAATAAAAACGAAAGAGAAGAAATCACAACTGATACTACAGAAATGCAAAATGAACAGAATACTGTGAACCATTATACGGCAACAAATTCGCCACCCAAGAAAACATGGACAAGTTTCTAGAAACATACGGCCCATCAAAACTGAATCAAAAGTAAACAGGTAACTTGAACAGAGCAGCCACTGGAAGTGAAATACAATCTGTAATTTAAAAATACAACTCCACACAGACAAAAGCCTAGGACCTGAGGGCGTTCTAGGAAATTCTACAGACGTAGAAAGATGAATTTACACTTATCCTTCTCAAACTCTTCCCTAAAGAGGAGGAAACATCTCCAAAGACATTATCACCTCAATACCAAAACCAAAAACATTTCCAAAAAAGAAAATTACAGGCCAATATCTTTGATGAATATAGATACAATAATTCTCAATATTAGCAAACTGAATCCAATAACACATTTAAAAAGGTCATACACCATGACCAAGCTGGATTCACCCAGGGTCACATGGATGTTTCAACATACGTGAATCAACCAGTGTGATACACCACATGAACAGAAGAAAAGATACAATCATCTTAATAGCATTTGATAAGATGCAACATCTGTTCATGATAAAAACCGTTTAAAAAGTGGGTATAGCGGGAATGTCGGGAAGACAACGGCACCCCACTCCAGTACTCCTGTCTGGAAAATCCCATGGATGGAGGAGCCTGGTAGGCTGCAGTCCATGGGGTTGCCAAGAGTCGGACATGACAGTGACTTCCCTTTCACTTTTCACTTTCATGCATTGGAGAAGAAAATGGCAACCCACTCCAGTGTTCTTGTCTGGAGAATCCCAGGGATGGGGGAGCCTGGTGGGCTGCCATCTATGGGGTCGCACAGAGTCGGACATGACTGAAGCGACTTAGCAGCAGCAGCAGCATAGAGGGAATGTATCTCAACATAATAAAAGCTACTTATGACAAATTCTCAGCCAGTATAATACTCAACATTGAAAAGCTGAAAGAAAGCCTTTCCACTGAAATCTGAAACAAGAATTACCACTCTCGTGACTTCTACTTAACATAGTACTAAAAGTTTTAGTCACAAAAATCAGACAAGAAAAAGAAATAAAATATATTCAAATTGGTAGGGATGAGGTTTTATATAGAAATAGATTGTCTTTCTTTACACTGACAAGGAAATATCAGAAAATGAATGCAAACAAAAGACCTCTTTAATTTACATCAGAGAAGACAAAATACTCAGGAATAAACCTTACCAAAGAGGTGAGACTTATATGCTGAGAACAATAAAACATTCATAAATGAAACTGAAGATGATTCAAAGAAATGGAAAGATTCCATGCTCTTAGAAGAATTAGTGTTTTTTAAAATGGCCATACTACCCAGAGAAATCTGCAGATATCATGCATTACCTATTAAAATTTGCATGACATTTTTCACAGGACTAGAGTAGATAATCCAAAAATTTATATAAAAGCATGGAACACCCCAAATTGCCAAGGCAATTCTTAAGAAAAAGAACAAAGCAAGAGGCATAAATCTCCCAGACTTTAGGCAATACTACAAAGCTATAGGAATCAAATGTGCGGTATTGGCACAAAAATAGGCATAAAAAGGATGAATGGATAGAGAGCCCAGAACTAAACACATATACCTATGAAAATTAAATCTTCAGCAAAGGAGGCAAGAATATACAATGAGAAAAAGAATCTCTTCAGCAAGTGATATTGGGAATGGTGGACAACCACATGTAAATCAATGAAGCTAGGACACACCCACATATCATACACAAAATTAAACTCAAATGGCTTCAACACTTAAATACAAAACACCATAAAGCTCCCAGGAAAAACACTGTCTGAAATAAATCGTACCAATGTTTTCTTATGTCAATCTCCAAAAGCAATAAAAATAAACAAATGGGACCTAAACAAACTTATAAGTGTTTGCAAGGTGAAGGAAATCATAAATAAGACAAAAAATTTGACAACCTACAGGCTGGGAGAAAAAATTGCAAATGATGCAGACTGGCAAGGGATTAATTTCCAAAATATACAGAGAGCTCATACAATTCAGTATCAGAAGAAAGTAATCAAAAAATGAGCAGAAGACTTAAATAAGATATTTCTCCAAAGAGGACATACAAATAGCTAGTGGACATATGAAAATATGTTTATTATCACTAATTATTAGAGAAATGCAAATCAAAACAATAATGACTGCCACCTCCCACCAGTCAGTATGAGCTGTGCTCTGCTCCGTTGCTTCAGTCGTGTCCGACTCTTCACGACCCCACTGACTGTAGCCCGCCAGGCTGCTCTGTCCATGGGATTCTTTAGGCAAGAATACTGAAGTGGGTTGCCATTTCCTTCTCCACCAGTCAGTATGGTCATCATTAAAATGTCTACAAATAATAAATGCTAGAGAAGGTGCAGAGAAAAGAGAACCCTCTTATACTGTTGGCAGGAATGTAAGGTGGTGCAGCTACTATGGAAAATGGTATGGAGGTTCCTCAAAAAACTATAAAGAGTTGCCATATGATCCAGTAATACCACTCCTGGGCATATACTCAGACAAAAGCATAATTCAAAAAAATACTTGTACACCTATGTTCATAGTAGCACTACTCACAATAACCAAGACATGGAAACAATCTAATGTCCTTGACAAATGAATGGATAAAGATGCGGTATATACATGCATATATATGTCAACATATGTATGTGTGTGTGTATATGCACCCACATATCGTACACAAAATTATTATATATTATTACACATTCACACACAATAGAATATTAACCAGTCATAAAAAAGAGTGAAATAATGCCCTTTGCAGTAACATGAATGGACCTAGAGAGTGATATTATTATTAAGTGAGGTAAGTCAGAAAGAGAAAGACAAATATGGTATGATATCATTTATGTGTGGAATCCAAAATATAACACATATGAACATATCTGCAAAACAAACAGACAGATATAGAGAATGGAGACATGGTTGCCAAGTAAG
The DNA here is from genome assembly GCF_042477335.2 of Ovis canadensis. Classification (NCBI taxonomy): domain Eukaryota; kingdom Metazoa; phylum Chordata; class Mammalia; order Artiodactyla; family Bovidae; genus Ovis; species Ovis canadensis. The sequence continues at coordinate 19,752,022 of NC_091261.1, read as the reverse complement.
AGGGTAAATGGAGGGGAGGATCGGGAGTCTGTGATTAGCAGATGCAAACTATTATATATGTGATGGATAACAACAAGGTCCTACTGTAATACACAGGGAACTATATTCAATATCTTATCGAATATTGAATAGGTCATAATGGAAAAGAATATGAAAAAGAATATATGTATGTAATAACTGAGTCCAGGCAAGAATGTTGGAGTGTGTTGCCATTTCCTTCTCCAGGGGATCTTCTCAGCCCAAGGATTGAACCTGCATTGGTGGGTGAATTCTTCACCACTGAACCACCAGGGAAGCCCAGTTTAAGCTCTTACTTGGAGCAGTAATGTTTATTTCTTGTTTGTTTGCTATTTTTTTCCACATCCTCAGATATTAGGAAAATGACTCTCAAAACACTTAAACATACACTCTTCCTACTGCCAAAAAATGCAATGCAGAGTAAGGTCTAAAAGGATAGGGCACAATGGAGTTGATCGCAAAGAAGCAGAGAAAGCAGGGAGAAAAAGTTCCTGGACATTTGAAATGAGTGGTTCACCTACACTAGGAGACATCACTTAACTTCAAATTCGTTATCCAAGTGAAAGAAAACATATTTTGATTTCTCTCTTCCTTTGCCATCAATCTCACATCACTTTGACTTGAATGGGCCACAAGCTAGAAGAAACTTGGCTCAGTTTTTCCCCAACAATTCTGTTCTTTTCTTTCCAAATTCCCATCAGAAATCATGAATTTCAGAGGATGATATTCCATGTGAAACTAAACACTGGAAAAATGAGATCCAGAAGTGATGTGACTACTGAAGAATGTATGAAGTCATGGAAATTAACTTAGACATCACTTCTTGCCTTGCCCCTGGACCACTGTATTCCTATCATTGTGCTTTCAGTGTGGAGTGAAAATGATGTTAGAAGTAACAGAAGCTATTCTGTCCTCTGAAACCGTGGTGGTAGGATTCCAGGCTGAAGCGACCATTCCTTTCCTCCCTACTTCTGTCTCACTCTTCAATCTTTTTGATCTCACTATCTTCTCATTTCTTTATAGTGGTTTGAATGGACATGCTTTGGGTCCTGCAATATCTACATCTGTGGCCAAACTGCAGTTTGACAGGAGGCAAATCACTGTTCCTGTTGAGTTATCCATTTTTATCACTTAAAAGCAAGGAATTTGATCCTTGTCTTCCCTACCTCATAAGGATTTAAGGAGGTGGAATAAGGAAGTGTGCACAGAATGTTCTAGACATGCAGGGTAAAGGTACTACATACCACAGGTTATCTACTGTCTCACAGGGATGTTATAAACTAAGCGAGATCATATATGAAATATTTTGAGTTCCATGAAACGTAAGCAGCATATACATTTGAGCTGTTATGATTTATGTTCTATGTAGCTATGACAGTATTTTACTTAATATGTCTATTCATTTCTTTATTAATTCTATAGCAGACTCTACATGGGCAGTGATTCAATAGTGGGAAAAAAAGATTGCATTTTAAAAAATTCCCAAGGAAGTATACAGTCATTCAATAAATATTGCAGGTCCTGTCTACATACCACCACAGAGCTGTCTATTGTGATTTATATTTTCATTTCAATGAGGAGGGAGGTGGAAGGGATGGTAATGAAGGGAGAGAGCAAAGAGAATATTTTAGAGAGGTTTATATTCAAGTAATTCTAGCTCTCCTAACACTCAGCATGCTGAAAGAGCCTCCAAGTATTAAGACACTGAAATGTCTCTTTGGGAATAACTGATCAGTGGAATGGACTTGAATTTCTCTGTTTGCTACAGGATAAAAAGTTTTTATTAAAACAACAACAACAACAACATACTTTTACGGAAATGTTTTAAGAAATATAGGTCATCCAGATCAACCCCCTCCATAGACTATTCACATTTCAAAGCACCATGAAAAATGTCTACTTACTGCTTGTTTAGAGTTTATTATAATTACCATAATATTTAGACAGGCTAACGGAAAACAACACAGATTAATTTGATCAACAAAATCTTTAGGAGGGGAAGCCAGGCGGGCCACACAGTATAAGAAAGAGCTAAACCAGCAGACTTTGAGAAGGACAGGAACATCTGCTTCTGCCATCTCAAGAGCAGGAATCAGGGCTCTTCCCTTTGGTTGGGGCCGTTACTCAAATCAGAATCTGTGTTCTGCTCAAGATTCAACTCCATGTGAGAAAGTATAATAAAATTAGTTTGGATCAAGTGCCCATCTCAGTGGTGGTGGTGAAGGGTTCAGCACATTGGCAGCCCTGCCAAGAAACATGGCTGCTGCTGCTGCTGCTAAGTCGCTTCAGTCGTGTCCGACTCTGTGCGACCCCATATACGGCAGCCCACCAGGCTCCCCCCTCCCTGGGATTCTCCAGGCAAGAACACGGGAGTGGGTTGCCATTTCCTTCTCCAATGCATGGAAGTGAAAAATGAAAGTAAAGTAGCTCAGTTGTGTCTGACTTTGCGACCCCATAGACTGCAGCCTACCAGGCTCCTCCATCCATGGGATTTTCCAGGCAAGTGTACTGGAGTGGGGTGCCGTTGCCTTCCTTTCCCCAAAAGGAAAGGAGGTTGGTGGACCAAAACCCAAGACAACTACTAGTTCAAAACTATACTATATACTAAGTTGGTTTTTTGAGAGGCTAGTCTGCCAGCTTCTCAGTCTGCTAGCATTCTGATTAAAATCATTATCCCTTGTTCCAAGACTCATCTCCCAATTTTATTGGCTTGTTGTGAGATTTAACTTCTTTCTCAGCTCCTGACTATCAAACATCCCATATCCAAACCCTACTCAGAAAAACAAAGAGCTTCAGTCAACAAGATTCAACCTTCCTAGAAGGCAGAAGTGTGCCGGCTGCAACGGACCATGCAGAAGCGTGGCCGAAAGGAGCAATCCCACATCCAAGGAACGGCAGCTGCGCGGGCGCAGGAGGGTGCGGAGGAGCTACTCCATGTTCAAGGTCAGGAGGGGTGGCTGTGAGGAGATAACCCTCGTCGAAGATAAGGAGCAGCGGCTGCACTTTGTTGGAGCAGTGGTGAAGAGATATCAAACTTCCAGGGTAAGAGAAACCCAAGTAAGATGGTAGGTGTTGCGAGAGGGCATCAGAGAGCAGGCACACTGCAAACATACTCAAAGAAAAATAGCCAATCTGATCACATGGACCACAGTTCAGTTCAGCCACTCAGTCATGTCCAACTCTGCGACCCCATGAACACAGCACACCAGGCTTCCCTGTCCATCACCAGCTCCCGGAGGTCACTCAGACTCATGTCCATCGAGTTGGTGATGCCATCCAGCCATCTCATCTTCTGTCGTTCCCTTCTTACCTCCCCCCAATCCCTCCCAGCATCAGAGTCTTTTCCAAACAGTCAACTCTTTGCATGAGGTGGCCAAAGTATTGGAGTTTTAGCTTTACCATCAGTCCTTCCAAAGAACACCCAGGACAGATCTCATTTAAAATGGACTGGTTGGATCTCCTTGCAGTCCAAGGAACTCTCAAGAGTCTTCTCCAACACCACAGTTCAAAAGCATCAATTCTTTGGCGCTCAGCCTTCTTCACAGTCCAACTCTCACATCCATACATGACCACAGGAAAAATCATAGTCTTGACTAGACAGACCTTTGTTGGCAAAGTAATGTCTCTGCTTTTGAATATGCTATCTAGGTTGGTCATAACTTTCCTTCCAAGGAGTAAGTGTCTTTTAATTTCATGGCTGCAATCACCATCTGCAGTGATTTTGGAGCCCCAAAACATAAAGTCTGACACTGTTTCCACTGCTTCCCCATCTATTTCCCATGAACTGATGGGATCAGATGCCATGATCTTTGTTTTCTGAATGTTGAGCTTTAAGCCAAATTTTTCACTCTCCTCTTTCACTTTCAACAAGAGGCTTGTTGGCCTCTTCACTTTCTGCCATAAGGGTGGGGTCTCTGCATATCTGAGGTTATTGATATTTCTCCCGGCAGTCTTGATTCCAGCTTGTGCTTCTTCCAGCCCAGTGTTTCTCGTGATGTACTCTGCATATAAGTTAACTAAGCAGGGTGACATTATACAGCCTTGATGTACTCCTTTTCCTATTTGGAACCAGTGTGTTGTTCCATGTCCAGTTCTAACTATTGCATCCTGACCTGCATATAGGTTTCTCAAGAGGCAGGTCAGGTGGTGTGGTATGCCTATCTCTTTCAGAATTTTCCACAGTTTAGTGTGATCCACAGAGTCAAAGGCTTTGGCATAGTCAATAAAGCAGAAATAGATGTTTTCCTGGAACTCTCTTGCTTTTTCCATGATTCAGTGGATGTTGGCAATTTGACCCATGGTTCCTCTGCCTTTTCTAAAGCCAGCTTGAACATCTAGAAGTTCACGGTTCACGTATTGCTGAAGCCTGGTGAGCATTACTTTACTAGCGTATGAGATGAGTGAAATTGAGCAGCAGTTTTAGTATTCTTTCCTTTGCCTTTCTTTGGGAGTGGAATGAAAACTGACCTTGTCCAGTCCTGTGGCCACTGATGAGTTTTCCAAATTTGCTGACATGTTGAGTGCAGCACTTTCACAGCATCATCTTCCAGGATTTGAAATAGCTCAACTGGAATTCCATCACCTCCACTAGCTTTGTTTGTAGTGATGCTTTCTAAGGCCCACTTGACTTCACCTTCCAGGATGTCTGGCTTTAGGTGAGTGATCACACCATCGTGATTATCTGGGTCATGAAGATCTTTTTTGTACAGTTCTTCTATGTATTCTTGCCACCTCTTAATATCTTTTGCTTCTGTTAGATCCATACCATTTCTGTCCTTTATCGAGCCTATCTTTGCATGAAATGTTCTCTTGGTATCTCTAATTTTCTTGGAGAGATCTCTAGTCTTTCCCATTCTGTTGTTTTCCTCTGTTTCAATGCATTGATAGCTGAGGAAGAGTTTCTTATCTCTTCTGCTATTCCTTGGAACTCTGCATTCAGATGCTTATATCTTTCCTTTTCCCCATTGCTTTTCACATCTCTTCTTTTCACAGCTATTTGTAAGGCCTCCTCAGACAGCCATTTTGCTTTTTTGCATTTCTTTTTCTTAGGGATGATCTTGATACCTGTCTCTTGTACAATGTCACGAACGTCCGTCCACAGTTTATCAGGCACTCTATCAGATCTAGTCTCTTAAATTTTTTTCTCATTACCACTATATAATCATAAGGGATTTGATTTAGGTCATACTTGAATGGTCTAGTGGTTTTCCCTACTTTCTTCAATTTAACTCTGAATTTGGCAATAAGGTGTTCATGATCTGAGCCACAGTCAGCTCCCATTCTTGTTTTTGCTGACTGTATAGAGCTTCTCCATCTTTGGCTGCAAAGAATATGATCAATCTGATTTCGATGTTGACCATCTGGTGATGTCCATGCGTAGAGTCTTCTCCTGTGTTGTTGGAAGAGGGTGTTTGCTATGACCAGTGCGTACTCTTGGCAAAACTCTATTAGCCTTTGCCATGTTTCATTCTGTACTCCAAGGCCAAATTTGCCTGTTACTCTAGGTGTTTCTTGACTTCCTACTTTTGTATTCCAGTTCCCTATAATGAAAAGGACATCTTTTTTGGGTGTTAGTTTTAAAAGGTCTTATAGGTCTTCATAGAAATGTTCAACTTCAGCTTCTTCAATGTTACTGGTTGGGGCATAGACTTGGATTACTGTGACATTCAATGTTTTGCTTTGGAAACGAATAGAGATCATTCTGTCATTTTTGAGATTGCATCCAAGTATTGCATTTTGGACTGTTTTGTTGACCATGATGGCTACTCCATTTTTCCTAAGGGATTCCTGCCCACAGCAGTTGATAAAATGGTCATCTGAGTTAAATTCATCCATTCCAATCCATTTTAGTTCGCCAATTCCTAGAATGCCGACATTCACTCTTGCCAACTCCTATTTGATCACTTCCAATTTGCCTTAATTCATGGACTTAATATTCCAGGTTCCTATGCAATATTGCTCTTTACATCATTGGACCTTGCTTCTATCACCAGTCACATCCACACCTGGGTATTGTTTTTGCTTTGGCTCCACCCCTTCATTCTTTCTGGAGTTATTTCTCCACTGATCTCCAGTAGCATATTGGGTGCCTACCGAACTGGGGAGTTCCTCTTTCAGTATCCCATCATTTTGTTTGTTCATACTGTTCATGGGGTTCTCAAGGCAAGAATACTGAAGTGGTTTGCCATTCCCTTCTCCAGGGGACCACGTTTTGTCAGAACTCTCCACCATGACCTGCCTGTCCTGGCTGGCCCCACATGGCATGGCTTGGTTTCATTGAGTTAGACAAGGCTGTGGTCCATGTGAAAAGAAGAGGTGGGAAAAGAAAAGGAGAAAAGGAAAGATATAAGCATCTGATTGCAGAGTTCCAAAGAATAGCAAGGAGAGAAAAGAAAACCTTCCTCAGCTATCAATGCAAAGAAATAGAGGAAAAGAACAGAATGGGAAAGACTAGAGATCTCTTCAAGAAAATTAGAGATACCAAGGGAACATTTCATGCAAAGATGGGCTCAATAAAGGTCAGATATGGTATGGATCTAACAGAAGCAGAGATATAAAGAAGAGGTGGCAAGAATACATAGAAGAACTGTACAAAAAAGATCTTCATGACCCAGATAATCACGATGGTGTGATCACTCACCTAAAGCCAGACATCCTGGAAGGTGAAGTCAAGTGGGCCTTAGAAAGCATCACTACAAACAAAGCTAGTGGAGGTGATGGAATTCCAGTTGAGCTATTTCAAATCCTGGAAGATGATGCTGTGAAAGTGCTGCACTCAACATGTCAGCAAATTTGGAAAACTCATCAGTGGCCACAGGACTGGACAAGGTCAGTTTTCATTCCACTCCCAAAGAAAGGCAAAGGAAAGAATACTAAAACTGCTGCTCAATTTCACTCATCTCATACGCTAGTAAAGTAATGCTCACCAGGCTTCAGCAATACGTGAACCGTGAACTTCTAGATGTTCAAGCTGGCTTTAGAAAAGGCAGAGGAACCATGGGTCAAATTGCCAACATCCACTGAATCATGGAAAAAGCAAGAGAGTTCCAGGAAAACATCTATTTCTGCTTTATTGACTATGCCAAAGCCTTTGACTCTGTGGATCACACTAAACTGTGGAAAATTCTGAAAGAGATAGGCATACCACACCACCTGACCTGCCTCTTGAGAAACCTATATGCAGGTCAGGATGCAATAGTTAGAACTGGACATGGAACAACACACTGGTTCCAAATAGGAAAAGGAGTACATCAAGGCTGTATAATGTCACCCTGCTTAGTTAACTTATATGCAGAGTACATCACGAGAAACACTGGGCTGGAAGAAGCACAAGCTGGAATCAAGACTGCCGGGAGAAATATCAATAACCTCAGATATGCAGAGACCCCACCCTTATGGCAGAAAGTGAAGAGGCCAACAAGCCTCTTGTTGAAAGTGAAAGAGGAGAGTGAAAAATTTGGCTTAAAGCTCAACATTCAGAAAACAAAGATCATGGCATCTGATCCCATCAGTTCATGGGAAATAGATGGGGAAGCAGTGGAAACAGTGTCAGACTTTATGTTTTGGGGCTCCAAAATCACTGCAGATGGTGATTGCAGCCATGAAATTAAAAGACACTTACTCCTTGGAAGGAAAGTTATGACCAACCTAGATAGCATATTCAAAAGCAGAGACATTACTTTGCCAACAAAGGTCTGTCTAGTCAAGACTATGATTTTTCCTGTGGTCATGTATGGATGTGAGAGTTGGACTGTGAAGAAGGCTGAGCGCCAAAGAATTGATGCTTTTGAACTGTGGTGTTGGAGAAGACTCTTGAGAGTCCTTTGGGCTGCAAGGAGATCCAACCAGTCCATTTTAAATGAGATCTGTCCTGGGTGTTCTTTGGAAAGACTGATGGTAAAGCTAAAACTCCAATACTTTAGCCACCTCATGCACAGAGTTGATTCATTGGAAAAGACCCAGATTCTGGGAGAGTTTGGGGACAGGAGGAGAAGGGGACAACAGAAGATGAGATGGCTGGATGGCATCACCAACTCGATGGACATGAGTTTGGGTGAACTCTGGGAGTTGGTGATGGACAGGGAGGCCTGGTGTGCTGTGTTCATGGGGTCACAAAGAGTCGGACACGACTGAGTGACTCAAGTGAACTGAAGCTGATTTTGAAAAATATGCAACAGAGGATGAGATGGTTGAATGGCATCACCAACTCAATGTACAACATGAGTTTGAGCAAACTGTGGTAAGTGGTGAAGGACAGGAAAACCTGGCGTGCTGTAGTCCATGGGATCGCAAGGAGTCAGAAATGACTGAGTTTCTGAACAACAACATTTTATAGTGTATTGGAGTCCTGACAGGTTTTATATTATATTTCCATAAAATCTGTAAATTTATGTAAGGGAATACAAGGGGTGAAGTGGTCTATATACCTGGGTTTGCCTTGGTATGGCCACTAACTAGCAATTTTACCTGGGTGGAGAACTTAATTTCTCAGGGTCTTGGTTTCTAGAATTGAAAATGAGGGCATTTATAGATCTATCATTTTTTCCATATATTTTTGTTCTTGTCATTGATGAGTTACAGGATTATTAATTATTCACCTCGGAATATAGTACCATTCACATTCTTCTAAGCAAGGTGCCTTTCTTGTTTTACTTTATTTTCTACTTTATCCTTAATCTCCATTCTTTTCGCTACATATTTTACCAATCCAATAGTTTCAATACATACTCTGGTATATGGAAAATATACAGCATGTTTGGTGTGTGTGTATATATGTATTCATATACAAATTCATGATATATATATATTTAAGCTGTTTGCAAACAGTATTAGCTGTTTGTACCTGTCATCAGTAATTAGCTACTGATCTCATTCTGTTTTTTAAAGTGTTTTCATGCAACATCATGATTTTTAAGGCTATCCACATTGGCCTAGGCATGTATAATGCATTGTTTCTAAGTGCTTTATAGCATTTCATTATATGTCCCACTAGTGAAACCACTAGTGATACCATGAGTGTACCGCTAGTGATCAATACACAAAGCATTGCCAAATCCCACTAGCGAACTGCTTGCTTTTACATGTCAAGAATTTCTTTGGGATATTCTTATTGTGGTGAGATTAAGATATGAAATTTATAATTTCACTAAATATAGTAAAACCACTTTTCCATCAGTTTAGGCATAAAATCTCTTTGTCTATATTCTCTTAAAAACTTGGCATTATCCAACTTTACAAATACATACAGAAATATTGACATATGCTTATATGCTGCTGCTGCTGCTGCCGCTAAGTCGCTTTAGTCATGTCTGATTCTGTGTGACCCCATAGACGGCAGCCCACCAGGCTCTACCGTCCCTGGGATTCTCCAGGCAAGAACACTGGAGTGGGTTGCCATTTCCTTCTCCAATGCATGAAAGTGAAAAGTGAAAGTGAAGTCACTGAGTCATGTCCAACTCTCAGCGACCCCATGGACTGCAGCCTACCATGCTCCTCCGTCCATGGGATTTTCCAGGCAAGAGTACTGGAGTGGGGTAAGCATGCACATATATATATATATATATATATATAGCCCCCAATCAGCAAGACATTCACCTATACTTTCTCCTATTTGCTTTATCATTTTAGGTTTCATACTCAAGTCTTCAGTCCATTGAAATACATCTTCGCTCTCCTTTATTTGGTTATTTTTGGCTGTGCTGGGTCTTTGTTGCAGTGTGGACTTTTCTTTAGTTGCCACAAGCAGGGGCTGACCTCTAGTTGCAGTGCTCAGGCTGCTCATTGCAGTGGCTTCGCTTGTTGCAGAGGATGGTCTCTAGGGTACACCAGGCTTCAGTAGTTTCAGCACATGGGCTCAGTAGTTGCAGCTCCTGAGCTCGCGAGCCCAGGCTCAACAGTTGTGGTGCATGGGCCATGCGGATCTGTGGCATGTGGGATCTTTCGAATCAGCAATCAACCCCTTGTCTCCTGCACTGGCAGGTGGATTCTTCACCACTGAGCCACTTGGAAGCCCAGAAATCTTTGTTTTTCACTTTGCTTTTCTCCATTAAACTATTTTTTTCCAGATCATCTATTAAATAAGCCTTATTTCATCTTTTCTCACATATTTTGGTGTCAACTTTATATTAGTATAGCAAATAATATATAAATATTAGCTTACTTCAAGCACTCTGCTTTGTTCCATTGATCAGTTTCTTTATTTTTATACCTATACCACATTGCCTCAGATTACTGCAGCTTGTGGCATACCTTAATATCTGAGAGGTTAAGTCCCTGTTCTTTGTTTTCCTCTTTTCCAAAATTGACCAAAACTGACTAGCTATCCATATGGAAAAAGAAAAATATGACCTATTGTTAAAAGTTAACTCCAGACAAATAAGGGCTTAGAAATAATTTTTAAAACTTGGCTAGGTATCTATGAGCACAAATGCAGAACAGATGGATTACTGGGATCTTCCTAGTGACACTGGAAATCCAGAGGCTATAAAATAGGAGATAGAAATATTTGACTATGTAGAAAATTAAAACTTTTTAAATGGCAAAACATCGCATAAAAAATCAATAGGCAATGATGGAACAAGAAAAACACATTTGTAACTCAGATAAAAAAGAAGTATTAATTTCTATATTATTCAAAGGTAAACCACTCAATTAACAATGGATGATATGAACAGATAATTCAGAAAATGAAAATTTAAATGGCCAAATATGAACAGAAGTACACAAGATGACAGAGAACTTCATATTAAAGAAATATCAAGCGAAATATTCTTCTCATTGGACATGGATATAGAGGAAAGGGCAGTGTGATAAATATTGGTGGTGAGACTGTTAAGATGTATAGAATTTTGGAAAAGAAATTGGTTAAAATCTACTAAAACTAAAAATACACTCTCTCTTGGTCAACTAATATTTGACAAAAGAGCAAAGAATATTCATCAGAGACAAGACAGTCTTCAATAAATGGTGCTGGGGAAATCGGACATTCACATGCAAAAGAATGAAAACTTGATCTCTATATTACCTCACTCATACAAATTAAATCAGGATCAAAGATTTAAAGGTAAGATCTGAAACCATGAAACTATTAGAAGAAAATCAAGGAAAAAATCTTCCTCATGAGGTCTTGGTAGTGAATTTTTGGAAAACACACCTGATAGCCTCGTCAATAAGTGGTGCTGGGAAAGCTGGAGAGCCACACGTAAAAGAATGAAACTAGAACACTTCCCAACACCACACACAATAAAATAAACTCAAAATGATTAAAGGCTTAAATGTAAGGCCAGAAACTATAAAGCGCTTAGCAGAAAACAAAGGCAGTATACTCTTTGACCTAAATCACAGTAAGATCTTTTTTGACCCACTTTCTAGAATAATGGAAATAAAAACAAAAGTAAACAAATGGGACCTAATTAAACTTAGAAGTTTTGTACAGCAAAGAAACAACAAACAAGATTAAGAGACAACCCTCAGAATGGGAGAAAATAATTGCAAACAAGACAACTAACAGAGGATTAATCTCCAAAATATATACGCAGCTCATAAAGCTCAATATCAGAAAACCAAACAGCCCAGTCAAAAAATGAGCAGATCTAAACAGACATTTCTGCAAAGAAGACACACAGATGGCCAATAAACAGATGAAAAGATGATCAACATTATTAATTATTAGAGAAATGCAAAGAAAAAGTAAGGACCTCACAGCAATCACAATGGCCATCATCAAAAAATCTACAAACAGTAAACACTGGAGAGGAGGTAAAGAAAGGGGAACCCTACTGAATGGTTGGTGGGAATGTAAATTGATACAGATACAGCCACTATGGAGAAGACTATGGAGATTCCTTTAAAAACTAGGAATACATCTATTGTGTAACCCAGTAATATGGTATATACTGGGCATATACCCTGAGAAAATCATAATTGAAAAAGACACATGTATCCCAATACTCATAGCAGCACTATTTTCAATATCTAGGACATGGAAGCAACCTAGATGCCCATCAATGGATGAATGGGTAAAGATGTGATACATATGTACAATGGAATATAACTTTGCCATAAAAAGAATAAATTTGAGTCAGTTCTAGTGAGCTAGATGAACCTAGAGCCTGTTAAAAGAGTGAAGTAAGTCAGAAAGAGGAAAACAAAAGTCATATATTAACACACATATGTTGGAGGCTCAAGGGGGAGATATTATATGTATAATTATGACTGACTTGCATTGTTGTATGGCAGAAACCAACACAACATTGTAAAGCAATTTTCCTCCAATTACAAAATTAAAAAAAAAAAACACCTGAAACACAAGCAATAAAATAAAAAATGAACAACTAGGACTACATCAAACTAAAAAGCTTGCACAGAAAAAGAAACCAACAGAGAGAAAATGCAATCTACAGAATGGAAAAAAAGTATTTGCAAACCATATATCTGGTAAGGGACAATATCCAAAATATATAAAGAGCTCATACAATAGCAAAAGTTTCCCCACATAATCCTTTTAGAAATGAGCAAAGGATCTGAACAGACATTTTTCCAAAGAAGATATATGAGTGGCCAATAGGTACATGAGAAGTTACTCAACATCACCAGTCCTTAGGGAAATGCAAATTCAAACAACATTGAGTTATCACTTCATGTTTGTGAGAACAGCTATTATCAAAATGACAAGACATAGCAAATGTTGGGTGGATGCAGAGAAAAGGGAACCCTGGGCATTGCGGTAAGATTGCAAATTGGCATAGCCACCTTGGAAAACAATATAGAGGATCCTAAACAAAATAGCATCATATGATATAGTAATTTCAGTTCTGAGAAAGTATAAAACAATAAAGATATCAACTCAGAAAAATATCTGTAGCCCTGTGTTTGTAGAAGCTTTATTTATAATAGCCAAGATAAGGCAACAACCTGTCTGTTGATGGATGAATGGATAAAGTTGTGATTTCTACATACAATGGAATATTATTCAGCCATAAAATGAGAAAATTCTACAATTTGTGACAACATGGATGAACCTCAAAGACATTATGCTAAATGAGGTAAGTCAGACAAAGACAAAAACTACCTGATTTCACTTACATGTGGAATCTATAAAACAACCCCAAAACTCAGAACACCAAACTCTTGAGAAAGAGATCAGATTTGTCGTTACCAGAAGTAAGGGTGGTGCAGGGAGAGTTGAAAGTGATAAAAACCTATCAAGTTCTAGTTACAAGATAAATAAGTACTAGGAATATAGTAATATTCATCATAATGACTATAGCTAACACTGCTGTATGATCTATAGTGAAGTTGTTAATGGAGTAGAACTGAGTTCTCATCACAAGGAGAAATCTTTTTCTTTCCTTTTATTGTACATAGATGAGATGGATGTTAAACCTATCGTGATAGCCATTTTAAAACCTATATCAAGCAAACCATCATGCTGTACACTTTAAACTTAAAATGTGATGCATGTCAATTATTTCTCAGTAAAACTGGAAAAAGATACATATTCTCTTCTACTCAATGATTCTATCCCCCAAACCTCTATTATAGAAATAAAAACAAAAATCTTATCCACAAAAATAAAAGTACACATTTGTATGAATCTACAACTTACAAGGACATTTATTGCAGCATTCTTTATACTGACCAAAAACAAGGCAAAGAATATGACTAAAGAGATGAACATAATTATGCTTCAAACTCTATATAATATTTAAAGCCATGAAAGTCAGAACATATATGTATGTGTAGGACATATTGTGGGAAAAAATAGAATGTTAGCATGAAATTGAGGATCACAGTGGAGCAAATATATCCATGATATGACACCTATATAAAATTATATCTGTATACCTATGCATAAGTAACACAACAATGAATGATTTCAGAATATTATAGGTGATTATCACAGGGTGGTGGAATTTCAAATATCTTTACATTTTTAGATATTATTTGAATTGTTTTTACAGTGACTATGTTTGTATAATCAGAAGAAGATAAAAATATTTTCATTATGAGAAGTTTACAAAAATGCAAAACAAATACAAAATAAAATTGAAAATTATTTATGAATATTTATTTTTATGTGTAATATTAGGAAAAGTTTCTCAAGTTTACAAAGAATTCCTACTGACATCTTCACTTCCATTAAGTTGAATTCAGGAAAAATTCTTTGCAGATTTGATATCTTTATAATATTACATTGTATTTTATATTTATTTAGTTCTGCTAACCTTTTAATCCTTAAGAGTTTAAGCTTTTTCTCTATAAAGGTCTTTTTTAAAAATCTTTTACTAGGATAATTCCTAAATGCATTATTATTATTTTTTATTGTTATTTAAAATGTTTTCTTCTTTTCTATTTTATTTTGAGGTATAGAAGAATCTTTTTCACATTGATAAGTTGATCTTATGCTGAATTATTTATTAATTCACATTTATTTTAAAATTAAAGCTATTATATTAGGGTGAAATACAGCATAAAAAGTACTATCATATGCAACTGACAAGGTGTTAATATCCAAAATATACAAACAACTCATGCAATTAAATATAAGAAAAAAAACAAATAACCTGATCAAAAAATGGGTAGAAGATAGAAACAGAAATTTCTCCAAAGAGTACATACAGATGCCAACAAACAGGTGAAAAAAACGCTCAACATCACTAATTTTGACTTTTGGTTTCACTGAGTATTCCTCTTCAGAAAGAGTGTTTTTCTCTGCTGTGATCTACTATTATAATCCTGGAAACCTACTGGTATCATTGTAGTGGACAGGGGTGGGTGAGTGTTCTGGAATACTCCAAGTAAGTTGCAGTCTTTTGGTGAGCCATAGTGTCTGGTTTGTGACCTTCACCAGCATTTCTTCTGGTGTAACTCCCCAACTCCTCTTAGGTGAGAGAGGGAGCCTGGAGAGGACCGGAGTGAAAGGAACATCCTTCCCACTACAAGTATTGCACAGGCTCTGGTAAAGTATTTCTTCCTAGAAAGTAGGCCTTTATTTTAAATAGAAAAGTCTCTGGGCATATTTACCAAGGATTACCAAGGATTACCAAGGTTAGGTCCACGAATCAAGGTAAACTGGAAGTGGTCAAACAGGAGATGGCCAAGAATGAACATCG
Organism: Ovis canadensis; assembly: GCF_042477335.2. Lineage (NCBI taxonomy): Eukaryota > Metazoa > Chordata > Mammalia > Artiodactyla > Bovidae > Ovis > Ovis canadensis. Next base: position 19,736,891 of record NC_091261.1, on the reverse strand, counting down.
ACATTTTAGGAGTCAGTGAACTAAAAATGGACTGGAATGGGTGAATTTAATTCAGATGACCATTGTATCTGTTACTGTGGGCAAGAACCCCTTAGAAGAAATGGAGTAGCCCCTTCTAGTAAAAAAAAAAAAAAGAGTCCAAAATGCAGTACTTGAGTTCAGTCTCAAAAACGACAGAATGATCTGTTTCCAAGGCAAATCATTTAATGTCACAGTAACCAAAGTCTATGCCCCAACCAGTAATGCTGAGGAAACTGAAGCTGAATGGTTCGATGAAGACCTACAAGACCTTCTAGAACTAACACCTAAAAAAGATGTAATTTTCATCATAGGGGACGGGAATGCAAAAGTAGAAAGTCAAGAGATACCTGGAATAACAGGGAAATTTGGCCTTGGAGTACAGAATGAAGCAGGACAAAGGCTAATAGGGTTTTGCCAAGAGAACGCACTGGTCATAGCAAACACTCTCTTCTAACAACACAAGAGAATACTCAACACATAGTCATCGCCAAATGGTCAATACTGAAATGAGACTGATTATACTCTTTGCAGCTAAAGATGGAGAAGCTCTATACAGTCAGCAAAAACAAGACCGGGAGCTGACTGTGACTCAGATCATGAACTCCTTATTGCCAGATTCAGACTTAAATTGAAGAGAGTAGGGAAAACCACTAGACCATTCAGGTATGACCTAAATTAAATCCCTTTTGGTTATATAGTGGAAGTGAGAAATAGATTCAAGGGATTAGATCTGAAAAACAGAGTGCCTGAAGAACTGTGGACAGAGGTTTGTGACATTGTACAGGAGACAGGGATCAAGACAATCCCCATGGAAAGGAAAGGAAAAAAAGCAAAATGGTTGTCTGAGGAGGCCTTACAAATAGCTGAGAAAAGAGAAGCTAAAGGCAAAGGAGAAAAGGAAAGATATATGCATTTGAATGCAGTATTCCAAAGAATAGCAAGGAGATATAAAAAAGCCTTCCTCAGTAATCAATGCAAAGAAAGAGAGGAAAACAATAGAACAGGAAAGACTACAGATCTCTTCAAGAAAATTAGATATACCATTGGAACATTTTATGCAGAGATGGGCACAATAAAGGACAGAAACGGTATAGACCTAACAGAAGCAGAAGAGATTAGAAAGAGGTGGCAAGAATACACAGAAGAACTATACAAAATGATCTTCATGACCCAGATAACCACAGTGGTGTGATCATCCACCTAGAGCCAGACATCCTGGAATGGGAAGTCAAGTGGGCCTTAGGAAGCATCTCTACAAAAAAGCTAGTGGAGGTGATGGAATTCCAGGAGAGCTATTTCAAATCCAAAAGGATGATGCTGTGAAATTGCTGCACTCCCTATGGCAGCAAATTTGGAAAACTCAGCAGTGGCAACAGGACTGAAATGGCCAGTTTTCATTCCAATCCCAAAGAGGGGAAATGCCAAAGAATGTTCAAAAGTCAGTCAAGTCGCTCAGTTGTGTCCAACTCTGTGTGACTCCATGGACTGTAGGGTACCAGGTTCCTCCATCCATGGGATTTTCCAGGCAAGAATACTGGAGTGGATTGCCATTTCCTTCTCCAGGAGATCTTCCCTACCCAGGGATTAAACCCAGGTCTCCCACATTGTAGGCAGACGCTTTTACCATCTGAAACCACCACACAATTGCATTCATTGCACATACTAGCAAAGCAATGCTCAAAATTCTCCAAGCCAGACTTCAACAGTATGTGAACCATGAACTTCCAGATGTTCGAGTGGATTTAGAAAAGACAGAGGAAGCAGAGATCAAATTGCAAACATCCATGGAATCACTGAACAAGCAAGAGCATTCCAGAAAAACATCTATTTCTGCTTTATTGACTATGCCAAAGCCTTTGACTATGTGGATCACAATAGACTGTGGAAAATTCTGAAAGAGATGGGAATACCAGACCACCTAACCTGCCTCTTGAGAAATCTGTATGCAGGTCAGGAAGCAACAGTTAGAACTGGACATGGAACAATGGACTGGTTCCAAACTGGGAAAGGAGTATGTCAAGGCTGTATATTGTCACCTTGCTTATTTAACTTCTATGCAGAGTACATCATGAGAAATACCAGACTGGATGAAGCACAAGCTGGAATCAAGATTGCTGGGAGAAATATCAATAAACTCAGGTATGCAGATGATACCACCTTTATGGCAGAAAGCAAAGATTTAAAGGGCCTCTTGATGAAAGTGAAAAAGGAGAGTGAAAAAGTTGGCTTAAAGCTCAACATTCAGAAAACGAAGATCATGGCATCTGGTCCCATCACTTCATGGGAAATAGATGGGGAAACAGTGGAAACAGTGTCAGACTTTATTTTCTTGGGCTCCAAAATCACTGCAGATGGTGACTGCAGCCATGAAATTAAGACCCTTGCTCCTTGGAAGAAAAGCTATGACAAGTCTAGACAGCATATTCAAAAGCAGAGACATTGCTTTGCCAACAAGGTCCATCTAGTCAAAGCTATGGCTTTTCCCACTAGTCATGTATGGATGTGAAAGTTGGACTATATAGAAAGCTGAGCACCAAAAAATCGATATTTTTGAACTATGGTGTTGGAGAAGACTCTTGAGAGTCCATTGGACTGCAAAGAGATCAAACCGGTCCATCCTAAAGGAAATCAGTCCTGAATATTCATCAGAAGGACTTACGCTCAAACCAAAACTCCAATACTTTGGCCACTTGATGTGAAGAACTGACTCATTTGACCAGATCCTGATACTGGGACAGATTGAAGGCAGTAAAAGAAAAGGATGACAGAGTTCAAGCTGGTTGGATGGCAACACTGACTCTATGGACATGAGTTTGAGCAAGCTCTGGGAGTTGGTGATGGACAAGGAAGCCTGGAGTGCTGCAGTCCATGGGGTCGCAAAGAGTCAGACACGACTGAGGGACTGAACGGACTCCTAGAGCCACAGTGGGAACTTTCTTGGATCTTTACCCTGAGAACCTCATGGGGTTCCTAAAGAAAAGGACAAAATGACCCTTGGATTTTCACTTTTAATACATGTTCATTTCCCAGAAATTAATCAGAATTGTCACTGAAGCATTCCTACCATTGTGCGGCTTCCATGGCTTCTGAGCAGATCTTGGCTGTAACTCTCTGGGTTTGTCTATATTTTCAGAGTTTGAGATGGTAGTTAGTCCTGCAGACTCAGTCCTGATTTAAGAAAAGTTATTGATTTTCTTTTTGTTCAGCTTGCTTTTGTGAGAAAAGGACTTGCATATTGAAGCTGAAACAAAATTCAGCTCACTGCTGACATCTTTGTTTAATGCATCCACCCATTTTCATTGTTTTCAGCTTTTCTATATTCTCCTCTTAGAATGTCTCTTGTGTTGGATATATTGCTGGATAGTGTCCTTTTTAGTGCAATCTGAAAGTCTTGATCTATGTAGTTAAAAATTGCATGTATTGTAGTTACTGCTAAAGTACACATCTTTCAACTTAAATATCTTGTATTTTCTGTTTGCTTCTTGTATGTTTCTTTTCCTATAGTCTATCTATTGCATTCTCCTGACTTTAAAGTTATGCTTTTGTTTTTAGTTTTTGGGAGACTCCTCTTAAGCTATAAAAGCTCTCACCTAAATTTCTGTTCCTTATTCATTTTGAAGTTTCTTTATCCTGTCTTCCTCCTGAACCAAATGAATACTTCTGCGCCCCTACAGCTACTCTCACTTTTCATTAGCAACATTCTGTACTCTTCCTTAATATTGTATGTTGGTATTTCTCCAGGTTTAAGTTCAGGTGAAAGAGCCATCAACCATGCTACTTGCCAGTGTATTAAGTGCTGAAAAATCGTTGCTCTAACATTTCATGGGTCAAAGTCCCAACTGCTACTCCTTTTCACTTGGTAGGGGCTGTAAGGATGTACTTTGTCTATGTGAAATGAGAATCATACAATTTGTGTCCATAAATTGACCTTACAGATCATTTAGTATAACTGTCTTTTCGAGCATATAAAAATTCATTTTCTTGTGGCTTTCTAAGCAGGTTGCTCCCATTGTCTTCATGTTGTGAAAAGGAATACAGTTAATTATAAAACTTAGCTACTCTACACAGTATATTTAGTATCACTCTCACCTCTAAATGAGCTTCTAGAAAATTTCAGATAAAAGGCAAGTGTCACTTCAGTGTAATAAGGGATACCTGACTTAGTTTAGTTGCATGCTTTTCAGAGAAATCATTGTAAAACTAGGTAGATTAGGTGACTGTGGTCCAGCTCCTGTAACATTTTAGAAGAGCCAAGGCTGGGTCCTGGGCTCTGACACCTGTTTCAGTGCCTGGTCCCTGGAACCCTAATGGCTCCTATTTAGATTCTATTTTGTGTTGATGCTTATAAGGAAACAGCTACATGTGAGCACATGAAAATTCCATATCACAATACAATGCTGTGTTAGAAGGAGAAAGTAATTTTCATTATAAGCCACTCCTTGCTGTTGAAAGCCTTCTGAAATAATCTCTTTTAGATATAAATTATCCTATCCTTGAAAAATGTCTGGTCAAAGCCCAGAGGTAATTTTACTTTGAAGAATTTGGGCAGACTCTTTTGAGATACATCAGATTACTGGACAGTTAGAGAAGAAAGGAATTAGTGAAGACTCACTCTTCTTAGCTTTTATTCAATGCCCAACTTGCTGAGTTCTTAACTGTCTTCAAATTCTTCATTTATTTGGAAGAAAAGCATAAAATAGTTGAATAGTTAAAATTTTAGGCTAATTAATTTTTAATTAATGGAAAATACCAATATACACCATGACCCTTATTTTTCTTGCTTTTAAAAGAAAAAATGGCATTAGCTGAAACAAATACACACACTAACAGCACCACCCACAGAAACTTGTATTTAGGTAGGTTGTTTGAACACTGTAATGTCAGTTTCAAAGTTAAGTTTCTTTATGAAATAAAACACAAACTCAATATTTATTGCTATTTCCTGTTTCTTGCTGAATATTTAGTTAGGCATTTTTGCACTGATTGAAAGAGATAGAGAACTGTCCTAACAACCCAAGCAATGGGGGCTTTTGGGGAGGATGCATGTGGTCTGAAGCTAGAAGAGAAAACCCACTGAAAACTGAACTGCTCTTTCTTGCTTTCACCCATTGAGTTTTAGTTTCTCTCTAGGTGTCTTTTTTGGCTCTTATCTTCTGGCAGATTCTTTTGTTTATTTAAATCTTTCACTCCCTCCTGACTTCAATGTGTCATTGCAGACTCTCTGGCCTTCCTATGTATACATGATGAGTATTCATCTCTACATGATCCTCGGGGAACAGAAAACATCCACCCACAGGTCACAGTGATGCTCACCTTGATGCACTTGGTTTCAGGTAGATGCAGTGAGGTCATGTAATACAAGCTATGGCTGAAGAGTTCCTCATATCTCCAGCACAAATAGGTACTTAGGTACATATTTAACTAGGAATGACAAATGGATATATATACATTACCATGTCCAGCTTGTCATCATAAATTACAGTTATTGGGGACCTCAACAAATTACTCCAAGATGTCAAAAGTGATACTATATATAGGGTACAACTGTCTAAGATAGTTTCCCAAGATACTTATTATTAATCTCTTAGCTGGATATTATTCCAGTATTTTTATGTAATTCACACACATTTCATGAATTGTGACATATACAGATGCTACACATCATCATATCTCAGGAGTTTCTATTTCTAGTTTTATTGAGTTGAGGGAAAAGGGGATAGAGAATACATGGATTTTTTTAAAAAAGGAAAAGTAAACTCAAATTGTCAAATTTATTTGCTTTGATCAATGCATATATACAAAGGCAGAAATATTTAGTGGGTACCTGTGAGCCCAGGGGTTTCTCCCCAGAATGTTTTTAACAGACTTTTCTTTGCAATATCCTTCTTTCACTAAGTATTTTCAGTTGAATGTATTTTAATCGCTAGGAAGAGGCAGCCTGAACACTGAGCTTATCCCTGGTACAATCATGACCTTTCACGGCAATTCATGGATCATGCTGTTCCAAGCAAGTTGTAGGAAATGGAGAAAATTTATTCTAAAAGCTAGTTCTTTGAAAAGATAAAAAATACTGACAAACATTTGGCCCCACTCATCAAGAGATAAAGGAGAGGAACCAAATCAACAAAATCAGAAAAAAAGAAGTTACAATTGACACCACAGAAATACAAAAAACCTTGAGACTCCTTACTACAAGCAACTATGTGTTAATAAAATGGACAATCTAGAATAAATGGATAAGTTCTTAGAAAGGTACAATTTTCCAAGTCTGAACCAGGAAGAAATAGAAAATATGAACAGACCAATTGCAACTGCTGAAATTGAATATACAATTTAAAATCTCCCACCAAACCAAAGTCCAAGAGCAGATGGCTTCACAAGCCAATTCTATCAAACATTTAGAGAAGAGTTAACACCAATTTTCTGAAACTATTCCAAGAAATTGCAGATAAAGGAACACTTTCATTCATTGTATGAGGCCACCATCACCCTGACATCAAAATCAGACAAAGGTACCACAAAAAAGAAAATTATAGGCTAATGTCACTGGTAGTAAAGTGTCTGTCTGCAATGCGGGAGACCTGGGTTTGAACCCTGGGTTGGGAAGATCTCCTGGAGAAGGAAATGGCAACCCACTGCAGTATTCTTGCCTGGAGAATCCCACAGATGGAGGAGCCTGGTGGGCTACACTTCATGGGGTGGCAAAGAGTCGGACACGACTGAACGACTTCACTTCCACTGTCAACACTGATGAACATAGACTCGAAAATCCAACAAAATACTAGTAAACTGAATGCAATACATTATATACAATACAGTATATTAAAAGGATCATATATCATGATCAAATTGGATTTTTTGTATGGATGCATAGATATTTCAATAGCTGCAAATCAATGTGTGATATACCACATTAACACAATGAAAAATAAAAGATATATGATCATCTCAGCAGATGATAAAAAGTTTTTAATTCAACATCTATTTGTGATAAAAACTCTTCAGAAAGTAGACATAGAGGGAACCTACCTCAATATAATGAAGGTCATATATGACAGACTTGTAGCTAACTTCATACTTAATGGTGAAAAGCTGAAAGTTCCCTTCTTCTCCTCCTGCCCCCAATCCCTCCCAGCATCAGGGTCTTTTCCAATGAGTCAACTCTTGGCATGAGGTGGCCAAAGTATTGGAGTTTCAGCTTTAGCATTAGTCCTTCCAATGAACACCCAGGACTGATCTCCTTAGGATGGCCTGGTTGGATCTCCTTGCAGTCCAAGGGACTCTCAAAGTCTTCTCCGACACCACAGTTCAAAAGCATCAATTCTTTGGTGCTCAGCTTTCTTCACAGTCCAACTCTCACATCCATACATGACCACTGGAAAAACCATAGCCTTGACTAGACAGACCTTTGCTGGCAAAGTAATGTCTCTGCTTTTGAATATGCTATCTAGGTTGGTCATAACTTTCTTTCCAAGGAGTAAGTGTCTTTTAATTTCATGGCTGCAGTCACCATCTGCAGTGATTTTGGAGCCCCCCAAAACAAAGTCTGACACTGTTTCCCCATCTATTTCCCATGAAGTGATGGGACCAGACGCTATGATCTTCGCTTTCTGAATGTTGAGCTTTAAGCCAACTTTTTCACTCTCCTCTTTCACTTTCATCAAGAGGCTTTTTAGTTCCTCTTCACTTTCTGCCATAAGGGTGGTGTCATCTGCATATCTGAGATTATTGATATTTCTCCTGGCAGTCTTGATTTGAGCTTGCGCTTCTTCCAGTCTAGTGTTTCTCATGATGCACTTTGCATACAAGTTAAATAAGCAGGGTGACAATATACATATAATAAATTATTACATGGACATAAAAAAGAATGAAATTATTAAATCTGGAGCAAACAGACATACCTAGAGGTTATCATACTAAGTGAAGTAAGATAGACAGAAAAAGACAAATATCTTATGTCACTTACATGTGGTATCTAAAAAAACGATACAAATAAATTTATTTATAAAACAGTAAGTTGACTCACAGACCCAGAAAACAAATTTATGGTACCAAACGGGAAAGGGGGACTGGAGGAAGGGATAACTTAGGAGGTTGTGATTAACAAATACATAATACTATATGTAAAATAAACAACACAGACCTACAGTATAGCACAGAGAATTATATTCAATATTTATATATAATAATTTATAAAGGAAAAATTATAAAAAGCAATATATATATGTGAGTGTGTGTGTGTATATATATATATATGTATATATGTGTATATACATATATATATATATATATATATATATATATATATATATATAGAGAGAGAGAGAGAGAGAGAGAGAGAGAGAGAGAGAGAGGCTTCCCAGGTGGTGCTAATGGTAAAGAACCCATCTGCCAGTAGAGGAGATTGCAAGAGACATGGGTATAATCGATAGGTTGGGAAGATTTCCTGGAGGAGGGCATGGCAACTGACTCCAGTATTCTTGCCTGGAAATCTCCTGGACAGAGGAGCCTGCTGGGCTATAGGTCATGGGATTGCAAAGAGTAAGACATGACTTGGCAAAAACAAAAAGCAAAAACAAAACAAAACAAAACAAAACAAAAAAACATAGGAAAGCCTACTTAGAAGTTATCAGAATGCAGGTAACCAAGGAGAGAAAAAGTAACATGATCAATGAAAATAATTTGAAAATGAATAAATACATAGGTATGTATAATTGAATTACTTTGCTGTAAGAATTGGATATGACTTAAATTACTTAGCACACATACATACTGTTGTTGTTCAGTCACTCAGTTGCGGCCGACCCTTTGCAACACCATGGACTGCAGCACACCAGGCTTCCCTGTCCTTCACCATCTCTTGGAATTTGCTCAAACTCATGTCCATTAAGTCAGTGATGCCATCCAACCATCTCATCTTCTGTCATCCCCTTCTCCTCCTGCCTTTAGTCTTTCTCAGCATCAGGGTCTTTTCCAATGAGTCAGCTCTTCACATCAGGTGGCCAAAGTATTGGAGCTTCAACTTCAGCATCAGTCCTTCTACTGAATATTCAGGATTGATTTCCTTTGGAATTGACTGGTTTGATTTCCTTGCAGTCCAAGGGACTCTCAAGAGTCTTCACCAACACCACAGTTCGAAGGCATCAGTTCTTCAGCTCTCAGTTTTTTATTGTCCAGCTCTCACATCTGTACATGACTACTGGAAAAAACCATAGCTTTGACTATATGGAACTTTGTCAGCAATATCTCTGCTTTTTAATATGCTGTCAAGGTTTGCCATTGCTTTTCTTTCAAGGAACAGGTGTCTTTTAATTTCATGGCTGCAATCACTGTCTGCAGTAATTTTGGAGCCCAAGAAAATGGTCTGTCATGCGCTCCATTGTTTCTACATCTATTTGCCACGGAATGATAGGACCAGATGCCATAATCTTCATTTTCTGAATGTTGATTTTTTTTTTAATTTTTACTTTATTTTACAATACTGTATTGGTTTTGCCATACATTGACATGAATCTGCCACAGGTGTACATGAGTTCCCAATCCTGAACCCCCCCCCCCCACCTCCCTCCCCATATCCTCTCTCTAGGTCATTCCAGTGCACCAGCCCCAAGCATCCTGTATCCTGTATCAAACATAGACTGGCGATTCATTTCTTACATGATAGTATACATGTTTCAATGCCATTCTCCCAAATCATCCCACCCTCGCCCTCTCCCACAGAGTCCAAAAGACTGTTCTATACATCTGTGTCTCTTTTGCTGTCTCGCATACAGGGTCATCATTATTTCTTTCTAAATTCCATATATATGTGTTAGTATACTGTATTGGTGTTTTTCTTTCTGGCTTACTTCACTCTGTATAATCGGCTCCAGTTTCATCCACCTCATTAGAACGGATTCAAATGTATTCTTTTTAATGGCTGAGTAATACTCCATTGTGCATATGTACCACAGCTTTCTTATCCATTCATCTGCTGATGGACATCTAGGTTGTTTCCATGTCCTGGCTATTATAAACAGTGCTGCGATGAACATTGGGGTACATGCGTCTCTTTCAGTTCTGGTTTCCTCGGTGTGTATGCCCAACAGTGGGATGGCTGGGTCATAAGGCAGTTCTATTTGCAATTTTTTAAGGAATCTCCACACTGTTCTCCATAGTGGCTGTACTAGTTTGCATTCCTACTACAGTGTAAGAGGGTTCCCTTTTCTCCACACCCTCTCCAGCATTTATTGCTTGTAGACTTTTGGATCGCAGCCATTCTGACTGGCGTGAAGTGGTACCTCATTGTGGTCTTGATTTGCATTTCTCTGATAATGAGTGATGTTGAGCATCTTTTCATGTTTGTTAGCCATCTGTTCGTCTTCTTTGGAGAAATGTCTATTTAGTTCTTTGGCCCATTTTTTGATTGGGTCATTTATTTTTTGGGAATTGAGCTGCAGGAGTTGTTTGTATATTTTTGAGATTAGTTGTTTGTCAGTTGCTTCATTTGCTATTATTTTCTCCCATTCCGAAGGCTGTCTTTTCACCTTGCTTATAGTTTCCTTTGTTGTGCAGAAGCTTTTAATTTTAATTAGATCCCATTTGTTTATTTTTGCTTTTATTTCCAGTATTCTGGGAGGTGGATCATAGGGGATCCTGCTGTGATTTATGACGGAGAGTGTTTTGCCTATGTTCTCCTCTAGGAGTTTTATAGTTTTGAGTTTATTTTTGTGTATGGTGTTAGAAAGTGTTCCAGTTTCATTCTTTTACAAGCAGTTGACCAGTTTTCCGAGCACCACTTGTTAAAGAGATTGTCTTTAATCCATTGTATATTCTTGCTTCCTTGTCAAAGATAAGATGTCCATAGGTGTGTGGATTTATCTCTGGGCTTTCTATTTTGTTCCATTGATCTATATTTCTGTCTTTGTGTCAGTACCATACTGTCTTGATGACTGTGGCTTTGTAGTAGAGCCTGAAGTCAGGCAGGTTGATTCCTCCAGTTCCATTCTTCTTTCTCGATTGCTTTGGCTATTTGAGGTTTTTTGTATTTCCATACAAATTGTATGATTATCTCAATAGATGCAGAGAAAGCCTTTGACAAAATTCAACATCCATTTATGATAAAAACTCTCCAGAAAGCAGGAATAGAAGGAACATACCTCAACATGATAAAAGGTATATATGACAAACACAAAGCAAACATTATCCTCAATGGTGAAAAATTGAAAGCATTTCCCCTAACAAGACAAGGGTGCCCACTTTCACCACTACTATTCAACATAGTTCTGGAAGTTTTGGCCACAGCAATCAGAGCAGAAAAAGAAATAAAAGGAATTCAAATTGGAAAAGAAGAAGTAAAACTCTCTTTGCAGATGACATGATCCTTTCCATAGAAAACCCTAAAGACTCCACCAGAAAATTACTAGAGCTCATCAATGAATATAGTAAAGTTGCAGGATATAAAATCAATACACAGAAATTCCTTGCATTCCTATACACTAATGAGAAAGTAGAAAAAGAAATTAAGGAAACAATTCCATTCACCATTGCAACGAAAAGAATATAATACTTAGGAATATATCTACCTAAAGAAACTAAAGACCTATATATAGAAAACTATAAAACACTGATGAAAGAAATCAAAGAGGACACTAATAGATGGAGAAATATACCATGTTCATAGATCAGAAGCATCAATATAGTGAAAATGAGTATACCATCCAAAGCAATCTACAGATTCAATGCAATCCCTATCAAGCTACCAACAGTATTTTTCACAGGGCTAGAACAAATAATTTCACAATTTGTATGAATGTTGAGTTTTAAGCCAGCTCTTTCACTCTCCTCTTTCACTTTCATCAACAGGTTCTTTAGTTCTTCTTCACTTTCTATCAGATATCTGAGGTTATTGATATATCTCCCCACAACCTTGATTCCAGTTTGTGCTTCATCTATCCTGGCATTTTGCATGATGTACTCTGCATGTAAGTTAAATAAGCAGGGTGACAAGATATACTCCTTTCCCAATTTGAACCAGTCCGTTGACCTGTATACAGGTTTGGCAGGAGGTAGGTAAGGTGGTCTGGTATTCCCATCTCTTTAAGAATTTTCCACAGTTTGTTGTGGTATACACAGTCAAAGGCTTTAGCATAGTCAATGAAGCAGAAGTATATGCTTTTCTGGAATTCTCTAGATTTTTCTATGATCCAATGGATGTTGATAATGTGATCTCTGGTTCCTCTGACTTTTCTAATCCAGCTTGTACTTCTGGAAGTTCTTGGTTCACATACTGTTGAAGCCTAGCTTGAACAATTTTGAGCATTACTTAGACAGCATGTGAAATGCGTGCAATGTATGGTAGTTTCAGCATTCTTTGACATTTCCCTTCTTTGGGATTGGAATGAAAACGGACCTTTTCCAGTCCTGTGGTCACTGCTGAATTTTCCAAATTTGCTGACATATTTATTGAGTGAAGCACTTTCACAGCACCAACTTTTAGGATTTGAAATAGCTCAGCTGGAATTCTATCACCTCCACTAGCTTTGTTCAGTGCTTCCTAAGGTCCAGTTGACTTCACATTCCAAGATGTCTGGCTTTAGGTGAGTGATCATGCCATCATGGTTATTTGTTTTGTTTTGTATAATTCTTCTATGTATTCTTGCCACCTCTTAATATCTTCTTATAATCATATGTGTGTGTGTGTGTGTGTGTGTATAATTGAACTACTCTGCTGTACACCCAAAAATAACATATTGTAAATCAACTATACTTCTATAATTTTTTAAGGTAAGTCTGTCTTCATCATTCTGGTCTTTAAAGTCCCCAAACTGCATAAGAAGTAGGAAAAGTAGAAAGATACAGCAAGAAGCCAAGCTCCTTCTGGAATAGGGGCATCTATGGATGGATAGGTAGGGATCAGGGATCCAGATGATCAAGTCCCACTCTACCTGCTTTCAAGTTCCTGCAGGTTGTCTGATTAACCAAGCAGTTCATAGGAAAACAATTAATAGTCTGGTTTGCAAAAGCTCTACTGAAGTGCTGATCTTGTATTTATGTGCATGCATCTGGTATTTGCAAATCTGCAACAACAGAGGCTCTGACCAGAGCACATTTCCTTAGCAGGGAGATTCACTGTCGTGTAATGGAAAAAAGCCCTGGAATAAGAATCAAGGCATTAGAACCTGGATTTGTCCTCATGAGCTGCTTGACCTTTGGCCTTTATGGGACTGGGTTCTTCATCTGAAAAATGCAGGTGCTTTTTAAAATTTATTAAACAGTGAAACACCCACCCTATTTTTCCTTAAAATGAAATTGTAAATAGAAACCTAGTATGTTCAAGATTTTATGCTGAGTGGTGATACTCATCAAGCTTTCTTTTCAGTCTTAGAGAAGTCCCTGAACATCTTCTGCCAGAGTCTTAGGACTCAGAAGAGAGTCAGATATGATCAGATTATCATAGTGCTTCTTGGGCTGTGCTCCCAAAGATTCTAATTCAGAAGTGTTGGGGGAACTGCCTAGGAATCTGAATTTTTCATGTCCCTCCCTCACTAAGTGATTCTGACATGGGTCAGTATCTCTGAGGGCCTCTTGGTCTGTTACTTTAGTTTTGTGAAATTTCACTTGGATAATCTGTACTTATAAAGATTAAAACAGTATCTTACTTCAAAGGGTTTTTTTTTTGTGAAAATCACATGAGACAATGTATGCAAAATTATGAATTTTAAAAAGACATCTGTTGAAAGATGATTTAAATACCTGACAGACTATAGAATACTATACTCTACTAAAAATAGCTTCATGTAAAACTGCAATCCAGATAGTGTAAGAAGGAAGCTTTAATTCCAAAACATCTATATGAAGATCTTCTAGAAAGAACAACTCTATTTGGGGGGTGTCTTTTTCTAACAAAAAAAGTTATATTTACTGAGTAATTAAAGTGAAACAGTTCTTAAAAGAATAGTACTTTTTATAAGTTTTCTTTTAGGAATGTCTGTGTAACAGGGGGATATAAAGAGACTCTTAGCTATTAAATTGATGCTCATTCCAGACAGACCTTTAATTTGACAAGAGGTAGAGGGTCTCTGGCTCATTTTCACTGCATATGAAGAGCATTCCTTTTTTTTTTTGATGAAAACACACTTATGCACATTCGAAGACATTCAGCTGTGGGATATATAATGTTCAGTTTGACACTAAAACACTTGTTCATTTCAAAAGTCTTCAGAGCTGTATTCCCACATCTATAATGTAAGAACCCAGGGACTTCCCTGGTGGTCCCATGGTTAAGACCACGCTTCCACTGCACGTGGTATGGCCTCGATTCCTGGTCTGGGAACTAACATCCCACATGCCCCATGTCCAGAAAATTACAAACAAGCAACCAGATCACCTCTAGGTCCTTCAACCTAAGTGTAAGCCTTTGCAGTATATAAACAGCACTCTGGAGGGGCTAAATTACTTCAAAACATCCATATAAGAGGGGGGAGGCTATTGTTTGTCTCGTTGTTTTCAATTTTTGCAGGAGCTGATATTTCTTATGATTCTGTAGAATTTCCTGATTTAACAGTCACTATCCATCAGCCTGGGCTTCCCTGGTGGCTTAGTGATGAAGAATTCACCTGCCAATGCAGGAGACTCAGGTTCAATTCCTGGGTCAAGAAGATCTCCTGGAGAAGAAAACAGCAAATCACTCCTTTATTCTTGCCTGGAAAATCCCATGGCAAGAGGAGCCTAGGGGGCTACAGTCCATGGGATCTCACAGAGTCAGACATGACTTAGCAACTAAACAACAATTCATTAGCCTATAACCAGGAAAACAGTTCATTAGCCTACAACTGGAAGGTACGCATAGCCTTTGCTTCTGACCCAGGCTCCTCTCAGATCTAGTGAACTGTAGAATTGGGATGATTGATATTTTCAAAGTGGGTCTTTCTGAAGCAAGATAGCATATCTTGCTGCAATATATACAGTAGACCATTTGCAGCAAGAACAATCCGAACTTTCATCACATCATCATGCCAAGTTTCTCTTTCCAATGATAATTTCCTTTTGATCGAATCTTTATAAAATATAGGCTTTCTTATAGCTTTATAGTTATGGAGAATAATAAAAGCATGCAAATAAGTTGTGCCATATTATATTTCCAAATAGAATCAAATGAGAATGCTTTCAGGAATTTAGTCAATATGCCTTCCAGAGCCCTCACTTCTTTATACACACGCAAACACGTATTTCTCCAGTTTCCCACTGACACCATGTGATGCATGCTGAGGGCTCAGTTATTCCTCAACTCCAGAATTTCTGTGTGGATAGATGAAGGGGAAAGCTATTTCAAAGGAAGTAGAATAGAAAAGTGTGGAGTATTAAAAAGTTGCTCTTGAAAGAATTTATGATAAATCAATAACCCTTTCTATCTCTGGCATATCCTGATGTAGGGCTTTCAGTAGATTTTTTTTTTTTATAATTGCCTTTGAATATCTTCTGTGTTTCCTCCTATAGCCTGGACATCTTCCTTGCACCTGTGTTTTCTCTTAACAACTGGCATAGAAAATGTTTTCCTTTGGTTGTGTGACAGCTGGTAACCTTAACTTTTTACCTCATTGTATTCTTCTGAGCTCATTGTTTTGATTACCCTACTCTTCTAAATGTGGTACAGATATGTATTGTACCATGGGTCCTCTGCAGAGTTCTTTGGGCCTAATCAGTAATATGACCAAGTGAATGAACACACACACAATGAATACTTAATAATGATAAAATGTCCCATTCATGTATCTCATACATGTTATCACAGGAATTATGGCAGAAAGTTTCCATCTGAAATCTTGAATTATGACTTTTTATAGCTGACTATCTTAGGGATTCTGTTAGCAAAAACAAGCTCACTCAAGCCAGCATGAATAAAGGGGTTGTCTCACGTCTTTTCACTGCGAACTAGGAAGTTAGATTTTTCCTGTTTTCCCCTCTTCTTGTCACTATGGATGTCATGTCTTCAGCTAGTGTCTCTGGTTGTCAATTCCCAGAAGAGAGAACCAGATGGGCTCAGGTGTGTAATCTCACTGCTGGAAATTGGTGGGGAGCAGAAAATACAAGAAGAGGCATGGAAACTGGGCAGAAATGATATTTCTGGTAAATACCAATGCTACTTTCTGAATTTTGGTTGTAATATCTACATCTTTTTTTTTTCTAATGTACTTCCATAGTTAAAGCATTTTTAAAAACCTGATGAATTAACTTCATTAGGATCTTTGTTCTGTTACTATCACTATTATTTTCTGATGCTATGCTGGTCTTGGGCCACACTGCCCCCATCTTTGTCCCCTTCTCTTGCTCTGATTCCTGTGGTCCCATTGCCTGCTTCCTACAGTAGTTAGGACTAGCTAATAAATGGTACCCACAAGACCAGGGTAGGTGGAAGGGAGATGCATGGGTCTCTTTCCTCTTTTCCTACTTCGGTATCATTTTTTTTTTAGTGTTAGCAACCTTCTCGGTGTCCCCAGCTCCTATGGGCCATAGTGGTTCCAGCTTCCTCTCTGCCCCAGCCCCTGGCTCTCATAAGGGCTCTCTCCCTTTGTCTTTTCAGCTTAAGGGTAGATGTTGTTTCCTGCTGTTGCAAATCAAGTTGCCCTCACTGTCTGTGCCCTCTCTTACTCTCATCTTCCACCTCACCTATGTAACTAGTCCTTGTTATTAAATTCCCTCTGGTTTAAATAATTAAGGGTGGTTTATGTTTTATTATCTATCCCCTCCCACTCTCAGGTACCGATTCTCTGGTGTCAGTAGTTTGTATTAATACGGTACATAAGATGACTGTATGCATGGGTGCCCAGTTGTTATGTTGTGCCCAACTCTGTTCAACCCCATGGACTGTAGCCCGCCAGGCTCCTCTGTTCAGGGGATTCTCCAGGTGAGAATACTGGAATGGGTCGCATGCCCTCCTCCAGGGGATCTTCCCAACTCAGGGATTGAGCTGCATCTCCTGTGTCTTCTGCACTGTCAGGCGGATTCTTTACCTCGCAGTCACCTGAGAAATCACATTTGGTAAGACTGATGAACTGACAGTGGTACATTATTATTAACTAAGCCCATAGCTTACTTTAGGGCTCACTCTTCATATTATGCATTCTACATGCTTTGATAAATATATAATGATATGTATCCACCAATATAGTATCATAGAGGAATCTTCTGTGTTCCACCTATTTATCCTTCACTTCTTTCTTCCTTCTCCATCCTACTGGTAACTCCAGGCTTTTTACTATTTCTATAGTTCACCTTTTCAGAATGCCATATAGTTGGAATATACATCCTTTTCAGACTGGCTTCTTTTTACTTAGTAAATACACATTTAAGTTTCTTCCCTATATTTTTGTGGCTTGATAGCTAATTTTTTTTAATTGATGAATAAATCTCCATTCAGACCACCTTAGCTGCCTCCAAAGAAACCTCTATGAAGGTCAAGAAGCAATAGTTAGTACTGGACATGGAACAATGGATTACTGGTTCAAAATTGGGAAAGGAGTACATCAAAGCTGTATATGGTCACCCTGATTATTTAACTTCTATGCAGAGTGCAACATGCCAAATGCCAGGCTGGATGAAGCAGAAGCTGGAATCAAGCTTGTCAGCAGAAACATCAATAACCTCAGATACACAGATGACACCACCCTTATGGCAGAAAGTGAAGAGGAACTAAAGAGCTTCTTGATGAAGGTGAAAGAGGAGAGTAAAAAGCTGCCTTAAAATTCAACATTCAAAAAATAAAGATGGTGGCATCTGGTCCCATCACTTCATGGCAAATAGATGGGGAATCAAAGGAAACAATGACAGACTTTATTTTGGGGGGCTCTAAAATCACTGCAGATGGTGACTGCAGCCATGAAATTAAAAAAAAAAAATTGCTCCTTGGGAAAAAAGCTATGACCAACCTAGACAGCATATTAAAAAGCAGAGACATTACCTCGCCAACAAAGGTCTAGTCAAAACTAAGGTTTTTCCAGTAGTCATGTATGGATGTGAGAGTTGGACTATCAAGAAAGCTGAGCACCAAACAATTGATGCTTTTGAACTGTGGTGTTGAAGAAGACTCTTGAGAACCCCCTGGACTGCAAGGAGATCAAACCAGGCAATCTTGAAATCAGTTCTGAATATTCATTGGAAGGACTGATGCTGAAGCTCCAATACTCTGGCTACCTGATGTGAAGAACTGAATCACTGGAAAAGACCCTGATGCTGGGAAAGATTGAAGGCAGGAGGAGAAGGGGACGACAGAGAATGAGATGGTTGGATGGCATCACTGACATGATGGACATGAGTTTGAGCAAACTCCAGGAGATGTGAAGGACAGGGCAGCCTGGCGTGCTGCAGCCCATGAGGCCACTAAGAGTCAGACACAACTGAGTGACTGAACAACAGCAGAGCTCCTCCTGGACTTCCCCGGTAGCCCAGTGAGTGGCACAGAATATACCTGCCAGTGCAGGAGACATGGGCTTGATCTCTGGGTTGGGAAGACCCCCTGGAGGAAGAAATGGCAGCCCACTCCAGTAATCTTGCCTGGGAAATCCCATGGACAGAGGAGCCTGGTGGGCTGCAGTCCATGGGGTCGCAAAGAGTTGAACATATCATTGGAACTAAACAACAACAGCAACAATGTTCCATTATATAGATATACTACAGCTTGCTTATCTACTTACGTATTAAAGGATATCTTGGTTGCTTTTGTGTCTGGCACTTATGAATAAAAGTGCTATAAACATTTGTGTACAGACTTTTGTGGACATGTAAATTTTTGACTCACCTGAGTGTGTAATTGCTGGGTGATATGGTAGGAGTGTGTTTAGTTTGGTAAGAAATTCTCAGGCTAACTTCCAAAGTTGGTATGCCATTTTGCATCCCCACCAGCAATGAATGAGAGTTCCTTTTGCTCCACATCCTTGCTAGCTTTTCAGGGTTTCAAATTTTAGCCATTTTAACCACATTTTTTGTCTGTTTGGCTATCAATGTTAACTTAATCTTTTTTTTTTTTCTTTTCTGGCACAAAAAAATTGAGCTCAATGGCTATGTTATATCTGTTGGTAAGATGCTTTGTTAATTGTTACTATTTCTTAAGGACTTATATTTTGAAACATCTGTTATGTGTTTGCTTCTTTTGGGTCTCATTGCTTCTTTGGTCACAGTTAGTCTTGTGTTTTATTTCTTAATTGGTAGTAAAATCCAGAAATCAAGGATGGTTGTGTGTGTGTGTGCGCATGTGTGTGTGCCTGTGTACATTTGCTTGTGTGTTGCAGTGTACACCAACACATCCACATCCAAGGCAGAACAAGACATATTTCCTGTATTTTCTGTGACAACTATCCTGATCCATGCTTTCTTTGTTAAATATGTAGACCAGTAAGCCTAAATCATTAGTTACTAAGGCAGTCTATAACTCACAAAAGAGGAACAAGATTGTACTTTTCCATTATAGTTTTGGAAAATGTTCTAGGGCTTAACCTATTTTTGCTGCATCTCTCATGTTCATTTCCAATACTCCAACCTCAGTTCTAGCCTTGCTGTCACTTGGTTCACATCAGTAATCCTCCAAGTGAAATTTCTGCCTGCACGTTCTCATTCATTTACTCCACGACTACGATACAAGGTCTTGACAAATCTACCACAGGTCAACATTATGCTAATCAGTGGGGGTAGAGAGACCAGTGAGATATGGCCTCTGCCACCTAAAATATTATATTGTAGTATTATATTGCCATACAGTAGGAGAGAAAATTAGGCAATGACATAATCAGAACAGAATTAGTAGGTCAGACAATACAGATATCACACAATAACAACATACTTACTCATGAATACCCTCAGGTAATTAGTTTTCGATGGAAGACTGGTTACTATGTCAATAACTCCCACAAGAAAAAAATGAGGAGGACCTTGACCAACTCATGGGCAAAGCCTTTATGTGGGAATTTAGCCACATAAAGTACAGTGTAGATCTTGGTTGATCAAAAATCCTTCAGTGGATTTGAACTTGCTTTTAAACTAATAACAGATGCCTTAGCTTGAAAATTGAGGCCATTCATGTCTAGACCATTGCCTCCCTCTCCAACCCTGTCAGATTTTACTTCTGCAAACCTATTGTATGTATAGTCAAACTAGGCTGTTCACTGTCTTCTGCAGAACCCCATGCCTTACTCTGCTCATATCATTCAACCTATAAAATTCCCTCCTCACCTCTACCTGTCAAAAACTTTACCTATTGTTCCAGTTCAAATAACAGGATACTTGTAAATATATTGGGATCTCTCCAAACACATTCTTTCTCCTGATTTCCTCAATCATTTATAACACATATTTTTCTCTTTGTGTCTTATCAAAATGTGAATCTTTGCATTGTTTGCATAGTTATATAGTGCACTTTAATAGATGAGAAGTCTCTTGAGGGTTTTTTTGCCCCATAAAGTATCTAGCACAGGGCTGTGACCATAACATGATCTCAAGAAATATTTGTTGAAGGAGTGAGAGCTTGAGTTCTCCCTCTCTGTGAATGTTAGCTGAGTCTTCAGATGTGCAGTTTGAGAAGCTTAACTCTTAGGGAAGCATAAATCTCATTGTCTTTCCAACCGAGAGGTTCAGATTTAACTGAGCAATAAAAAACATACTCTCTGTTCTACAGAAAAAAAAGCAAGTGTCTGTTTAGAACATTGCTTGTTCTTTTTGCAAGTTTCCATTAAGGTAGTATATAACACTATAAATATCTTGCATCTGGACCTGCAATAGAGCTATAGTTGTTTCCCCTCTGGCTCTGACTGTTCTAGCCTGTGTCTAGAAATTTGGGGTTGTATGCAGAGGCAAGTCAGAAGTCTTCCCTGTAAAGGGGATAGAAGAGAGAGGTCCATCTCTAGGGGTATCCATGGAAAGGGAACATCAAGCGTGTGGAGTCACCACACAGAAATGGCAAAACCATACCCACATGCGTGTGCACGATCTACCAACCCACAAAACGGTTCCTCATCTGTCTAAAAATATGAGTTGTTAGTGAACAGCCTAGGTGTGTGGTAAAACACTAGGCTCTTTTGCATCTATGATTACTTTGAAATAAACAGGCTACCAAATTTGTCAGCAAAGAGATGGCTTGATGAGAGTAGCATTGGGGAGAGGTGGTCAGCGTACTGATGAGTGCAGAGAAGGGGTCCTTGCCAAGAAGCTTATGTTTGAAGTGCAAGGTAACAGGGAGACCTTGAAGAAGGAAGGAAAACTAATAAAGAGCAGTACTTTAGGAAGTTTGCATGGCAGTGTTTCCCCCAACCCAGAGAAGTTGACAGGAGAGGTGGACCTTTGCAAAGAGGGCTTGTGTTTGCAATGAGCCCAGAGGTTGCCCTCTGGTCTTCAGCTCTGTGTTCTCTGGCAAATGTTGTAGCCCTGCCCTGTCTGGCTTTTTTTGGTGTGTGCTCTGCCCTTCTAGTTTGAAGGTCCACTCAGCTCTGAAGGTGGGGATGAAGGTGTCAGAAGCACAGATGTAGCAGTTGATCCCTAAGAGGGAATCTGGTCAAATGGAAGATGCAGGACTCAAGTACTAAACCTTGGGGGAGAGAAAGGAAAAGGAGTCAGCGAAGAATCAGAGGCCTCTGTAACAGATCTTGAGATAAACACTGGATCAGGCTATACAACCAGCAAAACCAAGTGAGTTTCAAGAAGAAAGGACTCTTCTTTGGGATCAAAGGCAGTGAGTCTATGAAGCATCTAGGAAACCTGTACCATGACCCCGGTTAAAATTAATGACTCTCTCATCTCTGCATACCCTGAACAGCTCTTATTTTTGTAGGCTCATATATATAATCGAGTCCATGACCTTTTATATGCATGTTACTTAAGTAATTATAGGTTTATGAAATAAATATCATTATCATCATTGTTATTCACTGGTTGACTGCAGATGAGGAAGCTAAACTCGGAAAGGTGAAATAACCTATTTGGGTTTATGCAGCTGGTCAGTCAACCTGGGATTAAAACTCAGGTCTGTTTGTGTGCAAAGTCTGAGTTTTTAGTACTAGTAGTCATTGGTGGCACTTGAGTTTTGGTTTGTATGTCTCCCTCCCCTAAAAGTTAAGACCCTTTTTCAACTGCTTCTTTAATCTTCACCACCTCATACACACAGTAAACATACAATGTAGATTAAATGGGTAAGAGAGAAATGGAATGAAAAAGAACAGGCTCTCAGCACGGATGACAGAGACATAGTAATTGGTACCTCATGAAGTCAGACTGCAAAGGAGTTACCTCTGACCTAAGCTAGATTTACTCTTCCCTCTCCTGGGTAGTCGGGATGCATCCTCAGATTCCCATTTCCATTTCTCTGCCTGGGCTAAGATTTATCGAGCAGCCATCCCGTAACCGTAATTGTTAAGGGTCAGGTTCTAAAACTAGAATAACGTTTGACTCACTGGCCCTTACCATGTCCTGAACATGCTGTCTAACAACACTTTTATTTGCATAGAATTTTCTATAGTTTTTTAATGCTTTGTAGGCTAATCTTGGTAAGAGAAAACTCAAGGACCACTGAGTGAAATTGAAGCACTTTTGCTCACTTTGAATATAACATTGGATTTGCCCTTCCTTGTCATCTGAAAGAGGCTACCTACATGACTCATCAACGGAACAGCAACAAAACTGAGTGAAGGACTGCGGATCCTTGGATAAACACAATCTACAAAAGATCTGAGTGAACCTATTTAGAAATAGCCCTTTGCAAATTAGAGTTGGATTTTCCCCTAGACGAGTGAATGTTGGGTGATATTTTTTAATATAAATTTATTTTAATTGGAGGTTAATTACAATATTGTATTGGTTTTGCCATACATCAACATGAATCCGCCACAGGTATACACGTGTTGGTATACTGCCTTTTTGGAGAAGGCAATGGCACCCCACTCCAGTGTTCTTGGAGAATCCCAGGGATGGGGTCGCACAGAGTCGGACACGACTGTAGCGACTTAGCAGCAGCAGCAACAACTGCCTTTTTATTTTAAAAAGTGTGTATGCTGGAAGTTTGCATTTGAATGAAACACAGGGATCACTAGCTTCACAGTGGCTCACACAGATGAGAAAACTGAGATTAGCCAATTGATTAAAAAAATCCTCAAACTAAGAAGGTGGGGAGTACACCAGGGCACTTGCCCTATCCTGTGTTCTGGTTACCATGGCAAACTGCCACCCAGCAACCCTGTGGCCCCGTTCTCTCAACTCCCTGGAGACAAAATTCTGAGCTTTTCAAAAGTTTCTTACCTGGGGCCATACAATTTATTTTAAGATGTTAATCCCAGCACCCACTTTTTGATGGATATATCATACAGTAATTAGGGGGACTTTTTAAAAGAGCCATGTTAATTCAGTGACTTAAGAGATGTCTACTGAACTTCTGTTATGCGCCAGGCACTGTGCTAAAACCAAGGGACACAGTGGTGAGCAATGCGTGGGCCCTGGACTCCAGATGCTCAATGAGAGTAAAACTGGCTTCATGTTCTGCTATTTGGGAGCTTAACCTTGGGTTAATTACCTAACCTCTTGGATTTTCAATTTTCCTTATCGTACAAGGGAATGATATCTCATAGAGCTTTGTATAAAAGTACACATGAGAATCCTAACATACAGGAGCTCAGCAAATGGAGCTATTATTAGAGGCTAATTTTATAAGCAAGGAAGCTATGGTCCAGGAAGGCCGAGCTATTTGTGGAAGGTCACACAGTTGTGGGCAATCTGATTCATCATCCGGTCCTGATTAAATGGCTGGGATTTTCTGAGCATGCCCAGCAAAGAACCCTTCATTTACATTTTTCTGAATAATATCTCATGCAACAATTGCTTTCTATGGCATTTTGTTACACTGAAATCTGCTTGAATGTTGAAGTGGATGACAAAATAACCAATGATGATTTAGCAGGTGTTAAGGGGGATAAAACTGGATATTCTTGACTTGAATTCTTCATCTCTTATAATGAAAGAAATCTCAGAGGTCATTCAGATAAATACTTTGTATGTATAGGTACTGGCTTTCTTAAAAGCTGTCTGGTGTTAATTTTCAAGGATACTTATTAATTATCAGAAAATCATCTTATTAAAGCATGCTCAGTGTGATAGAGCTCTCCAGTTTAGAAAACCATACATTTTCAAATACTGTGTCCTTTTCAGACCATCATGGTAGGTTTGTTTCTGTGTAAAGTAAGTTGAAGAGGTTACCTGGTAGCCATGCAGTAATATTCAAGTAGTTTTAGAAAGATTTAAATTTCAGGGCAAACCAAATTTTCATAAGTAGTCGTATGTTCTGCTATCCTATACCACATTTCATTTTAAGAAGAAAAAAAATTGTTACCTTTTTCGGGACTGAGTTTGACTGAGCTCACTCTGGGACCAAGGTTAGGAAGGGTCATCTTCAGGATTAGACTTTCACCTCTCTTCTGCTCCTCAGCCACCATCTCTTCCCCAGGGTATCTCGGGATCTCTGGGAGCTTGTTATAAACGTAGATTCATCCAGACCAACTGAAGCTGATCTTCTGGGGGAGGTGCTGGGTGGGTTTGAGAAAACCCACAACTTCACCAAGCTCTCCAGGTGGCTTACCTCCTAATAAAGTTTGAGAACAACTTCAGGTGTGCCTGTTTATTGTCTTACTCTGGCCCCTGTGTGAAAAGAGTGGTTCTCAAACCAGGTTGCCGGGAAGAACCACCTGGAAAACCTTGAAAAAATGCTGTTGCCAGAGCCACACCCCTAGTGATTTGGAATAGCTGGCTTGGGATGGAGCCCAGCCATCATTGTTTTCTCCAGGGGATTCTCCTGTGAAGCTGAGAACTACAGCAGTCCTTCTGGGCTGCCCCCTACCCCAGGCCTTTTTCACACCCTCCCTCTCTCCCAGTATTGTGCTTTCTTCCACCACTTTCCAATTTGCTGTTTACTTGCTTTGTACATCCCCCATTCCTGACAGATGGGATTCACAGACCGCTTGGCCTATGAAAAATGATACCGTAAAACCTGGAAAGCAGGAAGTCACTCTGTATTTAACGTCTGTATTGCTTACTTGTAACCTCCAGGAAGGTTGTGTTCTACGCACCATCCTGTAATCCAAATGATACCCTTTGCACCTGGCTCTGCGATTCTGATTATGAGGTGACACACCTTAAAAATAAAACAGCAGAAAAAAAGAAGGATTGATCCTATCGCTGCTGATGTTTCCATTTGCTACTATGACACGGGGGAGTGCCGGGACACCTATCATTGGGCCATATGCTATATTGCCTGTAACCTTTGGAGACCCAGTTTGAAGACAAAAGTTGTCCCACTTCTTTCATTCCATGACATGTGGAGATTTACTTCCTCTTCTGGATCTTAGCGATCATTGTCTTGTGCATTATCTTCATTTATAAATATTTATTGGATGCAGGCCCTACTGGGATGAGAATGATCTACAACCGCATGCAACAATATGCATGATTCTTCCTAACATAATGCTGAACAAAAGAATTAAACCCCAAAGCAAATGTACTGTTTTATGTAAAGTAAAAGCAACTACAAAACTAACCTATGCTGTGATAAATCAGGGTTATGATTATCCACTGGGATGTATTGACAAGTAGAGGCACAATGGAGGGCTTCACTGGATCATGTTCTATTTGTTAATCTGGGTAATGTGCTGCATTTGAGTTATAGTAATTTATTGAGCTTTTAACTTATGATGTGGACATGATTTTGTAGCTATTTTATATTCCAATAAAAGTTTAGAAACAATGTGAAAAAGTATTTCATGGGCACTGCAGGACACTAGGGATTTGATGACAAGTCAGTCAGACCTGTACTCTGCCCTCCGAGTAGTTTTTTACAGTCATGTGGAGAATGCAGGAATGTTAGAGTAAATAAGGTTTTGGGGAGAAAATGACAGCTAAGGGATTTGAAGTGTGAACAGGAGTCGGCTAGTATAAATGGTAAGGGAAGGGCAGATGTTTATATAGCAGGAGCCATATGACCATGGTTCAGAGGATGAGCAAGCGTGGAGGGATGGAGGAGCATAACGACTCAGTGGGATGGGAATACAGTGAATAAAGGGAAGCAATGGAGGATGAGACTAGGTAGAAACACTGGGGCCAGAGCAGAAAGTCCTTTATAAATAATTTAAGGGGCTGTATGTCAAAGCCTTTGACTGTGTGGATCACAACAAACTGGAAAATTCGTAAAGAGATGGGAATACGAGGCCACCTGACCTGCCTCCTGAGAAATCTGTATGCAGGTCCAGAAGCAACAGTTTGAACTGGACATGGAACAACAGGCTGGTTCCAAATCGGGAAAGGAATACGTCAAGGCTCTATATTGTCAACCTGCTTATTTACCTTATATGCAGAGTACATCATGAGACATACCGGACTGGATGAAGCACAAGCTGGAATCAAGATTGCTGGGAGAAATATCAATAACCTCAGATATGCAGATGACACCACCCTTAAGGCAGAAAGTGAAGAGGAACTAAAGAGCCTTTTGATGAGTGTGAAAGAGGAGAGTGAAAAAATTGGCTTAAAATCCAACATTCAAAAAACAAAGATCATGGCATCCAGTCCCATCACTTCATGGCTAATAGATGGGAAACAATGACAGACTTTATTTTGGGGGGCTCCAAAATCACTGCAGATGGTGACCGCACCCATGAAATTAAAAGACACTTGCTCCTTGGAAGAAAAGCTATCAGCAACCTATATTGGAATATAGTTGATTACTCCAACTCTATGCTGGAATGTTAGGAAAGGCAAGACAAATAGAGAAGAGGGTGGCAGAGGATGGGATGGTTAGATAGCATCATTGACTTAATGGATATGAACTTGAGCAAACTGGGAGATAGTGGAGGCCTAGGAAGCCTGGCATGCTGCAGTCTGTGGGATCACGTGGTCAGACAAGACTCAGGGACTCAACAACCACAATAGGTGATTGACAATGCCGTGTTAGTTTCAGGTGCACATCAAAGTGATTAAGCTACACATATACACCTACCTATTCTTCCTCAAATTCTTCCTTGTTTGGGTTATTACAGAATATCGAGCAGTGTTCCCTGTGCTGTACAGTATGTCCTTGTCGGTTATTTTTAACATAGTAGTGCAATACAGCAGTGTGTGCATGTGTTAATTCTAGCTGAGGACTCTGTTACAAAGGTGAGCTTTCTGCTCAGCTTCCAGTCCTCCCTAAGGGTGAAGGCTATTTCAAAACAATGGCATTAATGATGAAATGAAAAGAAGTTGTTAGAACCATCCATGGGGCAGCTGAAGGCAAGGCTCTTAACCTGAAATTTCTCAGCTTCTTTCCCTGTAAAATGATGATGACTAACAAGCCCCACCGACCCCAGGGAAGATGAGAAGGTAAAGTGAAATCCTAACTGTCATCCCCTATACCTAGATGCAAGGAGTTACTGTTACTATTTCACCCTAATAGGTCTTAGAGAGCCTTTCCCAGTGTTTCCTTCAGGACTCTTGTTCAGTTCAGTTCAGTTCAGTCGCTCAGTCGTATCTGACTCTTTGTGACCCCATGAATCACAGCACGCCAGGCCTCCCTGTCCATCACCAACTCCCGGAGTTCACTCAGACTCACATCCATCGAGTCGGTGATGCCATCCAGCCATCTCATCCTCTGTCGTCCCCTTCTCCTCCTGCCCCCAATCCCTCCCAGCATCAGAGTCTTTTCCAATGAGTCAGCTCTTCACATGAGGTGGCCAAAGTACTGGAGTTTCAGCTTTAGCATCATTCCTTCCAAAGAAATCCCAGGGCTGATCTCCTTCAGAATGGACTGGTTGGATCTCCTTGCAGTCCAAGGGACTCTCAAGAGTCTTCTCCAACACCACAGTTCAAAAGCAGCAATTCTTCGGCACTCAGCTCTCTTTGCAGTCCAACTCTCACATCCATACACGACCACAGGAAAAACCATAGCCTTGACTAGACGGACCTTTGTTGGCTAAGTAATGTCTCTGTTTTTGAATATCTATCTATCTAGGTTGGTCATAACTTTTCTTCCAAGGAGTAAGCGTCTTTTAATTTCATGGCTGCAGTCACCATCTGCAGTGATTTTGGAGCCCAAAAAAATAAAGTCTGACACTGTTTCCACTGTTTCCCCATCTATTTCCCATGAAGCGATGGGACCAGATGCCAGGAACTTCGTTTTCTGAATGTTGAGCTTTAAGCCAACTTTTTCACTCTCCACTTTCACTTTCATCAAGAGGCTTTTTAGTTCCTCTTCACTTAGATTATATCAAATGCCTATGTTTTAGCTTCATGTTCCTAGGAATGGTGTTTCTGATATGTGTGTGTGAGTTGCTCAGTCATGACTAACTTTTTGTGACTTCATATACTGTAGCCCACCAGGCTCCTCTGTCTATGGGATTCTCCAGTCAAGAATTCTGGAGTGAGTTGCCATTTCCTCCTCCAGGGGATCTTGCTGGCCCAGGAATCGGACCTACATCTCCTGCATTGGCAGATGGATTCTTTACAAACTGTACCACCTGTGTTTCTGATATCCCTGGGAAAAGGACTGGAATCACCCCGTCCTCATTTTCATCCTTGAGGTGGATCTTTCTGTCTCTGTCTTGGCCATGTTGGCATTTTGGCTCATTCTGTGTTCTGACAAGCTGCTCCTGAAGTGTGCGATCCTCCTGGATCTGCCAGAAGCATGTTCTACAAGTGGCCCCACCATCCCACAGGTGGGATGTGCAGCCTTGGGCAGGAACCAGAAAACGGAAAAACCTCCACCTCATGGACTTAATGACAAAATCACTGCTCTCCAATTGCCTGCTTCCTGCTCATCAGTGAAGAAATCATAGGTGTCACATTGTAACTACTATCACAAGGACAGAATGAACTAGGTTCATTTCCAGGGCAAACCATTCAACAGCACAGTAATCTAAGTCTATGCCCCAACCACAAATGCTGAAGAAGCTGAAGTTGAATGCTTCTGTGAAGACCTTCAAGACCTTCTAGAATTAAAACCAAAAAAGACGTCTTTTCATCATAGTGGACTGGAATGCCAAAGTAGAAAGTCAAGAGATACCCTGAAAAACAGGAAAGTCTGGGCTTAGAGAACAAAATGAAGCAGGGCACAGGCCAACAGAGTTTTGTCAAGAGAACACACTAGTCACAAAAGTCACACACTTTTTCAACAAAAGAGAAGACTTCACATGGACATCACCAGAAGGCCAACACTGAAATCAGATTGATTATATTCTTTGCAGCTGAAGATGGAGCAGCTCTATACAGTCAGCAAAAACAAGTCTGGGAGCTGATGTGGCTCAGATTATTAGCTCTTTATTGCAAAATTCAGACTTAAGTTGAAGAAAGTAGGGAAAACCTTTAAGCAATTCACGTATGACCTAAATAAAATCCTTTATGATTATATAGTGGAGGTGATGAACAGATTCAAGGGATTAGATATGGTAGTACAGGAGGTGGTGACCAAAACCATCCCAAAGAAAAACAAATGCAAGAAGGCAACATGATTGTCTGAGAAGGCCTTACAAATAGCTGAGAAAAGAAGAGAAGCAAAAGGCAAAGGAGAAAAGGCAAGGCATATACAACTGAATGCAGAGCTCCAGAGAAGAGCAAGGAGAGATGGGAAAGCCTTCTTAAGTGAACAGTACAAGGAAACAGAGGGGAAAAAATAGGATAGGAAAGACTAGCAATCTCTTCAAGAAAACTGGAGATACAAAGGGAACATACCATGCAATGATGGGCACAATAAAGGACAGAAATAGTATGGACCTAACAGAAGCAGAAAGGATTAGAAAGAGGTGGCAAGAATACACAGAAGAATTATTCAAAAAATATCTTCATGACCCAGATAACCACCATGGTGTGATCACTCACCCAGAGCCATACATCCTGAAGTGTGAAGTCAAGTGGGCCTTAGGAAGCATCACTAAGAACAAAGTTAGTGGAGGTGATGGAATTCAGCTGAACTATTACAAGTCCTAAAAGATGATGCTGTTAAAGTACAGCACTCAATATGCCAGCAAATTTGGAAAACTCAGCAGTGGCCACAGGACTGGAAAAGGCCAGTTTTCATTCCAGTCCCAAAGAAAGGACATGCCAAATAAAGTTTAAACTACCATGCAATAGTGCTCATTTTGCATGCTAGCAAGGTAATGCTCAAAATCCTTCAAGGTAGGCTTCAACAGTACTTGAACTGAGAAATTCCAGATAAACAAACTGGATTTAGAAAAATCAGAGGAGCCAGAGATCAAACTGCCAACATCCACTGAATCATAGAAAAAGCAAGGGAATTCCAAAAATACATCTGCTTTATTAACTACACTAAAGCCTTTGACTTTATGGATCACAACAAACTGTAGAAAATGCTTAAAGATATGGAAATATAAGACCACATTACTTGTCTCCTGAGAAACCTGTATGCAGGTCAAGAAGTAACAGTAGAACTGAACATGAAACAATGGACTGGTTCAAATTTGGGAAAGGAGTACGTCAAGGCTGTATATTGTCACCTGCTATTTAACTTATATGCAGAGTACATCATGTAAAATGCCAGGGTGGATGACTCACAAGGTGGAATCAAGATTGTTGGGAGAAACATCAATAACTTTAGATATGCAGATGATGTAACTAATTCCAGAAAGCAAAGAAGAACTAAAGAACCTGTTGATGAACATGAAAGAGGAGAGTGAAAAAGCTGACTTAAAACTCAACATTCAAAAAACGAAGACGATGGCAACATGTCCCATCACTTCATGGCAAATAAAAGGGGAGAAAGTGGAAGCAGAGTTTATTTTCTTGGGCTCTAAAAATCACTGCAGATGGTGACTGCAGCCATGAAATTAAAATACATGTGCTCCTTGGGGGCAAAAGCTATGACAAACCTAGACAGTGTATTAAAAGGCAGAGACATTACTTTGCTGACAAAGGTCCATATAGTCAAAGCTATCATTTTTCCAGGAGTTATTTATGGATGTGAGAGTTGAACTAGAAAGAAGGCTGAGTGCTGAAGAATTGATGCTTTCAAATTGTAGCACTGGAGAAGACTCTTGAGAGTCCCTTGGACAGCAAGGAGATCAAACCAGTCAATCCTAAAGGAAATCAACTCTGAATATTCATTGGGAGAACTGATGCTGAAGCTGAAGCTCCAATAATTTGGCCACCTCAAGTGAAGAGCTGACTCACTGGAAAAGACTCTGATGCTGGGAAAGATTGAGAGCAGGAGGAGAAGGGGACGACAGAGGATGAGATGGTAGTATGGCATCACTGGCTCAATGGACATGCGTTTGAGAAACTCTGGAAGACAGTGAAGGACAGGGAAGCTTGGTGTGCTGCAGTCCATGCAGTCACAAAGAGACAGACATGACTTAGTAACAACAACAACCACAATGTCTAAGAAGATATGTGAAAATCCTTTTAATATGTAGGTTTGAAAACTGCTCCAGTATGAAAGTGTGGACTTATGTAATCATGTTTTATTCACAATTTAAACCATAAATCACAAAGTTATATATTACTTGTATGGCTAACTACTGTTTCTAAGTATCATTTGGTGTGTGGTATTTTTGAATGGAGTTTCTGTCTTAACTATGTATCCTCCCTAGTTTCAGAAGAAAATCTGGAGACGTTATTTACTACTATGAAAGTTCATCATTTAAAAAATTGTTTGTTATTTTTAAATATTTTTAGTCTGTGCTGTGTGACATGTGAGATCTTAGTTCCCCAACCGTGGATCAAACCTATGATCCCTGCATTGGGTGTGTGGAATCTTGACCACTGGAGTGCCAGGGAAGTCCCCACTATTTTTAATATTAGACAAAACATGAACAACTATATCATAAATATTAGTAACAAGAATCAATTTGTATAGTTCTAAGATACAATAAATAACTTGAGAGATGTTGAATACATAGTATTACATGGTATTAGAAAACAATTGAGCACTGAAGAATTGATGTTTTTGAATTCTGGTGTTGGAGAAGACCCTTGAGAGTCCCTGGGACTGCAAGGAGATTAAAGCAGTCAATCTTAAAGGAAATCAACCCTGACTATTCATTGGAAGGACTGATGCTGAAGTTGAAGCTCCAATACTTTGGCCACCAGATGCAAAGGGCCGACTCATTAGAAAAGACCATGATGCTGGGAAAGATTGAAGGCAGGTAGAGAAGGGGATGACAGAGGATGAGATGGTTGGATGGCATCACTGACTTGATGGACATGAGTTTGAACAAGCTCTGGGAGATAGTGAAGGACAGAGAAGCCTGTTGTGCTGCAGTCCATGGGGTCGCAAACAGTCAAACACGACTGAGCGACTGAACAGCAGAAAACAGTTAATCTGATGGAAGTATTTATTACACATTTAATTTATTTTTAGTATATGTGCATCTAGCTACATTCCTAAGTACTGAACTTGCATAATGATCTTTAATCCCAGGGTTTCTAGCTACAGTTGAAATATATTATTTTACATTCCAGATATATTATTTCCTTTCTCATGTCTGTCTTCCAATGCACCCTTTCATTCCCCGTGCTGTGCTGTGCTTAGTTGCTCAGTCATGTCCGATTCTTTGCGACCCCATGGACTGCTGCCTATCAGGCTCCTCTGTCCATGGGGATTCTCCAGGCAAGAATATTGGAGTGGGTTGCCATGCCCTCCTCCAGGGGATCTTCCCACTGTAGGAATCAACCCAGGTCTCTGGCATTGCAGCTGGATTCTTTACCATCTGAGCCAGCAGGGAAGTGCAAGAATACTGGAGTGGGTAGCCTGTCCCTTCTCCATGGGATCTTCCTGACCCAGGAATTGAACTGGGGTCTCCTGCCTTGCAGGTGGATTCTTTACCAGCTGAGCTACCAGGGAAGCCCAATTCTTTCCTTACTTGGGCCTAGATTATTTTTTAATCCATCCATTAAGACTTTTATTTCACTGATTATTTATGTTTGGTTGCTTGTCAAACCTGCTTGTCTTGTCTTTGTTTCTCTGAACACTGAAAACCATCTCAGGTTGCTTTTTAGCTGTAACTTTTAGGTTGTGAACTATGCTGTTTGTTGAGGTTCTTTTCTGGGGTGGTTGTTTCCCTCTGTTTGGAATGTTTGACTCTTCCATGCAAACTCCACTACATGCCCTGCCTAGGTGACTCGACATTCAGTGGGTCCCAGTTTCCCCCAACACTGACTTTCTCGTACGTTCCTCTTGTCAGTTTTGCCTTCTCCTCTACCTCCAGAAATGCCTGCTGTTACTGATTTTTGAACAACTGTACCAGTGAGCTTTATTCTTCTATTTGTGTTTCATCCACAGAGTTGTGGATAAGAAAAAGCCATAGTTGAAAGCTTTAGTCAAGAATATTTTAAAACGCCATCATGAAGAACATGAATTATGGGTATTAATTAACAACATAAGCATTTATTACATATTAGGTGCCAGGCTCCTTCTGGTTATTGGAGACACAGAGCTGAGCAGAGCTTATCTAGGTAGGAGATTGACAAGCAAACAATTATTACATGATTTGATAAACAGAGAATCATGACAAAGTGTTCTGGGAGAACAAGTGATAACGATTACAGCAGCCGTTGGTGGATACTTTGTGCCAGGTACTGTGCTAATCATTTAACTTTGTAGTGACTGAACACCACACACACACACACACACACACACACACACACACACACAACCCTGAGAGGCAGCTGACAGTGACACACACACGTTTCTATGCTTGTTTTACAAAGGAGAAAACCGGGGTCATCCTATGAACAGGAGTTATACCCCTAATAACTGGCAGAACTGTTTTGTTTTGTTTTTCCAAGCATGTCTTTGTCTCTGAGACATTCCTTGTAAGGAGAAATTGGAGAGACTGCAAAGAGGAGTCAGTGACTGATCTGAGCCCTGGATGGGGTAGATGGTAGCCAGTCAGGAATGTTCCTGGAAGAGAGAAGTCGTAACAGCTTGTGGAGGATCCAGGAGTGGGGGCTGCTTGATGAAATGGGGACATAGAGACCGTGGAAGCACTGTGGGAACGGGGTAGAAGATGAGTCTGGAAAGGTAGACTGGGGACCAGATGCTGAGGATATCACAGCCGCTACTGTCTCTACCACTGACCAGCTCCAGCACATCCTTTGGATTGGAGAGAAATAAGGGATTAGGGGAGGGGTTGGGGTGATGGGTAAAGTATACAACTGGTGTGTATTTCAATAAGGAAAACCTAAAATTAAGATCCTGGCATTGCATATAAATTCCCAGCTCCTGTTTGCCGCGTGTATAAAACTGCCACGGAGCTACCGTCAAAGGAGCGGGTGCAACCACCATGCTGATGCTGTGTTTACCCTGTCAACACTTACCACCTCACTGCACCATCCTTCCCTCACTGCAGAGCATCTGTTTCGGTTTATGACTGGACTCCACCTCAGCAGTTTCAACTACCAACCTTTTTTTTTTTTTTTTAAATGGTGTGCTGTGGTTGAAACTTTGCAAGGAAGAAAAAAAAATCCTCCTCCTTCAACTGTGTTCTGGAGAGTATATGCTCTATTTAATGACTTCAGACAATCAAGTTAAGAACACAATAATAGTAACTGGTGATGTTTACAGGAGGGACAGTGACCTAGGGTTTTGTGCCCTCTGGTTGGCACGTGGTCATCATACAGGTAGAAATGTCTCTTTGGTAATGAACATCACTCAGGGAATGTGCTATGTTTGGGGCTTTTTTTTCAAGGCCACAGAGACAGTTTTACCAATCTGCAGGACAACTAATTTTTTGAGGCATTTTTTCTGCATTCACAACATTCCTTTGCTTTACTAGTGGACATTGTGGATAAAGTGTAGACATGAAGTGTTGTTACTTACTGTAGCCCTTTATCTATATAAAAATGTCCCTCTCAGGTACATGCACAGTGATTAGATAGAAATGCTCTGAGTGATTTGAGCACATTATTTCATTTGAAATCCCAATTAAAGTGTCTTATAATTATCACAGGTTTAGCTGAACTGTGTTCTTGGCTTGTGCTGCCAGCCGTTCTTTTTATTTCAGTGCTGGATCATCTCTGAATTCTTGTATTTATTTCCATTTTGCCAATTAGCTTAAGTTGTTAGTGCAAATTTATATGTCCTGGTTCTTCTAAGTCCTTGCCAATTACTTTGGAACATTGAACACTTAACTGCGCTTGCTCTGGGGTACTAGCAATGAAACAGTAATTAACTGAGATATTTGCCTCTTTTCCTTAAAAGCTGGAGAATAGGATTATACTCCAATAAACAAGCTTAAAGCAACATGATGGTAACTCTTTTGATAACAAGTTTTTAATCATCGTTTACATGCAACTTTTTTTTTTTTGCATTAGTTAAACACTACAGAAATGAAAACAAACCAAATTAGGGTTTGTCAGATATAATAAAATGCTCACAGATCAAATCTGGCTTGGCTCAGCAATGCTCTACAATTTACATGACGTTTTAAATGAATCATAAAATGTTAATCATGCAGAAATCTTGACCTAATCCAAGTAATCGGATTCAGTTCTGCTATAGATGGGAAGCCAGTGGGATTTTCCTTTCTAATTATATTTTATGTATTTTTTACATTTTTTTATCTTTTAAAATTACATTTTTTTATCTTTTAAAAATCCATTTATGGTTACTGAGACTTTGAAATAATTTTTAAAATACTACTTTAAAATTAAACTCTTTCATCACCTTCAACAGTTTGGTCATTTTCCAGTGGAGAAAAGCAAAATGGGGATTAAGTGATTTCAAATGTTGTTTTAATAGTTAAGTTGAATTTCAGACACACTGAGGGACAATCAATAGATTGGCAACTTTTGCTGAGTCTCTACTAATGCATCTAGATAAGGATGCTGCTAAGGATCTGAAAAGATACCAAGGAACACGTGTGTGTATTAAAATGTGTCTATGTATAAAAACCTATATATCTATATGTAGACATATGTATGTATATACACATACACACACAACCCACTGTAATTTTATAAACTGCTTACTTACTATGGATCTAGGATTTAAGAAGCATAACATCCAGAGATGACATATGAAAGGATTATTTTGTGTTGCATGACCTTCAGATACTTGGCTTGGGGTAAAGACTGTGATGCAGATGAGAAATCTGAGTTGGGAAGTTCTGCAAGTGACACAGAAGAAGAGATGCTCTATCTAAACAAAGGTGTTAAATGGGAGGACCAACTGCTTATTCCAACACTTCTTAAAAGTCTCCTGCTTATTCCAACACTTCTTAAAAGTGTTCGGTCTTCTGGGAGATCTTTTTTTAAAAGTCAGTATATAGTCAGTTAGATAAATTAAAAAAAAAAGTGTTTAGTGAAAATACTATATAACCATTTTCCAGGTAGTATGCGCGTTTCATAAAGTCAGAGATTCTTATGAAGCATTTTACAACTTTCTCCTAAATTCGATGCCATCGGTTCTGTAGTGGGAGATGCCACTGTCCACAGATGACATTCTTTATCTGCAGCTTCTTTCTTTCAGATCTAGGTTTCAGGGCAATAGAAATTTGCACAACCAGAGAAGGAAAACTAGCTTGTTTTAGGCTTCCAGATCCCCACGGAAGTTTATTTCTTCTTGCTGTGAAACCTCTCCATGTAGCTTACATTTTACATTTTTCTCTTTTAAGACCCAAGTGTCTATTTCCTATGAAGTTTATTACATCTCTGAAAGGAAGACTTAATACTACTACTCGTACAGGGACATGTCTTGACAAGACACAAAGATTTCAACTTCATTTATATCAAAACCTAAGCTCTTCCTTAGAAGGTAATGGTTCATTAGGACATCTGTATCTTTGTTTTTCTTTAGAGGTTTCAAATTTCCCCTTCAAACTCTGAGTGAGTATTAAGAACCGTTTTCCCGCTCCATCTTAATATAATGCAGAATCAAGTGGATCATCAGATGTTCATTTCTGATAGACCTCTCTTTCTTGGCATATCCCAAACTGAACTTCTGATCTCCAACCTTCAGCCCGCATGCCCCATGACCCTCCCCTTGTGCAACTTGCTCTTGCCTCCATCTTCCTAATATCATTTGATGACCACACCATCCTTCTTAGTCACTTAGTAAAAAATCTTTGGTGCAATTCCCCACCCTGCCTTAATCACCCCATCCTGGTCTACTTTATCCCTCCTATCATGCTCCACTTTTTGTTTTACTCACGGCATGTACCATATTCTAATACACTGTAGTGATGTACTCATGTATAATGTGTATCATCTAGTATCTGCCTCTCCAGATTAGAATATAAGATTCACTAAGGCATGAGGACAAGAATCTTTGACCCAAGGGCCTAAAATAGTGCCTCTCTAGATGAAACTCAGGAAATATTTGTGAATAAGTGACAAAATAAGGTGTGAACAAATTCCAAAAGAGATTCTTGAGCTAGCTATTTTTATTGCCTAGATGTAGCTAAACGTACCCAATATCAAGAAATCTCCTGCTGACTCTCTAATTTAGAACAGTCCCAGAATTGCTAGGATTTGACTTTCAAAGTAAGATTGAGCTGGGTTAGGTTGGTTTCTAGAGACACCCTGAAAGTGAAATTAATGTGAAAGACGGGAAGAATGATCTCTAATCTTACTGATATCTGATCTTAGATAATTTGTACTTTTAGAACTGAAGGGTGTAGGCAAAGACATTCACTGTGGTCTTGAGAAAAATCCAGTTTATATTTTGCTGTTCTTGCAATTCAGCATGATCATTTTATTTAAAGAGCCTAGCTTTAATTCTGACAACACTCTCAGTAAATTTGGATGATTAAATTCTTTCTATTTAAACTGACTCAACCTAGCTAGGCGCTTAGATGGTTTTGTACTTATTTCTGTCCTCAATCAAGAAAATGCATTTAATTAGTTTTCTTTCAAAAATTTCTGAGAATAGGGAAAAAGCAATAATAAGAATAAAAAGTTCAGAATATATTTCATTTTCTTCTCAGATAATTAAGATAAAAGGCTATTGTTGATCAGATAAATTGTGTAGGTAATTTGTGAGATATAAAAGTTGAATTTTTATAGTTATTATTATTTTGTTTTTTTTTTTTCAGAAGGACTGGCTTTTATTTAATGTACTTGATTAAAATATCTGAATCCTACTTAGTTTCGAGTAATATCAGTTTGATGGAATTTTGACTAGCAGAAATCAGGTGATTTACCGAGAGGTTCCTCACCACATAGCTAGTCAGTGTCAGAGCCATTCATGGAACCCAGGAGTGAGGACTGCCAGGTCAGAACTTTTTCCCAATGTGTATGTAGATTACTTTATATATTTCTTTCCTTTTAGATCTAAGCTTCATTGTATTACTGCTGTTACCACTGGCATATAACTTCTGTTGTGTTTAAGACCAAAGGTAACCAAAAAGCCAGGTTAGTGTGGAATGGCATACACTCTGCCTTGGGGCGTAAACTTGCCCTTTTGGCACCTGGTCAATCCTTTTATATACGTAATCAGTTATATGTGGGTTTCTGATTCTTCCAAATATTTCATAAAGAGCACATGCTATTTTACAATGGAAACTTGAAGTAAAAATGCTTTTCATATGTAATAACAAAGTAAATATATCAATACAGTAAATATAATAATCTAGACTAAAGTAGATTCCAATTTATTTTTATCTTTAGGGAATAAATTATGTCATGTTTAGAAAGTTGTTTATTACTTTTGATGTTTAGGAAAAAAGCATACTAAAGTAAGCTTTTTGAGTACTCATCCTTTCTTTTTCTGATTCCTTTTGTATAAACAGTACTTATCTAAATATA
The DNA here is from genome assembly GCF_042477335.2 of Ovis canadensis. Taxonomy (NCBI): domain Eukaryota; kingdom Metazoa; phylum Chordata; class Mammalia; order Artiodactyla; family Bovidae; genus Ovis; species Ovis canadensis. The sequence continues at coordinate 19,698,143 of NC_091261.1, read as the reverse complement.
TCTGCTAGTTCTTCAAATATTTAAAACAAACCTTTCAAGAATTGGATATGTGGGAAATAGATGGGGAAACAGTGGAAACAGTGTCAGACTTTATTTTTTGGGCTCCCAAATCACTGCAGATGGTGACTGCAGCCATGAAATTAAAAGACGCTTACTTCTTGGAAGGAAAGTTATGACCAACCTCAGTTCAGTTCAGTTCAGTCACTCAGTCATGTCCAAGTCTTTGCAACCCCATGAATTGTGGCACACCAGGCCTCCCTGTCCATCACCAACTCCCGGAGTTCACTCAAACTCATGTCCATCGAGTCAGTGATGCCATCCAGCCATCTCATCCTCTGTTGTCCCCTTCTCCTCCTGCCCCCAATCCCTCCCAGCATCAGAGTCTTTTCCAATGAGTCAGCTCTTTGCATGAGGTGGCCAAAGTACTGGAGTTTCATCTTTAGCATCATTCCTTCCAAAGAACACCCAGGGCTGATCTCCTTTAGAATGGACTGGTTGGATCTCCTTGCAGTCCAAGGGACTCTCAAGAGTCTTCTCCAACACCACAGTTCAAAAGCATCAATTTAGACAGCATTATAAAGCAGAGACATTACTTTGCCAACAAAGGTCCGTCTAGTCAAGGCTATGGTTTTTCCAGTAGTCATATATGGATGTGAGAGTTAGAATGCAAAGAAAGCTGAGCGCCAAAGAATTGATGCTTTTGAACTGTGGTGTTGGAGAAGACTCCTGAGAGTCCTTTGGACTGCAAGGAGAGCCAACCAGTCCATCCTAAAGGAGATCAGTCTTGGGTGTTCATTGGAAAGACTGATGCCCAAGCTGAAACTCCAAAACTTTGGCCACCTCCTGTGAAGACTTGACTCATTGGAAAAGACCCTGATGCTGGGAGGGATTGGGGTCAGGAGGAAAAGGGGACAACCGAGGATGAGATGGCTGGATGGCATCACGGACTCGATGGACCTGAGTTTGAGTGAACTCTGGGAGTTGGTGATGGACAGGGAGGCCTGGAGTGCTGCAATTCATGGGGTCGCAAAGAGTCGGACATGACTGAACAACTGAACTGAACTGAATGGTTTACTGTATTCACTTTTCCATCTGTGGTTAAATGTAATCTATGGTAGTTACACTTGACTTACCCAGTCAGGCACTGCTTTTCTTGATACTGTCTCTATGTACAATCAAAGGACAGCAGAGGTTTAAACTATATTTAGTTTCTCTAGTGGTTTTCATTTTCATTTTCCAGAAGCTGAATTGAGCTTAAATTAGCTGGCTACCTTGGAACCTGACCTTCTAGTTCAGTTTGGTGGAAGAGAGCCTTCTTATTACACAGAGAGAATTTCTACAAGGCAGCAGTTTGTATCTAAGAACTATCATGTTTCAAATACCATTAGGAGAAGCCTTTAGCAGTACTGATCCATTTGGATAAATCTGGAAGAGAAGACAGAAATCTGTAAATCATTATGAGAAATGGAGTCTACAGATTGATTGAAGGAGAAAAAAAAAAAAAGACCAAATGAGGAAGGAACTGATATTCTGGATAAGACATTGTGAGAGAGAGAAAAATACACTAATCTGCTAAGGTATCCCGCTGCCTCTTGAAAGGAATACGGTATGGGCTAAAATGACCTTGGATGGAGAATAAGTGGAATTAAAGCTCATGAGTCCAGGGGTCCTGGATTGATGAGTCCAACAGTCATGGAGAGGAGAGATGATAGTTTACCTGGAATCAAGTTGACCTTGGTCCCTGAACTTGGTGGGTGCCAACTACAAGGACGTAGCTTAAAGATGGACTTTCTAGCACCCAGAATTTGTCTTGAGGGGAAGTCAGGATATGATACGTACAGAGTACGAGGAAACACGGGGATCTGTTCAGCCTAAACAGAGGTGCAAACACAAATTTAGATCTCATCAGTTAGTCCCTGGGGGGACATAACACCAGAGGGTGTAGGGGATGTAAACTGACTTTGATATACTAAGTAATCCCTGGGTTTTTCCTGTCTAGACATTGTCTATGTAGTGAGTATTAACACGTGTTCATGATGGCATGTTATCTGTACTTTGTCTATGGTCAGTCTCTCCTGCTCTGTTCCTCTCTTCTTCATGAGATTCTGCTCGATTCTTCTGAGGGGGGACCATGCACTGTCCATTGTTTTATACCTCAACTATTGTTTTATACCACTAACAATTGCAGCCCCATTGCCATCCACGATCCATTATCCCCAATCTCTCTAGCCTGCCCCATTTTGATCTCTCTGGATTTATCATGATCTAACATGCTATATAATGTACCTATATATTATGTCTAAGTTATTATCTGTCTCCTCTTCTGGAATGTAAACTCCATGAGGATGGATTGTTGTCTCTTCTCTTAGTTTTCCAAAAAAGTGCCCGGGGGTTAGGAAGTGCTGAGTAACTAAGTGTTGTTTAAACTGTTGGGTTCCTTGTTAAATATCTTGGTTGGTGGCATATATCTTATGGTTATGCTATTCTCATCTTGTAAGTAGAGCTGCAAAGATTAAATCAGCATAGTCTCTCCTATTTTTCTGTAAGGTGGGAGCAATTATAATAGATGTTGACATGAAAGGAGAGAAAGGGCGTCAATTAAGGTGGGACTGGCCCTGGGACCTGGAGAGACAGATGCACCAATGAAGAGAGCTTCTGCTGCAGTCTATTCTGATTCTAAGAGGCTCAGGATTCCTTTCAGTGCCCAGAGTTCCTACTTAGGAGAGCTTGGTTCTAGGTTTGTTCTGTGACTAACTTACCAGGTGACATTGAACAAGTCACTGTCTTGGTCTCACTATCTATAATATGGGAATAATAATAGTCTGCTATTTTTGTTTCACAGTTTTTTGAGTTAACCCTGTATATGACATGTTTAAATAGTTTTAAAAGTTTGCTGTTTAGTCTCTCAGTCACATCTGACTCTTTTGCGACCCCATGGACTGTAGCCTGTCCGTGGGATTCTCCATGGAGTGGACTGCCATTCCCTTCTCCAGTTTAAGATGCTATATATTTGGAAAAACATTTGTTATTATTACTATTATTGTAATTATTATTGAAGTTTTTATTTTTAAAAATACTTTCCCTTAGATAGCATATCTCTATGTACAGAATAAGATTTGAAGGTACAATATACAATTTGTTTAGGTGATATTATTTGTTTAACATCCATATGAAATACTTCCTGGTTTCAAATATTAATCATTTTTGTAAGGCACAAATTTTTATTTTCGGTATTTTCTTCATTTTGATAAGAATATAAGTTACTCTGTTGACAATCAGACAATGAAGTTTGGCTCTTTGTGATTTTGGCTGAGAAGGTGGTGGATTTGAAGTGGAGGTTGTATGGAGGGCTGGTGAGGAAGGCTGCAGTGGATTGTGAGTGCAGACGAGGATTACCTGTGTCAGGAGCCAGCTCATCAGGTGCATGGGTCATAAAACGAGGGCGGGAGGGACACAGTGTTCCCAGTGACAGTAGTAAATCCGTTTCAAATAAAGTGAACTGTTTGCTTAAACTTTCCTATGTTCTGTCAGACCTCTGGCTCTGAGAACCAACTCAATATAGAAATTAGCTCACCCAGAGGCTGTAGGGCAGAGAGACTCAAAGGACAGACTGTTGCATCAAAATTGTGTTTAGAAACACAAAGTTCTCATGAAATAAGTGGTGTGTTGCTTTTTAGAACTTTCTAGTTTGAACAGATTTACCATTTCTTATATTACTGTTCTTTAAGTATAACATTTGCAACAAAGTACTTACCTGATGAAATATATATATATATATATATATATATATATATATATATATATATATAGGTCTTTGACAAATCTATGCTCTTTAAATTTTTTATTAAAATTATACAAGGAAAATTACTTAGCATCCCAAGGGGAATTGACTGTACTGATTCTCATGGATATTTCATTAAAAAAATTATGTGGGCTCTTTTCAACTCCGGTTTCTCCAGTGAAGATTGTTTCAAATAAAGCTGTCTGATATAGAAAGACATGGTTGCTAGGGAGCCAGTCACGATGGCTGATGTTCCTAGGGAGGATACAGAGGTGAGTCCCTGATTATAGAAGAGAACCATTTTTCATTCTCCTTGAAAGTGAGTCTTCTTTATACACAGATGACAAGCTCACTAACTCGGTAGGAGTAATACTTCAGAAAGAAATATGAAACTTTAATATGTTTCCTCAGAGTAACGTAAATCTAAAGCTATTTCCTCAGGATGAATACAGTTTATGCCCACCTGTACCTTAATGGATGGTGGAAATGCTTTTGGCAATTCCACGTGGTGCAAATCTTTTGGCAAGCTCTCTAAGGCCTTGCCACTTGAATGGAATGAGGAATCTCTGTCTAATATTTCTTCCATCTTCATATCTGGTTGAGTATAGGCCAATAAACATTTATTGAAATCTACTATGTGCTAGGCATTTTATGAGGGATTTTTAACCCATTTTCTCATTTAATCCTATAATCCTGATGCAAGTTATTATTATTTCAATAAACATTAGGAAATATTAATATTCTTTGTCAGTTAAATGGTAGGATCTGAACCCCATTTGGTGTCACTAAGTTTTCTCTTTTCAAATGTCTCATGTTAAGGAAGAATAGGAAGGATGAGATGGTTGGATGGCATTACTGACTCTATAGACATGAGTTTGAGCAAGCTGTAGAAGTTGGTGATGGGCAGAGAAGCCTGGCGTACTGCAGCCCACGGGGTTGCAGCCCACTCCACATAAAGGCAGACGTGACTGAGTGACTGAACTGAAAGAAGAATAAATACATAAATATATTGATGTACTTTTTCTGTTAGTTTTACCAGAGTTTTTTAAAATTTATATGTGGGAATGTTTAGTGAAAGACTTTCAGGAGATTATCCTGACTACTGAAAACAAAATGTGGTAAGCACTGCTTAGTTTTACCATTAGATAGTGCCTTGTTGTTTGGGCTCCCTGTAGGACGTTAATAAACACAATAGAACTCAACTTAAAAAAAAAAAAAAAAACTTACTGAGTAGATTCTTTGTATAGAATATTGTGTGAGGAAGGGTAAGACTGTCATTGTGAAGCTTTTACTATAATGCTGCGAGGATATTACCAGATGGTAAAAGGAAAGCACCCTGAGTAGAAATCTCAAATGCTCCTGCAATAATCGAGCTTTGCAAAGAGGCAGTTCCATCAATAATATGTTATTTTTCAACTTTAGATACCTTCAGTTTTCAACGCGCTAGAACTTTTTCATGGAGTCACAAGGCCAAAGCCAAAGAGTGTCTGCAACTTCTTCCGAGCTGATGGAATTTTCACTTACGGAAGCTGAAGGAGGGCAGATGGGATCGACTGCTACCCTTTAAGAAAAGGTTGTGAGTGTTTGGGTTCACAGGTGACCAAGGCAGGAGCGAAGCTGAAGACTGGAAAGGGCACCCTGCTAGCCTGAGAAGCCACATCTTGTAGCCCAGAATATCTTTTAGAAAGCAAAAGTGGATTAAAAAAAGAGAAAGCAATGTTCTTGGAGAGCAAGCTGTGTGGCCTGAGTGAGATTTATGGAGGTCATTATTGTGTCTGGGTCTTCAAAAGTGCTGGAAAATTTTATGCCCACCACCAGGTCCTTGTAGCCTGGCCAGTGGAGAGGGAAGAGAAAGATTATTCAGTGTTTCTGAATATGGGTTTATTGCCCATGGGAATTAAAATTGAGAGTCTTTCCCATGTAGTGCTTTTTCTTATGCTATATTATTTTTTAAAGACGTTTTTTTACCAAAAGAGAAAGGTCTCTTCCTCTGAAATACCTCTTTGTTGATTACTATTAGGGGCAGGATATTTGATTAGACAAGAGCATGTACAGCAAATGCCACCCTACTTGAGTAGAGGTTGCTAAGAAACATAGTGTTTGGGGACTACTACCTTAATGGTTCTCTACGAATTTAACACCACCAATTTCTTATCTCACAGAGGGCGTGGGCAAACTAAATGACTCCAGTTTTAGAGACTGTGGCTCTGTGCATTAGACATCAGCTTTTGCAGCAGACCTGAGCCTCAAACACGGACCGAGATAAGAGATATACGTGAAAGACAAGACTTGTTTGTCAAACCACTGGCTGCTCATAAAACATGACAATCAGACAGAGCTGTACGAGTCTTAAATATAGGAAAGAGGAGGCTGTATTCTTCTACACACTCTGATTTTTTTGTCTATAAGCTGGCTTTCCAGGAAAAACCTTATGAACAGTTGTAATAAGATGACATATCAATGCAAGTTGTTAAGGGAAACAGCAACATTAAAATCATCTGTAGGACTGCATTGTTCATAAGTGAGCCAGTTGGTTTTGAAGGATTTGATTGATCCAGTGAGTCAAAATAGCCAATATATTTGTATAAATTACCTGTACTGATACCACTAAGCATTATATGTACATGTAATTCAAAAAGCATTCAGATATTAGTAGAAAGTCTTGGATGTGGTCTAATGTTGCCCTCTCTATAATTCAGAAAAAGATACATTCAATTTACTACTAATGTATCTGCCAAGTCCTTCTTTTATGTCAGGCATTGCAGATGTGACTATGGACTAGATATGGGAAAAATCGTACTTTTACAAAGAAGAATATTTGCTAAATCCAACATTGCTATTGAGACAGATTGTGCCACGCAAAATAGGACTATTTGACCTTGGTTGTCTTGTCAATCAAAACTGACTGTTCTAGAGGATACTGGTCCATCATAGCAAAGACCCAAAAGACCTGCATATTTTAGGTTATAATCACAAGAAATTTAAAAAATCTGTTTCATAAACATTTAAAATCTTCTTTGTTCTTTAGACATACACAAATGATTGTTGCTACATTTCTTCTCTTTCCCCTGTTTTAACAGGCAGTGGCTACAGGTGATTCAGCACTACTTTACCAGACTAAGCAAAGGTCTATTTGCCTTGCATGATACTAATAACAAATTAAATCTGAGAGATAAACAACTTAAATTTTAATGTTTCGCATTTAAAAGTGCATCTGTGCTAATATTTAAATCACACAATACCATATCTTTCAGACTCAGATTCCATGCCTTGGTCTTCTTTGGTTTTAGGCTTTTGTTGGAAGCTCTAAATTTATTTAATTATTCTCTTTTCCAGAAAGGTGAGAGTATTGCTCTAAATTTTGTTCAACTGAAAAAATTGTGCAAATCTTACTTCAGATTCATCCGCTGAGTTATTTATTTTACCAGGTTAGATCAAGACTTAGTCACAAAGGCAAATAATATAAAGCAATATTACCTATAATATGTTTTTAGTATATTTGAGGAGAAGGGAATGGCAACCCACTCCAGTACTCTTGCCTGGAAAATCCCATGGATGGAGGAGCCTGGTAGGCTGCAGTTCATGGGGTCACGAAGAGTAGGACATGACTGAGCAACTTCACTTCCACTTTTCACTTTCATGCATTGGAGAAGGAAATGGCAACCCACTCCAGTGTTTTGCCTGGAGAATCCCAGGGACAGGGGAGCCTGGTGGACTGACATCTATGGGGTCGCACAGAGTCAGACACGACTGAAGTGACTTAGTAGCAGCAGTATATTTGACAGAAGTATAGAGTGACCACATCATCAAATGTATGCCTATAAAGAAATTTGTCTCATTTCATTTCTTACTGATTTGAATTACTTCTTTCCCCAAATCACTGAAGATGAAGCAATCCTTCTAGGATTTCTATATGAATATAGGTATATCTTTTTCACTTTTCATATATCAGATGAACCAGTAGAATCTAAATACATTTTCCTTTCCAATTTTCCCTTCCTTTATATTGGAATATATTGTTGCCAAACTGCCTCCCTCCATTTTTGTGAAGGTCTATATGTATATGCTCGCTCTCTCTCCACACTTAGACATAGACACACAGGTATACTCACTTTTCCTCATGAGAAGAGACAGTGTGAGAAAAAAAATTCAGGACCCTAACACTATTCTTTCCATTAAATGGGTAAGTTTCTAAACCTCAAAGAACTTTGGTTTCTTTATTTAGAAAATGGAGTCAATCAAACCTACCTTTTTGGGGTTTTATGAAGATTGAATGAATATGCAAAACAAATAGATTCTGACAAATTATGGGCAAAATAAAATGTATCTCTTTTCTTCTTATTGCTAATTGTTGAATGCGTTAGCAAGGTAAAATAAGCTACTCTACTTTTTTTCCACTAAGATCCAGGAGACAAGGTAAGACTATATTTTACTTTTCAAAATGAATAAAGTTGCCAATCAGAAGTAAGATTTAGTACTAGGTGAAATAATTTAGTACTAGGAGATAAACAATAATGATATTGTTTCATGTTTCCTTAGATGACGTATATTCATTTGAAATTTTATTAACCATAGAAACTATTCTATAGTATGACAAATTATTTCAATGAATGAGGTTGTTTTTAAATTTTGTGTGCTTTTTTTTGGAAAAGCTTGTATACACGCCAACTCTTTTTTTCACATGTCAACTTACAATTATGCCAGAAGGACATCCTGATGAGTTTAACAACACAATGCTCAGATGTAGCAGTTCACAACTAATCTTTAAAAGATTCTTTAAGTTTTAGGCATTTGTGGTAGATAGTATCCAGCGATGGCCACTACCAATTTCTTCCTTCTCTGAATATGTATGTTGCCCCTCATGTTAAGTTCAGTTCAGTTCAGTTGCTCAGTCGTGTCTGACTGTTTGCGACCCCATGAATTGCAGCACGCCAGGCCTCCCTGTCCATCACCAGCTCCCGGAGTTCACTCAAACTCATGTCCATCGAGTCAGTGATGCCATCCAGCCATCTCATCCTCTGTCGTCCCCTTCTCCTCCTGCCCTCAATCTTTCCCAGCCTCAGAGTCTCTTCCAAAGAGTCAACTCTTTGCATGAGGTGGCCAAAGTATTGGAATTTCAGCTTTAGCATCAGTCCTTCCAAAGAACACCCAGGGCTGATCTTCAGAATGGACTGGTTGGATCTCCTTGCAGTCCAAGGGACTCTCAAGAGTCTTCTCCAACAACATAGTTCAAAAGCATCAATTCTTTGGTGCTCAGCTTTCTTCACAGTTCAACTTTCACATCCATACATGACCCATAGCCTTGACTAGACAGACTTTTGTTGGCAAAGTAATGTCTCTGCTTTTGAATATGCTATCTAGGTTGCTCATAGCTTTTCTTCCAAGGAGTAAGTGTCTTTTAATTTCATGGCTGCAGTCACCATCTGCAGTGAATTTGGAGCCCCCCAAAAGAAAGTCTGACACTGTTTCCACTGTTTCCCCCATCTATTTCCCATGAAGTGATGGAACCAGATGGAGTCTAATTTCCATAACCTTGTGTCTGGGCTGGCCTTAGTGACTAGTGTAACCAACAAAATGGGTCAGGAGTGATGCTCTATAGCCTCTGAGCCCATGCTATCAGAAGTTTCACATCCTCTTTGTTGATCTTTTGGGATATTTCCTCTCAGAATCAATCAGCCTTGCTGTAAGAAGTCCAAGACACATAGAGAAGACTTGCAGGAGCTCCCGCTGACAGCTGAGCTTAGCCCCAGTTGCTAGCCAATATTAGCGACCAGCAGTGAGAAGAAGCCATCTTGGATGTCTAGCCCAGCAAGGATTCACATGACTCTAGTCCCAGTAGCCACTGGACTATAGCCACACAAGAAAACGCAAGTTAGAACCAGTCAACCTACAGAACCATAAGAGAAAAGAGTAAATTGTTGTTTTAAGCCACCACGTGCTAGGTAGTTTGCTATGTAACAAAAATATAGACAACCAGAGCAGCATTCTAAGTAGAAAATGTGATTCTCAAACAAACATGTTCATATAAAGATGGGGCATCTGTTATGTTAAACCTCAAAATATTAAGCAGGCTTCAAATCCTGTTTCTGATTTCAGTGTCATCAGACTTTAAAAAATATTGTGAGTGTATGGTGTTAGATTTGAGGGGGAGAATTGAAATATAGCATTTTGGAGCTCTGAGCTTCATATGTATCCATCCATTCATTTAAATATTGATTATGCAAAGCAATATGCCAGGTTCTGTGGGGGATAAAGGCATGAGTCAGAAAGCTGTGCCCATATTAGCATTTTGGAAGACCCTCCCTTTTCCCTCTGAAGACAATTAACTCAGTGTTCAAGTTGTCTGCTGGGTTTTCATTTGGTGTTCTCTTGTGTTTTCTGTCTTCCATATTTTGGGGCCATTTCCTACCCAGATTGTTTTTTGAGTGTTTGGAAATTATAAAAAGAAAACAAAGACTCTTAATTTGAAGGAAAACCAGTTACTATCTGGGACATATCTAAGGACTTGGTAATATTAAAAAAAACAAACAACAAACAAACTAGTAATACTAATAAGCAGGCTAGAATTTTGCATTTTTATTTTTTGCTCCTATTTCTATTGATCCCATAATGTTACTGTTCTCTCAGTGAGATTTAAGTTAATAATCTGGTATAAATGACAGAATGGATAATAGAATTCCTATGTAGCCCAGACACTTTAAATGTGATAAACCAACTATTAATTGCTTTCAAGTGCTGTGACTTTGCTAAGAACAGGAGATTTGAAGAGAGAAAAACTGAACTCTGACAGTTATTATTTCTTTACATTAGGTAATTTTGAAAATACTCTAAGCCTGTTGCATTTTCTATAAAGTGAGTGTAAAAGTGGTCTTGATATCCAAAGCTATTGTGAGATTAGCTGCAGTTATGTATATAAAGTACTTGAAAGACTCTAGTGTATAGCAAGAGAATCAACATTTTTCTGAGATCATGGTCATGGGAATTACATTTTCTATGGTGTAAAAAATGGTGATGCTGAGAGTTCAATGCGATTTTATTTAGGTTCCTCAGTCAGCGGGGCAATTAAAAATGATCTGGCTCTACTTACCTTTGGGGCTTCCCTAGTGGCTCAGCAGTGAAGAACATGGCTGCCAGTGCAGGAGACAGAAGAGTTGCAGGTTAAATCCCTGGGTCAGGGAAGATCCCCTGGAGAAGAAAGCAGCAACCCACTCCAGTCTTGCCTGGAGAAGTCTGGTTTTGTCTTGTTTACGGTAAATCCCATGGACAGGGGAGCCTGGCAGGGGGCTACAGTTCATAGGGTTGCAGGAGAGTCAGGCAAGACTTAGTGATGAAACATTTACTTTTTCCAAGTAGTTTAAAATTTTTTAAGGATCACTTAGAAAGCAGTACAAACTTTCTTTAAATGAAATCCCACATAGATGGACCATTTGTTTGGTTGAAATTGGGATGGGGACTAGTCTCCCTTTCTAAAGTGGTTCTCAGGACAAAAACCTAATGGTTTAGTAGAGTTCACTTTAAAAACTACTGCACTAGCTATTTTTCCTATGCTTGCAGCTTTATTTCTTCCTAGTCCTGCTTTGCCATATGTTGTAAGCGCTTGAAACTATATATTATCCTAAATGTCTTATATCATTTCTTGCTTTCCTATAGGGGTTACAGTTTCTTACTCTTGTCTGCCTAGTTCTAATCAGTACTATTGCTATTCAAGTTCAGCCTCCTTGCACCAGATCGGAGGTGAAAGTATATAAAGGGAATATTATAAAAACAAAAGGGAAGGTTATAAAAACAAAAACTTTAAGATGCATTAATTTGCTATTGCAAATGTTTTACCCCAATTGCAAAATGAAATCAAGTATGTTTCACCGTAATTGCTCAAGCCAGCTGAACAACATTTTCATCCCATAGTTTGAAGTTTTATAATTTGGGATTTCTCCAAATACACTGTAGGGAAGTTGGTAAAGGCAGCTGCTGAACACAGATGTTATTTCATTAACATATTTAGCCACATCTTGATAAATCATAATATACATTTCCTTAAACCAGGAAATTCCTTTCCTTGAGTACCTTTTCTGACTTCCAGAGATTTTCAGGGTTGGTGACCTGTATTCATGAGATTTACCTGGTTTTAGTTCTTTTCACAGTGACCACTTAAGTCCAGTCCAAATTTCATAGACCTTTGATTTGCTCCTGGGTTCTCATGCCCCTCAAGGCTTTGCCTCCGCTGTCACTGTGAGGCTGGGTGTCCCTTATATTTAGCATAGTGGGGAGGTCTGAGAGCCTGCTTTTGAACCTGTAAAGTGTGAATAAGAACATCTCTTATGTATGCCAAGATAGGGAGGAGCTTAATGTTTGCATGAACAAATAAGTACTCAAGTAGCAGGTGACAGCTTAATTAAGCAAAAATCAAATTATAAAAATAAAATGTTTAGTTTAAAATTTGAAATACAGAGATACATATAGATAAAAGGGGGGATCTCCCATTTTTTGTTCATTTTGTTCAACCATTCTGTAAGTTTCTACTTGTGTGTTTGGTTCTATATTTATTTTTTAATCAGCATTCTTAGACAGAAAGGAGAGAAAATGAGGCAGAGGCAATATAGCAACTTTGTTTTGATTAATGTTTCATGATATATCTTTCTTCAGGCTTTCATTTTCAAAATTCCTCTTTCTTCTGTTATAATTAATAAAGTTGGAATTTTTAAAAGGTAGTCTAAAATTTTTTTGTGTGCTTTAACTACAACATGTAATGTATTGAGGTAAAATTGTTTCAAATATTTCAAATTGTCCTGTGTTTTTAGAACTGATTTTTTTGTTATTCCCCTCTCCTACTTTGGAAGTTGTATACTCTGTTTCCTTTCTTTTAGTGGTTTCCCCAGAAATTATAATGTGACTTATTAACACATCAAAGTCTAATGGAAAAATTTTACCTCTCTCTTAGACAATATAAATCTCAAAAAACCTCTAATTCCATTTACTCGCCTTCTGATTTCTACAATTTTGCTAAGAACTATATATTTTTTTATACTTCATGATATATTACTACCATTATTGATTTTACTTTGTCAAAACTCAGGTTTACTCAAAGACTTACTCATTTCTTTGCTATTTATTCTTTCTTAAATCTCAGACTTTTCATTGGGATCACTTGCCTTACACCTGAGGAATATCCTCCAGAATTTTACTATATAAGGTCTGCTAGTGACTATCTGAATTTTTGTTTATAAGGAAATTCCATTGTTTTTCCCTTTTTAAAAGTGATGTTTTCTCTGCATATAGAATTCTATATAGACAGTCACTTGTTTTCAGCGCACTGAATGTATCGTTCCATTGGCTTTGGTTTCACTGAAGCTGTTGAGAAACAAAATGTCAGCCTGTTGCTTTATTGAAGGAATCCTCTCCCCTCCTTCTCCACCAAGCCCTGGTTTCATTTAACACCATCTGTCTTTGGTGTTGTGCTGGTTTACTATTAATGTAAAGTGAGATTTCTTTGATGGGGACCAATTAGGTTCCTTAAATCTGCGGATTGATGTCTCACCATTCCTGGAATATTTTCAGGCATTGTCTTCCTAAATATTGTATCTGCATCATTCTGTCCTTCCTTCTATCTGAAGCTTTGACAGGAAATTTCATAACATGCTAACTCTGTGTGCAATCACTCTTGACTTTCATTTTTTTACTACTTTCTTCATATTACATTGTAGATCGTTTTCTTCTATTTTACAGTTCTTAATTTTTTCTTCAGCTGTGTTAAAATTTGCTCACAAACATCAGTTGAGTTCTTAAATTTAAGTACATGTATTTGTTATTTCTAAAGTGTCTCTGTTTTTAGGTTTGTGGGTCATTTTTAATAGTGTTTACCTAACCTGCCTCTTGAGAAATCTGTATGCAGGTCAGGAAGCAACAGTTAGAACTGGACATGGAACAACAGACTGGTTCCAAATAGGAAAAGGAGTACGTCAAGGCTGTATATTGTCACCCTGCTTATTTAACTTCTATGCAGAGTACATTATGAGAAATGCTGGACTGGAAGAAACACAAGCTGGAATCAAGATTGCCGGGAGAAATATCAATAACTTCAGATATGCAGATGACACAACCCTTATGGCAGAAAGTGAAGAGGAACTAAAAAGCCTCTTGATGAAAGTAAAAGAGGAGAGTGAAAAAGTTGGCTTAAAGCTCAACATTCAGAAAATGAAGATCATGGCATCCAGTCCCATCACTCCATCGGAAACAGATGGAGAAACAGTGGAAACAGTGTCGGACTTTATTTTTTTGGGATCCAAAATCACTGCAGATGGTGATTACAGCCATGAAATTAAAAGACGCTTACTCCTTGGAAGAAAAGTTATGACCAACCTAGACAGCATATTGAAAAGCAGAGACATTACTTTGCCGACTAAGGTCCATCTAGTCAAGGTTATGGTTTTTCCAGTAGTCATGTATGCATGTGAGAGTTGGACTGTGAAGAAGGCTGAGCACCGAAGAATTGATGCTTTTGAACTATGGTGTTGGAGAAGACTCTTGAGAGTCCCTTGGACTGCAAGGAGATCCAACCAGTCCATTCTGAAGGAGATTAGCCCTAGGAATTCTTTGGAAGGAATGATGCTAAAGCTGAAACTCCAGTACTTTGGCCACCTCATGAGGAGAGTTGACTCATTGGAAAAGACTTTGATGCTGGGAGAGATTGGGGGCAGGAGAAGGGGACAACCGAGGATGAGATGGCTGGATGGCATCACTGACTCGATGGACATGAGTCTGAGTGAATTCTGGGAGTTGGTGATGGACAGGGAGGCCTGGTGTGCTGCGATTCATGGGGTCACAAGGAGTCAGACACGACTGAGCGACTGAACTGAACTGAACTGAACTGACAGGTTAATTCTTCTCTTTAATAGGCATTTCATAATTTAGTGCTAAGGCAATGGCACCCCACTCCATTACTCTTGCCTGGAAAATCCCATAGACGGAGGAGCCTGGTGGCCTGCAGTCCATGGGATCGCTAAGAGTTGGGCACAACTGAGCGACTTCACTTTCACTTTTCACTTTCATGCACTGGAGAAGGAAATGGCAACCAGGCAACCTACTCTAGTGTTCTTGCCTGGAGAATCCCAGGAACGGGGGAGCCTGATGGGCTGCAGTCTCTGGGGTCGCACAGAGTCGGACGCGACTGAAGCGACTTAGAGGCAGCATACAAATATTTGAAAACTCATTTTGTTTTAGCTTTTTAGTTGTTTTCATAATGCCTTGATTTGAGGTGTACACATAAGTTTTAATGCTGAGTTGCTTGTTTTCTCTGGGAATTATTTACAGGAATTTTTGAGTCCCTGGATGATGACGAGTTCCTCTAAATTTCTAGGGAGTAGTTTTGCTTGTTTCTGTCCTATACCTGAGAGAATTATGTCTAGCACAACTTTAAAATGAATTTATAGTCTGAAGTCTCTGAACACACAAACGATATGGATTTGAGCTACAAATCTATATAAAAGCTCATTTAAAATTATGACATCTCAGGGAAAATGTATCCTTTTTCTTTCCTCAATATCAAAGCAAATTTTCCTGTAGCTCCCTGAAGGTGGGGAGGGATCAATGAGCTTATTTTTTATTCATTCTCACTGAGTATTTGGCCAACTGGAGTCCCAGATTATTGGTTGGCAAGACTCTCCTATAGACTCTCTAACTTGGGCTAACCTTTGTTTTCAATCCCTACAATGCTATAAGGCTGTAACATTGCAATTCAAGTTTCTAGGTTTAGAAAATGCCCAATGGTAAAAGTAACTTAGTTGTCTGCTAATCTTAGGATTTTCTTTTCCACTTAGCTTTTTATTAGCAATAATTTACTATTTTTATTATAAATATTTTATTATGACATTTTCATATTTAAATCAGTATTTTTAGTTGTTTTCAGGAAGACATTAATAATCAATCCTTCCAAATTCCTAGGCACCATAGCATACGAAGCAGAAATCTCCATTTTTGTCCATATCAAGTATGGCTATCATTCAGTCATATGGAGACTTTGAGACTCCATATGTGGAATCATATGGAGACTTTTACTTTGTTACTAATAATGATTGGGTTGTATAACATTTCATTTGTAGGTGTCATCATTTCAACTGCATTATAAATGCCTTAAGACAACTTTGTTGTGATCTGCATGGTTCCCAAATAATGGGGTTACGTTACTGGTCCCCAGAATATATTGGCTGATTGAAAGACTAGGGTACACTTTCTTCATTCAAGGAATATTCTGTTTTTTATCCATCAGTATGGCACCGCTTATCCACTGGCAGTAAGTCATGCTCTTTAAGTTCTTTTCTCCATCAATACTGATTAATTTGTACTGATCTATCTCTACACTCTGAGCAGGAACATTTGTCCCCAGGGCCTTGAATTCATGAAGAGAGAGGAGGCTAGGAAATACACAGGCAGACTTCTTCCAAGTGTGTGTGATATAGCAATGAGAGAGATGGTTAATTTTCTTACAATATCTACTTCTACCTTTCTCCCATTATAATAAGATTGTTTCAGCTAGATACATGACTTTCTAGGGCTTCCCTGGTGGCTCAGATGGTAAAGAATCCGCCAGTAATACGGGAGACTGGGCTTTGATCCTGGGTGGGGAAGATTCCCTGGACAAGGGAATGGCTATCCACTCCAGGATTCCTGCCTGGATAATTCCATGGACAGAGTAGCCCGGTGGGGTCACAGAGAGTCAGACATGACTGAGCAACTAACACCTTCACTTACATTTTCCTAGAATAATAGAATATACTGACCAGCTTCCTTTGTGGGAAGCATGACATATAACTATGTCCTGGTCGAAGGGGCATAAGAGGAAATACCTGTGATGGCTTCCGGGACCCTTCCATATGAGACATTTGGCATGCACCCAATGAGCCTTCTTATCTCTTCTCCCTAACTTGCTGCCTGTACTTTGTATGATGGCTGTAATTCCATCTCAGTCCATGAGTGAAGACCATGCCCAGAGGATGACAGAGTAGAAAGTTAGAAGGAATCTGGGTCCCTCTGGACTTTGTGGAATAAGGCTGCCTCACCATCTCTCGGAATTGTTTACCTCTTTTTCCCTAAGAGACAAATTAACTCCTAGTTTATTTAAACCATTATTAGTTTAGGTTTCTGTTATTCATATCTGAACACTATCCGAACTAATCTAGTGAGTACCCATTTTATAACAGAAATGATGTAGTCAGGGGTTTGTTTATAAATATCTGGGATCCATGACATAATATCTAGTCACACTAATTAATGGCTTTTGTCAATCCTTAGAGGTAGGATTGGATAGTAAATAGCATAACCTAAATATATGATATCTGTTTTACGTGGCGTGCTGCAATTCATGGGGTTGCAGAGTCAGATATGACTGAGCAACTGAAGTGAACTTTATAACTTTCAGTATGTTTTGAGTTCTGTTATTCTATAATGTCTATATCAGGGCTTAGAATTGGTAGGGTTTTCAACTTATTAGAAGGTAGACAGGATGGCAAAATTCCTCTTGATTCCAGAAAAAGATAACCTCCAAATGATTCACTTATGGAAACAGAAGCAAAAGAAGTAAGTAAAATAAAAACAACCTGAAGCAGTCACCATACATCATAACCAAGGTGGTTTATTTCCAGGTTTGCCACTATTTTTCAACATTAGGAAAGTGACCAGTGTGAATCATCCTATCAGCAAATTAAAAGTGTGTGTATGAAGGAAATCAATTAGAAGATACTGAAAAATTGTCCCTACTGGTAAAATCTCTTAGCAATATAGAAACAAAATCTTTTAAATAAATAGTGTATTTCTAGAAGATGTAAAGCATAGGCTTTACTTAATGGTAAAATACATCAGAGCCAAGCATGAGGTAAAATGTTCGCTAAAACTGGTAGCACTCCACATTAGATGAGAAATCCTATTGAATTCAATTAATTAAAAATTTTATATTATGTAGAAATCATATACATTTATCTTTTATCATATTATTTATAGTATACAATGGATATATTATTTCATAGTACTTATATAATACATGATTATATAAATAATACACAAATATTTATCTCTATATAATATCATATATATAACAAATATAATACTCGATGCAAAAGAAGTTAATAGACCAAGAGGACTCTAACAGAATCTCCAAATAATACATATAAACATAAGAATTTAATACATATAATAAAGGTGAGTTTAGGGAATGCCTTCCTAAATAAGGAAGAAAATCTAGAATCTAAAGAGGAAAAATAACAGAGATTTGATTTTTATAAGCTTAAAGAAACCGACAAAAAAAAAAAAAACACAAAAAAACCCTGAGTATGTTAAAAGGTAAACAAATTTAAAAGGCAAGAAGCAGATTAGAATAAAAAATGTATGTAAGTGCATATAATAAAAAAATATTGCTTTAGCAAAAACCTGTATATATGTATATATTAAAAAATGTAAAAAGCCAATAAAAATTTAAATTCCCCAATAAAGAGATGGGCAAAGCATATGAAATACAAATAAGTGAGTGAACTTTTGAAATAACACTAAGTCTGCTATAAAATTCAAGGAAATGAAATTAGAACTATTGTGATATACATATATTGCCTGAAAATGAAAGAAGAGTAAAAAAGGCTTGGTGAATTAGTCAGGAAATGGTGACTCTGAAAACACTTTTTGTGGGGAAATAAATTGGTTAAGCCTCTTTGAAGGTCCTTTGAACATTTTTATCAAAATTAAAAAATAAATTTAACAAAAGCCAAATTTTAACCTTTATACATATAGGGACAGACTTATCTACTTAGATAATCACCTAAGCAAAGTTTGTAATTAAGAATAATTGAGATTTTCCTAAATGCAAATTAATAGTGGAATGGTTAATATCCCAGAAAGTCAAAGTTTTCACCTGAGAAACAACGCAAACTTAAATTGAGAATTACTAAAATTCAGTGTGACACTGTTGAGATCTTTCTAATTCATGGTGAAAGAGAAGTGAAGAACTTTAAAAAAGGAAAAATGTTTTTGGTTATTTGATCTTAGAGGAAGGCAAAACATTTCTTCTTTTATGAAGAAATAAATTTATTGATGTCCTTTGGGAAGGACATACAATCTATGAGAGGCAGTGAGAAAAGGGCCTCAGGGAAAGTGAAAGGGGATATTTACTTTGTAACCTACATATTTTTGTATTATATGAATGTGTTTTTAAAAAATACACCCTTATGGAAGAAACTGAAGAGGAACTAAAAAGCCTCTTGATCAAAGTGAAAGAGGAGAGTGAAAAAGTTGACCTAAAGCTCAATATTCAGAAAACTAAGATCATGGCATCTGGTTTCATCACTTCATGGGAAATAGATGGGGAAACAGTGTCAGACTTTATTTTTGGGGGTTCCAAAATCACTGCAGGTGTTGATTGCAGTCAGGAAATTAAAAGATGCTTACTCCTTAGAAGGAAATTTATGACCAACCTAGATAGCATATTGAAAAACAGAGATATTACTTTGCCTACAAAGGTCCGTCTAATCAAGGCTATGGGTTTTCCAGTGGTCATGTATGGATGTGAGAGTTGGACTGTGAAGAAAGCTGAGTGCCAAAGAATTGATGCTTTTGAACTGTGGTGTTGGAGAAGACTCTTGAGAGTCCCTTGGACTGTAAGGAGATCCAACCAGTCCATTCTAAAGGAGATCAGTCCTGGGTGTTCATTGGAAGGACTGATGCTAAAGCTGAAACTCCAGTACTTTGGCCACCTCATGCAAAGAGTTGACTCATTGGAAAAGACTCTGATGCTGGGAGGGATTGGGGGCAGGAGGAGAAGGGCACGACAGAGGATGAGATGGCTAGATGGCATCACCAACTCAATGGACATGAGTTTGCGTGAACTCCGGGAGTTGGTGATGGACAGGGAGGCCTGGTGTGCTGCGATTCATGGGGTTGCAAAGTCGGACATAAGTGAGCGACTGAACTGAACTAAACTGAAGGGATTTTAAAACAATTACAAAGGCCCAAGATTCTTCTTTCTAGTTTGGAGTTACTCCTCTATGAAATGCTCCATTTGCAAGTCCTATAACTTTCCAGGTAGCCATTTTAAGGAAACCCCGATTGATCATTAGGAATTAAGTATACATACAAAATAGTTCTGCAGGAATAAAAATGGTATAAAATTTTAGTTATTGTTACCATTCATGTGTATTGTTATAATAAATGTATATGTGGACAGTGGTTTCACATACAGTAGGTATATATGTTCTAACAATGCCATTTGTTTGGGAGTAAATACAATTTTTAGATAGTGAAGATTTGGGCATAGAGAGTGCATTTCTATTTCTTTTGAGATAATCTTAAAGAGCTTGAAAATTAGAGAA
Organism: Ovis canadensis; assembly: GCF_042477335.2. Classification (NCBI taxonomy): domain Eukaryota; kingdom Metazoa; phylum Chordata; class Mammalia; order Artiodactyla; family Bovidae; genus Ovis; species Ovis canadensis. Next base: position 19,678,019 of record NC_091261.1, on the reverse strand, counting down.
GAAAAAATTAAGTGAAAATTGGTAGCGGAGTTGTTTCTAGAGTGCTTCATGTTCTGCTAGCTCTAAAAATCCTCCTTCACCTATTACCTGTTCCATGTGTTTTCATGGGTTAGGAAGGGGTGACTTCATCAAGTCCTTCTCAAGGAATCCTGTATCTTCTTTGTAGCCACTGGAATGCCTATCATGCTTTTACTACTTCGTAGAAGCACTTCACTTTCACTTTTATGCATTGGAGAAGGAAATGGCAACCCACTCCAGTGTTCTTGCCTGGAGAATCCCAGGGATAGGGGAGCCTGGTGGGCTGCCGTCTATGGGGTTGCACAGAGTCAGACATGACTGAAGCGACTTAGCAGCAGCAGCAGCACATATTTGTCAGATGAATAGGAATGACGGCAATTTTTTTTGACATCATCAGTATCCTAGAAAGTCAAGTTTTTCACTTGAGAAATAATGCAAAATTAAATTGGGAATTGATAATACCCAGTGTGATACTGTTGAGACCTCTCTAATTTACGGTGAATGAGAGGTGAAGAACTCTAAAATAAGGGAAAATGTTCTAGGGTATTTGATGTTAAGTAAACGTGAATGGCAACCCACTCCAGTGTTTTTGCCTGGAGAATCCCAGGGACAGTGGAGCCTGGTGGGCTGCCGTCTATGGGGTCGCACAGAGTCAGACACGACTGAAGTGATTTAGCAGCAGCAAACGTGAAAGCGTTAGTCACTCAGTTGTGTTCGACTCTTTGCAACTCCATGGACTGTAGCCCACCAGGCTCCTCTGTTCATGGGGTTCTCCAGACAGGAATACTGGAGTGAGTAGCCATTCCCTTCTCCAGGGTATCATCTCAACCCAGGGATTGAACCCTGGTCTCCCTCAATGCAGCCAGATTCTTTATTATCTGAGTCACCAGTGAAGTCCTTCCTATTTGATATCAGAGGAAGGCAAAACGTTTCTCCCTTTATGGTTGGAGAAAACAAATGAAACAAGTGTACCAATTATATTTTCACTAGTTATTGCTGACAGATTCAACTTCATATTGATTCTATTTACAAAACCTGATTTTTCTCTTTTGTGACTCAAAAAGCTCTGCCAGTGGACAGTGGGTTAAGCAACGCAGTGAGAGACAAGTTAGTATGCGGAGTGCTTGTCAACTGCAGAAGACCTAAATTTTCAAACTACTGTTGAAATGCCAAGATCTATGGAAACTGCAGCCAGAGAGGTGGCACTGAAGTTTACTGTAAAGTCCAAAGGTAGGAAGAGGTTCATTGAGAAAAGGCCTCAATAAAGTGGAGGAAACTGAAAGCTTAGCAAGCAAACTCGCACATCTGGGTAATATCACTAATGTGGGATTTCGGGGGACGAGTGTGTGAAAGAATGAAATGGAGCCTTAGAGAAGAAACCAAGAGCAAGGGACGTCATGAAGCAAAAGTTCAGCTCTTACTTTGTGTCTGTTTCATTTCTTGGTACATCAAGAGCAACCTTCTGTTCTGGTTCTATCTACAGCTCTTTCTACTACAACCAGTTCTTATTTTTTTCTTGGGAAGAGGAAGCCTTTTCTTGAAAACAGCACTAAAGCAAGTCAACAATATAATCTCTAAGGATAGAAACATGAGGGGTAGTAAGGAACTTGGTAATTAAGCATGTTGATCAGCCAAGAGTGGTAAGTTGATTAGCCAAAGTATATTTGGAGGTAGAATGTGGTTAAGACAACTTCTTTCCTGGAATTGGGTGAAATACAACTTTAAAAGCCACATCAACCAATATCAGACTAAAATTGGAATTGTATACTAATTGAAATGCAAATATTTCTGGTGCTGATTCTATGTATGCAGAAACGATTTTTCTTATTGAGAATAATGACTGCTTAAATAATCATCCGTGCTTCTGTTTGGATAGTTTGATTATTAGGAAGCCATTAAAGATATCCCTGGCTATGTTCGATGTAAAGCTTGGGTTCAGATTATATTTGGCATTCTCTTTTGACAATCTTTCTCAAAAGCATTTCTTCCACCTTAATTTCCATGGTGGGTGTTTGTTTGAACCTAATTACTTCATTAACAGGTTCATCATACATTTACTGAGAGTACATTCTGTACCAGACACAATTCTGTGGCTAGAGTGGTGAAAAAGGTAATAACGGTTTCTGTCATTATACAGTTTTCAACTGACTGGATTTTAGTAGAACAGGACAATGTCCCCTTATTGGAATTTTTAGATAAATTTTTATACTCTGTACAAAATTAATGCACAGACCTAATGCAAAGTATAGGAAAAGATAAGAATGCACAGGATAAATGAAAAAATGGTATCTCTTATTCCCATATCTTCAAGATGACAACTGCTAAAGTTCTGATATACTGCTTTCAAATTATTTTTCAAAGATATGGAGATCTGTGTACCAGTGCCTTTATACTTTTACCTATTTGTCATCTACTAATCTTTCTATTCCTCAACATGAATATACAGGTGCCTGAGCACACACAGACACATAAACAACCATTTTGTTAACTGAATAAAATTAAAAGACTACAAAGAGCATATTTTGCTTAGTAAACATTTTATATAAATTTAAATTATAAGGGCTTCCCTTGTGGCTTAACTAGAAAAGAATCTTGCCTGCAATGCGAGAGACCTGGGTTCGATCCCTGGGTTGGGAAGATCCCCAGAGAAGGGAAAGGCTACCCATTCCAGTATTCTGGCCTACAGAATTCCATGGACTGTATAGTCCATGGGGTTGCAAAGAGTTGGACACAACTGAGCGACTTTCATTTTCAATCTATAATAATGTATTCCTTTTTGAAAAAAGATTCACATTCAGCTTCTCAAAATGAGTAATCTAAATAAAAACTTCAATTGTCCACTGAAATCAAATGTTTCTCTCTACATTCAACCTATTTTTTTCTCTTTATCTTTCTTTGTTGAACTCTAATTGACATACATTAGTTTCAGATGTACAACATAATGATTTGACATTTGTATAAGGATATTCATACCTAGTAGTTCTCAACCTGTTTAAGCTTTAGACTCTACACAGAGCTTTCTAAGAATAGCATATGCATGGGATTCACCTCAGACATTCTGATTAACCTGGTCTAGAGAGGGGCCCTGGCAACAGTGTTTCTAGAAGTTCCCTACATGATTCCAAGGTACAGCCAGAGCTTTAAAAAGTCCCACTACCCAGGATGTACCCTAGATATTCCACACCAGGTAAATCAGAATCTTTGGATGAAGCCCAGACACACTTTTTTTTTTTTTAAGGTGCTCAGATGATTCCTATGTTCCCAGCTGATTCCTATGTTACTCAAAATTGAAAACCAATGGTTGAGAACCACCAAGTTGCTTGACTTAGGGCTTAAGCATGTCAACTGGTCTTTTTCAAAAAAATATTCTTCCTGAACCAAAATCAGTTCGAGATAATCACTGTAATTCACCAGTAAAGAATTCTAAGCTTTATCCATTCTGATAGTACCTTATTCAAGGAATTTCTCCTCAGTTTTTCCACAAATGCAAAAGAAGCAGAAGAAAGATATGGAAATCACAAGAGAAATATTTCAAAATGCTTTTAGCACAGTAATCCATACCATATCAAACTCCAATTCATAGTGAAGAACAAAACTGAAAGCAGAATTGACTTTGGTTGAGGCTATAAGGTTAAGGGGAGCACAACTTAGGAGGTAATCATAGCATCTTCCAGTGAATTCTAGGGCAACAAATATAATAATAATTAAAATAATTTTCCCGTGACTCTAACAGTTCAAGATGCCAATGTAAACCATATTCTTATATCAGTTTCAAAGAATGCTACAAAATACATTAAAAATAGTGAATTCAAGAGAATTTCTGCTCAGAGACCAACTATAATATATAATTAAATTGCATATATTTTATGTATAAGATATGTATCTTTTACATTTATTTAATTTTTTTTCAAATATTCTAATGATCACATGAAAAAGACATCCCCCCTCCCACCTTTTTTTTTTTTTTTTTCATTACTTACCCTAAGGAAAGAAGGCCTCACAGATCACCAGGAATCAAACTCCACACTTTTCACAATTACAAACATCAACTAATGGGAGAAATCTGGGATACTACACTTCTTTAGGCTTCCACACACATCTGTTTGAAATACTTAAAACAGATACAAAATTACAAACAGCACTGTGGCATTTCTACACCACAACTGAGAACCACTTAAAAATTTTATCACTTTTAGTACCCATATTTAACAAGCACAGCAAAATTCATATTAACCACGTAGTAAAATATCTATCTTTCAGTTCTATATATATATATATTGAACTGTATCTATGTATATATAAATATTCAGTTCAATATATATCTAACTTTCAGTTAGATATATATTTGCATTACAGCTCCATTACGGGCTTCACGGGTAGCTCAGGGGTAAAAGAATCCACCTGAAATGCAGGCAGGGGACACAGAGGAGACCAGGACTAGATCCTTGGGTGGTGACTATCTCCTGGAGAAGGAAACAGCAACCCAATCCCAGTATTCTTGCCTGGAGAATTCCATGGACAGAAGAACCTGACGGGCTATATATAGTCTACGGGGTAGTAAAAGAGACAGCACTTAGGGACTAAAGAACAACAATAACAAATAGGTTTATTGCTCAAGAAGTTCCATTCAGCAGAAGAAAAATATGGAAGCATTAAATCTATGAGTCTTGCCTTTCACCATATGACTCTTACTCTTCACGGGAAAAACGTCAGCTATTCCAAGAGAGTCACTTCACACCTGCACTGAGCCTCCCGGAAGGTTAAAGCGAAGTGGAGGCAGCCAATCAGCAGCCGAGGAGGGCGAGCTCCAGCTCCGCCCCCACCACTCGAGCAGGCGCAGAACTTGGGGTGAGCAGGCTGCAAGTCCTGCCTGGCTGGAGAGCCGTCATGTCTGTACAGCCACCCAGACCAGAGGCATCGTCCAGCCTGTAAGGGTGCAGGGCCTTGAAGCTCAGCCTTGTGTCAGCCTCCCGAGGCTCTCCTCCTGCCCTGCTGCTCTCCGACCACCCGTCCATTCAACCTATTTCTGACCCACGTGACCCAAGGACCCACAGTGAGGAAGGTGAGTTTGATTTTTCTTAACCAAACTTCACTCCTTTGCCTGCTCTTGGATTCCCCATTATTTGAACAAGGGAGGGGATATTAGAGGAAAAGAGACAAAGTCTTCAGTTCAGTTCAGTTGCTCAGTTGTGTCCGACTCTTTGTGACCCCATGGCCTGCAGCAGGCCAGGCTTCCTTCTCCATCACCAACTCCTGGAGTTTGCATAAACTCATGTCCATCCAGTCGGTGATGCCATTCAACCGTCTCATCCTCTGTCGTCCCCTTTTCCTCTCACCTTCAATCTTTCCCAGCATCAGGGTCTTTTCAAATGAATCCATTCTTCGCACCAGGTGGCCAAAGTATTGGAGTTTCAGCTTCAACATCAGTCCTTCCAAGGAATATTCAGGACTGATTTTCTTTGGGATGGACCTGTTTGATTTCCTTGCAGTCCAAGGGACTCTCAAGAGTCTTCTCCAACACCACATTTCAATAGCATCAATTCTTCGGTGCTCAGCTTTCTTTATAGTCCAACTCTCACATCCCTACATGACTATGGGAAAAACCATCTCCTTGACTAGATCGACCTTTGTTGGAAAAGTAATATCTCTGCTTTTTTGTCTGGTGGTTCTATGGTGGGGTTAATGGCTATCTTCTCCAAGATGGCTTATGCCATGCCCAGGTCTGCTGCACCCAGAGCCCCTGCCCCTGTGGCAGGCCTCTGCTGACCCGTCCCTTCCCAGGAGACACTCAAACACAGTTTGGCTCAGTCTCTGTGGGGCGTCTGGGTCCTGGTGTGCACAGGGTTTGTTTGAGCTCTCTGGCAGGTAAGGGTTTGATTCTAAACACGATTTCTCCCCTCCTACCATCTTGCTGGGGCTTCTGCTTTGCCCTTGGGATCTTGGTGGCATCCAGCATACTCCAGTTGACCGTCGTTCAGCTGTGAATTGTAGTTTTGGAGTTCTTGCAGGAGAAGGGAGCTCATGTCCTTCTACTCCACTGTATTTCTGGGATGGCTTAAGACTAAGACGGTGTCTTAGTACTGTTTTTTTTTTTTTTTTAAGAGTCAGTTTGCGTTGTATGCGGAGGAGGCAATGGCACCCCACTCCAGTACTCTCGCCTGGAAAATCCCATGGACGGAGGAGCCTGATAGGCTGCAGTCCATGGGGTCGCGAAGAGTTGGACATGACTTCACTTTCACTTTTTACTTTCCTGCACTGGAGAAGGAAATGGCAGCCCACTCCAGTGTTCTTGCCTGGAGAATCCCAGGGACTGGGGTGCCTGGTGGGCTGCCGTCTATGGGGTCGCACAGAGTCGGACATGATTGAAGTGACTTAGCAGCAGCATTGTATACACACACACACACACACACACTTGTGCTCCATCTAGACTGTTTCCTCAAACAGAAGTTTCTCTAACTTCTTGACATGTCCTTCCTCACTGCACCAAAACCTCTCACTGTCTCTCGGATGGGTCACATCCTTCATTCCGCTTAGCCCTCTGGAATCTTGAACATGCTGGCCTAGCTCTGAAGTTGAAGTACCAGCTGCTCCTTACAGCTGTCTTTGATCCTTCCCTTACTCACTCAGATGGCTCCAGCCCATTGCCTGCTGTCAGACTGAGCTGCAGTTTGCAGTCTCCCCAGATCCCAAGAGTCCCTGGCAGGACTCTCACTTAATTTCAGTTTATTTTGGGGTTGGGACACATGAGTGATGCCAGTGTCTCTATTTTGTGACTGTTCTATCCCTCCATAAATGTTTCTTTTCGGAGCCTTTGAGAGAGGGTTTGAAGGGAAGGGAAAATGCCACTACACTCTCTGTGAATTTGCCTAATCCTCTCTCTTAAAGGGGCTCTTTAATCCACTTTTGCACTTTAGACTTAAGTAGGTTAGAGGTGGTGATGGGGGTTGATAGTGAGTTGCAGGACCTGTTCTCTTTTCACCCAACCTCCATAGATGGGTCTAGTATCTTTCTTTAGAATGTGCAGTTATTTATAACCCATTGTTCTCAGTTTTGGCGCTTCAGCCAAAATTCTAAGACAACAGGAAGAGTCCTATTGAAATTCTTATTTTATATATGTGTATACAACACTCACACACACACACACACACAACACGGTTGATTTCACATGGCCCAGTGCTTCTTACTTTTCTAAACTTATAACATGTGCATTTCATCTTGTCATTGCATTTCTTTGGAAGTGTTTCATATTATTTCATCTAATAAAAGTGTCATAATTTATTTCCCTTTTTAATTGTTTAAAATATTGTTTTTTTTCTATTTGATTATAGCAGTAATACTCATTAAAGATATTTATAAAATACAGAAAAGTACCGAGAAGACAGCAATGTCATTTGTAATTGCTTGAAAAAGAACTGCCTATATTTTCATTTTTCCAACCTGGAAGTTCCCTTCTAGGTTTTCTCCTGCGTATATATAGTTAGTTATATGGATACATAGAAGTAGCTGTATCTCTGTGTGTGTGTATGTATCTGCATGTCTATCTATATACATTTTTAATCTCAACACATATTATCATACATCTACATTTAAAAATGAATGAGATTTCTCCTGTATACAGTTTTATATCCTGTTTTCTCTTTCAATTATATTTTACTCTTTCTTCATATTTGAAGTATTTTAAAAACCTAACTTTTTATTACCATAAAATCACATGCATCAATTATAGAGAATTTAGAAAATATAGATTAGCCAAAAAGAAAGTAGTCATAATAATATTAACTTTTGTTATTTAACCATTCTGAATCTGTCAAACAGCTTTTAGATAGAAAAAGGAGCTCATAGTAATATGACTAGTCAGATCTCACTAGCTCTTCTGTGGAGTTTTCTCTCTGGTCCCCACCCTCACCAGTTATTTGTGGGCATTCCTCACCTTTCAGAGCTAGTCATTCTGCTGCTGCTGCTGCGTGCATCTGTGGGTAGGTAGCTACTGTATGTGGATGAGAACATCTGGAAGGCTGTGGCCAGAGCACCTGGTGGGTGTGTGTGCTGTCAGCTAGCATGCTTTAGGCTCTGGAACCATGACTTTCTGCCCACCTGGGAGCTCAATCCAGGTTGTTTTTAATGAGCTCCCTCTCTTCCTCGGATTCTCTCCAGGGCCCTCATAGCTCTGCCCTAAAATCTGTCCTTGTACTATCGTTCTTCCATCTCCCATGGTCTGAGAGTTTTGTCTGCATATATACGGAATTTAACTGTAGATATAATTCAAAAACATACTCCTCCCCAGGGACTGCTGCAGCCCCGCTATAATTCATTAGAGTTGTTAGCAAGGAAGTTGACACTGGCAGTATATGGTTACACATACATGCATACACTTTTATAATTATGAGATAATTTTGATAAAATGCATGAAATTTTATACCATGTGCTTTTCTGGGTGTCTTTATCATGAAATCCTTTATGTGTTTAAATATTTTTTATCTGTATATATCTGTGTACATGGTGGTTTCAAAGAAGGGTCTATGGATACTCCAACACTCCTACTCAAGAGGTGCAGCTTAATTCCCCTAAACCTTCAATGCTGGTGATCTCAGTGACTTGCTCCTAGTGGTAGGACGTCACTTATAATGTTAGATTATAACAGACTGTGCGTCTATCTCAAGCTCACCCCTCCACCAATATCTTGAATCTGACTCGGAGAAACTGGAAAGAAAAAAAAAAAAAAGATTATTGTTTTAAGCTGCTTACTGCTGCTGCTAAGTCGCTTCAGTTGTGTCCAACTCTGTGCGACTCCATAGACGGCAGCCTACCAGGCTCCCCTGTCCCTGGGATTCTCCAGGCAAGAACACTGGAATGGGTTGCCATTTCCTTCTCCAATGCAGGAAAGTGAAAAGTGAACGTGAAGTCGCTCAGTCGTGTCTGACTCTTAGCGACCCCATGGACTGCAGCCTACCAGGCTCCTCCACCCATGGGATTTTCCAGGCAATACTACTGGAGTGGGGTGCCATTGCCTTCTCCATTTAAGCTGCTTAGGTTGAGGTAATTTGATATGCAGTAATAGATAACTAACACAGGATAGGTATATGATAGATATAAAGAATGTATAAAACACAAAGCCGTGACCTAGCACTCAGCTTACAACATGCTTTGCTACTCAGTATATCCTAAATGCTTTTATATGTCTTTAAGTTTTATCCAATAATTTAAAAATAATTGCTAGCACTCTGTGGTATAAATATAGTTCCCTTTCAAACTTTGGTTATTTAATTAATTGCTGCTGCTGCTGCTAAGTCGCTTCAGTAGTGTCCGCCTCTGTGGACCCCAGAGACGGCCTCCCACCAGGCTCCCCCGTCCCTGGGATTCTCCAGGCAAGAACACTGGAGTGGGTTGCCATTTCCTTCTCCAATGCAGGAAAGTGAAAAGTGAAAGTAAAGTTGCTCAGCCGTGTCCGACCCTTAGTGACCCCATGGACTGCAGCCTTCCAGGCTCCTCCGTCCATGGGATTTTCCAGGCAAGAGTACTGGAGTGGGGTGCCATTGCCTTCTCCATAATTAATTTCTAGTTATTCATAATTAATAATTCTGTGACAGACTGTATAACTATAGAGTCAGGATTTTTAATTGGAAGCAACAGAAACTTTTTTTTGCTGATTTAAATAGGAAAAAGGAATTATTAACAAGGTATTAGATCTAAAATTAATTCAATATATGTGTTAGTATGCTGTATTGGTGTTTTTCTTTCTGGCTTACTTCACTCTGTATAATCGGCTCCAGTTTCATCCATCTCATCAGAACTGATTCAAATGAATTCTTTTTAACGGCTGAGTAATACTCCATTGTGTATATGTACCACAGCTTTCTTATCCATTCATCTGCTGATGGACATCTAGGTTGTTTCCATGTCCTGGCTATTATAAACAGTGCTGCAATGAACATTGGGGTACATGTGTCTCTTTCAATTCTGGTTTCCTCGGTGTGTATGCCCAGAAGTGGGATTGCTGGGTCATAAGGTAGTTCTATTTGCAATTTTTTAAGGAATCTCCACACTGTTCTCCATAGTGGCTGTACTAGTTTGCATTCCCACCAACAGTGTAGGAGGGTTCCCTTTTCTCCACACCCTCTCCAGCATTTATTGCTTGCAGATTTTTGGATCGCAGCCATTCTGACTGGTGTGAAGTGGTACCTCATTGTGGTTTTGATTTGCATTTCTCTAATAATGAGTGATGTTGAGCATCTTTTCATGTGTTTGTTAGCCATCCGTGTGTCTTCTTTGGAGAAATGTCTATTTAGTTCTTTGGCCCATTTTTTGATAGGGTCGTTTATTTTTCTGGAGTTGAGCTGCATAAGTTGCTTGTATATTTTTGAGATTAGTTGTTTGTCAGTTGCTTCATTAGCTATTATTTTCTCCCATTCAGAAGGCTGTCTTTTCACCTTGCTTATATTTTCCTTTGTTGTGCAGAAGCTTTTAATTTTAATTAGATCCCATTTGTTTATTTTTGCTTTTATTTCCAGCATTCTGGGAGGTGGATCATAGAGGATCCTGCTGTGATTTATGTCTGAGAGTGTTTTGCCTATGTTCTCCTCTAGGAGTTTTATAGTTTCTGATGGAAGATGTCAATGACGACCCTGTATGCAAGACAGGGAAAGAGACACAGATGTGTATAACGGACTTTTGGATTCAGAGGGAGAGGGAGAGGGTGGGGTTATTTGGGAGAATGACATTCTAACATGCATACTATCATGTGAATTGAATCGCCAGTCTATGTCTGACGCAGGATGCAGCATGCTTGGGGCTGGTGCATGGGGATGACCCAGAGAGATGTTTGGGGAGGGAGGTGGGAGGGGGGTTCATGTTTGGGAATGCATGTAAGAATTAAAGATTTTAAGATTAAAAAATAATAATAATAAAAAAAAGAGGAAAAAAAACAAAGAAAAAAAATAAAATTAATTCAAAATAAAAAGTAAAAAATCATGAAAAACAAAAGATGTTAGAAAATGGAAAAACAACATACTATGTGGAGTCTGAACAGTTGCAGAATGCATCCAAAGAAAACTGTAGAAACTCTCCAGTGATGACAATGAAGTGACATCAAGATCTTCCATGCTGATCCCACACCAGCAACACTCATCCTCTCCTGCTGACATCACTGCCATACTTGCCTTGGGTATTCTCTGTGTTTCAGTTGCCACAATCACCTGGGAGGATTCTGGTGATCTTTGCTTCTTTCTGATACTGACTCCTGAGTCTGGGGTTGATGAACGTGACTGTTGAGAAGGGAAAAATGAGTATTTGGCAGTTTTAGTTTCTATACTGAGAGTTAGGTTGGGTCTCCCACTGAGAAGGGGGTTTAGTTACTGAGAAGTGAAGAAGATTGCCAAACATGCCTTGAAATCTGTGTTGGGACCTACACCATTGACTTGAGCTCTTCCTCCAATGGTTAAAAAAAAATTTCCCTCCAACTAACTAACCTTCAGGTATCCAAAATGCATTCTCCTCCTCTTCCTAAGGGGACAATACAGAGGCTCATTCCTTACTGTGTCCTGACAGATCCATTTTCCTTCTAGTTGATATATAATTCATTTTAATCTTGTGGGCCATATTGTAAAGTTGTTTAGCACCAGTATGCCCTCTCCAAAGGGGATTCCCAGGTTGCTTAGTGGTAAAGAATCTGCCTGCCAATGCAGGAGATGAGGGTTTGATCCTTGGGTCAGGAAGATATCCTGGAGAAGGAAATGGCAAGTGCCCTAATATTGCCTGGGAAATCCCATGGACAGAGGAGCCTGGCTTGCTACAGTCCATGGGGTTGTAAGAGTCAAACATGACTTAGTGACTAAACAACAACAAGAAGAAAAACAACCCTCTACAAAATAGAGGGAGGAAAGGGTAGGAAAGAAGAGAGAACTTAAACATAGGAACACAGGAGAGGAAAAACACGACACATTGTTGCAGTCCTCTTTGTAACTGGTCCTGAGACTGAAAGTTAGCAATAAGACTTTTCTCTTTCACTGTTCATTTCAGATATCTTTTTTAAAAAATTTAGCCAATATCTTAGATGTTCAAAGTTCTTTACCTGGTGTGGTGTCCCAAATCTTCTTTCTTGAGAAATCTGACTTTGTTTGCTTTTCTACATAGATGCCATGGTCTTCCAATTAATTTCTTCAATGAACAAATCAGACCAGGAAACACTCCAGGACATTCTTTGAGTTCCATCAATATTTCTTACTTTTCCCATTTGTGCAGCAGCAATTCTAATCCTGCTTGACAGTCAAGATCAATCTCAAAAGTCAACACCATAATTCCCTTTATTGCCTGTTTACTTAGTGCATGAAGAGCTTGAGTTGGTGGGGTGGTATTGTCAGTTTACCAATCAATGACCCCATTGTTGTATCTTCTGAAGCATTTCAACCTTGGTTATTAGGACAACCAAACCAATAGCACCCAGAGTTTCATGGATGGAAAGCTAAATTTTGAAAATGCCTCTGTTTTGTGCACGGCTTTTTGAAATCTAGGAATTTTCCCCCCTTTTTGATCAGTTGATCATAGACATCTCTCCATGATAGCTGAGGCAAAAATAAAAGTGTGTGCATGCTCAGTTGTACCTGACTCTTTTGTTGCACCTATAGACTGTAGACCTCCAGGCTCCTCTGTCAATGGGATTTTTTTTTTCAGGCAAGAATACTGGAGTGGGTTGCCATTTCCCCCTCCAGGGGATCTTCCCCACCCAGGGATTGAACCCGCATCTCCTGCATTGGCAGGCAGATTCTTTACCACTGAGCCACCTGGTAAGAGATAAAAATGCAAGTAGAAATTAGCAATGTGGCTCCAAAGCTCATTTGAACTTTCAGAACCTAATCAAATCTAGTTCTATACATCCATTTCCATTTGTTGATGGAGCACTTTGGAGGCACGTCTGACTTCATAGTGAAATGAAATTGTTCAGTCGTGTCCGACTCTTTGTGACCCTATGGACTGTAGCCCTGTAGACTGCCAGGCTCCTCTGTCTATGGGATTTTCCAGGCAAGAATACTGGAATGGGTTGCCATTTTCTTCTCCAGGGGATCTTCCCAACTCAGGGATTGAACTCGGGTCTTCCACACTGCAGGCACACTCTTTACCCTCTGAGCCACGAGGGAATAGGTGAATTAATACATAAATTCATAATGTGACATTTCTTGATCCACAGTCGCATGTTCAGTTGTAGGCTAGTACCAGAGACAAGCCAGGATCTATTGTTCAAAATAAGCACAGACACTTGAAAAAAGGGTAATTGCTTTGCCCACAAATCTGAACGATTTCTGCTGTGATTCTCCTATTGGGCTGGCCACCAACCTAACCAGTAGATTTCCTGGGTAAAAAGCAAACTAGTGAAGCTGCTTCCAGAAGTGTCTGGTCAGTTGAAGAGGCTTCTTTTCCTCTGGGATCTTACTTGAAACTGGCACCCTTTAATATGTCTTATAAATGCTCAGATAGCATACTAAAAAGCAGTTATGTTTTCTCTTCTAAAACAAAAATGGCCCAAGTGTCATGACCTTTTGTAGTGGATAAAAAATATTGTATCTTATCTATTTTGGTGAAAGAGCCCATGTTGCCTGGAAACATCTTTAAAGAAGTTAATATTAGGCTTCTGTAGTTTTCTTTTTAAGCTTCTCTATTTTATCTTTTGTCTTTATTTTTTTGCTTTTATTTTATTTTGTTTTTATCTCCTATTTTCTGACAAATGTATATTTTACTCAGGTATATTTTGCCTAGGGGTCTTAATATTTCCCATAGATTAGAATGTTTGTAAGATAATGAGACAGTCCACTTCTCTAAAGGAAGTCCAGCTTATCTCTTACCAAGACTCATGAGATATGGGATTCCCCATATATTAGAATCTCAGGAAAACGACAAATGTCCACTGTAATAATGAATGATCCCCATAAGGTCCAAATCTGCAATCAAGGAAGATTAACAACTCAATTGAATGAGACTGAGCAATACATGAAATTAAAAGACGCTTACTCCTAGGAAGGAAAGTCATGACCAACCTAGACAGCATATTAAAAAGCAGAGACATTACTTTGCCAACAAAGGTCCGTCTAGTCAAAGCTATGGTTTTTCCTGTGGTCATGTATGGATGTGAGAGTTGGACTGTGAAGAAGGCTGAGCACTGAAGAATTGATGCTTTTGAACTGTGGTGTTGGAGAAGACTCTTGAGAGTCCCTTGGACTGCAAGGAGATCCAACCAGTCCACCCTAAAGGAGATTAGTCCTGGGTGTTCATTAGAAGCTGAAACTCCAGTACTTTGGCCACCTCGTGTGAAGAGTTGACTCATTGGAAAAGACCCTGATGCTGGGAAAGATTGAGAGCAGGAGGAGAAGGGGATGACAAAGGATGAGATGGTTGGATGGCATCACCGACTCAATGGACATGGGTTTGGGTGGACTCTGGGAGTTGGTGATGGACAGGGAGGCCTGGCGTGCTGCGGTTCATGGGGTTGCAAAGAGTCGGACATGACTGAGCGACTGAACTGAGCTGAACTGAGCAATACAAGTATTATACTTGACAACCAGGCTCTTAAAAAGGAAGACCATTAATTAAGTGCATCTTTCGAACATAAAACTCCATGGACTCCTTCTAGTCAGTTTTACCACACCTTGATCCTATGGGCAAAACATCCTTCAAAAATTTTAGTTTGTGTTGTCTTGATGTGGAAAATGTGAATTTTTTTCATGGATATATTCAGATTTTCTGAACAACACTAGGCTCCTGTGGTTATTTGTCCTGGGGACAAAATGGATAAATGGGTTTGAACGAGACTGGGCAAGAGGCACCCACCATATTGAAGCTATCATGCTTTTCACCCCTTTTTAATAACAGAAAAGGGGATAGTTCCAATGTGCAGAGGTGGGGAAATGCTACCAGAATTGTTAGTTTGTCCAGCCTTTGTTAAAAATCACCTGCTTTTTCTTGTTCATTCACCAAATCCTCCATCTTTTTCTCACTTTCCCAACCTAGTCATTTGGAATTTATCTCTCTTTATACATATTTCCCTGAAGACATTCCAAGGATAATTACATAAGCATAGCTTTTAATTACTAAGAGATAACACTTAGGGAATGCCATATTTAAAACATTTTTAATTCCAATTAAGTGACAATTTTACTACAGGTCACAGGCATTTCAATTTATTAATATCATATGGGTGAATATTAGATCAGTTCATATTATGCTTATACATTCTGCACATGTCTATGATTATTTTTGTAAATGAAATTTCTGGGTCAGAGGGATTACATGTTCATAAGTCTGTCTTGAACAGACTTGCCCCCAAGAAAAAGATGAATTAACTTGTAACTCTATCAATAAGTGTACAAAGAACTTATTTCTTTATACCTTTGCTAACTTTAGATATTACAAGTAAACAGTTTTTGACACTTTGTTAGATTAAAAAATATTGTATCCATTTAAAAATGTACAAATCACATATTTTTATAGGTTTCTTGTAATAATTCTTGCCATTTCTTAAATCGAAGTTTTTGTTTTATTGATTTCTAAGAACTTTTTATTTATTAAGAATTTTAAGCATATAATTGCCATTTATACCTAAAATATTTTCTCCAGTTTTTAATGTAGCTTAAGGTAGAAGAAATACAAGTTTTAAGTGTTGTTGTTCTTCAGCCTCTAATTTGTGTCTGACTCTTTTGCGACCCCATGGACTGTAGCCCACCAAGCTCTTCTGTCCATGGAATGTCCCAGACAAGAATACTGGAGTGGGTTGCCATCTCCTTCTCCAGGGATTCTTCACATCCCAGGGATTAAAAACTTCATCTCCTGCATTGGCAGGTGAATTCTTTACCACTGAGCCACCAGGGAAGCTCAGTTTTAATTGTATATGTGATACATTTTATCCAACTCAAGACTGGTACCTGGACTTTCTCTCTACTTTATATTTCAGTCATGCTCAATCTTCAGTTTGATGTATGTTATTCACTTCTCTAATAGAGGGCATGCTTTCAGGAAATTTCTGATAACATGATGCTTTCTTATAAGTCTTCCACACCTTGAGTATCTTTTCCTTTTCCCCCCAAGGAAGGATCTCTTCAAATTTTCCATTATTTAGAATTTATAACTACCCATTCTTGAATAAAAGAGATTATTTTTTCAAGCTCAGTGTTTGTCATTAAGCCTCTTAGCTACTTGTGTTTGGGTGTCTTTTATTAGGTCTTCAGCTAGTATTTGGATGATGTGCACAATTATAAATTACAGAGTATTGAGCGGAGCTCATGCGCTATACAGTAGGTCCTTATTAGTTCTCTCTTTTACATATAGGAGTGTGTGTATGTCAGTCCCCCAAATTTAAATCTGACAGATGTTACAGATTACTGAAATTGTTCATTAATAGGAGAAAAGAAGGAGATGAGTGTCAGAGAGGGATGAGCATAAGTGGGGCATTCTCTTGAGTGCTGGCAAGGAAATTTGATGTGAACATTTATCAGTATTCAGAATATTAATGTTGCAACTTTACCTCTCTGTCTGTGGTGTGTGGGCAGGTACAGTGTTCTCAGAAGAAAGAACAGGTATGACGGCCAGTAGATAGGAGAGCCCCAAATTGTAAGCATGTTGTATGAATGGGCTGCCTATAGAAAAGGACCAGAGGAAATGAGGCTGAGGATAAGGCTGAGGGATTCATTATGCATATACCTGCCTGTGGAGTTTAACTTTATCTCAAAGGATATTGAAATGTTTAAAGCACGTGTGGGAACATGCTTGGACAGAAAGGTCACTTTGGCAATAATTTTATTGGAGCAGGAGGAGTTTCCTGACTGAGAGAATGCATAGGAAGTCGTTGCAATGGTCCCAGCAGGAGAAAGGTAGCATCCTTTGCTGGTTGTTTCATTTACTATCATTTTCTCCATTCTGGGGGTTGTCTTTTCACCTTGTTTGTTGTTTCCGGTGCTATGCAAAAGCTTTTAGGTTTAATTAGATCCCACTTGTTTGTTTTTGCTTTTACTTCCATTACTCTAGGGGGTGGGTCATAGAGCATCTTGCTGTGATTTATGTCATAGAATATTCTGCCTGTGTTTTCCTCTAAGAGTTTTATACATCCTTTGAGATAAAGTTAAAATCCATAGTTAGCAAGACCCTGGAGAGAAAATGAAAAGACTTTGTGACTGGAATATAAGACAAGGAAAAAAGGGAGGAATTCAGATGATTCTTACACATTTGGTTCAGGTTATAGAGTCAGTGAGTGTGGCATTCACTAAAAGAAACTGGCCTGTTTGTACTGCAGTATGGTGTGATAATGAACTCATTTTTGGAATTTCCTTAATGATTTCAGATAGAAACCACTATCAGAAAATTTCTACATAGGCGATGATTATTTCAACTTTAGTGGAACAAACTTAAAATGTTGCCAAAAATAAAATGAACTAAATTTTTTAGCATGTATGTATGTAGCCTATCTCTGGTGGCTCAGCAGTAAAGAATCTGCCTTCAATGCAGGAGACGCAGATTCTATTGGGAAGATCCCCTGGAGCAGGAAGTAGCAACCCACTCCCGTATTCTTGCGTGGGAAATCTCATGGACAGAAGAGCCTGGCGGACTACAGTCCATGGGGCTGAAAAAGAGTCAGACACGACTTAGTGACTAAAAACAAGCAAACGAACAACACTGTCTATTTCAACTATTTGGATTGTGATATGTTGCTGTTAAGGCTAATAAAATGGGAGAAAATAACCAGCAAGAGCAGTATTCAAATCAGGTTTGAATTGGCAGCATGAGGGAGTGAGAAGGAGCTTATACTTTGGAAGACAGGAAATTAATATCCTTGAATGGAGTTTACTCATTAACAGTGGAATTTGGGGCAAGGCACTTAGTCATTTGCTTCCTCAGTTCCCTATTTGTAAAAGATAGATAATATCATCTTTCAAATTTTTTCAGAGTCTTAAGCTTTGAACTAGTAGCTGATATGAAATTGCTTCCATATGCTGTTTCACACCTGGAATGTTAAGAAACAAAGTTATTAGGTATTTACTGAAAATTGGCATTAGGACAGACATTTTCTAGTGAATTGCTCTATGAGGTAAATAAGACAAGGCATGTGTGTGTTTTAATGCTACCTTTGACAAAAAAATATATATGTTTAATTTATTTTTAAAAATGTAATAGAGACTAGGACATTGCAAATGTCAATTATGACACATTAAAAATGAAATCAAGCTAAAATGGCAGTACTTAGCACCAGGGAGGATATTTTGGTGATCAATTTTTTGATTATCATTTTCCTTTATTAAAAATACAAGAAAGAGAAAAGAAAATGGCTTCGCATTCAATATTAATATAAGTTTCAACTCCTGGCTGTGGTTGCACCATATCTATCACAGCCAAACTTCTTACAGAAGTAAATACAGAGCATTTCATATTCTTTCAAATAAGTTCACATAATTAAGAAAGTGTTTTTCAAATGAAATAGAATTATCTCATTTACTCTGCTGTATTTACATATGTCTTTCATGAAGAGCTATTTGGCAGTAAATCTAGTTGTTCTTTAAATAAACATACCAAAATACTTCTTCAGAGACTAAAGTTCTGCTAAGAGGAAAAAAAATCCACACCAGTGTTGCCTCTGTGAAGATATTATCACTGCTCTTTTTTTTTGATCTAGAGACAAAATATTGGAGAAAATGGAATTTTACCAAAAGCAAGTTATGAATTCCCCTTCTACAGAATCTTATCCTTCAGTATTTTATAAACCAAAAAAAGTCAATAGATTATTTTTTTAAAGTACTTATTTGCTCGAAATATGTCAGAATAAAGAAACTGATAATTATTTACCTAGTTTCAGTCCTAGGTAAGCTCTCCTTGGACAGAAGTCCAAATGAAAGGCTTATCCATTGCAGCTTGTGTTTGTCAGATGAAGCCCTACACATTTAAAACTCAAAACTTACAGGCCCCACATCTGATTGACAGACGTTTTCACCTAGTGTCCATTCAGCACTGTGGCTTTCATTACCAAGTTGACATTTTGGGGTGTGTTATCTTTCAGAGATTCAATTTTAACTCTGTTGTAAAAAATGAGGGGGGAGATATTTTAACAGTTGAATAATGTTGAGAATCACTTTCCAACTTGTATCTGAGTGTGGAGCACATTCGTGCTGATGCCAGGGCCTCAGTCCAGTGCATGGCTCAGAGCTGATCTTTGTAATCAGGCTACTTGCGTTCAAATCCTGACTTGGCCTCATAGTAACTGTGACTTGAAACACTTTGCCTACCTTTGTTGTGCCTTTCAGTTCAGTTCAGTCGCTCAGTCATGTCCGACTCTTTGTGACCCCATGAATCGCAGCACGCCAGGCCTCCCTGTCCATCACCAACTCCCGGAGTTCACTCAGATTCATGTCCATCGAGTCGGTGATGCCATCCAGCCATCCCATCCTCTGTCATCCCCTTCTTCTCCTGTCCTCAATCCCTCCCAGCATCAGGGTCTTTTCCAGTGAGTCAACCCCTCACATCAGGTGGCCAGAGTATTGGAGTTTCAGCTTCAGCATCAGTCCTTCCAATGAACACCCAGGGCTGATTTCCTTTAGGATGGACTGGTTGGATCTCCTTGCAGTCCAAGGGACTCTCAAGAGTCTTCTCCAACACCACAGTTCAAAAGCATCAATTCTTCAGCCCTCAGCTTTCTTCACAGTCCAACTCTCACATCCATACATGGCCACTGGTAAAGCCATAGCCTTGATTAGATGGACCTTTGTTGGCAAAGTAATATCTCTGCTTTCAATATGCTATCTAGGTTGGTCATAACTTTCCTTCCAAGGAGTAAGTGTCTTTTAATTTCATGGCTGCAATCACCATCTGCAGTGATTTTGGAGCCCAGAAAAATAAAGTCTGACACTGTTTCCCCATCTATTTCCCATGAAGGGATGGGACTAGTGCCTTAGTTTCCCTAACTAAAAAAATGGGGAAAATAATAGGACCTATTTCATAGCTGTTGAGAGCATTACATTGGTAAACACATAAAGTATTCTTGACACCTAGTTCATGCTCAGTAATAAAAAAACTATTGTAGTTATTATGAACTCAGAATTGTTATTATAATATGAAGATAATAAACAATGAAAAGGAAAAGATTAGGCTCTTTAACTGGTACTCTTGACATTGTGGGCTTCCCTGCTGGCTCAGGCAGGCAGCGGGTAAAAAATCTGCCTGCAATGCTGGAGATCTGGATTCGATTCTTGGGTTGGGAAGATCCCCTGGAGAAGAGAACAGCAACCCATTCCTGTATTCTTACCTGGAGAATCCCATGGACAGAGGAGCCTGGCGGGCTACAGTCCATGGGGTCACAAAGAGTTGGACATGACTCAGTGACTTTCACTCTCACTTTTCACTTGACATTGCAGGGATTTGGGGAAGGAGGAATATATCAGAGGGGGGCTCTGCACCCAGAGATGCCCCCTCTTACTAGTGCCTGGGATCAATCTTGGAAAATCAAGAGAAGGGGGAGTGTGTCATTACATCCCTAAAATGCTGTGACCTAATCGGAACCTTCAGTTCTCTTCTTATTGGTAAAATTCATTCCCAAATAAATCCCTTCTCTTCTCCCTGCCCCCGCAAACTTGCAAAACCCACATGCCTCATTTGAGAAATACATGTGCCAAGTTTGAAATTTTAAAATTCAGACTCCTCTAATTTTTTTGCATACACATAAATTCTGGCAAATTTCAGTGCTGGTTAAAAAAACACGTTTTTGCTTGTTGGAATGCTATTATCGCTCCAAACGATTGAACAGATTTCTTCAGCCTTTCTGAATGTAGTTCATTTCTGAGAAGACAATAAGGATGAAGCATTTCTTCCTCAAGGGTCATGCTGGGGGAGGCTTAGAAAGTACTAAGTTGCTGCATATGATACACAGAAAAAGTTTCCTCTCATCTTTAGCAGGTTATTTCATGTATTTCTCTCTTTTTTTTTTTCAAACTTCGTAGTGAGACAACATAGCCTTGACAAAATGAAAGATGAGTTTCAGTTGCAATCTATAATCTTCACATAACCCATTATGATGGATAGTCTGTTGGCAAGTCTGGTGGGCTGTAGTATCTACTTTTTTAATCCCATGCTCATCTAGGTCTTGCTATGAAGTTATTTTGTAGAAGTGCTTAATACCTGTTATCAGTTGACTTTAAGTAAAAAAGATGATCCTTGATAATGTGGGTGAGGCTTATCAAGTTGATTGAAAGGCCTAAGAGCAAAACTGAGTTGTCCTAAAGAAGAAATTCCATATGAGATCTGCTTTGTCAGCTCCTGCACCAGTTTCCAGCCTATCGGCCTGCTCTACTAATTTTGAACTTTGCCCCCATCTCGTAACACAATAACTTGACATTAATAAATCTCTTTATCTACCTACTTACCTACCTACATTTCTTTATATTTATCTATCTATCACTGGTTCTGTCTCTTTCTCTGGTGGAACCCTGACTGATAAAATCTTCATCCCAATTGTGATATAAAATGCAAAGTACCCATTTCACTGGCCCAAGACTTTTTATTTCAGTTGCTTAAACAATGTATTTTCAAAAGCATTTAAGCAACTGATATAGCTGTTTTTTTTTAACATTTTATTGAAATATTTCACACACACACATACACACATGGAGAACACAAATCCAATTGAACACATTTGTGTAACCAACTCTCAGATCAAGAAACAACATAATCTGCACACAAGAAGATGCCTTGGTGCTCCATATCATCATGCCCCGCAATCCTCCTTCCACATTAGTTGAAAGGTGGATCCTTAGGAAATGAAGCCAGGAAAAGACTCTGAAGTTCCTGTGTATACTCTCTTAAGTCTTGCCTCCTTCCAGCTCCCTGTTATAGCCACCCTTCCCTTAGTCAGTCTGAGTGCTCAGTCCCATTCCTCACTTGGAAAGCATTACTCATATCTAAATATACACATTCTCCAAATCCCTTAGGTTATAAAAATTTTCATGGCAATTGGTTTAGTGATGTGAAAAAAAGAAATGGATAAGAGAAATGGAAAACCCTTTTCAAATAGCTTGACTAGTGTGGTGATGAGAACAAAATTAGATTAACCTAGCTGTTAAGGATTTGCACATTGATAAAATATATGTATTTGTGTCACAGTTATGGGCTTCCCAGGTGGCGCTAGTGGTAAAGAACCCTCCTGGTAATTCAGGAAACATAAAAGATGTGGGTTCAATCCTTGGATCGGGAAGACCCCTGGAGGAGGGCATGGCAACCCACTCCAGTATGCTTGCCAGGAGGACCCCATGGACAAAGAAGCCTGGTGGGCTACAGACCATAGGGTCGCAGAGTCTGACACGACTGAATCGACTTAGCATGCACACATATCACAGTTTATACAGGTTAATATCTTATCTCTTCTAATATGTTACAGACTCCTTAAGATATCTTCCCGGTAGAGCTTAGCGATGACCCCACACCGCCTAGGGCAGATGCTCAGTCAGCACCTGTTACATGGATTAAAAACAATAATCGTTATTCAGTTTTTAGTACAGACCCATTAAAATTAGAGCAGATTATGCATTTTGAGGATGGCCATTGTTTATCCTCCAAGAGATTTAGATTTCCTGATGGTTTCTTAATCTACTAAAGCAAGACTACATGGAACAAATCTAAATAAAGCCTTGATCAACACCTGGGATGCTGCAAAATATTCCAATTTTGTCCTCTTGAGAAGCAAGATCAACCGAAGTAATCAAGGGGGCTGACTGTTTTCCTTATAGTAAATGATCAAGGAAACCATGAAAGACCTATAACAAGGATGTGAACAAATACTATGGAATTCTTAATGTCATTTCTTCTTTTAGTTATCAACCTTTCCTTTCCCTGGTGGCTCAAACTGCAAAGGAGGGGCCTGCAGGAGACCTGGGTTCGATCTCTGGATCAGGAAGATCCCCTGGAGGAGGGAATGGCAACCCACTCCAGTATTTCTTGCCTGGAGAATCCTCATGGACAGAGGAGCCTGGTGGGCTACTGTCCAGGGGGTCACAAAGAGTCGGACATGACTGAGCAACTAACACTTTCACTTTTCACTGTCGTTTCCAACAGAACTCCTTGAAAAGCATATCCATTCTGTTTGAATCTAATGTCTCTTCTCCTTGCTCCCTCAAGCCCTCCCCAACCTACTTTTTGCTTGTACCAAACCTACCAAGACTCACCTCGAGGGGCCGCAGAGCTCAGGCCTCCTAAGACTGGACCATTTGACGAAACTGGCCACTCCCTCTTTTGTGAAGTTCTTCGCTTGGTGTCCAGGACACACTCTCGAGAATGCTCTTCTGCCTAGTCCTTTGGGAGGTTTGTGTTGATCCCTCAGCTCCCGGACTCCTTGTGCCCAGAACCAGGTCCTGCCTCTTCTGTCTGTACCCTGTCTTCAGTCTCATTTCTTGCATCACCTTCTGCATGTTAATGACTCTCAGGTTTAGAGTCTCGGGTGCCCCTCTGGCAAGACTCCCAGTTCTAGCTACCCAGTCGGCATCTTTAATAGATCTTTACAATGCACTGTCAATGGTAGCATGTCCAGACTGGCCTGTCTTCTCCCAACTTCCCCTGATCTTTCACCACAAACTTGTTTCTCCTGCGGTTTTTTCTAATCTCAGGCCAGAATCTCATCTTTGATTTTGCTCTTTCACACTCTACTTCCAATCCCTCAACAAATCCTATGGTTCTCTCTTAAAATTGTCTTCAGAACTTAACATGACTTTCCACCACTAACATCACCTCTTACGTGCGTGCATGTGCTCAGTGGCCAAGTTGTTTCAACTCTTTGCAAACCCCATGGATTATAGCCAGGCTCCTCTGTCCATGGAATCCTTCAGGCAAGAATACTGGAGTGGGTTGCCATTCCCTTCTCCAGGGGATCTTCCCAACCCAGGGATCAAACCCAGGTCTCCTGCATTGGGAGGTAGGTTCTTTACTACTGAGCCAATCCACCAGGGAAGCCCCATATCTCACAGAGATAGTTGCAGTTGTCTCCTGACATAGCCTATCTGCTGTAGTTTTTCCTGCCTCTGGTCTTTTCTCAGTAGAGCAGCCAGAGTGATCCTGTTGAAAATCATGTTACTCATCTGCTAAAAACCTTTGTTGGCTTCACAACACACTCAGAGCAAAACCTAAAGTCCTTCTTATCTAGGCCTGCAAGAGCTAACGTGATCTGGCAACGTCATTTCTTACCGCTCTTTTTTTTTTTTCTGCTCGTCATGCTGGCCTTCTTGCCGTATGCTCAAAGTTCCTACATTTGCTGTTTCCTCTGCCTAAATCACCCCTCCCCGGATAGCAGGCCCTCGTTTTCATCCAATGAGCTTCTCCTGGGGACTTTCTATCTCTATCATATTTGAAATTGCAGCCACCTCCACACTATTTGTCTCACTCTCCTGCATAATTTTTGTCCAAAGTACTTATGAACACGTGGTATATTATATGTTTTGCTTATTTAAGATGCAGAATGAACATTCTAGGAAGGCAAAGGGCTTGTGTGTGTGTTTGTATGTGTGTGTGTTTTCCCAATAAATCCTATCACCTTGAAATTTAAGTACTCAGATTATTTGTTGAACGATTTTGCTTCTTCCCTTCTCTCCTCTCCTCTTCCCCCTTTCCCTTTGCCTCTCTTTCCCTTTTCTCTTGCCATTTCTGCTAGATGTATTTTTTTGATGATCTCCCCAGTTGCACGGCTTTAGTTACCACAAGGAGTATAATCCCAAACTTAAAAAAACTTATTGCAATGTAAAATATATTTAGAGCCATCTGCTCCTATTGAGAAAAAGAGCTAAGCAACATAGAACTAAAATGTTGTTTCAAATAGTTGGTAATTACCATATGGGACTTATTTCTACTACCAGCAAGTTTACTCAGTATCTTATCATTTCTGCTTGGATTATTAGAATAGCCTCTTAGTAACTCATGTGTGAACTCATGTGTGAATGCTTCTAACTCATGTGTGAACTGTTTGTAACTTCTGTGTGAAAGCCTCTACTCTTCTCTTCAGTCATCAGTATAATCATATCACATACATTTTAACATATTTCATTGGTTTCCTGGAAATTAGGAGGAGGATAAAAGTAATAATGATGATAAAGGTGTAGAATCAAATATTTTGAAAAACCAGATGAATTTGTTCTTTCACTCAAAGTCAAATATATGTTTCTGTATGAGTTAACTAACCCTGAGGAGACATTTCAAAGAATGCCTGGATTATATGTGTATATAATATTTCCATTTCTTGAATGACTCTGCTTAGTTGAGTCAGAAGGCCTATATTGCAGCTAGAACTTTTAAACATTTGGTTATTTTAAAGATAGTAGAGTTAAAGCTAGGAGCTTCCCTGGTGGCTCAGACAGTAAGGAATCTGCCTGCAATGTAGGACACCCCAGTGCTATCCCTGGATTGAGAAGATCCCCTGGAGAAGGGAATGGCTGTCCTGAGGAATGTCATGTGTTCCTGTAATGCTGTGGATTATTGCTCATCATTGGGCCCCAATTTGGGTTGAGTTGGCATCTTCCTTGCTAAGAAAGTTATCCACAAAATCCATTTTAGATAGATCATTTCTTTGTTAAGTTACATGGCATTTTAGTGGTGTGGAGTGTAGATCAGTTTTCTTGTAGGAAACACAGAAGTAGAAGTGTTTTCCAAATCTTTCTTTACTTGAGTGACATTCTTCACTGGCCCAAACTTCTTTGGCTAATTGATTTTGCAAACAAGACCTCAGCCAACCTTCAGAGCAGCTGTTTCTGGAATAACGGAGACTGGCAAGGGAGGGAATAACTGTGGCTTTAACCGGCATGCATTCGCTTTCCACCACATTCTAAATTGCCGTCTCTGAAAGGATTGCTTTTGATGACCAAATGCATCTTGTTTTCTCTTTGTTAAAAAAAAAGAAAGAACCTACAGCCCTGTTTTTTAGATGATGATAACACAAAGGAGTCACTGGAAAAATTGGCAAGAGTGAATTGGGTTCCTAATAGGCTGGCCACTGTGACCTGGGGTATTTTTATGAGAAACCCAGTAATGCCCATTTCACTTTGGAATAGATTCCTTTTCCCCAGTGGCACCCCAGGAGCCTCACTGTCTGTTTCAATTATAAATCCCCTGTCTTTTCATCACAGGCTCAGGGCTATAACTGACTTCTGGCAATTTATGATCAAGCCTAAAGGCATTTAGGGAGTGAATTGTACCATTTGTTGAACATGTAAAAGTCTCTGATACTTGGGGATGAAATTAAAATGTCATTTAGTAAATTAATATGTTAATGGCCAGGGAATCACTTAAGAGGGATAAGCAGTGTCTTACTTCCAACCCTGGAATTTTAGAGCTGGGAGGAAACTTTGGGATTGTTTAGTTTAACTCTTGCTTTTACCTATGAGGCCAAGGGAGATTAAGTAGCTGGTTTAAGGTCATATCTGACTTAAATAGGTCAGTTACCTAATTCCCTTTAATTGCCTATTTTGTGACCCACAGTTTTGTTCTCACTGTAATAAGGCTTTGGTGAAAGAGCAAAATTGGAAGCCAGACCAAAGATCTTGTGTCTTATTTTCATTTGTTGACAGTTTTCTTTTTACGAGCAGCATAGGGCAAGTATCCTAGCAGCATACTAGGCTTGGGCTAGGGGACAGCTGTGAAAGTAGAGAAGCATCTTTGTTTGTTATTCAGTTGCTAAGTCGTGTCTGACGCTTTGAGACCCCATGGACTGCATTGTGCTAGGCTTTCCCATCCTTCACCGTCTCCTGGAGCTTGCTCAAACTCATGCCCACTGAGTTGGTGATGCCATTGAACCATCTCATCCTCTGTTGTCCCCTTCTCCTCCTGACTTCAGCTTTCCCAGCATCAGGGTCTTTTCCAGTGATTTGGCTCTTCATATAAGGTGGCCAAAGTTTTGGAGCTTCAGGTTCAACATCAGTTCTTCCAACGAACACCCAGGACTGATCTCCTTTAGGATGGACTGGTTGGATCTCCTTGCAGTCCAAGGGATTCTCAAGAGTCTTCTCCAACACCACAGTTCAAACACATCAATTCTTTGGTGCTCAGCCTTCTTTATGGTCCAGCTCTCACATCCATACATGATGACTGGAAAAACCATAGCTTTCACTATATGGACCTTTGTTGACAAGGTAATGTCTCTGCTTTTTAAAATGCTGTTTAGGTTTGTCATAGCTTTTGTTCCAGGGAGCAAGCATCTTTTAATTTCGTGGCTGCAGTCACCACCTGCAGTGATTTTGGAGCCCAAGGAAATAAAGTCTCTCACTCTTTCCATTGTTTCCCCATCTATTTGCCATGAAGTGATGGGACCGGATGCTATGATCTTCATTTTTTGAATGTTGAGTTTTAAGGCAGCTTTTTCACTCTCCTCTTTCTCTTTCATCAAGATGCTCTTTAGTTCCTATTTGCTTTCTGCCATAAGGGAGGTGTCTTATGCATATCTGAGGTTATTGATATTTCTCCCAGCAATCTTAATTTCAGCTTGTGTTTCATCCGGCCTAGCTTTTCACATGAGGTACTCTGGATAGAAGTTAAATAAGCAGGGTGACAATATACAGCCTTGGCATTTTCCTTTCCCAATTTGGAGCCAGTTTGTTGTTCCATATCCAGTTCTAATTGTTGCTTCTTGACCTGCATACAGATTTCTCAGGAGGCAAGTAAGGTGGTCTGGTATTCTCATCTCTATAAGAATTTTCCACAGTTTGTTGTGACCCACACAATCAAAGGATTTAGCTAAGTCAATGAAGCAGATGTTTTTCTGGAATTTTCTTGCTTTTTCTATGATCGAACGTATGTTGGCAATTTGAGAGGCGTCTGAGTCAATATTATTTCGGGGTGTTATTGTTGATGGCTGAGTGAAACAGGATGGTTATCAAATTATCTTTCATGGAAATAGCTACAAGTAGATAAGAACAGTTTTGGGGTCTAATAGTCGAAGACACAGGGGTGTTTTGGATTGTTGTTTTTAGTTAGTGTGAACACACTGGGTCACCGTCAAGCATTCCTCAGCGTCTCATATTCTGGATTTTCAGTTATTTTTGGTTATTGGGCAGCCACTATCAGAAAGCACTAACCTGAAAAACAAACTTAGAAGACCCTTTGGAAGGCCCAGATGGACTGAATTTAACATTTATGGCTGAAATACTGAAGTTTTGTAGAAAGACTGCTAGGAAGTGAGAGTTTTTGTAGTCTTAGGCCTTCAGAATTGTCTGATGCAGATCAGTCTATTAAAATGGTCCCTGTGGAGAATGGATGAACCCAGAGATACTGCAATATGCTATTGAAGATCTTAGGGACCCTAGAAATGTTTTAGGATTTGAATTTCCCTTTAGTTGGCAATGAGGCAGGTTCTGTACTAGCTTCTAGAAAAAAACATTTTTTTTCCCTAACCAGTCCCGAACATTCACATTTGATTATGTTATACTCATATCTTAATTATCAGGGTATCAACAGTGTCTGCTGCATGGTAGATACTCAAATATCTTTCAGGTGAATGTAAAAGGATTATGAATTGGATTTAATTCGGAGAAGGACAGGGAACCAGTGAAAGGTAGCAACTTGGGTGTGGTTGTGTATTTAAGCCTGGACAAAATATGCCAGCTGTCTAGATCCTATCACCCAGAGGTTCATCGGAGTCACTTGTTCCTTTATTTTTTTCCATCCAGTTTAAGGAGAAAAAGAACAAATTACCCAGCCAGCTGTAAAATAATGATCAACAGCCTTCTGTGGTGGCCTATGACTGTTTTGATATATGTAAGGACTATAAAGAAAGTGAAATTGTTAACAATCAACAAATACCAATTTCTAATAATTGGATATTAGTATCTAATAATTGGATATTAGTATTAACATCTAATAGTTAATAGATTTAATTTTTCTCAGCCAGCATTTGTCTATACCTTGCTATTTGTGAAATGTTTGGCTTCCATAGATATAAAAGACCCCAGATATTCCATGTAGAGAAGTTCAAATTATCATCTCTATTAAACTTTATTTTAAAGTGAAGATTTATTTGAAAAAAGACAAGGAAACCTGACTTCTTAGTACTTCCACCAACTGTATATAAAGTAATAAATTGGCTCATGGTTACTATTGTACTTTGAGCAATTCTTCCTAACTGACTGACTATATTAATATGATTGTTTGGAAATATCTTGGCTCCAGTATGTTAGTTTCAGTGATTGTGAAGGATTTCGTGTACCATATAAATGCAGGAGACGATGTATATAATTTATGTCATATAATGGGGCTTTCCTGGTGGCTTACATGGTGAAGAATCTGCCTGAAGTAAAGGAGACCCAGGTTTGATTCCTGGGTTGGAAAGAGGTCCTGGAGAAGGAAATGGTTACCCACTCCATATTCTTTCCTAGAGAATTCCATCGACAGGAGAGCCCAGCGGGCTATGGTCCCAGGGGTCACAAAAAATCGGACATGACTGAGTGACTAACACACACAGTGTAAGTGAATTCAGCATTTAAAGAGCTGATTTTTTTGAAACATCTGATCTCACTAGAAGGAAGTGCTGATAATGTTAAAAGGGTTTTCAAAGTGGAGAGGTATCAAGTTCAGTAACACCTCATTAGCTGCGAGTGCTTTGTCTGCAGGGAAGAGAAATTAATGATATCTCCACATCTTGCAACATTTGTCTTCATAGTTCAGCAGCACAAAGATCCTATTCCCATAATGAAATTTTCAGTAAATATATCTTTTCTTGGGCCACAATATTTAATCTTCTGTTAAAAATCTAATGTTCTGAAAGTGAAAATGTTAGTCTCTCAGGCATGTCTAACTCTTTGCGACCCCATGGACTGTAGTCCACCAAGCTCCTCTATCCATGGTATTCTCCAGGCAAGAATACTGGAGTGGTTATCCATTCCCTTCTCCAGGAGATCTTCCTGACCTAGAGATCAAACTTGGGTCTCTCGCATTGCAGGCAGATTCTTTATTATATGAGCCACTAGGGAAGCCCAATCTTTTGTTAGTGGGGCTCATTTCAAAGTTAAAAATTAGCGAGGAGTCAGTCATGTTGAAATATTGCCAGGTCTATGTGGTTGGTTATTGAGGAGTGTAGATGGAGGGTGTTGAGTGAGCAGGTCAACTGGGCTGGGTAAGGAGGTGGGTGGATGAGAGTGGTCACTTGGAATCTAAGGATACAAAGGTTCTTTTTGAAAACAAACAAATCAAAGTATTCTGTCTAGTAAAGCTAATGATTTATGCATGGCAAAAACTAAACAGATGTGGTGCTGAACTTTTCAAATCCTTGGAAAACTTCTGAGATAGTTATGAGTGTCAAATATTTTTGAGGAATGTCCTTAAAAAAAACAAATCTAGAAAAAAAATTAAATTAAACCATTATATGGATAGACAAGAGGGTGAACCAGCACAGTTTCTTGAATTCTTCTCCCAAATGAATCCCCAAATTCCAGAAAAGATACAAGGAGATTTATGGAACTGGTAGGTAGCATCAGACACTAAACTAAATTCTTCAAGAAACCTGTGGGGAGGCAGAAGATAGTTGGGTCTTGGCATGAAGGTGAAAAATGCGAGTCTGGCGAGAAACAGTCAGGGCTCTTAAGGGGGAGAAAGAATTTTCTGGCTATGCCCTTTGCTGTTCTTCATGTTGCCTTGGGCAAGGCACTGTCCTGCCTTGTTCTAACTGTCAGACAGGAGAGCCACCACGCAAGTCAGGCAGAGGTGGCATCAAGGCCATGGCAGAGCTTGGGCCTGGCAGGGTGCAGTGTGGGCTTCATGGGTTGGCGGCGGAGGCACATTTCCTGTTTGCTGCACCAGCCAACTACCTGTGCTGTGTAACCGTAAGAAAAGCTGCAGCTGCCACGCAGACAGTTTCAAAAATTTGAAGAGAAGAATCATAAAAGTTGACTGGTGTACCTCAAATGTACTATTAATTAAAAACATACACAGGTACATTTATTAACACATCTAACAATACAAGGTGAGGGCTTTTCCTTTCAGTATAGGCTTCTAAATTGAAGTTCTGTCATCTTTCTAACATAAACCACATGACTATGAATATCTGTCATTTCAAATTTTGATTCTTTAAATTGAAATTAAATTGTAAGACATTTGAGAAGCATTCTGAAAGAGACTCCTGGA
The DNA here is from genome assembly GCF_042477335.2 of Ovis canadensis. Classification (NCBI taxonomy): domain Eukaryota; kingdom Metazoa; phylum Chordata; class Mammalia; order Artiodactyla; family Bovidae; genus Ovis; species Ovis canadensis. The sequence continues at coordinate 19,646,903 of NC_091261.1, read as the reverse complement.
TTTTTGTGATAATCCCCGTTATTAAAAACAGTTATATTCCCTATATTTTCTTTGTGTGAAGTGTTTTTGAGTAAAACTCCAAATTATTGATCTGTTTTCTCCAATCTTATTTTCATAGGAATAAATTTTTTTTTCTGTTGTTATTTGTATTTCATTAACTTACATATTTAACTCAGTTGTGATCAAAATGACAGCAACTGACATAAGTAGGTTGGGCACAAATCAAACTAATCGGAGTCATTGTACCCAGTAGCTGAGAGTAACAGTTCATGGGCATGAGAGTAGCCTACTAGTTTGGAGGATTCATCATGTTGTTGTGTTTTCAGAGGAAATAGATGGAGTTAGCTTTTTCAGGTGTTTGTTTAAGTATTGCCTTTTATATTAGCCAATTTATGTGCTGGTCTCAAGAAAATAATATATGAATGCATAGGAAAAAATAATAAGGAGAATGTGGAGAGCAAGTGTTAAAAAAAGGCAACACACAGAAAACCTGTAACAAGAAGTAAAAATGATGGACTATATAAAATAAAAGTATAGAATATAAACTTAATAAATATTGTGAGAGGGGTAAGGAAGAATAGTAAATACAGGAAAAAGAATTGTGTAAAATGAACAAATGGAGATCAGCTCAGTTCAGTCGCTCAGTTGTGTCCGACTCTTTGCGACCCCATGAATCGCAGCACGCCAGGCCTCCCTGTCCATCACCAACTCCCGGAGTTCACTCAGACTCACGTCCATCGAGTCAGTGATGCCATCCAGCCATCTCATCCTCTGTCCTCTCCTTCTCCTCCTGCCTCCAATCCCTCCCAGCATCAGGGTCTTACGAATGAGTTAACTCTTCGCATGAGGTGGCCAAAGTATTGGAGTTTCAGCTTCAGCATCATTCCTTCCAAAGAAATCCCAGGGCTGATCTCCTTCAGAATGGACTGGTTGGATCTCCTTGCAGTCCAAGAGACTCTTAAGAGTCTTCTCCAACACCACAGTTCAAACGCATCAATTCTTTGGCGCCCAGCCTTCTTCACAGTCCAACTCTCACATCCATACATGACCACTGGAAAAACCATAGCCTGGACTAGACAGACCTTAGTCGGCAAAGTAATGTCTCTGCTTATGAATATACTATCTAGGTTGGTCATAACTTTTCTTCCAAGGAGTAAGTGTCTTTTAATTTCATGGCTGCAGTCACCATCTGCAGTGATTTTGGAGCCCCCCAAAATAAAAGTCTGACACTGTTTCTACTGTTTCCCCATCTATTTGCCATGAAGTGATGGGACCAGATGCCATGATCTTCGTTTTCTGAATGTTGAGCTTTACGCCAACTTTTTCACTCTCCTCATTCACTTTCATCAAGAGGCTTTTTAGTTCCTTTTCACTTTCTGCCATAAGGGTGGTGTCATCTGCATATCTGAGGTGATTGATATTTCTTCTGGCAATCTTGATTCCAGCTTGTGTTTCTTCCAGTCCAGCGTTTCTCATGATGTACTCTGCATAGAAGTTAAATAAGCAGGGTGACAATATACAGCCTTGACATACTCCTTTTCCTATTTGGAACCAGTCTGTTGTTCCATGTCCTGTTCTAACTGTTGCTTCCTGACCTGCATACAGATTTCTCAAGAGGCACGTTAGGTGGTCTTGTATTCCCATCTCTTTCAGAATTTTCCACAGTTTCTTGTGATCCACATAGTCAAAGGCTTTGGCGTAGTAAATAGAGCAGAAATAGATGTTTTTCTGGAACTCTCTTGCTTTTTCCATGATCCAGCAGATGTTGGCAATTTAATCTCTGATTCCTCTGCCTTTTCTAAAACCAGCTTGAACATCAGGGAGTTCACGGTTCACATATTGCTGAAATCTGAGATACTAGATATAAAATATTTGTTAATGTAAAACAAAAGATGATTAATGGACTGTGTGCAGATAAACTAATTAATAGAGTGTAGATACTTACAGTATTGATAAAGAATGAAGAGATAGTAGAATAAGAGAAAAAAAAACAAATGGGGAAGATAAAATTTTCCACATATATCAAACGAAAGAAGAATAAAAGAAATAATGACCATTATTTCCTTAGAAATAAAGCAAGTTGTAAAACATCAGATATAAAAGGCACTTAGAGTGCTAAGCAGAAAAGATGTGGGGAAAAATCCCTACATATTATAGTAAACTTTTATACCGTGACACAAACAATATTTCCAGAGAAACACAGCAGATCACCTGCTGCTGCTGCTAAGTTGCTTCAGTTGTGTCTGACTCTGTGTGACCCCATAGGCAGCAGCCCACCAGGCTCCTCTGTCCCTGGGATTCTCCAGGCAAGAACACTGGGGTGGGTTGCCATTTCCTTCTCCAGCAGATCATCTACAAAATCATAAGAGTCACATTGACATCAAGCTTCTGAACAGCATTCTTGGAAACAGGAGCAGCATCTTGAAGGAGAGGCATTTGGAATATCAAACTTCTACAACCAAATCAACTATTATTTAACTATTATGATGAAATTAACATATACTCAGACATGTATGGTTTTAGGTGGTTTTAGGAGGTGATTCACCTCCTAGAGATACTTAAAGGCTTAGTTCAGTCAGTCACTTAGTCATGTCCGACTCTTTGTGACCCCATGGACTGCAGCACACCAGGCCTCTCTGTCCATCACCAACTCCTGGAGTTCACTCAGACTCATGCCCATCAAGTCAGTGATGTCATCCAGCCATCTCATCCTCTGTCGTCCCCTTCTCCTCCTGCCTCCAATCCCTCCCAGCATCAGGGTCTTATGAATGAGTTAACTCTTCGCATGAGGTAGTCAAAGTATTGGAGTTTCAGCTTCAGCATCATTCCTTCCAAAGAAATCCCAGGGCTGATCTCCTTCAGAATGGACTGGTTGGATCTCCTTGCAGTCCAAGGGACTCTCAAGAGTCTTCTCCAACACCACAGTTCAAAAGCATCAATTCTTCGGTGCTCAGCCTTCTTCACAGTCCAACTCTCACATCCATACATGACCACAGGAAAAACCATAGCCTTGACTAGATGGAACTTTGTTGGCAAAGTAATGTCTCTGCTTTTGAATGTGCTATCTATGTTGGTTATAACTTTCCTTCCAAGGAGTAAGCGTCTTTTAATTTCATGGCTGCAGTCGCCATCTGCAGTGATTTTGGAGCCCAAAAAATAAAGTCTGACACTGTTTCCCTGTTTCCCCATCTATTTCCCATGAAGTGATGGGACCAGATGCCATGATCTTCGTTTTCTGAATGTTGAGCTGTAAGCCAGCTTTTTCACTCTCCTTTCACTTTCATCAAGAGACTCTTTGGTTCTTCTTCACTTTCTGCCGTAAGGGTGGTGTCATCTGCATATCTGAAGTTATTGATATTTCTCCCGGCAATCTTGATTCCCGCTTATGCTTCTCCAGTGCAGCGTTTTGCGTGATGTACTCTGCATAGAAGTTAAATAAACAGGGTGACATTATACAGCCTTGATGTACTCCTTTTCCTATTTGGAACCAGTCTGTTGTTTCATGTCCTGTTCTAACTGTTGCTTCCTGACCTGCATACAGGTTTCTCAAGAGGCAGGTCAGGTGATCTGGTATTCCCATCTCCTTCAGAATTCTCCACAGTTTATTGTGATCCACGCAGTCAAAGGCTTTGGCATAGTCAATAAAGCAGAAATAGATGTTTTTCTGGAACTCTCTTGCTTTTTCCATGATCCAGCGGATGTTGGCAATTTGATCCATGGTTCCTCTGCCTTTTCTAAAACCAGCTTGAACATCTGGAAGTTCATGGTTCATGTATTGCTGAAACCTGGCTTGGAGAATTTTGAGCGTTACTTTACTAGCGTGTGAGATGAGTGCAATTGTGCAGTAGTTTGAGCATTCTTTGGCATTGCTTTTCTTTGGGATTGGAATGAAAACTGACCGTTTCCAGTCCTGTGGCCACTGCTGAGTTTTCCAAATTTGCTGACATATTGAGTGCAGCACTTTCACAGCATCATTTTATGATTTGAATCAACTCAACTGGAAGTCCATCACCTCCACTAGCTTTGTTTTAGTGATGCTTCCTAAGGCCCACTTGACTTCACATTCCAAGATGTCTGGCTCTAGGTGAGTGATCACACCATCGTGATTATCTGGGTTGTGAAGATCTTTTTTGTACAGTTCTTCTGTGTATTTTTGCCACCTCTTGTTAATATCTTCTGCTTCTGTTAGGCCCATACCATTTCTGATCTTTATTGAGCCCATCTTTGCATGAAATGTTCCCTTGGTATCTCTGATTTTCTTGAAGAGCTCTCTAGTCTTTCCCATTTTATTGTTTTCCTCTATTTCTTTGCATTGATTGCTGAGGAAGGCTTCCTTATCTCTCCTTGGTATTCTTTGGAACTCTGTATTCAAATGGATATATCTTTCCTTTTCTCCTTTGGTTTTCCACTTCTCTTCTTTTCACAGCTATTTTAAGGCCTCCTCAGACAGCCATTTTGATTTTTTGCATTTCTTTTTTTGGGGGATGGTCTTGATTCCTGTCTCCTGGAAAGGTTTAGAAGGTATTCTTTAATAAGATTAGAAATGAATCTGGAAATGATAATATATAGAAATAAGGATAAGCTTAATTTTAGTTAAAAAAATTAGCAACACGCAAAATAATGTAACCAAAAAATCTAAAAATAAAATTCTAGATAGTAGTAGGGGAATGAGTATGTTATTGGGAATAGGTCAGAAGGAGGTCTGAGGTTGTAGAAGTTTTTCTCTTGTTTGTGGCTAAGACATTTATTTATAAACATCAGCAGAACTGAGGAGAAAAAACTTCATGAGTTTTATATAAGGAGTGCCCTTCAGAAGAATAAAAATAGGATAGAATATATAACTATTAACATCGCAGAAGAAAATTTGATTTAGCAATTGGAAAGTAATAAATAGAAAAATAAATGAAGTAAAATTATTGTGAAATAAAAATAATGGTATAAATAAAACCTAATGTATTAGTAATTACAGTAAATACACATGAGTTAAAATCACAATTCTCCATTCAAAAACAAAGATTCAGATTAATTTATTAAAATATACCAAGATCTAGCAATACATTGCCTAAAAAGAAAAAAAAATTAAAACAATAGGGTGCATAAAAAGGTGAATATGAATAAAAAGAAAGTTGGGTAGCAATTTTAGAAATGGCAAATATAATTTAATGATTAAAATGTAAAAGGAAATAAAAGGAATGTTATATGCAGAAGATATAATAATAAAGATGTATACATCTGTTAATATAGCCTCAAAATAGAAAAAGCAAGTGAAAAATAAAGATATGGTTGCAATAATAATTATATTTGGATAGCTAACTGATCCAGAATTGGAAAAATAGCATAGAAGATTGGAATAATAGTGTCATATTCTATGTGAATTTACATATATACATATAATTTTCACCTCCCCCAAAGAGAATACTTTGTTTCTGAGCACACATGACTCATTCACAAAAATCGACTGAGTACTGATCCAAAAATTAAGCTTAATGCATTCCTGAAAGTTAATCCTAAGGAACAAAGTTTAAAATTTATAATAAAAAGATAGCTAAAATGTTTAGTGTATTTGAAATGATAAACATACTTTGTATGTTACATAGCTCTTGATGCAAGAAGAAAATCATTTGGAGAATTATTAATTTAGCTGCGAAAAGAGCACATATCAAGATTTGTGGGATGGAGTTAGATCATTCTCAAAAGTTATATCTGACATTAGATATATTTATCAAAAAGCAAACTACAATGACAGCAAAGAAACAAAAGCCAAGAAACTAAATATTCAACTCAAGCAGCTTGATAATGCGCACCAAAGTAAATTCAAAGAAACGAAGCAATAGATAGGGGAAGAAATCAATAAATGGGAAATAGCAAAAACAGTACCACCATAAAGAAACAAGGTTTTCTAAAAAAGCTTGATAAAATATGTTGTGAAAACCAGTCAGGAGAAAGATAAATTTCAAATTTATAATGTGGAAAATAAGTAGTAGAAACAGAAATTTTATAAATTGGGAATCAGTGTATAGAATACTGAACTATGAATTATGAAAACTGACTATGTCAGTAATTCAGAGATCCTAGATAAAGTATATAAAATATATGAATTTATGATTTAAGAATTTTATGCCTTTTTAACAAACTTAGAGGGATGTTTGCATTGGTTGGACATGCCAAAGAACTTTTTTCACTTTGATCAAAGACCATGGTAATTTGCCAAGCCTGCTTTTGGGAGTAATGTAGTTCAGCCTTAGGGTCATATCCCTAATCTCTCAGGTTTACAAGAGAAGACAGATGGCCTTACCATGTTAAAGCAGCTCCTAGTTGAATACTCTCTCCAGAGGATACTAACCAATGATGATAAATAAATGAGGAAGTGAATTATATTATTATGGAACAAATCACAAACATAAGCTCCAATGTCCTTGATGGTCAAAAACTCATCATCAAGGAAGCAATGTTAATTCAGAATAACCCGATCATATATGGTTATCTCATGCTTAGTGGGCTGTGCTGTTTTGTTAATTGTTAAGTAGACTAAGGAAGATGTGTGTGGGGACTCAACTTGAAAGCAGTGTTCTGATTTTCTGTGGGACCCTGTGAACCACGCTTTCCTGAATCCATCTCATCCTTTAGTCACACGAATTACTCTGTTGTTTCAAGCCCTCTAGCTTTGATGCTAGAGTAACTTTCTCCAGATAGCAGTAGCTTGGCTTGACTACCAAGGATTTCTCTGTAGAAATGGTAAAATGTATAATTTTCTCAGTACTTTTTTATGCTGTAGAGAATTGAAGGGGATATTTTATACCAGGGTAAAATGGTAACATTTCTGAAAAAGATTGGCATTCAGTACTTCTTCCTGTCCTTATTATTCAGAAGCAAAGGAAAGCTTTATTCTTGGATCAGAGAATGGAGGGGTTCGAGCTTGTGCCCTGGAGGACGCTATTTCCCCCTAAAAGCTGTCACGGGGGCTGCTTTACAGGGATCTTTGCAGGAGGGAGGGGCGGGGGCGGGGCGGGGTTCTTGCTGGTCAGGTGGGGCAGCGCTGCTCCTGCTGCAGCTCCCAGCGCGGGCACAGTCTCAACGCTGGCCCGCTACTGCTGTCTGGGATTGCAGAACTTCTGCACATAGCCCCAGAGCCAGGGTGTCAGCACCCTCAGGTGGGACTCAGGTAGAGGCAGAGCACAGCGGCCAGGAGGAGAAAGACCTCTTAAAAGGAACAATTCCTCTCCCTCCCTGCAAAAGCTCATTGTGATAGTTTCATAAGCACTTCTCACCTTGAGAGTACAGCTGAAGTACCATTTCCACCCTCCTAAGACTGGGACAAGAAAAGATCTAAAATGATGTAGCTATATGTACTCTGCCCTTTCCTGTTCAGTTAGACCAGTGCAATTGCAAGGGCAAGAAAAGGTACATACTATAGCTAAATGCAATCTGCTTCCACAGAAATGCCTCAAATCTTACATGAACCACAGACTTTCCATTAATGCCCTGGCTAAGGTTGCAGACTTGTAATATAAAGAGTGGGTCAGTTGTGAGTATTGTCAACATTGTGCTGGTGACAGAATTTGTTAGGCATAAAAAGAAAAATCAGCTTTAGAACGTTTCATGTGTTTTGGCTGAACAGACGTAAACAAAACGATTGGCATCCTTGTAGCTGTATCTTATGTTTTCAGAAGTCCCTTCCTATCCATGGGGAAAAAAGAGTTCATAATTATTTATGAAAAACAAAATTACCTATTCATAAAAATCAAAGGCAATATGTTTTGCTTATATCATCTGATAAAATTAATACAGTTCTTCCTATAATAGTTCATTTGGTCTGACATGATTTTGAATATCAGAACAAAATGTCAAGAAGAGTTATAAATTGAAATAAGATAAAATTCTTCAAGTGAATTATTTTCTCTATAGAGTCATGGGAATCAATTATTTATTATTCAGAAGAAATGTTACACTTCTAACTTATACAGAGGCTTTCCATCTTTACTCATTGATTCACCTATAGGGCATGCCCCTATTGTAAACATCAAGGTACATTATTATTATTGCTGGCACTACCTATTAATAACTGGATATTGGAGGTGTGCTTCCAGTGACATGCTTAATCTGCTTTTGATTAAACCAAGCCTTCAAATCTTAGATAATATTGCCTTGAATCATACTTTTGAATATTAGGAGCAACAAACTTTCTCTTCTTCCTCTCATGTTCTTTTAAATGTGTCCCTGTTTTGTAAAAATGACTGGCGATGTATTGAAACTCCCTTGTGGTCAATCTTGCAGATGTCAGTGTTCTCTTCTCCGAACAGGTAGTGATGGAACAGCCAGCTTCCTACATATAAGACAGCACTTGGTAGGATTATTCAATTTTCAAACTTGCTGCTGCCACCAAGGCTGTTAATTGGTGCCAGCTATGACAGCTTGTAGCATGATTGGACTTTTGTTCAAGACAAATAATCATTAGCTGCTAATGATTTTAAATCACTGTGAACAAGGCAGAAATTGACCCTATGACCTAAATGTTCCAGGGGATACTCAGGAGTTATGTGGTCTCCTGAAATGCATAAAGTCAGGTGTCTGGATTGAGAGCTGATTTTTTTTTTTTTTTTAGAAATTCAGGCAAGGCTTTATTGGGACCCCCTGCTGCAGCAGGGCGAAGCTAGAACAAATAACAGGTTCTCTTGCTTGCTCACTCCCCAAGGGGTGCGGTGAGCTGTTTCCTTAAATAGGATGAGGGTAGGGGTGTGTCCAGGGCTCAGGCTGGAGGGGCGCTTAGGTGTTTTGCCCACCCCTGTGGTGGTGGTGTGTGAAAGGAGCATGTTCAGTACCTTGCTTTTGCTCCTGACACTATGTTTTTGCTCCAAGCTCTTCAGAAGTGGCTTTTGAGTGTTTTGGACTCTTGGTATCTTTTGTTTCTAATTTTCCCCAACTGCACAGTGCACGCAGTTATTTTTAGTTCCATACAGTTTCTTTGTATTTTGTTGCTAGAAGAGAGGTGTGTTCAGGTGCCAGCATTATGGCTCTGCAGTCAAGGGTCCCATATCCCTGCCTGTTTCATTCCACCCTGTTTTTATTTTTTCATTAGGCACAGAAGTAGTTTCCTTAAATAAGTAATGTATGATATTGAGGTTTCAATTTACTTAATTAAAAAAAATGAATGTTTAATCTGATGTTGTATATTGTGTGTATAAAATTAGTTGCATACAAAAAAGCCACATAGGAAATGAAGTAATTCTTGCAGATTTTGTTTGCATCTTTGTAAGCTTTAGGAATGTCACTTTTATTTTTCTTTCCATCATGATTACCATCGTTAGTTCTCCCATAATCTCTAGATAATGGGTCACTTAAGATTTGCTTGGCCGAAAATGGAATGAATAAATGGAAAAAGAAAGATGACTCCATCAAGGCATTTTGAAAGATTAACAAAAGGATGAATGGGTGGTGTGGTTTTTCAAATATATTTTAGATATATTTAATATCTTGTAAACAGTTACTGGGGTTAACATGCTAACAGAAGCAGAAGACATTAAGAAGAGGTGCCAAGAATACGCAGAAGAACTGTACAGAAAAGATCTTCATGACCAAGATAATCATGATGGTGTGACCACTCACCTAGAGCCAGGTATCCTGGAATGGGAAGTCAAGTGGGCCTTAGGAAGCATCACTACGAACAAAGCTAGTGGAGGTGATGGAATTCCAGTTGAGCTATTTCAAATCCTAAAAGATGATGCTGTGACAGTGCTGTACTCAATATGCCAGCAAATTTGGAAAACTCAGCAGTGGCCACAGGACTGGAAAAGTCAGTTTTCATTCCAGTCCCTAAGAAAGGCAATACCAAAGAATGCTCAAACTACTGCACAATTGCACTCATCTCACATGCTAGCAAAGTGATGCTCAACGTGAACCGTGAACTTCCAGATGTCCAAGCTGGATTTAGAAAAGGCAGAGGAACCAGAGATCAAATTGCCAACAACTGTTGGATCATCAAAAAAGCAAGAGAGTTCCAGAAAAACATCTACTTCTGCTTTATTGAATGCCAAAGCCTTTTACTGTGTGGATCACAACAAACTGGAAAATTGTTCAAGAGATGGGAATACCAGACCACCTGACCTGCCTCCTGAGAAATCTATATGCAAGTCAGGAAGCAACAGAACTGGATATGAAACAACAGACTGGTTCCAAATCAGGAAAGGTGTACGTCAAGCGTCTATATTGTCACCCTGCTTATTTAACTTCTATGCAGAGTACATCATGAGAAACGCTGGACTGGAAGAAACACAAGCTGGAATCAAGCTTGTTGGAAGACATATAAATAACCTCAGATATGCAGATGACACTACCCTTATGGCAGAAAGCAAAGAAGAACTAAAGAGCCTCTTGATGAAAGTGAAAGAGGAGGGTGAAAAATTTGGCTTACAGCTCAACATTCAGAAAACTAAGATCATGGTATCTGGTCCCATCACTTCATGGGAAATAGATGGGGAAACAATGGAAACAGTGAGAGACTTTATTTTGGGGGGGCTCCAAAATCACTGTAGATGGTGACTGCAGCCATGGAATTAAAAGATGCTTGCCCCTTGGAAAAAAGCTATGACCAACCTAGACAGCATATTAAAAAGCAGAGACATTGCTGACAAAGGTTCATCTAGTCAAAGCTATGGTTTCACCAGTAGTCACGTATGGATGGAAGAGTTGGACTATAAAGAAATCTGAGTGGTGAAGAGTTGATGCTTTTGAACTGTGATGTTGGATAAGACTCTTGAGAGTCCCTTGGTCTGCAAGGAGATCCAACCAGTCCATTCTGAAGGAAATCAGTTCTGAATATTCATTGGAAGGACTGATGCTGCAGCGGAAACTTTAATACTTTGGCTACCTGATGTGAAGAATTGACTCATTTGAAAAGACCCTGATGCTGGGAATGATTGAGGGCAGGAGGAGAAGGGGATGACAAAGGATGAGATGGTTGGATGGCATCACCGACTCAATGAACATGAGTTTGAGTAAGCTCCAGGAGTTGGTGATAGACAGGGAAGCCTGGAGTGCTGCAGTCCATGGGGTTGCAAAGAGTCAGACAGGACTGAGAGACTGAACTGAACTGAACTGAAACATTTACTGAATTTATATGCATTACTATATCTAGAGACCGACCTAAGAATGATCTTAAACCATGCTAGAATTAAATAAAGATTTAACAAAAATTTTAATGTAGCATAGGGAATATGAGAAATAAGAATGTAAGAAATATAAAAGTGTAATAATGAATAAAGTATTTGAGACCTCCCAGTGGTATTGCTACATAACTTATTATAGCATTACTCTATGCTTTAACTTCTAAACAGAGCATGTGAATTAGTATGGGTTGGGAGTAGAGTTTTGGGTTGTATATTTATTTTATTTGCTACTTGCTTATTGCATGAAAAGTGAAAGTGTTAGTGGCTCAGTTATATAGGACTCTTTGTGACCCCATGGACTGTAGCCTACCAGGCTCCTCTCTCTATGGAATCCTCCAGGCAAGAATATCGGCCTAAGTAGCCGTTCGCTTTTCCAGGGGGTCTTCTCGACCCATGGATTGAACCCTGGTCTCCTGCATTGCAGGCAGATTCTTTACCATCTGAGCCACCAGGGACGCCCCATGTGTTGCATAACAGCATCGAAAACAGTCAGTGCACAGAACCCCTCAAAGATGAGCGATTATTGCCACTCTCCCAGTGGTGACACTGAAGACACAGCATTGTCACCGCACTTGTCAATGGCCAGTGAATGGTATTCAGACACCAAACATGACATATTTTCCAAAACAGAGTTTTACTTTTAGACAAGCACAACTGCTACTTTCTTTTGTTAAGATTCCCTATAAATTTGTATGCATTTCTTAAGAGATTATTGTATATGGGATTGATTAAACAATTATTAGTCTCATCTGGCAGATAACGTGGAACAAATAAAAATGGAATGACTTGGAAATCTGCCTGGTTTCTTTTGGAATGACAGTGAAGGGAGAGTTACAGATGGGAAGTAGGAATTGTTAAGTTTTTCAGAATTGAATTCAGTGATGATATTCTTAGATGACGGTGAGGTTTATAATTTTTATGGTAACATTGTGTGTTCTCAGTGTGTGTTTTATTCTAACTGGCTCAACCAACTTGTAACTTTTCCATACCAACTGGGTAAATTCTACTTATGACAAGAAGATGCTTAGTATAGCAGTAAAAACTTTTATTTATTGGTTGTCTGCCATGTCCCAAGAATTCGGCTAGGTACTTTCACATATATTATCTCATTTGCACAAAACACATTCCAAATTGATGGAGAAATTAAAAGCCAAATGTAAATGTATCTCAACTCTCATGAAGCATGGGGCTGGTTCTTGGCAAAGTTGCCTCCATTTATCTCTGGCCCTTCCAGTCTCCCTTTTTTTTTGCATCCTTTCCTAAATCCTTGCCCCATGAATACCTGCTCTAAAGAAAGAATATGATATTGGCCATTTGCATCTTATGAATATTTAAGCAACATCGATGACAAAAACCCAAGAAGTTTTAATGTTAATATATAAATAAGAACAATAGCTTATTTTAGGATAAAGCCCCGGGTGCTCCTGAAGGCATTAGAATCTGGAATTCTCTGAGATCCTGAGACTGACAGTCACAGATCTTAAGACTGCTGTTGGGTCTGGGGAAAGAAATCAGAGTTTCCTTGGTTGAGGGTAAAATCATAGAACCACGATCCCAGAAAGGTTCTGCAGAAGAACTTTATTATTATTTATCACAAGCCCCAGGACCCAAAGTATCTATGTCTAAATTAGGGGGACAATCAAAGAGCAAAATCACTTTCAGATTTTTTTTTATCATGAAGAAGCTCTAAATATGTGTATTCTTGAGTGTGTGTGTGCGTGCTTGTGTGTGTGCGTGTTCTAATGTCCATATGCCCACATCTTTGAGCTTATGTTTGTGCAGTGGTGTGCACACGCATGATTTCTCAGAAACATCACGCACAATGCAGAAGGCCGTGCTGGCTTGTCACTGAGTGATCATACCCCAGCAAAACAGAAAAAAATTTCATTAAACTTTTTCCCTTTTGCAGATAAATCTACATCAAGTTAGATTCATAGGAGAAAAATGAAGCAACAGATGAAGTTACGGTTGTGAAAGACAGAGGATGAAAAACAAAGGAAAGAATCATTCTAAAATTGTCAGTTTCAAGCCAGGGAAATTTAATCAGAGCCATAAAAAAGTCTAAGATGTGACAAAGCCAGGAGTCTAACTGGATAACCGGGCGCTTGAAAAATCTATCTGGACCGTCTTTCTATCTGTAAATTGAGGATAATCTTTGGAGAGAAACGTGGGCCTCTGGCTGCTTAGATTCTTCTTCGAGGATCAGCACTATAATCCAGGTCAATTAAAGGAAATTGGCAGAGGTTCTGTGGTGAAAACAAAAGCAGGTTTTTGAATGCAACATGTGCTGTAGGTTAAATAATGAGCCCCTGGCTTCTTGGGACAGGATGTACCACTGGATGTGCACTGGGTTCATTACAGAGGGAGCTTGAAGCATCCACCAGGGTTACAATCAGCAGTTATTAAATCCATTTCCGACTGAGACTACAGCTCGCTCAGGTTCTTCACAGGCCTCCTTCCTGAACTGACCTGATTCTCCTGCCATGAAGGTATGGTGTGACTTGCAAAGCTTCACTCAGGATAATAAGAGTACCCTCTTTTCATGACAGTCTTTTCCTCTAGGGCTGGGAGTTTTTCCTATCTGGCACTTATTTGACTCTTGAGAAATCCTGTCCTGGCTCTGTGTATATCACCCTAATGTTTTTGTGTTTTAGTATTCTTTAATATTTATGGATGTGACATCACAATCAGTGTGTGCCCTCTGCCTACTTCTGTAACCTCATTTTGACAGTCTGTGCCCACAGGGCTGTAGATGCTCTGTGACAAAAGAGGGTGCAGCTTTCAGAGCACACTTCAGTGAGGTATCTTGGTGATAGCTTGTGAATTATAATTAGCATGTTTTTTTTGCATTTTGTTGGATGGTTTCAATCTTTATTTCAGCTTTTCTGTGTATTATTTATTTATTTATGTATTTGCTTCTTATTTACAAGATTTGATGGACCACACCATCAAATTTTACTTTGTGTAACTACCTCTGAAAAGAAAATATCCATCATTTTCCCTAGTAATTATATGGGGCTATCTCATTGCTAATTTACTATCTGGTAAAATCTCAGAGTTTTCCTGAGCATTATTCTCAAATCTAGCCCATAAGACGTGTTATCACAGATATTTAAAGTTTTGTGATGAACCTAATGAGATCTCATGATAGTTTTGGTGATACCATATTAAAAATCCCTGCAGTATAATTAAGCCCCACCATCCTGCTTTTAATTGAGAGGAGGAAATTCTGAACTGTAAAGTCAACAGCTGCAACCACTTTACGAAAATGTTAAGACAGTTAGCAAAGCCAAAACAGATACAGATTACTATTATGTAAATTTTAAATTTATGCACACATTCACATATGCACACATGCACAATAATATACACATCTGCAGGAGATGAGACTTTGCCTTGAAATGAAGATATAAGTTACTGAAATTTACAGCTGCCTTAACATCAAATTATGTATAAATCAGCACCTTCTACTTGGCCCTCTCCCCTTTCCTCTGCTACACAGGTCCATGGGAACTCACCCTTCATCAGTATTCTCACTTCTGATTGGTTTGTTCCTTTGACATTGGAAGTCTTGCCCTGCCCCGTCACAATTCCTGGAAATTCTTTCCCCTGTGTTTGCAGTCACAAGGCTATAAAACCTGCCCTAGAGAGTGGTAGGGCAGCAGTAGCCCACCTACCCTTAAGTCCAAACCACTAGATATGGACCCAGCTTCTGAAACCTGGTTCTCTCTCTACTCTTGCACCGGAAACATGCTCCATAATAGCCAGGGATGTATTCTGCCTTAGAACCTCTAAGTCTCCAGAGGTTTTCATCTGTTGGTGAAATAAAATAATAATAAAGTAAAATAATAAGTAGTAAAGTCTCTGGATATAATTTTTAATTGAAATTTTTGAAATGAATGTAGTTAAAAGTTAGGGCTTCCCAGGTGATTCAGTGGTAAATAATCTGCCTGCCAATGCAGGAGATGCAGGTTTGATCCCTGGCTCAGGAAAATACCCCAGAGGAGGAAATGGCAACCCACTGTAGTATTCCTGCCTGGAGAATTCCATAGACAAAGGAGCCTGGTGGACTACAGTCCATGGGGTTGCAAAGAGTTGGATATGACTCTAAATGTAGATTCACATGCAGTTATAAGTTATAAATAATAAAGAGAGATCCCTTGTTCACTTTGCCCAGTTTCCCCCATAGTAACATTTATAAAACTATAGTATAAGATTACAATCAGGGTATTGATATAAGCCATCAATCTTAGAGTTCCTTAGTTTTGTTTTTTTTTTTTTACTCATATGTGTTCATTAAGTTCTATACATTGACCACCTGTATAGGTGTGTGTGTCCATCCATGATTAAGATTTTGACGCTTCTTGTCCTTTTACCTACCACCTTCCTTCTTCCGCATACCTTATTTCCCAACTCCTGGCAACCACTAAACTATCCTCCAGTTCTAAAATTTTGTTCTTTCAAAACTGTTATATGCATTGAATAATACAATATGAAACCTTTGAGGACTGGAAATATTTATTCTATTCAGAATATTCCCTGGAGATTCATTTTTATGGCACTGTATCAAGAATGTGTTCCTTTTAGTTTCTGAGTAGTATTCCATTGTATGTATTTACAGTAGTTTGTTTAACTCTTCATTTATTGAAAAGCATCTGGGCTGTCTTTAGTTTTGACTGTTACAAATAAAGCTGCTATGAACATTTATGTAAAAGTTTTTGTTAACATACGTTTACATTTCTCTGGAATAGAAGTTCAGTAATGCAGTTACTGTGTTATATGGTAAATGCATCTTGATTTTTAAAGAAAATGTCAAGTTGTTCTAAGGGGCCAGACCATCTTACCAACCACATATGAGTGATCCCATTTCTCCAATTTCATCATATCTTTGCCAGCAATTGGTTTTGTCAACTATTTTGTTTTAGCCTTTCTCATAGGTGTATAGAGATATTTCACTGTGGCATTAATTTACATTTCCCTAGAGGCTATGGATATTAAATATCTTTTCTTGTGTTTTTTGCCACCTGTGTACCTTCAGTGACATGTCTGTTCATGTATTTTGCCCACTTTCTAATTGATTTTTTGTTTTTTTTTACTGTTGAGTTTGGGGACTTCTTTAGATACTAGCTCTTTGTCAGATTACGTTGTTTTCAAATAATTCCTCCCAGTCTATAGCTTGTCTTTTCAACCTGTTCATATTTACTTTCACAGAGAAAAAGTATTAAATTTCTGGACATCATTGTAACAGTGCTGTGAACAAGGCCAGAGGGAAAACATTGGTGTCTATTATTTAAAGACCATCATTAAGATGTAAATGAAACCACAAAGTCTATAAAACCATAGTCACATATCAGGTTCAGTATAAAGATAATAACAGCCAGTGGCAAAATACAATATTTGAGGGCCTGTTGTGATAAATAACTCTCTATGAATTCATGTATTCATTCACTGAATAAATATTAAGTGAGGTTTATGTGTTAGGCCCTATGCTGGTGATGTGGTAGTAACAAACTGCAAGAATGGAAAGCCAGAGTGAGGTGAGACGTCCCCAGTAATGGGATATTGTATGATGAGAGTGTTTAACAGAGGAACTGAAATGCATTTTCAGAAGTAATGCCTGCGTTGAGAGTTGAAGGATGAATGAGTTAACTGGGTAAGGAGCAGAGGAGAAAGATCCTCCGTGGGGCCGAGATGGGGAGCAGGATTGTACTCAGAGGGGCACCTCAAGTGCAGAGACCCTCCAGTGGGAGGGGGCACCGAGAGCTGAGGAGTGAACAGGGCAGCTGTCGGGGGTGGAGAGTGGGGGGCAGGGAGGCAAGGTGGGGCTGGCCTCGGTCTCTATTCCAAGGATGGTTCAAAGGCTTGATGACATCTACAAGGTAGAGGCGAGCAATGAGATCAAACCTGCATTCTGAAAATAATACCCTCCACATTGTATATAATGGAGGGCCCAGACATTGACTCTCGTCACAAAGTTAAGAGGCTTCTGTGGCTGTCCCCATGATTTCCAGTGGTGGTTTGAGATGCTTCCAATGTGCTCTTGTTAAAATTTTCTAAGATTTCATAACCAGCCTCGGACAGAGGAATTTCAGACAAGATTTGGACTGCATTTGTTCTGAGAATTCGGTGGACTGTTTTCGAACACACAGTGAATGGACCGCTGCAGGGGCAGTTGCTTCTTTAAGAAAAGGCAAAGACTGTTTACTCACCCTTGAGGGCTGATTCTAGAGCTCCGAGTGCTTTGTCTGGTGGCTGAGGGCTAGGTGACACTATTCTAACCAATTTTGCGATATTTTGCTTCAACCATCCCTGAACCATTCTGTAGATCTAGGACCCCAAATACAAATGTACCAAATAGCTCTCCTAAGACCTAGTTGTAAGAAGAGCAGTATGCTAAAAAAAAAAAAAAAGCGGGGGGGTGGGGTGGGGCAGAGAAAGGATAAGAAAATATAAGATGATAAGAGAAAAAAAAGAGGAAGCAAGTCAGGGAAATATAGATTCTGTGACAAATAAGAATGAGGAAAGAAAGGCGTACATGTAGGGAGTGCTATTCCGTGATTAGTTGGCATATTCTCACCAACAGAGGTTCCTACGTGTGTTGTTCCCTTTTTCCAGGCATGATTGGTGGTGGGGTTGCTATTTTGTGGAAGAAGAGTGTAGCAACCCTAACAGCTAAATTGGAGCCATCTACGGGGTAGTCTTAGTTGCTGGAAAGGGTCCATGATAAAAAGCAGCAATTTTGTTATAGAAGCTGTTAGAGGGATGGGGCAGGAGTGGGTGTAGGTACATCTGTAACATAAACCAAGGACAAAATTTTACTCTAAATTCAGAGTCAGGTTTCCAAGTCTACTTGAAACATTTGGTGTCTGTGCTTGTTTATACTTGGCAAATCATAGTTTCCTCTGCGTGTATGTTTTAATAAAGAGCTTGAAGAGAAAAGAAATACTTCTAAAGCTTTTGGATGACAAATAGAGCTTCCAAACCTCTTTTTTTTTTTTAATAATCTAAGTGTAAGTGATTCAAAAGCATGTAGATGGAATCTCTCAAAATATTAAGCAAAAGAAAAATATGTAACTAGCACAAATGTATTGTTCTTACCAAAATTTCTGAATTTCTCATTAATATGCAGAAGGTCTGTGCCCCAGTCATGTTTACCTGTCTCAAGGTTAAAAGGGAAAAGAAGGACATCTCTATGAACTAAGAGGCAAATTAAATCTAATTTACTTTGGATATAGGTTAATAAACATGTATCCTGGATGTCAAATTAGTTCTAGGAACTTAATCACTGCTAAGTATAGTTGCTCACAGAGAAACTATCTAGTTACTCAGTGAGTTCAGATAAACTCATTTTGATATCATTGGCCTTTAGAAAAACTACTCCTCCCCCCCCCCCCGCCCCCCGTTATTCTTTCAACAGCCATATTCACATTCTAATTCTAGCATATGGGAAAGGTGGGCCATGCTGGCGGTTTGGGCCTTGGGGCGGTAGGGGCAGCTGGCATCATGAGCAGAGAAGTGCAGAAATGCTCAGGACAGCCCTGAAGAAGCAAAGGCAGTTGTTGATGGCTGTCTCCGGCAGTGGCATTGCAGGTTTGCCTCCATGAAAATGACCCCTCCTTTTTCGTGCTTGGAAAACTCAGGAAGAATTGCTTATGGTCCACCTCAGATAACCACATTTTGCACACTTCCTTTTGATATTCTACTGAAGCAGATTCAGTTGCAAACTGTGCCCTGAAAGACATCCACAGGCTAGTACTGGCCAAGTGGTCACACACATTAGCTATTCCATCTGTAGGCTGTCGTCAGATCATATTCCCTCTTTTGTCCCTTTGAATGAAAGAAAGAGAAAAATATCAGAAAGAAAATATCAGGGAAAAAAAGGGTGAACCAGTTATATTTTCTATGTCATCTCCCTTATCTCTTAGAGACAGTGTTAGATTAGAAATGATTTTATTGTTTGAACTCAGATTGCTGCTTTTTTTTTTTTTTTTTACAATACTGTTTTGCCTTGGGAGTTCTTGTCTGTTTTGTGAAGAGCCATCTCCATTGGGGCAATTTTCTGAAAGCGCAGAATCCTCTCTTCCTCAGTTGCTACCAAATTTTCAAAAAAGATGATTGTGTTGTGCTGCCCGAAGAGTCAGATGAATACGTTTACCTCACAGATAATTTATCCATATGGGGGAACTTCATGGATAAAGGATCCTGAGAGTTGATGCTCCATACAGTTGGAAATCACTCAGATGAGCTTGAGGAAAATGAGAGCCAACGGGGTGGAACAGACAATGAGAAAGGGGTGGAGAGACTCAGGGAAGTAACTGTACTAGATAAGGCTGAAGAGCCTGCCTGACGTCCGTGTTATGAAGGAAGTCCCACAGGACTCTCCATTTATCAAAGCAGTAAGGAATATGCTGTTGCTAGGCACCAGCATAATGGTGAAGCTCCATGGCTCTGCTCCATAGGCCAGAGTTGGATAGTAGGGGTTGCCTTAACACAACTGGTCTCTCTGACAGCAAGGGAGGAAGACAGGACCCTAAAATAATGGACTACAATGTCCTACACCTGCTTTCCATTGCTGGGGAGTTCAGATCTGCCCTGGGCCACCACCATGGAGTAGAAAGGAATCTCTCTTTATTCTGTTGGATTATTACATGCAAAATGGTGAGAACCTTTGCTGATACCCTCCAAACCTGAAATGAATGCTGCTTTCCTCCCTTCTGTACAGTGATCAAATTACTGTTTTTGTGATAGTAAATCAAGGACAATTTTACCCCTCATTTGAATTTTTGAAATTAGCTTCTGTTTTGAATTTTAAGATCTAGATTTGGTTTTATCCATTATTTTTAGAAGGCTTCCTAGAGGCTATAACCTGAAGTGTGTACCTATATTCTAAAGGTTGCTAAACCCCAGATAAATGGGGAAAGGCATTAGTATTTACCCAATATCTATAGTATGTCTGCCATTATGGTTGACTTGCCCATATGCATTTACTCTTCACACCCATCATGTATTTTAATTATTATTTTTATGTAATTATTCCCATTATATGAAAAATGTGAAAGATAAAGTGACCTGACCAAAGTCAGCTCATGAACTGCCAGTAATCAAGGATAGAATCCAGTCATGGATAGAATCCAGTCACGGATAGAATCCAGTCAAGCATAGAATGCTGCTGCTGCTGCTAAGTCGCTTCAGTCATGTCTGACTCTGTGCGACCCCATAGACGGCAGCCCTCCAGGCTCCCCTGTCCCTGGGATTCTCCAGGCGAGAACACTGGAGTGGGTTGCCATTTCCTTCTCCAATGCATGGAAGTGAAAAGTGAAAGTGAAGTCGCTCAGTCGTGTAGACTCTTAGCCACCCCATGGACTGCAGCCTACCAGGCTCCTCCGTCCATGGGATTTTCCAGGCAAGAGTACTGGAGTGGGGTGCCGTTGCCTTCTCCGAAGGATAGAATACGTGTTCTAAATCTAAGTTTCAAGCTCTTTCCACAGCTAATTTGACTGCACTTTATGACTAAAGCCCAATTTCTCTTCTTCACATGTTTTTAAGGTCTTCAGATTATATCATGCTTACCTGTAATATTGTGCTTTTACAGAGAATTAGACATTGTTAAAATATTATTTCATTTTCCAAAAATCACAGAGAAATTTGTGAGATAATTTCAGAAAAGTTATCTCACTTTTTTGCCTCTGAAAGCCACAGACTGTATCATCATTCTTTTTAATTCTCTGGTCTCAATTTGGATAATATTTCACTTGTAAGAATGAGAATTTTATAAAATACAATTGTGGTTCATATATGTACACATGTGTAAGTTTGTGCTTGCATGTGTATTTAATTTGTGTAACTATATCATTGCTTCCTGGAAGTGAATTAATGACTATTAGAGTGGTTTGGAAATATTTCATGTGTTTTGGGGATGATTCTCTGTCTACCTCCCCAGCAGTTTTAAAGGGTGCCAGGGTGATAGGATAAGGTGGTAGTTTCCCTAAATAGATACGAAACCAATGACACTGAATGTCCCAGATAGTGACTATAAAGGATGATATATTCTCTGGACATTAGATATAGTTGTTTAGTGCATGTGAGCGTGCTCAGTCATGTCCGACCCTTTGTGACTCCATGGACTGCAGACCACCAGGCTCCTCTCTTCATGGGAGTTTCCAGGCAAGAATACTGGCATGGGTTGCCATTTCCTCCTCCAGGGGATCTTCCTGACCCAGGGATCAAATCCATGTCCCTTGTGTCTCCTGCATTAACAGACAGGTTCTTTACCACTGAGGCACCTGGGAAGCCCTAGCTATAGTTGACCCTGCTAATAATTGTATAATTATCAAAGGAACGACTTTAGGAAGTAAGTCCTTCTGTTCTATCATTTTAGTTAGAAGAAACCCATTGAAAGAACTAGCAGAGTATCATAGCCTAGCATAGCATGGAGAGATAAATAAATGATGCCAGAAAGCATTGAAAAATGCTTGAATGCATCTCCTTAAGTCAACAGCAGAATTTGTAACACACATCTCAATTTCCTCTCTACTCTGGAGAAGAAAACCAGGGAGTGCAATATATCATTCATGACAGTACAACAAGAGCAATTCTTATTGGTTCAGGCTCTGGAGCAGTGACTCAAGGGTTTATGGGACTGCTGTCCATCTCTGAGCATATTCTGCTTATTGTTTCTAATGCTTCATTTTGGGATCTTGGGGTCAGTGTGTTTTCATGTGGAAAACCCAAGACTGCCCAATAGAGTCTGTTTTGACACTGACTCAAGAGAGTTCCCTGGTGGCTCAGACGGTAAAGCATCTGCCTACAAAGCTGGAGACTGGGGTTCAATCCCTGGGTTGGGAAGATCTCCTGGAGAAGGAAATGGAAACCCATTCCAATATTCTTGCCTGGAAAATCCCATGGACAGAGGAGCCTGGGAGGCTACAGTCCATGGGGTCGCAAAGAGTCCGACATGACTGAGTGACTTCACTTCAAGAGAGTTACAAAAGAATACAATTCAGTGCTTGAACAAATGGTTAATCTTACTTAACACTGCAGTGGTTCTATAAGCACAAGCCCTTTGGCTTAGTTACAAAATTATATTCAATGACTATTACATCCAATGAAAGTTCTGATGACCCACAGTTAAACTACTGGAGTGATAAGAATTTGTCCTTATGTGTTTATTTTATAATTTCTAAGGTGTTCCGTTTCATTTGAGGTCTTGAATGTTTAATATGACTAATTGCTTCTTGCTCTGGAAATGAGCCTGTTCTTTGATAAATTGTGTGAGTGTTCAGGCATATAAATTGAAAAGATTTAGATTTCTTGACACTGCATAGAGCATGTAAGTTGATGAAGGGAACCTCATGATTACATGCCAAACTGGTTCTTCAACACTATATATTTCCAGAAAGACTGCTGAACAATAACACAGAGTTAGGAAAGTTAACCTCCTTTCATTGCAAGGTTTTGGTTTTAAGCTGGAAACTGTTAACACCTCACTCCAGTCCTCTTGCCTGGAAAATCCCATGGGCGGAGGAGCCCGGTAGGCTGCAGTCCATGGGGTCGCGAAGTCGGACATGACTGAGCGACTTCACTTCCACTTTTCACTTTCATGCGTTGGAGAAGGAAATGGCAACCCACTCCAATGTTCTTGCCTGGAGAATCTCAGGGATGGGGGAGCCTGGTGGGCCTGGTGGGGTTGCACAGAATCGGACACGACTGAAGTGACTTAGCAAAAACTGTTGAACCAACACTGAACAGGCGAAAAAGTCATAAAGGTTTACCTAACATATAATGCAGACACATACACATACAACCAGTCATTAAATATTATGTATTTTCTGAAGCATGTGAGAAGGCTAAGAGTAGACCTTGGAATAACTATAGATGGTGGTAGGTGGGGGGATAAAACAACAGTGCCACCAATTACCTTCATCAGCCATGTCATCTTATTATGTAATTCATCGAGATAATGTGGATGTAATTTGATAGACTGGCTTTGGTTTATCTCTTGAGACAGATGTTATCATCGGAACTGAACCCAGTACATCATACATTCATAAAAGCCAGATGGGTGACATGCCTGCAGTGAGTTTAGTGCCTGTCTATAAAGACCAGATGGATGCTGCTTCACAGAAAGGTTTATGTTGATCAGCCATGGCTGCCTTCCAGAGAGTGAGGAAATGCTCTCCATTCTCCAGAGAGTTTCTCTATTCTTCATCCTCTATTCTAATTGTCTGCAGAACCTTTCAGGACCAAGACTTATCATTGATAGAATCATATTCATCCTGTGTTGAAAGACAGTTGTGCTTTTGGTACATAAAAAAGATAAGGCCCTCGGTAACCACTCCAGCCAGAGAAAATAAACCGGTCTTTGCAAGATGATTTTATGCTGGCCTTTTCTCTCACTTATAAATGGCTTTGAATCCTATAGATGTAGCTGAAAATGTGCAAATGTACAAGAGACTTCTTGGATGGAAAACACCCAAAATCTAGTCTCTTCACTTGTATTAACACACAGGATTCCAAAACCTTGTGGTGAGTGAAAATCAAGCCAGTGCTGAATAGAGACTGAATTGATATTCCATCTCTGTGTGGTTTCCTCATAAAACATTTATTTTTTGTGACTTGTTCTCTTTGTGACTGGTGCTGACTTAGTGACTAAAGTGTTCATGCTTGGTTTCTTCAATTTGCAGTCTTATAAATAGTTTGCTCATGGTATAATATTATGATATTTTAAATCCTGGATATACAACCAACTCTTGAAATTCAAGAGAAAGCCATCGCAAGGCTTCATAAATATTCAGATGTATAAATATCACAAGAACAAATTATTTTCCCCATGAAACTTTTTGTATTCTAAGAGCCATGACTTTCTTAGATCATTTTGCATTTTCTTTCATTTCTGCTTCTAGCAGTATCAATTCTTTCTCATGTGAGGATGTTTTTCTTCACAGGATGGATTTGTATCATCTTCTGATTTTTACTGTGTAATGGCAACAAGTAAAGATAACAGATCTTCCAGCTTGCAGCACGTTCAACCCAAATTCTTCAGGGTTACTCACTATTGGTAAAATGATGGATATTGTATCTGTGAATGCTATGCTAACCCAGGGTACCTGTGCATGACAAAATTCTTAATGATTTGGCGATCCATGAGATACCTGACTATTTATTGTGCCTAGCAGAGTAAAGAAGCATTTTATACAGGAGAGGGGAAGCGTGGATTTCTTGCCAGCATTGGGGTCTTTGTTGTCTTCAGATTCCTCCAAGTATTTCTGTGTAGCTTCTCTTCACACAAAGCTTGAAAAACACTTAACTAGACAATGAATTGAAGGTTCCCTCAACTTTCAGGTGTCTGGAGCCAAGGATTCAGAGGATTTAAATTGTTTGGTGAGAAAGCGAAGAGAAAAGAGAGCCAAAATGCACAATCAGCTCACACTGCTCACAGGCCAACAAGCCAAAGAGATGGTCCGTCCGATGTCCCCCACACTTGGCTCTTCCAGCTTTCAAAGCAGTGGGGTTTCTTCACAGGTATCATGGGGTTGTTGAAAAGTGAACATGGCTCTGTTGCTGTTCCCCATCAGAAAGTAGAGCTGACAGCCTGAATAGTGATTCCTCAGGCGTCTTGGACTCCTGAGTCTGCTGTGGTCTAAAGAGTGACAGGCTGGAGCCCAGCGCCACCATGTTGGCAGGACCCTGTTTATCTGTAGTGCGCAGGGTGAAGCAGGAGAGCTGAATGAGATCTCTGGGAATATGGGAATCTGACCTCCTTAAAGACCATTTACAGTTAGAAATAAAGTACTGTGAAAATTAGAAGTTGCCATGTCCACTGTTACAGACTGTTTCAATTAAAAGGAATCAGCATTATAAATAAAATAATATATCTTTTAAGATCATTTATAAAGTGTTGTTACTAATTGCACTATTACCTGTTACTATTACAATCCAGTTGCTTTGGGAAATTTTATAATTAATAGTAAGTTCCTAATTGGAGTGATAACATCTTCTCTGTTACATTTAATGTTACTTTTAATGAGACTACTGCTTCTAAAATTTATAACGAATTTGGCTACACTGGAAAGGTATTGCACTAATACCTGTTGCTATTATAATCCAGTTACTTTGGGAAATTTTATAATTAATAGTAAGTTCTTAATTGGAGTGATAACATTTTCTCTGTTACATTTAATGTTACTTTTAATGAGACTACTGCTTCTAAAATTTATAACAGATTTGGCTACACTGGAAAGGGCTCAGAGTTATATAATAAGAGGGTTTAAAATGAAGTTCGGGAGGAATTGAAACTAGGGTTTTATGTTTGTTTTTTGTTTTGTTTTAGTTTGAGGAAGATAAACTGTGATTAAATTAATATTTATTATTCAAATGTCTAGATTAAAGTGATACTATTTGGAAAGCATCATATTTTGTCTGTAATAATCTGAATATTTACATCCCAAAGTAGACTCTGAAAGATGGTTCTAAAGTACCAGAATTATAGAGATAATTTGTGTAATAGCAAAATTGAAATAGGCACTTGCTTTTTCTTGCTTGATTTGCATCAGTTTTTATTCCTCTAGACTGTGTATAAACATAAGGAAAGCAAATACTCATTTTGGGGGGGCCAATTCTTATTCAATCTTACTGGATTTTAACCACACAGAACAAAATTAACCAAACTTTAAGGGCTTGTTTACATTTGGTTTACACATTTCTAGACTTTTCCAAATGGTCTAAATAGTTTTTGGTAGTTTACTTTTGTAACTGATGCAGATGTATGACATTGACAGAAACAATAAAGAAAGGTTTCAGTTTATTAATTAGAATGTTTATGACTTCTTCAAGGCTGGTATCTAAATGCGAGGTAAGGCATTGGTCTGTGAATTTGTCTCTGTTTTCAAGATAGAGCTGCTGTGGACATTTAAGCAAGATTTAACTGAAAGAGAAAGTTCTCTGGCTAAATCAAAGCATTATAACATTTTAGTGAGGTTTACATTTTGTTTCACTTTCCAAACTTGCAAATGAGTTTCCCCAAGCATGAAAGGCAGACGATAAGAAGGTTGGAAAGAATGCAGTCCCTGTATTACGAAGCTCAGTCCCTGATTTCTGTATAACCACCCCATTCCATTTTAATTTATTTCCAAAGTTTGATTGGGATTTCGTTTGTGGTCATCTGCAACTAAAAATGTTGAACTGATAACAAACAACTGTTAAGTTTTCCTTCCAATAGATAGGCGACAAATAACCCATTCTGACTTAATCGAATGCAGGGAACTTGAGGATGGAACCAAGGCAATTCATTTTCCATAGTTTTGTTCCAAGATCAGTCAAGATTGAACTTGAAATAGATCACTGGCACTTTCCAAAGTGGTCTCAGAAAATGGTCCCTAATAGGGTCAGTCACTCACTGTCTGATCAGATCTGGTCTAGATCACTTCCATCAGAGATGCAGAGAGAGAATGAAACAGGATCTAGGCTAGATCTCCAGTGTAGTTACAGCAGTTTTCTCTTTCGTCTTTGGTAGAGTGACAGCTGTGATTAAAGTCAAGTTGGTACATATACACAATGGAGTATTACTCAGCTGTTAAAAAGAATTCATTTGAATCAGTTCTGATGAGATGGATGAAACTGGAGCTGATTATACAGAGTGAAGTAAGCCAGAAAGAAAAACACCAATACAGTATACTAACACATATATATGGAATTTAGAAAGATGGCAATGACGACCCTGTATGCAAGACAGCAAAAAAGACACAGATGTGTATAATGGACTTTTGGACTCAGAGGGAGAGGGAGAGGGTGGGATGATTTGGGAGAATGGCATTCTAACATGTATACTAACATGTAAGAATCGAATTGCCAGTCTATGTCTGACGCAGGATACAGCATGCTTGGGGCTGGTGCATGGGGATGACCCAGAGAGATGTTATGGGGAGGGAGGTGGGAGGGGGGTTCATGTTTGGGAATGCATGTAAGAATTAAAGATTTTAAAATTTAAAAAAAAAAAGCCAAACAAATTGCAAAAAAAAAAAAAAAAAAGTCAAGTTGGTGTTACCGTTTGTACTACTCCTTCCTCAAGGAAAGCTCCCTGGTAAGCTGCTGCTGCTGCTGCTGCTGCTAAGTCGCTTCAGTCGTGTCCGACTCTGTGTGACCCCACAGACGGCAGCCCGCCAGGCTCCCCCATCCCTGGGATTCTCCAGGCAAGAATACTGGAGTGGGTTGCCGTTTCCTTCTCCAATGCATGAAAGTGAAAAGTGAAAGTGAAGTTGCTCAGTTGTGTCTGACTCTTAGCGACCCCATGGACTGCAGCCCACCAGGCTCCTCCGTCCATGGGACCCTCCAGGCAAGAGTACGGAGTGGGTGCCATTGCCCTGGTAAGCAGGGTATGCTGAAAGACAGTGCAAGACACAGTAGGCACTTTTGAAGGTCCCTGGCCACCCAACACTTTTCTATAATATGTGCTCCATTTCTTGTCAATCT
Source organism: Ovis canadensis (assembly GCF_042477335.2). Lineage (NCBI taxonomy): Eukaryota > Metazoa > Chordata > Mammalia > Artiodactyla > Bovidae > Ovis > Ovis canadensis. The sequence goes on along the minus strand of NC_091261.1, from coordinate 19,619,274 downwards.
TAGTATTTAACACTTTGCTCAGCCTGAAAATGAATGCTTTGTCAGTTTAATAAAACTTGTAAATTAAATCTTTAAAACTGATAGGAAATATATAGCAGATAAGAACTTAGTTATTGGAGAATAAAAATATAAAGAGAGAGAGAGATGACCTTGAGCCATAACAGATGCAAGTTTCTATCTATAATACTCATTGAATATGACCTTGGAAAACATTAGTGATTTCTAATTTTATGGTCCCAGGTGAAACAATACTAGATTTGAGAGGAATCCTGCAGCAAAACCACCCTCAAAGATACACAGTGTGAGGAAAATTGGTCTGAGTTTTCAGTACATCCTCCTTAGAGATCTTACAGTGATGGCTTTATAAAAGTATTTAAAATTAACATGGAAGAATTAGAAAATGTTTATATTCTTTTTGATGGATTAATGCAACTTCTGAGAAAACCAATACAATAAAAAAATTCATGAGTATGGGTCTTAGATCTATAACTCTGTTTATTACAGGTTCTAGAAGACCAAGTCGGTGATAAAACTGGGGTGCTCAGGTATTATTGATAGGCCTAACCCCAGAGCAGGTCCAAGGCAAAAAGGCAAATGAGATGAGAAGAAGGAATGTAACCATGAAAAGACACATAACCAGGCTGGCCACAGCTTTGTAAGAAACCTAACTGATGAACTTGGTTCACAGAGCTTTCCAAGGAGGTCCTGCCTCAGAGCAAACCTTTGTGGCAGGGGTCCACATACTTTCTCTATAAAGAGTCGGATAGCAAATAGTATTTCAGATTTTGCAGGGCACATATCTCTGTGACAACTGTTCTACTCTGTTTTGTTGTGAAGATTGTCATAGACAATAAGTAAATGATGGGCATGGCTATGAATGGGCATATTCCAATAAAGCTTTATTTACAAAAAGAGGAGGCAGGCCAGATTGGCTGTTTGACTATAGTTTGACAGCCTCTGTCTTGGGAAAGGGAGAGGAATTTACTTGACCTTTCTTTCTTTTTTTAAAATGTGCCTATTTGGTTGTTGGCACTCTGGTTTTGGTAGTTGCAGCATATGGGCTTTATTGCTCTGAGGCACATGGGATCTTAGTTCCCTGACAAGGGATCGAACCTGTTGCAAGACAGATTCTTAAGCACTGGACCAGCAGTGTCTGACCTTTCTTGTTTCTTCTCTCTCATTGGTCAAAGTTTACTTCAGTTCAGTCGCTCAGTTGTGTCTGACTCTTTGCTACCCAAGGCACCGCAGCACGCCAGGCCTCCCTGTCTATCATCAACTCGCAGAGTCCACCCAAACCTATGTCCATTGAGTCGGTGATGCCATCCAACCATCTCATCCTCTGTCGTCCCCTTCTTCTCCTGCCCTCAATCTTTCCCAGCATCAGGGTCTTTTCAAATGAGTCAGCTCTTTGCATCAGGTGGCCAAAGTATTACTTCATGGGGTGGTAATACTTCTGGACTTTGTTACCTGCCCCACCAGGTGGTCACTGAAGAAACAGATATCAGACATCATAGTGTGGTGCATCATTTGACCTTGGAAATGTCGGAGAAGGAGTTATAGCCTTTGCAAGTCCATTCAGACTGTACCAGCTTCCACCAGTCACTGTGCCTGCCTCCCCAGTAGTAGAGGTTAAGGTGCTGATGCTAAGGGGATAAGGGCCCATGGTGGAAGCTCAGACTGCCCACTTGAACACTCAGCCATGGCCTGGGGGCTGGGACCCGGGTGGGGCTAATCCAAGCTGAGGAACCACTGAAACCAAGCCTGGCAATGTATCCTAGTCGAATAAGAATGAAAGGTCTCCATAAAGGAAATAGAAGTGAGAAGAGATGATTGAAGTGCATCTGACCTATGCATTTTGCTTTAGTTTGTTAAATTACCACCACTGTAAAACTGATGGTGCTTCCCTCATTTTTAAATATTTGATCATCTCTTTAAAAAATTCATTTTTGATTGAAGGATAGTTGCTTTATACTATTGTGTTGGTTTCTGCCATACAACAACATGAATCAGCTATAACTATACATACACCCCCTCCCTCTTGACTGAGCCTTAGATGGTTACTGAGAAAATTGGGATATAGCCAACATTTGAAGATAATATCCAAGAAGACTTCAGTTGTCCTCGCATATGCCCTAGGAGGCCCCAGTAATCAGCAGAATAGGTAGCTGAGGAGATGGCTACAGGTCTGGCCCTATGTGTCACAGCAGTAGGTGTGACCCAGGCATCAGTGTCAGATAGTCTGGGTTCAAATCCTGGTTTTGTTTCACGGAGGAAGGTGACTCAGGGAAAGTTACCTAATCCCTCTCTGACCCCATTTCCTTGTTTATAAAATAGGAAAATAATACCCAATGCCTTGAGGATTAATAACGTAGTAAGTTAACTGACAATCATAATGCTTGGCACACAGAGGCATTCAGTGAATGGAAAGGATCAGCTACTTTGTGTGTAGACTTCATAAAGCTACTGTTATATTCAATGTAAGTCTCTTGAGAGGAAGCTTCCTGTGAATGACGTATTTGGTTTACTGTTCCCTTATTTATCATGTATTTTTCTTGTAAACATTCATCATGAGTGACTGCAACTCTAAGCTTCAGTTTTTCTGTTCATCAAAGGAGTTTTTTTTATACCTAACTTTACACTTTTATTGGGAGCATAAGTGATTTAATACGTATGTGTATGAAGTACCTAGTACAGTGTTTGACATATAGTAGGAGTCAGCTCAATGATAGTTACTGTTGTTACAATTATTATAATTCAGAATTCCTCTCATACAATAAATCATTCACTGTTTAGGGTCTGTCGTTTCTCCATAGCCTCTTCCTATAAAGAAGTATAGTGGGTCGTGAACAAATGAGCTGTATCTGTGAATTTATTATGCTTCTATTTTAATCATTATTAGAGTTGTCTGATAACATCAGTACTGCCAGGAGTATTGTGCTCTCTGGTGGGCTAAACACCAGTTGGAAATGATGCCACTGTGACCTGTAGATGCTGGGATTGTGGGAAAGGAGAGTGGAAGCTCCCATATTTTGAACACCAGCTACTTCCCAGTTACTCCGCTGGTTTGCTTTACATGTAGTTACTTACTAGCACAGTCCTATGGGTGTATGCACATGCTAAGTTGCTTCAGTTACGTCTGACTCTTTGCAACTCTGTAGTCTGTAGACTGCCAGGTTCCTCTGTCCATGGGCTTCTCCAGAAAAGAACACTGGAGTGAGTTGCCATGCCCTTCCCCAGGGGCTGTCCCCATCTCAGGGACTGAACTTGTATCTCTTATATCTCCTGCATTGGCAGGCAAGTGCTTTACCACTAGTGCTGCCCGGAAATCACCAACACAGCCCTATGGGTGGGTGCTCTTATTATCATTCCCAGTGTCCTGATGCCTGGAGGGTCCATGGAACTTCCTCAAAGCTACAGGGCTATCCCATGACCCAGCCAAGACCTCAGGTTGTCTGGTGCCAAAGCCCTTGTCTTTCAGCTATTCTGCTGCTAAATTTGTGTGTGAGAATAGACACACAGAAACATCTCTAGTTCTTCCTGGGCTATAAACTCAGCTTGTGACTTTGAACAAATCGTATCCATTTCTAGGCCTCAGTTTCCTAATCTTTAAAATGAGGTGGTTGTATAAAATGAGGTGGTTGTCTTTAAATTCCCTTCAGATCTACAATTCTGTGCATATTGATTAGAAGAAATGTACATAATAATGATAAGTGTGTCTGTGGCGGATGGGGGTCAGATATTGCTGGAGACGGGACAGGCAAGCCATGTGCCCCTCCCTTTCATCCTTGCCCCTGCAGCTGAAGGTGCACATGCCCTCAGCCAAGCTGTTGCCTTGCAAACGTGAGCTGGATCTGTCACTCCGGTATCTGTCTGTCTCTCCAAGTGAGAGACCCTTGTAGTAGCCTATGAGGCTCCCCCTGCTCTTCCTGTCACCCCTTTGTCTCTCTGACCCCATCAGTTACTCTGGCCCTCGCTCACTCCTCCCCACCAGGTTGGCCTCCCTTGCTGTTCCTGAAACACACCATGCAGGCTCCTGGTGCAGACCATCTCACCTGCTGCTGCTTCCGCCTGGATAGCCTGAAGACTTGGCCCCAGGACTTGCCTGGTGGCCCAGTGGTTAAGAATCCACCTTCCAGTGCAGGGGATGCGGGTTAGATCTCTGGTGCGAAACCTAAGATCCCACATGCTGCAGGACAACTAAGCCTACACAGCACAACTGCTGAGCCTGCACGCTGCAACCAAAGGTCCCATGTGCTGCAGTTAAGACCCAACACAGCCAAACAAACAAAGAAAACTAAAGCTGGGACAGTGTTGCTTAAAAAAAAAAATGTACTGGACTCCCACCTCCTTGGGGTCATTGATGTGATGGCGCTTGTTTCGTGAAGGCTTCCTAGACCACTTGTTTAAAATCACAGACCCCTTCTCTTCCAGCACTCCAGGTACCACCCCCTTGTTTCATTGTCTGCATAGCACTTATGTCATTCATTTAATGAAGGATGCTTTGATTTCATTATTTGTATCAGTTGCCTGTCTCTCCTCCTGTAGAATAGGCAAAGATGTTGTTATTGGTTGCTGTTGGATCCCCTATGCCTTGAACAATCCTAATACATTTTTTCATGAGGGAAAATCAGAAATAAGGCCATATAGCATTATATATATATTATTTCAAGTATGTGTGTGTGTGTGTGTGTGTGTGTGTGTGTGTGTACATATATATATACATATGACTCGGAGTAGGTAATGGCAACCCACTCCAGTACTCTTGCCTGGCAAATCCCATGGACAGAGGAGTCTGGTAGGCTGCAATCCATGGGGTTTCTAGGAGTCAGGTACGACTGCATGACTTCACTTTCACTTTTCACTTTCATGCACTGGAGAAGGAAATGGCAACCCACTGCAGTACTCTTGCCTGGAGAATCCCAGGGACGGGGGAGCCTGGTGGGCTGCCATCTATGGAGTCTCACAGAGTAGGACACAACTGAAGCAACTTAGCAGCAGCAGCAGCATACATATGACTTAGTGACTGAACAACTGAACAACAACAATACATGTGACTTGTAGACATCATTTAAAAATTCATTGTTGTTGTTATTCAGTTGCTAAATTGGGTCTGACACTTTGCAACCCCATGGACTGCAGCAGGCCAGGAATCCCTGTCCTTCACTACCTCCTGGAGTTTGCTCAAACTCATATCCATTGAATCAGTGTTAAAAATTCATGTTCATTAAGAAGGATTAGTTAACTTTTAATTTTATATAATATCTACCTTAATTTACTACCAATCTGTAATGTGTATCCAAATTTTGAGGAAAGGATGAAAGGCTTTAAAAATTAAGAATTCCCTGTAGATTTTAGTTTTTCTAGCAATAATGCTCAAGACTAATTATAATTCATGTGCAAATAAGTGCTTAAAATTTTGAGTTTACATATTCAGTGGAAGTTGTATATCATGGCTATCAAAAGCACTAAAATATATTCAAACAAATTAACATATAATATAAATTAACTTCATATTACAAAAAGAAAAAAATCATCAACAATTTTGGAGGTTAAATTGCATTGAAATGATGCTGATTTGTTGGCAGGACCAGGACTCCGAAGCTACCTTGCTATGATTTCTAGTAGAATTATTGACTGTTTTAAAAATTACTGTGTCTCAAAGTTTAATATGTAGATTAATCACCCCAGATCTTTTTAAAATGCAGATTCTAACTCAAAAGGTCTGGGGTAGGACCTGATATTTTTTCGTACCTAGAGGGCAGAAAGGTGATACTGATTCTGGTCCTTAGACCATCTGAAGTGGAGCCAAATTCCTAGTGAATCTGCCTCCTCCTTATAATATCGTTATGAGGTCAGATGAACTTGAAGTAGAAGAGACAGTTTCTCCAGAAGAAGCTTCATTGAACCATTGACCAACTGGTATCACTTAGTGCTGGAACTTAACTCTTTCCTGGTGGCTCAGACAGTAAAAGATCCACCTGTGATGAGGGAGACCTGGGTTCGATCCCAGGGTTTGATCCCTGGCTGGGAAGATTCCCCTGGAGGAGGGCATGCCAACCCACTTCAGTATTCTTACCTGGAGAATCCCCATGGACAGAGGTGTCTGGCAAGCTACAGTCCATGGGATCGCAAAAAGTTGGACATGACTGAGCGACTAAGCACAGTGCTGGAATGAAATAGACACTTGCTGTTACAGACATCACATCAGCTGGGAGAGGACCGGATCCCAGGCTTACGGGGTATCTGACACCTAAAGGGATGCAGTGAGGCATCCTGACCCTTCTCTATGAGTAGAACTGATTGCATTCTCATATCCTAGCCTCAAACTGGGTTTTCAAAACTCTAATATTTAAAAACAGATTCTCTTATTTTCTAATAACACAGCAGGGATGGGAAGAGAACTGAACACTTTAATCCCTAAAATATGCAGTGAAATTGAATAAGGGGTTGTGGAGGGGAAGAACAACCACAAATTTAATATTTAACCGCAGCAAACTTAGAAATTGCACAGAAAATAACAGGCTTGCCTCTTTTTGCCCCTGCTCTCATTCGGCACGGCTCAGGGAACCTTGGGGAAGAGGGTGTATTCAAGTGAATTGATGCACGTGAGGCTTAGTTTTGCAAGTGGAGTGCAGCACAAGGGTGGAGTGACCTATCTTACTACAGTAATTCTGCTGGATAAACACCGGCCCCTGGGCCCCTCCCTGGAAGCAGTTCTGTTTGTTTGAAGTGGTCATACCAGAGCTTCTTTGGTAGTGATTATTGACAGTACCCAGAAATCTTTTCTCAGCTTGGCTCTGGATTGGCTGGAAAATATATGTTCAGGAAACTCCATTGCTGACATTCTGAAGGGGGTCGCTATTTCAAATACATCTCCATGCTACTCTGAAGCTTGTTGAAAAAGAAGAAAGTTGAAAAATCCTTGAAGAGTTTCTTGTTTGTTTGAATTCAGCTAGAAATTCTTTTTGAAAATGTTTTAATTTATTTAAAAAATGGAAGTGTAACTGCTTCACTGTATTATGTTAGTTTCTGCTGTATAACATGAATCAGCCATATGTGTACATACATCCCCTCTCTCTTGAGCCTCCCTCCTACCCCCTCATCCCACCGGCTCTAGGTCATTGCAGAGCACTGAGCTGAGCTCCTTGTGTTACACAGCAGCTTCCCACTAGCTCTCTGTTTTACATATGGTAGTGTGTATATGTCAGTCCTACTGTCCCAATTATTCCACCCTCTCCTTCCTCCTCTGTGCCCACAACTCGATTCTCTATGTCTGTGTCTCTATTCCTGCCCTGCCAAAAGGTTCGTTTGTACCATTTTTTCTAGATTCTGTATATATGCATTGTTGCTGCTGCTGCTGCTAAGTTGCGTCAGTCGTGTCCGACTCTCTGCGACCCCATAGACGGCAGCCCACCAGGCTCCCCTGTCCCTGGGATTCTCCAGGCAAGAACACTGGAGTGGGTTGCCATTTCCTTCTCCAGTGCACGAAAGTGAAAAGTGAAAAGGAAGTCACTCAGTCGTGTCTGACTCTTTGTGACTCATGGACTGCAGCCCACCAGGATCCTCCGACCATGAGATTTCCCAGGCAAGAGTACTGGAGTGGGTTGCCATTGCCTTCCCTGATAAATGCGTTAATATGATACTTGTTTTTTGTTTTTCTCTTTTTGACTTACTTCAGCTGGGAACTTTAATCAGGTTACTCTCTATCTTGACTTCCTCCTGATTTCTAGGACATGCTTTTGAGCCAGTCAAAAGCAATTACCAAACCAAGCTGTTATGGTCACAAGAGGTAAGATGTGATGTCCCTATCTGCTTCTGGGTTGGGTGGCACAAATGTCATCCCGAGTTACTCTCTTCACTCTCTCAAACCCCTCCCTTCTCTCTGCCCAGTGAATAGAGGGAAATGGACTCCACTTGCTAGTATAGCCAGAATGACATTCAACAGCTTAGGGGCTTTCTGTGAGAATACAGGAATCTCAGACTTCCCCACCTCTGCAGTCATGAAGCCTCACTCAGAAGATCCCTGAGATCTAACTTTCATTCGCTCCCTTAACCCACCTCAGAGCTAAGACAAGTTAGTTCCTCTGTATTTTCACATGCAACACTCACCAAGTGATGAATGTGACATTATAGTTTTTCCGCAGTAGAGCCAATCCTGGGTCAGTGTTAAACATTGCACAGTTTGGTATATTTCTTCCAGTAGTTATATTTTTCTAGGGTCATAACAAGTAAGCCAACAGGGTCTTGTTCTCATCCATTTTTTCCTGAGTACATAGGTTTTCTACTTGTTTTCTGTGAAGAACCAGGATTGCAGGAGGATTTATGATTTTGATACCCTACACAATGCTACTATCTTCCTATAGAATCTTTCTTCTGAGTTTGGTCAAATAGTAATAATAATAATAATATTTATTGGGTTTTCCTGGTGGTTCAGACAGTAAATAATCTGCCTGAAATGTGGGAGATCTGGGTTTGATCCCTGGATCAGGAAGATCCCCTGGAGGAGGGCATGGCAACCCACTCCAGCATTCTTGCCTAGAGAATTTTATGGATGGAGGAGCCCCCTGTGGTCACAAAGAGTCAGACATGACTGAGTGACTAAGCACAGGACACTAATGCAACAGTGAATGGATTTTAAGTTTATTAACTCATTTAAACATTAAAGCCTTTCTATAATGCAGATTCTATTTTAAATCCACTTTCTAGATGAGAAAGCTGAGTCACAGAGAGATTGAATAACTAGTCCAAGGTCACACAGCTAGTACTAGTCTTAGAGCTAGGATCTGAACTAGGCAACCTAGCACCTTAGTACCTGCTCTTAACCTCTCAGTTATAACATTTTATTACCAACTAAAACAGACTCATGTATTATAACTATTGCTACTTTCTATTAATTACTTTATTCTTTTCTGAGTCCTATTTGGTTATATAAGTTCTGTGATTAAGTGGTTTAATTGAGTAATTTTTCAGATATACCAACTGCCTTATTTTTTTAATTTATATTTTATTGAAGAATAATTGCTTTACAGAATTTTTCTGTTTTCTGTCAAACCTCAACATAATCAGCCATAGATATACATATATCCCCTCCCGTTTGAAATTCTCTCCCATCCCACCCCTCTAGGTTGATACAGAGCCCCTGTTTGAGTTTCCTGAACCATACAGCAAATTCCCGTTGGCTAACTATTTTATGTATGGTACTGTAAGTTTCCATGTTACTCTTTCCATACATCTCACCCTCTTCTCCTCTCTCCCCATGTCCATAAGTCTGTTCACTATGTCTGTTTCTCCATTTCTGCCCTGTAAATAAATCCTTCAGTACCATTTTTCTAGATTCCATATATATGCATTAGAATATGGTATGTATCGTTCTCTTTCTGACTCACTTCCATCTGTATAATAGGTTCTGTGTTCATCCACCTCATTAGAACTGACTCAAATGCATTCCTTTTTACAGCTGTATAATATTCCATTGTGTATATGTAGCACAGCTTCTTTATCCATTCATCTGTCGATGGGCATCTAGGTTGCTTCCATGCTCTAGCTATTGTAAATAGTGCTACAGTGAACAATGGGATACATGTGTCTGTTTCAATTTTGGTTTCCTCAGGGTGCATGCCTGGGAGTGGGATTGCTTATAGTTTCCTTTGCTGTGCAAAGGCTTTTAAGTTTAATCAGGCCCCACTTGTTTACTTTTGTATTTATTTCCAATATTCTAGGAGGTGGGTCATAGGGGATGTTGATTTGATTTATGTCATCGAGTGTTCTGCCTATGTTTTTCCTCTAAGAGTTTTATAGTTTCTGGTCTTACATTTAGGTCTTTAATCCATTTTGAGTTTATCTTTGTGTATGGTGTTAGGAAGTGTTCTAATTTCATTCTTTTACATGTAGCTGTCTAGTTTCCCAGCACCATTTATTGAAGAGGCTGTCTTTGCCCCATTGTATTTTCTTGCCTCTTTCGTCAAAAATAAGGTACCCATAGGTACATGGGTTTATTTCTGGGCTTTCTGTCTTGTTCCATTGGTCTATATTTCTGTTTTTGTGTCAGTATCATACTGTCTTGATGACTGTGGCTTTGTAGTATAATCTGAAGTCAGGAAGGTTGATTCCTCCAGCTCCATTCTTCTTTCTCAAGACTGCTTTGGCTATTCTTGGTCTTTTGTGTTTCCATATGAATTGTGAAATTTTTTGTTCTAGTTCTGTGAAAAATGCCATTGGTAATTTGATAGGGATCACATTAAATCTGTAGATTGCATTTGGTAGTATAGTCATTTTCACAATATTGATTCTTCCTACTCAGGAACATGGAATATCTCCCCATCTGTTTATGTCATCTTTGATTATTTTTATTAGTGTCTTATAATTTTCTGTGTACTGATTTTTTGTCTCCTTAGGTAAGTTTTCTCCTAGATATTTAATTCTTTTTGTTTCCGTGGAGAATGGGATTGATTCTTTAATTTCTCTTTCTGATTTTTCATTGTTAGTATATAGAAATGCAAGTGATTTCTTTGTATTGATTTTGTATCCTGCAACATTGATAAATTCACTGATTAGCTCTAGTAATTTTCTGATACTATCTTTAGGATTTTCTATGTTCAGTATCATGTCATCTGCAAACAGTGAGAGCTTTACTTATTCGTTTTTTGATCTGGATTCCTTTTGTTTATTTTTCTTCTCTGATTGCTGTAGCGAGGACTTCCAGAACTATGTTGACTAGTAGTGGCTAAAGTGGACACACTTGTCTTGTTCCTGATCTTAAGGGGAATGCTTTCACTTTTTCACTGCTGAGAATAATGTTTGCTGTAGGCTTATCATATATGGCCTTTACTATGTTGAGTTGGTTCCTTGTATGCCCATTTTTTGAAAAGTTTTAATCATAAATGGGTGCTGAATTTTGTCAAAGGCTTTTTCTGCATCTATTGAGATTATCATATGGTTTTTGTCTTTTAATTTGTTAACATGGTGTATCACATTGATTGATTTGCATATATTGAAGAATCCTTGCATCCCTGGAATAAACCCAACTTGATCATGGTGTATGAGAGTTTTGATATATTGCTGAATTCTGTTTGCTAAAATTTTGTTGAGAATTTTTGCATCTATTTCATCAGTGATATTGGCCTATAGTTTTCTTTTTTGTGTTGTCTCTGTCTGGTTTTGGTATCAGGGTGATGGTGGTCTTGTAGAATGAATTTATAAGTGTTCCTTCCTCTGCAATTTTTTGGAAAGAGTTTTAGAAAGATAGACATTAGCTCTTCTCTAAATGTTTGATAGAATTTTCCTGTGAAACCATCTTGTCCTGGGCTTTTGTTTTTTGGGAGATTTTTGATCACTGCTTCAATTTCAGTGCTTGTAATTGGGTTGCTTATAATTTCTATTTCTTCCTGGTTCAGTCTTGGAAGATTGAACTTTTCTAAGAATTCTGTCCCTTTCTTCCAGGTTATCTATTTTATTGTCATATAGTTGTTCATAATAGTCTCATATAATCCTTTGTATATCTGCTTTTTTTTCTTGATGAGTCTGGCTAAAGGTTTGTCAATTTTGTTTATCTTCTCAAAGAACCAGCTTTTAGTTTTATTAATCTTTACTAATGTTTCTTTCATTTCTTTTTCATTTACTTCTGCTCAGATCTTCATGATTTCTTTCCTTCTACTGATTTGGGGTTTTTTTGGTTCTCCTTTTTCCAGTTGTTTTAGGTGTAAAGTTAGCTTGTCCATTCAGTGTCTTTCTTGTCTCTTTTGGTAGGATTGTATTGCTATAAACTTCCCTCTTAGAGCTGCTTTTGCTGCATCCCATAGGTTTTGAGTTGTCCTGTTTTCACTGTCATTTGTTTCTAAATTTTTTTTGATTGCTCTTTTGATTTCTTCAGTAATGTGTTGGTTATTTAGAAATGTGTTGTTTAATCTCCATATGTTTGTGTTTCTTACCATTTTTTTTCTTGTAATTGACATCTACTGTCATAGCATTGTGGTCAGAGAAGATGCTTGATATGATTTCAATTTTCTTAAATTTACTGAGGTTTGATTTGTCACCCAAGATGTGGTCTATCCTGGAGAATGTTCCAGGTGCACTGGAGAAGATGGTGTATTTTTCTGCATTTGGATGGAATGTCCTGAAGATATCAGTGAGCTCCATTTCATCTAATGCATCATTTAAGACTTCTGTTTCCTTATTGTCTGTTTTGATGATCTGTCCACTGGTGTGAGTGGGGTGTTAAAGACTCCTACTATTATTGTGTTACTGTCAGTTTCTCCTTTTATGTCTGTTAGTGTTTGTCTTATATTGAGGTGCTCCTATGTTGGGTGCATAGATATTTACAGTTCTTAAGTCTTCCTCTTGGATTGATCCCTTGATCATTATGTAGCATCCTTCCTTATCTCTTGTAGTCTTCTTTAAGGTCTATTTTGCCTGATATGAGGATTGCTCCTCCAGCTTTCTTTTGCTTCCCATTTGCATGGAACATATTTTTCCATCCTCTCACTTTCCGTCTATGTGTCTTTAGGTCTGAAGTGGGTTTTTTGTAGACCGCACATATATTGGTCTTGTTTTTGTATCCATTCAGCCAGTTTGTGTCTTTTGGTTGAAGCATTTAATCCATTTACATTTAAACTAATTATTGATATATATGTGCCTATTGCCATTTTCTTAATTGTTTGGGGTTGATTTTGTAGATCTTTCTTCTTACGTTGTATTTTTTGACTATGTAAGTCCCTTTAACATTTGTTGTAAAGCTGGTTTGGTGGTATTGAATTTTGTTAATTTTGCTTGTCTGAAAAGCTGTTTATTTCTCCATCAATTTTGAATGAGATCCTTGCTGGGTATAGTAATCTTGGTTGTAGAGTTTTCCCTTTCAGTACTCAGAATGTATCCTGCCATTCCCTTCTGGCCTGCAGAGTTTCTGCTGACAAATCAGCTGTTAAGCATATGGGGTTTCCCTTGTATGTTACTTGTTGCTCCTCCCTTGCTGCTTTTAATTTTCTTTCTTTGTATTTAGTCTTTGTTAGTTTGATTAGTATGTGTCTTGGCATGTTTCTCCTTGGGTTTATCCTGTATGGGACTCTTTGTGCCTCTTGGACTTAATTGAGTATTTCCTTTTCCACGTTGGGGAAATTTTCAACTATAATCTCTTCAAAATTTTTCTCATACCTTTTCTTTTTCTCTTCTTCTTTTGGGACCCCTATAATTCGAATGTTGGTGTATTTGATATGGTCCCAGAGGTCTCTGAGACTGTCCTCAGCTCTTTCATTCTTTTTACTTTATTCTGCTCTTCCGAAGTTATTTCCATCATTTGATCTTCCAGCTCGTTGATTCATTCTTCTGTTTCAGATATTCTGCTGTTGATTCCTTCTAGAGTATTTTTAATTTTCAGTAATTGTGTTGTTTGTCTCTGTGTGTTTATTCTTTACTTCTTCTAGGTCTTTGATAATTGATTCTTGTATTTTCTCCATTTTGTTTTCAAGGTATTTGGTCATCTTTACTATCATTATTCTGAATTCTTTTTCAGGTAGTTTACCTATTTCCTCTTCATTTATTTTGACTTCTATGTTTCTAGTTTTTTCCTTCATTTGTGCAGTATTTCTCTGCCTTTTCATTATTTTTTAAAAAGTTACTGTGTTTGAGGTCTCCTTTTCCCAGGCTTCAAGGAAAGTTGCATTCTTTCCTTGAAGAAGGTTGAATTCTTTCTTCCTTTTGGTTTCTGCCTTCCTAAGGTTGGGCCAGTGGTTTGTGTGAGATTTGTGCTGAGTTTCTGTTTGTTTTTCCTCTGATGGGCAAAGCTGTGTGAAGTAGTAATCCTGTCTGCTGATGATTGGGTTTGTATTTTTGTTTTGTTTGTTGTTTAGAGGAAGTGTCCTGCACAGAGTGCTACTGGTGGTTGGGTGACGCTGGGTCTTGTATTCAAGTGGTTTCCTTTGTGTGAGTCCTCACTATCTGACACTCCCTGGGGTTAGCTCTCTAGTAGTCTAGGGTCTTTGAGTCAGTGCTCCTACTCCAAAGGCTCAGGGCTTGATTTCTGGTCAGGAACGAAGTTTCCACAAGTGGTTTGTTATGGCATTAAGAGAGATTAAAACAAATACTCAAAAACAAGAAATCAAAGATGAACCCTAGATAAATGGCAGCTACAAAATCAGACAAGTAATAATTAATGGAATATACATATATATATATACACCCATGAGCAAAGTCAAAATAGTCCAACAAAAATACAGTAGATTGACCTGGCAAACAAAGGAAATAAAAACTTATATTTACCAGTTAAGAAGAAAACTAACTTAAGCACAAACTGGAAAACAAAACTAAAGCAAAGTGCCAAGTGGGTAATAAAGCAATGAAAACAAACCTAACAAATATATTGAGAGGAAAGGAAAGAAAGAAAAGAAAGCATAGATATGCAAATTTAAATAGAGGTAGATGAAGAAGATTTATATACATTAAAGATTAACTGCAAGGGGAAAAGAACAGTAGGAAAGACAAACAAAGGAAATGTATAAAATATATAATAGGTTAAAAAATTAAAAACTAAAATTATAAAGGAGAGAAAAGAAAAAATAAAAAACAGAAGAAGAGAGGAAAAAGGGGGAAAAACCAAGGAAAGCTCCATAGAACTCCTAAGGCCCAACGTAGAGGCAGAGGCTTATACCACTAGAAAGTGTGACTGAATATACACATATATGTATTCACTCATAAGCAAAATCGAAACAGTCCAACAAAAGTAAAGTACAATAGATTGACTGGGCAAACAAAGGAAACCAAGAATTATATCTACCAGAACAAAGCTGACTAAAGCAGAAACTGGAAAACAAAATTAAAGAAAAGTGCCAACTGGGGAATAAAACAATGAAAATAAAACTAACAAATATGTTGAGAGGAAAGGAGAGAATTAAAGAAAGAATAGATGTGCACAGCTAAATAGAGGTAGATAAAGAAATTTATATACATTAAAGATTAACTGAAAGGGGAAAAGAGCACTAGGAAAAGCAAACCAAGGATAAATGTAGAAAAAATAATAATAGGTTTAAAAAATTAAAATTGAAAAAAGAGGAAAAATCCACAGAACTGCAAAAGCCCAATGTAGAGGCAGAAGTTTATGTGACTGAGGGAAAAAAAAGCTCAAAAGCTTAACTGTATTTCTTAGTGCCAATAAAATCAACAACTACAACAGAAGTGGAAAAAAAGGAAAAGAAAAAAGAAAAAAAAATCCAAAAGAATCTATAGAACAAGTCAAAAAATAAGAATAATAAATGTTTTTCTTGAGTCACTGCTGTCAGAGTCCTTTCCCTCCCTGGGAGTCAGTCCACCTCACCTCCCTAGGATGCCCTCCAACACTGTGCTGATCTCTGGACCTGCTGTGGAGGCAGCTCAGATTCTAAACTGGTCTTACTCCTGTGTGTTCTTGCCTCCAATGTCTACAACTATCAGAACTAGTGCATTTTCTTTTGTAGGAGCTCTCAATGGCCTTTTATATATTCCATAGACACAGAGTCTGCTTAGTTGATTTAATCTGCAGCTGTATAGCTGGTGGGAAGGTTTTGGGTCTTCTTCCTTAGCCACACTGCCCCTGGGTTTCAATTGTGGTTTTATTTCCACCTCTGCATGTGGGTTGTCCACTGGGATTTAGTTCCTGGGGCTGCCCTGGAGAACTTGGGTTTGCCCCTGTGAGGGCCAGGTGTGAAGGTGGTGCAGCTGCTTGAGTCGCAGGGGTTCTGGCAGCACCAGGTACTCAGGGGAGCTGGCGGCTAGGGGAATAGGAAATATAGTGCTCTAGAAGGGGATGGCAACCTGTATTGGCCAGTATGCTCCAGTATTCTTGCCTGGAGGACCCCTCTCTGACAGAGAAGTCTGGCAGGCCCCAGTCTACAGGGTCACAGAGTCGGACACGACTGAAGCAACCCTATGCGCATAGATGAGAGACTTTTTTTGCCTGTGGCAGCTCTGCCCCAGTGAGAGTTGAGCATGAAGGTGTTGCAGCTGCTTGGCTTTTGGGGACCCTGGCGACGACAAGTGTGCAGCAACATGTACTGCCTCTGCCTCAGGAATTATGGCCCTAGCAGAGTCTTTTTTTCCAGTGTCTTGTAGCTGGCCACCAGAAGGCCTTTTTGGCCAGTCTTTCTCCGTAACTCTACTGGCTCAGACATTTAGAGGACTCCCTTCCCTGGGGTCCTTCTCTGTTGTTCAGAACATCAGGCATATAGAGCAGCTCCCCTGGCTGGGCTCCTACTCTGTAGATTGGTGCGTCAGTCACTGAAAGGAGCACCCTGGGTGGGGTCCTGCTCTGTAGTTGAGTGCATCACGCATTTGACCTCTCCATTGCTCAGCTGCCCATGCTGGCCTGTTGGGGGAGAGAGGCTATAGTGACGGCTCCACCCCCTAGCGTGACTCAGCAGTATGGCCTTGCTTCCATGGCTGCCTGGCTTTCCTCCACCAGCATTTCCCACCACAATCTCCTCGCTGACATCCCCTCAATCCATCTCTCCACAGTCAACAGCAGCCCTCACCCTGGGATTGCTCCGCAATCCCTAAACTCCAGCTCCCAGCCGCTGCACCTTCCCAGAGACTAGCGTTTCTGTCCATGGTGTGTATGGCTGCAGGGCCTCTTGCATGTAGGCTGCCACAGGTCAGCTGTTTCACTCTCAGCCTTATATGTTTCTCCTCTGACTCAGACAGTTGCCCTGCTGTGGGGATCGGACCCCTGCTTCAGTTCCCCCACCCACCTGGGCAGGTCCAGTCCTGCTAACACTCCCGTTTTTCCCCCTAGATCCTCCATCCTACCGAGTTTTGTGTATTTCTGTATGTTCTTTTCCTCTGGTCAGGTACTCCTATCCGCTCTCAGCTGGTGTTCTGCATGCTCTTCTGTGTCTGAAGGTGTGTTCCTGATGTATCCGTGGAGAGAGATGTACTCCACGTCCACCTCCTCCTCCGCCATCTTGTTCTCTCTCTGCCTTATCTTTTTGATACATTCAGATTTTGATGTTGATGTTGTCTCAGATTTTCCCATAATTCTTAATTTAAAAAATGTCTCAGTGAAAACACTTCTATTTCTTACTTGCTAACAGATTTCATGACCACACAATGACAAATATAGTAATCTTAAAGACGGCCATGAAAAAATTATCCAGGTGTGCTTTAGTTTTTGAAAGTAGTCAAATCATGCAAAATGGGCAAGATGTGAATTGAAGACTACCACTTTACAAGTCTTAAAAGCAATCTGTGTATTAGAAATCCCATTTTCCTTTTATAGGTAGGCAGTGGGCATGCAAGCCTCGTATGACTTAGGAATATATTTGCTTAATGACTTACCAGATCCAGCACCAGTTCTGGTTTATGAGCATGGGTCTGTCTGTTGCTATGTAGATGATGGATTATAATAAGTGTGTTCAAGGACATGAGATCACATCTGCAGAGAAATTCAGAGAATAAATTCTATAGAGGGTGGAAAAAAGAGAAAGCTAAGAGAAAGCTTTCTGGCTAAAAGAAAGCCAATTTTTCGTGAAGGTATTACTTCATCTTTCTATATATTAATCTGTCTGTAAAATTATACAATCAATTCTTTCATCATATTTCTTTCAAACCTACCACATGAATCTTAGAATATAAGTGGCTATCATTGGATGATAGCTGTTTGATTATACTTCATCACCTTGAGTTTCTTTCAATTCATTTTCATCAAGGCAACATATTGAATGAATATATTTTACAAACAGGAGTTGTTGAATTCTGGTGTGTGTGTGTGTGTGTGTGTGTGTGTGTGTGTGTGGTACATCTAGGAACAGACATGTTTCAGGGTGGACCCTCAGCCTTGCAAGTTTCACTCAGAATTATTTTTTTAAGACTTTAGTTATCAACCCACAAAACATGGCCTTATAATGTAAATGCTGACATAACCTTTAGATATACCTGGCTATATATCAAGGTACTGTAAAGCACCATATTTGAAAAGTCAAGCAAGATAAAGTACTGAGTTAATGTTCACTGGGAGAAAGAGAACACTCAACCAGTTAAATACTTCCAGTTTCGGTTTTGAATGAAATATAGGCCCTTTTGCATCTTTAGTAACAAAATCAAATGTATTAAAATGATTCTCATATGCAAGTGAAATGAATGTCAAAAAAGATTCTCTATGGGGAAAATAAAAGATACTTCAATTAGGGCTTTACTGTTTTCCAGTTCATAACCAAATCTATAAATGCGTTCAGTTACTTCCCTAAGGAGTTAAATTTCTGTCCTGCAGGTTTTGCTGGAGGTTGAAAAGGGATTCAGTCCTCCCTGAGTGCTGAGGAAGACCAAAGAGCACGAGCTGTCAAACCGGAAATCGTGCCAGCAGAATGCTCATTGAACACTTGATGTCATATGTCATCTGACACTGGCTTTTCATTCAGGTCATTTCAGGATAAGGTAGGACTGCAAACACAGAACCAACTTAGTGGGTGTATTGCTACCAAGTTTCAGGGGTTTGGCTGGCATTCCAGAGTTTATTTGAATTAATCTTCATTCTCACTGGCCTGCAGAGCTCAGTGAAAACTGACTTTTCAGCCAACACTTTCATTGCTTCCTGATTGTGCTGATATCAGAAACACCGCAAGAAAAGCACTTGAGAGATTTTTATAGGAATAGTTTGCTTCAGGGAAGGATGAACTTTCTGCCAGAAGGTACAAAGACTTCTGTTTATTGTTTATTTGGGGCACATGGCAACTAGTCTCTTGTTTACTAAAGCCAGTCTTGTGGGTGTGCTCACAATTTATTTCTGGGGATTATTTGGAATTTACACTTTCTCCAGTAGGTTGCAAAGAATTTTTATTGATTGATTCAACAGGTAGAATTTACCAACAGATACAATCAGTTCTGTGAATCTGTAGAAATTCTAGTTGTATTTTTGAACCTAATAGATGATGATTGAACTGAGAAAGTATTAAGCTAAATAAACACCGTATTTTTCTGAATTTTAAGGTCTTAGGGTTAAAAGACATTATGAATTGTATGATGATCCTCACACTGCCATATATTCTCACAGTTTCCAGTGAAGACACTTGGAATCCTGAAAATAATTTCTATACATTTATAAAATCCTGTTTATGCTTTAGTAATGTTATGGAAAACCTGTGTTTGTTCAAACCTCTCTGAGTAAGTGTGGTACTTTTGATTGGGTTTTGTTTGAGGTTTTGAGTGTACATATAAATATAATAAAACTAAGTGGGTGGGATGGAGGTTCAGGATGGGGAACACATGTACACCCATGACTGATTCATGTGAATGTATGGCAAAACTCACCACAATATTATAAAGTAATTAACCTTCAACTAAAAAAATAAGTAGAAAAGGAAGAACCAGCTTGATTAATGGCAGGGTGAATAGAAGCACTCATATGGTTGGGTTTTCTTCAAAGATACATTTGGTCCAGTGGTTAAGACTTCACTTTCCAATGCAGGTGATGCAAATTCAATCCCTGGTAAGAGGGCTAAGGTCCCACATGCCTTGCTGCCAGAAAACCAAAACATAAAACAGAAGCAATACTGTAATAAATTCAATATTTAAAAAATAGGCCCAAATATTAAAAAAAAAAAATCTTAGAAAAAGATGAGAACACAGTTTAATACTGGAAGTCTAGATGAGGCCTCTGGCTTCCTCTGAAGGAAGTCTCAGTCCCTATAGCTGTCACCCGGGCAGTGTGACAGAGGCCAGCCGACCTACCTGCCTGAGCTGGGGAGAAGGGTGGGGAGCAGCAAGGGCAGCCCTCTCTCCACTCTGGGCTCCGTTCCTGCCAGCCTGGGCTGTTTATCCACTGCCAGGCTTGGCTGACTTCTTGTGGGTTAAGAAGGGGAGCAAAGCCTTCTGAAGCCAAGATTTAAAGAGAAAAGTGGGAGTGATGTGCTCTGAGTAGATACAGGAAGTGAAAGAGAGAAGCAGGACACGCCAGGTCTTTCTCAAAATACAGTAACACTACCCTCTGTTAAAATAGGCGCCAAGATGCAGGCTTCCGTCCAATCAGATGAGAACGTTCACCGTCCATGGGGCGGTGGGAGGGGCTAAAGCAGGGGCTGCTGTCTGCTTCTCTAGGAGCAGAGATGAGGGTACGGAGCAGAAGGGGGGCGTGTTCTTCTTCCCCAACACCACACATCCCTCCTGACAGTGATTCCCACCCCTGATGGCTCCCCAAACTTGCTTGAATACCCTCAGAAGCTGATCGTTGCCCCTAGCAGCCAGTTGTGATTGACGAACATGGCAGGAAGTTATAAGGAGCCCAACCCGCCCCATGTCTTCCATTAGATCCTTTATTGAGTTTTTGGAGCAGCAAGGAGCAGGTCTAATCATGCAACTGATTTTCAGTTATTTGAGTCTGTTATCTCTCTGCACACCCCCTGTCCTTCAAACACCACATCTACCCATGAAATCCAAACGCATTCTTTTTTAAAAATTTTATTTATTTTAATTGGAGGCTACTTTACAATGTTGTAGTGGCTTTTGCCATACATTGACATGAATCAGCCATGGGTGTACATGTGTTCCCCATCCTGAACCCCCCTCCCACCTCCCTCCCTGTCCCATTCCTCAGAAAGAGAGAACCAGGTAGTCTTTTCTAAAAGTGTAAGGATGCTTGGCATCAGTTTCCTTCCCTCTCCTCCTCCTCAGGACTGGGAAGTTCAGGCGAGAGCCTGCGGGACAGGTGGCACTGACTGGCAGGACCCCTGGCATGTGAGCGGAGCAGGGGGCAGTGGCTCTTCTCCCCTCTCGCTGAGCAGTGGTGAGGCCCCCGCCCGCCTCTGCCCGTCTCCTTTTGCCTCTGCTCTCAAAAGTGAAACGCTGCACAGTCGGGAGGACTGGTGCAAAGAGTTAAGACACGCAGAGCCAAGAAAATAAAGAGTCAGATGTCCCGGCAGCTTTCAGTGCGTCCTGATTCTCACCACCCCCAGAGCAACCATGAAAGTAGGAGGGACCAGATGAAGACATTTAGAAATTGGTTCCGCTCCACAGCGATCCGGAGCAGGCTGGGACTCGGCTGCTTTGAGGTGGCTTGAGAGCCTCCTCTCTGGTGTCAGAACTTTCACATGGCAGTGCTGCTCCCTTTTGAAACCTCTCTGACTCACCCTAACCTTGAGGTAGGGAGACCGAAACTTTTCTTTAAAAAAAAAAAAAAAAAAAAAAAAAAAAACATTGAACCTACAATCGAATGAAACCAAATTCCACGGAAATCCAACAGAAGTGTGTAATCAGCATAGCCATGGCCAACTTCTGGTCTTGAGTACGGATCCCTGTTGGAGGGAAGTGTGTGGGTGTTTGTGTCGGATCTTTGCCATTCATTGGGTTTGCAGTGAGACCTGCGCTAGTGAGCTGAGAATTCCATTTTGCTTAAAAGTTGCAAGGGGAGAAAGGAAGTGCACTTAGGGTGCAGTGTTCAAAACCAAACAAAAGGAAACAAAACAAGATCCTATACAATGTGAAGGCCCACACTTTTCAAACTGTACCAGCTGTTGGAGAATTGATTGCATGAACTTAGACCTTTCTCTGAGGTGGGTCTAAGGTAACATGAATGTATGTTACTGCATGGTTGCAAATGTAGCGACTATTTTGGTGCAGAGTGACCCCCTGAATACCTGCATGACGACTAAAAAACATCATAGAAAAGTTCAAGTGTGACATGAAATGTGGGCTTCCCAGGTGGTGCTGTGGTAAAGAACCCATCTTTCAATGCAGGAGACGTAAGAGAGGCAGGCTCGATTCTGGGTTGGGAAGATCTTTTGAAGGAGGGCATAGCAACCCACTCCATTATTCTTGCCTGGAGAATGCCATGAATAGAGAAGTCTGTATTCTCTATTCAGACTTCAGGTGGGCTACAGTCCATAGGGCTGCAAAGAGCTGGACATGACTGAAGCGACTTAGCATACACAATGTGAAAAGTGTAGGAAGCAGACTTACTATGCCTGCTTGCCTGCCAAGTCACTTCAGTTGTGTCCGACTCTCTGCGACCCTGTGGACTGTAGCCTGGCAGGCTCCTCTGTCCACAGGGATTCTCCAGGCAAGAATACTGGAGTGGGTTACCTTGCCCTCCTCCAGTGAATTTTCCTGACCCAGTGGTCGAACCCATGTCTCAAGCATCTCTTGTCTCCTGCATTGGCAGGTGGGTTTTTTGTTGTTGTTGTTTTTTTTTTTTTTTTTTTTTTTTTTTTTTTACCACTAGCGCCACCTGGGGAAACTTACTCTAGCCACCTGCATATGACTTGGCAAAGTGTGAGCCCCTGGAATCACCTTGTAGAAATCTAAACTCTTCCAAATTGTTTAGTGACCTTGGGAATTCATTAAGAGCATCAGGGTCTCTCATGAGGTAAATGTTGAATGGCTAAGGTTGAAGGAGCAGTAGATTAAACTTTCTTTATTTCCTTCTCATTACATCACATAAATGTGTTCCTGGCCAAATACATTAAGGCAAAAAATAAAAGGAAACTCGAAATAATGATTGATAACATGCCGAGCAACTTCAGAACTTTGTTGACATTTGCTCTGTTGACTTGTATCTTAACGACTATATAACATGTAACTCTAAAGAAATGTAACCTAAAAAAAAAAAAAAACCCTCACAACATACTAGAATAAGTAAATATTTATTATTTCCTTTGGAGCAGTCATTCTGGAATGCTAGCTCTTAACCCAATAATTCTGAAGTTATTCAAAACTATTTTTCTACTGTCTCTCTGCAAGCATCTTCAGTTCCGTGTTTGTTATTTTGAATGGCTCACGGTGGGCCTTACAGTCTGGCACATACATCTTGTCTAGCATCCTTGTTTTATGGAGAAAGTTGATCTGGAAATTTCAAGTGATTTGTCCCAAGTCACATAAAGCTGGGACCAGAACCAAGATCTGTTTTCCAGGAGAGCATTTTTGCCACAGCATCCTTCTGCCTTTTTCCTTCGTGGGTGGACTTAATATTTTGGAAAAAAAAAGTTTAAGTTATTCACAGCCAAATATAGTGAATAAGATGGATGATCAACTCAGTGCAATGTGGTAAACCTTCATTGGGTACCCACTATATACAAGGTATCCTAACAAGTGCTGCAAAAGATACGAAAGACTTTAAGGCATAGGACTTGATCTTAAATTAACTGTAAAAAGAGAATTTAAAAAAATGAGCCGTTATTACAGTAGAATTGAGAGGAGAGTAGTTTCCTTGAGTTCCTGATTTTGTATTATATGCCTTCAGTCAATAGGCAAAGCCCCTACTTTGATTAAGTACCTGTTTGTTGTGACCTTCTTTCAAATTCACAATGACAGGATTGAAGTGAACAAAATTGTTAGCTTATGAAAAGCATTATGAGTCTTTAAAATGAAAACGGGACCTAACATTTTAGGGAAGGGTGCAATTATTATTTTCTGTAAAAAATAAAACTGTTAGAATTTTCAGAATATTTGTGTACTGCCAAGTTGCTATGTGGATACTTTTGGGGAAATGAAATCAACACATCCAATCTGTGGTGACAGACCTTTAATCAATCCTGTGCTATTCTGGAGTCTTTCAAAATATGGTCAGCACTTAATTCTGCTGCCTTTTAAAATACTGAAGTAAAGATAATAAATACCTTGCTAATCTACTCTCTAAATTAATTTATATGATGGTAACATAACTTGCCTAGAAACATAGGATCAGCTGTATCTTTTCTTAATGTTTATGTATAAAAAACAAATACTTTTTTATAAGAATATCTTGCCGCTGTTGCTAAGTCACTTTAGTCATGTCTGACTCTTTGTGACCCTATGGACTCTAGCCCGCCAGGCTCCTGTGTCCAAGGGATTCTCCAGGTAAGAATATCTTACTATTGATTTATCATAGATAAGAGTTTTGAATTAGTGTTCTAGTAATAATTTTCACTTGGGAGGTTAACACTTGTTGAGCATACATTAAATGCCTGGCACATTTCATAAAGCTTTTTTTTAAGTTAGTTTTTATTAGAGTATAGTTGCGTTACAATGTTGTATTAGTTTATACTGTACCACAAAGTGAATCAGTTATATGTACACATATATCCTCTCTTTTTTGGATTTCCTTCTGATTTAGGTCACCACAGAGCACTGAGTAGGGTTCCTTGTGCTATCCCGCAGGCTCTCAGCAGTGTACTTTGCACTTTTCATGCAAAGATGGGCACAATAAAGGGCAGAAATGGTATGGACCTAACAGAAGCAGAAGAGATTAACAAGAGGCGGCAAGACTACACAGACGAACTATATGAAAAAGATGTTCACCACCCAGATAATCACGATGGTGTGATCACTTACCTAGAGCCAGACATCCTGGAATGTGAAGTCAAGTGGGCCTTAGAAAACATCACTATGAACAGAGCAAGTGGAAGTGATGGAGTTCCAGTTGAGCTATTTCACATCCTGAAAGATGATGCTGTGAAAGTGCTGCACTCAATATGCCAGCAAATTTGGAAAACTCAGCAGTGGCCACAGGACTGGAAAAGGTCAGTTTTCATTCCAATCCCAAAGAAAGGCAATGCCAAAGAATGCTCAAACTACCGCACAATTGCACTCATCTCACAAAGTGATGCTCAAAATTCTCCCAGCCAGGCTTCAACAGTACCTGAACTATGAACTTCCAGATGTCCAAGCTGGTTTTAGAAAAGGCAGAGGAACCAGAGATCAAATTGCTGACATCCTCTGGATCGTCGAAAAAGCAGGAGAGTTCCAGAAAAACATCTACTTCTGCTTTATTAACTACGCCAAAGCCTTTGACTGTGTGGATCACAACAAACTCTGGAAATTTTTCAAGAGATGGGAATACCAGACCACCTCCCCTGCCTCCTGAGAAATCTGTATGCAGGTCAAGAAGCAACAGTTAGAACTAGACATGGAACAACAGACTCGTTCCAAAACAGGAAAGGAGTATGTCAAGGCTGTATATTGTCACCCTGCTTATTTGACTTGTATGCAGAGTACATCATGAGAAATGCTGGACTGGATGAAGCACAAGCTGGAATCAAGATTGCTGGGAGAAATATCAATAACCTCAGATATGCAGATGACACCACCCTTAAGGCATAAAGTGAAGAAGAACTAAAGAGCCTCTTGATGAAAGTGAATGTGGAGAGTGAAAAAGTTGGCTTAAAGCTCAACATTCAGAAAATGAAGATGATGGCATCTGGTCCCATCACTTCATGGCAAATAGATGGGAAAACAGTGGAAACAGTGACAGGCTTTACTTTTTTGGGCTCCAAAATCACTTCAGGTGGTGACTGTAGCCATGAAATTAAAAGAGGCTTACTCCTTGGAAAAAAAGTTATGACCAACCTAGACATCTTATTAAAAAGCAGAGACATTACTTTGCCAACAAAGGTCCTTCTAGTCAAGGCTATGGTTTTTCCATTAGTCATGTATGCATGTGTGACTTGGACTGTAAAGTAAGCTGAGTGCCGATGAAACAATGCTTTTTGAACTGTGGTGTTGGAGATGACTCTTGAGAGTCCCTTGGACTGCAAGGAGATCCAAACAGTCTATCCTAAAGGAAATCAGTCCTGAATATTCACTGAAAGGACTGATGCTGAAGGTGAAAGTCCCATACTTTGGCCACCTGATGTGAAGAACTGACTCATTTGAAAAGACCCTGATGCTGGGAAAGATTGAAGGCAGGAGAAGAAGGAGAAAACAGAGGATGAGATGGTTGGATGACATCACCGACTCAATGCACATGAGTTTGAGTCAGCTGTGGGAATTGGTGATGGACAGGGAAGCCTAGCGTGCTGCAGTCAACGGGGTCACAAATGGTTGGACAGGACTGAGCGACTGAACTGAACTGACTGATCGGTAGTGTGTGTGTGTTAATCCCAATCTCCTAATTCTTCCCACTCCGCCCCCCCCCCCCCCAGCGCCTTACCCCTTGTCATCCCTGTGTTTGTTCTCTACATCTGTGTCTCTATTTCTGTTTTGCATATAAGATCATCCATGCCTGGAAAATCCCATGGACGGAGGAGCCTGAAAGGCTGCAGTCCATGGGGTCGCTGAGGGTCGGACACAACTGAGCGACTTCACTTTCACTTTTCACTTTCATGCACTGGAGAAGGAAATGGCAACCCACTCCAGTGTTCTTGCCTGGAGAGTCCCAGGGACGGGGGAGCCTGGTGGGCTGCCGTCTATGGGGTCACACAGAGTCGGACACAATTGAAGTGACTTAGCAGCAGCAGCATACCATTTTTATAAACTGTTAATTGTTTCATTTATACATTTAATGCTATTAATAAATTCCTGAGTTGAGTGTTACAAATTCAGTAAAGAAACCAACACTCAGAGAGTCTAACTAAATACGTTACCAAAATTCATAGATTTAGGAAGTAACTGTGCTAAGATTCAAACTCAGATCTGTGGATTGCTAAACTGCATTCTCTTTATTGCATTATCTGTACATGGTTCTTTAAGTCAGAGTGTTATGTGACTTTCCCCTTTTGTCCTTTTAATCAAGGACATATACTACAAGATGTCTGGCCTTTAGGGAGGACAGAGTTTGGAATGAGTGGTTGAGAAACAATAATTGGTTCGATGATATATGAATTCTCAAACCTAGCCCTTGCCCTGCCACACTTACCTGAACAAATTCTAATGGATATATATGCATAGAAGATCAGGTCTGGCACTTTATCAATATCTGTACTTTTTTTGAACGTCATGTTGTTCATTTTCTTGGAGATCAAGCAAGGCCTTGTGGAGAACCTAGGCCAGGTGCTGCCCAAATTGCCTTTTTCCTCTGCCTTTCTCTGGTTCCCCGTTGTCTTCTAAGGGAAAATGGAGTAGAGAGGAAGGCACTTTTTCTTAAATGAGGACAAGACCTGGTTCTGTTTCACCAGGCTCTGCCATCCCTGGGATTCTCCAGGCAAGAACACTGGAGTGGGTTGCCATTTCCTTCTCCAATGCATGAAAGTGAAAAGTGAAAGTCAAGTCGCTCAGTCGTGTCCGACTCTTAGTGACCCCATGGACTGACTGCAGCCTACCAGGCTCCTCCGTCCATTGGAATTTCCAGGCAAGAGTACTGGAGTAGGTTGCCATTGCCTGTGTCCCTTAATCCTTACCAAAGCTGGCACACTAAAGGTTTTACTCATATCCAACCTTGAGATAATTATTAGCCCAGGGGCCAATGAATGTTCTTGTCTTTTGAAACAGCTACAATGGATAGATTAAGGAGAGTGGAAAGGGAAGTAGGGCCGTACTTAGGTGGGTGGGGAAGCTGTTATTTTCCCTTGCTATCAGGGAGCAGTTTGCATTGACACATGGACAAACCCAATTCATGATGCTATCTTTACTCATCCAGGGCACTCATCTGAGTTAACTCGCCTCAATCTACTTTAGCACTGGATGAAATAATTTCAATAGAAACAGGATAAAAGAAATGTACCAGAATCATTTCTGACCATACCCTTTATGCATTGCTGTGGAAATTGCTTGATGTGCAATTGGAGATTGAATATCTTTAGAGACATCACTCACAAAACACCTGCAACAAATCTTTTCTAAATATGTGGCTAATGAAAACAATAATTATGGTAATTCCAACTTTCTTCCTCCCAAACCTGTCACTAAGGCTATGTCAAACTTCTAAACACATACATCAAAACTAACTGATTAGCCCATAAGGATAGTTTCTGATCTGTATTATATAATCAGGGCTTTAAATGCATGTGATTCTATGAAGTTAGGTCCTTGTGTTGTTTTCTGTATATTGTTCTCATCATAAGTATGTGTAAACCATCTTAAACATATCTTGATAATTTGAGATATTATGGAATACAACACTCATCTGAGCCCCAAGAAATAAATATAACATTTTATTACCACACGTATGATTTTACTTGCTGCTTGTATTTTACTTCCTGTTGGTATAATATTCAAGAGTGTGTTTAACATTTTTATTTTGCAAAATCTAAGTGTGGCATATGCTATGACTTGACTGTCCAAAAGCTATGGTCTCTCTCTGGCTAACAAAATCCCAAGTTTTTTAGGTAGGCCATGTACCATCTCCAGGAAATGAATCATAATTGGACCAGTTATTACAATCCTTTCTGCTTAATCACATTCTTGCTTTTTCAAACTTCCTTGTGAGGGAAGCCATAGGACAAGTGTTGGCCCAGGAGGCCCATGAAGAATTCTGAGGGGCTATCTTTCCCCTCTTCAGTTAAAAAGTAGTAACCCTTCTCCACCTGCTGCCTTCTTCCTTTTCGTTTGAGACACTGAAATGCGTATGTGGTTCCTCAGATTTGTCATGCATTCATAAGGTGATCATTCTGAGGATGAAAATCTACCCACTGTGGATGGCAGAGCAGGAGGGCTGAGCTGGTGCGTTTAACATGGAACTACAATCCTCCAGAAAAAGAGATCCGTCCCTGTTAGTGAGATTAGGGGTACAGACAATGGCAGTATGCTTACGTATATATCTCATACAGAGGATACCTGAGGGACTAAGCGCATGAATGAGGGATACCTGTCTCAGAGTTCCAACAGATGGAGCAGGTAGCTCAGGAGTTATTAAGATCAAGGTAGGTAGGAAAAAAAACCCTGTAAGAAAGAATCCAAGAGAATAGCAGCATGTGCAAAGGCAGAACAATGGCAGAGAACATGACCTGATTGCTGCATTCTGGTTGGTAGTTTAGGAAAGATGCAACAAGTGCCAAAGGGTCAGTGGTATGGTTAGAGAGGGGATATCATCCTGATCCTAAGAAGACTTGCATGCTAGACTGAGGATTTTGCACTCTATTCTGATGATAGAATACTATGACAGATATTATATATTATTACATATGCATTATGTATTATATTCTAGAATTTCCAGAACTTGGAGACAAAAGAGATAAGGTGGGATGAAAGAGAACACGAAGAATGTTCTGAGTTTTAAATTTTCTAATAAAAATGTGCAGACTTCATTGACTATGTCTTAGGGCTAGTGATGTTTTAGGAGAAGGTCCTACTGGTATCAATGGGAAATTTTCATACAAACAGATTAGAGGGTCATGTCTCTGGGTATGAACCCCATGAAGTGGGATCTTAAGCTAAAGTGTCCATATAAGCCAAGAGCAGGGCCTTTTCTGAGAAACGGCAGCGTCCCGCTAGATCCAGGCCAGTTTCACAGTGCATGTCAGGCATCTAACAAGGAGGCCCTTCTGGCTCCTCTCAGTTGCTGACTCCGTTTTCAAGGGCCATTGATAAGCAGGAATAGCGTAACCACAGGAATGCCTTCTGATAACAGTAGAGTAGGCTGCTGCATTCCTGAGCCATAGCTGATGTCTCTTCATCTACTGCCAAGCTGTAGAAAAGGAGTCAAATGGGCCAGATCTAAAGTCTGGCCTATTTGGATTGGCCACTCTTAGGGAGAGAGTTGTGGTGGCATGCGTACGAATGTGTGTCTGAAAGGGCCAGGACAGGGGAGAGAGAGAGAGGAGACGGATCAGCAGCCGGCCGGAGCAGAGGCACAGACCCTTCCCTTAGGGAGAGGTGTGGCACTGCAGTGAGTGCCCTGTCCCCCACTCTCCAGAAAATGTCATTTGACTGGTTGGTCACCCCTGCATCAGAAGTGGAGTCTGTCGATGCTTGCTTTCTAGTACTTTCCCTCCAGCATTTGGAAAGAGCCATGGCAAAGCTGCTCACTAAGCCCTTGGGCTCCTCCAAACTCTTGGCCCACTGTTCCATCCTCCTCCTTGCCACTTCTCTGGAACCAAACTACCTCTGGTTCCATGAACACAGGCCTGCTTTGCACAGGCTCTCCCCTTTTCCTGGGGACTCCTTCCTTTTCTGCTTGGCAGAATTCTGTTTATCTTTCAAACCAGCTCATTGGTCACTCTGTCCAAGAAAGAGATTCCCTCTTCCCCCAGAACAACATATATATGATTGCATTTCCCTGATATGTTGAACATTTTTTCGTAGCTTGTTGGTAGTTTTTATATCATCTTTGGAGCAATGTCTATTCAAGTCCTTAGCCCTTTTTTGAATTGAATGGTTCCCTTTTTGTTGTTGAGATGTAGATGTTCTTTGTATGTTCTGGATGTTAACTCATCATCAGATATACAACTTGCACATATTTTCTCCCATTCCATAGTCTGTGTATTCTGTTGGTTGATTGTGTCCTTTGATGCACAGAAGGCTTAATCTTGATATAGTCCCATTTGTCTGTTTTTGATTTTGTTGTCTGTGCTTTTAGAGACACATCCAAGAAAACATTGCCAAATCCAATATCACAAAACCCTTCTTGTGTGTGTTCTTATAGCAGTTTTACTTTTTCAGATCTTACAGTTAGGTATTCTATTCATTTTGAGTTAATTTTTATATATGGAATAAGGTAAGGATCCACATTCATTCTTTGATTTGTGGATATCCAGTTTTCCTACCAACATTTGTTAAGGATACTATTCTTTCCCACTGAGTGATCTTGTCATATTCTTGTCTTATATTATTTGACCATATACATGAGTGTTTATTTCTGGGTTCCCTATTCTATTCCGTTGGTCTATATGTCTGTCTTTATGCCAGTACCATACTATTCTGATTACTATAGCTTTGTAATATGTTTTAAAACCCAGGAAATTTGAGACTTCAAACTTTGTTCTTTTTCAACATTTTTTTATTGACTATTTGGGGCCCCTTTGAGATTCCATATGGATTTTTAAATGGTTTTTTCTGTTTCTACAAAAAAAAAAATGTCATTGAATTAGGGATTGCATTGAATATATAGATCACTTTGGGTAATGTAATGACTGAACTGTGTCTTCCCCAAATTCATGTATTATAGCCCTAACTCCCATTGTAACTGACCTTGGAGTTAAGGCCTTTAAAGAGGTAATTAAGGTTAAATGAGATGACAGTGGTGAAGTCCTACTCAGATTTGACTAATGTCCTTTAAAGAAGGATGCACACTCTAGGAAAAAGGCCATTTGAGGACACAGCAAGAAGGTGGCCATCTGCAAGCCAAGGAGTGAGGCCTCGAGAAACCAAACCTGCTGACACCTTCATCTTGGACTTTCAGCCTCCAAAACTGGGGGAAAATAAATTTTTGTTGTTTAGGTCACATGGTCTGTGTTACTTTGTTAAGGCCCCACCACACTGACACAAGTAGTATTGACATCTTCACAATATTAAGTATTCTAACCTGTAAACAAAGACTATCTTTCTATTTGTTTGTGTCTTTATTTCTTTCAGCAATGCTTTGTAGTTTTTAGTGTACAGATCTTTTGTCTCTTTAGTTATGTTTATTCTACCGTATTTTATTCTTTTTGATGCTATTATAAAAGATCTAATTTTATTACTTTCCTTTTAGGGATTATTCATTGTTAGTATAAAGAAACACAATTGATTTGTGAGTGTTGATTTTGTATTCTGCAACTTTGCTGAATTTGCTTATTATTTCTAACAGGTTTTTAAAATAGAATCTTCAAGATTTTCTGTGTCTTAAATCTTGCCATCTGTGAACAGAGATAATTTCATTTATTTCTTTCCAATATGGATACCTTTTATTTCTTTTTTTCCCCAAAAAAATTGCTCTGGAAAGGGCTTCCTGTACTATGTTGAATAGAGGTGGTGAGAGCAGACATTATTTATGTTTTCACGAGTTTCTCTCTTGCTAGGCTGGATCAAGGGCTCTTAAGAGTAGGAATGAATCTTTTTTTATGCCTATAGCTTCAGTGTCTGGCATTGACTAGTATATATTCCATGCATTTTCCTAGTGAAAATTAAAGAATGCATGAATTTTGGGAGAAAATAAGTTATTTTGAGACTGCCTCCAGAAATATCTTTATAGTGATTTTATGAATACAGATATAACAATTGGTTTAAAAAATTCCATAAAATAAAGAGCTCTTGGTTCAAGTCACACAGGTGATCTAGGTTAGCATCAATGGTGATGTCGTATTGGCAGTAAGTATTCTTCATATATTGCGAGGAGAATGATGCTTCCCCTCTGTGGTCTTTGGTCTTCCTCCTCCAAACCCCAGGCTAATCATGAGAAAAACCTTAGACAAATTCCAATCGAGGAACATTCTGTAGACAATCTGACCATTGCTCCTCAAAACTCTAAGATCATCAAAATCAAGAAAATCCTGAGAACCTATCACAGCCAAGAAATAAGGAGACATAGCAAAATATCCTGACAACAACAACAAAAAGGATCCTGGAACAGAGAAAGGTGTTTGGGAAAACTGGGTAAATCTGAACAAAGTATAAACTTTATATATAAATGTTGGTTCATTAGTTGTAAACATCGTGCCATGCAAATGTAAGGTACTGATAATATGGGAAACTGACTGGAAGATCTATGGGTCCTCTACTTTTTTTTACAACTTTCCTGTAATTCCTAAATTACTCTTAAAAAATCTGTTAGAAGGGTACATCCCATGTTAAGTGCTCTTACCTCAATAATAGTAAAAAAGAGGAGTTCAAGTAAGCTGTTGGAGCACAAGAAGATCAGAAGGCTTGAAAAGAGAAGATTCTGAATGTAAAAATTTTGAATAATTAGCTATAAGTTTATGTTTCTTCAAAGAAATGTAGATTACTCTCATCATTCTCATAGGCTCTCTCCCATTCTCCCTCTCTCTCTCTCTCTTTCTCTCTCTCTCTCTCTCTCACACACACACACACACACACACACACACACACACACACACCATAGTTTGTCTACACAGAAGTGTGTGCAAGGAGCAAACGCCGTTGGTATGCACGGGTAGAAGCAACTGATTGAGGGAAAGAGCAGAGAGCAGAACAAAGGGTCACACGAGATAAATATTGCTAAGGTGCCAAAGCATCTTGCCTCCAACTGGAGTGACTAGTGACCTAGGTTAGGATACTGGCCTAATTTAATCTGTTTTTTTTTTTTTTTTAGTTAAATGAAAAAGATATACATTAATATTTGCATAAGATCTTTTGAAGTGGCACAGGGCATGGAGACCTTTCCTTTGGCCTGGTTGATTGCACTATCATATAAGCCTGATTAAATCAGAGATGCTCTTTCCAGTGTACTGCTGTAATCCTAATACTTGGGACAATGTCTGGCATACAGCAGGTACTCAGTAAAGGCTTACTCACAGTGAATTGATAACAGGCGTCTGTGCGACACTGTGCTGATGATGAGAAGCTCCAAGGCCATACCTGTGTCTCTTGAGCACTCTTGAACCCAGCTCTGTTTGAGTGCAGATGTCATGTTCTTTCAGGCCTGTCCTGTAGCTTTCATCCCTTTTCTTCCACCTTTTAAAAATATTTAAAACATTTTTAATTGGAGGATTATTGCTTTACAGTGTTGCATTGATTTCTGCCATATAACAATGTGAATCAGCCATAAGAATCCCCTTTTTGTGTTCTTAATGCCTGGTAAGTAATAGATGGCCTATAAGGTTTTGTTCAGTGAATACCTTCTTTTCAAAATGTTATTTCTCAGCATTTAGTAGGTAATTTGTTTTAGTCTTTTTTCATCAACCCCACAGCAAGTGTTTGTAGCTACCGTATTCTGAAATATTTCCTCATAATGATTGATGAACAAATGGTTTTGGTTAAAAGCGGTGTGCTATGCTTAAGTCGCTCAGTTATGTCCGACTCTTTGTGACCCCATGGACTATAGCCTGCCAGGCTCCTCTGTCCATGGGCATTCTCCAGGCAAGAACACTGGAGTGGGTTGCCATGCCTTCCTACAGGAGACCTTCCCAAACAGGACTCAATCCCAGGTCTCCCACATTGTGGGCAGATTCTTTACTGTCTGAGCGACCAGGGAAGCCCAAATGGTTTTTCAGTTTAAATCAATTAGGCCAACCAGGTCTGCCTGAAGTGAAGTGTTAGTTGCTCAGTCATCTCCAACTCTTTGTGACCCCATGGACTGTAGCCTGCCAGATTCCCCTGTCCATATATGATGGTTCAAAGAAATTAATAGCTGAGGATGGAAATAGCTAAGGGCAGTAGTGAGTCTAATTAACAAGTTTGGCTATATGAGTACGTTTCCATCTGAAGCTATTCATTACTTTGAACTGTCATACTCAGTCCATGCTTTATTATATATGGGCCTTGTCCCTGGTGGCTTAGTTGGTAAAGAATCTACCTGTAATGCAGGAGACCCAGGTTCAGTCTCTGGGTTGGGAAGATCCCCTGGAGAAGGGAATAACAACCCACTCCAGTATTCTTGCCTGGAGAATTCCATGGACATAGGAGCTGATGGGCTACAGTCCATGAGGTTACAAAGAGTTGGACATGACTGAGCGACTTTCACTAGTATATGTAATATGAGCCTGTATATAATAGGTGCTTCCCTGGCGGCTCAGATGGTAAAGAATCTGCTCACAATGCAAGAGACCTGGGTTTGATCCTTAGGTCAGGAAGATGCCCTGGAGAAGGGAGCAGCAAACCACTCCAATATTCTTGCCTGGGAAATCCTATGGACAGAAGAGCTTGGAAGGCTACAGTCCATGAAGTCTCAAAGAGTTAGACATGACTGAGTAACTAACACTTTCTTTCACTTTGTATATAATATGTATGCCTAAAATATACATATGTGTGTGCTTATATACTTCCCTGGCAGCTCAGGTGGTAAAGCGTCTGTCTACAATGCAGGAGACCCAGGTTCGATCCCTGGGTTGGCAAGATCCCCTGGAGAAGGAAATGGCAATCCACTCCAGTATTATTGCCTGGAAAATCCCATGGACAGAGGAGCCTGGTAGGCTACAGTCCACGGGGTTGCAAAGAGTCGGACACGGCTGAGCAACCTCACTTTCACTTTCATATATATATACACACATATATATATACACATACATATATATACACACACATGCATATATATATATACACATATATGCACACACACACACACGGGCCTCCCTGGTGGCTCAGGTGGTAAAGAATCACATGCATATCTTTTTGTATATACATAGATTTATTTATATATGTGATGCATAAATAAACTAGGTTTTGATCCCTGGAAAGAAGATTCTCTGGAGGAGGGCATGGCAACCCATTCCATTATTCTTGCCTACAGAATTCCATGGACAAAGGAGCCTTTCAGGCTACAGGCCATAGGGTCACAAAGAGTCGGACATGACTGAGCTACTAACACCTTTGCAGGTCTCACTTTATTGGACCAGTGGGCTGTCGTTCCTTCAGGAGATTATAAGATTGTAAATTGATTTTGTTTTCGTTTTGTGTGTATGTGTGCTAAAGCTCAAGGAATGAGCTTTGTACATAGAAAGACGATAGACAGGACTGCTGTAAAGTCTACATTCTTGGTCTGAAAGATAGGCCTGGGGCCCCTTTGAGAAAGGGAAAGAGCTAGTAGGGGCAGAACAGATTTTAGCAGGGACTTCAGTCTCCTCAGACAGAACACTTACCAGTGGCTCTGGTTCCCCAGATACGGTGGCTCTGGAAACAATGCATGCTGTTGGCTGGGACTTTGCTGTTTCCATAGAGGGCGTCAGGAACCGGTTGTGTCAGGGTGCCCGAGGCGGGGGTGGGAACACGGCAGACAGGTTCTAAGTACTCAGAAGAACATCATGAGATACCTAGGAATAACTGGAGATAGGGTGAGGCAGTGCGAAGTCCTACGTTATGAAGATGGGGGCATAGAGCTGCTGTGGTTTGGATGGTAATGTGACTAAGACTTCACATAGAAAGGATGCCTGGAAGTATTCAGTTTACAGGGATAGCTACCAAACCGTGGTTAGTATATGCAAAGTTGAATATGGAAATAAATAAGGAAATGGCTAAGTAGGAAAGCAACAAACACCAGGCTCCTTTGACGCAAGGAGAAGAAACTCTTGTGGAGTAAGAAGTGAGGCATTGTCATATTCCTGGCTGGTTTTGGCTTACTGAAAGTTAAAGGGATGGGTATGAAGCGTGTCCCTTCATTTTCTTGTTTAGTAGCTGATAACCAGCATTAGCAAGAATGTTTTGTCATAGTAGATTTCAGTTCTAAGGAAACAGAAACCACCATTATTTTAAAATAGTGATGGTTTCTTGTGGTTAGGAGTACAAGCAAATTGTGGATGGCTCTGTTACCTTTCTTTTTCAAGTGGACATGGAGAAAATTTGTCTTGAATTTGTTTTCTTCTAAGACCTTACAAACTAACCACCAGGACTGGCTGGTGGTCACTTACAGCCCAGGCCAAGAAGTTTGAGAAAAGAAGCTTTAGTGAGAGGCATAGGACCAAAAGGAAAAACAAAGCAGACATTTAGTGCATTTAAAAAATTATTTCTCATTATTTTGAAACCCTCTTTGAATTGAAAGTATGATAGATGAACTGAGCTTTAGGGAAGTGAAGTAGTCTCCAACTTAGAGCTTTATGAAGCCTTAATTTTTGCAGTGAAAATTTTAGACACTTCAGTCACACTGACTCAGTTATCACTAAGCTAAAAGTAACAACTTTAATAATTTTCTGATTATTTCTGAAGGCTTTGTTTTGATAACATATTTCATTCGTGGCTTCCAATGACTTTTTCCCTTCTCCGCTGAAGTGTTTCATAATAAAGATCTTTGTAACATCTTTATATAGTTCCCATCTCTTTACATGTAGAGTAGGAGCTTGGGGTACATGTCTGCCCATCGCCATCGGTTTGTTTGCACGTGGTAGGAACTCTGTAACTGAGAAAGTAGCAATGCTTGCCTCATAGATGGCAAAACTGTGTTGTAGTTTCCTCTTCTTTTCAATGTTTGATATCTATGTACCTTTGAAATACAGCAGCAGCAGCAGCAGTGAAAATACTAGGAAACAGTCCACAAACTTTGGACTCACTTAAATTTAGCTAACTAATAAGTCACAAGTAATTGCCTTGAAAATCAAGAATATATTTTCTGTCACTCAACTTCTAGAATAGGTAACGCAGCCTCCATAAGATTTTGTATTTTTAATTCCAGGAATGTAAAGAGACTAAAATAGAAGCAGCAGTAACCGAAGAGCCCATCTTTTATTACTTAACTAAGGGAAGTTGGATACTATTTTGAAAAAAAAAAAAAAAAAAAAACTGCATCAAAAGTTTTTTTTTTTTTTTAGTGTCCATTGGTATTGCTGTATGGCCCTTGACATGTTATCTCAGCTCTCCTGCTCACAGTGCGTTGACAAGAAAATGTTTCTCCAAATTTCTATATCACTCTCAAAATAGTCCTAGGAACAAGTTAATCATGATTTTGGGATACAACTGAAATTCGTTTTACTCTTGAGGACCAAGAGAGAGCAGATGAAACCCAGAAAGTGTAATGTGCTTCCTTTATGGCTGGGAGTCCAATACTGAGCCAATCGTGTTTTGGCATCTGAAATTAAACTCTATTGTTCCTATTTGTAATACTGTTTTCTCTCCTATACTGCCTCTGTGCCTTGAATAAATGAGGGCTCTCACAGCTGAACTGATTACTATGGTTACAGGCAATCTGTGTTACATCTCCTGGAAGTAAAAAAAAAAAAAAAAAAGAGGGTAGTTTAAGGTAAACATTACCGTTCTTTTATGGAGAACAGTTCTTTCGGGACTGCACCCCCGACTCAGGCTCCCACTGAAAACTCTGGAGGGCTGTTTGAAGGTCCAGGCTCTAGTCCACCCTCATGCCCCAGTCACAGATGTTATTTTGGCCATACGACTGGCTAGCTTGATTTCTGGTGTTTGGACGTTGGGAGCAGGTTTAGAGTTACAGACAGAAATCTGTGAGTCCCGTAAAGTTATTATTATAACATGTTTGGTAAGCACTGGTATTGTCATTGGCACCAGACAAGTGAGCCCTAAGACTTCCGATGTTGCAATAGCTTGCACTAAGGGCACTGGTGCTGGCAGAAGGCATGCCTTTCTCCCCAGACCCAAGGGGCGCTGGGTCTTCAGGCTGCTCTCCAGTCCAGTTTATTTAGTTGAGTTCATCTCCCTAGCATGGATTGAGCCCACTGTTTGCCATGCGCTCTCCTAGGTTCTGGAAATACAAAGATGAATTGGTCTCTGCCCTCTCGGGGAGTGGTCAGATAATCAGTATCTTTCCAAGGATGAGAGACTTAACCTATGAAATAAGACTCCTTTAGACTTTTTATTTAGATTTTCCAAAGAATTTGACTGTGGCTGAGATTTTATTTTACTTTTTGTTAAGAGAAAGGATTCAGGTGTGAGAAATGATGATCGTCTCTAGATGTTTCAGTGATCTTAGAGGCTGGAACTAGAATCTTATTTCTTTCTCTAAATGTTTTTCTATGTATTTTAAACTGTACCTCACATGTCCTTGTGTCTTCTTTTACTTCGTTTTCCCCTTATGTTCTTCTTTTATCCTCATGGCAATGTATTTGTAGATGATTTTTTAACCACCTATTTCTCTGCCCCTTATTTTAAGAGAATTCCCTTGGTAATTACAACTCTGTTGAACCTGGAATTGAAACAGGGAAGTTAATGTTGTAATTCATTACTAGTGTGTTCATGCTTTTCTTTGCATAAGAAAGATATTCACAGGATGAACTAAGCTGACTGGTTCACTCTCTGAAGAGGTTTTTTTTTTTTTTTTCTTGGTTACAAATCCAGCT
Organism: Ovis canadensis; assembly: GCF_042477335.2. Lineage (NCBI taxonomy): Eukaryota > Metazoa > Chordata > Mammalia > Artiodactyla > Bovidae > Ovis > Ovis canadensis. The sequence continues at coordinate 19,580,812 of NC_091261.1, read as the reverse complement.
TTTGAACAAAGGTTGCTATTTTGTACAAAGCACATTTTAAACCTGATTTTGTTGTTGTGCAGGAAGCGATCCAAAGAAAGCTTAGGGTTTTAGGTAAACTGGTCAGTACCAGATCTTGACGGAGATGTATTCCTTCTCTTTCTGTTGTTTTAGAGTGGTTTGGTCAGATCTGCAGCAATATGTCAATCTCCAGGCTGGAACATGGGCAGAAAACCTTGCTGTCCTGACAGTAAAGGAAGCGAAGCCATCGAGAACTGTACACATATTCCAACAACTCAGCTTCCATTTCAGAACTCAGAGATTAAAAAAAAAAAAAAGCTAGGAGAATTTTAATAAGATGTAATGTTCTCGACATTCATGCCAGTTGCTTTCCTTTGCCATGGTGGGATAGTTTTTATTTTGTCCAAAATAACACATTGTTCAATATTGAGACTGCTCAGATAGGTTTGCCTCTTTGATTTCAGAAGGGTCCTTCTGCCTTTCTGCCTTTTCAGTTCATCCTGATATTATACAGGTTACTTTACTTTCTGGAAGGATGTAAAATCTGTAAGTGCTATGTAAAATTGGCCTGCTTTTTTTCATTCTTTCTTTCTTTTTTTTTTTTTTTGCCATTTTAGGTTACAGTGACTGGGCTCCTCTGTTTGCTTGTGACAGTAATACACCTACTAACTTAGAATTGGACATGAGCCAGAGTATGAAGGGGGTGGACCCATTCATGGAATGGAGAAAAATCTGAATTGTGAGAGTTTTGGCTGAATTATTAAAAGTGCATTCTTTTTGCAAAACCACTTTGGATTGCAATATTTATAGCCGTAACATGTTACTATGTTAGTCTCCTTACTCATTGAGGATAATTATTGTGAAAGGTGTTAATCAACTTCAGAAAGGGAAATACTGGAAGCCTAGTAGGCCTCTCAGAGTTTTATGAAGCAGGTAGTTGTGCCTTTGAGACCCCACCTTCACACACGCGCGCGCACGCACGCACGCACGCACGCACGCACTGCCCTATCAAGCCTCTCTGAAGCAACCCTGTATGAAATTTATTCCTGGCAGGCCACAGGAATGGGAAATAACTGTCAGAGTTTCACCTCCAAGGAAGCTTTGAAGAGATGTTCAGCTTCCTTGGAAAACATTGTCAGAGAGTTTAATGGAAATGACTGAAGATTAGGCATGATGACTTGGTGGGTATTAAAGGAGGTATAAGGAGACATTTCAGGTAGAATGAATAATAATGTAGCGTTTAACAAGCAACAAACAACAATACAAGAGTAATATGTATTAAGAGCTTTAAGTTGTTACCCATAGTACAGCTTCCAAAAATGGACTCTTGAGCTGTGTCCTACCTGTTTTTTTTTTAATTAAAATAGAAATAGTGCATCTCTTCATCCTTATTTCATTGCTCAGGCCAAGAGGACTTAGATGCCTTTTCCAAATATGGAGTTCTTTCACAAATTGAGGGAGATTATGGGTTTGGTGTGCTGGCTGGGCAACCAGCTGCATCCTCTACGGGTTCTCTTAAATGTTTTTCTTCAGGGTTTTTATTTCTGACTCTCAATTTGTAATGTGGACATTGGCTAGGTACCCCAAGATTCAGAGTAGGTAGCTGAAATACTCCCAAACAGGTAAACATGAAAAGAAGTCTGAGCTGTTTTGTTTATTGGTTGGAAGGGGATTGTTTTATGTTTTCCACCAAACATCTCTCCACCCTCATTCACCTGCATCAGAGTAACCATGAAGACATGTAATAGAGTGACATTATCCCCATGCATTGAAATTTTTGCCGTTACTGCAAAATGTTACTGCAAACTAGGCTCTTTCTTTATTCTTTGCTTTCTGGCCTCCCTTACCTCTGTAATCCTTTAACTCTGTAAGAGGATGACATGGGTGGATGGTATCACCGACTCAATGGATGTAACTTGAGCAAACTCCAGGACACAGTGAGGAACAGGGAAGCCTGGCGTGATGCAGTCCTCGGGGTCTCAAAGAGTCGGACACCACTTAGCGACTGAACAATAACGACCTCTGCAGTCATTTATAAAACCAGAATCCCAGTTAATTATTAACAGTGTCATTTTGACAAAAGTACAGAGCCCTATATTTTAGGCAGCTACTCTTAAGCTATTTTTAAGAGCTAAGTCTCCAGGAAATTACATTCGAGGAAGAAACATGGTGCTGTTAAATGATACTTAGACTCCAGTCCATAGGGATAAATTCTAGAATTGCTTCCATGGGTGTCTGACAACATGGTAAACTTTCCCAGGCCTCCATTTTCTCATTGTGACAGATAAGAATGTTATACTAGATGTTTACCCATTTTTAAAACCCTAAAACTCCATGGCTTGGGAATTTATCATCCATCAGTTCAGCTCAGTTCAGTCGCTCAGTCGTGTCCGACTCTGCGACCCCATGAATCGCAGCACGCCAGGCCTTCCTGTCCATCACCAACTCCCGGAGTTCACTCAGACTCATGTCCATTGAGTCATTGATGCCATCCAGCCATCTCATCCTCTGTCGTCCCCTTCTCCTCCTGTTCCCAATCTCTCCCAGCATCGGAGTCTTTTCCAATGAGTCAACCCTTCGCATTAGGTGGCCAAAGTACTGGAGTTTCAGCTTCAGCATCAGTCCTTCCAATGAACACTAAAGGACTGATCTCCCTCAGAATGGACTGGTTGGATCTCCTTGCAGTCCAAGGGACTCTCAAGAGTCTTCTCCAACACCACAGTTCAAAAGCTTCAATTCTTCAGCGCTCAGCTTTCTTCACAGTCCAACTCTCACATCCATACGTGACCACAGGAAAAACCATAGCCTTGACTAGACAGACCTTTGTTGACAAAGTAGTGTCTCTGCTTTTCAATATGCTATCTAGGTTGATAATAACTTTCCTTCCAAGGAGTAAGCGTCTTTTAATTTCATGGCTGCAATCGCCATCTGCAGTGATTTTGGAGCCCTCCAAAAATAAAGTCTGGCACTGTTTCCACTGTTTCCCCATCTATTTGCCATGAAGTGATGGGAATGTTGAGCTTTAAGCCAACCTTTTCACTCTCCTCTTTTCCTTTCATCAGGAGGCTTTTTAGTTCCTCTTCACTTTCTGCCATAAGGGTGGTGTTATCTGCATATCTGAGGTTATTGATATTTCTCCCGGCAATCTTGATTCCCGCTTGTGCTTCTTCCAGCCCAGCATTTCTCATGATGTACTCTGCATATAAGTTAAATAAGCAGGGTGACAATATACAACCTTGACGTACTCCTTTTCCTATTTGGAACCAGTCTGTTGTTCCATGTCCAGTTCTAACTATTGCTTCCTGACCTGCATATAGGTTTCTCAAGAGGCAGGTCAGGTGGTCTGGTATTCCCATCTCTTTCAGAATTTTCCACGGTTTATTGTGATCCACACAGTCAAAGGCTTTGGCATAGTCAATAAAGCAGAATAGATGTTTTTCTGGAACTCTCTTGCTTTTTCGATGATCCAGCAGATGTTGGCAATTTGATCTCTGGTTCCTCTGTCTTTTCTAAATCCAGCTTGAACATCTGGAAGTTCACAGTTCACATATTGCTAAAGTGCTAACTTTATATTAACTAAGATATTAGAGGGGCTTCCCTGGTAGCTCAGCTGGTAAGAATCTACCTGAAATGCAGGAGACCCTGGGTTGATTCCTGGGTTGTGAAGATACCCTGGAGAAGGAAATGGCTACCCACTCCAGTATTCTTGGGCTTCCCTGGTAGCTCAGATGGTAAAGAATCTGCCTACAATGTGGCAGACCTGGGTTCGATCCCTGGGTTGGGAAGATCCCCTGGAGGAGAGCATGGCAACCCATTCCAGTATTCCTGCCTGTAGAATCCCCATGGTCAGAGGAGCCTGGTGGGCTACAGTCCATGAGCTTGCAGAGAGTCTGACATGACTGAGAGACTGAACTGAACTGTTAGGTCTTAGTTCATTTGCAGGAATCTTTAGTTGTGGCCTGTGGGATCTAGTTCCTTGACCAAGGACCAAACCCTGGCCCCTTGCTTTGGAAGCATGGAGTCTTAACCACTGGGCCACTAGCAAAGTCCCATTATAAACTTTTTTAAAAGAAAAAAAAAGGTATAAATAATTATTAAAAGAGAATATTACTAAAAGAACTCTCAAAGGATGATAGTAAGATAAATTTTCTGTATTTTCTAGAATAAAATCCCGTGAGTGATTACAATATTGGGAAAAAAGTCTGATTTAGTTAAAGGTTCATAAGTAAGTAAGTAAGTCGCTCAGTTGTGTCTGACTCTTTGCGACCCCATGGCCTGTAGCCTACCAGGCTCCTCTGTCCATGGGATTTTCCAGGCAATAGTACTGGAGTGGATTGCCATTTCCTTCTCCAGTGAAAGTTCATAGTCCTATTCAAAAAGTGTTGATTTAGAACCAACTGTATTCCAGAAACTCTGGCAGTTGCTTTATTTTTCATCCAGTTTAATCCCCACAGTGATACCGTAAAAAATATTATTTTCTTTTCAGATGATGAAAGCAAGCCTCAGTAAGCAAGAGCTTCCTTGCCCAAGGATTTTTTTAAGTCTCCTGGCTCCAAATTTCAAGGAAAAAAGCATCATCTGAATCCTGTTTTCCCCTAGTAATTAAATTATTCAGTTCTCACAGTCACTAATAGTATGCTAACCGAGTGTTGTCTATGGGAACATTTACATTAAAAAGACAAATGATTTAGAAGTAATGTATCAAAACAGCCAGCTCATGCATTGCAATTACATAATTTGTATATAAATGGATTTGCTTAGGTAAGCATTCTCCTTATGGGTTTGCCCTGCGATAATAATTTGCTTAGCTAGCCCTTTTTTCAGGAGATAGCTCAAAGGTAAACATCAACCCATGTCTCAGCAATTATCTAATTAATGAAGTCCCTATCAATTTAGATTTATCTTCTTGCCATTATGTGAATATACTATAATTATTATAGTTTAATGTAGTTATACTAGAAGAGATCAGTTTGTCTTGGGTTTTGAAGGTTGTGTAACACTACGTCTGTGTCTTGGAAAGTGGTAAACATTATGGAAAACACATTTGCTCATTTTTTCATGGTTCAAAATAAGGAAGCACTTTTGATGTTAAACTGTTTACATCAAAAAAGTTAATAAAGCTTTACAATTTTTAATACCCTTTAAGTCTCAGAGAAAAGAATTAAGCAATCAATGCTGAAGTTCCTGTTTTAATATCCGAAAGAAGGGACCTCAGATTGGTTGAAAAGCAAGCCATACTTTTTGCCTCGCTTTAAACCTGTTTGATTGATTAATGAAATCTTTTCAAAGAGAGGAAGATCTTGCTGTGTAGTTCCTCAGGACCATGCCTGGAGGAAGTAAAGCTTAAAGGGAGCAGTGTCTTTGGAAGAAAGATGAGACTTTTATTAGCACTGTGTCTACAGTTCAACAACATCTTGCTTGCAGGAACCCACGTGCTGGGAAGGCCTGGATGGGGACATGCAGTGTCATAGGCTCAGTGTCCAGTGAGAGGGGAATGGTCCTTTCCCCTTCATCCTCATGCAGAAAGGCATGGACCAAAACCATGATGGGTAGATCAAGCTGCAATTTAAAAAGCTAAACAGATACCTAATTAAGCATGATTTAATGGAACCAAATTCATGTTCATTGACACAGTTAAGTTCAATTCAGTTCAGTTGCTCAGTCGTATCCGACTCTTTGCGACCCCATGAATCGCAGCACCAACTCCCGTAGTTCACTCAGACTCACGTCCATCGAGTCAGTGATGACACACTGTAATTGTAGCTAATTTCCATGCCAGTGAGAACACTGATCTCAAGCAAATTCTAGCCACTGTGAAGAAGATCAGGTCTGCTCTTATTCTGGATTGAATTGAAACATATCCATCTAAAAACCCAGCTAAGGGGCTTACCTTTCCATGTTCTCAAATCTCTCTGATACTTCACGGAGTGTCTTCTTCATAAAAGTTTGATGCTCTACACATACATTTCTCTGTCCCCAAAGACTGCAGGAAAGAAAAAAGAACCAAGACATAGGTTACTTTCATGGAAACCTCGACGGGAAAGATGAGAAAGTATTCTACTCTTTCAGGTTATTTCAAAGAAATAAAAAGAAAGGAAGAAAACAATAACACATACCTTTAGGTAAAATCATTCTCCGTTCTCCTGTATAAATCTCTGATTATGACCTTGCTGATCTATCCTATTCCCCAGGAAACACCTGCCTCTCCAGTTGGCCCTTTGTTGGTTAATGTCAGTGCGTCAAGGGGAAATCGCATTTCCTCAGTGTTAGATGTTTCTTTGTTAAGAGCTGTATCACATTCAGGCATTTTTCTTTCCTTTCTTTGATGGACAAAAAATGCAGGATGATGAGAAAGCCCTGACTGACATCACCAGATTACCTTTGAATTATAATGCATTCCATTCAGATCACTAAGGCTTGAATATGCCTTAGGCTGAGAGACCTAATTGGAGTTTTCTTTTGCAGTTCCATTTTCCTCTGAAGGGTTACAGAATTACAGCTAATAGATGGAGAAGGGGTATTCCAGAACATTATATTTAATTTGGTGGGATTGTCCATTTGGTAATATTCGTGTCTCTCAGTCCCTTTACGCACCCCTTGTCTTGATGCTTCAGTTGCCTTCTTTTTTTAAGGCACATAATTCCATTATCAAATATGCTTTATTTCCCCTGTTACGTCTTTTCCATTGGCGTTGTAGGAAATTGTTCTCATTTTGGTTTTTAAAATAAATAATCAGTGACTTTTTGGTAATTATACTTATTACCTTTTGAAATATAGTAAAATTTTGAAAGTGGTTCCCTGCCAAAATTCTTAAGACCATGGGAGGAAAGGTTTATAACCAGTAGGTTCCTTATCATGCCTTTATTTCCCCAACTTTCAGTTAACATTTGAAGTTTCCCTGCTTACATTTGGTAATCAGGTTGCTCATAGCCTGGCCCTTCAACTGTTCCCCCTCTACTCTAGATTCTGTGATCATCATGTTTCCACACCCAGAGATCAGAAATTGTTCTGATGTGAAGCAGTAACTTGCAGAAATTCCAAGGGGATGAAAAGTGCAAATGAGAATTAGTGTATCTAGGTTAATACAATGTAACAAATGGTTTTAAAAAATGAGGCAAAAATATTTTCCACAAAAACAAACAGAGGCAACATGTCAGAGGGGTCAAAATAGAACATTCATGACCTGGCCTGGAAGACAAAGAAGAACTAAGGATTGAATCTTGGACCTAAACCCCTTTGACCAAGATTCAAGCAGTCAGGAGACCTAAACTGCTTGAACCCTGGTTAACTGATTAATTCTTAACCCTACTGAGTACTGGTGAAAGCAGTAAAAACGACGGACCTGAGCCCTGAACTCATGGAACTTACAGTTTATTGGGGGAACATAGTATTGTTCAAGTAATTACAGTTACTTACATTCAAGTGTGAACAGGGCCACAAAGGAAATGAGTGGCTTTTACATTTTTCAATCATTGAAAAAGTTAAAAGAAGAAGAATGTTCTGTGACATGTAAAAATTATATAAAATTCCAAGTTTCATTTAAAAAGTTTATTTAAGTGTAGTTACTTTATAGTGTCGTGTTTGTTTCTACTGTACAGCAAAGTGAATCAGCTATATATATACATATATCCCCTCTTTTTTGGAATTCCTTCCCATTTAGGTCACCACAGAGCATTGAGTTGAGTTCCCTGTGCTATGCAGTAGCTTCTCATTAGTTTTCTATTTTATACATTTACCAATAGCGAACATGTCAATCCCAGTATCCCAATTCATCTCACCCTCCCCTTACCCCCTTAGTATCCATACATTAGTTCTCTATATCTTTGTCTCTATTTCAGTGTTCATAATTATAGTTTTACTGGCACAGAGTCACGCTCACTTGCTTATGTATTGTCTAGGGCCACTTTTTTCACTACAATGACAGAGTTGAATAGTTGTGACTGAGCCCATACTGGGCTTCCCTGGTGGCTCAGAGGTTAAAGCATCTGCCTGGAATGCAGGAGACCTGAGTTCGATCCCTGGGTTGGTAAGATCCCCTGGAGAAGGCAGTGGCAACCCACTCTAGTACTGTTGCCTGGAGAATCCCATGGAAGGAGGAGCCTAGTGGGCTATAGCCCATGGGGTCACAGAGAGTCGGACACAACTGAGCGACTTCACTTTTACTTTCCATACTGAATACAAAGCCCAAGATAGTTACCATCTGACCTTTTACAGAAGAACTTTATAGACTCTTGCTCTGAGGGAATGAGTTTTAAAGTTTATTTTGTTCCCTTGGTAAAGGAAAGCATTGGTTGTAGCACTTATAAAAAGAATACTTAGAAGTTGTAGACCTTATTTCTGTAGAAACTGCAGTTATTACTGGGACTGAATAAATGGAAATACAAGAAAATCAAGGGAGTTTTACAGAGAAAGCTGTTTTTTTTTTTTTTTTTCAGAAGAGAAGCCAAGACTGTGTGTTTGTATTATTTTAATGAGTTTTCTGGTTTTCTCCTGAACTATTCCTTTCTAGCTCATAATATATTTATATATATTTGATTGAGAATAATTTTGACTTTTTTTCTCACTTACCAGGTTCAAATTACAGGAAATGAAATTGGTTGGCAGCTGGTGTATATTACAGTTTCACTAAATCATTATTTTATTTAAATAAGAACCTGTTTATGCTGTGTGTTGCTTTTAATTTAATGAAGGGAAACGATGAGAAACTGGAGAAAATGATGGAAAAGTGAAGAAGGAGATGACGAAGACATGGGTTTTGGAGCAGTGGGATTAAGGAACTACAAGCAAGTTGTTGACCGTCTTATAACTTTAGCTCATTATGCTAAAACCAGTATAGCAGTACCTCTTTTGTATTGTTACGAGGGTTAGGTTAGATTATACATCCAAAATGTTTGACACAGTGCCTAATACATAGACATACATCTTAAATGTGTGATTTTTTATCACTCTTATTATTATTTTTAAGCTTCTTGAAGTAAGGAACATGTTCTATTTGTCTGTAAGTTACTATGGGCTGTCATATAGTAGGGGCTCACATTTGTTTGGTAAATATATAAGATGTAGATATTCGCACATTTCAAAAATTCTGTAAAACAACTTTTTTCTTTTAAAAATACTAGTATTTGAATTCTAAGTAACAGGAGTAATATTACTTTAGTTTATGGCAATATTTGTGGAGAAATAGTATATTAGAAGGGTCATATGTTAAAATAATACATTAAAGAGGTTAGAGAAAATGTAAAAAGTGAGTTAAAATCCACATTACAGTCAAATAAATGCAGAATTAATGCTGAGACAAGTCAAATCAGTGATGCAGAGGAAATTGTGAGAGGCCCCCTGGTGCATGTTTTTATGCAAAGAAATGAGAATGGTGAGGTCAAGATAATAAAACATAAAAGCAAATCTGCAAATGGATAATCCCTGAAGTAGAGAACAGAACAAATGGGAATGAAACACTAATCAAAGATGTACTGGAAGAAAATTTTTCTGAGCTGAAGAAATACTGTTTAGCCTGTTTTTTTGTTTGCTTGTTTTTCTGTTTCTTGATTCTTTCTGTAGCAATCATATCTTTGCACACCTTTGTACAATTAAATAAAAGTTCCTGGGGTTTCATGTGGATTATTAGTAATGCAGGAAGAGGAGAGCATTTATAATTTTGGAATAGTCAAGATGCTTTTAAATCTTATTTGTGTAAAAGCCAAGCAAAGTTTAAACACAGATGTCTAAAATCTCATCTAGGTTGATTTATAAATTTGAGTTAAATTTGAACTAAAGTACTAGATAATGCATTGATTTATTAAACTTTGTGATAAAAGTTTGTGTCCCATAAAGGAACCTAAAATATTAGCCATGGAGGTGATTAGTTGTTTAGGCTTAGTGAAGTGAAAGTCGCTTAGTCATGTCTGACTCTTTGTGACCCCCATGGACTGTCCATGGAATTCTCCAGGCCAGAATACTGGAGTGGGTAGCCTTTCTGTTCTCCAGGGGATCTTCCCAACCGAGGGATTGAACCTAGGTCTCCCACATTGCAGGCAGATTCTTTACCAACTGAGCTATGAGGGAAGCCCTATTTAGGCTTAATAACATATATAAGTTCAATAATGTATATATTTATTAACACTTTCTGGCTTGGGAAAGAGTAGACTATAAATGTAAATAACATCAAATTCTTGTTAATCAAAGAAACTGGTAACCTGGTTGAAGAGGAAAAATATTTGCAGAAAAAATAAACAGACAAAGAAAAGATCATTCAAAGTATAAAACATGGTTTGACTAAGGAATCAAGCTTCAAATTTTCATATTAGACCATTGGTTGTATAAAAGGGGCAATTTCAAAGCATGTGTCAGAATTATGATTGATTTGAAATCAGGTTCTGAAAAAAAAAAGAGAAATCAGGTTCTGGATCTTGGAAATCCCTTTCCTAGAGCTGTTCTAAACATCATCACAGTGGCACAAGTTGTTTTTGGATCTTTCTAGCTCTCTCGAAATGGAGCCGTTTGGTCTGCTTCTCCTCTCACATTCTACCTCTTCTGGGCCTGCTCTTCCTCCACTTCCTTCTTATCATAGTAAGAGCTGTCATTTGTTAGACATTTAAAAAGTAACAGTTAATATTCACACATGATGTAGTCTGTGCCAGGTACTGTCTCAGTGTATTACTTAGTAATCAACATGCATTATTCAGCAAACATTTATGAGGCAGATACTATCTTTATTCCCATTTTACAGATAGGGGGCCTGAACAAAGGGAATTTGAGTAGTTTGTCTAAGGTTACAACTTTTAAGTGTCAGGGCCGGGGTTTGAATCCATGATCTGTCCTCAACTCTGGGGGCTCTTAATTGCTATGCTACACTGACAAAACCCTACAGTCGGTGTTATAATTATTTTCAAAAGGTCTACAAGAACCTTCCAGGACATTATTATCTTCATTTTCATATGATAAAACGGAAGATTAATTAATTATTCCAAAGTCACAGATAGGGCTCAAACCCAGGTTTGAATGAAAACAGATGCCTGTTTTCATTACACAGTACTCTCTCTTATGGGCTTTCCAGGTGCCACTAATGGTAACGAACCTCACCTGCCATTGCAGGAGACTCAGAAATCTTGGGTTCAATCCCTGGGTCAGGAAGATCCTCTGAAGGAGGGCATGGCAACCCTCTCTAGTCTTCTTGCCTAGAGAATCCCTTGGACAGAGGAGCCTGATGGGCTACAGTCCTTAGGGTTGCAAAGAGTCAGACATCACTGAAGAAACTTAGCACGCACATACTGTCTCTTATGGAATTTTAGATAAGATATCCTCTAAGAAAAATTTTCAGTCTGAACCAAAAAAAAATCATATACTATGAATATGTAATACATTTTAGATAGATGATTTTACTTTTAGAAGGTCTGTTTTTAAACAGATTTCAAAAGTAGATTTTTAGGGGGATAGGAATACATCTAAATGCTTAGTCACAAAGCCTTTTATTTATAAATACCGGATTAGAACAGTTACATATTGCTTAGTTTGCTCCCAGATAGAAATATTGAGGACAATAAAAAAGTCATCTCAATAAAAGCATGCTAAACTTAATCTATAGCAATTTTAGAGCAAATTAACTGTTAGATTTCTTATGATTATACTCTGTTATCAGGTATTAGAACGACATACACAAATATAGGAAATTAGCATTTACATCACTATATCAAGTCTAACAAATTTATTAATTGCTAAATGTGTTTTCCAGGAAGAATACAGAGTTGGATCAAAAAGATAATTGGGCCAGTGTTCTTGAATGTGGTTTAGATGGTATGTAGAAGAAGCCTTCATGTAGACGTAAAGCTGATGACCTAGTAAGGTATGTGCTTTGAGTTTTCCCAGAGAGGTGAAGTATTTTTAAGCTGTCTCTAGTCTCATTTGGATGCTTCTGATATCACAGACTACCAATTTGTATGGGAGCTGCTGCTGCTTGCTGCTGCTAAGTCACTTCAGTCGTGTCCAACTCTGTGCGACCCCGTATATGGCAGCCCACCAGGCTCCCCCACCCTGGGATTCTCCAGGCAAGAACACTGGAGTGGGTTGCCATTTCCTTCTCCAATGCATGGAAGTGAAAAGTGAAAGTGAAGTCACTTAGTTGTGTCCGACTTTTAGCGACCCCATGGACTGCAGCCCACCAGGCTCCTCCGTTCATGGGATTCTCCAGGCAAGAGTACTGGAGTGGGTGCCATTGCCTTCTCTGGTATGAGAACTAATTGACACTAAAATATCTGTGGCAAGCTGGGTGAAGCCAACTGGCCTACCATATATAGTCATCTTCTAGCTTCACATTTCTTGTCATCATTTTTATGACTGATCGATCTAATAGAGAGTATCTTCCCATTTGGTTTATTCATCTTGGCTATTTCTGTGATTCTGAATAAAATTTTCAGCTTCAGCCCTTTGTATGCATAAAGTTAAGAAAGCAACATACTGCCTTCACTTATTTTGTATCTTTGAATAGTAATTTGAATTAACACACTTTTTTGGTGAATTGTCAGGTAAAAATGTTAACAAAAAGGTATTTTTAAGAAACCATACAAGTTTGAGTCAACTGAAGTTATCTTTGGGTAAAAGCTGACTCAAAATGTTTAAAGTTCCTATCTTGAAAGAAACATATAAAGGCAGGAAATTTAAGACCACCTAGTGATTTTTAATATCACAGGGAAAAGTTTTATTTATTTTTGGTGTCTTTTTCCCTTTAGAAAAAGATATTTAAAATGCTAATAAAGCCCACTCCAACTTCCTTTGAAAGTGAAAAAGGAGCTAGGGGTGCCGTATTCATTTAACGATGGGTGTACGAAAATGGCATCTGGTCCCATCACTTCATGGGAAATAGATGGGGAAACAGTGTCAGACTTTATTTTTTTGGGCTCCATACTCACTGCAGATGGTGACTGCAGCCATGAAATTAAAAGACGCTTACTCCTTGGAAGGAAAGGTATGACCAACCTAGACAGCATATTAACCCACTCCAGTGTTATTGCCTGGAGAATCCCAGGGACGGGGGAGCCTGGTGGGCTGCCGTCTATGGGGTCGCACAGAATTGGACATGACTGAAGTGACTTAGCAGTAGCAGATAGCATATTAAAAAGCAGAGACATTACTTTGCCAATAAAGGTCCGTCTAGTCAAGGCTATGGTTTTTTCAGTGGTCATGTATGGATGTGAGAGTTGGATTGTGAAGAAAGCTGAACACTGAAGAATTGATGCTTTTGAACTGTGCTGTTGGAGAAGTCTCTTGAAAGTCCCTTGGACTGCAAGGAGATCCAACCAGTCTTGGGTGTTCTTTGGAAGGACTGATGCTGAAGCTGAAACTCCAGTACTTTGGCCACCTCATTGGAAAAGACTCTGATGCTGGGAGGGATTGGGGACAGGAGGTAAAGGGGATGACAAAGGATGAGATGGCTGGATGGCATCACCAACTGAATGGAAATTGGTTTGGGTGAACTCCGGGAGTTGGTGATGGACAGGGAGGGCTGGCGTGCTGCAATTCATGGGGTCGCAAAGAGTTGGACATGACTGAACTGACTGAACTGATATGAAAATGGCAGCATCCTAGGGAGGAAGTTCAATGGTGTAAATGTTTTTAAATGAGGATATTAAAGGTTTTTTCTTGACATATTCAAGACAACATATATAGAAAAGAGTTATAACAGTTGCAATTGGGTGAAAAGATAGAACTGGTCTGTTAGAATATTATTTTGACATATCTTTATTTTTTCCTGATAGAGCTCAGATAAATGATCAATTAAATATATGCCAAATCTTGCTTTTTGAAAAAAGCTATGCATACTTTTATTTATCAGATAGTAATTTTCAAAGGTTTTTTTTTTTTTTTAATGTGCTTTCTCTTCTCTGAAAACTCTACTTTATCTTCTTTCTTCATTTCCTAGTTTCACAACTCTGCCATTGGCCTTATTTTCTCAATCTTTAGTCATCTCAGTTGCACAGAATACTGTGTTGCCCACCACTCCCCTCCATGCTACACAATACACGAGTGTCCAGACTGGAGCTTTAGTTACTCATAGTTCCTTCCCTAGAGCTTTACAGAGTTGCTCACAGCCGTTCAGGTAAAGTCTCTCGAGATCCATGTTATCTGAGCTGACCATCTCTTGTAATGTTTAAGAGTTTAAAACAAGTCAAGAGAAAAATTGAATTAGGTTTCCTCTCTATACTAAGAAGTAAAAAGTAAAATGCTTTCCATATTCTTAAATTCCTCCTGAAAGCTTTTCTTTGTGAACTTGCTCTCAATTTCACTATACCTAAAAATTCCCTGAAGACCAACTGGTAGTCGTAAAGTTTAATTTTAAAACAGATGATGACATAGTCCCCTTTTTTAAAAAAAATTAGGAGATATTAAAAACAAAGTATTTGGGGGATTTCCCTAGTGGTCCAGTGATTAAGACTCCTCACTTCCAATGCAGGGGGCACAGGCTTGATCCCTATCAGCGAACTAAGATCCCACAATGCTGCACGCCAGGGCCAAAAAAATTTTTTTAAGTAAAATAAATTTTACAAATGTAACAAAACAAAACATATTTGGTGTACTCTCTGAGCAAAATTGTAGTCTCATTCTGTCTTGTATTATGTGCCACGTCCATCCTTGAGATGGTATATTCAGTTTTAGATGGTGCCTAAAACTGATACATGAGATATGAACATTGATGGATGAGGTTAAAATTACAGTCCAGCCTTAGATGAGGGGCTCACAGAAACCTATTTATGCTGGAGGAGACAGGAACTGGGGAAGAACTCCACCAGCAGGACAGTGCCCTGCGTATTCTTATGCACATTCACAATTTGTGATTGGTGGAGTGGCCAGTTCCGGAGAGAGCTGTCACCTGTTGTCCCATCCCTTCCTTTTACAGCAGATTATTTTAAAGGCTTAAACTTGCATTGTAGCAAAGTTCATTAATTGCTAATTCTAGCTGAATAGTTTTCTGCTTGACCCAGGTGTAAGCACATTAGAAGGGAAATGTGGCAGGGCATTAAAAGAAGAGCATCACCATTCTTTTAATTTACATGGGTATAATAATTATACACTTTGAGGGGAGAATTGGGCAGAATATTAATATATCCCTTTGTGAGTTCAATTTTCTTACTTCTGTACTAGGTATACTCTTTCGCCTTTGCAAAATTCAGTGTGTCATCACCTTTCATCCTTAGCTTTCCTTTGGGATGTAATCATTAGCAGTTGAGAAAGTTTGCAAGTTGAAAAAAGTCATTTAAGGAAGTTTAACCCATGTAAGTACTCATTTCCACTAAATATTAAGAAAAAATGTCATCTCAGTACAAAGGCCTGTGTTTAAAATATTATCAATGAATGTTCATCTGTTGGCTAGAAAGATTCTGCCTGGCATGAGTCCATGCTTGTCTTCATGAGTGAAAAGAGAACATTTTGTATTCTACCTGCTAGGTGAGAATCTGAGTCATGCCTTCCAAACTGCTGTTTTTGGAGGCAGGGAGCCAAAGAGAAATTTAAACTGTAGTCTTCCTTCTCAATATAATGCATAAAGTATTGACAGAGCGTGTAATATGGATGGTTTTTAATTTCCAGATCTGGTTATAATGTTCTGATGAACAATCTAGGAGAACGCAAGTTAATTTAGAACATAACTCTTGGAGGAGTGTGCTATGCCCCAGGGCTTTGGCTTGGGAGAGACCTTTGATAATACTTAGCATTTCTCCATTGAGACTTTTAAATAGCACAATCTAGGTGGCTTTAGGTTAGGATGTTTCATTTCCTTAGAATAGTTTTCCTCTTATTAGCATTCCTAGTTTTTTGAATATTTATAGAATATGATTGGATTAATAAAAGGTTTTCTAGGAGACAGCTCAGTTTGTTAATAGGATTTTTAGTATCAGAATTAGCATTTATAGTATTATATTTTGAAACAATTGATGAATGAGTTAAATAGAGTGTGCATTTTTAAACTAATGTTTTGATTATGGTTCTGAAATTGAAAACTTCACATTTTTTGAAGTAATAATGGGTTTGGTGATTCTGTTGTTTAAATTATTTCCTACTCTTATCCATGTTATGATCAAATTTTAACAGTTAAAAATATTCATATTGTTGTTCACCCTTGGCGGTCTTAGATTCAGTGAACTGTTTAAATATTCACCTTTCTTGTGTTCCAATGTGGGGGTTTTCTAATACCACCAAGCAATTAACTGAATTCTGACACTGTCTACCCAGAGATGGGGTCAGATTCCACAGGTAAGGGCCCACTCCTAAAGCACTGATCCTCTGCCCCATTCCCCTGCCCCAGGTTAAGCCAGTGTTTTAAGTCCAGGTTGTCAACTCTGCTTCTGACTGACCAGTTACAGACTGGAGTTTCCAAGGACTCTGGCTCCTTGGGTTGGTTACTTTGCTAGAGTGGCTCACAGAACTTAGAGCAGTGGTCCTCAACCATTTTGACATCAGGGTCCAGTTTTGTGGAAGACAGTTTTTCCATGAACTGGTGAGAGGGATGATTTCAGGATGATTCAGTCGCATTACATTTAGTGTGCACCTTCTTTCTATTATTATTACATTGTGATACGTAATGAAATAATGATACAATTCACCCTAATGCAGAATTAGATCATCAGGCATTAGCTTTTCATAAGGAGCATGCAACCTAGATCCTTCACTTGTGTAGTTTATAGCAGGGTTCCCACTCCTATGAGAATCTAATGCCTCAGCTATCTGATAGGAGGTGGAGCTTAGATGGTGATGCGCGATGGGGAGTGATGGGGAGTGGCTGTAAATACAGATTCACTAGCTTGCCGCTTACCTCTTGGTGTGTGGCCTGGTTCGTAAAATGCCAGGGACCATTACCAGTGTTAGGGACCCCTGACTAGAGACACATTTTCCCACTAGATTACTGATAAAACTCAGAAACATCTGGAAGGAAGATATGCCTTAGGCAAGGTCAGAGGAAAGGTCATAGAGCTTCCCTGCCCTCCCCAGCTGCCCCATCCTCCCAGCCCCTCCACATGTCACCAATCTGAAAGCTCTCTGAACCCCCATTCTTTTGGGTTTTGATGGAGGCTTCATAAACATGGTTGATTAAATCATTGGCCATTGTTGACTGAACTCCATCTCTAGCCCCTTCTCTCCTACCCAGAGGTGGGGGTGGGGTCATGGGAGTGGTTCTGACCCACTAATAGCAGGGTTGGCTCCCTTGACAACCAGCCTCTATCCTTCGGAGGTTTCCAAAAGCTGTCTTATTAACATAACAGAGATACCTTTGTCCTCATTTCAAGAACCAGGATGAAGACCTAATACACAGTATTTTTTTTAATGGTCTGAAAATGGCTTTATGGTATTTTACATATTAAAAATAAGCTCCTGATTTTTGTCCTTAAAAAATAATATTCTGGTTTATCCCTTTTGAATTCGTAGCATGGATCCTAACAGCACAAAATTATTTTAGAAATTTGATATTAAATGACCTCCTTTGGTTTTTGTTTGTTTTTTTCTTTAATTTTTATTTTATATTGTGTTATAGTTGATTAAAAATATTTGAGTTTCAGGTATACAGCGACAAGGTTCAGTTATACATGTATCTGTTCTTTTTAAAATTCTTTTTCTATTTAGATTATTACAGAGTATTGAGTGGAGTTCCCTATGGATACATATTAATGTAAATCACAGTGTCCCAGGTACTCTGGCCCACAATTGTTTAATGCTTTTTAGAAATCTTATTTCAACTCAAACATTACAGTCCAGTAATGATAGAAGTAATGTTTTCCATTGCCTATATCAATGATAGACAGTTTTTATTAAGTTCTGTATTTCTTGCCTTACTTAAATAAGCTTCTCATTGCCAATAGCTGCAGACCAGATATTAGCTTGTCCTTCAAAGACTTCTATTACATGACCTCACACTACCCTTATGAACTTAACTCTCCTAATTATTCTACGGGAAACATGTACTTTCCACCAAGCAAGCTAATCACTTCCCCTACAGTGCCCTCTGTACATCTGTACTGGAGAGCCTTTTTAACATTTTCTCTGGCCTCATCATCTTTTCTTTCCCTTTACATATACTCATTACCTTGTTGTTGTTCAGTCATTAAGTTGTGTCCCACTTTTTGTGACCCCATGAACTGAAGCACGCCTGGCTTGTCTGTCCTTCACCATTTCCTTGAGTTTGTCCAAGTTCATGTCCAATGAGACGGTGAGACTGTCCAACTATCGCATCCTCTGCCACCATCTTATCATTTTGCCTTCTGTATTTGCCAGCATAAGGGTCTTTTCCAGTGAGTCAGCTGTTCAAATCAGGTGGCTGAAGTTTTGGAGCTTTAGCTTTAGCATCAATCCTTCCAATGAATATTCAAGGTTGATTTCCTTTAGGATTGACTGGTTTGGTCTCCTTGCTGTCCAAGGGACTGAAAAGAGCCTTCTTCAGCACCTCAATTTGAAAGCATGGATTGTTCAGTGCTCAGCCTTCTTTATGGTCAACTTTCATGTCCATACAGGACTACTGGAAAGACCATAGCTTTGACTATTTGGACTTTTGTCAGCAAAGTGATGTTTTTACTTTTTAACAGGCTGTCTAGGTATTTTCACTGCTTTTCTTCCAAGAAACAAGTGTCTCCTAATTTCATGGCTGCAGTCATCCTCCACAGTGATTTTTGAGCCCAAGAACAGAAAATCCATCACTGCTTCTACTTTTTCCACTTCTGTTTGCTGTGAAGTGATGGGACTGGGTGCCATGATCTTAGTTTTTTGAATGTTGAGTCTTAGCATGTTTTCATTCTCCATTTTCACCCTCATCAAGAGGCTCCTTAGGCTCCCCTTTGCTTTCTGCCCTTAGAATGCTATCATCTGCATATCTGAGGTTGTCGCTATTTCTCCCAGCAGCCTTGATTCCAGCTTGTAACTCATCCATGCTGGCATTTTTCATGATGTTCTCTGCATATAAGTTAAATAAACAGGGTGACAATATACAGCCTTGATGTACTCCTTTCCCAATTTTAAGCCAGTCAGTTGTTCCATGTAAGGTTCTAACTGTTGCTTCTTGCCCTGCATACAGGTTTCTCAGGAGACAGGTAAGATGGTCTGGTATTCTCATCTCTTTAAGAATTTTCTAATTTGTTGTGATCCACACAGTTAAAGGCTTTAGCATAGTCCAGTAGGTGTTTTTCTGGAATCCCCTTGCTTTCTCTATAATCCAGTGAATGTTGGCAATTTGATCTCTGGTTCCTGTGCCTTTTCTAAAACCAGCTTGTACATCTGGAAGTTCTTGATTTGAGTACTGCTGATGCCTAGCTTGAAGGATTTTGAGTATTGACCTTACTAGTATGTGAAATGAGCACAATTATCCAGTTGTTTGAACATTCTTTAGCCCTGCCCTTCTTTGGGATTAGAATGAAAACTGACCTTTTCCAGACCTGTGGCCACTGCTGGCTTTTCCAAATTTGTTGGCATATTGAGTGCAGCATCTTCACAGCATCATTTTTTAGGATTTGAAATAGCTCAACTGGAATCCCATCCCCTCCACTAGCTTTGTTTGTGTTAATGCTTCTTGAGGCCCACTATACTTCACATTCCAGGATGTCTGGCTCTAGGTGAGTGACCTCACCATCATGGTTATTCAGGTCATTAAGACCTTTTTAATATAGTTTTTCTATGTATTCTTGCCACCTCGTAATCTCTTCTGCCTCTGTTAGGTCCTTAGCATTGCTGTCCTTTCTCATGCCCATCCTTCCATAAGATGTTCCTTTGATATCTCTAATTTTATTGAAGAGATCTCTAGTCTTTCCCATTCTGTTATTTTCATCTATTTCTTTGTGTTTTTCATTGAAGAAGGCCTTCTTATCCTAATTCAAGAATCTCCATGTAAAGTCTCATAGCTCTTACACTCTCCTAAATTTGGATTTCAGTCGCATTCACTGTTTATTAGATAACATTTACTGGGCAAATGCATGAAAACTTTAAATGTGTTTATTTTATTTTATTGGCAAAAATGGTCTTATCTGTCTTATTCATATACTGCATGCAATACCTACTCCATAGATAGTCCTCAGTGTTTATTGAAAAATAGTGAAGGAAGGATGGAAAGAAAGTAGGGAGGAAACGAGGGAAGAAGGAAGGGAGAAAGAAAGAGGTTGATTTATCTCCTGTACCAACAGAAATGTAAGTTTTTGAAAGACAATAGATATATCTTTGGGTGAAAAAGAAACCATCAATTGGAGAATTGGAAATGCTTACATATTCCTTCATTCAACGAGGATCTATTAAGTGACTTCTGTGTCCATGAGGGATTTTTGCTCTCTGTGATCACAGAAAGCATATGACAACTCTTAGCCTCATCATCTCAGCATTTGGGAAAATGGCAGTCTTCTCTCATCAAGTTTTTTTGGGAATATCAGCTTTCTATGTTTTCCAGCTCTATATCTGCATAAAACAAATAGTTTCTTTCATTTAATAAATAGATAATGATTATGGATGGGTCATTGTTAAAATAAGAACACAGATAAATAAAGCTTCAGAATAACTTTAATCTTTCTGATGAGAAATACCTACTCTTTTAGTGCCAGAAAACAGCAATCTAAACCTCTTCCAAAATGTATTTATAAAGAATGTATACTCGTATTTTTTGGCTGTGTTTTGTGG
Source organism: Ovis canadensis (assembly GCF_042477335.2). NCBI lineage: Eukaryota > Metazoa > Chordata > Mammalia > Artiodactyla > Bovidae > Ovis > Ovis canadensis. The sequence continues at coordinate 19,560,184 of NC_091261.1, read as the reverse complement.
GATCTTAGTTCCCAGACCAGGGACCAAACCCACGGCCCCTGCAATAGAAACGTGAAGTCCTAATCATTGAACCCCAGGGAAATCCCAAGGATGTAGATGTACTGTCATGTTAGTGGGCTGGTTGTCTGTGTGCCTGCCTTCTACATATATTTTCTTCCTCCGTGCCCAGTGCACAAGGAAACAGGGCACGCATTCACTTTTTGGTTTAATGTCATCTATTGCCAAGGTAGTGATGGATGTCCTAGTCAACTCTGCCTGTAAAAAAAAAAAGAGAGAATGGGTAGGTTGCCCTGGAATCTTTTCTACCAACCCTGTATACCATATCCTATCAGTTAATCTATACTTCATAGATTGTAATTAAACCCTTAGGCATTATGGTGACAAGCTGGATAAGTTTAGCAGCTGTGTGGTGGGTCCTTCCATCTTTCTGCACTGCTGTCCTGGCCAGGTGGACCAGCTCTTCTCCCTGCTGCTGAAGCCCCAGGCATCATGTCCTATACATCAGTGGAAGAGAATTAAGAACAGTTTCTTCCTTGACATTAAAAAATATTAAAAATGAAATCCTTCCCCCAAAGTCCTTTAATATTCTTCATGTTTTCTATTAATTTTATTCCCTCTACAAATAGAATCTAGGACTTCTGTGGACAGAGACATTCTGTTTTGTTCATTACGATTACCTTTTGTGTCTGCCATGTTAGGCACTCAGAAATGTTCATGGGATGAATGGCTGAATATATGTATGCATGTCTTACTGGCCAAACTAGATTGCATGCTATTCCCAAATCCAGTCATAGACAAGGATGATGAGACTCTATGACTGACTGTGATCTTTCAGAGTTTATCTGAGTTAAATGGGGAAGGGTAAACTCCAGGACAAATGGGGACCCTAGCAGCATGAAAAGGAGGCAAGTGGGTTGATAATTCCCCATGGTCTTCCCTAAATGTCAGAGCTGGAGATTGGGCAGTGGCAGGGGGCAGGGGGAAGAAGTCGAAGTCAAAGTCAGCATTTGCAGTAGATTTTCAGTAAAATAGGGTTACTATAGAAAGAAGCAAAATATGAGCTAAAAAGTAATAAAAACTTTTTCCAACATAGAAAAGAAATGAAACAACATTGGATGCAGTAAGGTGATTGAGTCATGCAACTTGAGATTGCCCAACTGCTTTTATATCTTTACGTATTCTGTCTCCTTAAGGCCCAGTGTAGTGTCACCTACTTAATTATACTTTACGGTAGAACTTTGTTTTGCTTGTCCCATTTTCCAGATATCAGGATTGGTAAATCATGTCATTTGGGAATAGTATCCAAAGTTGTTGGAGACATAAACTGTCTCAGATATTTTAGTTTTATTTCTCTGTATTAAATTTTATCTTTCTAGATTTAGGCCTGAATATCCTGTAGAAGACTTTAAGTTTGGATTCTGCTACCTACTGGATATGCTGCAGTTTGCTGATAGAGATTCTTTTTGGAAATATTTGGACAGCTAACCAACAGTCTTAGGTTGGATGGTGAGTCCTTCCCCTAACTCCATGTCACTGACCTTGTATTCTGTCTTGGGTACCTCCCTCATGAGAATACTACATACTTTAAAATTGCTAAGTACTTTTCTGCAAAATGGTAGTCAGAGACTTTAGCAATGTCCAGATACGTCAATCCACCAAAAAGGAGGAGGAGGAGAAAGAGGAAGTGGAAAAGGAGGAGGAGGAGGAGGAGAAAGAGGAAGTGGAAAAGGAGGAGGAGGAGGAGGAGGAGGAGGAGAAAGTTTCTCATCTTGAAATCTGTAGTTGTGTCTAGAGATTATCTTTTTTTTTCAAATAAGAAATGCTTTCAATAATCAGTCCTCGAATCTTTTTCATGTTTGATAAATACACCTAGATATGAATTTTCAAAATTTACTTTCTCCTCTGTGAATTTCAAATCTGTATTTGTCTATTTCCTATTACCATACATTCGTTTCATTTTCCATGATTTCTCAAAGGTTTCAAATTTCAATTCTTTGAGAACTTGTTGGTACTCTTTTAGAATATTGGAAAGATGTCAAACACATTTCAAGGGACTAATTTTTCTTCCTTACTTTGGGCTTTAGGGCCTTTGCAACAATATTCTCCTTCCAACAATTTGAGAATTATGTTCCCTGGCAACTAAGCTAGAACCCAATGTGGACCAAGCAGTCCCACCCTCACTACCGTGCGTTACTAGGGCTCTGTCACTTCTGTCTGAAGATTTTTTCCTTGAACAGAATAAAATAGATGATATCCTGTGTGATGAGACATATGGACTTCAGAGTGTGCCTGCCTGAATCTGAGTCCTGGGTCTGCCACTTACTGGCCCTGTGATCTCTCTGAGTCTGTGTAATGGAGTAATGGGCTTCCCTGGTGGCTCAGATGGTAAAGAATCTGCCTGCAATGTGGGAGACCTGGGTTCAATCCCTGGGTTGGAAAGATGAGGGAATGGCTACCCACTCCAATATTCTTCCCTGGAGAATTTCCATAGACAGAGGATCAATCCTGGTGAGCTCACAAAGAGTCAGACATGACTGAGCAACTAAAATTTGGGGGGAGGTTTCCAACATATTTTAGGAATGCAGTGGTGCCGGGAGATTAAATATTCTGCCAAGGATCAAGCACTTAGCTGCATGTGACATTGCATATTTGTTAAATTTTGTGTATGGAACTTGCTATCAGATTCTACCACAGTCCTTTTAACACTCATGACAAAGGATGAATATGGCAATTTAGAGGGTGTGTAACCCCTAAAGAGCCAGTAAACTTATCTGAGCTTTGACCTTTGATTCCCGTAAGGACTTGGAAAGTGTCAGTGTTTTTTTTTTCCTGTGAATTTTACCTCGGACGCCCTTTGGTGTGTCTAATATTTCAGGCACTACCCTTTGAGACATGCATTTTTCTCCTCCCATTCATCCCCTCCCTTTATAAACATGGAGGGTGGATCCTAGCCTGTGTCTAAACGGGCTCGCTCCTTGTTGAGAGGTGGTAGGATCTACTGATCTGGATCTTGAAATCATCTGTGGCCCACTGCGTTCAAGTCCATGCTGTGTGTTGTTTTGTTTCCCTGTAGGATTTGCCCAGCTGTGAACTCTGCCTCCTAACCTTGGAGATAAGCAGTGAAATCTTTGTATCATATTAGGTTATGTGTCTGTCAGTCTTTTTAGGGTAAATGGTAAAAATAAACATGTCAGAATAATTTATGTACAAGGAGGTTTATTGCAGCTTTATTTGTGATGGTGAGAAGTTGAAAACAAACTACCAACCAGAGAATGGTTGACTCAATTATGGTAAATTCATAAGATGGAATACTAGGTAGACATTAAAATAAATGAGGTATTAATATATTTGTATATAGTTGTGTAAAAATGTTCTATTGAGTTGGCCAAAAAGAATATCATATGGAAAAATCTGAATGAGCTTTTTGGTTCAGTCCAATATAATGTTAAGAGGAAACTGAGAGATATTTTATATAATATGACTTGTTCTTTTGTATACAAACATATGTGTATGTGTACAAAATCAAAAAGGTCTACAAATTGTTTATTCTGGAGCAGTGGAGGCTGGGGGCATGTGAGGAATAAAACTATCACTTTTTAAAATAGATTTCTATGATGTTTGAGTGACTCACAATAAGCATGAAATTTTACAATTGAAATATATAAAACCTAACAAGTAAAAACTGAGTTTTTACTTTATCTGCATTAATTATGTCATTTATTGATTTTTTTTAAAAGTAAAAAAATGAGAAATATTTCACATCTAGCCCTCCTCCCATCCATAATCCTGGATGTGATGATAAAAATTAATGCAATGACCCTGGAATCATCGACTCAATTTGATACCAATTTATACTTTAATATACAACATTAAAATAGTAACTAAATAATTTAATAACTGATACTATCAATTTGTGTGAAATGAAGCTTTTTAAAAGAAAAATAAGGGGAAAATCTTTTCTTATACTATAGTTAATGTTTAAAGGGATATTTGTTTGAAGGGAAATAGCTGAGAACCCAGTTGTATATAAAAAGACTCCATGGGCAAGGTATAAATTAAATATTGGAAAAGGATATGGAAAAACCTGCTGCTACTGCTGCTAGGTCACTTCAGTTGTGTCCGACTCTGTGCGATGCCATAGACGGCAACCCACTAGGCTCCTCTGTCCCTGGGATTCTCCAGGCAAGAGTACTGGAGTGGGTTGCCATTGCCTTCTCCAGTGGAAAAACCTAGTGCCTGGTATATCATTGCTGGGCTTACAAATGTTTTTTTGTTGTTATTTTAATAAAGGTAATCCTGGGTTGCCTAAGGACAAAGATGGAATATTTTAACTCTGTGTGTGTGTGTGTGTGTGTGTGTGTGTGTGTGTGTGTTTGTCTGTGTGTGTCTGTGTTAGGGGAAAGAAAGAAGGAGAGGGAGGGAAGGAGAGAGAGAGAGGAGAGAGAGTGAGAACAAACTAGAGAGAGAGAGACTGAGAAGGGATTGCCCTTACCTCTCTAAGCTCAGTTCTTCTTGCTTGTGGCCCTATAGCCCTTATTCTGGTATAAGGGTAGAAAAGGTAAGCTCTTACAAAACCTAGAATATGGAAAATGGTAAAATTTATCAGAAAGCAAAAACATGAGGCTTCCAGTTTCTCATCTAGCATGTAAGAAGCTTGGAAGTTGTTACTCTGCCCTCACAATAAGCAAAAGGCTGAACAACCTGAAAAACTGACGACTTTCCTTAGATCCATAAGAGAAATGAGGTCACAGGAGAGACTGACAGGTGAATACACAGAATTACAGCTTACTAAAGCAGAAACCCATGAACTGCAGCCCCCTTGGAAACCAGTGACTGGGTAGGAAGATCACAGTTGTAATTGGTGTCTCAGTGTGTACAACCTGAGAGTCAAATGCTCCAGGGAACCCAGCCATGGAGGTAGGAAGGCACGTATGCTCTTGTGCCTTCTGCTTCCTGGAGGTCTCCCAGGTTCTCAGAGTAAATATTTTTAAGAGAAATCCCCTTGTGATTCTGGCAGAGAGGAGAGAAGAGGAACCATTTTAAAATATGCCAGAAAATTCTTGCCCTCTTTAATAAGGGCTACTATTTGGAGGAACTAATTAACAAGAGATTAACCTACTGGGATTTAATCAGCACCTAACTGATATGGGGGAATGAAAATATCAACTCCAGCGCCCTCTAGTCTTCCATGTGCAAGAAGGGAAATAACCAATGTCACCCAAGTCTAGCCATGCTTTCTCATCTAAACAGGATGGGATGGGCACAACTGAAAAGTGCTTGTGAGCTTCAGAGTCTAGAGGCACAGGCTTACTGAGACTGGAGCCTAATCATAGGAGTACAAAACACTTCCCCTTACCCTGAAACTGCAGTCAGTCGATTCAGTCACTCAGGCATGTCTGACTGCAGCCATGTAATTAAAAGATGCCTGTTCCTGGGAGGAAAATCTATGATCCACCTAGATAACATGATGAAAAGCAGAGACATTAGTTTGCCAACAAAGATCTGTCTATTTAAAGCTGTGGTTTTTCCAGTAGTCATGTATGAATGTGAGAAGTGGACTGTGAAAGAAGCTGAGCCCCAAAGAATTGATGCTTTTGACCTGAGGTGTTGGAGAAGACTCTTGAGAGTCCTTTGGACTGCAGGAATATCCAACCAGTCAATCCTAAAGGAACTCAGTCCTGAAAATTCACTGGAAGAACTGATGCTGAAGCTGAAACTCCAATACTTTGGCCACCTGATGGAAAGAACTGACTCATTTGAAAAGACCCTGATGCTGGGAAAGATTGAAGGTGGGTGGAGAAGGGGACGACAGAGAATGAGATGGTTGGGTGGCATCACCAACTCAATGGACATGCGTTTGAGTAAGCTCCAGGAGTGGTGATGGACAGGGAAGCCTGGCGTTTTGCAGTCCATGGGATCACAAAGAGTTGGACATGACTGAGCAACTGAACAGAACTGAAGTGATCTGAAGGGGATTGAGTGCAGTGGTGGTGGTTTAGTCACTAAGTCATATCTGACTCTTGTGACCTCATGGGCTGTAGTTCCCAGGATCCTCTCTCTCTGTTACTTTCCAGGCAAGATACTGGGGTGCTGTCGCCATTTCCTTCTCCAGAGGATATTTCTGACCCAGGAATTGAACCCAAGTCTTCTACATTGCAGTCAGATTCTTTACTGATCTATGAGGGAATTCCTTTGATTCTAGGACCCTCCACAAATACCAAAATTCTAAGATACTCAGGTCCCTTATGAAAAATGATATAGTATTTGCATATAACATATACACACTTGCAGTCCTCCCATATACTTTAAATCATCTCTAGATTACTTATAAAATTAAATACAATGTAATGCACAGATAATTGCCCATGCACAGCAATTCAAGTTTTGCTTTTTAGAACTTCCTGGAATTATAAAAAACACAATTCAACCCAAGTTGATTGCATTTTGGATACAAAATCTGTGGATGCAGAGGGCTGATTTTATGAAAGACCTTTTTATAGCAGTTGTTTTTACCCAACATATCATGTCCGATTTCAGGAAAAAATTACAAGATATACTAAAAGGCAAAATGACACAGTTGAAAGAGAAAGAGCAAACATTGAAATCAGACACATTTCTGACAGCTGGAATTATCAGGAAATGAATTTTAAAATATTTATGATAAGTATCCTAAAGATCCTAATGAATAAATTAAATTGCCTTCAGGAACAGATGGGCAGTGTAAGCAGAAAGATGGAAATTCTAAGAAAAAAACAAAAACTAAAATGCTAGAGATCAAAATCACTATTATAGAAATGAAGAATGCCTTTGATAGGCTTGTTAGTAGACTTGACACAGCTGAACAAACACTCTCTTATCATGAGACTATCTCAATAAAAGCCTTTAAAAATATAAGCCTTAGAAAAGAGAATAACCACTAAAAAACACCCAGAATATCCAAAGACTGCAAGACGTATACAAAAAGTCTGATATATTTGTAAGGGGATTACCATAAGGAGAAGAAAGAGAGAAAGAAACAGAAGTATTTGAAGCAATGATGAATGACGATTTCCCCAAATTAGAGTCAGACATCAACCCGCAGACTCAGGAAGTCAGATAATTACAAGCAAGACAAATGCAAAGAAAACTATAATTAGGTGTATCATTTCAAACTATGGAAAAGGCAAAGTGAAAGGAAAAAAATACTGAAAGTATCCAGAGTGGGGGAAACACCTAACTTATAGAAGAACAAAGATAAGAATTACATCTTTGACCCTTCTTAAAAACCTCATGAGCAAGAAAGTGGAATCAAATATCTAATGCTCAGAGAGAAAACAAAACAAGCAAACATAAGCAACCTAAGTTTCTATACCCTGTGAAAATCTCCTTTTAAAAAAGGAGAAATACTTTGCCAGACAAACCAAAACTGAAATAATTTGTTGCCTGTGGGCCCAATTTGTAAGAAACATTAAAAGAGGTTCTTTAGAGAGAAGAAAAATGATATGGGTCAGAAACTCAGATTTACATAAAGAAAAAAAGTCAAGTATTTGAATCCATCTATTTGGCACTAATAGAATCCTAGCATTTAGCTTTGGAAACCAAACATGCCCATAACTGCTGTCAAGGGGAAAAGAGAGAATGTTCACAGAACTAGTGATCGCCCTGCCTCTCTCTACTGGCCAGAGACCATCCTGAAGCATGAAAT